>NC_061147.1:4980068-9960137 GCF_905220365.1 Vanessa cardui | reverse complement strand
TTATAATATCATAATTACGTAGTAATACGTTTTGCGTAATTAAAACATGTAGTCCATTCCTTTTACTTATTGTTTTATATCATGCTATCCTTTATGCTTTTAACGAAATGTAAAAATAAACTAAAATAAACGGTCCCCGGCGCGGCACAATTTTTTCTGTTTTTTTTTTTTTTCTGTTTATTACAATATCATTGGTTACATTCATAAATTTATTGATTTTTGTGAATTTATTCTATTTTATTACGTGTTATATTAAAAGTGTTAGGCTCGTTCAAAGTGTTATTGAAGTTAGAGGCAGGTGTATCTCTATAATTATAACCCTTCAGTCGCATCACATTCCTTCCTTATCTTAATTTAATGTTAGTGCTTACGTTTGAGTCTCAATCTAACAAGACTCAAAATCCAAGACGTACACGCTTTTCCGTATTGAATTAATACATAATGTTATGCGCTACGAGGAAGGAGCTCGTGGATGGTTCGCGTCCGTTGTCGGGATATAAAATAATTTGCGAGAACACAAAGGGCCTGGCGGGCCGCATTTGCATAACACGAGGGCCGCCGAGCCGGTCGGACAGCGATGCGCTCCTCGCGACTTGCCTCACTTTTGCTCTCCGCGTCGCCTTCATAAATTTTTCATCGGTTGAGAATTGCACTTTATGCAACATGTCGTTGCGGAACGCTTGTAATCTAAAATATTGCTTTTATAAATATTTAAAATGAATTTTACCTCGTTCTTAACATTTTTCTCGTGTTATTATTACATTTTTATTACACTCATGTTACCGAAACTCCAGTAAAATCATTTCTTGATACTTTACCTTTTTATGTAAATATAAGAAAAAGAGAAGGAACTCCTCTTCTAGCAACTAGACTAGAAATTCAAAATAAAAAAAAGTGAAATATGGTGCAATTTGTAATATGATTAAAAGTGTTAGTGTCCGCAGTAAATTAAAATCGCTCCGATAAAAATAAAAGCGAGTCGGCGAGCGAATTCATGGTCCGGCAATGTCTATAAACAGCTTCACAAACTCAGTAAGTCTTCTCGCTTAAAAATTGAGCTCTAAGTAATACATGAATATTTCACTATCTGCGGCGGCGCTTAACTTCTTCTCACAAGTTTTTATTACCAAAGTTAGTCTCGAGGCGTTCCTCGTTTGAAAAACTAAGAGATGCGTTGATGAACTTTTTTAATCAGCCGCCTTCAGCGCCGAGTACACAGACGGCCTCTCACTCGCCGACGAGGTTTTATGAACGGCTAATCACGCGATTGATCACTTCAGCGCAACTCTGTTTGACTCACCACTGCGCAGATACCACTGAGTGCCCACTTCAAGCACTCGCCTCTCTAACGTCTTAACGACTCGATGCTGTTTTGCGTTGACTTTTATTAAATTGGTTACATTAGAACGAACTGGTCCACTAAGCGGTGCTTCGTGAAATATAAATGATATTATGGATGATTATACACTATGTCTACTTAATATTTATTTTTGTTAAATTTTTTTTTCGTTATACTATAATACCGAATGCTATGTCTAATAGCGTATTTCAATACAAATCTACACAACAGACATGAATTATAGGGAACACGTTCTCGGGAAATCATCGCGATCCCATCCGTGCTTTCGTCGTCATTGCGTTCCATAGCAGACGACACGGTGAAAGCGGGAATGTCGTTGCTGGCGAGAGTGTTTTTATCTCATTAAATAAACCGCCCCAGAATAGCATCGAATTTAACAAATTTCGTATTTCCTCGTCGTCCTCCTTTGAAACATCAACGTATAGAATAAGACTATCGAAGAAGTGAAAAATATATTAATTTCATAATCGCATTATTTCTCAGTGTCTGTTGTGTAAGTTTGCATTCATCGGAGTCGTCAAAAGACGCCTCTAAGAAATAAATACTGAGCACTGAAAAGACTTCGTTGTTTACTTTTTATATCGTGGAATATGAAAAGATTGTGGAAACTTAGTGGAGAGCATCCGCTGACGAGCGGCGCGGGAGCTGCTCTGCGACTTGCGCCCGTGTGCGCGGAAGGGTACATTTCATGACTGACTTCATTGTCTGACTTCATGATAATTTAATAATGCGATTCAATGAAATCCATTATTTTTAAGGAACCGAAAAAGTGCATTTTTGGTGCACTAAAAAAAACGAATTCAGCACAAAAATGTCAGTCTCACTGTAAACGAGCCGAATCAAATGTAAGTAAATTTAGGCTTTGGCAAGTTTCAGATCGCTACTCCTCGGCCGCTCTGTGTCCGCCGCCAACTTCCTGAGGAGAATTTTTAAGGAAATTGCCTCCCTCCACGCGAGCCTCCGCCTTCTTAATAAATTCGCAAAACTCGGCAGTCCATTGTGTATTCTGATTTATGCATTTGTCTGCGCGACAGTCTGCACCGCTGCGATCCGCTTCACCTTAATTAATACGCTTTATAGATGTTTAATTATCTGTGATGGAATCATTTATGGCATAAATTTACCGATGGTTTTGGTGCGCCGGAGACATTATAGTGGTCAAGAGGGAATTTGTATTATCGAGAATAAAAGCCACTAAAGATTTATACAGTCAGAAATATTGATTGTAAGATACACAAATATGTATACGGTCAAACATACATGACACATGACACAAAATAGTACATGGGGTGATAGATTGTAGTAATCTTCTACATAAGCTTCAAATCAATGTTCCTTCTCATAACCTTTTAAATATTCCGACATTTCAATCAAACCTAGGAAATAACGCTGCTGTTCCAAGATGTAATATCTAACTCGATATTCATCGTTACAGCTTGTCCAAATTCAGAGCGTGTCTCAATAAAGTTTTAACGTAATATTATTAATACAATAAATATTATTAATACAATAATAAAAAAGTTTAGTGTTCGACACTATACACTATTACCTGATCCGTAGGGCTCCTAATTCAAAACACTTTGCACTGCACATATACTTTATTACTCAACACAAGACACAATATTCATTACATAAAGAAACTAAATACCTTATCATTTGTAAGAAACAAAAAGATAGCGCGATTTAAATACGTACAGCGCCATCTATTGATGATTATATAAACTACAAATAACATAACGAATTTAAATGAAAACACCTAGAATTTCGACATTCCGCCCATCAAGGACTTGTCCTTCCAATAAACAATAAATAACAAAATTAACAAGAAATATATTAAAACTTATACCAAAATACAAACGTAAGCAATATAATAGACAATAAAAAAAATACAGTTCTTCACTAGTAGAAACAATAACAAACAGATTTGGCTAAGTAACAAAAAAAAAACTTAAGTTCATATTAGGTAACAATAACATGTTGTAACATTAAGAAATATAGGGGCAACCGCCCACCCTCTAAATTATTTTTTCTCATGCGAACAAGATTTAGGTAAAAAACAAAGTTTGCTAACAGGTCTTTTTAGAAAATTATTTTTACATTTGATAGTTACAACTCTTGTAATGTTATCCTTGCCAGTATGCTTCTGTATAATTTTCCCTAATATCCACTTAGCTGGAGGAACATTGTCTTCCTTAACAATGACAATATCATTTATTTCTGGTTCGGTTCTATTTGTGGTCCATTTGTATCTTTGGTTAAGAAGTACTAAATATTCTCTAGACCATCTTTTCCAAAAGTCATTCACCATCTTTTGTATCAGCCGCCATCTTTCAATGCCAGTAATGTGATCATCTGTGTGGTCTCTATCTGGTATTGTGATAAGTGGCTCGCCCACAAGAAAATGCCCTGGAGTTAATGGTAGAAGATCATCAGGATTATCACTGAGTTGAGAAATTGGACGCGAATTTAAGCATGCTTCAATCTGCGCTAGTACCGTGGATAATTCCTCATAAGTCAAAGTGCTGTCACCAACGACTTTTCTCAAATGCGTCTTTACAGAACGCACCCCAGCTTCCCAAATACCACCGAAATTGGGAGAGTGTGGAGGATTAAAGTGCCATTTGGTTCCTTCGTTATTAAGTATTGTAGCTATTTCATTAGGCAACTCAGATTTAGCTGCATTAAACATCTCACTTAGGATTTTATCAGCGCCGACGAAATTGGTGCCATTATCACTGAATAAATCTTGGCACCTGCCGCGTCTGGACACAAATCTTCTAAAGGCAGCTATAAAACCTTTAGCTGACAATTCAGATACTACTTCTAGATGTATCGCACGAGTTACCATGCAGATGAATAGTGCGATGTACCCTTTATAAGACCTTGTTCCTCTACCAGGTGACACTCTTACATTAATTGGACCTGCATAATCAACACCTGTAGATTTAAAGGCTTTACTTGGTTTAAGTCTTACCTCAGGTAACTGTCCCATTAAAGGTGTTTTATTTATTTTCGAATATCTCAAGCACGTAACGCATTCTCTATAGCACTTCTTTACTTGATCTCTGCCTCGTATGATCCAGTATCTCTCACGCAATATATTAAGCATGACCTGAGGACCACCATGCAATGTTTTCTCATGAGCATCCCTAACAATTAACTGGGTAAGATGACTGTTAGCAGGCATAATCAATGGATGTCTAGTGCCATAGCGTGCGTTTGCGAACTTAATTCGTCCTCCTACTCTTAAAAGCCCATCTTTATCGAAGAAAGGATGAAGAGTGTTAAGAACACTTTTTTTACGCACGCATCCCCGATTTTTGATTTCCTTAACATCCTCACAAAATCCTATGTCTTGAGCTTGCCTTATGCAAATTAGTAATATGTTCTCTAATTCGTCTGTCGTTATAAATTTTGGAATTTTAATTTTTTCTTCTGCTTGTAATCTAGTTAAGGTTAAAAATCTCTTGCAACGTGATAAAATTCGAAGCATTTTAGACAATGATGAAAATCTAGTCCATAGAAATTTAGTTTCAGATTCTTTTACTGTAGTATAAGCTTTAATAACCCGCTCTTCTTCATGTGTAGAAAAATCTGATTTATCAGATTTAACCATAATAATTATCTTGCAGCCATGGGGGCCCGTTCCACCAGAGCTGATGACATGATAATTCTGTCGATTGTAGGCCTCTTGATGCGCAGTCAGCTGGATTCATATCCGTCGCTTGGTGGCCCCACTGATCATATTCAATTATGTTAATGATTTCCGAGACTCTGTTGCTCACAAAAGTCGTCCAGCGATTAGGTAATCCCTTTAACCATGCTAACACAACAGCTGAGTCGGTCCATGCGTATACATCTTTTTTCGGTATGTTCAAAATTTGAGATACCTCGTATAGTAGTTTTGCAGCTAAAACTGCACCACAGAGCTCCAATCTTGGAATAGTTACCTCCTTTTCTATTGGAGACACTTTAGTTTTAGCGGTTACTAAGCTCACGTGAACTTTACCTTGAGCGTCTATCGATCGACAATAAACAACCGCCGCATAAGCTGACCTGGATGCATCAGCAAATGCATGCAATTCTCGGTGAGAGTTCTCAGTCAGGTGCATCCATCTCGGAATTTTTATGTTCGTTAGGTTAGATAAATTTGATCTAAAACATAACCATTCCTCTAACAGTTCTTCAGGTATTGAATCGTCCCATTCTAAATTTGCTCGCCACAATTTTTGAATATAGATTTTGGCTTTTACTATAACAGGCGCTATCCATCCCATGGGGTCGTATAGCCTGGCAATATCAGAAATTACGTTTCTCTTTGTTATAACATCCTTAACGGCTCCTAAGTTAACCGTATATTCAAATTGATCTGTAGTGCGATTCCAGCTTATTCCCAAAACCTTTAAAGTATCATTTGCCTTAATATGAATTGATTGATCCAAATTAGTATTCTCTTTATTTAGATATTGTAAGAAAACCTCACAATTACTACTCCATTTCTGAAGTTGAAATCCAGCCCTCTGCAATAGTTCGTTCATTTCCTTGTACATTAATTTAGCTTCTTCTTCCGATCTACATGTGGTCATGAGATCGTCAACGTAAAAATCTGTCGAAACTTTTTCTGCGGCAATTTTATATTTATGTCCTTCATCTTTAGCAACTTGTTGTAAACTTTTAACTGCGAGATAAGGCGCACAAGCTGTACCAAAAGTTAGTGTAAGTAATTTGAAGTGTTGCACTGGTTGATTAGTATGAGCTCTCCAAAGTATACGCTGATATTTTGTATCTTCTTCATGTACTCTAACTTGACGATACATTTTAACGATGTCAGCTACTATAGCAATTGCTCCACATCGCCACCTCATCAACAAATGCCTTAAGTCTTGTTGCAATTTTGGACCAATCATCAGACTTTCGTTTAATGAGATATTATTTACTCCCTTTTGAGATCCGTCAAAAACTACTCTCAATTTAGTGGTGTCTTTATCTTCCCTGATTACTGCATGATGGGGAAGATAAACTGCTGTAGAATCTTCAATTTCTAGATGACTGTCTATTGCTTTCATGTGATTCAAAGAAATATATTCTTCAAGAACTTTCTGGTATTCATCATAGTGCTTTTTATTTCTCAATAGTCTTCTTTCGGTTGAATAGAATCTCTTTAAGGCCAACTCTTTAAATTGCCCTTCTTCACAATCCGGCTTTACTTTTTTGAACGGCAGTCTGACCACGTACCGCCCATCGTAATCTCTCGTAGTTGTTGATTGATATAACTCCTCACATTTAATTTCTTCCTTAGTAAGCCTTTTTTTAAAAATATTATTAGGTTCTGTTTCAAGTTCCCAAAATTGTTTCAAAAGATCGTCTTCTCTGATTTGAAGGTGCATATTAATAACTCTTCTTTCTTTTGTACTTGTGTTTTTTGATACTCTTCCTGATAGTATCCATCCAAAAATCGTATTTTGCGCGATCAAATTGCCTCTTGGATACTTGATTAAGCCTTCAGTTAAGATTTCACTGTAAGCTTCAGCTCCCAATAACAGATCAATTTTGCTAGATGTTGCGTAGCCCGGATCTGCTAGGAAAAGATCTTCGACTCCTAAGCTATTAGGTGATGTTACATCTCTCGACGGAAGTAACCATGAAAATGATCGCAGTACATATGCATCTACTTGAATTGAATTTTCTGGATTCTGGCGTGATTCTACATGTAGAGAAACCATGTATTTCACTCTCGTTTCACCAGGCCCCAGACCTGACACCCAACCATTCACTGGTGAGCGCTTTAGTCCAAGCAGTTGCGATGTAGCTTCTGTGATGAAGGACGCCTGTGAACCTTGATCTAATAGTGCTCTTATATAGTGTTCACAGCCGTTCCGTGCTCTACTTTTCAAAAGTGCAGTTGCTAATAGAACTTCATTGGGTTGATGATTCTCGTTTGCAAAATTAGATACAATTTTCGTCTCGGTTCCCAAAGAAGTTGATTGTTGTGAAAGGTTTTCAGATTCAATATTGTCAGAATTTTGATATAAATTCTCAGTAGTACTTAAAAACCCTTGTATTGTTTCTTTGTTATAGTGCAAAAGTGTGTGATGACGTCTGCCACATTTTTGACAGCTCTTTGACAGTCTACAATTTTTTACTGAATGATTCGGTGCTAAGCAGTTAAAACATAGTCCTTTCGATTGAACAAAGTCTTGTCTCTCTTTTGGCTGCTTGCTACCGAACTTCTTACATGCGAAAAGATTGTGATTCTCTTCACATAGTGCACAAACGGGATCCTTATATTTTGTTTTATTTTGATCAAGAACTGATGCGTGAAATGATCTTGACTTCTGTGCATTTTGTGTTATTTTAGACTTTATTGGCTCAATCATTTCTAGCGCACGAAATCTAGCTTCTAAAAACTCAGCAAGTTGACTCCATTTTGGTATTTCATTTGAGTCAATATTACTCATTTGTATTTCCCACTGTTTATGTGATTCGGTATCTAATTTAGAAATTACTAGATATACTAAAATCGCATCCCAAGATGTTATGTCAACGCCCAAATTCTTTAACTGTTTAAGGCAGCTTAACGTAGTATCAAGAATAAATTTTACTCCATTAGCCGATTCATGACTCATTTGTTTAATGGAAAACAGTGTCTTTAAAATAGCATTACAATTAAATCTTTTATTATCGTATCTCTTTTTCAAAAGTATCCACGCCTCCTCATAGTTCGCATCAGTAATTGTTAAATTGCGTAGTAAGGTTTCGGGTTCGCCATTCAAACAACCTTTTAAATAATGAAGTTTTTGTACATTCTTTAACTTTTTATTGTTGTGAATTAAACTTTCGAATAAATCATGAAAAGATTGCCATTCGTCATATTTTCCATTAAAGGAGGGTAGTTTAATTAATGGTAAATGAACATCACTCTGCATTGAACACGATCCCGTAGTTGACATAGAAACACTAACATTATCAGCCTCATTTGTAGACTTAAATTGTTCGAGTTTATTTTTTAATAATGACTTGTAGGTAGTGTAAAATTCTTCAAATTGTTCGTAAAGATCTTCAGTAAAATATGAAATTTCCTTTTTTATATCTTTAGTAGCGTTCTTTACAATTTCGCGATGATCGGACTTAAATTCGTTCCATAATGTTTCTACTGACTCCAACCTTGATTCAATATAACCTTTAGTCAATCTCTCTTTGGGTGATTTTTTAAAATTTCTTTCTGTCCTTATTAAATTTTCTAACCGATCTTCTTGCACGCGAATTAATGACTGCATCTTTATTTTCAATAGTTTATAAAGTTAGTACACAATAAAGTTCACTATTGTCGTTAATAATTGTTCAAACTGTCTAAAGTATTCACAAATCAAGAATACTTATAAAGTTCAAGGGTTATTCTATAAATAAATTTACAGGCGAAATTTAACTATTTCCTTGAAAGGTAAACTTTTAAAGTCAATGCACACATTAAATTTTACTAAGTCCCTTTAAAGTGAATTTTTTCTAAGTCCGTACAACACTGAATTTAATGTGTCTTTTTAAAGCGAAATTTTTACAAGTCCACAAACACGAATTTTAACTAAGTCTTTTTAAACGAAATTTTTACAAGTCCACAAACACGAATTTTAACTAAGTCTTTTTGAAGCGAAATTATTATAAGTCCACGAACACTGAATTTAACTAAGTTATTTTTTACCGCGAATTGCACTATGTCCTTATTTTCACTGATTTTAACTTAGTATCTATTACTTACAGTTTGTTCCCGGGTTTCGGCACCATAATGTTCGACACTATACACTATTACCTGATCCGTAGGGCTCCTAATTCAAAACACTTTGCACTGCACATATACTTTATTACTCAACACAAGACACAATATTCATTACATAAAGAAACTAAATACCTTATCATTTGTAAGAAACAAAAAGATAGCGCGATTTAAATACGTACAGCGCCATCTATTGATGATTATATAAACTACAAATAACATAACGAATTTAAATGAAAACACCTAGAATTTCGACATTTAGTTTATAAGCTTTTTCTTAATTTTAAGATTTGAATTTGTATTTTTACTTCCATTTATTACGTTTTCACTTTTAATTTATTTACTATAATTGAAGGAGCACATACATATGTTGTGTAACCTTTATACACTTTTTATTTTTAATGTGTAATTAGTGTGTATCCTTTGTTAGGGACTCATAAATAAATAAATATATAAATAAAAAACATAGGCACAGTGTATAAGGATTATAGACTGTACGAGCACACACAGTAACAATACTAATTTATTCAATTGGCATTGGTCGTAGTCGGACTAATAAAAACAGTGCAACTGCGTTCGCGCAGTAAGTCCGCTTCCTAAGGGGATAGCAGATGATTCAAAGAAGAAGGCAAAAAGATCTCGAGCCACTGTATAACACTAACGAGGACTAGGTGGATCCAAGAAAGGCAGAGTGAGCCAATGTAACTACAGGCACAAGGGACATAACATTTTTGTTCCCAAAGTTGGTGGCACATTGACGATGTAAGGAATAGTTAATATTTCTTACAGGGTCATTGCCTATGGGTGATGGTGACCACTTACCATCAGGTGGCCCATATGCTCGTCCGCCAACCTATACCATAAAAAAAACCCTTTGAAGATTAAGACCGTTTATGTGTCCGTTCGAGAAACAGTAATTATAAGAAACAATCCTAACAAAATTATTTCTTAAAAATAATAAGTTTATTTTTAAAATTAGCGATAGTAGTAACATGAAGCGGACATTAGGAAAAAAGATTTTCTTTAAGTGATTTGTAAATTTTAGATAAATAAAAACTACCTATATAGAATTCGTTTGCAAATATAACAAGTTTCACGGTGAATTGAAAATAAAATCGCATGCAAAGGAGGCCTTATCACTAATAGCGATCTCTCGCAGACAACCTCGGGTGTACGAGTTTAGTAATAGACTATTGGGTTGGTATCTTTCTACTTAAATTCCAGTATATTTTGTGTAGTTCGAAAACAGTCACCATTCTGCCGTTCGGCTGGAAGTAAATGTTGTTTCAGTAGAACGAAGACGGAATCCTCTTCGCGTTATTGGTTACCAGGACTGGTTTGATTTTATCGTAAGTTGAATGTGGAAGAGTCGAAATGGCCCAGTGGTTAGAACGCGTGCATCTTAACAGATGGTTGTGGGTTCAAACCCAAATTCATGTGCTTAATTTGTCTTCCTAATTCATCTTGTGCTCAGCGATGAAGGAAAACATCGTGAGGAAACCTGTATGTAATTCTGCCACATATGTATTCCACCAACGCGCATTGGAACAGCGTGGTGGAATAGATATGTGGCAAAGGGAGAGGAGACCTTTATCCCAGAAGTGGGAATTTAAAGGCTGTTGTTGCTGTTGAGTGTTGAGCTGGCACATAATATGATGATCGAAGTGCTTATAAAATTAGTTACAAATACTTCATTATACTTAAGTCATATAATTTGGACATACAAATAATAAGTAAATGCTATCGATTGTTTTTCAACGCTTTGAAATTATTTCTCAATTTAACTTTAATACTCAATAATTGACGATCTTAAATCGTAATAGAGTTATTTTTATTAACCGCCATTAACCTGTATAGCAATTACCATGTTTGGAATTTCAAAAATGATGAATTTTCCTGCGCAATTTCAACTCTAATCCTTAAATACTTTTTTTACTCAGAAAAATTATGAGGGCTTTGCTTTCTTAATACAATTTCTAATATAAAATTAAATATAGCATTTTTTGTTGATTTCTTACTACCATATAAGTTATTTTGTGTTGATGTTAGCCCGTGTCGAGTATGTCGGCTTTGTCGCATGCAATTGGGATGCGACACATAACTTGTCTTTTAATTACTTTACAAAATCTTTCTTCTCTCCGTTCTCTTCGACGTCTTTTTTTGGAAAACTTAAAATATGTTCGATCTAGTCGAACGAGGGCAGTTAACGTGGATTTGAGAAAATAAATTATTCAACTGATTTATATTTACTTGGTGGCAGAACAATCGTACCTGGGTAGGTTTTCCTGTTTGTAAGGGAAAATGTATCCTCAGGTACCAGAGACATTAGTAAAATTCAGTGCCGAGGTTGAGGGTGCTGGTTGTATGACAAATAGTTAACATACCGCCAATGAAAGTAAGTAATGGAGGCCTCAGATCGGTCGCAGCGTCGTGCGGTCTGTATTAATGGCGATGTAAATGTCACAAACATTTTCGAACCATTCAAATTGCGTCGAGAGCTAGCAGAGCTGAGCGCTCTTTATCTGCTGTATCAGGGTGAGTGCTCTGAGGAAATAATCTCCTTAATTCCTGATTCTCTTTTCCTTCACAAGTCTTCGCTTGTTGACGCTTGATGTCACCGTCTAACTGTGACGATTCCACCGCACACAAAAATATTTTGCAACACATGCCTATGTCTTGCCGCTAAAAACGGTATTATCTGAAAACACACCTTATTGTCTTTCTCTTGAACAACCTGGTTTCCTGCAAACGAGGCGTGAAGAGACATCTCGAGAACCAGCGTGGTGAGGGCGGCTAGTGCAGTTTATTGTTCCCGCTTCTACTGGCCGTCTTTGTGCTTGGCTTTCTCAATCACTTAGCAAACAAGTGACGTGCAGTTATATGCCGTTATATGCCTACCGGGCAAATACAAAAAAATGTGTTTACTCAGTGGTAACTACTTATCAGGAGGTCCATTCTCCCTTTGCGTAGCATATAGTAGCTACATAAAGTAAGCATCCTCACACCTATGCTATAAAAAAATATTCAATCCATCTTTAGATGTGATTTTTATTAAAGAAGAATAAATAATATAACTTTAATAATTTGCTTATTCAAGGCATTAATTTCACTGCCGGCTTAACATCGCTTACAATGAAAACGTGTTTCATTCTGTCGACGACAAATTTTACCGGCAGCCTCTTGCTAATCTTTAGTAATAAACTTCTTCAGAGAAAGTTAGGTCCAGTACTGACAGCAAAGGTTTCCTTAAGCTCATCTCCATGATACCCACTTGAGATTCACGTTTCCTTATAACTATATGCTAACGGCAAGACGTAAATATATGTATATCATTATTTCTACACATTTTACATTCAATTTCTATCCAGAGTAAGAGCGAATGTTCGTGGTGCAGTTAGCACTTGATCACGCCAATATTTCACTGATCACAAATAAATTGACACGAGCACACGAAGTTACAGTAACACGCTATTTTAGAAGCGGTACTGTAAAGACAGTAAAAGTGACCATTGATTAATTATTTCGATAAACTAAAGGAGGACACACTTTTTCCGGTCGTCCAAATACGAAGATGAACAGTCTCTGCAGTGCTTTATGAATTGTTACATAAATTGATCTATTAATGTTTGGTGATTCAAGTATGTACCTGGTAGTATAAATTTAAATAATAAACCATATTTGCCCGGCGCTCGACGACCCTAATACTATTGTTCGGAGGGCTTAAAACTTGCGCAGAGTAATGGACAAGTTGATTTAAATTTGATGGCGCCAGGATAACTAGAAGGATGCGAGCGATATTGGACCTTACGGCATTCCGAATACACTACAGATTAGAACGCTTATCGTAAGCGGTTGATCGCGTGGATCAAAGGGGCGCAATTAAGTGAGTGTAGAGTTGGCGCGTGAAGTGTGTCAGGTGAGGCTTACATTCTCGTACAAAGGGGAAGGCACGTCTTCAGATATTCTACAAGGAAAGTAGTAGAACTCAATTATTCGAAATCTGTTTAAATGTATAAAGAAGATTCCTCGTTAAGGATTTAGTTAACAAATAAGAAATATTCTATAAGCGCCTCATTTTACACCAGAGAATAATTGCAAAATATTGTCTGCATATCGAAATAACGCAGTGTATAGAAAACGTATAATATAGCGAAAAATCTCGATTTCAAATTCAGACGAGTAAAAGATTATTCTTTACGTGAATAACATTTAAGACGTATAATTTTCCAGTCGAAAATTTTTGGGCTGTAGTTTTATGATTTACAATACCCGTTTAATTCTGAATAATAGAAACGACAACAGGGGAACGACTTAGGCGCCCAACCGCGTATGAAAAAACTTTTTATTACGATGTTTTTGTCCCTCGCCATATTTTGCGTAATCTCTTAATATCGACATGTAGCGCGCAAACGTCGAAAAAGTTCGGAATAATTTATATCAGGCTTGTTGTTTATGGTCCGCGTTCCGACGAAAACTTTCAAGGGATTTACGTACTCGTGTGAGGCGTTGAATTTATGCCGTGTGAGGATTTTCGACTGCCTTATTAATCTGTACACCAAGTTTCATTGAAAGTACTCAACTATTCCCGTTTGGCTTCTGTCGACATGGTTACGAAGCAACGTGAACGTGCTAATTTTGTCATTGTTTTGTATTTTTCAATTTTGAAGAGTATAAGTATTATAGAGTTAATTTAATAGACATTATTTGTAATACCTATAAATTGAGATAATCAATATTCCTGATATATGATATAACATATATGGCGCTGAAAGTAGTACATCACAACTGTTATTCGATTTAGACAAATAAAGAAATCTCTTGTAAAGCTTTTCTCGATCACACCCACACAACCAGACCCAGAATTATAAGATTACAATAAGAATGGTTTAAGTTATAGTTATACCATAACTTTCAGAAGAAAATAAATACGAAATTAATGTGTTACAATAGTACATATTGTGGACGATACTAGACATTTCATCTGACGGTATCCGTTCCGTCTCTTCAGGAGACGTAAGAGGATCGCTTGCACGAGCTACCATGACGCTGCACCACATTTACTACTGCCTTTCGAGGCAGCCACGTGTGCCGCAGCTCCCGACCCTGCGACTCAGATGGGACCGGATCCCCGCCGCTGTTGCTGTTGCTGTGATTTATACTTTAAAATAATATTCTACTTGAAATGACATTGCTAATGACATTTCCTCTTGCCCCGCATATATCTGCAAACATTTTTGACTTTGCCTCATTAATGTGTAATTGATATATTTTCTTCAGCGTGATAATGCGTTATTTCATTTGTGATTTTAATATTATGCAGTAAAATATATTCGCAAGTTCTGTATTATATGTTAAAAGTCTTAATATTTCAATATCTTTGTTTAATGTTGCCTCGGTTTATGGAACTGTAACAGACGTACAGCGCAACTTCCGCGATCACACGTTAGTATAAACACTCTCGTGGCGGCGCAGTCAGCTCATTCCGAGACCGCTATAGAGTCGCAGTTTGAAACGACGATAAAGTTTTTGAGTGAAACTCGTTCGTCTCGAGAAATCTCCATTTCAAACCATATTTAGGCTGTCGATGCATTTTATAATATAACGCGTGTTATAAATGTGTCATAGTTTCTGTTCGCCCTTTTTGTACGTTTTAGTACACAAATTTACATAGTTTATAAAATGATACAAGGTGACAATGTTTTGTCCCTATTGACCACGACCTCGGGCCTGCGATCTCATCAAACACCCCCCGGGTGAACGCTGTTCGGAGGCGGACATTTCATTCAAAGCACCCTCCTGTCCGGTGGTAAACAAGTCTTCTTGTAAAATTTCTTAAAATTTAGTTGTCATTACTTTGAATATAAATATTATAAAATGACGGTTCAATATCAATGTAGTTCTGTTGCGATTTATTAGTTTGTTTATTTACACTGACTGTTTCTATACCCAATAATAATGTGCAAACCTTTTTGTAAAGTACAAAATAAATCTTTCGTTGAAACAATATTATTTTAATTTAAACTACTATTAGACAATACGAGCCGAAGACGCTACAAGTGATCAACGAATGCTTAATATTTGTATTAGTATATTTGATGTTGTTAATCATTTCGATATGTTGGTAAGACAAAGTTCGGCTCGAGAGCAGTGTGGGCCGCGCGCCGCCGCTAATCCGCGCAGTCGCCGCGGCGCCGCCCGCCATCGTCTTAATAAGAGCTCGAAGCCGCGGTGCCAAATCCGCCGGACCTTGACACGGGCATACATCACACGCTGCGTTTGTTCCCAATAACAATATGTGGATGAACGACGGCGCATTCGACGTGACGCCAACAGATAGCAGTCGTAACGGCGATGGATCGCGTGTTAAGGTTTCGGCTTTAATCAGCTAATGCAAACCTCACGAGCCTTCATAAATCATAATATATACGATTTATCGACAATAAAGCACACTCTCACAATACTGTCATAGTCACGCGCTAGTACACACCCAAACACTTTTGTAGTAGATAATATATATTTATAAAATAAATTAAAATATATTTGCTACGAATTTATTTATTCATTTATTCGGTTTACTCACAATAACTTACAGCAATGATTAGCATAAATACTTAGTACATTAAAATTGTTAAATGTAGTGATTGTGCCACTCGGTAGTTATACTTTTCCACCAATAAAATAACATTTTAATAATAAACACTAATGAATATATTATTTAATTAATAATAATGTTTCATAGTGATGATTGCGTCATACTCAACGGCCGTTCTGAGCAGACAGACGGTATGACACACATAGTACACACAGCAGCAAAGGTAATGCTCAGTAAGAATATATTCTTAAAAAGTGCCATCAATTTATTTACAAAGTAGGCGATTGCAATCACGAGCGGTCTTCAAAGGGCGCCGGAGCGAGGAGTAGCGCGAGGAGCGGCTCAATCAGGCCGCGAGCTGATGCGGGCTGTTTGTCACAATCAGCGCCCGTATTTGAGCCGCCGAGCCAGCCTTTCAGACGCACTGCCTCTCCGACTCCTGTTATACTTCACTTAGTTTAAGTCGTTGCACGCAGTTTTATAAGACAGCGAGACTCTGTAGCTAAATTGTATTGACCATTAACTGATTACTCCTATCACTCGGCTGCGCTTAAGAGCAATTACGAAGAAAAAAGTTTAAAATGATAAACGAATGTTTAATTTACGTTACAATTCTAAAAGCGAAGAATATGTATAAATACAATGGTAAAAAAGGTATATTATTCAATAAAAGATTTTGTAGATGATAAAAAAGCTTGGAATTAATACCTGTTGACTTCCAGGCAGGATATATTACATACATATTATATAATTGTATTTAATTAATATGATTGTACATTTTAAATGTTGAAAAAGAGTACCTACTGAGTTTCTTGACGGTTCTTCTCGGTAGAATCTACTTTCTACTAGCTTCACTTAATTGTTAAATGACGATTCAAAAGTGCTTGTAAAACCCCCCCTTGAATAAAGTTTATTTTGATTTTGATACTTTTGTTGACAAGACTCTTCCTCCATTCGATGCGTCGACTCAGTTGTTGGAACGAGATTAAAAAAAAAGTTTTGAAGACTAAATAGATATTCCCTTCAAACAATTACAATTAAAAGATACATTAAAATGTTATTCAAATTTCGACATCGACAAAAGTGACACGAAACTTCGTGATAATGTTATGAAATCTATTCTGAAGCGCAGTCGTTAATATCCTCCTTACGCCATCAGACAGCGCATACATTTAGATCAGGAGAATAATGAGAATGCATTTCCAAGGGACAAAAACGGGGGCCTGGCCATCAATAATCAATTGGGAGGATTGGAGCATTCGTCACGGAGCGCCGCGCGCCGCCTGCAATTTGGGAATCCTTCCGCGCCATCCAATTACTTTAAAACTGCACCGCGCTTAATTCGATAATATTTCTCAGTTTGCCCCAGATTGTTGAGTGTGGTGCAAGTCACGCAGTGCTTATCTACGACTCAATTGATTATTGTGGATTTGGCCCATTACTATAAATAATGCTATACTCACGACTTTTTTCACTATCGGTTTTGTTTTGCTTACTTTGTAAAAAAAATTAAGAAATAAATAATTAAAATATTGTTTGTTTTTCCAGAAATATGGTTCCAGAAAATAATTGCAATGAGTTCAAAAAGTAAGTAGCGAAATTCAAAAGAGTAGTCTGTTTAGTATGGGCCCGCTGATCTCTCTTGCCTCAGCGCCGTGTTGATTGTGATGAGTGCGCGTGGACACGCCGCGATGTATTGCTCACCATCACATAATAATATATCTTGCGATGTAATGCCCTGCGTTCATGAACGGAACGGAACGGAACGGAACGACTTAGCTTAAAACAGAATGGAGATGGTTATTTTACTAACTCCATGCACAGCACACAGACATAATGTGAGCTTCGTAAAAGCATCAATACAGAATACAGTGTAAACAGGGATGTATTTATGCGCCATATTATTTTACGACTTGCTCTGATTCCGTATTGTTGTCTAAACATACACGACACACAAACACGGCACGCGCCTAATGAGATCTCGCGTGTGTTGGCCGACTGATTATTCTGCATATTGACCTCCAGTCTTTCCATTTAAGCAATGTGGTTTTTGATGTAATCGCCCTCCCATACTACGGCACTAGACTGCGATCGATTTGTCATGCAAGAGATGTGGTCTGTCATCCACTTTAGTCTACATGCGGCTTCTCCAATGTTTTTTTATGATTATATTTTCTAATTTGTTTGGTTCATATTTTATCATGTTGCTTGTTTGCATGTCATCATGTCCTTTTTTACTGTCAAAGTTATTAGCACATTCTTATGTAAAAAAAAAAAAAAACTAAATGACTTTGCTAAATTTATAAAATATACCCATGTTCTAAATTTCAGACTTCTAGGCTCAGTTAAGTTAATTAAACAACAGAGTATGACATCGCGAAAAGCTTCAAAAATGCGTCTTGTACATAGATATTTAATTTAATAAGTGCTCAATGTCACCGATTTTATTTGAAGAGAGCATTTTCAAGCCACGGATCAGTAATGGAATCAAGTAGACTACACAAAGTTATTTATTGTAATAAAATCAGGTTTCATTCTACTTGTAATGTGACCTCCACAGATCAACGAAAAAGTGTTTCAACCTCCCGTTACAGAGCTTGTATCGTCGTTCGCAACAAAGACAAAAAATACCGTCCCTTAATTCAATAGTTGTCATAACAATGTTACATCGAAATAGTAACTCAATTATGACGCATTCTATCCGTGTACGTATTTACTTTTGGACTGTGACTCACACTGGATTTTTTTACTTTTAATGTACGTGAGACCAGTCTTTTAAAACACACGCGACGATATCGAGTGAAATACAAGAAGAACATACCCATAATTCCAGAGAAGGTTTATTTTAAACGATTTAAATCATTTTTTAAACGAACGACTTTTTAAACGATTTGTTTCCTTTAAAAAGTTATATAAAGGAACATACACGAATTTTTTAGAAATCAGCTGAAAAAAATTAATTAATTTTGGAATAGAGACTTGTCGAATATATTTTTATAAAAACAAATTATAAAGCTGTTTGTATACGGCTGAAAACAATAGATATACTTTTACTAAATACGTAATTAATCTTCTTTAATGAACAATCATAAAAAATATCGGATCGTTTTAATTAATTTCTTCAAATAAAACTAAGGCTCTCAAACGTAGTTCCAATAGAAAAAAAAACTTGTTGATACGAGTTCTGAAAGTACTTAACGTGCGCTCTAAAAATTCTGAATAGCGCCGATCCAGCCCTCCATGCTCTTTGCGATATTACGTGGGATGTGGACTTGGAGCAAGTCTTAGTGAAGTTAAAGTCTAATAATGACCTACAGGGACGAGGTCACGGCCGGTCAGATGTTTTTGATAAGATAGATAAGCGGTCGGGCTAATGGGTTACCCAGCGGTAAATGATCTTCAGTGCCTCTTCTGATCTTGTGGATTCAAAGCTGACATTCGACTGAGTTTTCAAAGAATCTTGCATGCGGTGCATGAAATACTGCTACGTGTCTATCAACTAATACACTGGAACAGCGCGGCGAAGTGGAACAAGCTCCTAATCTTCTTTCCATGAGGAGAGAAAGTTTACCCAGCCTTGGTTTGTTTACGGGCTGTTACGAGAACGGGCTCGTTTTAGTTGAAACATCTGCTTAGAATTATTTTTGTTTATCTATAGCAAGATTAATGAAGCTCAGTTAAAAGCACAATATCATTCTGCGGCAAGGATGAAGGGAAGGCTCTTATGAACTTTCCTTCGGGGATTGTAAGGGTGGGAAATGTTAGCTACGCCTTATCTGACATACACTGTCAAGCACGGAAACTGAGATTTATATCTGCATACCTGTAATTACGTTGTCTCGCCTCAAAGTAATAATGAGCGCACTATTTTAACACTCATAAATCTCCTTTTCCAGTTTATTTCAGCGAGTGCGCCTACAATGGGGACTCAATTTCATATTCTCTCCGTCGTAATGTAAACCTCGGGCACATTTGCATATTATTCTGTTATTTTTATTGTACGTCATAATGCTATGCTAATCTTTCATTTGTATGCGAGGACGCCGACGCGATGAGGTTTCAATTCCGCGGTTAATTTAAGTTCAGGATTCGTCCGATCGACTCACCTTCGAGCCCGTAGTTACGAGTAAGTGTGATTCGAGAACGCCACTGGAATATCTTGAGACTCGATAGTCAGCGTCTCAGTGGCGTGTAACAGTTAAATAAATCATGTAATTCGGTAGATTCTCGTCTCAGTTTTTACACCCTTCCTGGTTTATGGTTTTAAATTAAATGAAATCCGCACAAGTTTAAACGTTGAAACGCGAGCGATAAACCGAACCGATGATAGCGCCTCCGGAACTTGCGCCGTAACTCAAGTCGAAATTTCATCTTCATCTCTTCATAACATGAAAAACTTTTTTCACTGGCTTCGTCTGGAATGAATAATTGTCGAAGTTGCTCGGATAGATAATAAACCAGCGGTAACTTTTAATTGTGAAACTGGAATCCCCGTTTTATCCAGCGCCCGCTAATTGCGACCACTTATCGAGTTACCAGATGTTTTCGCGAGGATGACCTCATCACCCCTCGCCTCTCACAGACCTCCCCCCCGCGTTCCAAAGGTGACTTCATTATAAGTTTACTCTGAGGTCGCTTACGATCCGCCCTCTAATGAGTTTCGATTTCGTTAGAATTGTTCGATCTCGTTTCATCGATTGTTTATTCCGGGGAAGTTTGACTCGAGTTTATAACAATGGGAGCACAATAGCAGCAGACCACCGCCAGTGATACCCTTCTGTGTCGTCGAGCGGCAAAAGTAATAGGAATTATTTCTCATCAGAATATTATCATTTTAATTAAGCAGAGTAAAAATATTTTATCATATTTTCCGAGCCATGACGGCTATATTTTAAACATTTCGTATGAACTAAAAACAAATGTTGAGTGTAAGTGGGTATCGTTGGGTGCCCCGTTCATCCAGAAATAATTTTAATGTAAAAGCATGCAAACAGAATTTATCTCCCATTACAGAAATCAATTAATTGTATTAATACCAAATAAATCCGAGTTATAAATATGTCGGTGCTTATGTGGACGGATATTAAAATGATATTTCTAGACATTACACGAAACTATCATAACACTAAAACTTCATCTGCAAAATTATTATTTGTACGCTAACGAATTCGTAAAAGGCACTTAAGTATTGAAACTTTTTTTACAATATTCTATAGGTTTCAATTTGATTACAAATTTAAATTAAAGCCTATAGCATATTGTAAACAGCGTGGTATCACATTCTTAAATGTATGTTCGGTTGGATACTGGAAAGGATCATTCAATTTATTGAACAAAAACAATAAATGTAACAAAAAAATATAATAAATTGGTTTTTAAAATAAAATAAAGGTGAAGCACAGGTTTTTTTTTCTTTTAATAAAGGGTATTGCTATTAAACGTTTTGCGGAAACATTAATCGAAGAGCCGAGGTGGCCCAGTGGTTAAAACGCGTGCAATAACCTTAACCGATGATTGCGGGTTCAAACCCAAGCAAGTGCCACTGAATATTCATGTGCTTAATTTGTGTTTATAATTCATCCCGTGCTCGGCGGTGAAGGAAAACATCGTGAGGAATTTTGCGCTACAGGAATAGTGCCACATGAGTATTCCACCAACCTGCATTGGAACAGCGTGGTGGAATATGTTCCAAACCTCAAAGGGATAGGAAGCATGAACCCAGCAGTGGGAAATTAACAGGCTGTTGTTGTTGGTGTTTGTTGTTGTTAAATTTTTGTGAAATCACTGTTTCTAGTTCTGCCACTATTATGGATAGTCTTCTCGCAGTTTTTTTCTTAACTGGCTCTTTTCATCATAAGAATAAGCACGCTCAACGGGATTAGGATGCAGGCTGCGTGCTCCCCAAACAATCGACGATTTGGTAAAGGAATATAAATTAATTTGTATACATTATAAAATTCAGCTTTTATAAAATTTATTTTGAAATGAATTGATTTAACAAAAACTGTTACAACTTCGTTTTTCGTCAGTCTCTTCGGTTGAATTTACTTTTAGAACTGGTGGTAGCTTTAAATACAATTTAATATTGTAGTAAATTATTTCAATAAAGTACAATGTATCGATTTTGACTTTTAAAATAGCATTTAAAATACCTGCAATATATTTACACTTCGACTTACCTCGGCCGCCCGCCTCGCCCCGCGCCGCTCAGCGCCCGCACTGCACAAAGCCGTCGCACGCCTCCTTTATTATATCCGCCATCCATCTTTCCAGCGGTGACGTCACATTAAAGCCTAAATAAAATGTGTCACCACAGAATAATATCTCCCATCTCGTATACTTCGCTTCGCTAACGCTGTATTTGTTGCGAGGGAGCTCCGGGTATTAGCGTGATGGGTTCGTGGAAGTAAACTCTAATAGCCTATATTTTAAATAATTTAATGTGTATGAAATTAAAAACTTCCAATTAACATTAGTATCTTAGATGTAAACCACTCGTCGTCGAGTCGAGATGGCCCAGTGGTTAGAACGCGTGCATCTTAACCGATGATTGCGGGTTCAAACCCAGGCAAGCACCGCTGATTCATGTGCTTAATTTGTCTTTTTAATTCATCTCGTGCTCAGCGGTGAAGGAAAACATCGTGAGGAAACCTGCATGTGACAAATTTCATAGAAATTCTGCCACGTGTGTATTCCACCAACCCGCATTGGAACAGGTGGAATATGTTCCAAGCCTTCTCCTCAAAGGGAGAGGAGGCCTTTAGCCCAGCAGTGGGAATTTACAGGCTGTTGTTGTTGTTGTTGTTGTATGTAAACCACATGGGGATACTCATGTTCATGGACTCGCTGGTTTGGCTTTCTATACGACCGTCTGAGTAGGAATTACCTGCTCATCGAATGTTCTATCGCCAAATAGTAATATTTAGTATTGTTGTGTTCCGGTTTAGAAGTACAGCTGCAGGCAAAAGGGACATAACACCTCAGTTCCAGAGGTTGGAGCGCATTGCTATTGTACAATCGTTAATAATTCTGTGTAGCGTTGTTGACGACTTACCAAATGCCCCAATTGTCCTTCCGCCTGACTGCACTATATGACTGAACTATAAAAAGCGAGACTCTGAAATTGTGGAATAATCTATGAACATGAGTTTATATGGGAAAACTGCGCTTAAGTACAAGCGACTCCATATATATAGCTACCTTGGAAGTGTGAACTATAACTAACGAGCAGAAGTCACGAGTTGCAATTTTGATATAATAATTTTAATAATAATTTTACTTTTGTTTTGTATTTCCACATTTTATTTACCTTTAGCCTTAATACTGAATATAAACAATCTGTCTGACGTGTAAACAATGTCCCCGCGGTTTATTTATAAAGAGATCAACTCAAAATATGTTCTCATTATCAGATGGTATGGACATCGACATTAATATTTTCGGTTCAAGCAGTGTTTGTGTTTCTCAAATGTTTTATTTAATTATGACGTTAAGCTGTAACTAAATATTCTAAAACTCCACATCTACAGATCTGTCAGGGTGTTGCCGAGTTAACTGTAGATATTCTAGAGATTTCCAAATATGACGTATTTAGTTCTCGTGTATCGGAAATGTTTGGGCAACTTTCGTTACGAATGGGCTCGGTCGGGCTATTTTCTGTACAACTGAAATCTACAACGTGTAAATTTATCAAGCGCTTAAAACTATCAACCAGAATAGTAGATTGTGTACGAGAGAAAAAAAAATAGAAATTTAATAGAAGCAAGCTCTTTAAAATATTAGTAGGTAGGAGAGTACGTGACTAATTCCGCAGCAGTCGCTCATAAAGCACAATATTCCGCCAGCCGCCCTAATAAATGCGGCGCCGATGTTCGCGAGACGTTGACTGATCTGATACACTCCTTCCATTTTCTCAAGAAAAGACCTTCTCTCAAATCGAACTACTCTCATATTGACTGTTGATTGATGACCCAAAATCGATATCGAGCACGCGCGACCCGACCGTAATACTTTTTTGATATCACGGAGTAAAAAAATATGTTTTCGGCGGCGGCGCTTATTCAAACACCGGTCGGGGAGTGGACCGGATCGGTTAAAACTACTACGTAAAACAAACGCGTAGTTTTACGAATAAAAAACTTGGAACTGCGAATCGAGAGACGGAGCTGATAGCGCATACATGTGTCCTCAAATATTTATGAAGCACTCAATAGGATCGGTTTCGGCTCGAGCCGAGGCGGAGAGCCGGCGCGCCGAGCTTTGCAGTTTCGGAAAACTAACATTAAAGAGGAATAATAAAAAACACTATTGTAACGTATACTGAAGTTTCTTTTTAAATAAATTATAACACTGGTGTTACAGGATTCGAAGTATAAACACTATATTTTTTTACCAATAATATACACTAAAATAAAAAAGATAAACCTTATTCTTACTTTAAGGGGGGATAAAACCATTCATGAAATATTTTATCAACAATTAGTACTTAGTGTTCCTGGGTTCTGGTTGAAAGGCTGAGTGAACCAGTGTAACTACTTACACATAAGGGTCGTTACTTTTAAAGTCCAAGGTTAAATATCTGTGGGTAGCCAGTAACCATTCATTATCGAGTGGCTCATTTGCTATGTGAATTTCTATGACCCAAAAAACACCATATTTAAATATTATATAGCTTAAAATTTCCCTAATAAGTCAGCTTTCTATCAGGTAATCATAGGGCTCGGTTAAATTAAATTTTAAATTCTGTTATTCTTACTTTATTACTAATGGCGCACTAAATCTACTAGATTTCCTTAAAATATTTTTACAGGTAGTTTACGAGGGGCGCGCTCTCGGCCTATTCGTCCTAATTCCGTGGCGGTTTATTTCGCGATCGGAATCACGTGCGTACACACACATCTCTGTTTGTATTGCTTAGATGATAAATGTTTCAACGCCGCATCTCTACTGCTCGAACATTCGTATCACTTACGACGGTTCTTATTTTCATTCGCGAAAACCGACTCATTTAGAGACACGAGCGGCGTTGCAATTCGTAGTCGTTATTTGATTTGTTAATTGACTTTACTTATTATTACTTATTCATTACAATCAGCGAGCGTGAGCGCCCGTCGGCGACGACCCTATAAATTGTAAATCGTGTCATCGATCGCATTTTAGTCAGAATTCCCATTTCGATCGGTCATTTTGAAATTCTTGATATCTCGTAGGTCGATATACTCACTGCCACTATTTTATAATCAGTACATTCTGATGCCCTAATACAACACGTGTAACAGAAGGGATAAGCTAAAAAGGTGCGTTAAATAGGAATAGTTATTCTTTAATTAATTCGGAACATTGCTCCTATACATACAAAAATTGGTGATTATGCGGAGGCGAATCTTCAAGAAGTCTAACAATTGATCTTTTTCTTATATCAAAATACATAATCACGTGAATCCAATATTATTTATTCATTTAGGTCTAAAGCTTAAGCACTGACGATTTATTTATAAATCATAGAATGTTTATTAATTTCCTTATTAAGATCAAATTCAAATTTTTAACTTTTTCAATGATCAGCTTTATTGTATACAACTAATTTTAATTTTAATATTTCAGCGATAAAATGGTAGTTTTTCTAAATATTTTTAATTAATTTAATGAGTGACAAGGGTCGGATTGTTGTTATACAAACGAAACTGCAGCCATGTATTGTTTCGGTGACCAATGCACATCTCTCACCGCTATATGTTAGTATGTCTAGTGTGTCCGTGTTATATCTTGTGTCTGCTCGTGCCTCGTCGCGTCCTCTCTCTCTTATTAAACAATAAGAAAGAGAGCGTGCGATCTCTTAAATTGCAGTGTTATTCATAGAGCTTATCCGGCGTTACCGTTATTGTATTCGCCGGATAAATGCATTCTCAGCGAACTCGTTGAGAAATGAGATCCTTAATGCACTTTTATGTTTTGTGAAAACAATCGCCCGTTTGTTTCAGTAGTGAGCCCGCCCAGTGGGCGGAGTGCGTGGGTCACAGCCGGATATCGTGGATTCAAAATTCGTGATAAAATGGGACCACCCATTTTAGCATTACCGGTTTTTTGATGTTATTGATAAGTAATCCGTGTCGTTGTTAAATCTATTTTAGTTTTCTTAGTGTGCTTGTTTTGGAGTTCACCAATCTTTCTTGTGTCTTTGTTAAGAAAGCTTTAAGGAATGAATAAATGATTTAGGTTATTTTTGGTTTGAAGGGATCACTGTTTTTGACTTGGAGAAAGCTTAAAGTTATTTTTGCTAAGATGCTCAGATTCGTTTCAGAGAGTACCTAGTAAGTATTTGAGTAACTGACGGAGGTGAGTCATTGGGTTTGCTAGTTAGGAATAGTATTTTGGTTTTTCTAGAAGCTTAACAGAACGTACCCAAAAAAGTTTACCACCTACCCTCGGTCGAGTTGCGTTGCACTGGCAGCTTACTTGGTGAGCAGTAGGCGTGCCAGTGCCAACTGAACTGTTTGAGTTTCTGTTATCATGAAATTTTGTCGCGCATGCGCATTAAACGACTTAACACTCCCTTTAACGTGAGTACAACATTGGGCCTGAAACTTTTAAGTGTTAAATTCAACCGAACCTTGTATAAAAGTGAGGCTGTTTTAGCGTTAATTCTATCGAATCATCGTCATAACTTGAATGTAACTTCTAAAGAATATCGTAATGGAAGAAATATTTGCCCTGGAGATAAACCAAAATTAAAATTAACTACTGTACAAATTGCCAGGTGAATTGCAATTCCGATTCTCTAGGCGAAACACGAACTAGCCCTGTTCTCATCAGCGACGGCGTCAAGACGAGGTGCTCTAATTATATTTTAGAAAGTTTATCCAAGTTGCAAATATTTCAACTGCAAATGGTGCGAAGAGATAATTTGTAATATCTGCGCTACATGAATAATAATTTACATATAAAGTATAAAAAATTGTAGTGCTGCTCTGGTTTAAATCTGCAATCTGTTTTTGATATAGGACGACGAGCAAATGGGTCACCTAATGGTAAGTGGTCACCACCCATACACAAAGGCGCTGTAATATATAGAAACCATTTCTTACATTGCCAATGCACCACCAACCTTGGAAACAAAGAAGTTATGTCCCTTATATATTTACACATCTGCACTCCCCATGCAAACCGAAACACCACAATAGTGAGTAACACTGCAGAATTTTTGATGAGTGATGGTACCTACCCAGGCTTGCCTGCACGAAGCCCTACTATCCAGTAAGAACATTCGAGTGTTCTTCTACTAAGTTCTAGACCTTCAGGGTTCCATACGAAATAATTTGTATCTAAGATTTGTCCATAAATCGAATCAATTAATTTGAAATTTCCTAAACAAATAATATGAAGAACTATAATACCTTACACACAGAGTGTAAGAGCAGTAGAAGTACTCAGTACGAGGCTCTCGGTGCGGGACAAATTGCTCGCAACGAAATTTTTGTCGGACGCGGCCATCGCTCATAGTATTATGAGCCCGCCTTGTCGTTATGTAACTGTCACTTGCATTTAGCAATTTCTTGTTGAGCGATAGTAATTAAAATGGTTTAATTAATCGAAAAAAAATGACATAAAATACCTAAGCGATGTTTTTATAAATTCAATTTACGTTAAGTGACGATGTCCTTCGATGGCGGTCGCGATCACATTCATAAGGGAGACTCGCCTACTGCGTAGGACATATTAAAGTGAACAAGTTAGTGTGCAAATATAGGTACTTAAAGGCTGACCACGCACCTGCAAGCCCCCCGGTGTAGTAGATGTCCATGGGCGGTGGTAGTCCTCCTGCTCGTTTGCCACCTAACACATAAAAAACGTGCTCTCTGTATTTCATCAGTCTCATAATCCTATGTTATAACGAATGTGGTCCCAGCTTTCTTAAACTCGGCAAATGTATTACACTGCCTACTTCCTAGCTACAGCTTACAGAGCAGACGAATGTGTACTCAATCCTTTTTAGCACAATCTGACCTGCTTATCTGCCTTTACATTAAAAACTTGACCAACAACACCCAAATTTTTTGGGATCTTAATTCGTTTTACCTTTAGGTTGCCCTACTAGCCGGACCTCTTCGTTCCTTAAAACGGAGCTCATTTAATACGATATTTTCCTGGTTGTCCTCATGCGACAGATGTCTGTTACAAATAATTATATGAAAAATATCATATTAGCCCTTGCGATGAAATCGTAGTGCGTCTGAAGTCAGTTTAGAAAGAATCGTTGGGATCGCAATAGTCTGATTTTTTAAAGTTTTAAGGTGTGATTTCATTCCAATTGGACAGTGGATAGTTGTAACCATTGAAAACAGTGCCGTTACATACTTTCTGCCTACATAAACGCGTTTCTTAAGTTCATTAAATTTATACATAATTACGCAACCAAAAATACAGGAACTCCATGTTTAACAAACGTTAATTCCACATGTTATCATTATATTTGTATCAGATGGATTTTATACTAAAAGTGCAAAAAATATAAAAATGCATAAAAACGTCTCATTACCTTGTTTGTATCATCAGTTTTGGTCCGTTTTTCCCCAAAAAACGGTTGATTCAATGGAAAAAATCTACTAGTTTTCTGTCACCATTCTATTCGACAACTTTTCGAAAGCTCATTTATAATTTACTTAGTAATAATAATAAGGTAATGAGCTAAGTTCCTAATGTATCATTATTTTTGTTTAGAATATTTATAAATTTTCGTCGATAAATTAAATAAATGGCTTATTTTGGTCACGTTGCGATTTTTTTAAAGCTTCCGCAATTACATCACTAGTACACTGATCTACATAAAAAGGCAATATGTAGTTCCACCGTAGTCTCTGGCAGCCACGGAATAAGAAAGTAAGAGAGACAGGTAGCTGCGTGGTCGTGTGTACGCAATATATTTTTTCACGTCGGTCATTTGTCTGGGGCACGTGGGGTTTTTGTAGACATTAAGCGCCTTAAAAAGGTCATTTACCTTCGTAATTTTACGCGAGAAAACTCAATTGTTTTTGCCGAGGGTTTGTATTCGCCGTATTGTTGTGTTCAAGTCTGACATATATTAAACGTAAAGAGTATTTTTGCGTATAACTTTTCTTGTATAACATAAATATACAGAATAGATGTGGCCTTTTTTACTTCCATAATATTGTACGGCCTAATTTTGTAAATTATTTAGGACAATATAAGTTTTATGTATAATGTAGTCGGTTTTATAACTCAGTAAATACAAAAGCAAAAAACGTTCCTTCTAAGAATAATCTAATTAGGAAGACAGTAAACTTCTTCTAGCCTTTATCGCCAACGATAAACTTTTTTTCAAATTACCGCCGCGATACGACGCACGAGATGTTTTCGTGTATGCCTGACTATTAGAGAAAAGTTTTTTCTGCTTCAACATATTATATGACTGCAACATATTATGATGAAATTCATGAGATTCCGATGAGAACAGGCAAGTAACTCATTTTTTTATATTTTTCAACCTATTTTTATGTCACTGCCAAACGGACCACCCGATAGACACCGGTTCTTGTTCATATGAGAGCAATAAATATAGATTAATAATAATGCAGTCAGTATGTGAATCTATGCTTCGTCTACATTCAGAAACAATGAGCGCTTAAGCCTTATCATCATATTAACTGCCCATTGTTGATATTGATAATTTAGATTCTCTCCATGTTTAAGTTGTGTCATCAAATTGTAAACATGCACCGAGTCCTCCACGCCTCGCTGTGAAATGTTCCCCCGACCGCTCGATTACACTTTCATCCGGCTCCCCTCGTAGGTCCTCCCGCGATGCCAAATCCGATGCTAACGAGTAGGTAGCTGAGTGCACTCGGTACTATCGCTCGCCTTTTAATGCCAACCGGATTATTTTTATTTTCAATATCACTGGCAGTGGACCATTCGTATGTACGATTTTTATTCTTTTCTCAAAATTTTATATTGTATTTAAAAGTTAACAAAATACTGAAAAGTTACTTACATTAAATACTTATATATCAATAACAATAAAACTACTACTAATCTTGGGAACTAAGATGCTATGTCCCTGTGATTAAAATTACACTGGCTCACTCGCATTTTCAACAGTAACACAAGTATTATTGTGTTAAGGTTGAATATATCGCTCTTCTAAAATAGATTGAGCAATTTTCCTAAGTCAAGGTCATTTTTCTTTATTTATCAAATTGCAAAATATGCGAACTGGTTCCACAAAGAAAACAATATTTAATTTATTTTGATGTAGTAAAACCATCACCGAAATTGACTTTCTAGTAAAATCCCTTTACTGAATTTAATTGTTTATGCTCCATAAATTTTATAAGTTAGCGAGCGGTGCGTAGGCCGAGGGCCAGTTCATCCGCCCGTGACTTCTTGGACCGTAAAAATAAACCTTCTTATGTATTTCTAGATCATTTTGGGGTATGTGATTACGAAAGTAGACAGGTGAGCTGCAGTGGATTATATTGATGAAACGAAGAGTAAACGTGGATAATACTGGTCTATTTTTGTTGATAGGAGTCTTTTGCACAATTAAAACAGGAATACAAAACCGTGGTACTCATATTAGCTTCATTTGTACCGAGCCTTCGGAGTAATAGCCCATAAAGAGAAGGAGGCGTCAAAGGAAGGGAGGTCGTAAAATTCTCCATAATCTTCTTTCAAAGAGCTTACTAACCGATTCACGAGTTAATAAATTTAAAATAAGTGTACCTGATGTTATACTTATTTTGGCACGTTTAAGCAAAAAGTGTAAAGAGTGAAATTATGATGCGCACGCAGAGATTGATATGTAAACTACATTTTGTAGTTCCTATATATCCTAGTTGTATATATGTATATTATTATTTTTAAGGGATATTTATAGGCATCCTATATGTGGAACCTGTCGTTACACGCTAAATTCAATCAAAAGTAGAGTATGACAAAATCAGTTCCAGAGAACTACTAACAAATTCATATAACTTAATTGAAATACTGGAAGGCTTACTAAAAGTAGAATTAAAAACATGCATATTAAATAAATTTAAATTAAGTTCATATTTTAGCGTTTCTCTCAAACTGTGGTCACGGACGCGAGCCGACAACATGTGTGATATATCTTCCAATACACCACATACTTCACAATTGGGAGTGTCACTTTTCCGCATCAGATGCTTGAACTAGCCGAGTGGCATGTGTCCAGATCTAACTTTAAATGCACAACTAACTTTCCTCTATTAATGTTACTATTTACAAACCACGGCATTCGAAGAGGCTCGGATTCAACTTTCCTATACTATTCCCTCTATGAAGCGATCTCTCATTAAAGAATTTATTCCAAAATTTAATACAAATAATTTAAATATTCAACATTTATACATATATTCAAGTATTTAATGTCAATAATTCTCATATTAATAAATATTGATTAGCGATATTACTTATATTTAAACACATGTTTAGTATTATAACTCTCAAAAGGTTAAAACGCGTAAAATTAGAGGCTCTATTTTAAAATGCTCCGAGAGAAACGGACTGCTTTCCGGAATTAAAAAAAATATTTTTAAAACTTTATCTCGACATTTTGCAAACGTTTTTTGCGCATAAAGTGATGTCGGCTCCTCGGTCGTATCGCGGAAGCGAGGCGATTAGCTATGCAATAGTTAAATAAAATAATTAGAAAATAACTGTTAAACTAGTTAAATTCAATACTTAAGTCATATATATTTTTTACTATTGTACATATATGCATAGTTTTCTAGATTTTCCTCATCAATCAGACTCTAACGAGATTCGCACGAGTTCCTGAAAATTATAATTTAAGGAAAACCTTTGTTTTAAAAATAAAATTTAAACTTCAAAACAGAAATCGGACACTTATTATTAGTTTCAATAAAATTAAGTAAATAATTTTATGAATAAAATTCATAATTTCGTTTCAACCAGAGTAGATCGCTTTTAAATCGCAAACTGCAATTTACGTTTCTTGCAATCAAAGCAAATATTTGAAAAAAATAATAATAAATATAAACTTTATACATGAACCGTGAACTATTTTTTTCTAATTATAAATCTGTAACCCGTATCTGAGTATAAAATAAATACACTATTATTAAAACATCGATCAAAGTTACAACGAACTACAAGAACTTATATAATTGCAATACTTCAAAAACGTCGTGAAATATTTCACATACAAAAAATAGGTCGCGGTATTCAAGACAATCAGTGTTGTTACATCTAATGCACTTACGATTTTATAAAGCTAACAAGTTCGCTTTAATTACATATCTCAGTGACGTCCGCGCGCCGCCCGCCGTACGACGCCGGCCTCAGCTCGCTCCAGCGTCGCCGGCGCCATCACTTTACGATCGCAGGACGTTTCGACAACATCTATTTTCATATGCGGACATTTCATAGTTTTATTGCGAGTGGAATGTATTCCGCGCGATTTGTTACCGTTTCGATCTGCGCCATTATTTGTTTTGTGTTTAGACACAACCGACGCGCTGATTGTGTTGCTTTCATTGGTTTTTCGTTCATTTATCCATTATTATTAAAAAAAAAAGCGATTTGAGCTTCTGTTTTATTAAAATGAAAGCCATCCTCGACACCGTCAATGCGCCGTCAGTCTTGGAAACTAAGGTGACACCTCAGCGTCCGCATTGGAGCAGCTTTATTAGCGCTTAAAACTTATAAATCTTTTTACACAAGCGAATCACAATAAATGCTTTATAGGTACCTATCTCACGTGACCAACGGACTGATTTGCATTAATTTAAAGTATTTCCGTACAAACACAAAGCGCCGCCGCTCGGCTGGCGAGGCCGGAGGCGTCGGCGTCGGCGTCGTCGGCGTCGTCGGCATCAAAACAATATTCCTCTATCGCTCTTCCAACTAAAAGGTTTCCTTTGAAAGTCTCCACAATGCGATTCTTTCTTGGAAGGGTAAACAGTCGCGCTCTCCGAACGTTTCCATAGTAATTATACAGTTTGAATTGTAAAGGTTTCGACTGTAATGAACGCCCGCCACTATTCTTTCAGGAGTGATTTATTGTGACTCCTTTATAAACTATCTCAACAAAACGTCAAATCATTATTTCGCTTTTGTTCGAGTAGTCAAGATAAGACGAAATCCAGGTTAAGTATTCTAGCTAGCAGCAAGCTATTCCTGCAGCTTCACGCGCATAAGATATGTCCGCACTAAATCAGAATAAGCCTATCGGGGACAACTAGGACTTCAACCCGAGTTCACGCCTTCAACTCGAAGTAACCTCCACTTAGTTTGTGGGTTTCATTTATTTAAAATTCACCGCGTGCATGCGTCGGATGAATTTCTAACACATAATATGTTTCGAACCACATCGAACCAGCCTCGTAAAATTTACTTAATACTAAAATACAAGTTTAAGGGGTGTTCACCATATATTTTATACGTATTCAATGGTAACCGTCAATTAGAACAAACAAATAAACAATACAATTAAAAATAGTGCCATCTTTTTTGAAATAAAAGGCTATTGCACTGTATTAACCGTTATCAAAACATGTAACACGCTAATTATAGCGAATGTTTATGTTTCACTCGACAGCATCATTATTGTACGAGAGCGAAGTCGTATTTAATTCGGGACTGTTTGCGTTAATTATGAATATGACGGCGGAGGGCCATCACCACAGTTATAGTTCATGGTTTCCTTTGTGGGCGTCTATCGGTGGGTGACGTAGGATCAAGAAAACACACTTGTACAATCAACCACAGTATAATCACTCAGTAACACAGTTTAAGTAGGTAACCGGAATGCGCGATGGTTCTGTGACCGCACGCGCCGAACGCTCGGAGAGTAGTGATGTCCGACGTTCTCCTCTGGCGCATGCTTACACAAACTCCATCGAGTGCCGCTACGTGGCGCTGGCGTTCCGGAAACGATTCCATAACGTAGTCTCGTGGTAGTGGTATACGTTCCACTAGATGGCGTTGAAATTGAAATAATTAACCCGGTTGCGACACGGCCATCCTGCTTGCACACGCCCACGTGTGATTGTTAACCTGCCGACAAAACATACCACAGAAAACCTTGTTCTGCTCGGCCACTTCTGACATTACATACACATCAGATAAATAAAGAAACTCTTAGACCACTACAGTTTAATTTCTATTAACAATTCAACTTCAACTCTACTTTAAAACAATATCGCACAATAGGAATTCAAAATAATCAAAATTACAATTACAGTCAAGATCACCACGCCAGGCCAGATACCACAGTCATTTTATTCCACATTAACACTATACTGCTAAATTATCTTTAAAGTTAACAAAACTCTACGAGTAAAAACCTCTAGCGCCACGGCTCTCTAGCCGACTGGCAATCACATTGCCCTGCCGCATCCACCGCGTGGATCGAAACCTTGCATGTGCCCATGTGTATCACCCCGTGACTACACACCATTGTGGTCTCTCTTAGACCCCGACCTCCGCCTGAGTTAAACGCGCACCGCGCACCCACGGTCTACTTGAGTTGCCTCAAGAGATGCCGACTTCTACCGGGCTACGACTACGTAATAACTACAGGTACGGTCGAACACAATACGGCCGCTAGCATCCCTTACTCGTCTACACACATTAAGCTTACTCGTCAACACCGTTACAGCTATCATCAACATCAACATCGACTGGTAAATGACCTGCTGGCATCTTTCTTAACCTATCGTGTGCATATTTGTATGTACGCTTTGAATTTAAAGCCTTTAACATGTAACGATCACCATCCAAAACCTTAATTACCTTAAACGGACCTTTATACTTCGGGTCTAACTTTGTTTGGTTCCGTTCTTCGTTTTCTAACAATACAAAGTCACCTACTGCAAAATTCTTAATTTTAGCCTTTGTTTTATCAAATCGAGCCTTATCATATTCCGCACCTTTTGTTATATTCTCAGCCGCGCGATCGCGAATTTCGTTCAAATCAACATCGGTCTCTATTTCGCTACACATCAATGACAACGGTCTTGCAACTTTCCCGATTAAAAGTTCAAGTGGAGAAGCTTTTGTAACTCTATTCATCGTACAATTTATTGCTAGTTGAACCTCGCCTATAGTATCCTGCCACGATTTATCACCGCTTGTTTCTACTGCAGTTAACATTGATTTAAGAACACTCATAACTCTCTCTACTTGCCCGTTGGCACGAGATGAACCGGTCGCTATCAGATGTAAGTCAATATTTTTACTAACACAAAAATCACGAAATTCCTTACTCGAAAAACAACGTCCTTGGTCAGCTATTATGCGACTTGGAGCACCAAATAGAGCTGTACTTTTAGTTACGGCGTGAATGCTACTTTTAGAGTCAATGTTTGTCGAATGAAAGAGCAATACATACTTCGTAAACGCATCTATTAACACGAAAATGTATTCTTTTTTATCGTTTTTGCCGCTAAGTTTACCCGTCGCGTCTATGTGAACCGTGTGCCATGGCGTCGTTACTTTAGGTATTGAATGCAATTCGGCTTGAACTTTACCAGAATGCGATTTCGCCACTTTACATGTAACGCAATTATCAATGAATTTTCTAACATATTGAGACATTCCCGGAAACCAATAGTAATGAAATAGTTTTTCAGTAGTCTTTTCGGCACCAAGATGAACAATAGCGTCGTGAAAGTTATTAACTACGGACCATCTGAGAGCACGAGGTAAATATGGTAAGCTCTTAGTTCTACCGTTGCGCTGTATTTTTCGATGTAATATACCCGACCGTAACACATAAGTTTTCGCTAATTGTTCATCTAAACGATTTTCTTCTAAGTCAGTAATTATTTTTGAAATCTCAGTGTCGCGCTGTTGTTCCGCTTGGAGCCAGTTAGAGGAAAGCTCTGTTACGTCAACGCGTTTTGGACTAACACGATCTATTGCTTTTGAATCAAGTGACAAAGGATTTCGCGAGAAGAAGTCTACATGCGACATACGTTTTCCCTCTCTGTATACGACATCAAAATCAAATGATTGTAGAAAGGACCACCATCTATGCGCCCGAGGAGTGAGTTCCTTTTTCGTTTGAGAGGATTTTAATGAATTACAATCAGTAAAGACGGTAAACTTTTTGCCATGAAGATATTGCCTAAAATGCTTGATCGAATTTACAACAGCGAGAGTTTCAAGATCGTACGAGTGATACTGGCTTTCTGCTGGAGATGTTCTTTTACTGTAATAAGCTACTACACTACGTTTATTATCTTTGACTTGAAATAAGATGCTCCATAACCTAAACTACTCGCGTCTGTATGCAACTCTACTGGAAGCTCGGGGTCATAGATCGATAATATAGGGTCACTCGTTAGAACAGAAATTACTTTTTGACGAATGACTTCATGTTCAGGTTTCCAATTTAATTCGCCTTTCAATGAAGTTAATCGGTGCAAGGGAGCCATTATTTTAGAGAAATCTTTAATAAACTGTCGAAAATAAGACGCTAAACCTATAAACTGTCGTAGTTGAGTCACCGTTTCAGGGGGCGGTAAAGCAGTTAAGGCCTCTACCTTTCTACGATTGGGTTTAATCTGACCGGACTCTACTTCGAATCCCAAGAACTCTACCTTCGTCTTGAGGAAGGAGCACTTCTTGAGGTTCAAAGAGAAACCAGCTTTAGTCAAAACTTCCAATACAGTGTAAAGTCTCTGTAAACCTAACTCTACGTCGGGTGAAACTATCAAAATGTCATCGACATAAACAATCACGTAATCATGAGCTAGATCACCTAGAGCGTTCATAATAGCCCGTTGGAATACTGAGATAGCGTTCTTTAAGCCAAAAGGCATGGTTAAAAACTCATATTGTCCGTCATTTGTTATAAAAGCAGTCATTTCTATGGAATCTTCACTAACCGGAATTAAATGAAAACCACTGGCGCAATCTAATTTAGAAAAATAATTGGCACCGTGAAGTCGCGCAATTTGGTCAGAAATAAGAGGGAGCGGGTAACGATCGGAGACGGTGTTACTGTTAAGCTCGCGGTAGTCTATACACATACGATCGGAGCCGTCATGTTTCTTTACTAGCAGTGCCGGACTCGCGAATGGAGAACAACTAGGCCTAATGATATTAGCTTCTAATAACTCTTTTACACGTTCGCGTACAATACTACGTTCTTCTATTGACATTCTATACGGTCGCCGCTGCACCGTTCGATTCGAATCAATTAATTTAATCTTAAGCTCGCCTGTGTTTACACGCGTTGTAGGTAAACCGGTAATAAAATACTCAGAAAACTGATTAAGCACGCCCAATAGTTTAGATTTGTGTTCACCGGACACACCTGTCGTAATAAAATCTAATCGTAATGTATTATCACTATTTTGACTGATCGAATTTACACAACAAACCTTAGTGAACGAAAGCTCGGTAGCTATCATATTTACCGCGAAACCACGGTTTAAAATCTCACGGCCTAACATAACGTTACTTTGCAGATAGCTATCCGGTAAAACATGTAATAAGATTTCTAGAGGGTGACCGTTAATCACAATACAACATAAAATCTGCTCTGTACTGAATGCTTGTGTTTTACCAATACCAGTCATAGCAACAACATTATAGTGGCGCTTGCCACTGAACTTTGATGAAAAACTTTCTTTAACTAACGAGCATTCAGCACCAGAATCATATGTAAACTGAATTAATTCACCTTTGTGTATTAATGTCCCGGACGGTGGCTGCACCGTGCAGACGTCAACGCGTCGCTCGCCGCCGTGTGCGCCGCCGATGGCGGGCCCGCTGCCGCCGTTGCTGCTGATGTTGCACCGCGCGGCGATGTGACCCGGCTTGCCACATTTAAAGCAAACCAAGGTCTTGGCTGCCGGCTGCTGCGATGCTTGACTCGACGATGTTGTAGGTGTAGGCCGTCCTCTCGTGTCAATCGTTTTACTTCTACATTCAATTCGCTTATGACCACTTTTGCCACAATTATAACACTGAACTTGGGTCATCCTCGCTCGCTTCATGTCAGTTGTATTTGACAGCTCACTGGTGGTGTTTATGTTGCGCTTGAGATGTGAAAAAGCACTCAGTTCTTGTTGTAATTTCTCTCTTGATGTAATGTTCGTAGTAAATGCCATGCGCTGAAGTCGCGGCTCGAACTGTGACAAGTGAGCGAGTACTGTTGCTACGGCAATTTCTTCTTTGTTTACGTCTTTCCATCGGTTGGTCAGCGACGAAATTAATCGACTTGCAAATGCGGGTAGTGTTTCTTTTTCACTTGGTTTCTCGGCACTCATCTTAATGAGGGTACCCGCCAATGTTTCGGTCGAAATAAATCGTGTTGCGAAGAGAGCTTTGAATTCAACCCACGTGATACCCTCATAGGCTATTTGAGATAACCAAGTTGATGCTTCACCTCTTAGCGCCTTGCTGACCGCCAAAACAAGTCGACCGCCGCTTGGAGGATTTTCGGCGAAACACAAGTCAGCCGTCGAGCACCAGGATCTTGCATCAGCATCCTTTTTCTCAGGATCGAATGCTGGTAGTTCTTCATGGTGGGCCGGTTTAGATGATTGCAGGGCCTCAATCAATGCTCGCATGTTCTGGTTTTGTTGCTCGAACATTGCACGCCAGATGTTCTCATTGTTTTGATCCAACGCTGATCCCGCTTCTGATGACGGCGGAGGGCCATCACCACAGTTATAGTTCATGGTTTCCTTTGTGGGCGTCTATCGGTGGGTGACGTAGGATCAAGAAAACACACTTGTACAATCAACCACAGTATAATCACTCAGTAACACAGTTTAAGTAGGTAACCGGAATGCGCGATGGTTCTGTGACCGCACGCGCCGAACGCTCGGAGAGTAGTGATGTCCGACGTTCTCCTCTGGCGCATGCTTACACAAACTCCATCGAGTGCCGCTACGTGGCGCTGGCGTTCCGGAAACGATTCCATAACGTAGTCTCGTGGTAGTGGTATACGTTCCACTAGATGGCGTTGAAATTGAAATAATTAACCCGGTTGCGACAAATAAAATTATAAAAAGTGAGTAAGCTGTGTTGCAGCTCTTTAAATTCTAAAATCGGATCGGGCCGGAGAGGTCTAAATGAAAACAAGCCCGCGCGGAGTTTAAATGGAATCAAGCTCAGAGTGAAATTAGCTCGCAGTTCGCCTCAGTTGTTCAGAAGTTTGATGCTCGACTCGTGCAAGTGCCGCACATAACATTAAATTGCGTTCAAAACAAAATGCGTAGTCGAGAACTTTCGAGCTATTTTTTAATGAGCGTAACGAAATGTACTTCTTATAGACTTAACTCCGGATTGCGCTTTCGACATTTCATTTCATTTAAACAGAATCCATTTAGTCTCACGAAGCCTAAGCCAATATCGCGGGGTGCTTAGAGCACGTAATTCTTGAGCGAATATTGTTTTGGGCTTTATCCCTAAGGGTGAGTTTCTGTACGAGCATCAATGATTCTTTTGCCTGAGGTAAATTGTGTTTCTAAATCATTTCAGGCAGGTTAAGGCACCTACATATGCAAAGGAGCTTGCCTTCGCGGGCAGTTCTTGGTTCCTAGAACCTCACTAGCGTGGTGCCCCATAAATGTGAGATGAGAAACAAAATCTGGGCTTTACGTGTTCGACTGATAAATGAGCTAAGCGACTTTTTTGCCAGTTCTTACGATTCTCGAGCGCTTTATTTTGCCGACCGAACTGCTGCTACAACATAAATAACAGCTGATTGTTTCACCAGAACTTCTCATTAGAATTGATGGAATCTTTACATAAAATTTGATCTAACATAAGCATCTAAAACTCTACTTGAATAATGCATATTTTCTCAATATATTTCTTAATATTAATCTTAAGTAGCATCAGATAGACGACATCGGTACAAATTCCCTCTAAGTATAAATCAATAATCTGGAAATGAAAATAATAATAAGTCGCTTGCGATTCCTGCAGAGTATAAGTCTTTATAATATGAAGAAATAAAACAGTTTCTACTGAAGCAGTGATAAAGATGCGAAGCTGATACGGCGTCTCCCCCGATATTGAGACGGCACACACTAGTACGGCCCGTGCACACTGTTGGCACGGACAACGGTAAATTAAACTATATACCTTGTTCTAAGAATAAGTATCAAATTCTAATAACAATAATCTTTGAAAAATATATTTCATAAGTCTAAAAATAAAATCTCTAAAGTTATATTATATTATGTTATATATTTGTATAGATCCAACTGTAGGCAGAGTGTATGCGGGACGTTTCGGGCCTCTTGTTGTTGCAAAAGATTTACAACGTAGATTTAAGATTAATGAGTTTAACGTGACTTTTACAATATAACTTTAAGCTTTAGCAGTTAAAATTACCTCTCCTAAATCGTAGACTAATTTTCAGTTAGGTTTCGTGATTACATTACGATAGAAACCAAATTTTATAATATTCATATTATATGTTTCACGGTAAATAATTTCAAGAATGAATATTTTGTTATGCGAATGTTACGATTTTATATAATTTTGTAATATTCTTCTATTAAGCGCGTGTGCACCAGCCTTAGCATTTGACTGGAGTCTGTGACGTCTCAGGAGAGAGGATTGGAGATCCAATCAGAGTATGAAGTATGATACTTACTTGTCACGCCGTCTGTGCGTTTGTCACGGCAAATGCGTCCTTAAGAAGATGAAAGAAAAATTACGAACAGTATAAGGTGAAGCTATTTTGACTGTTTGGTCGCGTAACGAGCCATCGTGTTTACGTAACAAACAAAACGAGAGTACTTTAATATGTTTCGTTACATCTTGTTGCAGACATTTAAAATTTATTCATTAACAAATAGGGCAGCAGTATAACTAGGGCCACTTGATGACTTTCAGTCTAATGTGGAGATCACATCAACGAGCTAGAGGTTGTACTTATTGAAACCTACTTGCTCCCCATTATGAAAGCGAATTAAATACACGTATTTGTGCAATAACATGACCTGTGCGGAAAGCTATTTAAGCTTTAATCGAGGATTTTTTTACGATTTTTCAATCATAAACCTCGTAATATTAATAAAAGACATACTCTTAGTTCGACACAAAAAGTAATTACAAGACAAACAATATAATAGTGTAGACCCAGCTTCAGATAAACCGGAACATCAAATAATTAACAATATTTAATATGGTTTACAATATTTATTTTTACAGTTTTCTTTACAATCATCCATTATCTTCCGTATTTAAAGGCAGATTAACAATTCCCATTTCAAATGTAATAATATTCTATTTCTACTTTTATTTATAAAAATGTCAAACCAAAAAGTATTCATTACATTCATATAATTCTGAGACTGAATATAACTCAATAGCTAGAAGTTATATAACATTTAATGATTATTTATAAATATTATATTTAAAATACTTTATAGGCTTACAATAGCTACTTATTTTATACGTCGTGTTACCATGTTTTGATACTTCTAATAAGATAGTAATAGTCCACATTAGTATTTCTAATAAGTATAATCTTTAATTTTTTCTATTTTTAACAAGTTTTAAGAATTTTAGTAGCCAATGCAAAACTATACTCGCGGGAACTACGTAATGACTACGTGAAGTCGGAAAATTCAATTCCTGGTTTAACGTAAAAGTAAATTATAAAAATTGCATAATTCGAGGCGGGCTGGTATCAAAGGAATCGGATTATTAAACTTTGCTGAACCGATTCAATGTAAGTTGGATGTTGCAAAAAATTACATTTGCCATTTGAAAGAGTTAGCGACGACTCGCCCGAGTCGCGCCGACGTCCGCTACCAAATTACAGCCTTTTGTGGAGCTGACGAGAACTTGCTGATTTCAAATCAAACCATATTATCATTTAAATATTAATAAGGAAACAAACGAGATACAATGATACTATAACCTATCAGTAAAGCTTTAATGTATTGTAACAGGGTGGCGAGTAAACGTTTATCATGGTACGTCTCCTCAACTTAAGCACATCGGTAATAAGTCTTTCATCTGGTGTTTCCGATATGATTAAATGGGCCATAACTTATCGTCACCTGTACCTTTAAATTCTGTGACTACACCGGCTCAATCACTTATTAGTGCAGATCGCAGCGTATTGCTTAGAGTTAAATAGAATTAATATTTAATAGCTATGAATAAACAGTAATTGTTATTAATAATACGGAAACGAATTCACATTAGTTTAAATACAGCAAAAACATGCTTAATATAATTAATACCCAAAAAAACAAGTGAATACCGAAAACACGGGCGAGGCGACACACGGGTTCGCCGCGTCGGATACATCAGCGAGTTTGATACAATTTGCCGCCAAAGTCGCCGCTTTGATGTATAGCCGGAAAAATAACAGTCAGATTAAACGGAGACCATCTTTCATTTGAAGACACGCACGCCGAATGCGACTCTATCGTGTTTATATTAAGATCCGATTTGGGTTGCCTATCTGTAACTATTCACAGAAACTATGATATGCGCAGACTTTAGATAAGAAAATATCAATGTAATTGAATATTTTTATGCTTATTCTCGCACATTTTGAGATGTAAATTAAGATTAAAGGATAATGCAGACATTCAAAATATTCAAACGATAAGTGTAGTGTGATGACATGTGCAATCAGAATCAACTTACTGCGTGTGTACTTAACGTAGGTAAGTAATAAACTAATAAATAAAAGCAACCATCAGTTCGGAACTGGTTACTTGCATTTCTGACTATAGCTTCTGTTTTTGGAATTGGTGGTAGGTGGTGAAGTTATAGTAAAGTATATTTAAGCTAAAAAACCGATAAATATAAATTTATATTAAAACAAATAACTATATCATAATTTAATTGACACAATTATATAAAGTGTTCTGAATGTTGTCTGCGCTGACCCTTAACGACAGAGCAATTTGAATACTACCGACTGCTGAATAGAGGTCACTTTTGATTGAAGGAATTACTAATCGAAAAATTTGACCATTATGTTGGTGACTTCCCAAATTTACTATATTGAGGTTTTGTTCGTAGTATTGTTTATGGCGGATTAAAGCAGAAGCGACGCTCTCTTTATGTCCTTATGTAACTTTGTTAGCGAAATGTCGGAAATATTAAGACCATTAAACAGCGTATGCTACGATGTCAAGAGTCACACTAAGTTACCTTCAATATTAGTGTTTCTGAGGTGAATGGTTGCCATTCTCAGGGGAAACTCGCCGACGCAACAATATTATTATGCAAAAATATGTGTATATACAAGTTAAGACACCCTTTAATCGCTTATTACTATGTGACGGTAAATCCGATACGACCGGGATTTTATAACGCAGGACCAACTGGTTTAGGTCCTCGATGGATGGGTATGTAAGTGCCACGCATTTTCAAACTTTTGTCTACTACTAAGAATTTCTTAAACTAAAATCCTGTGAAACACATTTTAGTGGCCCAATCCTAAGATTGACTCTAGGCCTAGGGTATCTGTCGCTTTAAAGAATAGCCATCAAACTAATGGGGCAGTATAAGTCGCTTTTCACGATTGGGGTATGATTTAAAGATGGTAACATCTTCCTACGAAGGTAATGATGTGAATACGAATAGCGAATATAATATAAACACTTATCAAATGATGAGAAATTCCTAGGAGTTCAGTTTTCCGAGAGCTTTATTTGTTTATGTAAAGATAAATTCTCAAGACTTAATTACTTCTAACTGTCTGTAAAGGAATCGTATTGTCTTATTTTTAAACAACAACTCTTATTCTAAGAAACCGTTCCGCGAGTCCGACTCTCTGTTGGCTAATTCTCTCGTTATAAGAAACGAATACAAAAGTCGACGCGTGTCGTTGTAAGCGATTGCCCCGAGAAAGGTTTATGGGATATGAGTGCGGGGGCGCGGGGAGGGGACACTATTCGCGACCCTCACAAAGTGAATCTCATAATTTTTTGCGCTGTTGAATATCTTTATAGAAAACGCTATAAGCTTTACTTTTATTTCGTAACTTTGTGATGTTATTTTTATTGAATACTAGTTGTTGCCCGCAGATTCGCTCGCGATTTAGAGGTTAGCTGTCATGTATGTGGCAAACAAATTAACCTGGGTTCTTTTTTGGAGTTCAAGTTTGCTTTAAACCGAATTTTATCAAAGAGAAAGAGCGACAGACAGAAATTATTTACAATATTTAAAATATTAGTATACATAAGTTATATGATATATATTCATATAAGTGTCTCTAAGGCAAGGGCCGATGATTGTGGACAAAAATATAGTAGGTATTATTTAATTAATCTCGTGATTTGTGGTGAAGAAAAACATCTACTTGTATGAGATGAAATTCTGCCACATATATCTATTGAACTGCGTTAGAGCAGCGTGGAAAATATTTGCCTAGATGTAGCCTTTGAAACATACACTGACTGACTTGTATACAGTCAAAACTAGTTATCACCCACTCATCAGATATTCCACTGCCAAATAGTAACACTTAATGTCGTTGTGATCCGGTTTCAAGTGTGTGAGCCAGTGTAACTACAAGCATAAGGGATATTTTAGCTGCCAAGGTTTGTAGCGCTAGGCAATGCACGAAATGGTTAATACATTATTTACAGCGCCAATATGCTGATGGTGATCACCATAAGGTGACCCACTTGATGGTACTGTGACAGGACTTCCTGCATACCGAAAGATACAAAGGCTGTTTGATTGATTCATTCACAAACGATTTTACAAGTATTATAAAGTACCCATACTGGAGTTAGTCGATACTGAACACGACTGTACTGGACTGGCGCAATACCATCCAGACCCGCCAACTAATCCAAAATCCCAGGAAACCAAGTCTCTTTGAAGGGGTGTCACTTCAAACAAAAAGTAATAATTGAAACCACCTTCAACTTTCATCGTTTTCAAGGCCAATATTACTGAGAAAATGTTTTCCTATGTTGCCAGGAAGTCACACCTCGCTCGCGGCTAATACCGGCCATTAGCCGCGGCCGGAGCAACAAGTCGTTTTAAATAGAGAAACAGATTTTTTCCTGCACGCAGCTCACGTTAGGTTTTGTTCGACCTGTGGCTCTATCGCAGAAACCGTTAAAAGATAAAATAGTAATGTCTATGGAGAAATACAATATAAAACATCCAAAACAAACTTTTGTATTGATTCAAAATGAGAAAAAAGGGTTTTTTATTTAAAAAAATATACCAAGGTTTATATTAAAGTTTATTTAGTTTATATATTGAGCGGTTAACATACTTGATATAATGACCAATAAAATACACCAGAAATATATAAAATTAGTCGCAGAAAAATTACAGTGCTCTTGTTTTCTGCATTACACCATTACCGCCAGGTAATTCGGCCAGTCGCTTCCATTGCACGTATGTAATCAAATTTAGCAATTTTATACAATCAAGCAAGCATATACACACTCTTGTGCAAAACACTGAACTGAAAGAACGCGGTAGTTTTTAAAGAAAGCGCATTGCTGGTGCACTATTGAGCTTTCATGTACATTTCGGTAAGGAAACCTGCCTGTAACGGATAAAATTCAGCCACATTTGTGACGAACAAACTCACAACCTCGTAATGAATTCTCGTTAGGGGTCGATGTACATAATATATATAGGCTTACTTGTCAATCGGTGATAGCGATAGGAACAGGTTCCGCGACAGGGCCGCATCGTCTATTAATTGCGGTGGTTGTGAGCGAACAAAAGTGAATGCAGCACTTCGGGTAATCAGGTTTGACGTACTACTTTAACTTCAATGCAATGCACTTGAGTCTACTTGTAAGTTTCAATTTGCTCTTAAGTCTTAAGTTTTTCTCATAGCGAATGTTCATTTCTCGAATGAACACTCGAGCTTCGAACTATTACGTGTCGCTTTGAAGACTGTGTTTTACTAGTTAGTAAAAATCACTTCAAACATATTTTACTTTATACTGATTAAACGAAATAAAGTTATTAGTAATTATAGGACTTTGAATCCAGGATTTATATATAAGCTAGTTCTATAATATCATATGCTGTTTTAGTTTAATTTCTTTTACATATTACAAGGCGATGACGATCTTCATAAGATCAACTTCAATAAGTACAACTAGTAATCGCTTTCTTTGGTTTACCTTCTAATATAAAAAAATATACAGACGAATTGATAACCTCCACCGTTTTTGAAGTCGGTTAAAAACCAAAGTAATTATATCTACTCCAAAAAATCCTACAAAGCTGTAATAAGTTTGTTATATAAACACACTTTATTGTTATAGAGAACACTTTCCCGAAGGAAAGTTTGTTCCAAATAATATTGATTTTGTGAACGTGATAAGCGAATGCGCTCGGCTAGTTAAGTTATACGGGACGTTAAGACGGAATGTTCTCTGCCAACAGCGCCGTTACATACTTAATTTAATGAGTTCCAGTTCGGCCTTGCCAATAGTCTAGACAAAGCCTGGCCTACACGTCAGAGATGATTCATGGGCGTATCGAGAGCCTTCATCTAAATGGATTCGGGTGATATCGTAACACATTACCGACTTATCGACATCTCCATCTCTTTATGGTTTCCACTTCTCTACGAGGTTTTGGGGAAAGTTCGATTTCATACGAGTTGCTTGAGATTTGTTTTAACTGCTTTTATCTATTTAACAGCCGATATCAAAGTTGTGTTAAAACTTTAAATTGTTCTGCAATGCAGGTAAATTATTGTAGTTTTAAATTTGGATAGATTGTGTGCGTAAGGGATGAGTACAGGTTCAATCAATCGGGCGGCACATTTACTGCCTTTCTTAGCCTAATAAATAAAAAACGTGATTGATACCATTACAGATTTATCATAACAACATTGGCCAAAAAACTCCAAGGAAAACACAGGGAAACGCCTTGATCCAGCAATAAGTATAAGCTATGTAAAGTTTAGATGATTTGATTGAAAGAAATCCAAAATAAAAATGGCATCTTAAGCCGCCAGCGAGCCCGGGTGCCAAACGACTGTACATTAATAATAAAATTATACCGTCGAGTGCGAGCCGCGGCACGCTAATGGGATTACTTGCGCATTTCAGCCAAATAAACATTTGACTGGAAACGATTTGGGCGAAAAATTACGTCCAAATCCATCGGAATGAATTATACGTTGCCTGCTTCGAGGTCTCCGTCGATCAGACCATGAATATATTAGCTGATGATTGAAGCGATCGAAATGGGACGAGCGTTGTGTTGTTTCAATGGAAAAGTCGCCGAACAAATTTATTTATATTCTGGTTCCTTGTATGAAATAAAATATAATTTGACGTAATTTCAAAATAATGCTACTCGATGTAGCGGGACACCTACAGTTTATTGGAATAAGATATTAATAGTTATTAATCAGATGGTCGTACATCTCCGTTACATGTTATAGGTATACTATATTAAAATCAATTGTTTTATAACATTCTATTAAAGAACAACAGCGTGGACTGTGTTTTGAGATCAAGGGACCTATTTCTAAAATGTATGAGCTTATAAAAACAAGGTTTTTCGTCATTTGAAAATGCCGTCAGTTAGAAAAATAATGAATATTATAATATTTAAGAAAATATGTTTACTGGAGACTAATAACCCTTCGGCATGTCACGATATTGTGATCCGAAGAGATCAAATTGATAAATTCCATTTCACAAAATTTATGGTATCCTAAAACTATAGCCGCTGGCTGTTGACTCGGGCGGTCTGACGTGGTCCGCTCCGCATTATTGTTTTCAGGGTCGACAGAGGGTCAATCTTGCTGTTGTTTATTTCGTCTTATAATCAATATCAAAGGGCTTTCAATTGGATCTTTATTGAAAAACAAACACACAGAAGCTCAAATTGTTCCAAATCTATGTCGGGGCCAAACATGCTGTGAGGCAACAGTAAGCATTCCTAATTTACCACCAATTTTTATGCTATAGGTGTAAGACGGGCAGAAAGCTCACCTGATGGAAAGTGACTACCACCGCCAATACATCATAGACATCCACACTAGACAAGCGGTATCAACATCATTTAGCTGTCTAACTTTTCTAACCGCGTATGCTGTGGAGCTCAGTCTTCTGGTTAGTTGATAAATGAGGACTACACTGATGTTAAGAATCCAATGCTACTCCTAATAACATGGTAGTATGGGGTATATCAAGACAGCCATCTTTTAAAGATATGAGCTAAACACGAAATTCTAAACAAAATAAACCACATGGAACGCAGTACTGCGTACCTGGATTTGAACTCGTAATTTCTAGTAAAGGTAAGTGTTTTACCTTCGGGCCACCTCGGCTTTTATACACCATCTCAGCTCCAAATCTAAAAAGAAAAATAAGCAAATACTTTTAACATATTGTGTTTCAAATTATTTGCCGAGGTGATTGCTATGTGAGAGCCGACATGGCCCAGCGGTTAGAAGGCATGTATCTTAATCGATGATTGCGGGTTCAAACCCAGGCAAGCACCACTACATATTCATGGTGCTTAATTTGTGTTTATAAGTCATCTCGTGCTTCTCTATTTATTTCGCAGAATCTCTACCACACGTGTATTTCACCAACCCGCATTGGAACAGTGTTATGGAATATGTTAAAAAACCTTATCCTCAAAGGAAGAGGAGGAGCAGTGCTGTTGTTGTTGTTGATTGCTATGTAAGTTACGAACAGATTGGATGGAAAAATGTCTGAAGACAAATGACGCTAATTTTCGTTCATTTGTCGCTTCACGCGTGATATTTTGCAATTACGAGCATCCCACATGTCCTGGCCTCGGAAGTGTCTCAGGTGTTGTTCCGGGTTTTTTTATGGCATTGTCAGCTCGGTTTCATATTTTTTGTAAATAATTTACGTCCAACGTAATACAACAATTCCTTTCAAAGAAATATTCGAAATAAGTGTAAGAATATCGATAAAGGAATTTAATAAAATTTTATCACATCTGTAATTAACTTTATACAATTTTATGTGAGAAGATGTATGGCCTCTGTAAATATATTTGTCTTTCGGGAACGCACAAACATGGTATCAACGTAAAGAAAAAAATACTTTATAATTATGTACTGCAAATGCTATAATCGCTTGTATGTGGTAGGCACAGCGGATGATTGCGCTAACACGAGTTTAAATTTGTAATTAATCATGCTGAAGCGTAAGAATTTGTATATAAAGTGGGATTAATGAGATATCACGCAAGATATGAATACTTTAAGGTGTGCTTAGATAAATAATTGCCTCAATTGAAAAACTTACAAAAAAAGAGAAAATAAAGTTTTTTTTTACTACATATACATTAAAATCTTAATATTCGTATTATGATTTTTTTTAATAAGTGACAATAATTGAAGAATAAATTTTTGTTAGACATTATTTTTATCTCAGTCGTTTTAGTTGCTCACGAGTGTAAATATGAGTGTCAGAACTACAAAACAAAAGTATTCTTTTTTAATAAATTGCGATAATTGATCGAATAGAAATTTTCAGAAGCCTGCGGCCGCCAAAAGTTTTATCACCAAAGAAACTAAATTAGGAATTCTCCTAATAAAGTGTATTGATTAAGGTCTAAGCAACGTTTCCAGTTTTTTTTCTAGTTACAGAGATGTTTAAATTAGAGGTGTCGAATTGGTTTCTACGTGTTCTGCTATCTTTTTCAACCGACTTCCAAAAGGAGGAGGTTATCAATTCGTCTGTATTTTTTTTTTTTTTTTTTATGTTTGTTACCTCATAACTTTTCACTGGGTGGACCGATTTTGATAATTTTTTTTTTGTTTGAAAGGTAGTGCTTCCCGTGGGGTCCCATTTTTTTTATTTCTTTTTCCGATGATGGTATCCATGTGAAAACGACATAAGTCTTAAATTTGCATTATGTATATGCGCGACAAATAGGTGAATAACTGAAAATCACGTTAACCAATTTTGATAGTTCTTTTTTTATTATAAAATTATATACTTCAAGGGTAATTTGGTGAAAGTTTGGTATGGTTCTGAGCACAGGATCCATGACAAAGTAACGGAACGGAAGGGAACGGAACAATTCTGAGGAGCACGTTAGCGATACTCGGTCGAATCTTTTATTTATAGGTTATTTGGATATTTGAGTCACCTTCCGTAATGTGGTTATGTTTATGTAATTATCATAGTCGACTGTGTCGAGTGTTTCTTTACTATACTGTTCATGTATTATATACACAAACCTTCCCCTTGAATCACACTATCTTTTAAAAAAAACCGCATCAAAATCCGTTGCGTAGATTTAAAGATATAGGGACAGAGAAAGCGACTTTGTTTTATACTATGTAGTGATGGAACTCCTATACGGCTCGCAGTTAGGGTGCGATATGGGGCAGAATTTCTTACTATCTTTAATCAAATTTTGTGTATGTGTTGTGATGTCATATGATGTACGAAATATAGTTGGTCTTTTTCAAAGTTTTTTTGCTGAGTTCGATTACAGCTCTTTCGAGGGATCCTTGTAGTTTACGCCGCGTGACGTATTAAATCCGCATTTTCGAAAGTCTATTTTTGCTTTATTCGCAAGTTTCCTTTGAAATTGTTCTCGAAGTAGTTTCTGACTCATATAAACGGAACGTTTAATCTATCCATATTAAAAAAAATTAGTTAGTCAACATCAGCTTCACTTAAAATCAAAAAATAAATAAAATTTTAACAAAAAGAAAAACCGACTTCAAACAAAACACTATTTTAAAACAAATGAATATGCACGAAAAAGTAATAAAAATAATTGCGTATTCAACATATTTTTTAGAGTCTTCCTAAGTTAAATGAAATGAAAAATATTAGACTACTTAAAAGTCGATTAACGATTATATCATGTAGTTATAATTATTGTTATATTTGGAGTCGGTGTCAGCCAATAAAACCCTACAGTATATCTATCAAAAAACAATACGAGAATACTTTAACAAATATGTTTTTTACAAATTACCTTTTACACAATAATATACTGGATCAATCAAGGGGCTCGTATCGCTTCTTTCTTTTGATTGTTGGGGCAAGGGCACCGTGGCTGACACCGGCTCCAAATATACCAATAATTATAACTACATGATATAATCGTTAATCGACTTTTAAGTAGTCTAATATTTTTCATTTCATTTAACTTAGGAAGACTCTAAAAAATATGTTGAATACGCAATTATTTTTATTAATTTTTCGTGCATATTCATTTGTTTTAAAATAGTGTTTTGTTTGAAGTCGGTTTTTCTTTTTGTTAAAATTTTATTTATTTCATATATTTTTTTATCATATCACGAGAAGGCCTGGTTTTCCAGCCCAAAATTAATGTATAAATTTAGATCATTGATATAACACAAGATTTTATAAATTTATATCTTAAATGTTGAAATTTTTTTTATGGTGTTGGTTGGTGGACGAGTATATAGGCCACCTGATGGTAAGTGGTCATCATCACCCATAGGCAATGACGCTGTAAGAAATATTAACTATACTTTACATCGTCAATGTGCCACCAACCTTGGGAACTAAGATATTATGTCTTGTGCCTGTAGTTACACTGGCTCACTCACCCTTCAAACCGGAACACAACAATACTGTTATTTGGCGGTAGAATAACTGATGAGTGGGTGGTACCTACCCAGACGGGCTAGCACAAAGCCCTACCACCAAGTAAAATAGAATAACTACTGAATTTTCTGTTGATTCTTCTCGTTAAATCCGCATTCTTAACCGGTGAGGGCTTAATTTAATAAAATTATGTTAAATAACGAATTATAAGTGCTTGTAAAATCCTCCTTGAATAAAGTATAACATTTTGATTTAGATACTTGCGTCGTTTACGGACGGCCTTATACGGAACCGTACCACAATTAGTTTTAGTTAATTGGTGTTTCTAATTCATCTTGTGTTTTGAAGGTGGAGAAAACTATTCTTATGATGTTTCATACGTCGGATAAAATTCTGCTGCTCGTTTACAGCCCACAGCCCCACACACACTTGAGCAGTGTGATGGATAGAACTACAAACATTATGCCCAACTGTGGGATAAACACATCCAATTATTATGGTTTAGTAGATACTCACTCAGCTTTGAATAAATTCGATTATTTTACGAAAACAGGAATAGTAATTTTAAATCAAAATGTGTAGACGCTATTTAGAACTCTTTTCATTTGTGAATGCTGTGAAAACCGTTGAGTGATTTAGAAGGAGAAAGCGGAGATACAGGCGGAAACAGAAAGCGACCTCGTGTCGTACTATTTATAGACACGACGGCTGAATTCGTTCGTAAATGCATTCATTTGTTCGATACTTTCATCTTTGTTTTCTTGGATGACCAATTACGAGCCGAGGACTCGTTCTCGCTGAAAGACATCGCCCGTGCAATTATCAGCTACAGACGAAGTCATTTCAACAGAACAGTTGCTTTAAATTGTATTTAAGAAATATTCATTCGGAACTGCTGTATTTTTGGATCAATTTTTGTAATATTACGTTGATGATTTGTTGTTTTTGGCAATTATATGACAATTAATTAACTTAAGATTTCTAGTATTAGTTGTGGAGTGTATTGTTTATTTAAATATCTAAACAGGAGTGTCGAATAAGTCATTCTAACATTAACGACGAATTAAAGCATCTTCGTTACAATTACCATTTTCACTTCGCTTAGCAGCTCGCAATAGTCTCACATTGTTCCAATAATCACCGTCTAGCAAACGTCGCAGTAAGCGTTTCCAAATTATTAAACAAAATTAGCATAACCATATTTCAGCATTTAGTTTCCCCCCATTTTATTCATAACACCCTCTCGTTCCGCTGATGTGGAGCGCCATCAATATTGCGATCCTGAGGATTTGCTCAATCCGGGCCCATTGAAAGCAGACCTCTTGTATATCTCGTAAATACCCTCCGCTCTCCCCCCCACGCTCCTCTAAACCAGCCTGAAGAGGTCGCTTGCGATATAACAAATAAACAAGATCAACGAGTTTTAGGTTTTCTTTCATCTTATATTTTAAAAGACTACATTCACTCACATGTTACAAAATATTTAGTATTATTATTACACAGAGTGTTACACAAATATATTTTTGTAAGGAAAACTATTCATTACATACATATGTTCGCGCAAAATATAATTAATATGTTACTTGAAAAATAAATATACAACACAGTAATACAGTTGAAATAAATATAAAATAGGTTTTTTAATTGATTAATATTTGTGTTTAAGTAAACGAATATAGCGAAAGAAATGATATTCGCATGACGGAAAACATTTTCCAATTAATCATTGTTATTGAATCGCAGCAACATTGAAATAAATTGTAAAAACACAATTAATCAGAATCGGCACGACTCAATATCAACAGCACTTTAATCGAAAACAGCTTAACAGATTACGAGCTGATGAGTAAGAGCATGTATTCCCCATCTTCATATGAATAATACTTTTAATCCCTTTCATTAAAATTTCATGTAAAAAATGATCTTTGTGTCTATGGGATTAAAGTTTAAAATGGGTATTTAAAATTTGTTAATAGTTTATTTAAAAAAAAAGTTTGGTCGTTCTTTGTTACGTGTTTTATTTTTTAAAGCCAGAAATTTTTTTTTGAGAATACATAAATGACTGAACACTGTCTCTCACCGGAACAGATGTTTCCTCTCTTACCTCAGTATGCAGGTCTTTAGTCTTTCAAATTTGCAAGTTTGCAAGTTTCTTCGCTTATTGGAGGAGTCATGTGAATTTCATATCATTTAAAAAACATTGTGCTTTATTTGGAAAAAACAGCAATTAAAATATAAGTTTATATATGTTTGTTATAAGATGTTGTTATTGTATTTCGTACTTTCAAGAGCGAGACTATTTCCGTAGTCTTTTTAGTTGTTTTAAAATTTTTATTTGATAGCTAATGTACATATTATATTATTTCAATTTGTTAAATTACTTGTATTCACATATATTAAAATAACAATATCAAATCATTTAGAAAGAAACCTATATGGGATTATCCGTTTGTAGCTCGGTATGGACATGGAATATTTAAAAAAAAAAAATATTTGAAAAATGAATATTAAGTTCGTTTCTCATTTGTGTTTATTATTTATTATATAAAATTTCCATGAAGTACTTTAATCAATTTAAATCACTCATATTTTTATGAGTTTTCGTAAATCGAGTCGGAAAATCAAGTTACTGATGAAAATAATAATAATTAATGGCAATCTAATTTTAAGACGGCGCATTATTATCTTTGGTTTAATCGACTGAATTGTTTTTTGGCAATATTAAGTGGCCAATCAGTTTTAAACTATAATTTTTTTATAGAACTTTAAAGGTATTATGATTATCACTGTTATTTACGTCGACTTTACTCAAAGTCCTTTACGACGACACCCATCTTATCACCTCTGAACGAAGACCTAACGTTGAGTTTGAATTGAACACCGACTAACGAATGAATCCCAATGTCCTTATGAAAGCTTCACCACGAAGTAGGTGGTGAAGCTTCGTGCCCATGATGCATTCTTTGCAATACTTAGTATTGTTGTGTTTCGGTTTGAAGGGTGGTATTTAGGGAGGCACCATAAAGCATCTCGAATGGAATAGAATTAAGCATTCATTGTGATTATAAGATATCATATGTAAACCATGAGGTTTGACCATATATAGTTGAGGGCCATAGTACAACAGGGGACCGCACCAGTAGTCGTAAACAGTCAATTGATTACTTGGTGACCATCATTGGTCTTTTAAATCGCTATTGTACTTGTAGTGTATCCTCGTCACCTGCATATTAGCGCTAGGGGATACTAATGAGTATATTAATTTAGATAAAAAATAAATTCGAAGTGTATTCACACAGCAATAGAGTCTTCAATGATAACGTAGATAAACTGAGTTATTTTTTTTAATGCTCTCATTTTATTTCTTTTAGTGTTCGCTTTCTTTCATTGCTGTTGAGAACGGGATCTCACGGGCTGCGCACTGACACAGAAAATATGGCATAAATATAAAACGTCATTAGAAGCTTGGAAGGTATCTTTCGAGCAGTATTAGCTTCTGTTACAAGGGTTATAAGGCTTAAAAGTTCTTGTTGTATTTACTTTAATAACAGGCATATTATGTACTCATCACATCACAAATAAATATATTAGATTACGGACAAGTATAAGATGGTTAATTAATTCAATTTCACAGTTTAATGATAATGCTCATAAATATACAATGCGACGTCAACGCATTAAACGATACTCCAAATAATTATAAGTGTCATTTTTGGACCAAACACAGAAAACAATTAAATACATTCAACTTAGAAACAGAACATTTTATTAATAACATTAATTTTCACTATGTATACTCGTATGTACAATATAGCACTATCGGATATATTATTACATGAATACTAGGAGGTCAATAACCAAAATATGTTGCCGTCCCGAACTATTCATTCACAAAATTATCAACCCAAAGTAATGCCAGCTGAAGTCACCGGGGACTGCGAGGGGCGCGGGCGTGTGGGCACGGCCGACGCTAGCGCTGCCGCGCGGTGTTGCCGTATACTGGCTATTGATCTAATTTAGTAAATGGTGTTTCACTTTGTTTAATTTCCATGTGAATTATTTTATTCGAAAATTTTACATTTTATAATTCGTTTATATTTGTTTTGATAATTTTATCGGCCTCATACTAACGAGAATTAATCATCATATTTTAATATAATGACGTCATCGCCATCGGCTCATTATGTACCAGTAGTCGCTTGCATTTTAGAGTGTTGATTGTCATGTGTTCGGCAAAATAGCAACCATGTCCTTTCTTGGAGTTCAAGTTCGCTTCATATTTAATTTCATTAAATTCGGTTCAGCGGTTTGGTGTTCAAAGAGCGATAGACAGACAGATTTACTTTCACATTTATAATATTAGTATAATAAAGACTATAGCTATACTTATATCTCTTGGATCAGATAAAATCCAAAATCTACGAAATAGCTTTATAGCAATCATACTAATTCCATCATATAGATGTCTATTATTTTGTTGATATATGTCAATAATATGGTTAGCAGCCTCAAAGTCTACTGACAGGTAGTCAATTAACTGAACTAAACTAATCTAATCTAACCTGAACTATGGTGAGCAAGTTATTAAGAATTGTTGCTAAAACTGCAGGGTGGTTCGTCAGACGATGAGCTGTTGGGATCCTGTTCTGACTTTTATCAAATTTCTGAGCTGGTCTATCAAGAGTGATATCATCGAGAGATGTTTAACCCATCTGTTTTTTACTGGCAAAAAAGGATTATGCGTTTCCCTAGAAAATACATTGTGGTACTCGCGCGTGTGCTGAAACAGTATTTGCCTTTCCGTTTCTTTAGGATTAAAGAATTGTATTTCGTACCTTCTTGTAAATCAGTTTAATTTTAAAAGAAAAATTGTTAAATCACGAAAAGCTTTTAATTTTTTGATAATCATAATTTTCATTCTTATTGACTATTCACAATAATTCACTTCAATCTATTCCAGTGTGGTCAAAATCCTTTCAAGTCGAGAATTATAAAAGCTCCGCCAAGAGCCGACGCGTGCGGCCGACAGTTGGCTCGCATACAAGCCGCACATGAGCGAACACGGTTTGTCTTACACACTGTTATATATTAAGAGACTGTGTATTCCTGCTTGCTGATAATTAATGGTATAACTTGCACATAATTAATGAAGTGTTTGTCCAGAATCTAATAGAAATAACTTCACTAATAATAATTATACATACAACAACGACAAAAACAGGCTGTAAATTTCCCACAGCTGGGCTAAGGCCTCGTCTCCCTATGGGGAAAAGGTTTTGAACATATTTCATCATGCTGTTCCATTGCGGATTAGTGGAGTACACATGTGGCAGAATTTCTATTATAGTTATGGTTTCCTCACGATGTTTACCTTCACCGCCGAGCTCGAGATGAATTTGTAATCACAAATTAAGGACATGAATATTCGGTGGTGCTTGCCTGGATTTGAAAGCGCAATCATCGGTCCAGATGCACGCATTTTAACCTCTGTGCCATCTCGGCTCAGATAATAATAATTATATATGCAAGAATGTAACTATCACCTTGTGGCCTTTTTAACTTAAAACATTAAGGTTGACTGGACTACCTGATGATTAATGGTCACCACCGCACATTGGCACTGTAAAAATATTAATCATTTCTTGCACCGCAACGCGCCATATTATATCCTTTGTGTCTGTAGCCATTGTGGGGTTAATCACTTTTCACGGAACACAAAAATGGGGTCACAAAAATACTGATTAGGTACCTACCGATATTGGTGGTAGAATATATGATAAGTGTCATCTATGCGGAAACCCATCTGGATAGGAAATAGTTTATCCAGACGGATTTGCTAAGAGTCCTAATTTTTTTAATGTTATAGGTAGGCAGACGAGCATATGGGCCACCTGATGGTAAAACAAGTGGTCAACACCGCCCATAGACAATAGCTCTGTAAGGAGGACTTGGGAACTAAGATAGCATCCCTTGCATCTTAGTTACACTATAACTACAACAGTATATATCTGTGAATGCTAAAAAAATTTGGTTAATATTCATTAATAAAAATTATTGTGTTAAATTTAAATTATTCTCCAAGAATGTCGTATCTGGAACCAATTTGTAGGTAATATTATACTTGACGTTATTTATTTTCATATTTTATAACATTTCCGAATATACTGTTACTAAAATAATATTCACAATGTATTTTATGTTTTTAGGGTTCCGTGTCATAGAATGAAAGATTACAATAAGATCAGTTGTACATAATTATATTATTAGTTTAAGTATTCCTCTGGAAACGTTAAGATCTAATATGTCAAATAAATTTGCCAAAAAGCCTTAATTTAGTGGTTTGATCTCGTAATTCTTTTCCGAATGTCGCGACACACCTGAAGTTTCAGGTTCTTAATTTGCATATATGATCCAAGTCACGCTCAGCGAGAAGGTTAACGCTGTGAAGACGCACATGTCACGTGAATTTTTGCAGCACCTGTATCTGTATACAATCGCCCCTAAGCGACGCCGACACCAGCAGTGACACAATCACAGCAAAAATATTCTGTGTCACAATAACAGATACAAAAATTAAGTTTCTAAAATTTCAGACGGATGTCATGAAAAATTGTATAGAAAAGGTTGGTCGGTTTAAAACCTGCTAAAGGTGTTAAACCATCGTACGGAACCCTCATTTCAAACTTGGCCTGGTGGTGCATTTCAGAATCGGTAGCTGATATGCGGTTCCTAGAAATTACTAAATTCAAGTGTATGACGCGTCTGGCGTGAAGTAATCAGAGGCCGCGCTGCCAAGCGTCTCGCAGCGGGACGCGCCGCGACGAGGCGCCTCGACAATCTACGAATCTGTTCCAATTCCAGAATATTCCAGAATATCTTATCATTATAATGTGTGCAATTTCTGAATGCATTGTTTTAGGCGATACAACACTCAGTGGCGTAATGTTTCGTTGTGTATTTACGTTACAAACAATTCATCTAAAATAATAATAATTTGAAGCTTTATTTATAGACCTTGAGTAAAGTCATGTACGTATATAAAATAGGGTTCATTCAATTAAATACCAATCAGGTAGGTAAAGTACTTTATCTCATAAAATATAGTTTATAGGAGGCATTTTTTATCGACTCAATCGTCCTCCAGCCGGGACTGAATATACGGAGTATTGGGTGTTAGGATAATTTTGTAATGAGTATCGTTTAATTTAAGAGCTTTGTCTGATTTACTTCATCCTTATCTTAAATCAAATTATCGGAGAGAAGTAACGCGCTCCAGACGAAATTTAAAGTATTATGCAAACATACTCTCGACGCGGCATTAAATTTTATAGACAGTATAAAAAATTAGGATAAGATAATCCATCAGAGTAAGTATTGATACACAATTACTTAAATTGACTGGGTCACAGTTCGGCCGCACAATGAGTCATATTTAGGACGGAACAGGTCGCAGCGATCGACGTCATTAATCTCACTTTGCTAGTTACGACGCCGCGCCGCGTCAAATGGAAAAGTTTCGCAGCAATTCTTTGGAAACCCTTCTTATGTAGTTCTGTTATTAATTGACTCGAGTTTTTGTATACAGACTTGCCGCATACTGCGGATTTCTCCGTCAGCTATTTACTGGTGTAGGATTATTACTATTTAACATGTTGTCAGTGAAAATTAGCTACCAGTGATAATATTATAAGGTGATGATGCACTTTGGTTATGATTCCAATTATACCCCACTGTTCTAAAATGGCTTATCTGTACCAGTATGAAGTTATGCTTAGGTGCGCGTCATACAGCATTACACCTCAGACCACCAGGAAACAGACATCTAGATCTACAATAATGCTATACATCGATACCTACCTGGATGGGCTTGCGCGAAACCCGAAAGGCATTATTAATACAGCAACAACACCAACAATGACTGTACTAGACGGATAGACATTCCTTGGAATTACAAATGTAAATTATACGAGCTTATTAGTCTGAGTCGCATCTTGATACAGATAACTGAGAATAAAACATCTCAATGACAATTGCCAAGAGATAAAATAGACGAATAAAAATATTGAATGCGGAAACAGAGAAGATAAAAATAAACATTTAAATGCTTCATAAACGCAGCTTTCCTCATAATAACGTATTATCTCTTAAGTCTACAGTGAAAATTAAAAATCGTCGTCTGCAAACACAATTTGTGAAAGTAAATAAGTCAGGTTAGGCTCGTCGCCCACAGAGTCGTACTCCGTCGATCTGAGATATAAATATTTCAAAAAGTAGAGACTTCCATATTGAAGTAGTGTCACAACGCTGGGGTCTACTCTTATTCAACTAGAATTGTCATGTTCTACAAACTAAGATGGATAATGAATGTTTTACTATCTTAGTGTAAAACATTTAACTTCAGTGACTAAATAAAATATAATATAGTAGACCTATTCTGTAAAAATACACTCAAAACGCATCGCAAAACACGATCGTGAAATTAATGACAGTGTATTAAACACATTGTAACAATGACGTATCTCTGTAACTCGGTACGAATGGCACAACTCTTTTTATTCTAGGATTTGAAACTGTGAGGGTACATGAATTGAATACGTACGCCGCGCTGGACGGGGGGCCGAGCCGCTCGGTGGAGTACGTCTACATTATGTTGGCGTGGTTTTGTCTCTTGGCTAATTAATCTCTAGATAACGTAAGAGGAAAAACGTTCTAAGTTTCTTTTAATGCTCGAGCGCCATCTGTGAAATGTAAAAAGATGATATTTTCATTGTATTAAATTCATAACGGTGAAAATAAATTCTGGACGATGTAAATGAAACACTCTTTATGATTTCAGTGAAGCGATACTGAATTTTTTTACGAATAACTATGTATATCGTGTATTATAATTAGTATAATTGTATCGGGTAGCGACTTCATCGCGAAACACGGAATGCTAAAATAATTATTCAAATTAATTGATAAAATACGTAGAAATCCAAAAATAATGACTGTGACTTGGCATAGTTTTGTAGTATTTAGTATAAAGCGCATTTAAATATTAATATATACAAAATAATTTAGAAAAGTTCATATCCGTCTAAGTAAAATAATTGTCAACAGCCGAAATAGCTGACTATCTTATATCTTGGTATTTATTTTGTACCAACCTACAATATAACTTACAATATAATTCATCATTTTCGTAGAAATACTGAAGTATATATATATTATTATGATTGTACAAAACAAAGTACATTGTCTTTTGTTAGTTTTTGAAATGTATTTATAAAATACTCTCGTATTGCAAACAAGGATTTCAAACTAAAGAATGTAAAATTATTAAAATAAAACCTCACGTTACCGTCGAATTAAAGTACTCGAGTCGAGGCTGCGAGTAAAAAAAATATAAATGAAATATTTATAAAACAAATTGGCAGGAAAATACTTTTGTGGTATTTTGACAAATAATATTTAATATCGAGAGTAATGTATTATGGATATATTCCATTGTTTTGAATGTGGGCGAAGGGTGAACGACAAATTTACGATATGACTGTATAATAAAATTTCGCAGTGGTAACAATGAAAGGATGCAAAGTGGTTGCATAATTTTAACTTGCCTAAACCTTGAGGCAGTTATGATACTTAGGAGACAAACTAGCGAATAGAAAACTTTAATCAGTCTGTAAGAAATACATTAATCCTTATTACAACATCAGCGTGGCGACAGACACGAGACTTAAGAAGATGTAGTTACGTCAACCGTGTCTATTGTAAATGAAAGGGTTCGGCCCTCAGCCTGCATTAATAAAAAATTGTAACACTTAGGTAGAATACACACTCATGGGCAAAGAACATGTAAGTGATATAAACCATCTCTCTACAATCGTCATACTCTCTACGCTATAATGCGCCTCCTGCTTTGGAAACACTATTAGGGTAAAGTAGTGCTGTTTGGTGGTAGAATATAATGAATAATAGGTGATATCTACATCACACCTGAAACTAAACAAAGCATAAATTAGACCCACATAGAGTACTAACCTAGCCTAGAAGTACTGCTCACCTTTAGAAGAGTATTTTGTTTTCTTTTTGCTTGTTTCAATTGTTGACAATCAAGCACTTTCGTGCTGCTTTGTGCAGTGTCCGATAACTCTGCGTGTACATTCTTTACAGTGAATGGATTTGCATTGGAAGGAATTATTTAGATTGGGTAGATAAATGTCTACCCTTTTTTTTTTTTTTTTTTTCGCTGGAAAAACGCTTTACGCGCTTCCCCCACGTGATGGAAGTTCGGCGGGCGCCACGGGATCGCTTACGCATGCTACCGTGACGCCCTGACGGTCGACCCGCCTATGCTGGCCTCCAACACCTAGGGGGGATTCTCGGGGTACTGAGACCCCCCCTTTTCCCTGCGGCGCCTATTGAGGCGGGGAGAGATGGTGCGCGTAGCGCCTTTTCCTCCTCCCCGGTCGTCTACGGCGGAGCGGGTCTGTAGCGGCATTCTCCCGCTCCCGCTCCGCGGCTTCCTTCTGCGACATCACGTTTTCGCAGAAGGAGCGCATCTCCGACCAACACGTCTCACTGCTAAGCATTTCGTTGATGCCTCTGGGGACCCCACGCGGCACACTCACTCAGGGTGTGGTGCGCCGTGTCGATTGGCGCACCACACTCGTGGCAGGATGGTGACGCCTCCCGCCGTGCTATTCCGTGCAGGTACTTACCGAAGCATCCGTGCCCGGTAAGTACCTGCGTCATCCTGAAGGTGAGCGTGCCCTTATTCCTCGCGACCCAGAGATAAATGTCTACCCAGACTAACTTGCCAAAAACCCAACCAAGAAAATACACGTATAAGAGCACATATATAACATACACAACAAATATACAAATTTTGGCTTTTCGGCGAGAAAAAAAGCTTCAATTACTGAGACTCATAGAGACAATGTTTTAATATTATTAACATGTAGTCGATACATTTTGTTTTTATCAAAAGTACATTTTGTACCCAAAGTTAATATAATAGTAATAGCGTTTGTACCGCGTAGACTCCTTCGTATAAGCTACGTAAGAACATAACATATTACTCGGTCGCTACGAGCGCCGCCGCTACGTACGTGGTCTACGTTAATGTGTGTCTCGTGTTCGCGAGACGGAGGCAGCGATACACTCTAACATTAAAAATAAGAGTAAGTTCTTAAAACAAACGGATTTTGATTGTAGTTTCGCTTGTCTCCTCGGTTCCATCCTGAAAGGCAAAAGATTTTCTTACTTTCTTAACGAGATGCGCACTCGAGGAAAGTTTGCGACGCGAACTCTCGCTAACTTTTGCTTTACATACTCTAAGTGTTTTCTTTATCACACTTTAAAATGCTAACCATTTTGTATAAAGGAGTTTGAAGGCGATACAATATAATCAATAACACTTATTATAATACTGGCACTTGCCCGCGGCTTTGCTCGCGTGGAATTTGAATAAATTTACAGAATAACTTCAAATATACCGTAATTTACGTCATTTTTGTATTGTACCACAAATCTTTGTATGTGCCTCTTTGGTGTGTATTTCACCTCCTAGGGTAGAATATCTAGAATCTCTTAAATAAGTATGTAATCATTTTAATCACTACCAAAATTATTTTTTTAGTGGATGTCTACTTTATAAAACAATCCTACTCACCAAACATCAAGGCTCTAACTTTAAAAATGAATTAGTCAGTCAGGACCTATATATATATACATATATATTATACGTAGAGATATTTTTTCATTTTATTCTCATATTATATAAAATGTTTACATGTTTTTTTTTATGGTATATTTTGGCGGACGAGCATACGAGCCATCTGATGGTAAGTGGTCACCATCACCCATAGACAATGACGCTGTAAGAAATATTAACTATTCCTTACATCGTCAATGTGCCACCAAGCTTGGGAACTAAGATGTTATGTCCCTTGTGCCTGTAGTTACACTGGCTCACTCACCCTTCAGACCGGAACACAACAATACTGAGTACTGTTATTTGGCGGTAGAATAACTGATGAGTGGGTGGTACCTACCCAGACGGGCTTGCACAAAGCCCTACCACCAAGTAGTACCATATGTATGCAAAAAGTATACATAATTAAAAATAAAAGTTAATACATAAGGTTAAGATCGGAAATCGCGAGTATTCCAGAAAAGCCATTGCGATAAGCGGAACACAATCCACAAGTGTTGCAAGCGACGCAGCGACATCACTTTCAATGCCTCACAACATTGCTTCATTAAAGTTTTCAATTCTTATCAAGACAAGGAAGTGTAGGTTATCATTACCTTCCCTAGCTGTGACGTCATATTCATTGACTTTTTATATTTTTTTAATTTCTAATGAGACCATTTTTAAAGGATTTTAGAATAAAATTTGGAAATTGCATAAATTATTGCCTCACTATTGATTTATAATATATATACGGCAGTCGATATGGGATTAATATGTTTGTGTCGTCATAGTATTTGTAAAGTGTTATTTCATCGTCGTTAAAATTGTTATCTAAAACATGGATTCTGTGAGATATCGGATGTTCTTGCGTTAAATTTTCTCGTGTATTAAGATAATGGATACGAGAGCCGTCAGAGGTCGCCTCCTGAGAGACTCGAGTGCCGGTTGGTGAGCGCGGTACGAAATTACGTATCCTGTATAGCACACGCAGGATACGTTATTTCGTATTTATGATACGACAATAAAAACATCTTATCTCATTAATTACATTCTATTTTAAAATGTAAGTATTTAAATCGTATGTTTTGCTGAAACCGCTTTGCTGTTTTTCCGAATTAAGTTCAAGCGATATGATCTACTCTAGTTTATCTTCATTGTCTGTACTATGTACTAACTTACGTTTTATTGCTGTATAATAAATAGTAGTGTTGTTGTTGCGTAATGTTACTCGTTTTAACTTAACTGAGATGCTGCTGTTAAGTGGGATACAGCGGGGGCAGTCTCATGTTAGTCTGCAGGCTCAGCTCTCTTCTTATCTACGTGTGACTCACGGTCAATGAAAGCACAGGAATCCCAACTAAAATATTATTACCTACTCTTTTCAGGGGATGTCGCGGGATCGCTTGGCCATACTATTGTGATTTCCCGACAGGTTTCCATATCTGCGGGCCGCAGGCCGGGGAATTCTCAGGTTTCAGAGACCCCTAGCACCGGTGACGTTTATTTCAAAAGGAGAAGCTGTGCATATCACAGACGTCATCTCCTCGCTGATCAGTAGCACTGTTCTTACAATCCGCGACCTCCTTCTGTGTTATGATGTATTGTGCCGCTATTAATCCATTTAAGAGAGTCAAGGGTCGATCAGGTTACCGGGGCAAGAGGTAGCCCGACTTGAACCCACGTATTACATTATTTTGAAATTGATGTTTAGCATGATTTGTGTATAACCTTTGAGTACTCATGGTTTAGCCCACAATGAGACGGTGAGACTCTATTAATAAATAAAATGTGTATTATATACGAGAGAGGACCTTGTGTCCCTCCCGAGTAATCAAACGGCTTACTGACCATTAATACGGGGACACTACTTAGCGAGAGTAACTGTTGAATGAGAAACATCTCAGCCGCCCACGCGGAGCGGCGCCGTTTAATTTAATACTTTTATTTCGAACATGTATTCCGAAAGAACTGAAAATGTTATTACATTTGCTTTAAGATCCCTAGTTCTGTATCAAAAGTTTTTAAAGAAAACATTTTAATAAAAGCGAAGATAATTTTAGTATGAATTTTACTAGATGGTACCACCCACTCTGTATAATATATTCTATTGCCTCGTTGGTCTGCCCAAACATAATGCCACAGACATCTTTGATTCAAACTCAAAGCTGTACATTTAAAATCATAATATATGCTATGTCAGCTCTTTCAAGCAGTTCTGTTAGGATGATCTTCAGTCATGATTAGTGAATATACCTAGCGGTTATCATAATAAAACTATTCAAGAACGTATTTTATTATTTTAGAATTTACTGTGATTAATCTATTTATATCAAATATCCCAAATCAGTTCAACCACCTTAAAGTTGTTATGAAATTAAGAAACTCGTATAAATGTACATGTACTTGAACTAAGTCACTCTCAACAACTCATTACACAAATATTTCACTCTTTTTTCGTCAGTTGTGTAAAAGTATAATATTGCCTTTTAAATTATTATAATTACATTTTCGTTTCAAATTATAAGTGGTTATAATAATTCAGCAGAATAGCAGAGAGAAACACGTAAATCTTAATAGACAGCAGGTCCAAATCCGACCTTTCAGATTCTTCGTTTGAACCAAGCATTCCTCTTGTTTTCCATGGTAAAGAAAAACATGTACATATGTGATCAATGCCATTCTGCATGTGTGTCGATCGCAGGTTGGTCAAACATTAGAGTTGCGTAGTGACGTAAGCTTTATCGCCGCATACAGGCTACATTTACAAATTTGACAGTAAAATTTTTAGCGTAGGAAGCGCAGTGCAACAATCCTACTCCAACAACGGGCCCCTCTTATGTTTCTTAAAAGCAAGTGGTGGGATCGCCTGACGCACTCAGTAACGTGACAGTGCTCGGGTTGTTTACAAAGAATACCTTTAGTTTATAAAATACGTAATGAAAGATAATTACGAAAGAAAGTTCAGAATTTAAATCTAAGAGCGGACGCGCTTCGCAGAAGCGAATGCTTATAGGAAATGTAAGTAGTTAACAGAATCGAGTAGTTGTATTCGTTGGTTTTAAGAAATAATAAATTTAATTAGTATATTGTCTCTGTGAATTGTGGAAATGAATAACGATCGAGTTTCTTAGTGATTCTCATCGACAAAGCTTAGACGATCTACTAATCTGTGCGACCTACGAGTACATGACGACACATGATGATTCACAAGGTTTCAAATAACCTACTTTAAACGATATTGTATTCATTTTTCGACACGACGATTTCATTATTATCATCATAATTGAGTCGAGGTGGCCCAGTGGTTAGAACGCGTGCATCTTAACCGATGATTGCAAGTTCAAACCCAGGCAAGCACCGCTGATTTATGTGCTTAATTTGTCTTTATAATTCATCTCGTGCTCAGCGGTGAACATCGTGAGGAAACCTGCATATGACAAATTTCATAGAAATTCTGCCATATGTGCATTCCACCAACCTGCATTAGAACAGCGTGGTGGAATATGTGCCAAACCTTCTCCTCAAAGGGAGAAAAGGCCTTTAGCCCAGCAGTGGGAATTTACAGGCTGTTGTTGTTGTTGTTGTTGTCGTCATAGTTGTATCATTTCATCGTTGCATCGTTCAATTAAAATATATTTAATAAATCAAGGATTAAATTTCTAATAATTTTATTTATGCAGATAAATGAAATGAATAAAATCGTCCCCCCATAATCTACTTTTAAATTATATTCATACATGGATTCGTGTCTTATTTAATAATTGAAAAGAAGATTAATGCACTTATGGTCATTAGAGGAACCAATTACGCATGCATACTCCGAGAGTCGACTTAAGCGGAGTGCACTTAGACGCGTCTCTTGGCTTAAGTACGGCGGACACAGCGACGGACGCACTTAGCGGCGTTGCGTTGCGGATGTCGACGCCACAACGAGTGTTGTCGTTGCGTGTGAACGTATTACTACATCGATTTGTTGATTCTACAAGCAGCATATTTCAATTGCATCCCAATTTGTAGACCCTCTGGCCCTCTGGCCCTCTGGCATTCCGCGCGTATATACTATAATAATACCTATAGGATAATACCTTGATTGCAAAGAGTATTTTTATAAATGACCCAATGCTAGTATAATATTAACATGTCATCAGCATTACATAGTATAAAACTAAGTTTCTTACCGATGTTTGTCCCTATGTACGCTTAGATCTTTAAAATTACGTTACGGATTTAGATGCGATATTTTTTAATAGATAGAGTGATTCGAGAGGTAGGTTATTATGTATAATAGTACATGAACAATATAGTAAAGAAACACTAATAATTTTAGAAGTTTCTAATGTGATATCGAAAATAATATAAGGATTTAGTTGTATTTAATTGTTTGTTTCACAAGCAGTACTGCGACACAAAATATGTCCACGAGTTGAGGCAGACGGTGTTCGGCGGCGGCTCCGCGGGGACCTCAGACCTCAAACCGCCACACTCTCACTCAACTGCTAAGCTTACGTAACTCTGTAAATCTAAGCTGGCTTCCTTCCTCAGAACAAGAATATTAATATAAACATAATTACAATGTTATTTATTTATTGTTGTAATATTCTGTTTCATTTTTTTACAGTAGGTAGTTTAACTGATAAATGTGACAGTGCCAAATGTGAATATTGATCACCATCCGTTTTTAAATGTTGAAAAAGCGTAATTACTAAATTTCTTTCCGGTTCTTCTCGGTAGAATCTTTTTTTCCGAACCGGTGGTAGCTTTACTTACTTATAAAATGACGATTCAAAAGTGCTTGTAAAACCTATTTGAATAAAGTTTATTTTGATAAATGCTCCACCCACCTCAGAGATTAAGACATTGTGTCCTTTGTTATTTACACTGGCTCATTTACCCTTCTAACCGATAGATAACAATACTGTTGGTAATAATATGTGATTAATAGTTGTTATCTAATCAAACGGGGTGCATACGTTTCGACCACCAAGAAATAATAATACCACCATGTTTTGAATCCACAGTATCCTCACCGGAGAAGGTATTTATATTTATTAACAAAACATACTATTTCAACATTTAGTCATCAATGCACTGTAGACTCGTGTCCTTGTGTGATGAAAAACAGATTAATTACGTGTAATTTTAAATATAAGATTCAATTACATAAAATATTTTAAATGAACATGGTTATTCTCATTATGACAAGTATTAAAAGCCGGATATTTACCACGTTTTTTTATTTTTATTTGGTGGAGCTCGGAATTTAGATATTATCTACGAATATCTTGTTCACCTCGCAAAAATCGTGTTTCATTAACTTATGGTAAGGTTCAATTAATTTGTTAAGATGCAAAGTTAAATATATCTGACTCTAGTCATCAAGACTCGACTCATACTCAGTCAGTTTTTCTTCTATATGGCCGTAGTTTTGGAGTACCTAGTCTTTGAGTATAAGTATACAGGTACGTTAGTTCATATCTAAAAGCGATAAGAATAGATCGAAGTGGGAAATCCATTTCCAAATGCTATATCCCGCATGCATTCGTCTGTGCTTTAACAGATTTGTATGTGCTCCATAAACGGAGAAACGTTCAATTTTTGATGTTTGCTTACACTCAACCACACGAACAAACTCGCTTCGAATGCACGGAATTGCAGCCCCTATGCCATAAACGCTAAGAATTAAAATCGCATCCCCCGCGCGGATCCCTGTGTCTCGGCGTTGTCAAACATTGAATTTTTTACGCGTGAAACGTGAGCTGACATAACTTACATATTGCTACTTTCTAAAACAAATATTATTTTACTGCTAATAACTAAGTTAAAGCTTTCACATTTCATATTCATTTAGAAAAGTTAAACTGGCGTCACACTGTAACATTACCGGGTTGAAGTAATTCTTACGCGACTGAAGATCAATGGCAGACTGACGTAGACGTTCGATAGCGAATAATCGTTTAGCTCACTCCAGAGTTTTATTGCAAACCAGAACGATGAGAGGAGGCCTTAAAAACGGTAACGAAATTACTATATAATATACTAAGTGATCCAACCCGAGTGAAATGCTGATACTAAATATACTACATTTGTTTATTTACGACATCGTATTAGAAACTTCTAAAATTAGCCGTGCTTTTTTATTATATTTTACATGTTTTACAAAAGCCTTCCTCTCAAATCACTCTATCAATTAAAAAGAAATAGCATCAAAATTAATTGCGTAATTTTAAAGATCTAAGAATACATAGGGACAGACAGCGGTAAGCGACTTTGTTTTGTAATATGTAATGATAATATATCGACTATATTCCTGTATCTATTCTGATATGAAACTGATATCATTAAAATCAAAGGACTTTTAAATAATTAAGTAGAAAATGTAATTTATTAAGATGAAATAAAATATTAGATTATAACGTAATAACTTGAGCCTACGTCCAACTTCAACCCCTTTTTTGAAGTTTTCAACTTGTCAAAAGTTTGATACACCTCATTTAACTTTTTAAGTCATCTCTTCAAAAAACAATTTACCGCGGCGTCGCAATCTATATTAATATTATAAATGTGAAAGTAACCCTGTCTGTCTGTCTGTTTACGACCAAACCGCTGAATTGAATTTGATGACATTTGGTATGAAGTCAAATTGAACTCCAAGAACAGACATGGGCTACTTTTTTGCCCAACTCGTGACATCCAATACCCTAAAAGGCGAGCGAAGCCACGGACTACTAGTATTTTATGATATCACTACGTAAATTACAAAATTCCTATACAAGCACACACATACATGCAGACACACACTAAAACACAAATCTATGAGAGTCTCGTGAACAAAACATTCGTAGATAATGTCGAAATATCGAGCTCCGCCGAACAAAAACCAAAAACATGGTAAATATCCCGCAATGAATAACTTTAATAATAAAAAAAAAAAAAAACATGTTAATTTAAATCTAATCTATGGGATGTCACTTTATATATATTATATGGATAAAATGTTTCATAGTAAGATAGTTTTATTATTCGACTAGTCTCTTCAACTCATACAATAGCGAGTCAAACGGCTTGTTAAAACATTCCCAGGAAGGAATAGCTTCAGGCAGGGTTCGGGCGTTAAGCCTGCCTAATTGTTTACTTGTAGTGTTATGAGAGATTCCGAGGAGACCTCAAATAAATAGAAACACACCGACAGATTAATGGTATAACTATATTACAAGTATATATTATTTATATATTAATGCTTGTACAACATGCAGCAAAAGTACTTTGTTTCTTTTATAAAAACAACAACAACAGTCCGTAAATTGACCAAAGCTGGGCTAAGGCCATTTTCCATTTGAGGAGAAGATTAGGAACATATTCCAGCACGCTGTTCCAATTCGGGTTGGTGGAATACATGCGACAAAAAGTAGGCACATGCAGTTTTACTCACGATGTTTTCCTTCACCGCCGAGCATGAGATGAATTTGAATTATAAATTAAGCATATGAATATTCAGTGGTGCTTGCCATGTTTGAAATCGCAATCATCGGATAATATGCACGCGCTCTAACCACTGGGCCATCTCGGTTTCTTTTATAATATTTATTAAAAAATATACGTATAACATAATCTAAATATGTTCCCGAAAGAATTGTTTCGCTTGTGATGTTTCACGTCGTAAATGAATATTAACGTACCCGTACTTCCTCCAAAGTGGGAACGAAACTGACATCGCGTGTATTGAGAAACCGCTGCGTCGCCGTCGGTTAATGAGTTGGTCTCATTAACGCGACGCATTGAACGCTACAAAATCAATATTTTTCAATCAAAACATATTATGTTGATTCCTTTCACGTGAATATCTGCTCTTGAGCAATTCGGGTGCAATTCTGTTAAATATATAGCACAATAATTCGTGATGTTATGCTATGGAAGACATCGTAAAATTTGAAATCGACTTCTTACATAATTAATTAGCATAAAGAATACAGCAGTTTAAACATTGCTTCAATCCAGAGAATTTATCTCATAAATATCTGGAATTTTCATACATTATATGTACCACCCACTCATCAGATATCTACCACCAAATATACTAGTGTTCGGTACTATTGTTAGGTTCCGGTTTGAAGTTAAAGAGGGGCCAGCGTAATTATAGGCACTAGTGATCGAACAGATCCGTGGTGGTGCATTAGCGATGTAAGGAACACCAAATATTTCTTGCAACGCCATTGTCTAAAAAATTTCTCGTGACACAACAATCCAAAGTTTGTACTCCTTTTCCAAAGTATTATTTTTAATGCCGTAAAACAGTTACAACAGTTTTCTATTGTTTTCTTTTCTTCACTGCATCTAGATTCGACATATTTTATTTTTGACTACTTTGGTAGTCAAAAATAAAATATTTCATTTTTTAATTAGATATTAACAAATATAACAAATTCATTCTCATTTAAGATAAAGAATCTTAAATGAGAATGAATTTGTAAAAATAATTCACAATTTACTATTTTACTTATTTTAAGGCATTCGTGCAGTTGGCAGCAAGAATATATAAACATAATTCATAGGCCACGTCCGTCTGGTATGAAAGTTTTTAAAATAAATTTGTAAATGCTACAAATTAAATGAATTTAGTTCATTATTTCTGACGTAGTTCTAACAATACATAATCGGCGTAGTCGTGTCAGATATTTGATAAGAAGAAGCCGGACATTAGGTAGTAAATTATAAGGATTATAAGAACGGAAGCTAACTCTAAAACTCGAGCCAGGTCCGCGTAAATCCTTATCCACTAAAACCTACCGGGGAGACTGAGCAGGTAGCGGCGACGCTCCACTAACGATCGTTTTTATACTTCCCCGTATTGTTTTTATCAACTCAATTTATCCGCAGACGGTCGTTACTCGATGGAGCTTGTAGCGATTTGTTGGTACACTTTCGAAACGAAGAGTCTGTGATCCCGACTCGATAATATTCAATATCTTTTATTTTTACGAGATTTACTTTTAAAAATAATAGCTCGCCTGTAAAAATTGACAGCCGAGATGATTTAGTGGTTAGACTACAGAAGCCTTAACCGACGATTGTAGATTTAAATCCAAGCGATCACCAATTTGCTTAATTTGTGCTTATTGTCTTTATAAGTCCATATAGAGTCGAGATGGCCCAGAGGTTAGAACACGTGCATCTTAACCGATGATTGCGGGTTCAAACCCAGGCAAGCACCGCTGATTCATGTGCTTAATTTGCCTTTATAATTCATCTCATGCTCAGCGGTAAAGGAAAACATCGTGAGGAAACCTGCATGTGACAAATTTCATAAAAATTCTGCCACATGTGTATTCTGTACACATGTCCTTCTCCTCAAAGGGAGAGGAGGCCTTTAGTCAAGCAGCGGGAATTTACAGGCTGGTGTTGTGCTCATTGTACAGCTCGTGCTCAAGGCTAAAAGAAAACATTATGGAAAAATAACTATGAAAGCCTGCTGCTTGTACTCCAATCGTATTCGAGCAGCAGGGTGGAATAAATTCCAAAAGAGGTGGTTGTTACTTTTTATCACCTCTAATTTCCCCACTTCTAGCAGCCTTGGTGATCAGTGACAAATGGCCGCTTAATTTTTCCGTTCACTCCAAATGGTAAAATCCGTTGTTTATTTATTCTAATTATTTAATTAAATTAACAAATACATATCTCCGCGACTACGTAGGTGTTTGAAACTAACAGAACGAATTGTTCAGTTCGCAGATTCTACTACAGTTAATTTTGTATTAGGCATTTTGTTATGGTAAGTCGTTGGTGGGAGGCACCCGGTAACATGCGCGAGGCACGCGTGCGGTATTGGAGGACTTGGACATTGCAGCGTGACTTTATTACTGTTTAATCTGTAATTATAAAACAAAATTAGATGAAGTTATTCCTTATTACACCAGCTATCTAACGTCTCGTTAATATCGGTCTTACCGTTCCAGAGATTAAAGTAAAAGGTTCAGGAACATGCATATACACTGACAGAAATTGTAAAAAATATTATTTTGGTATAGGTACGGTGTATGGATTTGTTAAAAAGTGGTTATTTTAACAGTAATTACAGACACTCCAATTTTAATATGCTTATAGATACACTTGAGCCTTAAGCATGGATGTGACAGATATAGAGGTAGAGGACGACCAAGGAAACGATGGATGGATTGTGTGAAAGACGATATAGTTAGAAATAATGTTACTTGTGAGATGACGTCTGACAGAGAAGTATGGAAGGAGAAGACATGCTGCGCCGACCTCAAATAATATTGAGATAAGGGCAGGAGGATGATTATAGATACACTATTGTGGATTGAGGCAAATTCAATCTATTCAACTACGAGTACCTATTTATCATTAGTTATGATTACTACTCAGTGACACGACTTTTGTTTACAAACAGACTGAAGTCGACTTAATCTTCGCATGTTCACGTACATTTCAATAGCGAATCATCCGATATTAAGCCAACATACCACAAAATCGATTCATCGCTTCTCGATACGTTAAAACGTAAACAGGAAAATCGCTTGAGGAAAATGTAAGTACTCTAAATGTATCATATGAAATATCATTATATAATATAACATTCGTTCCTGGATGTATGATATTAAATAACTTTCATTTTCTAAAACCTTGCTTAACACACAGATATGACTTTGAAGAGCTCTTAATACTATTTTCAAGTTAATGAAATCCCATAAAACACCAACTTTAGTTGTAAATTTTTGGTTTCAGCGTCTTCGAAACGCGTCTACTTTTATTAACTCCGACTCCCGGCGCTGAATTTGACGGCTATTTGATTCCAAGTAGCTGAAGTACCTTATAATGTATACTAGCGGTACTTTGCGGAAACTCAAGTCAGGTTACGACACATCAATCTGAACTCTAATATATTTCATATATTTTGCAATAATTATGCGAATAAGAAGGACTTGCTTCTTACATCATCATATTAATTTAAATTTCTCATCGTAAACCAAGTATTATAAATATCGACTACAAGAGAAAGAATAGACAGAAACTAACAGAAAGTTCGCAGAATTCAAAATTAAAATAAACTTTATTTAGATAAGTTTTTACCTTCACAATTGAAGCTACCACCGTTTCGGAAAGTAGATGCTACCGAGAAGAACTGCCAAGAAACTCAGTAAAATTCAAACACTGGAACACGACATCTAAACTACAAAAATGAGGGAGAAAACAGGATTATTTTTAAAGAAATACATAATTATTTATTATCATATTATTTTACAATAAAATATAGCTGTGTATAAAACTAAACATTAGCTTAGTTTTGAAGACTATCAGACCACTATTTAAGGAGGAAGAATTTTAGTGAAAGACTTGTATTTATTCTAAATCATGTTTTGTTTTGATGTTCGAAGGCGTTCTGTGAGCACGGTCGCCACTCACCTGCAATAACGCACGCCGATATCATTTAACACGGACCGTGTGAGTATCATATATTTCTTGGTATATAGGCTGATATAAGGTATTTATATATGGTATATGTATATGAATATATAAATAAAACCAAGTGATGCCACTCGTCAGGCACTCGTCTTCGCAATATTAAAGCTCTCAATACACTGTCTCTATTGATAAGTAACTATTTCATCTCATATTAAATTGTTTATTGATATAATATATGAGACAAATAAAAAAAAAAAGAAAACCTGCTGAGTTTCTTTCGCCGGTTCTTCTCAGGTCAGGGTAATTTCTTTTCCGAACCGGTGGTAGTGTTTCAATTAACCATCAATAAGAAAGTGTAATGCTTCTATATTGAATAAACTTATTTGAGTTTGAGTATTATTGATTATTTGAGTGAGTATGTATTTACTTGTTATTGCCAATTTAATGACGATTTGTATTAAAACATGGTAAATATAATATAACACTCGTTTATTCGTCTTATCGTCAAAGATTTTCGAAGTGAAGTTCTATTTTAAAGTGGTTATTGGATCTCGAACACGTAACACATCGACAGTTGATTTTCGTTACATAATATTAAATTTTATTTTTCAATTTTACATCCCGACACGCGAAGAGATAAAATAAACTAGTCACGTCATTTTATATTTAACCCGAAAGCCTACATAATTTCGAATGTTAACGCAACTGCATGCACAGAGCTGGGACTTTATTAAACGAAATAATGTAGCGAATGCGCGGGACGACTTAGTTCGTAATGAGCATCGTAGACGGCTACGACGGCTACGGTGGCTTCGGCATAGCTCTACGCCAGTCACACGCGAGACCGCGCCGCGAGAGCACGCTACGCCTCATGCCGCGACGCGTCTACAATTGAATTGGTTACACGCGTCCGTTAGCTGTTTTAAAAATATTATTTCATTAATTAAAAAAATATACAAGTTACTTGTGCTTTGTGTTGTTGTTGAAGTGTTTGATGTTCGTTGAAATTTGAAAGGGAAATAACTTCGCAAGTTAATTAGAAGAGGTAAATTAAATGATTAAGATGAAAAGGATTTGTCACCTCATCTTCCGGCTCCTATTCCTGCTCGACGGTGAGTTTTTTTTATAAATTATCAGAGTTTATAATGGAGAGGATTTTAATTCAAAGTTCGCGGCACCATTTTTCATGCAAGTTCTTGGTTATTTAATTACGGAGTTTGCAGGGAATTATGTCCCCAATTAAGTGAATGAAAAGCTGCCAAGTTTCTTTGTAAAATATTTCTGTGTGTAAAATAAAATAAGACGATTTAATGCAAAGTAACAAACATGATATTCTACCTCATTAGTAAGTAACTAAATTATTAAAAAAACTTATTTTGTAAGTAATTAAACGTCATATTAAATTTAAGCATTTAAATATAATATACTTTTTTTTTAAAAGAGACTAAATTTCAAAGGTTTTTAATTATGTAAAAATAACGAAGTGTTTAATTTCAAAAGCGATGCTTTAAACTTTGTAAAATAAAATTAAACAAGTCGAATTAAATTCAGAAGAGAAGTTTGGTGGCCAACAGCGGTAACACTTTGGTGACGTAATGTTCACTGAAAATCTTTCAATTTTATGTTAATATACTTCACTTGTAAGCCTTAATACATGTAATACTTAGGTAAATAATCAATAAAATCTTCTTCATTAATCAATGATTTTTAGTCTAAATTTTCTAATAGAAACAGTTTGAATTGAGAAACATCTGATAACTAACGTTTACATTACTTGAAATGAAATGTGCGTCTATGTAGGAATGTAAGTAATCCACAAAAGTAGATGAAGACCAAAAAGTTTTTATTTGTACGTGTTCTGAAATTTAGTGGTCCGAAAACAATTATATAAAAAATATGGATATCTTAATATGTTCCAGTCGTCTTTATAAAATGGAATGTTCTTAGAGGATTAACCGTTAAAATTACAAATATCCTTCACACGTTGAGGCTCAAAACTTACAAAAAGACATAACGAGCGAAGTAATGATAAAGATACGATCTCATATAAATCATCTCCATCGCGAGTCCTTGTGTTTCATCATAACAAGATGATAAATCACGTGAAACTTTTGTGTTCATTCAAAACCCGGGAACATTAGAAGTCAAAGTCGGATTTTTTAAATTCTCATATCCTTTGTTTCACAACAATGGGCGCCGACTAGCGCGCCCCGCGGCGCCGTTCGCAAATGAGCCGAACATAATTTATTATGTTTTAATTTCCTCTCCAACTTCTCGCCGCTCTCGGGTTCGCGCCCTTTTATTTATTTTCCTCTGGATCATCATTCCATTCAGTATCGGGCTTGTTACATTCAAATGGGGTTCGTTTCAATGTATCTCAAAGGGCAATTTGTGTCTATTCTGCTTACTTTAAACTAATAAGAGGAATAATCCAATTCTGATTTCGATACACGGTTTTTATCTCGACACTTTTCTACGTTTATTTTAGCGCTGTAACATATTGTGAAGCATCGTAAGACTGTTTTTGAGTAATTTTATCACATCATATCTTTATGACTTTTATTTTATTGATTTAAAAACATAATCAAATTCATAAAATCTCTCCGTAACTTATGTTTATGAATTAAAGAAAATATTAATAAGGGAATCACCTTAATTATATACTGTAACCAGCCGCGCACCGCGTGTGCTAGCAACGACTCTACTCCTTAGGGTTTTAGCGAGAAATTTCGTAGCACGTAACGTTTACCTGTAAATGGAAATTTTCAAATTAATATTCCATAATTAATATAGAGGCGTAATACTTGAGTGACGATTAATAATTCAGCCTTTATAGCTTAGAAATAAATATTGAAATCCTGAAAAAAATGACCAATGAATATCATTGACTTTGGCTATCGAGAACTTTAAATATATTTACATTTAACTTGAAATATTTAGAATAGGTATTAGATAGATATTAATAAGGTACATATAAATGTATATAACATTCAGTAGGTATTTATTTATTTTAATAATACCGAAAACGAATAACTTTTCGTTTCATTCGTTTCGCTATCAACAATTTAATTATTATTGTAGATAACATAATTATCAGTCTACTCTTGTTAGTTTCCATCTAAAGCTAATTAGAAAGTTGGTCACGCTGTTCCAGTTTAGAGAAGCGCATGTGAGCGGATTCTGTTAGTGCGAATATACGAAGTTAGGCGTTTGTTGGGATTTTTGTGTTAAGTGAAAATATAACTCGGTTTTAGTGAATCATTCTGTATCATGTAAATGACAATTATAAAATACGGACACGACTTTAAACATCGAATTTATCTGTAGCGTTTAAATTTATATAAATAAACCTCGTTTCCTTTCCACTAATATGTTTCTAAGCCCAGATATGATCCAGTAGATCGAACGTGCCAATTCCTATATGAAATTGCTGATTGAAATCTTAGAACTATTTTTATTGTTCTGATTAATCTTTGGAAAAGCTGGATTGATTTTGACCGGGACACTAGTAGCTGATGTGTTAAAGATGAACTTTTATTTTAGGATTATTATAAAATAATAGTAAAGCCCAAATGCTGTCCAGTATCTTGCGCACTCCGCCGCCACGTAGGGTGCCTCCCACCAACGATATACGAAACGAAATTATAATAAAATCTGCGAACTGTACAATAGCCTTTTTGTTAAATTCAAACGCACACAAAGTCGCGGGTACAGGTAGCATTAAATGCAATAAAAGAAGTTATAATATATACGAGATGTGATACAATATTTTGACACGCTACAATACAGAGCTTATTTTATGAGATTCGAAGATATTTCTCCTTTTCATGAGTAAGGCTATGTTCGTCACGTGGCAATAATTACATATAGTTTAATCATTTAATCATTGAACACAATTCTCCTTGGAATTAAAGTATCAATATATTTATATAAAATCTTGATTTACAATAAATGAACTTTCAAGTTGCGGTACAATATTATGTGGAGCTCGATACAGTCGCATAGTTTGATAAACAATTATCGGTCTTGTTGGTTCTTAGGCTTTCGCTCCACAATCATACCGGCTACGCTTAAACTCTGAACGGAAGCTTGATAACGGAAATATGCATGAAGTCCGCAAAAACATATTTATATCATCCATAAAAGCTTACGACTTACTTTTACGATATGAACCATCTAAAAACGTGTATGTTTATTTATTGGATCTTCTTGTAATCAATTATCTAAAAGCACCACAGGTTACGAATGTCGATTCTGTCTAGTAGAACCGGCTACACATAGTAAATTATTTACTATTAAATTTATATGTAGTGTTTATGTCATACTAACTTCTCGTTTTTTATCTTCCATATAATACAGCTAATATATTGTCGTGTTTTCTTTTTATATAAAGATTCAATTTATAAATAGCAAAGTTATAATATATGTTTTTTTTTTAACTAAAACAATACAAAGTCTGTGATGATAATTGTTGATCATAGTATTCTTAATATTTTGTGTATTTAATAGTTCTGATATATCTTTTAGTAAAACGATTAATAGAAATAAAACTAAAGTATTATATAAGTAAACTTAAGTTGAAATGGCTTTTAGACCAAAAACATAATATGCCTTTTTTAAGTTTACTAAGTAATATTAAGTTTTAGAACAAAAACTCTATTTAAAATTATAGTTATATGTATTTTGTAAATCATTAATTCAAAAAGATTAATCGAGCGAAGTCAAGACGCGTCATTAGTTCAGCGTTGATATCAAAACGAGCCTGAAACTTTTGTTGTTAGAAAAGTCATTATATTAAGCGGACAGAAACAAAACTTCCCAAGGACTCAGACGCCGAAGAAGTTCTGAGACCTCAATGGGGATGATGTCGTGTCTATTACCTTCTGATAATCTATACCAAACAAAGCTGAGGACTTTGTGTGTTTCAACACGCAGGATAGAAGTCTGACATATTTTTAAAATCGGTAATTAGTCTTATGAACCAATTTTTGTGAAAGATTTGAGACTCATAGTGTGCACCATAAGCCTCGGAATGGAGCTAACGTGCAAAGCCGAAAGGTAAATCGGTAATTTTTCTCATGAAGAAATGGAAATTCGGTAATAATTTGTAATCGATAATTCCTATAGGCAAATAGGGAATCAGTTCGCCTAATGAGTCGGTTTATTGTTAAATGTTTGAGAATGAGAGGTATGTTATACCGCACAGTGATTTGAATGAAGAGTTGAAAGTGACGTAAAATACTTTATTATTATTATTGTCTGTGACGTTCTTCTATGGAAAGGTAAATGTTAATATAATTCTCTGCGCCCGTTTCCAATCCTGTATTGATTGGTCTGTATTGACGTAGTATGTTAACTTTACGATAACTTTCATCATAATCCACTCAGAAACTTTCGATAATTGAATACAAGGTAATGTTACGTTACAGAGAGTATGTCGTTAGACATATTAAGCGTCGAATTAATAATCCGGCACTTCATAAACACACTGCGTAGTAGCAGAGTACCCTTTTAACTATTGGGTTATATTCAGATGGAAATAAAATATCATTAACTGAGTAAGTATGTTTACAGTTTATTAATTTTATTGAATAAAAATATTACGATCTATTCGCTCTTTACCACCCGGCTGGTAGTTATCGCTCACTCGTTAAATATTACGTCGCTAAACATCAATAAGTATTACTGAGTTTGAGTTAAAATGTCGAGAGAGTAATCATTCGATATAGTCCAGTAATTCGAATATTGTGAATCTTAGAGCACTTTTCAATTTCCATGTGCCTCTCGCTGATAAAGTTTTAGCTGAACCTGTATCACATGTAACTCTACCCTTACAAGAGCTTAAAACCCAGTAGAATGCCTACGGGCTATTATTTTTATATTCAAAGTAATTACATGCTAAGGGCATATTAATATCTCGACCCCGTAGTTAATAGTACCTTATAAGACTAATATACTGTGTAGCATATATATTTATTTATATTACCTGTGCGTTTTACCATTGAGGGACCATTTTGGTTATTAATTTTTTACAAATAAAGTAAAAACAATCTGTAGATTGCACAGCAATGTTATCTAATATTTCAAAGTAATGGTAAAGGTAATTTCGCATACTATTACATTTAAACATATTAAAATAACAACATCATAAAATCATTACGAAAAAGTTTCATAATTAGATTTAAATGAGTCATAAATATGCGAATAGCATAAACTTTGTTGAAGTCGAATCTGAAATTGCACGCGGTCGACTCTGGTTTAAAATTATTATAACAAACCGCAATCAAATAATTTGTGATTGTTTGAATATACGATTGTTGACATATTTTGTGATTATGTACAATTTTGTTCCAAAACGTTATCGATCATAAACTGCATCGTTAGTGAATTGGTGTAATTAAGTTCGAATAGTAGAGATATGTTGTTATCTCACTAAACTCACTCACAAATTCATGAAATGTCAATTAAAGGATTTACACATCAATATATAATACAAACGTAAGTCGGTTTTCAATATTTCACGAGTAAAGCCCGGGTTACACAGCACGAGCCGCGATTAGACAGTTGACAGCTGCTCGCATTGTGTAGCCGTTTGTCGGTATCTCGGCTTGCCTTCGATGTTTACACGATGAGAATAGTGTTGTGTGTTGGAGTACTGGAGTACTTTCACCGCCTCATTGGTCTAGAGGCTAGAAAGGCAGATCCTTAGATCCCAGAACCCTAGTATTTCAATCTAAGTCCAAACCACAATTCGGTCCTATAAAAAGTTTTTAGGTATTTCTGACGAAAAATTCTTGGTAGCCGTTCTGAATCTGGGAATCAGAAGCGCGTAAGCCTCCCCTCAATAAGTACGTTAAGCCTTTGGTCCTGCGTTTGAACTCTACGCCCATTCGAAATTGTCATTAAAATATAAGAGGGGTATTATTGAGATCCATCGCGCCATTTTGATAATAATTCAATGCCAAAGGACTTCAGGCAAGTTACAAAAGTACAAAAGTCAACAACTCAATGTAACAAATAGTAAACCGTAAATGTTAAAGGTACAAAATATTTAGATATATATTTATTGGTACGGATTTCGAGTTAATTGTAAAATGTCGATAGAATTTGCCGAGAGGGTTTTTTGCAAGTTCATGCGAGTCCTAATAGACAATTCATCATGTGTATATTTGTGTTACGAGTGATTTTTAAAACACATTACACAATGTCCAAATGTAGCATAAATATATCGGTCGTTAGTAGCCCGGCATGCATTTCATTTCATAGTCCGTCAATCTTTCCAGCGCCTGCGGGAAGTCCCCTCGTGCGGGCAATTCTACTCGTAGTTAGTTGCCAGCGGGTATTCTCTTTGTGTTGTGATCGACCGAGTTATAAACAAATGAAAATTCCCTAATACTTGCGAGACCTTCACTTGATTATTTATACTCCTTAGAAAGGAACACCAACTCTCTAAAGACAAACAAAACAGCAGTGTAACCACAAAGTGGATTGTCTAGACGAAACCCTCATGTCTCGATCGTAATGTTATTAAGTGTGACTTCTACGCTAAGTATTCGAAAAGCTAACTCTCTTTAATAAAATTGAAAGTGATCCTTGATATCTCACTTCTAATGAACACGGTTAGGGTGTAGTCCGCAGTGCCAAAAACGCTCGACCCTTGTAACCCTCGTGATTTTAAATTCACGTGTATAAAAGTCTGTGGTTTGCTATCAAATTGGCAGTGTGGTTCAGACTTAAATTGAATATAAAAATTGAAACGTGAGACAAAAAATGTACACAGTTCAGACAGTAGTAACAGATAAAATTGCTTTCAATTTCCAAATATTTTCGTTAAAAAGCCTTGTGATAACCCAAGGTTTGAACCCAGAGTCGTGATCGGCACAGCTAACCAGCGGGCGATAGTATATTACATGTTAGTATTTAACTTCAATCCGAATATATTAATATTACATATCAAAGAATGCTCGAAATGATCGAATTATTATACTGCTGTGGTATATCTATAATGCCGTTATCTACCTAAATTCAATAATGAGCTTGAGCATAAACCGCAGTAAAAATGTAAATATATGTAACTTTATCGTCGATAACGATAAAATCATAAAATTATTTCCAAAACTAATCACGATATCAAAAAACCGCGGATATATGTTGATAGAGAATCGTTTTCTTATTAATGTGCCATCAAAAGAGAATATCTATCAGACGTCAGTTAAGGGAATTTTAGATATGTGCATGAAAATCAGGTTCCATTAGTTGAAAATGTTTGCTTCAACATCATTCACTAATCAATAAAATTATGTACAGATTCTCTAACCCAAAACGATTCAATACTATTGAAAGTTTGGCTCCAATCCCTTCTCTCTTATACTGATATGTATACTATCCTTAACTTTTTTATTAAATAAATAGTGTAAATAAATAAGATTCATTAGAAAACGGTAAATTAACTTTTAAGATTTTCAAAGGATCGATATCGAGCATCATTAGAAAACACTGTCCCATGTCCGATCGTCTTGTCTCTGAACTACACACGAAGCCGCAGGCGTAGCTCGAGTTATATATTATGTAAGAGGTTGCGACGCTGGTTGTCACCGCCGTAAGATTCATACGAAACTTTGACCATTTCGTCTCGTTTTGGTCGGAATTTATTTCCTTTGATAACCGATTTGCAGACCGACTAGAATTGGTTTGTGCACCAATGGGCGCTCGTCTGTTTGACCTGACAAATATTTGCGTACACTACTCCGTTATTTGTCTTAGTACGGTGCATTTATGTTTTGAGTCAGGACCTCGTGTGACTCGAGTGACCTCGATTGTCGCATAAGCCCGATCAGAGCCCCTAAGCTACCTCGCCATGTTAAGAGAATTTGTCCAATCAAGTGCATACATTTCCTAATTTTGGTTGGGGGCCATACTAATTCAAAACATATCATAAAAATAAACAAATCATCTAATACTTTTTTAATTAGACTGTTAAATTGTGCACACCAACAGGAACATATTCTAAAGTTTTCTGATCAGCATTAGAGTTCCGAATGGAGTAGTCATTATGTACAGATTATATCTGTAATAGTGTAAGTATTAAAATGTATATTTTGTCCAAGGATACAAAATAACATGGCAACAACAGATCTAAATTATATTCGGACATTATCGCGCGCTAACATCTCATAATGTGGACTCGGCACCCATGTCAGCGAAGTGTCAAGTCGACGGAGGGAGATGTCTGTCTGTACACACCGCGCACATGTCTACATTTATTAAAAAACCGAGTGCGCGGTGTCAGGGTTGTGTCCGTCGGTCTTCAACCCTTTTCCGACTTTATTGCTTAAATGGGTAAATGAATTTAAAATGAAGGATGTAGTCTAAATACCACTTAATCCCTATCTCGCATTACACAAGCCTCATTTTGTGGTCTGCCTACTTGATCTAAAGGCTAGACGGCTGGTTAAAGTTTCATATAGGTTCAAATTCCTGGTCGCCAATTCAGTCAATTTTTTTTCTGTGCCATCTTCCTCTCTTGACAGGATACGGGATACGGGAATAAGGAAATAAAGCGTGCATTTGTATTATAGCACTCTCTCCTGCCGTTTCCAAGTCTCCGCTGAGATTTGTCGTCGTGGCCGAAATCGGTCGGGAAAACATCATTCGTCACGGAACAAACAACACGGTGCATAGTAAATCTAATCCGCAACTGTGTGTCGTACTTGTCATTGTATAAGCGTGTACGGAACCAACTCAAGTTAAATAGTGCAGAGCATGATAAGATGACGATAACTATATCTCATTATCTCATTCGTAAAATGTTATAAACCGATTTATGTAACCGATGCATGTATTATTTGAGTGTATTATAATGATAGTTAATGTCATATAATAGATATTACACTGTTGAGCTTCATGCAAGTTTCAAATTTGATATCTAATCACAGAAAACCTACTCCTTATTATCAAAAAGCTAATTTTGTATGTAGATACAAACATGTGTAATTTTGGGTATTACTAATTTAAATTAAACAATCTTAATAAAAACCAGATCATTGATAAAAAACTAATAAAAATAAAATATTTGACCAGTCCGTGAATAAACTTCAATTCGAAAATGGAGAAATATTAATTCCATATATTTGACTTTATAAATGTAATAAAAATATCTTGGAAGGTGTTGCACGAAGTTAAAGCAAGTGGAACGAGCCTTCAGTCGGAAATCCGGCGCTTGTAATAAAAAGAGGAGTTTTTTATCGAGTTCCCGCTCCGAGCGCCGTCGGTGAGAGGTGGCGAAATGGGGGATAGAATTTGAAGTATTGGCTCATTGACGATTATGTGAGCTGGCTGCCGAATGAATAATGGTGCTCCTTGCCGTGATTACATGCTTAACTGTTCAATTATTATTGTTTATTTAATTAATGCTCTGTCAGCCCAAAGTATAAGCCAGAATACCCTTAAAGTTCTAAGACTTTATTTATGATTATAAAGCTCTGTGAAGTTAAAAATATTAGTAAGTACATATATGTCGCATGAAATTTTTTCTAGGAATTAACTACAAACTTTCCTCTCCGAAGAAGAGGTTTTTATTCGAGGTTTTTTCAGCAAGGCATTAGCAGCTGCCTCGAAACATTTTGGCTTTAGCTTGTGATTTACATTTCAACTAAACGAGTAAATAAGGCGCCTGTCTGCGCGTGGTGGAAGCGGTCTTACCACTCGCAAAGGTTGAGATCAGAAGGCTCTATTGTATCCTGTCGCAACCACAGGGTTAGCATTATAGGTATATCATTGCGTCGTTGCGGGTGAACTAATCAAGGCACAGTAACGGGGACTCCATTAGCCGCTGATTGGACCTTTTGATATTTTTTGTTAGATGTCCGTCCAATCAAGTAAAATCTATGAACTGCTGCTAATGAAGCTCAACAAATGACTTGCGCTTGTAAAAAATATTATGGATCTACTAATGAGCCGAGATAGCGCAGTATACTTATGACGAAGGTTTAAACATTGATAGCTGGTTGAAATCTTGTGTTTATTATTTATTAGGTGTTTACTATTTAGCAATGAAAAAGTTTTGTAAATGTACCGTACCGGTGACCACTGAAAAGTGTTATGAAATAAGTTCCATGTTGATTATATAATACAATTATGAGAAAAGAATATTTAAAATAATTGAAAATTAAACATATTTTTTTCAAGTATACTAATTACTATCTTTTACTTGAATATATTAAATTACAATAACTTTAATTCAAAAAACCCTAACCAATTCATGTTTGGTATCATACAACCCGATGTTCCTGCTCGCGTCGACACACTTCCGGTAAACGCCTCAAGTCTCGAAATACTCGCACAGCAAATATTCATTGGAGTCAAAATAATAGTAACATATCAGCGCCACGTTCGACGTCGACGTTCGATTCATAAACCCTTTGTGACAGTTACAATATTTTCAGCTATCAGTGTATGAGATACAACACAAGCGGCCCTGCGAGCGAATCTGTGAAAACGGAGCTCTCTATTATTGCGATGAGTCCGCGCCCTCCGCCCACGCAAATATGAGGAATATTGCTTCGAATGCCTCGTTATTTTTTATTGAAAACTATCCACATAGAAAATATATATGATAGCTCCACTTCTTCCAACTTTGATTCGTATAATATATTGTCGTTTGAGCCAAAGGCAATGTATATTTATGTGACGTATTGATTCTTAGATAATCCTTGTTTCTTTCTGTCTGTACTCGATTCACGGAAGAAATAATTTTAGTTTGTTCGTGAGGCGACAAAATCCAATTTACATGTAAGACTTTAGTATTATTTCTAGAGGACTGTTATCGCAGCGACGGTTGTTTATGAAAATTGAAATAAATATGTACAGTCAGAGTCAGAAAACCTTCGTCAGTTTTCAAATTAATTCCTTTATCAAGTCTTAAACTCCTAATACCTTTTGAATCTTAACATCAAGTCATTGCGTATGTCATTCTCGATCGGTAAAGCAGATTATCGTTCATACTGAGCACATGAAAATAGGTCTTAAGGTGACGAACCTTTTCTTACCCCGACTCTACACTGTGCACATGTATGTTTATTACTGTTACGTTGATTGCCCTGTAGTGTGAAGGCCTGTGAGGTAGTCCAGGGTTCACCTCCTTTTGCTCAAATACAAACTCGCCTCGACTAGAGACGTGACGCGCTCGAGGCGCGCGGGAAGGCGATCTACTGGTTATTATTTTTTTATAGTGTCCTCGCTGCGTGATGCGAGTGTCCGAAGTTAATTTACGTTAGTCTTTTTTATGGTGTTGCAGAAATTAGAGGTTTGCTGTTATTTTTCAAAAGGACCAACCTTGATTTTAAAGATTCTTATAGTTTTGCTCTAATGAATATAATGAGTCGAGATGGCCCAGTGGTTAGAACGCGTGCATCTTAACAGATGATTGCAAGTTCATACCCAGGCAAGCACCGCTGATTCATGTGCTTAATTTGTCTTTATAATTCATCTCGTGCTCAGCGATGAAGGAAAACATCGTGAGGAAACCTGCATGTGACAAATTTCATAGAAATTCTGCCACATGTGTATTCCACCAACCCGCATTGGAGCAGCGTGGTGAAATATGTTCCAATCCTTCTCCTCAAAGGGAGAGGAGGCCTTTAGCCCAGCTGTGGGGATTTACAGGCTGTTGTTGTTGTTGTTGAATATAATCATATAAAAACCATAGGTTTTAATGGGAAAAGATAATGTGAATAAAAGGTAAAACTATAAAAGAAACTTATGTTCACCCGAGTGAAGCCGGGTTTCCTTGCAGCTAGAAGTTTGTCGATCAATATCACCAAACAAAATCTGATGACGGAAACATGGCTCTCTCAGTAACAGTGCACTAGTGTAATATCAATGATTCTCTGTTAAGCACTTAAAAAAAACAACGTTAAAAATGTATGACTTCAAATGTGTATAAAAATCCCGAATAACAGAGCTCCGTCTACTCGCCAAGCAATTACCCATTTAGTAGGAAATGGAAAAGTGTTAGACCGTTACGGATTCTGAGCTGCAAAGGGGGCTCATATTAATGGCTTGGCGGGTAGACTGAGCTCTGCAGCATTCGCGGTTAAGGAAATAAGGCTGTAAGATATTCTCTCATCGTGTTTTAGTTACTTCTACAGTATATCGTCTTATAGCATTCTGGCAGCGGATATCAAAAAAAAATTTTTTCGCAGAATCGCTCAGGTCCTATAGTTTATTTTATGTCAAAGTAATGCAATACTAACATTAACAAAAATCGTTAAAGAACGTTCTTACATAGAATTATATTAAGTTAAGAGTACTTTCTGTAGGTGTTGTCATTTGGTTCTGTATAATTGCTTGTATCACATTGTTGTAGCATAATGTGAATGAAGCAATATATAATAGATAATAGAAGCTATTGAATTTACTTTTTTATATACAATTATTATTGTAATTAATTGATCAATAATCTGTAAAACTGTGATTATTATTATTTTGTATGGCATAGCATTCAATACTGGCATGTAAGACTATTTATTATTTTAAAAATTATTGAGCTGTCATTAGAAAACAATTGGAAGATAGCGTGGCATTGTAACGAAGGATATAGATCATTGTAAAACGTAATATTTTTTTGGGCATCCCGAACTACTGTAATTACACTTGTTACTTTCCAAATCAGTTGAAGATGTGTTTATCTATAAGTAATGCTTCTATATTTAATGATTCTTGACTTTGACTTTGCCTATAATATATATGTTACAGAATAATTTACAACACTATTAATTAAGCGAGGCGAAACTTAATATCTATGAAGATAGTTTAGAATTTAATTTAATTAAGCCGTCTTCATGCTTATCAAATTATAGAATTCTTAGAAATTCAGTTAATTCCCGCCTACTAACAAAGTTACCGAGTTTTGCCGAAGAAGCTCGGCGAAGGTAAGCGATCGATTTTTATTATGTTGAACGATCGATTGGCGCGCGTTGAAGCCGACTCGTGTGCCGTTAAGGCGAACGGCATGACGTCATACCCCTTCTCTGCCCCCGCTCCCCACAAAATTAAAATAAGTATTTCGTATATAAAAATAGAAATAATACATTTATTATGAAACGTAGATTGATAGATTTAACTATTTTACTTTTATGTAACAAAGGTCAAAATATTTTTAGTGTAATTATTACCAATCACAAAATTTTAATGTTTCAACAACCCATATCAGGAAACGATTTTCTTTGCACATAACTCGGAAGCGATGATATCGTATGAACTATTACTTCGAATGTTATAGTGTAAAGGATAACAATAAATTGGAGAAAATGGCTTGGCAAATAACCTTTAGATTTTACTAAGTAACAGATAAAATATTTGTTATGAGTGTACCTTAGAAGATAGACGCATACATCATACTATTGTGATTTTTCTGTCAGCATTTTCACCTTAAAAAAATGTTGGTACATTGATGTACGAAAACAGTTATTAACACCGTCATGATACATCTATCGTGTAGAACATATTTACAAGTGGCATGCAAACATTTTTCATATATCAATCATTCTATAAGTGTTATCATTCAAACCGTTGATTGGTTTAGGTGTAGCAAGCGGGTATACATATAGAGGCAGAAATGAACTTGATTTAATCTATTTATAGATAGAGCCGACATGGCCCAATGGTTAGAACGCGTGCATCTTAACCGATGATTGCGGGTTCAAACCAGGCAAACACCACTGATTATTCATATGTTTAAAATTAATCTCGCGCTCGGTGGTGAAGGAGAACATAGTGAGGAAACCTACATGTGACTTAGACTATTTTTACAGAAATTCAGCCACATGTGCATTCCACCAACCCGCATGTTGTTGTCGTCGTATAGATAGATAATAAAATAGATTTAAATAACGAAAGTATTTTATTAAAGGTCTTTAATTATAAATGTATTCCATAGCCGTCAGTTCCGCTGTTCGCTCGGCCGGGCTCGTGACGACTACATTTTTTAACGCAATACTTTCTCACCCACATCTTTCCAATATAAAAAGTATTGTCTTGTCAAACTGATACCTACACTTATAAAGTACGTACACTCTACATTTACAATATTCAATCAAATAATTTCAAGAATAGACTTAAATGTAAAGCTATTCGGTAAGTAGATTCTACCATAAATAACCGCAAAGAAACTAGGTAGATATTTTCCACAATATTAATTAAAAAAGTTACGCATAATATTGACAATCATATTCAGCTAACCGATTTTTTTTGTAATTTCATGGAATTGTGGACAAAGTGTGTGTGTGTGTGTGTTTGTATTTATTTAATGTCATTAAAATTATGCAACATTATGCACCCAATCACTTCAGACTCGAAACTTCAGCGAGTTCTTCATTTATCGCCTCTTCAGTTAAGTCTGCGCAACATACGCGATTAGAAAACTTACACTAACTGATATTGATACCGCTCGATAAGTATATTTTGATTACACTTGACGGTATATCTATTAGCCTATCTAGAGGGTAGTTCCACACACTGATTGCGTATTATACCGCCAAAGAGATATGCGTAGTAAGCGTAACTACAGGCACAAGTGTCATGACACTAGTTTTCAGAGTACCACCAACTCATGTATGCATGTGCATTAACAATGTCCTCGCATTGTTACTATTAATAATATGGCCAATTTCTAGGCGGTGGTCAAGGGTGGTAGTAGCGGCTTTATGAAATCTAGATAGAAGCTATCCTTATGCTATCAATGTCCTCATTCAAGAGTATTTTAAAGAAAAAGAAGTCTATGGATTTAGTATGTAACCGATTCTTTCTTCTTTTTAAAATTAAATTTTAAATTGAATAAAAATTAAATTTTACTAAGTTTAAAAATGTATTCTTATTCTATCCGTACACAAGGAATTGCAATAGATAATTAAATACAAATACAGGATAAAAAGGGTCCGATACAACAGTCGAAATCTGTTTTCGTAGAATTCTTGGATACTTAAGGGCTGTACAAACAGACCCTCACACTTTAGTGGAGAGTTCTCGAGGGCTTGTCGACGACGCTCGGGGTACGTTGATGGAGATACGACGATTCATTTAATTTATTCGACAAATAAACGAAAACGACATTATAATTTCGAGCCGATTCTGGTTTAGCTGTAACCATTATCGGGGCCGCCGGGACGGTACAGTTCATTATTATTACTCTGTTTACAATTCGATTGATGGTAGGCGCGTCCGCAGTTACCACCAAGTCGCCAATTATTTATTTTAACATCAGCGCTTTACATAACTTTTCCGATTAGAATTTTAGTGGTAAAAGTATTGTTCGCTGATAAATTTAGATTAGATTTAGAGATGATTTATTTCCTATTAAGAATAAAGTTCACTTACATAGGAAACTTAAACTAGTAACATAATAATAAACATATATATATATATAGTTAATGGTGACCTTATTTATAAAAAAATTCAGATATAATTATAAAGTTTGACTATGTTTTTAATTTAGTTTTTAATTTTTAAATTTCAAGATATAGGTATATAAATAACAATAAAATGAAAAAGCCTTTTATTTCATGCATAAATGTACATATTACCTTATACAGTCTTTTTTTTAAAGTTATATATAAATAAGGTTCTGAATGAGAAGTAGAAGAAATAATTAAGAAGAAAAACATATTGAAATTTTTAAATATGTAATTTTGAATTCATAGGTAAGGTTTTTCTTCTTGGAAAAACTTATGTTTGCATGGACCCTTCTCAGGTGAAGGCATCTTTCAAGGCATTCCATTAATCTCTATTCTTAGCTGTTATTAACCAGTTAGTTCCTGCGATCTTTTGTATGTCGTCCTCCCATTTTGAGTAAAGGTATATATCGACTGGTATAATTGTCGAAATACTTTTCTATTCCATTTGCTATCGAGTCGAGGCCCTTGAAGTAGTGGTGCAAAAAGTTTCATCAAAAGTACAACACTTCACCTCAATGCCTCCATTGGTGACGGGAGGGCTGGATCGTTTTTGGGCTGGGAATTGCTGCTAGCATTTTTGCCACCATTCCACGCAGTCAAGATTTATACAGTAACTAGTTATTGTATATATTTAAGCATTTTATATTATTAATTCATATAAATGTTGATATATATCGATTGATATTTATAATATTTAATGTCAGTTTGCGTACTGAATCTCAGCTAGAAAATTAATCAACTCGTTGTGGCTCTGGCTACGTGAGCCCGAAGTAGCAATCTTAATTACTAGAAATTTCGGGGATTCCTCTTAATACAAACGCGAAGTGCGAACGGTTACATTTTTATTTATTTTATAATAAATAAACAAATATTAAATAAATCACTATATTTTATATGCATGATATACCTATATCGGATCTATATCAAGTATCGGATATTTTGATATTTATTATAAATATCCTATTTACGGAGCCTGGTTTTAAGTCATAAAGTAGTACATTTATATAATGTAGAATAATTATGTGTACGTATTCATTATCAGAATCTAGATCAGAATTAAAAAAATATATATATTAATAATATGAAAGAAACTGCGAAGTAATTATACACATATATTTTTTATTGTATGGTCTTATTTTAATATTCATGAAGCTACATGAATATCAGACATTAATTAATTGTCTGATACAAGATGGTTTAAACGCAAATTAGACTCATTGAAACTGGAGGAATTGGCCAGGTCTGAGCTGCAACCTTCTCTTACGATTACGACAGCTCTTGAAAATATTTGAATAAGAACATCATGTACAGTAATTACAGAAGAGAAAATACTCGTAATATGAAATCTACTTTAATTATAACATAACATAGGAAACACTGGATGATCGGTACATGGAACATTCTCGCTGTAAGAAATATTAAAACTTTCCTTACTTTGCCAAAGTGTCAGTGATCCTGGCAGTTCAGGTTACATCCTTGTGCTGTTAGTTATATTGGCTAACTCATCCTTTAAACCGAAACAAATCATCGGTGGTAGAATATGTGATGAATGAGTGGCACTTGCCCAAATTTGCCCTCAATCACGGATTCCAGAACGAAACACTTGTCCAGTCTGTTTCTTACCAAACCATAAATGGGTTTAATGAAGGTCATCTTCTCAGTACATAATCTATTATTAGGGCTGTATTAATAACCGAACAATGTAAGCCAATAAAAGCAATTTGTGTCTAAAATAACGCCTGAATTGTTTTCATCCTTATTGAGTATATCCAGTACGAAGTGTCGACTGTCGATATAACTGCGTGTTCTTGTAAAAGTAATACGATAACATTTGTGTGGATTCGGCAACAATTGGTGTAATTCACAGCAATCAATGAACCTTTAAGGTCGCTTTGAGGCAGAAAATTTGGTTAACATATACTATAATCGATATAAATTCTAAAGGCTTTGCTAGTTCTTCCAAGATAAATTATTATTTGATTTGACAAAAGCAGAAATGGCCCAGTGGTCAGAACGCGTGCATCTTAACGAGTTCTAATCCAGGCAAGCACCACTGAGTATTTATATTTTTAATTTGTGTTTATAACTCATCTCGTACATGGCGGTGAAGGAAAATATTTTGAGGAACCTGCATGTGTCTAATTTCATAGAAAATCTGCCACATATGTATTCCAACAACCCGCATTGGAACAGCGGGGTGGAATATGTTCCAAATCATTTCCTCAAAGGGAGAAGAGGCCTCAGCCCAGCTGTGGGAAATTTATAGGCTGTTGTTGTTATAATATAATCGGTATAAATTCTAAAGGCTTTCTAGTTCTTCCAAGATAAATTATTACTTGATTTGAAAAAAGAAGAAACATGCCATAAATATTGGCACTAAAATGTTCCAAGTTAACACTAAGAGAATTAAGTGTACAAAATAAGAAAATCTTTATTTAATGCCAGGAAGAAAACAAACGGCGTCTTAACAGAGAGATGAGGTCGCAATTAGTAAGGCTTTTAACGAATGAACATTCGAGCGTAAATCACTACAGCAGCGCTTGCGAATCCTGAACGCGATAATTTCGATGCCGACTGTATCCAGCGCGTTTAACGTCGTTAACGTTTCTGACAAATCTGCATGCTTAACTACTTCAAAATTGTTTTCCCAATAGACGAAGGTAAGCATCTTCATTCCCACATACTAAGGTTTAGTGAAGTACATCTATTATTGTAACTCCTGTGCAATATTAGTTGGACTAGTATGGTTTTGTCATTATTTTTTTGTGTTAGTAGATTCATCAATCTAAGAGTCAATCAAAATCAAAATAAACTTTATTGAAGTAGGCTTTTACAAGCACTGAATCGTTATTTAACAATGAAGTGGAGCTACCTTCGGTTCGAAAAGTAGATTCTACCGAGAAGAACCGGCACGAAAAACAGTAGTTACTCTTTTTCAAAATTTAAAAAATACAGTCATATTAGTTAAATCCAATTATATATGTATGTAATGTGTCCTGTCTGGAAGTTAGCAGGTATTAATCTTTAGTAGGTAGCTACATTTTTTAGTTTTAGCTTTAGCATTATAATATCTTGTATAATCTATCTCATATAATCCACGTACCTGCATTGACGTATCGTGGCCAACTTATGGGGAGTCAAATTCAACAGAAGTGGAACATTAGTTAGTTATTATTTTACTTGCCTATGGTTTAGTTTTTTCCTTTTTATATTTTAGATAGGTAGATCATAAGACGAGCTGCCTGATAGTAAGTGAACACTACCGCCAATAGACATTCGCTTGGTAAGGATTATTAGCTATTCCTTACATCATCAAGAGTCGAGATGGCCCAGTGGTTAGAACGCGTACATCTTAACCGATGGTTGTGGGTTCGAAAGCAGGCAAGCACCGCTGATTCATGTGCTTAATTTGTCTTTATAATTCATCTCGTGCTCAGCGGTGTAGGAAAACATCGTGAGGAAAGCTGCATGTGACAAATTTCATAGAAATTCTGCCACATGTGTATTCCACCAACCCGCATTGGAACAGCGTGGTGGAATATGTTCCAAGCCTTCTCCTTAAAAGGGAGAGGAGGCCTTCAGCCCAGCAGTGGATTCCCACTTTTCGCACATTCACACACTTTTTGTAAATTCTTACAGGCTGTTGTTGTTGTTGTTGTTGTTGTCATCATCATCAATGCGCCACCAACCTTGAAAGCTTAAATGTTATCTTCCTCGTACTTGTAGTTGTACTGGCTCACTCTCCCTTCAAACCGAACAAAAAAAATTCTAAGTCTTGGTGGTTGGCTCGGTCACAGCTCTAAGACCGATAGAACTGGTCTGTAGACTTTTATATACCGCAGATAATTACTCCAAGTATTCGCTGGCTCGAGCCTGCAGCCCATGGCTTTGCAGATGTCTATGTCACTTCATGAGCTACGTATTCCTCATAAAAATATTAATATTAGTAATAATAATAATACTAATAATCTTTATTCGAGTTATATAGTTATATAGTATTATGGTTAGTATACAATATATCTTACTATATTAGAATTGTGATATCTGCTTTGAAGGGATTAATAACACGGTCGCTATTCCTACTAACATATTATATGCCGCACCGATACTATAAATAAACTTTGACCCGCATATAAACCATAACATAAAAGTTCAGTTCAGCATTCGTGGTTTTTGCGTTAATCCAGGCAAAAATAAATATACGTAACGTAACTGTACATACGGACACATAAGCCGAAGAGATTTAGTACATACGAACCATTCTCTTCGCTTACCATCTGATTTGAAAAAAAAAAAAAAACAATACTAAGTTATCACGCTGAGTGTACAATTTGTCTTGCCCTTTTCATATTCTCATTCCGATGATAAATATAGCAGCATCCCTTCAAGCCGTAGATTCATCTCATTTTAATCACAAATGTAACTCCTCTAGCGTATCTTTATACATTTAAATGCAGTTTAAATTCAACGAAAACAGTAAACAACATCTCAACAAAGAGATAAGACAGCAATTAGTTAAGCTTTTAGCGAATGAACAGGGAGGCGGAACTCCTTGCCCTCCGCCCATCAAGCCGATCAGGAACGAGACAAAGGGACTTACAAATTATCACGGCTTTTGTGGTGGGCGGCGCGCCGAGTGATTACGTCACGACTTAATTAGTTACGGGGAGCAGAGAAGTTTCAATCATACATAGATCATATGACTTCTCTGACGCGTTTGTGCCACGGCGGGCAAAGGTGTTGTCCTCCGTTTGGAGGGCTTGGAACTTATTCTGCTTTGCTGGTTGTACATTCGAGAGGATTAAATCACACGAGTAGGCTTTGGTCAGTCGGTTAAGCCGGGACAAGGAATGGCTAGAGGCTTTTCTGTGCTATCAAGTCTACCTCTATGTCTACTCTTTTGTGTGTGCTTGGTGTAATATGTTTCGTTGCTTTTCTGTGTTTGTATGTTTTCTGTGCCCGCAGAAGCAATCTATACTTCTATACTAATATTAGAAATAAGAAAGTAACTCTGTCTGTCTGTTTTTCGCTCTTTCACAATCAAACTAATGAACCGAATTTGACGAAATTTGGTATGAAGCAAATTTGAACTATAAGAAAGGACTAGGCATAGGCTACTTTTTGTGCCTTACACATGACAAATCAACTCCCTCAAATTCGAGCAACGCCGTGGGACAACTAGCTTCAAAAATGTCATTGATTTGATTTTGTTTTGTAACCCTTTACCGTATATGTGTGAGTGCGATTGTGGCGCCCGCGTGTCAATTCAATTCTTAGCTCAAAGGCTTTCAGTTGTGCCAACAGGCGCAGGTTATATCGCAATGAGTGTCGCTCCTACAACGCCGCGCGAATTATTTACAATACAAATGATATGTACGCTCTCGTTCTACGCTACAGAATCTCTGGGATATTAATTACTGAAATTTAATTTAGAAACATTCCACTGAGTGTTGCGAGTAAATAAGAATTGTATATTTGCATATAATATCAATAATGATTAATTAATTAAGAACGTGAATGAGTATATCGTTTCTTTGTAATGTAATAGGCTCTGGTCCTGACGTTGCGCGTAAGAAATAATGTTAGGAATGAATCGTTTAAGTTTTATATAGTATTATAATCTTCATGACCTTCTTCCGAAATATTCAACGATTACTTTAGCCGGCTTACAAAAAACTTTCATGAATGGAATATTAATTTAAATATTCTCTCTTCAATTATTTACAGAATTGAATTAAATTCAAAGCTACCTACCTACTCTATCTGTTGGTTAAATGTGGTAAAAGTCTGTTCCCTAATGTTCATCTCTATCAAGTGTAAAATAGACATGACTTGGGCCTTCGATATATACGAGTATTTTATAAAATACTTCCGGGACCGAAGGTTGTATGTGATATTAACGCTGTAAATATATAAGCAAACCGTGTAATGATTTAAAAATAGATCAATTACATGTAGTTGAACGTTATGTGGATTTTTATTGAAATATAAAACTTATCTCTTTATAATAGAGCTTAGATTAGCTTGAACATATATTTTTCCTAATTAATCGGTAGTTAATAATATCGATTAAAACATTTTAATGAATGGAGGCTTCGCTAACCTCGGAGGAGCGGTTGAGAGCAATCAGTGAAAGCACTCGGGAATGTGAATAACGTAAACGCTAATCTTATTAAGTGAGTTGATTAAAAATCAAATTAATTTCTTGTTTAAACAATATTTACCATATCAATATTAATATGAGGGGACTTGCATGTTCCCATACACCATGCCATCACGCCTGTAACTCCATAACAAAACGTTTTTATCCAACTAATATTCTACGCATTGTAAAATACGAAATAAAAAAGCCTGCATTTTTAACATTAATAATGTTAAAAATGCAGGCTTTTTATATTGGAATTCGAAATACGTTCGGAATCACTAAATCTGTACCAAATGTATAGGTTTGTAATCTTCTTATAAGTATGAGAATACTTATGTTTTAGGGAAAATAAATTACGGCGCGTATTCCTAATAGAGATAAATATTATGCCGTAAACGGCTTTCACTTCTGTGATTTATCGTCTCAGCACGGGAACTTGATGCAAACGAAAGTGGTAAAAAAAACAAATTATATTAAAGAAATCTTTCGATACAATTGGTTATTGGACGCTTTTAATTAGAACATCAGCACCGCACAGCTTCGAAGACAATATTAATGTTCTATCTTGTAATCAGATATTTAAAAAAAAAAAACATAATATATGCATATTAATTTGTAACTCAGTAATTTCATCAAAAGTATAACACCTCGCCAGCCTTCCTATCACCAGTGGAGGCAATGCCTCCACTGGTGATAGGATGGCTGGTTCGTTTTTTGCCCAGAGGATCGGAATTGCGATTCAACGGGGAAATGCTGCTAGCATTCTTGCCACCATTGCACGCGGTCAAGATTTATACAGTAACTAGTTTTAATTCATATTTGTATATATTTAAGCATTTAATGTTATTAATTCTTATGTTAATAAACTATATAAACTCAATATAATCAAATCATATTGTTTTCATGACTCAATTGAAGACGGTTGGTAACTTAAGTTATTTTTAACTTGGCCTATTAAAAATTTAAATCACGTCCAAACGTTAATCTATAATTAATGATAAAATGCGTAGACGTAGTATTTGTGCTTTTCGTGACTAGATATTTATATAATTGTACTTTATCGACATTCTCTGAAAATGGAATACGGTAACTACTGAGTTTATTGCCAGCTCTTCTCGGTAGAATCGACTTTCCAAACCGATCATAGCTTAACATTGAATTCTATCTCTAAAATGACACATTAAAAATACTCTACTCTATATATAAGACAAATAATTCTTCAGAAATATTCCTAATTAGATCAATAACTTTTAAAGTAACAGAGGAATTATTTCCGATTCGGTGAAGAACAATCATAATGTCATTGACCCGGTTCCGTCTATTTATCAAATGGAATTTTCTGGTGGAATCTTGTACTCAAGTATTTCATACATCACCGTTAACTTGTAATTTATTGTTACACAACTAAAGCATACAAAAGGGTCGGCTCATTGCGCTGCGATGTTACAACAACAATCAATTCATCACGCTGTCGCCTGCCCCGTCACATAAATCTCCAGCATCTTAACATATTATTTAAGGATCAACGCTCTTGTCCCTTCAACATAGATGTCACGGATAATTCTCTTTTGGACGTAAAAATAAAATTCCTTCTTATATTTATAACGGCTCGCGGCAAACGAACCACCTGCTATACAATTTTTCATTCGAAATTTAAGAAAAATATAAGCGTCACAATTACTACGCTAATATTTTAAATAACTTTACTGACTTTCAATGATTATCAAAAATTACTACGGTACGGTAAATATCGTTTTTTTTTCAACGGTGACCTTTTATTGTGATACCTTTTAAGGCAGGTGAACTGGCAATTGGTTTGCCTGATGATGACTTGCCAATTCTACTTCAATAGGCATTGGCACTGTCGGCATGCGTTTTATTCTCAACATTGTTTTGGAGTGTAACAGTTCGCTAGTTTTATGTTGTTTTAGGATTCTGTTGTTAAATTACATATAGTTTTATAGTCAGTAAACCTATGTGGATAATCTGTGGGTAATGGAGGTTACTAGAATATGTTTTGCATTAACTTCTCACCAGTCAAAGGTAGGCAAACATTCATAAACATTTTACACCGTAAATGAATCGCGTTTTCAAATTAATTTATTCGTTTTCATAATACTTCATAACATTATGATACTTATATGTATTAAGCGCGATTAAACCGTTAAGCGGTCCGTCTCGGCTCTTTGTGTTCGCTAATTAAAATGAAATAAATATACGAAGAGCTTGTTTATCCATCGAGCTGGTCAATCAGTTGATCGACATTTCCCGAACCTGTGCAACCAACTTGATCATGAGTTCATGAGATATTACAATATCGTTTCATATATTCAGTATTAAAATTTTGCCGATAATTTAATTGAATCGATCATAAACAAATACACGCTAGGTATGGGAGTCGAGATGGCCCAGTGGTTAGAACGCGTGCATCTTAACCGATGATTGCGGGTTCAAACACAGGCAAGCACCTCTGTTTCATGTGCTCAATTTGTCTTTATAATTCATCTCGTGCTCTGCGGTGAAGGAAAACATCGTGAGGAAACCTGCATGTGACAAATTTCATAGAAATTCTGCCACATGTGTATTCCACCAACCCGCATTGGAACAGCGCGGTGGAATATGTTCCAAACCTTCTCCTCGAAGGGAGAGGAGGCCTTTAGCCCAGCAGTGGGAATTTACAGGCTGTTGTTGTTGTTGTATGGTAGACGAATTGGGATTTCAGCCACAATTATCTGCAAATGAACCTAAAGGGTATTGCAGCATACATTTCCGTCACAATGCAGTGACAATTTAAAAACACGGCCTGCTGTTAATGTAAGCCTGAGCTTCACTAAAAATGTAAATCCAACAATGAAATAGAAGTCTGACAAAAACTCGAGTAGTGGTCTAATTAAAGGCTCGCCTTCAAACAATTGAGAGTGCAAAAAGGGAAGCTCGTGTGGGCTTTGTCTTTTGTCTTATTGAGAGTTAAACATTAGGTGAGGTTCAAGCGCCGGGTATATTCGACGTGCACAATCGCACGGAAATTCTGCAGTCGTAACGAGTGTAATGTATATAATGTACTTTTAGTTACTTTTTTATATTACAGTACTAGTTACCAACCCGGCTTCGCACGGGTGCAATGCTGATACTAAATAGATTTTTTCTTGTTTCTTTATTGTATTGTACATAACAGAGCAATCATAAAAAACATGTGTCAGGGTTTCGATCTTTATCCATCCTCGGAGGTTTGAAATTAAACTCAGGGAATATTCTTCTCTGATTTATTCCAATATGAGGCGGTCCGATCGCTCCGACGACTCGACCAAGCCTGTCGATACCGGCGGGCGCTTGATCTTTTATAACAAAAATAGACATAAACATTTCAAAATTAACTAAAAATTATTAATTTAACAATCAAACAGCTTTAAATTATTATTATTATTAAAATAATCATTTCTGGTCACGTGTTTTTCTTAAATCTCGTGGTTTCACGCCAACATACATGTATTACATATAAAAACCTTCAACTCACACTGTATTTAAAATCCGTTGCGTAATTTTAAAGATATAAGTGTGCCTAAAGACAGACATCACTTATTATACTATGCAATTATGAGCAACATTTGCATTCTTAATATCAACTTAGAGATGTAAGTTGTAATGATTTTGATTCTTATTCATGACTGGAAAAGGCTTTGCGGAACCCAAATGGACGTGAAAAGCTGTGGACACCTAAGAAAAGTACATAAATCAAAGTATAATAAATGCAAATGCATTCTTACAAACACTTTACGATTGTAATTTTATCATTGTGTGATTATTAGCGGTAGTTGTCGCATCCTCCTTAGATACTACTTAAGTTTCTGGTAAAAAAATCCGTGTTATTTAATATGTTATTGTAGAACAGAGAGTACCACTAATACCATCGCCAATCTGTCATTCTCAACATCTGAGCCCACCGCCGGACGGCTGAGCCGACGACTAATTCGTTACGTCATAATATGACTGAATAAAATGTTTATTTGTAAATTTTAATTTTCGTAGTATTATATTATAAATCATTGTTCAATCAAAACAAAATGCATAATTTATAATATATTAGTTTTTTAGTTCATAAATACTTTATTGGACAACATACAAATAACGGTTAATAAAAATATCAAACAAATGGTGAACATAGGCAGTGTTGGTGCTTATAGCGATCTTTCACAGACCTTTGGCGATAAAATGTTTAAGAGAACAGGTTTATAACAAGCAATCAACCAATTGTTCTTTCATAGACGAGATAGAGACAATTAAATACATTTTTCAGACAATAGTTATAACTTCTTAAGTTATGTCTATGCACTGATATGATAAAATTTGGGTTACCCAATATGTACCCATGTGTGCTTTCGTGTACCAAATACGGTAATGTGCATGTGTCCGTGTAACACTTCAGTATATCTGTCAGTGTGTCTGTCGTTGCCGCGCCGAGAACAACTCCCTAGAGACGGTAATATTGACTTTCGTTACTTGTATTTTTGTAATTGCGTTTGGGGAAATGTCATAATATACCGCTATTGGTAATGTACCTACGACTAACATGGGTAACGGTATAACCCAATACTATTCATGTGTATTTCTTATCGTCTATATTACTGGATTGTTTATTAAATGTATTGAAAACATAAAATTTAATAAGGCTCGCACAAACAGGAGTTATTGATATTGCGGAGTCGGATGCGAGCTGATACAAGTTTGTATTTACTTCTCGTGTTTATACAATGTCACTGATTCAGGTTCTTTGATTTATCCATAACAGTTAATATCTGGCACCACAAACTGTATTTTGAATTTCTACAGATATTGCATACTGATTGTTTCTGAAACCATTTTATAATTTTAACAACGTTTTCTATAGGAGCCTGCCCGACAAATTTAAATAATAAATATGAGACAACATCACATACATTACTCTGATCCCAATGTAAGCAGCTAAAGCACTTTTGTTATGGAAAATCAGAAGTACTACAAACATCCAGACCTAAGACAACACAGAAAACTAATGATTATCTACGCTGACTCGACCGGGAATCGAACTCGGGACCCGGAGTGGTGTATCCAGGAAAACCGGTGTACACACCACTCGACCAGGGAGGTCGTCAAACACGTCGTATCGTACAACGACGATTTATTTTAATGAAACTAATTGACATTTTTATTTTGAATATAAACTATGTAAGTTGTAATTTTTTTATAGCTTTCATTATGATATTTTAATCCTTAATCTCCTATAGTGCCCTGATCTACCTTTAACTGCCTTCGTGCAAATATATACATTATCAATCACTCAGAGTCCATGGACCCTTGTTTAAAAAAAATAAAAATATTTAGAAAAAGAAACATTGCAAGAAATAACGTAACGCGTTATGGAATAACATCGCTAATGCGCGCTAGACTTGGGATCCTTAGGATTTAAGATGTTACTTCCCTTGTGTTTTTGGTGACTGGCTTACTCATCTTCAAACCGAAACACGACAACATTAAGTGTGCTTATCGTTACAATATAGAGACATCTACGCAGACAGGAAAAAATAACAAATAAACATTTCATAAGTTGATTGCAAAAGTAACACCACGACCCAATTAAAACATAAAACTTTTAATATAGAATTACCAAATTAATATTAATTACGCTGGTATTAATTATACGTAAAACTATTGCATTTATCAAGCCTGTCAAATTATTAGGCCCTCCTGAGCAAAACTAAATGAAGTTTTAGCAAAATCTGTCCGTTCATTACGCGTGCTAAGATAATATACCAATCGTCAATAACTTTACAGAAATAACATTTATCAAAAAAAAATGTTAGTGTAGATTTTAATTAATATTGTAAAGCCTACACCAAATCATTTTATGTTTGTGGTAAATCTGGAAGTGACCTGGAGAATTCGTGGCCACAAAAATGCAATTGCTGTGGTAACACATACGAGCTAAGTTTGCTGAACCCGGTAATGTGGTTTCTGATGTTGAATGCGATTTTAAATTATGTATAATTATTAATTTTTTTTAGGAAGTGATTTGGCCATCATACCCGATGATTGCGGGTTCAAACCCAGGCAAGCACCACTGCACATATTCATGCTTGCGTGCTTAATTTTAAATTTTTAAATAATTCATCTTGTTTTCGACGGTGAAGTAAAAAATCTGCCACATCTAAATTCCACCAAACCGCATTGGAACAGTGTGGTGGAATATGTTCCAAACCTCAAAAAGAGGCCTTTAGGAGGCCCAGTAGTAGAAAATTTACAGGCCGTCGTTGTTGTTATTTTTGTATATTTTTTGTTGAAATACAATTTTAGTGCAATTTATACTTCTGTTTTATAGCTGTTAAACCCAAACCCCCAAGAAACTCGGCCTTAAGGCTCGACGACTCAGAACTAAATACCAAATTATGAAGACAAGCAATGAATTAACCCTTCCTCCGGATACCGCGGTCTCTTCGTCCCCAGCGATATTATTCGTAATGGTAGCATTAACATGATAACGGTATAACCTTTATAACATAATCGTTATAACATAAACGTTAATTCACTAAAGCGTTCTCCGTACTCGAGTCGAGACTGAAATTACCGATTAAACTGGGAATTTGAATAACTCCGGGGTAAGTTGAGAGCGATTTGAGGGTTGATTAATATTTTCTTATTTAATGCTAAAAATATTCTGACGACCTCCGTGGTCGAGTTGTGGGTACATCGGTTTTCATGCGCACACCTCTTTGAGGTCCCGGGTTCGATTCCCAGCCGAATCGATATAGAAAAAAGTTCATCAGTTTTCTATGTTGTCCTGGGTCTGGATGTTTGTGGTACCGTCGTTACTTCTGATTTTCCATCACACAAGTGCCTTTTTCAAAATATTCCTGGTCTGAATATTTTTCCAAAATCATTATTGGCTTTAGGTAATCCAATAAAATCTAAAGACTAAATATCAGTTAACAATTAATGCGGCTAAAATTATTTTGGTCAAATCCTTTAAGAATAGAATTTCCTTCCAACTGTATCATGACTAATCAGTGTGAAAGATAATTTAACCTCTCGCGTATATTTTAGCACATAACCTATATACTTATATCCTTTATAAAATATTCTGTTCTTTATATATTCGTCGTATATCCTGCGTTTGTCACAATGTATTCAAATTTAAATACAAATCAGGCGCGTCATATTCGCGTCCAGTATTAAACCGCTGTCGGACCTCCGTCAGAACTTTCAACTATTTCTAATATATGTTATGAGTTTAGTAAGTTGGCGCGTTTGTCATTATAAGCTGTCCCGATACGAATATGTTGGCTTACTCTTGTTGTGTGTTATTTACTGATCGATTGCGTGTTTCAGTTGGCCACAGACATTCCCTTAATGCTTCGTGCTACTTACAGCGCCAATGCCTTACCAACTTTGGATCTAAGATGTTTCTTAACTTGTTCCTGTGGTTATATATAGCATGTATTACATAGTATATTTAATACATAGTGTATACTTTGTTATCCTTCAAACCGGTACAAAACAATACGAAGTATTGCTGTTTGGTGTTAGAATATCAGATAAGTAATACCCACAAAGTTCGGTTTGCATAAATACTTATAATATATAATGGGTTTGGGTGTGTTTGGCGGTGTATGTTTTACGTATTCTGATTATGAACTTACTTCTGTAGGAGGTCTATAGCTTCGTGGTTAGTTAGTCTGAATTGCGAACTCGAACCCGGACTAGCAGCACTGAATTTAGATCTTCTTAATATCGGTAAGAGTTTGTGCCGATGTAATTTGTATGAAAGAGAATATCATGAGGAAACCTGCATGTTTCGGTAAAGTTAAGCTTCGTAAACTTACATTTAAGTTTTCTTTTCTTCAAGAAAAAAGATCTTTGGCCACGAATGGGAGACTTACTGGCTTTAGTTAACTCCTGTAGTACAAATATATCGTGTGCACATACGCCCTAATGAGGCTAAAGCTACAGCGCTAAAGTTTTACTGGCGCTTTACCTTTTGTCCCTTCCACTAACAATACGGTGTTTGTTATCATTTCAGAAATGGTGAAAGAATATTTTGTACCGTCTGAAGGTAAAAAAAAAACATACCTATACATAGACATTATTAAAAAGGAATTCTCATACAATCGAGTTTATTCCGTCAGTTTCCATACGTATTTTTTCCCTACCGATATATGAGCTTAAAATTTGACTTTGAAATCAGTGTCGAGAATTTAATACAATTATGAAACATAATATGACCGAGTTTCTTTGTCCGCATCCCTCGATATGGATCCATTATGCGAGATAAAATCGACTTACCTCATAACACAGATTTATAATCGAGGTCTATAGCTAGTTTATGACTGCGGTTATACAATCTAGTTCATTAAAATCAAATCACTATATTGTTTCAATTTCTATATCGCTGGACTAACGATGATACAATCGTAATTTATTAAATTGATATATTTAGGCATTATAAAAGATCCTATAAGTAACTAGCCCAGTGTATGATGTTTTAAATCGTCTCCCGTCAGGTATGAGCATCAGTTCCTCTATCAGTCCTATGTTTACACTTCCTTAAAGCTTCTTCGGCGGTAATAATATAATATGACTTAGAGATCCTCCAGCGTAGCGTTTAGTAACCGACACTCAGTGTAGCTATGCCAGCTATACTAACTTTTATAATACATTTACTAAAACATTTTAAGCTTAATAAAACTCCTTAAAACTAATTATGAATAGAATTCGAATATATATCTGTATATATTTATAACCCAATTAATAATGAATTAATATGGAATATAAATAAGAATTCACTTATCATTACCTAAATGAGGTAACGATGACTCGGGGGCCTAATCGATTTAAAAATATGAAATATGTATTTGTGGATCTCGGCAACAACCGTATAATCGTATACATACAGTCAGTCAATCTCTAAATTCCGTGATCATGGAGGTCAGAGTAACGACATACATTTCAGTGGGGATACGCAACAGGCATAATTTTATGTGTAGTGGTTTTTTTTTCAAAATGTAGTTATTTCGTAACATTTTCAGCTGCATTGCGCTAAGTTCAAAACTGACTTTTACAATATTAAAATATTGAGGGCAATATTGGAAGGTATCCAGATACGTGGTGTTAATATGTCAGATCGAGCCTGAGAATTCCCATAGCTGTAGTATGAGCTCCGCGATACAGCCTCATACGTAGCAAGTAGACGCTCGAATTATATACTGTAATTATACTTCGTAAATATAAACAGATGTTTCCAGTTATTTGGAAAATCATGTTTGAAAACAGCCATATAACCGAATCTCTATGTTTTTTTTATTGTTTCCTTGTATGGAACCAGACTAGCAAATGGACAATTTGATGTCCATAGATATGATGATAATCATAGAAGAAATGACTCTGGCTCACATAGCATTCGTAAAGGAACAGTAATACATCGTATTGATATTTGGAGAATTATCATTGTAGACATCTACACATAGTTCTACGGGGCTACGAATCACGAGGTACTAGATTCGAGGAGGTAATTAAAACTGAATTGTTCAAAGAATTTATATTTAAATAATTAGTTAAATTTAATAAATTGCAATGCACCACTGGCTTTGGTAACTAAGATGCTGTCTTTTACCTATAGTTACACTGGTTCACTCACCATTCAACCCTGAATACAAATATATTAAACATCGCTGCTTGGTGGTACAATATTTGATAAGTGTGTAGTAGCTATACAGGTGCACAAATCCCTACCACCCAATAAATACTAACTCTTTGTGATCATCACAAATATGTGATACATTATAGAAATGGAACCAAAATCTTTAATGTAAAATTCCCCACTGTATCGCAACATCTGCTTTTGACAGTCGAAACGTATTCGTACTCGCACTCGACGTGGCCGGAACGCCGTCTGATAACCTACAACTTCGTAAGAATGTGTAATTTATTTTCGCTGTCACGATAATGTCAAGCTTGTATTGGAAAATGTCCAAACTGGTGATGATAATGCGTTAGGACGGCGCGGGCGGTGCCTCGCGCGTACACGTGGACGACGCCACTAGGGGTACGGTCGAATTGAAAGCGATATTATTGTTTTATTATTAACTTAGATATATTAAGTGTGTTTTTTGCAACTTCAATAATTTATTAAAACAATTAAATAAAAAGAATAAATAACATTAAATACTTAAATATATGCACATATGAATTAAAATAGTTACTGTTTAAATCTTGACCGCGTGGAATGGTGGTAAGCTGCTAGCATAGCAGCATTTCCCCGTTGAATCGCAATCGAGATCCTCTGGGCTAAGTACGAACCAGTAACCAGTCACCAGTGGAGGCGATAAGCTAAGGTGTTATACTTTTGATGAAGCTTTTCGCACTACTATTTACTAAATCCAAGCGTTTCGACAGCAAATGGGACAAAAAAGTAATAATTTAAATTTGTATTATTTTGACAATTTTAAACAAATTATCTAGCCAAATCTCAACATACATTTTCGATTGAAACTCACGTAAACACAACTTAATTTATATTTATAATTCAGTTCATATTTAAAATATCTATTCGTGGAAGAAGAGATCTTTCGAGCCTGTTTCGGATGTGCCACGTGTGAGCAGAGCGTAGTAAATAATTTCGGGACCTTTATCAAATGAGAGAGAGAGTATTAGTTCCGCAGTGAGACCTTTGTATGGTTACTTTAATTTCTTTAAAAAATGCACATTTAGTATGTTCTTTAGTCCTTAATTGACACAAGGGGCAGAACATTATACATGCCCCCGCTGATGAGCCGTCAGTCCGGTTAGAAGGTACTTATTTTTAGCACGTGTGTGTCAGTAGGTGAATTCCACTTGCAATGAAGGATAAGTTGGTGGAGATTTGAAGTTTTATTAAATAGATTAAGTGATAGTGTTGTCTTAAATTTTCGCGATTATTACACATTTAAATAAAACTAGTTATAACGGATTTGAATCGCGTATATTAATTATTTTTGGCAGGGATGCCAAAATAAATAGATTAAGTGATGTGATACAAAAAATTAAGGAACGAGGAGAAGAAAGTTACAAATATCCAGCATGTTTACTTCATGCGTCTTAAATATTCTATTCGTATAAATGCTATCAAACTGTGCATTTGCATTCGTCATAATGACTTTAACCATTCAAAGACACATTCAGTGTACACTCCATTAGTTTCATCCTGATAACGTTTTATGAAGATTCTAATAAAACTCTCATGAGCGATATTTTATTCCGAATCAGCCAATAGAATCGATTACCATTTTCTTTCCGTCACAATACATCGCTTGCAAAGTTCTTGGCGAAAAGGCCTCGACGTCACACACAGACAGCGGGCGGATGTGCCCTCTCGAGCTGAGAGGAAATGTATTGAATGGACGTCAAATAGGCGTGTTCTGAGGCTGTGTGATAAAATACTGTTCGACTACTTACCTTTTAAGGGTTGAACCAGTATAATGACTTTTCATACCTTTATGAGATATGAAGATACTGCTATGTACTGCGATACCGTGATAAAGAATGTGTATTCTCTTTTTACAATAAATAATATTAGGATAGCTAGTAGTTGGAACCTGTGTTTATGTGTGTATCTTAATTATTTCCATATTTAACCGACAGATGGCGCTACGTATATATACTATATTTCCAAATCACGCGAAACTAGTTATATACCGTCCGTCAACAACAATAATTGTTCATACAAACTAATAAAAGTTAACTGAACTATTCATTTTATTCACGATTCCGATCACTTATTGAAGGTTACTTCTACAAGTTTGATAAAAACCTCTGTATTGCACGTGCTGAGATTTCGAGACAATCGCGGAGAAGACCAGAAGACCAGAATTTTTTATTTTATCTCATGAAGACAATATTTTCTCATTATATGACGCGTGATAGTTATAGTATTTATTTGTTTATTTGCGCTCTGGGAACTCAGTGGAGTGAACGGTTTATCAATTAGGTGATGAATGTGGAGTGATTGTGTGTGAGTGTGATTGTGACTAATGACATCATCCGGGCACAAGATCGTTGACAGCTTTAGACGTCGCCGTGACACACATATTTGTACATATGTATTTATATAGAATACATATAAAATCAGCAAAACACGCAATGTTTTCCTGTCTCTGTTTATATACGAATTCTCACGGCGATCGGTTATACGTTATCGAAGTTGATGCGCGTCAGCGCCACCGAACAGACCGTTACGAGAAAGTAAACACACATCCATCTATCTTCTCCATGAAAAAATATAAATATTTCCATTTTTCATCGTTGTCGATCTACGAGTGTGAAAATCTATCAATCCCAAATATATGCCAACATTCATTTTATACATAAAATATGTACAATTTATTTATTTACATTTTAAATCTGTCGAATTTGTTATTCCAATTGAATACATGTATTCTATATCTTTTACAAACAAATTTCCTATATATCATTCCACCAACCCGCATTGGAACAGCGTGGTGGAATATGTTCCAAAAACCTTCTCCTCAAAGGGAGAGGAGGCCTTTAGCCCAGCAGTGGGAATTTACAGGCTGTTGTTGTTCCTATATATCTACGCCTATTATACGCCGTAAAATTCCTATAGTTCTAGGAAGAACTGCTAGTCAATACGTCGTATAAAATTGCATACATTGCTTTACAATCGATTCATCGAGAGTGACTCGCATACATATTTATATTGATGTTAATTATGTGGGAGGTAATCTTCGGAAGTAATAGAATATCACTGGTGGAAAGACACATCATTCCTAAGTAAATACTATCTAAATTGTACTCCCGTGCAGTCGAGATGTTTGTTTATTCTAAGACATTTTCTGCCTCGCACAACCACTTTGTGGAACCAGCTTTCGATGGCGGTTTTTCCGAACCGATACGATATGGGAACCTTCAAAAAAAGAGGGTACTCCTTCCTCATAGGCCAGCAACGCACCTGCTAGCCCCCTGGTGCTGCAGATGTCCATGGGCGATGTTAGTCACTTTTCATCAGGTGAGCCTGACCTTTGCCACCTATCACATAAAAAAAATTGCCACTATTCAATTAATAAATAATATTAAAATAATTATACAACTCTCAATACTTGATCTCCTACTGAGATCAACTTGATTCTAAATTCAAAGTAGAACCATATCTTCTAAAATCGGAAACGAATATGGCCACTTTAGGCAGTTTGTAATAGTTAGTTCACTCGCAGGAATGCGGCCGCAATCAGCTCGACCGCAAGTGACCGTGGCCGGCTATTGAAGGCCTTCGATTAGGTAATTACAATTTAGGATCAGGGTCCGCTTACGCAATAACATTTAGATTTGGGTATCTTTACACATCAATAGTGATCCATTTAGACAGGAACTAAAATACAGCTATCTCTTTTTTATGCGTCCGGTTATGACGGATAGCACTATTTTTAATTATATCAAAATTTCCTGAGATTGTATTCAAAATATTTGAACAAAACTTATCAAACTGAAATTTTATAAAATACGAAGACAATAATTGTATACGTTGTCTTTAGTGTGGGGGCCAATTTTCAAACTTTTATTCTAACTGCTAAGGATATTTCGCAAAAGAAAATCTGAATAAAGTTTTTTGGGACGCGGACTTCGACCCAAAATCTTAGAAGTGTAAGTTAGCCACTTGAACATATATATGTATATCGATATATTTTATATTTCTATATATATTTTTAATCTGTATGTAAGATAATTAATGAAAACGAGTCATTACGTTGTTTATAATTCATCTCTTGCGCGGCGGTGAAGGAAAACATCGTGAGGAAACCTGCCTGTATCTAATTTCATAGAAATTCTGCCACATGTGTATTCCACCAATCACATTGAAACAGCATCGTGGAAAATGTTAAAAACCTTCTGCTCTATGGGAGAGTACGCCTTAGCTAGCTATGGAAAATTTACAGGCTGTTGTTGTTGAGTTACAACACAGCTTTTGCCTTTTTATATTACTAGAATACACTAACAATAATTCACAGTTTAATAATTATTGCACGCGACGTTTGAAAACAGCTCGTGAAGACCTGTTTGACTAACGCATACAATTTTGCTTTTGAATGAATTTTCACGTTTCTAAAGGCAACAGAAATGTGCTATCAAAAATAACTTTGTTTATAATTATTTCCAGGCGATAAAACTTCATTAATTGATTGATACTTTGACGTTTCAAGTTGGATTTACGTCCAGCTATAAATCAAATTAGGCACCACGGAACGCACGAGTGGTCGATAAAATTAAACTGGCCGTTCGACTTGCAGCTGATTTGTATTAATGCTCTAGTGTTATCGTTGCCATTATTGGTACACGCGTGATCGAGAGCCTTGTTGATTGCCAAATTACTACCGACAAACGGATATACTTTATTAAATTATTGTTTGCATTATTCTGATATATGACTTCATCGAATTTACAACCACTTATTAATATTAAATTTATCAATGACGTCATTCATCTGTTTGATAGGAACATGTAGTAAGCGTCCCTTTGGGCCTTCAGTCTCTTGGAAGGGTTTCGAGGTTATCCTTCAACGGTTATTAGAGTAGTCCAATACATTTTTTGTATGTATATATAACAACTATCTACGTTTATGCTTGGTAAATGCATATATATTTTTAACTTTGCCGTTTGGTAAATTGTTTATAAAAAATACATTAGTAAAATAGGCATATTATTCGATACAAGATTTTATAGATGATAAAAAGGCGTGGAGTTAATACCTGTTGACTTCCAGGCCGGACATATTAATTTAAATAAATGTATTAACTAACATGACTTTGAATTTTTAAATGATGAAAAAAGAGTAACTACTGAGTTTCTTGCCGGTTCTTCTCGCTAGAATCTACTTTCCGAACCGGTGGTAGCTTCAGTTAATTGTTAAATGACGATTCAAAAGTGGTTGTAAAAGCCCACTTGAATAAAGTTTATTTTGATTTTTTGATATATGGTATTTAAGTTTGTAAATAAATAACAATTATTATGTACCGTAACTGTTTCAATATTTGTTGCATTGCTTATTACGAATAAAGTAAGAGAAACGGGTGCGTTAAAAAGGGCTATTTTAATATTACAAACAGACACTAAGATTTAATTATATTATGTATAGATTAAAAGAGTTTCCAACAAATCCGATAAAGAAATAATGTCATACAAAGCAAAATAAAAATCATTTAATAATATTGTTAAAGAAATAAATGTTCTAAACCGCTAATTAAGACAATACGTTCATACTGCAATTATCCTCACTTGCTACGCGCTTTGAAAATAATCGCAGTCCTTTAATCTCCGGACTAGCCACTGTCTTTTTGTATGAAACAAAAGAAACACAAAGAAAAATAAAAGCTAAGTGTCCGAACATAGAGTTCATTTTCAGATGTCCATTAGCAGTATAAAACGTTTGTCTTTGAATTATCTGTATTGGCGGTACACTGGACAATAAAATAATTTCCAAAGTCAAACAGCTTCGTCGTTTATTATCATACGAATAGAGTTTATTTTACGATGGCGTGTACACATTGTTCATTTTGGTAAAATGCAACTATGCATTATTGGAATCCATGAAATAATTGACAATAAATTAAAAACGACACGCCTTGCAACTCCTCTTATTTTTCGAGAACGCGTGCGCTTGCCGCCATTTCAATTCCGACGTCCATTTTAAAAAGCTTACGTTCATAAATTGTCAACGTTTTACACGACGTCACCGAGACGTTTATTGTATTTAAGTTTTAGAAGAGCGAGATGACAAATAGAAGATAAAAGTAGATAAGGTAGATCATTTATTTAGTTCTTTGACTTCTTAATATCTATACTTCCATACCAATATTATAAATGCGAAAGTAACTCTGTCTGTCTGTACTGCCTTAACACTAAAACTATCAGACCGATTTAAATGAAATTTGGTGCACAAATAGTCTTGAGTCTGAGAAAGGACAAAGGTTACTTTTTAATTGGAAAAAAGTGTCGTAAACAAAGAGGTCTTACGTCAATGTAATATTTAAAGTAAATACGCGACTAAAGCCGAGTGTAACAGCTAGCTATATAAGAACATAATTATCAAATGTAATTATTAGAATCAATTAAAATATTTTCTACGAAAACTTTTATTGTTTAATCGAATGTAAAAGAAATGAAGTTTTTGAGTGTTGTGTTCAATAATATCATTGCATAACTTTGATTAATCCGGGGTCAGCATTTTCACAGGTTATTGCCAGCGAGGATCCAAATGAATTTTTAGCATAAAAGGTTTTATGAAAATGCTCAATATAGATCTTGTAAGAGTATATAGCTGGTATATGTTATATAAAATGAGCATAGTAGGTATGTGATATGATATTAATATAATTCTCCCATGGTAATATCAAATGACAAGTAACAGAACAATTAGTTGGGAATAGCGTGTGTGACGATGGTCAGGCGATGACAAGCCGATACAGCGTTATATATCGACGCTTTTAACTTTTGCCGACGGTACCGATAGCAGAACGCACTCAGCGCCTCGACTGATATTGATTGACTAATTCCTCATTGGTCAGACTCTATTTCTAACGTCACGTGGTGCAGATATACACAAACTACACTCCAGCTGTGTTGATGAGCGCGACGTGTGATTTTTCTCATGCAAATATTTTATTTATTTTATTTGGTTCTTCAACAATGTGTACACTGATTATAATCAATACATGTAATAAAATTGAAATGACTGTTTGTAATATTAAAATTGCACTTTTTTACTCAATGCATATGTAAAAAAGGTGCATACAATTTTTGTCTGTCTGTCTGTTTGTTCCGGCTAATCTCTGTAACGGCTGGACCGATTTTGACAGGACTGGCATATAACTGATATAATAGGGATTAACTGAGGCTACAATACTTATTGTTTTGTTAAATTCAAACGCTTACAAGGTTGCGGGCACAGCTGGTAATATAATATAAGAATAGTAAAATTTTATTCTAACTGTCACAATTACTTAAAGAAGAACACAGTAGGTATGCACAAAAAGAAAACAATCAACATCTTAACCTAATACCTGTTGACTTCCAAGCAGGATATATTAATTTTAATAATTGTATTTAACTAACATGACTCTGTATTTTTTAAATGTTAAAAAAGAGTAACTACTGAGTTTCTTGCCGGTCCTTCTCGGTAGAATCTACTTTCCGAGCCGGTTGTAGCTTCACTTAATTGTAAAATGACGAATCAAAATTGCTTGTAAAAGCCTACTTGAATAAAGTTTATTTTGATTTGATTTGATTTTATTTAATTTGAAAGTTATTTAAATATTAATTAAAATAAAAGGAAAAGGATGTATCAACTTAGACATCAATTTGCTGGCCAGTGCTTTGCAACTTTTTCTCGCTTAAAGGAAATTTACGCGCTCGTTAAATCGCAACAATTGCACTTCGGTTAGCCTTTGACACTGTGTCGATCCGATTTTATATTGACACTTTTAATATTTGACAAGGTACAGCCAGCATGCAAATAAATGTAATGTATTTTATAACATAAAAACTTAATTTTTAATTGTTTTTTCAAGGTTTTAATCATAATCATAATGAGTTAAGCTATACTAAGTGTGCTGTAATATTGGGAATCATTTTGGAACATAATTTAAGAAGACACAAAATCTGTTCTGAAACCTCAAATTAAGGTTTGTGATAACTCTGTCAATGGGTTTTGTGCTTGTAATTAAATTCACTCAATCTTTGAAATCAGAAAACGACAAAACAGCGTATTCCACGAAAAATAAAATCTTTTACGATGCCGTACACTCGACAGGAAAATGTTTGCTTCTAAAATATTTAACTCTAAATATACATAAAGAACGTTACACAGTGTCGTCATAAATTCGACCTTCAAACGTGAGGCCCAAACAAGTTTTTAATTGAAAAATAATGGAATCAAAAAGCGACATTTGTTTTGCCGACGGTACGTGACGGTCGAACGGGGAAATTGGATTTTTTGATAAAACTGCCGATTCGCGGCCGACGACGGGTTGAGATATTTGTGGCCTGATGTATCTCGCCGCTGAATTAAAACCTGAAGCGTGATGTATGAAAAACGTTACAAGGTTTAATGCGTTTGTTTTTCATTCTGTAATTAAATATTGGACATCACATATATTACTCTGATCACAATGTAAGTAGCTATAGCATTTGTGTCTGGAAAATCAGAAGTAAAAATGGTACCACAAACACACAGACCCAAGACGACAAAGAAAACTTATGAACTTCTTCTACCTCAACTTGACCGGGAATCGAACCTGGGATCTCGGAGTGAAGCAATCATGAATACCGGTGTAAACACTCGGCGACCAAGGACCACACAAGGCGGGGTTAAAATTATAATTCTGTATTGTTACCAGTTACCCGCGTCATTTCTATTGTGGAAGTTGAATATATTTACGGATTAATTTAAAGTCACCTTAATTTAAGACCTGTTAACCTCAAGGAAAATTTCGATCCACCCACTAACTTGTAATCGTTTCGATGATAAGTCAGCAGAACTTTCAACAGGGATGGTTATATACTTCAAATCTGGTATTCGCGTTGGCAAGATGTATTAAATCCAAGGCACGAGCGAAGTGAAGTTCATACTCGCATACACAATATGTATAATATAGTACCAGTTCATTGTACGTTTTGTTTTCATTTTCAAAACAAATGAAAACGACCGTATTTATATCATACATATTTATAAAACAAAGGCTCCGAAAGGCTCAAATAAATAGAAAAATAAAACAAAATGTTTAATGTATGACATGATAATGATGTGAATATTAAACAATTACGTATTTTGTTAAACCGGCGCTGGTCCGGTCATACCGACAAAAATAAATATGTTGCCAGTTAAAAGTATTCTCAATATAATTACTAATACAGATGATAATCGAGATACTGAAGAAACCTTGGTTGATTTTTAGAATTGGTGACTGTCTAAGAAATATTCTAATAAATCAAAGTTTTTGTTAATCTCTTTTAAAAAGTGTACAAAATACCGCTACTACTATTTTATATCAAAATCAATCAGTTTACTTGGTGGTAGGGCTTTGTGCAAGCCCGTCTGTGTAGGTACCACCCACTCATCAGTTATTCTACCAAACAAAAGTACTCAGTATTGTTATGTTCCGGTTTAAAGGGTAACTGAGCCAGTATAACTACAGGCACAAGGGACATAACATCTTAGTTCCCAAGGTGGCACATTGATGATGTAAGGAATAGTTAATATTTCGTACAGCGTCATTGTCTATGGGTGATGGTGACCGCTTACCAAGTAGGCTTTTGAATCGTCATTTTACAATTAAGTGAAGCTACCATATTCTTGTTGTATCATCCATTTGTGAGATTCTACCGCTAAACAACAATGCTCTGTACATACATATGTGTGGTTTAGATGGCTAATGATGACCTGATGGAAAGTGAGAAGTAGACATCTGCAACACAGCAAGATTGCAGGTGCGCCCAGTGGTTAGAACGCGTGCATCTTAACCGATGATAGCGCGTTCAAACCCATTCCAGCGCCACTGAATATTCTTGTACTTAATTTGTGTTTATAATTCATCAATTCATCTCGTGCTCGGCGGTGAAGGAATATCGTGAGGAAGCCTGCATGTGTCTAATTTCTTAGAAATTCAGCCACATGTGTATTCTACCAACCGACATTGGAACAGCGAGGTGGAATATGGCCAGAACCTTCACCTCAATGGGAGAGGAGGCCTTAACCTAGTAGTGGAAAAGTTACAGCCTGATATTGCTGTTGATTACCTCCCGAGATAAGACAGCAAAATTCTGCACAATCCATCATTATTTAGAGGGGATCGATTCTTTATATTTTTTCTCAAAGTACCAACATTTACGGTCGTGGTGACCATGCGCACATCAGACGACCAATTTACCAGTCTGCTTCCCAATTTTAATAATATAAAAAGTTAGAATGGAATTTATATGAAAACATATACAAATGATTTATAAGGACGCGAGCGTCGTGCTTGCAAGTTAAACGAGACACATTCGCGTCGACACTCGACGTATGACATGCAATAAAAATATCGCATAGAAATTTACCTTTAAGGAAATGTTTGGATCGTAAATGGAAACTACCTGCGAATATAATACACAGGCAGTCGTGCAGCCCGCCGGGAGGCACGTGACGGATTAAGTTCTAAGCCCTCTCTAATAAGAAAGAGCCGCATTCCTATTACACCGGAAGTGATGTGGGAGTTATTTGTGCCTCATGGAACAGAATTACTCATAAAATTTCACTTAAACTGAAGCGTCAAACAGTTTAATGTACATTTAATTTAAGCATCTTTTTGTTTTTGTTTGGTATTTATTTAAAACGTACATGCTAAATTCAATCAATATTAATTATTAGGTGAACGCTGATTTTCCAAACTGGAAACTTTCGTGTTTTTGTTTAACGATTAGCTATTGTTACTTTCTACCTAAGCAATAAAATAATTAATTCAACTTAAAGATAGGATGGTACTTTATACCTTAACAACTAAATAATTCATGGTCGTCTTTGGTCATTGCAGTCTTGGTCGAAATTCCAGAAACTGAAATATTAGTTTCACTCATTTTATCCTTACCAAAAACAACAAAACTCTATATACCCGTTATTTTATTCTCCTAATTATTATAGTATTAGTATAGTTATGAACAAGGACAGTTAGTATCGGTGTTGTTAGAATGAATTTATCTTGCTTGATAGCTATCTAATTATAAATTTGTTATTTACAATATTATGATTATAGATGTCAATGCTTCAATGATCTTTGACCCTTTGATAACACGTTAGAAGGTGGGGGCAAGTTCTTATTTTAATAATGTAATTTTTAGTCGTTAAATTGTAATTAAAACTTTCCAGACAAAAATGTTACAAATATTTTAACTTTGCTTTTAAATTGCTTGAAAATATGCCAAATCGCATATTAACTTATTCTATGTTTGTTTGACTATATTTTAAATAATAATTTTGGTGTAAACACAGATTGTTGAATGACTTATATATAGCTTGTAAATGAGAATATGCCTGAAAAACAAAATTATTGTTCTTATCATAGTCGTGTAGAATAATGACAAGATTACTTATATACCGATACGTCCGTTACTTCTTATTTTTCATAGCACAAGTGCTTTAGTTACTTACTTACTACTTATTTACATTGAGATCAGAGTAATGTATGTGATATTGACCAATATTCACTTTATATATAATTATTTATTTCCCCGTGTTAGTGCAACTCGGGACAAAAAATAGGTCCTGAAATGATAGTCCGCAATACAAATAAACAATAAAGCTTAGGTCTATAAATATTAATTCGTTTGTCCCCGGCCTTATTGTAATGACGTGTGAAATACGTGTTGATTTTATAGTTGTAATGAACGTATTAATTAAAATAATATCATCGTATTAACATGTTTTATTGGATCGGGTCAATTTGAATTTATATAGCGAGCTTACTGCGCAGCGGTATTCAATTAAATGTTTTAATGGCGGTGCGTACATTAACACGACGTGGCTAATTTTTCATTATAGATTTGTTCACTCACGAAGGCGCCTCCGCGCTGAATAATCGCCGGCTATTACATAAGCTCGTGCGTACAGAATATCTGTGTGCGTAAGGTGACTTATGTAAGAATAAAGACTGTAAAAAATATAAATTAGATTATTCTTGTAAATGCAGCAGCAACATATGCAGCGCTATACGCAGTATGTCGTGGAGATCGTTACCAGTATCGTAGATATTCGGTACATATATGTGGAAATAGTTTATATATTTTTTAGTATATTATGTATTTGATAATGACTGGCCACTTGTAATGTCAGAAACGTCTGTTAGTTTTTATATTCTGTCTGTCACTAAGATTGATATCATTACGTTGAGAGAAATAATAAAGAATATGAATTAAATAACCGTGTTGTGCATTAAATCTAGCTATATCCCACATATATAACTGGAAATAACTTACGTATATAAGGAAATATTAAATCCCACCAAAAACATTAAATGTAAAAAAAATGCAAAGCCTCTCGCTGCAGTCTTTCCATCGTAAAAAGTTTTGAGATGTCATAGAAGTCAAGTCCTATTCAAATTATTATGTAGTTATAAATCAACATTTAGTAATTGTATCAATAGTTTTCTTTATATTATAATTATAGTGACTTATAATGTCAGAAAAGCTGGATCGATTGATTGCCACAGATTTGTTATCCGATGCAAAATATCCTTAAATAATTTTTTGATGCGGATAAAATTGCAAATTTTGACTTGACTTGACCCTCAGACGAAGGTGCAATTCGGCATTAAAATGTAAAGCTACCTATATATACTATGTATCTAGAAGAATCGGGAAGAAACTCAGTAGTAACTGTTTTCCCATATGTTAATCCACCTCTTCCAGTAACGCAGGATCAGAGATACATATATATCTTGATAATTGACATTATATCATTAGAGATCTTGAATGAGTGTTCATTACGGATTCCAGAAATTATTGCGTTTGAATTTCGGTGAAGTTGTTATCGGAATATTGGAAGATAAATTTAAGTGGCATAGTGATGTATTGTTTTAAATAACATTAACATCGATTGTTTAAAATTGTAATCTCACTATTATTCTTAAGTCTGATATGTTGTATACCTGACTGGAGGTAGATTAGTAAAAACAACTATTAAATGTAATGCTGTTGCATTTAATAAATATTCGACTACTGACTGTATTCCTTCCCAAGAAAGCGTGGAATTAATACCTGTTGACTTCAAATCCTTCATTTCATTTTTAAAATACATACATATATAATTGTAATAAACTAACATGACTGTATTTTTAAATGTTGAAAAAAGACTAACTACAAAGATTCTTACCGGTAGAATCTACTTTTACATAAAATAGTTGATAAATTACGATTCAAAAGTACTTGTAAAAGCCTACTTAAATAAAGTATATTTTGATTTTGATTGATTTTCCATTTTTCATTTAAAGCAATGCGAGCCCGGCATGTCGCCACAGGCAGTCCACCTGACGCCAACTTTGAATATGCTTTCTCTAGTGGGCAGTTTCCCGTCGACGCACGTACGCGCTAAGAGCTAGTATTGACGGAAGCGATTATCAATATCATTTACTTGCCTCTCGATATCCACACGACTAAGTTCTTCTATCAAATGTGATGACGTCATATATTATATACTTCATGAATAAAAGAGTCGTAAAATGGGCAGTCTATAGAAATACAACAAAATTTCTCAAGATACTTATGTAAAGTTTTTTTTTTAATATTTAGGCGGACAAGAAAATAGGCCACCTGATGGTAAGTGGTCACCACTGCCCATAAACAACTGCGCTGTATTATTAACCTCTTCTCACAATGCGCCACCACCCTTGAGAAATAAGATGCAATGTGCCTGTAGTTACACTGGCTCACTTCAAACCGGAACACAACAATACAAAGTACTGCTGTTTGGCACAAAGCCCTACCATCAAGTAAATATGATAAGCTTATCCAGTGTTCGATTAATTGCTAATAATAAATCATCACTAACTGTTATCAGTTCGCTCAAGATCAGGCAGACTAACTAACCGGAGATAATTTCTATGCCAGTGGGTCAATCCGTCGCTTGAGGGATGGTCGCAAACATGATCTCCGTTCGTTATCGATATATAAATAATCAGTTAACTTCACTTGCCTACATCACTTCTCAAGTAATTTCTTTCATATTCAATTTAAATGCGAATGCAACAATTACTACATAATATATTAATTACGAGAAGAAAAGCTCGACATAGAAACAACTGGGGACTAAGGACGACCTACGACTAAGAGGCGACTTCAACAAAAATGATTAGCTGCATGTTTTAAGAATAATAATATACATATTTATATATGCAATTAAATTAATGAAATTGATAATTAATAAAATGGAAATAATATATACGGAATATAAAGTAATTGGAATATTGTGAGCATGTTTTGTGGTAGAATAAAGGCTATTTTTATTTTATTACATTATTCACGTATAATCTCTATTATCTATAATAATATTATAAATGTGAAAGTAGCTCTGTTTGTCTGTCGCTCTTTCACGACCAAACCGCTGAACCGAATTTAATGAAATTTGGTGTGACGCAAACTTGTAGTCCAAGAAAGGACATAGCCTCCTCTTTTGCCGAACTCATGACAACTGAAGTCCAAAAATGTGAGCGAGGCCGCGAGCGATTACTAGTTTAATATAAGATACTTTTTACAAAATAAAAAAAAACCTAATTTTCAGACAATGTTCGCTCAATGGATGATTTTCCAATACACTCATAAAACAAAAAAAATAAGAAAGTATTTATGATCTTCTTACAGACAACACTATAGTTCATACTTTCAAAACAATATATTTTTTAATGTTTACAAATATAAGAAGTAGTTAAAAAGTGAAACATAATCATACACTCGCCGGGCTCGAGCTGATCACCGGAACACGACAACAGCTATTCCTTTGATCACATTGCAACAGAAGTTCCAAAGCAATCCGAGCAAATTCAGAAGCGATAAGCCGATACGGTATCGTTAAGGTAACTTTATCTACGAGTGCAGTTATAACAATAGGAACGACAGCATTGTGTGCGACGCCAATGGCTCGCCGTACTTTGTACTACTATGTTGCTTTATTTTAGTACAGAATGTACGTGTTATCATTTTTAAGTACACAGTATTCGAGTATTTTAAATTTAGAACTGATTTTTGAAATACATCAGTATTTTTTTTTAATTCTATTTTATAAGGTAAGGTTAAGTGTAATTTATTAAACCGTTATCCCATAAGTATGTACAGAATATATATATGTTTTTTATTTTAAAAATATAGTGCATAATATAAAATAAAAAAAACAAAAAAAAGATGTTGTAGCCTAAGTTACTCCTTATCATATCAGTTATCTGCTAGTGAAAGTCCCGTCAATATCGGTGCAGCCGTTCCAGAGATAAGCCGAAACAAACAGACAGACGGACAGACAGACAAAAATTGTAAAAAATGTTATTTTGGTATATGTACCGTGTACACATACATATGCATTAAATAAAAAAAGGCTATTTTGATACAAACAGACACACTTATTTTATTATATTTGAATAAAAATTTAACGCCACGGAACGCCTGACAGATGTGAAGCGGTGAAATTATTTTGTACAGACGATACGCATAAAAGGATAATTTATGAAAGGAAATAAATATGGCATAGGTACTCAGAGTTTTAGAGAAAAAGACGATTATTTATCTTCTTATCTTTAGACTTAATTTTATACAAAAAAAACATTTACTTTTAATAAGACATATTTGTCGCAGAACCGATAACCGTTGGGGGAAACGTGTTCTAGAGTGGAGACCGCGTCTCGGCAAACGTAGTGTAGGACGTCCTCGGGCACGGTGGAGTGACGACTTACGCAAGACGGCTGGCGGGAGCTGGATACGAGTAGCCCAAGAACGATCTTAGTGGCGTCCAATTTGAGAGGCCTGTGTCCAGCAGTGGAAGGAAATGGGCTGATTGATTGATTGAAGACATATAAATATTTTAATCTGATAAAGAGATATTCGGTGTTTCTTCTGATTGTATTATTTTGACAATTGCTCCATGATAACTTAAGTAAATTACAAAAGTAAGTTTTGTAATTTTTTAGTTGTGTGGGCTTGCAAATTTGCCACCTGATATTGAACAGTTCATGGCAGGGTAATATAATTCCAAAGCCTCACCAACCTTGAGAACTAGGTTATTATGTCCCTTGAGCGTTAATTCCACTGGCTCACTGACCTTTTAAAATGGGAAGTGATAAAAAATCACAATAATAAAAAGTAATATTATTGAAATTTACAGCGTCTGTCATTTATGCGGCGATAATCTCGTAAGAGTGACATGTACGAGTATGATATATGTGTGATATATATGCGCTGGATGCGTCGTTAACCGTTCAGCAGACGCATACAAAATCCCATTAAGACAATCAACGCGAGCGCTGCGCAGCGGTGCCGGAAGTGGGCCATTCGTCTCGGGCGTTATGTGGCCAAATTGAGTTTTTCTTCGCAATGAAGACACGACGTCGCGTGACCTTGGCACGATACCAAATCGCTATGCTTTTGTTCCTATATAGTTACAATTTTTATTAGTAAATGATCCTGTTTTGCGATCGAACACTCGACATATTTTAAGACGGATCCTACTCATATTAAAGATCACCTGTCTGAGGAGTACATCCAAAATAGTAGCATTATATTTACTAATTGATCGTCGAAGTGTAACTATATCAGCTATCAAAATATCTAGACCTTAGAAAAACCGGCAAGAGACTCACTGCTTTTCGTTTGTGATATTTAATAAATATTTTTCAATTGTAATGTTTAGATTCAGAAAAAGGAAGTAGTCGTTCACAAAATTTATCGTCTATTAACTGATCGGTTAGAAAATAACCCCACACCATATGTATACGATCAATTTGACATTTGTTGGATTATACATTCTATAACATCCGATGCACTACCAATTTTGGACAATACCGAGGTTTTTCCTTTTTGTGTCTGTAGTACACTAGCTCATTCACCGTTAAATTTAATCATTTGTTAACATAAGAATTAATAACATTAAATGCTTAAATATAATACAAATATAATACAAATATGAACTAAAACTAGTTACTGTCTAAATCTTGACCGCGTGCAATGGTGGCAAGAATTCTAGCAGCGTTTCCCCGTTGAATCGCAATTTCGATCCTCTGGGCAAAAAACGAACCAGCCCTCCTGTCGCCAGTGGAGGCAATGAGGCGAGGTGTTATACTTTTGATGAAGCTTTAATTTTTTCCGTTAAATTTGGAACATAATATTAATTATTGTCGTTTGGCGACAGAATACTTTACGAGTGCATGCTCTACAATGAAGTAAAATTATTATATAAAAAAGAAATAGAACAAGAATTTTGATATATTAGTAGGTGAAATACTACATTCAAAAATATCGAATAGGATTCTTCTCATGTTTCGCTTTAGAATCTATACCGGACGGGCTTCCACTAAGCTATACCATTACATACTTTAGTATAGATATCCTACAAGAATAAATATAAATTGATTAAACATTCATTAATTAAAATTGAACTATAACAATACTCGGTATGAAATTTACCTAATACAAATTCCACGGCTTTTTAATATAATACTGTACATTACTAAGAATTTAGCACTATTTTTGCTGCTTTATTATAAAAAGGAAAGCTTTTTCATTGACCTAAAAGGTGACTAATCGTTTAAGCCGAAAAATATTAAACATTTTCGGTAACAATTTTCAAACTAAAAAACAATCCAATTTATTACATTATTCGTAATATTTTATTTATGTATGTATAACTTACACGAAGGGTTTCAATAATTTTACGCTAACCATAAATATAAATATTATAATCATGGAATGGCGGCAGGAATGCTGTAGTAAATCCTCTTTGAATTGCTTTTTTAAGTATAATTATAAAAAAAATTAGTAATCGACCGCGGTTCCGTTCACATTTTAGGCTGTTGGCAAAAAATAGCCTGTCCTTTTTGGAGCAACTTCCCTTCATACCAAATTTCATCATATTCGGTTCAGCAGTTTGATCGTGAAAGAACGACAGACAGACAGAGTTACTTTCACATTTTTAATATTAAAATAGATTAATATAGACAATATCTTCTGTCCCTGATGGGGGTAAAAATACGTGCTGTTAGAGCTAGCGCGCACCGGTGATTTTTGTCACGGTGACTTTAGTGTTTGTCTTTGTCACGTCACGTTTTCAAAGTGGAGTCCTCGTTAATAGAGACAGTGAGAAAACATTTTTGAAATCGAAGTGTCATTTGCCACTATGGATTTCGAAGAGACGGTGATTCTCTGTAAACTCGTGAGACTCCGCAAAAAAAGAAAGCGATATACTGGGTACTAATTTCTTCCCACGCTTTAATTTTTACGTGAATATCTAAATACTTTTCAATTTTTTATCGTAAAGAGCTGGTCTCTTTTCCACTTCTTCTATTAGAACATCATTATCAGGATTGTCTTCACGAATGGTTAGGTTTTGTATAGATGGTGACGCTATTTTGCGCGCCAAAGTCGGCAGTCAAAGTGCAGATAGCGAAAGAGTGACGACGAGAGTGACAAATTTATCACTAGTGCGCGCATTGCTATGAAAAAACGTAAAGACGCTGACAGTTTCGTCACGGGCTTGTTCGCCGGTCGGCGAACACAAATGTCACCAAATTGTCACGTCGTAACGTGCACGCAACTCCATACATATTCACGGACTTGACGAGAGTGACGAAACAGTCACCGTGACAAAAATCACCAGTGCGCGCTAGTTCTTATAAGTTTCAGTTCAAGATAACGCAACGCTTCATCCCACCCTCATTACACATCAATCGCTGCGATGTGTATTGGACATACACAATATATGTAAATGAGAAACGCATTTATTACAAATTTTACTTACTAATAATAATAAAGTGTGATCAGCCAACTAGTAAGTATTATGCAGGACCAACGGCTTTACGTGCTTTCCGAGACACGGGAGGGTAAACTTCCAGACTCAGGCCAGTCTTAGAAATATGTCGACAGAAAAACTAAATTACTTATTATGGGGGGGTTTCAACTCAGGGCCTCGAGGTCTACTGCCTCAAATCTAGCCACTAGATTAATGAGCACGTCAAAATATATTATATATGGACCGAAAGAGATGTTATGTAATTACAATATGTGAATCAAGTTCAAACTTTCGAGCTTCGATTAAGGATAGTATTTTGGAATAATCATAATACGCATATCGATTCTCAAATTCATGAGTGAGATACGAGGTTGTTCTCATAGAATAACATCGAATTTTAATTAAATCTATTATACTTAAACGTCGCTTAAGAAGCTCAGCACCGTAAACAATTGTATACATAAAGATATTACGATAAAGCACAGGCGAACGATAATGCCTGCTTAGACCCCGGCTCGCTATTAGGAACGCTGCCATGACTAGCGCTATGAAAATGGAACCTACTTTAATAAATTCGTTTTTTATTGGCAGCCCACGCCGCAAGCCGAAGGCTCTTGTATAATAGCTGTTGAATTGATGCTTGCAAAATGCGCTTATAGTTTTAAGGTTGGCTAAAGTTGTTGATGCATTTTAAATTCTCTTGAACTTTAATAATTTCTTGCGTTCTCTCATAATATTACAAATTATTATTTCTCTGTAATATCATATTTTAGCGAGAAATTTAAAATAATTTAGTAGTTTAGTAATGTTGCAATACCCACAAATAAGATAGGAATATTTGTACATAAGCAAGATGGATGCCCCAGTGGTTTAAACTTGTGAATCTAACCAAATATTGAGGGTTCAAAGCCAGTCACACGTTACTGATTTTTATTGTCTTTAAATTGTGTTTTAAATCTAATTATATAATTAATTGTTCAAAAGTGAAACATTTCGAAAGTGTCGCCCACGCTGGGCGCAATCACATTGGCTTTTCTGTACGTCAAGTCGCCCATACTGGGCGCAACTGTGCTCGCTCTCCGCTGGCTTTTCTGACAGTCAAAGAAAAGAAGTGTACTAACTAACAGACCAGATTTCTGAAGCTTTTTGACAGAAAACTTAAAAGTTTTATGGCAGGCCCACGCAAATATCGAAGACAAGACCTCAGGCTCCAAGCTATCCACTAAATAATCAACGTTCATACGTACGAGGATAAAATAACACAAAATATATTCCATTTAACTAGTTCACAAATAATGGCTGCGCCGCACATCCGAGTCTAAGTTTCGATGTTCCGCTAAAAGGTTCTCGTCATATTTCCTCGTGTGTTCGTTTCATTTTCAAACGAGCGCGTTGAACGGAGACCAGATATTAATTAATAAACTAAGAAAATACGTTTGCTGTGTTAACGTATGTTCGGAACACAAATATAGACTTTGTAACTCGATCGCTGTTGTTACGTTAATTGAATGTTTTGTCTGCGCTTGTAACGTTTGTTATCTGACTAAAATTATTAGTGACAACTTTCACCGTCACTCTCAATAATTGGAGGTTTTGTAATGCTCGTTTTTTTTTAACGATTGGTTGTGTTATGTTATAATAAAATATATGACCGCGCGTTGATAATTTCAAAGGCAGATTTAGTCATAGTTTGATTATTTTATATTATTTGTATCCGGTCTGATAATTATTGTGATTTTTGTGATTGTAAGTAATTTGCTATCGAATATTTATATTAAAAGCGGGTAATCCCGAATTAGGAAGTATGTCGTCAAATGTGCTGATTCAGTCAGGCAGACACTTTCTATCCTATGGGGCCTCAATCTGAGTTAATCATATATTTGTAGGAGCCAATTCAATCACAGTGTACTGAACAATTACAATGTATATTTATTTCTGATATTCCACCATTAGCAAGCACACCGTGGAGGATAACAGCCAAGAACATTCTAAAGGTCTGATGATCCGACATGCATCTTTCTCTTCTTTGCATATGTAACTGAATTCACTTAAATCGGTGGGCTCAATTTCTGTAATGTGTTGTATATATTTGAGTGGATCTGGTAGGTGAACTGCGATGTAAATAAAATTCTTATTTCTCAGAACACAACTATACGAAGTACTCCTGCTTGGCGATAGATTATTTGATGAGTGGATGGTAGGCTACATAGAGCCCTACCAAGTCTTGATATATTTGGCAGTGGACCAATACTTGTAACAAATTTTTGAAACGCTTTTGAAAATTAGTTATTTAATCTGTTTAAATACTGCTTTCAGTATTATATTATGTCGCCTGCATTTTACTGTAATGTAGAGTAATTATAGGCATCAGGGCCTTAAGCAATACTAACCATCACTTATATAGTCAACGCCATTAAACTTGGGTTTGGTTAATATTTCTTGGAGTGCCAATAGGTAATGGTGACTAACTAACATCATCTCATTAGACAGTATGATAAACTAAAACACGCCAGTAATAACTTTATTAAGTAAACAAAAAATGTATTCTCTAAAACAAAATGTAGCTGAGTGAAATAATAAAGAAAACTGTTGAATTTCAAAAATAGAATTTGACTTAAACGTAACCGTTGTAAACCATGTTTAACGTTGAAAATTTAATAATTGAACGACGCAAGCTCTGCTAATGAATGGCATTTCATTTCCATCAAAGGAAACGAAGCGTATTTTATTATTTTATGAGTTTTCTTTTCGTATTGATGCGGCCACGAACTCAGCGAATTATTAATTACCATGAACGTGATTTATGGTAAATATTTTAGGAATGTAATCATAGTATGATTTATGACTTATAGTATTTGAATGCATAGTCATATTCATCTTTCAATATTAGCAAAAGCCTTGCTTAAATTGGTACAATCTTCAAAGCGAAAAAGAGTTGATACCACGCTAATGTTTGGCGGCAGAAGTGATGAATCTGAGCATCCTGTACTATGTTTAGATCTTTAGGTTAGTATCAGCAGTATTTTTTAAAGTTATGGATTTATCGTTCCGGTTTTAAAAAATCTGAAAAGAATGTCATTTAAGAATATTTCTATTTCCACTTTAATAAGGGATTCAGTTCTGAATTCAAGGTGGCATGAAATTTTAAGCGTCAAAATTCAGTATATTCTTGCCTTTATTAGATATTGAAGCATTGGTACCTAAAAAGGTCAAAAACTATAGTGAGTACTTTTTAACAATTAAGAGGTGACTTATTAAGCTTTCACTTATTATTATAATACCACATCCAGTAAATATAATTTGAACATGTAAGCCGCTCGATGTTAATATTTAAAATAATGTTGTATTGTTCTGGCGTCACTCGCCGCCTCAGCGGCCACACCGACCATTTTATTTTCCAACGGCTCGTTAGCGCGATCTTTTCTATGCAACAATTATCGAAGATATTCGTGGTTCAGTCGCCCCTTACAATTCCGAGCCCGTATTTTTATTGAAAACCCTCTCCCCCCGCCCCCGACCTGCCCGTAGCCCCTCTCACTTCTGTTCGATTGATTTAATAGCGGTCTTGATTGTGCTCTTTTAAAAATGCTTATTTACTTCGATATAAATGGTAATGGTCTACTTTGTAAGCGTCAACATTTGTCTGAAGGCAAAGGAAATGAAGACAAAAAATTGGAGTGAATTAATAAGAGCACGCACACTTATTTCGGTTTTTATTTTAAAATAATAGTTTGTACAGATAATTTAAAATTCATGTTTCATTCAATCACTGTGGCTCGATTTGTTCGGCATAGAAGGAACAGGTGGTATAAAATATCTCCTTGCCGGACTCAAGTCTCTTCTCGGCTTGAAGATTATTGCATCGAGGCTTCAATACTCGGTACATATGAAATAAATCCAGCTCATACAAGCCTGTTTCTACAATGTTTTCCTTCGCTATCTAGAACACATAAATTTAAGTAATATTCATCCGGATATGAACCCGGTGGTAAAGCTAAAATCAACAGATTACATCCACTGAGCGATCTCCCTTAGAAATATATTTTAATTCGTTGAAGTGTTAAATGTTAACTCGTTTTCATTAACGGCGTCGATCGATAAACAATAACGCCGATTAATTTGCTAGAAGCAATTTAAGTTCATCCCCTTTAGTCATCGGGCCTACCGTTTTAACCCCACCATCTACTGCGTGAGCTATACTAAGATATAAATAAAGAAGGATAAATAATCATCATTATATAGTATAAAAAAATCACTTACCGCTGTCAGTCCCTATATACATAGGCTTTGATATTTACGAATAAATAATAAACATTAGGTATGTTTTTATTTAATACAGGCAGAAAGTTTCTCGGTAAATATTGTCATATTATTTGGAGATATATTTTTCACGCAGATAAAGTCACGACAGGAATAAATACGTCACAAGTTATGCGATAAATCACGAAGTGAAGTGTTCGCTTCGCTTAGCCGTCTAGCGGCACCTTGTTTATTATAAATTGATTGTATTCAATGAATTTAAACCTTATCACGAATACAATACAATTCCAAATACAATTAAAAATAATTAACAATTTATACAACTAGTATTGTACAACTTTACCTGCGTGGAGTTTTGATAAAACATTATTTCAACTAATTGTTGCGTATAAGATAAAGAGTATAATATAAAAGCATTGAAAAAAGATGGCCCAGTGGTTAGAACGCGTCCATCTTAACCGATTATTTCGGGTTCAAACCCAGGCAAGCATTACTATTTATATGTGCATCATTTGTGGTTATAATTCATCTCGTGTTCGGCGGTGAAGGAAAACATCGCGAGGAAATGCATGTGTCTAATTTCATCGAAATTCTGCCTCATGTGCATTCCACCAACCCGCATTGGAACAGCGTGGTGGAATATGTTCCAAACCCTCTCCTTAATGGGAGAGGAGGCCTTAGATCAGCAGTGGAAAATGTACAGGCTGCTACTTTACTTTACTTGAAACAATAATAAATGAATAAAATGATTATATTAATTGATAAGTCAATGTTATACAGAGAAATGAGGACCATGTTCTAAGGGAGGTCTTGAACTAGACGTGTATGGATATAGAGGTAGGGGATAAATTGTGTGAGAGATTAAATGACTGGAAAGAATATTGCTTGTGAGATGACGTCAGACAGAGAAGTGGAAGAAGAAGACATGCTCGCCAAACCCCAAATAAAATTAGGATAAGGGCCGGGGGATAGTGAATATTTATAAGTTAACTATTCTTTTCTTCTGCGTAAGTAAGGGAATATTCTATTTGAATAAAAAATTAGAAGAATAATCTATTCGTTGGCGGTTTGAACGATACAAGCAAGCATATTTATCATGTTTTCTCGACAACTACGCTTGCACAACGACAAATTATTTATAAACACAGTTAAGTATATTAAAAAGAAGAGGTTCTTGCCCGAGTTTAAACATACTATCGTCGCTTAAGATTCAGCTGTTTTAGCCACTGAGGCGTTGCTGCTTTATTCTGTGAATATAACTTTAAATTGAGTTTAATGAGAACACTTAACAATTAAAAGGCATTGTTAAATTTAAATTATTTCATTAACTAGAAAATATTTGCCTCGAATAGTTTAAAGTTAATGATTCCAAGTTATTATTAATTTTCGTTATTTAAATTAATCAGGTCGGAAAGTTTTAGGGAAACCAACAGCGAGACCCCGGGGATACGACTTCGGCTCATTATTGAGTAACCTGAGACCTTTAACTTTGCTCAAGATTATAATCTTACACCTTGTATATTATATATTGTTAATTATACAAGTTTGAATAACTCAGTTACGTTATTTCCGTGATCACAAATAAAGCAAGGTGATCATTTTTGAATTTATTGTGAATATTTTAAAAGCAAAAACTTATTTTGATTGAAGGCTTTGTGCATAAACTTCTAGGTAGATACCATCTACTCATCTGCCAAATAGTAGTATTGTTCTGTTTTGGTTTGAACGGTGAGTGACCTGGTGTACCTACACATACAAAGGACATCACATCTAATTGAGACGGTAGGTAATACATACGGACGCTAATATTTATGAGCACTGGTGACTTACCATTACGCTTTTGTCACTGACGTAATATAAAACAATATTACTTATAATGACTTGAAGATAACTGCCCCATCCATTCCAACGCAAGTCAGGAGAATCAAGAGATTTGCTCGGCTGTTTGAATTCCCTTAGTTGAGTCCGATAATGATTATGAAATACATAAAACTTCCGCATCCCTTTTTAAGTCAATTACTAGAACACATTCAGAGTGCAAACTCTTAAATGTATATAATTACTTTTTAGTTTGTGTACACACAAATAGATTAAAAGTTGTTTTATGAACACAACTTTTGTAACCATGTATGTGTATATATACTTGATAAATACTACTGACTCTAGCCCGAGCCGATGGATTAGGATTACACTTTAAATATGAATTTCGTATGCAAAGTAAGATGAGCATTAAGGATCTAGTGAAATTCATCCCCTATGGGGGTTAATTGCGGGAAAGTTTGTATAGGAATTCGTAATTTGTGATAATGAGTTATCTAAGTGAATGAAACTTAGGATGGAAATATGTATGGAAGTTCATCTTTATTCAATATGTACATCGGTGTTTTGGATTCTATTTATAAATCTATGAGTGAAATATTTTTCTTTCAAAGAACACAAAGGTGTGTAATATTTTTGAGAATTCACCCCTTAAGAGGGTGAAAACAGGGATCAATATTTTGCTTTATCTCAATGTTTAGATTATGGAAATTAGTCTTTAACCACATGTTTATGATAAAAAGACAATAGTATTAGCTCTTTTGATACTTCACCCCATAGGGAGCTAGAGATCGAAAGTTTGTATGGAAGTGTATGTAGGCAAAGCCGGGTAACAAACTCTAACATTTAACCTCAGTCATATACAATGTATTCTATGGTATATCCTGTCGGGTACTTATCTAGAAATTTTTAATATAAAAAACAAATTGTATTATATTGTGTACGGATATAATCATTAAGCTTTTTGCTCAATATACATATGTTTAAACATACAACAACATATTCCAGTTTTTAAATGACAATATGTTAAAATTCAATAATAATGGATTATCAATTATTTTGTAAATATGGATGTAGAGTCATACAAATAGCAAGCAAGGCCGCATTGGGGAATTACTAATATTCCTATTTAACCCCATTTAAACTTACTGTTATGTTAACAGTGGGGACGACGGTAGCCCAAGGGGTCACTATTGATCTGGCACTTTTACATCCCTAGGCGTCCCTTGACCATTGCACTATTGACGCTTAGATATAACTACTGACCCTGGCTTCGCACAGGTACGGTGATACTAAAAATACTACACAAAGTCACACAACGTTCACAGGTTTTCAGTCATTAGACAATAGAAACCGCTATGTTTCTACCTTTTAAATCCATTATGAATATCTTTGAGGAAAAATGCTGTATTACTTAAAATTAGTTAAAAATAAGCCAAAGAGATAGAGGTATAGCGTCCTAGACTTTTTTGGAGAGGTTTTTAAAGTGTACAATACTGTGCTATGTATTTTGATCTATCTCGTAGGATTTAGCCAGCGTTTGCAAAGTAAACGCAAAAATGTGTTTATTTACGAAATCATATTAGAAACAATTAAAGAATATCAGATTTTCTCTGCTTTATTGTCCATGTATAATATACAAAAACTTTTCTTCCAAATCACTCTATCTATTAAAAATCAAAATCCTTGCGTAATTTTAAGGATATAAGCTTACATAGAGACTGAGAGAGGAAAGAGATTTTGTTTTATACTATGTAATGTACTTTGTGATGATAATGATAATTATAATGATGAAGATGTACAAATAATTAAGGAGTGGTTTTTTGAAATATCTAACAAAAACATATATAAAACTTATCTATACTAGTCCAGACCTAAATTGGCGAAGGGATTAGTATATTATTTTATATGAAGCTGGGTCATAGTTTCACTCGAATTTAGACGATTGACGGGACCAGCATAAACTCAACGGTATGGTATGCTATACGTAGATTCATACATTTTCTGATTTAACTGCGGTACTTAAACTACGCTCTTAAAACTAACGCGGCTCAGTAACTGTCGAACGTAGAGAGTAAACTTCCGAGCACATATTCAAATTTAAACTATACTTTATTTTATGACTTTAGTTATGGCTTTGTCATTAGTTCCGAGTGAACTTCACTTAATTTATTTCACTTACACTCGTAATGAACCTCATATTAAATTCAAATCATTTAAAAATTTCATGGCTATGATGTTGTTAGAATCGAGATGGCCTAGTGGTTAGAACGAGTGCATTTTGTCTCTCCGGCGATGGCAAGTCCAAACAAAGGAAACCGCCACTGAATTTTTATGTGCTTAATTTGTATTTATAATAGTTCATCTCAAACTCGGTGGCGAAGGAAAACCTTCTCTAAAACTGAGAGCATTGTGAGGAAACCTGCGTGTGTCTAATTTCATCAAAATTCTACCACATGTGCATTACACCAAGCCTTATTGGAACAGCATGGGAGTCGAGATGGTCCAGTGGTTAGAACGCGTGCATCTTAACCGATGATTGCTGGGTTCAAACCCAGGCAAGCACCGCTGATTCATGTGCTTAATTTGTCTTTATAATTCATCTCGTGCTCAGCGGTGAAGGAAAACATCGTGAGGTAACCTGCATGTGCCAAATTTCATAGAAATTCTGCCACATGTGTATTCCACCAACCCGCATTGGAACAGTGTGGTGGAATATGCTTCTCCTCAAAAGGGAGAGGAGGCCTTCAGCCCAGCAGTGGGAATTTACAAGCTGTTGTTGTATGGTGGAATATGTTGAAGCCTTCTCTTCAAAGGGAGAGAAGGCCTTAGCCCAGCAGTGAAACTTAAAGGCTGTGGTTGTTGAGTGTAAAACATAACTTTGTGACTGAAACTGTCAGGTTGCTCTATTTGTTCATTTCATCTTTCAAATTACAAATACAGAATCAAATACTAACTGCACTCTTACACGCTGCATAATATTTTAAACACGGTCTGAATTGTCTTTCGATGAAAGCTTTAACTACATCATAAATTTAGCATAATTTCTGTTAAAGTCCCGATAATTGCGTTAATTAACATTCACGGAATGGGTATAACGTGTCCCGCGGGAGGGACGCGAAGAAAGCGCGGTGCAGCATTTTAAGCGAATTAGGTAAAAAGTTTATTCTCCCAAGGCCCATCGTAATTAAGAGACCGACTTCGATACGAGGAATAAGAAATCTCGCTAAAGTTTTATTATAAATGCTTAAAATCCACGAATTTGTATTGCGTTTATGTATATACTAGTGACCCGCCCTGGCTTCGCACGGATGCAATACTGATACTAAATACACAGAATGTGTTTACTTACGACATCACATTAGAAACATCGAAAAATATCAGTGTATCTTCAGTATATTGTCCATGTATTATCCTTCCTCTCGTACCGCTCTACCTATAAAAAAAACCCCATCAAAATCCGTTGCGTAGTTTTGAAGATCTAAATATACATAGGGACAGACAGCGGTGAGCAACATTTTTATACTATATAACGATGGGAACTGACTAGGTCTAAAGGTAGGACTAAAGGTCATTCAATAGGCAAACACTTTGTCTGACAAATAAGGTAAAAATAACAAAGTATTATTTTGTTAACCATAACAAATACAATTGTATTTTATAAAAAAAAACAACAATAAAAACATCGTCTCTACAGTAGTATTTTTATTACAATAAATACCAGTGTTTTTGTTTTATGTTTCTATTGCGTCAAAATTGATGATCATCTAACAATTTGTAGCAGGATCGATCATGATCCCTTGAGTTATTGTCGTCTCTACTAATAACACAAGTGATAAACTTAAACGGAGACGTAAATGGAAGTATTAGTAATTCTTTAATCATTAATTTGGGGTATTATAGTATAAGTAACACGCATTTGAGGTAGAGTCGCTGAAGACAAAGCATGGCGCCATAAGATGTGAACATCATGATATCAGCCATCACAGCTTACGACTAATTATAAGACTGACTGGCTTACCCTCAAATTGCGCCAATAGACATTTCAAATGAAAAATGTAATCTATTCCGACTAGCGCTAAAAGAATTGTTTGACATAAAATAATTTCGTCATATTATCCAAAAAGTATTAATCCGTTGAAGTTTTAATATTTTTCCGATATTCCTAAAAGATAAATTATAATTCACCTTCGATAACTTGTCGGAGAAACTTGTCGGTAAACATTGTGATAGGTAAATGGAATTTCTGATAGAATTTCTCACAGTAACGTGTTGCGATGAGAAAATCCATCAAGTTTTGTAAAAATTTAACCTCTGAAATAATAAAAGTGTTAGACGGTGAATGGAAACAGATTTCGTGGAATTCTTTGTGAGCTGAAGTGGCTCAGCGGTCATACGTGTATCTTAAGCATGCTTGGGTCTAAATCAATCATCAATCGATAATTTGTATTTGTAATTTGTCTTCTAGATTTATAAAATAAAATGCAGGAAAATTAGAACGAAGAAAGTAACTGGAATGCTTTTTTATGTCATTATTAATTAATTATAATTAAAGCGCTGCATCATTTTCAGTTCCCGAGCGCTGTATTTGCCTTTTGTTTTATAATGTAAGTTCATCCCGTGTAATACTGAACAAAAATATTATACAAAATTAACAGCCTGTAAAAATTCTACCCCTTTTAGGCTATGTCCATCTCACTCTGATGAAAATGATGTTCCGTTCTGACTAGAACAACTTTGTATGACAGCGGTGTATTTGCATATCTGAACTGTTAATAGACTTATCACCAACGGATATGTTACCTACGCTTATAAATATTACTCACAGTAACCAATTACGAGTATACATATATTTAAGAAATAGGAATATGTAATCAGTGAAAAGCGTTACTTTTTACCGAAATATATAAAAATAGTTTTCGCTTACCTCATCCCACCCGGATCGTGTGGGATTCAGTTCAGGTATTCGATATATTTCCTATAAAAAGCCTATGTGCTGTAATCTATCACTGTACCAAATTCCATTCAGATCCGTACAGGCGATCTGGCGCGATTAAGCATCTAATATCCATCCAACCCTTACTCATTTATAATAATAATTAATGAAGATAACATTTTTTTAAAATTTAAATTTCAACGAATAGTTTAAGAAATATTACGAGATTTAAATAAGCGCCTGAAAAATATGCGGGGCGTGTTGTACGATGCATTAGCACGGGCAGGCGAATAGCGGATGTTTACCTCTTTGTTTAAAAAATAGCCCGGTCTTAAATTAATATTTCACCCGCACGACGTCAAGACCGTACCTAGTTGTTTATAAAATATTAATCGTTCGTTGAGTATGGAGGTTCAGGTAAAATGGTGAGTAGGTAGGTGAGTGCCGGTGCAATTACAGAAATTAGGGACTTACAAATGTGGATCCCATATTAGGTCTTTTTTTCTTTGGAATAGATTGGCAGACGAGCATATGGGCCGCCTGATGGTAAGTGGTCACCATCACCCATAGACAATGACGCTGTAAACAACATTAACTATTCCTAACATCGTCAATGTGCCGCTAACCTTGGGAACTAAGATGTTATGTCTCTTGTGCCTGTAGTTACACTGGCTCACTCACTCTTCAAACCGCAACACAATACTGAGTACTGTGATTTGGCGGTAGAATAACTGATGAGTGGGTGGTACCTACCCAGACGGGCTTGCATAAAGCCCTACCACCAAGTAACGCAAGTAAGTAAGTAAGTATTAGGTAACGCATTGGCTATGTAGCTCTCTTTTACTATATCATGTTGGATATTCACTAGTATAAACATACTAGTGAAGTTTTATTCTATCACACTATAACGTATTAATAAATCTTCTGTAATAACATACCGTTTAGGAAAGTATACCAGTAAACGTGGTATGGACCTCCGTGGTCGAGTGGTGTTTACGCCGGTTTTCATGGGTACGCCATTTCGAGGTCCCGGGTTCGATTCCCGGCCGAGTCGATGTAGATTATCATTAGTTTTCTATGTCTTGGGTCTGGGTGTTTGTGGTACCGTCGTTACTTCTGATTTCCATAACACAAGTGCTTTAGCTTCTTACATTGGGATCAGAGTAATGTATGTGATGTTGTCACATATTTTAAAAAAATAAGTTCATAAATGTTCAAGTAAAAAATAAAAAACAAACTTCTAACTTAATCCGTACTGATTTTAAATGAAGAAGTGAGTCCGTTTGTTTGTGTCTTTGTAACGCTTTCGCGCCTTAATTACTCGATTCATCATGATTACATTTTGCTTAAACGTTGTCAGGGAAACGGAAAAGGGTGGCGAAACGGAGTTTGATACTAGTATACCAGTATATTGACTGCCACGTTGGTTCCGCAGACATTTTTAATTTGCTGTCTCGTAAATCCAAAACGTTGATAAAATATACATTGGTAAAAAAGGCGTATTATTCGATACAAGATTTAGTAGATTATAAAAAGGCGTGGAATTAATACCTGTTGACTTCTAGGCAGGATATATTAATATAAATAATTGTTTTAAATAACATGACTGTATTTTTTTAAATGTTGAAAAAGAGTAACTACTGAGTTTCTTGTCGGTTCTTTTCGGTAGAATCTACTTTCTGAACCGGTGGTAGCTTCACTTAAATGACGATTCAAAAGTGCTTGTAAAAGTCCACTTGAATAAAGTTTATTTCGATTTTGATTTTTGATTTTGATATAAGGGAAATTATGGGCCTAAGAAAGTAAAAGGTTTTTTTTCGATAAATTCTCAATTACATCCCAGAGTCTGGAAGTCGGAAGTGTGTGCCGTGCCTTGGAAAGCACGTAAAGCAGCTGATCCTACAGTTAAACTCTTTTCGGTCTAAAAGGATTAGCTGGACCATCTGATTATGAGGGTGAGGGCTAGCGTCCCTTGAGGTGAGCCTCTCTGAACGAAATCACTCAGGATGACGTCATACTTAAGGCCATTTCAAAGAAAATATACGATGCTATTAATTTAATTGTGGGTACAATAAATAATCCCGCTGTGTTTCTTTCACCGGTTCTCAGGGCGGACACATTTGTTTCCGAGCCGGTGGGACATTTTGACAGTCAATAAGAAAGTGTAACGCTTCAATATTTAAAAAAAAATATTGTGATGTTTTGGTCGGAACAATTGGAGGAGCGACAATTTGAAGATAATAATATCTTTTGGAAGATATTCCAATGTGTAATCACAATTATGAATATTTGAGACTTAGGATGTGAAAGCGTGAAAGTTATTTTCGTTTCTAACATTGGGTATAATGAAAAAGTACCTTAAAACGAGGCGTGAAGAGGCATCTTGCGGGCCGGCTTGGCGAAAACGACTAGTGCAGCTCATTCTTGCTGTGCGTACTAGTCTTCTTCGCGTTTGGATTCCATGTCCACTTACCATTAGGTGGAGTGGAGTCATATGCCTAACCGGATATTATAAAAAAATATATATATCCCACAACTGGGCTACGACCTCTTTTCCCGTTGAGGAGAAGGTTTTACGGGTTTAATACGGTAGACACATCCGGAAATATCAATGAGATTAGATTCATTCGGGATCCTCAAGAAGATCTTCCCCGCTGAGCACAAGATGAATTATAAACACAAATTAAACGCATATCCAGAGATACTTGAACCTGCTATCATCGGTTAAGATGCACGCATTCTAACCACTCAGCCACCTCGGCTCAAAAAACATAAAGCGAGCAAGAAGTCAGAGCGTTCTGCTAGACAATAAATAATCGTATTTCTTTTAATTGGTGAGTTCATTGTAAAGCAATCTTATTGTTTTTAACTCTATACAACAATCCGGTCTGACTTCTCATCCCGGAGGATCTAAGTCAATGTAATTACTAATCTGGTTCATTAGGAGTTTCATCTTTATTCTCTCTAAGTTCCCTAATTAATTGTCACCTTCCCCAGATGTTTTCGAGCGATTGGATTGTTCTCGGGACAAAGGGACGTGGTTTTATTTGCTCTTTTCTAAGAAAACTTTATTTATTTCGATGTGTGTTGACGGTATTTTATCATATTGTTGCTCCCTCGCTTCGCTGGGCATTAATAATTGTATAAAGGGGGAATATAACAGCGGAAATCAACAAAAGTAACAGCCTACGCGACACTCCGCATCCTTGAAATTAATATTGTGATACTGAGGTACTGATAGAATGAGGTGTATTAAAGATATTATAAATGTATCAGTAATTTTTTTATTCAAATAAAATCAAATCAAAATATATTTTATTCAAGTAGGTTAGTAGGTCATTTTACTATTATTTGAAGCTACCGAGAAGAATCGACAAAAAACTCAGTAGTTACTCTTTTTCAACATTTAAAAAATACAGTCATGTATTGTAAGTTAACGCGCCCAAACGACTGAACATATACAATATGATTTGTAACTGAGATCCTACATTAGGCACTAAGATTTTATTTAAATTGGGTCTGTTATAACTAACACCTCTTTGAAAACAGAACAAAAAAATTGTTTTAAATATTAAAATGCATGTTGGTAGAGTCTTGAATGATTGGTGGTAGTTACTCATCTAGCCTGACCTCTATCCCATTGCAGGGCTAAGGCCTCCTCTTCCTTTAAGGAGAAGGTTTGGAACATGTAATATGATACCACGCTGTTCTAATGCGGGTTGGTGAAATGCACATGTGGCAGAACTTCTTTGAAATTAGACACTTGCAAGTTTCTTCACGATGTTTTCAAGTCAATAAATTAACAAAGTGTATCTTAAATCGATGCCGAGGTAGCTTGGCGGATGAAGCGCGTGAATCTTAACCGATGATTGCAGGTTCAAATCAGGCAAGATATTTTATGCGTAACGAGTGTTTATAATTCATCTCGTGCCTGGCAGTGCAAGAAAACATTACGAGGAACATTATAAGTGGTTAATTTTAATGAAATATAACCTTAAGTATATCCACCAACCCGTATTGGAGTATCGTAATGGAATAGACTCCAAAACCTCCTTCTCAAAAGCAGAGAGAGCTTTAGCCCAACTGTGAGTCATTCACAGGCTGTTACTCCTGATTAACTTACTGTTTTATCCATTCTATTTAAGTATTAAAGTTAACGAACAAACTTATTTCAAATTATACTATGAGGGGTATAAGATTTTCACTACTCCCTATTATTAAATTTAAAGTAATCATAGTTTGACAGTTGAAAGAACGTTGTTCTCACGAACTTCATCAATAATGTATAACGAATTCAGGCAGTCTGTCTGTCTTTTAAGACTCGCTGCGAGTCAATTATCCTTCTCAAAGGCCGCGTGCAGCGAAAATAATTACTACTATAACTAATTAACCGATCTTTGAACGAAGATTTCTGAAATCTTTATTTTTCGTATAAAATGCACTAAATATATTGGTGCAGTATTGTTTACATGTCGGAATTAAAATTGTGTCCCTTATAACTATTTAAACTGGCCCATTCAATCTTCAAACACAGTTCAATTAGAGAAAACAATAAGTCCATTTGCCTATCGTATCGTTAATTTAAATTTGATTAAAACTTTTCTAGATCTTCTATATAGGTTACACAAAATATTTTAATACCAGTTATACTATATAGAAATTTATTAACATAAGAATTAATAACATTAAATGCTTAAATATATATATACAAATATGAACTAAAACTAGTTACTGTATAAATCTTGACCGTGTGGAATGGTGGCAAGAATGCTAGCCGCATTTCCCCGTTGAATCGCAATTCCGATCCTCTGGGCAAAAAACGCCCTCCTGTCACCAGTGGAGGAAATGAGGCGAGGTGTTACTTTATACTTTATACTTTTGATGAAGCTTTTTGCATATAGTGATACTTAATATTGATTTGATGTATTCCGGTTTAAAGAGAAAATGACCTGATACAATATCTTAGTACTATTATAATTAATATTATCACTAAGATATAGATACAGTACAGTACTTATGTATATGAGTGGTTGACCATTTACCATCAAATTACTTACTGTTTAATTTAATTAAGAGACAAGGTCTAAAAGTAAAAAGAAAACGATATCATAAAATGCTTTCTAAAATATCTAAAGTAAAAAAAAGTGAAGTAGTAACAGCCTATAAATTACCCACTGCTGGGCTAAGGGCTCCTCTTCCATTAAGGAGAGGGTTTGAAACATATTTCACCACGCTGTTCCAATGCGGGTTGGTGGAATGCACATGTGGCAGAATTTCGATGAAATTAGACACATGCAAGTTTCCTCAGGATGTCTTCCTTCACCGCCGAGTACGAGATGAATTATAAACACAAATTAAGTACATACATATATTGGGGCTTACCTGGGTTTAAACGCGAAATCGTCGATTAAGATGCACGCGTTCTAACCACTGGGCCATCTCAGCTAAAATATCTATCAGCAATAAATAAAGTTGATAAAGAACTAAACTGAATAACACATAACGCGATAGAAAGACAAATAAACAAACAAAAACTTTTAACAAGATATAAAGCTCGCGAGCAGACAACAAGCTTTTAGTGAAGATAATATCTTTAAAACTGAAATTAAAATTTAATCAAAATGATGACGAGCTGACTGCGCACACAACATACTGTGTATAACCTCAAAAACCAATGTCACGGCAAATCCTTATTACCAATGAGATGGAGTTCAAACGCAGAAGGACTTTACGGTGCTTTTCGAGTGCAGGCAATAACAACTCTCAAGACCCTGAAAATAAAGGTCTTATTTGATATTCCAATTTTTCTACCCTTTGGAAACCTTCAGAACCAAATTTTGTGGACTTCTTACTCTTTAAAACCACTGTGATGTCTTTTTCATGGTTTTGAAAGTCTGCGAGATTATTTCTGAAATAATCAGTCATCGGTCCCTACTCAGCAGAGATGGCCCAGTGGTTAGAACGCGTGCATCTTAACCGATGATTGCGGGTTCAAACCCAGGCAAGCACCGCTGATTTATGTGCTTAATTTGTCTTTATAATTCATCTCGTGCTCAGCGGTGAAGGAAAACATCGTGAGGAAACCTGCATGTGACAAATTTCATAGAAATTCTGCCACATGTGTATTCCACCAACCCGCATTGGAACAGCGTGGTGGAATATGTTCCAAATCTTCTCCTTAAAGGGAGAGGAGGCCTTTAGCCCAGCAGTGGGAATTTACAGGCTGTTGTTGTTGTTGTTGTTGGTCCCTACTCCTTAGGGATTATAAGCAGCTATTAGATAAACTAAACACTCGTATCATTTAAAAATGAATTGCGTCAAAACATAAATTGACATCATTTAAACCCACAGAGGCCACGTAACGGAGCTCAAATTATGAAATTTCAACATTATCCGAGCGGATTAAGCAATTGGACATTTTGACAACAGATTTAATTTAAATCCACTTTTGAAGTTTAAGACATGTTTTATTATCTGTGCCTCCCCGTTGCTCACTTTTATTAATATTGTAGAGTGAGTGAGAGAGTGTAATAATTTAAAACAAAGTAATTTTCGCAGATATTATACATTAAAATAGAAGATACTTGTTGTTTATTTATATTTTGACGACCTCCGTGGTCGAGTAGTGTGAACATCGGTTTTAATGAGTACACCACTCGAAAGTTCTGGGTTCGATTCCCGGCCGAGTCGATGTAGAAAATTCATTAGTTTTCTATGTTGTCTTGGATTGGGATGTTGTCTAATATTTATTTAATTATTATTATTATTATTTATTTGTTTGATGTTGTTAATTCAGTTATTTACAAAAAACGAGGTCTCATCCCCTTCAGAACTTACCGCTGCGTCCCTGTGGGGTCGAAACGTGATTATAATTATAGTTTCTAATAATAAATAAGGTAATTATAGCCTCAATAAGTTTAGATATTGACTGCCTCGTTGGTTAATAAGCTTGGTATAAAGACGCAGATAGGGATCACTCTGGTAAACCTCCCTATGTTTGCCTGTACTATCAGGTTACGAGAGTAATGTGTCCTGTGTAGTTGACTGGATTGCCGTAAGGAAGGTCACCATAGCCAAACTGGTCAGAACAACAACATCATCATAATAAATCTATGGTAAAAATTGTAAGTTTGTTAATTTGTACGTAGGGGGTAATCTCAGGAACTCATAATGCAATTCTTAAATTTTTTTAACTGGCAGAAAGCTACGTTATTCCTGAGTGCTGTAGGCTATAAATTGTTATATAACATGTATATAAACCGAGCTATCATAACTTTTGTCTAGCAAGTCGGCAAAAAAGACCTCATAAAACAATTATATGTGTGCGCGGTCTAAACAGTTGCTTAAAATTAAAAACAATGTACGGCTACCGGGTTCGTCTTAATTATTTCTACAAAAAAGTCCGCGGCGCCTTATCTCTATCTTTTTTATATTAATAAGCGAGCGAAGCCGCGGGCGGCCTCTAGTAATCCAATAATTTCATTTGTGCGTTGTATAATATATATGTACATGGGCATAGATCACTTGGTGGTATGTGGTCACCAAAGACATTGGTGCTATAAAAAATATTAACCACTCCTTACAAAACAATCCATCAAACATACGCTCGGAGTCACACTGTTTCACTCACCTAAACTGGAACACAACAAAACTCAGTATTACTATTTTTGCGGTATCATACTAACTGCCTGCAAATATCGAACTGCCGGAAATAAAATCCTAGCATTTAACCGAGGATTTGAAGCTTATTCTAAAACACAGCTTTTTCGTGAAATTCTTCAAGCATACGTTGATACGTATGCTTGAAAAATTTCACCCATGTTTGATGATTCAAACATGGGATGACTTATAAAAAAATATGTGGTGCTTATTCTGAATTGAATTCGCAATCGTTACTCATCGACTAAGTATTTAATTTTTTGTCTTTAACCAATAAATTAATAAACATCTAGTGTAAAAAAATAAATAAAAAAACCTACAGTTTTTACACATTATAGCCTATGTAACAGTTGACAAAATCTACCAAATTATTCGGAATTTTTCAGGATAATAGATTCATTTAATTATTCGTTTGTAACAGAGTCACCTATGTAATTTAATAGCTAAAAAATAGCTACGGAATATTCATCTCTGAAAAATTTACATTCGAAAACGGTAGTAGCTTTGAATTTACAGTAAACTTTTAAAATAACGATTCAAAAGTGCTTTGTAAGACCTTTTTTCGTACATGGATTTTTATTTTAAAGCATAACATCGTCAGGTATCGCGTTCGGAACTTGTTTCACAAAAAATAACGATTGTGTTTGAATTGAAAACGCCTGCCACAGCCAGCCTGACGATAAGTCTCATTGAAAGAGTATTTTACCGAAAAAATAATAACTTCGCAGATCAATAGCATCAGTTGGATTGATAGATATTTTTTATGTATATTTTGTTTTTATTTTATGTGTACCGAGGATATAAACAGACGAGCGATATGATTCGAAACTTTGTCCGAAGAGTTACAAAAATAATATATTTTCAACGACACCTTTCTGTCTCAAAAATGTTTATTTATATTCTGGTGCCCATATTTAAGAGATGATAATGGATCGTCGAAACAGGAGAAGACTAATGATAAAGGTTTCAAGATCACTTTCACGGTAAGGTAACTTACGAGGCCATTAGGTAATCCTGAGTTTTTGGTACGAAAATCGATATTAAATTATTGGTTTGATCTGATGAAATATATTTAGTAGTAGTGGGTGGAAGACGGTTTGCTTTTGTACTCTGAAAAGCAACGAAAACAGAAAGTAAATTCGTTGGAACTACGCTGAACTCTTTGTAGTTATAAGGGATCCACTTCCACCATATAATAAGATCGATTGAAACGAGAATGCCTGTGTGTGCTCACATACTTTAATCCTAACCTAGTTTAACACTACAATACCAGATGCAATGTTACCAATTCTTCGCTAAGAATAGTCGCTGTGACTGAATCAGTTAAGATTATCATTCGTTTAGACATCAACAAATACAGCAGCAACAACAACAACAACAACAAGAGCCTGTAAATTTCCCACTGCTGGGCTAAGACCTCCTATCCCTTTGAGGAGAATCTCCTCTCCCATTGAAGGTTGGTGGAATACACCAATTTGAACCCGAAATCATCGGTGAAGATGAACGAATCCTAACCACTGGGCCATCTCGACTCGGCCATCAACGAATACGCGATATCGTAAAGTTAAATTATGATATTATTCACACGAAACCCATCCAGAAATGTAAACGCGAAATTGAAACAGGTACAGCGGTTAGAGCGTGTAATTGCCCTCGCTTCGGAGTTTTGAAGAGGATCGCAGAGAAACACGGGAACGTTGCAACTCACAGTCGTCGCGATGTTTTAGCGCACTTATGTATGCACTCACCGATATCCAACCCTTACATCTTACATACGACCATTTGTAATGAGACTCATATATATAATAGCTTTTTTTCCCGTATCGATGTTTTTTTATCATATACTAGTTGTCTACAGCGTTTTAATTTTGGCGTTTTCTGTTTTACATTTTTACTAAACATCAGCACATCTTTGCTGGACATCAGGCTTGTTGTCTCCTTGCTTACAACAAGTTACACGTCTTAACGTGGCAAACACTTTCGTTTTTTTTAATGTTATCGTTACACAAATGCCACTCATCATGTAAATGTATGTCTAAATTTAAAAAATACGAATAATTCGTTCTCATTATTCGTCGTTCGTGTGGACATCTACTACGACTAATTCTATAATTCCAAATATATGTGTTGTATTTCTGTAAAACAATGCATCCCCTACTCGCGTACAGGCACAGGGGTCATATATACATATGTATTAGATTACATCTATGGTTGTGTTGCCTATCTACCATCCTGCGTGGTAGTGTATTTCCTTCCACACATATAAACAATATAATATTATAAAAAGCTCAGCTGCAAGTTCGCTTCAAACTTTGCGAACTCGTTACGAATGCAAATTACATTTTTATCTTTGCACACCTCATAAAGCTGTCCGCAGTATTTCATTTGTTTTGTGCATTTAATTGTTTTGTGTTTTTGTTTGAAGGCCGCTGACTCGTCGGCCATTTTAGTTTTAGTGACTATTTGACTTTGTAATTTCAGTTAACCGAATTGGAGTAGCGTTTTAGTTTTATTATGAGCACCGTTTTACAACATGTTTTATTTAATACCTAAAAGTTTCTAAATATTCGCCTGCTGAGTGTTGATCTATTCTCCTCTTGTGGAGAAAACTCAGATTGATTTGACTAGTCTGAAGATGCAGATTAGAAATATATGTGATGATGCAGGTGCCGATTTTCATTTTTGTCTTTACCATCGAAGACGACCTGGACCTGGTAACTTGCGGACGTTTGCCTGAATTTAAAGATTTATTTATTTATTTATTTATTTAAACACTTTATTGTACACCACAAATTAAACAGATAAGTAAGAACACATAAAAAAAAAAATAGATGGTACAACCGGCGGTCTTATCGCTTTAAAGCGATTTCTTCCAGACAACCGAGGTGATATGGAGTAGTAGCCAACAGAGAAATGGTAGGTGGTGTAAAATAGACTACATGCATATATACAAATAATATAATACATAAATAAACTACTACATACATATAGTTAGGTACATAAATACATTTATACATACATATATACATAGAGTCATACATAAAAACATATAAATATACAGATATATACAAATAACAAACGGTATCTAGTCGCCATTCATGGTGAGAGTGTAAGGTAATAATTAATAACTTTAGTTTTAAATAATGTTAAAGAGGTTGCAGATTTGATATTAAGCGGGAGGGCATTCCACAATCGAGTAGCCTCAGCCGTAAAAGATTTTTTGGAAAAAATTGTTTTCTGCACAGGTGGATTTAAAAGTAAATTTTCAGATGAACGTAAGTTCATGTTGTGTCCGTCAATAACATTGCGAGAATTCAAAAATTTAAATTTTTCTTTCAAATAAATAGGTGAGTGAGGATTGAATAACACACAGTACAGAAGACAAACAATATGTAGATTCCGGCGAAAACGAATAGGTAACCACTTGAGCTGAGTACGAAATTCAGAGACATGGTCATATTTGCGTAAGCCAAATATGAACCGTATAGCTAGATTTTGAAGACGCTCAAGTTTATTTAATTGGTCCTCATTTAAATCTAGATAGCTTGCGTCTGCATAATCGAGAATAGATAGAAGTAGAGAATGTGCTAACATAGTCTTGGTGGAAATAGGAAGAAAGGAACGGAGACGTCGTAGAGAGCCCATCGCCGAAAACATTTTCCTGCTGACTACATTTAACTGATGTGACCATGAAAGTGTAGAATCTAGATGTATACCGAGATTTTTTACCGTAGAACTATATGGTATAGTACAATTATCTAATATAATCGTAGGAATGTTTCTCCAGTCAACTCTTGAAATCATAGCAGCACTGCCAATAATAATGGCCTGTGATTTTGATGGATTGATCTTTAAACCATAACACTTGCTCCAATCACTGATTGTAACCAGGTCATCATTAATGGCAGCGATAGCGCTGGGCAAGTTATCCAAGGTTGACTGGGTATAAAGCTGGAGATCATCTGCATACATGTGGTAGAGAGAAGAAATCTTTTGAGTAATAGAATTAATGAAAATAGTAAAGAGAATAGGAGACAACACGCCACCCTGAGGCACTCCAGCACGTACTTCACACCAAGACGAAAATGTCTCGTCTACCTGAACACGTTGCCTTCTGCCTCTAAGATAACTCTGAAACCAGCCAAACACCGATGGAGATATGTTAAGAGAACGCAGCAAACTCAATAAGATGTCAAAGTTGACAGTACCGAAAGCATTGCTAAAATCTAACAATGTCAGCACTGTAAGTTGTTTATTATCCATGCCCAATCTAATGTCGTCGGTAATTTTCACGAGCGCTGTGACCGTACTATGACCGGAGCGAAAGCCAGATTGGAGTGGATTAAGAAGGCTGTGCCTATTTAGGAATGTTATTAATTGCTGGAGCACTAGTTTTTCTAAAACTTTGGAAAGGAATGGAAGGATGGAGATAGGACGAAAATCAGTGTAGTTCATAGAATTAGCCTTTTTGGGGAGTGGAATAATACGGGCTACTTTCCAGGCATCGGGGAACTTTGAGGAAGTGATGGATTCATTAAGGATATGAGTAATAACAGGAGCAATAGTTTCAAGGATAGGTACAATCATATTACGGCCAACGCCGTCGTCGCCCACGGCATTAGAAGAGATGGACACTATGCTCTTCTTAACATCACATTCGGTGAAAGGAATGAAATTAAACGGTGGATAGTCAAAGGTTGGCAAACAAGAAAGAATATTTAACGTCCGCTCTTTTTCTGCGTTGTCAATAACGTCAGATGAAGAAAAATGCTTATTAAGAGACTCTATGTCAATGTTACGGTGAAGAGAATTATGAGATGATTTGCCAATTCCAAACGATTCGAGGAATTTCCAAACTTTAGCTGGGTAGATCATCAACTGATGGAAGGCATTTTTACTTCATGACGATCTTATCTTCAGTCTTCAACTTCTAATGTATAATCTAATAGTTTAAAATTTTCTCAAGTGTGAAATATTTATTTCCGAATAAGCGGTACCTTATTGGCAATTAATGGCAGATTGCTCCACCGACTTTCTGAACTAAAATATTATATTTCTTGTACCTATGTTACACTGGCTAACATAGCTTGTAAACCAGAATATAACAATACTAAACATTACTGTTTGGTAGTAGAATCCATTAAGCCCTCTAAAACAAGAAATAAAGAGAGGTTTAGCATTAAGTATGTGCTCAACCTTTTCGCAAAGATTACGCTCCCAATTATAAAGCCATCGAATTAAAATCACATGATCGACTATAACAATTAGATTATAATTATACATTGAATAAACCCTTTCAATTATTCAGAATTCCCAATAAATCTATTTAATTTACCTCAAAACAACATTCGCAGCTATTCTTATTATAAATAAGCAAATACAATACCGTACACAAATCTATTAACCGTTCAAATATAACTAAACTCAAATAAACAGATATCAAAATTGATTCAACGTTAATAAATACTCGTACTTAACTATTTTGAAGCGTTTCAAAAGCCAATGTTGAATTAGTGTTCGATGTGGGCACTAAACAGAATCGGATTTACAAGCTGAAGGCAACGTCGATAAGTCTGGGGTTTGGCGGCAGTGGTAGCGCGGACTGTTGAACTTTTGACTTCTAAAGTATTACTTACAGTCTTGAGTTCTATTTATACAGGTATGGGATGGTAATAAAATCCTGCAGATACTATTACATTTTAATTGAGGGTTATTTAATCGAAGTTCAAAGGTCGTCCTCAAATTATCAAGTACTTATTTTGAGTTTTAAGGAAAAGATCGTGAATATATATTTTAATAGTGTTGAACTAAGTTGATTCCTATGTGTTCTACAAACCACATTCAGACTATTTTAGAAACAATTCCAAACCGTCTTCAAATGCGAAAGGAACCTTGCTAGTGATGGGATTTGCGAACAGTTCATTTTTATGCACGTAACACAAATAACTAGGAATTGATAAAGAAAGATACACAAATGAATATTTTTAGTAAGCGATCACCACTTCATCGCCAATGTGCTACCAATATTGGAACCTTAGATGTACACTAGCTCACTCACCCTTCAAACCGGAACACAACAGTTATACGTATTGCTGTTTGCTGGAATAATACACACACGTATGTTTGTTACAATCATATCTAATTATATAAATAAAGGAATTTGTAATAATCATATCTCGTAATTTTATCACAGTATTTTAATAAATTCAGCGCTTGATCAATTGAAGCTTAGCTCTTAGAAAATAATTCTCATATAAGTGAAATAACTTTGCAGCAGCTTCAAGCGCTGCGATGATTACCGATGAGGAAATTCAAGTGAGACGGCGGTCGCATTAGCCGCCAGCGCCCAGCGGCGAATCAATCGCAGTTAAATCAATTTCGGATAATTCGTCCGTTTGTTTTGCTAAATATGAATCAGCCATTTTGATTTCATGATTGCGTTTTATTGACATTTCATTACTCATTAATTTATGTTTATGCTATGGAAGATATTATTATTTATTTAACATTAGTCTTTTGTTAGAATGTATCGTATAACTGTAATGATCATAGGTAATGAAACGGCTGATTCGAGCTCAATTATTATTATATGGCCCAATCTGACGTTAATTTAATAAGTTGTCAATTTTTTTAGTGTACGTGTGACTTTTTTTAACTTTTCAACAGCAAATAAGATTACTAAATTTATTTTCATATGTGTAACCAAATTTAAATATTTTATCGTTATAATAAATCACAGACCAAAATTCTAGAAAAAAATTATTCAAATTTCAAAATCAAAATATACTTTATTCTCATTGGTACAAATCAAATCAAAATATACTTTATTCAAGTAGGCTGTTACAAGCACTTTTGAATCGTCATTTTACAACTATATTAAGTAAAACTACGACTGGTTCGAAAAGTAGATTCTACCGAGAAGAACCGGCAAGTAATTCAGTAGTTATTCTTTTTCAACATATAAAATACATAGCTAAATATCCTGCCTGGCAGACAATAAGTATTACCTCGACGCTTTCTTATTTATATTTTTAATATGATATGATTTTAATGAAGTGTTGAATATATTATTTTATATATATTTCCGTTTGTCATGAAATTAATAAATAAGTTAATTCTATATACAATTATTTATATTAATATTATATTGAAGAATGGATTTCTGTCTGTTCTTTCATCACTTTTAAATCGTTGGATCGAGTTAAATACAATTTAGTATGGAGATAGTGGGAGATGTGATACGCTACGTTTTTAATTTACCCTTCGACGGGTTAAAATGGGTATGATGGTTTATGTGCTATCTGTAAAGTTTTATAAATTAATCGCGTGTAAAGCTGCAGATTATTAGTGTATATAAACAGATTATTGCCAGAAATTCCGCAGTTTCAGCTAATGGTGTACATAAACGAAATATTACCATAAATTAAAATTCTCGGAAAAACTGCTTCATTGAATACTAAAATTCATTATTGATATTGAATTAATGAATTTGTAAATTGCTAGCTGATTCGCGCAGTTTTATTCACGATCAAACTTACCGTTCGTGCTCCCACTGGCGTTAAGAGTGAAGGGGAAGGAACACCACACTTGCAAAGCTGGGTATCTAGTTCTGGAGATAAACAGTTGTAACTGAAATGTCAATGCAATTTAATTATACTTCAACACATATATAAATAAGGACGCTTTTTCCTTGCCCGTTACCAGCAAAGCATACGTTGAATTTGAAACCGATTGCACTTAGAAGAGAAACGTCTAAAGTTCTTGTATATTACGGTTACTTAGTTCTTTATTTAAATCCATTCAGAGCATGTGATACTTCGTCACTTAGACCATTAGTTTCGCTCTCGGACGTAGAGACACATGCATGCAGACTACAGCTCTGGAGGGAAGCGTCTCCATGATATATGATCTCAACTGTATTCTATCTACTTGTAAACGTCTTTGTTGAAAGATTAATAATATTGTATTGTTTGAATAGTTAACGGAACGGATACAGTTGAAATCGCTTTAATGGTATTAACTTTGCCCTTTGGAACAAGATTCATTCAATTGAAACGAATGATTACTTTACAGGTGGATTATGTTTCAAATATTAGTAGCTTACTATTAAATAAATATAATATATTTTGATTTTTTAATTAAACACATTTTGAACCTTTGTTATTTTTAGATACAAATCAAATCGAAATAAATTTTATTCAGGTAGGCTTTTACAAGCACTTTTGAATCGACATTTTACAATTAAGTGAAGCTACCACCGGTTCGGAAAGTAGATTCTACCGAGAAGAACCGGCAAGAAAATCAGTAGTTACTCTTTTTCAACATTTAAAAAATACAAAGTCAAGTTAGTTAAATACAATTATTTAAATTAATATATCCTGCTTGGAAGTCAGCAGGTACATATTATTACATTACATACAATATACATCTAACACAATATAATAGCAAAGGAGAGTGGACAAATCGATAATATATTCACAATACGACTAAGTTTTATGGTTGACTGAATTTAAAGAAACGGCTGAAAGGCGGTCGACGAATGCGGATGTGGGGATATCAAGTGTTTTTCCAGGAGAGTGGATCCTCAGTAGTGTACTCCAGTGAAACCAGGCCGGCAAAGAGACGACTAGATTGTCCAGTTGAATGAAATCCGTAGACAAGTAGGAGGCTTTTGTTGATCTGTAAGTGGATATATCGGAAAAGGTCTTCTATAAATTAATTTCTAAACTTAATATTTATTATTGAAATACTTTAAACATTTATATAATACACTATAATTTAGTATTGACTAATATATCAAATCTCTAACCTAGTTCTAAGTGGAGATAAGAAAATCATTGGAGAGTTATTCGTTAAAAGATCATACAAATATTAGTAACACTAGCGATCGCCCCGGCTTCATATCGCAATTGATTAATAAAGAAAGATCATTTTCAAAAAGGTAATTTGGTATCGGTGATATTGTCTAAAGGTGTTTTGTTTTAAGTTTGATATTACCGACATGTTACACGTATATGATATAAACATAATTTAAGTATATTCGATCGGAATAGTACTTTCAGAGATTACTCCCTACACACTAAGCCCTTTATCATGTTAGTGTACTATAAAATATTGAAGCTTATATTGATTGAACTTTATGCAAGACAAATAATAATTTTAATATATAACGTTAATATACTCGTGTAAATATTAACAATTAAAACGAGGATTAGTTCAATTCTCTCTAGAATTAATATTCCACACCGGTAATTTTAAATGTATTTATTTATTTTATTTATATGAAACACCATCGGCATATTCACAAAAACAATGTAATCAAACGCACACGTACCAATGCAGTGTGATACACCACTACAGGTATTTACAACATTATTGAATGACAGTAAAAAAGGAATACACTCTTAAATTAATAATAAAAACTGAAACTAGTACAAACTTAGACAAAGATACGGCTTAAGTCTTAACACAAACATAACAATTGTAAAACTCAAAAAATAAAAGTATAAAAGTACAACAAAAACAACAATAATGTTACTCACAGTGTATAACAAATATTACAAAGCTATTTTGATAACAAACGATATTTTGATACTGGATATCGATGTAAAGTCTTTTTATGGAATTACAAACATCTAGAGTCGAGATGGCCCAGTAGTTAGAACGCGTGCATCTTAACCGATGATTGCGGGTTCCAACCCAGGCAAGTACTGCTGATTTATAATTCATCTCGTGCTCAGCGGTGAAGGAATACATCGTGAGGAAACCTGCATGTGACAAATTTCATAGAAATTCTGCCACATTTGTATTCCACCAACCCGCATTGAAACAGCGTGGTGGAATATGTTCCAAGCCTTCTCCTCAAAGGGAGAGGAGGCCTTTAGCCCAGCTGTGGGAATTTACAGGCTGTTGTTGTTGTTGTTTGTTGTAAACATTAACTAGTACTTGGTGAGAATGAAGTTTAATTGAATTTTGTATAAATGATGACACAAAACTTCTTGTAATACCTCGCAATACCTGCTTGAAGAAAGTACTTTTTGTAGCAGCGTGTAAAATTTGGGCAAATAACTCTTCTCTCTTCTAATTTGCCAGCCATATATTTATGTAACAAAATATTTGGAAAGAAGAGCTGAGATGGCCCAGTGCTTAGAACGCGTGCATCTTAACCAATGATTTCGGGTTCAAACCCAGACAAGCACCGCTATATATATTATGTGCTTAATTTGTGTTTATAATTCATCTAGTGCTCGGCGGTGAAGGAAAACATCGTGAAGAAACCTGCATGTGACTATTTCCTCAAAATTCTGCCACATGTGCATTCTACCAACCCGTATTGGAACAGCGTGGTTGAATATGTTCCAAATCCTCTCCTTAATGGAAGAGGAGGCCTTATCTCAGCAGTGGGAAATTTACAGGCTGTTACTTTACTTTACTTAAATATTTGGTGTTTATTGATATATATTTAACTGAGGAATTACAATTACAGTTAATCAATTTTAATTAAATGTATTTGTGAAGCTACGAGCTCATTCCTTGTAACTGAATAGGATATCAAAACAAATTACACGAATGTTCCCCAAATAATATTACCCCTAATTTTCTGTTAATATGTACGTGCTGAGCAACTAAAATTTTTATCTATTCGTGGCGTGTAATACGAACCGTTATTATTGTCAAAACAAAACTCAAAATATGTACTTATTATTGTACAGTAAACAGGTAACTTAGTCGCGTTTAAGAAATAAGACTCTTGTGGTCTTAGCGCTAAAATAGCGATCTAGTTTATTCCCCTAATGAAAATAGAATAAAGAAGCATCGTCATATTTATTTGTTTGGTTAAATATCAAATTGTAACAATATTAAACTGGCTTCTAATGATATTTTAATAATATTAATTAGAAATAAAACGAATCCGTTATAACTTTTTATTTTTTTAAGTCAGCACAATTCAACCACCGCGTTACCGGTTCGGAAAAAATACAGACTGGAAAAATTGACTTAAACTTCAAACAAAGTTTGCATTAATTTGTCTTAATAACTCATTTTCACATAACAAGTTTATTAAAACATGAGTTCACCAAGTGTCTAAATTGCGTAAAATGTCGCGTTACGAGCTGGGATTGCCTTTGAATCAGACCCTCACGTGCCTCACAGTCGGAACCAAATTGCGATCTACATAACAATAGACATATCATATCCTATCTGCACATATAATAAAACTGTAACGAGGCCGTATTTGTACAGTGACGCTTTTTTGAAGATATTGGGATGACATATCATACATATTACATCGACTCAGCCCAAATCCACATTAATAAATACATGTCAACTCATGTCAAATTAATATTTCAAGGTCAAATTTTTAGGGGGATTTGACTGTATTTTTTACATTAGCACCTTTTTGCAATACAGCTATCCTGAGCACTGTATACGTTTCTTCAATAAGATTCCACTGTTATTTCTAACTTAGTCTCTTTAAAAAATAAGTTATTGTTGATTAAAAATCAAGGATATATAAAAATGTAACTGTACTTAACTAACATCAGCCCTCTCCTAAAGCTCGCTAACTCCATAAGACGATGGTATTCAAAATTGTTCTTATGAACCTACTTGAATAAAGGTAATTTGCTTTTTTGACCATTTCTTTCATCATTCGGAGCGCCACAAGCCTTAGGAAAAATATGTTATTTGATGCACTTTTTCTGCACTGGCTTTCTCAGTCTTTAAATCAGACCAAAAAAATAAAACGTTAGCAAAACGTGGTTTGGTTTGGTTTAATTCTTATGAAGATTATAAGTAAATTATGATTTTTGGGTTTACTTTTCAAAGCATCGTCTATACAACATAAATATACATTTCAAATGGTTTTAAGGACCAAGCATAATAGGTAGAAACAATTTGTATGAATTTTATTGAATTCGCATCAGTTTACTAAACAAATCCGTACTTTCATCATCAGAACACTTCAAATATCCAATAAACCAAGATTTAAAATACTTACAAACATCGGCGCCGGACCAATCCCAGTAGACATTCTGGAGCAAGGAATCTAATCGAACATCGACACAGAACATATCAGAAATGTATCGCTATATTATATTTGTAGCCAATTCTCTGAAAGAATCTGGTACGACGTGTGCTATGTACCATAAAATAACTTACAAAGGTCTTGTATTTGTGGGATACGTTCTGATAATATTCGATGTAATTTAATTGTGGCCCAGGATAGCTACTGTTTCTTGGTGGTTATTCTTTGTAGAATAGAAATGAATACGGACAAATGCAGGTATAAAAGTGGTTAACTAACAAACGCCACCAGTTTTAAATTTTGGTTCCAGCGAGAAGAATTGTCAGGCAACTTAAAAGTTACTCTCTCATCATTTTACAAATATGCATATTGTATGAAAATCAATGAATTGGAACTCAACTTATTCTTTTAGCAAGTCCATCATCCAACATCCTTTTATTATGTACTAGTAGTTGCCCGCTGCTTCGTTCGCAATTTAGGGTGTTGGTTGTCATGTGTCAGGCAAAAAATAGCCTATGCTCTTTCTTCGAGTTCAAGTTTGCTTCATACCAAAATTCATCAAATTCAGTTGAGCTTTTGGGTCGTGAAACATGACAAACAGCGGACAGACAGGGTTACTTTCACATTTATAATATTAATATAAATGTTTAAATGAGATTTATATTTGTTCATTACTTAATATTTCATTGGAAAATACCAAATTAGTAATTGATAATAGTATTAACGACAATGTTATTAGTGGTATAGTATACAGAATCGTTAATCCTACTAACTCCCGCGTATCTCTTGCAAGCCATCTTTGTTTCAATGGAATTCATCCGATACTGTAAGACGTAAGGCGAACTTCCTTTAACGAAAATCGAGGCATGTCAGAAGTGTCTGAATACCGGCGAGCTACCGGTTCGGAAGACCTTCCTTTGCTATCTTCAGTTATCTGAGTTAGAGGTTTATTGGAAACGTGGAAAGTATTGAATTCAGAAAAAAGGTTGCATAACATGTAATCACGATTCCAAACTACTTTCTTAAAATTATATAAAAAAAAGTAAAGTAAGCCTTTCTGCTGCCTTTCTAAGATCTCTTCTCCTTTTTGCGGTTTCATAGTAGTCAGAATATGTGAATCTTAAACAAGATTGTGAGTAAAACCTGCTGTATCCCAGGGTACTAATGAATGGGCTTATGCATGATTCGCATTTTAATTCATCTCGTACTCGGCCTCCTCACGGCTAACTCTGTTTGCATAGGATAAAAATTGCCTCATGTGTATTCACTTATTTCCAGTGGATCGCTCGAGCTTAATCTGCACAGGCTCCAAATCTTTTCTACTAGCGACCCGGAAGGTCTTAACTAACAGTACAGTACAGTAACAGCTTGTGAATTTCCCACTGCTGGGCTAAGTCGTCCTCTCCCACTAAGGTGAGGGTTTGGAACATATTCCACCACACTGTTCCAATGCGTGTTGGTGGAATACACGTGTTAGAATTTCGATGAAATTAGACTCATGCAAGTTTCCTCATGATATTTTCCTTCGCCACCGAGCACGAGATGAATTATAAAAACATATTAAGCACATATATATATCGTTAATACTATTAAACTTGTATTTACTTTAACTATTTTGGGTAACAAGTTTTCAATTTCAATTCCATTCTCTATAGTGGTGCTTAGCTGGGTTTGAATCCAAAATCATCGGTTAAGATGCACGCATATTAACCAATGGGCTATCTAAGCCTTAACATAAGAGGAGACCAATACCATAAAATTATATTTGAATATACAACATCCTAATGATTAAATCTATAATAATATGATTTATAATGCACTAAACCAAATTCCCTTACGACATAAAATTAAAATGCGTCTGAGATAACCCAAAACCCTCATCTTAAAATGTGTCTAAGCCGAATAATAGTTTACAGCTCATATCTAACAAATTCAACCCTAATGCAATGTATCGCAAGTCGGGTCGTAACGACCGCATCCGGCTCGAAGGATCAACATTTAATACAGCTGGGGCCCCGACCCCCGCGCTTAGCAAATAATCAACACAAACTATGCCAATTGTGACCGCTAACCGTAATTGAAACCCTGAACCGATTGTATAACCCTCAAATAAGGATTTTCTAAATCCAATTTTAGTATTTGAATATTAACGATGCTAATTTAGTTTAAATCTATAGTCGAATTTTAGATGTTATTACAAAATATTTTAAACATTAAAAACCCGTAAATTTCCCACCGCTGGGTTAAGGCCTCTTTTCCCTTTGAGGAGAAGGTTTCGAGCATATTCCACCACGCTGCTTTAATGTGGTTTGGTATCAATCATCTGTTAAGATACACGCGTTTTAACCACTGGACCATCTCAGCTCCGAAAAGTATTAAATAGTCACTACAAGCAATGTGCACAAATGTATTTTTAACGGTTTAATCTGTGTTCATAATTGGTTTCATGATCAGCATTTATAAGAAAATCGGGTAGGCGTTAAGGATTGGACAGGAAGTGTACTATGCGTAAAGAAAAATAAACAGTTTACTTTCACTCCAATCAATATATTTCTTACATTTAAACTTACTAGTAACATACTTCACGAATGGCGAACCAACTAAGAATCCCCCATCGCTGCCAGCTTGAGTTTATAATCAAGTTAACAACCACAACGTAGAGTTTCACGTTTATAATAATCTAATTATTAAAATCGTATAAAACATATTAATTGCGACATTCTGGGAATAAATACTTATGGTATCAATCATTACATTGTATAAAACAAATTCGCTCACCGCTGTCTGTCCCTATTCATGCTTAGATCTTTAAAATTGCACAACTGATTGTCGATGCTGTTTTTTTATTAATAGATAGATTGATTCAAGAGGAAGGTTTTTGTAAATATTACATGGACAATACAGTAAAGAAACGCTGATAATTTTAGAAGATTCTAATGCATGTAAACGATTTTTTTGTAGATAACAGTTAAATACTGTACCCGTGAGAAACAGGGTGGGTCGCTAGTGTAGTATATCGCATACATGCCATGACATGACGGTATACTTATGAGAGCGTTACACTAAAAGTTCCCTCCGCCTCTTCTTTTTAGGTCTGAGGTGCTTCTCTCAGTCGCTGCGTTAGTATTTGTCGCAATAAGTAAGAAAGTATTCATTCATTACAGATATCCAAATTTTAATTTTATAGAGAGCTCTCTCTTAAATTTAATCCTTGACACAAAATTTTCGCCCGAAGGCACCTTGAGTTTCGGCGTCATAACAGTTTTTATCTATGGCCAGGGTACCCATTCAATTCCCAGGATAGCATATATTTTATGCGCTAGATCGAGCATGAAAGCTAGCACACAATATTTTCTTAAAAATCCTTTTACGTAAAGCGTGACGTTCAAGGATAAACGGTCAAGAGAAGATTATAAAACATATTTATGAATTATGAGTTAATTTGCTAATTTCTACCTTAGTAGAATTAGAAAATCTATTACAATAAAATTCTTGTACATATGCAACCTTTAAAGATATAAAGCTAGTGGTCGACTAAGCGAAGTCAAAGATAAAAATATAGATATGGAGAAAGTCACACGCAAGTCTGTCCCAAACGCTGAAATCAATAAAGGAAGTACATAAAAATAAAGTTAGTGAATTATGTGAAAGTTTCGCAAACACCTCACAAAATGTAAATCGAATCGTACAAGCGTTGCTTTTGTTTTCTTCTCGGTAACAGATCGGAATGCAACTAAGTGCAGGGAAACTTGCTGAAATAAAAACGTATTTGACGTGGAACAAACAGGACCAATATAAATTCCCCAAGTTCCCGACGGCTTTTAATCTGATTCGCTCGAATAAGCGAAATGTTTCCTAGATGCACTTCGACGAAATTTTGTTGACACTCCTCCTTCTTTTATAAATAGTTTTCTACTTTTATTTATCAATAGTTGTTGCTTCTGATATTTCTGGCGATACGGCTTTTTGGAATGAGTTATATGTTTTCTATCGTATAAGATTCTGATTTTCAATAATACTATGATTTAAATTATTTAATCCAAATTAATTATCAAAATCCTTATTCAGTAAATATTTCACTTGACAAATAAACCTGTCACCAGTTGTAAAGAATCTTGTAATACCAAAGGTAAGTTACTATTTATAAAGTAAGATTTACAATAATATTATTTAACACACAACACGTTTTTTTTTAAAATTTATGTTTAATATTTCTAGTTTCTTCGGATCTTGAGAACAGCTACATGAGAATTATTAAACTTGTAGTCCAACACCAAAAAAGTTTTGAAAGAATTTAAATGCTATTTCGAGAAGACTAATACACAATTTGTAATAATACAGATCCTATGTTAAGCTAGATAGCAAGACACAGAGTGGAAATATCTGGCCTACTATATTTTATATAACATTATTCATTCTTGGTCCATGATAAAAACGTTCCATTATATTTTATGCTCCACGATTGTTTCACCTGAAAGTTCATTTTTCCATTTAGTATTTCCATCGCTTTTATTACGATATCAACCTTTCCAAAAAGCATCTGTCAAAAACACGCCGAATAATAATCCTTTACGCCTTTTCTGACTTTTTAATTGTCCCTTTCATTTTCATCTCCAGAGGCAAATTAGTCACCCTCATTACATGTGTTGGGAAACGTAAAAAGTTCCCAAACAGGGGTCGGAGTGAAAAGTTATGGTGAAATAAATATACCGAACTCTTTACGGTCAAGCCTTTGTGCATTTTATTACAATTATACGGGAATACTCCCGGTCGTTGGAAGAATACGCTTTGAAAGAATAGTTTTTTTTTACAAGAGTTTTTTCAAACTTGCTTTTGTCGGATTCCGCTGTGTTAAAGAGCCCGTATGGTTTGTTTTAATTCCCTTTGTTCGTTTCATTCTCTTCAGCTGCGAATAATTTAATTATCCCTCTGCGAGTTTTTTTACACTCACTTTCAGTTTATTAAAGATTATTATTGACTTAGCTATTATTATTTATACTTATGTTAAGACGACCAGGTTCTACGTCATTCAAACATTCATTCATGAATAATGTTATTTTCGGTTCCATTCTTGTTCTTTGAATCTTTTTCCAAAGTATTTTTTCATGCAAACTATTCGCTTTGACTCAAAAAACAAATGCCATTACAGTATAAGTAGATATGAAAAGACTGATGTACAAAACTTGTATTTACTTTAACTATTTTGGGTAACAAGTTTTCAATTTCAATTCCATTATCCATATTTACGCTTTCACCTAAAAAGTAAAATAATAAAAAAAACTATTTATCGTGTTTAGGTCAATTTTCTGAATTTTAGCAATGCTTTATGTGCGGTGAAATAAAACATCGTGGAATGAAAATCTGGAAATGTGTGTCCACAAACTCGCTTAGGAGATATGGAGAGGAAGCATCAATGGGACACTTATTGACTGTTTACAGACAATTTCATTGGTAATCCAGCAATATTTGACTCGACTAAATTAAAAACTAACATTAATTTATTATTATTCTTTCGCTACCACAGTTTACATAGCATATTTAAGCTTGGGTCTCTCTAGTGAGCATGATTCATACTCGTATCAGAGGGAAACACTGGAAAACTGGAAAACATAAACACTGCGAAATAAACTCTTATTAAATCAACTTCCCAATCTGTCAATAGAATAGACGCAGAACTTAAGGAATAAAAACTTATTCGATACCGGGCGCAAACTACATACAAATTCCCAAAGTTCAGTACCGTTTGTAGTTAGTATTTTCTTTTGTAACGAAATTTAGTCGAAGATTTTTATATCAAAGAAGTACATAAGTACAATAGAAATACTTTTTATGACCTCTATGTTAATCTAAAATACACTTCTATTTTATAAGCAATTTTATTGATCAGCTATAGTTAGTGGCATTTGACTGGACGTAGAAGGTTGGAGCTGTTACTTTAATTTACCTTACGAAAGGCCTGTGACCATAACAACTGACTGACAATGATGATAAATCTCTTGTAAATTTTACTGGTAAGCCAATCTAATCTACCTCTTAGTCAACCGTAACATATTCTACACTACAATAAATAGGTATAGATAGGGTGTGAATATCTGAAGCTACCTTGGATTAAGCCTTTGATAGTACCGATGACTTTCAGGATATAATATGAGCAAAAGTATTTCTGATGTATTTCAACTGTAAAAAAACAGCTTGCAACCCAGTACGTATGATAAAACTAAACGTCAAAAATGATACCTTGCGGATTAAACCTTGAAATGTTTTGGCACGGCGCCAAAAAAATCGCTATCGAACTTATTGTGTTGCGCTGTCAAACTTTATATCTATGTGTATCTTTTAAATGTAAATGATTGCACTGATAAATACCATTTACTATAATGGTTCTAACGGAAACCATCGGTTATGACTCTTATCCAACAACAACAATAACAGCAGCCTATAATGTTCCCACTGCTGGGCTAAGGCCTCTCTCCCTTTGTGGTGGATGCTCCAATACTTCTCGTATTGGAGCATCCACCACGCTGCTCCAATGCGGTTTTGTGCAAATTTTGCAAATTTTGCAAAATCTGTGCGGAATGCACATGTAGCAGAATTTGTATGAAATTAGACACATGCAGATTTCCTCATGATGTTTTCCTTTACAGCCGACCAGGAGATGAATTTTAAACAAAAATTAAGCATATGAATATTCAGGGGTACTTGCCTGGGTTTGAACCCCTAATCATCGGTTAAGATGAAGGCGTAACCTCAGGGCCATCTCGACTCTAATCTTACTCCACTCCTTTTAAATATTCTCTACTGATACTGACGTTAGTCTCGACTAGTTCTAGCTAATAAATTAGTGACTTATTTTCTTACTACTTCCAGAGACCTTATGCGCGAAAATCCTAAAACTTTTAAGGAAACCGCTCTGAATTAGAATAAAAATGTGGATATAACGTCGAAACTTGTTCCCGCATTCAGCTAAAGGAGTGTTCTGCTCTTTGCGGAACATTGTAATGGAATGCCTCTTTGTTAGGTTTCCTTGTTTAAAAGAACATTTATATTTTTAAATGTTCCCGACATTTCCACAAAACCAATACAATGAAATCAAACTTAAACTTTCAATAGAATATTCCTCTTTATATATATACACTCAAAGTTTTTCCTTTCGTCATAGAATAATAATAAAAAAAGATGGACTTTTTGGCGATAGTAGATAATCATAGATTTGCCTCTGCCTAGTTTTGGAATGACACTGAATACGTTTTATTCTTTAAAAAAGCAGACTGAACATTTTGGGTTCGTGCAGCTCGAAATGATTCCGATGGAGATCCGACTAAACAATCATCATCAACTACCTGTAAATTTCCCACTGCTGGGCTAATTATTTTTCTTCATTTGAGGAGAAATTTTTGGAACATATTCCACCACGCTGTTCCAATGCGAGTTGGTAATTGGTTAAGATCTGACTAATGTTTTAAGCAAAATAAAAAAACTTTCTCTTGCTTACCATTATATTTATACCAATACTAATATATTATACATATTAATTATGATTCTCCTTATATTTATAAAATCAATGACAAGAATTGTATAAACGTAACAAGTAAGAGGAAACTTAAAACAGCAAGTTTCCGACTCCGCAAAGTCAATACACCATATATTGGACAAGGTATTTCATTCTGTAATATAATCTTGCTGGGACTTTAACATTTGCAAAGTCAATACATTCAAACTTATATAAATTCTTTAAAAAAACTAGTCGTATGGTTCTATACAATTTTATATAAATGAAAATAATTACTGTATTCTTTGTGTTACTATGTAATGTATTAAAGTAAAGTAACCTCTTAATGTTTCACTACTGGGCAAATTCCTCTCCCAATTGAGGAGATAGTTTATTTCGATATGCTACTATAGAGGTTGTTGAATAACGAGGCAGACTTTCATCCACCACGAAAAGGTTTTTTACGATGTTGCTTCACCATCATATACCAAATACATATAACACATGAGATCAGTGGTTGCCTTAGGTTTGAGCTCAGAATCATCGGTTAAGATTGACGTGTTAAAACCGTCTGCGCTATCACTAAAGCAATAGTAATATAAGTAACTAGAGACAAGTTCCGGCTACGCACGGGTGCAATGCTGATACAAAATATACTACAGAATGTTTGATTAACTTTTTTGAAGATATTTATAATGTTCAATACTGTTATTGCAAAAATAAGTTTATTTACGACATCAGCTTAGAAATTAAATTTATTTGTGTTTCTCCCCCATTTTGTATATCTCTTATACATATAAATCTTCTTGAATCAAATCTTGAATGTTTATCTTTTGAAAAAATCCGTGGCGTAGTTTTAAAGATCTAAGCATAGGGACAGACAGCGGTAAGAGACTATTTTATGATATGCTATGAAAATGATACAATACAAATACAATCATGAAAAAGAATATCAGGAGTGTATATTGTTGGTTCTTCTCGGTAAAAATACGTTCCGAACGCGACCAGCGTTTGACGATTCGAAAGTACTTGTAAGTCTATTTGAATAAAAATATTTTATTCGTTGGAATACGCTTCGTGTATTTGTAAAAAAACAGCAGTGAGCTTATTTAAATCATTGAGGTGTGAATCTGCAATGTACGGCAATATAAGCTGGCGTTCCCTGTAACTAATCATGACATAAACTTACTATAGTATTTTTGTATATGGAACATTGACTGTCTAACAATTGCCCTTAATATTAAGATGAACGGTAGTAAATACAATGATGAATGTTGAGGCGAGATGACCAAATGGTTAGAACACGTGCATCTTGCAATCACCACTGAATATTCGTGTGCTTAATTTGTGTTTATAATTTATTTCGTTCACGACGGTGAAGAAAAACATCGTGAGAAACCCTGCATGTGTCTAATTTCATAGAAATTTTGCCACAGGTCTACCCCACCAATCCACATTGTGTGGTGGAATATGTTCCGAAACTTCTCCTCGAAGGGAGAGAAGGCTTTAGGCCAGCAGAAGGAAATTTACAGGCTGTGCTGTTGTAAATACAATGATGTTACAATTATACCTTATTGATTACCCTAAGTTCGTTGACACCACACCAAAGAAATAGATTGACGATTAGAGAAGAAAAAGGTCCTAACTGTTTTCTCTTTGCCTTTTTTATCATATAGTAATATATTTTTCTGATTAGCAGTCTCTCGTTGAATATATTTTTAACGTTACACGGATAAAAAAAATCACCGTTACCGAAAGTAATTAATCACCCTAATTACATATTGTTAGAATGCAAAAAAAAAGTTTTACCCGAAAGGCTTTCGGTGAAAAGTTATGCTCGAATAAATACCCAAAACTCTATCGAATCCTGAACTCGCAGTAGCCGTAGAATAAAAACAGCGAGACAACTCACCGTTACCGGTTGGCGTTCAAACGAGAGCGTTTTACTGTAGTTATATAAAAATCGACCAGACTTCGAATGGAAGCGAATGCTTTTATTTCAGATTATTTTAAGTCGATATCATACAAATAGTATAGCGCGGCTTCTATCGTAATTAATTCCAAAGGAAATGAGTGAATACATTTTTGATTTCCAGGCAGGATATATTAATTTAAATAATTGTATTATCTAACATGACTGTATTTTTTTTTAAACGTTGAAAAAGAGTAACTACTGAGTTTCTTGCCGGTTCTTCTCAGTACAATCTACTTTCCGAACCGGTGGTAGTTTCCTCAATTGTTATATGACGATTCAAAAGTGGTTGAAAAAGCCCACTTGAATAAAGTTTATTTTGATTTTGATATCATATTATAAAATGCTCGACTCTCAAGCGTATGCTCATCTCTAGCTATAGCTCATCCTTTTTCCTGTGACAACACTAGCCTAATGTCATAAAAAACTTCTCTCAACAAATAAAAAATATTATTTTATTATAAAAAATAACTGTATTAGCTTTAATTTTGTATTTATATCAAGTTATTAATGTAATATATAAAAAGTATATTAATATACTGAGTGTCGTTCGTTAATGTGCAGTGTTTTCTTGTGTTGTGTTCGTCAGCTGACATTACGCAGGTAACGAACTCAATTTTAAAAAGTTTTCTTGTTCAACTTCTTGTTATCCCTCTAACTTACTATAGAAACCCTATTTCACAATTTATAAGTCAAATATTATAGCAACTGTTTGATCACACTGAGGCCGTCTATATTATTTTATCTCATAACTTCTATTTTTTATAAAACATGATGACTCGTAGCACCAAGGCGCGTCAGGCCGAGGAACAACTCCAGCTGACGCTCCAGGAACTAAAAGCATCCAGGACTCAGTGTGATCTACTGTTAAAAGAAAGGGATGATAATGAACAAGAATTCTTGCAAATTCTTAATAAAAACAACGCATTAAAATCTGAGCTTTCGCAGTTACATTTACGATATGTAGAAATGGAAGAACAAAATAATAATTTGCAAGAAATAGTCAGTGGGTTTGATAATTGCAGAGATGAGTATGAGCAAGCTCTTATGCTCACCAATGACTTAAAAGCTAAATTACATAAGGCCCAACTATATATATCAGAATTAGAAAACAATAACCTCAACTTGAAGGCCTCTCAAACCCAGTGTCTATATGATGAACTGGTTGGATATAAAGCCACATTAGTGTCCCCGCTCACCAGTAACAAAGATTTCGACAATTGATTTGACTGGTGATGACATGGGTTCTTCCAGTCTAGTATTAAGTAATAATAAATTCAAGAAATATATTAAAATTAATAGGTATATTAAGAAAACACAAAAATTGATAAAATCTAGAAATAATTGCCTTAATTATGAAAAAATCTGTAAGGAAAGAAATACACTCAAATTAAAAATGATTGAGTATAATAAGAATGTGAAACATATGAGACAAGGTTATGAGGCTGATGTGACTGCTCTTCAGGCTGAGATATCATATTTAAAAAGCTCCTTAGACACCATATCAAAAAAATATGAATTGTCCCAAAATGAAATTACTGGTCATATCGCAGCCATGAACAATCTACTAGACTTAAGTAAGTATAATTCGGAGCGCTTTGACTCTCTCATAAACCACTATGCTTGTGATTGTCGGGACGCTTCTGACTCTGGGGATCGTTCTGGGCTGTGCTCTGGTATGGTGCCTCCATCTCAGTCAACAGCTCATGTCAGCGCCATACCAAGCAAAACACATCATGCTCCTCCCAAAAAATGTACTAAAATTTATAGTGATGGAATGGGAAGAGATATGGGTGTTTTGCTCAATGACATGTGTAGGGGACAATTAGTAACAAATTATTGTATGCCAGGTGCAAGTTACTCTCATATAATGAATAGTATTTTGAATTGTACTCATTGTCCTTCTACTACACTAATCATACTAGTTGGGAGAAGGGGAAATGTGAACAAAAAAATTCTTGATTATTATTACACTAAATTATTAAATTTAAATGTAGAAAGAATATTAATGTTCACATTTCCTTATATTAAAGATATGCCACAGGAAAATGCAATCAGATTTAAATTAAATAATAGGTTACATATAATGACAAATAGTTATTATGTATCAAAAAATGACATCAATAATAAAATTGAATTAATTGATATTAATAATATAATTAATAATAGTTCATGTTTATTGACATGTGATAGGTGTCACCTATCAAATTTTTATAAGAGACAGATAGCAAGCACGCTATCATATTTTATTGTTACAAAATCAACCAACTGTTTGGTTGACCAGACAACTGCTTCTATTGAGCAGTATAATAATACAAGACCATATATTTTGGAATATGTTCCAAGTAATTTAAATTAAACTCTAAGACAATAGAGGTAGTCTCTGGCACCAATAGTATAGTTACCATAGAAGCCAATAAAAAGAAAAGGAAAATAACAAATAATAAAATTGTAAACCTGATGCACCAAAATATTCAAGGAATGTTAGGGAAGGACCTAGATATTGAATTATTTTTGACCTGTAATGATATTGATATTTTGTGTTTAACTGAACATTGGCTTCTGAATTATCAGGTCATGTTTAACTTTAGTGGGCACCAGTTGGCTAGTTTGTTCAGTAGGAATAAAACTATTCGCGGTGGCTCTTTAATACTTATGAGTAAACACTTTAAATTTAAGGAACGTAAAGATATTGTGAGCCTTTCTATTGAGCAAACTATAGAAATAGCCTGTGCAGAGCTTGAGCGTGTCATTGTTGTATGCGTATACAGGCCCCCTAGTGGATTATATGAATTGTTTGAAAATGTATTGGAAAATGTTTTATCAAAATTATCTGAATGTAATAAAGAAATTATTGTTTGTGGAGATTTTAATATAAATTTACTGCATAATACAACCACAAGTATTAGATTCAGATCATTGTTAAATTCATATAATCTGGTAAATCTGTTCTTAGAACCAACTAGAATAACAGATTCCACAGCAACTTGCATAGACAATATATTTGCAACCCATATTCCACAAAATAAAATGATTATTAATAAACTAAATTCAGATCACTGTGGACAACAGGCTTTATTTAATTTTCATATTAATAAAATAAGCAATTGTGAAAAAATAATGTTTGTTCCTTTGACCAGAAGTCGTATTGAGAAGTTTAGAAGTAATATTATGGCCAATCTCCTTCACCTAACTCTTAGTGATAATCCCAACGTTTTGTATAATAACCTATTTAAATTAATTAGAAACAAGTTTAATGCAATATTCACTTCTAAAACAGTTAATACAAAAAACTTTTTGAAATTCAATGATTGGGCTACTATTGGAATTCATAAAAGTAGGCAACGAATGTACGAGCTTTATAATGAAAGGACGTACAATCATAGTGCCACTTTTGCCAACTATGTAAGTAACTATTCAAAATTATTTAGAAAAGTGTGCTTTCTGGCTAAGTCTTTAACTATAAAAAATAGAATTAAGAATGCACATAACAAAATAAAAATGACCTGGAAAGTTATAAATTGTGAAACTGGTAGAAGTGGTAATCGGAGCTCCGAATTAAACTTAAATTATAATAATAAAGTCATAAATAGTGAACGGGAAGTTGCTTCAGTTTTTGAACAATTTTTTGCTGACATACCAGTTTCCACAACTAGGTTACTTATTTCTTCTCCAGCTGTTGCCGAATCATTGATGAAAGAAAATGTACGAGAATGCAAATCAAAATTTAATTTTAGCCCTGTAAACACCAATATCATAATTTGTGCATTTAAATCATTAGACATTAAGAAAACTGCTGATCTATGGGGTATTTCTGTAAAGGTGATAAACTCAATTATTGATGTGATTGCACCTTATCTTGCAATAATATTCAATGATTGTGTTCAGCGTGGTATATTTCCTGACCTGATGAAACATAGTAAAGTCATTCCAATATTTAAATCTGGTAGCACTTCAGATCCTAATAACTATAGGCCTATCTCAATATTACCTACCCTCAGCAAAATATTTGAAAAAATTATTTTAAATCAATTATTAGCATATTTCAATAGACACAATCTGCTTCACAGAAAACAATTTGGATTCATGAGGGGTCGCTCGACTACCGACGCAGGTATCGAACTTATAAAAAATATCTATGAGGCCTGGGAGGGGTCGCAGGATGCCTTGGGGATTTTCTGCGACTTATCCAAAGCCTTTGATTGTGTTCAGCATGAAACTCTGGTCAGGAAACTATATCACTACGGAATTAGAGAATGTGCACTCGACCTTCTGACTTCCTATCTTAACAATAGAATTCAGAGGGTTGACGTTAAAGGGACAAGGTCTCCTGGGGTATCAGTTGGTATGGGGGTCCCACAAGGATCAATTCTTGGACCTTTTCTATTCCTCATATACATAAATGACTTGCCCTTTCTTGTTGGGAACAAACATGATATAGTATTGTTTGCTGATGATACCTCTTTGGTTTTTAAAATTTATAGGAAACAGGTTCAGTATGACGATGTAAACAATGCTATGTCCGATATAGTACATTGGTTTAGCGTAAATAATCTTAGATTGAATAATAAAAAAACTAAAATTGTAAAATTTAGCACACCAAATGTGCAAAATGTAAAACCCGATGTACTTATCAATGGGGAATCGATGGATCCAGTTGAAACAACTGAATTTCTTGGCCTTACTCTTGATGCCAAGTTACAGTGGCTCCCCCACATAAACGGATTGGCGGGTAGACTGAGTTCTGCGGCATTTGCGGTCAAAAAAATTAGATTACTTACTGATGTTGATACGGCTCGACTAGTATATTTTAGTTACTTTCATAGTATAATGTCCTACGGTATTATGCTTTGGGGTAACGCAGCCGCTATCCAAAATATATTTGTGCTGCAGAAGAGGGCTATTCGTGCAATCTATAACCTAGGAGCCAAGGAATCATTAAGGCATAGATTTAAAGAAATTAAGATATTGACTGTTGCTTCTCAATACATATTTTGTAATGTTTTGTATGTACGGAAAAATATTAATGTTTTTATGAGAAAATGTGATTCTCATAACATTGGTACAAGGAACAAACACAATCTTGTTACTCCTGTTACTCGACTGCATAGAGTCAGTAACTCTTTTGTGGGGCAATGTATACGCTTCTACAACAGGATCCCAGAAAGCGTTCAAAATGCTTCTATTGCCAAATTTAAAAAAATTGTTAAGGAACGCTTGTGTGCAAAAGGTTACTATACAATTAGCGAGTTTATGTTTGATAGCACACCTTGGGAATGAAACGATCGCCTCCTGGCTATTTCTAATCATATACTACTATGTACCTTATAAATTTGACAAAAAAAAATAACAGAAAAAAAAAGACCCGCTGAGTTTCTTTCGCCGGTTCTTCTCAGGTCAGGGTGTTCCTTTTTCCGAACCGGTGGTAGTGTTTATTTGACAATCAATAAGTAAGTGTAATGCTTTTATATTGAATAAAGGAATTTGAATTTGAATTTGAAAAAAATATATTAAGTTTTGTCTAAATGTCATATCTGTCTAAATGTCACGTGACATATGAAAAATAAAATTGACTCAACACCCTGTCTGGATGGGCTCACAAATGAAAACACTCAGTACTTTTGGTGTACCTTTTTCAAAGGTTAGTAAGTCAGTACAATATCACTGTCTGGCTTGGTGAAGTGGCTAGATATGTGACAAATTCTGAGGTCCTGGATTTAAACCCCAGATCGCACCACTTAAAAGTATTTCGGTTTTCTAAAAAAATATCATTAACAATCCTGAGTCTGGAATTTGAAAGTGCAGTAGGTCTTATATATGATTAAAAGTATATACTATATCTCAACTCCAAAATATCTCTTACTGAACATCACATAGTAGTCACATTATTATTACATCTACAAAGTATATGATACTAGATGTAATTGTAGTTAACTGACATTACTTACTATATCGTATGTTGGAAAAGAGCAACTCATGAGCTTTCTTGCCGATTCTACTCCGTATCATCTGCATGCCCAACTAGTAGCTTTGCGTTTAAGTTCTGTAAAATGACGATTCAAAAGTTCTTGCAAAAATACACTTGAATGAAGTATAGTCTAATCTTTAACTTCTATAGGATAATTGAATCTCATCAGGATCTCTATGTCCGTTGAGGATCAATGTAAGTTACAATTTTTCATTTTCATTCATTTTTGTTTTCAAATTTTAATCGTTTCCCACTTTATTCAATATTCAAAAGGAAATCCTGCTCTAATGTTAAGGCTTAGAGCAAAAGACTAAAAATATTCCAATCAAAGAGCGACCGTCAGTAAAAATTATGCACGAATAAATATTCAAAACTTTTTCTGTCGAAACCTTTGTGCTCGTCACTGGAATAAAAATACGCCAGGCGACCAGATACGAGCTTAGAAGGTTCTCTGGCGCGAATGTGAAAACTAAATCATTCTGTTATTTTAAAACGCCAGAATCGAATTAGGAATTCACCGCATATCGAAGTTTTGGAATGAAAATTGAGTGAATTGATATTTTTCATCGAGCATTTGTTTTATAATATATATTTATGATAACCGTTGGCGGATGTGTATATGGGCCACCTCATGGTAAGTAGTCAGCCCCACCACAATCAATGGCGACGTGAGAAATATTAGCCATTCCTTACATCGCTAAAGCGCCACCTACATTTGGAACTATAATGTTATGTCCCTTGTGCCTCCAGTTTCATTGGCTGCCTCACCTTTCATACCGGAACACAACAATAAGTGCTGAGTTTGGCGGTAGAATATCTGATGAGTGGGTACCAATATGTTACATTTATAATTTCAGGGACAGATTAAGTATTCATTCATAGATTTCTCATTGTGAATGGCGTTCGAGTTGTTTAAGATACATTTTTTGTATTCAGTTTGACAATTTTTGTGATTTTGTGATGACAAATTATTTATTTGTAATTGAATTATTGTGATAAGCATGGGTAGTCCCGACTAGGGTAGTGAGTCGTCAAACGTGCTGACAGCTGATTAATTCAACTTGTCCCCTTCCACGAGGCAGGCGCTTATGACTGACAACTTGTTGTAGTTATGTTTTGATATCTGGCTTGTCATAGAAGAATAAAGTTAGTTGTCAATGACGTGATGTCTTTAATTTACAACATGGTGGCAGCGGTGGGATAAAATATTAATAAATAATATTTAAAACGCGAGAAATGCGCTAAATATTTATTTATTATATAATTATTTGTTTTACAATATACATACAATATGGAACACGCGCGACCGCCATCTGAGTTAAATATGGTCGGAGTCGGCGGACCTGTCGGCCGAGCTGAGGTATGGAAAAAATGGAAGCAGCAATTTTTATTATTTTTGAAGGCTTCAGGAGTACATGCTGAGTCAATGACTGTTCAAGCTAGTTTATTGATTAATCTAATAGGTTCAGACGGATTTGATATATATCAAACTTTTACATTTGTTCAAGAACAAGACCGTGATGACGTCAATGTATTGTTAAAAAAGTTTGATAGCCATTTTGGTATTAAATCAAATGTCACATTGATGAGATACAAATTTTTCTCAAGAAACCAAGAAATAGGTGAATCCATTCATGAGTATGTCACAGCGCTGCGCCTTTTAAGTAAAAATTGTGAATTTTTGACATTAGAAGAAGATTTGATTAAAGATCGAATTGTATACGGTATTCATCAAATTACGGTCAGAGATCGTTTACTGAGATGCGAAGAGTTAAATTTAGATAAAGCAATAAAGATTTGTGAGGCAGAAGAAATATCAAAAGAAAGTGAACTTCAAATGAGTAGCAAGAATGGTGTCGGGAGTACTGCATACGTCGATGGCGTGAAAGTGAGAGGTCGTGGCCAAGATGTAGTACCAGAATGGAGAGCTCAAGCGCGGATTAGTAAGCCTACAGGCACTTCAATTCAAGGACGTAAAAATATTAATGCTGGTAAAAGTCGCTGTTCAAGGTGTGGTTTTACACAATGTGGTATAAACGGCGATTGTCCGGCTCTACATCTTCGGTGTTTTTCATGTGGTAATCAAGGACATGTTGCGCGAATGTGTAAGTCGTATCGTTTTTCAAATAGATCTGCTCAGAATAAGGTCAATCAAGTATATGAAATTGAAGATGACAATAATGTTAGTAATAGTAATTCTGTTGATAATAATTTTTTAATTTCTGTAGTTGAAAATATAAAAAATACTTCAGAGGACTGGAGTCAGGAACTTATCTCTGTAAACGGAAAGGAAAATTTTAAGTTGGATACAGGTGCTGATTATAACGTAATGTCTTATCGTAGATTTAAAGAGTTAGGTTTTAATGATAATATTATAATTAAAAAACAAATACCTTTAGTGTCATATACACGTAACACGTTACCGATAAAAGGAATTTGTTTTCTGCCTTGGTCTTATAAAAATGTGACTTATAAATTAAAGTTTGCGATAGCTGACATGGAATGTAATAGTGTGCTAGGTCAAAAATCATGTGTGGTTCTAGGCTTAGTTAAACGTATACGAGCTATTGAAATATCAAATTATAACGATGTTTTTGAAGGATTGGGATGTTTACCGGGGAAATATCATATAGTCGTTGATCAATCCGTTTCACCGGTCATATCGGCATCCAGAAAAATTCCTCATGGCTTACAGAATCGATTAAAAGAGGAGTTAGAAAAAATGATACAGTTAGGTGTTATTAGGAAAGTTGCATATCCTACACAATGGGTTCATCCATTGGTACTTGTAGCAAAGAAAAATAATGGCATTCGTGTTTGCTTAGATCCACGTGAGCTGAACAAAGCAGTACAACGTTCTCATTTCCAACTTCCGACTGTATCCGAATTGGCATCCAAGCTGCACGGTGCGCGGTTTTATTCTGTGTTAGATGCTACCGCTGGTTTTTGGACTGTGGCGTTGGATGACGAGAGTGCAGACTTGTGCACATTTAGCACCCCTTTTGGTAGGTACCAATTTCTTCGTCTTCCATTTGGTATCAACTGTGCCTCAGAAGTTTTTCATGGTAAGTTAAGACAATTTTTAGAAGATCTAGATGGTGTAGAAAGTTATATTGACGATGTAATTGTTTGGGGTGAAACAAAAGAGATTCACGATAAGCGTTTAAAAGCACTATTAGAGAGAGCTAGAGAAATTAATTTAAAGTTTAATAAGGATAAATGTAAATTTTGTGTGGAAGAAGTTAAATATTTAGAACATGTTTTTAATGCCAAGGGTATTAGTCCGGACAGTGATAAAATCAAAGCAATTAAAGAAATGCAAACACCGAAAGATAGAAAAGATTTAGAAAGATTCTTAGGTGCAGTTAATTATTTATCTAAATTTATTCCTAATCATTCAGAGATAGCTATTCCTCTGACAAATCTTTTAAAAAAAGATAATCAGTGGCGCTGGGAAGAAAGCGAACGTATAGCATTTGATCGATTAAAAGAGGCAGTCACGAGCGCAGGTGTTTTGGCGCTTTATGACCCATGTCAGCCCGTTGTAATGTCAGTAGACGCGTCATGTAATGCGTTAGGAGCTGTACTACTGCAGGGTGGTCGCCCTGTGGAGTATGCATCTCGAACCCTTACTGACGCACAAATAAGGTATGCACAAATCGAAAAAGAAATGTTGGCGATCGTTTTCGCATGTGAGCGATTTCATCAATATGTTTATGGTCAAAAAGACGTAGTTGTAGAATCTGATCATAAACCATTAGAAAGTATTTTTAAAAAACCTTTAATGTCTGTCCCAGCGAGATTACAACGTATGCTGTTAAGAATTCAAAGTTATGATTTAGTTGTTACGTACGTTCCAGGAAAGTATATGTATATTGCTGACATGTTGTCCCGAGCAGCACTGCCTGATCGGTATAGTGATGAAGTGCATAGTAATATTGTATATCAATTACAAATGATAATTGGAAATATACCGATGTCTAATGACAAGTTAAGCTTAGTAAAAAGGGAAACTAAAAAAGATAACGAGTCGCAAATATTATTAAATTACATAAATTCGGGTTGGCCAAGTCATAAATATAATGTTTCTAATGAGGTAAAATCATATTGGTCAATAAAAGATGAATTATATGCCGTAGATGGAGTTTTGTTTAGGAATAACGTTGTATTTGTTCCGAAAGCATTGAGGAATGATATGTTAAAGATTGTTCACGAGGGACATTTAGGCATTGATCGTTGTAAAAGGAGAGCAAGGCAAGTGATTTTTTGGCCCAGTATGTCCCGTGATATTGAGGAGTATGTAAGGCGATGTCGTACGTGTCAAGAACATACAAACGCACCTTCAAAAGAACCAATGCTACCAATAGAAATACCTGCACTGCCTTGGGCTAAAGTAGGGTCAGACATTTTTGAATTTCGTAAAAAATATTATCTTATTGTAACAGATTATTATTCTAACTTTGTAGAAGTTTGTAAATTGAATAATATCACATCTGGTTTAATTATAGAAAATATGAAGGACATATTTTCGAGACACGGTATTCCTACGGTTTTGATAACTGACAATGGTACGCAGTATGCTAGTCGAGAATTTAAAAAGTTTGCTGTTGAATGGGGATTTGATCACGTTACATCTTCTCCGAATTATGCACAATCGAATGGTAAAAGTGAACGCGCGGTACAAACTATTAAAAATATCTTAAAAAAATCTATCTCGAGTAAAGAAGATTTTTCGTTAGCCCTTCTTAATTACAGAAATACTCCTAGAGATGGCCTGAGTTCTCCAGCTCAGTTACTAATGGGTCGAACATTACGATGTAAATTACCTGTACATCCTAATGTATTAAAACCAAAGCCTATTGATCCAGCTGAATATAATACTATGATTAAGAAACAAAACAAAGCTAAGATGTATTATGATAGACATTGCAAAACTCTACCGATTTTAAAAGAAGGTGACCCTGTAATTTGTATTGATGGAAAATATAGGAGTAGGGCTAAGGTAGTCGGTCCTACCAATGCTCCTAGATCATACATTGTACAAAATGATATAGGCCGTAAGTTTAGACGAAATCGTCGTCATTTGATAATGTAAGTCTAATGAAAACTCTGATAATGACAACAGTTTTGATGTGTTTAGTGACGCTAACGAGGATGTAAGTTCATCAGAAGATTTGCCTTTACTTAAAGATGTAGATATTTCAAAAGATAATGTAAGCATTGCAAAACCTACATCCCCGAGGCCTTTTCGTAGAGCCAAAGAAGTAGCAAAGCAACGTATAGCTCAGAATATATTTAAATAGTTTCTTTATATTAAGAAATATGTTGTGTGATATTTGTCTTTTTTATTTTTCATTTTTTTTAAAGGGGAAGTGTTTGGTTATGTTAGTTACTTTAGTACTTATTTTGTGTTTTGTTTATTAGTTGTTATTTTGTGCGAATAACATGTTTGTTCAAGTTTAATTTTAATACTTATTAAAAGGGGAAGATGTTGTAGTTATGTTTTGATATCTGGCTTGTCATAGAAGAATAAAGTTAGTTGTCAATGACGTGATGTCTTTAATTTACAACACAACTTATGGACTCTCAATCCAAAATCATCAACCTAACCGTATTATATTTTGTGTAATTGTACTGGGAAATGCAACAACTATGTGGTTGTCAATTACAACGAGTCATTATTTCTTATATTGAGCCATAATCACGCCCATCATGGAGAAAAACCGCCAAGAACATTTTAGAGGTCCTCCTCATGCCCGACATTTGTTTGTGTATGTGTATATTATGTAATATAATATAATAATACCGGATAGATCGTGATACACTTTATTATGTATGAACAGGTATTCCATCTACATATTTTGTATGGCTACTATTTCCATTATATTGTCACCGTATTGGCGAATATTGATACATACAATAAAGAAAATATTCCCCAACTATAAGGTCAGCATTCACTTTGTGTTTATATATTTAATTTCTATAAATAAACCCGTACGATTGGGTTGCTAGTGTAATAATATTTTTAATTTAGTCAAACCTCTTTTGATCTTATTAATATAATTTGATCAATTGATAAAAAAAATGTTTCATTTTTCATATCGAAATTAAATCTTTGTCGTGTCGAACAAATGTTTCGTTTAAAACATATTTACGTAGCTGTTAATACACTAAAGAGTAGTCGTTATGTACAGTCGGAGTAAGAAAACCTTCATCAGTTTTCAAATTAAATCCTTTATCAACTTTTAGTACCTTTTGAATCTAAACATCAAATCATTGCGACGCAATACGTCATTCTCGATCGGTAAAGCAGATTATCGCTCATACACAAGTGTGACTCAGACACGAAAAAAGGTCTTAAGGTGACGAACCTTTTCTCATCCCGACTGTACTCTTTGTCGTGTGGCGTGAGTTACAGCTGTAAACTAACTTAACGCGGAAGTATTGTGTCATTATGAATAATACTGTAATTTAAATTAATAATGTTTGAAAATAAAACTATTAACTCATTTTAATTATTAATTACTAAGAGCTTCAAACTTTGTTTTAACACGTTTTGTAGTTTTGAATTTGTTTTATTTGTTTTGAATTCGCTGTCATTTATGGAAATGCATTTTTATTTATGGGCATAGAGCCTAAAGATTAATAGTGGAAGATTAAGTTATTTTTATAAAATAGATGGACATATAAATGGGCCACCTGATGGCAAGTGGTACCCATAGACAATTGTACTGTAAGATATTTTAACCATTGATTAATTCATTAAATCACTAAAGTGCCACCAATCTAAGAGGTAAGATTTTATTTCCCTTGTGTCTATAGTTACACTGGCTCACTCACACTTCGAACCGAAATACAGCAATTAAGGATCGCTATTTAGCGATAGAATATATTATGAGTGGGCGGTGCAAAGGCGAGCTCGCACAAAGCCTAAACAAAATTGCTGGGGTTTACCCTTATTTGGTTTGATTTTATGATTCACATACAGACTTATCTGTATTAGACTTACATTATATATTTTTACATGTTTATTTGTGTCTATCCTGTATTTGTACTTTCTTTTTTTTGCTTCTGTTTATCTGGAGATCAGCGATCAGCGATAAGTCCGCCTCGAGTAAATCTTATCTGTGTTTTATTTTTAGTTTAATCGTCGTACAATAAAGAGCACACTGGTTTACCAAACGGAGAGAGTCGTTTCTATGTTCTTAAACTGTCATTTTAATGTATTAGTCATTTACCAGTCATGGCATATTTGGTGCGGGTGTCCTTACTATTAGATGATGTTTATCAACCTCGACTAATAGCTCGATAATATTCTCGCAGAGCAGGTCATTGACCCTGATATCCAGCAGTCAGATTTCGTGGTATTAAGATGACGTTCAAACCATAAAAAATCCATTAAAAATCCTAAAGTTCTCGTCTTAATTTCATTTATTTAAGCATAAATATTCGCCCCCGAGACCAAATGGCCGCTTGTAGAACAAGTACGAACAAGTTGAATTCCACGACTAAACTTCCAACAAGTAAAAGAATGAATGAACGATATAAAACACTTCACTCCCGGCCAATTAGGGATATTAATTAGCTAAGAATCTATTCACGGACAACTTCGGAAGTAAAATTAATTTGTAGATTAGACTCGTTTTAAAATGTAATTATTGTAATGTCGGTTCGTTTTGGGCTGTTGTTAATTTCAATTCGAATAATCGAGGCGATCTAAATGTTAATTTTAATGTGACATACAAAAATAAGAACATAAATAGTTTGAATTAAAAATTAATAAAAAAAAACTCACAAAGACTTAACGGCTGTTTGCTTGATTCGAGTGTATTTTTAAATACAATTGCTAGTAAAAATAATTTTAAAGAAAAAGGTAATTAGAAGATATTAATGACTAAGCTTTTAGTCCTTTCAAAGGATAGGCCTTACTTAGCAATGGGGTATTTAGAAACTTACTAAATTTCCGTATAGTTGATTTGTGCTTAGAAATCACTGCTGACCCGTCCTGGCTTCGCAGGGTTCAATGCTGACTAAATATATATTATTACATAATGTATTTATGTAGGAACGAACTCACCTTTCTTATCATTAGACAATACAAAACAATCAAATATAATAAATATATCAAATTAAATTACATACTGTAAAAAGTCTGCATTCATCTATACAAAATGAACAATGTTTTTACAGTACTTAAATAGACAAGGATTAATGTATCGCTTAAAATCACTTCGTAAATAAACCATTACTTATCGTAAAAAGTAAGGGATAAAAATGGTTATTGTGGGTCAACCCTAAGAGATATACATATACCATCGGGGACTTTTTGTGGGCCTTTTTAAGGTTTACAATACCGTGGCATATCATTTTGATCTATCGCATAGGGTTCAACCGGCGTTTGCAATGTTAGTAATTTATTTATTTCGACAGCACATTAGAAACCTCTAAAATTATCAATCTTTCTCTACTACATTATGAATGTCAACAATAAAAACCTGTAAATTTTCCACTGCTAGACTAAAGCCTCCTCTCCCATTGAAGAAAAGGTTAATTGCATATTCCACGCCGGTTGCTGGATTCAAATGCGGCAGAATTTCGTTTAAATTAGACACATGCAGGTTTCCTCGCGATTTTTTCTTCACCGCCGAGAAAAAAAATTTTAAACACAAATTAAACATATGAAAATTCAGTGGTGCTTGCCTGGTTTTGAATCTGCAGTTATCGGTTAAGATGCACACTTTCGAGCCACTGAGCTATCTCGACTCTATGTTAGTATGCGTGTATTATACATAATATAAACCTTCCACTTGAAACAGTCTTTGTATGAAAAAAACATCATCAAAATCAGTTATGTAGTTTTAAAGATCTAAGCATACACAAGGAGAGACTTTTGTTTTACACTAGTGACGGAAAACGTCGTGAGAAAATCTTCAAAACGCGATGTTTAAATAAAAATATATTAAGACAGAACATCTTGTAAAAGCTCAGATTAACTTTACCTTTGGTACCGAAATTAGCATTAATAAATAGTAATGGAGAACAGCGTTGTCAATTCGAAAACATTAACTTGTATAATAGACTAAATTCAGAGTCACTCGCGAACAAGATACAAGTTTCGGATAAAGACGAGTCATTAAGAATATCAAGAAAACAATGTTAATAAATATTAAGAAACAAACAGCGAATTCGAAATGAGAAATCTTAATAAATTGGAATAAACTCAAACGGATATTAATAAATTAATTACTTGGGATATGAGATTGTACAACCTATTTATTGAATATTTAATCGAATCAAATTATAAGTTATTTAAGAAGGCTCTAAGCACTAAATATATAATCGTTATATTAAATGTTTTTTATTGCTTCGTAATATATACTTTATGTAACGATAATTTTTTAATTATATACTTCGCGGGGCGTGTGGGTAGAAACCACCCACTTATTAGATATTCTTCCACCATATATACTCAGTATTTTTAAATGTTGAAAAATAGTAAATACTGAGTTTCTTAACGGTTTCTTGTAAGAATCTGCATTCCAAACCGGTGGTAGCTTCACTTTATATAGATGTTGAATGGCGATTGAAAATTGTACGCAAAAACCTACTGGAATAAAATGTATTTTGGTTTTGATATTTTTTAATTTCACCATTGTCTATAGTATACCATCAGGGGGGCATCATCATCAATTGACAAGTTTATGTGAAATAGTTTTTGAGATATGAGGGGTCAAAAGTGGCTCCAAATGGTTCGCGTTACATTACACACGGTGCTGCCAATTCTGTTACTTGAACTTGGCTTGACGCACTACCGCGTATCTAGATAGCTATCAATATCTATATATTTCATTGTAATTAACCGCAATTTAAAATGTACGAATATATTAAAGCTTAAAATTATATTTCACTATAAATAGTTAAAGTAAGCTCCGAAATAAACTTTTCAACAAATTACACGGATCGCTTTAATTGAACCGCGCGTGTTGAATGAATGATTCGGACTCCGTTCAGCTTTACATTCAATGAAATTTATTGCAAAAACGCTAATTATCTGGAAATTGATATAAGCTTATGTTTGAGAATTTTTCGTATTAAAATCACATGTTTGTTTAATTTATATTTTAAACTAGCTGTGCCCGCGACGCCGTTTGATTGTAACAAACAACAATTCGCAAATTTTACGCAACTTATCAAAACTGTATTAGGCAGCTTTTTTATGTTAAGTCTTTGGTGGAAGGAATCCGACATGATGGCGCTATTGTGATATTGCGCGAGGGCTGAGCGGTACTGGATGTACCATGGCTTTATTATTATATTATATATGATTCTCAATTAAAAGTAGTCTGGGTTACTCCTTACTAAATCAACTATCTGTCAATTGACGTCCCATCAAAATCGGTCCAGCCGTATCAGAAACTAGCCGGAATAAATAAGCAAACAGAGGGACAGACAAAAATTGTTAAACATGTTAGTTTCGTAGATGTACCGTAAATACATACATATGCATTTAGTGGAGAGCCATTATTTTAATATTACAAACAGACACTCCAATTTTATTATATGTGTAAATGAGATAACGTATGAACTGCAATTCCATTTTCGTAAAATTTCCTTTATACGCATAAGCGAATTCAAAATGAATCTTTCCCAAAAAATAATAAATTCCAATAATCCTATTTTTGCTTAAAATTATGTGAATCATTTGAATCTCGAGACAGGATCTAACTCTAGGATCTAAGCTGCAACTTAATTTGTTCCATTTAAATCCTTCGTTGGTGTAGTAACTGGCTTATAAGGCTAACGATCTTAAGGTTTTAAGTTTAAAAATCGAATCGGAACTATAGTTTTCGGTTTTTCTGTTAAAATAATCTTCATCCGTCTTGGCTACGTTTACACTTCCAAGCCTTCAGTCTAAACTTTCGTTATAAAAAACTAACCTTTAAGAAAAGTTTTTACAATATATCGTTATGGCTAAATTGTGTATATCACGCACACACATAAAAACACAAAAACATACACATGTACTGTCACTTATGCATGAATACTAAACCTGTGTCTTTAATAGGTAACTCGGAGAAAATTGTGCAGAGCGAGGTCCAATACGCCTCGTCTGTCTCTCCCTTGCGGTGCGTCTAAGAAAACCATAGATATATCCGTCGTGCGGAGGCCGTAACATCTATTTAATATAATGTAGGAAAGTGACAAATATGTTTATATGATGCATATAAAATGTTATGGTGTACCTACTCTAGTATGGGGTTTTATTGACAACGTACCGCACTTAAGATATAAAATTCGATCACATCACATCGAGTTTTAGTTCCTTAATCGTTACGATGTCTAATAAGGCCCTTACCAGGATAATTGTTTTTATGTATTCTTTTATTGTACACCAGACTGAAAAATAAAAATTAATATAACATAGATTTGGCCTTAATAGAACAGGCGTACTATTTTGGCGATCTTATCGCTACATAGCGATCTCTTCCAGGCACCCAACGGTGTAAGATAGGTCATAGACTATAACGTGGGTGGTGCTGTACTAATAAATAAAATAATATGAGTAGACTCATATTATTAAAACTAGGAAATAAATAAAACAAAATTATATATCAATTAATAAATTATATTATCAATACATATAAAATATATAAATGTAAATACAATGAGTAAGAATAAATACGATGTCTTCAAACATAACGAAAATAAAAAAATAAATAAACATAACATAGCATTTTGATGCTATTATGATATTTTAATGCTGTTGGATCACCAATAAATATACAATTAAATAAAACATGACTTAGCGACAAAGAAGACGCTGCATCCTGTACGGTCGCCTGCGAGCCGGAGTTGTAATCCTGTTTGTACAAAATTACATTACAAACACAAAGCATCGTCAGACGGAGCAGTTTCTAAGCTGGTATCGCTAGCACATACGAAACTCTTAGCTAACATATAAATTGCAATGATTACACAAAAATATAATAATTTATCTATTTTTATCTTTAAATATAATTAAGTGTTATTGTTGTGAGATAAATATGAGAATGGAAGGTGGTTCTCTGAGTTCGCAAGTCATTGTTTCGATTGTGATTATGAACGCTGAAGATTTCCGGCTGATATAGTCTAAGAAAGAATATAAATAATTTATATTAAAATATATTTATATATAGATAGCGAATACACAACTAAACACAATTAAAAAAAGAAATGTTTTCGTGGGCTGTTCTCACCGAATGGTTAGAACAGAGTTGCTTTCAAATAACAGACGGACAGACAGACGTTAAAAAAATGTCTTCTGATATATTACTTTACTAAAAACCATTATGAGTAATAACAAAAATCATTTTTTATTAAACCGTAAAGAGTATCAGAGCAAGAGAAAAAAGAGAGGTCGCCGGGAGGATACCGCTTTTTCCTTCGGTGATAATTTTTACCACATTCAATAAAAATTCTTATACAAGACAGCGCCTCTTAAATAAATCGATTTTCTTAACTATACAAAGGACTTGTTATTTAAAAAATCGATGCCACTCGACCATTATCTTAATAGGTAATCTAATTGTCCTCTTAATTAAGTAGGTATTCGAAATTTGCATCTTAAATGGCTTTAGAGAGATCGCTCGTTGTATACCCAAATTACACATTGGACTCTCAACTAAAACCAATTTAAATTAATAGTCTGTAAACATCCTTTTTTTAAACATTGCCAGGCGGACGAGCAAATGGGCCTCCTCACAGATTTTTTTATGTCAATTCATAGGCAAACGAGCAGGAGGCTCATTTGATGGAAAGTGACTACCAGCGCCCATGGACATTACCCCCACCACCTTAACCCCACCACCGGGGGTCTTTCAGGTGCTTTGCCGGCCTTTAAGGAAACCTCTTTCCGCTTTTTTCTATGTTCCCAAGTTGTTATATGATATGAGGCGGTGGAATCGAAGCGTAGCCTTTTTAGAATACGTCATTAAATATTCCAAAATTTTTAAAACAGTATGCATTTCTGCTAAGTCCTTATATTTAAAGAAAAAAATCCTGAATTCTGATAATAGAATTAAAGCCACATGGGATGTTATTAGTAGTGTTAGTGGAAAACCCAAAAAGGAAATGATACCAATAGAATTGAACACAGGTAGTAGATACACGAGTTCTGAATTAGAGGTTGCTAATTTATTTGAATCATTTTTTGATAAAGTACCCCATAAAATAACATTTCATTTAAAATCATCTACATCAAATGCAGCTAGGTTATTAAATAATAGTGTTTCTAAATGCGTTATTGATTTTTCATTTGAAACGGTTTCTGCAATAGATGTCATATAAATAAAATTTTAACAAAAAGAAAAACCGACTTCAAACAAAACACTATTTTAAAACAAATGAATATGCACGAAAAAGTAATAAAAATAATTGCGTATTCAACATATTTTTTAGAGTCTTCCTAAGTTAAATGGAATGAAAAATATTAGACTACTTAAAAGTCGATTAACGATTATATCATGTAGTTATAGTTATTGGTATATTTGGAGCCGGTGTCAGCCACGGTGCCCTTGCCCCAACAATAAAAAAAAAGAAGCGATACGAGCCCCTTGATTGATCCAGTATATTATTGTGTAAAAGGTAATTTGTAAAAAACATATTTGTTAAAGTATTCTCGTATTGTTTTTTGATAGATATACTGTAGGGTTTTATTGGCTGACACCGACTCCAAATATAACAATAATTATAACTACATGATATAATCGTTAATCGACTTTTAAGTAGTCTAATATTTTTCATTCCATTTAACTTAGGAAGACTCTAAAAAATATGTTGAATACGCAATTATTTTTATTACTTTTTCGTGCATATTCATTTGTTTTAAAATAGTGTTTTGTTTGAAGTCGGTTTTTCTTTTTGTTAAAATTTTATTTATTTTTTGATTTTAAGTGAAGCTGATGTTGACTAACTAATTTTTTTTTAAATATGGATAGATTAAGCGTTCCTTTTATATGAGTCAGAAACTACTTCGAGGACAATTTCAAAGGAAACTTGCGAATAAAGCAAAAATAGACTTTCGAAAATGCGGATTTAATACGTCACGCGGCGTAAACTACAAGGATCCCTCGAAAGAGCTGTAATCGAACTCAGCAAAAAAACTTTGAAAAAGACCAACTATATTTCGTACATCATATGACATCACATCACATACACAAAATTTGATTAAAGATAGTAAGAAATTCTGCCCCATATCGCACCCTAACTGCGAGCCGTATAGGAGTTCCATCACTACATAGTATAAAACAAAGTCGCTTTCTCTGTCCCTATATCTTTAAATCTACGCAACGGATTTTGATGCGGTTTTTTTTAAAAGATAGTGTGATTCAAGGGGAAGGTTTGTGTATATAATACATGAACAATATAGTAAAGAAACACTGATAATTTTAGAAGTTTGCGATGTGATGTCGTAAATAAACAAATTCTGTAGTATATTTAGTATCAGTATTGCACCCGTGCGAAGCCGGGGTGGGTAGCTAGTTGATTATAATATTCGACTATGATAATTACATAAACATAACCACATTACGGAAGGTGACTCAAATATCCAAATAACCTATAAATAAAAGATTCGACTGAGTATCGCTAACGTGCTCCTCAGAATTGTTCCGTTCCCTTCCGTTCCGTTACTTTGTCATGGATCCTGTGCTCAGAACCTTACCAAACTTTCACCAAATTACCCTTGAAGTATATATTTTATAATAAAAAAAGAATTATCAAAATTGGTTGACGTGATTTTCAGTTATTCACCTATTTGTCGCGTATATACATAATGCAAATTTAAGACTTATGTCGTTTTCACATGGATACCACATCGGAAAAAAAAATAAAAAAAATGGGACCCCACGGGAAGCACTACCTTTCAAACAAAAAAAAAATTATCAAAATCAGTCCACCCAGTGAAAAGTTATGAGGTAACAAACATAAAAAAAAAAAAAAAAAAAAAAAAAAAAAAAAAAAAAAAAATACAGACGAATTGATAACCTCCTCCGTTTGGAAGTCGGTTGAAAAGTATTTAAAACTATAAATATTAAAAAAACTAACGACATATGGGGCATTTCGGTAAAATTTTTTAATAACATCATATACGATATTGCTCCGTATATAGCAGTAATTTTTAACAAGAGTTTGGACACGGGTTCATTTCCTAACTTGTTAAAATGTAGTAAAGTTTTACCACTTTTTAAAACTGGAAACAGAAGCGATCCCGGTAATTACAGGCCTATTTCAATACTTCCCATCTTTAAGTAAAATTTTCGAAAAAATTATTTTAAATCAACTTCTCGTCCATTTCGGTACAAATGCTATTTTTCATGGTGAGCAATTCGGTTTTCAACCGACTTCCAAAAGGAGGAGGTTATCAATTCGTTTTTATTTTTTTTTTTTTTTTTTTTTTTTTTTTTTTTTTATGTTTGTTACCTCATAACTTTTCACTGGGTGGACCGATTTTGATAATTTTTTTTTTGTTTGAAAGGTAGTGCTTCCCGTGGGGTCCCATTTTTTTTTTATTTTTTTCCGATGATGGTATCCGTATGAAAACGACGTAAGTCTTCAATTTGCATTATGTATATGCGCGACAAATAGGTGAATAACTCAAAATCACGTTAACCAATTTTAATGATTCTTTTTTTATTATAAAGGATATATTTTAAGGGTAATTTGGTGAAAGTTTGGTAAGGTTCTGAGCACAGGATCCATGACAAAGTAACGGAACGGAAGAGAACGGAACAATTCTGAGGAGCACGTTAGCGATACTCAGTCGAATCTTTTATTTATAGGTTATTTGGATATTTGAGTCACCTTCCGTAATGTGGTTATGTTTATGTAATTATCATAGTCGAATATTATAATCAACTAGCTACCCAACCCGGCTTCGCACGGGTGCAATACTGATACTAAATATACTACAGAATTTGTTTATTTACGTCATCACATCGCAAACTTCTAAAATTATCACTGTTTCTTTACTATATTGGTCATGTATTATATACAAAAACCTTCCTCTTGAATCACACTATCTTTTAAAAAAAACCGCATCAAAATCCGTTGCGTAGATTTAAAGATATAGGGAAAGAGAAAGCGACTTTGTTTTATACTATGTAGTGATGGAACTCCTATACGGCTCGCAGTTAGGGTGCGATATGGGGCAGAATTTCTTACTATCTTTAATCAAATTTTGTGTATGTGATGTGATGTCATATGATGTCCGAAATATAGTTGGTCTTTTTCAAAGTTTTTTTGCTGAGTTCGATTACAGCTCTTTCGAGGGATCCTTGTAGTTTACGCCGCGTGACGTATTAAATCCGCATTTTCGAAAGTCTATTTTTGCTTTATTCGCAAGTTTCCTTTGAAATTGTCCTCGAAGTAGTTTCTGACTCATATAAACGGAACGCTTAATCTATCCATACTAAAAAAAAATAGTTAGTCAACATCAGCTTCACTTAAAATCAAAAAATAAATAAAAATTTTAACAAAAAGAAAAACCGACTTCAAACAAAACACTATTTTAAAACAAATGAATATGCACGAAAAAGTAATAAAAATAATTGCGTATTCAACATATTTTTTAGAGTCTTCCTATGTTAAATGAAATGATAAATATTAGACTACTTAAAAGTCGATTAACGATTATATCATGTAGTTATAATTATTGTTATATTTGGAGTCGGTGTCGCTCGACAACTGATGCGGGAATTGCGCTTCTCAAACATATTTACGATGCTTGGGAGAAATCACAGAACGCTATTGGAGTATTCTGTGATTTATCTAAAGCATTCGATTGTGTAGAACACGAAACGCTTCTTTATAAGCTCAAATATTACGGTGTTAAAGGTAAAGCTCTTGATCTCATCGCTTCATATTTAAGTCAAAGAATCCAGCAAGTTTTCATTAATGGAATAAAGTCTTCTGGATCTACGTTAAAAATGGGAGTTCCACAAGGTTCAATTTTGGGTCCCTTTCTATTCCTAGTATATATAAATGATCTTCCTTTCTATGTTAAGGGTATTTGTGATATAGTGTTGTTTGCTGACGATACTTCGCTGATTTTTAAGGTTGACAGGAAAAAAAATGACTATGACGATGTGAACGGTGCATTATCACAGATACACAATTGGTTTACAGTAAATAATTTAGTTTTGAATGCTCAAAAAACAAAATGTGTAGTTTTTACCCTACCTAATGTTAGCAAGCAAAATTATAATATATCTTTAAATGGTGACCGTCTTGAAGTAGCTGATACTACGGTGTTTTTAGGAATAGAATTGGATTCCAGACTTCAGTGGACCTCTCATTTATCATCCCTAACAGGAAGACTCAGCTCCGCAACATACGCGGTTAGAAAAGTTAGACAACTAACTGATATTGATACCGCTCGTTTAGTTTATTTTGGTTATTTTCACAGTATTATGTCATATGGCATATTACTTTGGGGTAACGCTGCAGATATTGAATCTGTCTTTATTTTACAAAAGAGAGCAATTCGGTTTATTTATAATCTTGGAGCTAGAGACTCTCTTCGGGATGTTTTTAACAGAGTAGGAATACTTACTGTTGCGTCGCAATATATTTACAACAATATCATGTATATTCACAGTAATATTGATCACTTTGATAAAATCAGTGATAATCATTGTATATGCACTAGAAGTAAGGATAAACTTATAACGCCAAGTTTCCGACTCCGCAAAGTCAATGGATCCTTCTTGGGGCAAGGTATCCGTTTCTATAATAAAATTCCGCAGAAATTTTTAACTTTGCCGTTTAGTAAATTCAAATCGTTTGTTAAAAATACATTGGTAGAAAAAGCATACTATTCGATACAAGATTTTGTAGATGATAAAAAGGCGTGGAGTTAATACCTGTTGACTTCCAAGCAGGATACATCAATTGAAATAATTGTATTTAATTAACATGACGTTGTATTTTTTAAATGTTAAAAAAGAGTAACTACTGAGTTTCTTGCCGGTTCTTCTCGGTAGAATCTACTTTCCGAACCGGTGGTAGCTTCACTTAATTGTAAAATGACGATTCAAAAGTGCTTATAAAAGCCTACTTGAATAAAGTTTATTTTGATTTTTGATTTTTGTATCGGTTCGGCAAAAATGCCGACGAAAGCTGCTTCCGCACAATATTTGTGCGAGGCATAAAATGTTTTTAAAATCGCGCTGTTGTGGATTTTCGGACGGCAAGTTGGGTAAAAAATCACAATTTAACTTTTATTCCTTAAGTCGCCAATGAGCCACCAACCTTAGTAACTACAATGTTACGTCCCTCGTACTTGTGACCCTGAGAAACTAACTCTTTAAGCCGAAACACAACGATACCAATATCACTGTTTGGGATAGAATATATAATGAGTAGCATACCCAGGATTTCCTCAACCCCAACCGCAATGTAACCGGGCTCCCCTTTTTAAAAGCGTTTATTTATCTTGTAATGTTTGTTTGTTTGTTTGCTGGAGTGTTTGAGTTAATTTTTGCAGGCAGAATTAGAAATATTTTATCTCATTATTGGCCAAATTGAGAGACACGAAATTTCCTTTTCAATTAGTTAAAAAAAATATATTAAAGAGGAGGTTCTTGATTCTACCATGTTCCAATGGATACTAGATTAGTAGTAGTAGATAGTAGTAGATTTTCATTTGACTCGGGCAGGTTTCCTCACGATATTTTCCTCCATTGGACTAAATAAGACATAAACACAAAACAATCTCGCGAAAAATCCTGACCCTGAGCACTGCACCATCTCAGCTCGAAGCGTGTTTACAGAAAGGATTTCACGTTTAATTTCGGATCCGCTTGGAACATTTCGTCTGTTTTTGTATTTTTATGCAAATACAATTGTTTGTATGTTTGCGGGCGACTTGTGTTTTTCGTGTAAACAACGATCCCATTTCATTGTTAATTTATGGATTGCATATTATCTTTCATTAGCGGAATTTCTGTAAGAACGTGTTTATTTATACGTTACTAGCTACCGACCCCGGCTTCATCCAGGTCTACACATATTTATTTATATTCAAGAAAAATATGAAAACAAAAAAATATTTTTTTTCTTCGTCTAGGTAAGTCTACATTTTTGTGCATATAAAACATAAGTAGTATCGTTTTATTGAGTAGACACCCTCACTAAGGAAGGAATTTTGGAAATTCCATCCACATGGGAGTGTAATAGGGTTTGAAATTTCAAGTAATATAAACCATCCACCGCAGCAAAGCCGCGAGAAACAGCTAGTAAACCATAGACCTTCTTGAATCACATGTGACGATGACAACCGTACGATAATCCGTTGCTTAGTTTACTCTAACAAGCTTTCAAGGAATATATTGTAGGTATAGTTCGACAATTTGATCATCAACCGTCGTCTTAACAATGTTAAAATCATTTAAGTCCCATTATTGAGGTTTCTACCGCAAGGTCCAGAGAGTTGGTGCTTGTTTATTCATAAATTCAAATAATTTGTGAGAAATACATTAATAAAACATCGTATTAATCAGTATAAGGAGGAAAAGACTGTGGAAGCACTATACAAGCACAAAGAGTATTGATATATACAACAAATAAAACTAAAATATGTGTAATTATTTGTTACCAAAACAGATTATGAAACGCCGACTAATTAGTAACTAGTGACCCTCCCCGGCTTCGTAAAGATGCCATACATTAACACACTACAGAATTTGTTTATTTGCGATATCACATTGAAACTTCAATAATTACCAGTATTTCTCTTCTATATTGTGCATGTATTATACATACATACATACCTCTCTTGAATCAATATATCTATTAAAATAAACCGCATCAAAATCCGTTGTGGAATTTTAGTGATCTAATCAATAGGGACAGACAGCGGTAAACGACATTGTTTTATACTATGTAATGATAATTAAGTCAGTCATATGTACATCAACCGTTTCATTATTACATCACTTTAGGTATTTAATTTGTGATCGTATTTTATTTCCTAGTCGACATGGTCCTTTTAAACGGAGAGAAGGCCTGTACGACATTTCGCGAGGATATTTTTTTTGAGTCAATATTTATTTATGTATTGTGTTTCACGATAAGTACTTAAATGATAAGCTTATTAAAATGAGACCATTAAGGACAAAATATCGGATTGTTATATTCTGAGAACTTCACATATGATAATTTCAGTAATTTTATAGTTGGAATAAATAATGAAACTAAGGCCCAAATCCTTTGTCATGTATAGAAACTAGACTTGACTTAACCATTTTTTTTTTGTTTTCAGGTAAGTCAATCTTCACGAGATCAGCGGAGATTTATCTGGTATCATTGGTGAGCGAGGAGCATTATTATTCGTGTAATTCTGTGTAGTTGAATTTAATAATATTAGTAATAAATATTGGACAACATCACATACATTACTTTGATCTCGATGGAAATCAAAATAATGTATTTGATGCACACAAGCACTTGTGTTATCGAACATCAGACGTAACGTCTTTACCACAAAAACCCACATCTAAGACAAATTAGAAAACTAATGAGCTTTTTCTACATCGATTCGTTCGGGAATCGAACCCGGGACGTCGGAATGGTGTATCTGGTCGCGTCTACGAAATTTACTCTCTTTATAGTTTTCATCAAATACAATTGCTATATTAACTATATGTTATATTAAAACATAAAATATATACAATAGAAAATGAAATATACCATGTCTGAAAGGTTAGTACAGATTTTGGTTTATCAATTCGAATGATCATTGGTCGATTACAACTCATGACGTCATAAGTAACCAATGAGCGCTCAGAATAAAGCCAAATAAGTCAGTTTGACTTCGAACAGCGTTTCAGAAAATGGAATGTATACTCGTGTAAAATAATAACCCACTCCTATTAATTAAATTCGTATTCACTACTAATCCCGCTATCGTACAAAAGATCAAAGTAGTGACGTCATACGAATGCGAATGGAACTCCTAATAAAACAAATATTTGTTTATAATTGAACAAAGGACTGTGACGTCATAGTAATCATGTTAGAAAATAAATATCGAGTTTGAGTCAATGGATCTGATGGACTAGAAACTTTTGAATACGAGTGTCGCAACCTATACTAATGTGAAAGTAACTCTGTCTGTCTGTCTGTCCGTTGCTCTTTCACGACGAAACCAATGAAGCGGATTTAATGAAATTTGGTATGAAGTAAACTTGAAGACTAAAAAAGGATATTGGCTACTTTTTATGTTTAACACATGAGACCCAAGCAATTAAAACGCGAGCGCAGCCAGCGGACAACCAGTGTTTTTTAGTTAGCATAAGTCGCTAAGACGATTCAAGATTTAATTTATTAAAATACTTAATTATTAGTTGCGTGATTTCTTAACGTAGTCGCGTTAATTATAGCAACAAGCAAACGAATCGGAATCCATTCGATGACTACTTAGTATTAAGTTACACAATTGACCAGCTGAGATGGCCCAGTGGTGAGAACGCGTGCATCTCAACCGATGATTGCAGGTTCAAATTCAGGCAAGCACCACTTTATATATGTGCTTTATTTGTGTTTATCATCCATTTCATGCTTGGCGGTGAGGAAACCTGCATGTGTCTAATTTCATCGAAATTCTGCCACATGTGCATTCCACTAACCCGCATTGGAACAGCGTGGTGGAATATGATCCAAACCCTCTCCTTAATGGAAGAGGAGGCCTTACCCCAGCAGTGGGAAATTTACAGGCTGTTACTTTACTTTTTTACACCACTTTATTTAATACGTTTTCTCCGTTTACAAAAGTACTAAATGTAAAAAAAAAATAAAAATTAAATGAACCCACAATTCACAGTTAAGTTCGATGGGTTTATTTCAAATACTAAAATCCAATATATATAATAGACATCACTATATATGTGCCATGTGTTATTTTTCACGAAAGTAAAATTAATTCCTCTTCAAGAGGTGAGCTCCAAGAGTGGTTTAATTGCATTATGTTTCAAACACCCCCTCCCCTCCCCGCCTGACCCGTCTCAAACAATTTAGGAAGCTTTTAAGGTCTCCACACGAGTTAAATTGAAATTATCGTGCGGGCTCTCCGCCAGAACATATTTACTAACGATTACTTTCAGGATTAATAAATATCAAGATATACGGCGAGCAAATTTTAACGTATTATAAATGTTGATGAACATTTAACATTATAATACGTAACGCTTTATAATACATACATTTTCTATTAAATTACTGTTATATAAAATAGTGCTACTTATATACTTTGGCAATCAATCATTTAAAATGATATATTTGTTATTATTGATTTATTGATTTTTTTTTTATCACAGTATTTATTCACATTTCCATAAACTAAAATTTAAAAAGAATCTAAAATGTATCCTTGTGGAACACCTATTTTTAGCATAGTTTAAGAACACTTTATTTGTTTAATAAAAACTTGTTAATTGCTTTGACTTTAGTTCGAAGCTATGAGATCAAGGGTTTTTTTTTAAATCACAATATGTTAGTTCATACAAAATCATTTCGTGTTTTAGTAAATAAAAAAGCCTTTGGTAAAACACAATGTATTACTCAGGCGATTTTAGATTTTCGTCAGTTATGTCTAAGAAGTTATTTCCTTCAGTTGGAGCGACCCCAGTCGAATCATATACGACCTCCGTGGTCGAGTGGTGTGTACACCGGTTTTCAAGGGTACGCCACTCCGAGGTCCCGGGTTCGATTCCCGGCCGAGTCGATATAGATTATCATTAGTTTTCTATGTTGTCTTGGGTCTCGGTGTTTGTGGTATTTTCGTTACTTCTGATTTTCCATAACATAAGTGCTTTAGCTACTTACATTGGTATCAGAGTAATGTATGTGATGTTGTCTCATATTGCTTGCTATGGAAAATAACTTTGATACCAAATGTACGAGAACAAATTTCAATTAACCCTTCATACGATTAGAAGCTGAGACCTCGGAATCTGTATCCTTATAAGTAGGGCAATAAGGCAAAAAGGTTTGTTCATTCAATAACCACATCACATAAACAGCTTAAAAGCTCCTATCAATGAGAAAATAGGAATTGGGCTTTTAAGCGATTCAAGTGATTAAAAAAAATCGCTGATATTTCACTCCCGGTTCCATTGTTTTAATTAAAACAAGAAGTAAAACGTAAAGCGCTTTGAATATTAAATGGTTATTTTTTGCCGAACCGAGCTAATGAACGCGAGTACTGACGAAATGAAAAGTAATAAGATGTCGCCGACACGTTTTGCTCTTTTGTGTAAATATAAATATTGGGTATTCTGTTTCGAGACTCCAGAATAGTCATATTTAATGAGCATTTAAATTATCATTGAACTAAAAGTGAAATGTTTTAAATAGAAGCGACTTCGAGAGGTATGAGTTTAGTTTCGATAATTAAATATGATATATAATAATAAATATGAGACAACATCACATACATTACTCTGATCCCAATTTAAGTAGCTAAAGCACTTGTGTTATGGAAAATCAGAAGTAACGAAGGTACCACAAACATCCAGACCCAAGACAATATAGAAAACTAATGATAATCTATATCGACTCGGCCGGGTATCGAACCCGAGACCTCGGAGTGGCGTACTCTTGAAAACCGGTGTACACACGACTCGACCACGGAGGTCGTCAATAAAAATGAAATTTGATGAAAAAAAAATCGAAATCAGTGTAAATGACTCGTGCAGCCCTTATATATAGTGGGCTTATTTCAGTGGTCACCACTTACCAAAAGGTGGTTCATTTTGCCATCCACCACGCTGTATCACAAAAAAATCTCATATACAATTTAAGAATTTCACATTATTTTTCGAATTGTATTCACAAATAATCTGTGGTACAATATATGACAAACAGATTTGTATATTAGTATTAGCAGAGTTCGAACATATACATAGATCATTATATTGATTATATTAATATGTCACATTTTTATTTTAAGTCCACTGGCAATGGCCAGAAATAGTAATCATTTCCGCCCACTTCCCCTGGCAGAATAATAAACCCTGATACATCTGTCAGGCGCACGTCCAACCACGGGATCTAAGATGTCGTGTCCTTTGAGCCTGTAATTACGGGGGTTACTAATCTTTGTAAAGGAAACACAGAATTAGAATGATTCTTGCCGGTTCTATTCGGTAGAATCTACTTTCCGAAACGGTAATAGCTTTACATTAAATTCAACACTGAAATCGGACTAAAATGCTTTTATAAGTCTACTTGAAAAAGTTATATCCTCATATTGATTTTATACAAAATATTTCTATTTGGAGCTCGAATAACTGATCAGTGGAGCCCACACAGGCCTAGCAGCGCAATACGAGGACCAATTTGGTTACTCAAAATATAATATACATAATTAAATTAAGTGTAATTAAAGAAAAGTCTTTATAAATGACCTTTTTCAATCACTGTATAATAAAGGATAGTGTGTGATAAAATTATAATTCGGCTTGTCTAGTCTACATTAAAAAACACATTTGTTTCGCTTTACAAATGTATGTAAATACTGTTGCCTGCACACTTCGCTAAGTATTGAAATAATTCAAGAAATTAATAACATATAACTATGTTAAATTGGTTCCAGGACGATTCTTCCAGCAGTTACCAATACGTCAAATAGTTTAGACGTGATCGCCACACAAAATATTGTATGTATGGTATACAGTTTTCGAAATATCCAACTAAAAATTTTCATAACAGAAATTAGTTTTCTTAGCAAAAGTCCACAAACGTGAAATCCAGAATGTACGCAACGACGCAATACCCAACTCGGAGTAACACGGCGCCATTTGCAGCTCGCTGCCGGAGAACTGCTCGGTACAGACGGGAACAATTTCTAAACATATTTTATTGAATTTACAGTTACTTACTACAAAACGAGAAACGTTTCTATTAACTCTGCGTTACTGGAAAATGAACACATATTTATAGCGACCGTCTGTTTGTGGCTATTCGTCGCCGAATGATTTCAATCCAGCTAATTTATTTTTTTTATTAAAAACGTAATTTTAATTATACACTGCAGTGATATCGACGAATACCAAATCCGCGCTTATTTTTCATTCATGTATTTTTTTTAATTAGTAATATGTGTTATTTATTAATGTTATTTCAATGTGAGATTTAAATAGCAATGCACTATCCTAGGTAGGTAATATTTAATTTTCATTATATTTAGATTTTACAATATTATTGTTATTTATAATATATTTTAGTTATTATAAATAACAATAATATTGTACTCTACGGAACGAAAACACTTTTTACGAGTTAATTAATGACTGTTTTAAGTTCTAAATAACAGTGTAATATTTTTTTCATCGGCTCATTTTCCTAACATCAAAATTATGATCTCTTTATTATTTAATATAATTTTTTTTGTGTTAAAGAAAACATACATTTAAAAAAAAAACCTATGTACGTTTTTAATTTTCTGAAATTGTTCTTTTAGTTCTCCTTACTCGCCAAAGCTACTTCCTATCCCTCTTGTCTATTGTGCACCCCTCACCTCACCAGTTAGTTACCAATTTCCTTATTTAAACATATTTACAATTCAACTAACATTATTCCAACTTTATGATTACAAAAACTGTTACATCAAATGCGTTATAACTTTGCGATTAGTTTCTTTCTACGTGAACATTTTTAATATTATGCTATTCACGAAAGTTTTAACAAAACAGTGACTTTTCGCCGCGACTGTAAGTTTTTAAATTGTCAAAGCCATTTCGCTCTTTAAGTTGGCAACACTGATGTTAATTCTCGTTTCGTGTGCCGTTATATCCAGACTAACTCTAAAATAATGTAACGTCCCTTTGTATTTTTCGACTCGGAAAATACTCAATTTAGCATCAATTAGAGTACGTTTGAAAAATATCATTTTCATATTTTTACTCAAAATATTAAACTAAGGTGTATGTATATGTTTGCTGGTTAAAGTATGATTATATTAACGAGGTTGTACTGAGGATGATTTAAAATTTTAGTTGGTAATCCACTCATAATAATTCTAACGTCAAACAGCAACGATTAGTTATTTCAACAAAGATTGTTATGTTTCATATTTGTTAATGAGTATAAAATTAAAATTTTTCATGTTGCTTTAAAACGTTATTTTGATAGAAAGTCTCCATTGCATTGAAGCTCAAAACAGCATGGTGGAATATGTTCCAAATACTCTCCTTAATGGAAGCGGAGGCCTTATCTCAGCAGTGGGAACTATTACTTTACTTTTATTTTACTCCAAGATGTACACTCATATATATTCACTCTTCTCTTAACAATCTACTCCAAAAAGAAAAGGTTACGACAATATTTTGTGGATGTCTGTATGATGTAGGCTTGGAAAAAGTCCTTAAGTAGTTAGCATTCCGAAAAAACAGTGAAGAAATGGTCACAAATCTGATATCATCAATGTGCCGCCAATCTCGGTTCTGTTTAGTGATGGAATAATCTAGGCTTTATAAAGAATAACAAGACAGTTAGCTTCATTACCTAATATAAAACAAAGTTGCTTACCGCTGACGGTACCATTGTATGCTTGAAACTTGAAAATTACGCAACGGATTTAGGTGCAGTTTTTTTAACAGAAAGATTTATTTTGTAGATGATACAAAGCGTGGAATTAATACCTGTTGACTTCCAGGCAGGAGACATTACATACAAATATAATTGTATTTAACTAATATGATTGTATTTTTTAAATGTTGAAAAAGAGTGACTACTGAGTTTCTTGCCGGTTCTTCTCAGTAGAATCTACTTTCCGTACCGGTGGTAGCTTCACTTAATTGCTAAATGACGATTCAAAAGTGCTTGTAAAAGCCCACTTGAATAAAGTTTATTTTGATTTTGATTCAAGAAAAAGGTTTTTGTATACAGCACATGGACAATGTAGTAAAGAAATACTTAAAGTTTTAGAAGTTCCTAATCCTACAAGATATATCAAAGTAATGTATCTGTAGAGGTTTGTATTGTCTATGAATTTAGTATATATTAATATTCTGCTGTAGATTTAGTCTCAGTATTGCACCCGGTTAAAACCGGGGTCTGGTCGCTAGTATTATATATATGGCACGTATAAATATTACATTAATATGACCCTTATTTAAATATATAGTTAAATATCAGTGTATAACTGTATCTATATAGCAAATGGGTTTCCTTTACAATCCACCAAACATTTTTGTAATACTTCGAATTGCTGCGTTTCAGTTTGAATGAGCGAGCAATTATCGTATGTGCAACAAATACGATCATACATCTTACCGATATCCATACTGTTGTTACTATATGGCGTCATCTTATATAATAGCGTAAGACAATTTTGGTCCCAGTGATTATGGAACGATAGCTGTCCAAAGAAATCAGTTATGGTAGTGCTGCAGCTGTAGATGGGCAGTAAGTTAAGAACAATTTAAAACCTGTAATAGTTTTTGAAATTCCTAAAAAATCATATGTATTCATATCGTGAAGCGTTGTGTGACCCACTAGTGGACATTTATTAATCAGATTTAAACGGCTCTTTCTATTTGAAAGGCTTTTACTCTAAGAATGCTATAAGAGTGTACATCTTCGGATCATTTTATCTATCATAATTTTCGATTACCTAATACAGTTCAATAAAGAAGATCTATTATTTCATCCAATACACACAGTTACATGAAGAGGCATCAAAATATATAGAACACATATACAAATAAGAATAGACAAAGAAGAAGAATTTGGCAGAATATAGTATGATGGTATAGGATATGCCGTCATGGCACAAGAGTCAATCTAACCCTCAAGGAATAAATAGATTTTTAACATCACAAACATAAATCCTAATATCGAAATATGGACGATGGAAAAAGTAATATTTTATAAAAAGTGGCCGATTGTGACCACTTACCATTAAGAAATGACATTCATAATAAAAATGGTAAGTAAACGTTTTATTAAGCTTTAAAGTTGAACAGCTTTAAGCTTTTATTAGAACAAGTGTTACAGTAGGAAAGTCTATTACAAGTAATCAATCTTTATCAGGAATTCATCTCGTCGCATCACGAGCTTTAAATGTCCATTAAAGATAGATTACACGTTTAAAATCTTCTTCAATATATATCTATTTTATGTATATTTCAGTTTATTAGTGTTCCACCAGGGGCTTAAATTTAATTGGAGTTCTTTCACCGTTATTGAAAGTAGAAGAAAAAATTATATTATCAATATACAATTTTTTCTTCAACTTTACATAAATATTTTGGACATATTTTTTTCGACTCAAACCATCCGATTTTCTAAATATTTGTCAAGAAAGAGCAGCCTCAAATCATGAACTTTTTTGTATTTGTCTTTTAAAAACTAGTTTTTTTATGGTATAGGTTGGCGGACGAGCATATGAGCCACCTGATGGTAAGTGGTCATCATAACCCATAGACAATGAAGAGAATGAAAGAGTAAGAAATATTAAATATTCCTTACATCGTCAATGCGCCACCAAACTTGGGAACTAAGTTGCTATGTCCCTTGTGCATGTAGTTACACTGGCTCAATCACCCTTCAAACCGGAACACAACAATACTGAGTACTGTTATTTGGCGGTAGAATAACTGATGAGTGGGTGGTAGCTACCCAGACGGGCTTGCACAAAGCCCTACCACCAAGTGATCTCTCAGCAGCAGTGGCTGAATACCTCTTGGAAATAATGATAACAAAAGTATTGGTTCTAATAAAATTATAATTGTGACCAAGTAACTTGAAGTAGTACATTTGGTGCTGGACGATTGATCGAAAGACTTCTTGCGTTCTAACACACTACTCCAATACAACAGAATTCAAACTTTCACAAGACTCATGATATGTTCCTTCAATGCCGAGCACGAGATAAATAATAAATAAGAAAATTAAATTCTAGTCCAGATTGCACGGTTATCATTCACGCAACCCAAACACTGGCTTATAATAAAAAATGATTCACTGAATGATATCTATCAACTGGAAATAAACATAAGCATAAGAGAATTCACACATCAAAAACAAACCGTAACCAAGACTTTACTCTAAGCTAATTTAAGCTAAAACACTTCATCATTCAAGACAAATACGCTAACGAGACTCGACTCAAGTAATCTCATTGAGTACTTTAATCACAGACTAAACTCGTAAGTTGTAACTTAACGGATTGACCAATGGTTGTAGTTGATAGTACCAGATTCTAGACCAAGATAACACTAGATCGATGAAGAATCAGAACGCTCTTTGGATTCGTTTTGTGGATTACTAGTTGCCGTCGCGGCTTCGCTCGTCTTGGTTGGCTGCCACGTACCAGGCAAAAAAAGGACATGTCCTTTCTTGGAGTTCAAGTGTGCTACATAACAAAAAGGCTATTTGACAATGCGAGAAATAATTTGTGAATTATTGTAATCAGTGTATGAGTTTAAAAATGGTTATTTACTAAAATAATACTTAATTTATTCAAAAATCCATAAATAATTTTCAAACGTTTGTCACGTGACATAAAACGCTCCTGATTGGACGGGCTTACGATGAAGTCACTTACTTGTTAACCTTGCTTTTCTACTATATGTAACACAGATTAAAATACAAGAAAGTGACGTCACCAACCCCATTGCAGCGCTATATTGCCCAAGTAGCGATTTGCGCGCTATTTAAATATGGAATTTTTAATATCATATTTTTCGGTAAATATGTACTAGAAATAAAAAAATCAACTTTTACTGGGTTCCTTAACTTCTACTAAATAATATAAAATGGATTTTAAAAACCAGTCAATAGCCTATTTTATTAAATTAGAATTATTGGTTTGGTCGTGAAACAGAAACAGTCAGATAGAGATACGATCACATTTATAACATTAGTATAAACGAAACGTAGAACATTATAGCAGATTTACCATTAAAAATCTAAATATATTTTGTTCAAGAAGCTCTTACTAGCGTTTGTATCGTTATGTTACAAATAAAATGAAATGTGAAGTTACCACAGGTTCGGAATCAAGTATTTTTATTTTATCAATTACAGTACACACTTAATTACGTACAATTAAATTTTAATTATATCAGGTGTCGAAATCAGAAATCCTTACCACCCTCCGCAATATATTAATTGTATTATAAGTTTTAGCACTGTTTAATTAAGGTTCAAATTCATAACTAGGAAAAATATTTTTTTAAGGTTTTTTGGCTTACTGATTGCGAAACGTTATTTTGGTCACATCTCTTAAATGAAAACTGATCGTGGCTTTATTGTTTCAAATTAACACACTATTGATGTAATGTCCCATTAAGCTGGCAGCTAATTTATAAGAACGATAAATGATTTTATTTATTTATTTTGTACCAGTAGCAACCTAAGATAGCAAAGTTGTGGGATAACATTCCTATGTTTAATACTTGATGCTTGATTCTGCACTTGAACTCTAATCGGCCATGTTTGGTTTGACATGCCATAGTCGAGCGAGTCAGAGATGCGGTGGATTGACCAAGACGTATTATCATCGTTTGATCTAATTAATTTGCAATAAAATCATAAATAATAAATTAATGTTTTGACTACTGGTTGTTTTTGACAGTTCTTTGTTAATATCGTTGGTAGCCGGATCAGAAAATAGGAAAATAAACCTGATAAGTAGTCATCACTGCCCATACTGATTAGCTTTGTAAGAAATTTAAACCATGGAAACTACTGTGTTGGGCCCCTGTGCGTGTAGTTATACTGGCTAACACATCCTTTAAACCGAACACAACAATACTAAATATTAGTGCTTGGCGGTAGAATATCTGATGAGTAGATGGACCCACCCACACAGGTTCAAAGCCCTACATCAGTTGTACGCAATTCTAGGCCAACATATATCAAGATCAATCAAGTATCACATAAAAGAAGAGCAATCAAATGTTGGATGAACTAAAGTTCATCCGTAATCCGTCCATTTGTCTCCACTTCTGAAAGTGATTGATGACATACTTGACTGCGTACAACAAAAAATAACAAACATAGTATAATTAATGAATAATTTTAGGATTTACCAAGAAATGTGTATCCTATTGATTAAAAAAATACCTTCAATTAATTTCCGAGTGCAGTATACGCATAACCACAAGGAAACTTTGTGTAGATAATGAAACCAGTGATTGACATTATGTACTAGATACATTCGTTTTATTCCCTAAAAAAATCTCATACTGATAAACACACTCAATATTATTGACGATGGAGAAATTTGTTTTTTTTTTTATTGTATGCAGACTAGCATCTTGGTCACTGATATGAATCATCTAATCTCATAAAGATTCCTCCAGTCAATTGTGTAATTTATCTAGGCATAATAAGTAAAACAAAATCCAGTAAAGTGATTTTTGGAATAAATAACTGTATTACATGGAAAATGCTTTCATACTGGTTTTTTTATCCCTGGTATAGATTTTTTTTTGTCTCTTTAGATGGTAACATAATAATGACATTTGTTTAAATTTCCAAGAGGATATTTTAACAAATCACCTAATTATTATTTAATCAATTCAAAATTCATTTCCGGCGCAGTGACTCGTGATAATCAAATGAGCTAACACCAACGAACCTTCGGTATTCGGACAGATGACTTTGGATTATTCGATTGTTTGAATGTGTAACATTACTCGTCATCACTAGTAAACTCTAAGAAAAGAAGTGAGTTAGTTGTAAATAAGTCACACAGAATCTTAGGTAAGGATACAAAGTGGGTTAAGTATCGCTTCATTACTTATTATCTATATTTTCTTTATTTATTATTAAAAAACCATGCATTAGTATTTCGGTAACATTAGTTACCGAAATACTAACTCTGAAGAAATATTGACCTGTATTTACGTTCTTAACAGTTCATTAAATTTAATTAAATCCTGATAGAATTAATCACGACGATTCAAAAATACTTACATGAGTCCAAAACATTTTTTTTATTTCACAAAAATCACAATCAAATCTGATTATATTGCAAACCAAATCTATTTGAACATGATTATGGAACACAAAATATTTAGTAGAACGGACTTTGAAAATTTAAAAACCGTTGATAACCATTTTGTTGTTAGCCGTGTTAGATGACGTGCAGTTCCGATAACATTTTCTGAGAGGAAACGAGAAGGCTACAACAAAGCACAAACAGAACTAATCGAATAGGAAAGATCGCCATAGTGACTGACGCTTCGGCGGTGTCGAAGGTGCGTTCGTAATCCGTCGATTCATCACCGTGTTCAGCTGTGATGGATGGGCCTATCAATCGCTTATTACCAGCCGAGATGTCGGATATGCCTGATTTATGTTCAATTATCTTATCTACTGGACTGTGACAAGCACTTAGTTTATTGTGATTTTATTGCAACTCACGATTCTTATATAAACGCGTAAGGAAGTTATTATTACCAGTCTCATTTCTTATTATAACTTATTTTGAATATCGAATGCCGTAAAGACGTTTCAAATATATCGAATATATTATTTATTGATACTTTCTTGTGTTTATTTATGAATGTATTTGTGTGTGTGTGTAACTATAAGTAAGCTAAGGTAATTTTAGTACAGTAATTTATTTTTATTTCTCACATATAAGCACCTTCAATAAATATTCTTTTCATCGTTGTAGCGCTTCCTGCCATTTCCAGAAAAGGTTCTTACCGTTAATCCCGCCTTATAAATATATATTTGTATATTTTTGTGTTATGCAATTAATAAATATGTATATGTGTGATTACTTTTCTTTAACAACAATACAAAAACTTCGTTTCATATTTCTTACTGAAGTTTTAATCATCGCATCATTAAAGTTTGATTTTATAGATTACTAACGGCCCGCCCGGCTTCGCACGGGTGTAATGATATAAAATCACACGGAATGGAAACTTCTTAAATTATCAGTGTTTCTTTATTAAATTGAATAACTATAGTATATACACACCAGCTCCAAATATAACAATAACTATAGCTACGTTATATAAACGTAAATCGACTTTTAAGTAGTCTAATATTTTTCATTTCATTTTACCTAGAAGGACTCTTAAAAATATGTTAAATATGCAATTATTTTTATTACTTTTTAGTGCATTTTTATTTGTTTTAAAATAGTTTTTTGTTTGAAGTCGGTTTTTCTTTTTGTTAAAATTTTATTTATTTTATACTATGTAGTGATTATTTAACTAATTTATTTATTCATTCAGAACATTATATTAAAAATGAAAAGATTGTTAAATTGGTATAATAAAGCAAGCCATGCAATCGCTTTTAATTATGGTGTACTTAACGAGGTGATTCCATGACAATAATTATGTCTAAATAAACTGAGTCAAATTTACTATTCTAGAGTATATTTTAACAAGCAACACAGTTTCACTTCGAGACACGACGTTTCACAATATCAGGTAATGTTACTTAATGGATTTTAATTGTTAAATTATAAATATTGAAATACATCATATGACTAATTATGCAAGCCCGTCTATGATAAAAGTAAAACTAAAGTAACAGCCCGTAAATTTCCCACCGCTGGGATAAGGCCTCCTCTTCCATTAAATACACATACGTGGTGGAACATATTCCACCACGCTGTTTCAATGCGGGTTGGTGGAATGCACATGTGGCAGAATTTCAAAAAAATTAGACACATGCAGGTTTCCTCACGATGTTTTCCTTTACCGCCGAGCACGAGATGAATAAACGCAAATTAAGCACACATATATAGTGGTGCTTGTCTGGATTTAAACCAAAAGCAATCATCGGTTATGATACGCGTTCTAACCACTGGGCCATCTCATCTCTAGGCCGTCTAGGATACTACAAACTTATTAGATGAACTAAAGACAAAACAGTCTTTCTTATTATTGTTGTAATCCGGTATTAAAAGTGAATAAGCCAGTGTAACAAGAGGTATCAGGACATATTGGAGTTGTAAGAGATGGTTAATACTTCAAACAGTAGGTAAAAATGACAACGGGTGATGGTGAATGATAGGTTAATGTAGGATGCAACCATTAAGGGGATAAAAGATTTTACTCTTAATAACACATTCGAGAACCATCCAGAAGCAAGATATGGAATAAAGAAAAAAATCTATACTGCCAAGGATCAATTTAAGACCTAGTTATTAAGCATTGACAGAGTAACTTATAAAACACATTTTGTTTGAGCTATGACATTGTGTTTATACAGACAGCTCTAATAGTGAGCAATGGTATGTTGTAGATTAATCTGCACTGCTATTTACAAACAATACATTGAAATATTATTATTATTGTTATTACAACTTTATTTAATTCCACACAAAAATTATAATTCAAAAATTCAACAAAATATATATAATAAATAACATGCAGATTATCCACACATGAAAAAAATCAATAGAAATATACCATTATCAAATTCTACAAGATGTTCTTAACTTTATTATTTTGGTTTAGATTAAGCAAATCTCATTTTAAAGATATAAATCATCTTATTAAATTGATAACATATTTTCAGTTCATCTGTTTTCTCAATTCGTTCAGTGTTATCTCTAATCCTATAATTGTGTCTGGCTCAAATCCGCGCAAACACGGCGTTAAGCATAAAGGTCTTCACGGTTTAACTGTAAGCCCTCTTCGTACACAATTTCGGTATTATTTATTATTCATATTAAATCCACACCGTGAGAGGTAACTTCTCTGTGGAAATGGTCGTCTGTTTTCGAATTTAAATCTGAATCGTTTTTAATAACGCATTCATCATTTCTTACTTGATCATTAATAGCAACGTCAGATGTGAATAATTTATGACTTTTCATTAATGTATTCGATACTTTGTTATTGGTTTTCAGTCCGTTACGTTTATTAATTGAAATCGTATAAATAGATAAATACGTTTCCGAATATCGTATGTATTTTTCTTTTAAAGTTTTATTTTCTTAATAAAATATAAATTGCCAGCGTTTCATCGTCGAGTGAAGAGCGCTAATCCAGAGAAATCCTCAACACATCGTAATGTTGAACGATGTGATGGAAGCCAGCTAATCGCGATTTATGGTGCCCTGGTAATTACTCAGATAACTTAGCTATGGCTGTATGCGAGAAGTTGAATTTAAGCGTACATTTAAACTGTATTTATATAGTTTGCCATTTACCCATTCGCCTATCCATATTATAAAATATAACATAGAAATCTAAGTTAAATTATTCACTAAAACTTCCGTGGATGAATGAGAGATCTTCCCAATTGAGTCATGTTCTCAAAAATAAAAAATTATAATATTACATATTGGAGTAGGCACCAAATTAAATTGACAATTTGGAAGATAAATTAAATTGTAAGCGACTATTAGTAAGAAATATAGATATATAGAGCAAAATAATTACAAGAACTTTAAACAACTGAATGCTAGTTTTACATTTAGGCAAATTATATACCCAATAAAATCTATCCTGGATGTTTCTATACAATTTTATTCAGCATATGTTGCAACTAATTATTTTATGCTTATCTTAAATTTGTTAAGTGGAAAATTTTAAAGTACATATGTATTGTTTTTTTATACAATCAAATATTTTACCTGGTGCCCAAATGTACCACAGATTAAATTATTGTTATTACTTTTTCTTTAATTTGAAATTAGGAAATTAGTTGAATGTTACAATAGTATGCTAATTCAAGGGTCCCAGTCCTTAATTTGCTGTTGAATCTGACTGTGGATCATAATCTAGTTCACCTATGCGATGTCCACTGTGTCGGCACAGATATAAGGTTGCGTTAATACGTTTCATTACGCGGGGCGAATCCCCCAAAGGCCGCTGTTTGTGCGCAACAATACTCATGATACTAAAGTTGGAAACTTTCAAAATTAATTAAAACATCGCTTGATTGAGGAAACGCTAACGTTTCCCTCAGCCTCGTTCCGTAAGAAAGTAATAAAATACTTTAAAAACTTTTGTATTAAATCACAAATTTAATTTGAGTTTGTGAACGAGTATCGCTTTGGTCGATTCAAAAATGTTGCGGACTGATTAACTAAGAGCTCTCACGGCTCTAATATCTTGTAATGGAAACCTGGGTTCTATAAGGAAAGATGACTCATAACTATATTTTATTTTTAATTTATTTTGGCAGAAAGCCAGATGTGCAATTGATGTTAAGTAAACTTATGTGGAGATCTGTGACATTAAATTAATAAGAAGATCATTTGCTGAGGTTTTCTCTTTTGAGACTGTTTTTAATACTATTACTAGCGCGACATTTTGAGCTATATATAATATATATAGTAATTTACAGTGCAAATAATATAGCTGTAACTCCATGTACAGCAATAACAATAACAACCTGTAAATTTTCCACAGCTGAGTTAAGGCCTCCTCTCCCTTTGAGGAGAAGATTTGAAACATTAATTCCAGTATCTCCATACAGTGAAGTTGAAATCAAGACCTCATCTTAAGCAAAACTTTTAAACATCATAAAATATCAAGACTACTCTTAAATGCTATAATTAAAACACATTGATCAACTAAAATCTGTTCTTATCTGGATAAATACTATTAAGTTTAATACAGATCGTATTGTATTTATAAATCGTAAATAGAAAACTGGTTGGATAAAAGTCTGACAAATATGCAATACTTAGTGCAGCAATTAAGTGAAACAAGTTCCAATGTTTAAACTTTACCCAATAATGATAAATTAACAGTTATCAGTTTTATATTCTTAATTAAACTTTCTTTCTATTTAACAACACATCTCCAGATTTCCAATCCAATGGTCAATTAGCAAGACAAAATAACACTTACAGTAACGTTACCATAACTTAATTATTCTTCAATATAAAATGGATAAATACAAAACAATAGCACATGAAACTCACATAATAACATATCCCGACTCGTAAGCAACTAACGAACCTTAGGGATCGCAAATAGAACTAAATAAAGACAGGAAGGAGCGTTCATTTCCTCCTGCAAGTGATGCCGAAACAATCAGATCGAAACAGGTAACATTTCCAATTGTATTAATAAACGGGAAAACAATTTAAATGTAATCAAATTCAGTAAATATCATCTTCTAGTTTCGTGATATCGCATCCAGTTCGTATTATCGAGTTACTGCGTTTTGTCTGTCTAGATATTTGCAAGCTCGGAGATAGTAACTTGGTATTTCTACATTTGCTAAAGTAATGGCTCGGGCACATAATCTGTTTTCGGTTGAGTTGGATTGCCATCCCATGAAACTGTAGCGAGGAAATAGTGCAGCTGTGTTGGCGCAAATATTTTATATCTGTTGCAGTTAACTGGGTTCTGTGATTAATCTACAAGTATCGCAAAGAGGTAGGTTTTATTGGTCGTAGTTATTAATTTTAAATTGTCATTTCGAAATTTGACGACTTTCGATTTCATGGGTATGCCACTTCGAGGGCTCGGGTTCGATGCCCGGCCGCGTCGATGTAGAAACAGTTCATTAGTTTTCTATGTTGTCTTGGGTTTGAGTGTTTTTGGTACCATCGTTACATATGATTTTCCATAACACATGTGCTTTAGCTGCTTAGAGTATGTGATACTAATTTATGTGACGTTTGATCCAATATTTATATATTTACTTATTAAATGTTTTTGTATCAATAATCTTGGGTGTTGTATACATTATATTCATATAATTAAATATTCTCTATAAAGCGAGATCGAGTCGCTATTTTCGAAATAAATTCCTTTAAATGCAGTTTCTTAAACCATTTTCCAGTCGTCTTCATCCTCATTTCCAACATTATCTATATAATTCCCCGTGAAATGTTACGGGGCGGTCTCGCTGGTACAATATAAAATAGTTATCCAAAAAGCACCCAATGAAGACAGCGAGACAAACGATTCATTTCCTCGCCTGAGAGTGACAGCACAACATTCAGACGGCTGCTATTGAAACAAATTACATTTGGCGCGAACCAGCTTGGCTCAATTCACAAGAGATTAAGTTAGGGAGATTTCATTATATATACTTGACCCTGTATGTCATTTGAGTAACAGTTGTCTCTATCTACTGTTGTTTCTTGCCGGTTTATTATCCCACATACTGCTAGTTATATAATCACTACATATTAATAAAGTCTCCTGGCTGCGTTTGTCGGTCTGTATGATCGTAATAAACTCCAAAACTATTCAACGGATTTTCATGCGTTTTTCATTAATAGGCAGAGTGATTCATAAGGAAGGTTCTCTGTGTAAATTAGTTGAAATAGAACGACAATTGTCGTTCTATTTCAATCATATCGGAAAAATGCAACATAATATATGTAAATAAAAGGCAAAAATATGAAAAAAGAGCCATATATCCACCCGAAGCCGGGACAGGCCGCTAGTTTAATACTGAAACTGATTTTTCTCATTTTCGTTTGATTATTTGTGTGTGTGTTTTTTGGATTTTACCTGCTGAATATTTGCCATATCGTGCTGAATATTTGCCATATCGTGGGGGCTTGCAGGTACGTTGCCGGCCTTTAAGGAAGGAGTACGCTCTTTTTATGAAGGTTTCCAAGTCGTATCGGTTCGGAAAAACTGCCGACGAAAGCTGCCTCCACACATTAGTTGTGTGACTGAGAAAATCTGAGTTGAGTGAAGCTTATACGAAGAAGATTAATATTATTTGCAAACGTACCTTACATAATTACAAGTGTATAAGTATATCTAATACTATAACATTGGGATATATGTAAAATGGGTTGGCGGAGAAGATAGTGGGCCAAGTGACGTCAAATGGTCACCATCATAGACAAAAATCGGAACACAGAATATTGCTACTTGGCGAAGTATTATAGTTATACAAATGGACATCTAAAGTAGATCTGAATCTCAGAATAACAATCTTCGTTCTTCGAATAGATTTCGTTCCGCTTGTAAGTTGTACCAAAATCAATTCAATAACAAAAGGTCTATTGAAACTATTTTGGGCTAAAACGTACTTTCGCAGAAAATCTTGTAACATTAAATCCATTTTCCTTGTAAATTCTTAGGGAAATTCTCATTAATTTTAATTCGTATAGAGTCTTCGGTTTCCATCAAACAGTTGATTCTCATAATATCATAATTATGTTAATTTCTTCCAGCGCTTTGTAGGTTTAACAATGTCGAACCGCCGCTGGTGGGTAGTAAGGCTTCTTGGCAGACTTTGAATTTGTGTTTCAATTAATTGTTAACTTTCAGGCAGAATATATTACATAATTGCATTTAACTGACATAACTCTGTATCTCAAATGTTTGAAAAGGGTAACTAAAGAGTTTGTTGCCGATTCTTCTTGGTAGAATCTATATTCCGAACCGGTGATGGCTTTACTTTAAAAATAATGATCAAAAGTACTTCTAAAAAGACTAATAGAGTACTGTTCGTACGGCCTGTCCCGGCTTTCACGAGTTGACTTTTTAATATTTTATACGTTATATTTACATTTTTTGTTTTTTTTTTTCGAATTAGTTAACAATTGTTGTTATTCCAACTTATTCAGACAAAAATCTTAAGCTGTTACTATCTAAACCTTCGTTATTAATACCTCTGTCTATTAGTGAAAATCGCATGAAAATCCGTTCAGTAGTTTTAGATTTTATAGCGAACATGCAGACAGGCAGACGCGGCTAGTAGACTTTGTTTTATAATATGATATTTAAATTTTTGAGCTTTGAAAATAACTGAAGCCTGTGAAGTCTGTAGTTACAAGCACGATGGCAATCTTTCGCCTATATCGGTACACTGGCTGAGTAAAAAGTATAAAACGATAATGCACATGAGACACGTAATATTTTTCAAACTATTATGGTTTAGTGGTAGAATATTACCGAGGCAGGAACTATATTTAAGAACGAAAATGGCATTTTTGTCTAGTTTTATTAATCAAATGATTTCTAGGTTCAGTATTATACATTTTAGGATGGTCACGAGTTTAAACAACGATATACTTCCAGTTTCATTTATTAGCACTATTTTCACATTCATTTTATCCACTAATTCGTGTTTTACAATACATCCCGTATTTTATATCTAAATTTAGCCTCTCATTCTCATTATTTTCAAATTAATATATATATATAATATAAATATCACCAAACATTGCCGCCGCATTCGATTTCTTGACATTCTGTTTCTTACCGGCCAGTATCAGACAATCGGCCAGTATTAATCGTGAAAAATTCAAATATTACATTACAACATATTCTAAAAATAGTCAATCGACATATATTTAACTTATTTATTCTAATAAATTATAGTTATACAATGTGTAACAAAAAATAACTCTAACATACATATATCTGACACAGCTGGGTTTTGGCTCCTTACCTCATACGTTGCTTCAATGTGACTTGGTGGAAATACAAATGGAAGATTTTCATTCGAAACATGAAAGATTCCTCATAATAATCTCAGAAAACACGATATGAATTTCAAACTCAAATCGTCATGACAATTTATTGGTGGTTGTCCGAAATTGAAACCACAATCTTCAACTAAAGCGTGTTCCAAGATCTCAAACATATCTGTTTAATCTAATTGATTTAATGACGGCTTCGAATAAGATTCCCTTTAATCTTATCAGGTGTGACTTGTAGCAGGTTTCTTGTGTTTCAGGAAAATTCTTAACACTGCTAAGCTCGCTTGATAATTAAAAATGCATAACTTCCCACATTTTTCTAACTCTGAACTAGATATGGAACTAGTCTTTTGTGAAATAGCGCTTACTTTTTAAAAATTCTTTATTTTATGAGTATCATATTTTACAGAGCCAAGATGGCTCAGTGGTTACAACGAGTGCATCATAACCGATGATTGCGGGTTCTAACCCAGGCAAGCCCCACTGAATATTCGTGTGCTTAATTTGTATTTATATTTCATCTCGTGCTTGGCGGTGATTCTGCTACACGTGTATTCCACCAACAAGCATTGGAATATGTTCCAAATCATCTCCTTAAGGGGAGAGGAGGCTTGAGTCCAATAGTAGGAAATTTACAGGCTATTGTTGTTGCTTCTTGTATGTTTTACACTATTTTCTGTATTATTTTAGGTTTAAATATTATTATTTCATTTGAAATTGTCATATTATTTGAATATGACTCTTGAGTAAGAATAACTACTGTGTTTATTGCCTGGTCTCCTCGGTAGAAGCTTGATTTTAAACAGGTGTTAGCTTTAAAGGGTGGGGAAGAGTACCCAGTTCAGTGACAAATTGAAGTAATTTCCGCGCCAGCGCTTCAAACTGTCGCTAGATAATATATTAAAGGAATAGCTTAAAATTTATATATCTTAACGTAATCAAATACAAATTAATAGAAACTTATTTTCATGAAGACTGTTTCCTATGTTAATCTACTTTCTCTCTACAGGACTCATCCGTTAATATACAGTATAAGTTTGTATGGTGTGTTAAATAAATAAATATGAGACAACATCACATACATGATCTGATCCCAATGTAAATAGCTGAAGCACTTGTGTTATGGATATCAGAAGTAACGACGGTACCACAAATACCCAGACCCAAGACAACATAGAAAACTAATGGTAATCTACATCGACTCGGCCGGGAATCGAATTCGGGATCTCGGAGTGGCGTGACCGAGTGGTGAGTCGTGGCCGTGATGGTCGTCATGATTAGATAATTTATCGGTCGATACAAGAGAGACACGCGGCTTTCACCGTGTTTTGTTTTACACATCGCTGAATATAATTACGTCGATATGATATTCAACAAACAGGGCAAGCTTAATAGGACCGTTTAAAAACCGCTTTCGTTTTACATATTAACATCGCTCAATTTGACAAGAACATATATGAATTTGCAAGTTGCGATGATATTTTTTATACTAACTTCAATTGACAAACAGACTGAAAGATGTTCGAACTTTTTTACTTTTAGCCTCTGCAAATTAAATCAATAAATTCTGAAAGTATCTATATGTCTATTACGCTTTCATAGCAAACTGATGAATTGAATTTGATAAAATTTGATATGAAGCAAATAGCCTGATGGCCAACACTTGAAACCCGAGCAAAGTCACCCACAATGAGTAGTTTAGATGTATACAGCTAAGATACTGTTGGTTCAAACGAATCGATCCTAGGATTTTTGATTTGAAAAATTATATTAGGTGTGTTTGATTAAAGAATGGCCAACATAGGTACTATGGACCAACATTGGTGATATATACAAAGATAGTAAATTATGTTTAGTATTCACTAATACTGTCAAGATCATTCCAACCATTGTCAAACTTTTCGTACTTAAGACATCGGCCATGACTTGCTATCTCGCTCTTTCACTTTAATGATATTCAACGTTTATTAGTTATAATATAAAATTAGCATTAAGGATGATTTTACTCAGACACTTAACAAATTCTGGTGATTTTAATACATATTTAAATATTTAATAGGTAGCGCTGGCGGCGTTCGCAGGGCGAAAGCGGGGTGTTGCGGACTGGGAGGGGAAGATGTTTGTATCGCGGCACTTTGGATACGCACAAAGGACATTCCATAATAAACTCGTAATATGTATTATTCTTATGCTCATTGTATGTAATTGCAAAGCCAATTGCCCATCTCGAGAATAAATTATAAAGTCAAACTAAGTATATAATCAATATTTCAGAGAAAGAAAACACGACCGTTATTGCCGCCATGTCAATTTTTTTTCAAAAAAATTCTCAGACTTACTGCAAGAAATACGAATTATTAACCAATTATTAAAAAGTTACTATGCAAATTAATGGAATAACTCTTTTCTTCTCTTGGTAACGAAAAGTTATTATTTGCTGTATCGTTTATTTACTGATACTCATAAGTTTTTAGCATAACAATATCATAAAACAAGTGAAAAATGTGAGATAACTATATTGATTTGTACCTTGAATAAAAATTATCAATAATTTGCAAACTCTATTCCAACAAGGTGTAAAGATCAATAAACCGAAGTGAAGATCCAGCTTCAAGTAAACAGGAACACTGGGTAGGTACCAACCACTCATCAGTTATTCTACCGCCAAATAACAGTTCTCAGTATTGTTGTATTCCGGTTTGAAGGGTGAGTGAGCCAGTATAACTACAGGCACAAGGGACATAACATCTTAGTTCCCAAGGTTGGTGGCACATTGACGATGTAAGGAATAGTTCATATTTCCTTCATTGTCTAAGGGTGATGGTGACCGCTTACATTCAGGTGGCCCATATGCTCGTCCGCCAACCTATACCAAACAAAAAAATAATAATATAGTTTCCAGTATTTACTGTACAGTTTTTTTTTATCATCCATTATCTTCCGTATTTTAAACCCAAACTAACAATTCCTATGTCAAATTCAATAATATCACATTTCTACTTCTATTTATAAAAATGTCAAACCAAAAAGTATTCATTACATTCATATAATTCTGTGACTGAATAAAACTCAATAGCTAAAAGTTATACAACCTTTAATGATTATTTATAAATATTATATTTAAAATACTTTATAGGCTTACTGTATACTGACGTGATATTCAATACAAACAGTCATCCATTTATTTTAAATCATTAAATTGAACAAAGTACGTAATATTTACACGCAATTAAAAGTTTATAATATTTTAAATCTATAGTTAGCTACAAGTAAGCTAACAGCTTAAACAAATCCTGTTCAAAGCTATCTAATGCATAATCGTTATCTTTAGTAGCTAAAGACATTGGTTTATAAGGCATTGCAGCGAACACGTCGTAACTTGCTCGTGTATCGGACAAGCTTATTGAGCTCGAGTGCTCTAACAGCTTAGTAGCGAAGCAATTTGTGGTGATCGTGATTCGGTTTTAAGGAAATTGAAAATGCTTTCAAATATTATGTGTGCCAGCTCACACTCTCGAAGCTGAACGTTGGGACTCCGCAATGCATAGTTATTTACTTTGAATTTTACGTAAATGTACCATTTTGGTACTTTGTAATCATTACATAGTATAAAACAAAGTCGCTTACCACTGTATGTCACTACGTATACTTATATGTATACTTATCTTTAAAATCTAGCAACGGATTTTAATGCGATTTTTTTTAAACATGGAGTGAATCGAGGGGAAGGTTTTTGTATATAAAAAATTAAAAAGATTAGTAAAGGAACATTGATAATTTTGGAAGTTTCTACTGTGATGTCATGTAGTAGTATGAACAGTCAGAGTAAGAAAACCTTCATCAGTTTACAAATTCATTCCCGTATCAAGTCCTCAACTCTTAGTACCTTTTGAATCTAAACATCTAATCATTTCGACACAATCTACTGAGCATACTGAGCACATGGAAATAGATCTTAAGGTGACGAACCTTTACCTACCCTGACTGTCCATAAACGTACAAATTATTAATATAATAAAAGAGTTGAGTCAAGTGGACGAATTTAATTCGGATTAAAATCCGGGTAAACATAACTGTTTTAATGTGCTAGATTGTTTAAAATTAAACTCATGCTTGTCGTTGGAAAAAACATCGTGGGAAACTTGCACGTTTTGGATAATTACTACGAGATATTACAACCTACAATGGTGCTCAGCGGTGAATTAAGCTTCATGGCTTAGACGGATGATAATAAACGATTCAAATTAAGGAAAAACAAAGGCAAAAATTAGGATGAAATTTGAAACTAGCTTCAACTCCAAGAAAGACACAGACTACTTATTTTGCCTAACAGGTGAGAAACAATTATGTATATTATGTATATTTTATTTTATGTATAACATCGAAATGAACTGTATTATTATTATATATATTTATCTATTGCTATGTATATATTTTAAATATTTCTTTAACTTCTGTGCACACCCTACTGACTTCTCTCCTGCACTATTCTGGGTTTGCTGGCAGAAAATGCTGTTATAGCGTTAAGTCCGCCCTTTGTACATGTTTTATTTGTGCAATAAAGAATAATAATAAAAAAAAAAAATAGAAGTCGCGGGTGATTACTAGTTCGTAATAAATTTCACAATATTGAAGAGTGAGCAACGAAGCACGATTGTAGAATTAAAAGTGTAATGTTAGATGACGGAATCTTTTGCAGTCCGATTCAAAGAACACGTGGATCTCCCAGTCAGCTCGTGACAAATGACAATAATGAAAAGGAAAAAGTCGAAAACAACATATGACATAAAAAAAATTACTTGCAAACGTATAGGTGTCCTATATAATGCAATCTTATGTCTAGTATTTCATTGGTACTTACAATTACAGAATCGCACATCCTACAGTTGATATATGTTTGATAATTTATTTAAGACATAAATATATTAGAATTAAAAAAAAGTCTGCATATACCAAACAATTTAAAGAAAAAATAACACTACAGAGAAAACATACTAAAACAAAGAAGAATAAAATCGAAAGAAGATAATCGGGCTTGGAAGTTGGAATTTACACTTTCGTTACTCGAAAAGTTCCTTTGGTCTTGCTGGTTAGTTAGGTTGCTAATATACCATCTCGTTAGGTTAAGAGTGAGCCAACAGAGAGTGCAGCTGTGTGTAGATACTTATTCATTATATTTTTTAGGCAACTGACTAATCTCTCTTGAGAATGCGAGGAACAAAGTTGACCATGAGAACATCTTCATCACCAAAGTCAAAGTCAAAAACCTTTATTCAAAATAGAAGTGTTTACACTTTCTTATTGATAGTCAAAAATCTACTACCGGTTCGGAATTTAACGCATCGGACCTGAGAAGAACCGGCGAAAGAAATTCAGCGGGATCTATTTCCTTGTTTTAATGTCATGTTACATAATATATACAATAACAAACATCAGGGCGATCATCTCATTTCCAAGGTGTGCAGTCAACTAGAAAGTCATTAGTGTTGTAATATCAATTGTATGATCTTTCACTATAAAGCTCATACAACCTTTGCCTTCTCTTGTAAATCATAATTAACAAATGAAAGTTTACAATTTTCGCGAAAAGGATGCTAAACCTGCACGGATTAAATATTTCAGAATTTAGCTACAAATAGTAGTTAAGATCTAAAATCGATTAGATCACGGCCCATAAAGCACGGCGATACGAGACGTACGAGCGACGCACGCTGTTTCACGGACCGTTGACTGGTATTATGTGGACGTGAGAATCTTGTCAATAGGTTTAAAAGAATAGGCTCGGATTTCTACTGAGCTGGCTTATTGAAATAAAGCTACACTTTACTTGGATACAACAAGTCTTATATGATAGAACAAAACTACACTTACGAACTTTCTTCAATCATTGTAACAGTGAAGTTACTGTTATGACTTACTTGTAGTCGCCGTTTCGTATCTTATATATAATTTATATCTTTCTCTAGTTACTTTTTTTACTTGTTACAAATTCTTAACGACCGTCACACTTTTTTTCAATATTCGGTAGATGCTATAGAAGCTTCAACATTTAAAACAAATTAAGACAATAATCAAACATCTGCTACTAGAATTAACATTTTGTATAGGAAATGTGATTTCTATGTATCTGACTCATCGCTTGATAACGACGACAATTTTCCAATTTTTTAGTCAGCAGTACTACTCCAGTATCGGTACACATGTGGTAGATTTTTTTCCAATAAATGCAAGACGCCTCACGAAGACCTTCATCGCACGAGAAAAATGCAAATAAAACACATGAAAATTAAGTGGTGACTGCCCAAAATTAGACCCGTAACATTCAGTTAAAATTTTGTCAGAATAGTCTTCGAGTAGTACAATCATGCAAACACAAACTGCATTTAACACGATGAATATTTCGAGGGATTGTTTGAATAACTCGCGGCCGCTGAATTTCATCTTCGCACTCCGCGTCAGTATTGCAAATTTCATCCACACCACCTCGATGTTTGAAAATTCGTAACAGCACGATCTTTAAGGCCTTTTCTGTCTCACACAAACATTTGTGAAAAGAGAAGACTTAGTAAGAGACATTTGTGTAAACAAGCCTGATATCTTAAATGTATTAGCAAGCCTATGAAGAATCTCAGGTGCTTATGGACAGCAATTGTCACTATCTATCAGGTGTCACAGTTTTACAACGCGATAAAAACAAAGAAATGATTTAGACCTTCTTCAATGTGCTCTACAATAGGAATTCATTCAAAATTGGAATAGCGTTGGTGGAATATGTTCCAAACCATCTCCTCAAAGAGACAGAGGCCTTAGCTTAATGGGTATTTTACAGGTTGTTGTTTGTAAAATTATATTTACCTTTTTCATTACCACCACTGTTTAAGACGTATCAAAATGAGACAGTTTCGCTGATAAATCGCGCCAGACTACGAGACAACCACATAATGTGGATAAATTGAATTTTTCACTCTCATAACGCGCGGTGACAGCGACAACGCTGCACACACCACGAGCTGGCAATTAATTTACAACTTTTGTCATTTATAACACGTGTCTACTTTATTTGAAACAACGAACAATTTCATTGTGCTTTCTCTGATACGGACCTTGCGGATTATTTGGGGTGCAATATCTTCTAACCGAGACATTTCATTTTCTTATTAATGTCAAATATTTTTCAATTTAAAGAACATAATGTTATTTCCATATCAAATACACCATAATTTTCCGAAAAGCTAGTCATATTTACTAATTTGACAACGACGGGATGCTCATGCTGCATATTTTGATATTCTTAAGAACAAAAAAAGAACGACAATTTGTGATTACAATCGGTAAATAACGAACCAAAAATGTTTGAGAGCATTTCTGTGATTGACAAACTAATCAAAAAATTTAAATTTTGTAAGGAACTCTTGGAGCACAAATCAGTTTCGCATCTGACCATAAAAAGTTGAGATGGCTAAGTGGTTAGAACGCGTGCATCTTAACCGATGATAGCGGGTTCAAACCCAGGCAAGCACCACTATATATACGTGCTTAATGTGTGTTTAAAATAAATCTCGAGCTCGACGGTGAAAGAAAACATCGTGAGGAAACCTGCATCAGTCTAATTTCATCGAAATTCTGCCACATGTGCATTCCACCAATCCGCATTGGAACAGCGTGGTGGAATATGTTCCAAATCCTCTCCTTAATGGAAGAGGAGGCCTTATACTAGCAGTGGGAAATTTACAGGCTATTACTTTACTTTACTTTACTATCTGACCATTTATATAAACATATGTAACCTGACCTCTTTGTTGCATTATATTAATGCACATTATGGTGAAATTATCAATACAGCTTTGAAATGATGAACCTATCACTTACCTGTCGCTAACATAATCAACTCTATATGTTCATGCTTTACTTGGAATCTTAACCAAAGGTTAAAGGAGTACTTTGGTTGTGATACACGAGATCTATTTAGCCATCTCATCCTGTACACGACATGCATCTGATATCGCTGTGAGATTCGAATTATTGATACTCGATACACATTAATTAACACAACGTATTTCCATTGTGATCATTCACTATTAATGACCCATTTAACGTATTCTTGATGACAATTAAATTCAGTAAAACCTCGCAATGTTATATAGAAGCGAGCTGCATTAAGTACCCCGTGGCAGTTGACAGTTGATGTCTTTTTTTTTTAGATAAGAATAGAAACCATGAGAAAACTTACATCTTACATACAACAACAACTGTCTGTAAATTTCCCATTGCTGGGATGAGATCTTCTCTCCCTTTGATGTGGCTTGGAATATATTAAACCACGCTGCTCCAATGCTGGCTGCCGGATTTATATGTGACAGAATTTCTTTAAAATTTGACACATGCAGGTTTTTTTACGATCTTTTCTGTTACCGCCGACCATAGGATAAATTATACAAGCAAATTAAGAACATGAAAAGTCAGTCAAGCTTGTCTGGACTTGAACCCACAGTAATTATCGCTTCGATGTACCAAATCTAGCCACTAAGCCATCTCAACATCTTACTTAATTAAACCTTACATAATTGGGTCAATTCAATAACAACTTAAGGACATATTTGATAACAGGTCATACTCATAACACAGACAAAGTTGGAAGACATGATTATAATTATTTGATATCAACTTGCGCTCAATAAGCTATTAATTACTCATTCCATACACATACATTTATGTATGACATTACTAAGTGATTATCAGACCAAGCACACGAAACTGATACGATACTCCGTATCTCGGCCAACGTGTTACGTCATTTGTAGACAAGAATTAAGATATTTATTGACCAATCAATAAGCTCCAAATTTAAAAGGAAAATTCTATTCGATTTTTTCTCACTAAATTGTAAGATAATTTTTTAATTGTATACTTAAAATGTCATCATTTTACTTAAAACCTTGAAAGATATCTCTTGATACCTTTCCGCAAGATAAATTACAAAAGATGCGAAGTTTTTATAAAAACTTAGAGATTAGTTGGGAAATGACCTGTCTGAGAGACTTTAAGGCTTGAAATGAGGAGAGCGGGGACAAGTTAATTCTGTTCACGTAAATCAGTTAAGATTGAAGTTTAATCTGTTTCATAAAGTACTTTCGTGTAATTAATTATTTATTTTAATTATATGAAAGCTTCAATGTAACTTCGATTTGATTAAGAAATATCTGAATACTAAATAGAATGTCATTTATCTTCAGCCGGCGGATACAGTCTATGATATGGTGCGTTTTGCAAATCTCATTTGTATTTGGTAGTTTTGAAAACATGTATATAACGTATACCGTTACTTATTTTGTCTAGTACGCTTTGAGTCTTAACGTGATATAAGCCAGCCATGAGCAATAACGGATTCTGAAGTTAACGACACCAAATTTCAAGGTGAAAGTTAAAGGTGAAGTCCAGTATTCTGCGACCGTATTTTAAGTTACAAGAATCAGTAGATGAAACATGCATTAAGCAGTATTGAAAATAGAAAATACATCAATAAGAATCTAAATAAAATACTTATGACTACTTGAAAACCTCAAAGTATTCTCATTGGGTAACTTTGACAATCATGCAAGCGTGTGAACAAACACAATAAAACCGAATCATATTTTAATCTGACTGTTTTGTGTCATCTTGTAAACTGATATTACGACTGCATTCACTCCGTATAGGGCATCCTCCGTTTCGAAATCGTTCTACGCTGATATGGGTCTTCGAACAAGATACTCTCAGGAGGTGCGACTCACTGCATATCTCGCGTGCAATCTCCTTCTCACTAAGTTCTCCAACCAGTGTCATTTTCAAAATAAAAAAACGCTTTATATGATAAATGACTGAATGATTTTTTTTAAAGATATCTTATCAGTGTAATCTCCTGAAAATTACTACATACTGATGATGACAAATGAAAACAAAAACTAGAAAAGAAACTAGAGGGATATCAGCATCAAAATTCAAACAGTCATACAGTGTTTTTAACAGAATTAGCCAAGATAGTTGACGACGACTATAATTGACACTTTTTTTAATCAGACTAAGCTTTTTATGCCAGCACGTGAATCAGCTACACATTTATGTTCAAAATTATCCATTTCCATTTTTTCCTAATTTCTAATATCACATACGAATAATTTCATAAACAAAATTACGCTCAGTTCCTCCAAAATTACGCCAATTACTCAGCGAAGTTTCTTCAAATATTCCATCCATTCAAAACTTATTTAATAACGGGTACTCGAGTTAGGCGCCTTGATAATGAAAACATTGTGTTAACGTTACACGTTATGTTACAACGACAATTCCCCGTAACGAGCGCCACAAGTCAACTTGAATGGTACCAATTCGCGCCTTGCATACGCACTGTGAAATGCATTCAGCTGCCTCCGAGCAACAATACACCTTGCATGAATGGGATATGGTGCAAATTCCAACGTTTAAATTGTTATTGTGAATTCCTAAGGCAATTTGGCAAACATCGTTGACACGAAGTTACAAAGAGGCGTTCCACGTGGTTTAATTTATAGCGCCGTGTGTCTTATTTTGTGTTTGGTCGGTATTCCGTGCGAGGGTTATGGCGTTAACTCGTCGCTTGTTCCGTGTATGAATGACTGCGTAGATGTGACGCGAGCCATATATATCGGATGTTTTGGTTAATTCGTTAGAAATATTTGCTGGAAGGATTCTTGGCTGCATTCCATATCGCGCTGATAAATATCTAGATACGGCATCAGATTTATTTTCAAACATTCTGATATTTTCGCAAAATATTATTTTGAGATAAATCTGATGAAATGAAAAAACAGAGTTCCATAAAGATAAAAGATTTTTGAACACCAGATTGGATCGGAGTTTCTTTCGTTTTATATTAAAGATTAAATAATAAATAAACACAAATGTTACTTAAAATCCCGTGAGAATTGAAACACTAACATATTGAATCAAACGGTATATAATGAAGATACACAAAATTTAAAGAAAGAGAGGGAAAGTTCACCTTCATAGATGATGATTCCAGTCAGTTCATTCAACTTTAAGTATCTTTAAAGAACTAATAATAAAAATCACTTAGTGTTACACTTTGTGCAGGTCTGTGCGGGCAAGCAGACCACTCACTCATCAGATATTCTTCCGCCATAGAGCAATACCTGGTACTTTTGAATAGGAATACAGCAAGACCAACACCTTTATGGGCTTATATTTATAACCCTCTACTAGCTTCAAGAATCCGGGCTGCAAGTGAGACCTTTTTTATTATTGTTCTGACCTGTGGCTTAAACCTAAGCTCACGGTGTCTACATCACGATAGACTAGATCCTAGACTAATCAGTCAAAAACAAAGTCACCTTTTAAATCTTAATGTAATAACATTTGAGGTTTACAGCAAGACCAACAGCTTTATGGGCTTATATTTATGAGTTACCCTCTGCTAGTTTCAATCCGGGCTGCAAGTGAGACCTTTTTTATTATTGGTCTGACTTGTGGCTTAAACCTAAGCTTTCGGTGTCTACATCATGATAGACTAGATCCTAGACTAATCAGTCAAAAATAAAATCACCTTTTTAAATGTTAATGTGATATAATAACATTTGAGGTTATAATCGTATATTATCAGAAATGAGTTAAAGAAAGTATTCCGGTCTAGATTCTAGTCCGTGATTTATATTTTCTAATAACGTTATACTCTCGTATTGACGTACGAGTTTGTTGAATGGGGACGGCGCTGCGAATTGCGCCGCTAGAGGGCGCTCGTAGTTTACGAGCTATTTTTGAAGTTGTTCGGAAGTTTCTATTAGTCAATTATTATGTTCTTGTAATAAAAACTTGTCCCTTTGTCTCAAGTAATCGGTATTTGATAAAATATTCCAAAATAGGGTTATTGGTAATTTGACGTTTTCTCATTAGCAGGTGAGAAGTGACTGCAAGAATTTTAATTATTTCACATATGCATGCTGCAAAAGTGAACCATTTTTGAGTTATCAATTGTTTTAGATTTTTTCTAAACAATCGAATACCACAAATTCAAAAATTTATTTAAAACGAAGTATCAATTATAATCTATTTTCTTTTTCTTCTGATTTATAAAAAAGATTAAAGACTGGATATTCATCAATATTGAAACAATAATTATCAGTCCAACTTAAAAATGCCAGACGGAAAATGATATTCAATGTGTTTTTGATTTTTTGCCATTAAAACAATAATAAAAATCATTATGAAACATGTCCTGCAGATTATTTAAAAAATATAAACGTTTCGTAATCTTTCAAAAAATGAAAGACTTCATATGGAAATATCTTAAATAGTATTCGGTCGATGGTGTGGATGAAAGGTCTTAAACGACGTTCACGGCTACAAGTTCACTTGTAAGTAGTTTGTGTTTACAATCTTGAAATTCTATGTCAACCAATACGCATTAGATTCGTACTGAAGAAATATTCTTCGTGGTGGGATCTGTGCAAGCCATTTCTTCCGATAAACAGTACAGACATTTGTAATATTGCTGGCCTACCTGCAGGCACGAATGTAACACATTAGTTTCCAAAGTGGTGCATTCATAATATGAGGATCTTTTGTACAATTGTTTGTGAAATTTATTGGTCAGTGATGGCAAATTATTAATAGTTAGGTCATTTGTCAGTCCTACCTATATGACGTGAAAATATAAAAAAGAATAATACACGAAACATATTTTTTTTTAGTATAGACTAAAAAAAACTTACTGTTTCAAGGCATGTTACAAGTTGAGATCACATCAATACTTGTTTTTAAGTGAAAATGTGCTGAATTTAAATGGATTTCCTTTAGAAGGTTCGAGCGCTATGTCCTCCATCATAACTCTTAACTTCTAGCTAGGGAGGCCCCACTTGTTGGATATATTTCACTAAAATGGTGGTAAAGTCTTCCATAAATCCTTCATCACACGTTTATTATTTTTCCCGGCGATTTGGAAAGAGTTTTATCAGTCAGCTCATGGCCACAAGGATAGTACATATATTTTGAGTTTTGGGAATTATTTTCGGTAGAATCTACAATCCGAACCAGTGGTAGTTTTATTCAATATAGTTTTGTAAAATAACGATTCAAAAGTGCTTGTAAAAGCCTACTTGAATAATGTTTATTTACATTATGTTAACAACTCTCGTAAGTAAGTTGTGGGGCGTTAGAAGGCTGGAAGATTTGGAAGATACAAAGCAGATTTAAAACGATATACTACGAAAAAAGTGGCTCAGAATTTGACAACAAGTTTTCAAATACAATCTGTAGACAAATGTACAACCTTTTGATAATTGGTCCCTACTTGCTTTGACATTGGAACTGTAATATTTTACTTTTTGTTGAAATATATTTATTGCTAAGATGTTGTTTCTTGTGTCACAACAATGCTGTTTTGCTGGTACATACAGTGAGTGTATATAAAACTGCATAGAAAAGCTTGCATAAAGCCCCGTACTAGATTAAATAATATACATATTATATCTGTAACTCTCTTCTAAATAGCGCTGCAGCATATCAACCTTAATATGCAGACAGGAAAACGTTTCCGGGTTATGCAAGTACATTATAAAATAGCAACAGGATTCATAAATTGCTGAATGAAAGACGAAGGCTAAGTCAGCCTTGTATCGCTATAACTAGCGATACTTTAAAACTTTTAAAAGTTGCTTGCTATAATTTCAACGTAACTGAAGGAAGAGTTTCTCAAAGTTTCGCAATAAAAGTTGAACGTATATAACGTCGTTACGCAACGTAACGTTGTTAAGTCACGTGCTCGATGATGCAACGGAACAAAACTCACTAAACATGAAACAAAACTGCGTGATACATGTTAGTTGGAAGTCTTTCATATCAAGTTTAATATATGAGAGCCAGAGGTGAATTGAAGTGTAAATCAACCTGGCCAAATAATTGTAAAAGTAAACTAACAGCTACTGAATCTTTGGCTGTTGCTCATAGGTACACCTCTTCTCCGCTGTTGTTGATTTAAGAGCTGAATATGAACTCAACAACAGACACCTTTTTTTCGTTGAAAAGTGCTCTTGCGGATTTCCTCTACTTGATATGGAGGAAATAGGTACATCCCTCGGATTTAGTATATGGGACTTGCCGGTGCCTAAAACGCCTGGTGCGGCTGAGCACAATGGAATACCCATAAAACAGCAGTACCCAATCCGTCCTTTAGGGACAAGATCGTTTGCACAGACTACCCTGATGTTTTGATGGTTGACCCACTTTTGCGGGCCTTTAAACTGGGCCTGCAAGATTCCTAGGATAAATAATACTCTTGTTCTTCTTCGGCGGAATAGTTGTGTGCTATGACAAAACATTAGCCTGTTCGCATTTTCACAAATTCCTTCGTCGCAAAGAGATTAATTTTAATTTTAAATAGAAAATATATTAATACATATGTATGGACACCAAGAAGATTGTCAATAATATGTTCTATGTTTGTAATGGATATGAATTATGAAAAATTAGACAGAGATATATTTAGTTTAATTGCCTTTATAAAACAATTATATTACTAGCGAAAATAAGATATCCGAATATTAAGATTCTTTTCCAGGATTTCGAATTGTCTTCTCACAATTCGAAGTCAGCGGAATGTCAAACTGAGTGTCAGTTTCTGACAAAGCTTCTAGATCGAGACAAAGGAAATGTGAAATACTACTTTAAGGTTAAAATTAATTCTTATATATTATACAACGACTCCAATAGCTCATTCTGAAGACTTACTTTTAGGGTTCCGTACCCAAAAGATAAAACAGGACTCTATTACAAAAACTCCGCTGTCTGTCTGTCCAGTAGTCTATTTGTTTATTGCCACTATAGCACCAAATATTTAAAAAAAGGAGTTTCCAACACACAGCAGACGTGATTTTTTGCTGCTTTTAGGTATAGATACTACGGAACTAGACATCCATCTTTGTATTATTAATAAAACAAATTATTCTTTACACATATTTTACTAACTTTGTACTAACTCTGAGTATGTATCACCTATTGTTAAGTATTCTACCGCCAAAGAGCAGAACTCGCATCAACGACTAAAAACTCTTAATATTTCTTTCAGGGGTGCAAGCTTTCACCATCAATACAAATAAATTTCCATAAACCAATTCGGATATTATTAAAACAATATTGTACTCACATAAGATCATTCAACTAATTACAATACATTGAATGCGAGTCCCCAACACGAATACAAGGGACGACATAGGACGACATAGGACGATATACAATATTCGGAAATGCAATGTAACTCTGACACCGCAATAGAATTGATTAATGTAACAACCGTAATCGTGATGCTTTCAACATATTATGTTATATCTAAATGATATGACAGATCGAAGGTAAACATTAGCTTATGTTAATGTATAATATATATGTTTACTGATTATATAAGGGTGAGTTTAAACGTACGTTTGTATTAGACAAAATCTTTACATAGTATTAAACAAAGTCGCTTACCGCTGTCCCTAGGTATGTTTCGATCTTTAAAATTAGACACCGACTTTTAATTTGGTTTTTCACAATATATATTGATTCACAATATAGTAGAGAAACACTGATGGAATTTCTACAGATGTCGTAAAAAAATTGTTTATTTTTTGCGCTTACATTGCAATCGCTGGCTGAATTCTATGAGATATATCAAAATAACATACAACAGTATTAAACACCATACTAGGGTCATCTAAAAAGTCCGTAATGGTATATTACTATCTCCTAGAGATAACCCAGAACATCAATTTTTCATCCTTTACTTTTTACGAGAAATAAACGCTCATTTTCGAAGCGATTTCAAGCAATATAGCATTAATCCTTACGTAACTTAATAGTAGTAGTGAGTAGTCGAGATGGCCCAGTGGTTAGAACGCGTGCATCTTAACCGATGATTGCGGGTTCAAACCCAGACAAGCACCGCTGATTCATGTGCTTAATTTGTCTTTATAATTCATCTCGTACTCGGCGGTGATGGAAAACATCGTGAGGAAACCTGCATGTTTAAATAAAACTAATTATAACGGATGAATCGCGTATATTAATTATTATTATATAAAAAAATTATTAAATAATAAAAAAAAAATTTATATACGCGATTCATCCGTTATAATTAGTTTTATTTAAATGTGTAATCATCGCGAAAATTTAAGACAACATTATGTAAACCTGCATGTGACAAATTTCATAGAAATTCTGCCACATGTGTATTACACCAACCCGCATTGGAACAGCGTGGTGGAATATGTTCCAACCCTTCTCCTCTAAGGGAGAGGAGGCCTTTAGCCCACGATGGGAATTTACAGGCTGTTGTTGTTACGTAACTAAATAAATTAAATAATTTAAAACGCCGGGCCTTTTATTTGCAAAATGCGGTTTGTATTGTCTAATGTCGAAAAAGCTGTAAACAATTTAAGACATTTTGTAGTATATGTATTTGTATCAGCATTGCAACAGTTCGCAGCCGGGACCGGTCGCTAGTATTATTATGAAGCAACGTTCTCTGATGATAAACTAGATGACTTATACGGACACTTTTCACTCTATATTAATAAGAATTAAAAACATTAAATGCTTAAATATATATATACAAATATGAACTAAAACTAGTTACTGTATAAATCTTGACCGCGTGGAATGGTGGCAAGAATGCTAGCAGCATTTCCCCGTTGAATCGCAATTCCGATCCTCTGGGCAAAAAACGAACCAGCCCTCCTGTCACCAGTGCAGGCAATGAGGCGAGGTGTTATACTTTTGATGAAGCTTTTTGCACCACTACTCCAAGGGCCAAGCGTTTCGACAGCATTAATAAGTAATATTATTAATAATTAATAAGTAATTTATTTATCATAATTTTATTTCAATGGAGACAAGTGAACTACTCAGCACGTATTATAGTGCAATAATAACAATAGCTTGTCAATTTCCCACTGCTGGGCTAAGGCCTCTTCTCCCTTTGAGTTTGGAACATATTCCATTACGCTGTTCCAATGCGGGTTGGGGGAATACACATGTAGCAGAATTTCCATGAAATTAGACACATGCAGGTTTCCTCACGATGTTTTCCTTCATCGCAGAGCACGAGAGAAATTATAGTGCAAAGTTGTGTACAAATACAGATGCACTTTGTTCCCTTGCCCTCATAATCCGCTGAGACAACAAATTCGACGCGACGGCAAAGACTCCAGGGTAGGACTAACTGCTTTACGAAACGGTCTACACACATCCAACTTCATTGAGTCAACAGTTTCCCAACTCTGAATGTATGTAGGTAATGGGCAAAAAGCTACGTAGATATTTATCAAGAACGCTCTCTATTTTAAATAAAATAATATAAATACATTACCGCCAAATTCTGAATACCGTTAGACATTTTTTTTCGTGAGATTGTAAAGATTGTAAATGGTGATTCATCTCACAATAAAATGTATATAACTTCGATAGCTTTTCGATTGGGTTAGATGAAAGTTTTTATGATTTATCTAAATTACTCTTCCATAGATTATAATCTACAAAAAATAATTCCTTAAAATTATAAGCAGTGTATTACAACAATCAATCATCAATCTTTCAACCGTCGACAATCTTGAGAGGCACGGTGACATACACAAGCACTTCTTAATCCCTATCACAAATATACCAGACGATAAATCACGAGGTAAGCACTTTTGCTATCCTTACTCGTAGTTGCCTTTTGACACTTTGTTGCATATATTTTTAATGGCGCATAGAATGAAGAGTTACAAACTGCTATAATCGGGTTTTATCTGCAATCATATCTTTTTTACTATTTCTGACGTTTCGACAAAGTTGCGAATGTCTCGAACTGACATGAAATCCGAATATAATGAACGAATTTGTAAAATATGGAATATTGGTCGAAATAACTTCAGGAAATTTTCGAAATAAAAAGTAAAAATCACCCTGATAAATGTTAAAAAAGAGTAACTACTGAGTTTCTTGCCGGTTCTTCTTGGTAGAATCTACTTTCCGATCCAGTGGTTTACTTAATTGTAAAACGACGATTCAAAAGTCTACTTGAATAAAGTTTATTTTTTGACTTGATTTGATAAAATACCAGTGAACAAAAATACTCGCATTTCTTTTATGAACTCATACCTATATATACATAGCTCTCTCTGACTTCAGATACTTAATGACTTTACATCGAGCCTTCTACATGAATACAACTAGTGACCACAATAATAATTACTTTACCCAATTTTGTCATGACAGCGGCATAAATATAACACACATATCAAATCACCACAAAATATAAAATGAATTATAAAAGGCATGAACATTTTTTGCTATTTAGCCATTCACGATATTTAGTAAAACGTTTGAAACATAAATTAATGTATACTGTTTTTAAATTTTTAATCTTAAATAATATCATTTCAAGTAGACTTTTGCAAGCACTTTTGATTTGTCACTTAACAAATTATATTAAGGGAAGCCGGTTCTACCGGGAAGAACGGGCAAGAATCAAAATAGTTACTCTTTTTCAATATTTAAATATACATAGTGATGTTAGCCATATATGTATGCAACATATTTGTGGCGAAATAGCCGGTTAGACCCATTCAAGCACCATTGATATTCATGTGCTTAATTTGTGTTTATAATTCATCTCATGCTTGGCGGTGAAGGAAAACAACGTGAGGAAATCTGCATGTGTCTAATTTCATAGAAATTCTGTCACATGTGTATTCCACGTTTTAAAACGTTTTCCATAGGCTCGTAATTAATAAACATAGCATATCATACTCTGATTTGTAATCCATACTTCCATACTATTAATGCGAAAGTACCTCTGTCTGTCACGCTTTTAACGGCAAAACTGCTGGACCGATTTAAGTGAACTTTTTTAAAAACAAAGTATACCAATTCTATTATACCAAGTATGTATACCAATCCTACAAACTGTAAATATATTTATATTCTAAGCGAGCAAAGCCGTGGGTAACAGCTAGTTATTTTTAAAAACTCTGATAATAGACTTACTGATCACACTTGTTTATCAATTTTAATATAACAAATATCTCGTAGATAATTTCGTGGTACATACTCTTGACGGTGGAAGACAAAATCTTACCATACAAATTGCGAATTAAGGGAACATAAGTTCAGTGTGATGTTTAGTACAAAACGCAAATTAACCAACAAAATACCCATCTCAAAGCGCCATCAGCCTTAGATGCATGTATAATATATGAGAGTATTATGTGCTAAAGCTTTGATGCAGTCGGCTCCTGTCAGCCGCTGTATTAATCAAATTCCCAGTCGCAACGTAATACCCACGAGATGCATTACATTGTGTCTCTAAACACGGAACTATTCTAAAGAGATTGTTTTACTGAAATTTAATACGATTAGTTTGCATCGAGTCAGAACCTGCATGGGTCAAACGAAATTCTGTTAAGATTTTGTCCACTAACCTAGAGCATCATGGTGTAATAGTGAGACGTTTACAGGATATCACTTTTCTTTTAACTTCCAAACATTCTATAACGAAACTCCGCAGACAATTTTATCTTTGCCGTTTCGTAATTTCAAGTCATTCGTAAAAAATACATTGATAGAATAATATACCTTATATTATTCAATACAACTTAATACCCATAATAAAAACACGTGGTGCTAATAATTAAATAAATATACGACAACATCACATACATTACTCTAATCCCAATGTAAGTAGATAAAGCACTTGTGTTATGGAAATCAGAAGTAACGACGGTACCACAAACACCCAGACCCAAGACAACATAGAAAGCTAATGGTAATCTACATTGAGTCAGCCGGGAATCGAACCCGGGACCTTAGAGTGGCGTACCTATGAAAACCGGTATACACACCACTCGACCATGGAGGTCGTCAAAAAAATTGATGACGTTCTGGCAAAATATGTTACAAAACAACAATAATAACAGCGTTGTTGTTGTTGTATGTGTATCTGAGATATGTACCTAGGACGTTGTGGTCTGCAGCGGCAAAAGCTATCCACTAGACACACGAAATATCTCTTAATCATATTCCCAAAGTTAGGATTATAAATCTCAAATACTTCTTGGCATAAATTTTTATCTGAAATAGTTTATCTTGCTTGAATTTTGCAGGAGATAGTTGTAATTCCCCGAGAAGTTTTTGTTAAGCATCTCAAATTATTTTCATAGAAGCCGTGACTTACTTTCATATTTTTGGAATTAATTTAAAGCGAAAACTGATAATTATCAGAAATATTGGATATCTTGATGTCTGAAAACCCAAATGAAAACATTCGGAGCCTAATGAACTAACTCAAATTTCATCAATATCCATCCTCTTCTGAGACTTGATAATAAACATTAAAGGCAGTTTTCACAAGTAGACTTTCATTGAATACTATTTATATATTTCAATAACACACTAAAAATAATAAGATTCTAACTTGAGTTTACTTCCATATAATTTATTACAAAATACCAAATAAATGACAAAGTTAAATCGTACTTTTGAGCTGTACAATTTTCGGCCAGTGTCGGCAATTTATGCGCACTCCACTATAAATATCCGATGAATTATGGCTTGGCTCCTCGTGGAGGCAGGTTTATATTGGTGGTTACATTTGAATCGCTAAATTTTCAAGATCGTACACATTTCACAATAAATATTAAAAACGGAGAGATAATGTTGATTCCTGAATAAGTTTAAAATTGCTCAATGCTGGTGTTGGAATGGATCATATTGTTCATTCTCTTCTACCAGTTTTTGCTGGGAATTTAATTCTGATTGCAATGTATTTTCTTTTGCTTACAATTATACTGACTCACTCAGTTTTCTATCTGAAATATAATGTATAAAAATTAAAAATTTTCAAGTAACTTCTTACGAAATTTGAATCATAATTTTACAGGATTCAATTAAATTTAATTCCACCTAATCATCTATATCGGGTAGTACGCAAATTATAAATCAGAATAAAAAGATAAGCATCAGATTAAATCAGTTTTATTTTACTATTTAAAAGGATTTAGCTTGGAGATGAAGGATTTCATTTTACATAATTTCTTTGTTTTTTTAACAATTATTACGTTCATTTTTGATCTGTATGAAAATGTAACATAATGATTATAATAATATACTATTAACATCTTCTTATGGAGCGTAAGACTTATTTACTTTTCTTGGGGTCACCTTAGCACATACCTTTTTGCTAATTGGGATTTGTTTAATTGTGTACCTCAAACCAGTGTAATGATTTTTTTGCCTTGTTGATAGATATTCTGTTATAGGAAACCATTTATTATTAGAAATAAATATAATTCTAATATCTCCAGCGAACACAAAATGTGGTCTGTATTTTCTATAACAATAATTAACGTTAATATAACATTAATTGTTTCTGAAGAGCGTCTGTTTGTGACATTCAACCTCGCGAGAGATAATTTGATACAGTAGTTGGAGAAGTTCTTGCAAATCACACGGCAATTAAATTTAATTACAAAATTAAATCATCATTAAAACTTATGACAGTTTCGAGTTTCTTACAGTCTACAGCCCAGTGAGTGAGCAAAGATCTTCGTTCGTGAAAACTATCTCAACCAAAATGGAGTGTGTCGGTTAAAATTTGTATATTCGCCAATTATATTAAAATCGCATGGCGGAAGAAACTTTAAGCGTTCTTAAGAGATGCTATATATGTATGTTAAAGAGTCACTTTCTTTATCTTCTCGCTATATTAATCAAATATGGCAGTATGAAGCTTAAGGTATTGATTATTAATTAATATATACTGAAGTCACTTTTAAGAACCTGCATTAGAAAAGCGTGGTGGAATATGTTCTAAACCTTCTCCTCAAAGGGAGAGGAGGTCTTTAGCGCAGTAGTGGGAAATTTACAGGCTGTTGTTGAGGTCAGATTAACTTAAAGCTGTATTGTAGTAAATACATCGTTATTATGAAAAATACTCGATTCATTTCCGTGCGGAACTGCATGACATTTTAAAAGCAAATAAATGTATCGAACTCTTTATTCGTGAAAATGAATACAATAAAATTGTCTGTTGATTTGAAATATCTCTTAGAATTTAAAGATGTATTCCAAATCTTCTACCGGCCTTTCCAACTCTCTGAACCGACCAACGTGATATTTCAACTAATATCGGTCAGCTTTTACGAAATACTTGTAAAGATCTCGGCTGAACTTTGCCTCACTCATAGGCAGGAAACCAGTCTGATAACAGCCAGTCAATATTAAAAACGTGATGTATTAAATATGTAGCATTAGCTGTTCTCGGCTTCTACACGTCTTATTTATTATTCATATAAAAACCTATAAACCTATGATGCAATGCTATGAGTCGAGATGGCCCAGTGGTTAGAACGCGTGCATCTTAACCGATGATTGCGGGTTCAAACCCAGGCCACCACTGTTTCATGTGCTTAATTTGTCTTTATAATTCATCTCGTGCTCTACGGTGAAGGAAAACATCGTGAGGAAACCTGCATGTGACAAATTCCATAGAAATTCATATGTTCCAAACCCTCTCCTTAACCTTCCTCGGTTCTTCAAATACAATGTACGCTTGAGGCCTTCGGGTCATATTGACCCGATGGCAAAAATATGGAGTATTTGTTTTGAATTAAATACAAAATCTAATATTTAAATCTTAATATTTTTAAATCATATTTATTAAATACGAATAAAATTACATTAAACGACTATATTATACTTATATTGCTCATTATCTTGGCAAAACGAAAGGCACAAAACTTCGGAATGTTTTGGACATATTATGTATTTCTTACATTTTTTACAGATTTTTGAAGATTTTAACATCTTTCGAAGGTGGACATACACTGCACCTTTTCATTTTATTAGAACTCTGAGTAGTTGAAGTATTAGTTGTCTCGGTAACATCTGACTGTATTCGTACTTCATAGCACTAATTCCCGTGAAGCATTTGTCCGAAGAAGAGTTTGCCTACGCTCGATGTGATCATTTACCAATCCCATGTCTAATTTCTCTAGAAACTGTCTCCAGTCTGGATGGGTGTCACAGTATAACAAGAAATTATAGAAACATGAAATATCAATCATCTTATGAACTATTGGCCACCTTCTTGTCATTCGTTTACAACTATAGGCCGAAACCATTTTATCTAGAAAGTCAACAGCACCTTTTCTTGTCCATGATCATTTTTGGTTTGTTCTGCTCTGAATGATGTATTTCTATTTTTTTGTGATTTGTGCTCAACAGAATTACATTTTTATTTTTTTTAGGAATGTAAGAAACGAGAACCATTTTTGAATTGAATGCAACAGTAGATGAAAACACAGGTTTAGGATAATTCTCCATTTCACTAATTATTTTATCTTCAGAATTTATATCGTAGTTTAGAATTTGCGAAATCATAGAATTAGTCAAATTGTGAGCCATTTCAAACACTAGCGGAATACGTCCGATCCAAACAACAAATGAATCAAATAAAAATAATCGTCTCACGAAACTAATGTAATGTAACCGCATGCAAATGTAAACAAATATTTTTCTCAATTTACTTTCAACAATAACACATCAGTGATGATTGAGGTTTGACTAATATTTATAAATTGTAACAATATCCTTAGAATTCAACAAAGCATTATTGTTAACGAACACGGGCTTTTTTGACCCGAGGGTTTTTTTCATACTCGGGTATTATTGACCCGAGGAACCTAAGATGGAAAAAACTTATTCTTGCTAAGATAAGAGACTTTTCTATAATTTTATAGTGCTTATATAGAGTTAATACATAATTAATAATTGTCCTGAAGTCTTAATAAATTATATTAAAAATTACAACTTTTATTGCCAGTTAAACATCAGATTCGGGTCAAAATGACCCGAAGAACCGAGGAAGGTTAATGGAAGAGGAGGCCTTATCTCAGCAGTGGGAAACGTACAGGCTATTAATTTACTTTACTTTACTATAATGCTATGTTTAGCTTGTTTCAAAGTCAGTTAATGCACCGGATTATATGCATATAAACAGCAAATAAATTCAATTGACAGACACCTTAACTAGCAAAAAATTCTTTAAAAACTCATTGTTTAAATAATTATATTGGACAACATCACATATATTACTCTGATAACAGTATAAGTAGCTAAAGCACTTGTGCTAGAGAAAATCAGAAGTAACGGAACCAAAAACACGACCCAAGACAACATAGAGAACTAATGAAAATTATCTACTTCGTTTCGAACCCGGCACCTCGGAGTGATGTACACACTACTGAATCACTGAGGTCGCTAAGTTATAATCATTTGATAAACAGTTTAAAAACATTTTACTGAGATGGGTATCAAATAATTATTTATGGAATTAATGTTGAAACGCTTACAAAACCTTGTAAGTGAAAAAACATCTTTGTCTTTTCATGCGTCGTGAATACTTTCACGCTTATAACAAACAGATAAATGATAATAAAGCGAGCGGCAAGAGCGTGGCGTTTATTCCGTAATTAAATCACAAAGGATCACCCCGCTTCAAATCCGATGCCGCTGAGCTATGAGTGTTCATAAATTGCTACTAAAATGAGTGTAACTTTATGCAAATGCATTCAGGACTCGAACCCGCTAACCGCAACCGTTGTAACTCCGTGCTAAATAATTGTACCCAGGCATGATGCAGAAATTTATGAACGTGCAGTTTGGACATTTTGCCTGATATTGTTCTCAAAGTTTTAGCCGAAATTTTGGTAGACTTTAAATGGAGTCTGGTATTCATGAAGTTTCCTATAATGTTTACAGCGTAGCTAATTTAAACGCTTACGTACATACATTTTAACACGAAATACTATTCAATATATAAACCGGACGATAGACTTGTATTCGTTAATTAAACTTAACTAGCCAACCATCCCGGCTTCATACAATAACGGTCTATTTAGTTTCTGATTAAAAAACATACATATATAGAATAAATCTTGTAGTATAAACATGTATCATATCTTTTTGTATAACTGATTATTGACTCATACCGCATTAAAATCCGTTGCGTAGTTTAAAAAATCAAAGTGTACAGACAGCTGGAAGCGAACTTTTGTTGTATTTAGTATTTAGTCTAAGTCCCATGGAGGTACATAGGATACTTTGCCTAATTTAGTCTACCAGGGAGTAAATGGAATGGTTTGTGTGCTAAAGATAATCATCATTACATGGTATAAAACAAAGTCTCTTGCCGCTGTCTGTCCCTATGTATGCATATATCTTTAAAATTACGCAACGGATTTTGATGCGGTTTTTTTCAATACATAGAGTAATTCGAGAGGAAATTTTTTGTGTATAATACATGGACAATATAGTAAATAAATAATGATAATTTTAGAAGTTTCTAATGTGATGTTATAAATAAACAAACTCTGTAACATATTTAGTATTGGCATGGGCCGTGCGAGGCCGGTGCGGGTCGCTAGTGTTTTATAAATCTCACAGGGGTAAAGCTTAAGTTCAACTAGTATTACAAATATGAAAGTGAATTATTTGTTACCCTTTGGTTTCTTTACTACGTAATCCTAATCAACTTGAATATGAGACAACATCACATACATTACTCTGATCCCAATGTAAGTAGCTGAAGCACTTGTGTTATGGAAATCAGAAGTAACGACGGTACCACAAACACCCAGACTCAAGACAACATAGAAAACTAATGGTAATCTACATCGACTCGGCCGGGAATCGAACCCGTGACCATGGAGGTCGTTATAAATAAAATCATTATATATTATCAGGGTACGGAAATTGCATAGAATAATATCAACAATACTAAATACGGGTGGGAGGCCGCGGGCAAAACTAGTGTTTAAATAAAGGGGGGAAATACGCGGGGCGTGTTGAACTACGCGACTTGTTATGTATGGACGAATTGATCGGTTGGCGAATGTTATATATCGGTTAAAAAATAGTCTTTTATATTCGCAGTTTTCGGTTGTTTGTTCATTGTATTATCTCGATTCCTAGGGTACTACAAACCAGATTATCTCAAGAGAAAGCTGCTTTAGATTCGTTTTAGGGTAAATGAATATTAAAAAAATAATAGTTATTACATTTTTTTTTATCAAATACTTGGACTCTAAGAGAAAACTGTTAAATAATAATTATCATATATAGATTTTGATGCGGTTTTTTAATAAATAGATTGTTTTTTTAATTGATTCGCGAGGATGGTTTTGTATATCATACGTGGACGATATAGTAAAGAACGTGTAACACTGATAATTTCAGAGGTTTTTAATCACAAATAATAATTTATTTAATAATAGCCGTCCGTTCGTCATGCAAATAATATACAAAATTATTGTTCGCAATTAAGAGACTTATTTGAATTCTTTAATTTTTTTTAATTTTTGTTGGTTAAGGTTATAATCTTCAATATTAAAATATTCACTAAAGAAATCAAATTACTTACATTACTCAATTCATTACAATGTACTTATTGATTGTCAAATTAGAAATACAGGCAAAGGAGTTGCTGCCCAGAGATGAACTGATGAAGGAAACTCAGCATACGATACACAACAAGGAAATAGCTAGCAGGCGACTCATTCCCAAGGACTCACATTCATGAACTCACTGATTCAATATGACTTATATATGTACATTAGATATCATATCCAATCTTATAATATAGTAAGTGTTACTTACTACCAGCATAAACGGCAATTGGTAATGTTATGTGGTCACCACCACCCGCAGATATTGATAATAATTTATCATACAAATGTGCTACTTGGTGGTAGGGCTTTGTGCAAGCCCATCTGGGTAGGTATCACCCACTCATTATTCTACCGCTAGCACATAGCCCTACCGCCTTTACAATGTCCTCTTGACCGAAATCAACGTACATTAATTCCACGCTATTTTAACTTGATCCAAATAATGTCTCAACATAATGTGTGAAGAAAATAAATTCATAAAAATGAAAAATGTTCGTATTTGTTGAAAGTAAAACTGCAGGCTCACGGTAACTCTGAGGTGTTTAAATTTTAAAATAACCGAGTGCGCTGAGAGCTCTTGTGTCTCTAAAACTGCGAGTGACAGCCAGACACCTAATGTCGACAACTGCGCGCTGTTATATATTTATTTTATACTCCTACGTTACGTTCCTAATTTCGTTTCGAGATCTTATTATATATTAGTTATCGCCCGCGACTTCGCTAACATTTAGGGTGGTGGTTGTCATGTGTCAGGCAGAAGTGAATAAAATCGGCTACTTGTTTTGCTGTTGGAGTTCAAATTTGCTTCATACCAAATGTCATGAAATTAGGTTCAGTGGTGGAGCGACGGCCAGACACATACAGACAAACATACTTTTACATTTTTAGTATTAGTATAGAAGTGTAATGCAAAATAACAAAATTTTCAAATATAAACTAAAATAATTATTCATTGGTTTATATATTTGAATTCTGACTGCGATCATATTTGCTTATTGTTTTGCCCAATAAGAAGCAGACGAGGTTTCCTACTTAGGACAAGTTAATTTTAACTAAAGACTGCGGGTTCAAGTTCGGGCCCACTAAGTTTTAATGAGCTTAATTTGTGTTTACAATTCATTTCGTGCTCAATGGTTAACGAAAGCAAGATTAGCGTGTATCAGATGAAATTGTGCCACATGTTGCCAAATCTTGTAAGCCCAATTACAACACTTTCCTGTTATCCTATGGGATTGAATTTTTACATGTTCTTACAGTTCCAACGACGGTTTATTATCATGCTAACTGTGACCTGATTCATTATTGGCAATTGAACTTAAATTTCCAACTGAGGCATCCACTCCTTATGAGAAAAACGGTTGGAACATATTTCATCACACTTCTCCAGTACGGGTTTGGTGGATACACGTGTGGCAGAATTTCAACAATTTGTGAAAAAGTCATTGGTAAAGAAGGTATATTATTCAATACAAGATTATATAGATGATATAAAAGCGTGGAGCGAATACTTGTTGACTTCCAGGTAGGATATATTATACACATATATAATTGTATTTAACTAACATAACTTTTTATTTTGAAACGATGAAAAAAGAGTAACTAGTGAGTTTCTCGTCGGTTCTTCTCGGTATCATCACGACATCCGCGGCCAGTGGTATCTTTACTAAATATAGTTTCTTAATTAACGATTCAAAAGTGCTTATAAAAGCCTGATTGAATAAATTATATTTTGATTTCTTTTTTTTTTAATGTTTATCGACTGTAGCACCAGGAACGATGTGACAGACAAAGCTATATGAGGATATGCAGGCGCGTTTTTTAAAGCATTATATCAGACATTATTAACATTAAAAAGATATTTAAAGGCTGTCCTTCTATTTTTATTTTATTTTAGACTATCATTCTGTTTTGTAAGATTCTATTAGCGTCAGATTTTATTGCAGAAAATAGGATTATTTGCGATGTTAGATAGCACTAAAGCTTTAAATCTCCACGAGTCTGCTTCGGTCTTCCAGATCACACACACAGATTCACACATATGTATGTGTAAAGAATTTTATTCTATGGACGGTTAGAACGATAAAGCGATTATATTTTAACGTTATATTAGAAATGATTATTTTCAATAGATGTTGAAATAAAGTTATACTTATATACATATATACTCAGTGTGGAAATCTGAAATTTTATTGATATACAATTTGTATATTCCATTATTCACATTTATTTAATAGTATTCGTAATTGATTAACGTTTTTTATTTATTATTACAGCACTACCCACCTTATATTCCATGAGCTATCCTAACCTATTGTCATGTCAAGAAAAATTTGATTTTTAAAACTTCATGCTTACAAGGATATCTTAAATAAAATATTTACTAACCCTCAGTTATGATGGGGTACAATCACTTTTAAAACGCATATATGTATATAAACTTACATATGTATATATTTGTTATGTAGGAAAAAGAGACACACATACACACACACACGCTTATGTAAGATATTGATATGGGAGAAGATTGTCTTCTGGCACAGGTTCCCCGATCCACTTAAAAGAAGGCTCCAACATTTAGTGTTTAGACGAAATAAGCTTAATAAATATATTTTTACTAAAAAAAAATTAGATTCCATCAGTCATAAGTCCATATTCACGTACTAATTCTCGTTGTGATCGGTTATACGTTGTCGAAGTAAATCAAAGAAATATACCAGCATCCGTTTACTTATATATAAGAGACATTTTACTTCGTTGCAAACCCATCTGGGTAGATACAACCCACTTATTAGATATTCAACCGCCAAACGGCAGTACTCGCTCGCTCGGTTGTTGTGTTCCGGTTTGAAGGGTGAGTGAGCCAGTGTAACTGCAGGCACAAGGGACATAACAACTTAGTTCCCAAGGTTGATGGCACATTGACGATGTAAGGAACAGTTAATATTTCTTACAGTGTCATTGTCTATGGGTGATGGTGACCACTTACCATCAGGTGGCCCATCTGCTCGTCCACCAACCTATACCATAAAAAAATAAAAAAATAGTTCGTAGGCAAGTGAGACAGCCGATCTTCTGTGACTGAAAACACGTCGCCACCTAGACTTTATACAACGCCACCTGGTGGCACTTTCATTTTGATAAAATAAAGATGGTCCTTTAAAATGTACGTATTCATTACATTTGATACGAAAAATATTTTAATACAGTGCGTAACTACTAGCGTAACTATAAGGACAAGGGAGATAACGTCTTAGTTCCTAGGGTTGGTGGCGTATTTGCGGTGGAAGGAATGGTTAATATATCTTACAGAAACTTTTTCCAGGCACAGGTGACTACTGAGGAACTCGTGGCCCATTTTCTCGTCCGTCAGACTATACCATAAGAAATACTAACGAAAAAATTTCTACATATTTAGCAAATAAGTTTATCACTCCAATGAATCCTCTTCATTAAATCGTATGAATATGCGTTCAGTTCTTTTTAATCTTATCGTGTGCAAACAGACAGACAAGCCGAAGGACTTGTTATATAATACGTAGAGATCAAGTTAATGTACTGAATACGTGGCTTATCAAAATGTCTACAGAATATTCAGCAACATAATTTTATCTCTGTAACAATTTTAACAAATTAAAATTTTAAGTATAAATAAAAAAACTACGATTTAAATTTGGAATTTGTGTCAGCTATTTTGGAGATATTACAGGATGAGTGAACAAAAATCGCACGAAAATAACATTTTACACTAACAGCCTGTAAATTTCCCACTGCTGGGCTATGGCCTCCTCTCCCTTTGAGGAGAAGAAATTTGGAGCATATTCTACAATTGCTTTAATACGGGCATGGATACAAATGTGGCATTTCTTCGAAATTAGTCACATGCCGGTTTCCTCATGATGTTTTCCTTTACCGCCAAACACGAGACGAATTATAAATACAAATTAAGCAAATGAAAATTCATCAGTGCTTGCCTGGATATGAACCCTCGATCATCGATTAAGATGCACGCGTCCTAACTAGGTCACACGAAAAAAAAACGTGGTCGTAAAATAAGATGTATTACCTCAGAACTGAGAAACAGTTTAGAAGGATAAATCTATAAGCATCAAGAAGACGATGCCCAAAATCGTGACACACCCGTAGAGACAGAAGCCCTTTCGGATAAGCTGAAAAATTCACACGTTCAAATACAAATCCGTGAATAGAAATCGAAGGGGTGTCGAGAGTTTATTTAAAACAAATTTCGCGGCTCCGCGGAACCGCTATAAAAATGCTTCGCTGAATTTTTGAATACAAATTTATTGGTCGGATGTTAGGTCCAAGTTCAGAGGTTCAAGAGATCTATTGCCCATAAAATCGTTTAATCGACGTTGATAGGAAATACGTAATACTTATTATTCTTATCGAGGATCGAGGCTGAGAAATTGTTTTTCGGTAAGACGGGAAGTAAGTGGAATCCAATATGAATCATTTGTATAAGAATAAATTACTGACTAACCTTCATGAATTTTAGGAAGTTGCATTTGCTTGTAATTATACTTTAAGCATCATTATCATTACATAGTATAAAACAAAGTCGCTTTCCACTATCTGTGCCTGTGTATATCTATCTTAATAATTATCTTTCAACAACAACAGCCTGTAAATTCCCATTGCTGGGCTAAAGGGCTCCTCTCCCTTTGAGGAGAAGGTTTGGAACATATTCCACCACGCTGTTCCAATGCGGGTTGGTGGAATACACATGTGGCAGAATTTTTATGAAATTTGTCACATGCAGGTTTCCTCACAATGTTTTTCTTCACCGCTGAGCACGAGATTAATTATAAAGACAAATTAATCACATGAATCAGCGGTGCTTGCCTGGGTTTGAACCCGCACTCATCGGTTAAAATGCAAGCGTTCTAACCGCTGGGCCATCTCGACTCAACAAAAAAATTATCTTTAAAATTACTATATTAAAAATATAAAATCCTCATAAGCTCTTAAGCTTAAGCTTTATTTTAAGGTCTCACTTTATTGAACACTTTATTTTTATACTATATCTAAACCTTGACCCGTGTGAAGCAAGAATCGACATTGATCGGCTTAGAAGATTTAGTCGACCGATAGTCGGTGTACAACTGACTAATCGCTAAGTCAGCCAGTCGGCCAAATTGTAATCGACGCATCATCCAATAACTACATTATGTATAGTGGAACCTTTTATTTTTCTCATCGGAAAAACGCATTACGCGTTTCCCCCAAGAAGTGGGGATCCCGCAGGACGCCGAGTGCACCCTGGCACACCGGAATACCCAAAACCCCAGCGGTACACTCTCCGTCTTTTCATCGGGCGCCACAGGAACGCCTTCTCATGCTACTGTGACGAATGTATAGTGGAACCTGGATGGGCTTGTACACCTGTGAAACTTATATTAGTGAACGTAATAAGACTAAGAAAATATTTTAGAGATGAAAAGATTCCAAATTTGATTCGAAGTTTAAATAAATTTGGATTCGGCTAATATGTTGGCAGGAAGGAACGTAGGATACTCGTAAATCATATACTCTCGAGACATTTGCGTGAGCTGGCGACAAATTCACTGATGATTATCGTGATAAAATTATATATCTGTAAAATTATATATATCATAATATACGTATTCTTGTAATATAAAATAAACGATTTTTGCTAAATACATTTGTTAAATTAACTATATAACAAAATAGCATTTTTTAAATATTTGTCTGTCTGTCTGGTTGTTCTGGTTCATCTCTGGATGGATTTTGACGGGACTTTCACTAGCAGAAAGCTGAGAAAGGAATTACTTAGACTACAATATTCACTTTTTGTTAAATTTTAACGAGCACGAAGTGGGGGACAGCTAATGTATGTGTATATAGGGTTGGGGTGTAACCAATATGACTACATTTCTAAAAATAATTGTCTAACTTGATAAGACAGCCAAATTTTTACTCCTTACTAATATCATAAAGGCGACAGTTTTTTAAACGTATATGTTTTCTTTCACGTAAAAACTTCTAAATGCATTATAATAAAACTTTATAATAATGTAGCTTATATATCAGAATGCCACATAAGCTTTTATTATAAAGATATTTTGTGAACAATACATGACAAAAAATCTAAATGAAAAAATATGATTGCTATTAAATTTAGTTCTTATAAAAAAGCTGTCAGTCAAAAAATCGAAATAACTTCTATTTGCAATCTACCAGAAGAACTATGTATCGGCTTTTTCCCATTGATAGTTGCCGCTTTGACATCGATGTCAACTTTTCATCATTTCAAATTCAGCCCCGGCGTAGAAAATTCAGTTAAAAATTTGATGCACTATGTAAATTTCACGTCCAACATTTTGATGGCTTCAATCAAATGTCAACTGTTATTGTCAGATTTGATCCTGAATATAAAAATGCAACTACTCGTGCGTCAGCTGTGATCGAATTACTGAATCATGCGATTGATCAATCAGTTTGCAATTTCGATCAAATCCACACAAACATTATGATAGTCATTTGTTTGTTCGATCACAAATCAGTCACAAATCGATTCGAGGATATATTTTTTTAATTCATAATCGGTAGGCAGTCTGACAATTTTACTATCTAATGCGCTACCAGCCCTGATAGCTAAGATATTGTGCCCCTTGTTTTTAGTGACACTAGCTTGCAACCACTTCAACACAAAACACAGCAATATCAAATATTTGTTTAAGGGTCGTATTAATAACATAAATATGTCTGATATCTCTTCAACCTTAAACCGCTGAATCGATTTAGATGAAATTTGATATGGAGATAGTTTAAATCCCCGAGACGGTTTTTTTATTAATTCCTTCAAAAACTAAAATTGGTGGCAATAGTTTGTGTGCTATCAGTTTCATAAATTTTGCGTAAAACCTACATACACCAATAGCTATAATGGAACCTCTTCTAAGCGATTTCAATATTTTTTATCTGTATTTGATTGAGTCTAATGTTAGTTTGAAGTTAATGCAGGACGTGCTTCTGGGATCGGGAGTACGTAAATTTCTCTTGCACCCGAACAATGTCAGGGCGACCAGCTAGTATGTATTATATAACAATTCGAGCGATAGGAACGCATCGGTGGCATTTAACACGAATTTCACCACGAATCAACCAGTTATTAATAATGATTGACCGTTTATAAAATTCACAATCAAATTTTGTTTTAGATTAATATTTCATACAACAAGCCTGTAGCTTTACACGAATCCGTGATATAACAAAGAGATATAATATACTGGAAATTCGTTTCGTCCAAACGTTGTCGGTCGCTTTGTTTCGAAAATCTTTTATAAACGCTTCCACTGTTCCATGGACTAACCGACATTCAACCGTTGAAAGAACTTTATTTACACTTGACGATACGCCGGCTTGTTTTAATTCATATTTTGTTTAACTTATGCGTGTAATAATATTAGTATATTAGTGTTTATAACAAATATAAATGAATATTGGACAATATCACATACTTTACTATGATACCAATGTAAGTAGCCAAAATCAGAAGTAACGACGGTACCACATATATCCAGACCCAAGACAACAGAATACTAATGAATTTTTTCTATCGACTCCAGTGTACAAACTACTCGACCACGGAATTCGTCAAATGTGTATGTGTGTGTAAAATGCTCTGTAGTTGGTATATTGGTTATCCTGCGCCGCTGCTGACCTTGAGCTCCTATGTTTGTTGACGATGCTTGATTGCCATTGATGTGATTGAAGACAGTGACGCCCTTTTGGCCATCCAAATATCTTTTTATGATCTTGCTGGGGAACGCAGTTACCCCCACATGAATTGAAGCTTATTATTCGACAAAGTACTTTACTTGATGTTCGAACTTCAACATTCGACAGTTCTAATATGAATTATACATAAAATTATATCTTGCGTCTCTTGGAGAGCCTTTTTTATTTATGGAACATTAAATAGCCTCAGTTATGTTTATTATCTATAGATTTTTTATGTATAAAGTATAAATATATATAACACATGCTTGACCAAACTAACTATTATTTCTTTCGTTTTCAGGTAAGTCAATCGTCAGGACATCAGGGGAAAAGTAAGGGTATAAGTAAATAATATATTTAAGACTTCAAATATCAACAACCTCCTACCGCACCTCACTTTCTACAAAAGATAAAAGATGTCATCATTTTATCCATACCATATTATGAAACCACAACAAAAAATCACAACAACGTAATTTTTTTTTATACAGCCTTCATATAGTCTCCGTCTACTTAACAAAAGTTTTAATTAACAAGACTTTAATTTTTTTTAATCTTCAAAACGACTATTAAGCCATAAAATTGGTAGTATTAAAAGATCATTTTTATTTAAATAAACGTAAATATCTTGATATAAAATTCATGCAAGATAACCTGCAGCTAAGCAGTGTATTAAAATTCTTCAACTCCGTTAAAACTTTGAAAAGTAGCATAATTATGGAAATAAAAACACAAAATCACAAGTAAGCCACTTGACTGGCTTTTTCAGTAGCTAACAGTAATTTATGAGGCAGCAGTTCTCAGGGATTCAATCCCCGGGTGTCTAAAATGTTAAAAAGTTTTTGTTCTATCTTTCGAAAAATTAATAACACCAACTCGCAGTTGGGTAATCTCAATCTAAATAAAAAAAATGCCATGATCACTTCATATTTCATCTAAAAGATACATCGTCGATATTCCAATATTTCCAAAACGGATTTTATAAAAATCACATTAATAGTTTGCTTAAACATTTCATAGTGATAACGTTGGTTGAATTATTTTTCAATAATTCTACCCGATAGCTCAGCAATCGGGTGTAATAATGTTTAATCAAATCAGTGAGTTAGTGACGTCAAATAAACGCGTTCCAACGAATTCGCCAATCGACAAAGGCAAACAATTTTGCGACGCAATAACAGCACGGAGCGGTCCCCACTGATATGATTTGCGAATTGGTAACACGCGGTAGCAACAAATACTTCGAAGCGATAGCTGTGCTTACGTTTTATCGGTATTTCCAATTGCAGAAGCATTAGGATTTTATCTTAGACCGATATTTTATCTGTGTATTTTATATACGTAACCATATGGCTTTTAGAACACGTTAATCTTAACCATGATTTAAGTTTCAAGCCCGTGCTACTCTTTCATAATATGCTTAACTATTTTTTAATGTATTTCATTCTTGGCAATGAAGGATGACAGTTAAATAATACGTATCTACTCTTAGAGAAGTTCACAATTAAGTATTCCAATGGAACAAACTCACAATGTTCTTCTCATGAGTAGAGAATGACTAGTCCAGCTGATTATAAAATAGCACCGAATTATCTTGGATTTAATGAAAAGTTGCTAGTAATCAATCATCAAATTGTTTTAAGGTAGTCATTGAAGTAAATAAGATCTGATCAATTATAATTCTATCATGTATTCTCAAAGCGTCTAGCTCAGTGCTTTTCTAGTTTTCCAATTTGCCGAAGTTGTAACAACCACCCCAATTGAATGCACTCGAAGTGACAAACTGGCGGACACTTCAAAAGTGTTTCTGTTAAGAAGAATTATCACATGTATGTTTATTTGACAGATTGTTCAGTTTCAGAAGTTCAGAAACCTATGACAGATCTGTTTTGATTTAATTTCATTGTAAACGAACTACGTCTTAATGCACGTTTTACTTTTTTTAGATTCAGCTGTACTGTCATTCTCTACCCGGCCAGTAACTTCCGCTCCCTAAAATGATTTATATTTGAATTGTTACATTTATTATTATTTATAATCCACTTTAATTCTATATCCACGACTGAAGATCTTTAAAATAACATAACGTGATCTTCGACGTGCAGCTATGGCCACAAAATCATTGGGACAAAAAATGACTAACGCTATTAGTATTTAGCTATGTTTATATTATGAAATGGAACTATAAAATCATCTTTTATTAAATATCTATTCGAATTAGTTAATGTTACCAGTTTGGAGGGGGGGGGGGATGCCTATAGTCACCACACTGGACAAGTGGGTTGGTGACCGCAGTGTGAAGTGGGGTCTTCGACAAATTGAGAGAACGCTGATTTGCACGGGTAAAAAAGCCTTCGTCAAAGCCTTATCCGTTGATCAGCAGGGTGTTATTAATAATGTGATAATAGATAAAGTGATCAAAGATGTAACAGAGGAAAACTGGCTCAATTTATTCAAAATTTCATATTCAGTAATTGATCCAGCTCTTTAATATTTATACACATAAAAGTGTCCACTGGTAACAATTTAAAATTAAAAGCAAAACAATGTAGGTAATTATACTATGCTGCATACGTCTGTGTGCCGTAAATGAGAATGTTCTTTATAATGGACCATACATCTTTTTAAAGGTTTCAAGTGTATCCTGGGCTTATTTTTTTTATATAATATTTAGACATATGGAGCGCTAAACGGTAAGTGGTCACCATCGCTCTTAGAAATATTAGCCATTCTATCCATCACACCAATGCAACCAGAAAACCACAACCACAAAACACTGGCTCACTCACCATTCAAACTGAATGATAACAACACAATTAGACCTCAATACCTTTCAACTGGAGAACGCTTTAATATTGTTTTCTAGAATTAGTTTCATGTTATACATGAAAACACAATTGTATTGATGTTATTTAAAGAAACATTTGTCGTCACTACAAAGAGCCATTTGAACTTAATGATTTGGAATTTTTTAACGATTTGGAATTATTATAATAAAAATAATAAGATATTCAAAAATGTCTAACACTCTTTATATTATCTATTAGCTGGTGCCGAGACTTCGTTCGTCTGATTGTAAGTTTCAAAAGTAGGGGTTTTATTTGACAGACATATCGTTATATTTTTGACTCAAAGCCACGGACAATACGTAGACTTGAGGTAGGTTCCAAATGGATGAAGAGATTTTTTTAATGTATACCTACTTTGTTTGTCACCGGCTTCAAATATAACAATAACTATAATATAACTACGTTGTATAATCGTAAATCAACTTTTAAGTAGACTAATATATTTCACATCATCTTACTTATTAATAAAATAGTATGTTGAATACGCAATTATTTTTCTTACTTTTTAGTGCATATTTATTTGTTTTAAAGTAGTGGATTGTTTGAAGTCGATTTTTCTTTTTGTTAATTTTTGTATTTATAAGCTATGTAATGATAACGATATATTATTAAAATGTTATATTGCTGCACTTATTGATCATATTTTATTGCTTTATATTCGATGTGAATAATTTGTATTGTTTAAGTTATATAACTGAAAATGCATGTTGTGGCCATCTCAAAGATTCACATACTTTATTTTAAAGTCCAAATATATTTTTATGATAACAATAGTGATTGCTGATGGTTTTCTAATAAACAGAGTCAAGAAAATTAAGTTAATCATTTATAATTTATAGAAAATACTTGGTAACTAAATCCCGAGCATACTTAATTTATACCAACATTATAGAGCTTAATATTATAGAAGTTACATGACACGGAATAGGTCTTAGGATTCCACGTATTGATTATTACGCTCCTGATATTTATAAGATTATGTAGTTTATGTCAAATAGTTAATATCGAGTTTAATATTTAAGACGAGGATTAACGTTAGATGGTTTTATCTTAGTAAAACTTTTAGTCAAGATAATTCTTATCTAATTCTATTAGTACTGTTCAAAATCAAAATAAACTACATTCAAGTAGGCTTTTACAAGCACTTTTGAATCGTCATTTTACAATTAAGTAAAGCTACCACCGGTTCGGAAAGCAGATTCTACCGATAAGAACCGGTAAGAAATACAGTAGTTACTCTTTTTCAACATTTTAAAAATAAAATCATATTAGCTGGAAGTCAACAGGTATTAATTTCAAGCTTTTTTATCATCTACAAAATCTTGTATCGAATAATATGCCTTTTTAACAAGTTGTTGTAAGTAAGTTACACTTTATCGAAGTTATTGAAAATTGTTTTTGTTTTCATAAATATAGAATTGGCAAAAGAGGGTCGCTGAGTTACTTTCACCGATCCTTAAGGTCAGGGTATTTCTTTTCCGAACCAGTGGTAGTGTTTAATTTCACAATCAATAAGTGTAACGCTTCTATTAACAAAGGAATTTGAAATCAAGGTGATTTGCATGCAAATAATTATTAACAGAAAAATAATAAATGTCTACGTACATATTCAAAAAAAAATCAAAATCAAAATAAGCTTTATTCAAGTAGGCTTTTACAAGTACTTTTGAATCGTAATTTTACAATTAAGTGAAGCTATCACCGGTTCGCAAAGTAGATTCTACCGAGAAGAACCGGCAAAAAACTCAGTAGGCATTATTTAAAACCACTATTTTTTATCATCTATAAAATAGTAATTGTTATGAATGTTATAATATATGATAAATCTAGTTTTTCTTCTTGCATCACTACTAAAACACTAACTAAAAAATTTAAACACGCATAATTTTCATTACGCGCCAGAAGAAAACTTGAAAACTAACTAGCTAAAGTACATATATGTTTTATATTGTCTTCAAATATAATCAAAGAAATCTCATTTCATTTTTTAATAAATGAAACGAAAAAGTAAATATACTTTGTATTCGTTTTATAGCTTTTCTTCTAAACAGACAGATGACAGACGGCCACAAGATTTTCGTTCACATCAGCATATTAAATAGCACGAAAGCCTTCAGCTTACCGTTGGCATTATACATAGCTTACTTAAAATGTATCGCGAGAGTTTCAGGTAATTGTTTAATTATCAACTAGCTGTAAACCGCGGCTTTCCTCGGCAGAAGATATGAATATTATTAGAAATGAATTTAAAAATATTACAGTGATCTAAGACCGGAAGAAAAAGGTTTTGTAAACGAAGAACAAAACCTTTTTCCCAATAAAAAGTGGTCTATGTCCTTTCTCAGGCTCAAGACTGTTTGTGTACTAAGTTGCATTTAAATCATTTTTTTTTATGTTATAGGTTGGCGGACGAGCATATGGGCCACCTGATGGTAAGTGGTCACCATCACCCATAGACAACGACGCTGTAATAAATATTAACTAATCCTTACATCGTCAATTTGCCACCAACCTTGGGAACTAAGATGTTATGTCCCTTGTGCCTGTAGTTACATTGGCTCACTCACCCTACAAACCGGAACACAACAATACTGAGTACTGTAATTTGGTGGTAGAATAACTGATGAGTAGGTGGTACCTACCCAGACGGGCTTGCACAAAGCCCTATCACCAAGTAAGCAGTTTTGGCGTGAAAGCGAGACAGATAGACATGCCGAGTTACTTTCGCATTTATAATATTAGAATGAATTTGAGGAGACATTTCCAAGCTTGGCATTATGAGATTTATTATACAATAGTACTATTATTTATAGAATTAAGAAATTAATTTTGGCTACTCACTCCACTAACCCATGAAAAGCTCATAAAACAACAATTGGTGCTCTGAATTTGAAATGTTTGCCTGAAAGTCGACTTAATGGAAGCAAAACCTTACCCATTGCTCGATTAACTGCCCTGCTAATAAGGTCCGAAGTAATTACAATTGAAAGTCCAGCCATTAATGTGACAAGGTTCCTCCATAAAAGAGAGGATACGATGTAAGAACTTTGTGAATATTAGACCGAAATATTATAAAAGGGTCAGTTTAATCGTAGGTAATTGAGGCTATAGAGGTCAAATGTTGTTGCTAATGTGTATCCGTAGGTCGGTATGTGTTATAAAATTATATGAGCCATTTAAATGTTTTGATAATATTGCAGAGATAAAAAGCAATCAGCACGAAAGCGTATCATGTGCGATAAGAGGAAATAAACGAAATACTTATAGTGCGACACAACCTATATCATCGGAAAATTGAATAAAACCTATTACTATCGATTTTACAACCAATAGAAACAGCTCCGTATCGCGCCATTCGATGCTATTCGTTGCTATAGATTCTCGCGTCGTGCATTTAAATCGACATGCCAAATTTACGAATATATTAGGTCATATGATATTACAAGTTATTACGTTTGTATAAAGATCATATTCATATAATAAGTAAATATTGATTTGGGACAGCGTGCTTAATTCGGATGAGATCGGTTTTACGAATTTTGCCGATGCTACATCTAAGCTGTGTCGTAATATACTTACTAATAATTGAATCAAATTTCCTATAATAATTGTCGGATAGTGTAAAATTAAGTTAACTTATATCTCTTAAATCATAACTTCCTCGTTGGTTCTTTTAGGAGTTACGACATTCAAATTCAAAATGATTTCCTCCTAAAATCAGTTATTATAAATACATAGGCATCAAATACATCTGCTACTATTATTATCAATGACGGGGTGGTGTTATTCATAGCCAGCACCCCGCGGAGTGCTAAGCGTGTAAAACAGCTAAAGATTTAAATAATATTTCATATGGCGATAGTTCAAGTTCCTAGAAAGTACATCATTGAGGAAGTAAAAATGCAAGTTTTATAAATGTACAAGTAAAATCGCAAGTCCAACTAGTTTATGAGAAAAACGCTATGAAACATTGTAAAATTTAATAATGTACGAAAATATAACATTATGTTACAAAGCTATTTCTGTAATATTATAAACATTCGCGCTCAGATTTCGTACGTTAGTAAAATATTTAATGACATGTGTAGCGGCAAATGTTCTATCAAGTAAGAGAAATAAATTCGTAACAGAACACATTATTATGAATTCCTCGTAATGTCGTACGAATTATTAGGCGGCGACAAAGACGGTGTTCCTTTTTCTGTAAAATTCGCATCGAACAAAGGAGAAACTTAATTTGTTTTAACAAAGGGAGCTGGGATTTCCTTTGAGCGAAGGAATTTGATTTTTTTGCATGTGAGTTGGACAAACAAATGGAAGTTGGTGGAAATGTCGATAAATATCCGTTACATCGGTTCGATTGGAGGAGTCACTTTGAAGTGTCGCGATGTGTTCTCTCGTTAGTTATGTACGCGAATATATTGTGTGGTACAAGTGGAATAAAAAATAAAACATTTTAAAGCATATTTATAACTAAATAGTACGATGCTCACTATAGACTATAGAATAGCTTAAAGTTATTTGTTTCTTCATGCTTTTTGTTTCATGCAGAGACCTATATTTACGCAAAATTCGGTATGGTCATATGAGGTGCAAAGGGAAGACACGCGTTCTTATCACTGGACCATCTCGGCTCGTTAGAAGACACACGGTACTAAAATAGTAATTGTGAGCGTAGAGGGAGGGACGGGAAGAGTATTACCAACGAAAACATGAATGGTGTGTGTGAGGAGGGAACCGATCAGATGATGAGTAGTAGAGGAGAATGGAAAGAAAAGACAGCTACCCTCTCCCTAAATACATTGGAAAACGGGCAGAGGACGAAAGACGCGCGCAAAAATGACCATAACCATGACATGACCCCTTGCTCGAACCGAGCAAGTGTTCTTGATTTGAACCAACGACATTCTTGATCCTCTATTGAAATAGAAAAGGTCAATATTATGTTAGCCCGCGAATACTAATATTAGCAACACAATAAGCAAATACGGAATAGTTTGTTTGTTGTTGTAAATAAACCAGTTTCGTAACTTTACTCGTGATCACGCGCTGCTAATAATTAATATCTTAACGGAATCCAGAATATTATTTTAATCAGTGGGGTCCTCTATAGACCCCAGATGAATGCGTAAGAATCGCGTGCATCTTAACCGATGATTGCGGGTTCAAACCCAGGTAAGCACCACTAAATGTTCCTGTGCTCAATTTGTGTTTGTAATTCATCTCGTACTCGGCGGTGACGGAAAACATTGTGTATTCCACCAACCCGCATTTGAACAGCGTGATGAAATATGTTCCAAAAGTTCTCCTCGAAAGGGAGAGGAGGATATTACTATTAATTTTAATAATTGTATTAACTAACATGACTGTATTTTTTTAAACGTTGAAAAAGAGTAACTACTGAGTTTCTTGCCGGTTCTTCTCGGTAGAATCAACTTTTCGAACCGATGGTTGTTTCACTTAATTGTTAAATGACGATTCAAAAGTGCTTGTAAAAGCCCACTTGAATTAAGTATATTTTGATTTGATTTGATTAGCCCAGCAGAGGGAAATTTACTGGGTTAAGGGTAAGTTTCGCTCGGGAATGACCACTGTGAACCTACACGGCCAGGAACACTATGCTTACTTACTTACACGATATTGACCTTGTATCCTATTGATACAATATTCATACCCAAAACATTCACATTAAGCAAACAATTCAAATTCTGTCCACACACAATATTATCCAGCCATAAAACAATTTATATAACAAACAACCAAAATTCCGCAGTAAACAGCAATTACTCGCCACGAAGTAACTTCGAAGACCCTTTAATTAAACTAAACGAAGGAAAATATACGTTGGTTAGTTCGCGAGTCGCGTGCCCGAAGTTTGCTAGTTTCTTACTAATATAATTAAGATCATCCCCCCCCAACCCCCCTTACTTTCACTCCGAGTTGAAAGTACTCAAGAATTCGTTCAACAAACATTGATGGACGACGGGAATTTACGTCCTGAAATATTCAAGTTAAAACAAAAATGTGCTAATACCAAATACATACAACAAATACTTGGTGGTAGGGCTTTGTGCTAGCCCGTTCGTAGGTACCACCCACTCATCAGTTATTCTTCCGCCAAATAACAGTACTCAGTTTTATTGTATTCCGGTTTGAAGGTGAGCCAGTGTAACTACAGGCACAAGGGACATAACATCTTAGTTCCCAAGATTGGTGGCGCATGGACGATGTAAAGAATAGTTAATATTTCTTACAGCGTCATTGTCTATGGGTGATGGTGACCACTTACCATCAGGTGGCCCATATGCTCGTCCGCCAACTTATACTTAAAAAAAAAACATATAGAAAGTGATCATCTAAAATATATTGTGCTAGTTGTCATCTGAGATTTTGCTCGTGCTTTTTCGGCGTTGGTTGTCATGTAGTAGGCAGGAAAGTAGCCTATGTCCTTCATTGGAGTTCAAGTTTGCTTTATACCAAATTTCATCAAATTCAGTTGAGCGGTTTGGTACTGAAACACAGACAGACAGAGTTACTTTCACATTTATAATATTAGTATAGAATGTGTGTGTGAAGATGTAAACTGATATTTACATATTAGCTTACATAGAGGGATAGGCTATCGTTCTATCTTACGACTACAAAGCTTCTGTCGCGTATATGTTCCCAAAGTTGGTAGGTAAACATCGTAAATGCAGTAATGTAAATTTACAATAAAGTAAAGTAACAGTCTTTTAATTTCCCACTGCTGGGAGAAGGCCTCCTCTTCCATTAAGAAGAGGGTTTGAAACATATTCCACCACGCTCCAATGCGGGTTGGTGGAATGCACATGTGGCAGAATTTCTATGAAATTAGACACATGCAGGTTTCCTCACGATGTTTTCCTTCACAGAGATGAATTATAAACACAAATTAGGCACATATATATAGTTGTGCTTGCCTGGATTTGAACCCGCAATCATCAGTTAAGATGCACGCGTTCTAACCACTGGGCCATCTCAGCTCAAAATTTACAATACCCGAATATAATGAGCGGTAACAATTTTATAATATAAATAAAATAAAAACAACAATTACATACGGGCAAATAGCGCAACATAATCGGTATCACCTTCCTCTGTGTAAGTACTTGTCCAAATGGTACTGTTATTTAAATTAAGCCTTTGATATAAATATGTAAGAGATATGGGTCAACTTTGATTAAAGATTTTGTCTTTGGACGACATAGTGTGGGCGTGGCGTGCGTGGGTATCGCACAAAATGAGACAAAGTTTGACAAAATCCCTATATTTTTAAATAGTCACAAATCTTTGTAACTCATTAAATACTGAATAGTTTAAGCGCGTCTGGGTAGGTACCACCCACTCATCAGTTATTCTACCGCCAAATAACAGTACTCAGTATTGTTGTGTTCCGGTTTGAAGGGTGAGTGAGCCAGTGTAACTGCAGGCACAGGGGACATAACAACTTAGTTCCCAAGGTTGATGGCACATTGACGATGTAAGGAACAGTTAATATTTCTTACAGTGTTATTGTCTATGGGTGATGGTGACCACTTACCATCAGGTGGCCCATCTGCTCGTCTACCAACCTATACCATAAAAAAAAAATATTGCGTAGGCAAGTGAGACAGCCGATCTTCTGTGACTGAAAACACGTCGCCACCTAGACTTTATACAACGCCACCTGGTGGCACTTTCATTTTGATAAAATAAAGATGGTCCTTTAAAATGTACGTATTCATGACATTTGATACGAAAAATATTTTAATACAGTGCAACAAAAAAATACATTATTCTTTCCATTGAATTAATCTAACATTCAGATTCATAACAAATTTATTGTATTCTAGCTGTGCCCGGGACATTGTACGCGTTTGAATTTAACAAAAAATAAATTGTAGTCAAAGTTACTCTTTATTATATCAGTTATCTGCCAGTGAAAGTCCCGTCAAAATCGGTCCAGCCGTTCTAGAGATTAGCCAGAACAAACAGACAGACAAAAATTTTTGTTTTGGTATGCATTGAGTAAAAAAGGGCTATTTAAATATAACAAACAGACACTCCAATGTTATTATATGTATAGATTAAATGTATATTACATTTACTTATGCCAGTATACACAAATGACTTAAGTACATACAAACATAAAACAGCATACGTACAAATCATAACCGCGTGAAACTGGAGCAAGAATGCTCGCTACATTTTGTCGTTGAAACGCAATTCCCAACTGCAGGCAATATGATGAGGTATTTCTACTATGACAGGAAACCTCTTATGTAGGACAAAGCATCTCAGCTTCCATGATTGGTGGTGCATTCATAAAAGAATGGATTAAATAATTTTTATATACAAAATAGATAGACGAATTGATAAATGAATCAATTGCCAATGCACCGCCAACGTTTGGAACTAAAATGTTATATTAATATATCATATCACAAACATGTTTGCAATTGCAAGTACCATTTTACAGAACCAATGTCTAGTCACATTGGTGACAAATTACCATTAGCCGTTGATCAGAGTTCTCAATGCCCGATGTTCACAAAAATCTTTCTGGTAATTTCAGAAATCTGTCCTAATAGATAATGAGAGTTAAGAGAGTAGGTAGGGCAGGTACCACCCACATCATCAGATATTCTCCTGTTAAACAACAGTACTCAGTATTCTTTTGTTCCGGTTTGAGTGAGTCAATCGGTGTAGCAGGCACAAGGGGGAGTGGCTAAAGTTGGTGGCACATTGGCGATGGCGATAAGAAATGTTTAATGTTTCTTACAGCGCCATTGTCTATGGGCGGTAGTGAACTTTTATCGTCAGCGCATATGCTCGTCCACCAACCTATAGCATTATATGGTACTTTAATTTAAAAATGGATTAATTTTTTACTATATATACATGTATATAGTCATTAGTCACATAAATTGATTACTAATCCTTCCCCTCAAGCAAAGGGGAAACATATATTAAATGACAGTAATAATATTAAAAATTTATAGTGGCATCGTATTTGCTTCGACAACGTGAAAGGATTATTCTCGAATCAGACACCTGCTATCTTATTACTTGGAACCTCTATCCCTACCCACAGCTACATCCTTACTGTATTTTAATATTGAACCGGTTTGTACTAGTTAACGTGTAGAGTCGAGATGTCCCCGAAGAAAAGATGGATGTAATCGAAGCTCGCTCGAAAATTATTTTAAAAATTATCACGTTTTTATTTCGTATTTCTAATTCATATCGTGTTCTTTAACGGAAACATTGTGAGAAAATCTGCAATTATCCGATAATGTTTTGCTACGTGTCATTTTTGTTGGAGCATTCTTGTGTCTTTTTCATCAAGTGTTTTTGCACATAAGTGAGTCATTTACAGTCTGTAATGTATTTTTAATCATTAACAGGCTATATTGTCTGTTGCAAATTTAATTCAAGTAAAATATATTTATATACATGATTGTAAGCCATAATTGAACAAGATATAAATAACAATTATTACAAGAGTCTCACAAAAAGTCAGTGGAGAAAACATTAGAAAATATACAGTACATAAATCTCTGCAAATAAATATTCGATTTCAATTAGTCATTGAACGTTAATTAAACACGCATAATTGTCTATATGTAATTTATTTAGCGTTAAATTAAAATACGTTATACTATTTATATTATTTTATTGTAAATCATTTTGTGTTTAAATCGTGACATTTGGAAAACCGACCATCCTTTAAGTATTCTAGTTCCATTGGCTCAATCATTCTTCAAACACAATGAGATTAAATTTTAGTGTTTGTCAGTAGGATGTCTAATTAGTGAGTTGTTACTATTTTTTTTTTTTTATAAATATGAGACAACATCACATACATTACTCTGATCTCAATGTAAGTACCTAAAATACTTGTGTCATGGAAAACCAGAAGTAACGACGGTACCACAAACATCCAGACTCAAGACAACATACAAAACTAATGATAATGTACATCGACTCGAAAATAAGGAATCGAACCCAGGTCCTCGGAGTGGCGTACCCATGAAATCCGGTGTACACACACTCGACCACGGAGGTCGTCAAAAGTTACTTACTAAAAATCGACATAAAGGATAAAAACGACGTAAATATTAATTGTTTATTAACATAACGACTAATAACATTAAATGCTTAAATATATACAAATATGAACTAAAACTAGTTACTGTATAAATCTTGACCGCGTGGAATGGTGGCAAGAATGCTAGCAGCATTTCCCCGTTGAATCGCAATTCCGATCCTCTCGGCAAAAACGAACCAGCCCTCCTGTCACCAGTTGACTTATATATATATATTAATAACGTTGTTTTCTATATATTTTCTATTTGAATATGAGACAGATATATACAAACAAGAGAAACATATTGAACCGAGATGGCCCAGTGGTTAGAACACGTGCATCTGAACCGATGATTTCGGGTTGAAACCCAGGCAAGCACCACTATATATTTGTGCTAAATTTGTGTTTATAATTCATCTCGAGCTCGGTGGTGAAGGAAAAATCGCGAGGAAACCTGCATGTGTCTAATTTCATTTAAATTATGCCACATGAGCATTCCACCAACCCGCATTGGAACAGCGTGGTGAAATATGTTCCAAGCCCTCTCCTTAATGGAAGAGGAGGCCTTATCCCAGCAGTTTACAGGCTGTTACTTTACTTTTTTTATATACAAACAAATCAACTCCCTAAAGCGTTTATATTTGTGTTATTTACATCGCTACGGTCACTACAGCCATGCCCGTCTATTGAAAACGTGAACTGGGAAATGCCTTCAGGCAACTGCTCTCGTCCGAGTGCCTCTCAATGAAATTATTACAATGTAATTTAAATAACTAAAACAATAACTCTTACCCCTTAATATTACGTATAATATACATTATGTGAAACTAGGGTCAGTGTTATTATTAATGATATCGTCGGAACGATAGCGGTGCGCTGGAAACGAGTAAATTTTTGCCGGATTTTCTACGTTGCTACCTACCTACCTACAGTTGCTTCATATTTAATATAATCCTACAAAATTACGATGCATAAGTGCGATATAATATATACTTTAGTTTGATTTACAACGTTAATTCATCGTTAATCATTGATTCTAACAATAACAACAACAGCCTGTAAATTTCCCACGGCTGGACTAAGGCCTCCTCACCCTTTGAGGAGAAACTTTGGAACATGTTCCACCACGATGTTTTAATATGGGTTGGCGGAATACAGATGTTACAGGATTCCTCATGGTGTTTTCCTTCACCGCCAAGCATGAGATGAATGACACATGAAAATTCAGTGGTCCTTGCCTGGGTTTGAATCTGTAGTAAGCGGTTAGGGGCACACGTTCTAACCACTGAGCCAACTCCGCTCCTGATTGATTCTAAGATGTAAAGTCATCTATAAATACACTCACCTTTTAAATAATTTCAAGTTTTCTTACACTCATAACTGTTCATAAATCGATGTGTTTTAGAAAAGATTTATATCGACGACATATGGGTATCGGAATAAGATCTTAATTGTTGCTTTATCTGATTTAAAGCTTCCGAGCCGGCGTTATGTAATTGGATAATAAAAATAAAAAAGGTTAAACATATTTCACGTCCGCTGTCGTATCACATGTTCGTGATTTTTCTCGTAACAAACACCTGTGCCCTTGTTAGCTCGCGCAATTGTATTCGTCTTGTTATCCGCCCTCTTCACATATTGTATCAAAATTATGATACCTTTCACAATAATATTATATGATATACTTATTTAAAAAAAAAAAAACGCTTAACTGTTGAACGGGGTTAGTGATATTTCTGTTTGTCTCGAATTATAAATGTAGCTATGAACGCTATGTTTTTGGACCATTAACAACAACAACAGCCTGAAAATTTTCCACCGCAGGGCCTTTGAGGAGAAGGTTTGGAACATATTCCACCATGCTATTCCAATGCGGGTTGGTGGAATACATATGTGACGGAATTACTATAAAATTAGACATATGCAGGTTTCCTCGCGATGTTTTCCTTCACCGCCGAGCACGAGATGAATTTTAAACATAAAGTAGGTGGTACCTCCCCAGACGCCAAAAGCCCTACCACTAAATACAAATGATATTCATTTTGTTTTTCTTGTAACTTAAATATTGAAGTAAGTGTCAAACATATTAATTTACACCGAATAGTCTTTTGAAGTCATTTATTATAATATAAATACGAGTAATATTTAGTTCGTTTTTCCTAAAATCCCGCTCATCGTTATGCGAATATCATATATTATTATGGGAGCATAAAAGCGTCCAAAATCTCTAAACACATCATTAACTCGAAACTACTGAACTGGGAACCGGTTATATCCAGTTAAAACCGGTTCGAGGCGGTCTAAACCGGCTCGATCCGTAAAAATTGCACGTACGCTCCGTTGAGACGCGAGACTTATTGAAGTGGTCTCACTTATTCAGCGCATGTATTGCTTTGCAATTTCTGTACTGCGATAAATCTGAGGACGTAGAAAAAAAAAACTGTTTTCACAACTTTATCCACTTTTATGAAAAATAAAATTAAATAAAGTTTATTTATTTGAAATGATACCTTGTTCGCATGATTTATATTAAATAAGAATAAAAATATGTTTTTAACTCGACTACAATATTTGTAGGAGTTTTAATAAAACATTATAATCTTTAACCTGATCGTTGGCGCTTTCAAATTATATTCTTTCAAACAATAAGTAGGTATGTCATCGACGCATGGTTAAATAAATACATGCCTATTTGAATATATTACTCAAACAGGCATGTATTTTTACAGGTTACTTGGTGGTAGGGCTTTGTGCAAGCCCATCTGGGTAGGTACCACCCACTCATCAGTTATTCTACCGCTAAATAACAGTACTTATTATTGTTGTGTTCCGGTTTGAAGGGTGAGTGAGCCACTGTAACTACAGGCACAAGAGACATAACATCTTAGTTCCCAAGGTTGGTGGTACATTGACGATGTAGGGAATAGTTAATATTTCTCGTCCGCCAATCTATAACATAAAAAAGGCTCTTACAACCACTTTGTAATTTGATGTTATTATAAAATGTAAAAATTAAGTTATATCTGAGTGTATAATCTATTTTTACAAAGAGTATGTAGTATTTTTGAGAGTTTCTGGCCGTTTCTTCTCGCTAGAAGCAGCTTTCCGAAACGGTGGTAGTATTTAATTGTTGACGACTCAAAAACGCAACATTGTCAAGTTTACTTGAATAAAATTGATTTGATTTGATTTCATCTTAAGTACAAATAACCTCAATAGTTAAATGGTACACCATTTACAATCGTAGATGTCACAGTCACAGATTCAATTTTCAGTTATAAATCAAACCCCTTGAGTTATAACTTAATTAGAATTGATAATGAAAAAAAAATAGTATAATAGCTAGGATTCTTAGTAAAAATAGATGTTTTTATATATATTCTGGAAATATATAACAATGCCTATCAACCTGTATAAATAAATGATTTTCTTTTATATCCAATTGAATAATTTGAAATATTGAAACTCAGTGAAAGTAAATTTACTCTAGACACGAAACGTCTTAAGTTACTTTCGATAAAGACACTGAAGTATAATTTGGAAACAAATTTCGTTAAGCCTAGTCTGCAGACGGATAACAGTGGGCGGACTCGAGATAGAGTCTAATTATTGAGTAAAAGGAAGAATACATTTTCTATTCGATCTAAAACAAAGTAATATCAGTATGCTTATTGAATTTATCAATTCAATTTAAGAATATTATTACTTATTAGAGAATAATCAACATCTTTATGGAAGATTGCGTACCATTATCACCTCACATCATCATAAATAGCTCGTGTTATGAGAGCTTTTAGAGCTATTCCAAATCAAAGCAATAATTCAAATAGGCTTTTACAAACACTTTTGAATGGTCATTGTACAACTTTATTAAGTGAAACTACCACCGTTTGGGATAGATTCTTCCAGGGAGAATCGGCAATAAATGCAGTAGTTACTCTTTTTTAAAATTTAATTTACATGTTAGCCAAATACAATTACATATGTATACAATATTTCCTCCACGCCTTTCCAACATCAACATTATTTAATCTGTATTGTTTAATATGTTCTATAATAAGGAACTCAAAACTCACCGCAAAATACTAACGAAGAATATGTATAATACTTGACTATAATAATTATAAAAATGTTAGAAATATAGTATCACCAGTCGGTTGCCGACAATTCACGAGTGAAATCCGAAGTGAATCGCAGATTTGTTTAGCCTACTTTTACATAACAAATATTTTTATCACAGATGGAATTCACAAAATACAGAGTAACAGAACAATAGAGAGTACATTTTATTTGCATACCCATGAACTCTATAGTATATCTTCTGAATTTGATAAGGATATTATCATTAATAGTAATAGTCTGTAACTGTCTCTCGCTGCTGGAATAAGGCCTAATCTCTCTTTGAGCGCAAATCCATCTCCTTAGGGTTGATGCTCATTTAACAATCTGCCTCAATGTGGTTTGGATGTTACACGTGTAACATAATTTTATTGAAATTAGACAGAAACCAGACCTACTTTTCTTACTGTCTTTTTCTTCACCGCCGAGCTCTAGGAGAATTACAAACACAAATTAATTTGATACTATGGCTTATAAATATAGTAACTGCAAATACTAGCTCACAGTCCCGCCCTTGTAAAATTAATGTAAATTTAACTTATTAGATTTACTTTGCCAAATATAATTCTGGAAATCCAATCACAGTGACACCCACAGAGTCCAATCACAGCCGCTCAGGTACTTAAACACACACACACGCACAAATATTTATCAATAAGATTAATTCAGTGATACACACCAACGTACTGAAGAATTAATAAATATTAAATAATAATATTAGAGAACATCACAAACATTACTCTGATCCCAATATTATCCCAAAGTTAAAGCACTTGTGTTATGGAAAATCAGAGGTAACGACGTACCACAAACACCCAAGACAACATAGAAGTGTAATGAACTTTTTCTACATCATGAGATTTTAAATTAATATGATTATTTTCATTACATTTATTAAGTATAGGATATTTACCATGTTTTTTTTAGTCGGTGGGCCTCGATATTTCGACATTATCTACGAATGTCTTGTTAATTTTATCTACTTCGTCTAGGCCTAGAATTGAACCTCGGAATGTCGTACCCATGAAAACCGACGTACCCAATTCGAACACTGTCGTCAAGAGCTACATTAAGAGACAGTTTTTTTCTACCTACACGAGCGACCAAACGAGTCATATTAAAAGCATTATGTAAACAAAAAAATCAATCAAAATACGTTTCTGTTATCAAAGGTAAATCGAGTGCCGTTCCAAGCAAGTCGCAGACGGGAACGCGAATGATCAAAGCGTTTGATATTCAAGCCCACCGTTACTTGTTATCATAAACATTGAATGTTACACACTCGTCGAAAGGTTAAATCTGAATCATTTAAGGACATTTTTGTAAAGTGTTTTTGTTTAATTTTATCATATACTCTCTAGTAGAGCTGGTCGAATATTCCAGTGTAAGACAGAAATATTTGGTGTTGCTGTGTTCCGGAGTAAGGGATAAGTCAGCCATTTTAGTTCTGTCAAAATCAAAATATATTTTATTCAAGTAGGCTTTTACAACCACTTTTGAATCGTATTGGCGATGTTACTAATATTTAATATTCTATTAATGTCCTACAAACTATAAAAAGCTTAAAAGTTTTATTTAAGTTAAATTAAAGTTAGTGCAAATTGTATTAAATATCTGAAAAGTTAATATGTGTAGCTTATTTTAAATATGTCGTTTTAACAATGTAAATAAAATTGCAAGCAACTCAAATGAACCTTAAATTATTAATTTATAGATTTAATTTAAACTCACATCGACCTACGGGGTCGTTTGTTACATGAAACAAAAACACTCACAAATAAAAACTACTAATGATTTTAACGGCAGTAGTTCAAAGTATTAGTTAGTTTTGTAATAGTTTACGTCTAATCCATATTTTGGAAAGTTTATTTACGACAAAGCGATATTTTAAAAAAATTAACAAAAAATTGAAAAAAGAAAAGGTTTGATAAGCAACGACAATCGTGTCTTAAATAGGTGTACCATTTCCAAAATGGATTCCAAAACCCAACGCTATTTTTTTAATAGTAACATTGCTCATTGTATTTATATTTGTTACTGGAATGACCCAGAAGTACAATCAACAATCCCGGGCAAGCAAAACTGTTTTAGATTCATCTCGTGTTCAATTCCGAGCAAAAACATCGTTATGGAAAAAAGTCCAACCAAGATAGAGGCTGAAAGAACATCAGCGTACTTACAATATATATAGCAGAGTCACCATCTAAATTGTACAAACGTTCGAAAATGACATCAAATAATTTCAGTAGCACAGTTGAGAAGTTTGACTTGTGACCGGTCTCGGAGAAAAATAACTTTTATAATGAACTCTTGAAGTGAGAGCGCTCAGTTTTACGTCGGAGTGTTCCAGCGTTGGAACTAGATTTAGCTGCGTTCTGACAAATGTTGACACTTACTTACAGAGAACTCGGCTGAATGGTATTTCTCTATGAAATATTGTCGGGAATCATCAATGTTACTTAAGATTACAAGCTGAATTTAGAGCTAAGTTTAGTTTCTATAGAAATATACTTTTGTCTCTCGTTAAACGTGTTCTTCAAGTTATAAAAGAAACGATCATTCACATTAGGGCTGTATATTTTGGGGTTTACTGATACAGAGGTTGTGTCGCGACTGACTGAACTTATCTATCACATTTATAAAGAAAAGTATGATTGCTTATGTACCTAGTTCAGGAAGTAGTGCCGTGTGCAAACGTATGATGCAACAGACTCATTACATGTAGACACATACTCATATGTATACAGAAGATTGTATTATTTGTGTATTTTCTTATAAGAGTTCCAAGCCCTCAGATGCGTGTTGAGAACATCAAACGATTATTGAATTCTTAATTCTTTATAATTAAAATAATATGTTTCAAAATTTAGTGACAATTTGCTGGTAGGCTGATCATTTCCCGTTTCGAAGATTAAAATAAATTAAAATTTTGATCTTTTTAGACAAAGATTTAACAATTAAACAAAATATTAAATTACATTCGTAATGCAAACCATCTTAAATTAATTAATTAATGCGGATTATTAACATATAACTTCATAAAATTCAAACTCTATCAATAGGCGTTTTTAATATCATTATCCATAATGAGCAGCGTGGGCGAGGCATCGACGTTTTTATTACACAGATCAAAAAAATGTTAGTTATTACGGAAATAATTTAGCCATGTATATACGCTTCTTAAATTACGAATTGATTTCTATGCGGAAAATTTAATAAATACTTTTTTTATCATATTAATAATCTTCCATAGAATATTAAGTTTTGGTGATATTGTATATTAATGTAATTAAAATATTTTTTTGTGACTAATGTATAAATAACAAGAAGAAAATAAATAGTTTATTTACATATGTATGTTTAATATCTCCAGAGAAATGACTAAGGTAGAAAGAAATGATTACATCTGGCTACGACAGATCGGCTTAACTGCCCACGTCTTCCCGTGGGCAGTTAAAGCGTTCGATATCATTTTTGTCGATATATTTAATTACTTTAAATATTATTACTTAATATTAATAGATACTAGTAAAATAACATACAATAATACATCGACGTTATTATGAATCTCAATCACACTATCCCCTGCCATGATCAAAATAGTGAAAATGGTGACAAAGAGAGTCTAATGAGTTTCTTGTCGTTTTCATTAGTAGATATTAAAATATGAACAGATGGTAGTTTTATATTTAATTCAACGCTGTAACATGACAATTCAATTCTTTTATTAGCCTACTTGGATTAATAATATTTTGTATGATGCACAAGTATATTTTGTAAGGCTCATTCTCACTGCGTTAAAGATTTGTTATCAGTTATCAGCAAATTGACGCGATTTCATTGGTCGATATCATTGCTTGATTAGTGTATGATATTCGTAATGGCTTTACGATCAAATAGCGTTATGAATGAATCTGTTGTTAGAGTTTGGAAGTAACATAACAAAAAAATAAAGCACAATATAATGATATATTAATCATAAACTCTTAGTAGTGCACAACAGAGCTAAGTTATCAAATCGCAAATAAAGGGTTATTTTCCTACTTTAATTGGAACAGGCTTTATGTAAATTTGCGCGGATAAGCATCTAGTGTTGTATGTGAAATTTACTCGAACATACTCTGAGCGCGTACCTCGCTTTGTGTTGGTTCTAAGTCGACATGAAATTGCTTAACCTTCCACTGAAATCTCTGCAAGCCATCTAAAACCCTAAGTCGTCAATGTTTCCCAATAAAATGTTTCGAGAATAACCGTTTTCTAAACCTTTTATTAGCGCCGAATGTTCCTGGATGTCGCTAAGACCACAATCACAAATAAATCCACGTTAGGTCCGCATTTCTACTCCACTTGGCTTGTAGCAACAAAAATTGTTATTCGGAACAAAAATACTGGAGAAGCTTGGAGACAGGCCAATTTATTTTGTAACGAACTGGGGCTTACTGGACTTGAGGGTAAGGCTGGCGTCGTATTATCGGCGTGACACTATGCGACACGTAAAAATAACCAATACGTCTTCGCTATACGAGTATAAGCTTAAAAAACTTCGAAATCATTTTTGTCATAAAAAAGCAAATAATGAATGGTTCAAAAAAGTAAGGCTTGATATAAACTCAAAATTCGATTCGTTTTTAAATGTTCTAATTTTTTTATTTGGTAGTGCTAATACAAGCCGTTAAGAAATAATAATGTTTTGTAATATTGATTATTAAAAACTGAGAATTAAAACATAGATTTGGAAATATACGCGTTATGTTTTCACTTTCTTTCACACCTTATTCAAGTGTAGTAGATGCTCACTGGTACCAACTGCGGCTAACCTAATCTAATCCATCATCATCATCATCTCCGCAAAGTCAATAAATCCTTCTTGGGGCAAGGTATCCATTTCTATAATAAAATTCCGCAGATATTTTTAACTTTGCCGTTTAGTAAATTCAAATCGTTTGTAAAAAATACATTGGTAGAAAAAGCATATTATTCGATACAAGATTTTATAGATGATAAAAAAGCGTGGAGTTAATACCTGTTGACTTCCAAGCAGGATACATTAATTGAAATAATTGTATTTAATTAACATGACGTTGTATTTTTTAAATGTTAAAAAAGAGTAACTACTGAGTTTCTTGCCGGTTCTTCTCGGTAGAATCTACTTTCCGAACCGGTGGTAGCTTCACTTAATTGTAAAATGACGATTCAAAAGTGCTTATAAAAGCCTACTTGAATAAAGATTTTTTTGATTTTGATTTTGATTTTGATAACTGCTATTTTCCTGGCATACGTTGATTGCTTCATCATTTGCAAATATTGCCATTTACCATCAGGTGGCCCATCGCCTACCTGTACTTACCTACCATTGAATCACAAACGTTAATATTACTAGCTTAATTTATCAGATTTTTTATGAGACAAATATTAAACAAAATGAATGCTTTGAATTCTGACCTAACCATCTCATTCTTGCTGAGGAGTTAGAAGTATCATCTGACCAATGCTTATAGGTTAGAATTAGAAGATGTGCAGGAGCTTTTCCACTTCAATGGTTCAGTGAGGTAGCTACAGATCTTCATCTGACATATTCAAGTAGGTTTCTATCATCGTCGAAAACGAGATCAGCTAGAAACACAAATTAAACGTGCAAAATCTGTACTGTCTTTATTCAGGAGTTATATTGTATACCGTTTACTATTTGTATACCGTTTGTTTATGAATTTAATCAGTTGAAATAGAAAAAAAATCAATTTAGATTTTACAAGTAATTATAATTAATCAAGGTTTATCACTGGTTTGGAATATGGATTTTTCCGAAACTGTGCTTAGTTTATTATAGCTACATGGTTAGTGGGTAGATACCACCAACCCTTCCCACACCATACCGCCAAACAACGGTGGTTTTGTTGTATTTTGGTTTGAAGAGTGAACTAGTACAACTTAAGACTCAAGGGAAATAATAACTTAATTTCCACAGTTGACAACTCCAACTCCGTTCCAAAGGTAGGTACGGTATAAAGTCTTACAGTCTCTGTGGTTAAGGCCGACAGGAATCGTAATTTTTTTATGGCGTTTGTGTCTATGGGTGGCGATGACTACTTATCATCAGGCAGCCTATTTGCTTGTTCGCTTACCTATCTTTTGAAAAAATAACTCATTCGTTCATATAATATACTAATTCAATTTCTAACTCAGTAATTATTTAGGCACTCTACGATATGTAGCTTATCATCTCCAAGCAAGCGATACGACTTTACCCTAATCTCATAAATATACATGGTCGGACAAGGCCGAGATATTGTTACCAACGTCTGATGTGGCATCATCGGGGTTACCTCATTACGGCCTTTGAAAATACAGCATTCATTTACCATTGTGTAGGAGTTTTATAATAATTTGTTCAGACTTTGTATAGAACGTTTCGTCAAGTGAGGCCCGAGTTTCTAACCTATCTAGACTTATGAAGGAATGTTTTATTTTACGGATTTATTTTTTGTGTATTACTACAAGAACTATTGTATTTCCTATTTAGTTAAGTTTTATTTATTAACTAGACGTCGTTGACGGTTTCGATTGCATTTCAGGTATTGATTATCTGGTATTATCTTGAGATCCATTAAATTAAATTAGGTTCAGTGATTTGGCTGACAGCTGATAGACAGAATTACGATTATATTTATAATAATAGTATCAAGTACTAATTGTGCTAAATATTAGTAGTGTACTTCGGAGGAAATGTAGACAGGGTAAAAATGAATTATCAGCCTGCAAATGTCCTACTGAGTCAATTCTATTTTCAATATTTGTTGGTTGGCAGAATTTCATCCGACTGTATGTTTAAATGGATAAAAAAGCATATGTTGTTTAAATAAAGGGTTAAGATTAAAGCAATTTAATTACCCATTAATACGCACATTGGCTGCGTTGTTGGTTTCGTACCCCGATATAATTCCACAAGAATCAAACCCAGTAATAAAAAGTTATCAGGTTTTTATTTCGATTAATTCTCAGCAACAAGAAATCTGGAAAGTGGAAGTGAATGTTAGTGCAATTATCGCACATGCACATGTTAATATAACATTCAAATTTAACGCAATTAGCGAGTATTCTTGCAAATATGGCGTCAAATGGCGCTGTGTAATATTAACGGACTTTTTTGTTGTATGTAAGTTATTTCGTCAGTTGTACGCAAAGTGGAGGGGCGATGGTGGGGATTAATAAAAGTCAGTGAAACAATCGATAACGTCTGAAATTTCGTACATTTGTCGGGTTTTATTAAAAAATCCGAAGTGGCCATAAATTTTCAGTAAGCATTCAGACAGCGCTCGCAGCCGTGTTTATATCGAAGGCTCAAACTTCGGGCGCTTATTAGCATTTTGAAAAGTTTACATTTATTTCATGCACGTATCGAGATTTTATTATAACATTTTCAACCGATGTTTCAACCTATTCGTTTATTCAAACATTTTGTTAACTTTACTGGTTATTCTTTATTGATGTTACCTCATTAGGTTTTTTGTTAATTCAGTAAATAATGCAATGCTTTCATTTGATTTGATTTACTAATATGCAACTGCACGTAATAAAGATATCATCATTACATTTTATAAAACAATGTCGATTACCGCTATGTATGTATGTATGTACATATGTCCCTATGTATGCTCAGAATTTTAAAACAACGCAACAGATTTAGATGCATTTTATTTTTTTAAAGATAAAATGATTTGAGATGACGGTTTTGTATATAATACATAGACAATATAGTAAAGAAACACAGATAATTATAGAAGTAGTGATGTCTTAATAAAATTCTGTAGTATATTTTGTACCAGTGTTGCAAAGCAAAGCCGGGGCGGGTCGCTATTAAATCATTGGTTGTCTACAACAACCTTCAATAACAGTATTATTGTAATCCCTAATATTCAAAAAGTAATATGAAAATATACTATAATTTTACATTAAGTAAACGAGTCAAAAGTAAAACGTATTTGAATTCAACATACATACAAAGTTTACATTCGTACCATACACTCCACATCGGTGCTCTCCCAACGTGCTCGAAGAAGTTTTCAATAGAACAGCGAAGCGAAGACAAGGGTACCCTCATTCATCGTATTTAACAAACGCACACAAATTGTGCATCAAGTGCCTCGCAAACACGGCGATCAAACATTATAATTAAAGTAACATAAATACGGTCAAAGGGAAATAAATTATTAGGTTATATTACGCGGCATCTCGTTACAGATATTAGTTGGGATGAATTTTAGATATATTAATGACTTACAATAATTAAACATGCGAACATTGCTCCTGAATAAATAAACGCTCCCATATATTTTTCAGGAATTGTTCGATTCTAGCTATAATCTATAAATAATACTAGAATATATCGCCGTCCCCGGGGAACAAAATGATAACTGCCATTATCATCGTTTTAGTGTTTTGTCATTTTTGAGATCTTTGGCTACTAATACACCTGCTCAATTTTTTTCATAAATATTGTAGTGATACTTACGAAGTTACAAAATATTACACTACTATTCTACGATTATACTCATACCTGATATTTCAAGAACAAAAATATATTGTACTATTATCTAAATGTCTTTATATCTTACTGTAGGACAAACAGCCTAACAATTATTTTCTCGTGAAAACTTCTCGACTAGCTTGTGATAAAAGCAGTTATCATTTTATTCTTGTGCAAAACAGTCTTCGCGTTTCGTATAAGGTGTTTTTGTAATAATACTTTTGATGAAGAAGTTATAACTCATACCATGTTATATGTAAAAAGAGCCCAAAAGAAGGAATTTATTACGAGGAAAATGATATAGCTGAAGATTTCTCAGCGGACGAATCAGAGTATTAGTCGAGTCTACATAGAACATCAAAAATATTGCAATTCAACTGTCTGTCAAGTACTGGAGGCAATTCGGATTACATAGAAAATGCAACTAAAAATTGTAAACAATATCCAAAATTTATTTATTTTAACACAAGAAATATCATAGCATCGCTATGAGTTATATACGAAGCTCATGAAATTTCAGATAATCCTAAACCAAGACAGAATGTGTTCTTGATTTGACTCCAACTAAGATTTATAATATAAAAAAAAAAAAATATCAAGGAGGTGCCAATGAATGGTTTCAAAATCAAAATGAACCATCAAAAGGAAAGATCGGAATTAATGAACATGGCATACGAGAGCAACGAGATTTTGAATGTATTCATCATCAACTGCTCATGTTCGTCCACCGCCGGACATAGGCCAATTGCACGCATTGTGATCGTTCTCGGGCTACTCGCATCCAGCTCCTGCCAGCCGTCTTGCGTAAATCGTCACTCCACCGCGCCCGAGGACGACACTACGATTGCCGAAACGCGGTCTCCACTCTAGAACACTTTTTCCCCAACTGTTATCGGTTCTGTGATCATGTTTGTTCTGATGTGATTCCGCAGAGAAACGCTGAGCTGGTTTAAAGTCTTAAACTGGGTGACCAGCTTTGTCGTGACTTGAGTGACTACGTTTTGGCTCCGTATGTCATGACGGGTAGGAGGCACCGGTTGAAGACTATCGTCTTAAGGCATTGTAGGATCGACGATGTAAAGATTCGACGTAACATCCGAAACGCTGCCAAACCTAGCTAAATTCTTCTATTCACCTCGTCCTCAAGGTTGTTCTACCAAACCAGTCCGAAACCCAGCCTGTTCAGGGGGTTGGAATACGTCAAGACTTCGCGCAAGATTGACACCAGAGACCATAGATGTCTTCAATTTTCGAAACGGTTTTGAGTATCCCATAGTCTGAAGTTGGTACCTTTTACTATAAAAGAAAGTATCCTATTCACAACTTCACTGTATATGATGATATTAATTGTAAATGCTTGTTAGGTATTGCTATGTTTGGCATGCTCAGATTGCGAAAAGAGGTGCTAACAAAATAGGTACTTGCTTGGGGCAATTGCTACTCCATGAGAAGAAAAGAGGCGTCAATAACATGTTATTTTACTCAGATGTATGTTACGGTCAAAATAAAAACAGATTTATTTTAGTTTGATATATATTTGCCTCACAAAAGCTTGGATATTATACAACGGACAGATGTTTTGAGATCGGCCAAGACCAAAGTGTGGATTCGATGCAATTCAATATTGAGGGTTAACTGAAACATAGAATCGAATATACTCCCGATTAAATTTACTCAATTGTTAGGAACACATGTGTTAATGGCGACAGATATAACGTCAAGGAAATGGTCAATCAAAGCTTAACAACCTAAGGGGCAGCCTAAAAAACTGGAAATATGGTAAGAGATTATTGTGGACTCAAATTATGGAAGAGAGTGTTACCCATTTACAGCAATCAGTATTAAAATACAGATATGATTTAAACCTGTGAAGATTCAGTATAAACGAGACACCCGACAGATAGTGAGTCCAAACCCCAGCGATGTGACGGAGTTGCCAGTGCTATACATATGTGTACTAAACTTTTTCCAGTAAGCTAGGCTATGTATGATGGTTTTATGTGCGTTTCCAAGTCAGGACATATCTCAAGCATTATAACGCTCTTAACAAGTTTCTAACTCATCAGGGTAACACTGGAAGCAATGCCGATGACGAGGAAGAAGATCATAATTAATATTTCAGTTGTTGATTAAAACTGATTTATTTGATTAGGTAGTTGAGTATTGCAGTTGAGTATTAAGGTTTTTAATTAATTATATGGAACTATGGATTACTTATTTACTCGATTTAAAGAAGGATTAAAATAACACAGATGAACAGATGAAAAATATTGGACGTTTTGTTGTATTTCCTTGGTTTAATTTTGTTTTAGTAAAAAGGTATCATGAGAAAAGCAAAACTAAACGTGATAACCATATCAAAATTTTATAAGAAAAATCGATTACAGTCATTAAACATAAAATGGTAAATGAATATTTACGAGAACAAAATGATATTATTGTATTATCATTTGCATTTGTACTCTTGAAACCCTAAGAATAAAATGATATAGCTGTTGTACAATATTTGACTTTGGATAGGAAATACTGTGAATAAAATGATAACGGGCGTTAGGCAACACAGGTGATGATTGATTTTGGCTAACTTCTTATTTTTTAAATATCTCCGTTTCAACATAGGTTACAGATTCTTGTCGTTATTAACTTAAAGCTTTTAAAAATCTAATTTTCTAAAAACTTTAAATCACGCTTCTATGTCCAGTATTTAAAAAGTTATTGACGAAAACATGATTTTTAATTCTCCTGAAAATTTACGTTTTGTTAGTTATCTTTTTATTCCCCGGGGACGGCGATATATTTCTAATACTAGTCTTACGAGAGTCGAAATGGCCCAGTGGTTAGAACGCGTGCATCTTAACCGATGATTGCGGGTTCAAACCCAGGCAAGCACCGCTGTTTCATGTGCTTAATTTGTCTTTATAATTCATCTTGTGCTCAGCGGTAAAGGAAAACATCGTGAGGAAACCTGCATGTGTCAAATTTCATAGAAATTTTGCCACATGTGCATTCCATCAACCCACATTGGAACAGCGTGGTGGAATATATTCCAACCCTTCTCCTCAAAGTGGGAGGAGACTTTTAGCCCAGCAGTGGGTATTTACAGGCTGTTGTTGTTGTTGTTGTTGATGTAGTCTTACGTATATAGTCAATATTAGGTAAGGAATCGAAACCGGTACCAGGATCCCATAACATGAGAGGAGCGCTGTTTAAATAGATTGACGGATATCCGTAGTTCACTAACCGTGTGACTATAATCGTAATTCGGACACAGATTAAACATTAATTACTAATATAATTTGGAGCCCAGCGATTTTAAGGGTCTTAATGAAAGAAAGCTTCGATGAAATTGTAATAGGATACCATAAAGTGAACGAATGTCGCTAGCTTAACCTGACTTATGTTATATAACCTTAGCTAAGCCTTACTTTCTAGACTTTTTATTTACATACCAGCTTTCGCCCGCGGCTGCGCTTTCGTTATATGGGTTGGTTGTCATATGTTCGGCAAAAAATAGCCTATGTCATATCTTGGAGCTCTAGTTTCCTTCATAGCAAATTTCATCAAATTCGGTTCAGTGGTTTGGTAGGGAAAGGGCGACAGACAGACAGAGCTACTTTCACATTTATAATATTATAGTATAGAGTACAATTTAATATTGAAATATTAACAAATTATAACACTAGGAAGAAACCTGTTCTTTTTGGTGGCCATTATTTCATTGACTGACATTAAGTATGTGGCTTTTATTTTCAATAAACTAAAGAACGAAATATCCGAATTTTTAAAATCTATTTCAATCATATTCTTGATTATATTAGACTCAAAATCGAGTTTGAATCGTCTTGTTACATTATTGAATTAAATTAATAGCTGGTCTAGTTCGCAATGTAGATTCAACTGAAAACAATCAGAAAGATACTCAGTAGTTACTCTTTTGCACGATTTTAATTAGATTTTATGTCAATCAAGTAAGAATTTATTGAATATCTTGTTCTACGCATTTTATTAATATCATCTATTATTGAGTACGATGCCTCAATCATAAATATTTTGACGTGAGGATGGAATTTATTAAAAGGGTCGAGTAAAAAATAATTTTATTATGGAAACGCATACCCAAGGAAAGATGTATTGACTTTCGGAATTCGGAAAATGGGGGTAATATGTTTAACTTATATCGTCCTTGTGTCGTTCCTCCAAAAATACTAATCTTCTCTCTACAGGAAGAAGCAGATTCAAATGTTCAACTGTTAAGATATATTTATTACTTAGATACTTTTATTCAGTCAGTACATGGCCTTATACATACAGTTTAATATTTGTCTATGATTTATACTTGACTAATGAAATATTTTTTTTTGTTTTCAGGTAAGTCATCCTCAAGATATCGGCTGATAATTATACGTAATTAAATAATACTTACAGCATTGAATGTCGTTTAATAAAGGTAAACTATGAATCCTTAACCACTGCAGCATCTATATCATATATTGTATTTAATAATTGTATTGAACATATGACTTTGTGTTTTTAAATGTTGAAAAAGAGTTTCTTGTCAGTACATTCCGCACCTGTAGGAGCTTCACTTAATGTAGTTGTTAAGAGACGATTCAAAAGTGCTTGTAAAAGCCTACTTGAATAAAGTATTATTTGATTTTGATTTTTCAGTACTTATCAAGTATTATAAAAATATTCATACGTAGCTCCAATATGTAGGAAAGGTACGTTACAAAATTTGGCTAAACTGCTAAAAGTGTTATATAAACAGCAGTACGTCAAAATGTATATACGAGAATACTCTAGAAGTAGAAACGTACTTGGTGATATAACTCAAAGGAAGACTAGAAATAGTGAATCACTTCACAGAACGTCGACTAAAATTGATTAATATTCTACAGCACATGCAAATTTATAATGACATAATATTTCGCTGGAAATGTATACCATCAAATGCTATGATACATTTATTTGTTTTTCGAATGCACGAAAATATTATATTAAATGCAAAGTTAACTGATTTTCTTGCCGGTTCTTCTCGGTAGAATCTACTTTCCGATCCGGTGGTAGCTTCTCATAATTGTTAAATGACGATTCAAAAGTGCTTGTAAAAGCCCACTTGGATAAAGATTATTTTGATTTTGATTTTAAGCCTTAGGAAATTAAAAGAGAAGAGCTTCAGCGTAGACGGAAGAAGAGGAAGAGGATCATCTAAATAGGAGGCACATGGAATTTATGACGAGGGATGTCAAAGAGAAATAACGATCAAATAGGAAGAAAAAGTCGCGCTGGGCTGTGACCCCAAGTGTTGAAAAATATAGGCACTTTGGGCAGGAAAAAAATATTTCCGAAATTTAATGGAAAGTTACCACCGGTTCGGTATTTGGAATTGGTTAATAAGGATAAAAATATTTTCTCACTTATAATCGTTCACAGCGCAATTTTATCGTCGGTATTTGGATGTTTCATTTTTAAATATATTATATTATATACATGTAATTATTATAATTAAAATAATTAATTTTATATATCCTTCTAAAACAGAATTCTTATTTTGTTTATCGTATTAAAAGTGTTTGTTATAATATAGTTTCGTATATACATGTTTTAATGAATGACAAAACGTTCATTATAGTCATTCTGTTAATCATAATTCAAGAACGTTGACAGCAAAAATAACCCCAGGTGTCAGATTTCACACCATTTTATACTAAAAATAAGTCATTTAGTCCATTTATTCTTCGATATATTTTGATTTTATATTTAAAAAGAATGCCCGCATTCCGAAAAATTGAGTACACACAGAGAGCTCAATCTTTTTTAAATGTTATAAAGCTTTTTCGTTTCTAAAACTTTTTGAAACCAATACCATGTGAATATTTGACAAGCGCTATTGTTTCAATTGAAAAAATACGTTTATGTCAATTAAAAAAATGTTTTATGTCGATCGGAACAAACAATTGTTTCGTCCACAAAATAAATTCACGAAATTCAAACCTTGAAAACCTTCAAAGGAGAATGTGTATGGAACTGAGCAGAGATGGCCCAGTTGTTAGAACGCGTGCATCTTAACCGATGATTGCGAGTTCAAACCCAGGCAAGATCACTGAACACTCGTGTGCTTAATTTGTGTTTTTTTATACGTGAGAAAACCTGCATTTCAAAATTCTTTCGAAATTCAGCCACATGTGCATTTCACCAAACCGCACTGGAACAGCGTGGTGGAAGATATTTCAAACCCCCTCCTTAAGGACGCCTTCGCCCAGCAGTGGGAAATTTACAGGCTATTATTGTTGTTTGTTGTTGTTGTGTATTGAAATATTATTGAACTTTTAAAAAACCTGTACATAAAAATATATTTCTGAATAACAGTTTATTTTATTACAACATTACATTAAAACATTTTTTCGATTTTACTATCGAGGGTGTTCGGTAAGAAATGTCTAGCACGTGTTGTCGGCTGAGCCCATTCACAGCAACTAAGCAGTGCTCGCGACGTGCTCACGCGAATATTATGATCTCGAATGAATTTCATTTTATTCATTCGTCCATTACGTTTTGTTTGTTCATTCAAAGCGCGGCTCGCGTATTCACTACTCATTTAACCATGAAAATGTTGCACTGTTATTCTCACAAAAAGCCAGACATATATTGGCTGGAAAAACGCATTATATTACGCTTTATCGTTAAATGATCCGCTCCCTTACTTCGGAGTGACATGGGATCACTCGTATGCAAGATACCTCGATGAATGTCCTATGCCTCCAATAACTGTGTCGGTAACCGCGGTAGCAAGACTCTTTTTTCCCGGGCTTCGTTAGCTGAATGAGACAGGTGACATAATCATTGTGATCATGCCGACCCAACTGCCCACTTGAGAAGGAGTACCTATTTGATACAGCGGTGATAACCTCCTGTTTGGCTTCGACGATAGCGGCTTTCATGACGATTCAACAGAATCGAAATAATTTACGAATGAGGATTTTCATGCTTACTAAGACTTGTAAGAATTGGCATTGATTACCTCCAAATTTTCGTTTTGCTGCTAAGAATATCTAAATTGTACCAAACAACATTAAAAAGATACAGACAGTACTAATAAAACAAAAAAAGGACTTTAAGCAATAGATGACTATAGTCACCACTTGTAAATGATCCATTGCTGTGCTAAAAAATCGTCTTATAGAAAATCATATTTTATTATCCCCGTTTTTAAAGAAACTAGCAAAACGTCATAAGCTTCTTGTTTATTTCGTTCATCCAACATTTTCTGCTAAGGTGGTGAAAAGAGAGAAATTTTCGCAAAGTTCCTATTATCAAACATGGCCGCCCTTTGTACAGTTATATCATTTAATATAACTATATGAATTTTGCGAACATAATTGTCGACTAAAAATCCTTACATTTTAACGATCTATAATCCTGGATATCATATACTTGCAGAAATTTCTTAATATATCTATTGTAATATTTCAAACCATTCTAAATCACCATTTCTAAAACAAACACTTTCGACGTCGAAGACTTATAACTTACTTTTATAATATTTAAATATTTGAACAAAATACATTAATTAGCGCTAATTTAATCAAGATATCACCTGAAAGTAAAAACTACCATTTAAGTCCCTCAGAGTCCATGTTCTAATTTCTAGAGTACTCATTACTCTGAGAGGGAATTTAATGGAGGATATTAATTTGAGCTGGCGAGTATTTATATAAGATATATTTCAAATAAATTGGTCGACTTGTTTCTGCTCATTTTATGCTCTGAAATGTATTGAAGATGAAATAAATATTATCACTCTTGAAACTTAATAAGAAAATGAAACTGTTACGACCAGCGGCGCTACTTTGCAAGAACGTTAATTGAAAGCACTTCACATCTTAGTTGTGAAATTATTAATGGTAATATACTATATAACAACAGGCCTTTGCTCCTTTTGAGGAGAAGGTTCGGAACATATTCCACCACGTTATCCCAATGCGGTATAGTGGAATACACATGTGGCAGGATTTGTATAAAATTTGGCACACACAGGTTTCTTCAAGATGTTTTCCTTCACCGCCGAACACGAGTTAAATTATAAACACAAATTAACCACATGAATATCCAATGGTGCTTGCCTGGATTTGAACCTACATTCATCGAATAAGATGCCATATAATGAGCCGAAAAGCTCATTATATACTGTACTATTTCAATTTTTTAACAAGTTATCAAACAAACTAAAAGTCACTATCATGTTCTGAGCACTGGACCATCTTTGTGACATTTTAGGATGATATTTGTGGGCGAGTTTCGACTTATTCCTGACATAATAATAATATTCTAAACTCTAATTCTAATTCGTTAGTAATGGGGAAAAATCCCATGGTCATATAACGGTTTTAATCTATCTCATACTGTACCGTTTAATGGGAGGGTAGCTCGTGAATGATTGGAACCCTCCCTAACAATCACTTCCAGCAAAATAAATTGTTCCAAGAAAAATCACTCATTTGACCGAAGCTTTACAAATTATACATAAAATAATCAGAACCCTTTTAAAAGAAAGAAATAAATTGTAACGAAAGAGAAATTTATTTCGAAATCAATTAAAGATGCTTCATTAAGAACCTTTCGTTACGGTTCGGCGTTAATTACAATACCATTTACAAAAATGCTTTTTGGATTTTTTTAATTGTTCCAATGATAGACAATTTTATTTTCTCATATTAATTATATTTTAATTACTTTCATTTGTTTTATTTTGGCTTGATAAGCATTTTGGGTAGCGTAAAATTTTAATTACGATATTTATTTAAAGGCTTCAATCCTTCTTAGAAAAATTGGATATTCAAATAAATTGCCGTGATTACAGGAACAAAAAAGAGGATTATTATTTAAATATTTAATCTCCATGAATTAATTCTTACCACAGCCAAACTTTTTAATCGAATATTTTTATCGGTAAACAAGCAGATGGTCCGTTGGTGGGCAAGTGCGTTGCCAGCTTGAAAGGAATATGTAGGTCCTATTTTGAAGGTTTCCATATCAAAAAAGCAAACTCATGAGCTTGCGCACGGCAGATAATGACTAAGCTCCTACGGTCACAAGGACATTTTATAGTCAACAATTAGTGTATGTGTCTGTGAAGAAAAACAAATACTCTCCTTATTTCTTCTGTTATATAGTACGATATGATGGCATTAAAAGGAAGTCATTAGGTCCATTAGGTCTAATTAATGGACCTAATGACTGTCTGTTAATTCTCAAAAACGTATGTGAGCAGCACTCATCTAATGCTTTTCCAAAAGATCCATGTCGCATGTAGCTAAAGCTAGACAAAATATGTCTAGGATATTTTTAAGCAGAAGGTATTCTGTCATTGGTAAAGCATTATTGAACATTCATCGAATTATTTTAACTTAGCAATAATGATTATTTTTTTATCAAATACTCTAAATATAAATCCTCAATATATAAATTCTATTTATCCACTGGTAATTTCATCCAATTTGTTAGCTTTTTCAATTTTGACAAATTATTCAGGTATAACTGCATATTTCTTCTTCAAATATATGGTCTATTAAGTAACTCAACTTCTTTTAAATTGCAGGCACGACTACGACGCATTTGCCTAGAGCGAGAAATAGGAAAACATTACAATTTCTTTTTGTTATCCATGTTATTGTTAGCGTTTAGTTTTTTGAACGAGCGGCGATCTGTCAATAGATTTTTTGGACGGATAAGACGTCATTCGATCGGGGGCGACAGGGAATGAGAGTGTGTCCCGTGTGAATTGTGTCTGTGACATTTAAAATAAAAACCGTTTAATACATGTGAATGTGTTTTCTTACGGATCCACTCATTAAATGTCTTTTCCTGCTAGTGACTTTCAACACTATGATCGTACAATATTCGAAATCAGTTAAGATTGCACGTATAACATCTTACCTGATTTCCAATTATATCATATCCATCTATCATATACTATTAACGAAAGATAAAATAAGGAAGTACGAGCTTATAAGAGCCTGTAAATGATGCTGATGCGTAATAGCCTCATTCTTTCCTCCCTCTCCTATCGAGGAAAAACTTTGGACATTATTCTGCTCCAATGCAGATTTGTAGATTCATATTTGGTAGAAAATAATCTAACCCACCCAGCTCATGTTGTTTTCCTCCAATCGTGATCGAAATGTGGTATGTGTAAGCGAGTTTCTTGCTGTTTCTTCTAGCTTGAGGTTACTGTCCGCAGTTAGATATTGACAATTGATATTATGCTAGCCCGTCAAACATGATATTGTGCTAGCCCGTCTGGGTAGGTACCACCCACTCATCAGTTATTCTACCACCAAATAATAATACTAAGTATTGTTGTGTTCCGGTTTGAAGGGTGAGTGAGCCAGTAACTACAGGCACAAGGGACATAATATCTTAGTTCCCAAGATTGGTGGCACATTGACGATGTAAGGAATAGTTAATATATCTTAATATGTCTATGGGTGATGGTGACCACTTACCATCAGGTGGCCCATATGCTCGTCCGCCAACTTATACCATAGAAAAAAGTTTATTTGATTTGATCTGTTAAAGCGATTGAAAGCGATGTGATGTCTGACCACGGAACTATCTCAGCGTGTATGGAAAATTATAGGTATAATTCTGTTCATGTCTGCTGTTGACGTATTGAGATATATTCGTGTATATTGTTATATGTGTCTCGTCTATGAAATGACTTTGTTTATCTGTTTCTAGGAAGAGAAAACTATTACGAATAATATTTATATCAAACGAGCATGAAATTGCGTAGGGAATCTTGGCTTTGTTATAAACTCTTGATATTGTGATTTGAATATGATTTCCCTTTTCATTTATATTGCCGGCTAGCGATCTGACTCGGCTTCACTCGCGTGTAATATTTTAATGAAGAAAATTAGAAGAGTGCTTATCAAATGCGACATAAATATGTTTTATAGGCTATAGCATTTTTTTAGAATTGGATCAATAGTTCCGGAGATTACCCTATACATAGATACATATAAACAATATACATTAAGTTGTTATGCGTTTCTTTTAATACTAGGAATACCGGCCGATAAGGTACTGATTGCTTGCGTGTATACAGTATACATACATATTAGTTAAGAGGAATCATACAGAGCCTTTTATTGGCAAGACACAATAAATATGTGTCATGTAACGTTTAACCAGTAATATACATATAGCGTCATCACAAATGTATACATTTAAACGTATATACATATGAAACAATTTACTTTATCAACAGAAATTTAATTTGTAGATCAAAACATTACGAGAACGTTTTCGAGTGTCAATTATTATCATTTTATTTCTTTATGGTCGTCGCAATTATTACTGGGTGTGTATTAATTGGCAACTTCCTATATTGATAAGAAGTCATAAGAAATCTTCATAACTCGATCTTCAATAAAAACTATACACCAAACGGTTTGATATCATTTGTGATATTACCATACAAAATAATAATATTATTTTAAACATATCTTTAATGTTATGTGATCCTAGTAACGATATAAAACTATTTTAAGACTATTCAAGTGCATAACTTCTTATGAGAGGGATAACTCTTCGTTACGTAACGCGTTACAAAGCCAGTCTGTCCGGCTTCTCTTTCTCATTCCAACCCACAGAGCCATATCCCGTGACGCAAACTTTTTTTTAATCCTTACCAACATTACTGGTATAGCAGCCTTAATCACAAAGCTCATTTAATAAAACTAAACAGAATATACCGTGCGTTGCCGCCCTCGAAATCGACTGATGGCTTATTGTCATGCATTGATTTAATTATTCATACAAAAAGTAATCTGTAATCAACGATCAGATATGTAAATGTATTTTGTAAAATAGATTGTTGTGTCAATCCTGGGTTTAATTTATTGACACACATCTGTATACAATTTTCGATGGCCTTTGGTTTGAAGGGTGAATGAGCCAGTGTAACTACACTCACAAAGGACATAACATCTTAGTTCCCAAGGTTGGTCCCTTGACGATGTAAGGAATAGTTAATATTTCTTACAGCGTCATTACCTATGGGTGATGGAGACAACTTGCCAACCTATTCCATAAAAAAGGGTGGTGGTATCGGTTGGCGGACGAGCATATGGGCCACCTGATGGTAAGTAGTCATTACATTGTCAATGCGTCACCAACCTTGGGAACTAAGATATCCTTTGTGCCTGTGTGTTCAAAGAAGTATATTATTTTTAATCACATGGAAGAATTTATGCTACTATTATAAATGTAAAAGTAACTTCTACTATTGCTCTTTCACGGTCAAACCATTATATCGAATTTGATGGAATTCGGTATGGAGCAAGTTTGAACTCAAAAGAACGATTTGGGCTGTTTTTTTGACATAACCTCAAATGCAATGGATGCTCCGAGCTACAAGAAGTTATTATTAATTTTACACGTCAGTTTTTTATGTTATAGTTTGATGGACAAGCAAATAGGCTACCTATCACACTGCCCATGGGCAATGACCCTAACAGAAATATTGACAATTCCTTACTTAGGGACAAACCAAACACAACAATACTGATGTTTGGCTGTAGAATATCTGGTGAGTGGTTGAAACCTACCCAGACGAGCTGCAAAGCCCTACCTCATTTTCATTATAAGCCAGATTTATGATACAAAATAATCTTTATCTCCATAACCTTCAGTAGCTCAGCATTACAATTAACGCCGTGAAAGGCAGAAAGTATTTTTCATTCATTTATATAGCATGTAAATGAGTGGCGAGAGACAAAACATCTCGTCTAAAACGGAATTAGTGATAACGTGAAAGGGGTTATTTGCATTTGAAGAGGAATTCTCTTCATAATGCTCGGCGCTAGTGTTGTGACGTGCGGATGTCGTTATCCTTTGTAAACGTCAAATAATATCCGGCTGCTGGAATTCGTTAACACTGATTTATATGTGATAACATTTTAAGATATCTAGGACATAAAGTCTAACCCATAGCACAGTTTGTTTGTTATACAATTATAGTTACCGTTTCACGAAGTATATGGAGTTATGTTAGCTTACCTGCATAATATGTATAGCAGATATATATTTTACTTATAGTCTAACGAGCGAAGTGTTGGTTGTCATATATCAGGCAAAAAAGTAGCCTATGTCCTTTCTTGGAGTTTAATTTTGTTTTATACCAAGTTTCATCAAATTTTGTTTGAGTTGAAAGTGAAAGAGCGATAGCCAGACAGTTACTTTCACACTTATAATATTGATAGAGAATCATTTTATTAAACCAATTTTAAATTACGGACATCATATTCATTAAGTAGTATCATTAGTTTACCTATATATTTGTTGCCGAAATAATATATCGAAAGTTTAATTAAAACTATTGCTTTCAAAAATTTAGACTCCAAAAAAATATGTATCGTAAAATCAGTTACACCAACAATACCGTAGGCACATCACTAGTACACTCCTGGGGGAAATTACGAACATTTGCTGTTATGACAAGCTCCGCCCTCGGCTTTTCACTTCCAGCGAATAATTTCATCGAGTAGTTTGTTCGTTGAGGACAACATTTCCAAGTTTGTGTTTCACATTAGTTGTTATTGTATGTTTAGTTTCGAGTTGTCGCTTAAAAAATATTTTCGGTGACGCCTCTCTAAAATATTTACAAAAGCCACGGAATATATTACTGGGAGGAAAGTGTGTCGCGAGAATATCTATATTAATATTATAAATGTGAAAGTAGGTAACTCTGTTTGTCAGACGCTCTTTCCAAACCGCTGAACCGAATTTGAAGCAAATTTGAACTCCAAGGACATAGGTTACTTTTTTGCCCAATACATGACAAACCCCTAAAACGCAAGCGAAGCCTCAGGCAACAACTACTATATTTTGACATAAATATAAATTATTTTGTTGAAGCAGTAAATTAAACTACGGAAGCATTACCTTAACAAGAAATATTTTATCTGACAATATAACATTTCTTATATCGAAGAAAAATTTTCAATAATTGCATATTTTGCGCTATTATATTTCAACGTAGCAGTAAAATTCGTGCCAAACAATAATCACTATGACAAAGCATTGAAATTTTATCTTAAATAGTATAAAAAATAATGATCATAATTTGTATATGCGTCGAGTTCGTATTTGGACTTAAGAAAGTTTTTGTATATTGAATTTTTGCAGCTAAACGAGCTGGCAGCCTGCCACCGAGTTAGCGGAGGAGTCGTCGCATTAATTGAAACCGAATCACAAACTGCGGTAGCTATGATAATGTGATGCGAATTGCAGCCAAAATTTCAAATCAAATACAATCATAACACGAAATGTATACGAACAATCATTATTTCAATGTAGAAAACTGCTCGTTGAATTGAATTTGCCAGTACAGTAAAAGCCTGTAAAGCCTGTAAAAAAGCCCAGTGCTGGACTAAGGATTTCCCTTTGAGAAGAAGATTTGCACAATATTCCACAGCTATAATGCGGGTTGAATACACTTGTTGAATTTCGTTGAAATTAGATAATTAGAGTTTGTTTTTTAATATTAATTAACGCCAATTCTTAAAATGTCCATGATATCCGAAAATCCACAACATCGCGAATTCTTAGACATTGCATTGCACAACCACTTTGTGGAAACAGCTTTCGCCTGCGGTTTTTCCAAACTGACACGACATGGGAGCTTTCAAGAAAAGAGAGTACTCCTTCCTTAAACGCCGGCAACGCACCCGCAATCCCCATGGTGTTGCAAATCTCCATGGGCGGTGGTAGTCACTTTTCATCAGATGAGGCTCCTGCTCGTTTGCCACCTACGTCACAGAAAAAAAGTTGTATATGTATAAGTATTACAAATTAATTTTATATTTAATACAAGAAATCCATGTCAATAAAAAAGTTAAAAATTAGCAGTATTGCTTAACTTCTAATATAAGTTTATCATGAGCCGAGTTCACTTACAAGTGTAGTCAAAAGTCGCAACTGATATCGACCTGATAAGTACATAGTCTGTCCAATTTGTCCAAAGCTTTGGAAGTCAAATTATTTTTAAGTGTCTATATTTAGTATTTTTTTATTTTTTTATTTATTTTTATAACTAAAAAAACAAAATTTAATTTTTGAGTGTTTTCACCCACCCAAAAAGACCTTAATATTGTTAGTGAAGACGTAATATCTAATAAATAAAAATTTTAACAAAAAGAAAAACCGACTTCAAACAAAACACTATTTAAAACAAATGAATATGCACTAAAAAGTAATACAAATAATTGCGTAATCTACATATTTTTTAGAGTCCTCCTAAGTAAAATGAAATGAAAAATATTAGACTACTTAAAAGTCGATTTACGATTATATAATGTAGTCATAGTTATTGGTATATTTGGAGCCGGTGTCAGCCACGGTGCCCTTGCCCCAACAATCAAAAGAAAGAAGCGATACGAGCCCCTTGATTGATCCAGTATATTATTGTATAAAAGGTTATTTGTAAAAAACATATTTGTTAAAGTATTCTCGTATTGTTTTTTGATAGATATGCTGTAGGGTTTTCTTGGCTTTCACCGACTCCAAATATAGCAATAATTATAACTACATTATCATACTACATGAAAGTCGGTTGAAAAAAAATATGTCCGAAGACGCCAGTGCAATCTCCTTATACTAAGTCTGCTAAACCCTTTCATCAAATTCGGTTCATTGGTTTGTTAGTGAAAGAGCAACAGACAGACAAAGTTACTTTCACATTAGTATGGATTATAGGTATTCCTTCTACTAGGTCAACCAGATTTATATAATATTATTTATTCGTATCATCTCGAAGTTTCGAATACTTCGCTGGTCGTTAGCTTCACAAAAATAATTAATATATGCGATTTTAATCGGCTTTTACAATTTTATTTCGAGCGCAATTATTTTGACGTTGTTAAATTCTCCGCTCGTAATATCCTCATCAGCTTCGTATCTATCTATAAATTGTCTGTACGTGTATTTATCATACTGTTATTCGAATTTATTTGGATATTAAGTGGGTTAAAATGACTTATCTGTTAATATATAGAGTATTCAAATGGATTGAGATTTATAGACCTCAACACCGTTTGACCGATCACCACTTTTTTTAACTAATTGATAACTAACTTAATTGTAACAAGAAACAAGACATACATGTTTTGGTTTAGAATAAGATACACTGTATAAGGAATATAGTACAAACACATAACTTTCAGTTACTAAAAATCTGGGGGCACGGCAGTGCCCCAGCCAAGTCTCGAGCAAAACGGCGTGCCCGTGCCATACCATCTTTTCTCGAAGCGATTCGCGGCTGTTTCGCTCCCCCTATACCTTCGACGTGGACAAAGCTAGAAGTTCAGGTTTTCGGTGAATAATAGAAGGCATTAGAACAAGCTTAAGCTCGAAATTACATGCCAATTGAATAAATAGTTTAGGATTTACGGTCGATCAAAGTTATACCATTTTGTCACTCACTGACTCACTGACTGATCATCAAAAATCTAAGGTACTTCTAGCAGACTTAGAAACTTCAAATTTTGCATCAAGATAGGTGGTTATTAGCCACATATCAAGAAAAATTATAATGACATTAAAAATAATATACCATAGAAAACAATTTTATATTTGCGCTTTGGCAAGAACATTGTGTATGGATTTTGACTGCATTGTTAGTAAAGTAAAGTAACAGCCTGTACATTTCCCACTGCTGAGATAAGGCCTCCTCTTCCATTAAGGAGAGGGTTTGGAACATACTCCATTGCCTAGTCACTATAATTATAATATAAAGAAAACTATTGATTTTACTTTGCATACTGCTGAACTTTTGTTAAATTTCATAATTAATACATGGATGGCATCTTGCACCATGGCACATAATTAGTAACTATGTGTGTCTGTCTGTCTGTCCCTCTTTTCAACCGACTTCAAACAGGAGAAGGTTATCACTTCGTTTGTATTTTTTTTACTGGGTGGATTTTGATTTTTTTTTTATTTCTAAAAAACATATTTCTTAAAGTATTCTCGTATTGTTTTTTGATAGATATACTGATTTCTTGGCTGACACCGGCTCCATATTTAACAATAACTATAACTACATTATATAATCGTAAAGTATATTTTAAGTAGTCTAATATTTTTCATTTCATTTTACTTAGGAAGACTCTAATTATTTATAAGTCTTTAGTGCATATTTATTTGCATTAAAATAGTGTTTAGTTTGAAGTTGGTTTTTCTTTTTGTTAAAATTTACTAAACCAACGAACCGAATTTAATGATATTCAGTAAGAAGCAAATTTGAATTCCAAGGAAGAACATTGGTTTCTGTGTTTTGCCTAACAAATGACAACCAATCCCCTAAAACGCGAGTAAAGTCATAGGTAATAACTAGTATACAATATACAATAAGTATTAATTGTGTTCATCTAAATACTCTAATTAAATAGAAAGTGTTATTATAAATTTTATTCGGGTTTAAGTTTTTATAATCACATCGTATTGAAAAAAATTAATTTGATTTGATTTGATCTGCAACGCTTCAGGTATTGGTGACTATGCAGGTGACCTACTTACTAGTTTTTCTGATTTCACTTTTAATTAAATTTATATCAATTTGTGGATAGTTAATGAATTATATATTGACTATCGACCCACCCCGACTATGCACGTGCTATGAAATACTAAATATACTACTGATTTTTTTTATTTACGAAATGGCATTAGAAACTTCTAAAATTATCAGTGTTTAATTACTATATTGTCAATGTATTATATACAAAAACCTTCCTCTTATCAATCTATCCAATGAAAAAACTGCATCAAAATCCGTTGCGTAATTCTATAGATCTAAGCATACATAGCATAGCATAAGCAACTTTGTTTTATACTATGTAATGATATATTTTAGCGTAAAAAATTTAATTGTAGCAATTTTATTATGGGATCGTATTCGTAGAATCAACTTCTTGTTTACTAGGGGTAGAAGTTATCGGTTTCTACCGAGAAACGTTCATACCTCTGTTAAGGTGTTAACTTACTAACTAACTGTTTCCGTTAATCTAATATTGAATCGAAAGCGATTTATTTATTTTTCTGAACTCAAATTCAATCAATTTAAAGCAACGTTTTAATGGATTTCAAATTGTGTTGATTCAATTATAAAATTCAATACATTTTTTTCATACTATTTCGTTATTTTCGCAACAAATATTGACAGTTTAATTATTTAAGTAATTATTTTTAATTTCATTATTTTTAATTGATGACTGAATATTCCACGTATGCTTAGATCTTTAAAATCACGCAACGTGCTTAATTTGTGTTTATAATTCATCTCGTGCTCGGCGGTGAAGGAAAACATCGTGAGGAAACCTGAATGTGTCTAATTTCATCGAAATTCTGCCACATGTGCATTCCACCAACCCGCATTGGAACAGCGTGGTGGAATTCGTTCCGAGCCCTCTCGTTAATGGAAGAGGAGGCCTTATCTCAGCAGTGGGAAATTTACAGGCTTACTTTACTTTTTGTGTATACTTAGTAACAGCATTGCACCCGTGCGAAGCCGGGGCGGGCGCTAGTCATTAATAAGCTTCAAATACTTATTCTTGTTCAATGTTATTCCTATTCTTAGTATTAAATATATTTATCCGCAAATATAATAAATATCCAAGGGAATATCTTCGAGAAGAATTTATTGACTTTAGGAAACTTGGTGTTAGAAGTTTTATCACTTCTCTTGTTTATACAAAGTGCTTCACTGATAATACACTAACATTAGTATTATTACATTGAATACTTAATTATAAATTGACCACCAGATTATTGAACACTATAAAAGTGAAAAGATATTGTGAAATATTCTGAGACAGAGAACATTTAAAACTTTTACCCAACAACAACAAACAACAACTGTCTGTAAATTCCCACTTCTGGGCTAAAGGCCTCCCCTCCCTTTGAGGAGAAGGCTTGGAACATATTCCACCACGCTGTTCCAATGCTGGTTGGTGGAATACACATGTAACAGAATTTTTATGAAATTTGTCACATGCAGGTTTCCTCACGATGTTTTCCTTCACCGCTGAGCACGAGATGAATTATAAAGATAAATTAAGCACATGAATCAGCGGTACTTGCCTGGGTTTGAACCCGCAATCATCGGTTAAGATGCACGCGCTCTAACCGCTGGGCCATCTCGAGTCATAGCATCTTTTACCCAGATGTGTGACATTTTAAAGTGAGATAAAAATTTGATTGCAACAGAGCATTTTAAGAATGATTACTTATGATATTGATAAGCGGACAACAAATGAGTCCCCTCATAGTAAATAGTAACCAATATCCATCAACAATGGCGCTGTAAGAAATATTAAGGATTCCTTACATCACCAGTAACAGGGAACTAAGATGCTAACCTTGTGCCTACTATTTTTTATGGTATATGTTGGCGGACGCGCATATGGGCCACCTGATGGTAAGTGGTCACCATTACCATTAATGTAATGTAAAAATGTAAGTAAGAAATATTAACTATGCCTAGTTTTAGTTCATATTTGTATATATATATTTAAGCATTTAATGTTGTTAATTACTATGCCTTAAATCGTCAATGCGCCACTAACCTTGGTGGCGCATTAACTCCGTGGTCGAGTAGTGTGTACACCGGTTTTCATGGGTACGCCACTCCGAGGTCCCGGGTTCGATTCCCGGCCGAGTCAATGTAGAATATCATTAGTTTTCTATGTTGTCTTGGGTCTGGGTGTTTGTGGTGCCGTCGTTACTTCTGATTTTCCATAACACAAGTGCTTTAGCTACTTACATTGAGATCAGAGTAATGTATGTAATGTTGTCTCATTTTTATAAACTTTGGGAACCAAGATATTATGTCCCTTGTGCCTGTAGTCACACTGACTCACTCACCCTTCAAACCGGAACACAACAATGATTACTATTATAATGTTGTCTTAAATTTTCGCGATTATTACTCATTTAAATAAAACTAGTTATAACGGATTTGAATCGCGTATATTAATTATTTTTGACATCCCGACGTTTCGAGCACTTTACAGCGTTCGTGGTCACGGGTAGACTAGACTGAGGTGGCATTTGTCTATTTGAAGAACAAAAGAAAATATTATTTGCAACTACCGCCAACGATTTCTCAATTGGTATTTTGAGCAACGTTCTGGTTGCACGCAGAAGGCACTGACTGTATCTTTAGGTCTTGCAGTCTGTTGGATTTGGGATTTTAAATTTTTAATAAGTGGATCCCAGGTGTTAGAAAGTCTCCAACCATCTTCTCTATTAAAGTTCGGATGTTTTTGAATTTCAATAGCCTCGCGTATCATTCTAGGAATGAATCTGTGTTCTTTAGCGAGGATCTATGGTTTATCAAATCGGATAAAATGGTTAGGTTTATCTAGAGCATGTTCACAGACTAGAGACTTTGAAGAACGCCTATTTTTGACATCTCCTATATATTCCTTGACCCTGGTACCGATACTTCTCTTTGTTTGGCCTTTGTAAGATAAAATCAAATCCGTTATAACTAGTTTTATTTAAATGTGTAATAATCGCGAATATTTAAGACAACATTACATTAATGAACGCTGTAAGAAGTATTACCTATTCCTTAAATCGTAAGCGTCCCTGTAGTTACACTGGCTCACCCACCCTTTAAACCGGAACACAACAATGTAATGTTGTTTGGCATTACACTATCTGACGAGTGAAAGGTAACTGCCCAGGCGAAGACAAAGTCCAACCACCAAGTAAAGTGTATAGCTAGTTATTCATAAAGCTTTCCCTCTTCACGATCAATCCCCTGCGAATTGGTCATTTATAAGCACTCCTCAGTCAGGCTATCTTCATCTGCTATTCTTTGCGGCGGATGCTTTATTTCATATTGGATGAAGTTATTGCCTCATAAACTCTTTTGCGATCGCTTTTGATGTAAATTAGAGTGAATCGTAAAACTAAACACGTCTGGAAAATGCATATTGTTTTTATATAAATGTATTTTGAGAGGTTTAGTCGTAAAGTGGGAGAAAGGTGGGTGTTATGGACAGAAGCTTTGGGGGCGCTAATTTTATTCAAATTCACTAAATTACAAGGTTTCTTAAACGTTACTATAGACTGTTGAATTTTCTCGAGAATTAGGAATGATTACGACGAGGGAGCGTGCTTTTAGCATCTCATTCTCCCTTATATGTATTAGTCAGCTCGTACTTCTGTTACAATAAAGCTCCATTTTTGTAACAAAAGTACGAACTATTTATACTCATTTATTGCTAAAAAAATTGTTACATACATATGTATATGTATATATATACTCCGTTTTATATCGTTTATAGATAAGTTATAACAGCAAATTTTAAAATTACAAAAAAACATTAAATATTCATATTTGAAAGGGATGAAATCCAAACAAGGAAAATACTTTACAATTGTTATTCTTAACCATCCTTTAAGTAACATAGAATGGTTAAATCGTAAATATTGATTTCACGTAAATTTGATTGATTTGAGTTGATACATATGATGATCGCGTGGCAAAACAATCATAACCAAAAATCAACAGTATGTGTACAAAAATGATGTATCTAAAATTCCATGTACGAAAAACGTTATTTTGTAAATCAAAGTCAGAGTAAGTAGTAAAACATAAAAACTGTTAAATAAAATTATTTACATCAAAGAACGAAATTATATATTAAAACAAATCCAAAAGAAGTCGACTAGTGGAATAAGCTACTTGTGTATTCGTTCCACGGAACAATTTTAAGAGCCCTTCTCACTTCGTTATTATCTATTTTTCTTGCTTTCGAATATACCGAGCCTTACTCGAGCTTGATTCACTTATTTCGTTCCGAGCCTTGAGACAATATTGACGTATTTGGAGTACTTCGGAAGGGTTTACGTTTGTAGATTTTTACTGAATTTCTGATAGATAATTTATAAAATTAATAACTTGATATTAATTATAAAATAACTATAAAATCATAGCTGACACGTCAGTAGTCTAAATTTTAAATAAATAAATATGAGACAACATCACATACATTACTCTGATCCCAATGTAAGTAGCTAGAGCACTTGTGTTATGGAAAATCAGAAGTAACGAAGGTACCACAAACACCCAAACCCAAGACAACATAGAAAACTAATGATAATTTATATCGACTCGGCCGGGAATCGAACCCGGGACCTCGGAGTTGCGTACTCTTGAAAACCGGTGTACACACCACTCGACCACGGAGGTCGTCATTTAAATCTTTATATTTATTTGAAAACGATTAAATAAGAGAAAAAACTGTCGTAGTTCAACGTGCAGGTAAATATATAATAATATAATAAACTAAATCCTTTTTCAAAACGCGCTGCATCTTGGTGCAAGTTTTAGGCATATTGATTGAGTAGTTTTTTTCAGAAACCGATTACAAATCCTGATCTTTTGATCTATTCTTGTCATTCTTGTCTGTGTCTGTCTGTGGTAGTGATCATCATGATTCACACATAACAAATAATCAGACCACAGGTCTCGTCAGTAAGATTTGCACATAATTCCAGGCAGAAAACAGCTTTTAATTTGTGCTCATTGCCAAGTCACTATAATTATAATATAAAGAAAACTATTGATACAATTAATAAATGTTGATTTATGACTACATAATAGATAATTTGAATAGGACTTGGCTTCTATGAGACTTGGCATATTTTATATTTAATGTTTTTGGCTCTTACCTTACAAACTCTTAACTACTAATATTATCAAATGCTCAACACACGTAGTGTTTGTTAAATTACAACCTTTCTCATTTCATGGCTTCCTTCTAAACTGTATCTATATAGATTTAAAAAGTAATAGAGAAGTTAAAAACATAAAAACAGACATAAAAATTTAAAATAGACTTTTGTTTGATAAATTAAATAAAATTCTTAATTTTTTTTTATTTAGCAGAAATACACACGAACATTACGCAATACAGAAATAGTTGAAACATCACGTAAAATGTTGATAGCATTCGTTAGAAAAATTATTCCATATCATTGGAGCACTCCATCCATTTTAAATGTACCAAAGAACTGCACCGCTTTCCTGCGAAACGCTTAAAGAAAAAAAAGAAATCTTCCACTCGCACCAATTCCAGTTCACTTGTGACATAATATTCCCGAATAAACGAATAAGATGAATTTCAGAACTGAAATTTCGTCAGACTTCTCTCATGTAATATGCGCTACAAATATTAAAGGATTCTCAAATTTCTACGTAAGATTATGTTATTAGGTTGCTGTATGAAAGTTTCCCTCGTAAGTCGTACTTTCTGAGAGTAACATTGTGTTTAACTGGCCTCATTAAAATATTGTGTCTCGGAAAGCAGGTTCTATAGTTTGTTCCAGTTTGCAGACGTACACATCTTGCAATTATTACTTTTGTGTATTTAAAATATTACGAACATCTTTACCTGTACTACTGTATACTGCTGAATATTTTTTTATTAAAATGACTCACTCACCATTCAAACCGTACTGTGTTTGATGTTTGGTGATACCTAAGGTTCAAATTCACTTGATGACAGGACTGTGTGCACTGTCTTGGTGGGTACCATCCATTCAACAGTGGTACTGTTGTGTTTCAGTTTGAAGGGTGATTGAGCCAGTGTGACTACAGGCACAAGGGACATAACATCTTAGTTCCCAAGGTTGGTGGTGCATTGGCGTTGAAAGGAATGGTTAATGTTTATTACAGCGCCATTGTTTATGGGCGGTGATGACCAATAACCATCAGGTGGCCCGTATGCTCGTCCGCCAACTACTGGCATAAAAATACCAAAATAATAATAAATAATAGTAGTAACTTCCTCCTTAGTAATCATAATTTATACCACAAATTTAAACGGGCTGATTGTATCTTTATTGTTTAACAATTTATCTAAAGTAGAATTATATACAACTAACATTATATTTACTAAAGTCACAGCTAATATGATACATGGTTAGGCAAACTTTGTATGTTTAAAAAAAATCTTGTACCAGAAAGTTTTTTATTACTGAGCAGATTTTGTTGGGATTCAGTCAATTTATGATTCAATTCCTCTTAACACTGGGTTCTCATGAAAGTTTTAGTATTTCGTACATTGCTATCTGACCCGGCTACCAATAGTTCTTACTTAAAACATTCATGGAACAAATATAAAAAATAAAATAACTTATTTTTTTAAACTAACCAAAGTAACATCATCAGGACTCAACAACAACAACAGCCTGTAAATTTCCCACTGCTGGGCTAAAGGCCACCTCTCCCTTTGAGGAGAAGGTTGGGAACATATTTCACACTGTTCCAATGCGGGTTGGTGGAATACACAAGTGGCAGAATTTGTATGAAATTAGCCACATGCAAGTCTCCTTACGATGTTTTCACTACCGAGAACGAGATGATATAAATACAAATTAAACACATGAATATTTGGTGGTACTTGCCTGAATTTGAACCCGCAATCATCAGATGGCCATCACTGGACCATTTCGCCATTCCAGGATTCAAAGGGTATTTATTAAAGAATATTAATCATGCAAATCTGCAGCAAATTGCTACAGACTACTAAGCGATAAACTGATTCTATTTCGTCGGCGAACATCCGACGCGCGTTGAATATAGATAATGTCATTCTGAGGATGGACAGACAGACAGACGGCTGAGTGACAGCCATTCATTATGTGTCTTAGGTGACCGTTGCGTTAACATGTGCTAAACACGTTTGCTGATTGAATTATTTCCTATTTAACGCATCATGTTTCATGTCTCGATCTAGAACTAGCTTATATGTAGCCCGACCGAGTCAAAAATACCAAAAGTCAATTAATGTTTCAAATCATAGTCCTGCTTTTTTTCGAAGCTTATTCCAACCACGCAGGTCCAATGCTATTTGGTTACATAGTCGAAGATTATTCATTATATTTTGGTTACGGTTAGGACAAGTTAAGGGTCCTTAAGCATGTGAAAATGTATTGAAGCGCGGTAATGAAGCTTGCCTAAGGTTGAACCTGGAAGCTCCTGAAATGTCTAGTTTTCCAGCCAATGGAACATTGGCTAACAACAATCACTGTATCAATTTCCCACTGTTGGGTTAAGGTCTTCTTTACCTTTGAGGAGGATGTTTTGTAGTATATTCCACTACACTGTCCATGTGGCAGAATTTCGTTAAAATTGGTTACACGAGCACGAGATGATTTGTAAACACAAATTAAACACATAAATTAAGTGGTGCGTGCCTGGATCTGAACCCGCAATTATCAGTTAAGATGTACGCGTTCTAACTGCTGGACCATCTCGGCTATATCACAGACCACAAGTATGTTAAATAACAATTTAATCGAAATATAAATTAATATTACGACACAATGTGTGGTCTCGAATATGAACATATAAAGTAATATTCGAAGTAATACCAAAAACATTCACTATTCGATTTTAAAATTCGCATAAACGATGTAAATTAAAATTATTTGAGCGCATCGCTAGCGCTTCGACCGAGTGCGAGGTTTTGTGAAAAATAGTCGCAGCGGTCAATTAATGAGAGTTATTTGAACTTTAGGAATTACTCCACTACAAGTGAAAAAAATTGGAATTCCTTATGCGAGCTCCACACCCTCGCCGTTAATGTTCTTGAACACAAACTGCTATTGAATGTGATTGTGCATTTTGTTTTCTATCGAGTTGAGATGGCCCAATGAGTCGAGATATCGCGTGTATCTTAACCGATGATTGCGGGTTCTAATCCAGGCAAGCACCGCTGATTCATGTGCTTAATTTGTCTTTATAAATCATCTCGTGCTCAGCGGTGAAGGAAAACATCTTGAGGAAACCTGCATGTGACAAATTTCATAGAAATTCTGCCACATGTGTATTCCACCAACCCGCATTGGAACAGCGTAGTGGAATATGTTCCAAGCCTTCTCCTCAAAGGGAGAGGAGGCCTTTAGCCCAGCAGTGGGAATTTACAGGTTGTTGTTGTTGTTGTTGTTGTGCATTTTGTTTTATATACACAATGTGAGCTAGCGTCAAAAAGTTCAAAGGTTGAGAGCCCATATGCGTGTTGATGCGAGTGTATTTTTGTTATTTTTAAACACTGATATTCCTCTGGTTCCTTTATAAAAATCTCATTCAAGAGTCATTACTAAACAGTAATACTTAATATTGTTGAATTATTGACTTCCAGACAAGATATATTATATACATATATATATATATGTATATAATTAAGACGAATTTTTAATTTAAATGTTGTAAAAGAGTAACTATAGAGTTTTTATATTCCTCTCGGGAGAATCTACCTTCAGAATTCTGGTAGCTTCTCTTAATATAGCTTGTTAAATGACGATTCAAAAGTGCTTGAATATGTATATAATATGTATATTTTGATTTGAATTTTTCAATTTGAAGGATGATTTAGACGATGTAAATACTGAGTTAAGAAGGGACATGATATCTTAATTTAAAGATAAAATAATATTTATTATAATGCCAATTTATAAAAGCAGGTGACCATTTTACACGAGTTGGACATTTATACGACAAAAAACGTTACATAATATCAGATTAAATATAGTCTGGGAAGGAATCCTCACTCGAAGCTCGCCTCTCACCTGAATTTATCCAAGTATCATTTAACCTTAGCTTAAAATATTTTCACCCAAAACTCCTTTATCTTAAAATCTTTCTTTTCATCTTCCGAATCGCCTCTCGAGTCCGCTTTAAGTTGAATTCAAGTACTTAAGTGTTCGGTTAATCTCTGAAACAAAGAGGGCGTCGAGGGGCGGGGAGGGTGACTCTTATCAGTATTGTTCGAGATCTTGGGATGCTGAAGTTTAAGAATTACAAGATTATTAAAATTCAATGTAAGGTTGATAGTTGAAGAATATTTTAAACACAAATATTCGCATTCTTCATATTACCTGTCGTGTTTACTTGGTGGTAGTGCTTTGTGCAAGCCCGCGTGGGTAGGTACCACCACTCATCAGATATTCTACCGCTAAACAACAGTGCTCAGTATTGTTGTATTCCGGTTTGAATGGTGAGTGAGCCAGTGTAACTACAGGCACAAGGGACATAACATCTTAGTTCCCAAGGTTGGTGGCGCATTGACGTTGTAAGGAATAGTTAATAATTCTTAAAGCGTCGTTGTCTATGGGTGATGGTGACCACTTACCATCAGGTGGCCCATATGCTCGTCCGCCAAGCTATTCCATAAAAAAAAGTGTTTTTTAAAGAAAATAACAGATTGGATTTGTCAAATCTCATCATTTCAATCATTTGTGATTCATGTATTTGTCACATTACCAATTATTTTTTGTCTCGTATCTTGTTACAATCTTTTTGTATTGCAAACACTGTTAGGCTATTCATCATATAACCCCGTCATACAGAATATATGCTTTAAATCGTGATTAGGAATCATCATTAGCATTGAAATTTGAAAGACAATCACTAGTTTGGAGCTTAGGTAAAAGTAGGTAGTGAGGTAAAAAGTATAGCAAAATTAGTAATGTTCCACTGTCACACACAACTTTGCTCCGATGTGGTTTGCCACATATGCATCCAACATATGTGGCAAAATTTCATTGGAATATGGCACATGCAGGTTTTCTCACGTTCTCTTCACGGTCAAGCACGATAATATCATCTATAGGTACATATTGCAAAATTGGAGATAACCATTCTCACTGACTGTTTGTTCTGGCTTTTCTCTGGACTGGCTGGATCGATTTCGACGGTACTTTCACAGGCATTTCTGATAAAACAAGGTGTAGCTAAGGCTCCTTTTATTTTAGAATTATATATTACATATACGCTAAAATTACATATAATGTGCTAGAAGTCTCGGGCACAGCTACTCATTCTTTAAAGTTACACTTACATCATGTATTCAGTAATGTTGAACAGGTAGCAAAATGTTTTTTTATTCTCGCTAGCATTAAATTTGGATTGTGACGTAATTTATTACGAATTTAAATTATATTATATAAACATATAATTTAGCACAAAATTAATCTAAATAATTTCACGAAAGTTCTTCTTTATTTCATCAGTCAAAGCTGTTTTAACTGGAAAACAAAACATTTCAGTAACATTTGAATTCAATTTAAATTTTCCGAGAATCAACGATTACAAATCCCAGACCTTTTATTCGTATATCATTACTGCACAGTATAAAACGAAGTCGCTTTCTCTGTACCTATATCCTTATACATATATGTTTAAATCTTTAAAACTACGCAACGGACTTTGGTGCGTTTTTTAGGGTTCCGTAGTCTACTAGGAACCCTTATAGTTTCGTCATGTCTGTCCGTCTGTCTGTCTTGGCTCGTTCTACGCCGTTTCTGCACCGATTACTACGAAAATTAGTGGAGAGATGTATACTGATAATACAAAAATTGGTTGTTAAAATTATCGAAAAATAATTATTTTTTACCCCCCTTCCCATACAGCGAAAAGCTAATTCGAAAAAAAAAATTCAACTTACCCCATCGTTTGGGGTATCGTTAAAAAGGTATCTTTAAATACATTAAAAATTGCCTTGAAAACATGTGGATCAAAGCCTCGAGATATGCTTATACAAAGTTAAAATTAGTTTGCAATGTGATGTCTTAAATAAAAAAAAAATCTGTTGTATATTTAGCATTAGTATTGCAGCCGTGCGAAGCCGGGTGGGTTGCTAGTAATAATTGCATACGATTAAAAACCTTTAAAATAATTATTTTGTCCGATTTTTTTATTCTTCAAAATAATAGCAGCATAATCATGTTATTTATTCAGGCGCTTTAAATATTTACATTTTATGCCTTAATTAAATTCCCTGACAATGAAGAAACGTTGCTCGTAAAGTGCTTCTTGTTATAAAAAGAAAACTGTTATTTTATATAGCCTTTGTAACGTAAGGTGCGTTAAATTGTATTTTGTAGAGCTTACGTCAACTTGAGATCGCCATTTAAATTTTTTTACCTTATATTTCAACGTTCCGTTAATAGGAACATCCTGTATTTGAAATGTTGGAAAAGATAACAACTGACTCCCTTACCGGCTATTCTTTGTAGAATCTACACTCTCAGGCAATGGTAGCTGTACAAATAATACTAGCGGCCTTTCCCGGCTTCGCCCGAGGGAAATATATATTTTTTTAATATTTATTTATTAATATATTCTTTATGCTCGTTTTCGACATATCCAACAATTGTCGTTGTATTTCAACTTATATACACAAAAACCTTAAACAATTATATACTTAAACCTTCTTTATGAATTCCTCAGTCTATTATTGAAAACCACATTAAAATCCGTTCAGTAGTTTTGAAGTTTATCGTTTATCGAACATATAGACAGACAAACGCGGCTGGAGGATGTTATTACATACTATGTAGTGATGTACATAAAGTGAAGATTCAAAAGTACTCGTTAAATAGCGTATTTGAATAATGTATATTTTGATTTTATTTGTATAATTCCTACAAGCAATTCGGATAAATACCTTAATATGTTCAATGTGGTGCGAGGTCCAATGTGTCTACACACATAGACACATACAGTCTCCCTTGCGGTGCGGCTAAGAAAAACATAGATTTATCTGTTGTTGATATGATGTTGATGTGATATGATTTATATGTAGTAGATGTATCTGTAGTTCGAACTGTAACATCTATTTGATGTGTTGTAGAAAAGTAAAAGACTACAATAAGAGCTGAGATGACCCAGTGGTTAGAACGCGTGCATCTTGACCGATGATTGCGGGTTCAAACCCAGGCAAGCACCACTATACATATATGTGCTTAATTTGAAGGAAAACATCGTGAGGAAACTAATGCTCTAATTTCATCGAAATTCTGCCACATGTGCATTCCACTAACCCGTATTGAAACAGCGTGGTGGAATATGTTCCAAACCCTCTCCTTATTGGAAGAGGAGGCCTTATCTCAGCAGTGGGAAATTTACAGGCTGTTACTTTACTTTATTTTTTACTTAGTTGGTTGTGTTCAAAATTTGCCATCGCGGCCATATTTAAAGGCAGTAGAGGCATATTTAAGATCAGCTTTTTTTCTTCAAAAATATAATCTTAATGATTTTGTAACGCAGATGAAAATGACGGCCTAGTTTTTCTTAACAAAATTCTTTCAATTTTATAGTCTTGTCCATTTTATATTTTGATTTTCCTGCCTGAAAACACCCTTAGTTTGAATTTCTGGGCGGTCATTAAATAAATTATAACAAGCAATTAGGAAGCGTTTTCTTTTCAAAGCGTTAATGAATTTTATTATAATGTTAATTTACTTGTACACCAACCCTTTATCGATGGGCCCTTCGTAAATTCTATTTTTAATTTTTATTTCTATATAATTTAGACCTTAATGTTTATAAATCTGAGTCAGGCATTATCCGCCTGCCCTTATCCCAATATTAGTTGGGATCGGCGCAGCATGTCTTCCATACTTCTCTGTCAGACGTCATCTCACAAGTAACGTTTCTAACCATATCGTCTTTCACACAATCCATGTATTGTTTCTTTAAATCTGACTCAAACAAATAAATGAAAAATAAATCTTAACATAATATCGGTTGATATTCTATACATATCAACTCACAACACCCACTACTTTGAAGTAGAAAACATATGTATGTCGCACTTTGTTGTTTACGTAGGAGGATATGACCTTTTTAAATATTCACTTTTGTATTTTTATGCCATGGGATTAAATTGAATGTAAGCACCGGTTCGGAACATAGGGTCAATTAATCTAAACATATAGATATATAATAGACACCCTTTGTTCTCAAATGAAATTAAAAGTCAACAATATACAATTAAATTCATCACTACATAGTATAAAACAAAGTCGCTTTCTCTGTCCCTATATTCCTATGTATGCTTAAATCTTTTAAACTAGGATTTTGATGCGGGCTTTTTTAATAGATAGAGTGATTCCAGTAGAAGGTTTTTATAAATGGAAAATTTAGTAAAGAAACACTAATAATTTTAGAAGTTTCTGCCGTGATGTCATATCATTGCACCCGTGCGAAGCCGGGCGGGTCGCTAGTTCTATATAAAGAAGTGTAATATTATTCCTACTAATTCTATGAAAAATCTTGTTCTACTTACAAACAATTAAAAACTAAGTAATTTTTTACTTTTCTTAAAGCCATGCCTTTATCTGAAGATGTGGCTTCCGACTAATTAGACTTTAAGTTAGAAGATGTACAAAGCCTTCGTAATTATGTTGAAAATATAGGAAGAGGTTTTCTAAAGAAGTTCTATTATAATTATAACAAAGATTTTTTTTAATAACGAAATAAGTAAATGCTTGTTATATTTAAAAAAAGAGCTTATAAAAATAACAAAAAGGCTCAGGCTTTTATAATTATTTAGATAAAATGGATTACAGCATAATATTGGAAGAAGATCTTTTAAATTTGTTGGAAATATCAATTGAAATATAACGAAGTCACTGAGAAAGATTATATTCATATATAACTATATAACTATAATACTTTCTGGAGAAACAGATATTTAATTACAAAAATATTTACATAGAGATTTAACTAAGGATTTAAATAAATGAGATTAATTTTACAAATAGCACTGTACAATTTGCGCGTTTAATGTTGCAAGAATACTAGCAAATTACCATTTCATATTTTCATAAAGCAAATATTTGTGCAAACACAGACGCGTTCTCGTAATTCGATAGTATGACATTCCGAACTAACCGGAACAGTATTACATGACCCAGACCTGAAGTGTGAAGACTTCATACTAACTAACAACAACAACTACAACAGACTTCCCACTGGGCTAAGGCCTACTCTCCCTTTGTCGAGAAGATTTGGAACATATTTCACCACGCTGTTACAATACGCACCAACCAAAATACACATGTGGAAGAATTTCTATGAAATTAGACACATGCAGGTTTCCTCACGATTTTTTAAACACAAATTAAGCATTCAGCAGGGTTGAAGCCGCTATCATCGGTTAAGATGCACGCGTTCTAACCACTAGGTATCTCGGCTCAAAATACTACGTAACGCTAGGAATTTTTGTAACAAATTGATGTTATTCAGAGCTAAGAGGGCGTTGCAGTAACGCAGTAATCGAGCTCATGGAGTTAGCGAGACATGTATATTCACTACCGCATAAAGCGTAAAGTGAATCACGGAAGTCGGTAAAACTTATACGAGATAAAGTTTAATGGCCCTTGAACCGCCTTATCTTAGCGGAGATAGCTTCGCAGCGTACCGAAAATAAAAATTCAGTTTCGGCGTGTTCCACTTGTAGCCAGAAATTATTTATTGTACTTGATATTTTTACGAGATTATATTTTTTTATTTAGTGAGTCTGTCGGAGCGAACGGATAAAGGGATTAGGTGACAAAGTTATATAGTCGCGCGTATGTTACGACCCGCCTAGGATTTATCTATCTTTGTTCTTTCCTCGAGTAATATTAATACACCTATATTTTTTGTAAGAACTACTTAAAAATATTACCTACACAGCTGTGAAGAGCCAGCTTGAATATTTCACTCGATGATTCCAGAACTAAGCTGTCATGTGCTTGATGAATGTTTTTAATTAGTCTCTTGTTCCGTGGTGATGGAAAACATGAGGAAAGGATGAAATTCAGCACAAGAGATCTTTGCCCAATAGATACTTAAAGTAAAAGTAGAAGTAAAGCAACAGTCTGTAAATTACCCACTGGGCCAAGGCCGGCTCTTCCATTAAGGAGAGGATTTGGAACATATTCCACCACGCTGTTCCAATGCGAGTTGGTGGAATGCACATGTGGCAGTATTTCGATGAAATTAGACACATGCAGGTTTCCTCACGATGTTTTCCTTGACCGCCGAGCACGAGATGAATTATAAACAATAATTAAGCACATATATATAACGGTGCTTGTCTGTATTTGAACCTGCAATCATCGGTTAAGATGCACGCTTTCTAACCACTGGCCCATTTCAGCTCATTTAAATGAATCTTAATTCATAAATAAATATTCACAAAAGAGTACTTCAGTGAGATTTATTATGATTTTCTTTTGACGACCTAGTTCCAAATAGACGATTTTCGCTTACAAATATTAACATTATAACATATTATGGGTATGCATAGTTAATTATGTGTTAACTTCGGTCATTCCCTGGCGATGTAATTAAGCCGGTTCAACGTTTAACCTCGACTATGAATACTTCCTTCCTAAAAGATTAACTGTTTCGTGTTTATTGTGGAGTTAGACTATTTATTTGCTTTATGGTTAAGAGGCAATCAAAACCAATTTCTTTATTCAATTTTTAGCAGTTGTAATTCGTCACGTCACAGTTTCGAATTAAATTCAATGCTGCTACCGGTTCGGAAGCAGATTCTACCGAGAACAACCGTCATGAAACTCAGCAGTTACACTTTTCAACCATTTTGATTACAAAGTACGTCAGTAAACAACGAGAAATCAATAATCTAAAATCAAACATCTTTATCTTTAATATGATCTCGTATTGAGCAATATGCCTTATTTATTTTGCCGTTCTATCGTCATTAGAGCTCGTTATTAGATCGTAGTCCTTCCTCAAAGGCCGGCAACGCACCTGTTAGCCCCATAGTGCTGCAGATGTCCATGGGCGGTGGTAGTCACTTTCCATCAGGTGTGTCTCCTGCTCGTTTGCCACCTATCACATAAAAAAATATATCAATGAGTGGTGGTGACCACTTACCATTAGGTGGCTCAATTGCTTGTTCGCCTTCATAAAAAACTTGCCAATTATAACTGACGCTTATGCCTTGTAATTTTGTAATAAAGATAGTGTGTATTAGACTATCTTGAAATATAAAACACTTAAATTAATACGTTCTCAACAAACAATTAAAAAAAATAATACATGTCGTTTCATTGTTATGTTTCCGAAAACGTAATTTTATTTAACACATAAAGCGAAAACTGTAACTGTTTATACTGAGCTTAAAAACGCTATTAAAATGCAGCTTACTCTGTAGTTGACTTAGCTCAAAACGAACAACAAGTTTTATCAAAGAATGTGCGCGTCTCACAAAAAAATATCTCAGATATTTCATAAAGGAGCCACCAGCCGGGATAAAACGCTAAAATTGTACCGACGTATTGTTCTTCGCGATTCTGCGGTTTTTTTAATGTTATTCGCGTTTGAATTTTGTATTTTACTTCACTTAAAGTGAATTCGAAATGCTTGGGAATATTTTGCTGTGAGAAATTTAATATTTCTTTAGTCATTTAGAGTGAATAATAAACACATATTTGGTCGTTTTTTCTGAGTGAATGTGTTAGTGGCATCTGATGGTAGGTGGTTACCATCGTAAGTGATTTATTGGTTTCAACTGATGCAATCACCAATAAAGTTTTAGGTATATTTTTCCGTTGCTGGGCTAAGGCCTCCTCTCCCATTAAGGAGAGGGTTTGGAACATATTTCACCACGCTGTTCCAATGCGGGTTGATGGAATGCAAATGTGGCAGAATTTCGATGAAATCAGACACTTGCAGGTCTCCTCACGATGGTTCCTTCACCTCCGAGCACGAGATGAATTATAAACATGAATTAAGCACATATACATTTATAGTGGTGCTTGCCTGAGTTTGAACCCGAAATCATCGGTTAAGATGCTTGCGTTCTACCACAAGCCCATCTCAGCTTCAGGTACATATTTAGTTTTATAATAAATCGACCTCGGCGTTGAACAAAGTAAAATTTGCTTTTGACGACTCAAAATCTTCCACATGGGTTATCACCAACTAACACCTGCTCGTTATCTTTTGATTCACTGTGATAAAATAAGGTCTAAGTCTTCACCAAATCACCAAAAAGAAGCAGAAAGTTTTTTCAGTTTTACTGAGAGATACTGTCGGCATTACTGCCTACATTTCTAACCATACTTTTTATCATCTTATATTCATAATCTTGTACTAGTGGTTCTCGCGAAACTTGGCGTTTATTCAAAAGAATTGGAGATTTTTGATGACATTTTTTTTTCTTATACAGCCATAGTACATTCTCTAACCGACCAGTAACTTATTTCCGATTCAATATTGAATCTTTGTTAAATCATAAATTGTTATCAAGAATCCTTTTTTTTTCAGCACAATGGTTGAAGCTCTTCAAAATGGAACCGTTACCAATTTTATATGTGCAGCTATCGTCCCATAATCACTAGTACAAAAATCGACTTACAATAAGGTATAAGATTATGTGTATGTATACAGGAAAAGTTATAAAATATTTGCGAGATTTTATTATAGCACAAAGAATAAGAATAAAATAGCAACTTCTTGTAGAGTGTATTTGATTGAGGTTAGGTTGGCAGAGTACGAGCGGAAACATTGCTTGGCGTGTCACTGATTCTGTTATTTGTATCGGTATTTTCTAAATAAAATCGGCATTTGCTGAGCCTCACCCGAGTGACGTCACGGCTCCAGTGCGTGACTTCACAGTTCACACTCACGGAATATGTTAAACTCACTCTATATCTCACTCGTGTAATGTTGAAAAGACATAAGGCGATAAACTATATTAAAATATAGTTTTGTATTTTTACCTGTCTGTTTGACCAGTAAAACCATCAAAACAAAAATATATTCTTATTATAGCCAATTATTTATGGCATTGATAGTTATGCACCCTTCCAACTGGGTCACCTATAGTAAGTTAGTAATCACCATAAACAATGATGCTGAAAAAATATATTGACCATTCTTTACGTCGTCAATACGCCACTTATGTTACGTGCCTTGTACCTGTAGGGACACTGGATCAATCATCTTTCCAATCAGAAAAATATTAAGTAATTTGTCTGACAGCAGAACATCTGATGAATGGGTGGTACCTACTAAAAGACCATCGGATAAAATTCCCTTAAAATAGAATAGATAGTTTGTTAATACTGTAATGTTTTCCATTATATTATTATTATCTATACATAGTATAAAACAAAGTCGCTTATCGCTGTCTGCCCTATATATTGTTAGATCTTTAGAATTACGCAACGGATTTTAATGTGATTTATTTTAATAGATAGAGTAATTCGAGAAAAGGTTTTTGTATATAATACATAGACTATATAGTAAAGTAACACTGATAAATTAGACAATTTCTGCTATATTTAGTATAAGCATTGCACTGTAGCTAGTTACACATAAAATACAAAAAAAAGTAACACAACAGAAAGAAGTAGAAAATTTACAAGAACACAACAAACAGTAAATCAATCAAGCATAACAAAACATCAAATAATCTCCATACAAACTCGAACTTAGACGGCGAAGTTTCCCGCAAAACAACAGTTACCGGCCTCTTAGAGTGTCACTTCCACAGTTAGAGTGTCACTATACCGTTTTCAATTCCGCAAGCCCCTAAAAGGCTCGTCAACATTGCGGTCACAGATTTACAATAAAATAAGGGCTATGAGTAAATTCACATTTCTTTTGAAGGTACGGGACTCGATGCCGAGGGTGGCTCTGGAATAACAATGGGCTGACTGACACGATTTTGGAAATTATGTTTGGCAATTGTGGGCGTGTTGCAGGGTATTTTTTGGGCCGCTATGTAATCTTATTTATCGAGTTGTAAATTGAATGAACTTCTACGAAATATTAACACAGAAATACACGTTGATAAAAGAATATATAAATAACTCTTTGTTATATAGTTGGCATATATTTTTGGTTCGCTTACCGCTGTCTGCCCCTATGTATGCTTAGATCTTTAAATTTACGTAACGATATTGATGCATTTTTTTTAATAGATAGAGTGATTCGAGAGAAAGGGTTTTGTATATAAGACAAACGATAATATAGTGAAGAAATATTGCTAATTTTAGAAGTTCCTAATGTGATATCGTATATAAACAAATTCTGTAGTATATTGTGTATCAGTATCGCAACCTTGTATTCGGGGCGGTAGGCAATTTATTAATAAAAATTCATAGTATCGGTATATTCAGTAATATGAAAGCAAATGTAGAGATAACATATGAGAACATGTCGAGTGAAAAGCACACACAGGTAGGAAAGAATATAAAAGTCGAAGAGAATGGCTCAAACTTCAACATTATTCATGTTCCAACATCAAACATAGTCCCCTTTTAATGAGGCTAGTTAAACACAAAGCCACGGTTTGTGGGCCACACCGCACCCCCCATACGAGATAGTGAACGTCTGAAATTTTAAAGTGAAACTTCATGAATACTTAATATTATACGGTGGGAAACTTGAGGAATTAGTGCATGTTTGTACTCCATCCAGTGCAGCAGATACTCCGACAACATTTGCGTTTTAAAATTTCCTCACTTCAACGTTTATTTAGTGAGAAACACTGCGTTGGAAATATTTACTGATGGAATTACTTTGCCGAAGTGTGTTCTTCTTAATCATTTTTCGACTTTTAAACTAAATGTAAAAAATATATAAAATATATTTTCTAATACTTTATTCTTTATTTATTCCGTAATGGGTTAAGATTTTCCACGAAAGATGAGGAATTATCCTAATAGTTGGACGTGTTCTGGAAGGCTGGGCTGCTATTTTATCCCAACATATTATCTTACCCTAATTAAAAAATAATAACCACAATTGGTTATAATCTTACTCAACACAAACCAATTTAGAAAATACGGTGTTTTTCATACGTCGTCAAATTATAAAACAAAAATAATTGTTTTCATAAGTAATTACGAAAAAATATTTTATGTCAAAAATTTGCTCTAGATATATAAATGTTATTTGAGTAAGTGTCACCCGTGTCCTTTATAAGGGTTGTTAGTTTTGACGCCAAATATTGGGCGAGGGCTTCTTCTACGTCCTTCCGCTTAAGTCCAGTGCTCAGGTCATTGCGAGATTATAGTTATAGTCAAAAATCAAAATCAAAATAAGCTATATTCAAGCTGGCTTTTACAAGCACTTTTGAATCTTCATTTAACAATTAAGTGTTCAATTTTTGTCGGTCTGTCTGCCTGTCGATATGTTCCGGCTAATCTCTGTAACGACTTTACCGATTTTGACGGGACTTTCACTGGCAAATAACTACTGTAATAGGGAGTAACTTAGGCTACAATATTTCTTTTGTTTAATTCAAATGCGTATAAGGTCGCGGGCATCAGCTGGTATACAATAATTGTATGGATGCTGTAAAATCCACGAAAGCTATTGAAGCTGAAGTCGGCCAATCAGATTTTCATGTCATCGGTTTATGCGAGAAATATATATACCTGTTGACATCAAAGCAGGATATATTATCTCAAATAATTGTATTAACTAACATGACTTTGTATTTTTTAAATGTTGAAAAAGAGTAACTACTGAGTTTCTTGCCGGTTCTTCTCGGTAAAATCTACTTTCCGAACCGGTGGCAGCTTTACTTAATTGTAAAGTGACGATTCAAAAGTACTTGTAAAAGCCTACTTGAATAAAGTTTATTTTGATTTTGATTTTTGATTTTGAACGAGTTAGCACAATTGTTCGAATCCGCAATCGTCAGTTCACATTCACATGTTCTAATCACTGCGCCAACTCAGCTCGACCAGAGGTAGTTAAAATCCCCGATTAATATACGTGATAATTACTTTTGATAATTTAAAACTATGTTTGAATACAAATATTTTGATATGATTTGTATCATCTTTTTCTTGAATATAAAATTAATATTTCTTTGTGTTTTTGGTCTCTATGCGCTCTTTAGCCATTCTTTCGATTACGATGAAAATTTACTAAGGGAATATCCTTGCCAAAATATACTGTCTCTTCTATGTTACATTCAATCCTTCAGTATGAACGGGTAAAGTCCTAACTAAACCAAGTAATAAATGAAAACTGCGTGCTTCAAAACCAAACAGTTCATTAAATAATTGCATTTTTATGTAAATACAGCACAAAAGTGTCGTTACGTCGTTAAAATAACAGTTTGAATGGTAGAAAAAATTAATAAAAAATGATAAATTATCGCCTTCATTTACAGCGCAAATTACGCCGTATAAATCATTTTTATTGAACGAAGTTAAATTAAGTTTTATCAACGTGTAAAAATACATAAATTCGACATTACGATTTAATCTTCGTGTGATTCTGTATTATTTTATTTGAATACTAGCGAAACGCTCCGACTTTCCACGGGAGATTCGCTTTTCGGTATAATCTATATTTTGGTAATAATATCTAATTTAATTGTGTAAAATAAAGCACAAAATTAAATATTTTTTAACCATTTAACGGATTTGATACGGTGTATAAATAAAACTAGCTATAACATTTAAATAAAACTAGTTATAACGGATTTGAATCGCGTATATTAATTATTTTTAACATCCCGACGTTTCGAGCACTTTACAGCGTTCGTGGTCACGGGTAGACTAAGGTGGCATTTGTCTATTTGAAGAAAAAAAGAAATATTATTTACATATTGATACGGTGTACACCAATAAAAATACTTTAAAATACACGTATATAACGATACCTTAGAAGATCATGTTCCAAACTATGTGCAACAAAGAAACTCGTTGCGAAACGGATGGTCAGATACCTGGCTTTGAAAATGAAAGTTTGATGCTCTTAGCTAAGGAATTTCCAAAAAAATATATTCTAATTAATTACAAACTAAAAAATGACCTTAAATGCCCTTAAAGAGACGAAATTAGGATAATTAACACTAAAATACGTTCTGTAAGGAATTTCTGTGCAAAATTTCCACTGATTTTAACTGTGCATTGTGAATCAGTCCATCATACAAAAATGTACTATGTGGATATGCTACACTGATACTTAGTGTAGTGCTAACCTTCGATGAGCAATTTCTGTGCAAAATTTCCATTTATTTAGGCTGTGCATTATATGGCAGTGAATCGATCTAAATGTTACTAGGTAGATACTACACTGATATTTATTTAAATCGTCACAAACGCATCTGTGAATATAGGTTCTGGTAAAAACACCGCTTGATCACAGCGAACCATCAAACGGTTTCCTTTTAATGCTAATTTATGGCATTCCGGGCCTTTATTAACCGCATAATAGGATTTCTGCTGATCTAAAGGAGGAAAAGACAGATTTTTATGTTGTAAATTTATTCGAGATAAATCTTGAAATGTTTTATTTGGTGTGACAAAAATATGTCCTTAATACTCGACGTGGATTGAATGAAAATTACTTCCTTATGGATACTTCTTTTTTCTTAAATTAATTTTATCAATTACTTAACCAATCAACTTTATCTGAATCATACTTTTAGAACCAGAAGTAGGAAGTAGGTTAACCTCTAAAACAATTATCTTTAATTTAAAATAACAATCAATCTACCACAATAGAAAAACAGTTAGTCTACAACAAAAATAACCATCAATAATCACATTACACCGTAATAATTATATTCGCCATCTCAATGTGTCAGCCACGAATCTCCCGCTTTTTTTTTTAAGGGAAGTTGTGTGACTTGACGATGAGAGAGAGAGAAGAGATGTTGCTTGTTTATTCCAACAATACGTACATTTAGTACATTAATTCGACAGTTTTCTACTTTGACAGTTAATGTCACGATAATCAGCCGAAAGGGATAGAAGATCACGTGCGGCATCGACATCTCGTTGAGACTGTTAACAATTGATATATTATAAAAACTTCTTAGAAAAAGACAGCCTTGTACAAATTTTGGCACTTAATAAATGATGATATTCGATACTATGATAATAATAAAAACAATAATTAAAGAAAATAATGTATTTCATATCACTAATTTCAGACAAATTTCTCCAAATGGAGTGAGGTAGAAAGAAAAGAAAAAAAAAAACTCTACAAAAACAAATTTATTGAAACTGAAGATACAAGCGTAAACAATTAATTTAATTGAATGTGTTCAGTTGCGTGCTTCAAATATATTATCTCATCGTGGATGAGGTGAGGACATTAATACTAATGTACAGTACTTTGTTACAACGGAAAATACACAATCTCCTAATGACTGATCCCGATATTGTAGATAAATGAATGCCTTTAAAATTTGTTTTATTCAATAAATAAATATGAGACAACATTACATACATTACTCTGATCCCAATGTAAGTAGCTGAAGCACTTGTGTTATGGAAATCAGAAGTAAAGACGGTACTACAAACACCCCGACAACATAGAAAAATAATGGTAATCTACATCGACTCGGCCGGGAATCGAACCCGGGACCTCGGATAGCGTACCCATGAAAATCGATGTACACACCACTCGACCATGGAGGTCGTCAAATTCAATAAACTGTCAACTATATCAATGAAAATAATTAAACATTTTCCGGATAAAAACCGATTAAGTTTCTACAATTTATACATTCGAAATGCATACTAAAATAAAATCACCAAACGAGAATCGAATCCACAAACTCCAGGATACTTTAACGTTATCGGACTTCGGCGAAAGCAGATCAAATATCCACCCAATCTATCGGATGAATTCAGCAAAATTTCACAGAGTTCTTCTCTTACAATCGAATCGAATTTGTGTGAACAAAGAATAGATTTAATATCGAAGAATCGGTACGGAGTTCATTTTGAATATTGAAATCAGAAGGGATAACATGCATAATATCTAAATAATCTATATTGTCTTTAGTAGTTCGAGTAGCTTCGAATAAAAAAATATTGGCTGAAATCATCTCGAATCTTTATCAAATTAATATTATTTTAAAATTAGATCGAATCGAGATATAACAGCGGTTCAGTGTTTAATTTTTCTTTATAATTTGAACGAGCTTGGGGCTAGCAGGTCTGGGTAGGTACCACCCACTCATCAGTTATTCTTCCGTCAAATAACAGTATTGTTGTGTTCCGGTTTGAAGGGTGAGTGAGTCAGTGTAACTACAGGCACAAGGGACATAACATCTTAGTTCCCAAGGTTGGTGGCACATTGTCGATGTAAAGAATAGTTAATATTTTTTACAGCGTCATTGTCTATGGGTGATGGTGACCACTTACCATCAGATGGCTCATATGCTCGTCAGCCAACCTATACCATAAAAAAGAGCTTAATGTATTTCCACTGCATGAGTAAGAGGCAAAAATATTTAGGCCGTGTGGGTTCACCACTCGATACCACCGAACCTTCCTCTCCTCTCAAAAAAGTGAGAAGACTTTCTCTAGAATCGAAATACGTAGATAATGTTACCTCCCTTTAAAGGGAGATCATTATAGTTTTTAAAACAACTAAATCAATTGAAATAAGAATAAGTTTATTTAGGCCAATATAATTATCAAATTGGTTTATATTCAGCGAAATATTTATAAATTCAGCTAAATTAAGAAGAAAACATCTCATCTGGAGTCGGCAGAAATAAATCAAAAAATTAATTAAGTAGAAGATATTATTATATTAGAGCATAATATTGAAAAATATATAAATAAACGATTCTTAATATATTATTGATAACCAAAATGAGTTTGTTAAAAAATCACGAAAATATTATTAATATTGAAAAACATTGTGTTCTTTTCGACGAAAGTTTACCATGACGATGAAATGATCGCCTACAACACAAAAGTTTCGCATTAAGTGAACTGTTGTCTTTGAAAACAAAGGACTCTCGGTGAGCGTCTTTCGCCAGTTCTTTATTTGGACCGGTAATAGGCTTTGACAATCAATAAACAAGTATACATAAGGCTTCTAAATTGAACACAATTCTTGTTCAATTCGTAAATTATCCATAGTTCGCCGTGCGGAACAAAAAGTATCCAAAACAAATATAAGCGTCTATCTCAAAGTTAAAATTTGAAATGTAATATAATTTCGAGAAAGCAAAATATATTAACGTCAAAATAAAGGCGAATTCCGAACATAATGTTTTCAAAGAGAAAAACAAAGGTTGACTCGTTAACAATGATCTTACTAACAAATGCGAATCTTCTTTCCATTTTTCTTACCAGACGTTTCATGATTTTGTCACAAGATTTTCTTTCTTATTCTTGTTTATTTAAAGCTCAAATTTAAATAATGTGATTCGATAATTATCCTTATTTAAGATACGTCCTGGTAATTGGCAAACAGATGAGATAATTTATGATTCTTATTTTCAAACGGAAAGAGACGATTTTTTCATGGCAAAAATATAATATCCCATTGGACAATAATTCAGCATAAACCTTTTGTTTAAAGGAAACAATTGTTCGTCACCATGTCAGAAAACCTTTAAATATCGTGTATTAGTCCTTCATGATGTTTATCTTTAACGGGATTCCCCATGTGTTTATGTTATAGTGTTCTTATCGTGTGGTTATGAATCTTGACCGAAGATGAAGGTTCAAATTTTGATGGTTTTTTTTTTCATGTTTTATCTCGTGCTTAGTCAAGGACCATGTGGTGGGTAACTTGCATTACCAGATGGTATTCAGTGATTTGCATATTTGCCTCACTGTAAGTAAAGGTGGAATAGGTCCCAAAACTTTTTCTCAATAGGAGAGGAAATATTAAAACGACTGAGGATTATTTACAGAAGTCTACTACAGTATGATGGTGATACTAATCTAAAATTGAGTTATTGTCTTACGCACATTATATTGTTATCTCTAAATAAATTAAACAGATGGATGCGTGCAAATTGTGTTTATTCCAAGTAATATAATTGTAGCCGGAGCTTTAACCTACCAAAAAAAACTAACATCTTTATAATAACCTATTAAGGTATATCTTCAATCAATCGAAGTTTGTAAGTTAAGGTTGTCATCAAATATATCCAAAATTCACGTGGTCGTTTTGGGCAGATCTTTCGTAACTGTTTACGTCTACGTAACTGTGCAGATCAGATTGAGTTGGACAGCCAGCCTTTCTCAAGCAAGACTTCACGAACTTTCCAAAGCACGAGGATTGCTGCTAAGAACTACAAAACCTTCTAATTGTATGACCTGAGATTCGAATCCTGAACCTTAAAATTTTGAACCTTAACCTAACAAGGTAAAGGGAACTCGTCAATACAAATCGTCAAAACAAGAATTGAAAATTATAATTATTTCTCCTCACCAGATCGTTCCACAAATACGATAAAAACCTACACTAATTAATTATTTGTTGGATTTCATTTTCCGTTCATTCTCGTATCTGTTTTTCGCTAAAGTACCTGATCTCCTTAACGATGTTTTATGGCTGCTGTAATGAGATTAATACTCCTCGTGTTTCCACGTCCTTAAAATATTCCGATGAAAAATATTCTGTGGTATGTTCGTATTTATTTTCTAGTAATTTGATTTCTTTTTTGAGACAATTACTCGGTAAACGTTTATAAATAATAACACACGAACAATATACGTTACATTATTTATAAATAAACTTTCGTCTCTTATATATCAACAATATGTCTATAATATTTTTTTACGTAGAAACTCTCATGTTTTTTATATGAAATTCGGCCCCTTACGAATTTGTACGACTTAAATTCACCCACACTTGATATTATTACCAATTATAATTTCTTGATGAATGCGTAATATCAAACTGAAATTTGCAGTATTAAGAATATAGATTTAACATAAGTCTTCGTATTATACATACGTGTATATGTAGTTCTACCCAAGTGGTCCATTTGTGGATAACTTAAGCTGCAACAATAAAAAAAAAAAAAATTTAAACGCTCACCAAGTCTTTGGCACACATAGTAAAAAAAAATCAGACTACAGCCTCCTCTCTTTAATAACAGGTCTTACTCTACTCAGAGTTTGTAGATACACATATAATATAAATGAAGAGTTAAGTTTCGTCACGATCTAATCCATGAAAGCCGAGCGCAAGGCAAATCGTAAACAAACATCAGGGACATGAATGTTTTAGGCCTAAAATAGATCTTCGATTGTTTTTTCTATGTTTTTAAAAACCTTTACAAATACATGATATAAAGATTTTTATTGATAATAATGAATACTCGTCTAATGTATATAAACTAGACGAGGCAAACATAGTTGCGAATAAATAGCTTTCAATGTTAACGTAATAATAAATAATCGTTTTACTGGATTACTATATTCGGTATACAATCGAAAAAACAATATTTTTTCAATCAAAAACGTTTATGAACGAATATAAATCCAGCTAAATTGGACGGAATCCACTTAAAAACAGGATGTAGCAAGTTTAAACAGTTGTGATTCCAATTAGTGTTTGCAAACAAGTCTTCTACATTAAATATTTGTATTGGTATCGTTATAAATAGCAAATAGTTTTCAATCGAATCGAATTCTATCTCGCGGGAGTTCGGATAGTTTTTGAAGACAGTAAAACTTTAAGTTTGGAAGTGTTATAAAACGGTCTACAGTGCTCCAGTGCTGTTTATTACATTCGTAGTTTTATTGCTTCTATTATTTACTAACTATATATATCTTCTAGGTGGTAGGGCTTTGTGCAAGCCCGTCTGGGTAGGTACCACCCACTCATCAGTTATTCTACCGCCAAATAACAGTGCTTGGTATTGTTGTATTCCGGTTTGAAGGGTGAGTGAGCCAGTGCAACGACAGGCACAAGGGACATAACATCTTAGTTCTCAAGGTTGGTGGCACATTGACGATGTAAGGAATAGTTAATATTTCTTACAGGTGGCCTATATGCTCGTCCGCCCATCTATACCATAAAAAAAAATATCTATGTATGTATAATATTCTGTATGAAGTTAATTATTTGGTTTGAAAAAAAATGGATCTTAAAGTAAGAATATGGAAACGAAAACGTAATAATAAAAAAGAACAAACCGTAAAAGCAATGCTTATGCCTTGAAGATAAATCTTACACGCTCAAAAAAGAAATAAGATTTCAGACAAATAAATTAAGAGAGACAAGTGCAATCACATACGTGAAAATAAGTATACAATGAGAATAATTCTTATGCAAATGAATGTTCTTTTTAATACAAGTACGTATTATATTCAGCACCAAATATCAAATCCTAATTAATATTAGGTATATGTGAAAGTGAGTTTGGTTTTTTGTTATGCATTAACACCTTAAGAAGTAGTTCATCTTGCAATTTTATATGCACAGTGTTTGTACAAAAAGGAACATCTAATATATCCCCTTTTTCTCCTCAATAAGTGATAGGTCAATGATATTGTTGGGATTTTGACTCGCTATTATACATAGCTTTAAAATGAAGTGTTCATTCTTCTTTACCATCAATGCGTTCGGAATAAAGTCACGTATATATATTTAATGGACTCCTGTTGTTGATAATTTTAATTTCACGAAGCCATTTCTTATTTCTAAAAGCAAAAATTTCCAGACTAATAGTATTGACACGAATTGTGATCTGATCCTCTAACCTGACCCACAAACTTCACATACTTCAGTGCCAAGTTAAAACTTCCACTTAAACAAATATCGACACTGCCAATACTAATATTTTCAATGCAAGTGAATTCGACTTAAGTATTTCTACATACACAATATATTTCCGTCCGTTGCTCTATTGCTGATTCGTTTTATGATTTTGACAATTCTTCTACGTTTGACTTGGATAAAGTTACAGCGAACGAATGAACGGCAAATACCACTATTCTCCTGTGTTCTTAATTTCATTTTGTAATTATAGATGATCGTGTTATCAATAAATCAACAATTTGAAGAATAACAGTTGGAAAAATAATGTCCAAAACAAGGAGATTACCTACTTGGTAGGACTTTGTGCCAGTCTTTAGTTTGGATAGGTTCCACTCGCTTATCATATGTTCTAGCAGTATTACTTAGTATAATTGTTCCAGTTCAAACGGTGAGCGAGCCATTTTAACTACAGGCACAAATGATATAATATTTCAATCCCTAATTTTAAAATTTCTATGGGCAGATGTGACTTATCATCGGGTGGCACAATCGACCGATCGTTGCCATAAAAAATGATTTCTATATATCTTTTTCTAAATTATTCTAAAATACATTTAACGAATTTATTACTGAACGAACTCTTGTCAAAACTAATCATACCAGCAAGTTGATGAAACTGCGCATAATATATTACCATGAGTACAAAAGTGCGGTCAGGGCATGAAGAACTTCGCGTTCGTTAAATCACAACTCCGTTCTAGCGAAATAAAAAAGTCAACGTAACTTACATCGCGAGTTAATACATAAAACATTTGCGAGAAAACTTTGCGCACATTTTTTATGGAAATACTTATTTGGAAAGAAGTAGCTGTTGATTCGTGGACTATGGAACACTGAAGCGGCAGTTTATCCTTCCCTATTATTTGAGACGAGACATTTCCCAACGGGGAAACTAAAACTTAAGCTCAGGCTGTGAAAAGATTGAAATCGATTGATGGCTATGATTGAAAAATTATACATTTGCAAGTAAATAAGTTAGAACGATGCAATTATGCCGAAATGGCCCATTGGTTACAACTTGTGCATCTTAACCGATGATTGCGGGTTCAACTCAGGCAAGCACCAATGCATATTCATTTGCTTCATTTATGTTTATAATTCATCTCGTGCTCGGCGGTGATGGAAAACATGTGAGGAAACCTGCATGTATCTAATTTCATCGAAATTTTGCCACATGTGTATTCCTGCACGTATTGGAACAGAGTGTAAAGTGAGTGAGTTGAATATGTTCCAAACCTTGTCCTCAAACGGGAGAGGAGGCCTTAGCCCAGCAGTAGGAAATTTACAGGCTGCTGTTTTGCTGTTTCAATTATGCTCCAAATGTTAACCGCAAAAATGCAAAGGCTTAGTAACACAGTTGGGTTTTTACTGGTTTCATAACATTTTAAAATTGAATGTATTTTTCGATAATTCGATTGTTTATTCGATATTTAAATCAAAGCGATTTTCAAATACACGTCACCTTTGAATGATATTTCACTCATTTTCCATTGTCATCTGCAATAATTCGACGTCAAATATCCTACGTTTGGTGTAAAGTGCTCTCGATCGATTATTGGTATCCGTTACGGCGGACGAAATGCGTCAAATGATGTCGCAATGTCAGTATCTTCATTTCCATTGTGTGGGATTTCTACCTAAATTTTGAATGGTGTTTTGTTTGTAGCTATTTATAATCTTGGAGCTCTTGACTTTGTTCGATTACCAACAGTATCATCATTATATACTAACATCAATACTATGTTATATATGAAAGAAAAAATGGCATTCTTTGTATAAATACGACTCACAAGGCTAAACTGATAACACCTAGTTTTCGACTTCGCAAAGTCAATACATCTTCACTGGGACACGGAAATCATATTTAAAAAAATATACTAGAGTTATTTTCAGCTTAGGCGAAATTTAAAACTGTTACATAACTACTCAAAAGTGTATGTACTTCCTTGAATTAAAACACAATTTCATGTGTTTTGATTGGTAATAGCAATAATATTCATTATATCTTTTATCTGTACGAGGATGGTAGGGGCGGGGGATAAAGGACGACCTAAGAAAACATGGATGGATGTGAACGAATGACTAATAATAGAGGAGGATAAAAATAAAAGACATCTGCGTCACAACTAAAGAGTATTTTTTTAATATGGGAATAACTTGAAATTAATTACATTTACTCCACATGAAGTGGGGGGGACTTGCCGTTGCCCAGGATGTCTAGTGTGTCCTGGTACACTGAAATGCCCTCTAAAAAGCCACAGGATCGCTTTCCATGACATCTGTCTCCTATTCATGCTTACTTTGTACCTAATTTAACGTCAGACAGTCAGACAGAGTTACTTTTGCATTTATATCACAAGTGTAGATTAGAAGATAGCCTTCGACGATCAAAATCAAAATCAAAATAAACTTTATTCATGTAGGCTTTTACAAGCAATTTTGGATCGTCATTTTACGAGGAAGTGAAGTATGAAGTGAGACGAGACTGGTGATAACACAATCGTAAATTTTTTGTACTCATGTACTCATCTTTGAGTCTGTGTCAATTGTATATCAAAGTACTTATATGTAGTTTTATAACATTATATTTGAGGAACATTTACCACGTAAACTAATACACTTCTATCATAAGGATTATAGTGAGGAAAGTTATGAAGAAAAATCAATATCAAGGAAGCTCCAGGCTTCGTCACGGCGTCGCCACGTAACTTTGAAGTTCTTAGAGCGTTCAACGGAGCTTGTTACTTTTGCTTTAATATTAGGTGTGATAAGTTCTTGTGTATCACGTCGTATATCAAAGAGGAGATGGATTAATGTATTATTAAATTGTGATCATCATTCGTGACTCTAAAACAGTAATATTAACTAATGGAATACTATATAAATTAAATCCTATATTCACGTATAGAAGTTTACGTTAATTAAGTAATACAATTCATACATACATAAAAACATCGTAGAAAAGAAAATTATTCAATACAAGATATATAGGTTATAAAAAAAGCGAAGCTGATTATTGTAGAGTTATATTTTAAATGTTGAAAAAGAGAAACAACTGAGTTTCTTTCCGGTTCCAAACCGGTGATATCTCCACTTATTATAGTTTGTAAAATAACGATTCAAGAATGCTTGTGAAAGTGTAGTTGAATAATTTAAAAGTATTAATTTAATTGTAAGAATTTTATATGAATATATACGATATCTGATGGGTTTCTTGGTGGTAAGTTCACTGTGGCCACAAGTGGCCACTCCCCTTGTACCCTGGTATTGTAAGAAATATTAACCATACCTTATAAACTTGGGAACCAAATATTACGTCCTTGTTCCTGTCACATCACCCTTCAAACGGATATATAATAGCACTAAGTATTGCAGTTTACCAGGAGAATATGAGTTAGTGACTACTACCTAGACGCTTTCACGCCTTAACTACCCATAACCTGATTATCATACACACATAAAATTACTATTATTTTAGTTGTATTTATAAATTAATAATCAGTTTACTAAAGAATATCTATTTTTTTTTTGGTATAGGTTGGCGGACGAGCATATGGGCCACCTGATGGTTAGTGGTCACCACCACCCATGGACATGACGCTGTAAGAAATATTAACTATTCCTTACATTGTCAATGTGCCACCAAACATGGGAACTAAGATTTTATGTCCCTTGTGCCTGTAGTTGCACTGGCTCACTCACCCTTCAAACCGGAACACAACAATACTGAGTACTGTTATTTGGCGGTAGAATAACTGATGAGTAGGTGGTACCTACCCAGACGGGCTTGTACAAAGCCCTACCACCAAGTAAATATATATTATTTCATTATATCATATATCATAATAGATATTATTTCAAAGTTGCAGAACCGGATATATGTGTTTGCCTAATCTGACATATGATTCGTGAGATATAAGGTTCACGTTCACTCCCCTTTAATGAAACCTTCGTAAAATTATTTCCTATTAAGTCTTTACTTAACATAGCTTAGCGTGATGTACGTAATTGAGTGTCAGCAGGGATGGCTTAACGTTAAATAAAAAAAACTTTGCGATCGTCAATTTATAATGAAAATTACAATTTATCATCTTTGACAAGATTTTTTAAGGTAATTCTATTTTTGAATTGTTTTTTTTTAAGTAAGTGCCAATAACATTTTTTTGTTTAAGATAAAATATAAATTATTTTATTAACATTAGCATGAATTTAATTATTTTTTGTTTTAATAAACTATAAAACATTCATTCATCTTCAGACCGTTACCAATAGCTTAAATGCCCATACTACTGAATTTTCAAATGGTTAATGTGTGATTATAAATCATTTCAAGCTCAGCTATGAAACCTATACAAATTTCGGATTCGATAAAAATATGTCATACGTGGTCCAGTGGTTAGTACTAAGAGAACAAGACACCTCACCCCAGTATAGCATTCACAAAATGTCAATTTACTAAAATACCAAATTTTATCATCATGCTCATTTGAAACTAAATTAAGAATAGCCAACTACGCATGTTAATGCAAAAATATGCACAAAACACTCCCATTCTAGCATTATAATTAGATAGGACGGCAAAACTGACGCTATTTTTAGAAATTAAAGTACCATCCACCAATACGTATAGATTTATATGTTTTTCGAAGAACAGAAGTACATACTCTCAGATATCTAATTTTGTAATCTTGTACCTTACTTAGATCACAATCCATCATATTTGTTATTGGTCTGATTTGGAAGTTTATCCCAGAACGTCGGGATATACGACTCTCCAAAAAATCAATTTTGTGATCTCGTACCTCACAGAACACTATCTACTTGTAGATGTTCACGCCTCGATCTCAAAGAAATTTTTAGCACCTTTAATTTAAACTCAACGTTCGAACGGTTTCCTTTAACTTTCAATGTTTATTGTCTTTTCAGGATCGATCAGACGGTCAAAGGATAAATTAAATTCCGTCTTGTGGCCTTTAGAAGAAAGAATTTCCTTTATATTGATTAAAATTTTTGCTTCATTTTGGTGTACATATTGTATTATAATTGAACGGCCCGACAGTTAAGCAAATTGGGTTTTGAAATTGTGGTCTTTATAAGAGATTTTTATTTATAAAAGATGTAGAATGTCTCATAAATAAAGTAGATGTTGTCAACTTTTGAATGGCGACAACATTGACGACCTCCGTGGTCGAATAGCTAGTCGGCCGGTTTTCAACCGACTTCCAAAAGGAGGAGGGTATCAATTCGTCTGTATTTTTTTTTTTTTTTTTATGTTTGTTACCTCATAACTTTTCACTGGGTGGACCGATTTTGATAATTTTTTTTGTTTGAAAGGTAGTGCTTCCCGTGGGGTCCCATTTTTTTTATTTTTTTTTCCGATGATGGTATCCATGTGAAAACGACATAAGTCTTAAATTTGCGTTATGTATATGCGCGACAAATAGGTGAATAACTGAAAATCACGTTAAACAATTTTGATAATTCTTTTTTTATTATAAAATATATACTTCAAGGGTAATTTGGTGAAAGTTTGGTAAGGTTTTGAGCACAGGATCCATGACAAAGTGACGGAACGGAAGGGAACGGAACAATTCTGAGGAGCACGTTAGCGATACTCGGTCGAATCTTTTATTTATAGGTTATTTGGATATTTGAGTCACCTTCCGTAATGTGGTTATGTTTATGTAATTATCATAGTCGAATATTATAATCAACTAGCTACCCACCCTGGCTTCGCACGGGTGCAATACTGATACTAAATATACTACAGAATTTGTTTATATACGACATCACATCGCAAACTTCTAAAATTATCAGTGTTTCTTTAATATATTGTTCATGTATTATATACACAAACCTTCCCCTTGAATCACACTATCTTTTAAAAAAAACCGCATCAAAATCCGTTGCGTAGATTTAAAGATATAGGGACAGAGAAAGCGACTTTGTTTTATATTATGTAGTGATGGAACTCCTATACGGCTCGCAGTTAGGGTGCGATATGGGGCAGAATTTCTTACTATCTTTAATCAAATTTTGTGTATGTGATGTGATGTCATATGATGTACGAAATATAGTTGGTCTTTTTCAAAGTTTTTTTGCTGAGTTCGATTACAGCTCTTTCGAGGGATCCTTGTAGTTCACGCCGCGTGATGTATTAAATCCGCATTTTCGAAAGTCTATTTTTGCTTTATTCGCAAGTTTCCTTTGAAATTGTCCTCGAAGTAGTTTCTGTTTCTGGCTCATATAAACGGAACGCTTAATCTATCCATATTAAAAAAAATTAGTTAGTCAACATCAGCTTCACTTAAAATCAAAAAATAAATAAAATTTTAACAAAAAGAAAAACCGACTTCAAACAAAACACTATTTTAAAACAAATGAATATGCACGAAAAAGTAATAAAAATAATTGCGTATTCAACATATTTTTTAGAGTCTTCCTAAGTTAAATGAAATGAAAAATATTAGACTACTTAAAAGTCGATTAACGATTATATCATGTAGTTATAATTATTGTTATATTTGGAGTCGGTGTCAGCCAATAAAACCCTACAGTATATCTATCAAAAAACAATACGAGAATACTTTAACAAATATGTTTTTTTGCAAATTACCTTTTACACAATAATATACTGGATCAATCAAGGGGCTCGTATCGCTTCTTTCTTTTGATTGTTGGGGCAAGGGCACCGTGGCTGACACCGGCTCCAAATATACCAATAACTATAACTACATGATATAATCGTTAATCGACTTTTAAGTAGTCTAATATTTTTCATTTCATTTAACTTAGGAAGACTCTAAAAAATATGTTGAATACGCAATTATTTTTATTACTTTTTCGTGCATATTCATTTGTTTTAAAATAGTGTTTTGTTTGAAGTCGGTTTTTCTTTTTGTTAAAATTTTATTTATCATTGTTACGCCACTCCGAGGTCCGGGTTGGATTCCCGGCCGAGTTGGTGTAGAAAATGTTCATTAGCTTTCTATGTTGTCTTGGGTCTGTAGTGTTTGTGGTAACGTCGTTACTTCTGATTTTCCATACCACAAGTGCTTTAGCTACTTATATAGCTATTATTTGGATCAGAGTAATGTATGAGATGTTGCCCAATATTTATTTATTTATAAATGTACTCTACCATCTCGTCATCGCTACTCATAGACATTTAAAATGTAAGACATATTAACCACTTCTTTCATAGGTCTCCATGTGGTAGAATCATGGGTTTGACATCGTCACTTTTCTATTGAATAAAGTTACAGATCCTCATTTTCTGGGCTTAAGGCTTACATGGGACTGAAGAAAAGTCATTGGGTTTTTTTTCTAAAAGTTTTCTTTAACAACTGAGTGGTAAAGTTACTCCTTGTCATTGGTCGTCGTGACTAAAGTCAGGAAGAAATCGAGGTTAGTTCTGCTATCTTATTGTAAAGTTCTTAGTAAAAACTTGGTGCTTGAAAACTGCATTTTTACCCTCGCACCTGGAAAATACATAAATCCTGCGTCTTAACTCTTACCTGTCGTGTAGGATTTGCCTTCCCATCGGATTATGAGACGGACGCGCAGACTTCTGCACTAAATTATGTACTAGATATTGCAGATTGTGAATTTTGAAAGGACATAAAAGGTTATGCCTATTGATAGTTTATAATACTGAATAGAAAATTTAAATATATATATTTAATGCTTGCCTGGGTACCACTCATTCATCAGATATTCTACCGCTTAACAACAGTACGCAGTTTTGTGTTTCGGTTTGAAGGGTGAGTGAGCCAGTGTAACTACAAGCACAAGGGATATAGCATCTTACCCCAAGGTTATAAATATAAGGAATAGTTAATATTTCTTACAGCGTCATTGTCTATGGGTGATGGTGACCACTTACCATCAGGTGGCCCATATGCTCGTCCGCCAACCTATTCCAAAAAATATATATATAATTATTACCACAAGTGAAACTTTTATAAATGAAACCTTAAGAGTCCTGATGAAATAAATACCTATGCTAACTAATAATTATTTAAGATAAAAATATTTTAAGGATGAAAATTATCCAGACTGAGTTCGTCATTTTTCTGTAAAAAGTCTATGAAACTTTAGATTTTTTTTATAAAGTCTGCCTAACTTTAGCGAAATTAATAAAATTCATTGCTATTATACTAAAAATAAATAAGAAAATCACCAAACTTCTTAGGTATTCGCAGATTCTTTATCGATTGATCTTATTCTAATGAGCAGAGATACCTATAAGTTTTAGCTGAAAGATATTTTCATTTAATATACTATACTAATGTTCTAATTAAGAAAGTAGGTGTCTCTATGTCTGTTACGCTTTCACTGCTAAACCACTGCGCCGAATTTGTTAAACTTTGCACGAAACACGTTTGAATTCTAACGAACAAACCCGTAAAATTAATTATTTATATAATTCGCTTTTATGAAAACTCTGATTGAATATTATGAATTGTTAAAAATTTAGACCACTTAAAACATCTACGATTGAAATTATCTGTTTTTTTTTTTTAACTTGGATGAAATGATTATAACAAATGATAGTTATAAGATCCTTCGATATAAAAGTACAGTATTTAATTTTTAATTTTTTGGCCCTTGGAGTAGTGGCAAAAAGCTTCATCAATAGTATAACACCTCGCCTCATTGCCTCCATTGGTGACAGAATGCCCAGAGGATCGGAATTGCGATTCAACGGGGAAATGCTGCTAGCATTCTTGCCACCATTGCACGCGGTCAAGATTTATACAGTCACTAGTTTTAGTTCATATTTGTATATATATTTAAGCATTTAATGTTGTTTATTCTTATGTTAATAAATTAGTGTTTAATGAATGAGGATTTTTTACGCTAATTCTCGTTTATTAAATGTCATAGTAGAACATATGTTCGTTGTCAATTTAATCATTTATATTCAGTATGTATATTTGCAAAATTCTTACTTAATATTTTATCAATTTCATATATGTTGAACGGTTTTGATGTATTGTTAAATCTTCAGAAAAATTAGAACATAAAAATGTAACGACCTTATGATATTACACATGATACGATTTCTTTCCAACCGTGAAGGCTTCGTATATTTTATCCGCTCTATTGACATAAGTGATATAAATCTAGCGTCGAAAGGCATAAAAGGATTATATTTTCGTCATTAGTTATTTTCATACCACTTAAGATATTTATTAGGAAAATATTTTTAAAATGCAGTTTCAATTATGTAGGTATATAACTAAGCATATTATAGCCATAAATAAATATTTCTTACTTTAATATGTATAAAGGTATTACTGTAATAATTTAAATTTCAAAAGCAATTTTGTTGATGGAAAATTTGTATATGTGCTTCTTTACATAGTATAAAACAAAGTCGCTTGTTACGTCCCTTGGTACGTTTAAATTTTTGAAACAACGCAACGGATTTTGATGCGGTTTTTTTAATAGATAGAGTAATTTAAAGACATTGATTTTGTATGCATAATACGTAGACAAAACAGAAGATAAACACTGATAATTGTAGAGGTTTCTAATGTGATTTTGTAAAAAGACACATTTTTGCGCATATATTGCAAACGCTGGCTGAATACTATGAGATAGATTAAAATAATATACTACAGAATTGTACACGATGTACTAAAAAATGTCTACTAAAAATTCCGCGATAGTTTCTGTCTATCTGTTAGTTATAACCCACATTAACATTTTTTTGTCATTTATTTTTTACCACAAATACTCGACACCAAATATAGCAATAATTATAACTTCATTATATAATCGTAAATCGACTTTTAAGTAGTCTTATATGTTTCATTTCATTTTACTTAGGAGGACTCTAAAAATATTTTGAATACGCAATTATTTTCATTTCTTTTTTGTTCATATTCATTTGTTATAAAATAGTGGATTGTTTGAAGTCGGTTTCTCTTTTCAACCGACTTCAAAAAGGAGGAGGTTATCAATTCGTCTGTATTTTTTTTTTTTTTTTTTTTTTTTTTTTTTTTTTTATGTTTGTTACCTCATAACTTTTTACTGGGTGGACCGATTTTGATAATTTTTTTTTTGTTTGAAAGGTAGTGCTTCCCGTGGGGTCCCATTTTTTTTAATTTTTTTCCGATGATGGTATCCGTATGAAAACGACATAAGTCTTAAATTTGCATTATGTATATGCGCGACAAATAGGTGAATAACTCAAAATCACGTTAACCAATTTCGATGATTCTTTTTTTATTATAAAGGATATACTTTAAGGGTAGTTTGGTGAAAGTTTGGTAAGGTTCTGAGCACAGGATCCATGACAAATCAAGGGAACGGGAGGGAACGGAACAATTCTGAGGAGCACGTTAGCAATACTCGGTCGAATCTTTTATTTATGGGTTACTTGGATATTTGAATCACCTTCCGGAATGTGGTTATGTTCATGTAATTGTCATAATCGAATATTATAATCAACTAGCGACCCGCCCCGACTTCTCACGGGTGCAATACTGATACTAAATATACTACAGAATTTGTTTATATACGACATCACATTGCAAACTTCTAAAATTGTCAGTATTTCTTTACTATATTGTTCATTTATTATATACACAAACCTTCCCCTTGAATTACACTATCTATTAAAAAAAAACGCATCAAAATCCGTTGCGTAGTTTTAAAGATATAGGGACAGAGAAAGCGACTTTGTTTTATACTATGTATTGACGGAACTCCTAAACGGCTTACAGTTAGGGTGCGATTTGGGGCAGAATATCTTTCTGTCTTTCATTAAATTTAGTGTATATGATGTGATGTCATATGATGTATGACATAGCATACGAATAGCTCTTTTTAAAGTTATTTTACTGAGGTCGATTACAGCTAATTGAAGGGTGGTACCTTGTAGTTTATGCCGCATGACGTATTCAAGCCGCATTTTCGAAAGTCTATTTTTGCTTTATTCGAAAGTTTCTTTTGAAATTGTTCCTGAAGTAGTTTCTGATTCATATAAACGGCACGCTTAATATATCCATATTAAGAAAAAAATGTTAGTCTACATCAGCCTCACTTAAAATCAAAAAATAAATAAAATTTTAACAAAAAGAAAAACCGACTTCAAACAAAACAGTATTTTAAAACAAATTAAAATGCACTAAAAAGTAATAAAAATAATTGCATATTTAAGATATTTTTGAGAGTCCTCCTAGGTAAAATGAAATGAAAAATATTAGACTACTTAAAAGTCGATTTACGATTATATAATGTAGTTATAATTATTGCTATACTTGGAGTCGGTGTCAGCCAACCCTATGCTATACCTATCAAAAAACAATACGAGAATACTTTAAGAAATGTTTCTTACAAATTACCTTTTATACGATATTATACTGGGTCAATCAAGAGGCTCGTATCGCTTCTTTCTTTTGATTGTTGAAGCGTGTGCCTGTGGCTGACACCGGCTCCAAATATAACAATAACTATAACTACGTTATATAATCGTAAATAGACTTTTAAGTAGTCTAATATTTTTCATTTCATTTTACCTAGGAGGACTCTCAAAAATATCTTAAATATGCAATTATTTTTATTACTTTTTAGTGCATTTTAATTTGTTTTAAAATACTGTTTTGTTTGAAGTCGGTTTTTCTTTTTGTTAAAATTTTATTTATTGTGAATTTTTTTATTTATTTTTTGATTTTAAGTGAAGCTGATGTAGACTAACTACTAACAAACGGATAAGTTTGCAATGTGATATCGGTAATAAATAAATTCTGTAGTACGTATATATTTAGTACCAGTATTGCATCCGTGTGAAGCCAGGGCGGGTCGCTAGTATATGTATATTTGATAAGTAATATTGTGAGTAATGATCATATTTATTTAAACTTAATCTCAATTTTTTACCAAATAGACTCAACTATGTAAAAATGTATTTAATGGTAACCATTAAAAATATAACAATAATATTATAAAGTTATCAAAATCATGATAGTTTGTTTGACCATCATGATAACCTATGTTTATAATATACAAAATTATGTAGTTAAGGCCATGTTTGAAGCATGTTGTCTTTGTATTTTTTAATTTGCGATATCCAAAACGATCGATTAAGTAGTTAGGACCAGTTAAGTAGTATTAATATATAACAAATTAAGAAACTCACCATATGATATAGCAGAATTTACACAATATAACGCAAAATCACAATTATTTAAATAGTATTTTGTAGTTTCATATTATACCAATAATTATGTGAACCGCTTCCGAACTATCCTCCGCTAATACCCAATACGCTTCATTAGAAACAGCGATTCAAACCGAGAATGGCCAAAGTTGTGCTAAGCCTTAATAGCCCAATAAAGGTCGCATTGCACGGTCTTTACACCGAATTAACCTACGTCGTTTAATTGTTCCTTACCGCTAATAAATTCGAGAACTTAAGACACGAGTTGGTGTCCTACAGGGTTCGATTTTGGAACCTGTATTTTACCTATTATATGTTAATGATATTTTAGATATTTACGTGAAAAACAGGTCGTCTTTTTCCATATTCTAATTAGTGTTATATAAAATTTATATGATAAAGATGAACAAGAAAACGATGGTAATGAAATAACAAACATGCTTTAATTTATATTACCTTCCATTTTAGGTGCAAGTGTTATGGTCTTGTGTGTTTATTTATTGACATATTATTAATTAGTTAAAATCTATTTATACACTTTATAAATTATCATTAAATTGACAACATTACATTATAGTTTAATTTATTCGCGTCACTTAATGCATCATTACAATAATTAATAAATCGCTATATAAATTATGGTAAATTCACGCATATAAAATTATTACACATGTATTATTTATGTCCGGAAATTTGGTCTAAAATGTTTTCACTTCATATTGAGTCGCGATAGCCTATTGAAACGTTAACTCGTAATTATTAATAAGTACAATATTGTTTTACTTTAATAATAATTATGTTATTGCTACAAGATTTTGTAGATGATAAAAAAGTGCGGAATTAATACCTGTTGACTTCCACGCAGGATACATTAATTTAAATAATTGTATTAACTAATATGACTGTATTTTTTAAATGTTGAAAAATAGTAACTACTGGGTTTCTTGCCGGTTCTTCTCGGTAGAATCTACTTTCAGAACCGGTGGTAGCTTCACTTAATTGTTAATTGACGATTCAAAAGTGCTTGTAAAAGGCCACTTGAATAAAGTTTATTTTGATTTTGCTTGAACCTGCAAGGTTAGATGAAAACCTGATACAGTTGAGTCTCTCAATCAACAAGTTTTGGAACATATTCCACCACGCTGTTCCAATGCGGGTTGGTGGTATACACATATGGCAGAATTTCTATAAAATTAAATAAATGCAGATTTCCTCACGATGTTTTCACATTTAAAGACTAAAACTCTTTATTTACCTTTATTCTTAATTTAATAATAAAGCAAGAAAACTATATATGTACTAGCTAAAATTGAAAACTGCGAAATGTTAATTAAAAAATTATACGTTAATTTTAATTAGGGTCTGCTGATTGTTTTACACGTGTTTAATTTTAGTGGCAATGACCTTGTTAGTCTTGTGGAAATTCGTTTAAATTTAACAATTAATCTAGATGAAAATGGAAGCCTACTATTATGGAAGCCTATAATCCTGAAGCCTGTAATCGGCTGGGTCATTTTTGCAAATTCCGTTTTAATAGAATTTAGGAAATTGCCTAGATTAGATGACTAAATTATCTTAGCGAGCATATCAACTTTTGTAATGTAAACTTATTACGTTTGATATAACTGTTAGTTGTTTGACAGTAGGTAAGATTGACTACACATCACTTAACTCTTTCGTGTTTTCATCATCCTACGAAATTGTACATTAGCGAAATGCCCTGTCGGCTAACTAAAAGCCATTAAGCTAAGAATTTAATTGAATATCATTTAATAAAATGCGTTGGCCAGGAGTACATTGATAAAAGAATTAATTTACAATTACTTATTGCACATTTCGTAGTCGGCATTCGTAATGCCGACACATGACTCATAAGGGTAGTTCCTTTAGGGTATCAATCTTCAAAATCCAAGTGTTTTACATAGCTAGTTGAGTTGAATATTCCTAAGTCTGAAAACCAACCAGCCTATTCATATACGCTAAAGAAAATAAGAATTTCAAATGTCATAAATTATATGAAAAATAATAAGTCAAATTAAATATTCATAGTCTAAGAGGACAACGCAAGTTGAACTAACAGCAAATTTTATAAAGAAACCCAAAGCGATCCGTTAATCTAAATAAAAATCGAAACACTATCAAACAGACAGCACCGAAACCAAACATGTTTACGCTCTCATCAACGAAATAAATAGTGTTGTTAATCACATTGTGCTAACGAATCCCGTCTATCCCGGGCTCCGGGAAAACGCTAATTCGTAACAATGTCAGCGGTCGCAATCACTACGATAACCGTTCAATCCCGCTGACGGAGCGATTGGTTTTAGTGATTTCATTACCATTTGCTTTGGTAAGTTTCTTTCGTTTGGATAAAGTTTTTGTTGAGTTAATCGCGATAACAAATGTTGTGTTATTGTCGAAAATGTTTTATTTTCTTTATAATATAAATAAGGATTTACTAACATTTGTCAGAGTTTGGAGAACCTTGGTAACCTAATCTTATGGCACAAATCCCAGAAAGACAATCATTGTGAGTGAATTTATTAACAAAATTATCCGATACTCTATTAAAAAATTTAAGGCTCATGTCACAAAAGCATTAATAAATTAGGCATGCTACTCAATACAACATTATATTAAAGGTAAAAATGCTTGGACCCAGCCTATATGATTATGTAATTGTTCTTTATTGACATATTGTAACTGAAATAGTCGAATTTGTTAGTACTGAGTTTATTATAAAATCTTTTTTGCTTCCTTTACATTTAAATCATCACTGTAGTGTTATGATTCAAAAGTTCTTTTGTCAGTTTATTTGAATAAAGAATATTTTGATTTTTATTTAATGAATCTACTTCTATTTAAAGAATAGTAATTTTACTTAACAAATTATTTTTTTTCATAATCGCAAAGGTTGGGGCATAATTTCTGATATAAATTTTCACATTACTTTAATCCCAATATTTTATTAGTGCCGGTCACAGATCTCTTGTTGTCTTAAGGAGAAGGTTTAGATCTGATTCCACCATGTATGTTGCTCCAATGCGTAGTGCATACACATGTATCCGCCATACGCAGGATTTCCACGAACAGTTTGCTTTGAAACGTCCTTCTAACGTATTTATTACTAATTAATACGTACTTAATCTGGTGCTCGGTGGTGAAGTACGCGGAGTAAGGGATTATGTATAAGCGAAAATGAAGCTCATGCGAATATGGATTTGAATCCGTATTCTTCATTTAAAATTCACGCGTTCCAACCACTTGCACATCTCTGCTCTAACTGTTACTATAAGTAGTATAAGGATCAGAATGATAAAAATCAAAATATACTTTATTTAAGCAGGCTTTTACAAGCCCTTTTGAATCGTCATTTAACAATTATTAAAAGCGAAGCGACGACTCGTCTAGAAACTCAGTAGTTTTTAAACATTTAAAATACAAGCATGTTACTTAATTACAATTATATATGTATGTAATTTATCCTGCCTGGAAATAAACAAGTATACATTTCACGATTTTTTATCGTTTGCATAATCTTGTACAGAATAATATGCCATCTTTACCAATGTATTTTTTACAAATAATTTAAATTTATGAAACGGAAAAGATAAAAATGTCTGTGGAATGAATGAATGAATTACTGTTCCAAAATAAAAATTGGAAACTTTTTAACATATTTTTTTAAAATTTACATTATCTCGGTGATATATATGCTTTTAAGTTGATAAATATATGTAATTTTAAGTTCCTTAGCAATCCAATACTTTTGCGAGTTCATAACTACAAGGGTCGTGTAACCTAATTTTATGATCAACTTCGGGTCTCCTGAGCCCTTATGGCAACTTGATTTACCGGGTCATTTCGTTCCCTTGTTAATACATTGAGTCCACAGCTTATTGAAGATTAAACACAGGCTCTTAATTGAATTTTCTATTACTTAAGAGCTGATGTGAGAATATATTTATACTGTAAGTTGCGTTTTTATTATCAAATTTTCTTATCGACTGTTCGTTGTAGACTTAAGACCTTATGATACTCTGGAAATATTTTTTGGAGATTGATCCAAAATTTCATGGAACTGAAACGCAGTAAAGTTTCATCTAACTCATTTCCTCAAGATAACTTCGCTTTACTATATGAATTATATTATATTTTTACGTATTTAACTGTAAGATTTGGATTCAAATCTCTTTTCTCTGACTAAGAACACAAGGGGTGCTCTAACTACTGAGCAACCTAGTCTTTTATTCATACTCAATCATCCATGTTCTCACTCTATTCTGATGATCTTTGTGGCTGAGTAGTGTGTACACCGGTTTTCATGGGTACGATTCCTGGCCGAGTCGATGTTGAAAAAGTTCATTACTTTTCTATGTTGTGTTGGGTCTGGGTGTTTGGGGTACCGTCATTACTTCTGATTTTCTATAAAACAGGTGCTTTAGCTACTTACGTTGGGATCAAAGTAATGTATGGGATGTTGTCAAATATTTATTTATTATTTATATCTATCTTGAAGACGTGTTCTGGTGAAATTACTCCAACAGTGGTATTTTACTTATAAACAGAAGATCGACACCGGAATTTGTTAAAATAACAAAATTACGAACTTTCATAAAAAATTGTTTCCCTAGTTACTTGGTGACAGGGCATTGTGCAAGCCCTGGAGTAGGTACCACCCACTCATCAGTTATTCTACCGCCAAATAACAGTACTCAATATTGTTGTGTTCCGGTTTGAAGGGTGAGTGAGCGAGTGTAACTACAGGCAAAAGGGACATAACATCTTAGTTCCCAAGGTTGGTGGCACATTGATGATGTAAGGAATAGTTAATATTTCTTACAGCGTCATTATCTATTGGTGATGGTGACTACTTACTATCAGGTGGCCCATATGCTCGTCCGCCAACCTACACCATAAAAAAATATATTTCTCCTGGTTTTGTAAGCAAAATAAGGACCTAATCTTTATTCCTATGAATAAAGATCGTCTATGAAGTAAGCAAAATATAGTTTTCTAATTAAATTATAATTTAAAAATACATACAAACAGTACTAATTTCGCCCTCTTGGGTGACATTAATAAAATAATATTTTATTGACGCTTTATCAGTTATAACATGACTCATAAACAGAAACCTAAATATCGATCGAAACATTTATAACTTTCAAAAGTTTCGACTTTAATTCATATTATAATAATTTCGCTAGTCCCTAGGCGATTAGGCGATAAGGCTTCAAGAATCTGTCTTTAACTTTTATACATAAACCAATATCCAGATTCATATTTGTGTTATCAGAAATGACGAATTTCCGAAGGGGATAAATTGAACTATATCCTCTCGTACTGCTCGTACAGTGAATTTTGAAATTAGGATTAGAATCTATTTATTGTTTATTATTAAAAAGTTACACCAACGACTTAAAAAATAAAATATATAATATGGGTGACATTCGAGGTGATACATCTTTATAGGTGTAAACAACATTGAATCTGATTTTTATGAATTGAATCTGATCATATCTTTAAGAAAAAAATATGTATAAAATCTTCTCCCGAGTTTTGCCATTTGAATAGTTATCATAGTTCATTCTGCAATCAGAGATTCTCGGAAAAGTTTAATTAGTAGAATCCTGACTAAGTCCTGAGGTAAATCTGGGGATATAATAACAAACGTTTGATTGAATTTGACCATTCCGTTTTGGTAATAATTCATCGTCTAACAGCTTAGTGCGGAATGATCGTCTCAAGTCCAGACATAATGGTGAATTTGATTTAACCGAATATTATGAATTAACGTAAACTAATGTCAGTCAGCCCAATTCACATTACTTGCACTTCTGGTAGGGCTTTGTGAACGATCTATGTCCACTCAATCGTCGTACCAAATATTATACTATGAAATAACAATATTGTGCTCCAGGTTGAAGGAAATAAGCTGACGTTAATACAGGAACAGATATAGGTATATTCACAACAGTATACAAAGTTGGTGGTCCACTGTCGATGATGATTATCATAATTTGCCATATATTGATAGAACTTCTTATTAATTGATCCATTTTTCAGCCTTTTTACTTATTTTTGCTTGTCAAAAGGCAAGGAAATTGCTGATAAATGGAACAACTCCAGCTCATCATGATGGTAAATAAGGTGGAACAAAGAGGCGTGGGACGTTGAAGAAAATTTTGGCTACGTAATATATCTGTTCTTGATTAGCCGAGACATTTTTCAAGATTGGACTTGGAATTGCGATTATAACAACAACAACAACAACAAAAACAACAGCCTGTAAATTCCCACAACTGGGCTAAAGGCCTCCTCTCCCTTTGAGGAGAAGGTTTGGAACATATTCCACCACGCTGTTCCAATGCGGTGGAATATACATGTGGCAGAATTTCTATGCAATTTGTCACATGCAAGTTTCCTCACGATGTTTTCCTTCACCGCTGAGCTCGAGATGAGTTATAAAGACAAATTAACATTAAGCACATGAATCAGCGGTGCTTGCCTGAGTTTGAACCCGCAATCATCGGTTAAGATGCACGCGTTCTAACCACTGGGCCATCTCAGCTCAGCGATTATAAAGGGGCTATGTTATATGCTCTAAGTAATAAACGAAATACCAATCTATGCTAGTCGAAAAGAGACCCAAAAATTAAGATAAATAATCGTAGCATAGGTTACATTTTAAGCGCTTTAATTATGTAAACTACATCTCAAATAGGCACTTTTTTGTTTAAATAGTTAATAAAATGAGACCCAGGTCATTCCAAAACTTAATTACTAAAATTAAAATTAAAACACCACTTACTTGGTGGTAGGGCTTTGTGCTAGCCCGTCTGGGTAGGTACCACCCACTCATCAGTTATTCTACCGCCAAATAACATCTTAGTTCCCAAGGTTGGTGGCACATTGACGATGTAAGGAATAGTTAATATTTCTTACAGCGTTAATGTCTATGGGCGATGGTGACCACTTACCATCAGGTGGCCCATATGCTCGTCCGCAAACCATAAAAAAAAAAAAAAAAAATCTAAAGTTTAATTATTGAATATCCTGTAAGCTTATACCTCTGAAAATAAATGTAAAATTACATTTCACGAGAGGTGAAGTTTGAAAATGACTTTCGTGTAAAAATATGTCAAACAGAAACTGACTTTCATTTTAAATATGATTAATGTTGACTCGGGTCTGCCTGTCATTACGAACAGAATCAGAATCAAAATATGCTTTTTTAAGAATCTTTAGCACCGACGTATTTTAGTATAAGACATTAATCTTAAACGACTTAACATGCAAGTGTTCCACTGTTAGAAAAGGGCTTCCTGTCTTCATGGGGCATTTTTAGCATTCACATATTTTTGTTCACAGCTGAGCTGAAGATCAGATGTGTATTCCCACTTTGAACGCGTTTCATTAACTTGAAATCAAGTAATTTATCTGAGTCATCTTGTTTCTAGTGATCTAAGATAGACAGTGTTCTTTCAATAATACAAGGTAATTATTAATTGCTCAGAATAATTTAAAGGTATAGAAATGGACTATGCGTTTTTAATCGTTCCTGTTGTCAAATAAAACATTCTATTTGACAGATATATTTAGCAATTATCCCTAATAGTGGTGCGTCATTGGATACGCTACCGTGAAACGCAATTTTAAGAAAAGGCGTGTATGTAGAATAACTTAAAATCTTATAATTATAATTTTTGTTATTTAACGACCATGATCCACAATAAGGTTCAAGTTTATTTTAAAATTTATAATCTATCGTTTAAATAATCATCTCTTTACATAATTTTAAAACCATAGATCTAATTTATCAACGATAATGTATGTGTCGTGTGGAAGGTCCCTAATTATAATCATAAGAACACACTTTGTCTTCCACGACAATTAAACAAGGCTTAATCGCGTATGACACGACTAATTAACCGCAAAAGCTAATTGGCGTCGTAATAACAAGGATACACATAATAACGGCGACGTGACCGCAGTTGTCACCTAAACTGGCAACACGAATTATGGCCAGTGTGGTTTTGATGTAAATATCGCAAATGTAAAAATTATGACCAGATTATCGGTAACCCGGCCTGGTGGGTCAAACACGGAGTCAGATCCTGCAGTTTCAAATCCAGGCAAATACACCGTACTTGACGTTAGCGTATGGAGTAGCGTAAGGGAATGTATCCATTTTTTTTTTAATCCAGATAAGTACGACGTTCTTGACGTAGCTTAAGAGAATGTATGTAAATGTTTTCCTCATCATAATTTGCTTGGTAACTTTGTGAGCCCATCTGGGTAGATACGTCTACTCATCAGATGTAACGCCAAATAGCAGTCAATAGTCGTGTTCCAGCTTGAAGTGTAAGTGAGCCAGTGTATCCAAGGTTTATGTCGCATTGGTGATGGAAGGAATGGTTAATATTTCTTACAGTATCATTGTATATAGGCAGTGGTAACCACTCACCATTGGTTGGCTCACAAGCCTGATTACTTATATCTTAAAAAAAAGATAGTCGTCATCCAAGCGAATCTAAGTCCCGAAACCTTCGAAGATATTTTACATGAAATGCAATTCGGGTCATGTGTCAGAATGTGTGATTGGTGTTGTTATATTATAAGTGAATTTCGCAATTTGCACTCGCGGTTTCAATAACTGCAACTTGCAATGTTTACACTGAACGTAGAATCGTTAGTCGTAATTTTGGTTGTTTGTGCTTCATTTGAATAGTCGGTTTCTGACACAGAGTTTCCTATATGTTAAATTGTAATTAGTCCGATAAATTGACGCTGTTTTAAAGCAAGATGTTAATATGGTTCAGTGGTTAGAACATGTGGATATAAGCCAATGATTATAGGACGAGTAAGAGCTGAATTACATGGGACTTTGTATCTTGTATTTGTGTTCAGCCGAGACGGCGCAGTGATCACAACGCGTACATCTTAACCGTTGAATGCGGGTTCAAACCCCAGCAAGCTCCAATGAATTTTCATATGCTTAATTGGTGCTTATAATTCATCTCGAGCTCGGCGGTGAAGGAAAACATCGTGAGGAAACCTGTTTGTGTCTTATTTCAACATTTTTTTTCCACATGTGAATTCGCCAACCCGCATTGGATCAGCGTGGTGGAATATACTCCAAACCTCCTTAAAAGAGTACCCTTCGCCGAGTAGTGGGAAATTTACTGGCTGTAATTATTAATATTTATTTATATTTATAACCCTTTTTATAACACATCATTTAATAGGAGCACAAAAGCGTGGAACTGATACTCTTTGATTCACAGGAAATATTATTACATATAAATGTATTTAGCTGACAAGACTTTGTATTTGAAATGTTGGAAAAGACTAGCTATTGAGTTTCTAGCCATCTCGGTAGAATGTTTAGTCTGAAACGATAACATTACGTTTAATACAGTTCTGTAAAATGACGATTCAAAAGTATTTGTTAAAATTAAATTTTAATTTTCCTACTTGCATAAAGTATATTTTGATTTTGATTTTCTGATATACTTTCACACTTACTTAAAAATACCTGCTATTAAATTAAATGCTGCTACACCCTATAACAAAAATGTGTAACTATAGCTACCCGATCGGGTTTAGGAGTCTACATAAAATTTATATCGTTATGTTCATAACTTCATTGGTTTACGCGGTTCATGCCAGTAAAAAACCCAGTCACTTAGGCATCATCATCATCATCATCATCAGCCCGTTTTTGTCCACTGCTGGACATAGGCCTCTCCAAGTGCACGCCACTGTGGTCTTTATCCGGCTACTCGCATCTACCTCAAACTGCCAGACCACAATTTTTAAGACATTTTTCACTTCGCACAGCCTTAACAAAACCAGCTATTGTCTATGTTTTCTCCAAACAGATACGACTTGGGAACCTTTTAGAAAAAGCCTACACAATAAGAGCTACTGATTTGCAAGGGAGATGAAAGTCACTTTCTATTTGATGAACCTCCTGCTTCCATCCCATAAAAAAGTAGCGAGAAGACTCTTAGTGTCAAAATTGGCTGTACAAGATACCTCAGTAGCAATTACAAAGATAATCTTCAGGCAATCTTAAGCCCTAAATGTATCCGTAATTTAATCTACATTGTACTAAATACGGTTATTATTAACCGGTAAACATACTATTGAGCGGATATGCGACGCCCGATGAGAGTGCACTGACCCTTAACTATTATAACAGAATATCCAACCGAATACAACACTGGTACATCGTTATAAATATATGATTTAAACTCATAATATTATCATTCCATACGCATTAAGTATTCTCACAGTCTGGGTTAATTTCACTTCAATGACTGTTTACAATAACCATTAATTAACGGAATCTCGCAAATGCTCCAACTTCCTCTTAAGCCCTTATCTAATTGTAATATAACCCTTGAACGTTATTAGCCTATGTTCAATGTTTAATTAATCGAATTACCTTTTTGATAAATTATTTAATTTTACTGGGAAAAGAAATCAAATTATATTTCAGATAGATTTAATTTCATCATAATCATTTCATTTATATATTAGATAAGAGTCGAAAATGTTCCTAGATTAGTTAATTTCATGCTCGGATGAAAGTAAACATCTTCAGAAAATAAACAACCTCAAAAACCACATCTGAGCAACTCTCAATATTCTCTAAAAAGGGAAGAAGACTCATCGGTAAGGCATTCGATGGCTGTTACTCCCGAAAAAAATGTATGGACAAAGTTATTTGTTTTGTTTTCTAAAATATGATACTTTATTTGGGTTTTCCTCCTCAAACTGTTTGATAGATAATAGTTTGACTTTATTGCTTTTTAATTGCATTACATTTTCAATCCGTATAAAAACGTATTACTCTGCACTCGAATCAGATATTAAAAATTCCAAATTTGTATTCTTTCCAAATGAATATTGCATCAAGAAATTTCCGGTCAAGAAATCGAAAAAAATAAACTGATTACACAAATCTTTATTGAATTATACAATTTTGGATTTTATTAACAGAAGAATAAAGCATACAATCGTGTATCTGAAAGCAATACGTTCGTAGCAGTCGTAGCAAACGAATGCCTTTGTTGAAGCGTAACGGAAATGAACCTCGGAGTGTTGGGGAAGTCTACCCTGAGGATAGAATTTGTACTCTAAAAAAGCTATGGTATAATAAAAAACTCAAGGAAACTGCAATCAGCTTTCAACAGAAGCAGAAATAAACTTTTAGCATCCTCTTGATTAAATTCTATAAATGGAAAATTCATATAACAGTTTATGTAATTTCATAGAGAAAATAGTTGAATTGAGTCTAAGTCTAAGTGGAGATTATGGAGTGGAATTTTGAGTGAATTAAATATACGAGTAAGTATTTTAAATTACTTTTTTGTTCCATTTGCTGTTGAAAAGCTTGGCCCTTAGAGTAGTGATGCAAAAAGCTTTATCAAAAGTATATCACCTCGCCTCATTGACTCCACTGGTGACAGGAAGGCTGGTTCGTTTTTTGCCCAGAGAATCGGAATTGCGATTCAACGGGGAAATGCTGCTAGCATTCTTCACACCATACCACGCGGCCAAGATTTCTAAAGTAACTAGTTCATATGTGTATATATTTAAGTTGATAATACGAGTAAGTGAATCAACTTAGGCGTCTAATAATTTGAAACATAATTCAATAGTTGGGAACTTTTTCTTTAATGTCAACGAGGCCGGAAAGGAAATTATCGGTCCGAGCACTTACCAAGCGGAGGCTGCCAAAACTGTAACAGATACGTGAAAACTTTGTATAAAAGGTTTGTAGATCGCCCAAATATATACAGGAGAGTCCGCAATAGCTTTAAGCTATATTTAATATTATAACTTACAGCAGAAATTTAGTTTTGTTGCACAATTTTTCAAAATAAATAACCTAATAATATTTTAGGTAATTACTGGTGAAGAAAATTGTTAGTATTTTAGATGGGTAGCTATGGTAATAGTACTGAATATTTGATTTATTTATATGTGATAGTAATCATCAAGGGCTATTAGAGATGTGTCAGATGAAACTAAGTTACAATTGAATTCCAAATTGTAGCCGCGTGATGGGAAACTAATACGTTTTTATTTTTTAACTAGCACCTAATGGCTTATAAATCGGTAGATAAATTTTGCCAACGTGGTGACATAAATACTCCCGAAATGCATTATCTCTCTTTGTCTCCGAAATCATCTGAAAATAATAAATTGTCAAAACAAGAGGAACTCGGTTCCGGAGTCGACGTAGAAATGTTAGAATTAGGTTCGAGAGACGTAATCGCTTTATCCTTTAGAAAATACTGTCTATACAAAAGCGTGTGCTTAAGATGTGGGGACAATGAGCGGTGAAATTGTGGCCGTCTCGAAATTGTTAAAAAGCAATTTTTCTATGCGGCGAGCGCAGAGAAATAAATCTCATTCCATCTGCTTTATTTTCACTCGGAAAATTGAGATTTGGTAGATTGCTATATTGTTTCAAAACGTTACCTACCTCGACGTATTGAATTTTCCACTTTAGTTTTTCAATCTAGATTATTCTTGAGTCTTTTATTATTTTTGTGTTTTCCAAGCTACTTGAAATTAATTAAAGTCTTGTGTTTTGTTTTTAATTTGATTTTCTCTTTAATCCTCTAACGTGATAATTTTAAAATGATTTGTATAAGCGTATTCATTTAAGTATTAGTTGCATATTTAGTGCCTTCTTTAAAATTATGTTATAAAATTTTAAGCAGTCTGTTATTTTTTGTAGCACTGATTAATCAGTGCTACAAAAAATAATAATAATGTATATGTAGCAGTTCCAGTTAATTTTGAGGAAAGGAGTTCCAGATAATACCAATTCATTGCAGTATTAAATTACCATTTCATTCTGTGTTTGAGGTCGAAATAAAACATTGTAAAATCACCGAATCGAAAAACTGTTCCATAATCTGAAGCAGAGTAGAGTGTTTGATTCGGCTCGTGTTTTTGATAAAACTTTAAAAAAGTATGACATTTACGGATTTTCACGTCGATGTTTTTAGAAAAATATTTTAATCTCCCAACGTAAAGTATACTACACTGATGTACATATGTGGCACGGGATCAAAAGCTGTCAATACAATGAAGCAAAATAATAATATTATAATAGTGACCATTATATGTGATGATGTAATATTAAGATGGCGTTATAATGTATCATGTCATTTTCAAATAAAAATAATAAATGATACAAAAATAGATATAAATTAAAAAAAAACGCCAAAAATACAGATACAGTTTCAATTAGATATCTGTGTTTATAAGTTAAAATGAGCAAATATTAAAAGCAAGAGATATACAATTGACCGCTGTCATAATTTTATATAATGCATTAAATATTCTCAATTAACGGAGCGAAATAGAAGCCAAACGAACAAACAAGAATGACGCAAAATTATATGCAGCTATATAATATAAACTCCTAACAGTCGGCTTTAGTAAAATAATAACTGTGTAATGCTATTAGTAAAGAGTACATTTGTTCTGTTAAAACAAAATGGCGAATACAAAGTTTTAACTAGAACCAGTTACAATATAACTTATAACGACGTTCGTTTTAATGATATTATTTTAGTAAATATAACCGCCATTAAATTAATGGTTTCATTTCAAACATTATTTTTCTGACGTTTTCCAACTATCAGAAGTTATTGCTGCTATCAAGATTCGAATAATTTTCTCATTTTTAGAAATATCGAAACCCATTTTGTATGCTAAACATTTTTATTCACTAAATCAGAATTATTTTTCCAATTCAGCTTTTGATATTGGTAATAATGATAAAGAAACTACGACTTCATGAATCATTACATTTAGAACAATGATAATTATAAAGCCGAGATTGCCCAGTGGTTAGAAGGGGTGGATCTTAACCGATGATTGCGGGTTCAAACCCAGGAAAGCACCACTGAATATTCAAGTGCCTAATTTGTATTTATAATTCATCTCGTGCTCGGCGGTGAAGGAAAACATCGTGAGGAAACCCGCATGTGTCTAAAATCTTAGAAATTCTGCCACATGTGTATTCCACCAAACCGCATTGAAACCACGTGGTGGAATGTTTTCATAACTTTTTCCTCAATGTGGAGGCCTTCACATATCACATCATCAGCCCAGGCCATCAGGCCTCTCCAAGTGCACTGTGGTCTTTCTCCGGCTACTTGCATCCAGCTCCTGCCTGCCGCCTTCCGTTTATCGTCACTCCACCGTGCCAGAGTACGTCCTACACTACGTTCGACGAGACACGGTCTCCACTCTAGAACACGTTTTCCCCAATGGTTGTCGGTTGTACGACAAATATGACCAGCCCACTGCCACTTCAGCTTACTAATCCGGTGGGCTATTTCGATGACTTTGGTTCTTTGACAGATCACCTCATTTCTGATTCGATCCCTCAGAGAAACGCCGAGCATAGCCTTTTCTATAGCACCCTGAGCGACTTTAAACTGGTGGATCAGTCTTGTCGTGAGTGTCCACGTTTCGCCTTAGCCCAGCAGTGGGAAACTTACAGGCTGTTGTTGCTGTAATGAAATAAATGGAATAGAAACTGTCTCCTTAATTATTTGGACTGTATCCTGTGTTTCTTTTTTGACCAGAAAAAAACAGTAAAAGAACTAATTCGAAATTGCAAGTGTGTCCTTGCCTTAATAAGCAATTTAAGTCATCGATACAGTACCTTATGAGCTTGACGAAATAGACAGCGCCGTTGTGCTTTTCATAATTTGCTTATCTCTTAGGAATTTGAATTCGGGTGTTGATAAAATAGTTAATTTATTTTTGGAACATGATAGTTCAAAATTGTTTGTAACATTAAGTCAAAGTGAAATAGATAATGATTTTCAATTACATATCTATTCGCTTCCATAAGCACTCAGATAGTATATCCCCTGTAGGTATTATTGGTAGATAGACATATTACCGATAAGCGATAAAATAATTTGGTTTTCATTAAGTTCAATCAAGCAAACATCTACAATCTTATAAATTGAAAAAGAAAACACAAATTAATTTCAATATCATAAACAGCAGATACAAAATATTATCAAAACAAATGATCTCGTTGTACTTTCATCACAAAAGAACAGAACATATCATCGACATTATCAGCCCATTCCCTTATTGCTGGAGTGTCATTATCTCAATGGCATCTATACATCGCTGCTCCCACGCACATACGAACACATTTATTACCTTCATTAGCTCCAAGCGAACGCGCAATGATGGAGTGTGTCGATTTGACATGAGGAAATTACCAACATCAAAGAGTTTCAAGAAGATTGTTGAATCAATTTGCCATGAATGGCAATATGCGGGAATACAGATAAATATATTGGGGTACGTTTATTTCCTAAATGCGTTTAATGAAACGCTTGTTATTTCAGATGTTTCATTAAGCGCTTTACGTACGCAATGATAAGTGTGATAGGAAAGAGACAGTTAAGTCTGTTAATGGAAAAATGGCATGGCTTGGCAAAAACTACATAAAGATAAACTTAGCAGAAGATTCTCAAGGAGATCAAACTTAAATGTATTATTATTCTATTAGCATGCAGCAGCGTTCTACAATTCCTGAAAGTTTTTAAAAAGTATCAAGAATTTTAGAACTCAACTGCATACCCAAAGATATTCTTTTTATTTTTGATCTGCTTTGACATTATTCGCTTCGATAAATATGCAGATATTTCATCATTTTTTTAAACAAATAAACGCCAGAACTTTAAAAATCATCAACACTAATATATATGAAAGCGTAAAAATATTTTGCTTTGTATCCTACTTTGTTTTGATAGCGATTTAATCGCACTTTAGTAATAGTTCGTCAAAAGTTAGACATGAAAAAATTCATAGGCAATATTTCCTTGACTACAAGCTTGCTTCATAGTAAATTAAAACAAATCTTTTCAGAAGTTCAGCCATGAAAGAGCAACAAATAGACAGACAAATGCATGAAACCACTCAGGGAGACTTCCTCGCTTTATTACTCTCTTAGTTGCTGAATTAAGGAAAATGTGATCATATCGAGGAAGATTCGTATTTATCCCCAGCCTCCTTTTGTTAATCGCTATTTGCGCAATGGCCAGAATGAGCCATTTCTTTGATGCTTTAAAAATAATCGATAGCAGTTTGACGAGAACCACATAAGATATTATTATGATCACGCTCAGATGAGGTTCGAAGATGATTTAGAGCAGTGTGATCAGCACCTATATGTCTTCCTTTTATAAATATTACATATAAGCTCTAAATTGTGATAAGTCATTTTGATGATATTGATTTCGGTCAGAACAATTATCAATTGAAACTATCCAGTTGCGCAGGATTTGTAAATTTGCACAAGTGTCTTTCTTTCCGCACTTCAGTCCAGAATTTATTCACAGAGACACACAAACCAGTTGTGCAGGATATGATAATGTGCACAAGTGTCTGCACAAGTGCCCTCTTTCTTTCCTCACTTAGGTACAGAATTTATTCACAGAAACACCCAATAATTTCGTATTGAATTAATCCAGGGTTTAAGCCCAAGACTTCGAGAACAAGGCAGTCGAAATGTAATACCCTTTTAAGTACTAAATGTTTAATAATTACAGCATTCGTAGGTAATTTAACATAAATTTAATTTAAACGACTCCTCCATTATTACATTGTAACGACAATCAGATTCGAAACGCCATCTGCATTGGTCTCATTTACATGTCTGACCTGAACAATCACAAAGCTGAGTATATATACCCAAGCGACTTTGGACTCTATAACTACATCATTAGATATAGAATCGCTTAAGTATTAACAATAAATTATCTTGCCTTGTGTGAAGAGGGGGCGTGCATAATTTGGGTGTCGAGGGTTTGCGAGGAACAATTTACTTGTGGTCATCCTCGAGGATATTAAGTCCTTTGTAAGACGGTGTGGCGGATTGTTTGAAGCGAAGATCTTGTTAATCTGACAATGGTAATTGTAATTACAGTGATACTGTCGTGGTGACAGCTAACCGCGCGTATGCGAACAGTATCAGTTGCGACCACGGGCACATACTAATACGTATGTGTAACAGGAGAAGTAAATTTAAAATTGAACCTTCAAGAAAAGAGCGTTCTCCTTTCGTAAAGGCCGGCAACGCACCTGGCAATCCCATGTCCATAGGTGGTGGTAGTCACTTTCCATCAGATGAGCCTCCTGCTCGAAAAAAACTATCATTATGTATTATAAAACAAAGTCTCTCAGCCGCGTTTGTCTGTCTGCATGTTCGCGATAATCTCCTAAACTACTGAACGGATTTTCATGCGATTTTTACTAATAGATAGAGGAATGTTTAAATACATCATTTATTAAGGTTTTTGTGCTAATAAGTTGAAACTATTATTAAATAAGTCGAGACTATTACTAAATGTGTGGGAAAATAGCAAAAAAAAATATTTAAAAAAAATCCTATGTCTAACTTTATATAGTTTACGTTCGTCGATGATAAATTAGTTAGTCAGGATATGATTTTTTATATATAAAAGATTGTTATAATATTATATATGTATCGGTTACGGGACCGCTCCAGACCCGAAAAATACTAAAAAACCAAAATTGATATTTATATAAAAAAGTTATAATAAAAGGTAACTCATCAATGTATTTTATCTTATATAATAAATAATTACATAACAAGCATGACACTATATAGGTGAGTATAAAGTGGTTGCAGATTGGTAAGGTGGTGGGGGGTAAAAAAGTAAAAGTAAAGTAACAGCCTGTACATTCCCACTGCTGGACTAAGGCCTCCTCTTCCATTAAGGAAAGGATTTGGAACATAACCCACCACGCTGTTCCAATGCCGGTTGGTGGAATGCACATGTGGCAGAATTTCGATGACATTAGACACATGCAGGTTTCCTCACGATGTTTTCCTTCACCGCCGAGCACGAGATGAATTATAAACACAAATTAAGCACATATGTATAGTGGTGCTTGCCTGGGTTTGAACTCGCAATCATGGGTTAAGATGCACGCTAACCACTGGGCCATCTCAGCTTACACTGGTAGTGACGGTACAATCTTACAAAACCGCCCATTGATGTTTCATATCCATATCAACCACAGATGCATGCAGTGTATGTATGTGTGTGTCTATATCACACTAACCAATTACATACATTGGACTCTATAACTAAAACGATACAATTAATTATTATTGCAACTAATTACGCAATATAATTGGTTAATATTATAAGTTATTTTCAAGTCCATTTAGTAATGCATTGTTTAAATTAAAAGCTTAATTCAATTAATCATTATGTTTAATGCTAATTGCAAATATAATAGCTATTATCCGCGGCTTTGCTTGCGTAAAATATTAACGTATTTATAAATTAGCTTAAAATATTACGTTTATGATCGGTATATAAAGCCTATCTTCTCTAGTCTTTTCTTAGGCTCTAGACTATTTGTGTACCAAATTTCATCCGTCAAGTGATTTTGGCGTGCACAACATACAAATAATAAATAGATATGAGACAACATTACATACATTACTCTGATCCCAATTTAAGTAGCTAAAGCACTTGTGTTATGGAATATCAGAAGTAAGTATAGCTGATAAAAAAGCGTGGAGTTAATACTAATAATAGAGTTACTTTCGCATTTATAATATTAGTATGGAAGAATGGATTTAAACATTTAATTTAAGTAAGTAGACACTTATACTACATGCTTATATACTTTGTGTATAACAAAATCAGGACAATTTAATAAAATATTCCTAAACTGCTTTAAATATTATAATACATATTAGAATTACTATTTAATTACTATTGATTAAATAGGATATGTTAAATTGGTTTGGAACGATCGGATACCAGAATATTTAATACAAAATAAAATAAACAATTCTTATTTCACTCGTATGAATGCCTATACAATCTATATTAATATTATAAATGTGAAAGTAACTTACCCTCCAAGAAAGGACTAAGGCTACTTTTTGCTAAACACATGACAACATCCTAAAATGCGAACAAAGCCGCAGGCGTGTACTAGCACATTATATATCTGATTATAATTTGACGGGATAGCATCATACGTAAAGCTGCTGGTTCGAATTGTAAAACTAGATTAGTTTGACATCTTCTCAAATTAAGTAAACTTATATTTCTTAAAGATCAGGAAAGCTCTTGATGTTGTAGGGGCTCGTAATCATCTTCCCATGAGGTGAGCCTTCTCAGTGAGCTTATTTGTTACACTTACTTGTTCACTTCAGGGCTCGTCCCTCGAGTCGGGGTGAGCAGGTGTCTGGTGATTAAGTGGCAACCCTTTTCTTTGTCACTTCCGAATACATGAGTTGTTCCGTACGTATGTAGATTTAGGTGTTCCACATCAATGATTGTTTTCAACCGACTTCCAAAAGGAGGAGGTTATCAATTCGTCTGTATTTTTTTTTTTTTTTTTTTTTATGTTTGTTACCTCATAACTTTTCACAGGGTGGACCGATTTTGATAATTTTTTTTTTGTTTGAAAGGTAGTGCTTCCCGTGGGGTCCCATTTTTTTTATTTTTTTTTCCGATGACGGTATCCATGTGAAAACGACATAAGTCTTAAATTTGCATTATGTATATGCGCGACAAATAGGTGAATAACTGAAAATCACGTTAACCAATTTTGATAATTCTTTTTTTATTATAAAATATATACTTCAAGGGTAATTTGGTGAAAGTTTGGCAAGGTTCTGAGCACAGGATCCATGTCAAAGTAACGGAACTGAAGGGAACGGAACAATTCTGAGGAGCGATACTCGGTCGAATTTTTTATTTATAGGTTATTTGGATATTTGAGTCACCTTCCGTAATGTGGTTATGTTTATGTAATTATCATAGTCGAATATTATATATTATAATCAACTAGCTACCCACCCCGGCTTCGCACGGGTGCAATACTGATACTAAATATACTACAGAATTTGTTTATATACGACATCACATCGCAAACTTCTAAAATTATCAGTGTTTCTTTACTATATTGTTCATGTATTATATACACAAACCTTCACCTTGAATCACACTATCTTTTAAAAAAAACCGCATCAAAATCCGTTGCGTAGATTTAAAGATATAGGGACAGAGAAAGCGACTTTGTTTTATACTATGTAGTGATGGAACTCCTAAACGGCTCGCAGTTAGGGTGCGATATGGGGCAGAATTTCTTACTATCTTTAATCAAATTTTGTGTATGTGATGTGATGTCATATGATGTACGAAATATAGTTGGTCTTTTTCAAAGTTTTTTTGCTGAGTTCGATTACAGCTCTTTCGAGGGATCCTTGTAGTTTACGCCGCGTGACGTATTAAATCCGCATTTTCGAAAGTCTATTTTTGCTTTATTCGCAAGTTTCCTTTGAAATTGTCCTCGAAGTAGTTTCTGACTCATATAAACGGAACGCTTAATCTATCCATATTAAAAAAAAATTAGTTAGTCAACATCAGCTTCACTTAAAATCAAAAAATAAATAAAATTTTAACAAAAAGAAAAACCGACTTCAAACAAAACACTATTTTAAAACAAATGAATATGCACGAAAAAGTAATAAAAATAATTGCGTATTCAACATATTTTTTAGAGTCTTCCTAAGTTAAATGAAATGAAAAATATTAGACTACTTAAAAGTCGATTAACGATTATATCATGTAGTTATAATTATTGTTATATTTGGAGTCGGTGTCAGCCAATAAAACCCTACAGTATATCTATCAAAAAACAATACGAGAATACTTTAACAAATATGTTTTTTACAAATTACCTTTTACACAATAATATACTGGATCAATCAAGGGGCTCGTATCGCTTCTTTCTTTTGATTGTTGGGGCAAGGGCACCGTGGCTGACACCAGCTCCAAATATACCAATAACTATAACTACATGATATAATCGTTAATCGACTTTTAAGTAGTCTAATATTTTTCATTTCATTTAACTTAGGAAGACTCTAAAAAATATGTTGAATACGCAATTATTTTTATTACTTTTTCGTGCATATTCATTTGTTTTAAAATAGTGTTTTGTTTGAAGTCGGTTTTTCTTTTTGTTAAAATTTTATTTATTTAAATTACGTTTCCGTACCGATACTGATTGCAACGTTTATTTTACCAGAATAGATAAAAAAAGTCTTTTATGTCAATTGGATTTTGTGGTCATTAATTGCATATTCTATAGATTATTTGAAAATTTGCAAGCAAACAAAGATATTAGACTCTTTTTTAATATAAACGTATCACGAAATGTCTATTTGGTGCAGATGCTAGATAAACGACAGTAGTTCCCAGGGTCTTATGTTCAAACCTCAATGAAAAGTTAGTTTTACCGGTGAAAAGTTCTCAATTAAAGCTTGGAATCTGACCCATTGGTGATATGAATAATATTTCTTAAAGTACCAATATATGTGTATATATGGCCCTTGCTAACCATTTGCCATCAAGTTGAATATTTGTCAGTCAGTCCACAAATATCAAAATCAAAATAAAGTTTATTCAAGTGGGTTTTTACGAGCACTTTTGAGTCGTCATTTTACAATTAAGTGAAGCTACCACCGGTTCGGAAAGTAGATTCTATAGAGAAGAACTGGCAAGCAACTCTTTTTCAACATTTAAAAAATACAAACATATTAGTTAAATACAATTATATATGTATATATGTATGTAATGTATCCTGCCTGGAAGTCAACAGGTATTAATTACAAGCTCTTTTATCATCTACAAAATCTACAAATACAACTACACAATAAACTACAAATATGACAAGAAGTAAAAAAATCTTGTACACACTATATAATATACCCTATTATTTATTCACTAGTAAATAGAAAAATGTGTTAAAGGGTTTATAGAATGTACGAAATAATCTATTATTAATTATTAATGTATCAAATATAAAGCAATTGGATTGAAATATCATATTTATCTTACCTTAAATATACATTATTCATAAATGATATCGTAATCCAACTTATTTAGAGGCAACGACCGAATCTGACTATGACAGCTTAATAAAAGGTGAGCTTGAAATCTGAAAGACACCTTCGTCTCTCAGCGTAGAGGTTTCATTACGATTTAATTTTAATAGGAGCATTGCCCTCTTTACCTCTAATTTCACCTCGTACTGATGGCCCAATGGTTAGAACGCGTGCATCCTAACCGATGGTTGCGGGTTCAAACTCAAGCAAGGACCACTGAATTTTCGTGTGCTTAATTTGTGTTTATAATTCATCTCGTGCTCGGTGACGAAGGATAACATTGCTAGGATTTGAATGATTTCAATGAAGTTCTGCCACATGTGTATCCATCAAACAGCATTGGAGCAGCGTGGTGGAATATGCTCCAAACCTTCTTCTCAAAGGGAGAGAAGGCCTTAGCCTAAGCCTAAGACTAAGCAAACCTAGATAAATTAAAATCATATCATGTCATATTAGTACTCCTAATGATTAACCCATTTCGATATATTTTTTCCGTATATTTTTGGGTCACTGGGTGATTTTGATTGGACTCAGTAGGTGGCACGGCGATTAAGACGTAAATAAAATTCCTATTTCCCTAGGACAAAGTCGGGGAGTAGTATCAATATATAATATTTATGAGATTAAACATCATGTCTCTAAGACCAGTATTTTTCTTTGTTTTTGTGATCGCAGACGTGTTGTTCAGCAATGTGAACAGAATAATTAATGTCCTTTAAAATAAGCTCTCAAATTCCAATAGTGCTTATGTATTTTAGATCAATAAAGTTATTGATCACATGTAGCAAGTAAATCTCAAGAAAATCCTTAAATAAGAGGATGAAGGTAATTCGAAAAATTTTTTATTTGAATGTTGGCGAACCGAATCACAACTGCCGATATGAGCTATATTAATCATTGCTCATATTACCTAAGCATTAACCTTGGCTCAGATGTTATATCCCTTACGCTTGTTATACTGTATCATCCCACAAACGAAAACTCAATATAATAAAGTAGTAGTTTGGTTGTATCCTTTATTTATCAGATCATGTGAAATGTCTCTTACCTATCCAATTTACTTACTATTCAACAAATCTTTGAGTTGCGGTGAAATCCCACTAATTTGGAAAAAATCGTATGTTGTTCCAGTGTTCAAATCAGGTGATAAACACAACGTTCAGAACTATAGACCGATTTCCAAATTATGCGTTTTGGCTAAATTATTTGAGAAAATAATTTACGATCAAATTTTTCCTCTGCTGCGGTCTATAGTTCTTGATCAACAACACGGTTTTATTAGTAAGAAGTCTACTGAAACCAACCTCTGTGAACTTATCCATGAAGTCACTTCAGACATGGATAGAGGGTTCCAAACGGATGTCGTGTATACCGATTTCTCTAAAGCATTTGATAAAATTTCACATAACATATTAATTAACAAGTTAAGAGGAATCGGTATACATGGTGACCTTCTTCGGTGGTTGACATCATACCTTAATAATAGAAGCCAAGCAGTAACCATCAAAGGTTTTTGTTCATCTTTTGCTCCAGTTCCCTCAGGTGTACCTCAGGGGTCTCACCTCGGTCCTCTTCTTTTTATCTTGTATGTAAATGATATATCAAAAATTATTAAGCATTCCTCAATCCTACTATATGCAGATGATATTAAGCTTTGTAAAAGGATTACGTCTTCTACGGACTGCTTACTTCTTCAAGATGACCTTAATAACCTATGCGCATATTGCAAGAATAATTCTTTATTCTTAAATGTAAGAAAATGCAACATCATTTCCTTCACGAGGAGGCATAGTCTTTTTACACATGAATATTGTCTGAATAATACGATAATAAATCGTGTGACCGAGGTGAGAGACCTAGGGATACATCTCGATCAAAAGCTCACTTTTAAGTCCCATATTAATCTGACGGTAGCAAAAGCATTCCGTGTGCTTGGTTTTGTAATAAGAACTGCTAAGGACTTTAAAAACGTCTCCACACTTGCTCTTTTATTTAATTCCCTCGTGAGACCCATATTAGAATATGGATCCATTGTTTGGAATCCGCACTATAAATTGCACATCAACCGCTTGGAAAGTGTACAAAAGAAGTACTTAAAACACCTGCAGTTTAAATTTGATGACTACACTCATAAGCTCAATAAAAGTACTAGTATACTCTCTCTTGCTGATCGTAGAATCGTAAGGGACCAAATGTTTCTGTATAAATTGGTTCGAGGTTCGAGGAATTGTGTAAACTTTCGATGTCCCAGGTTAGCTGCTCGTAAACATTTACTGTTTAATGTGCCTTTAACACGAAGTAAATATGCTCAAAACGTTTTTATTAATCGTGCATGTAATAATTATAACGAAAAATTTAATAACATTGATCTGTTTGAAGTAGATAATGCTAATAAATTGAAAGTGAAAATATTGCAATTGCTTAATGATAATAATAATAATGTATAAATATAAATAAATATATATGAGACAACATCACATACATTACTCTGATCCCAATGTAAGTAGCTGAAGCACTTGTGTTATGGAAATCAGAAGTAACGACGGTACCACAAACACCCAGACCCAAGACAACTTAGAAAACTAATGGTAATCTTCATCGACTCGGCCGGGAATCGAACCCGGGACCTCAGAGTGGCGTACCCATGAAAACCGGCGTACACACCACTCGACCATGGAGGTCGTCAAAATATATATATATATATATATATATATATATATATATATATATATATATATATATATATATATATATATATATATAATTTAATAATATAGGTATATAAATTTTTTGTTATTCTTTTAAATCCGTTATAATTTAAAATTGCTGCCTCTATTAATTTACTAATTTAATTTATAATTTTGTATCTTACATAATTGATTTAATGTTTATTATCTTGATAATTGCTTATTGTTTTCATAGTTTATCTTATAGACAAACTCAGATTAGTTTCATTCTATCAATTATATAAATTATCCTTTAAATTAAAACAAAATTGTAATTGCTGCTATTGTAATTTGTAATATCCTCCTTTTTTTCTTGTTGCTCTAATATTGTATATTAATTTATGAGTGGAAACTTGATTGGCTTGTGATTTAATTTGTATTCGTTAATATTAAGACTTATTGTACTGTTTGTTTCCCAAATAAAATAAAATAAAATAAAAAAATAAAGTATAATAAAATAGCCTCTGTCCTTTCAAGTTTGCTTCATAACAAATTACATCAAATTCGGTTCTGTGCTTTGTTAGTGAAAGAGCGATTATAATGTTAGTATAGAATGCTGCTTAACAATAAAAGGAATGATGAGATGATACTCGTGTATACAAACTCGTTAAGAAGATGCGTGTTGGAATGATTACCAAACATTCTCCTTAAAAATAGGGACATTATCCTTTCAATTTCAATGACGTCACTTAATGAACCACTAATATTACAAGAAACGTCGTTATTAATAAAAGTTTATTAAGAGACTTAAGACTTTACAATAATAAAGTGATATGTTAATCTTTGCACGAAGTAACTACAAATGAAAAAAACTCCAACTGAAGATGACACAAATGAGATCAGTAAGTATAACAGAAACTTTGAGTCAGACAGCGGTCTTAACATAAAAGCAGAATTAAAAGACAGGTTTATTTTATAAATTAACTTAGTCGCTAATGTGAGTGCCCTCGTCTTGCTAAAAGACGCTAGACTTTTGAGTTTGAAATTTCATACAGAGAGTACAACTGATTAAAACGTGAAGAACTACATCTTTAAAGGAGCCAGTTATATATTTTTCTCAAAAATCCGTCGTTTTTCGACCAATGGTATTTCAGCAAATTTTTGCTAGGAGCTTATCAAGCCGTATTATATGGAGTGGAACAGTAAATCTGAACAGTTATTATTTCGAAGTTTCGGCGTAAAAACAATGGCTTTTCAATAAGTGTATATATACCGTACTTTAGACTAGAAATACTCAGTGGCAGTCCAAAGTTTGAATTTCGTAAAGACCATTTTAGTATGACCGCAGTTTTGAGACACTTATGTAAAATAACCACTCTAACCCATCAGTTAATCAATACATATAATAAAATTGGATTGTCTGTTTGTAATATTAAAATAGTCCTAGTTTACTCAATGCATATGTATTTATACACGGTACATATACTAATTTTTGTCTGTCTGTCTGTTTGTTCCGGCTAATCTCTGAAACGGATGGACCGATTTTGCCTGGCTGATAACTGATATAATAAATTAAACGTACAAGGTCGCGGGCGCAGCTAGTCTTTAATAATAATAAAAATACACAGATATTATATTATCATTTTTATAAAGAAACTCTCATAACAGAATAATTACTCCTAGAATTAGCCTATGAACAGCATTAAGGAATAGAGTTTTAACTCGTGAAGAAAAAATAAGATCACATTAATAATTTATATCTCTAATGGAGTAAGCTAGCTTTACCAGATACATACATTTAATGGATACGTTACAGTCAATGACATATGAAACATCTTATTCTACAAAGGATTTTTGTTTTAAAATGGCATACTCAAATACATTTCAAACCTTCTAATGAACATTTTCTATTATCTTTGGGGTGCGATCAATTGCAACAATTCATAATTTCATCACTTATAGCCACTTTAAGACTCAAAATAAACTTTTTTATACCAGAAATCCCCTACCACCAGTATCTAAGTTGACTCTTGTGTCTGAATGTACTTGTGTCTTGTACTATTGATGTTTGCGCTAGAATTTCTTGTGAATTGGTACTATGCCAAAGAATGATTATTTCTTTATTTATTTTTCTAAATAATTCCGTTTGTATAAGAAAATCCCGCAGACATTTTTAACTTTACTGTGTTATAAATTCAAATAATTTATGTTGTAAAAAATATAAACTAGTCCTTACATCGTCAATGCGCCACCAACCTTGGGAACTAAGATGCTATGTCCCTTGTGCCTGTAGTTACACTGGCTCACTCACCTTTCAAACCGGAACCCAAAAATACTGCGTACTGTTGTTTAGCGGTAGAATATCTAATGAGTGGGTGGTACCTACCCAGGCGGGCTTGCTGAAAACCCTACCACAAAGTAAGCCACACAGTACCACTTAATATAGTTGTTAAATGACAATTTAAATTTGTAAAATCCTATTCGAATAAAATATATTTTGATTTATATTTGTCTTAATTACATTTATAGACACCTTTGTTTCGTACCGTTATTAAATTATATCTGACAAAATTACGTTTTCTTAGTAATATTACTTTCGGAGGGTTTCTCGAGGGTAGTCCTAAAGGATTTTTGTTGTGAGGAAAGTTTAGTAAATAATTCCAGAGGCATTTTTTAGGCTCGATGTGTTGCAAAGTTTTACACCACCCGGGGGACGAGAGACGAATTGTTCGTGATTTTAACAATTTCGCGCTAAACTTCTCGCATTATCGAAATAGTTTTCGTAATATATTTAAAGTATTCCAAAACATTGTTACATCAGACCATGTATTGTTTATGTGTTATATAATGTTTTAATTAAACTTGTCAGATCATATTCTTTACTTGTTTTGGGGGGTATTCTTTGACGTAGCAATTGGACTTATATGAGCTATTTTCTCGATATTGAGGGGTTAAATATTAATGACGTATAATAATAAGTGGACTTAATTAATATATCTTACAAAATCATAGAGATATATATCATTTAATATGTATATTTTTTAATTTTTGTCACAGGCGGTGTCTGGTCCCTTCGGAACCTCTCCATCTCCGTCCCACGGGCTGTCCTCTCTGGCGAGGGTCAGTCAGCCGTCCTCCGCTGCTCGTACGACCTTGAAGGAGCCGCGCTGTACTCCATCCGCTGGTATCGAGCTGAAACGGAATTCTATCGATATGTGCCGAGGGAAATGCCACCGACGATGGTCTTCCCATTACCTGGAGCATCGGTCGATGTAAGTAACGAAGATATACCTTTTCAACCAACAACAACAACAACAGCCTGTAAATTCCCACTGCTGGGCTAAAGGCCTCCTCTCCCTTTGAGGAGAAGATTTGGAACATATTCCACCACGCTGTTCCAATGCGTGAAATACACATGTGGCAGAATTTCTATGAAATATGTCACATGCAGGTTTCCTCACGATGTTTTCCTTCACCGCCGAGCACGAGATGAATTATAAAGACAAATCAAGCACATGAATCAGCGGTGCTTGCCTGGGTTTGAACCCGCAATCATCGGTTAAGATGCACGCGTTCTAACCACTGGGCCATCTCGACTCTTACCTGTCACCTTTTCAAAACGCAATATGAATTGATTGATATGATGGGAATGTAACGGTAAATGTTTACCAACAGCTAGCTCAGTCAGACCACCAGCAGGTACGGATTGTAAATCTGAACAGACGGCTGAGTGGAGACTACCAGTGCGAGGTCTCTGCTGATGCCCCTCTCTTCCACACTGACATCAAATTTGCACCCCTCACCGTTGTGGGTAAGTGGAATCAAAGTAAGGTTTAATAAAATCAACGTAAAGTCCTTTTGATCATAAGCTACCCATAATTTTAAAGGACATTAAATAATAATTTATTTCTTTACATTCAAATCAAATTTATTCAACGTAAACTACGTAACGTTAAAATATCACTATAAATAATCAAATATAAATGTATCTGGTATTGCATTGCTTGATTTCTGCCATGTGTTTTAACGTACTTCATAAAAGCCAGCGTAAAGGCAGCTAGAAATTTGCTCTTCAAAATATTAGTCTAAAATTAATTTTCTCGCGTATATCAAGACATATGGTTAGCACAAGTGTTGATCACTTATCTACAGTAATTCAGCGCTGACTTCGTAATTGAATAGATCTTAAACAACACTGAAGATTAAGTAATTAGGTATTTAAAAAAAAAACAATAACAAACATAGATTGAACTCAATTGCATTTCTATATTTGCTTTAAATGTTGCAACTGACTGTGCCAAGCTGAAATGAAATAAAACAATCAAGGAAGGTAGACAAAATAATTGATAAGACCTAATACAGCTCCACTCTTGAGCAACGCGCAACGTTCCGCCATAAATAACTATGAAATTTTTACAAGCAGCCAATTAAAGCTAAATTACATCCAGGCAAATCCACAAGGACCAGCGAATAAAATTAAGTATTCCAACTATGTATATTAAGTATTTTATTGACAATAGCAGAAACCAACTTAATTAGAACAAATGAATCCTCAGCATAAAGCATAATTTCAGAAAACGCTTTATACATTATTCAACGGGGAGAATTTACTTTTATTTTGCTATGAATCAGCTCAACTATTAAAAGCAAAGTTTAATTAAGACTTTAATATTTCATCGTATTCTTGTATCGTCTCGTATTTTTGATTGTATTTGGATTTGAATCAAATTATTTGAATTGGATTAAGATAAACTGCATAAATTGGTCTATAAATAAACTTCTTCAAACGTATTTTTAATATAGTCACGATGAAATCAACTATTTAATTCTTAACTAATACTAAGGCATATGTCTCCACTCCACCTGATGGTAAGTGGAAGTGGAGTCCCAACGCGAAGACGATCAGTACAGTCATTAAGAATGTGTTGCAATAGTCGCCCGCATGCCGGACCGCAAGCCTCTTCACGTCTCGTTTGAAGGCACCCAGGTTATAAGAGGTGGGGAACACGTGTGCTGGCTGAGAATACCAATTTTTTAGCGGTGCGATAAAGAAAAGAGTTTCTTTTGCCAAGTTTCTTCGTGCGGAATCGAAGTCATAGTCAGATAGTGACCTCGCGAGCCAGCACGCGTAAATTTGTGAAGAATCATGAATTTGAGAGAATAATTCCACAAAGCACTCACCAGTGATACTGTGATACATAACTTGATGATATATGTACAAGTATGAAGCTGCTTTTATTATAAACGCAGCCATCTTCAGAACAAAATTCTCAAAAGTGTTAAGGGCAGGCCATACCTATGCTATATTTTCCTTCTTTATGTATATGCTTTATTTTTTTACTATAATTAATTATTTTACTTGTATCTAGATTATCCGTACTGATTCTGGTAACGTTGGCTAATAATAACAAAGACAAGTCATTTACTTAAGACTAATTATAGTGCACAAAAACATTTGTTGGTTCGGCAATTCCACAGAACCAGAAAGAGTCCAGTTGAAAGACCAGACTTTATGCACTTTTGGAGACTTGGGATCATACATACTATCAACTTCCAGACTCCTCGTTACTGAGAATTTTATAACAGAAAAACTTTTTTTATCTTTCGACCCGGTACTCGTACCCGGGTTCTTTGGATCTGCGGCTACATGTTACTAGAACAAGGAGGCAAAATAATATACATCCTAATTAAACACACGTGATACTTGTATTTTGTTTAATAGGTATTCTATAATAAGTACCTAACATATATAATATTAGGCCTTAAGAAAAAACAGTTACACAGATATCTACAATAATTATATAGCATCTACAATAATCCATTTCATTATAGGACGATAGCGTTTTCATATATAATAAAATACATATAGGTACATAAGCGAACATGTATCGAAATAAATATAAGTATATTAGACCCTTTTCGTACTAACGTGTATATTATGATAAGTACCTACTTCTGTATCACTTGTGTTGTCTGATTTACAATGAAAGAGTATATGTATAATATATATTTAACTGCGTATGTTTTGGATGTATAAAATCATATACTTTATTTGCAAGTTATTTTACTATAACTTGGTGGTAGGGCTTTGTGCAAGCCCGTCTGGGTAGGTACCACCCACTCATCAGTTATTCTACCGCCAAACAACAGTACTCAGTATTGTTGTGTTCCGGTCTGAAGGGTGAGTGAGCCAGTGTAACTACAGGCACAAGGGACATAACATCTTAGTTCCCAAGGTTGGTGGCACATTGACGATGTAAGGAATAGTTAATAATTCTTACAGCGTTAATGTCTATGGGCAATGGTAACCACTTACCGTCAGGTGGCCCATATGCTCGTCCGCCGACCTATACGATAAAAAAAAAAAAAAAAACATGTGCTAAATTTTATTATTTACTAGCTGTCCCCGCGGTTTCGTGCGCGTTTGAATTTAACAAAAAGTTATTTATGTAGTCTAAGCTACTCCTTATTATACGAGCTTTATTCCAGTGAAATTCCCGTCGAAATCGGTGCAGCAGGATCAGATATTAGCCGAAATAACAGACAAAAAAAGCATTAGTACAAAATGTATTTAGTAGAAAGTATTTTAAATTAGAAACAGACATTCCAATTTTATTATATGTGTACATATTAATCGGTCACTTAATGGTGAGTGATCACCACCGACCATAGACATTGGCACCGTGAGTGATATTAACCACCTCTTACACCGTTACCACTTTGGTTACTGAGACGTAATGTCTCTTCTGACCATAATTACCAGTGTCAAAAATCAGTACTAAATATTGTTACTTGGCATTAGAATATAAAGGTGGTCTTCTGTAAATGTAACCAGACATCCTCACACATAGCCTTTCCAACACCAATAACAACAATGGCATTCTGTAAACTCCCACTGCTGGGCTAAAGGCTCCCTTTAAGGAGAAGGTTTGGAACATATTTCACCACGCTGTTATACTACATATGCAGGTTTCCTCATGATGGTTTCCTTCAGCGCTGAGCACGAGATAAATTGTAAACACAAATTAAGCACATGAATCAGCGGTGCTTGCCTGGTTTTGAACCAGTAATCATCGGTTAAGATGCACGCGTTATAACCACTGGGCCATCTCGACTCGAAAGAAAGTATTTATTAGAAGTTATTTAACGTCAACAGATCCACCATTCCGAGCACCTCGGCTGTCCGTCTCCCAGAGGAGCTATGCACGAGGTGACGTCATACGCGCGAACTGCTCCATCGACGAAGCGTATCCCGCGCCCAACATCACGTGGATCCTCGATGACCATAAGGTTTGTGAGATTATTATAACGGTATCTGTATTACCATTTGGTAAAACTCTAAAACTATATTGTTTTTTTTTTGTTTTCAATTTCATGATTTATTATACAACAAACAACAACAACAACGACGACAGTCTGTAAATTCCCATTGCTAGGCTAAAAGTCTCCTCTCCCTTTGAGGAGAAGACATATTTGGAACATATTCCATCACGATGTTCCAATGCAATTTGCTGGATTGCACATGTGGCAGAATTTTTATGAAATTTGTCACATGCAGGTTTCCTCACGATGTTTTCCTTCAACGATGATCACGAGATGAATGATTAAGACAAATTAAGCACATGAATCAGCGGTGCCTGGGTTTGAACCAGCAATCATCGGTTAAGATGCACGCGTTCTAACCACTGGACCATCTCGACTCTCATTACAATATCAGCTATTTCATTTGGCAAATGAGCAAGAGTCATATCTAATGGTAAGTGACAACCATCGCTATGAACATCTGTAATACTTGGGTTTGCAGGTGCTTTGTGGCTTTTAAGAGATTTATACGCTCTTTTCTTGAAGTTTTCCAAGGTATCAGATGATTGACCCTGATCCATTGGGTAATTGTTGTGTCCATTTCTTACGTACGTTTTAAGCCTTATTGGAGGGTCCTTATTTTATTCCTTAAAATAGGAAATAGGAGTAGCAGAGCTCAGTTATACTTTGTTCATATCTACTGGACAAAATAGCATCAAAAATTGAATAAAAACATATATGCAAAATAACCTTAGAGTCTTTAGAGAGACAAACCAAACGTATTTTTTTTTTCACAATATAATCAATCTTTTGTATTATCTCAATTATAGTACAAAAATATATTGAAAAAGGCTTTCTGTTTAATTAAAAAAGGTATTCGAACAAACAAGTCACTTCCTGTTAAAAGGCCGGTCAGACCATTAACATTTTGTGAAATACTTACCTCTCTAATTTGCCAGCCACCATAGAAACTATTATTATGATCTAGCATCTGTATTACGATATTATATAGAACATTTCTTAAAGAACCAAGATAACTTGACATTTGGAACGTGTGAGATTTAACGTAAAGATGAGGTGTACGTGTACCTACACATGTGCTTTGGAAAGAGCAATAAGTCTTCTCCTAGACAGTATTAGCTAGCTACTTCCTTAATCCAACTAGTTCTTTGTCATTGCTCAAAACTTAAGTTACAAAATAACTTGGAGAACACCTTGAAACAATAACTCTCAAAGGATTTCCTTCCTACATATATATCGAGTAATGTGAAAAAATGCGCACTCTCCTGTGGTGCTCACTCCTCGTTCATAAAATCACACTCCTCCGAGTCCTCGGCGGACGTATAAATAGATTTAACTCTCAGACTAGACTAGTCTAGGAAGCTACAAATTGTCTGAACGACGCAGATCGCTTGGGACTTGATATTCCAAGAACCTGCGAGGAATTTAATTCGGTGTGTAAAATCGCGGACTTCTAGAAATGTTCGTTTAAATTGTTATGTTAGAGGGTAGTTACATATATTTGGCTAAAATGGAGTCGCAAGCTGGCACGTTCATTAAATCTTTCAGGAATTTTATGGCAAAAATAGATTTCAATTACAAAATAATATTCTCTAAATACGTAGCTATGTTCTCTTAAGGAATAAACTTCAACATTTTTCGTACTAGTTGTCACCCGCGTCTTGGCTCGCGTTTTAAAGCTTGGTTTTCATGTGCTAGGCCAAAAAAGTACCTTATAATAAGTCCTCCCTTAGGGTTCAAGTTTGCTTAACACAAAGTTTCATCAAATTCGGTTCATAGGTTTTTTCGTGAAAGAGCGACAGATAGACAGTCAGAGTTACTTTCACATTTCTAATATTAGATTAGAAGTAAAGATTAATTGCGTCGAAAAAATGTCAACAGATGATAATTATATTTTAATACATTTTTAGAACAAAGAAAGCTTAGTAATTATTTACATTATTATGAAATGAAAATGGATTTTTGAAGTCGTGGTACGAGGAAGACTTTAAAGTTTTACAGCAACAGAAGTACTGTAAGATTTTTGTCTGGTGTTAATAGTAAAATCTAGAAACAGAACGTTGAATCGGCTCCAACATTGGAGTTCAGTCCCAGGGGAAATCTAGAATTGTCTTCGCCGCGACGGATTTAAACCGAGTAAAAATGAAGTACAAAACCAAACAAATATTGTGCATAATTTCGATAACATTCATATATATTATGAATTTATAATTGAAAATTCGAAAGACAAATATTTTTACTGATTCAAATTTATAAATGGAATTGTTTCTAAACGTTTACCGTTATTTGCAGTTAAACCGAGTTAAAAATCATTTAATTGTGATTGGTTTGGTGGAGATTCAAAAAAACATTTAAATTTCAAACTGTGAATTGTTATAATTGTTTAATATTTTTAATTATAATAACAAGCAGTGGCCCTCGGCTTCGCTTCAGTTTTAGGGTGTAGGTATTCATGTGTCAGACAAAAAAGGTAGTCTCTCCTCTATTGGAGTTTAAGTTTGCTGCATACCAAATTTTATTAAAATCAGTTCAGGCGGTTTGATTATGAAAGAGCGACATACAGATAGAGAGAGTTAGTTTCACATTTGTAATATTAAGATTTAATATAGATAATTATGTTATGTTTAAAACAGCTCAACAGAGTATCAAAACAAAAGCCTTTCCAAAGGATTTTCAAAAGTGTTTCCTACGATATGTTATTTTTTTTTATTTATGGTATAGGTTGGAGGACGAGCATATAGGCCACCTGATGGTAAGTGGTCACTATCAGCCATAGACAATGACGCTGTAAGAAGTATTAACTATTCCTTACATCGTCAATGTGCCACCAACCTTGAGAACTAAGATGTTATGTCCCTTGTGCCTGTAGTTACACTGGCTCACTCACCCTTCAAACCGAAACACAACAATACTGAGTACTCTTATTTGGCGGTAGAATAACTGATGAGTGGGTGGTACCTACCCAGACGGGCTTGCACAAAGCCCTTCCACCAAGGAGGTTTTTCCGAACAGATACGACTTGGGAACCTCTTAGAAAACGCCTACACCTTTAGAGCTACAGATTTGCAAGGGAGGTAGAAGTCACTTTCTATTAGATGAACTTCCTGCTCCTATCCCATAAAAAAGTAATGCCTTACTTATAAAGTGTATTTTGTTATACTTTTATTACACATATTATAATTTGAGTTACAAACAGAACAGATGAAATACTATCAAATAAAGGACGTTCGTGACGCGACTACGAAACACTTGTAATATCTTCGCCGACGCCGTCTGACGCTTACACAAATTTATAACATATTTTCCTTTGTAAGACGTAAGTAATTTTTGGATTGCTACTAAGTAAATAGTTCTTGGTAGTCGTTCCATTACTGTATCGTTGAGTTGAATATGTATCACACGAGTTTGGATTTTGTATTTATAACTATGCTGTGTTTACTTTGTGCTAACCTGTCTGGGTTACCTCTAAAATGAAACATAAGTTACATGTTTGTGATTGGGCTCAAATGGTGAGCCAGTGTTATAGTATAAATAAGATTGATGGCGCATCGATGACGTAAGCAGTAGTTGATATTTTTGGAAAGTGAATGTTTTTGGACAGTTAATTCCAGTACTATAAGGTGGACTATATGCCAGTCTACCTCTCTAAAATCAATGAAAAACAAATAAAATATATACATAACATCATTATTTCGATAAAAATACTGATAATTAAATAAACAATAAAATGAAAGTTAAAGGTCAGACTCCTGAAAAATAATAATTCTGTCTTGAAGGAAGACTCGATTCTATAAAAAAATTCTACAGATATTTTTATCTTAACACTTTAAAAACTTTCACTATTATAAAAACTTATTGAAAAACAAAGGATTTACTTAAAACAATTTTATTTAATATTATTTCCTTCCCGATTGGATACCACCCACTGAGTCTAATCAAAACTATTCAAGGGTCCATTAATATACTCACAATTTTTTATATCGAAATCATTCCAAATATTTTGAAGAGTAAACATAAAAGGTATCATAGCATGATTTTGAAGAGTTTTTGAAGGAATAAAAATTCCTCATATATAACATGGCATGGAATGTACAATATTTTGACTCTTATTTTGTATTGAAATTCCAATCAAATATCCGTGTAGACATTATGTATAATAAAAAGGGATCAATGCGATGCACTTACTGATCTTCACGCAAGTGTAATCGACGAGGACTGTCTAGACTAAATAAGTGGTGAACAGCGAGATCGTTTGGATCAGTATTCCTGTTTTAAATTACGGATCTGACGTGGAATGGGACTACATAGATCCATAAGGATCAGGTACTATTTAAGTTGATTCAATTATAAATGAAATTAAAAACTTTAAAATTAAAAAATCATCATCATCGTCATCATCAGCCCGTTCCGTCCACTGGTGGACATAGGCCTCTCTAAGCGCACGCCACTGAGGTCTTTACGCCTTTACCGCTTTACGCCGGCTACTAGCATCCACCTCCTGGCAGGCAAAATCATGAATAAGCTGAATTAATTATATTTAGACTAATAATAGACAGTTTCACTCAAGGTGACCATACCCAAAACATGCATCAGATATGCATGTTTTGGGTATAGTCATTCGTGTATTTAAATGATTTTTTGCATAAAAAAACTCACTCCATACATACTCTGAAAACAGAGAATATGCTCCTTGTGTACGCAATATTTTTATTGGTCTCCTTTTTTGGAATGACATGACTCAAAATCATTAGGTTTAAGCCGCCTTTATTTTGGATTTTACATTTCTGTCTCATAAAAGCTATGAGCAATTTAGTAATGCAAAGTGTTTTAAATTCGTCAACGTTTATTGTCACTTCTCAACTTAAGGTCGTGATAACTTGTGTAAGTTTCTCCAATAAACTGACTCTCGTTATATATTTTATTCTTATTAGTCTGGTTTGTTATAAAGATTATAAATGTCCACGTCCAGAGAAATTTACTTCAAAATCTCTTACTTTATTATTCCATATTCAAAGGTGAGTTAAACCAATAATCCGTATCTTTGTAAAATTAAACTATACCTTATATTCTCAATTGGAGCACAAGCTAGAGAACTGTGGAGTTGATATCCCTTGAAACTGGCCTTTAATTAGTTCACCCAAACTTCAAAAAATCAACTGATAAGGATGATAAGGGTGATTAGCGATAAAATAATGTATACATAAAGGTTTAGCAAATAACAAAATCTTCATTATATAATATAGATTTGCTGCAGATGAAAACAAGGGTTTTCAAATCACAGTACCCTCAAAGTCAGTAATTAAATCAACCGACAAAAAAATCTCTTTTGTAAGTCTCGAATCACAAAGACCAATAACTTTTTATTTAAACATTATTCTTCGTAGATGAAAATTCTAAAGCAGCCACGACTGTTAAATTATACAAAAACATGACGTATTTAAAATTCATGAACAATCAGAAGTCCGAAGAATCGGTTCTCATGAATCCGAAGACATTTACATACCGAACAGAAGTTCTCGTTGCAAAGAAATCGCTCCGGTTCAAAACAAAGACCGAAAGAGAGTTATTCATAGACTTACTAGAGTTCGGCTGAGAGATATTTAATAATAAAATCCTTTGGACAGATCGTTTTGAAATTGAAGGTAATTGATTAGTCGCTTATGACCTTTTTGAAATTGCAGAATGCAATTTTGTGAACAGTCCTTTTTTTTCAATTCCAAAGCATATGTGATAGAATTTAATTCTGCACATCCATGTTTCCTCTGGTGCTTTCCTAACCCTACCCAACTAAACAACTACGCTGGAGACTCTCGAATTTCACTGTAATTTTCACGATAATTCTCATAATTGAAAAAAAAAACAATTGTCTAAAAAAATTAAGCAGCTTTTTGTCTATTTTGATTTAACGTTCCAGAAAAAATGATTTAACTGATCTTTCTAAGTTCCAAGCCCCTTTCCTTAATGGAAAAGGAGGCCTACGCCGAGTAGTGGGAAATTTACAAGCTGTTACTTTCTTTTCTTTACTTTCTAATCTTAAAACCAAATATATATGAAACCTCAAAGTAATTATTAAAGTCATTACATAATATTTATATTTAAATGAATGTTTTTATTGTTCCCGAGAACTTAATTATGAAAAATTTAAAAAACAATAAAGAAAGATCTTACGAAACGCTTCGGGCTTCACCACTTTTTTTACTTTCACCGTTTACTTCAGTTTACGTTTCGCAGTCTGAGCGGAGACCACTCGTTAGCAAAAGTTGTTTTTTTCTTCAATTTAACTCGAATAAATAGACTGGTTTTTTCTCTTTGTTGCTATTGTATCAACTTCTGTTTGTCTAACGATATCTTATGAACTTACCTTTGAGTTTGCAGAGCAATTGAAGCACGCTGTTCTTAGTTTTCATATCATTTAATGAGCTCTGTATTTACCGTCCGTTGCGAATTACTTTAATATAGGACCTTTTGAACTGCGTGATAGCAGTCTCTATAACATCGAAATTATGCATCAGTTTGATAACATTTTTGGTAGTAAGTTTATTTTAAGAGTAAACATGTCATTATAATAAGTTATATAGACGAAGGTTTTATTGTTGAGCAACCTGCTAAAAATTGAAATGTTTTATTTATTTTTCAAATGGTATACGTATCTTATGAGCTTTTCCTAATATCACATCAAATTCTCATAAGCTATCATCAAAGCGCACTGAAATAAAGAAAATTGTATGCTCTGTTTTCGGTACTAATAAACTGACAAATTCCATTGAAGCAACAAAAAAGACCCTTCGTTTTTGTTGATGGAAAAACTTATTACGCGCTTCCCTCACATATAGTGGGATACTCCCACTATATGTGAGGGACATGGACATGGGATGTGCGACATAGCGCTGCCCAGGTCACCCTCCCTTTGAGTTGAAGTTCCTTTTTTCCGCTGGAACTCATAACACGCTTCCTCCACGTGATGGAAAGTGGGGGGTGTGTGGGTCTCCCCGGAGCCCTGGACGACGAGTGCGTCTATGTCCACTGGGTTTACCCACTAAAAAACCAGCGGTACCCTCTCCGTCTTTCGGTGGGCGCCACGGGATCGCTAATGCATGGTACAGTGATGCCCTGACGATCGGCCCGCCTATACGGGCTTACAACACCCAGGGGCGGTTACCTGGGTACTGAGACCCCCGATGGTCCCTACGGCGCCCATCGAGGCGAGGGAGAAGGTGCGCGTAGCGCTTCTTTCTCCTCCCCGGTCGTCTTCGACGGAGCGGGGAGTTAAAAGTTCCTAGCCTAATCTTAAAAAAAAGTAAAGTAAAGTGACAGCCCGTAAATTTCCCACTGCTCATTCTTCTCCCATTAAGGAGATGGATTTGGAATAACACCACGCTGTTCCAATGCGGGTTGGTAGAATGCACGTATGGCAGAATTTCGATGAAATGACACATACAGATTTACTCCTTCCTAACCTAACCTAACCTTATATTTAAATAAATAATAAAATCAATACAAAGTTGTAAATTCGAATTTTAAAAATTGTGTGCAATATATTTTTTTAATATTTTTAATGTTGTTTCGATATAGATAGCAGAGACAGTGTCCTGGAGATCATCAGATTTGGACTTTAAAGAACGAGGGGCATTCAGCCAACTGGAGCTGACTATCCTGGAAGCGGAGCACTACAAGGTGGGCCTGACTTACACCAGCTCCAACCTGAACCGCGTCTATCAAGACCACTACATCTATGACAGAGAAATGGAAGACGATCGCGATGTTGTTAGGTAAGTTGTTTAAAACATGTACATTTTTAGTATATCAAAATTTTCCTGACATATAGAAAGTTTGGTTGAGACTGTAGCAGTTTTACCATCATATTAAAAAAAAATTCAAGAATTTAAATAATCCATTTTTATATTAAGTGAAGCGACTACCAGTTCGGAATATATAAACGTTAGTTTTCAACATTTTAAAATACAAGGTCAAAATCATAATATTGAAATGTTCATATATAAATACTCTTTAGGTATTTTTGGTGGTGCTACTCCTACCACCAATGATTAAACACCTCCAAATGATTCTATAAGCTTTTTGTAATATCAGTCTAAATGGAATAACTATTAGAAATAATACTTAAATTATAAAATCAAAAGTATATCGGTTAATCAGCTTAATAGGTAACAATTATTTGTAGATGAAATTTCGTATAAAAATAGTTTGAAATCCCGAGAAAGATTCTAGAAAGTCTACTTTTTTAATTCACGCTTCGATGGGGTAAATAGGGATTGACGGTTTTAGTGTTACAGCTAAAGTTTTATAAATTTCCAGCAGACTGCAGTTTTACCAACCAAAAATATATGATATCACTGAGCAAATGTATGGTATATCATATTATGAGTTGAGCTCGCAGGCTCAGCTAGTAATATCATTTATGAAAAATTACCATATTATTGATGTGTTATTTCATAATTAAACTCTAGTTATTATTATAGTATACTAGCTGTGCCCGCGACCTTGTATAATTTAGAGACATCACGTTATGTTTACAGGGACATAGGTGTATAAATTATATTTTTAAACGGCTTCAGTATTCAATCGCACGGTAGAGGTATTTCGTTAATATACATCAGATTCATATTCAGACATGTCGAGACGAAAAATATGATCATACAAAGCTGAGACTTGTAAATAACACTCTCTTCAAGGCCGCAATATAAAAGTGATTCTTGTTTATTTTCCTCTCAGAGATAAATAGACGTAACGAACCATTATTTATGAGACAAGATATATGGTCCGATAGCAATCAACGTTGCATTTCTTTGATTAAATATTTTTTTCTGATAGCAACATCTTTTTGAACAATACATAACTATATAATGTTATAAACTAAACTAAAGATATAATTATTAGTTTTTGTGACAAGCAAATGTTAGGAAATAACATTTTTTATTGACTCAAAAAGCTGATATTACAAAAAGAAGCTTATATACATATATGTATATACATAGCTATAAGTACTCTATTTACGACGATTGACATTTTACTAAGAGTGAAATTAATATCCTTTATTTACACAATCTATGTTGTTAGTAAATAAACATAATTTATAAAAAAATAAACAAATTCCAAATAAAAAAAAACGAGTGAATTATAAATAAAATCAGTATATCAATAATCTAAGTTTAATAGCATCTCACTTAATTTAAAAATGATCATCTCAATATGACTTTTAGTTTACGAAAAATTCAAGGACAACCATACAAAAATACACTTACGAAATTTAGCACACGTGATTGTGTACAGTCAAATATAATTACATCCTAACAATATTGTTTACACACATGTGGAATTGATAACCTCCTTTTAAGTCGATTAAAAATGTGTATACTCATATTTATGATAATTGAACTCAATTATAATTATAGATTACAGTATTACAATACGATTTTTTTAACTTTTAACAACTTCACAGGTATACCATGGTACCACCTTCAAGTGGCCAGTTCACGTTGGGCTGCGTGGCGACCATTTTCGACATCTATGCGCGGAAGAGCGAACCGACATACATAAGAGAGGACGCTCCTCATCCGGCATCTGTAACTGGGGAAGACTCATCAGGTTTGTGGGAACTATTGTTAGTTTTTACCTGCAAGGCCAAGGTTCTTGAGAAGTGGTAATGAGTTATCAGTAGGTGAACCTTTTCCTCGTTTAAAAAAGCACGAATATCTGAATTAAACAACTATGCTTACAACAACAACAACAGCCTGTAAATTCCCACTGCTGGGCTAAAGGCCTCCTCTCCCTTTGAGGAGAAGGTTTTGGAACATATTCCACCACGCTGTTCCAATGCGGGTTGGTGTAATACACATGTGGCATAATTTCTATGAAATTTGTCACATGCAGGTTTCCTCACGATGTTTTCCTTCACCGCTGAGCACGAGATGAATTATAAAGACAAATTAAGCACATGAAACAGCGGTGCTTGCCTGGATTTGAACCTGCAATTATCGGTTAAGATGCACGCGTTCTAACCACTGGGCCATCTCGACTCTATGAGGAGGAGTCTATGCTTAGTAAATGACGAAATACTAAATCACGCTATCAAGATTTTTTAAATTTATATGATATATAAAAATAATCATTTGAAACTTTGTTCTAGGTACAATCACAAACCACAACATGATGCTTACAACCGTCTGCGCGTGCGCCATATTGTTGCATGCGTTATGATCATCGCACTGCAGAATAATAAGAGCATAAGGAAACTGAATGTTGTGATAGACATTAAGAACCTTGGATGATCTGGTCACATTTGATAAAAAACTGGGGCTGAGGTTTGAGGACATGTGCAATGTTTATTACCTTGTCTTAAAAAGCTGATTAAATTTTGTTGTTGAATTATACACCAGTTTTAAACAATTAATTGAGTTGATTTATTGAACATATGTATTATAATGTTGACAATAAAATTTATTATTATAATTACATATATATGATTTAATCAGAATCATCCCTTCACAAGGCTGCTTCAGGTTTTATTGCTGTAACTTAAAACGGAGTAAAAGTTACACAAAACTCGTCCTGGCCTCATAACGGTGTAATAAAGGTGCAATACCAATTTAAGATTGAAGCAAAACACAAAAATAATTTCTATTTTCCTTTTTTTTATGGAATAGGTAGGCGGACGAGCATATGGGCCACCTGATAGTAAGTGATCACCCGTAGACAATGACGATGTAAGAAATATTAACTATTCCTTACATCATCAATGCGCCACCAACCTTGGAACTAAGATGATATTATCTGATGAGTGGGTGGTAACTACCCAGGTGGGCTTGCACAAAGCCCTATCACCAAGTATAAAAAAATCCTATCCTAAATCCTGCTATAAAAGTTATGAATTGTCGACTTTCCTTTTCTCAACTACAATATGCATGTATAATACATGTAAGCCTTCCTCTTGAAACACTCTGTATATTCATGAAAATCGCATTAAATTCCGTTGCGTAGATCCAAGAGCACAGATGTTGGGAAACGATTTTGTTTTACACGATATAGAGATCGTATACTACGTTTTACAAATCTCACTTGAAATTGTTAGAAGTCTTCTAGTCTCTATACAAATATTTTAAATGTGAAAGTAACTCTATCTGTCGCTCTTTCACGATCAAACCAATTAACTGAGTTTGATGAAATTTGCTATAAAGCAAAATTAAATCCAAGAAAGGACATAAAACGCGAGTGAAACCATACGTGACAATTAATACCTTTTCAGTTTTCACGATATTGTACTGCGCTAAGTTTAAAGATTTCTCTCACATCAAAACTGCACTGGCCTATTAAGAAATATATCTTCGTAAAAGAAGATGTATGTACTTTCATTTATAATATACCTTGACTTAGTATGGTTATAAACATACTAGCGACTGATACTAAATATACTATAGAATTTGTTTATTTACATCAAATTAGAAACTTCTAAAATTATTAGTGTTTCTTTACCACATTGTCAATGTATTATATACAAGAAACTTCCTCTCCAATCACTCTATCTATTAAAAATAACCTCATTAAATCCCCTGCATAATTTTAAAAATAAAACATACATAAGTACAGGCAACAGTAAGCAATTTAGTTTTAATTGACTTTGTTTTATCTTATGTAATGATGATTTTAATTATATCTAAAGCTGGTTCAAGCTTACTTGACCCTTGCTCTGCTTAGAGAAATAAGTGTGATACACAATTAAAAACCTTCATCAAAGGTACAAGTGTCCAAGTCATAAATGATCGTTCATTAATCTCTTCATTATAAAAGTGGAATGTTTCCGAAATAATGTTTTGTTTTATGGTATAAGTTGGCGCACGAGCATATAGGCCACCTGATAGTAAGTGGTCACCATCACCCATAGACAATGAAGTTGTAAGAAATATTAAGTATTCCTTATATTGTCAATGTGCCACCAATCTTGGGAACTAAGATGTTATGTCCCTTGTGCCTGTAGTTACACTGGCTTACTCACACTTCAAACCGGAACATAACAATAGTGAGTACTGTTGTTTGGTGGTAGAATAACTGATGAGTGGGTGGTACCTACCCAGACGGGCTTGCACAAAGCCCTACCACCAAGTAAAGTGCTTCTTCACTTGTTTCGTTAAGTAAATCGGCGGCTGCTATTGTCCAAATAATATATCATTAAACGAAGCTGGGAGCTAAATATGAGTCCTGTTTATCCATTTTTCTTCATTCGTTCTCTCCTAAATATCCTTATTCTTATTTACGAAGTCCATGCAAGAGGTTTTTCAGGTCGATGACTTGAGGTATTTCAAAAGCCTTTTTCAAATCATGATAAGAATTATTTAGTTAGAGATAAAATGGGAGGAAAGATTTATTACAACCATTTTGTTGCTACAATAATATGATTAACTAGTCCTTAGTCTAGTGGATTGTTAATGAGGCCACAGATTTCGAGTTTTTGGATTCAAATGCCGATTCCATCTAAAAGTAAGAGTTAGGGTTTTCTGTAAAGAAGCATTCATTAGCAGTCCGAAATCTGAAAGTCGTTGATACAATTCAAAGACTCAGAAATTACGCAAAGACCTGATTTAGTGTCCCAACTGCTTCCAAAGGTTTTAAGTTTCTTTGATTTCAAAATTAAATACTTTTATTACCAATTAAATAACGTAGGTATATAAATAAAATACAATTCAATTGATATATCTCACTTGAAAATAAATATAAAGTATAATATATCCACTTTTTGTCCTCTTTATATTACATAAAATTATATGTCTAACATAACATAAAATTATGTTCCAAGTTGCACACTTAAAAATGAAACCTAAACTATGTTTTGTCAACGGTACTTGTAATTGTTTTTTTGTGTCAAACCGGAATTAACCGGATATAACCAGCCTGCAATATACAGCTAATGAAATCTAGACATAAACTAAACATCATTACACCTAATTGATATCAAATGTGGCTTGAACGTCTATCGGTTTCGCTAATGAGTAATAATAGTTGATATGTACAGTCGGCAACCAAAGTAATGTAAATGAAGCAATTTCTATGTTATGTTCTCTGTCAAGTATAGATCTGTTCACTCAAGAAGGTTCGTGCTTCCTTTAAGCATCGGCGTGCTTTAATAAAAAAAAAAACTTTTTTTGCTGTCTCTTTCAGTCATCTCACGCACACTAAGGCGTCTTATAAGTACAGTCACCCATACTAATGCACGCCGATGATTTAACGCCGGGCGCCCCGTCATGAGTGAATCTCTATAAATAAATGACAATAGTGTCAATTTGATTATTGATGTGTTACATGAGCTGTGTTGCCGCGTGTACTAGATTTAAGTTATTATATAATATACTTATTTCAATGTTAAATATACTATATGTGAATATGTAAATAAATTTATTAGTTACTAATTTATTTGTTTCATTTTATACGTCAAACTTGACAGGGAATTTAGGGATTCCAATGAAATGAAAAGAAGATTTATGCCATAAATGTTTACCTTCCGTACACAAAATTTAAATATAGATGATATATAAAAAAGACTACAAAGAAGTTCTATTATATGTACAAAAAGCTTTAAAATATACTTCAGTTTTTAATTAAAATATTGTATAGCAGCTAATTTTGATTCAATGACCATTATACTTATTTATTCATAGTGATTAACAACAATAACAACAGCCTGTAAATTTCCCACTGCTGGACTAAGGTTTCCTATCTCTTTGAGGAGAAGGTTTGGAACATATACATGCGTTCTAACCACTGAGCCATCTCGTGATTTACGTTTAGAAAATATAAACGCAAGAAATTCGTAACAAGGAAAAAGTTACAAATGCGTAAAGGGGCTCTTACAAAGCATGACTCAAATCTTGATCGGCTTGATCAAAGATAAGCTCAAAAATAGTGTCGAGTTACAGTTTGGTGAATGAAGAAAAGCAAACTGTAATGTGATGGTAAGTAGTCACTGGTCATCGATCATCGGCCATCTTGAAACATGTGCAAGTAATAAACCTCTCGACACAGTTCATTACCTACGATCCATTAGATTCTAGACTCTAGGTCCTTAGTACCAAACTATCATTATTCTACACTAGTTCCGTCCGCGAGGCAAAAAATTCTAAAATAGAAGTAACCTAAGTTACTCCTTATTACATTAGCTAGAAAGTCCCATCAAAATCGGTCCAGCCGTTGCAGAGATTAGCCGCAATAAACAGACAGACAAACAAAATTTGTAAAAAATATTTTGTTATATGTACATGTATACATACATACATATGCGTTTAGTAAAAAAAACGGTTATTTTAAAATTAAAATCAGGCACTCCAATTTTCTTACATTACCATTTACGTTTATAATACTGTTTGGCTGTAGAAGGTATTGGCTTGCCTTTATTTGGCTTATAAGTTAGTGGAACTCGGTAAAATATTCGACATTACGATTATAGACAATTCTTTCAAATCTATTTTAGTCTAGACTCCTTAAACTAAGGACCTTTTTCACATCAAGGGCTTTTCCAACAGTCTGATATTTACAAGCCGTTCAGGAACACTTCCCAGCTTTAACCTGATTAAATCTATCAAATCTGATTAAATATATCAAAAGACATGAATAACTTGATACTAGAGAAAAATATACTGAGTGAACTCTGCTCATAAAAATGTAAAGTAGAATCAAGATTTTCCGCTGAGCTGTCTTCGAGCTAACCTTAAGGTATGAACTGAATCCTTATGTAAAAGATATGGTATATTAAGCTTGGCAAATATTGCTTGAAATGTTTAAAGTTAGAAATTCACTTCGGCTGATAATGTTACCGTATATGACTTTTATTTTACTTACATTTTAATATTGTACGAAATTACTTTCGAAGAAGTAATAACTTGTGATTACATCATTTCTTAGAAGCACACTTAAATTTTAATACTATCATTACAGTCCTTTGAAAGTTCAAAGCTTATTACTTTCATGTTCGGTGATGTAAATAAATATCGTGAGGAAACCTGCATGCGTCGAATGAAATTCTGTAATGTATAGCGAACAACTTGCACTGAAGCAGTGTTGTGGAATAATTTCTGAACCTTTTCCTTATCCGGAGAAAAATGCCTACATAACGGAGGTTTTATTGAATATAAAAATTGTATATTTCCATGAATATAAGGAAATTATGGAAAAGTTTGAAAATCATTAAGGTTTTGTACAATAGAAGTCTACTTATTCTTTTGTTATGCATACTTCATATAAATAGGAACATTTTGACCTTAAAGATAAACGATTTTAAGGTCCCTATAACCTATGTATATCAATATCACTGAAACATTCTTAGTCAAAATTTAAAATATACTGCATGTAAGGAGGCTTCTGTCTTTTTAAATCATTCCTTACCGAGAAGAATTTATTCAAAAAGTGGGAAGTCTTGGTCGTATGATTCCATATTAAAATGCAAATTAAGTAGCAGTTACTTACCATTACTTAAATAAAACGTAAAAAGATCCAACTTCAAATATTATCATTCAATTGAATCAGTTAATAAAATTACCAACGCAACCTACCCAGTTCAATCTCGGACTGGTGGAATACAAAATGATCTCGTTCCGAACGATTTGTCGTTGAAATGCAAAATCCACCTCCAACTAAAAAACTTTCCACTGTCGTAATACAATCCGCGATAACTTCGCTCAGATCCAAATCTCTTATTCAATTTCAGACACACCTCCACAACATTATCACCTTTAACTTGAAGATATAAGACACGAAATCCCTCAAACTTTAAGCGAGTTTACTGAATCTTCGAAAGTCAGTTGCCGGTGAAGAGCATTTGCGTTCGATACATTACGTATTTGAAAGAGATAAGAGCTAATTTCGTTTAGAGTGTCAGTATCAATTTCGTTATTTCACAAGGAGTGGAAAGGGTCCTACAATAAAGAGTCGCATTGGAGTAAAGCCAGCGGCAAGTGCGCTAGTCAGCAGCGCTAGTCTTGTTACGTTGATGAGGTTAAGGCTGTGAGGAAACTTGTTTGATAATTCAGGTTTGGCTAATAAAAATAGATTCAACTGTTTCTATTAATGAAATCAGTTTCAGTTCCATATTAAACTGTTAATGAGGTTTTAAATTTATATAAATTAATGTAAGTTAGAACAAGTAAAGTGTATAAAAAAAATGCTTTATTAATAGTGATATGAATCAAAGAATGAGTCTACTTTGAGGCACTTCCTTGTATGGTACAAATGACTGTTTTAATTGAAGAGTTCCAGTAAATACTTCCTGGAATAAAATGTACTATGATATAGAATGACATCGATACTTGTAAATATAGGGACAACTATTTTCCTCCTTACTATTATTCTTGTAATACACAACATTCAGATAATACCGAAGAGAGATCGACTGCAGGACTAACAGCCTTACATGTACTCCAGACACAGATAATGTAAAACTATCAACCTTACCAAGAAAATCCTTGACAAAGTCTAGATTGTATAACCTCTATAATAACACACATTTTATTTCTGTTTGCTCTTTTTGTCTTTTTCTTCTAATAAATCTACTTCATCCTGTGTGGACTTCTACACTTGCTTGCTCTGCAAAGGTGTAAAGGCGCTAAGTTTCATGGCTTCTCAACGAGAAAACCTTAATGGAAGGTAACAGGAAATATCTGAAATATTTACTTTACTTATTCAATCAATTATTTAGTAAAGACAAGTAGTAGACAGTTTTAGGCTGGTGGTTGTCATATGTCAGGCCAAAAAAATAATCTTTCTTGAAGTTCAAGTTTGCTTCATACAAAATTTCATCAAATTTGGTTCAGCCGTTCCAGAGATTAGCCGGAACAAACAGACAGACAGACAAAAATTGTAAAAAATGTTATTTCGGTATATGTACATATGCCTTGATTAAAAAAGGGCTATTTTAATATTACAAACAGACACTCCAATTTTATTATATGTATAGATTATAAGTCCATTAAACCATCAAAGTGTTCTGATCAAACTATTCAACTAAAAGGCGAACCGAAGTCCACGCGTCGCTAATTTTTTTATAAAGACCGTGAAATTCGGGCAGCAAAAAGTCGGCGCGTATCTTATAAAGAAATTCTTTATAACGCCATCGAAAGTAATATATTCATTGAAATACCTAATAAAATCGCCGTCGGACCTCTCTATTCACATATCATCGGTTTCGTCCCTAAAAGTTCTCCTATAAGAAATGTATTATTCCTCGTGCACACTTTTTTCTAACATTATGTATACGAGTGTATATTTTTTATTGCGTTCAAAGAAACTATATTCTTGTAATACTTTTATGTTGATTGACGTCAGTTTATTTCAGTTTCTCGTCCGGGATTTGAATTTAGAACAGCTTTTGAGAGTTAAAGATGAGGTGCAATATTCAGTTGTGTATGTTATATGGTTAATCTTGGCCAGACAGATACGGGTTCAATGAAATACTAATGATAAAAAGTTAAGATGTTTACAACAAGGGTAGTATAGTGACCAACGGAAAATACTAAATAATATGTCCCACGCACACAACGTAGCATATTTGTGTATGTGAGTGTAACAAAAATTTGATATACATTCATATTCAGAAATTATATTTTTTATTGGCTGGTAAATGGTCAGCACTGCCCAAAGAGATTGTGTTGTTAGAAATATTAACCATTCCTTACATTGCAAATGACCTTGGGAACTATAATGCCTTGTGCCTGAAGTTACACAGGCTCACTTACCCTTTAAACCGGAACACAACAATACTAAGTACTGTTGTACCCAGACGGGCGTACACAAAGCCTTACCACGAAATAAAGTTTTTTTTTGTAATAATCATTTACTTTAAGGCTTTAATTATATTTTAAAATATCTAAACATCCCTTAGATCACCAATTTTTTATGTGTGTGACGAGGAGGAAATACCTTTTCGCATGCCGCCCGGTCGGGGGACCGGGTGTGGGACTCAACCGGAGCCATGAGGGCCCCGTGCCAAGGCCTAATGCCCTGTCCAACCCACTAAAACCATCCTCGGGTTTCCACCAGGCCGCCGAGTGGTGAGAACGGGATCAACCAGAGCATGCAACCGCGACCCCACCAGCGGCAGCCGTCATGAGGCGCCTGAATGACAAACGTGGAAAGCGCGCCTAGTGCGCCTCATCCTCCATGTGCTCATGTGAGGCTTGGCGTCAACGAAACTGACGCCTTGCGGTGGAAAAGATGGTAGGCTCCGCCGCTTACCGCCGGTGTTAAACACCGAGCCTCCCGCTCGAGTAGCGAGCCCTCCCATTCCCTTCTAGCCAACGAGGCCACTCGCATGGTCCGCCCTGATGCCGACCAGGAACGTACCAAGAGCAGCCGGCTTCCCTCCCGCCAGTCTTAGCCGTGGCTGACGAGCAAGCTCAAGACGGCCCCGTTGCCCAGGGTGCATCACGGAGGAAGTGACTGACATGCACCCCCCCTTAGATCACCAATACACCAACCTTGGGAAATAAAATGTATGTAAGTTTTAATAGTTACATTGACTCATCCATTTAACTGGAAAACAATAGAACTAAATACAGACAGCCTTGCACAAAGCCCTTACATCAAATAAAAATAAGATACATATTTAAAGTTAATTTATATTTCACAGATACCTTTATGATTTTATAATTGGCTGATAAAGATGGCGTAGGAGTTGGAGAAATAAAAAGTAATTGGATTTTTTGTCAGAAAACTCTCACTTATTGCCAGATGTTTGAAATGTTTTAATGCTTACACTGACGTGGTTCGCAGAGCAAGTGAAGGCAATGGTTCTGTATAAATTTGATCTGCCTTCGATTGTTCGATTTTCAATTGGTGAAGGAATAAATCTATGTTTTTTTTCTTGCAGCCATTCCACGCGGTCAAGATTTGTACAGTAACCAGCAACCCGTCCCTACTTATGACATACTTATGTGTAAAAATATATTAACATTTAAGGTCGTTCAACAACAACAACAACAGCAGCCTGTAAATTTCCACTGCTGGGCTAAGGCCTCCTCTCCGAATACACATGTGGCAGAATTTCTATGAAATTAGTCACATGCAGGTTTCCTCATGATGTTTTCCTTCACCGCTGAGCACGAGATGAATTATAAAGACAAATTAAGCACATGAATCAGCGGTGCTTGCTTGGGTTTTAACCCGCAACCATCGGTTAAGACGCACGCGTTCTAACCACTGGGCCATCTCGACTCTCAAAGGTTCTATTTACACTTATTTAGACAAAAACCTTAATAAATTATACATAACCTTCCTTATGAATCCTTCTGTCCAATAGTGAAAATTGTGTGAAAATCCACGCAGTAGTTTTGCAGTTTATCGCTAACATACCGTAGACAGACGCGGCCGGGGTACTTTGTTTTACAATATGTAGCAACTATTTTTAATAAATATTTGTATATGTTTAAGGACTTAATGTTAATAGTTCCTCATAAATAAATTAAATAGTCAAATCGAACTACACTTTAAAAAAAATCCTATTCGGATGGTATATATTATAACTTCCAATTGAAAATTAATTACAAGTTTTTATTTAACTTGCACTGTAGGTACAGGTTAAAATATGCAATTCAATTTTTAATTTTTTTATTTCTGGTAGAATGCTTATCTATTGTATCAAATCAAAATTAAATCAAAATAAACTTTATTCCAGTAGGCTTTTAAAAGCACTTTTGAATCGTCAATTAACAATTAAGTGAAGCTACCACCGGTTCGGAAAGTAGATTCTACCGAGAAGAACGCGTAACAAACTCAGTAGTTACTCTTTTTCAACATTTAAAAAATACAAAGTCATGTTAGTCAATACAATTATTTAAATTAATATATCCTGCGTGGAAGTCAACAGTCAATATTATAATAAATTGCATTCATTAGAAGCCTGGTGGATAGCTAGTTTGATATAACTATTTAAACTAATTAGTTTCCCTAATAAACCGTAACGGTCTTGTTAAAATCTTTTCAAATCCGATTTCAACTTCCGTCGCCAACTGTATTGGAGACATTTAAATTTCATGAAGGAGTCCGACTCAATATCCCGAGTGCGGGCCATTAGTTGGCATCGGTTGGCACCACGCCAGACAGACAGACAAAGATGCTGCCAAACAGAAAGAAGCCCGATTGTCAGCGATACCGGTTATCAGGCTGAGGTTTTTGAACGTTCCGATATTTCGTGTCGATAAAATATGATATTTTCTTTCAGTCCTCGTATACTTTTATTTCTTTTAAAAGATACTATTTTAGAGTTACATGACTTTGTTCGTGCGGACTTTAAACATACACTATGTTTTATGTCCTACTAGTTATCGCCCGTGGCTTCGGTTCCGTTTTAGGGTAATTGTGATGTGATGTGTTGGTCGTAAAATAGCGACAGATAGACAGACAGAGTTTCTTTCACATTAATATGGATAATAAGCAGACATTTTTTAAAAAAGTTATATTAACACTGATATTTATATCAAGTAAAGTAAAAGTAACAGCCTGTATATCCCACTGCTGGGCTCAAAGCTTCTCTCAATTCGAAGAGAACGTTTCGACCTTTTAACACTTCAATGCTCCATTGTGAATTGATATAAATATCTCAGAAGTTCCTACAAAACATGCAGATAGATGATGTTTTCTTTCACCGCCCATGAAATGTATTATTAAAACATTATATAAGCACGTGACAATTCAGTGGTACTTTCCAGTGTTTGAACCCGCAATCGTTACGGTTTCACTCACTGGGTCACCTCACCTTAAACTCTCAATATTGTCTTGTTTAGTACTTCTGCGAATTTAGTCAACTGATACTTGAAAGCTCAAAAGCAAGTATTGACAGTTGTTTTCTGATAGTCTACTAGTTCTATTATTTAAAATACCTTTTGGGTAAGCCGTGAAATGTAACAAAATTACTTCATGGGTAAAATCTCATGTTATAATAAAATAGTAAAATTTCCCACTACTGGGCTAAGGCCTCCTTTTCCATTAAGGAGAGGGTTTGGAACATATTCCACTACGCTGTTCCAATGCAGGTTGGTGGAATGCACATGTGGCAGAATTTAGATGAAATTAGACACATGCAGGTTGCCTCACGATGTTTATCTTCGCCGCCGACCACGAGATGAATTATAAACACCAATTAAGCACATATATATAGTGGTGCTTGCCTGGGCTTAAACCCGAAATCATCGTTTGAGATGCACGCGTTCTAACCACTGGGCCATTTCAGCTCACCGGCTCGCAGCATGTTATAATATATCCTACTAATGCAGTTCTAATTTCCAAAATAGTATTAATTGTGCATCAGATGCGCAATAATTACTATGTTTCCTTTCCAGTCATCGGTGAAAGGAAAAAGAAATACCAAACAAAACTATGTTTGGCGATGATTTTGCTCGTAAACAAATATAAATGACTAGCGGCTTCGTACGAATGGAAAAAAGATTGTTTTAGAACTTATATTTATATATTTTTGTTTCTTTTTTCCGACATGTTTAACAATTGTTGTTCTTTTTTAACTTATTTACACGAAAAACCTTAATATATAATATACCTAAACCTTCCTCGTGAATCACTCTATCTATAAGTGAAAACCGCATGAAAATCCGTCGAGTAGTTTTGTAGTTTACCACTAACATACAAACAGACAGACAGTTATAATATGTAGTGACAATGTCATCGAACTTACATTAAATCCTCGATGGTATTAAAATGAAACAGTTAATAGATCTGGGAAGACAAAGCTACACGAAACTCGAGCCGCGTGTCTCGCCAAAGCAGCGCTTCAATCAATTAACAGCGCCACTTCAGCAACCCAGAAAAGTAAGTTCGTAATTGACTTCGCAATGAAAGCAGAGTTTTTTGAGTTCTTTCATAACAGAAATCCTATTAACGTGGTCTTTTGTTCTCAACGAGCTCATATCGCGCCGAGTGGGCTGAAGTTGAATTTTTAAACTGGTAAAAATCTATGGCTTAAAGGAAATTCGCGAGGATTTTACCCGTTTTAATGGTTTTAAATTTAGATTTAGATCCTTTAAAAGTTAATTGAATTATAAAGAAATACTTACATTGAAGCCTTCTTTATTAACACCTATATTAATACTATTCATATATAATATTTAGTGAGTGAGCCAGTGTAACCACAGGCACAAGGGACATAACATCTTAGATCCAAAGTTGGTGGCACGGTTGACGATGTAAGGAATAGTTAATATTTCTTACAGCGTCATTGTGTATGGGCGATGGTGACCACTTACCATCAGGTGGCCTATATGCTGGTCCGCCAACCTATAACATAAAAAAAACAGTAGTCAACATTGTTTCGACTTGAAGGGTGAATGAGCCAATGTAACTAAAGGCGCAAGACATTAGTTCTAAATATAGATGTATTGGCAATTTACTAATTCTTAAAGCGCGGTTTTAAAATACAGATTCTATCAAGGAAACCATTAAAAAATCAGCTGTACTCAGAGATGAAAATTATTAATAAGATTACATTATCAAGATAAATAAGATAAGATAAACATACTTTTACATTACATTATCAATAAAGATTACTAATACAAAAAATGTGTATAGAATTTGAATTCACTCGAAAGCTAAACACAGTGTAGCGTGTAAAATTGTCTTCGTGTGGAATGGTGGAATAAGGAACACCACAACACAGGAACACCAGGAACATTAACAAACTGTTTACTTTTCCATCAAAGAGTCGAGATGGCCCAGTGGTTAGAACGCGTGCATTTAACCGATGATTGCGGGTTCAAACCCAGGTAAGTGTGATTCTGCCACATGTGTATTCCACCAACCCGCATTGGAACAGCGTGGTGGAATATGTTCCAAAAACCTTCTCCTCAAAGGGAAAGAAGGCCTTTAGCCTTTAGTGGGAATTTACAAGCTGTTGTTGTTGTTTGTTGTTACTTTTCCATCACCCAGTATTCTGAAGGAAATGGGTTAAATTTTCGGTCCTATCTTGTCTTAAATTAACTCAGCCAACATTGCCTTAACTCATCCAGCTGATTGCTAATCCAGAACAGATTTGACCAGGTTACTATTTCGTTAGCGATTAGCATCCGACTTAGTGAATAGATCATGTTGATCTTAACTAAGTCGTGCATTCAACCTGTCATTGAGTTTGTCTACTGGTATTGTGTGTAATTATAATATACTATGCGTCCCAGCTTCCGGGTACATGACATATGTTACATTAACATTATATTGAATATCAGCGCCCCGGCTTCGCACGGGTGCAATACAGATACTAAATATATATAGAACAGTAGGATATATAAAGGATAAAAAATAGTTATTGCCAGTGGTGGATTTACAAATCAGCTCCTAGTAGGCTATTCAAGTTTTGCCGCTTCTACTTTATTTTTGCATATATGATTTGTGTTCTATCGTACTCATTACATCGCTTTTTTCCCGTTATTGGTATGATATTTCTGTCAGTTACTAGATTATTTTTCCAACCCGCTATGTAGTGACGAGTATACAGATTTCAGACGTAATGTGTATATATATATAATTATAAGTTTTTTTTTTATTTCTGTAAGATAATAACAAATATGGGCTAAATTTGCCGCCCCCCTAAATCTGCCGCCCTAGGCTCCACTAGCCTATTGGTAAATCCGCTACTGGTTATTGTGGTTTATCCCTAAGAAATAGACACATACTATCGCTGACTTTTTAAGTGTAAAATAGTGTAGTACATCATTACTTATTTCGTAGAGTTCAGCAAGTATTTGCAATGTAGGCTCAAAAAATGTCACGACATCACTTCAGAAACCTGTACAATTATCAGTTATGATAGATTAGATGGATTGCAAATGAGGATTTACACAGAACTTATACAGTGAAAAAATATCTTGATACTTTTTTTGAAGTGGGTTAAAATTCTGTAATATTTATTATTCACTTGGCAACGGCGTATTAAAGTACTACACGATGAATGATTTAAGACTATGTCACACTAGCTCGGCAAATCTTAAACTAAAACTAATGTGGGTTCACCACAGTTCTGCCTCTAGCCCAAATGTAGTTCACGGTCAGTGATTCGATGTCATCATTTAAGCCTTTAAAACTCATATTTACTTTTGTCCGTATGTAACACTTATTTGCTACAGAAATCAGCATGAGCTCATTGATTGTTAAAAAATGGTGACCATCTCGAATCAGCCACTTGTCAATATCGTAAATCGCCATTGAATTAATTTATAATAGCTCGGTTCAGCCAGTGTCAATAACGTAAATCGTTATCGTAAATTTATAATTAAGAAGAAAAGTGTTTTGGGACACCCCTATGGAACGAAGTTGCTTTCCCTATATGACATCCCAATAGATAAATTAATGAGTATAATAATTAAAAGACATTGTCAAAATTATTATGAAAAATAAAATCATAGACAATAGAAAGAAAAGGCAAGAAAAGGTAAGTTTGGACGAACCATAGAATAACCGCTTATTACCAAATGCATATGTACACGTTACAACAAAATAAAAAAAATTACAATTTTTGTCTGTATGTTTGTTCTAATCTCTGGAACGGCTAGGCCGATTTTGACCAAATTTTCACCGCAGAAACCTCATGTAATAAGGAGTACCTTACTTTTTCTTAAATTCAAATATAAATTAGAGAGCGTATAGAAAAGGCAACACACAATAAGATAGCGTCATGCACATAGTTTACAAATATATTCACATTAGAGATTAAGAACATATAACTCCCAAAACCCGTTTTTAGTTAACAAGACCTGGATGAGGAGCTTCCCACTTCTATCAACTTGTTTTGGAAATTGCTAACGACCTCTTATATATATATTACCGGTTTACAAGAACATTGAGTCACTTGTATGTGTGGCATACATTGCTGTTTTGCTTTAGAAGTGTCCTAAATCGTCCGTATATATTCCGCAGTGTAAGCTGTTCAATACGATACAAAGGAAATATGAAATGGTGAATATGAGGATTATTGCTCATTCAAACGATGAGTTTCGTGTCGCTCATGAGATGGTAGTTTTGAATTTCAATTTAGCCATAAGAGATTATTCTATGGATTCTATAAGTACGTATAGATATAATACGTATAGTATTTACTTGGTGGTAGGGCTTTGTGCAAGCCCGTCTGGGTAGGTACCACCCACTTATCAGTTATTCTACCGCTAAACAACAGTTCGCAGTATTGTAGTGTTTCGGTTTATAGGGTGAGTGAGCCAGTGTAACAACAGGCACAAGGAACATAACATCTTAGTTCTCAAGGTTGATGGCACATTGATGATGTAAGGAATAGTTAATATTTCTTACAGCGTCATTGTCTATGGGTGATGGTGACCACTTACCATCAGGTGGCCCATATGCTCGTCCGCCAACCTATACCATAAAATAAAAAAAATAAAATAAGTATAAATTCTGTAAAGATTTTTATTTTTGATATAAAATTCCTTTAGAATTGTTTTTATGACACGAAGATAGTAACTACTGCGTGTCTGACCGTTTCTTTTCCGTAGAATCTGTATTCTGAACCTGTGGTAGATTCACTAAATACAGTTTGGTTAGAGACGATTCAAAATTGCTTGTAAAAGCCTATTTGAATAAAGTATATTTTGATTTTCATTCTCTTGATTAAATGGAGTCAGTTCTTCATTACATATTTTAAAACAAAGCTGCTTACCGCTGTCTCTCCATATATAATATATATGCTTAAATCTTTAATTTGTACAACGGGTTTTGATGCGATTCTTTTTAATAGATAGAGTGATTCGAGAGGAAGGTTTTTGTATATAATACATAGGCAATATAGTATTGAAACAATCTTCAAGACTCTAATGTGATGTGTGATTTATGATAATATATTTTATAATTTTCCTATTTCTACGCTCAGTAAACTCAAGTGAATGGTTGAAAATCGATTCAGTTAGTTGCTTAATGGCTTTCAGTCGATCCAGGGAGCAGAGATCATTTCGACAATGTCAGGTGGGATTAATGATAGTCTATAATAGCGTAATATTCACTTGGTCTGTCATCTAGCATGATAACCGACGCTTCAATGGTTACCATAAATAATTCGGACGTGCCCGGTCCGGTAAGTCGGATTCCGTAGCAATTTGCTTCGAAACTGAGTATGCTTCTTACTAGCATGCTTGTTTATAGCCTTATTGTCACCTAAACTACCTTTATTGTTTTATTTTTAATATATTAATTAGCGAAGATGGCCCAGTGGTTAGAACGCGTGCATCTCAACCGATGATTGCGGATTCAAACCCAGGCAAGAACCACTGAATATTCATTTGCTTAATTTACAAGTTTGTAATTCATCTCGTGCTCGGCGGTGAAGGAAAACATCGTGAGGAAACCTGCATGTGTCTAATTTCATATAAATTCTGCCACATGGGTGTTCCACCAATCCGCATTGGATCAGCGTGGTGGAATATATTCTGAACCTTCTGCTCAAAGAGAGAGGAGGCCTTAGCCCAGCAGTGGGAAATTTACAGGCTGCTCCTGCTGTTGTTGTTGTTGTATTAATTAGTATAAAATATATTGTCTATGTCTAAATCTTATTATCTTTGATTGTTCAATTGATATTTATTTATAATATTTATCAAAACATCAGAAGGCTATGTATGATTTGGGTCTATTACAAGAAAAATAATTCATTAATGATAACAATACATGCTGATATACAAACATATTATCTTTGACTCAAGCTTGAGGTCAGGTCAATATTCTATTTAATTGACATTACTTTATATTCTTTGGAATATTTGTATCCAATATTTGTATTGGAAAAGAGGATCTACTAGGTATCATCCCAGTTCTTCTTTGATTCTACATTTAGAACACGGTGGTTGGTTTACAGTTCTATTAAACGACGAATACGAAATGCTTGTAAAAAAACTATGTACTTGAATTAAGTATAAGTATCTTTTTGATTTTAATTTGATGCAGATGTGTTTATTTTTCAGATATTTCTAGTAATTTGGAAATATTCATTGGCCCAATGGTTTAGAGGGCGCCTACCGATTTAAAAAGTCACAGAAACGATCCTGACCGTGTACGTGATCACTCCTAACATAAGCTTCAACAGGGGCCAATAGGGATATTTGTAATTTCTTAATCAAACTATATTATTAATTATTATTAATATTATAAATGTAAAAGCAACTCTGACTCTCTGTCGCTCTATTACGACTATGCCGCTGAACCAAATTAGATGAAATTTGGTATGAAACAAACTTGAACTCCAAGAACGAACATAGGCTACTGTTTTTGAAATATGACAACCAGCACACTAAAACGCGGGCGAAACCGCGTGAGACTGCTATTTTCTTAATAATTTGGGGCATTGCCACTATTTTTGCATTGCCCTATGTCTTGGAAATACGTTGTTTATATAAGCATTAAAGGAGCTGGATAAGGGTGAAAGACATTACTATTTTTATGTTCCGATTTCTGTGAAAATTTTAAATGTGATAAAATTGACATAGTACGGCACATTTAAATATAGCATTGAAAAATTTAAACACAAAAAAAAATCATTCAAACGGCGAATTTATTTGGTTATATGACATTACAAATTATAAAAAAAAGTAAGGTAACAATCTGTAAATTTCCCACTATTGGGCTAATGGCCTTGCATATAAGGCCTCCTCTTCCATTAAGGAGAGGTCTTGGAACATATTCCACCACGCTGTTCCAATGCGGGTTGGTGAAATGCACATGTGGTAGAATTTCAATGAAATTAGATACATGCAGGTTTCCTCACGATGTTTTCCTTCACCGCCGAGTACGAGATGAATTATAAACAAAAATAAGCACATACATATTTAGTGGTGCATGCCTGGGCTTGAACCCGAAATCATCGTTTAAGATGCACGTGTTCTAACTACTGGACCACCTCGGCTCAAATTATTATTATAATAATATTATTTGCGTCAGGATTAAACACGCAAACCATTACACCTCTTTTGTGAATGTTAAAGTTTTCTTAATATAAAATTGTCATGTTGAGTTCATCGGTGACGCCTAGATGGCATTCTTAAATTTATTTATATTTCTGAATCACGTGTCATGAATTTTTAAATTGCTTCAATTATTTGAATTGAAATTTAAAATATTTAATTCAATTTTTACTTTAATTTTTAAATACGTTTTTATTTTAAGTAACATTTATTAGTGATTCGGTTATCGACACCGTATTGTTGGACTCCCGTCACTTCCTCTCGTGGCGTGGTGCGGCGACTGGTACTGCACCAGAAAAACAAAAGGCGGTGGATTTTGCACGAGCAGGGCAGAAGAGAGCCAGATTCGTGGATGGGCGGTAAAAGAATTATATACAATAAACGGATAAATAATATATGTATCGATTAGTAAATTTATATAGTGACATATAGTGTTGCCCAAATGCAAGACCAAGACCAGTCTTGGTCTTGGTCTTGCGCCAATACACCTGGTCTTGGTTTTGGTCTTGGTCTTGCGCCAATACACCTGGTCTTGGTCTTGGTCTTGGTCTTGCACTCCCAGTCTTGGTCTTGGTCTTGGTCTTGCAGCAAGAGTCTTGCAAGTCTTGCAATTACCTATTAGTCTATTACTATTTATTAAAGTTTATTTTAAATATCAGAAAAACGTATTAGAATTGGAACATTGTGAGCTTGAATTAACATAGCCATAGTAAAGATCAAGCAGATTAATAAATTGCTGAAGATTTGATAAGAAATTTGAAAAATCAACTGTTAGCAATTGTTAAATAATCTATTAAATATCTAGGATATTTTGGGTAATACGTGATAAATAATCTGCAAGTAATGTATTTTTGTAAATGGTAATACCAAAGACAATCTTCCGGTTGCCGCCAATTCTTTTCTTGGCGGGCAAGTTAAATGATTATTCTGGATGGCGTCAACTTCGGAAGTTCATCTTTGGTGGTTATTGTTGTAAACTTGTAAAAATCGCAGTTAAAACTTAAGAATATAAAACGTGTACAACAATATACGAGGCGTGTGTATTTGTAAAACAAAAGGTTTGCAATAATATACGAGTAAGTACATTTTAAATTGTGTTTTCTTTGTTAGCTATAAAAGATTCCCGCCACAATCTGAACTGATAAAAGTGGACCCCTATAGTTCAATGATCTTAACTTAATGATATATAAATTAAACTATTTCAATATTAAATAATGCACTTTAGTCCACGGGGCTCCACTGATTTATCAGTTCAAGCTGTGCCACCTTGAGTAGTAGCTTAACAGTTAGCCTCTTACAATCGAACTCTGTAAGACGAAAGCATTACCATGTATATGTAATTTGATTTAAAGGCGCTATCGATTGAAAGGGGCTAATGTCGTAAACATTTCAGAAGTGGGATATGAACCTATTGTTAATTCTGGGATGTTAAACGAATTTAAGAACAAACGAACGTCTTGTTTTTTTTTCTTTTCTTTTTTTTCTTTAATATGGTTTACTTACATTTGAAATTATACATTTTTTTTTACATAAATCAAATTACATATTGCTCACTCGATTGAAGAGTGTATTGATTGCGAAAGACATTCATTCTCAAGACTGCTAGTTTGATTTTGAGATTAAATAGTGTACAAATGATTTAGATGGATAACTAAATGAAACTAATTAATGTCACTAGCACACAGCTTTTATTATAACAGTAATACTTAATGTGACACATATATCAATAATTACAACCATTGTTTAATTGTTTGTACTTATTAATTTGTTCAATATTTATTTTGATAGATAAACTGTTCGAGATTTTTTCAAAATTCCAGTGGAAGACGTTTCCGGTCCATTGGGTTTGTACTCTCCCTCGCGACCCACCGGAGGCGCGTTGCGGTCGCACAGTCCTGAGAGGCGGCCGGCAATGCACAGAGCATCGGGTCAGCACAGCGGAACGAGCCGCCGTTCACGCAGCCAGGCGAGCCGACGTTCGCATAGCCGAGCGAGCCGCCGTTCACGCAACCGGGCGAACCACCGTACGCGCAGCCGGGCGAGCCGCCGTTCGCGCAGCCGAGCGAGCCTCCGCTCACGCAGCCGCGTGAGCCGCCGTTCAGGCAGCCAGGCGAACCACCGTACGCGCAGCCGGGCGAGCCGTCGTTCGCGCAGCCGAGCGAGCCGCCGTTCGCGCAGCCGGGCGAGCCGTCGTTCGCGTAGCCGAGCGAGTCGCCATTCGCGCAGCCGGACGAGCCGCCGTTCACGCAGGCAGGCGAGTCAACGTACGCGCAGTCGATCGAAACAGCCAGAGGTTAGCACTAAGGAGAAATATGAGTCGCCTTCTTCCACTACCGACGGTAATAACTTTAAGTTATTGCTTACTGCATTGAAATCGTTAGGGCGTAATGATTCTTTAGATAAGATAGGAAATATGCACAATACCATCCCTGAGTTCGACCCCGCGAAGAAAGAACAAACCATGATTATGTGGCTACATAAAGTTAATGAATGTTCATCTATATACGGATGGTCTGAAAAGCAATTAGTACATTATGCTTTACCTAAGTTACGGGGACTAGCTCAGAGGTGGTACGAGGGCTTGACATCGGTTCTGTTTTCTTGGGAGGAGTAGCAAGCAAAGTTGTTAGCAGCTTTTCCATCTAAGGAGAATTATGGACAGATGCTTAGCGACATGCTTGCCCGACGAGCGCGTTTCGGGGATTCGCTTGAGGAGTATTTTTACGACAAAGTAGCGCTCGTTAATAGGGTTAACGAACCAATAACGGGTAGGCTAGCTGTTGAATGTATTTTACACGGCATAGACGATCGTTCTATACGATTAGGAGCTGAAGCAGCTCAATTCAATGATCCTGATAAGCTATTGGCATACCTACGTAACACCCGAAATATAAAACCAGTTCCTGATCGTAAAGTAGCTAAAAATACAATTAATTCGAGATCTCACGAAACTGTAGCTCGAACTAATAAGCCGCGTTGTTATAACTGTAAACAAGATGGCCACGTTTCCTCTCAGTGCACCTTACCTATAAAGAAATGTTCTAAGTGTTCAAAGCTGGGTCACGATGCAGAACAATGCTATTCTAAAGTAACAACACCAGCAGCCACTGATAAAACAGTTCGCTGCTGCGTGGCTAATACTGATAGTCCAGGGAGTAAATATATGAAAACGATCGAAGTGGACGGCATACCGTTTAGGGCGTTTATTGATTTCGGCAGTGAATGCTGTATGATTAGGGAGATTGATTTTAAAACCATAAATAAACAAGTCTATACTGACTCACTACCATCATTAAAGGGGTTTGGTGGTTCTGTCGTTCACGCATTAGGGCGGTGTAGAGTTAGTGTTGTTATTGATCAGATAGAGGGTGACGTAGATCTTTATATAGTTCCAGACTGTGCCATGGATGTACCCCTTATGATAGGACAGTCCTTCACAGAACAACCACATGTGGTTGTCTACAAAAATAATGAACAGTTACTTATGTTAAACGAAACAAGCGATGACATAACCAGCGAAAAGATAAAGTTGTTCTGTAAAGATGACGTTGTAATTTCCGGACTTACGATTATTGATATATACACAGATTCATCATTTGTTGGAGATGTATATGTTGAAGGTGGTCTAAGATTGAAGTCTAACGCGACCTATTCAGTATATTCTGGGTTATTTCAAGTTGATAGAGGGGGAATAGGGAAACTGGTAGTAAACGTAGCAAAGGGCCAGCCAGTTACATTAAAAGGGGGTTCTTTATTGGCACGGGCCCGTGTAGCTAATGAAGACACTAAAGTCCCTTCCTCTCACTCAATGCGAGTGTCAACTGTAAATGAACAAGCAATGTTGGAGATCGATATTGAAAACGTCCGCGTTGGTGAACAAGTCACTCGATCTCAAAGGGAGCAACTGGTAGCCTTGTTGAATAAGTACAGAAAATGTTTTGCTTTTAACTTAGCTGAACTAGGTACCACATCGGTCGGTGAAATGTCCATAACGTTGAATGACAACGACCCTGTGGTTTACAGGCCGTATAGGTTAGCAATTCACGAAAAGGGTGTAGTTCGAGACATGATCACCGAATTGTTAGATAATGGGATAATTCGTCCCTTTACGTCACCTTACGCCAGCCCTGTGGTTCTTGTTCGCAAAAAGACGGGTGAATATAGACTTTGCATCGACTACCGTGCCCTCAATAAGCGCACAGTTAAGGAAAACTATCCCATGCCGCTTATAGACGATCAATTAGATGTTCTTTCGGGACATCGTTTTTATACAACACTAGATTTAGCCTCCGGCTATTATCAAGTACCGATTTGTGAAGCGGATAGGTACAAGACTGCATTTGTTACACCGGATGGACATTTCGAATTTAATAGAATGCCTTTCGGTCTAGCAAACGCGCCGGCTACGTTTCAGCGCATCATGAATCAGGTATTAGGTTCTTCACGTCATAAAGAAGCTCTAGCATACTTAGACGATGTAATAATCCCCGCTAAAGACTTTGCTGAAGGTTTAGCACGATTAGAAAATACTCTGATGTTGTTTTCTAACGCAGGCCTTACCCTCAAACTACCTAAATGCGTGTTTTTTGGACAGTCCGTCGATTATCTGGGCTTTGAGGTGTCCAGTGAGGGTATTAGGCCTGGTTCAAAAAAAATTGAAGCCGTTGAGAAGTTTCCTGTCCCCACCAGTCAGCATAACGTTCGCCAATTCTTGGGGCTAGCTAGTTTCTTTCGAAGATTTGTACCTGGGTTCTCTATAATTGCTAAACCTTTGACAAATCTTCTGAGAAAGGATATGGCCTGGATTTGGGGAGCAGAGCAGGAAGTTGCTTTTAGGACTTTGAAGGAGAAGTTAATAACGAAACCGACCTTGGCTCTTTACAATTCGAAAGCTCAGACTGAAGTGCACACGGATGCGTGTAAGCTAGGACTTGGCGGTATTCTACTGCAACGTGACGATAATGATGTTCTAAAACCCGTTGCCTACTACAGTAGACAGACAACACCTGAAGAGCAAAATTACTCGTCATACGACTTGGAAACACTCGCAGTCGTATCAGCCCTGCAGAAATTTAGGGTTTATCTTATTGGCATCCCGTTCAAGGTTATAACTGACTGCAATTCCTTACGCGCAACCTTTCAAAAGAAAGATATGATCCCACGAGTCGCACGGTGGTGGGAACAAATGCAGGAGTTTAATCTTAGTATTGACTACAGGCCGGGTGCGGCTATGGCGCATGTCGATGCTCTAAGTCGGAATCCAATACATGGTTCCCCTAATAAGGTTTTTGAAATTTCCGCAATTAAGGGATCCCAATCAGACTGGCTAGTAACTGTTCAGAGTGCAGATTCTGAAATTCAAAGGATTGTTGGCATTCTCAAAAACTCAGACTTAGATAATGTGATGGATATAAAAACCAATTACAAGTTAAAGGGTGATAGGTTATTTAGAGTTACGCCACAGGGAGACAGGTGGGTTGTGCCGAAAGGTGTTCGTTGGCAGATTGTCAAGCAGAACCATGATGATGTTGGCCATTTCTGTTTTGACAAAACCTTATAAAAGATCATGGCTGCTTACTGGTTCCCTAAGATGAGGAAATTTGTCAAAAAAATATGTCCATTCATGTTTGGAATGTACATACGCCAAATCAAGGGGAGGTAAGCAGCCAGGGTTTTTGCATCCTATAAAGAAAGTCGACATCCCTTTCGATACAATCCATGTGGACCATGTGGGACCGTTTGTCCGCAGTAGTCGGGGAAATATACACATACTGGTTATAATCGACGCATTTACTCGATTTATTTTCCTAAAACCAGTTAGGAATACTAAATCTCATACTTCTATAAAGGTATTGAAAGAATATTTTGGGTTATTTGGGGTACCAAGAAGACTAATATCTGATCGTGGTACGTCATTTACAAGTACATCCTTCAAAAAGTATATGTTTGACAAGGGCGTCAAACATATACTTAACGCCGTTGCTACGCCCCGGGCCAACGGACAGGTAGAAAGATACAGTAGAGTTATTGTTGATGCTCTTACGGCCAAGTGCGTGGGAACATCGGACAATAAATGGGATGAACTCCTGCCCGAAGTCCAATGGGGTATGAATAACACTCTCAATAAGGGCATTAATCGTAGTCCTGCCGAAGCGTTGTTCGGTATAAGACCCTTAGGAGAAAATGACAGCAGATTACAAAATGAATTATCCGAAGACATTGATAATAATTTAAAAAGGGATAGATCCGAAATTAGGGAGGAAATCAAAACTTACGTTGACTCATATCAAAAACAACAGAAAAACACATATGACAAAAAAGATGTCAGCCCGTTGATTTCCAAGTGGGCGATTTAGTTAGGGTAGAACGACAGGTACCAGCCACTGGACAAAGTAAAAAGTTAGTACCGCGATTTCAGGGCCCTTACAAAATTACGGCTATTCTAGACCATGACCGTTTTCAAGTGGAAGACACTCCACTAACGAGAAAATGTGGTCGACGCTTTACCACAATCGTGTCTATAGATAAAATTGCTCCTTGGCTTAATTTTAAGAGGCCTCATACCGAAGACATGTCATCGTCTAGTGATATTAGTGACACTGATTAACTCAATGAATTACTTATTAACATTTTATCCACAGTAACATTTCGTCCATATTAAATAATATAACCCTCCGCGTAGTAAGTCATGTTACAGTCAGAATATCGCTAATTTAGATAATATTTTAAAATAATTAATTAATACACGTTATATAGAATCCAAACATGACCTATGCAACGCGGAAGGTCATTGGAATTCAGGACGTAGTGGGGCCTGTTGTCAAAATAATGATTATATTATGGCATTCAGGACGTAGTGGGGCCTGGTGTCAACCTAATGTTTATGTTATGGCATTCAGGACGTAGTGGGGCCTGTTGTCAAAATAATGATTATATTATGGCATTCAGGACGTAGTGGGGCCTGGTGTCAACCTAATGTTTATGTTATGGCATTCAGGACGTAGTGGGGCCTGTTGTCAACCTAATGTTTATGTTATGGCATTCAGGACGTAGTGGGGCCTGTTGTCAACCTAATGTTTATGTTATGGCATTCAGGACGTAGTGGGGCCTGTTGTCAACCTAATGTTTATGTTATGGCATTCAGGAAGTAGTGGGGCCTGTTGTCAACCCAATGTTTATGTTATGGCATTCAGGACGTAGTGGGCCTGTTGTCAATTAAATAGTCTAATTCATTACATTTATTTGACATTAAATAAAAATTTGGTCTGTTATCAACTAAAAATGCATTTATAATGTGTAAAATTTAATTTTCCCTTTAATGTGTATTCTTATTATGTATACGTTTAATATTGTGCTTTGATGGCCTTTGTTTATTGCCCTATTTGCTAGTGTTTCAAAAACATCAAAAATATTGTGTCTATGTAACTATAACAAATATTAAGCAACTAAAACATGTATGTACATTAAAGTCAGTTCTGTAGTACGAGGTCGTCCTACTTAAATTGGATGGCCGACTGTTAGCAATTGTTAAATAATCTATTAAATATCTAGGATATTTTGGGTAATACGTGATAAATAATCTGCAAGTAATGTATTTTTGTAAATGGTAATACCAAAGACAATCTTCCGGTTGCCGCCAATTCTTTTCTTGGCGGGCAAGTTAAATGATTATTCTGGATGGCGTCAACTTCGGAAGTTCATCTTTGGTGGTTATTGTTGTAAACTTGTAAAAATCGCAGTTAAAACTTAAGAATATAAAACGTGTACAACAATATACGAGGCGTGTGTATTTGTAAAACAAAAGGTTTGCAATAATATACGAGTAAGTACATTTTAAATTGTGTTTTCTTTGTTAGCTATAAAAGATTCCCGCCACAATCTGAACTGATAAAAGTGGACCCCTATAGTTCAATGATCTTAACTTAATGATATATAAATTAAACTATTTCAATATTAAATAATGCACTTTAGTCCACGGGGCTCCACTGATTTATCAGTTCAAGCTGTGCCACCTTGAGTAGTAGCTTAACAGTTAGCCTCTTACAATCGAACTCTGTAAGACGAAAGCATTACCATGTATATGTAATTTGATTTAAAGGCGCTATCGATTGAAAGGGGCTAATGTCGTAAACACAACTAACAAACACAAATTATTTATTACCTACTTGTACAGAGTCGACGCGTGAATATAATATAAGAAAAGAATTAGTGCCAATCACTATCCTTCACATATAAGTGATTGTTTTGGCGTACATCTATACTAATATTATAAAGCTGAAGAGTTTGTTTGTATGTTTGATGACAGAAGTTTTAAAATAAATAAATAAATAAATCCTGAACGTCACCATACCTCCAAAGTTACTATTCCTCGTGGACGAAGTCGCGGGCACTGCTAGTAAATACTTACTCTCCATCTCTCTCAGAGATATTCGGGCTGGTAAGCAATACAAAACTCTTATCGCAGGCTTTTTGTTTTATTAGAAGGTAAGTATCTACGCTTTTTATATTATTTTATTAGTATTGTAGGATTAAAAAACTTAAGAAATATAATGACTGAATGTAAAATAATAGTAAACCTAAGTAATTAGTTTAAAACCATATAATCAATATTATAATATATACTTACTAGAATAAATTATTATGACATCTACTACCTATTCTTACCATTTTATAGTAATCATAATACTACTTGCGTGATCATTATAATGTATTCATTTTCATTCTAAGCTCTCTGAAACTTATTTATTCTTTGGAACACCTGTAGGTACTCTTAAAATTCGAAATAAATTTGCATGAGTATACCTACGCCCTGTGGCGGCCATAAAATAGTGTCAAATGTTGTGATTTCGGTGCGGCGGCAACGATTGTTGTATACGATTTCAAAAGAAGCCGCCGGCGCGTGTATCATAACCATGTATTTCCGAAAAACGGCAAATTTCTTTGAGAAGTAACTACAAAACCTTTGATGCCGCATTATCAAAGTGCCGATGACTAAAACATAACTATGCATGCACTCAGTTTGATTTTAATGGATATTTTTTTATTCGCTATGTAGGTATGTTTATGGTATTAGTCGTAATACGCATAGGTCCAGTTTTTCATATTCTTTGATACAGTTTTTTGCGTCTCATAGATTTCCTAAGCGTACCTATACACCGAACTGTTACACCTAACTATTCCGTGAAATAGCGCTAAGTCCTAGCTGCAAGACGCAAGAGTCTTGCAGGCTATGTCTTGTTCTTGCGCAAGTCTTGCATGGTCAGTCTTGGTCTTGGTCTTGCTAAAAATACGCGGTCTTGTTCTTGGTCTTGGTCTTGCAAAAACGCAAGAACAAGACCAAGACTGCAAGACCGAGACTGAATTTGGGCAACACTAGTGACATAAATTAATGTTGTATTAATAGTTTTTTTTACACACGCTATTCTTTGGTAAGACTGTAAGAAGAGATTGTAAAAATTATTGTTTCGTATGACCATAAATTGTAATCTACCCTAATGTATTCAAGTGGTAGTGCCACGCTGTATACCTTCGGGTTACAGCCGAATGGGCCGGCACGCCCGGGGAAGTACCACTCTCTCACTTAAAATCGGCGTAAAGTGGTGGCTATGCTACCGCGTTTCGTCCGGTAAGTGAGAGTTCCGGAGGCCCAATCCCCCTCCCCCCCAAAACTTGATGGTTGTGCAGAATTTGGTTAAATTACCCCAGGAGGGTACCATCAGCGACAGCGGTGGAGAATCCCTCTCTGGGCATCCATGCTCAGGACGTACACCGCCTGAGCAGGGATGCCCAGGCTGCCCTCCGAATTCTGGGGGGGGCAATTTTGCGCTCGCCACTGTTCGGGGCAAGCGGAGCAGGCATCATAAGGCAACCCCTACCACCCTCGCTGTGGACTTCTGCAACATAAGGGGACTCAACTCCAACCTCAACGCCGTTCACTACCATCTGGAAACGGCGAAGCCGGCCTTGCTCTTTCTAACCGAGACCCAGATATCTTCTCCTGCCGATACGACTTTTCTCTCGTACCCTGGGTACCAATTGGAACATTCTTTTATACCACGAGCTGGGGTATGCGTTTACGTCAGAGATGATATCTGTTCTCGACGCCTCGGCAGCCTTGAAGGACAGGACCTATCGATTATCTGGCTACGTGTAGACTGCGATGATCATCCGCGAATCTATGCGTGCCTTTATAGGTCCCATAGCGGTAATGCCGAAACCGACCGACTGGTTGAGCACGTCCAAATGGCTACAGATTCCGTGCTTCAGCAGATTCCATCCGCAGAGATCATTATTCTGGGTGACTTTAATGCTCACCACGCAGAATGGCTCGGCTCACGCACCACCGATCATGCGGGTAGATCTGTTCTGGACTTCGCTCTAGCATATGATCTGACACAACTGGTCAACTCGCCAACGCGAATACCGGATGTGGAGGATCATACACCTTCCCTGTTGGACCTTCTGCTGACTTCGCATCCGGATGGCTATCAGGTTATCGTCGATCCCCCTCTGGGCTCGTCTGACCACTGTCTCGTCCGGAGTACAGTGCCGGTTGTGCGGTACTCACGGCCTCGCTTTGTTGGGTGCCGCCGAGTATGGCACTACAAGTCAGCAGATTGGGATGGGATGCGGTCTTTTTTTGCATCGTACCCATGGGGGCAGATTTGTTTCTCGCCGGATGATCCGAACGCTGCTGCTGACTCTGTTGCCGATGTGGTGCTTCAGGGTATGGAACTATTCATTCCTTACTCTGCAGTACCCATCGGTGGAAAGTCCCAGCCTTGGTTTGGTCGTTTCTGCAAAACGGCATCACGCCGAAAGTGGGAAAGCTATCAAACCTGGGCTAATGCATCTGCGTCTCGTGATGTAAATACCAGCGCATTCAAAAAGGAATATAACTCTGCCTCTAGGTCCCTCAAAAACGTGATTGCTAGGGCGAAGACGGAGTACATTGGCAGAATTGACGAGAGACTGGTGCGTCTCCCTTCAGGAACACGAGCGTTCTGGTCTCTCGCTAAGGCTGTCTTAGGGAATTTCTGTCAGTCCTCTTTTCCACCTCTGCACAGGGACGGTGAGTCATTAGCCCATACCGCGAAAGAGAAAGCTGATCTTTTAGGCTCTCTCTTCGCGTCGAACTCGACTCTGGATGACCAAGAAAAATCTCCAACAACAATTCCGCGGTGTGATAGCACGATGCCGGAGGTTAAATTCCGGCAAAGTGCAGTTCGTAAAGCACTTCTTTCCTTGGACATTCATAAGTCGAGCGGACCCGATGGTATCCCTCCAATCGTGCTACGGACATGTGCTCCCGAGTTGGCACCGGTCTTAACGCGTCTTTTCCGGCAATCCTACACATTAGGCGTCGTCCCGAATTCCTGGAAGACAGCTTTGGTGCATCCGATCCCTAAAAAAGGCAACCGCTCAGACCCGTCCAATTATAGGCCTATAGCCATCACCTCCTTGCTCTCCAAGATAATGGAGTCCCTTATTAACTGCCAGCTCCTGCGGTACCTAGAGGAGAATCAGCTGATTAGTGACCGCCAGTACGGTTTCCGTCGGGGTCGCTCAGCCGGTGATCTTCTAGTTTACCTTACTCATAGGTGGGCTGAAGCAGTTGAGAGCAAGGGGGAGGCATTAGCAGCCAGCTTGGACATAGCGAAGGCCTTCGATCGCGTATGGCACAAAGCGCTTCTTTCGAAGCTTCCTTCCTATGGGCTTCCCGGGAAATTATGCAATTGGATTACCAGCTTTTTGGCAGATCGGAGCATCAAGGTCGTTGTCGACGGTGCATGCTCTGACTTAAAATTCGTCAATGCTGGTGTTCCACAAGGCTGTGTTATATCACCTACTCTGTTTCTTCTGCATATCAATGATTTGTTGCAAATCGGGAACATTCATTGCTATGCAGACGACAGTACCGTTGACACCTTATACACCGGCCGCGCTAATATTTCTCGGGAAAACGTCGAAGAGAACCGGAACAAACTTGTGTCTGAAATCGAGTCTTCATTAAACGAAGTCTCGAATTGGGGCCGGCTAAATCTAGTCCATTTCAACCCCAAAAAGACGCAAGTTTGCGCGTTAACCGCTAAAAAAACACCATTTGTCGTATCTCCACGATTTGAGAACATTCCGATAGCCGCTACAGGTAGTATCGGAATACTTGGCGTTGATATTTCGAGCCTCGTTCAGTTCCGCGGTCAATTGGAAGGCAAAGCCAAATTGGCTTCAAAAAAGCTGGGCGTGCTCAGCAAGGCGAGACAGTATTTCACGTCGGCCCATCGCCTAAAACTTTACAAGGCGCAAATTCGGCCTCACATGGAGTACTGCTCTCACCTCTGGGCGGGTGCTCCCCAGTACCAGCTCCTTCCATTTGACCGCATCCAACGTAGAGCGGCTCGAGTTATCGACGATCAAGCCCTTTCCGATCTCCTTGATCCTTTGGCTTTGCGTAGAGATGTCGGATCACTCTGCATCTTCTACCGAATTTTTCACGGGGAATGTTCCGAGGAATTGTTCGGATTAATCCCGGCTGCTGAATTTCACCTTTCGCCGGCGGTTTTTCCGAACCGATACGACATGGGAACCTTCAAGAAAAGAGCCTACTCCTTTCTCAAAGGCCGGCAACGCACCTGCAAGCCCCCGGGTGTTGCAGATGTCCATGGGCGGTGGTAGTCACTTTCCATCAGGTGAGCCTCCTGCTCGTTTGCCACCTATGCCATAAAAAAAAAAAAAATCTACCCAGTGAACCGGATGTAATTGCAGACAGCGTTGCCATCACTGTAGGGGGCCAGTTACCCCGGGGCCTATGCGGGCTTGCGTGGGTACCTGGATAGCTCATTGTCTCATTGTATTTCGTGTGAATCGTCTCAGTATTGAATCGACGCTTATAAGTGTTCAAAGTGTTTCATTTCGTGTATAAGGAGCCTGCTGGCGTTTATTCAACTTATTTTCATGTTATTTAAGCTGGCTATGCTATGAGCGGTGTTTAACATTCCGTATTAGATAAATGTGAGCTGAGATGGCCCAGTGGTTAGAACACGTGCATCTTAACCGATGATTGCGGGTTCAAACCCAGGCAAGCACCACTATGTATATGTGCTTAATTTGTGTTTATAATTCATCTCGTGCTCGGCGGTGAAGGAAAACATCGTGAGGAAATCTGCATGTGTCTAATTTCGAAATTACTACATTTGCATTCCACCAACCCGCATTGGAACAGCGTGGTGGAATTTGTTCCAAACCCTCTCCGTAATAGGCCTTATCGCAGCAGTGGGATATTTACAGGCTGTTACTTTACTTTTACTTTTTACTTTTATTAGATAAATGGTAGTTTTATTTCATCATATATAATCTATTATAAATGTATTTATAATAGATTTCTACAGTTTAAAAGAAATGTAAGTATTCGAGTCTCGGGTATACGGAACCTAAAAAATCCGGCGAGCTAGTCACGCTCGACTTAATGTAGGTGCCATCTGCTAACGATCGGGACTTTTTATTTACACCATTCAAGTCGACCTGAATACTAATCTTTCCAGCATTCGCCCAGCATTTTAGGTCTTATTGCTTTTATCTATTGATAAAGCTGATATTTCATCCAATAGTTCATTGCGTATTTTGCGTGACTATAAATACGTATGAGACAACATCACATACATTAATCTGATACCAATGTAAGTAGCTAAAGCACTTTGGAAAATCAGAAGTAACGAAGGTACTACAACACCCAGACCCAAGACAACATAGAAAACTAATGATAATCTACATTGACTCGGCCGGGAATCGAACCCGGGACCTCGGAGTGGCGTACCCATGAAAACAGGTCTACACACCACTCGACCACGGAGGTCGTCAAAGTTGAGTTGTCAGAACCAAAATGACCTTGTAGTTACGTTGACTACCTAGTATAAAACAAAGTCCCCCGGCCGCGTCTGTCTGTATGTTCACGATTAACTCCAAAACTACTGAACGGATTTTCATGCGGTTTTCACTAATAGACAGAGGAATTCCTTAGGGGTAGGTAGGTGTATAATTAGTTTAGCTCAATCAAAAGTATAACACCTCGCCTCATTGCCTCCACTGGTGAAAGGAGGGCTGGTTCGTTTTTTGCCCAGAGGATCGGAATTGCGATTCAACGGGGAAATGCTGCTAGCATTCTTGCCACCATTCCACGCGGTCAAGATTTATACAGCTACTAGTTTTAGTTCATATTTGTATATATATATTAAGGTCGTTGTGTAAATATGTTGAAATAGAACGACAATTGATAACATGTCGGAAAAAAAACAACAAAGAATATAAATAAAAAGTAAACTTATATCACCCGTGGAAAGTCGGGAAGGGCCACTCGTAATCCATAATAACAGGTTCAGATACAGGCAAGCACCACTGAATTTTCATGTGCTTAATTTGTGTAATTATAATTCATCTTGTGCTCAATACTTAAGGAAAATATCGTAAGGAAACCTGCACGTTTAATTACAATGTAATTCTGCCACATGTATATCCAAGGTGGATTACGTTCCAAAGCTTTTCCTCAAAGGGAGGTTTTAGTCCAGAAATGCGATATTTAAGGGCTCATAGTTTTATCCCAGTTCCCGATTGGAATTTACTTAATCAATTCCATGCATGCATCTTGAAATTACCCCTTAAGGAATTTCTTTTCATAACAACAACAGCCTGTAAATTTCCCACTGATGGGTTTAGGCCTCCTCTCCCTTTGAGGAGAAGGTTTGGAACATATTCCACTACGCAGTTCCAATGCTTTTTGGTGGATAATTTCTGTATATTCCTTTTTGTTTATTTTTAACGAGCGATCAGCCCCAGATTCGTAAGGGCGCACCCTATAACACTCGTGAATAATGTATCTTTCTACCAACAAAATATTTCCAGAATCAGATCATTTGCTCTACAGATTACCCCTCTTTGTACATAAGTATAGATTTAACATTTAATCCTATTTAACTTTGAAATACAAAAAAATATCTCCGTTTTTCTTTTATTTGTTTTGTCATGATACGAAGTTATTTGAACATTTAATTTTTAATTGTTTAATCTTGCTAGCTGGTCTATTAGGGGATTACGGGGTAAGGTGAGCATTTGACCGACTTCAAAATAATGATATTAATGCTTCTTTAAATATTCGTATTGGTAAATTTTCGAAGTCAGATTTTATTAATATAGAAAGGTGAAGAATTCCTTCAATATAATTTTATATATAAATGCAAATAATTAATTAAAATAAATTAATAATTATTGAAAAATATCACATTCATACTCGGATCTCAATGTAATTAAAGCACTTGTGTTATGGAAAATCAGAAGTAACGACGGTACCACAAACACCCAATACAAGAGAACATACAAAATGAATGAACCTTTTCTACATCAGCCGGGAATCGAACCCGGGACCTCGGAGTGGCGTGCCCATGAAAACCGGTGTACACACTCGACCGAGGAGGTTATCAAAATTGTTATTATGACAAATGTCAATTGTTACATCACCACAAATTTAAACAATTATAATTGTAATTTCAAATAAAATAAACATTATGAAATAAGATTGTGATATCAATTCTAAGCGACTTAACAAGATTGACGGTTTAGCGAGCGACTTCATTATATAGTTATGACGTCACATGTACACGTCAAAATATTCACTTTCATCATATTTTCATAACGCGCCTAAAGATATGTATTATCATAATACCATAGGAAGAGCAGAACATGTTACCGACACCTTTTATTTAACCCGAACATATATTTTATGGAGCCTTCGTAGATGTTTCGACAGAGGTGAATACTTTTTTATGTGTTTGTTTGTCAGAGAACGTGACTTTAGATCAGGTTATTGTTCTTTCGTATTTTACGAGTTGTGGTTTACGTACTTTATACTGCTGTCTGAGTTTACGATTTTTGAAACTTTCATCCTTAATATAATAAAAATTTAAGACTTCGGGAATACAACGTGAATACCGTAGCGAACAACGGGATCGTCTTTTTTTATTCAAAGTAACTAACAGTAAGTTTGGGATGTGATATGTATCACATCACTACATATTATAAAACAAAGTAGCTTTCTCTGTCCCTATGTCCCTTTGTTCGTCCCTATTTAAGCTTATTAAATCTTTAAGCTACGCAACGGATTTTGATATTTTTTTTAATAGATAGAGTGATTCGAGAGGAAGGTATTTGTATATAATACATGGGAAACATAGTATAGAAACACTGATAATTTTAGAAGATTGTATTGTGACGTCGTAAATAAACAAATTCTGTAGTATATTAGTATCAGTATTGCACCCGTGCGAGTGTGAAGCCGGGGCGAGTCGCCAGTCAAATATATATAAGACATTTAGTAAAGTCAAATTAACAGAAAAAGAGTGGGGTTCCCTGTTGGAACGATTTTGCATTTGTTACTTGCTGGTAGGGCTATGTGCAAGCCCGTCTGGGTCCCACTCATCAGATATTCTACCGCTATAATTAATCAAATCAGCTTTCGTATAATAATCAAAAAAAATTAGATAATAATACAGTTAATAAATAAATTTGATTAATTTAACAATAGTAATAATTAATCACAACATTGAATAATTATTACTATACAAATATTATAATACAGTTTAAGATAAGGATATCTTTGAAGCCCTATAATAGGCTTTCGATTATCTATTGTAAAAATAAAAAATAATATTATGTACAAAAGTATACTTAAATATTTACATTTTCAGTAATAATATTATATTTAAAATAAAAGTCGTAATTTTTAGTCTATATATCACGTGACCTAAAACAAGAGCCGCCAGGGTGTGACGTAAGATAGACAAAAACAGTCGTTTCAGTATCATCTGGCACTTTGATAAACAACTTTTCTGTAGTTTTAATGCTAGTTGTACATTATACACCAACAGCGATTATATTTCACTCTTTTCTTAAAAAACGTGGAATATTTATAGCTTTTAACGCTGAGTGCCAATCGTATATACATAACTGTTTTTATCAATATGACGTCAGACAAAAGTGACAGCGTTGATGCGGGAACAAAAAAGCTTTAAAACTTAATTAATTTTAAGGCAAAAAACGTGTTTACTTGGCCGACATATATTTTTGTTTCTTCTAGGATCTAATATTAATCTGTTATGTTGATAATTTATTGTTATAATTATTGTCAAATCTACTTCATACCATTTCAATTACATTACTGAATCAAATAATTTCACAACGATACTCTTAGAGAAAGAAAAAGATAAAAACTGCTGTGCCACATCTGCGCTATCGTCTCGGCTTAATTACTGAACTAACACCTCCCTCCCCTTTCTGTCCTTGTTCCCGTCACTGTGACACACTTTTAAATTTGATCAGATTGTTTAATAGTGTACATATTTGGTACTTCATACAATATTAAATTAAAGATAAAAAGTGTGATCTTAGTATTTATTGATTTCTAGTAAGGATATACATATATATATATAAATTTCATTGTACTTTACAGACATACTCTGTAATAACAAAGTTAGAGTAACTATAGAGTTTTTTGATACTTCCTCTGGGTAGTAATATCGAACTGGGAGGTTTTACATTTAATTTATCACCAACATGACGTTTCAGTTTTCTCTTATAAGTAATAATACTTGAATAAAGAATATTTTGATTTGCTTTCAATGGCGTTAACAATACACTTTATACCTTGGTAGTTAAGTAATGTAAGTAAAGTAACAGCCTGTAAATTAACCACTGATGGGCTAAGGCCTCCTCTCTCATTAAGGAGAGGGTTTGGAACATATTCCACCATGCTGTTCAAAAGCGGGTTGGTGGAATGCACATGTGGCAGAAATTCGATGAAATTAGATTCATGCAGGTTACCCCACGATGTTTTCCTTCACCGCCAAGTATGAGATGAATTATTTATTTATTTATTTATTTATTTATTAAGATCCTCCAGGAGTAAATACATTAACACAATATTAGTAACAATAACAACATAAAGCTTAAAACTAAATGCATTACCTATAAAGGAGAATACCTCATGCAATGTGGATATAAAAGGAGCTTACACGATAAAAATATGTACATTTACAAGTTTAAAAATATTATGCTAATTGAAAAGTTACAAAAAAAAAAATATACTTAACAAAAAGATTTGCAAAAAAAAAAAGAGATTTTTAAAAAAAAAATGATAACGAAACAATAACAATCAAATGGCTAATAATTCTAACATTTTCTTACGGAACTTAGATAAAGAGTCACCAAATGGATCAAGGGAGGCACTGTGCTCGTTTAAGATTTTACAAAAACGTGCCACAGGTGAGTTACTTCCTAAGACGGTTTTACGAAAAGGTCTTACTAATGGCGCTATCGGTTTTCGTGGGTATCTAGCAGGAACATTTAAATTTATTCTAGAAACTAGAAAAGAATTATCATATAAACTATTTAGAGATTTGTATAAAAACGTTAAATCTAGCATGTCACGCCGTTGACTTAAGGAAATAATTTTGAAGTACTTTAGTCTGTCATTGTAGGTAGGAAGTAATTTGGCTTTACCTAAAGAAAATGTAAGATGGTAAAGAAAACGTTTTTGAATTCTCTCTAGTCTTAAACTGTGAGTTGCGTAATGTGGCCTCCACACAGCACTTGCATATTCCAAAATGCTCCTGACAAAACTGTTGAACAATATGATCTTAGTTTTTGGATTTCGAAACAGTTTACCGTTTCTGATAACGAAACCCAACATTTTAGATGCCCTGCTAATTATGTTGTCCATATGTGATATAAAAGTTAATTTTTTATCAAAGACCACCCCAAGATCCCTAATCGTATCTACGGATTTGATATGATTGCCAGCTATATTATAATGCGTACTAATCTCATTATAATTTCTAGTGAAAGATATCCATGAACATTTATCTGGGTTGAGTTTCATACCATTATTTTGACACCAGTTGTACAATTGTGTTAAATCATCTTGTAAAAGGATTGTATCATTTGAATTCCCAATGATTTTAAGAAGTTTTACATCATCAGCGTACAAATATGGGGTAGAATATTTAAGAGAACTAGTTAGGTCGTTTATGAATATATTGAATAATAACGGGCCTAAGTGTGAGCCCTGTGGAACTCCAGATATTACTTTGCGTTTACTAGATTGAAAACCGCTGGCAACAACATAAAAATGTCTGCTAGTAAGATAAGACTCAAGTAATCCTAACAGTGACCCTGTGAGACCACAAACGGACAGTTTTAAAATAAGAGCAGAAAATGGCACAAGGTCAAAAGCCTTACTTAGGTCAGTATAAATAACATCTACTCTTTTATTTCTATCGACAGATTCAAATAAAATTTCTGAGAAATTCACTAAGTTCGTACATGTAGACCGTCCAGCAACAAAGCCATACTGATGATTACTGAACAAGCATCTAACATGGTTGTAAATATATGGGTAAATTAATGACTCAAACACTTTTCCAAATATCGAGAGAATTGAAATGGGCCTGTAGTTTTTCACATTATTTTTCTCACCACTTTTGAAAATGGGAACTACTTTTGCAGTCTTCCATTTCGAAGGAAATATCCCCAATCGTAGCGAAGTGTTGAATATAATTGTGAGGGGCAGAGCAAGATTTGATGAGCATTTTACTATGTAAATTGGGGGAATGTTGTCAGGTCCAGAACCTTTATTGCTATCCAAACACTTTAATTTTTCTAGAACGTCGGATTCTTTCAATTGAATTAGCGCTAAACTGCTATTGATTCTACTGTCCAAGGTTTTAAGAATATAATCAATATTATGGGAAGGTACTTTATTTTCTTCATAAACTGATGAGAATTGTGATGCAAATAAATCACAAATACTTGGGCCATCACTCGCTATAACTTCATTTCGCCTCATGGTTGCTGGATAAGTGCTAGCTTTGTTGTTTTTCTTTCTTTTTATATACGACCAAAAATATTTAGTATTAGATTTTATTTTCTCTTCCGCGAATTTATGATACGAATTATAGCACTCCAGTGATAGCTTGTCGCATCTTTTCTCTAAAATGGACAGTGACACCCCATCCATTGGGTTTTTATATTTCTTAAATCTTATTCTTATCTTTTCTTTTTCTTTTATTCTTTTAATGAGAGTTTTATTGAACCATGGGGGGTACTTAAAAGTGTTTTTAACAATTATGTTAGGCGTATGAAGTTCTATGGAATTTTGTATAATAGCGTAGAAGCAGTTCACCATTTCATCTACATCATTAATCCCTGCAAACGTTTCGACCCAATTTACGTTGCTGAGGAATTCATTTATTGCATTGAAATTTGATTTAAAATAATTATATTTCTTTGTGTTAAGATTTTTATTCAGGTTTTTCTGCGAATTATCTTCTAGATCAATATTGATGTTAAGAGGTGGATGTAGAGGATCCACACGACTTAATTCGTTTGTTGAAGGGTCAACTGTGAGAGTTATTAATTCATCATTAAAGAGAACTAAGTCCAAGATTTTATTCATATGGTTTTTTACACGATTAAATTGACGGAAACAGTTTGTGTGCAAGAAATCTATTAAAGATTGAGCTAAGATGGTAGTGTGATATCCATCGAGGTGACTTTCAGCCAAGTTCCAATCGATACAACTTAAGTTAAAATCTCCTATAATAATTGTTCTATAGTTAATTAATTCAGAGATACAATTATAATTATCCATAAAATTATCTAAGACCAATTTATTGACAGGTGGAGGAATGTAGGCTGCACAAATAGCTAATTTAATAGATTTACTTATATCAAGAACAATCCATAAGTCTTCACATGTACTTTCCCAAAGGCCCATTCTGCGAGAGTTTAGTCTATTTGATACAGCAACCAATACCCCTCCTCCGTCTTTTTTCTTAGAGTTAAACTTATCTCTATCCCTTCTATAAACATTATAATCAGCGCTAAACATTTCAGAGTCCAAAATACTATTACTTAACCACGTTTCAGTCAATACAATGATGTCATATTTATTGCAACAAACATTTCTATACAGATCATGAGTTTTTGTCCGCAAGCCTTTAACATTTTGGTAATATATATTTAGTTGATTGAATTTTAAAATAATTTGAACCAATATGCGTGCTATTAAAATAGGTAAGAATAATTAATTTAACTTATCAAGGCAGTCCATATTGCTTATAAGTTTGTAGTCTGAATTGTCCGTTTTTCGCATATATATGCGCCCACTCCGTACCCAAACATGCCTGTAATTCAGTTCCTTAGACTTGCGCCTTGCAGCAGCATGAAGTAATTTATTGGCTGGGGATAAATGTTCACATACATATACAGGTACTATATTTCCTCCAATACCAAGGTGAGAACTGTTTAATTTTCCTGAGGGATTCTTTTTATTGAATTTAATAACGGCTGCTAAAAGCTGATCTCGAACTAACGGTGTGCTCAGCTGTAGAATAATAGGTCTTGGTCGCTTTGAACTAGAATCAATTTTTGCGATGCGGGTACAATTCTGAATTTTGCTGTCGTCAAGGTCAAAACCAACGGCGTTTGACAGCTGTTTTGCGATTTTGATTAAGTTTTCGTTTTTCGACTCCGGTACACACTGGATTTCGATGTTGGTGGCTCGTGATCTTTGTTCAATCTGATTTATTCTGTTTGTAAGATTTAAAACAGTAGATTGAAGAGATTGGTTTTCCTGTTGTAATTTTATAGTCAACTCAGAGTATGTACTGACTTGTTTTTTTATGTCATCATACTGATTACTTATAAATGACACGGATTCCTGTAGATCTGCAATTTTGGTTTCTATGTTTTTTAGGTGAGTACTAACAGTGGATAAAATTGTTTTGTTGATGTTTTCTATTAGAGTAGTCATCTCCTTTTCAATAACTTCACTCACGATAACACGTACTTGTTCCTGGGTTACGGCTGCAGTTACATTCATAGACGTTGGAGAACTAAGCGCCTGTCTTTTGTGCGGTCTTTTGGTGACATTACAATCACTTGTCTTAGTAAGGTTATTACTTAGTCGCACAGGCGTTTCATCATGTCTGACTCCTTTTGGTGTTGATCCATTGCATTTTGGACAAATCCAATTATTACAATTGCCAGTACTTAATTTAACACCCAAGCAACCACAGTGATATGCTACATTGCATGTTGAGCATAGGATGTGTTCATCTTCGTCTGAACTTAAACTACAACATCCACAATTTATACGTTTGTCAGCCATGTTTCAATAATTGCTACAAAGACCCACTATTTAAATTCGATAAGGCGAATACTTTAAAACAAAGAAAAAGTTGAGATTACGCCAGGGTTTGAACACTGATTCTTCGAGTTGTCACCTAACTATCGCACCGTAGGACCAATCGTTTGATAATTGAAACGGTGAATTTGTCCTACTATAGAGTCATTAGCGATTTTAACAAACAAATAAATAAATAAAAGGAGGGTATAGCAGCGTACTTTGTTAGATTTTACACTACATACATTATAATAATCCCTTTGTAGTGAGCTTATATTTAGCAATTTTCAACACTTTTTGTTTGTATCACACTGAGTTTTGCCACTTATCACTTAACTTGCTGATTAGTACAGTCAATCAAATAGATTTTACAATTATGCTATAACTTTTACTATTATTATTCGAATAAGATGTACAGAGCTCAAAAGAAACACGTCTATCTCCGTCAGCGCCTCGCTTACGTACGTACGTAATTATAAACACAAATTAAGCACATATATATAGTGGTGCTTACCTGGGTTTGGACCCGTAATCATCGATTAAGATGCCCGCGTTCTAACAACTGGGCCATCTCGGCTCGCCTTGGTAGTTAAAATTAATCAAATTTGAACACATATTGATATATATTTTTATCTTCTAATAAATAAATTAAATTATTTAAATTCTAGTCGAAAAATCGGCTTTATCTGCGCCATTTATAAAACAATAACAATTGCACACAAAGCGTCGCACTGCTTCTTTTAAGTTTTGCCCTTCCTTTCTCCAGGATTCAAATTATCTACATAGCAAAATTTCATCCAAATCCAATCAGCGGTTTAAGTGTGTAGAGGACTAAGCATGAGGTAACAGACGGAGGCTTTTGAAATTTATTATATTAGTAAATATTCTTATTTTACTCTTGATTTTTTTTACCCATGCAAAACCGGGCGGGTCGCTAGTTTCAAAATATATAAAATATAATTCCAAGAAATTGACATTTTATTTTCAATTACAATAAATTGTTTATTGATAAATTATGAAAAATAATTTTCCCTTCGAATTTTATATAAGTATTATTAGTAAATTATTATAAACGTGTTATTTTTAATATAATTTCATTTTTATTTTTTTTACCGACTTCGATAAAATTAATTACGAATTGTGATTGAAAGAAATTTTATTCAACACAAGTAAGAAAAAGTAATAAAATTGCACATTTTTGAAGAATTGCTTAAACTTCTATTTTTATTTCATCTCAACTGGAGATATTGCGAGAGTCAAAAATTGAGGGATCCGTACCCTGATGGTACCTAGACAGACAAACGCAGCGATCTTCTAAATTTTCTGAGGTATCTACAGGAACTATACAATAGTTTCCTATTTTCCTAAAACAATCTCATCGTACCGAAGTTTTGCTTCGAAAACAAAATCGTAACTAACATCGCCGGCCGCACAATACGCACGATCCATTTGTTAATTCCGACCGTTACCGTCCGCGAGAAACGATTGCAAATGAAAACTTCCCCGTATTGCAAATAATTTGATTCCGGAGGTTTTATTATTGGGCCGCCACCTTTCGCCTTTAATTATTTCATTTCCACCTTCGTTTAAATGTTTTCCACGTCAACGAATATTTTTTTTTGGAATATTTTTTTGAATTTCGAACGTTGTTGTTAAATAAAAGTTTCTCATTAAGCGACTTCAAAAAGGTATCTATGTAAATATATGTATGTATATATAATTCAATTATGCACAACAAAAACAACAACATCCTGTAAATTTCCCACCGAGGAGAAGGTTTGGAACATATTTCACCACGCTGTTCCAATGCGGGTAAGTGTATTACACATATGGCAGAATTTCTGTGCATTTAGACACATGCACGTTTCCTCACGATGTTTTCCTTCACCGCCGAGCACGAGATGAATTATAAACACAAATTAACCCCGCAATCATCGGTTAAGATGCACGCGTTCTAACCAATGGGCCATCTAGGCTCTATATATATCTTTTTGAAAGGCCGGCAACGCACCTGCAAGCCCCCTGGTGTTGCAGATGTCCATGGGCGGTGGTAGTCTCTTTCCATCAGGTGAGCCTCCTGCTCGTTTGCCAACTATGCCATAAAAAAAAAAAAAAAATATATATATATATATATATATTTTTTTTAATTGTGTTATCTTATGTAATAGAGATTTCTAGCCAGAAAAACGTATGTAAAATGCCATACCAAAATCAGCTTAGCAAAAATTTATTCACACACATATATATGTATAAATTAATTTTCGGCTATTATATACACATATGTGGGTATATATATATATATATATATATATATATATATATATATATATATATTATTCATCATCATCATCATCAACAGCCTATTTTTGTCCACTGTTGGACATAGGCCTCTCCCAGTGCACGCCACTGTGGTCTTTCTCCGGCTACTCGCATCCAGCTCCTGCCTGCCGCCTTGCGTATATCGTCACTCCACCGTGCCTGAGGACGTCCTACACTACGTTTGCCGAGACGCGGTCTCCACTCTAGAACACGTTTTCCCCAACGGTTGTCGGTTCTACGACAAATATGACCAGCCCACTGCCACTTCAGCTTACTAATCCGGTGGGCTATGTCGATGACTTTGGTTCTTTGACGGATAACCTCATTTCTGATGCGATCCCTCAAAGAAACGCCGAGCATAGCCCTTTCCATAGCACGCTGAGCGACTTTAAGTTGGTGGACCAGCCTTGTCGTGAGTGTCCACGTTTCGGCTCCGTATGTCATGACGGGTAGGACGCACTGATTGAAGACTTTCGTCTTAAGGCACTGTGGGATCGACGATGTTAGGATTCGACGTAACTTCCCAAACGCTGCCCAACCCAGCTGAATTCTTCTATTCACCTCGTCCTCAAGGTTGTTTCTACCTAATCGCAGAGTCTGCCCGAGGTAGACATATTTTTGAACAACTTCGAGAACGGTACCGTGTATCGTAGTCGGTTCCGGTAGAACATGTTCATTGAACATGACCTTGGTTTTATCCAAGTTCATCCGTAGGCCGATACGCATAGAAGAATCAGCCAGCTCGTTCAGCATTTGTTGTAGGTCCTGCAGCGTTTCTGCCACGATGACGATGTCGTCTGCGAATCTCAAGTGAGAGATGTATTCGCCATTGATGTTAATGCCACGTCCTTTCCAGTTCAGCGTCTTGAACATATCCTCCATTGCATTAGTGAACAATTTGGGGGAAATAACGTCCCCTTGTCTCACTCCTCGATGCAATGGTATGGGATTTGTTTGCTGATTTTGTACTTGGACGGACATGGTGGCAGCTTCGTAGAGACATCTCATCACTTGGATGTATCGCCAATCAACTTGGCAACGCTGCAGGGACTCCAGAACAGCCCAGATTTCAACCGAGTCAAAGGCCTTCTCATAGTCCACGAATGCAAGACACAGGGGCCGATTATACTCATGGGACTTCTGTATAATCTGCCGCACTGTATGGATGTGGTCTATGGTGCCGTATCCGGTCCGAAACCCGGCCTGCTCCGGGGGTTGGAATTCGTCGAATCTTCGCGCAAGACGGTTCGTGATCACTCTTGAAAACAGCTTATAGACATGGCTCAGTAGGGATATGGGACGATAGTTCTTCAGCAGGGTTTTGTCTCCCTTTTTGAAGAACAGGACGACCACACTCCTACTCCACGCCTCCGGAGTTCTCCCTTCGAAGAGGACAGAGTTAAAAAGCGTCTGAAGTTCCCTAAGTACCGGTTTACCTCCCGCTTTTAATAGCTCTGTGGTAACGCCGTCCTCTCCAGGGGCTTTTCCATTTTTAAGCTGTCCAAGAGCAGTCTCGATTTCGCCAATACTGACTTCAGGCAGGTCTTCGGAGAAATGGCGTGTTAATGTAGCTCTAGGATCCTCATTTTCGGGATCAGGTCGAGATGCATGCGATGCGTATAACCGGCCGTAGAAGTCCTCTACTTTCGAAAGTACTGCCGGCTTAGAAGAAACGACTTCTCCACTTGCTGTGGTCAACTTCGTCAGGTGGCTCCTTCCAAGAGATTGTACGAACACTTTAGACCCCCGATTCTGCTCAATAGCTCTTTTTATTGCAAGAGTATTGGAGCACCGGAGGTCGTGTCGTACGCGCCTGCTGATCTCTTGGTTTAATTGCCGTTTCTCTGACGAAGTGACAGGTGGGTTTTCACGTCGTTTCTTCATGAGCCCCAAAGTCTCTTCCGAAAGGTTCGACTTCCTGCCCTTACGCTGCATGCCACAATATCTCGTGCCTTCTTCCCTGAGAATTCGAACTACATTTTCGAGGTTCTGGTTTACGTCCGTTGTGGTTTCCACGGCAGCGAATCGGTTCTCCAGGATTGACTGGAATGTTTCAGATCCCGCAATGGTTTGGAGCAGCTTTGGTCGGAGCGTGGACTTCATCAGACGGGCGCGCTCGGCCTTAAAATTGATATTCAGAGAGCCTCGGAGGAGTCGGTGATCACTACCGGTATTGAACCTGTTAATCACTGAGACGTCTCTGAATATATGCCTCTTGTCCGTCATTATGAAGTCGATCTCGTTTTTCGTCATAGTGTCGGGGCTTTGCCACGTCCACTTCCTTTGCGGCTGCTTCTTGAAGAAGGAGTTCATCAAGAAGAGCCCCTCCCGTTCGAGGAAGTTGACAAGCATTTGCCCCCTATGATTCCTGCTTCCAAGTCCATGGGGTCCTACTACCGATTCGCTGCAGTTCTGTACTCCCACTTTAGCGTTGAAGTCCCCCATGACAACGTTGTAGTGGGTTTTCGTGGTGAAGTGGAGGGCCCTCGATATGTCATCGAATAATTCTTCCACTTCATCGTCCGAGTGTGTCGAGGTCGGTGCGTACGCTTGCACCACCTTGAGGCTGTACCTCTCGGTGAGCTTTATAATGAGGTACGCTACCCTGTTCGACACACTGGAGATTTCCACCACGTTGTCAACTAGGGACTTATTTACCAGAAACCCAACGCCACCTTGGGATTGTTGGTCACCCTCTCGGAAGTACATTAGGTGGCCTGATTCGAGGGTTACGGTGTCCTCTCCCTCTCTACGGACTTCACATAGCCCTAATATGTGCCACCTAATTTTCCCAAGTTCTACCTCAAGTTGCGCTAGATGCGAGTCAAGCCGTAGCGTGCGTCCGTTGTACGTCGCAAGGGTCAGTCGGTTGTGGTGGCCTCCCGTAGCCCGGTGATTCTTAGCACCCCCCGTCCCGCCGTTACCATCGTCGCCACCATGACGAGGAATAGCGGGGCTGCCGGGAACTGGGGGCCGTGGCTTGCGTGTGTGCTGTATGTGGAGGTTGTGCCCATAATCGCCACGCTGGGCAGGCGGGTTGGCGATCGCGAATATATATTATTATATATTATATATATATATATACATATATATATATATATTATTATATATTATATATATATATATATATATATATATATATATATATACCCACATATGTGTATATAATAGCCGAAAATTAATTTATACATATATATGTGTGTGAATAAATTTTTGCTAAGCTGATTTTGGTATGGCATTTTACATACGTTTTTCTGGCTAGAAATCTCTATTACATAAGATAACACAATTAATTATACATTATGATAGATGATAGATAGATGATAAAAAAGCGTGGAGATAATACCTGTTGACTTCCAAACAGGATATATTGATTTAAACAATTGTATTTAACTAACATGACTTTGTATTTTTTAAATGTTAAAAAAGAGTAACTACTGAGTTTCTTGCCGGTTCTTCTCGGTGGAATCTACGTTCCGAACCGGTGGTAGTTTCACTTAATTGTAAAATGACGATTCAAAGGTGCATGTAAATCCTACTCGAATAGAGTTTTTTACATTTGATTAAATAATTGCAAGTGTTAACTGTGTTGTTGTTAAGTGTTAACTTAACTGTCAATTCCACCTTCTTAATGCATGGTGTTATTTTCAATGGAAAATAAATATGTCTCATATCTTCACACAATTAAAATGTCAGCTTGACCGATTTAGACCAAGATGGCAAATCAACCAGCCAACTATATCGGAAACATTATGATGAATTGAAATCAGTACTTGTTAACATGAAATTAATTAAACAGTCACATGAGTTTCTTTCGCCGGTTCTTCTCCGATCAAGGAATTTTCTTTACTAAGACATCTTCTAAGATTTACGTCATACGTCATGACGGCTCAACTATATATAATTATTATATATAATAGTTAATTGTATGTATATGTTACTGTAGAACAGTGATTCCCAAAGTGCTCCAGGTGGGCCCCCAGGGGAGACATGATGGGGGTCTACGTAGGCGTGAATAAAAAATGGGGGTCCATAAGATGTTAATGGGTAAAGAGCAAAATTATAAGCATAGTTATATTACTTTATTTTTTTTTTTCTTGTAATTCTATTCTTTTAATAAGTAAAGTCTTAAAAAATGTACTATTTTTCGTTTTTATTTTACCTATCGGAATATAGGGTCGGAACTCAGAAGCGACACAATTTTTATTTTTTGGTGACTTTAAGTATTTGGTAGAAATGTAGCAGCAAGGTCCACTGAATACAATAAAATTTTTAAAGTGGTCCACGAGAAAAATAAGTTTGGGAACTACTGCTGTAGAAGCTCGGACTACGGTAAATCTAAAATTAAAAATTAAAGCTTTACCAATTCTTAATGGTAAATGTCCAAAAGGGTTTGCGACTCGAAATCGAATGGTAAGAGCCCGAAAAGAACGTCTCATTTTCAGAAATACTTACATACATTTACCGATTCATGTCAGTTAAACTTAAGACTTACTCTTATTTTATTTTTTTTGGAATCGGTTGGCGGACGAGCCTATGGGCCACCTGATGGTAAGTGGTCACCATCACCCATAGACAATGACGCTGTAAGAAATAGTAACTATTCCTTGCATCGTTAATGCACCACTAACCTTGGGAACTAAGATGCTATGTCCCTTATGCCTGCAGTTACACTGGCTCACTCACCCTTAAAACCGGAACACAATAACACTGCGTACTGTTGTTTATAGGCAGAATATCTTAAGATTTATCGGATTACCGTAACATTTACATATTATGATGAAAAAAGTAACTACTGTCTCATTTCTAGGAATATAAAGACTAAGTTTCTTATTTCACTATTATTTTAGAACTTATCGTAGGACTTCGCTGAGGACTGCGGACAAGCTTCGTTGAAATTTTTAATTACATTAAATTTATAAAGTAATTCGTAATGGCTCGGCGATGAGCTCGAATTCATACTTTCAACAGGTAAAGAGTTATACAACATTTAAGCACATTTACTTATGTAAAGAAAAAATACTATACCAATCTATACATATAATAAAATTGGAGTGTCTGTTTGTGATATTAAAATAGCCCTTATATAATACTCAATGCACAATATATTGTATTATTTATTTATTGTTTTATATCAGGTGGCCCATATGCCAGCCGCCAACCTATACAAAAAAAAATATATTAACGGAACATATAACAAAATAACAGTTTTTGTCTGTATGTCTTTTTATTCCGCCTAATCTCTGGAACGGCTGGACCGATTTTGAAGAGACTTTCACTGGCAGATAACGGATATAATAAGGAGTAATTTAGGTTACAATATTTTGTTTCTGTTTAATTCAAACGCGTACAAGGTCGCAGGCACAGCTAGTTTCCACATATGTCTTCGATTACGAATAACTATTAACATAAATGATTTTTTTTGTGTCTATGGGGTGGGAACGCCGTGACATAATGAATCACGTGATCTGAATCGTTTAAAGGGACAACTGACACATTCTTTAAATTCTTTCGAGAGCGATGAGTCGGAGGCTATGTTTTATTAAAGACAGTGATATACATAGTTCGGATCTTCCAAACGGGACCGTTGGTTCAAACAACTGATAATTACTGCTAAAATAACATACCTACTAAAAACAAACAACTCACGTAACATAAATTATAGCACTATATTAACCAATCGATGCATATATATTAATTATCACTTTTACAGTAAATACCAGAATTTCGTTTTCAGTCCTAACACCCGTTCAAAATACACCGCCTTTTGTTTTTCTCGAGCCAGGCAGTACCAGTCGCCGCACCACGCCACGAGAGGAAGTGACAGGAGTCCCACAATACGGTGTCGATAACCGAATCAATAATTATACTAATAAATGTTATTTCAAATAAAAACGTATTTAAAAATCAAAGCCGTACTAAATATTATTATCTTAATTAAATTTATATAAGTATATTTAAAAAATGATGACACTGCTTTGTAATTTGTTACTGCATAAAATACAAGAGTTTTCATATTGTATCTTCGTAACTACCTGAGACCTACGCCATGAACCTTGCACTAGTAGCTTCTACTGATGACGAGGCTGCCACTGATCTATGGCACTCGTCGTCATATACACCTATCTGTAACAGTATATAAACCCTTCGTACTGTTATATACTGGTGATACCAGTAAAAAAGCTGACCATCATCTTTGTACCTGCTGCGTCATAATCAGGTAAAACTGTAGTAAGGAGAGTCCAATAACAATCTCGGTACCGATCGGTAGTCAAATTCCTAAATCGATAATATTTTCTAAACAAGAAATACTAATTATTTATTAATTAAAATACTTTATTCTAATTCTTAATTGCAGTAGTGGTGCAAAAAGCTTCATCAAAAGTATAACACCTCGCCTCATTGCCTCCACTGGTGACAGGAGGGCTGGTTCGTTTTTGCCCAGAGGATCGGAATTGCGATTCAACGGGGAAATGCTGCTAGCATTCTTGCCACCATTCCACGCGGTCAAGATTTATACAACAATTAGTTTTAGTTCATATTTGTATATATTTAAGCATTTCATGTTATTCATTCTTATGTTAATGAAGTTGTTTAGTTATAGTACTCTTTGATAAATAAAATTATGAGTTTAAAAAAATATTTTTAAAATAGGTAATATTTAAAGCCCGTGATCATTTTGGTGGCAGCGGTAGAATACAAAAATCCCCTAAATAACTACACCCAAATACGTCTTCGAAACATTTCAAAATAAATAATTACAAAAAACAAAGTATACTCGCACTTGGCCGGTTTTTTAAAATAATTGCAAGATCATTAACAGACTATTATTTTAATTACAATTTATTTTGTTAAGTAATACCAAATCGAAAACATTGTTATAGAAATTAACTCAAAAGTTATTTAAAGGAGTCGTAAAATTAGTAACAAAATTGAAGCCGCCGCTTAAATATGTAAAGAATTTGAAGTGTTTTCAGACTTCATCGAAAATCAAGGTCGACTTTATTGACTACGATTTTATTTCCATAATTTTTTAAAGAATATTGAGATTTACAAGATCTCAATCATCTCAGTCTTCAATAAATAACGACTCGGTTTCAATATCACTGGACTTGTTGCGTCAAGACTTCATTAAACCAGAGAGGAACTTAACACTTGGGACCCTGAATATAAAAACTTTTAACGAGAAACCTCAATACGATCGCAATTGTTACCTTACTTTAACTTATGATTTCTCTCGTGAGATTTCTTTGAATAAATTTCGAAATATAATATTCTTTATTGCCTTGACATTTTTAAGGGTTTGATCTGAATCTTATTTATTGCAGTTTTGTTTATATAAAGACGTGAAAATAGCAGATTTATTTGGAAACATTATCATTCTTGCATACATTTCATAGTTTACACAGGAATAAAAGATATTTTTACTTATCGAAACTTGAGTTGCCAAAATAGTTAGCAAAATTAGCAAAGTGAAGTAAAGAACTGATATTGCTCCGTAGTAAGAACGCGTGCATCTTAACCGATAATTAATTAATAAAATTCGAACATAACACTCTTAATTACTGTTATTTTGAAGGTAGAATATAAAACCAGTGGGACCTACCCAAATAGACAAAAACCTACTAACAGTTTAGTTTTAAACTTATAGTCAGATGTTTCGAATTCCACTTTATGATCAAAACACAACCTTAATCCTCGCTTATCTATTATCAAATGCAATTGTTAATCAATAGATGGTCAAATAAGACACAGAACCTTAAATAGCGATATTTATTTAAATCCAGTCGAGCCTTGAGCGAAATCTAAGACTGTATTTGTAAATAAGACCCTAAAATCTATTGAGTGGCGTTTACGAAGGGTCGAAGCGATCGCAATAAAGCAGTTAGAATCGGTGGAGCTACTCTCATCATCATAAACGGTTTGCTCTTGGGCTTAATGGATATAACAATTTTGAGAACATTTCCTGTTAAAAAATCGTGAATAAATTCACAATTCGCATTCGTACGTTAAATCGTAGCCGTGTTCATAAACGTATAATTTCCTAGAAATAATAGATTAATGCTTCTTTTTTTGTTATTTTGTGTACAGTATTGTACATATCACGCAATTGAATTTTAGTTTAAATCACCGTACAAGACATATGACCGGACATTTTCAACCGACTTCCAAAAGGAGGAGGTTATCAATTCGTCTGTATTTTTTTTTTTTTTATGTTTGTTACCTCATAACTTTTCACTGGGTGGACCGATTTGATAATTTTTTTTTTGTTTGAAAGGTAGTGCTTCCCGTGGGGTCCCATTTTTTTTTTATTTTTTTCCGATGATGGTATCTATATGAAAATGACATAAGTCTTAAATTTGCATTATGTATATGCGCGACAAATAGGTGAATAACTGAAAATCGCGTTAACCAATTTTGATAATTCTTTTTTTATTATAAAACATATACTTCAAGGGTAATTTGGTGAAAGTTATAATTATTGTTATATTTGGAGTCGGTGTCAGCCAATAAAACCCTACAGTATATCTATCAAAAAACAATACGAGAATACTTTAACAAATATGTTTTTTACAAATTACCTTTCACACAATCAAGGGGCTCGTATCGCTTCTTTCTTTTGATTGTTGGGGCAAGGGCACCGTGGCTGACACCGGCTCCAAATATACCAATAATTATAACTACATGATATAATCGTTAATCGACTTTTAAGTAGTCTAATATTTTTCATTTCATTTAACTTAGGAAGACTCTAAAAAATATGTTGAATACGCAATTATTTTTATTACTTTTTCGTGCATATTCATTTGTTTTAAAATAGTGTTTTATTTGAAGTCGGTTTTTCTTTTTGTCAAAATTTTTATTTATGATACTTGTGACTGAATTTTTTTTTTTATAATAATGTATATAAAGGAGTTAATTTGTTCGTAAAAATAACACCGACTTCAATGTGATCGCCAAAAAGAAATAAAATAATTTGATTTTTGTTTAAAGTTTAAATCAAATGATTTTATTACATTTTGGTGATCACTTTGAAGTCGGTGTTATTTTTTAGAAAAAATATTTAATTTACTCTTGTTAGTGTTATTTTCTCAACATAGAAATTAAAAGCCGTTATTTAACAAATGGTTATTTGTTGAATTTTTCAAAACGCGCTGAACCTATTTCGATGAAACTTATATGGAACCACTTCAGGAGCATGATATACCAAATAGTTATTATTTATAATAAATATATTTATAACAAAAGAAATGTTTAGTGAATCTGTACTTCTCTTCATAAAAGCCACGAAAAGGAGTATATATCCATTTATTAATATTGAAAGAACTATTTCCTAACTCCTAGTAATTGAGGACTTACACCTTCCATCATCAGCTCAGCAGTATAAAATTATGATTGCCAGACGCAAATGCCAATATAACTTCAGAAAATATGTATATGTTCGCCTATAAAATTTGAGGGTTCCCCTCGATTTCTCCAGGATCACATGGTACCATTTCAGGAGTATCTTCTTTCTAACTAAAAAAAAAATCATGGCGAAGTAATCGGCGAACAAACAAATATATATACGAGTCGAATTGAGAACACTCCTTTTTTTGAAGTCGCTTTAAAAGGTGTAAAATTATTCTGAGGAATTATTTGGATTAATCTCGGCTATTCACCTTCGGACATCTCGTCAAAATTCTAAGTTTCAACTACAGCATCGTGATTTGTAAGGCATTTTTTGCCTTTTGGAGGTTTTTTCCGAGCTAATACGACTTGGGAAATGCGTCTGCAAGCCCCCGGTGTTGCGGATATCTAAGGGCGGTGGTAGTCTTTTACCATCAGGTGAGCCTCCTGCTCATTTAAGCCGGAACACAACAATACCAGAAACTGCTCTTTAGTGGTAAAATATTTACGTATACACAAATTGGTAATAAAATTAGAGTGTCTGTTTGTAATATTAAAAAAATCACTTTTTACTAACTGATAATCAAATCCTAGTCCAAATTATAACTGTATTGTTGGCCTTGAGTTAAGTTGAATGAGTTTAGTTGACTTGTAAACTCTTACCAACCTTAGTTTTACTTACTCTATTCTGTTCATATAACTGCATATTTCTGTGGAACTCGTAAATGTTATAGTTGAAGAGCTTAAGTTATATTACATTTCTAATTCTAAGAAATTACTGCTCTGATAGTGTACTGGTTAACCTACGATGCTTCATATACAGATGTCCTGAGATAAATGCATGAGTCGATCTAATCTGGATATCTTTGAATTATTTTTTTTAATTATAGAATGTGTAAGTGGACGGACAAATGGGGCACTTGATGGTAGGTGATAATTACTCTTTGCATGGCAAATGTACCACCACAATTCTGCCACATGTGTATCCATAAACCGCCATCGAAGACGCAACGTGAAATATGCTCTAAAACCTTCTCCTCAAGGGGAGAGGAGTTAAGTTAGGTTAGGAGGTCAGCAGGGGGAAATTTAAAGGTTCTTACTGTGAGTCATCCCATGTAACGCGTTCCGAGTACTTCATTATTTACGTAATTGGTTTGTGAAAAGTAAAAAAAAAGTTTTTATTCATCTTCTTCTAATTAACCACTTAAGTGAGTATTTCCTGTTTATAATTCAGCAGTGAAAGATAGACTCGAAAAAAGCTGCACTCGGCAAACGATGATATAACCTCCAAACCTATTTAAGATTAGAACTTTACATTCTGGACATTTACCAGCTTTTAATTTACTTAAAAAAGTTGTCATGTGTTAGGTAAAAAATATCTATGGCCTTTCTTGAAGTTCAAGTTTGCTTTACACCAAATTTCATCAAATTCGATTCATTGGTTGGGTTGCGAAAGAGCGACAGATATACAGACAGTTACTATTATTATAGGTAGATTTAATAATTACAGAAAAAAACACCAATCCCCATTAAAAAGGGTCAAAGAAAACATTAGTTACGGAATTGATATTTGCTGAAGATAATTTTGTATATACCTTTAGGTCCTCTCAAGTTATGAATTCATAATGCACTGCGGAACCAATAACATTGTAGATTAATTCGGGCGCATCGGAAAGGTTTCTGTTGAAATTCGGTCGCCATATATTGGATTCCGTTCTCAGAAACATTCATATCATGAATAATAAAGATTCAAAAGGTAAAGTAGATGAAATTTAAGCGTATATTTACGAGAAAATTTTCCAAATTATTGAATTTCAATTGCTTCACGAAATTGACAATTAAATGCCCACATGTCCAATAGCTGGGCAAAAGGAAGATGTGATGATTATTTTATTATATTTAGTTTGGTTTTCTAGAGGAAAGACTTACTTCAGTATCGTCTGAAAGATTTCAAGTCAAATCAAATCAAAATAAACTTAATAGGGTATTTGACTGGTTTTTAAAATCAATTTTATATTATTTAGTTAGGGTTAAGGAACCCAGTAAAAGTTAATTTTTTTATTTCTAGTACATATTATTTGCCGTAAAATATCGTATTAAAAATTCCATATTTAAATAACGCGTGAAAACGCTACTTGGACAATATGGCGCTCGATGGGGTCGGTGACGTCACTTTGCTTTATTTTAATCTGTGGTACATATAGTAGGAAAGCAAGGTTTACAATCAAGTGACTTCATCATAAGCCCGGCCAATCAGGAGCGTTTTGTGTCACGTGACAAACGTTTAAAAAAATGCATTTTTTTTTGAATAAATTGAGTATTAGTTTCAATTTTTGTTAATAACTAACCATTTTTGAGCTCACAATTTACACTGATTACAATAATTGACACTTTACTTTCAGATTGTCAAATAGCCTATTCAAGTAGGCTTTTACAAGCAGTTTTGAATCGTCATTTAACAATGAAGTGAAGCTACCACCGGTTTGGAAAGTAGATTCTACCGAAAAGAACTGGCAAGAAAGTTATTATTTTTATTTGTATGTTAAACCATAGTCTACCGTTAAGATTGACGTGTTTGGTATCTAAATGAATAGCGTTGGGCTATGTACAACAGATAAATCTATTAAAACGTTCAATGTCGAGCGAGATCTAATGCTCCTCGTATGTCTCCCTAACGGTGCGGCTAAGAAAAACATAGACTTCCCTGTCGTGCGGAGACCGTAACGTCTATTTGATATATTATAGGAACGTGAAAACAACAACAGCTTGTAAATTCCCACTGCTGGGCTAAAGGCCTCCTCTCCCTTTGAGGAGAAGGTTTGGAACATATTCCACCACGCTGTTCCAATGCGGATTGGTGGAATACACATGTGGCAGAATTTTTATGAAATTTGTCACATGCAGGTTTCCTTACGATGTTTTCCTTCACCGCTGAGCACAAGATGAATTATAAAAACAAATTAAGCACATGAATCAGCGGTGCTTGCCTGGGTTCAGATGCACGCGTTCTAACCACTGGGCCATCTCGACTCTTTTTTCAGGAAAGTAATAAATATATAAAATTATATGATACCAATGGTGAATCTCCTTGACCATGTACCGTACTGAAGAAATAAATTTCGATCATATCACATCGAGTTTTCTTTCTTAAACTATATTATGATAGTTTTCATACGAGGTCTTAAACGCCTCGTACCGGGATGAAAAAAATAAATAATGATGATGCTGCAGCGAACGTGTAAATCGAAATATACGATCGATAAATTATTACACATTCGTACCAGGACTTTGAGGAATTGGGTAGATACCACTCACCAGTTTCCCTAAAACTAAATTATAATTATTTTAATTGGTAAATAACAGTCACTAATAGGTAGTAAGCAATTACAGGAAAATTGGATACATAGTCTTTGACGTATTTAATTGTTACACTATAAGGTAAATAAACTAAAATTATATAAAATTATATTGGATATAGGGTGATGATGGTGCCCATAGACCTTGGCGCTATTAGAAATATTAACCACTCCTCCACACATCACCAATGCGCCACCAATCTTGGGAACTAAGATGATGTATCCTTTTGTGCCTGTAGTTACACTGGCTCACTTACCTTTTAAACCGGAACACAACAGTACTGTAGTCTAATGAGTGGATGGTATCTAGCCAGACGGGCTAACATAAAGCCCTACCACTTAGTAAAACCTAAATTATCTATGATCTAGCTTTAACTTTATAAAGATTGTCTCAAAGTATAATGAGTTCTAATACAACTCATTAATATAACATTTCAGACAAATTATTAACCAAGCACATAAACAAGTGTAACTTTGAAGGATTATCGCTGAACAAAAACGTTCCGGCGATAAAACAGCGTCAAGCCGGATGCCAAACGCCAATAGCTGTATTCCCAAAACAAACGCCACTTCATTTGCTAGTTTGGCGCGTGTGAATGTACCCAATACCACGAACAATCAATCGTGATCCCTATTTCGAGTGACATAAGGGTTATAGTGCTCCAAATGTGTATCAAAGGTTGCCTACCGTTCGCGCCAAGTGCAACTCTGTCGCACTTCGATGAATAATGCGTTCACACTCTGTATCCATTATCTATAATGTTTCTTAACATAAACATAACACGGAGAAAATTTTCCAAGAAATTATTTGTGCATTATCATTATGCCCAAATAATTAAATCATCGAGCTGAGATGGCCCAGTGGTTAGAACGCGTGCATCTTAACCGATGACTGCGGGTTCAAACCCAGACAAGCACCGCTGTATCGTGCTCGGCGGTGAAGGAAAACTTCGTGAGGAAACCTGCATGTGTCTAATTTCATCTAAATTCTGCCAGATGTGCATTTCACCAACCCGCATTGGAACAGCGTGGTGGAATATGTTCCAAACCCTCTCCTTAATGGAAGAGGAGGCCTTATCACAGCAGTGGGAAATTTACAGGCTGTTACTTTACTTTACTTTGCTTTTATCATTACTTAGTTACAATCATGCAGCCGTGCTACTTATTTTAACAATAATGTTTTTATAATATCGTAAAATACACGAGGCCAGCTTCAACCAACGGAATTAGTCACTGTAAATCATATGTATCTTATCTATATACATTATCTAAGTTAGAAATATTTTTAATAGAGGCTGTCACATAACATTATATCAGGATATCCACACTAATATTATAAATGCAAAAGTAACTCTGTATGTACTATAAGTGTATATATGTCTGTCTGTGACCCCTTTCAGCCAAACCATTGAACCAAATTTGATGGGTATCAAATTTGTTTTAGTGGTTGACCGTTTCCTGTGTCAAGATTTGAAGCAAGCTTGAACTCTTGACATTTTGTGAATGACCTATTGACGCTATTTTGACCTCTGGAAGCTGTGATAGAGAAAAGTTTTAATTTAGAATTAAAACAATTAAAACTTAAAGATATAAAAGTTATGAATTACTTTTAAGCCTACTCTACTCTCTACTACTCTACAATTGTAAAATATTTTTATATGATTGGATAAGGTACAGATAACGTTTGTTGGTAGGGGTATTTTTATATCAAAATATGAAGACATTAAAATATTATTTACCTTTTGAAAAACAAATCCCTGGATTTAGAAATCGGGTTCTATCACGGAACAAATTAAAAATAATCTCTATTTTTATTATGTCTTACCCACTCCAATAATCTTTGGATTTTGGAACATTTCGAAGAATTCAGAAACTAGGTACTCAAACTTAAACTCAAATTCCTTTATTCAACATAGAAGCGTTATACTTATTTGTAGATGGTCAAGTTAAACACTACCACCGGCTCGGAAAAAGGAACACCCTGACCTGAGAAGAACCGGCGAAAGAAATTCAGTGGGTCTCTTTTTTTTGTCAAATTAATAAGATACATAATTGTATATGTATCTTATTCATACCACCCTACCCACTATCAATAGACTTTAAATCGAAAAACTATCTACTATCAGTCTGTTTGTAAGCTCATATAAGCATAATAAATTATCAAATTACAGTATTGAGTTAAATATACGAGTAAAACTACCATCGGTTTCAAATGTAAATTCTACTTATATATATATATTACTTTATTTATAATAATCAATATTTATTACAGACAGATGAAATATTATATATATGTTTAAACATAGAGCGGAATCAAGGGCTGACATATATTATGAGAGCAATGGAAACACACGGGGAAGTAAATTCAGATTCGAGTGAGGTCGCGAGGGGAGTTACGTGTTTACTCAGGAATACTCGTTTCTATTTACGCTCCTTAGTTAGAAAGAGATCAAAGAATAGTCAATTAACTGTGAGTTATTTGCGATTTACTGTTAACAGTATTGACAACACATCGCGATGGTTCTCGAGTTATGTCAACATAATACCGTAGCTCTTTGATTCGTGCATAAATTGATTTTTAGTGGGCAAGAAAACCATCGTAAACCACAACAACAACAGCCTGTAAATCCCCACTGCTGGGCTAAAGGCCTCCTCTCCCTTTGAGGAGAAGGTTCGGCCCATATTCCATCACGCTGTTCCAATGCGGGTTGGTGGAATACACATGTGGCAGAATTTCTATGAAATTTGTCACAAGCAGGTTTCCTCGCGATGTTTTCCTTCACCACTGAGTATGAGGTGAATTGTAAAGACAGATTAAGCACATGAATATCAGCGGTGCTTGCCTGGGTTTGAACCCGCAATCATCGGTTAAGATACACGCGTTCTAACCACTGGGCCATCTCGACTCGTAATTTCCCTGCAAATAACCAAGTATATTTTTTATTTTTTTTTTATTTATTGTGTTTTTTATACTGTTTTTATATGTGAATAAGATTGTTATTGTGTTGTAGTGCAACTTGACCAATAAATCTTTATTATTATTATTATTATTATTATATTTTGCAAATTAATTTGAGCATATATAAAAAAATAGCCTAGACATGACTCACTTAAATTAATATATAATAACATATCTTAAAGAACGACCTCCATGGTCGAGTAGTGTGTACATCGGTTTTCATAAGTACGCTACTCCCGGGTACGATTCCCGGCCGAGTCGTTGCAGAAAAAGTTCATTACTTTTCTATGTTGTCTTGGGTCTGGGTATTTGTGGTACAGAACGCATGCAGATTTCGTCTAAGCACAAGATGAAATATAAACACAAATTAAGCACATGAATTCTCAGTGGTGCTTGCCTGGGTTTGAACCCGGAATCATCGGTTAAGATGCACGCGTTCTTACCGCTGGACCATATCGGCTCCATTATACACGGTTAACTCAAACCTACACGTATTTATATTAATATATTCTAATTAAACAAAGGATAAATCGATCCATAAACGAATATAAATATCAATAAATATCTTACATACAAACAAATTAAACAGGCATTAGGCCGCGTACCCCCATACACACATACGTAAATAAGTATTGCACACAAGCAAATAAAGCACAGTCATGCGTACACAATTGTGCAATCGTGCAATTAACGATCAAATTGCCATAAATTGATAATCCTATGTTAGTAAATATTGCAAAATGTATCAATAAATTCATTACCATTATTGCAGAGATAGCTTTCTATGTTATTTAATCAAGTATGCTCATAAAAGCACTATCAAATCGTCATATTACAGTACTTTCGGAAAGTATATTTTATTCTTTGTTACTTGGTGATAGGTCTTTGTGCTAGCCCGTCAGGTACCACCCACTCTTCAGATATTCTACTGCCAAATAACAGTGCTCAGTATTGTTGTGTTCCGGTTTGAATATTTGATAGAAATATCAATATATAATATTAATAGTTAATATTTCTTACAGCGTTATTGTCTATGGGTGATGGTGACCACTTACCATCAGGTGGCCCATACGCTCGTCCGCCAACCGATTCCATGAAAAAAAAAATCTTTTCCACCATTTTTATATATATCCCGCCTAAAAATCAATATACGGTAAAGTATAAGAAAGCTAATGGTAAGTGGTCAACGCCCATAGGAAATGGTACTGTAAGAAATATAAACCATTCCTTAGATGGCCAATGCATCACCAACCTTGAGAATTAAGATGTTATGTTCCCTGTTACTGTAGTTACACTGACTGACTCATTTTCTAGCTGGAAGACTACTACACAAAACTTCTGTGCTGGTAGAATACTTGATAAGTGGATGTTACCTATCCACACTTATGCTCTACCACTAAGTTATACATATATATCTTAACTATAATCTAGTATTTATATTCGGCTTATATTTTGTCGTCACGTTTAAATTAAAGACACAGGTAAAGTTTAATATTTTTGAACTCTTAGTATAGAGAAATGAATACCGTGTCCCAGAAAGGATGTATTGACTTTGCGAAGTCGGAAACTATGTGTTATAAAGTTTATCCTTACTTCTCGTGACTTGTGTTTATACAGCGATCGTCACTATACTTTTAAGACATATATTATTGTGAATATATTGTGACACAACCGTAACAAATTGTATAAACGATCCTTAGTTTTATTAAATCTTGAACGAAGTGGGGTTGGGATGTTAGCTTAGCAACAGGGGTGTACAGCATTATAATAAATTACAGACTGTTTTTAAACAATGAAGGCTGATTATATTTATGACATAACTAATCAGAAATTAATATTTTTTTTAAGTTATCATAAACCACTTACTTTTAAATAAATAGATTACATTCAAACTTATAGTAATAATAGCTTACGATCGACTCTGAACTTAACTTTAATTAACTGCTGCTCTAAGAGAATAATGTCTTACATGGAAATAAAAATATATGAAAACTAAATAAACACCAGCATATCACCGACAAATTGTAATTATAACCTATCAAGTTTGGGTTAGAAACGACTGCTCTTAAGAATTTTGTATGCCAAACAATTTAGTATTGATGTGAATGGATTACTGGAGAGATATAGCATCTTAGCTCTCAAAGTGAGTGCATTAATTATATGTGGAATTAATATTACACCTTACTAGCGATAAGGCTTCCCCCCACACCGCTTCGCACGGTTGTAATGCTGATACTGCATACACTGCAGAATGTATTACAATGTTCACAGGTTTTTAAGTCATTCTCTCCTATTTATATTGCATATATTACCTTCATGTTGATTCAATCTATCTATTAAAAAAGGCTTCAAAATCCGTTGTCTAATATTAAAGATCTAAGCATACATAAGGACAGACAGCGGTAAAGGACTTTATTTTATATTATGTAAGGATAATGATGATAATAATAATTGCAAAGATTTTGGTAGTAAAACGCTATCAGGAGGCCTATTTACCCATCAGCAATATATTATAAACAGTACTAAAATTAATGCTACTCGACTAGTATATCTATCTTATCATAGTATCTATTCCTATCTTATTAGTACTATCAATACCGAGGATCTGGATTCCCTGGAACTTGTAACGATCTTATGTTAAGTTAAATAAATAAATTATAATAATGTTCGTTATCTTCAAATTATCTCGTGAAGTCGTAATATATATTTTATTCTATCAGGAAGAAATAAGAAAGGCCATAAACTGCGAGGAGCAAAGGTCGTCAACAGCCGAAGGGTTCGTAAACCATAAAACGATATCTGCAGCCGTATATTCGCGTGACCTAAATTACAATAGTATTCTTTATTTAGACTTGCTGATAACTATGATTTTATACGTGTCACCTTTACTGGTAAAATTTGATTTGCCATATTTTGGATTTATATTTTTCGTGGTACAGCTTGATGCTTTTATTTTTATTTTATTTTTTTATTTTACGGTATAGGTTGGCAGACGAGCATATGGGCCACCTTATGGTAAGTGGTCACCATCACCCATAGACAATGACGCTGTAAGAAATATTAACTATTCCTTATATCGTCAATGCGCCACTAACCTTGGGAACTATAATATTATGCCCCTTGTGCCTGTAGTTACACTGGCTCACTCACCCTTAAAACCAGAACTCAACAATATTGAGTACTGTTGATTGGCGGTAGAATAACTGACGAGTGGGTGGTACCTACCCAGATGGGCTTGCAAAAAGCCCTACCACCAAGTATGCTACATACTTGGTTATACTACTTGGATTTATTTAATTCCATATAGTATAGATGTCTATAAAGGGTAGTGACTACATACCATCAGATGCTCAAAGAGTACGTCTGCCTATCTATATTAAAAAAAATCATGACAAAATGTTGGGTTCCCCCAGGGCTCTGTGCTTACCCCACCCTATTTCTTTTGCACATCAATGGTATACTCACCCTTGGAAACATATAAACATAACAATATGCAGATAGTACCGTGCATTCCGTGGGGGGTACCACGAACGTGCAGTGGCCAGGCAAGCGGAAATTGAGGAGCCTTCTCCTCCTGAGGATTTCGTTGTTGAACTCTGATAGGACGTTAAACTCATTACCATATGGGGATCTGATGGTCTCGTTTCGATTATTGCCAATAAAATGCATGTGTTTTCACAGCAAAAAGAGTCACAATTTTTTTCTGCTCCTCTGTCCTACGCTGGTGATACAAAGCAAAAGTGCCATACTGGGTGTTAACATCCACTGCGACTTCAATGTTATAATGTGAGAATGGCAGGGATCGAATCTTGGCAGCGTTTGGTGCTTTAAGGAACGAACGAATTTAACCAAAACACTGCAGTCACAAGTTTTATTTTTAAATAATTCAAACAAACAACAACTGGAACTATATTCCAAGGCGGTTTCAGTGAGCGACCTGCTTGACGTATATAATAATAATAATAATAATAATAAAAACATTTATTGCTTCAGATAAAATCGCACATTACAAAATATATCTTAAGAAAAAAAAAAAAAAAAAACTATACATTCTACTTAATTGCTAATATTACAACCTATTTTTTTTTCTTACATAGTGCTTTTTTCTTGGCGAAATAAAGCACAGTCATGCGTATACAATTGTGCAATCGTGCAATTAACGATCAAATTGCCATAAATTGATAATCCTATGTTAGTAAATATTGCAAAATGTATCAATAAATTCATTGCCATTATTGCAGAGATAGCTTTCTATGTTGTTTAATCAAGTATGCTCATAAAAGCACTATCAAATCGTCATATTACAGTACTTTCGGAAAGTATATTTTATTCTTTGTTACTTGGTTGTAGGTCTTTGTGCTAGCCCGTCTGGATAGGTACCACCCACTCATCAGATATTCTACAGCCAAATAACAGTACTCAGTATTGTTGTGTTCCGGTTTGAAGGGTGAGTGAGCCAGTGTAACTACAGGCACAATGAACATAACAACTTAGTTCCCAAGGTTGAAGGCACATTGACGATGTAAAGAATAGTTGATAGAAATATCAATATATAATATTAATAGTTAATATTTCTTACAGCGTCATTGTCTATGGGTGATGGTGACCACTTACCATCAGGTGGCCCATACGTTCGTCCGCCAACCGATTCCATAAAAAAAAATCTTTTCCACCATTTTTATATACATATATCTCGCCTAAAAATCAATATACGGTAAAGTATAAGAAGGCTGATGGTAAGTGGTCAATGCCCATAGGAAATGGTACTGAAAGAAATATTAACCATTCCTTATATCTCCAATGCGCCACCAACCCGGAGAACTAAGATGTTATGTCCCCTGTTACTGTAGTTACACTGACTGACTTATTTTTCTAGCCGGAAGACTACTACACAAAACTGCTGTGCTGGTAGAATACTTGATGAGTGGATGGTACCTATCCACACTTATGCTCTACCACTAAGTTATACATATATATCTTAACTATAATCTAGTATTTATATTCGGCTTATATTTTGTCGTCACGTTTAAATTAAAGACACAGGTAAAGTTTAATATTTTTGAACTCTTAGTATAGAGAAATGAATACCGTGTCCCAGAAAGGATGTATTGACTTTGCGAAGTCGGAAACTATGTGTTATAAAGTTTATCCTTACTTCTCGTGACTTGTGTTTATACAGCGATCGTCACTATACTTTTAAGACATATATTATTGTGAATATATTGTGACACAACCGTAACAAATTGTATAAACGATCCTTAGTTTTATTAAATCTTGAACGAAGTGGGGTTGGGATGTTAGCTTAGCAACAGGGGTGTACAGCATTATAATAAATTACAGACTGTTTTTAAACAATGAAGGCTGATTATATTTATGACATAACTAATCAGAAATTAATATTTTTTTTAAGTTATCATAAACCACTTACTTTTAAATAAATAGATTACATTCAAACTTATAGTAATAATAGCTTACGATCGACTCTGAACTTAACTTTAATTAACTGCTGCTCTAAGAGAATAATGTCTTACATGGAAATAAAAATATATCAAAACTAAATAAACACCAGCATATCACCGACAAATTGTAATTATAACCTATCAAGTTTGGGTTAGAAACGACTGCTCTTAAGAATTTTGTATGCCAAACAATTTAGTATTGATGTGAATGGATTACTGGAGAGACACAGCATCTTAGCTCACAAAGTGAGTGCATTAATGATATGTGGAATTAATAATACACCTTACTAGCGATAAGGCTTCCCCCCCCCCCACCGCTTCGCACGGTTGCAATGCTGATACTACATATACTGCAAAATGTCTTACAATGTTCACAGGTTTTAAGTAATTCTCTACTATATTGTCCACATATTACCTTTATGTTGATTCAATCTATCTATTAAAAAAAAACGCATCAAAATCCGTTGTCTAATTTTAAAGATCTAAACATACATATGCACAGACAGTGGTGAACGACTTTGTTTTATATTATATGAGGATAATGATGATAATGATAATTGCAAAGGTTTTGGTAGTAAAACACCATCAGGTGGCGTATATACCCATCAGCAATATATTATAAATACAGTAATAAAATTAATGCTACTCGACTAGTGTATCTATCTTATCTTAGTGTCTATTCCTATGTTATTAGTACTATCAATGACGACCTGCATGGTCGAGTGGCGTGTACACTGGTTTTCATGGGTCCGCCACTCTGAGGTCTCGAGTTCGATTCCAGGCCGAGTCGATGTAGATTACCATTAGTTTTCTATGTTGTCTTGGGTCTGGGTGTTTGTGGTACCGTCGTTACTTCTGATTTTCCATAACACTTAGTGTTTTAGCTACTTACATTGGGATCAGAGTTATGTATGTGATGTTGTCTCATATTTATTATTTATATCAATCCCGAGGATTTAGATTCCCTGGAACCTGTAACGATCTTATGTTAAGTTAAATAAATAAATTATAATAATGTTCGTTATCTTCAAATTATCTCGTGAAGTCGTAATATATATTTTATTCTATCAGGAAGAAATAAGAAAGGCCATAAACTGCGAGGAGCAAAGGTCGTCAACAGCCGAAGGGTTCGTAAACCATAAAACGATATCTGCAACCGTATATTCGCGTGACCTAAATTACAATAGTATTCTTTATTTAGTCTTGCTGATAACTATGATTTTATTCGTGTCACCTTTACTGGTAAAATTTGATTTGCCATATTTTGGATTTATATTTTTCGTGGTACAGCTTGATGCTTTTATTTTTATTTTATTTTTTTATTTTACGGTATAGGTTGGCAGACGAGCATATGGGCCACCTTATGGTAAGTGGTCACCATCACCCATAGACAATGACGCTGTAAGAAATATTAACTATTCCTTATATCGTCAATGCGCCACTAACCTTGGGAACTATAATATTATGCCCCTTGTGCCTGTAGTTACACTGGCTCACTCACCCTTAAAACCAGAACTCAACAATATTGAGTACTGTTGATTGGCGGTACAATAACTGATGAGTGGGTGGTACCTACCCAGATGGGCTTGCACAAAGCCCTACCACCAAGTATGCTACATACTTGGTTATACTACTTGGATTTATTTAATTCCATATAGTATAGATGTCTATAAAGGGTAGTGACTACATACCATCAGATGCTCAAAGAGTACGTCTGCCTATCTATATTAAAAAAAATCATGACAAAATGTTGGGTTCCCCCAGAGCTCTGTGGTTTCCCCACCCTATTTCTTTTGCATATCAATGATATACTCACCCTTAAACATACATTGTTATGCAGATAGTACCGTGCATTCCATGGGGGGAACCACGAACGTGCAGTAGCCAGGCGAGCGTAATTGAGGAGCCTTCTCCTCCTGAGGATTTCGTTGTTGAACTCGATAGGACTAGAACTCATTGCCAAACAGAGATCTGATGGTCTCGTTTTGATTATTGCCAATAAAATGCATGTGTTTTCACAGCAAAAAGAGTCACAATTTTTTTCTGCTCCTCTGTCCTACGCTGGTGATACAAAGCAAAAATGCCATACTGAGTGTTGACATCCACTGCGACCTTAATGTTATAACGTGACAATGGCAGGGGTCGAATCTTAGCAGCGTTTGGTGATTTAAGGAACGAACGAATTTAACCAAAGTACTGCAGTCACAAGTTTTATTTTTAAATAATTCAAACAAACAACAACTGGAACTATATTCCAAGGCGGTTTCAGTGAGCGACCTGCTTGACGTATATATAAAACTGTTACTGATTTCGTTAACATTATACAACAACAGCCTGTAAATTCCCACTGCTGGGCTAAAGGCCTCCTCTCCCTTTGTGGAGAAGGTTTGGTACATATTCCACCATGCTGTTCCAATGCGGGTTGGTGGAATACACATGCGGCAGAATTTCTATGAAATTTGTCACATGCAGGTTTCCTCACGATGTTTTCCTTCACCGCTGAGCACGAGATGAATTATAAAGACAAATCAAGCACATGAATCAGCGGTGCTTGCCTGGGTTTGAACCCGCAATCATCGGTTAAGATGCACGCGTTCTAACCACTGGGCCATCTCGACTCTATCGCCTATACACAAATTATATAATGTTATAAATGTGAAAGTAACTCTGTCTGTATGTCCGCCTGGCGATGTTTCCCGAATATGATGAAATTTGATATGAAGAAAACTTGAACTTTAAGAGAGGACATAGCAATGCGAGGAAAGCTGCGGGCAACTACTAGTTATGAAATACTATCAATCAAAGTAAAAACAAAAATTAATGATCGTTTATTTACCCTTGTTTAGTTGTTTAGTGACAGACGTTTCGTCACGGTAGCATGGCATGCGTAAGCGATCCTGTGGCGTCCATCGAAAAACGGAGAGGGTACCGCTGGTTTTTTAGTGGGTAAACCCGGTGTGCTTGGGCGCACTCGGCGTCCAGGGCTCCGGGGAGTCCCACACACCTCCCACTTTCCATCACGTGAGGGAAGCGCGTAATGCGTTTTTCCAGCGAGAAAAAAAAAGGGACAGACGTTTGCTTTATAAGTCCAAGGAAGCTGTGACGTCAGGCCTAGTATTATGTATTAGCGTGATGATAAAATCTCATGAAACGAATAAAACGAAAACATCCAAAGACATAAAAAGATTATACAAGCGATTTACATAAAGTCATTCATACGTTGTGTACGGTATGAGACAGTTTTTCTCCTATTTGGGAATATTTATCACCCCCTACGACAATAACAGTTAAGGGGGGAAGGGGTTTGATCGTATTACGTAAATTGGTCGGAAATGTTGAACTATTTCCAGTACTTTTATATATGTTTGAGTACTATATTGTATTTTATATGCTGAATTTATTGTATCGCATTTTATATGTGCGTATAAATAAGGATATTGTTTATATCGATATGTTAAATTTTTATGTTTTTCCATTAATATTTATAGTTTTATATTTATTCTATAATCGCCGTACAATTTGAAGCTGTAAGTGGATTGTTCTTATAGGAGAGCTTAGATTAAGCTACTTCCAATTTACATGCAGAGAAGGTGAAAACGTACAGTTATACAAAACTACCCATCTACGTGTGAATTACTACAAGGTAATGTTCCAGTGGACTGAAATTTTAACTGGGGATATAGGATTCAATTCCAGAAAGCTGCTTTAAATATTTATGTGTTTAATTAATGTTTATGATGTTGTTCTCGTGAGAAAAAAAAAAAAAAAAAAAAACAGAAATCAAAATAATCTTTATTCAAGTAGTCTTTTACAAGCACTTTTGAATCGTCATTTAACAATTAAGTGAAGCTACCACCGGTTCGGAAAGTAGATCCTACCGAGAAGAACCGGCAAGAAACACAGTAGTTACTTTTTTTTTTCAACATTTATAAAAATACCAAGTCATGTTAGTTAATACAATTATTTAAACTAATAACCTGCATGGCTTATATATAATAAATTATGTCTTAGACCTTAACTTAACAGACTGCTTTATGTTATCACTATTCACTTGATGGCAGAGTTTCATCGGCTTTGTCAGGATCTATAGCACTTATTAGGTTTCCGCCAAACAAAAATACTCACTAGTGTAACCAAAGGCACAAAGGTCAAAACATCTTAGTGCCTAGTGTTGATGGTGCATTGGCGATCTAAGGATTGGATAATATTTCTTATACCTTCAATGTCTCGTTAATGACCACTGAACATCGGGTGATCCATCCCGTCCGCGTACCTATAACATAAACAAATACAACATAAAAAAAATCCAAATAAATACAATCTTCTCCTGCTCGTTTGCCACATTTAGTATATAAAAATATAAATATATTATACTAAAATTCGTTTTCCGTCTCGCATTTTTAAATTTGGACCGATAATTATTGTTTAAATATTGGCAAATAATGGCAAAAAATGGCGTGTTTAATCGTTTTTATAAAACAAAAGAAAAAAATAGATTTTAATTGTTACATTTTTTTAAATACATTTTTGACTAATTTTGAAAAAATCAAAAAATCTTGATAACTCAAAAATGGTTTACTTTTGGATTATGTATATGGGGGTTAAAATTATTGCGAATAGTTACCCCTATCACCTCCTAACGTATATACGTCAAGTTACCAATAAGCCTGTATAGCAGTCGGCGAAGCACACAACAGACAATAAGGCTGAAGTCACAGACTTCTTTTTGAAGTCGACTTAAAAAACGACCGTATCTCGCGCTCTTCAACTGCGTTTGCGAAAAGTTAGCACCCCATTACTCGGTGTATATATTACCTGTTATTGAAATCTAAATATCGCTGCATCGAACTTCGGATGCATTTTAGGGTTCCCTCGTCAAATACAAATATAAACGACCACATTTGTTATTATAAATTGCGAGTACTTTACCGATTTCGAAATCCTTTGTAAGTTGGATAGTCTGTTCATTTAGGAATATTAATTGGACTTTAAATGCATTTAATTGTAGGGATTGGTGGAATGTATATTAGCACATTGAAACTACAATTAATTACTCCTTTTATGTATGAGTAAATATTACATGAGCTGAGATGGTCAAGTGGTTAGAACTCGTGCATCTTAACCGGTGATTGCGGTGTTCAAACTCAGGCAAGCACCACTATATATATGTGCTTAATTTGTGTTTATAATTCATCTCGACCTCGGGGGTGAAGGAAAACATCGTGAGGAAACCTGCATGTGTCTAATTTCTGCCACTTGTGCATTGCACCAACCCGCATTGGAACAGCGTGGTTGAATATGTTCCAAACCCTCTCCGTAATGGAAGAGGAGGCCTTATCCCAGCAGTGGAAAATACATGTGTTACTTTTTAAATATTACATTAAAAAGGATGTAACAAAAAAAAAAAAATATTTATATGTCTCAGAATCACATGGATAGCTATGTAAAGGATCGCTTTTGTCGTCCCACCTGTAATGTTAATTCAGTCAGTACGCACGTATGCCGCTAACGTTGTCTCAAGGTCAAGAGACCAAGAGCCTCATTCAACAAAGGAACATACACTGACAGATTCTTTACAATTGACATCTCTCAATTGACAACCGATAAAACTTAATCACATCGTGTGCTATTGTCATTACAATAAATGAGGTCGTATACGTGTAAATTCATAATCTCTATCATATACAGGGTTATTGGTTATAAATGAAGGAAAGGAGAGTTAATTTTTGGAAAGCATGTTTTTAAAATAATCTGCAGGCTAAGTTCCATAATGATTTTTTTGTTCTTAAGGCAGTTTTAAAGAAAAAATCAAAATAATGTTTAAATAATTTCGTTTTTGGTCTCGAATTTTTAAATTTGGACAGATAATTATTATTTAAATATTGACAAATATCCAATGTTTAATCGTTTTTATGAAACAGAAATAAAAAAAGAAAAAATTAATTGATACTTTTTTTAAATACATTTTTGAAGTTGCATTTTTGACAAAATTTAAAAAAAGCTAAAAAACGTGATAACTCAAAAATGGTTAATTTTTGGTATCGATACCGCTACACATGGGGGTTAAAATTATTGCAAATAGTCACCCCTATCACCACCTGTACATAAAACTTGTTCAAGCGTTATTTGGCAACACCATAAGGCAAGTCCTATCAGGGCGCGCGCAGCACAGCTTGACATTGCCGAAAGACTTCATGTCATATGCACGACTTGACTATAGGATCGTATAGGATATGTATACCACATACATAATTTCCGTTGTTAGTAGTATGAGCAACGTCTAACCAGCGACCAATGACGTCACGGAAATGGTTGTGATGTTAAATCGTACTAGTACCGCTCTCTACCTTACCGACTATATCCGGTAACGCACGATCTCATTGGAAACACTATTTACGTAAACAGACACAAACATAGCAGTATGATAATCATTCATTGTAACGAATCGGACCTTTTGCAAATTTTTCATGATTATTAATTTTTTTTTAATTTTGGTGTAAAGTTTGTAAATATTGTGATTCGAAATTTGAAATCTAAATAATTGTGTTCGTAAAGTTTCTACCAGTGGGAAAATTTATGACTTTTTTTTAAATTTTAACTCGTCGAAAGAATCATATATATTCAGCCATTCGCAGAAAACAAAACTTACAATTAATTCAAAGAAAAAACCATTAAATCGAAATTCAATATTTGATGAATAATCGCCCTTCAGAAAAATATAGGACGATAACGCCTTATAAAATTAATTGTAAGCTGAAGCATTACGTAGGTTAACACAACCTGCTCTTATAAAAAAATTAAAATGCTCAAACGCAATTACACAAGTTCTCCATATATCCTCATGACTATAGGATTTCATGGGATTTCAATCGAACACAACTAGAGATGATTCAGACGCATAACAACTCAAATCAAATCAAAATAAACTTTATTCAAGTAGGCTTTTACAAGCACTTTAGAATCGTCATTTAACAATTAAGTTAAGCTACCACTGGTTCGGAAAGTAGATTCTACCGAGAAGAACCGGCAAGAAACTCAGTAGTTACTTTCAACATTTAAAAAATACAGTCATATTAGTTAAATCCAATTTCTTAATAATGAATGTTTTCGCATACCGATTGGTCTCCGACTGGGAACACCTCTGTGTTCTGAACACAGATGCCCGTGTGGAAAGCAGGTATGCTCTTTCGGTTTACATGGTCTCTCTTGCCCAAGGAGATGGTAGGCTTTTCCGCCACGGTTCTCTTAATGACATAATAAAAAGGGCTCTTGCCACCATCGACGTTCCTGCTCTTACTGAGCCTCGTGGAATTAGTCGTGATGATGGTAAGAGACCTGATGGATTAACATTGGTTCCCTGGGAACGAGGTCGGGCCCTTGTGTGGGACGCTACATGTGTTGACACGTTGGCCCCATCTCATATCCGAGAAACAATGTTAAGAGCCAAAAAAATAACTAAATATTCGTGTATTATATCTAATTACTTTTTTGTTCCATTTGCTGTCGAAACGTTTGGTCCTTGGAGTAGGGGTGCAAAAAGCTTCATCAAAAGTATAACACCTCGCCTCATTGCCTCCACTGGTGACAGGAGGGCTGGTTCGTTTTTTGCCCAGAGGATCGGAATTGCGATTCAACGGGGAAATGCTGCTAGCATTCTTGCCACCATTCCACGCGGTCAAGATTTATACAGTAACTAGTTTTAGTTCATATTTGTATATATATATTTAAGCATTTAATGTTGTTAATTCTTATGTAAATATAAAAAAAAAAAAAATCCAATTTATTTATGTATGTAATGTAGCTGGAAGTCAACAGGTATCAATCTTGTATCGAATAATATGTCTTTTTTACCATTGTATTTTTTACAAACGATTTGAAATTGCGAAACGGCAAATTTAAAAATTTCTGCAGAATTTTATTTATATTATTAGTTAATTTCCCTGTAACTTCCACACTTCGATCCAGCTTCAGAATTTTTTTACCAAAAATCAAGAGACTTCTATTGTTCACTCTTCTTGATTCTAGAAAGAGAATAATACCTTTAAAGGCCTATAAACTCACGATATCATCGAAACAGTTAAGTAATACGTACATCTCAACCCCAAAACGCGAATTCAAAGCATCCACCTCATTCAGCTGACAGCGCGTTTATTATTAAACCGTACAGAATGAAACCATTTATTCAATAAATGGGAGTTTTGCGCGACATTTCAACACAATTTGCTCGAGAATAAATCCAACGGAACCCAATACACCGTATTTCACTTACTAGTTCGTTTATATAGAACGTCGTCATTCACAATGCTAATGTAGCGGAGAATTCTCAGCGCTTCGGTGAATTAGCTTGAGGAATGCATTGTATCGATTCAGCGCTTTCTTTGCTGTATTACTTTGGATAACATTACTGTAAATAAAATATACATTTATCTCTATAAATATGTAAAAGTTAATTATAAATAAATAATATAAATATGAGACAACATCACATTCATTACTTTGATCCCAATGTAAGTAGGTATAGCACTTGTGTTATGGAAAATCAGAAGTAACGACGGTACCACAAACACCCAGACCCAAGACAAGATAGAAAACTAATGGTAATCTACATCGACTCGGCCGGGAATCGGAACCCGGGACCTCAGAGTGGCGTACCCATGAAAACCGGCGTACACACCACTCGACCACGGAGGTCGTCAAATGATTGATAATATTGAATGATTAGTGGTTTGCATATGAGATAAGGAGGGAAACAGTAAACAGTTGGCCTTTCAACAGGCCTGGGTTACCATACGCTAACAAAAAGCAACCATAGAAAGTTGTATTTGTTTAAGTAATGGGATATGTGTCGCACCTGCGTTTTACCCTTTATTTTCCCATTTTGGTCCGAAAGTTGCTTCAAAACAGACGATGAAATAAATTAAAATACTTCATATATTATATAAACTTGTTTTTGACGGCAGCTTAGGCCGCGTGTGTGGAGCCTCCTTCGAACAGTTTTAGGTATTGATTAGTAGAGATTTCTTTCTCTCTACAACTGACAGTGTATGAACCAATTTTTTTGATGATAGACTGAATAGTATGGACGAGTATGACTAATAAACAAATTCACTTTAAGCAAAATTTTTATATTAGCCTGGATATGTATATTATTATTATTTGTTCTCCTCTTTAGTATTATTTATTGTACTAAACCTAGGATACGATAATTGTGACTAACAAAGTGGATAGTCTGAAATAAATGATTTATTATTATTTATTGAATCACCAAACATTTTCATCGTCTTCAAATATCATTTTAACACAAAATATATTGAAAAAAAATACACTATACTTAATACAAAATATAGCTGAAGTACTTAATATTGCAGCACGAAAACTGAATGACGTTTTCAAGAATATGATGTCATTCTTCTGACAGAAAAAGAAAAAGTGCAGCCATCTTGGTTGTCATAAAGTAAAGTAAAGTTTTGGAACGTATTCCACCAAGCTGTTCCAATGCGGGTTGGTGGAATGCACATGTGGCAGAATTTCGATGGAATTAGACACATGTAGGTTTCACGATGTTTTCCTTCACCGCCGAGCACAAGATGAATTATAAACACAATTAAGCACATATACATATATAGCGGTGCTTGCCTGGGTTTGAACCCGTAATCATCGGTTAAGATGAACGCGTTCTAACCACTGGGCCATCTCAGCTCTTTGAACAAACTTTGAACTGTGTGATATTTACTTTAAAAGTCTTTGTAAATGCTCGGTTATAATAATTAAATTAGAGAACTTCACACCATGACAAAAGTTCTTACGAAAAACTAGCAGAGGAAACCACGATTCAACGATTTCGGTTTACTTATGTAACTCGTCTGTCATAACTGTTAGGTATGGGGGGGGGGGGGGGTCACATTACGTAAATTGGTCGGAAAGTTCGTCTTGTTTTCTTCTAAATTCGGGGACGAATCAATGGTTTCCATTACGCGTATCACAGATAAGGAAGATATGTGCTATTTAGTGCCTCGTAATATGATTAAATGTTATTATGTTCCATTTTATTTAAATTTGGAACGTATGAAATTTGACAGATCTTTGAATGTCGAACATTCAATAATGTCTGAGTTTACATAGGTCTATGTGTGTGTTCGCTCGTGTAATTACTACCGAAGTTCCAAATTCAAATATCGAATGGGCAAAATTATCCCGTGCCAGGTTTTAATCAAGACAAAATTAAACTGTTTTATCTATTAGACGTTTCTGTAATGATATTAATAAATATGTCCTGTGTTTAAGAATACAAATGACACTCAAACAATACTAACCGTCACTTTACGTGCAAAATGTCACTTACGCGCTACCCTCGTAACTCAATACACGTCGACAAGACAATTTGAACCGTAAGTGATTTATTTTATGGTTTAATTTTATTTGAAGAAGTTCAAATGTTTACAATGATGAGGGTTCAGTGTTCTGTCGGGTCCAGGGACACTGTTATGCAATAAACAACCAAAATATTATAACATATTTTTGCTCTACGATCTTTTAAACTGCTTTCCTAGTATAGATTTTGTATGTGTTGTGTATTTCTTATTGTAAAGATAAATTGTAGCATTAGCTGAGATATACAAAATAGAACACAATTTTAAATCGGAGATTATGTGTTCAAACCCAGACAAGTACATATATATACAGCCACTAAAGTACAGAGTCAGCTAATATGTTACCTCTTACTTAGTAGTAGGGCTTTAGGGAGTATGTGATTGGTTGGTACCAATCATATACTCTAGCACTAATCAGCAAAATTTAGTCCTTTTAGTTTTTAATGTAAATGGTGAGTGAGCCAGTGTAATTGAAAGCACAGCATTTATTTACTAAATTTGCAGTTGATTTCATGTTTATACATTGCTTATGCCAATATTTAAATTGACCATTTACCATCAGATGAGTTTTTCGAAAATCTGCAAAAATAAATGATTAAAAAGAAATATATATCCAATCAATAAGTGAAAATTATTGATTGTTTCAACAGAACACTCTCGAATAAACTCGTCTCAATGTAAACATGTCCGGACAAGTGTATCTGACACGCTGATGTATCAGCGTTTTGGAAGGTGGACGATTTTATTATTATCACGTTTTAGTAACACGTTTATTTTGACGTGTCGGTTCAACGAGTAATAGTTATATTAGTCTACATATAGACAGCAATAAGATTTTCTTGTAAGACATAGTTATAGCACCAGAAAAAGACTTAAAAATGGAATATTCGACTCAGCTATTTGAATCTTTTTTAGGTTTCCGTCTGTTTTCCAAATTTCTGATGAGGACTGCCTGAAATTTTTAGATTATAGGAACTATTTTCAAAGAAAATAAGTGCTTATGCAAACATAAAACACATAATCCTGATTGAGTTCTGATATTATAAGCATGTCATAAAGATGATAGAAAAGTGCATAGCTAGTAACTGTTGACTTCCAGTCATACATATATAATTGTATTTAATTATTATGACTTTTTATTTTCAAATCTTGAAAAAGAGTAACAACTGAGTTTCTTTCCAGTTATTTTTGGTAGAATCTACATTCCGAACCGGTGGTATCTTCACTTAATATACTCTGTTAACGATTCAAAAAGTGCTTGTAATAGCCTACTTGAATAAAGAATTTTTTTTTATAAATTATTACATTTGTCGACGTCTGAAATCGTCATTCTCATTGATCATGAATCATGAAATTTAAAAACTATTAAACAATAAAACTATTACGTTTAAAATAAAGTTGTTATATATTTCATTTCCAATATGAGCAATGACTATGTTTACACGTCTTCAACGCTTCGAAGACCATAAGAGTGATAGATCGACATTTATTACATCGTGTTACTGCGATTGAGGGAAATTAGCTCTGAAGGAGTCTTCCGAAGAGGGTTGAAGGGAAATGTATTAGAAATGCTCGGACAGCGCCCTATTTGCTTTATTGGATTAGTTTTATATACTAATAATAAAAGATATCTACTGAAGGAAAATAACGTCTTACGTGGTTGCAGAGGCGAGATGACCCAGTGGTTAGAACGCGTGCACCTTAACCGATGATTGCGGGTTCAAACCCAGGCGAATACCGCTAAATCATGTGCTTAATTTATGTTCATAATTCATCTCGTTCTCGGCGGTGAAGGAAAACATCGTGAGGAAACCTGCATGTGTCAATAGAAATTCTGACACATGTGTATTCCACTAACCCGTATTGGAACAGCGTGATGAAATTAACCGACTTCAAAAAAGTAACACAATTTGTTTTCAATAAAGCCAGCTCTATTTTTTTAAATAATATTTAAATATTTACATAAAAACTAATAATAAAATAATCTATATTCATAAGTATGTATTCAAAATAGAACAGATTATGTTTACTCATCCTATTGAAAGTTCTATAATTATAAATTTATTATCGAAAAAATAAACAGCATAACTCATTCTAAAAATAATATTAAATAATCTATTGTATACGATGATGTAGAGACTTTTTAAAAGCCTTTGGTTTTGCTTTATACCGTTATAATTTCTTGTCGATTCTTCTCGTTAGAATCTACATTTCAAACCAGTTTTAATGCGTTTAAAACAGTCCTGTAAACCGACAAAAGTTTAAAACCTTTTTAAATAAAGTCTACTTTGATCCGACATGGTTTCAAAATAAGCATTGTACATACACTTGCCGCAAAGATGGACCCTTGCGAAACACAATATCGGTATCAGATATGGACTATTAGTAATAATATCGATATCGACGGTATCAAATACACCCCTCCTTTGTTATTCAAATGTTCTCAACTGACTCCTCAACTATACATCTCGATAACAGATAGACCTTATCACGAAGACATAAGATTCAATTTCAAATGCACCAACCAAGTGATGGTTACATAATGGATGTAAAGAAAGTCTATATTAATTCTCATTTCGGTAAATATGATAACGAAAACCGACTCAGCATTTTCTTTGTATTCGGAAAATTGTCCTGTTTGTGTCGTATGAGGAAATGACTTTGAAAATATTGTGAATGATATACTAAATTGATATTTATTTTGGTATATAAATATTTAATGGATCAAGCGAGGAACGCGGCTTCAATCGTTTATTACGACGAAATTAAAAACATGGAAACGTCTTGACCAACATCCATCACCGTCAATTTTTTTTATGTTATAGGTTGGTGGACGAGCAGATGGACCACCTGATGGTAAGTGGTCACCATCACCCATAGACAATGACGCTGTAAGAAATATTATTAACTATTCCTTACATCGTCAATGTGCCATCAACCTTGGGAACTAAGTTGTTATGTCCCTTGTGCCTGCAGTTACACTGGCTCACTCACCCTTCAAACCGGAACAACAATACTGAGTACTGTTATTTGGCGGTAGAATAACTGATGAGTGGGTGGTACCTACCCAGACGGGCTTGCACAAAGCCCTACCACCAAGTATATTTAGAACTATATAAAACTAATCTACCTCTCAACAAATAAAAACTATTAAATTAAAAATGTATAAAGGTTACAATCAATCTGACGTTAATATATTAGTATGTCTGTTGTATATCTATCTATAGAAAACAGAGTTGCTACGCGCTGTCTGCACTTAGGTCTTTTAAGCTAGATTACTAGAGTATTTATTAATGGTTAAAGCAACATGTAAATATATAATACATATTATAATATCCTAGTTTCCAAAAACAAGACGTTTTCTTTTGTTTATATATGTCACCGTTAGATTACAAAATACGTTAGATTATAATATATCTTGTTAGATTGTAATCTAACGTAACTTGTATATAAAAATCTATATATATTATAAATTATTTAATACACAGACAAAACTCCATCATTTACACATATATATTATATGATATTTGAGAAATACATGATTATATGTAAGCGACAGCATTGACACACAATACGTTACTAAAATTATATTTGTTTCGGCGTGAGGCTTTTAAGGTAAACGCAAGAATAAATTGAAAATGATTTCATATACTTTTTTGTTTAAATGTAGCCTATTTTTAGAGCTTATTCCGCCACGCTGCGTTCGATTGATAGACAGTATTGTAACATACGTATGGCAGAATTTTCTTATTTCCCGACTTTTCTCATGACGTTTTCCTTGATCGCGCCCTAAATAAATTATGAGACCAAATTCCTTACATTAATACGCAGGTTTAACTATTAATATAATTATTATTATTTCCTGATTTTCTCTTGATCGTTTGGCCAAAGCCAATATAGGTCAATACCTATATTTAGTACATGGTAATTGTCCTCGGGATGCCCAGTTGCCAAATTTTTAATTTAAAAAGAACATGATATAATATATTTAGAAATGTCTATACATATAATAAAATTGGAGTGTCTGTTTGTAATATTAAAATAGCCCTCTTTTACTCAATGCATATGTATGTATACACATATACCCAAATTATATTTTTTACAATTTTCGTCTGTCTGTCTGTTTGTTCCGGTTAATCTCTGGAAGGGCTGGACTGACTTTGACAGGACTTTCACTGGCAGATAACTGATATATTAAGAAGTAACGTAGGCTACATTAATTTTTTATATTAAATTCAAACGCGTACAATGTCGCGGGCAAAGCTAGTATTAATTAAAATATAAATGTATAAAAGGGGTTTTATATCATCTAAAGTCTATGAAAATAAGGGATCGAGCTAATTTTTAATAATGCTGTGGATACAAGGAACTATTCTATGTTCAGCGCTCGTTCAGCTACAAAGGGCCTCTCTAGGGATGTCGAAGGCTTTGAGGATTTAAGAGTTTTTTCGGCTTTAAAGGCCCTTTAAATGGATTGTTGGCGGAGGTCGCATTAAAGATTAATAAGAGGTGAAACACCCAGTGGTTTCAGGTAAAAGTTTCTTTTTTATAATACGATACGTTTTTACCCGCGTGGATTGGAGGCTTTCGATATTAAATGTATTGTACATTTTAGCAGATGTGCTAAAAATGGGCGATATTTTTAGCGAGCCTTTGCGTTTTTATAACTTGTTGGTATGGCGTATTGTATATTTTATTCTATCTATTGACTACATACACATAGGTGAATACTGATACTAAATATTCTACAGAATTCTATCAGATCCCAATGTTTGTAGCTAAAACACTTGTGTTATGGAAAGTCAGAATTAATGACAGTACGTCAAGACATTTCTAACTTTGTCGTTTCGTAAATTCAAATCATTTGTAAAAAATACGTTGGCAAAAAAAAAAACATATTATTCCATACAAGATTTTATATAGATAGATGATAAAAAAGCGGTGAATTAATGGTGGTAGCTTCACTTAATTGTTAAATGACGATTCAAAAGTGCTTGCAAAATCCTAATTGAATAAACTTTATTTTGATTTGATTTGACAAGCATCCAGACCCAAGACAATATAGAAAACTAATGAAGTTTTTCTTAATGGACACGGCCGGGAATTGAACTCGGGACCTCGGAGTGGCGTACTCATGAAAACCGGTGTATATACTACTCGACCACGGAGGTCGTCGACACACAAGTATCTCAATCAAAAACAATTAAGATGAACATCAATAAATACAACAACGCATTACATTTTACACACCAATTGCCAAAATGTAAACACGTATAACTTTAAAATACATTTTAATATATTACAACAGAAATAAGTTTGCCTAGATTTGTAATAGCTCGCTAAAAAATTTAAAAGAGCATTCCAGTCCGTCTTATAACAATACATTCACAACGAGACAAGAATTGAGAATATATAGGTTGAAGGGATCGATATTATAATTACTGTACATATGAAGATAGTCTGCAGAACGCTTCATCTACAATACACGCAAATAATATCGGGATTGCATTTCTGGAGCGATTTCAAAGGCAATATTCCGTACTCCGTACCGAACCAATACAACTTTAAAAGCGCAGACATAAACTAAGTAATATTCAATATATGAGAAGCCAAACATTGTTTGCTTGAGAGAAATGTTTTATAACGGGATGTTTATTGGAAAATACAGAGAAATACACACCGATCTAGGCGAGTCGACTTTGTCGTGTTCTAATTAAGTTACCTTGATATTTTCGTTTTAAATGTTTGTGGACATATTTTCGAAGTATTAATGGAACCGTGAGACAGACATTTTCTTGGTGATAGGATTTTGTGCAAATCCGTCTGGCTAGTACCACTCCCTCATCAGATATTCTACCGCCAAATATTAGTACTTGATATTGTTGTATTCCGGTTTGAAGGGTGAGTAAGCTAGTGTAAATACAGGCACTAGGGACATAACAACTTAGTTCCCAAAGTTGAAAGATGGAAGGAACATTTATTATTTCTTACAGCGCCATAGCCTATAGGCAGTGGTGACCACTTACTATCATGTGGTCCATATTCTCGTCCACCAAACTATACCATATTAAAAAGTTAATTTTTACCGAGAATTGTGGGTTCAAACTGCTCTGTGTTTGCACGTGCTTTATTTTGTTTGTCTCGTTCTAGACGGTGGAAAATCTATCAGGTGGGTGGTAAAGGCCACCGACTCGCTTTGGAGTAGTATCAGATTTTTTTTAAAAAAATTAATCGAAATGCTATTTCCATCAATTGCTTCAGATTTGTTTCAATTTTTTTATGACATAAGTTGCAAACGAGGAGGAGGTTCACCTGATGGAAAGTGACTACCACCGCCCATGGACATCTGCAACATCAGGGGGCTTGCAGGTGCGTTGCCGGCGTTTAAGGAAGGAGTTCGCTCTTTTCTTGAAGGTTCCCCTGTCGTATCGATTCTAACGTTTCAGTCTGTCGCATAATATTGGTAATTATTTACGGCTGCGACAAAGATTATGTTTGATTATGTGGAACGACACCATAAAATATGTGACGAAATAATTTCTTATTTTTAATTAAAAAAATTAACTACTAAAACACTTTGTATTGAAATAAAACTAATTTTAACGGATTTGTATCGCGTATATTAATTATTTTTATCATCACGACGTTTCGAGCACTTTACAGCGTTCGTGGTCACGGGTAGACAGTCTACCCGTGACCACGAACGCTGTTAAAATTAGTTTTATTTCAAAGTGTAATAATCCTTAAAAATTTAAGACAACATTACACTTTGTATTGTAATTATTTTAAGTTTTAGACAACTGTTGTCGATATATTATATGTCACATGGTCTGAAATGTCAAGTTTTCGAACCGAAAGAACTCTAAAACCAAATTTATATTACGCACCAAAATCAGGCGTATGTTCCTCGAAATAATTTATTGTGAAAAATCTTTGTCTTTCAAAACATTACTCTGAGAATTCATAGTCTTTCTGTCATATACATCTATGTGACGGGAAATTGAGAGAACAGTATAGTACGACACAACTTAGATGTAGCATCGGCTAAATTCGTAAAACCGATGACTATCATCAGAAATAGCTCTCTGTCACGCTATTCAACGCTATTCGTCGCTACAGATTCCCGCGTCAGTTCCCCGAGAAAGCAAGTGCATGTAAATCGACGTGTCAAATTGACGAATATATTAAGTCATGTGATATTACAAGCTATTACATTTGTGTAAAGATGATATTGACATAACAAATAAATAAAATTTTAACAAAAAGAAAAACCGACTTCAAACAAAACACTATTTTAAAACAAATAAAAATGCACTAAAAAGTAATAAAAATAATTGCATATTTAACATATTTTTGAGAGTCCTGCTAGGTAAAATGAAATGAAAAATATTAGACTGCTTAAAAGTCGATTTACGATTATATAACGTAGTTATAGTTATTGTTATATTTGGAGCCGGTGTCAGCCACGGGTACCCGCTTCAACAATCAAAAGAAAGAAGCGATACGAGCCTCTTGATTGACCCAGTATAATATCGTATAAAAGGTAATTTGTAAGAAACATATTTCTTAAAGTATTCTCGTATTGTTTTTTGATAGATATAGTATAGGTTGGCTGACACCGACTCCAAATATAGCAATAATTATAACTACATTATATAATCGTAAATCGACTTTTAAGTAGTCTAATATTTTTCATTTCATTTTACCTAGGAGGACTCTCAAAAATATGTTTAATATGCAATTATTTTTATTACTTTTTAGTGCATTTTTATTTGTTTTAAAATAGTGTTTTGTTTGAAGTCGGTTTTTCTTTTTGTTAAAATTTTATTTATTTTTTGATTTTAAGTGAAGCTGATGTAGACTAACATTTTTTTTTAATATGGATAGATTAAGCGTGCCGTTTATATGAATCAGAAACTACTTCGGGGACAATTTCAAAAGAAACTTTCGAATAAAGCAAAAATAGATTTTCGAAAATGCGGCTTTAATACGTCATGCGGCATAAACTGCAAGGTACCACCCTCGAATGAGCTGTAATCGACCTCAGTAAAAAAACTTTGCAAAAGAGCTATTCGTATGCTATGTCGTACATCATATGACATCACATCATATACACAAAATTTGATTAAAGACAGTAAGAAATTCTGCCCCAAATCGCACCCCAACTGTAAGCCGTTTAGGAGTTCCGTCAATACATAGTATAAAACAAAGTCGCTTTCTCTGTCCCTGTATCTTTAAAACTACGCAACGGATTTTGATGCGGTTTTTTTTAATAGATAGTGTGATTCAAGGGGAAGGTTTGTATGTATAATAAATGAACAATATAGTAAAGAAACACTGACAATTTTAGAAGTTTGCAATGTGATGTCGTAAATAAACAAATTCTTTAGTATATTTAGTATCAGTTTTGCACCCGTGAGAAGTCGGGGCGGGTCGCTAGTTAATTATAATATTCGATTATGACAATTACATGAACATAACCACGTTCCGGAAGGTGATTTAAATATCCAAGTAACCCATAAATAAAAGATTCGACCGAGTATTGCTAACGTGCTCCTTAGAATTGTTCCGTTCCCTCCCGTTCCCTTAATTTGTCATGGATCCTATACTCAGAACCTTACCAAACTTTCACCAAACTACTCTTAAAGTATGTCCTTTATAATTTTAACAGAATCATCAAAATTGTGCCAACCAATTTTGAGTTATTCACCTATTTATCGCGCACATACATAATGCAAATTTAAGACTTACGTCGTTTTCATACGGACACCATAATCGGAAAAAAATAAAAAAAAATGGGACCCCACGGGAAGCACTACCTTTCAAACAAAAAAAAAATTATCAAAATCGGTCCACCCAGTAAAAAGTTATGAGGTAACAAACATAAAAAAAAAAAAATACAGACGAATTGATAACCTCCTCCTTTTTGAAGTCGGTTGATAATTATTGATAATTTAGGACAGCGTACTTAATTCGGATGTGATCGGTTTTACGAATTTTGCCGATACTGCATCTAAGTTGTGTCGTACTATATTCTTGTGGGAAAATATTTGTAATAGGAACATTGACAATGCTTTTCTGTTACTGCCTTTAAGATCTTCAGTATTAAAATTAAAATTCTTTATAAATAATCAAAGCTGACACAAAAAACAACCAATTAAAATATACTCTTTAAAAAATACTTTTGAGTCGTCATTTTGCAGAATTATAATTTTATTAAAGAGATACCGCCTCGGAATGCAGTTTTTCCGAGAACTAATTACATTAATTAAATTATAAAGTCTGTTATTATAATTTGAGACATTTCAATACAAAGTTATGGTTGAAATCTTAATTCGATATATAATTGTTGCTTCTGCTTGTTGATTTTTTTTATGGTATAGATTGGCGGACGATCATATGGGCCACCTGATGGTAAGTGGTCACCATCGCCCATAGACAATGACGCTGTAAGAAATATGAACTATTCCTTACATTGTCAATGTGCCACCAGCCTTGGGAACTAAGATGTTATGTCTTGTGCCTGTAGTTACACTGGCTCACTCACCCTTCAAACCTGAACACAACAACACTGAGTACTGTTATTTGGCGGTAGAATAACTAGTGAGTGGGTGGTATCTACCCAGATGGGCTTGCACAAAGCCCTACCACCAAGTAAACTTTTGCTTGTTGATTGTCAAAAATATATCACCGATTCGGAAATAAACATCTTAGCTGCGAGAAGAACCTTATCCCAATTTTATTTGGAGCCAGCACAGCATGTCTTCCATACTTCTTTGACGTCATCTCACAAGTAACATTCTTCCTAACCATATCGTCTTTCAAACAATCCATCCAACTTTTCTTTGGTCTTCTACCTCTATATCCATCCACGTCTATGCTCAAGACCTTCCTTACAACGTGGTCCTCATTTCTTCTCATAACATGCCCATTGCCCATACAATGACCGTCGATTTCCATATAGCTTCTAAGTTACCAGTGCCACTTTCAAACTTCTTCTTATGTGCTGATTCGCTACTCTATCCACTCGATTAACCCCACACAAAAAAAGCTTATGAAGATATACATACAATGAACATAGAGCTGTGATGGCCCAGTGGTTAGAACGCGTGCAAATTAACCGATGGTTGCGGGTTCAAACCCAGGCAAACACCACTATATATATGTACTTAATTAGTGTTTATAATTCATCTCGTAAAAACATCGTGAGGAAACCTGCATGCTTCAAATTTCATCGAAATTCTGCCACATGTGCATTCCACCGACCCGCATTTGAACAGCGTGGTAGAATATGTTCCAAACCCACTTCTTAATGGAAGAGAAGACCTTATCCTAGCAGTGGGAAATTTACAAGCTGTACTTAACTTTTTTTTTACTTTTCAACCGACTTCCAAAAGGAGGAGGTTATCAATTCGTCTGTATTATTTTTTTTTTTATGTTTGTTACCTCATTACTTTTCACTGGGTGGACCGATTTTAATAATTTTCTTTTTGTTTGAAAGGTAGTACTTCCCGTGGGATCCCATTTTTTTTTAATTTTTTTCCGATGATTGTATCCATATGAAAACGACATAAGTCTTAAATTTGCATTATGTATATGCGCGACAAATAGGTGAATAACTGAAAATCACGTTAACCAATTTTGATAATTCTTTTTTTATTATAAAATATATACTTCAAGGGTAATTTGGTGAAAGTTTGGTAAGGTTCTGAGCACAGGATCCATGACAAAGTAACGGAACGGAAGGGAACGGAACGATTCTGAGGAGCACGTTAGCGATACTCAGTCGAATCTCTTATTTATAGGTTATTTGGATATTTGAGTCACCTTCCGTAATGTGGTTATGTTTATGTAATTATCATAGTCGAATATTATAATCAACTAGCTACCCATCCCGGCTTCGCACGGGTGCAATACTGATACTAAATATACTACAGAATTTGTTTATTTACGACATCACATCGCAAACTTCTAAAATTATCAGTGTTTCTTTACTATATTGTTCATGTATTATATACACAAACCTTCCCCTTGAATCACACTATCTTTTAAAAAAACCGCATCAAAATCCGTTGCGAAGATTTAAAGATATAGGGACAGAGAAAGCGACTTTGTTTTATACTATGTAGTGATGGAACTCCTATACGGCTCGCAGTTAGGGTGCGATATGGGGCAGAATTTCTTACTATCTTTAATCAAATTTTGTGTATGTGATGTGATGTCATATGATGTACGAAATATAGTCGGCCTTTTTCAAAGTTTTTTTGCTGAATTCGATTACAGCTCTTTCGAGGGATCCTTGTAGTTTACGCCGCGTGACGTATTAAATCCGCATTTTCGAAAGTCTATTTTTGCTTTATTCGCAAGTTTCCTTTGAAATTGTCCTCGAAGTAGTTTCTGACTCATATAAACGGAACGCTTAATCTATCCTTATTAAGAAAAATTAGTTAGTCAAATTCACAAGCTTCACTTAAAATCAAAAAATAAATAAAAATTTTAACAAAAAGAAAAACCGACTTCAAACAAAACACTATTTTAAAACAAATGAATATGCACGAAAAAGTAATAAAAATAATTGCGTATTCAACATATTTTTGGAGTCTTCCTAAGTTAAATGAAATGAAAAATATTAGACTACTTAAAAGTCGATTAACGATTATATCATGTAGTTATAATTATTGTTATATTTGGAGTCGGTGTCAGCCAACAAAACCCTACAGTATATCTATCAAAAAACAATACGAGAATACTTTAACAAATATGTTTTTTACAAATTAACTTTTACACAAAATATACTGGATCAATCAAGGGGCTCGTATCGCTTCTTTCTTTTGATTGTTGGGGCAAGGGCACCGTGGCTGACACCGGCTCCAAATATACCAATAAAATTTTTATTTATTTTTACACGTATTGTTAATAAAATACCTGATTTATTATTATTATTTAACAAAATATTGTTCTTTATAAATTAGCCAAATTTTAAATACCATTGTACGTCATTTTATTAACAACAAATACCTTGGCCAGGAAGGATGTTGACTTTGCGGAGCCGGAAACTTCGCTATACAAACTTATTCTAACCCATTGTGTTTACACTGTGATTATCGCGGCTCTATTGAAAGTAACAATGTTATTATGAATAAAACTAAGCAAGGGATAAACTCGGCGAAATGAATTTGCTAAAAATAAACCCTCGCTAGTATCTTGAAACTATGGGCAATGATGTTCATAGCTAGTGTAGTGTAGTAATATTATGAATCTAAGAAAAGAGGCATTCGAGGATTTAGCCAAAAGGATGGCTAATCCAAAAGACCTTTGATCTATAAATCCAGTCCCAATTGCATAGAAACATAGATCAGCATCAGAGACAGAGGCTTACTTATATTATAAACTAGCGATCCGCCCCGGCTTCGCCCGGGTTCTTGATATATATTATGCCCTAAATACATAAAATAAATAAGAATTGTAGCCTATATTATTCTGATGTATAACCAACTGTTAAATTTCATTCAAATCAGTTTCGTAGTTTTTTCGTAAAAGAGAAACATACATACATACTTAAGCATTTAGAATATCAGTTGGATGTGTTAGTAAGTTTGTTTCTTACACTTTAACATATCAGCTGATCAATAAATAACTGTGAATTATAATTATTGCATAGGTTTGGTCAATTATATATTTTTAATGGGTATTTCGGTGTGCCGGTCCACTGGCGAGGCACCCATACCCCCCGCCCCCCATTTCACCTAGAGAATTGTTAAACAAGTCGGAAAAAGCAACAAAATATAAATAAAAATTATGGTACATACCCGTGCGAAGCTGTTGGTACGGGCGGCTAGTATTATATATTACATAATATTATAAATGTGAAAGCAACTCTGTCTGTCTGTCTGCCGCTCATTCACGAAACCGCTGAACCGAATTTGATGAAATTTGGTATGAAGAAAGGACATAGGTTGCTTTTTTGCCTGACATGTCAATAAACACTTAAACGCAAGGGAAGCCGCGTGCGACTATTTGTATGAATATACATATTCAAATATACAAATAAATCCACTCACTATTCACGAGCGAGGCGCTACAGCGAACATAAACTACACTAGATCGGATTATAGCAATTTGTTTCGATCACATTAATTCAATGGATCCTGATTAAGTGTCTAAGGCCGAGTCCACATGAGCGATAAATATTAAGGCCAGTTTTTGTGTGCTACTTATTAATGTTTTCTATGTGATATTTGAATTACAATACATAGTATATAAGACTAAGGTTTGATGTGGTTTTATTTTCAAGGCGATACGAGTAACATATAATATATAGGACGAGAATCGATAAAATCAAAAGTCATTTTTTTATTTAATAGCTTGGTGAACGAGCATAAGGGCCACCTGATGGTAAGTGGTCACCATCGCCCATAGACAATGACACTGTAAGAAATATTAACTATTCCTTACATCGTCAATGCGCTATGTTCCTTGTACCTGTATTTACATTGGCTCACTCGCCCTTCAAACCGGAACACAACAGTACTGCGTTCTGTTGTTTAGCGGTAGAATATCTGATGAGTGGGTGGTACCTACCCAGGCGGGCTTCCACAAAGCCCTACCACCAAGTAAAAATCAAAATATATTTTATTCAAGAAAATTGGAGGATTCAACAAAGACTTTTGTATCGTCATTTAACAAACTAAGTAACTAACTATTAAGTGAAGCTACCACCGATTCGGAATGAATATTCTACCGAGAAGAACCGGGAGGTTAGTAAGCAGTATCTTTTTTTGACATTGAAAAATAAAAACTCATGTTAGTTAAATACAATTATGTATGTATGTGTGATCCTGACTGGAAGTCAATAAGTATTAGCTCCACGCTTTTTTATCGTCTGTATAATCTTTTATTGAATAATTTGCCTTATTTACGACGCATTGCCAATGTAATAAAAGTAAAAAAAAAAAAGTAAAGTAACAACCTGTAAATTCCCCACTGCTGGGCTAAGGCCTGCTCTCATTAAGGAGAGGGTTTGGAACATATTCCACCACGCTGTTCCAATGCGGGTTGATGGAATGCACATGTGGCAGAATTTCGTTGAAATTAGACATGCAGGTTTTTGTCATGATGTTTTCCTTCACCGCCGAGCACGAGATGATTTTTATAAACACAAATTAAGCACATATATATACATATGTATATGTAACGTTGCTTGCCTGGGTTTGAAGCCGAAAACATCGGTTAAGATGCACGCGTTTTAACCACTGGGCCATCTCAGCTCTCCCAATCGGGCCAATGTAATGTATGGTTAATATTTCATACAGCGTCATGGTATATAACTGGTGGTGACTACCTACCATTATGTAACCCATTTACTCATCTGTCAGCCTATATCATAAAAATCAATATTATATTCTAAAACAGATTTGTAAACGATTGTGATTGATTTCATCGATCTCAAGAGAAAGTCACGTCACTTCACTTTCGACGATCAAAAACAGGTCAAGGGAAATATGTTTATGGGTTAACGTATTTTCTTAAATATGGGAGTGTTAAATCTGTCACCTTCCAGAGTCTGAGTGTTATTGACAAAATCCGAGGTTTGAACCTAGGAATATGATTTTCATTATCTTTTTTATAATTTCATTTTTTTTATGAGATAGGTGGCAAACGAGCAGGAGGCTCACCTGATGGAAAGTGACTACCACCGCCCATGGACATCTGCAACACCAGGGCGCTTGCAGGTGCGTTGCTGGCCTTTGAGGAAGGAGTACGCTCTTTTTTTGAAGGTTCCCATGTCATGTCATGTTCATACTAAGTTTTTCTTAACAACAACAGCCTGTAAATTCCCACTGCTGGGCTAAAGGCATCCTCACCCTTTGAGGAGAAGGTTTGGAACATATTCTACCACGCTGTTCCAATGCGGGTTGGTGGAATACACATGTGGCAGAATTTCTATGAAATTTGTCACATGCAGGTTTCCTCACGATGTTTTCCTTCACTGCTGAGCACGAGATGAATTATAAAGACATATTAAGCACATGAAACAGCGGTGCTTGCCTGGGTTTCAACCCGCAATCATCAGTTAAGATGCACGCGTTCTAACCACTGGGCCATCTCGACTCTCAGTTTTTCTTAAGTAACAATTAAATTGCTAGCAAAATTGCGTAGTTCAAGTTACACTTACAATACACCACTGATACAATTGAGGGCATTGCAGAAGAATCACCTCGTATATTTATAAGCAGCAAATAGATTAAGCCTTACAATAGATTGTTTCCCGTGTGTACAAGGCCGTATAAGAGTCACAAACTCGACTCCACCGCAGCTAATTAATTTATTCGCAACTTTTTTCATTTGCCAACTTCAGCTACAAAGTTATTTGAAGCCCACACAGCCGAGTTAGAGATGTACAATGATACTTATTTTAAAAAGGGTGTATGGAACAGTAATATCTGCCTATTTATAGACGTTTTGTTTTTTGTACTTAAACTCTATCAACATAAAGACTGTAATGAGAGTTACTAATGAGTTTCTTGTTGGCTCTTCTAGATTCTAATTTACCGAATTTCAAGCAGCTAGCTTTTAACTTTCTTCAATTTTGATACATGAAGATACAAAATGAAATTATTTTAGAGAAAAGTAACAGTGCCCCAAATTAATTAAGGATTTATTAACGTTTACCCCTTTTAAGGTTATCTTGTGTTAGTAGTGGGGATGACAATAACCCAAGGGATCAGGATTGATCCGGTAACCTCTTTCATCGCTAGGCAGCCGGTAAACCATTGATCTGTTGACGTTTCAGTGAAGACATACTTCGAAATCTATTTCAATATATTGTATCCTTTGGCTAAATTTTGCCCAATAGTTCTCAAGAGCGAGTATCCGAGTATCCGAGATAAGAGTTGTAAATCTGTTTATTAGCATTTTAAATCTGTTCATTTGAAAATAGCAACTATGCGAGTTTCTTGCCATTTCTTCTCGCTGGTGGTTTCTTTCTTAAAAGGTGGTAGTGTATACATATTAATGATCCAAAAACGCTTTATTGTGAAGTTTACTTGAATAAAATATATTTGATTTTATTTGATCGAGCAGGTTATATTTCAGAGCACACGTGTGTTTGCAAACATAAGTGCCTTCTCTATTGGACCAAATGTTCTTCTGATAATCCACCATGGTTGATATGAACAGAAAGAAATTTAAGGCATGGCAGTGTAAATAATTCCAACTTAGAGTTGGACCTTTCAAATTAGTGCCGATCCCAGGATCGAACTTGTGATCTCAAGGTCAGCAACCTTATTGGGAGGTTAGTTCCATGAGATTCGATGTTCTGTATCGTTACAAATATTTTTTGAATTTCGAAAAGAGAAGCTGCTGTCTATAAATGAACTCTCAAATAAAAACATCAAGGTCATTGACACCATAATGCCTTTCAAAAATAGTAAGATATTCCATTAGTAATATTTATTTTTAATACGAACATTTTAATTACTTAGTTATATTATTGAGTATTCAAATTCAATGGCGCTTATAAGAGACAACTGGAATCAAGTATTTGTGTTGATTTAATTTATATATAAAATTGCCTCGTTTGTTATTTGTATTGTTTACAATATCCATTCTCCATTTGATAGCTCTATTTAAAACTGATTGAATATTCATACATACAATATATTTTATATAAATAAATAAAAATCTATTGAATTGAAAATTTAATTTTATATTTACTTTACACAACAGCAGGAACTTGCAGTGAGATACTGTAAGTACTAGCATGCTTTTTCAGCATGCATTTACTTAGTGGTAGGGTTCTGTGCAAGCCCGTCTGGGTAGGTACCACCCACTCACCAGTTATTCTACCACCAAATATCAGTACTCAGTATTGTTGTGTTCCGGTTTGAAGGGTGAGTGAGCCAGTGTAACTACAGACACAAGGGACATAACATCTTAGTTCCCAAGGTTGGTAGCACATTGACGATGTAAGGAATAGTTAATATTTCTTACAGCGTCATTGTCTATGGGTGATGGTGACCACTTACCATCAGGTGACCCATACGCTCGTCCGCCAACCTATTCCATAAAAACAAAAAAAGAAATGCACTGGTATGAATATGTATGGAGTTGCGCACACGTTACGACGTGACAATTGGGTGACATTTGTGTCTGAATCTGTACATATTCACGGACTTGACAAGAGTGACGAAACAGTCACCGTGACAAAAATCACCAGTGCGCGCTGGTTCTAAGAATTCACTTCATGAGATATGAACTCGGGAAATGTTGAAATTCGACTTACGGTGATATGCGATTTAGGTACGTGTGTCTTAGAAATATTATACTCTTAACAGTCAAAGTCGCTTAACACATTTTGACACTACACGCTCGTTTTGTTGTGAGTTTCGAGTTTCTTATAATATAATAGCTCTACCGATTCTGATTGACACAAATCGTATCTACGAAACACAAAAATGCTTTTCAAACACGCCTATTTGTTTTTTTGGCCACTTGATGGTAAGTGGTCACCATCACCCATAGACAATGACGCTTTTATTAGTACTGTTATTTGGCGGTAGAATAACTGATGAGTGGGGGGTACCTAACCAGACGGGCTTGCACAAAGCTTTACTACCAAGTACGTAGGTCATAAGAATATTGGTAGTTTATTGATTACAGTGAGTTTATACACCTACATGTGCACTATAGTTTATTTATCCAAAGTTTCGTAAAAATTGCGACTTGGTCAAGATACTTTCATCATCAGCCCGTACCCGTCCACTGCTGGACATAGGCCTCTTCAAGTGCACGCCACTGTGTCTTTCTCCGGCTACTCGCATCCAGCTCCTGCCTGCCGCCTTGCGTATATCGTCACAAGATGTCGAATCGTCGTTGGGATGTAAGGGGGCGCAATCTACACCTTAGTGCCCCAAGTCAACCTCACCTGCCCGTGGTGCATCCTGCCGACCAGCAAACGAGGCTCTGGCGACCGACAGATGGCGGTATAACCATCAACAAAATAGGCGTAGCCAAATACCACAGGCCGGTAGCAGCGTCACCGGTACGAGTAGCTACGTCCTGCGATCGCCAACCCACCTCCCCAGCGTGGCGATTATGGGCAGTTCCTTCATCTGCAGCAGACAAGATACTTTAGGAAGACATAATACAGAAGATCCAAACAGGATATCTGTACAGTTCCAAAGTAAGTCTTGATACTTTGTGGGTGAGTGTTAGTTGTAAGTGCTAGTTTGAAAATTCATTAACACAGTATCCTATAAGTTGACTTATCTAAAAATGTACACAATAGTTTCCTGCAAAATTGTTTTAAATATATACAAAAGTAATCGAGATAAAACATACAAACATAAATTATTCAATCAGCTGGGCCGTGGGCTATGTTATTAATTATTCAAAATGCACACGCATTGTTCACAGAGAATAATTATGAAGCTATTTCAAGCTAACTTAATCAACAGGTTCATATATTTTCCACAAAATTTTACATACGATATATATATACGTTTATTGGGTAATAATAATACACTGCATGGTGGTAGGTTAGGTGGTAGGTTCAGCCACCAAGGTGCCACCTACTCATCATAAAAAAAAATCAAAATATACTTTATTCAAGTAGGCTGTTACAAGTACTTTTGAATCATCATTTAACAACTATATTAAGTGAAGCTACAAACGGTTCGGCAAGTAAGTTTTACTGAGAACTTTAGTTACTCTTTCTCAATATTTTAAAATGCAGTTATATTAGTTAACTACAATTAAATATACAGTATGTAGTATATCTGCTGCTACTTCCAGAGTCAATAAGCATTATTTCGACGCGTTTGTTTTGAAAAATATACCATTTTTGCCAAAGTATTTTTACACATGTATTAATATATATATTATTGCCAATAGGTATAATCGGTACTGTTGAAACCCGGACACCCCAAGCCTCACTTGTCAAGAAATGAACAATAGTTTGCTGTACTTTTTCTCTATATGTTTAATATCAGTTTGTAAAGCCACAGAGTAAATTACATTGAAACCTTTTGTTTCTTCAATACCTGTAATAGAGAACGAACTTATTAACGACTGACATCCATTGTTTACATGGGAGACAAACCACAAACTGGGCCGGCTGTGGTAAGACCATCTACATCGGTATTGTGAGAAGTGAATAAGCATTCTTTGTAATAGTTCCGTCTCTAATTATAATTACAATCACTTAGTCATCCTTCAACAACAACAACAACAGCCTGTAAATTCCCACTGCAGGGCTAAAGGCCTCCTCTCCCATTGAGGAGAAGGTTTGGAACATATTCCATCACGCTGTTCCAATGCGGGTTGGTGGAATATTTTATTTACAAATTTCTATGAAATTTGTCACATGCAGGTTTCCTCACGATGTTTTCCCTCACCGCTGAGCACGAAATGAATTATAAAGACAAATTAAGCACATGGATGGACAGCGGTGCTTGCCTGGGTTTGAACCTGCAATCATCGGTTAAAATGCAAACGTTGTAACCACTGGGCCATCTCGACTCGATCTATCCTTCAAATCAGAACGAAATATTTAAAGGCAGGTAACGCACCTGCAAGCCCCCAATACCTTAGGTGGTGGTAATCACTATCCATCAGATGAGCCTCCAATTCGTTTGGCCCCTATAACATAAAATAAATGTGACCAAAAATGTGACCAAATCACGCTTCATAGATTTTAAAGCAGTTAGATGACTAGAGACGAGTTTACATTTAAGTTATGATTTAATAAGGTAAGGAATAGATATGGTAGGCAGGCTCCTCGATTTATATTCCATTAGTGGACAAAGGTTCCTTTTTATATGACGGAGGATTTGGAGTTTATCCCATCACGCTCGTCCATTTATAGTTGGATCTAAACGTTAAAATATTCTAGATGTCGTTTCAAAGTTTCCATATCACATATGTTATTAAAATAGCTTGTATTTATACGCTTGATACTCGGTTAAGATCAACAGCAAAAACAATAGCCTCTCAACTTCCCACTGCTGGGCTAAGGCCTCCACTCCCATGAAGGAGAAGGTTTGGAAAATATTCCACCACGCTGTTCCAATGCGGGTTGGTGGAATTCATATTCACAGATGCAGGTTTCCTCACGATGTTTTCCTTCACCACCGAGCACGAGATGAATTATAAACACAAATTAAGCACATGAATATTCAGTGGTGCTTACCTGGGTTCGAACCCGTCATCAGTTAAGATGCACGCGTTCTCGTCACTGGGCCATCTCAGCTTAGGTTAAGATCAATGTACCATTTTATCAAAAAGGCTCAAGATTCAACTGCTTGCAGATAGCAAGTAGAATAACTTACCTTTTAGAGTCAAATCAGTCCAGCTCAGTAAGGCATAGATGTAAATCTTCTCGACGGAAACGTTTCCCTTCGAAACGTTACATAAAAGATATTGCACTGCAATTCAATCTTAAAATTTTACTTTCTCAGCGTCGAAAGAAATTTAACTCCAATAATGCTGTAACTTATTACTAGAGATAAATGCAAAACTTTACTTCAGATATGCAACAACAACAACAGCCTTTCCCACTACTGGGCCTCCTTTCCCGTCGAGGAGAAAGTTTGTAACATATTTCACCGCGCTATTCCAATGCGGGTTGGTGCAATATAAATGTGGCAGAATATCAATTAAATTATACACATGCAGGTTTCCTCACAATGTTTTCCTTCACCGTTGAGCACGAGATGAATTATAAAGACAAATTAAGCACATATATATAGCTTGCCAGGGTTTGAACCCGAAATCATCGGTTAAGATGTGATGTTTAACCACTGGGCCACCTCTGCTCAAACTTAACTTCAGATATATTTAATTTTAAAACATTGAACACAGAAAAATCGTATTATAATTTGACCTTGACATTTTGCACTCAATACATAAATCATTCCATATTTAAAGCTGACAGCGTCTCCTCAGAAAAAGGGCATAAAGGTATATCCACCCAGCATTCTCCGTATGCAGAACAATTCACGTCTGTGTTTCTACATCTCGCTAACAACACTTACAAGTACCTTTCCTTGTGCGGAGCTCATTTGCGCACTCACTAATTGCTGGCTTTGTTATTATTGTTTAATTAAGTCAGTTGAGACGCGAAAAATAATGACTCCATTGTATTTGGTGCCGCAGTGACCTGGATTCGTTGGAATCGTACAAGTGCTAACTGATTTTGTTTTGTTATGGAAATAAGGCACGGTTCAAATTTAACTAGATTCTTAATAGGGTTTTTGCCAATTTTCATTTAACGTGTTATATGCGGAGAAAGTATTATATAACTTAATATTAATATACACAAAATTTTCATAGCAATATTTTAAATTAGATATGAAATGAATTATCTCTTGATTGTAAATAATAATTAATTTTTTTTTAGAATTGAAGATGTCCGAGGAGCAATTAGAATACCACTGATTCTCATTTCTGAGTTTTTCTTATTTTTTTAAATAATAGCGCATCTCTTTTTAATAGTAACTACTGAGTTCTGTACTGAGTTCATTTCGGTAGAATCTACATTACGAACGGGTAGTAACTTCACTTAATTTAATCGTTAAATGACGATTCATCAGTTCTTATAAAAGTCTACTTGATTTTACTACAGTTTACCCCTGCAATAAAGATTAATGCTTGTACTATAAGTGGGGATGACAATAGCCCTAGGGGTAAAAAAATGGAACCTTTTACCATTGACCTGACCGTAAACTATTGCACTATTGATGCATGATTTGATAGAAGCTTTATGTCAAATTTTTAATTAATAACTTAACTCACTACCATAAGGTGATGGGATACAACTGCAACACATCAGAAAAGTCTCTGAACGCAGGACCAGTGGACCGACGTGCTTTCGAGGCACGGAAGTGTGAACACTCCCAATTTTCAAACTGCAGGATGCTACGGAGAATTTATTGCAAACTCAATAGATTTTAACTCTGGACCTCGTAGCCAGCCACTAGACAATCAAGGCATTCAATAGTATCACAATCACTACATAGTAACTAGACAGACAAGACATTGAACAGCATCACTACATAGTATAAAATAAAATCGCTTTCACTGTCCCATTTATCCCTATGTATGCGTAAATCTTTAAAACCACTCAACGAATTTTGATGCGGTTTTATTAATAGGTGGAGTGATTCAAGAGGAAATAGGTGGAGTGATTCAAGAGGAACGTTTTTGTATATAATGTATGAACAATAAAATAAATAAACACTGATAATTTCAGAAGCTGATAATGTTATTTCGTAAATAAACAAATTCTGTGGTACATTTAGTATCAGCTTTTCATCCGAGCAACGCCGAGGCGATTAATAAAACACTATTAGGATAATACGAAATCAAAACTTTAAATGAAATAGATATTAGCATTTAATAATATTAAAATAAATTTAATCTTGCTCGCTGTATGGAATAAAACCTAGTCATTTGAATTAACAGATTCCATTTTGTATCCTCGAGCTATTAGTCTCCATTTCTTGCACAAATTTCTTAACGAGTTCAAGTTATTTTAACTTAAATAATGTTCTTTCTTTGTTTTATATTAAGAAATTTATAAGAAGAACAATTGTTTTATATTTGAGCCATTTATTGTGTAACTATTGTAAATTATATTCGGATTTGGGATATGATTTTGGCTAAGATAGTCCAATTGCTGAAACTGGTAAATCTCAAGCAAAGATTGCTGGTTCGAATACGGAAATAATACTTTCGTTTATGTTTATAACCCATCTTCTGCTCCAAGACGATGAAAAACATTTTTTTATGGTATCGGTTGGCAGACGAGCATATGGGCCACCTGATGGTAAGTCACCATCACCCATAGGCAATGATACTGTAAGAAATATTAACTATTCCTTACATCGTCAATGCGCCACTAACCTGGGGAACTAAGATGCTATGTCTCTTGTGCCTGTAGCTACACTGGCTCACTCACCCTTCAAACCGGAACACAACAACTGCGTACTGTTGTGTAGCGGTGGAATATCTGATGAGTGGGTAGTACCAACCCAGGTGGGCTTGCACAAAGCCCTTCCACCAAGTAAATAGTAACCTTGTAAGATCTCATGTTAATGAAATGAAATTCGGCCTTAGAACAACTTTTTGGAACATGTTCCAAACCAATCAGTTCAGATAAAAAACTGGGAAGGCTTTTGCCCAGTTTATTTGCTATTTTTATTAAAAGCTAAATAAAATAGTTATAATAGCGAAGATGATTAAAACAATTTTTACTAAGGATGAACGAGGATTAGAAGGATTGTATAGTTTTATATTAAATTACTTGTGGTCATTATTGTGATCAACTTAAGCGCTCAGTAAAGAATATTTTGATTTTCATTGCATTCTTTTGATTCAGATAGGTTTTTACAATCATGTTTGAATCGACATTTTGTTGTTTAAAAGTAAAACTGGTTCAGAGTGTACATTCTACCGAGAACTGTTAAGAAAATAAGTAGTTATTGTTTTTAAATATTTGAAAAACAGTTTTATATCGGTTAAATAAATTTTACATAAAATGTCTGTGGTTGGTTTACACTACACTAGAAATGAAAGTCACATACTTGTATAATGTCTATATTACAAGTCCACATATAAAGTCAGAAGGCACACATAGTTTTATAGTACATTAATACACAAGCACAAGAATTAGGAACATAAGCACAGATGGGAAAGCAGTTGAAATTATAAAGATGAGAAGAAAATAAGTATGAAATTATGAGAGCAGTCTTAAGCGTATAGGAATAAAGTCTAAGTTTGCTTAGCAAAGTTATTAGCGAGCGCGAGCGGGTCAAGCGTATGAAAGCCGTCGGCGAACTGACGCGTTGTTTTGCGAGTTGCGTAGACAAAGGATTGTCCGATCGGCGCGTGCGGCTCGCAAGTGGTGCTTAAGACGTTGCTTCTTGGGCCGCCAAGAATGTGGACAAAATAGTCCCACATCACTCCCCCGCTGAGACCGTTACTACGGGCGATAATATTGTGGGAAGTGAACTTTTCTACCTGACCGGGTAGAATTTACATTAGGTTGCTGTTCAGTTCCGGTATCGCTGTCTGACTTAATTGTATAAGCTGGCTTGAGACGATCAATGGACACAGTTATTTTCTTATTTTTAACTAATATCTGGAAAGTCTTTTGTCCTCTTTTAATGACTTGGTATGGTCCAGTATAAGGAGGTTGTAAGCTTTTACGTAAAGCGTCTTGCCGTAAAAATACTTGGTCTGCAGTGTCTAAATCTCTGAAAACGAAACGTTTTTTTGGAGTATGGTGAGCTGCTGGAACGGGTCTAATTTGAGCGGCGAATGACCTTAATCTCGAGATGTAGTCGCTTATATCCGTTATGCTGTTACAATTGTCAGCGAAAAATTGACCAGGTAAACGGAGAGTTTCACCATAAAGCATTTCTGCTGCGGATGACTGGATGTCTTCCTTGTATGCACTGCGTATACCCAATAATACGAGAGGTAGATATTCAGTCCAGTATTGATTTGTGTGACACATAATAGCTGCTTTTAATTGTCTATGGAATCGCTCGATGATTCCATTTGCGGCTGGATGATAAGCGGTGGTCATTTTATGCTGAGATCCCGTTAGTAGTGCGAGTGACTTGAAAAGGCTGGACTCGAATTGCCTACCGCGGTCCGTGGTTATACTTTGTGGACAACCAAACCTACAAGTACATTAATACACAAGCACAAGAATTAGGAACATAAGCACAGATAGGAAAGCAGATGAAATTATAAAGATGAGAAGAAAATAAGTATGAAATTATGAGAGCAGCCTTAAGCGTATAGGAATAAAGTCTAAGTTTGCTTAGCAAAGTTATTAGCGAGCGCGAGCGGGTCAAGCGTATGAAAGCCGTCGGCGAACTGACGCGTTGTTTTGCGAGTTGCGTAGACAAAGGATTGTCCGATCGGCGCGTGCGGCTCGCGAGTGGTGCTTAAGACGTTGCTTCTTGGGCCGCTAAGAATGTGGACAAAATAGTCCCACATGTCCTACTCGAAGCTAGAGCCATTAATGTTTTTTAACAAACGATTTGTATTTATGCATAGGCACAGTTAAAAATATCTGCAGAATTTTATTATTGTAACGAATACCTTGCCCAAATGGTAACTGAGTCCCGGGAGAAAACCTTCTTCTTAAGTGTCATCTTAAACTGGACACGTGAGGCCCAACCTCACTTGTCCATGGCCCCTGAGTCACGACCTAACCGAAAAGGACACTAGCCTAACCGTCATTAAACTAAGACAAAGCCGCGAGCAGAAACTCGTAATGATATATTGCATTAATAGTTGCCCGCGGCTGCGCTCGCGTTTTAGGACGTTGATCGTCATGTGTTAGGCAAAAAAGCCTATGTCCTTTCTTGGATTTAATGCTTTCTTCATACCAATTTCATTAAATTTGTTTCAGCGGTTTGGTCGTGAAAGAGCGCCAGACAGACAGAGTTAATTTCACATTTATAATATTAATAAATGTAGCGTATTTAGGTTCTATGCCTGTATTGAAACGTCAATAATTTATCCATGGTATGATTTTGACGTATGACGTACTTCACTTCTCGTGTAGGCCGCGGAAGAGTCGTGATGGCCCAGTTAGAACGCGTGCATCTTAACCGATGATTGCGGGTTCAAACCCAGGCAAGCACCGCTGATTCATGTGCTTAATTTGTCTTTATAATTCATCTCGTGCTCAGCGGTGAAGGAAAACATCGTGAGGAAACCTGCATGTGACACATTGGAACAGCGTGGTGGAATATGTTCCAAACCTTCTCCTCATAGGGAGAGGAGGCCTTTAGCCCAGCAGTGGGAATTTACAGCTGCTGTTGTAGGCGGTAGCGCGTGCAATGTGAGTGCGCCGCGCTTCGAAATTAATTAGTGTAACGGACTATTATTCCTTCTCCTATAACATCACCCATCCCACTCGAAGACCAAGGGAGCGCTCCCAAGAAGAAGAAAGTGTCTTCAAAACCAAGAGCCCAGAATTCGAAGTAATAACTCCCCTTCTTAATCAACTAAAATATACAGTCCACTTATCTCTCGCGTGCACAATATCCATCCATCCATCCATCAGCCCATTTCCGTCCACTGCTGGACACAGGCCTCTTCAATTGCATGCCACCGAGATCGTTCTTGGGCTACTCGCATCCAGCTCCTGCCACCGTCTTGCGTAAGTCGTCACACCACCGTGCCCAATAAATAATATAGATTTAACAATGAAAACCACGTGGTACCTGTCAAACTTGTATAGCGTAACACAAACGTTAATCCCACAGTAACGCTACCTTAACTTACGAGCAAATGGGAAATCTTATTACGTTAATATTACTGCGGAGCCGTTCTGTTAGAGCTCACATCGGTTCAAAGTCGTGAAATTGAAAACCGACTTAAGGTATTTTTCTGTTTTGAAGCGTATATATTAAATGTTATAATTATTATAACAATTTTCACGTTCTCATATTTAAAAATAGGACGTGAGATTCGATTTTTTTTTTAGAATAATACCATTGCATAGGTGGTAGGGCTTTGTGCAAGCCCGTCTGGGTAGGTACCACCCACTCATCAGTTATTCTACCACCAAATAACAGTACTCAGTATTGTTGTGTTCCGGTTTGAAGGGTGGGTGAGTCAGTGTAACTACAGACACAAAGGACATAATATCTTAGTTCCTAAGGTTGGTGGCACATTGACGATGTAAGGAATAGTTAATATTTCTTACATCGTCATTCTCATTATTACAGGTGACAAAAACAAAAACTTTAAATATCACGTATTACAACGTCATTTATCACAAATTACATTATGATGCATAATATAAAATACATTTTTTTTTGCTCAGTGGTTAGACACGTACATCTTAACCGATGATCACGGGTTCAAATCCAAGCAATCACCGCTGAATTTTCATGTGCTTATTTTGTGTTTATAATTCATGACGTGCTCGGCGGCGGAGGAAAACATCGCGAGAAGACCTGCATGGGTCTAATTTCAACGAAATTCTACCACATTTGAGCAGTGTCGTGGAATAAGCTCCTAAACTTCTCAAAGGATAGGATAGGAAAGGATTTACCGCTGAGCACGAGATGAAGTAAAGACAAATTAAGCACATGAAACAGCGGTGCTTAGCTTTATTTAATTCTACACAAAATTATAATTCGAAAATTCAACAAAATATATATAATAAATAAGATGCAGATTAACCAAGTATAAAAAAAATAACAATCTGACTAATTATTGAGTATTTCGTGTGCTATTGTATTGTTGTGTGGACCCCCTACGGGTAAAAGCCTCTTCCAATTCCTTCCATCTTTCTCTATCCCTGACAGCAAACATCCATTCCTGGTCCTATCCACAATTACAGAATGTTAAAAAAATATTATTTTCAGTCAACAATATCTATGCATATAATAAAATTGGAGTGTCTGTTTTTAATATTTGAAAAACCGCTATACCTAATTAACATTTTTGGACAATTTTTGTCAGTCTATTAGTTCCCGTTAATCTCTGGAATAGCTAGACCGATTTTGATGGGACTGTCACTGGCAGATACCTGATGTAATAAAAAGTAAATTAGACTAATTTTATTTTAGAATTATATAGACAGCCTTATGACGAAATTCGTATAAACGAAATATTAATATCGTATTTGACGTTTTCCGGTGCGTTCAGAAATGGTATAAAGAATGATTATTATTAGTTAATCCTACTACTATTATAAAGGCGAAAGTTTGTATGTATGGATGTATGGATGTTTGTTACTCTTTCACGTAAAAACTACTGAATGGATTTGAATGAAACTTTACCACAATATAGCTTATACATCAGAATAACACATAGGCTACAATTTTTGAGGTTTATAATGTGAGGTCGTAAAAAAACACATTTTTTGCGCTTACATTGCAAACGCTGACTGAATCCTACAAGATAGTTCAAAACAATGTACTACAGTATTGTACAACTTAAAAAGGTCTGCAAAAAAGTCCGTGATGGTATATGTTTATCTCTTAGGAATAACCCACAATAACCATTTTTTATCCTTTACTTTGTATACGAGAAATAATGGCTTATTTACGAAGCGATTTTAAGCGATTACTAGACTAGACGGGACGAACCTGAAGTCCACGCGAACGAAGTCGCGGGCAAATGCTAGTAGACAATATAGATGTTTGAAAATCACAAAGTTTATAAAAAAATTATATGAAAAGTAAACTAAGTCGATATTTATCGAGCTAGATAAGTTCACGAAGGAAGATCCCTCGCGAACGAACAGATCGATATCGTATGACGTAAAGAGCACTCTATTTCGTTCAGCTGTGAACGTTGTGACGTCATATGTGTTTATGTATCATATTCCATATTTTTCAAAGCTGCGATAAATTGTAAAATTGTTGTTTATGTCAATATGCTGTTTAAATGTTCTAGGTAATTTTATGTCAAAAACAAAATTGACAAAAAAAGCGATTGTAGCGCTAAGTAGCGCTTACTTGCAGATTTACCGAGATTGTAAAAGAAATAAAACTAGTGATCATTGCAAATAATCGTATCGTTGCTTCCATTTTTAACCCCCGACGCAAAAACGACGGGTTGTTATAAGTTTGACGTGTCTGTGTGTGTGTGTGTGTGTGTGTCTGTCTGTACCACTCTAGCCGCCGAACGGATGAACCGATTTTGATTTAGTTTTTTTTGTTTGACAGTAGAAAATGTCGAGAGTGTTTTTACGTAAGTTTGATGAAAATTGTTCCAAGATGGCCGCCGCCACAAAATGACAGATTAGATATTTTTTTTAAACTCCATCAATATGGGTATCAAATGAAAGGGCTTGACTAGTAGAATACTATTAGATATGACAAATTTAAAATACAAAATGGCTGCTTCTACAAAATGGTGCTTTACATTTTTTTATTACAACTTGATCAATATGGGTATCAAATGAAAGGGCTTGACTAGTGAAATACTATTAGGTATTAAAAATTTAAAATCCAAGATGGCTGCCTCTACAAAATGGCGCTTTATGGATATATTGATATCATTTGATATTCATATCCATATCCATCCATTTAGACTTATAGCGAAACTATAAGCATAAGAGGGGTGTTATAAGTTTGACGTGTCTGTCTGTGTGTCTGTGTGTCTGTCTGTCTGTGGCATCATAGCTCCCGAACGAATGAACCGATTTCAATTTAGTTTTTTTGTATTATAGGTGTTTTACGGGCGAGTGTTCTTAGACATGTTTGATGAAAATCGGTTTAGCCGTTTAAAAGTTATGGGGGGTTATTGTGGGGAAGAAAAACCGAATGTCTGCAAATATGCTCAATTGGGGTATCAAATGAAATGTTATTAATGAAATGTTATAAAAAAAAAAAAAAAATTCGCGTTGGGGGACCGAGCGCTATTGTACAAAATAATAATAAGTGTTATATAAAAGATGAGATAGGTAAGCATGTGACACTAATTAATTAGGTGCGGTCCCCCAACGCGAAGTTTTTTTTTAAATATTAATACATACTTATGCATATAGGTACTTTAGGATTAATTTTCTTTTATTATTTTTTACTTTTTAAAGGTAGCTTATGTTTTTTGTGGCGGGGGTTTCTGAAATTTTTAATTTAATTTTTTATTAAAATTAGAGCTAATTATCACGATAGCAAGAAAGCGCGTTAGCTGTGCTAGCAACAGCTTGCTTTTTATTTTTCATAATATAATTAATTCAAAATAATGTCTCATTGTATATTCGACAAAAAGGTCGTTATTAAATATATATTAATACTAGCTGTGCCCGCAACTTTGTACGCTTTTTAATTTTACAAAAAAATATTATTGTAGCTTAAGTTACAAAAGTCCCGTCAAAATCGGTACAGCCATTTCAGAGATTACCCGGAACAAAAAGAGAGACAAAAATTGATAAAAATGTTATTTTGGTATTTGTACCGTGTACACATATGTATATATGCATTGAGTCAAAAAGGGTTATTTTAATATTACAAATAGACACTCCAATTTTATTATATGTATGGATAATAAATGTGAAAGTAACTCTGACTGTTATTTCGCGATCAAAGTGCTGAACCGAATTTGATGAAATTTGGTATGAAGCAAACGTGAACATAGGCTTCTTTTTTTCCTAGCACATGACAACCAACGCCCTAAAAAACGATCGAAGCCACGGGCGATTACTATCTTCAAGATATAGGTATTTAAAAATGTTTACTTTTATTACAGGTATTACAGGAACGGTACAAGGCGTAGTTTTTAAATCAGTTGAAACATTATTTTTGAATTTCGAACCCTAATGAATAGTTCCTAATATATTCTCGTATAGATCAACGTATACTGTACATATTATAGGCTGGAACAAACAAAGTTCAACGTCAGGGGTTAATTTTAAACTTCTCCCCCCAGAGACATGTTAGACATGCAGGAACAAAACTCTATCAAACATTTACGGAACTAATTCAAGAATACTTGAGGTGTGTTCATATTGAAACACGCTGTATAACGAGCACAGATTGGATTATGATACATTTTTAAGTAGACATTTTGTAAACTTCAAGCAAGTATATGTACCTATAAATAAACTGACATATACACTTACTACTTCATTGATTTAGTGGCTTCAAAGACACAGATCACAAAACCTTAGTTAAACTAGAGCCAATTAAAATTTATTCAGTTTCTTCTTTTAAAATATCGCAATAGTGGTTTAGATTATTAACATAAAAATTAACAACATTAAATGCTTAAATATATTTACAAATATGAACTAAAACTAGTTATTGTATAAATCTTGACCGCGTGGAATGGTGGCAAGAATGCTAGCAGCATTTCCCCGTTGAATCGCAATTCCGATCCTCTGGGCAAAAAACGAACCAGCCCTCATGTCACCAGTGGAGGCAATGAGGCGAGGTGTTATACTTTTGATGAAGCTTTTTGCACCAGTACTCCAAGATTTAGATTTGGATTTTTTTTTATGAAATAGGTGGCAAACGAGCAGGAGGCTCACCTGATGGAAAATGACTACCACCGCCCATGGACATCTGCAACACCAGGGGGCTTGCAGGTTCGTTGCCGGCCTTTAAGAAAGGATTACGCTCTTTTCTCGACTGGTCCCATGTCGTATCGGTTCGGAAAAACCGCCGGCGAAAGAGAGTCACTTCCAAATATTAGAAATGGTATAAACGATCGATGCCTTCAGGCAGAGGTGCATTCACCTCTGATATGAGATAATATGGCACAACAGAGTTCATTTATTTTCCCACACCCAATTGTGAGTCTTTTCTCTTTGATAAGACTTGATAACGTCCAAGGTGGTCATATTAGGTCAAGAGGATATTGTCAACAGTTTGGGTAATGCTTACTTTAAAAGGGCCTCGACTGATCATTATGTGACCATTCTTTTTTAAGAATATTTCATTATGTTTAAAGAGAAAATAATGACACTAATATCTTCAACAAATAATAAATAGGTTATATTCAATCTGAAACTATGTTCCAAAATAATATTGACCTAAATACAAACTGCCTTCAAGGAGGAATTTATTAACTTGTGTACATATATTTTTTATGTTCAGAATTTTGTCATATATTTTTCGATTTGGAATAGTCATTTTATGTGAAGGAGGGTATACATTCCAATTGTTGTTATTTAAATTCGAAAACAGGTACCGAACCTGAGGGCGAAAATTACGGTATGATCCACCAACCCAAGCGAAATAGGCTCTAAATCTCCAGTGAAAAAGGGGCTTAAGCCCTACAGGGAGATATACATATATCTAAAGAACAGCCTACTAAAAATAAAAAAACTGTCATGGTCTTTGTAAAAACCCACCTGGATAAAATACAATACTTGGATAGGTACCACCCACTCATGAAATATGCAACTGGCAAATTGCTATACTTATTATAATATTAGAATATTTACTTGCTTGAGGGCTTTGTGCAAGCCCGCCTGAGTAGGTACCACCCACTCATCAGATATTCTACCGCTAAACAACAGTACGCTGTCTTGTTGTGTTCTGGTCTGAAGGATGAGTGGGCCAGTGTCACTATAGGCACAAGGGACATAGCATCTTGGTTCCCAAGGTTGGTAGCGCATTGAAGATGTAAGGAATAGTTAATATTTCTTACAGATTCATTGTCTATGGGTGATGGTGACCACTTACCATCAGGTGTCACATAAGCTCATCCGCCAACCAAACCCAAAAAAAATGTTGTGTTCTAGTTTGAAAGGTAAGCCAGTTTAACTCACAGGCACACGGTACATACTTGGTACTCAGTACTCGGTTCCCAAGGCGAGTGTATAAGTGACGTAGGAAATAATAAAGCTTACAGGGCCTATTTCTGTAAGCGATGGTGATCACTCAAAATTTGCTACATCTATTTCCATTTATACTCAATATGCCAAAAAAGACCAGACCTGAGTTTCTTTCCCCAGTTCTTCTTAGTTCAGATTACTATCTTTCCCAACCCGGTGGTAGCGTTTTATTTGATTATCAATAGGTAAGTATAATGCTTTCTTATTGAATAAAGTAATTTGAGTTTGATCTGCTGTCAGTTACAAAAAAATAAATACAAAACAATAATTGTTCCAAGCCTTTCCCCCTTCTTCTATTAAAAAATAATGTTTTTTTTTTTTTTTGTTTAAGATCTTTTATTCCATAGAACGAATAAACGGAAATTGTGGAGTCAGAAATAAATGGTTCGCAATACAGGCGCGAATTTGACGCGAAACGTTATTTTTTAGAACGATTGAATTTCAATTCTAAATTTGAAAAGCCAAATATTATATGATCAAACGAACTTCTCAAGTGAAGTTCGATCATTATTATATGAGTTGTTTCATTCGAAGATATAATTAACTAGGTAGTCCTTCTAACCTACAAGGTAACGTCGCATATTTAAGAGATTTTTTTTTTTTTTTTACTGTGGTACATAATAAAAAATAATTTTTCGTGTACCTACATTATTTCCTTCATCGTTACTGCGCTCAGTATTAGCCTCATTCTTTAAAGTATTTATTTTTGCAAAACTTGTGGGCTTTGGGAGGGAGGGAATCTATATCTTCGAATGAAACAACTCATATAATAATGATCGAACTTCACTTGAGAAGTTCGTTTGATCATATATTATATTTCGTTGTTTCATTCTTCAGATATAATTAACTAGGTAGATGTTTAGAGATGTTCAAGTTTTGCTCATTTTTATCACAATGAAACCACAATTAATAAATTAATATCATTATTTATTATTATTAGTTTCTCACAATGTTATTGTAATTTAAATAATTTAATTATTATTGGGTAGTAATAAAGACCTTGCAAAGCTGTCACGATTCTCTATTGGTCGATCGTAAAACTTAGCAAACGTTTCCGAATCGGTGGTCCAGCCCGCCGTTTTACGGATGACCTCCACGGAAATTCCCGCAGCACGAGCAGCTGATGTAGCAGCATGCCTTGTACTATGTGCACTAAATACTGACATATCTATACCACATAAATCCATAGTTTGTTTAATCCAACGACCGATAGTTTGAGACGTAACAGCTTTGTGAGGTCTTTTCAAAGTAATAAACAAGTTATCTATATTACTTGGTCTTAAATGTTTAGTCCTTTCTATATAATCAACTAAAGTCCTAGCCGGACAAATGCTTGGTTTTTCTAAAAAATAAGGCAATATAAGAATTGGTTGATTTTTTCCTGCTCCTGATGTTTTGATTATATCGAGGATATAAATTCTTATTTCACTTTGAAATAATTTAATATTATTTATTTTTATTAATGAAAATGTTTGCAACCTATGCGCAGTACACAGCGCTAAAAGTATGACAAGTTTTTTCGTAAGCTTTTCCGAAGTAAGGGTTTGATTAGGGTACCAATTTTCTATAGTATTTAATACTACTTGTGGGTCCCAACTATGTCTATATTTAGGTTCACTAGGTCTTAGTCTATAAGCACCTTTCAACATTCGGGAAATACACTCGTCTTTTCCTATATTATTACCCAGAAGTAAGGACAATGCCGAGCGATGACAGTTAAGAGATCCATAGGAATCACCTTTATGGTACTGATCTGTTATGAATGACATGACAACATGAACCAAGGGATCCATAGGATTAAACTTATTCATGATACAAAAATTCCACCATAGTTTGTAAGTAACGTTATACTGCCGTATAGTGTTGTCTGATAATGACGCATAAACAAGATCTAATGCTTGGTTGGGAACGCCCCGCCTGGAGAATGCGAGCCGCAAAGTATGGCAGCTCCCAGGGTAGGCTGTAGGCTCTGTCCTTGCTTCTGTAACCTGTCATCATATAAAATACCATTGTTAATAAATAAAATTTCAGATTTTTGTAATTTTTGCAATAATGGAAACCAAGGCTGGGAGGGCCAGTAAGGAAATACTAGAATCCCGGTGGATTTATCGTGAACGATTTTCTCTAAACATTTTAAAATCAATGTAAAGGGTGGAAAAGCATAGAAATATAAATTACTCCAATTGACCGTAAATGCATCAACATTTACTGCTTCAGGGTCAGGTTTCCATGATATGTAATCTTTGCATTTGGTATTGGTGCGAGAAGCAAACAGATCTATTTGAGGTTGTCCAAACTTATTAATTATTTTAGCAAAGGCAATTGGTGATAGTTCAAATTCAATATCATAAATTATTCTCCTTGATTCTTGGTCAGCTTCTTTATTATCCTTCGTATTTATATAAGATGCAAATAATCAAAGTTTGCGTTTTTCGCACCATTGCCAAATAATTTTAGTCAAATTATTGAGATGTGGGTATTGTATCCCACCTAAGCGATTTATATAGCTAATAGCAGTAATATTATCTACCCGTAGGAGTATATTACAGTTACTTTTCGTTTTTGCAAAACATTTTAAACCAAACAAAACCGCAAGTAATTCTAAATAATTAATATGAAATACTTTTTCACTATCTTTCCAAAGTCCATTTGCTCGTTGATTATTGCAAAATACACCCCAGCCAGATCTAGAGGCGTCGGTAAAAATTTCTAGCTCATAATTTCTTATTTTTAACGGACAGAATGTTTGATAAACATTTTGTTTCCACCATAACAAGTCTGGTATGATTACCTTAGAAAGTTTAATCTTAGTGTCATAATTTTGTGATTTTTTAAGTAAAAGATATTTCTGTCTTTCGAATACTTTTGTGTATAACCACCCGTATCTAACAGCTGGACATGCAGCTGTCAGTACTCCAATGAATTGAGCAAATTCACGTATAGAACATGTGGGTAATTGTAAATATTTCTCAACTAATCTCACTATGTTCCTTCGCTTTTCTATTGGTAATGAAATTGACATATTTAATGTATTAAAAGTAAAACCCAAAAATTTACAACTTTGTTGAGGTTCGATACAACTTTTTTGATAATTTATAACAAAACCTAAGCATTCAAGTACCTGCATAGTAACTTTTACATTGTTCAAGCAATCTACGTAATCTACACCAATACACAATATGTCGTCTAGATATATTACAGACGTATGTCCCTGTCTTCGTAAATAGCTCATTACCTCTTTCATAATTTTAGTAAATATTCTTGGCCCCACTGATAAACCATAAGGCATGCCTTTAAATTCGTACATATTTATTTCTGAATTTTTATTTTTAAAAATAAATCTGAGATATTTGCGATAACTTTGTGCGACAGGAACTAAAAGATAAGATTCTTTTAAATCAATTGTTGCAAGAAATCCACCTTTACTTATTAATTTTGCCGCTGTTCTGTAATCTTCCATTTTAAAATGAATTTGAGGTATAAATTTATTAAAAGATTTTAAATTCAAAATAAACCGTTTTTGTCCATTTTGTTTCGGTGCCAAAAATATTTTAGAAATGTATTGGTCTCGTCTCGTTAAACATAATGAAATAGCGCCTAGCTCTAATAATTTATCAATTGCTATTTGTATGTTTTGTTGATCAGCGTCGTTAAAACTACTATATGGAGTTGAAACTTGAGTTACGTGACTAAGAAGAGGTATTGAGATACCATCGCGAATCCATTTTAAAATAACATGATTGGTTGTAACTTTTAACCAACAATTATAAAATAATTGTAAACGACCAGCATGTACCTCTATGGATATCGGTGCGGCTGATGAGTGCGTTGCTTGCTCGAGTGGTTGGGTCGTGGTGGCAGTGCTGTGCCCGTAGGGAGCGTTCGACGTATCGTTGCCGTCGTCGAAGCTCGCATCCGTGATCCTGTGCGCCCCCCCCCCCTGTTCGATGGGAACCGGGGAGGGCCCGACCAGTTTCCCTGTCGAGGTCGTGTAGCGACGGAAGGAGGTTTCGAGGGAGCAATATTCTTCTTTATTGACAAACCTTGTTTTTCTATAGTCTTGGCTGCTTTGATCTTCTCCGAAAGGTTATTACCAAAAAGTGTTTCATCTCTTTCATTATTATCAATAATATTTAAAATTGACTTGTCTAAACTAGGCGATAGTAATATAATTCTAGTATCACTATCCTGATAGTGCAAGTCTGACAAAATACGAATTGCATCCGAGAGTATTTTGATGGCTTTAATTTTATCCTCATCCGTTAATAGCAATGTCACTGCTCTGTTAATACTTGTTATACCCACGCCTAATTGTTGTTGATAATTTTCTAATTTTTTGTCACGTTGTCTTAGAGAATCAGTAATTGCGGCTGAAATTTCAGCGTTCAACGATGGAGCTTTCAATAACTTACAGTTACTCGGTATTGAATAAGATGTCACAAGTTTTTCGCGGACATCCTTAGGTAGGCCTCTACGTAATATAGGAAGCCACCTTAGGGCTAAGTCATGGTGAATATCTTCACCGTATTGAGGTACTTCATTAATAGCATCTCCTAGCGCTTGCAAATACTCAGGCGTCAAGTTTGCTGATTCTCCGTGTAATTCGCCGTCCGAGGTGGGTAGATCGAGAATTGTATTTGTTCTCAAATCCGAGACTTCTGTTTGAACCTCTGGGGATTCAGAATGTGGCAGAATATTTTCAGTTGCTACGGGCACCTCAACATCTGCAACATAATGAGTTCGATATTGAACAAATTCTCTACTTGATTTTGACTCTCGGCCAACATTCAAGTATGCATTCCTTCGTTTAACTCTCGGCTAAACTCAGGATGAAAAGACATCATAATGACTCTGGATTATTCATATTGCAGATAAAATATAAGGCTTACCTGAATTATCGTCAGATGAGTCGGATTGAATGATTATACGACGTTTATTGCGTCGGTTACATTTTTCTTCCAACTTCTTAATTTTTTCTTTGTAATATATAATTTTATCGAGACTTTTTCGTTTCGGCATTATGTCCTTGTAATGATAAACTTTCTGATATTTGAAGAGCGCATGCGATCGTTACCTCGCATGAAAAAAGAATGAGGCTAATACTGAGCGCAGTAACGATGAAGGAAATAATGTAGGTACACGAAAAATTATTTTTTATTATGTACCACAGTAAAAAAAAAAAAAAAATCTCTTAAATATGCGACGTTACCTTGTAGGTTAGAAGGACTACCTAGTTAATTATATCTGAAGAATGAAACAACGAAATATAATTTCCATTATAAGTGTGCATGTGTTTTAACGTTTACTTAACATTAACATGGAGAAGTTCCATTTCAGTTCAAACTTCCCAAATTTCAGTTTAAGTTAGAACTTTGTGCATGGAACCCGCCTAATATAAAGAATTGTTACTTTCGGGAATAAATTGGATTTATTCCATGACTATTCCAATAATAAATGTGGCAGGATCTGCGCTTATATAGTCCCATGTGGAAGTTTTCCATTACGCACCACTGTGTTAATTTTATACATGCTGTATGTGTATTTTTTCTCCTGAATAAATATTTCCCATTCATTCGTTCATTCAAACGTTTTTGTTTGTTCCTTTTGTTCGGTTTTCAAGCCTCAGTGGTTAGCCAACATTTATGAAATTTGTATCAATTGTATATCGATATACAGAGATATAGTTAGACTTTGATAACAAAAAAACTGAAGATGAAATTATTGTATATTAGCTTTTGATATCGCTTACACTGATAGCATCTTCCAAGTGAATGGTTTTGCATTTGAAAACCTTAAGGTCCTTTTTTGCAGGAAAAACGCATCACACGTTTCCCCACGTGAAGTGAGGGGTACGCTGGTGTCCAGGACGCCGAGAGTGCGCCCCAGCACACCGGAATACTAACTAAAAAAACGAGCGGTACCCTCTCCGCCTTTTCAGCTGGCCCATCAGGATCACTTAACGCTTAAAGGTTCTAAGTTATTATTAAATATGTCAAAATAAACATTTGATAAGTCCATATTTTATTGAGAATAAGCCTGTTGGTTTAATTTTCCTTATAGCATAGCCGATGTCAAATATATGAAGATAATTATACTCGAGATCATGTTATTTGAGTTACACATCAGCCATTGTTTACTCATAGGTAACCTCGTTTACCAAAGCTATTATTGCCACTGTTACCCTTTGGCTTAATTGGTATACAGTTAATTTCGAATTATTGCTATTAATTTTATACAAAATTACCCCCTTAAGCAATTTAAAGACAAAATCTATGAATGTGTTTACCTGAGTGTTTTCCTGTTTGGCCAAGATAGGTCGTGCAATAACGAGGTTAATGAACTTTTGTGCCAATCGACTTTAAACAAAAATATACTCTAGAAATATATAACGATGTATATACGTAATGTTGGAAGTTTCATTATTTATTGAATTCCAAATTATTTAATCCTTCCGTTCACATTAGTCGATAAATGTATCACAAAATTTCTCTTGAGACTTGCAGATTCAATCACGTTTTTTTCTTTCAATACTTAACTCGACGCGACATTGAAAAATTCAGCGCCAAAAAAATTGTGCTTTACTATTTTTAACCAACTACAACGAAGTCACAAGAAGGGTTATGATTGCTGAGGTTGTTTTTGTTATGGAACCAGCTTTTGGCTGGCTGGCTGGGTATTTCCGATACGCCATGGGAACCTTCAAAAGAGTGTACTTCTTCTTTAAAGGCCGGCAACGCACCTGCAATCCAACGTGTGTTGCAGATGTCCATGGGCGGTGGTATTCACTTTCCATCAGGTGAGCCTCCTACTAGTTTGCCACCTATGTCATAAAAAAAACTTGACCAGTCTGAAGGGAGACCAGCCTATTATAGCACAAGTTTGTGACCAAACGCAGGTTCAATTTCTATTCTCTCACTCTCATTTGATGGCAATATATTTCTACACAACCATAAAGAGTTACATGATCAACCTCTTTATAGGCTTTCCAAGGAACACAATTCCAACGTCCAGCTGGTAAGCTCTGACTGATTTTTTTTTTTTTATATATTTAAATCCTATAACTTATTATAGATCAAAACTGGTATTAGAGCCCTGAACTTCAGAATCTGTGACCTCATATAGACTAATGAGGCAGTCAAGGGTTATGATTACAGCCCGTATGTATTACCATCTGTTCTCACTTATCTTGTAAATGTTTTATTATAACTAAATTAGGTACAGAAGTGTCTCAATTGTTCGCTGTTTATAGCTTTACAATAAACTTAATTTGGTAACCTCGAGAGAAAATTCACTTCAGTATTTAAATAGCCTTATTGGTAATCTTCTCCAAGTCTAGGTATCACTTACTTGCCACAGAATCTACCAACAAACAACAATATACATTATTGTTGTGTTCCGATTTGAAAGGTGTATAAGCCAAGTACCTATACTTTTACAATGGACTTTATATCATAGTACTCAAGGTTGGTTGTGCATTGGCGAAGTGAGGAATTGTTAAAATTTCTTAAGGCGTCCAAGGCCGGTGGTGAATACTAAGAATAAAGTGACCCAAATACCCATACACCAACCTGTTTTATATAAAAAAAAACAATGATTTATATATGTCGTATTATGTTTCAGATATTTGTTTAGGCCATAAACGTGTGTAGTTAGTTACTTGACGTATTTTCCTGTTACAAATCCACATTATCAAATTGGATTCCATTGGACTATCTACTAAAATATATTTTCTTCGGAAATACGATTCAACTTATACCTTTATTAATTATCTAGAATTCCCTTATTCAGAACAAAGCTGACTCCAGCGAAAGTTGATAATAAATAATGAAGTTTTAATCTCGTGACAAACTAGCCGTACCTCCCCCCCCCCCCCCCCCCTGAATTATAACTGAGCGAGCTGTAAAACAGTGCATGACTCAAATCTCTGCTTCCGTCAGTCCCGGATAAATTATTCAGTTGCTCATGCTGAGACCGTTTATAGCACCCGACAAAGATACTTTATTTATTCTATATATTACCTAACATTGAGAAAATAATTTAATATTGTTAAACTGTATATTAAAATATGGAAAACTGTAATATAAATATACAGATCAGAGAAAGATTAGAAGAATATTTCTTTCTGAGGAGAGAAGGGTTTCTAGTCTTGCTATTTGATATACCAAACTGTGTATTTGTAATTTAGGTAGGTGACCTGGCAAACAGAATTGCTTATAGTCATTCATACCACTGCTCATAGGTTCTGTTACTATTAGAATTATTATTATGTTATTATTAAAGCTCATGAATATTCAGTGGTGCTTGTCTGGGTTTGAACCCGCAATCATCGGTTAAGATACGTGTTCTAACCACTAGGTTATCTCGACTCTTGTTCAATTATTCAACATAATTACATTTACGGGTTATATATCTTTATCTGATACCGAAATATATCGTAGCTTGTTTAAAATCTTGTGATATAAACGGCGAGTACGCAGCACGCTCAATAGACTTCCAAATAAATTTCCTTTCATCTCCGCGACGAACGAGATGACTAATTAGGAGTTTAACTAGAACTAACATTGTAGTCGTATCCTTTGAGAACAATGTTTCGTTTTAATAAATACGTGTTGATTTAAAGATGGAAATCAATTGAGCCTGAACGGAGCCGATAGTTGTCATTACCAGAGTTGATATCTTGGAAGATATACATATTCCATGCAATTTGCTAATAGATCTGTTATATAAACCAATATAAACACTTAATGTAACCAATTCTATATTCTATTGAATATAGAATTGGTTACATATATGTGAAATAAACTATATTTGTCTGTCTGTATTGCTCTGTCGAATTTCATGAAATTTGGAGTGAAGCAAACTTGAAAAAAGGACATAGGTTAATTTTTTATCTAACACGTGACAACCAACCCCTAAAACGCGAACGAAGCCGCGGGTGACTACTAGTTTATAATAACACAATTCCACGTATATAAGATTTCATTTTACTTACAAAATGCTGATTACTGCTCTGCTTAGATTTTTTTTTAGAAAAGTCGCAATACCCCTTTTTGAAATGAGTATTATGTAAAGGAATATTATATTCCGCTTAAGATGTGTGTATGAAATTTGGAGCACATATGTATCTCGCCAGTCTCAAAATATGAGCCGAATTTGACATGTTTATGTCAAATAGTTTTTGAGTTATGAGGAGGTCAAAAGTGGCTCCATATAGTTCGTGTAATATTACACACGGAGCTGCTCGCCAGTACTATTACTAGTACTTGGCTTTGACACGCTAGCGCGTGTCTAGATATATACTTGCTATTGTTAAAGGCTACACATACCTATCTAATTTGTGAAATACTGAAATTTGATGTGCGTGGTATTTGACACCACACACTTAAAATGACGATACAAAAGTGCTCGTAAAAGTCTACTTGAATAAAGTTTATTTTGATTTGACTTGTGCTGGCAATTAGATCTGATATTTAATGGTAACCATATAAATTGTTACTGTAATCAATATTTGCAATTCCTCATATTACGATGTGTACCTTGGCAACTAAGAGTTTATATCCATTGGATCACTCATCTTTCAAGCCGGAATACAACTACAACATTTTACTGAACTATAATACCAGTATTTTTTAAAGTTATTGTCACAGTACACCAACAGTGATTGTAAGGGATAACCCTCTTCCCTCAGGGAATAAAAGCGGCCCGTAATAAACAAAATGTCCATTATTAGTGAACAACACAGGAATGAGTCAAGTAGAAACTTATTCCGTTCGGAGATTACTCTCGTCTGAGTTCAGAGAAATATCGAGACGAACTTCTCTCTAACGACGTCCGTCTTTGTGTTTGTTATGATTGCTATTTAAAAGTTCCTTGAGTGTTTGGAGTTTATAATACTTGTTTTTTTTTAATGAGAATTAAAAAAGGTTTTAATCACAACCAAGTAAAAGTATATATAAAAAAACAATGGAATTATTCATAAATTTTCCCAATGTACGTAGCCCTGTTCTTGGGGAGGTCTTTTTGTCTTTATTACATTTGTGCTTCTATTTTAAATGTGAATGTAATTGGTATGTTTGATGCTCTTTCACGGTCAAACAACTAAACCGAATATGATAAACTTTGATATGAAGCATGTTTGTACTTCTGGGATAGACACGTGGTACTTTTTTGAGCATTAGACCTGATAAATAGTGAACGAAGTTTCGTTCTCGTTTACAAACAAGTAAAGTAATAGCTTATAATGTTCCATACTGGGCTTAGGCCTCCTCATCATCTTTTAAGGAGTTTGGCTACTATTAAACCACGCTGTGCCAATGTGGATTGGTGGATATATGTGGCTTTTTCATTGAAATTAAAGACATGTTTCCTAATGATGTTTTCCTTCACTGTCGAGCACTAGGAGACTTACAAACATAAATTAAGCTAAAGAAATTTCATCGTTGGTCGTCTAGGTTTGAACTCGCAAACGATTAAAGATAAACGCTATCGAATCACTGGACCATATCGCCTCGTAATTTCTGTAAAGCAGATATTCTCCACCGTAAGAAAGAACGTCGTGTTGTTCTGAAGAACGGTTCCACGTGTTATACAGCTGGCTTCAGATGTTTGATAAATATATATTTTATTAATTTGATACATTAGTGTGTCATGATTTTTTAAATAAACTTATATAATTTTAATTGAAATATTAATATTTAGTACGGTTGTCATTTTTAAATACGGTTTTTTAATTGAAGTATGATTATTGATTCCGAGTTGAGATAGCCCAGTGGTTAGAACGCGTGCATCTTAATCGATGATTGCGGGTTCAAACCCAGGCAAGCACCGCTGATTCATGTGCTTAATTTGTCTTTATAATTCATCTCGTGCTCAGCGGTGAAGGAAAACATCGTGAGGAAACCTGCATGTGTCAAATTTCATAAAAATTCTGCCACATGTGTATTCCACCAACCCACATTGGAACAGCGTGGTGAAATATGTTTCAAGGCTTCTCCTCAAAGGGAGAGGAGGCCTTTAGCCCAGCAGTGGGAATTTACAGGCTGTTGTTATTATTTATATAATTATGTTATTATTGATTCCGTTATCGACACCGTATAGTGGGACTCCCGTCACTTCCTCTCGTGGCGTGGTGTGGTGACTGGTACTGCCTGGCACGAGAAAAACAAAAGGCGGTTGATTTTGAACGGGGTCGGGAAAAAACACTAGATTAGAGATTAGGCGTTTTATCACAGGGTTATCTTAAAAATTAAGGGTGATTGATTGTACAACTTGGAATTATGTCGATTGAACCTAATATGTTCAATAAATGTAATTTATAACTAATCGAGCTGAGTTTGGATTTATAAAAAGTGAAGTACATTCAATATGGAAACCGACTTTTCAATTTTCAATTACATTTTAAATTTAAAATTAATTAACTCGACCTTAAAGTCCAAAATGCTTCAACATAACGTCTTACGTTACGTCTATTATATGAGGATTAAATCAGATTTCAACTCACTACTGCATTTCATTAACAATGAAATTATCATCTCGACTCTTAATCCAACTTACATATTACCTATCCAATGCTGGTTTTGTAGGCTAATTGAAAATCGTACCTGAGGGATAGCGGCAATGTATTTGTGAAAAGTATAATTTTCTTTGTGTGTATCTTTAAGATGTCTATCTCAATATGGTCGTGTTATTGCTCTGAGTTGATGGTCGCTGCATTATATACAATATAGCTTACTTCTAAATTGATTAGCTCAGAAGCTTAATTCACTAAACTTCAGCTCGATCTATTTGCAATAGTGATTAATCGAAATACAATCGAAGTGATTAAAACAGGTGGACCAATTTTTACGTGGTGGTAGGGCTTTGTGCAAGCCCGTCTGGGTAGGTACCACCCACTCATCAGTTATTCTATCGCCAAATAACAGTACTCAGTATTGTTGTGTTCCGGTTTGAAGGGTGAGTGAGCCAGTGTAACTACAGGCACAAGGGACATAACATCTTAGTTCCCAAGGTTGGTGGCACATTGACGATGTAATGAATAGTTAATATTTCTTACAGCGTCATTGTCTATGGGCGATGGTGACCACTTACCATCAGGTGGCTCATATGCTCGTCCGCCAACCTGTACAATAAAAAAAAAATCTTATCCGATGACACCGAGCCCACTCGGGCAACTGAACTTACATGTGCGTTCTAGTTTTGGTGGCATATGAAAAATTAACAAGATTGCTTACAATACCTCGGAGTTAGGATGCAATGCCCGTTAACCCGGCGAGCGTAAGGTTGGGTGTAATACACCCAGCCTTTAATAAATCGTTCGATATTTTTTGTCTGATACGTCAAAATGAGCTGTGCGCCTGAGTAGCTGCGCGGGGAGAGGTAACTAAGCGTTTCGTGTCTCGTTGCAGTTGGCCGGCGACAGCCGAGGTTTTTAGACGTCATTCAAGTTGCAACTGGGTGAGTTTCACCCATCTTACGCTTCTTGTTACAAATTTGCGTAAACATTTTTTGCGTTATATTCGTTATATTTTAATTTGTTTTTGTTTATTCAGGTAAATAATAATGTCATACGAACAAAACCAAAGAAGATTATTAAGTCTTTTTGAAGCAGCTGAGGATGATGATTCTAATTCTAATTCTATATACGATATTGCTCCGTATATAGCAGTAATTTTTAACAAGAGTTTGGACACGGGTTCATTTCCTAACTTGTTAAAATGTAGTAAAGTTTTACCACTTTTTAAAACTGGAAACAGAAGCGATCCCGGTAATTACAGGCCTATTTCAATACTCCCATCCTTAAGTAAAATTTTCGAAAAAATTATTTTAAATCAACTTCTCGTCCATTTCGGTACAAATGCTATTTTTCATGGTGAGCAATTCGGTTTTAGAAGAGGTCGCTCGACAACTGATGCGGGAATTGCGCTTCTCAAACATATTTACGATGCTTGGGAGAAATCACAGAACGCTATTGGAGTATTCTGTGATTTATCTAAAGCATTCGATTGTGTAGAACACGAAACGCTTCTTTATAAGCTCAAATATTACGGTGTTAAAGGTAAAGCTCTTGATCTCATCGCTTCATATTTAAGTCAAAGAATCCAGAAAGTTTTCATTAATGGAATAAAGTCTTCTGGATCTACGTTAAAAATGGGAGTTCCACAAGGTTCAATTTTGGGTCCCTTTCTATTCGTAGTATATATAAATGATCTTCCTTTCTATGTTAAGGGTATTTGTGATATAGTGTTGTTTGCTGACGATACTTCGCTGATTTTTAAGGTTGACAGGAAAAAAAATGACTATGACGATGTGAACGGTGCATTATCACAGATACACAATTGGTTTACAGTAAATAATTTAGTTTTGAATGCTCAAAAAACAAAATGTGTAGTTTTTACCCTACCTAATGTTAGCAAGCAAAATTATAATATATCTTTAAATGGTGACCGTCTTGAAGTAGCTGATACTACGGTGTTTTTAGGAATAGAATTGGATTCCAGACTTCAGTGGACTTCTCATTTATCATCCCTAACAGGAAGACTCAGCTCCGCAACATACGCGGTTAGAAAAGTTAGACAACTAACTGATATTGATACCGCTCGTTTAGTTTATTTTGGTTATTTTCACAGTATTATGTCATATGGCATATTACTTTGGGGTAACGCTGCAGATATTGAATCTGTCTTTATTTTACAAAAGAGAGCAATTCGGTTTATTTATAATCTTGGAGCTAGAGACTCTCTTCGGGATGTTTTTAACAGAGTAGGAATACTTACTGTTGCGTCGCAATATATTTACAACAATATCATGTATATTCACAGTAACATTGATCACTTTGATAAAATCAGTGATAATCATTGTATATGCACTAGAAGTAAGGATAAACTTATAACGCCAAGTTTCCGACTCCGCAAAGTCAATGGATCCTTCTTGGGGCAAGGTATCCGTTTCTATAATAAAATTCCGCAGAAATTTTTAACTTTGCCGTTTAGTAAATTCAAATCGTTTGTTAAAAATACATTGGTAGAAAAAGCATACTATTCGATACAAGATTTTGTAGATGATAAAAAAGCGTGGAGTTAATACCTGTTGACTTCCAAGCAGGATACATTAATTGAAATAATTGTATTTAATTGACATGACGTTGTATTTTTTAAATGTTAAAAAAGAGTAACTACTGAGTTTCTTGCCGGTTCTTCTCGGTAGAATCTACTTTCCGAACCGGTGGTAGCTTCACTTAATTGTAAAATGACGATTCAAAAGTGCTTATAAAAGCCTACTTGAATAAAGTTTATTTTGATTTTGATTTTTTGATTTTGAATGATGATTCCGGTAGTGACTTCGAAATTGATAATGTTAGTCAAAGAAGCTGTGAAAGTGATTCGGAACAAGAGATAGAATTACAAAATGAGGCAGAAACAGACACAGCTGGATGCGAACATTGTGAAAGCAAAGGTGACAGACCCTATTTTACTGGAAACGAACTGGTAGACGAGCTGTGTGCAAACTACGATGTTTCACGCAATTCAAAGCGCTGGCCAATGGTAATTTTCTATGCTGTTCTGAACATGGCTGGTATAAATAGCATGATAATTAACAAATCCAATAATGGCAGTAATTTATCACGTCGCAATTTTCTAAGAGACCTGGGAATAGGTTTGGTTTCAGAACACTTACAAAACAGAAAAGTAAATCAACATTTACCCCGAGAGCTTCGCAAAAGAATTCTAGATCAAGTCGGTGAATCCTCACACTCATAACCGCCTGCGACCAAAGTTTCTAAGCCTATCAGGATATGTGAAATATGTCCCACTAAAAATGACCGCAAGACTAAACACACTTGTTATAAATGTAATCGTTATTTATGTATGGATCATGCTGTTTTTACGTGTGGACATTGCGCTCAAATTGAAGATGATTATGAAATGTCTGATTAATTATATAGTAAAAATTTGATCTCATTTGATTCCAAATATTATTAGCTAATAGGAGAAGCTTTTAGTTTTATATCTTTTTTTTGTTTACCATTTTAAGTAAATAATTATTTCAAGTGCTATGCTATGTTTAAGGGAAAATGTTATTTTTTTATTATTCCAAAAATAAATGATTAAAAAATATTTCTTTGGTTTATTTATTTCACAATAAATTTTTGTACTATTAAATAGTTATATTAGTTAATAAGGTCATTAATAAAATATTATATTCACATTAAAATGCCTAATGCAACATATGGGTACGCTGCACCCACCTTACGCTCTATGTAACAAATATTAACCTTACGCTCGCCGGGTTAAGACAATAATAACACTGGCTCACTAACTCTTTAAACCAGAACAGAATACGTATCAAGAATAGCGTTATGGCTATAGAACTAGACAAGACAAGTTTAAGTGAACAAAAACACCAATAAATTTTTATAAATAAAAAATAACCGCCTTCAAAAATTACACCGACTTTGAGAGGTGATTAAAAAATCGTAAATTGGATATGGATGTAACTGATTATTTTTTTCTTTTTAGTTAATTTTTGAAGGCGGTTATTTTTTATTTATAAAAAATTATTTACTGCTTTTCAGTGTTGTTTTGTTATTTATAATCACAATTGGTAGTGTTTGTCATTCACTTTATTATACTCAGTACATTTCGGCTTTCGACTCTAAACATAACTCAACGCCGTTTCAATACGATGTGGACTGCAACTCAAATTAAGCGTTACCTAAGTCACAATAGCCTAATGTTAACTGCTCATCGCCAATTAGTCAATACCATTTTTCCCGATGCAATACCGTTAATGATTGAGGAGTTCTCCTGGTAGTCCACCATCAGCTAGACTTCATCATAGGCATGTTTACTAACATCAATTGCTTGAAGACTATCTTAAAGAAATAGAACTAAACCCGTAAAATAGTTACTTACTAATAGGTTCTGATCACCAGTTGTGGTCTTCATCATCAGTTCTACTTCATCAAATGACACTTTTCGTAAGCATATGACCAAGGCACTTTGAGTAAAACCGAAATCACTATAGGTGTGCCTATAAAATTTGAGGAGTTCCCTCGATTTCTCCAGGATCCCATCATCAGATCCTGATCTCCTGACAATGGGACCACCTGTAAAACATGCCCTTTCAAACAAAAAAAGAATTGTCAAAATCGGCCCAGCCATCTTCGAGTAATTCGGTAACATACATAAAAAAAAAAAAAAAAAAAAGGCCCCGACGAATTGAGAACCTCCTCCTTTTTTTGAAGTCGGTTAAAAACTTATAAAAAACAAACAAATTAAAAAAAAATCCAAGCTACTCATTATTGAGGACGTCCGTGGTCGAGCGGTGTGTACGACGGTTTTCATGGGTACGCCACTCCGAGGTCCCGGGTTCGATTCCCGGCCAAGTCGATTTAGTTTACCATTAGTTTTCTATGTTGTCTTGGGTCTGGATGTTTGTGGTGCCGTCGTTACTTCTGATTTTCCATAACACAAGTGCTTTAGCTACTTACATTGGGATCAGAGTAATGTAATGATGTTGTCTCATATTTATTTATTATTTATTATAATTCATATAAATGAAACCTTACGTCGGAACATTCTCAAATATGACCTTGAAATTTTATGCCCAAAGGAGTTCATTTCCTAAAAAAGTATCCTGCTATAAGATATTACAAGATTTACACTGAGTAAGCCTCTTGGGAGTGAAGATACCTTCGCTCTTATACTGTAATATAAAAAAATAAACTTGTGACAATAAAACTGTAATTGTATCGAGTAAGTTGAGTTAGTTTCGTTTTGAGTTACCGATAAATTTCCCATCAGCTTTTACGTCAATATCATGCGACTTCGAAGCTTACGAAGTGATGCTGTACCTCTATTTGTCTTTAACGCTGTCAGCACGCAGCTACTAAAGAAATACGCAGTAATTTCAAACTCTAATACTCACTAATTTACTTCTCCAAAGGTATACATATATATGAAGAACGGTTCCACGTGTTATACAGCTGGCTTCAGATGTTTGATAAATATATATTTTATTAATTTGATACATTAGTGTGTCATGATTTTTTAAATAAACTTATATAATTTTAATTGAAATATTAATATTTAGTACGGTTGTCATTTTTAAATACGGTTTTTTAATTGAAGTATGATTATTGATTCAGTTATCGGCACCGTATAGTGGGACTCCCGTCACTTCCTCTCGTGGCGTGGTGCGTCGAGCTGGTACTGCCTGGCACGAGAAAAACAAAAGGCGGTTGATTTTGAACAGGGTTGGGAAAAAACACTAGATTAGAGATTGGGCGTTTTATCACAGGGTTATCTTAAAAATTAAGGGTGATTGATTGTACAACTTGGAATTATGTCGATTGAACCTATTATGTTCAATAAATGTAATTTATAAAAAGTGAAGTACATTCAATATGAAAACCGACTTTTCAATTTTCGATTACATTTTAAATTTAAAATTAATTAACTCGACCTTAAGGTCCAAAATGCTTCAACATAACGTCTTACGTTACGTCTATTATATGAGGATTAAATCAGATTTCAACTCACTACTGCATTTCATTAACAATGAAATTATCATCTCGACTCTTACTCCAACTAACATATTACCTATCCATTGCTGGTATTGTAGGCTAATAGTAAATCGTTCCTGAGGGATAGCGTCAATGTATTTGTGAAAGTATAATTTTCCTTGTGTGTATCTTTAAGATGTCTATCTCAATATGGTCTTGTTATTGCTCTGAGTTGATGGTCGCTGCATTATATACAATATAGCTTACTTCTAAATTGATTAGCTCAGAAGCTTAATTCACTAAACTTCAGCTCGATCTATTTGCAATAGTGATTAATCGAAATACAATCGAAGTGATTAAAATAGCTGAACCTTATTCGATGACACCGAGCCCACTTCGGCAACAGAACTTACATGTGCTTTTCATGTGGGTTTCGGACCGAATACGCCACCATAGACCACATCCACACAGTGCGGCAGATTATACAGAAGTCCCAAGCGTATAATCGGCCCCTGTCTCTTGCATTCGTGGACTATGAGAAGGCCTTTGACTCGGTTGAAATCTGGGCTGTTCTGAAATCCCTGCAGCGTTGCCAAGTTGATTGGCGATACATCCAAGTGATGAGATGTTTCTACGAAGCTGCCACCATGTCCGTCCGAGTACAGAATCAGCAAAAAAATCCCACACCATTGCATCGAGGAGACAAGGGGACGTTATTTCCCCCAAATTGTTCACTAATGTAATGGAGGATATGTTCAAGACGCTGAACTGGAAAGGACGTGGCATCAACATCAATGGCGAATACATCTCTCACTTGAGATTCGCAGACGACATCGTCATCGTGGCAGAAACGCTGCAGGACCTACAACAAATGCTGAACGAGCTGGCTGATTCTTCTATGCGTATCGGCCTACGGATGAACTTGGATAAAACCAAGGTCATGCTCAATGAACATGTTCTACCGGACCCGATTGCGATACACGATACCGTCCTCGAAGTTGTTCAAAAATATGTCTACCTTGGGCAGACTTTGCGATTTGGTAGAAACAACCTTGAGGACGAGGTGAATAGAAGAATTCAGCTAGGTTGGGCAGCGTTTGGAAAATTACGTCGAATCTTTACATCGTCGATCCCACAGTGCCTTAAGACGAAAGTCCTTAACAAGTGCGTCCTACCCGTCATGACATACGGAGCCGAAACGTGGACACTCACGACAAGGCTGGTCCACCAGTTTAAAGTCGCTCAGCGTGCTATGGAAAGGGCTATGCTCGTGGTTTCTCTGCGTGCTCGCAATGCCAGTATAAGACAATAATAACACTAGCTCACTAACTCTTTAAACCAGAACAAAATACGTATCAAGAATAACGTTATGGCTATAGAACTAGACAAGACAAGTTTAAGTAAAAAAAAAAACATCAAAAACTCTATTAAAAAACAAACAAATTAAAAAAAAATCCAAGCTACTCATTATATTGATGACCTCCGTGGTCGAGCGATGTGTACACCGGTTTTCATGGGTACGCCACTCCGAGGTCCCGGGTTCGATTCCCGGCCAAGTCGATTTAGATTGTCATTAGTTTTCTATGTTGTCTTGGGACTGGATGTTTGTGGTGCCGTCGTTACTTCTGATTTTCCATAACACAAGTGCTTTTGCTACTTACATGGGGATCAGAGTAATGTATGTGATGTTTTCTCATATTTATTTATTATTTATTGTATTTCATATAAATGAAATCTTACGTCGGAACGTTCTCAAATATGACCTTGAAATTGTTATGCCCAAAGGAGTTCATTTCCTAAAAAAGTATCCTGCTATAAGATATTACAAGATTTACACAGAGTAAGCCTCTTGGGAGTGAAGATACCTTCGCTCTTATACTGTAATATAAAAAAAAAAAACTTGTGACAATAAAACTGTAATTGTATCGAGTAAGTTGAGTTTGTTTGGTTGTGAGTTACCAATAATTTTCCCATAAGCTTTAACGTCAATATCATGCGACTTCGAAGCTTACGAAGCATCCGTACTTACTATATATTATGCGAAGTGATGCTGTGCCTCTATTTGTCTGTTACGCTGTCAGTACGCAGCTACTGAAGCAATTTTGATGAAAATTACACTATAAACTCCCCAATACTTATATCAAATCTGTTTATAGTCTTTGTACATTCTATCGCATATAATATAACCACTACAACATATACACTAACCCTGGTTAGTGTATATGTTGTAGTTGAAATAAAACATAGGAGTATAATTTTTTTTTTCGTGATTTATTTTTTCCTCGTAGTCTTATAATTAAGACTTTCAGAAACGAGTGTTTTACGCTCAAAATGTGAGAATTATTACTTGCTTTTATAATTTAGTCTTTGAGTTTCATTTAAATTAATATTATGTTATATTATATTTTAAGGTACCTGTATGCAGTATTAATAGTATTCATGTCATTTTATTTATTAAAAAAGATAATTTAGAAAGTTTATTAGGACTAAATTAAAACATAAGTCTTAGATCTAGTCTTAGATCTTAGATCATAAAAAGTATTTTTGAGAATAAAACGCCTGGATTTAAGCTTAAGTTCCACCACAGGATTCTAATTATTGTAAAAAAATAGCATTGTAATTTGTTATTTTAACAAGAGCAATTGTGCGAGTTTCTTGCTGTTTCTCCTCGCTGCAGGATGCTTTCCGAAACGGTGGTAGTATTTAAATATCGACGATTGAAAATCGCTTCATTATGAATTTTACTTAAATAAAACTGATTTTATTTGATTAGATATTTATACAGCACCACCCACCTCATATTCTATGAACTATGCTAACTTACGCCGTTGGTTGCCTGGAAGAGATGTACCGATAAGATCGTCAAAATTTTACGCGTATTTTATTCAGGCTGGATCTATAACAGTAACAGTACAGTAACAGCCTGTAAGCCAGCCTCCTCTCCCACTAAGAACAAGTTTAGGAAAATATTCCAACACGCTGTTCCAATGCGGATTGGTGGAATGAACGTGTGGCAGAATTTCAATGGAATTTGACACATGCAGGTTTCCTCACGATGTTGTCCTTCACCACCGAGCTTGAGATGAATTATAAACACAATTAAGCACATATATATATCAGTGCTTGGCTGGGCTTGAACCCGCAATCATCGGTTAAGATGCACGCGTACTAACCACTGAGCCATCTCAGCTCAGGATCTATACTGTATTTATTTATTTTCTTTGCGTGGTGTACAATAAAGTATATTAAAGTTAAAGTCAAATGGACCATCTGACAAAATGTCTTGACATTGAAACTAAGTAAGATTAACCAACGCCAATACACCACCAACCTTGGACCTAAGGTAATTCAATTAATTTCTTTAAACCAAAATAAATGTGAGTATTGGTGCACTTGGATTAAATAATATGGTCGTACACAATTGATTTTCTACTTGATTGACCTACATATATTTGAATCAACATCTTGTACCGTCGGGGTAAGAAAAGGTTCGTCACCTAAAGATCTATTTTCGTATGCTCAGTTCGAGCGATAATCTGTTTTACCGATCGAGAATGACATATTGCGTCGCAATGATTTGATGTTTAGATTCAAAAGGTACTAAGAGTTTGACTTGATAAAGGAATTAATTTGGAAACTGACGGTTTTCTTACTATCACCGTACATAGTTGCACTGTGAGTGACTTAGTTCTTAGAAAGGTAAACAAGGGATCGTATTCTGTACAATGAGTTCCTTCTGGTATATCGCTGTATTTTCATCAACGCAGCTAATCCATATATGATTCATATATAATCTGTTTTAATTTGAATTATATTTTTAGTGTGTGTGTAAATTTAATTGTATTTATACAACATATTCACTTGGTACTAAAGAGGATTTACTGACACTTTTGAGGCTTTCTTTTATTTGATTCTAAACACTATTTCTATTATCTCAAGAGATAAATAATTACGTAAGATCTATTCTTAACTTGCTTGAGTTATAAAAGATATCAATTTTGTTATTTTATTGTTCAGCGATTGTAGTTTTTTATACATGTAATGCTACTTCAATACTATAGCTACTAGTATTGAATTAATTCATTTATTTGTGCTAAAAGAATGTTTTATTTATACCTAATAATAGTGTTATTACATCTTTACTAATTATTATATATGCGAAAATAACTCGGTCTGTCTATTTGTTTCTTACGCTTTTATTTGAGGATACGGCTGGAGTGAATACTTTTCGATGGATATTATATTTGTAATATTTTATTAAATACAAAGAGTCGCTGCGCAGATTCACTAACTTTAAAATTAGACTATTTCTATGACGAGACTGCATATCGTACGTTTGCTTATTATAAAACACAAACAACGCTGACACGCACACATTACTATAATTACATATAAAGCATAATATCTATGTGTTAAACACACACACTAAAGCAAAAAATTCCTAACGCACACAGTACAGTGTTTTTTTTTCTGTCTGGATTGTAACACACAATGAGAAACTTCCAATAATTATTTGTATTGGTTTTATATTTAAAAATAAACGGTAATTGCATGTAATGGCCCTTCTGTTGCTCTTCATTGCTGGTTCAATAGCGTTGCGAATAAGAATGGAAAAAGACTTGTATTTTTCGCACACTCGTATTTTAAGGGACAATACACACATATACGCATATGTTCTTAGCGAACTAAATGCGGAAAAATATATGTAAAAGATTTGGAGCTACTGTTTACTGCGCTAATGATATTTGGTAGATACAAATTACAAAATGACTGCCTTACCTTCGAGTACGGTGAATTATAATTTTCTACCTTGCGTAACCACTCTGTGAAACCAGCTTACGCTGGTGGTTTTTCCGAACCACTAAGACTTGGGAACTTTCAAGAAAAGAGCGTACTACTTCCTGTAAACACCTTGTGTTGCAGATGTCCATGGGCGATGATAATCACTTCCCATCAGGTAAATCTCCTGCTCCCTATGTCATAAAAATACCTGAATAACATGTAAAATGGCTACGTTCATGGCGTTATACGTTCGGATTTGAACCCACAATTTTCGACTTAGATTTACTACTTCTGTCTGGTCCATCACAGCTTTAAAAATATTTAATTAAAATGCAATAAATTTCTAAGTTTAATTGCTTAAAAGTTTTGTACGGTGTTGTAATCATGTTAAGTGTATAGCCTCCCTAAAATAGCCGACATCTGGGAACTAGTGCCGACAAACAGATATTTAAGGCAAACAATTCCAGTTAGTAAGAGCAATCGACTGTCCCGACGTCCAATTGCTTCCAGCTCAGCTAAATAGGTCACAGCTAAGTACTATGTTTTATTTGATGTCCTGCTAATATATTGCTATTTTATTACAATAGTTTATATGTTTTTATGTATATCTGTAGTTAGTAAAGCGAGTATATTTGTACTATGGTGAGCAACGATTATGAAGCTAATATTAAGGTTCTGGGTTCAAGAATAATTTCCAGAGTTAAGTAATTGGTATTGCAGAAGGACACTAAAATATTTTGAGTCATTTTGCGAAAGCGTTACGAGCCCTCTATCCTTTAAAATCACAATATATATATTTTGAGAAAATGTTTACAAAAAATTAAATATATATAAGATTTTAAATTAACATGGTTATTTTTATTATTACAGTTATTAAAAACGCGATATATACCTCGATGCTCGATATTTCGACATTATCTATCAACGTCTTGTTCACGAGGTCTAATTACATATATTTATATACATGATTAAAAATAAAAAATATACTTTATTCAACAAGGCTCTTAAAAGCAGTGTCGAATCATCATTTACCAACTATATTAAGTGAAGCTACCACCGGTTCAGAAAGTAGATTCTACCGACAAGGGACAAGTCAATACGAAAATATACAAAAATCAATTGGTACACACATTCTATGTAGAATGGTATCAGTAGAGGGATTCGCTTCTAATCTAGATAATTCTTGAGTGTATGATCGTAGAAAATCTTGGATTTTTAATGAGGTGAACATGCATGACTAACTGCATCTTCGTGCTAACAAGTTTGTAGAGTTCCTTGCTTATAAAAAAATATGGTGAAATATAGTTTCTGTAATAAATAATTTACTCCGTGGTATGGTTACTTCGTTTGGGTAGGTAACACCAACTCGCATTGGCGATGTAGGTAATGGAAAATATTTGCCAATGTATAAGCGTTTCCAAGACCACTTACAATCAGATCCAAAACCTTTAAACTTCAAAAAAGTTAGGTATTAAAGTCAATACAAAATCAATGAAAAGAAATGTAACTTTTGTCCCAACATTTGCGTCAAACATATCAGAAATGTGAAATGAAGCGTTTTATTAAAAGAAGCACAAGACCCCCCCCCCCACTCTCATCTCGCAGATGATACATTAAACTAAATGCGAAACTAACGTTTGAACTGAATGTGCTCATGATGCAGGATCCTTTTGATGCTGCAGTGAATGGTCAAAGCACTTTTTTATATTAAAACACATTAACACTATCTGACTCTCACTACTCTATGAGATCCTGGTATGATGAATAGAAACGGTGACGTGGTGCAAGTTACGAGACTGAATTAACCTTAATATTTTGGCAGATGGGTAAATGAGCCTGCTGGCCAAGGTTGGTTGTCCATCGCCAATGCACTACCAACCTTGGGAATTAAGATATTACGTCTCTTGTGCACAGTTACATTACATCACTCAGCTTTTTTCCCAGAACACTATTGTTTGGAATTGTATAACCATTCTCGTCGACCTTACCTGACGTTATACGTGCTCTCCGAGGCAAGAATGTATCTCTATCATCTTACTGAATCCGTATTGGTATTTAACATTGAGTAACAGAAACATAATTAATCTTTTCGTTAAACCATCCACTCAGGATTAGACCGGCGATTCATAGGTGGTCTTAATGCTGCAACTATTACGATTCCCATGTTATGTGTTACGAAGAATTATTTAATTTACGGTAAACGCTTTGGTGGTCTTTAGCACCAAAATTTGTTGCTTACCCCAGAATTCTCAAATAAATTATAAATAACATAACAAAAATTATACTTAACTGCTTAATCTCTTTCAATTATTGTATTTATTTTTTCTATTATTGTTTTTATTGATTGGCGCTTATATATATGCAGTATATTATTATATAATTAGATATGGGAAGAATATAGTCCGAGCTCCTGTTAATAGCATGAAATTGTAACCGGTAGCTGGTACCCGCAACACAGGCTTGCCTAGTGCGGGACCACTGGATGTTTTGCGACTATGTTAACTTTTCATGTCAATAAATTTATTTTTATTTTATTTTTTTAATCTTTGTGATATACATTCAAAATTGTGATTCATATAAAATGATATTTTCAAATTTCTAGCACGGCTAATGTAATTAAGTGAATAAAACGCTTCCGCCTGTGCCTTGCCCCACGCCCCACGGACTCCTACAAGCGACTGCCAGCAATGCGATACACATATGCTAATGTCGAATGCGATACGGAATGATACTGAACAGACGGACAAATGTTTTAGACACGACATTTTTTTAATATACAATTTTTTTGTGGTACAAAATTCTTGAACCTTCTTTGTTAACATTCACATGTTTTCGAAGCAAAACTTCTTGGAAGTTTCGATGATTGATAGGTTGACGAGAATTGAGAGAAAAACATGAGGTTTTTGAATTGTGATTTAATTTGATTATTATTTTAATAGGAGTTCAGTTTGCCTTCTTTTAATAAATAAGGGTGCGTCACGTAGTACATTTCATAGAGTGAGTGAGACGAAAGATATGAGTGATAGAGATAGAGTAAGAGAGCCATATAAAATAGCGAAAGTGAGTGAAGTTGAGTAGTTGTATTTCTAACGGTACTAACAGGCAATTTTTTTTAAGGTCTCAGTCCACGCAAATAGTATGAAAAAAACATCATATAATGCGTTACGATTCATCGACGCGCTTTAATATTATGTGCTATAGAGTTGGTCTTAGAATGGTCACTGTGTCCAAAATCAGTCTGAATGATTATCGTTGTAATAAACATAATATATTTATAAAAAAGTTACATTCTGACATACTTAGTATAGTACTAGTACAAGCGATACAAGATTTTATAGATAATAAAAAAGCGTGGAGATAATACCTGTTGATTTCCAATCATATATATGATATATTAATTTAAATGATTGTATTTAACTAACATGACTTTGTATTTTTTAAATGTTAAAAAAGAACTACTGAGTTTCTTGGCGGTTCTTCTCGGTAGAATCTACTTTCCGAACCGGTGGTAGCTTTACTTAATTGTAAAATGACGATTCAAAAGTGCTTGTAAAAGCCTACTTTAATAAAGTTTATATTGATTTTTGATAATAATAAACAGCTAATTTGTACAACTCATTATAACGCACTTTGCCTTAACCCCCTGTTTTACAGTGTGACCTCACAAACTAGGATAACTACTTAGCTCATGTTCGCAAACTAAAAGTTGTTACTCCTAGTCCTCGCAACCTAACATTGATTAAGAAATCATTTTCTAACAACAGACCTATTACAGTAAAGTAACAGCCTGTAAATATCAGTACTGCTAGCTTGAAGCCTAGTGAAAATATACATATAAATGTAAAATGTAAAAAAAGGCACGGCAACTGTTTTTATCGCCCTACATATAAAAGTAGATAAAGCACTTGTTTTATGGTGCTTTACCATAACGACGGAACCACTAACACCCAGACCCAAGACAACATGAACTAATGAACTTTTTCTACATCGAATCGGTCGGAACCGAACCCGGGACCTCAGAGCGGCGTATCCATGAAAACCGGTGTACAGACTACCTACTCACCAAGAGGACCTCGAACTGTGAGCCCGAGCCCGTAAATCAAAAAAATATATAAATACATATGTATATATCTGGCCCTTCTCTCTAGGTGAGAAGACTATTTGCAGCTCATTTCATCGTACACTCCACTGTGTGTTATAGACACAAAACTTCATTGAAATGAGACATAAATATGTTTCTTCTCTTTTTCAAAACGAATTAAGCACATGAAAATTTAATGGTGCTTATTCGAATTTGAACCCTAAATTATTAGTCAACATGCGATCTGATCTTTTTGTGATTCTCATCTCTACTCTCAATTGGCCATAACAACTAATTTATTTATTGTAAATGTTTCAGCATCGACTTACCACTAAACTCTTAATATACTAAATAATATTTAATACAGGTAACATAATGACAGCTATCGTTTAAAATAGCACAAATTAACTTATAAACGCTTGGCCCTTGGAGTAGTGATGCATAAAGCCAACACTTGGTGCACCAAAAGTATAACACCTCGCCTCATTGCCTCCATTGGTGACTGGGCTGGTTCGTTTTTGGCCAGAAGATTGGAATTGCGATTCAACGGGGAAATGCTGCTAGCATTTTGGCAACCATTCCACGCGGTCAAGATTTATTTTATTTTTATTTTTTATTTATTTATTTAGGTTTATCAACAGTTGTTACAATATAAAACTTACTATAGGTACAATTAAAATAAACAAAATATCAAACGCAATTGTACAACTAATTATAGATAAACACTGCATGCTTTAAGATTAAGATTTATACAGTAACTAGTTTTAGTTCATATATATTCATTCGTTCATTCACGAATTTAAGAAAAACACCGTGTCCAGAAATTATTATTTTAATATTTTAAAACTGTTTGATTATTAAATTAATAATTTTTAGTGAATTTTGAAATGTTAAATTAGTCTGAAATATTTTAGTGTTTGTAAACAGCTGTTATGTTGAGTGAATAAGTCTACCCATCTTTTTTTGTTATAAAAGATCAAGTGCCCGCCGGTATCAACAGACTTGGTCTAGCCATCGGAGCGATCGGACCGCCTCATATTGGAATAAATCAGAGAAGAATATTCCCTGGGTTTAATTTCGAACCTCCAAGGATGGATAAAGATCGAAACCCTGACACTCGTGACGTCAGCTATGCTGATGTAATGTTTTTTAAAAACAGGCTCGGACATGCTACTCCGTTATATATATTGAAGCATTTAATGTTATTAATTCCTATGTTAATAAAGATACTTATAAAATCTATTTTCCAATTAAAAATTGAACTCTACTCAGTTCATGGACGCTGCACGCTAAGAACAAAATTAATTATCTCTTCTCGCAAGACGTATTGAAATGGAATTATAATGTCAATGTACGTAGACAATACAGCCTACCTGCTGTACAATCGTGAGAACAAGTTATATTTAAAAAAACAATGCCTGTTTGAGTTCACAACAACAACAACAGCCTCTAAATTTCCCACTCCTGGCCTCCTCTCCCTTTGACGAGAAGGTTTGGAGCATATATCACCACGATGCTCCGACGCGCGTTGGTGGACACACATGTGGCCGAATTTCATTGAAATAAGACTTAATAATATGTAGGTTTCCTCACGATGTTTTCCTTCACCCCCAAGCTCGAGATGAATTATAAACACCAATTAAGCATATATTAAGTCAGTGGTGCTTGCCTGAGTTTGAGCCCGCATTTGAGATACATGCTTTCAAAACACTGGGCCATCTTGACTCTTTTAAAAATTATTATAATAACTTATAATACACTATATAAAGTCAATATCCAATATGTCATTTATTGAAAATGAGCGATGACGTCATTAACAATTTTCTAAACAAGCAACACTAATATATAACACCAGACAGTCTCCGGAAAGTAAGCCGTGCTCTAAGTAAGCTCCCTCGAAACTTCAGCTCTGAATTAGAGCTAACTTATAAAGTATACATAGCACTTGCTTGCGCGAGTATACGTGCCCCAATATCCGGGAACTCGCCGTATTTATTAAGTTATGGCAAGTTGCGACGTACAATGGAATCAAACCATGCAACTTGACAACATTTGCGGTACATACGGATGCGTAGTTCTAGTACAAACGTAGCATTTTTTTTAAATATATGAAAACTCTTTGCACAGAACAGATAAGTAAACAGTTGATATTGATAATGTACAGTCGGGTAAGAAAAGGTGTACTCAATATGAGCGATAATCAGCTTTACCGATCGAGAATGACATATTGCGTCGCTATGATTTGATGCTTAGATCCCATAGGTACTAAGAGTTTCAGACTTGATAAAGTAATGAATTTGAAAACTGACGAAGGTTTTCTTACTCTGACTGTATATTAACACACTGAAAAATTCGATAAAAACGTTGTCGGCGCAAACACTTTTGTCTCTTCATGTTTGTGTTTTTGTTTCAATTGCACGCGTTCGATTTTTTCTACATTTTTTTATTAACCGCTGATATTTAGAATACATAATAATGTAAGTCATATACCATGAAATAGTACCATGAAGGTGGTCATTATGAAGTCGAGACGTGGCCTCAAGTCCAAGTCCATTTACAGAGACCTTCGTCATATTTAGGGTTATATTTTCATAGATAGATAGTTTTACACAAAAAGCTCGCTTGAAAGAAGTCTTCTCAGTTTATTGTAGGTATTTGCAAATGAAGATATTAGAGAGATAGATTGAACGCTTGCAAATTAAGCGATGATAGCGGGTTTAAATCCAGGTAAGCAACACTGAATATTCATGTGCTTAATTTATGTTTATAATTCATCTCGAATTCGATGGTGAACGAAAACATCGTAAGGCAACCTGTTTGTGTCTTTTTTTTCAACGAAATTTTTCCTCGCATTGGATCAGCGTGGTGGAATATGTTCCAAACCTTCTCCTTAAAAGTAGTGGAGGCCTTAGACCAGCTGTGGGAAATTGTTGGCAACAGGCTGTTTGTTCATGATTACTTAAAACATAATTCTTGGAACGCGAACGCCCCGTCTTTGGTCCCGTATGTCTCCTTTTGTTACACTTTGTTCTCCACTAATATCAGCTCCGCTTCGGTATGCGCGCAAACTTCGGGATGTACGATCAACTTATGATAGTGTCACTTAAGCCTGTTTAGTTTTTTTTATATAAAAAACAGGTGATTGTAATTACAGATCAAATATAATATGATTTAAAAACATCAATAAAAAATGCAATTTCGAAAAAACGGGGTTTAAGTGGAATTAGTATTGTCTAACCCTAAGTTCATATCTTAGGTTATAATTAAAGAGATATAAATTTACATGCCGCTACGCGTTAGAAATTAAATTAATGGCTTAAGCGATTTTAGATGATAATACGTTAATAAAAGGTTCTTTTTAAGTATCTATTTCCACATTTAGAAGACATTTTGTTAATAAACTAAACAAAAACGCTAATATAACTTCAAAACTAGACTTTTAATTTTCAAAAGTATATACATATAAAACATCTTCAAAGTGAAAAGTTTAAAAATATAAAAATTATATTAAAAACATTTCTACGAGTTTCGTAGATCTGTGGCTGATTTTTCCGCCTTTATTGGCACAGTACGATGTCGATGGCGAATTAGATTTCAATCGTATGCGATACAGTTTGATGTCCGTCTACAAATGTTTGCCGTGGCTCACAAAGATGCTCGCGACGGTATTGTGTGCTGCCACTGTGAACTGAATAATGTGAAGTAAAATCAAAATGTATAATCCGACTCCATGAAAAGAGACATATAAACTAGAGAAACGACTCAGGATCAAGACAGCACAGTGGACTATCAGTCATACAATCTAAGATGAAGTTTGCTAGTTTTAATTCGAGAAAAAAACATGGAGCTCTACCAGCACACGTGTTCTCCTCCTCTTATAACCTGGGTGCCTTCAAACGAGGCGTGAAGAGGCTTGTATTCTGGCATGGTGAGAGTGACTAATCCAGCTCATTTTTGTTGTACGTACTGGTCTTCTTCGCGTTTGGACTCCACTTTCACTTACCTTCAGGTGGAGTGATATGCCCATAGTCGTATGCTCACCCGGATAGTATAAGTAAATAACATTATGTTTTAAAGGCAATGTTTCTGTCTGTAATTCATTCGAAATAAACTCATAGATATAGTCTTGTGTCAACTACTGTCGCTTCAGTAAATGTATGTTACATTTAGAATGTGTTGCCCTGCTGAAGAACTATCGTCCCATATCCCTACTGAGTCACGTCTATAAGCTGTTTTCAAGAGTGATCACGAACCGTCTTGCGCGAAGATTCGACGAATTCCAACCCCCAGAACAGGCCGGGTTTCGGACCGGATGCGCCACCATAGACCACATCCACACAGTGCGGCAGATTATACAGAAGTCCCCAGAGTATAATCGGCCCCTGTGTCTTGCATTCGTGGACTATGAGAAGGCTTTTGACTCGGTTGAAATCTGGGCTGTTCTGGAGTCCCTGCAGCGTTGCCAAGTTGATTGGCGATATATCCAAGTGATGAGATGTCTCTACGAAGCCGCCACCATGTCCGTCCGAGTACAGAATCAGCAAACAAATCCCATACCATTGCATCGAGGAGTGAGTGTCAAATACCATCTCAGAAACTCAGAAATAAAGACAAAACACAACTTGAAGAATACATGGACTCAATTATATGGAATATGTGAGTTCTAAGGTAAACATATATTTATGTTGAATATTAAAATGTTAAAGAAAAAGTGACTACTAAGTTTCTTGCAGGTTTTTTTGGTAGAATTTACATTCGGAACCGATGGTAGCTTCACTTAATATAGTTGTTAAATGGCGATTTAAAAGTGCTTGTAATAGCCTACTTGATTTTGATTTAATACCATATATAAAATGCCTGGTAGGCCTGCTACTAAAAACTAGCAAGCATATGAATATAAGACATTCTAAAGCACGGACACAACATGTATGGAGTATTACATATAGAATAAATAAATATGAGACAACATGACATAGATTACTCTGATCCCACTGTAAGTAGCTGAAGCACTTGTGCCATGGAAAATCAGAAGTAACGACGGTACCACAAACACCCAGACTCAAGACAACATAGAAAACTAATGATAATTTACATCGACTCGGCCGGGAATCAACCTTGAGATCTCGGAGTGGCGTACCCATGAAAATCGATGTACACAACACTCGACCACGGAGGTCGTCAAATATATAAATTCTGTGTCTATTCCATAATTTCATTAAATTAAGGGCCAAATACATCACATGAACGTGAATAGTCACGATCGCCTAAAACCAAGGGTAATGAGTACATCACTAATGATTCCCAGAAATAATATCCCTTGTAGATACATTGGCTCACTAGAACATAACAATATTTTACAAGTAAGTTACTTTGTTACACAAAAATAAGTGCCCATTTACTAAAAAAAACAATCATAATCCTGCTACCAAGTAAATATTTAGTTATTTTAATAATTATTATTTGATTGCAGATATTTTTTTTCATGAAGGTTTTGATTACGTTTTATCATATTTATATTTATATTATAAATACGTAAACGTTTTTTGTTTGTGTGTAGAGCTAATCTATAGAACTAATACCCCAAATCAAAAAAGGTTATTAAATACATTATATCATATAATTTTCTTGTTAATTATATATTGCAGCAACCGTGTTTTTGATATGGCTGTAGAGTAAATAATTAATTATTTTGTTACATTAAACTAAATGGATTATAAAATATAACAACTGCCACCAATTCTAAGTCAATCTTTGATGAAGAGTAGATTGGTTTTTTGCAATGCTTAACTGATACACTCCTAATCGAAGAAGGGATAATGCGGTCCAAAGAAGATTTTACTATATAATGTGATAGTATAAGTAGCCCCGAAATTTCAAGTCTCTAAACGATGGTGAACACTTACCACCAAGTGGCTCAATTGTCCACATAGGTATGTGGAATTAAACAAAGTATATTATAGTAATTCCAGTAATACTTAATTCGACTATCAAATTAACATACAGGCACTGATTTACTTTTCAAAGTTTCGAAATAAAAACTGATATGGAAGATACCGTCTGATGTTTCACGGGAGTTTTACAACCACATTTTATGGTCTTTCTTGTTCTAACACCGACGCAATCTTAAATTACGTTTTAAGAAACTGCCGATTATGTAATTCATGTAAAGTAACTGTACTTTTAGGAGTATTTTATGTCGCTGGAGATGCAAGAATACCTTTATTTAACTTTTATATGTGGGCTTTGACTGAGTACCACCTAATATGGCCAAATTTCTATGAAATTAAATAAATAAAAGTTTTTTTTTTTTTATGGCATAGGTGGCAAACGAGCAGGAGGCTCACCTGATGGAAAGTGACTACCTCCGTCCATGGACATCTGCAACACCAGAAGGCTTGCAGGTGCGTTGCCGGCCTTTCAAAAAGGAGTACGCTCTTTTCTTGAAGTTTCCCATGTCGTATCGGTTCGGAAAAATCGCCGGCGAAAGCTGGTTCCACAAAGTGGTTGTGCGAGGCAGAAAATGTCTAAGAAATCGCGCTGTTGTGGATTTTCGGACATCAAGGTGGCGCGGGTGAAACTTATAATTTTGGCGAGATGTCCGAAGGTGAAATTCAGCAGCCGGGATTAATCCGAACAATTCCTCAGAACATTCCCCGTGAAAAATTCGGTAGAAGATGCAGAGCGATCCGACATCTCTACGCAAAGCCAAAGGATCAAGGAGATCGGAAAGGGCTTGATCGTCGATAACTCGAGCCGCTCTACGTTGGATGCGGTCAAATGGAAGGAGCTGGTACTGGGGAGCACCCGCCTAGAGGTGAGAGCAGTACTCCATGTGAGGCCGAATTTGCGCCTTGTAAAGTTTTAGGCGATGGGTCGACGTAAAATACTGTCTCGCCTTGCTGAGTACCAGCTTTTTGAAGCCAATTTGGCTTTGCCTTCCAATTGACCGCGGAACTGAACAAGGCTCGAAATATCAACGCCAAGTTTTATTCCGATACTACCTGTAGCGGATATCGGAATGTTCTCAAATCGTGGAGATACGACAAATGGTGTTTTTTTAGCAGTTAACGCGCAAAATTGTTTCTTTTTGTGGTTAAATGGATTAGATTTAGCCGACCCCAATTCGAGACTTCATTTAACGAAGACTCGATTTCAGACACAAGTTTGTTCCGGTTCTCTTCGACGTTTTCCCGAGAAATATTAGCGCGGCCGATGTATAATCTGTCAACGATACTGTCGTCTGCATAGCAATGAATGTTCCAGATTTGCAACAAATCATTGATATGCAGAAGAAACAGAGTGGGTGATAGAACGCAGCCTTGTGAAATGGAATGCATTGACGAATTTTAAGTCAGAGCATGCCATCCGATCTGCCAAAAAGCTGGTAATCCAATTGCATAATTTCCCGGGAAGCCCATAGGAAGGAAGCTTTGAAAGAAGCGCTTTGTGCCATACGCGATCGAAGGCCTTCGCTATGTCCAAGCTGGCTGCTAATGCTTCCCCCTTGCTCTCAACTGCTTCAGCCCACCTGTGTGTAAGGTAAACTAGAAGATCACCGGCTGAGCGACCCCGACGGAAACCGTACTCGCGGTTTTTTCGACTTTAATTCTTAAAAGATATATAAACAATATTAGATTTGATTTTCTTGAGTACCAAATAAATCGGTGACACTGAACTGTCTTGAATAATTTTTGATATTTTATTAGTTATATCGCTTCCTCTTCTATTTAAACCAAACAAATTAAGGTCTTATACGCAGAACTTTTGAATGACAGCATTTATTTTTCATAACAGCGGTAATAAGCCTCGAAAATAATGATTAGATATGATATACATATGTATGTATGGTGGAATTTTGAAGTTTGAAAGGTATCTGTATTGTATACGATGATATTGATGATTATTATATCCTTCTGTCAGATTTTGGCCATGTCAGCGAGTCTCAACAGAGCGTGAATAACGCAGAAGAGCTCAGTGCGCATACACAGACTCACGCTGTGTTTTCATACTCTCAAACTCCGATAGAACGGATATCTGAAGCAATTGAGACAAGTGACGATTTTGAGCTGTTATTGTAAGTTTTCAACCGAGAATTCCAAGAACATTTTATCTATCCAGGGTTTGAAATTAGTTCCATAGGATGCTAGCTGACCTCTGTAATATGAATACAAATAATAATAAAACTCTTTATCTTTTGATCGTGATTTGAATAGAAGTAGGTACGTATACTCTGATAAATTAAATTAATAGGTTAGCGTCACAACAAACGAAACTAAACCAAATTTTGGGAGTTCACACTGAGGACACGACACGACATTTTCCCTCGCTTCATTTTATCATTATGCTTTAACGAGAAATCCTGTAAGTTTCGAATGAGAATCTACCATTCCGTATATCGTTTTGCACGTTGATACTGCATAGAAATAAGCCCCTCTTAAAAATACCGGGACATTTACATCTACCATTTCAGGAGTCAAAATCGTCGTGCAAACCTTATGACTTGCACCACATTCTCAACTTCGTCGTATTTTCATGTCATCATACTGTATTCATGGGATTAAGAGGTATTGCTGCCGAGTTACGCATATTGTGGTTTTGTTGAAACTTCTCAGACGCGAGCGTGACGCGTCATTTCATCTCTTATTAAACAAAATATGTCCATGCATATTTGATACGTCGCATAGAAAAATATGTATAAAGATGATCCCGAGTCAGAAATATTTTAGTACGAATTGTAATAAACTGTGCGATAAGCTTGAAGAATCCCTACTAATAATATAAATGTGAACACGAGTGGTCCGTTTACGCAGGCGCGAGGGACCGTCGTGAAATTTTATATACGAAAATATATATAATTTATGAGCGGCATAGTATCATAAGCTAGTTTATATTCTGTAAAATAGAGGGAGTGAAGCCGTGGGTAAAAATAGTGCATAAAATATGAATATTGAATTTCTCATAACATTTTTTGGATTTCAGAGCGTGTTCTCTTCACTATTTCTTATGTTAATCAGTATTCTATACTATTCAAGTGGTACAGTGTATTGAGTGAATGTGACAGACTAATATAGATTCAGTTACAAGTTACTGAACTCCTGAACAATCCTCTATAATTCTTGATGAAAACGCAAAAATTCTTATGGTTTTAAGTGTTTTACCAATTTAGCAGTTATGGTATCGATTCTTACGGAATACGATCATTAGGCCTGCGTTTATGAATGCCAGTATTTAAAATATTAAATTTTAGAATGAAAATTTGTATGGAAGGTCATAAGCTTTTAAATTAAAAACAAAGGTTTTGGCTTCTGTTCATAAGTAAGTAAGAGTATTTTTCAATGAAACAAAAACAAATTTATGGGATACAACCAAAAAATTCAATCATATACTGTTTTTCATTAATGAAATACGAATTGACTTATCATAGAACAGAACAGGTGATGACTAATATATCCGTCTTCTTCTAACAAAACGAAACATCGATAACAACAACACAACAACAACAGCCTGTAAATTCCCAATGCTGGGCTAAAGGCCTCCTCTCCTTTTAAGGTGAAGGTTTGGAACATATTCCACCACGCTGTTCCAATGCGGGTTGGTAGAATACACATGTGGCAGAATTTCTATGATATTTGTCACATGCAGGTTTCCTCACGATGTTTTCCTCCACCGCTGAGCACGAGATGAATTATAAAGACAAATTAAGCACATGAATCAGCGGTGCTTCCCTGGGTTTGAACCCGCAATCATCGGTTAAGATGCACGCGTTCTAACCACTGGGCCATCTCTGCTCTTACATCATACATCGATAACATGACGTCAATTTTTAAACCTCACAAAACTAATCAAGTTACAACTCGTAAAACGGTATCAACTTTCAAAATCCAAACATGAACGATCCAGTTTGTATCAAACAAAGAAAATGAACCTAAAATTCTACTATATCAAGATTTTCTATTCAATTTTTCCCTCACATCACGGATCCGGGACAATCACGGTTGAAACATTAACGTTGTCCCGGGATTTCGGCGCGGTCCCGCCGAATAATTGATGCGTTCAACAAAGAAACACACTTGAATATTTGAAGGCTGGCTTTTGTTAGGTCTTTTATGGTACCCTTTGTGATGCACCCCGATTTTCGGGATTGTGGCGGAAACTTATTAATGTTGTCAGCTTGTATTTATACCATAAACGAGTATACGTAAAAGAATAATAGTCTATGAATGAACTCCTCCACTAGGTATATATCTCTTCTCCTGATTTTATATGATTTTACCACTTTTCTGGAAGGGAACTATTGGTGAATCTATATTAAACTAATGAGTCCTATACAGTTATAAAACTGTAGGAAATTATTAAACAGTACATGAGAACTTGGGTTCACTCGGGTAAAGTAAACGCGACTAAGCGATTTATCATTTACTTTTCATCTATACTTATAAAATAATATGTCCTGACTGACTGAATCATCATTGTCGAGCATAAACTATAAAAATTAGGGCTATGCAATTCAGTGAGCAGGATTGTTCCACTGTCTCAACACCCACTAGGGATGAAAGTTAGAAGCATGAAAGTTTTTGGGTTACTGATTAATAATGAGTAAAGTACTTTAAACCGGAACACAAAAATATTGGAAAACTTCAAACAGTGTATATAAAAATACACTGTTTGAAGGTAGAATATCTGATGAGTGGATAAAACCTACCCAGATGGGCTTGCATAAAGACGAGCCACATTTCTATGGGAGTAAATGGGTTTTAATACAGTATCCAATTTTAACTACATATATAATTTGTTATCTTGTAATAGTTATTGAACTATGACGGTCTTTTTGCAACTGTTTTGTATATGTTAGTTATCTTCGGCATTGAATATAGATTAAAATTGTCATTTACTATGTAGCGTTCGAATGAATACTTTAGAAGATATCACAGTATTCAAATGACGTGCAACGGAAAAATATCGTTCGATGCGAAACCAGTGGTCGTATAACTGTGATTGATCAATAAATTTTTACCTTAAAATTAGATATAGGCTGTGGACAACTTTTGATCTATATTTTACAATATACATTTATGACTCCGCAAAGTATATAAATCCTTCTTGGGGCAAGGTATCCGTTTCTATAATAAAATTCCGCAGACATTTTTAAGTTTGCCGTTTCGTAAATTCAAATCGTTTGTAGAAAACACATTGATAGAAAAAGCGTATTATTCGATACAAGATTTTATAGATGATAAAAAAGCGTGGAGTTAATACCTGTTGACTTCCAAGCAGGATATATTAATTTAAATAATTGTGTTTAACTAATTTGACTTTTTATTTTTTATCAAGAACAATACTCTTTTTTAACATACATACAAACATACGGTTTGTATGTATGTATGTTAAAAAAGAGTAACTACTTAGTTTATTGCCGGTTCTTCTCGGTAGAATCTACTTTCCGAACCGGTGGTAGCTTCACTTAATTGTAAAATGACAATTCAAAAGGGCTTGTAAAAGTCCACTTGAATAAAGTTTATTTTGATTTGTTTTGATTTAACAATAAAAAACCATTCGTAATTATTGAAAATATCACAAGTTGCTTACAAAAATTTAATTTTCAGAGTCTCTATTTTTTATATGGAATAAAAACAAAACTGTTAATCGCTGTCATCGTTTCTGTTCTATAATCAATTGATCAAAATGTAATATAGAACATTAAAAGTAATTATACTAAATGGATGTGGGTAACCACAAAATGTGCAATCATTTGGGACTCCACGAGTGAATTGAAGAGCCGAGATGACCCAATAGTTAGAACGCGTGTATCTTAACCGATGATTGCGGGTTCAAAAACAGACAAGCGCCGCTGAATATTCATGTGCTTAATTTGTGTTTATAATTCATCTCGTGCTCGGCGGTGAAGGACAACATCATAAAGAAACCTGTATGTGTATAATTTCAACGAAATTCTGCCACACGTGAATTCACCAATCGGCACTCGAAAATGCTCCTAACCTTCTTTTCAAAAGGAGAGGAAATTTATAGGCTGTTACTACTACTACTATGTTATATTAACGCGTGCATTTTATTGCCAGGCAGCACCACAATCTGAATTGTTGGATTACGAATTGTCGAAGAGTTTGCATTGAACTTCTCGACGATTTCTTTATTTACTCTGAGTTTGTCTTTGATGAGTAATTGTGTTAGTGAACTCTTCACGAGTCTTTCCAAGTGCGTCTTCGCTGTTTTCAGTGTAAATAAGACTGTGTTTTTAGACAATGTTACGGTTCTTGTAATCACTAACATGATCTGTCATATATACCTTTAAGTCTCATTATATTGGTAAAGCACCTCAGTATTACCGGTAAAAATTTGGGTTGTTCTATCAATAACTAGGTAAGTGTAATGGTAACATTAATTACTAAATTCAAGTCCTTAAATATTTATATGACGGCGCATGGTGCGCCATCTTTTTTTTTCGTACTGGCTGGAAGAGTGTCAATGGAAGTCGAACGGCGCTCTAGTGAAGCGTCGCGGCGATGGTACCGAGGCAGCCATCTTGAAGGCAGTTGGAGCCAAAATTTCCCGCACGTATGCGACGAATCGCTAATTTCCAACAGTCTGTATTTTTAAATAGATTCAGTGTTTATATGCGTTTGTGATATTTTAACATAAAGATAATTATAATTACTGTGAAATTATCTGTGATTGATTGCTTAATTAAAACCTTACTAAGGTTGGTGAACAATAGTTTGAATGTACGCCCACTTATAGTTAATGATTCTGATATTAGCAGTAAAATATTTATATATAAATTTAAATAACAAATTGTTAATGTATAAATCTTGACCACGTGAAATTTTGCCAAGAAAACTAGCAGCTTGAATCGCAATTCCGATCCTCTGGACAAAAGAACGAACCAGCCCTCCCGTCACCGGTGCAGGTAATAAGGCGAGGTGTTATGCTTGTATATTTGTACGTTTTTTATTACATGTTTTTCTTTTGAAATATTCTCAGGAGCAATCGAGATCTTGAAAATGGGAATATGTACCAATAAAAACTCGTAAAATCATTGGTCTTGCACATGAAATGGAAGCTGCAAAGGAAGAGGGTGCATCTGTATGTACGCTCACACTTGAGTACAATAATTTAAATCCTCTATCTCCAGTTTATCTCAAGGAAATAAGTGGGTATCAACAAATAATAAAAAAAAAACCGCTGAGTTTCTTTCGCCGGTTCTTCTCAGGTCAGGGTGTTTTCGTTTCCGAACCGGTTGTACCGTTTCAATCGACCATCAATAATAAAGTGTAATACTTCTATATTGAATCAAGTAATTTGAGTTTGAGTTGAGTTTGAAATATCCTTGAGATTAGCTGCCGTGGCCGAAATTGATCGAAGAACATGATTACAATAAATTTAAGTTAGTAGAATAATAATGATTCGAATAATAAAAATAAATCGTCTGTATTATTATTTCATAAAGTTTGAAAAACTGGTCACCGAAAATAGTGATACCACTTCAAAGCACTAATACCAATTAATTTCACTGAATAAAAGTATACTAAATGTTCACATGCGCTGTTACGTTGCCGAGTTTAATTAAAAGTCAGTGACGTGTATATTTGTGATACGTACAGACAGAATGGATGACAATTTGTTTTGTATATTTTTTTAACTATAATAATGTATTTTCCTTCGTTACATTTCTCCTGAGCTTGATATTATTTTTGACTCTTCCTGATGAAACAATTTTGGGCTCCATCTTCTCTTATCCAGAAGTCCTAGTTTCAAATTATGGGTCTTCCTACTAATATAAAATTAAGTACATGGAAACAAAGGACTATTCCAGAAGGGCAAGGTAGTTTCAATCCTAAGCGAATTGCAGCTTAGGACCGAAAGTTGGTGATAGGGCTTTGTGCAAGCCCGTCTGGGTACCACCTACCTATCAGATATTCTACTAGAACGCAGAACAACAGTATATAGTATTGTTGTGTTCCGATTTTAAGGGTGAGTGGGCCAGTGTAACTACAGGCACAAGGAACATTAAATCAGAGTTCCCAAGGTTGGTGGCATCAGGAATGGTTAATGTTTTTTCAGCACCATTGTCTGTAACCACTTACCATCAGCTGGCCCATATGCTCGTCCACCAACCTATAGAACAAAAAAAACACTGTCACTTTCCGACTTCTAGGGTTCTTGCTGCAAATTGTCTTCTTCACTATGGACTGAACAAGTGCATTCCAATTTGCTGAGATCCAAGGAAGTGACGAGGCACTCAATCTCTCTATCCATGAATGAAAGCTAGCTAAGCTCTCTATTAATGAATTACAAAAATGAGTGCATTTTCGGAGTAGTTTTATCATTTCTGCATAACAGTGCACCGAATTTGCATGTTCATCGGTCACGTTCTGTGAAACAGCGTGCTATTTACATATTCCGGACTATTCACACTTTTCAACGTAATAAATTTACTATTTATTCTGTTTTTTTTTTTACAAAATGTTTTCTTTCCTAAAATTTATAGGTAAGTTTATAATTTCAAGATTATTTAGCATGTATTTAATAACATGGATAGATAGACAAGCAAATGGCCTAATTCACCCCTTAAATCTTATTTAAAAAAACAATACCTACTTAAGTTAGTAGAATTTATATTGTTAGGAAATGGTCCATTTCCAGGTATGCTTGCACAACTCTACCACCAAGTATTGTTCGGGTATAAATCTTTAGTTGTGATAATGATGGGTTTGAAGATGCTAATATACGTACCAATCAGCATCCTTATGTTTATAATGTATACACTCAAAGTGGTATAATAGGACACATGCTTTAGCCCAGTAGAGGTACGTATTTACAGGATGTAACTTTTTAACACGTAACACATATTACAATTTTTTGTAGTCATTCGTCTACTGCGCCAGATTTTTCCTCATTGATGTTTGACGTCAAATTTCTGCAAATAGAGTGAATCTTTCATTACACGAAAATCAATATTTTGGGTCGTGAGATTAATCTATGAAAGAGCCTGTACTATCATTGCACTGAATGTTTCCACTAATCAAACGAATTTCCAATTAAATTTAAGCTTCATGCAAACCATTTTGAAGTCATAAAATAAAAAAAGTAAAGTAACAGACTGTAAATTTTCCACTGCTGAGATAAGGCCACCTCTTCCATTAAGGAGAGGGTTTGGAACATATTCCACCACGCTGTTTCAATGCGGGTTGGTGGAATGCACATGTGGCAGAATTTCGATGAAATTAGACACATGTAGGTTTCCTCACGATGTTTTCCTTCACCGCCGAGCACGAGATGAATTATAAACACAAATTAAGCACATATATACAGTGGTGCTTGCCTAGGCTTGAACCCGAAATCATCGGTTCAGATGCACGCGTTCTAGCCTCTGGGCCATCTCAGCTCACTGGGCCATCTCAGCTTTTTAAGTCATGTCTTCCACAAATATTCAGCGATATTGTAACGTGACGTCGATCGTGAATTGTTCATGGCATTTGATTACAATCGCCAACGTCAGCTTAATCGATACAACTCCAAGATTCTCACGAGATATTTAAGGAAATATCTTACGTATAATATAGAAACGAGATTTCTCCGCGGAAATAATATAATAGCTGATCTATTTGAATTGAAAATTCTTGTAATTATTTTCACTTTAGGTTATTAATATTTGGCCTCAGAGAGCATGATGTACCATTGATGCTGTATCTGCACTCTTTTCAGTCTTTTTTGACACTGCATTGTATAAAACAAAGTCACTTTCTCTGTCTCTATATATGCTTAATTAAATCTTTAAAACTACGCAACGGATTTTGACGCGGTTTTTTTTAATAGATACATAGATTTGAGAGGAACGTTTTGTATATAAGACACGGTCAGTATTGTAAAGAACGCTTATTAGAAGTTTGTAATGTGATGTCCGAAATATTTTTTTTTAGTATGAGTATTGCACCCGTGCGAAGCCGGGTTCGCTAGTATGTAATAAAAGAGAAACCGCTTATGTCAACCGAAGTAATAAAAGTGTCACGTAGAGTCCAAAATACGTCATGAATATATTAATGTGCAGATTTAATCTGTGTATAAATAAAAGTGACAAATAAAAAAAAATATACGTAAAATCTCGTTACAGAGCTAAGCTTTTTGAAGTCAATAAAAATGTCACGAAAATTACGCCTTTTGAAAGCGTAAAAAACACCGGCAGCGCTGCGAACGCGATAAATAATTCATACTCCACCGTGATTAGAAGCGCAGACGGGCCAGGGGAGGTCTAGGACACGTGTGATACTACTGTATTGAAAAAAACCTTTATTTATCTAAAATGAAAACAATCTAAAATTAAAAGATTTTGAAATATTCTCACATTTACATAAAATTATTACAAGAATAACATCAGCCTGTAGGCATATTCTGAAACATATTCCACCTCGCTGGTCCAAAGCTGGCAGAATTTCTATGAAATTAGACACATGCAGGTTTCCTCACGATGTTTTCTTTCACCGTCAAGCAAGAGATGAATTATAAATACAGGGGTACTTTCCTGGATTTGAACCCGCAATCATCGGTTAAGATACACGCGTTCTAACCACTGGACCATTTCAGCTCATTATATTATTACATTTTGTTTGAATGGGGAACAAAAGTTTGGAAAATATAATGATTTGTAATTAATTAGCTTCAGTTCAAATTTTGCGCAGCGCAGACCATAACTGCGTACCAGTTCACTATTTATTACCCTATCTGCATATATTTTTACAAGCATTATTCTGTTTGTTAATTTAAAACTGATTTAATATAGTTTTAGCTTAAATTACACCATGCAGAGGGCACCCAGTGTTTAAAAAGGACGTCCCTATGACGTACCTATGACGTCCAAATCGATGACAACCAAAGAGGTGTGCAGTCTTTAGTTCTCAGTGGATATTATTTCGCAGGTTGCTATTTACTAAGGTTGCTAGTTTTTAGGTTTGTTATTTCTTGACGATCTTTATATGCTTAGATGCTTTCTAATTTCGCGACCAGAAGTAATAAAACCATGGCATATTTCTGGGGAAAAAAGGTCACAGAATCATGACCACCTTTAACCAATTAGAAGTTGTAGATTATTCAGACCTTATCTGGCACACACATTACAACAATATCGTACATTTGAAATGAAGCCTTTTACTCATCCAATAAGGTTCAAATTTCATTGAATTATATGACATTTATTACATTTTTGCTCGTTTCAATACGAGTTCGTTAGGTTAATTTAACGTTAAGCCAATCAGTAGTGTAAATAGAAGGAACTGAAGGTATTCCGACAGTTTTTTTTCCCGTGTTTGTGTTTGGAAGTAAATTGTACAAATATTATAGTAAAATGGAATGTTTCTTGTAATTGAATTGCGAAATCAAAAACTTTATCTTGTCTCAATAAAGTGAGAGACGATAAACAGTGGAAATTTTATTTAAAATATACATTTAAAGTAATTTAATACGGACGAATTAAGTGTATGAAGGCACCATATTTGTTCACTTTTAATTAAATACATGGACGTGAAGGCTAGAGGCACAGTTATATTTCACGATATTATAAATTACTTATTAATTTGTATTTTTATTAATTCGGTAAACTTCTCGGTTTGGTCGTAATAAGGGAAAAAGTATGTCATTATGTTGGCTACATAACAATGGTCTATAAAACCTGACAATTTACATTTGTGTTTCATTCTTTTGTTTTTATTTGATACTATTAAAGAAAAATTTACATAGTAACATCAATAGACTTCTAAATATTCTTATTCGTTATAAGAATAACTCTACCTTTTGCTTTCTTTACGACGCAGCCAAAAAGGCATTTGGTCATCTCTTTTCATTGGCATTATTAATGATATAAAACCTTTTTAGAGGTTTTTATTGAAACTCGTTTGTTTATAGCTGTGGGTCTAATCTTTCAACTAAATTGACTTGTGTATTTAACCAAATAATTTAGTATAAGGAATACTTTAGAGGATTGACGATTAAGTATTTATGTGTACGCGCTGGGGAATATATTTCCATTAGTAGGTTGTATTATCCTTGAATCCCAAATTCACTGACGAGCATATGAAATATTGGCGGACGGCCAGACGTCCGATGTTTGTCGTCAAATATTGGATTGACCGGAGTGAGGGAAGTCTTTGCCCGCAAATTATTCGCGTACTGTTTCCTTATTCTATCACTTTACTGTAACGCTACAAATAACTCTTAAATGTATACTCTATTAAGAGAAAATATAAGAATATATACTTTTTATGAAAGCGACGTGTATTATTTATTATAGGTATTCTAAAACCTTGAAATAATTTTGGGAGAAATTAAAATTTGGTTAGTGTAGGGATTTTCTCGCCTCTGGGGCCACATGTGGTCGGTTTCTGGCTTTTCCTTTTTCAGACGAAATTAATGAAGATAGAAGACAAGATTGCCTCGCGCTAACGTACGGACTAGGAATTTGGAAGGGTAAGCAGGACTCCTCCAAGCAATGGTTGTAATTCAGCTACTGGTGGAAATAATTGTTGACGTTGTTGAAGCTGGTGACGTTACCTTAAGAGAGAGAGAGAAATATATCTATTTGTTGTTGATTTTTCCGTAGCATTTGGGGTTTTTTTTGTGCTAAATTAAGTTTTTTAATAAATTGATAATAATCAAAGATTCTTCGATATCGATATCACTGATCCGTGACGAAGACAGCCATGTCTCTTGGAAGAATTTCACATCTAACCAGCTTCTCCTACAGCTTCCTGTGTATTTTTGAAAAGGTTTTTAAAAGGTAAACATGGTAAATAATTCCATTTAACTAAAACAAATATACGTTCTCATTTCAAGTCACCTTCACCAAAGATAACTACTCTGGCACTGTATAGCTCACCACACACAGCCGGAATACAGCAATACAAATTATTGCTTTTTATCTAAAGGATAAAAATTGATTAACCTGAAATCCTGAAAATAGTACTATTATGGTTAAGAATTTTTATACTTAGTAACAGGCTTTATCTATACATATAATAAAATTGGAGTGTCTGTTTGTAATATTAAAAAGGGCTATTTTAATAGGTGTACACGTTATATATACCAAAATTATATTTTTTACAATTTTTGTCTGTCTGTGCCGGAAGGACGGCATTTATTCAGACCAGTAACAATATCCAGTAATAGATGAAGTATGGAAAGTAAACAAGTGTCACTGCTACAAACGTTATAGAGGCTTATACTAGCTATTATTTAATTATTTATTTAATAGACTTGTTACTTTGAATATATTTACCTTTCAAGGTACCTAAGTATTGATAAAGATAATTACTTTACTTACGTCAGTATACCTAAAACATAAACAGCTTAAAAGAAAATATTTGAATCAACATTTGTCACCTTGAAACTTCTTGGAAGCATCACAAGGATTGGCGATTATAACCCAGTTGGGCAAACTAAGTGATTGCAGTTCGCTCACAGCGGCACTAGTAAAAATATACCTTCATGCATTATGCAGGACGCCTGCGCGGTATGACGCCGCTGGCTGGCACTCACACCGAATATTGGGACGTTTTAACTCCAATACATATATCAATATATAATTTTAAATATATGTCGGCGCTTTAAATTGTTTATTTAATCAAGTTATTTCTAATTAATTTGTAAATAAGTTGTTGTTTATTGTTTAAAAATCAGAAATTAATTAATAATTGTGAAAACTAAACATAAACATTAATTTTTAATGTTATTTCATTGATTGAACACCTGTGTTCACCTGTGTTATGATTTTTGCTATAAAAAGCAGTGCGACGGTTGCTCGGGGTTCATTCTCATTCGAGCCGTCGGACTGTTCAGACGAACGTTGTGTCTTAATCGATTGTTGAATAAACCTATTTAGTAAGCAATGCTGACGTCACGCTTTTTAAAAATAACCCTGGAGGAACTTCTTCGATATATACAATGAACATCAAATTTGACTAGATCACTTATACACATACATTGCCTTTTTTCTCGCTGAAAAAACGCATTACGCGCTTCCCCCACGTGATGGAAAGTGGAGGGGGGGGATAGTCCCCGGAGCCATGGACGCCGAGTGCACTGAAGTAGGCCCGGTTTACCCACTAAAATACCAGCGGTACCCTCTCCGTGGTTCGGCGGGCGCCACGGGATCGCTTACGCATGCTAACGTGACGAAACAGATAAATTGTCTAATATTATAATTAAAATGTAATTATTACTATTACTATTCTATTCTATATCTGTATCAGTGGATATAAAAGTTGTGGCTTAGTTAATATTGGCCAAACTTGTATGGTGTATGTATCTCTAAGAACTACATGTTGAATTGACTTATCTTGTTTTTTGTCACAACAAAATATCTTTCATCATTCATCTGTATTTATACAAATATTTATAGATTTTAGGATATTGGGCCATTTTTTTTAATGCTAAGTTTTACCGGGGCCTCTATCCACCTAGCACGTGAATCATAGGTCAAGACTACTTTTAACACTGAGCTATCTAGAAAAACATTATAAAATTGCCCGCAAGTATTGGATAAGTCCGACCTCCGTGGTCGAGTAGTGTGTACACTAATTTTCATGGGTACCCCACTCCGGGGTTCCAGGTTCGATTCGATGTAGAAAAAGTTCATTAAATTTCTATGATGTCTTGTGTCTGGATGTTTGTGATAGCGTTACTTCTGATTTTCCATAACACAAGTGGCTTTAGCTACTTGCATTGGGATCAGAGTAATGAATGTGATGTTGTTCTATGTATATATAAGTCCACATGTGTATCACACAAACAAACATTGAAAAAACTTCAAAACTCCTTAAAAGGAAGTCAAGGCTTACAGGGTTCAAGTAATTAAAGATGATGCGATAAATTTCTTTCATCCGTCATTTAATATATTTAGTCAGTATCGTTTTGAAATTAAGAATATATTTTCTACTAAACACAAAATTTAGGGACCATTAAATTATTTGCTAAGACTATTTTCGCAAATTTTTGTCTGTGTCTAATTTTAAAGAAATTCTGCCACATGTGTTTAGAATCAACCCACATTGGAACAGCGTGATGGAATATGTTCCAACCTCAAGGGGAGAAGAGGTAAGGCCCAGCTGTGGGAAATTTATAGATTCTTGTTGTTGTAGTAGTCAAACGAACAAAAGAAAGAAATAAAACTATTATTTGTATGTTATTCCAATTGTGTACGCTGAATATACCCAAATGAAGTACCAGAAATCAAAGTATTAATTCCTCACAGTGTGAGCGTCAGCCGTAACTACAGTCCTCTAATGAAATTGTCCATAAATCTGGAATATTGGACTGGCGACATGCCTAACTACGATGTTTTCCTTTCCTCTTGTTACTCCATGGAAACGTTCGGGCCGTTTGCATGAAAATATTTCTGGGGACATATTATACTCTCTATATTTTATCTGAAATGATTCCGAGATAAATTTAAGAAGGATATATTAAGTGGATTGTCGGCTGATATATTATGTTTGGTGAAGTGTGAAAGTTCTAGAACATATTTTTTTCTAATTGTTCGAATATAATTAATTTTAATTTTTATTAACTCTGATAGGGCTTTGTGATTGGGCTTTGTGAACCGTTGAAATGGTAAACTGCTTACTTATCAATAATGTTAGTTGTTTCTCGTCTAAAATAGTGAGTGAGCCAGTGTATGAAGAGACATAAAAAACAACATATTTATTCCTTATTAGTGGCTCATTGATAGTGCAATAGGAATTATTATTTAAGAGTTTAATTTTAATTAGATAAACGCTGTCCACATAAGAAATATATATATAGTTAATAATATTGAGTTTATATTACAATATTTTGATGATTCTAATGACCACAATAAAACTTTTTTGATGGTATTTTACATATTAGTAAGAAAAATAATAGTGTGGTATATTTCACTCGATGCCTGGAGGCTTACTCACGATTATATTTTCTACACCACCGAGCAACATTTAAGGTGATGTAAACTCCCAAAGTTTTTGGTTTACGTTCGCGTATCCAAGCCTCTAAGCCTTTTCGGCTCGTTGTGTTTCATAAAACAAATGAAATTTAATTAGCAATTCAGAAGCAAGAACTAATTATTAGTTTTATGCAAGTAACCGTACAGTTTACGGAATGTAGAAACTTACGAAGCGAAACGTACGAAATTTTGAATGATTGTAACCCTTTTACGAAATTAACTCGACTGTACAAATTACATCCATGTCGCGTTCCCACTACATTTGAAGTGGGAGAAAGTTGTCGAATTATTCTTAACAAATTCGACAAAACTCGAAAACTTCTCGTCTAGTTTCACAATTTCAGACAAGGACAGAAGTATCTTGTCTTCTCAGGTGCTATTAAGGGACTTCGCGCCGCTGCAGCCTCATGCCACGAGGAGCTAGAACAAATGCAGTGTAAAGGAATTATCGTCCAAGCTTGCAAAAATGCGAACAGGGCTGCGAAAAATTTACTATATACTTTTTTACAAAATAATTCGTTAATTTTTTTCTGCCATTTTGGTAGGCGGAATGGCAAACTTACCCATCTGATGGTATGTTGTTTTTTTAATCAATATTCGTAACACCAATGCGGTTTGGTACAATGCCTACTACAATGGCTTGGCCGGTAAAATAGACGAGCGTGTGGAACCTATCTTGCATAAAACCTTTACCACCAAGCTATGGAACATACATTATCTATCTTTACATATAATAAAATTGGAGTATCTGTTTGTAATATTAAATTAGCCTTTTTTACAGAATGCATATGTAATTATACACGGTACATATACCAAAATAACATTTTTTCCCTTTTTGTCGGTCTGTCTGTCTGTCTGTTTGATCCGGCTAATCTCTGGAACGGCTGGACCGACTTTCACAGGACCTTCATTGGTAGATAACTGATATAAAAGGGAGTAATTTAGCCTAAACTCTTTTTTTTTTGTTATATTCAAAGGCGTACAAGGTCGCGGGCACAGCTAGTATATGCTCAGAATGTATTCTTATAAAGATCTTTATTATCGATCTGATGGTAAAGAAAGTCGAGATGAGATGAGACAGATAACGGGCTCAAAGTTGAAAATTTCATCTGCTTAATTTATGATTCTAATTCATCTCATGTTCAGCGGTAAAGGAAAATATTGTAAGGAAATCCTCCACATCGTGAAATATTTCCTATCTCAAATTATTTGCTACTATAAAATGATTTATTAATGCGACATTTTTACGATTATACGAATATTATTACGATGTGTCTTACTGTATTAAGTTTATTGAAAATTTTAATACGTTTGTAGAAGAGTATCTATAATAATTTAATATTAATCTTCACTTATATATAGAGTCGAGATGGCCCAGTGGTTAGAACGCGTGTATCTTAACTGATGATTGCGGGTTCAAACCCAGGCAAGCACCACTGATTCATATTATGCTTAATTTGTCTTTATAATTCATCTCGTGCTCAGCGGTGAAGGAAAACATCGTGAGGAAATCTGCATGTGTCTAATTTCATAGAACTTTTGCCACTTATGTAATCCATCAACCCGCATTGCGTGTCAAAACTTCTCCTCAAAGGGAGCGGAGGCCTTAGCCCAGCAGTGGGAAATTTACGGGCCGTTGTTACTTTATCCAAATCAGTAAATTAAATAATATATTAAATTAATAGATAACTATGGCCCTTTACAGCATGTATTTTAAATGTTCTGGGATTTTTAACTGAACTATAAGTGTTATTTAGACAGCCCTGATCAGTACTCAAGTATTGTCCGTTCATCCATGTTCTCTATAAAACGATACGTGACTCAAACGATCTTATAGCATTGCTTGTTAAAAACGGATACTGGTATCTGAGTATAGGAATTTTAAAAACATCTACGGTTCCTTGAACGAAATTTTCGTGATTTAATTCGTGCTCAGCGCTGTAGGAAAGCACCGTGACACATAGGATAAATGTTATGTTAAATATTAGTTGAATATGTTTCACATCAGCTCAGGAGGAAATGAAATCTTCAGTCAGGAGTGGTTTTTTTATGTGACATGTGGCCAACGAACAGGAGGCTCTCCTGATGGAAAGTAACTACCACCGCCCATGGACGTCTGCTACACAAGGGGGCTTACAGGTACAGGCCGGCCTTTAAGGAAGGAGTAAGTGATAAAACCGGAGCTCAAGTTGTTTTAATCAATAAAAAAATAAATTTAAACTTATTTTAATTAAACTTATAAATTGACCGAGCAGATGCTCAGGCTTTCACTTGGTGATAAGACTTTACGCAAGCCCGCCTGGGTAGGTACTAACCACTCATAAGATATTAACGCCAAACAACAGTACTTAGTTTTTGTTGATTGTTTGAAGCGTGCGTGAGTAGTGTAACTACAGGCACAAGGGAAATAATATATTAGTTCCCAAGGTTGGTGGCGCATTGGCAATCTAAGGAATGGTTAATATTTCTTTCAGTACCGTTGTCTATGGGCGGTAGTACTTACTATCAGGTGGCCCATATGCTCGTCCGCCAACCTATAGCATAAAATTTTTGTTCACATTAAACAAGTTTCCAACGATATGACACGAATCTTGTTACTTTCCTTGCATTGTAATCAAGTATTAACTCGCACTGTTCTCACACCTTGGACCAACATAACTAGATAGATGAAACTAGCGATTCAACCGGGCTTCGCTCGCTTGCAAAGATGATACTAAATATACTACAGAATATGTTTATTTACGACATCACATTAGAAACATCTAAAATTATAAGTGTTTCTTTACTATTTTGTCCATGTATAATATACAAAAACCTTCCTCTCGAATCACTCTGTTAATTAAAAAAACACATCAAAATCTGTTGCTTTGTTTTAAAGATTTAAGCATACATAGGGATATAGGGACAGAGAGAGCGACTTTGTTTTATACTATGTAAAAATTATGAATTGAACAAATAAACAAATATTTTCAATTCAATCAGTAATCACATAGAGACGGTTATATTGAACGAAAATGATTTGATGAATATCCGATAGAGAAGCGATCGTATGAACAGTGAAATGCAATGCAATTAAATCAACTCCGGCTCCTAGCGGCGGCGTTCCCGTCTTTTGATCGGTCCAGCCGCAATCAGTGGACGAACGATCTGTAAATAGGGTCTCAGCTTACCTCACTCATCAACCGCTATAAATGCTGGAGACAAATTAATCATTGAATGGCATTTCTGTTCCGTTTTACTTTCGAATTAATATAAAGCTTATAAATTTGAGCCGAGTTGGCCCAAAACGCGTGCATATTAACCGATCACTACGGGTTCAAACCCAGGCAAGCACCACTGACTTTTCATCTGCGTATAATCCATATCGTAAGGAAAGCCGCATGTGTCTAATTTCATAGAAATTCTGCCACATGGTTATACCACCAACCCGCATTGGAGCAGCGAGGTAGAATATGTTACAAGGTTTGTAAATATAAAGGATACCGCAAGATATAAACAATTTACAATTTCAGAAATTTATAGCAACAACAACAACATCCTGTAAATTTCCCATTGCTGGGCTAAGGCTTTTTCTCCCTTTGAGGAGAAGGTTTGGAACACATCCACCACGCTGATCGGGTTGGTGCATACCATATATGTAGACTTACGATCATTGCCCAATTTCCTTGTACCGTAGTATGAATATGGAAAATCGACCAAGTATCAAAAACGTAAAGGTAGTTGTTGCAATAAAAATATCTTACGCGCGATAAAGTCCATTACAGACAAGATCGTAAGTGCTAAAGCTGTTATTTAAGAAATATATTCAACTTTATTTACTTGGACACAGAATATAGACATTTTAGCCTTACCTTCGGAACTACTTGCTTGGTAGAATGCACTAAAGCAATAAAGAGTTTATCTAGATGTAATAATATTGCTATTCATATATGGAGGATAGGATCTTAACCTGCCGCGCTGATCCAATGTGTGTTGACGTGGTTGGCTGGATGCAAGCCGTTACTCACCGGTTAAGATGTAAGTCATTGGGAGAGCCCTATGGTCAACAGTGGACGTCTTACGGCTGATATGATGATGATGATCATGATGAATAATAGTATTGACACATCCACTTTACTTTGGGATCAGGGTTATCCTCAAGTCATGATAAAGCTAGCTTCTCACTCTTCTCTGCTGTTTTGCTCTGACTAACTTAAAATTTAGTCTGGAATATGAGAGGTCATTCTATCCAATTTGATTTTTCATTATTAACATAGTACAATATAATAACTCTAAATTCCCACAACTGGGCTATAGCTTCCTCTCTCTTTGAGGATAAGGTTTGGAACATATTCTACCAGGCTGCTCTAATGCGGTTTAGAGGATACACATGTGGCAGAATTTCGTTGAAATTTGACACATTCAGATCCGTTTCACAAAACAAATCAAATCAAAATATACTTTGTTCAATGCTTTTACAAACTCTTTTAAATCATCATTTAACAACTATATTAAGTGAAGCTACCGCGATGAAGTGAAGCAATTTGACGACCTCCATGGTCGAGTGGTGTGTACATCGGTTACTCCACTCTGAGATCCCGGGTTCGATTCCCGGCCGAGTCGATGTAGATTACCATTAGTTTTCTATGCTGTCTTGGGTCTGGGTGGTTGTGGTACAGTCGTTACTTCTGATTTCCATAACACAAGTGCTTCAGCTACTTACATTGGGATCAGAGTAGTGTATGTGATGTTGTCTCATATTTATAAGATGCGAATCTTACGAGGTGCGAAATTATTCAAAAAATGAAAAAAAAAGTATTTACCTATGCGAGTTTCTTAACGTCTTATCTCAGTAATAATAACTTGAATTGAATGTTGCTATTGATGTGCATATAACATTACCGTTAAACATCTAGTATTATGAATAGACGGGTTCGTGACACAGTTCTGTTATGTCTATAGACTTAAGCTGTACTATGAATATGGTCTAAAACGATGGTGCCAATGTTGCTTCTCGTTCAGTACCGAACCAACGAGACATTGACAGCGACACTTTGACAGCGCGCCGCTAGGGATGACGTTTACGAAAATTTGGATGCGGTATATTTATTTGGTGATTTATTTGGTTTCATTCATTTGGTCACATCTTTAAGAGGACGGTAGCTGGTATGGCTTTGCACTGTTGTATGTAAAAGCAAGCGTTGGAGCAAGACCAATTTTATCTCAAAAGGAGCCATAAGTAGAACAGAGGAGTAGTTGATGTGAATGTGGAAATGATTCTGCAACCATTCGAGGGCATTCCATTGGCAATTATCTGACATGGTAAGATGGTGACATTTCAATTCCCTTCTAAATCAAATCAACAGGTGTCTTTCGCTATCATGGATTGAATTAGATCAATACTTTAATTTGATTCAATTTATTTGAAAATGGCTTAAATTAAAGATTATGATTCAAAAGTCCACTCAAAGTTATAAAACATTTATTGAAACACACAACAACAGTCCGTAAATTTCCCACTAAGGCCTCCGCTCCCTTTGAGGAGAAGGTTCGGAACATATTCCACCACGCTGTTCCAATGCGGGTCGGTGGAATACACATGTGGCAGAATTTGTATGAAATTAGACGCATGAAGGTATACTTAAGATGTTTTCCTTCACCGCCGAGCACACACACACACACAAACACAAATTAAGCACATGAATATTCAGTAATGCTAAGATGCACGCGTTCTAACCACTGGGCCATCTCGGCTCTTCAATTACATGAAAATTTGAATGTAACTTTATATCTTGTATTTCAAAAGTCAACTCTAATGTACAGTCAGAGTAGTGTCCTTTACCAAGTCTTAAACTCTTAGTACCTTTTGAATCTAAACATCAAATTATTGCGACGAAATATGTCATTGTCAATCGGTAAAGCAGATTACCGCTCATACTGAGATCGCGAAAATAGATCTTAAGGTGACGAACCTTTTCATTTCAATTCATTATGCGATTGTAAATAACTCAAAATCAATTGATTATAAAATATACATATTTTGATATTCCTTCGTAGCTCCACGTTCTTACACATCAAGTGCTCTGACGCATCCTAGTCCGCGCGCATATGGTCCACGGAGTGAAATAATTGCTTGCTGGATTACCAGCTCGGACACCTTTGTCGTTCAGCCGCGCTCCAGTCTGTTACAGTCCGTTTACCTACTAATAGTTAGACAGTATTCGTCTGGGGTCACTTGATTAATCAATTGTAAATATTGGACAACATCACATACATTACTCTGATCCCAATGTAAGTAGCTAAAGCAAGTGTTCTGGAAAATCAGAAGTAACGACGGTACGACAAACGCCCAGACCCAAGACAACATAGAAAACTAATGATAATCGATATTGACTCGGCCGGGAATCGAACCCAGGACCTCGGAGTGGCGTACCCATGAAAACCGGTGTACACACCATTCGACCACGGAGGTCGTCTATATCAATTGTTGTGACGGAAATTTTAAAAATACTTTATTTAAAAATCTGTATTACTCGATAAATGTTTTTTATATAGATATTAAAAAATGCTATTATTATACTTAGGATAATTAGTTAATTGATGTAATTAATATTAATCTGTGTAACTGGTTATCGTAATAGTTAAATCATTCAGTTTCTTCTCGGTTATTTTCTGTATAATCGACTTTTTGAACCATTATCCTTAAATTTTATTAAATCCTGTTAAATGATTAAAAATTGTTATGTTGTACTATTGGCTACATATTTAAATTAATATTATAATTTGAATGTACATACACTACATTCTAAAAATTTTTGTCCCAAATAACGAAGAAAACAGCTCTTAGTCTAAGATCCCGCTGCAGAAACAGTGTATCATCGAAATTTTGCCTAAAAACCAATTTTTTGGACATATTTATGGTTAGGTTAATATATATCTACCAGTTTGCCTATCAAAATGAAGCCGCTAGTAATGTTAATTAAATTATTAATAATTCATATTCCGTCAAAAATTTAATTGAATTGTTTTTTCAATAAAATGTCGTCCACTTCACGGCATCATCTGTAAATACTCTGAAAAATCATGTTTGCCGTTGCGCATCTGGCCGCATCTCTTTGCAGCCAGGTGTACCTGGTATAAATTCTCCTAATCATTTATTTGTGTAAAAAATTGGTTATTAGCAAACACTGGATGGGTACAAAATCAAAATTAATTAAATTTTATTCAAATGGGCTTTTACAAGCTCTTTTGTATCGTCATTTTGCAATTAAGTGAAGCTACCACCGGTTCGGAAAGTAGATTGTACCGAGAAGAACCGGTTAGAAACTGAGTAGTTGCTCTTTTTCAACATTTAAAAAATACAATCATATTAGTTAAATACAATTATATAATATGTATGTAATGATCCTGCCTGGAAGTCAACAGGTATTAATTCCAAGCATTTTTATCATCTACAAAACTACACTACACTGATTCTGTAGCGGGATTTCGTACTATGTTATGCAGACATAAACTATAATTAACAACAATTTGTTATTTTGCAAATGTTTTGAGCGACGACGATTGCATTACAACAATGTAAACGAAAAAACACGAATATTACTAACCATTTTCCTTTGTATCGCCGATAAAATTCATGCTTATCGTTCAACAATTGTATAGACTTCTTGGGTATCTGTTTGTCACCATAGCAAAGGACAGCACAGTCCTCACGTGTCCTATTTCAGATGATCCTGAGCAGAACGGAACCAGATCACCTTCTTCTACTGACGAGAACTCCGCCGAGCCACGAGATAACCACTAAACTCCAGGGACCACGGATGCGACATATCAACATCATCCCTCAGCTTCTTTGATCAGTGTTAAAAATGGCCATCATAGTATGTTTATCGACTGAGAACTTTTAGTCTGTTTGTATCCTAGGCGCCTGGGTTATTTTCTGCATGAGAATACGCTGCTGATGATGATCAAACTTTAACTTTTATCACCACTTTTTATTTGAACGAAGTGTAATTCGCACGCGATTATTTTGACATCGTACTTTAATTATTCTTTTATTAATTAAAATTATTTCCGACGGGAAATACCACGACACATTTCGGTATTTCTATAACATAGTAGATATTCGAAAGATACTTTAGCTAATGATGCTTTAAATTCTACATATACTGATACAAAGTAGAAATAAAGCCGTGAATAATTATGAAATCAATCAAAAGAAACGCCATAAATTGAACGCTCTTAATTTATGTCTGTACCAGACATAACATAATCGAATAATTGTCGTGAATGAAGTTTTTGTTAAATTAGATCCAGTAAATTTTACACGCTTTTTAATTTGACGTGTATGTAATCTGAGTCTGATTGGAAAAATTCATGAAATCAAATTAATCACAAATAGACATTTTTATTTAGTAGAATAGAAGTGGCATGAAAGAGCCAGTTTCCTAAACGGATCAAAAAATATACTTTTAATGATTACTCATAATGATATTAATTTCGAATGATTAATGAAATATCGAAGAATCTTTGATTATTATTATTTATTAAAAAACTTAATTTAGCACAAAAAAAAACCCCAAATGCTACGGAAAAATCAACAACAAATAGATATATTTCTCTCTCTCTCTTAAGGTAACGTCACCAGCTTCAACAACGTCAACAATTATTTCCACCAGTGGCTGAATTACAACCGTGGCTTAGAGGTGTCCTGCTCACCTCACATTCCTAGTCAGTACGTTAGCGTGAGGCAATCCTGGATTCCATCTTCTTTAATTTCGTCTGAAACAGGAAACGCCAGAAACCGAGCACAGGTGACCGGCTTCAGAGGCGAGAAAATCCTTGCACTAACCCAATTTTCAATTTATCCCAAAATTATTTCAAGGTTTGGGAATACCTATAATAAAAATATACATGCAATTTCATAAAAAGTATATTTTTGTATTTCTCAATAGAATATACACTTAAAAGTTATTTGTAGCGTTACAGTAAAGTGATAGAATAAGGAAACAGCACGCGAATAATTTGCGGGCAAAGACTTCCCTCACTCCGGTCAATCCAATATTTGACGACAAACATCGGACGTCTGGCCGTCCGCCAATATTTCATATGCTCGTCAGTGAATTTGGGATTCAAGGATAATACAACCTACTAATGGAAATATATTCCCCAGCGCATACACATAAATAGATAAGCAACATGTCCATAAATAGTACTTACTTTTCGTTGGTCATTTCAAGTGTTTTGTGTAATCTCGTCTATGTAGGTACTATCCTCTCATAATCCTATTGTTCTTCAGTTTAAAGAATGATTGAGCCAATGTTATTAAAAAAGGTTTCTTGAGTAGGGCTTAGTATTTTTATTATTCTACCGCCAAACATCAGTATTCTGTATTCTTGTGTTCCGGTTTAAAGGGTGAGTGAGCCAGGTCAACTACAGGCATAAAAGACATAACATCTTAGTTTCCAAGGTCGGTGTCGCATTTACGACATAAGGAATAGTTAATATTTCTTACAGCGTCATTGTCTATGGGTGATGGTGACCACTTACCATCAAGTGGCCCATATGCTCGTCCGCCAACCGATAGCATAAAAACAAAAAAAAGTGTCTTATAGTCTTAATTCCTGAGCTGTGTGGCGCACTGCCGATGTTAGCGGTGTATAATTTTACTTTTTATAGAGCAAATTTCCATGGGCATAGTAGTCACATATTATCAGGAGGTAAATTAATTACCTACGTATTTTAGATACTAAAAACACATCAAGCAAATGACTTAAGTTATTAAAATAAATATATGTGAACAGTTATATGTACTTTAAAGCAATTATAAAAAAATTACAAACACATTGTAATGTAAATTTAATTAAAAAAAAGATAACATGTCACTTAAACAAAAATGGAATGTTTTGAATTCAGTGCCAATTAAAAGAATAATTTACATTGTTGAAGCATCTCATTTGAGCTACAAAATTATATAAAAGTAAAAATTGTATATGTATTTTGATTTTTCCATTATTTTAAATTATCCAGGTGGAAATGGTAATCGGCTGAGATCGCTCAGAGGATAGAATATTGAAAAATTATTGTATGAGTATTTATATAAAATATGAATACTTACATCCTGGGCGGTAAAATACTTGGCGCATATATTCACCAAGAGGTATTGGAGCACCATGACAGTACCATCTACAGAACCCTTTCAGACGACTCCTGACCCTGGAACATTGAACAACAAGACTGCACTTCAGATTCTCAAACGTATATTTCTAATTACGGTACCATTTTCCAACAGCAGTAACTTCTCCGGGAAAACTTCTAGAGTGACTATTAACTTTTTACCTGTACAAGTTCCAACTCCGTATAAGACAATAAAACTAAGCGTAAGACAATAAAAATGGCACGTGACTCCCACGATATTATTTTAAGAAACTCTCTTAATTCCTATTTTAAAGAAGAATACTTAAAAAGTTTATACCTTACTAAGATTTGAATGATATGTTCTAGTTTTTAAACTAAAATCTACTCATGCGTTAGCTTTTTAGCTCATTATCAAATAGGGTTGTAAAAATTTATATTCTAAATCCAAAGTTATTTCTTTGATAACACAACAACAAACACAACAGCCTGTAAATTGCGAAAGTAGGATGCCGTAGCCTCCTCTCCTTTTGAGGAGAGGGTTAGGAACATATTCCACCTCGCTGGTTCAATGCGGATTGGTGGAATACATATATAGCAGAATTCCTATGAAAGGATTGTTTCCGTCGCCACCGAGCACTGGTGGACGTGGTGGAATATGTTCAAAGGGAGAGGAGGCCTAACCTAACCCAACTGTGGGTAATTTACAAGCTGTTGCTGTTGTTGTGATATTTCACTGTGTGCCACGTCTCCTTAACAATACCATCGATGTCGCGCGACATTCAGAATAACTCACGATCGTTTTGTGACTTTCGATTTATTTCCTACAGTTAAGTCTGCTGAAGATTTTTCGCTCACTACAGTAATACTTAGACGATTATGGGTTTTCCATTGTATCCAATGATGATAAATTTGATATTTATGATTTTCTTAAGGATTAAAAAACGAAGTTCATCAATCACTTCAATACACGAAGCCTTTGTCTATTGGCAGATCGCCAATAATTTTCGATTATAAGGATATTGATTGGATGTACCGCCAAAATTTCCGAGAAATAATTTCAATATTGCTCTTTATCATATAGAACAATAGTCAAAATTTCCACATGTTGTGATGTTCTAATTATACAACGGTAAGCTAAGGTATTTATCGAGAGAAATAAATAAATAAATATTGGACAACATCACATACATTACTCTGATCACAATGTAAGTAGCTAAAGCGTTTGTGTTTTGGAAAATCGGAAGTAACGACGGTAGCATTAACACCCAAACCCAAGACAACTTAAAAAACTATTGAACTGTTTCTACATCAACTCGTCTGGGGATTCGAACCCGTACCTGGAGTGGCGTAACCATGATAACTGGTATACTCACTACTCGACCACTGAGGTCGTCAATTTATTCAGTAAATTATTAGTTTGACTAATACAAGTATCCGATCAGAAGTAGATATTGGTTGAAGTTAGACACATTTCAAACAAAATAAGCAATAATGAAATAAATTTAATAAACAATTATTTTTCATACATTTATTTTCTAATCAAACTTTTTGACTGAGTTTAATTAGTTTACTAAAACTCGACGACGTCTGCAATAATAATTAATAGATTTCATTTGTTAATATTTGTTTCATTAATGCAAATATACTTTCATCTGCAGATGACGATTAAAAGTACGCAAACCACTGGAAACAGTCATGTAAGCAATAGGTATACATAAATGTTAAAAATTCGTCCTTCAATTGACCTTCTCACATTTATAAAAACTATATTTTTTTATTTATGGTATAGTTTGGGGAACGAGCATATGGGCCACCTGATGTGGTCATCATCACCCATAGACAATGACGCTGTATGAAATATTAACTATTCCTTAAACCGTCAATGCGCCACTAACCTTGGGAATTAAGATATTATGTCCCTTGTGCCTGAAATTACACTAGCTCACTCAACCTTCCAACCGGAACACAACAATACTAAAGTAGAAGACCTGATGAGTGGGTGGCACCTACCCAGACGGCTTGCACAAAGCCCTACCACCAAGTAAAGTTTATAAATAATATTGAAATCTAAATATACTTTATTCACAATGGTTTTTACAAGAACTTTTCAATTTTCCTTTTCCAAGATTACTTTTATTTCATTAAAACCGGTTCTGAATGTTGGTTACACAGAAAATAAATAAATAAAACTCAATAATTTCGAATCAAAAATCATAAAATTGCTGGCAAATACAACTTACCTATCACATGGATGAGACATATAACAATTATTAATATACTGAGATGATTATAAAAAGAATTTCTACACTTTCGTATTCTGATGGACTTTGAAAATCTAGATCCAAATATACTTTACAAAGGTAGACTCAGTCAAATATTTTGGTCGTCAATTTTAAGGAGTATTGTTTTATGACATAAGTGGCAAACGAGCAGGAGTCTCACCTGATGGAAAGTAATTACCACCGCCCATGGACATCTACACCAGGGGGCTTGCAGGTGAGTTGCCGGGCTTTAAGAAAGGAGTACGCTGTTTTCTTGAAGGTTCCCATGTCGTATCGGTTCGGAAAAACCGCCGGCGAAAGATGGTTCCACAAAGTGGTTGTGCGAGGCAGAAAAGTCATTTATCATTGCTTTTTTTGACCAAATGTTTAAATATATCAATAAAGAAAATTAAAAATGACTAGTCGCTGTAAAGTTAACTTTATTAAGAAACTAAGACTTTTACTCTTCTGTTTAATGATTGTCACTGTTCCTTTAAAAAAAGAAGTACAAGAAGATCATTGTAGACATATCTCAACTGTGAGTGTAACCAATTTGTTGAACCGGGATTTTTTGCGGTACGGGGCGTTTAAGACCTCGTATAAAAACTATCATAATACCGGTACGGGGCTTATAAGATCCCCTTGTAGTAACAGCCTGTAAATTTTCCACTGCTGAGATAAGGCCTCCTCTTCCATTAAGGAGAAGGTATGGAACATATTCCACCACGCTGTTCCAATGCAGGTTGGTGGAATGCATATGTGGCAGAATTTCGATGAAATTAGACACATGCTGGTTTCCTCACGATGTTTTCCTTCACCGCCGTGCACGAGATGAATTATAAACACAAATTAAGCACCACACTACACCACATATATAAAGTGGTGCTTGTCTGGGTTTGAACCCGAAATCATCGGTTAAGATGCACGCATTCTAACCACTGGGCCATCTCAGCTCCAAGATGCCGTAACGTTTAAGAAACTAAAATTCTTTGTGATGTGATCGAATGGTATTTCTTCAGTACGGTACGGGGTCAAGGAGACCTTGTATTGAAGTAGGTCCACCATAGCATTCTGTTTTCAGTAGGCATCATATTAATATAATTATCACTTCCCTACAATATATCAAATGGATGTTACGCCCTCCGCACGACAGAGAAATGTTTTTCTTAGCCGCACCGCAAGGGAGACATACTAGGCGTAGGTAGGTTTATTATAGCTATGTTTTAAAAGGAATTATTATTGTTATCCGAATCAAGTATACATGTTATAGTTCTGCTAATGGATTCATAACGAAGCTGAATAGAAATTCTTATATCTCGATTGAGACATTAAAATTTCTCAACATTGAAACTTTATAAATATTGAAGCTCATTATCCGTAAACATTAAGTTTTATGGCTAAAAATCTCGTAAGCAGGTGCTATTTATACACAAAGCAAATTATTTTTACCGACTGTACTTTTACAAGCAATTTCGTGAGAAACTTTAGCGTTAGATACTTTGGAATATTGAGCTCGTATAGCTTTATTACATTTTCTCGTTATCACCATCTATTTATTCTTCACTAGTTTTCGCACTCGGCTTCTCTTACGTTTTAGGGTTTGGCCACTGATGATCCTTGAGGTGTTAGGTATTAAACACTACTGTTCGCGCCTACGCTTTTTATTTTAATAATATCTATATTATATATACATCTAAATTAATTTAATTTTAATTAACATTATTTGACCATATATAAAACCTTTTTTTACAACATTCGAAAATAAAAAGTAATGTGTAAAATCGAATGTTCTATGATCTTCTTTTGTTTTTTTATTCACTTACTAACTACTAATGACAACGAAACAATGTAAAATTATATTGCAATCATATCAAGATTAAACTAGTTTTAAAGCATTTTTTTGTTTAATTGACCTCGGATTATTTGAGTTCGGACTCCAGTGTGTAAGTAATAAACAAGTACCATATGTCCTTGATTGGAGTTTGAGCTTTATAGTTCCTAGATTTCATGAAATTCATTCAAGTTGTTTGGGAGTGTCAGTATAAATTATACTCCTACTTTAAGTGAACATAATATCATTGGTGGTACGGGTATACGGGTATAGTATGTTCATAATGCGAAAAATGTCTCTTTCTAGTTGTGTATGAGTGTATTCCAAGTACAAGGAACGTAGATCGCTTGGTTTGCACCCAATTCTCATTGTAAAATATTGGTTTATATTTTTGTCACTGTATGGACATATTATTCGGAGGAATGAGGACCATTTTGTGAGAGAGGTCTTGACCATGAACGTGGATGAATAAAGAAGAAGGGGACGACCAAAAGAACGATAGATGGATTGTCTGAGAGACGAAATGTCTGGAAATAATGTTCCTTGAGAGATGATGTCAGCCAGAGGAGTATGGAAAAACAAGATGTGCTGCGTTGAACACAAATAAAACTGGCAAAAAGAGCAGAAGGATGTTGATGATGATTTTTTCAATAATTAATGAAACTAACTTTGCTTGAGGGATTATCGGTACTTAAATTTGTTGACCTTAAATTATATTCAATCCTAGAATTATAGCAACACAAAGAATTGTGGCGGCAAAGTTTAGAGTCGACATAGTGTATAAATAGAGGAGTATTAATAGCACTGCTTACAAACAACAATTACAAAATACTTACCAAATTCATTATATCTTAATTATCAGAGTACGAATATTGCATGTGCGAGTTGCGGAAACACAATTGTTTTATTTTCAGTCATATTTGTTTTAAATATTGTATTGCATATGCAGCTTCCGCTTAAATAATAATGTTTTGTTTGATTGGTCAGTTGTGTATACATAACCCATTGTAAAATAATGGAGATAATTGACCAGCGAACTGATGTGCCTTAGTCAGTTTCAACTTCAGTTATTTTGCTAGAACACTCATCACATAACAACTTGGAATAATAGGTTCTCTGTTAATATGATAGATACTCACAATACCTGTATCTCGATTTGATCTACCATGAATGAAAATACGTTCTCCTTTCCGACCGAGTTCTTGACATCCTGGCTTGTTTTTTTGCTTCTAAAACTAAGTGTAGTTTTATTTTGTCCCGGTCATGGTATATTGCAACCTAATTCCCAAGATTGGCGAGGATTGAAGAGTGTATTGGCGATGGAATTCATATTTAATATTAGTAACAGCGCCAATGTCTGTGAATGATACAATTTTCAAAGCAAAAATCAACAAGGTGGATTTAAATTGAATTCATTAATATATATAATACTATCATCTGATATATTTGATATTACACCATTGTTTCACTACATCTATAATAACAGTTTAATCTAATCACAAAAGATATTGTCCTAGTATTAAGCGCCGACTTTATTTGAAGAGGAGATTCGCAATTCGTCAAGGCCGCAGCTAAACCCATTGGCACATCGCCAGCCACGCAAATGTAAGACACACATCTTGTTTATTTATTATATTGAATTCTTTTGTAAACGTGCTATTTCCCTTGATTAAATTTTCTTGATGTTATTGATAGTGTTGTTATTTATTGACAAATAGATACGATAGCAACATGTGAATTACGTAAATCTTTGATTTTGTGGCTTAAATATATCGTTATCCAGTTAACTAAGAATAAATTAGAAGCTTCTCTTCGCTTTTCAAAATGTTTTTATACTTATTATCCATCAATGAAAGCAGTTACAGTAAATTTATGGCTGCTGGAGGCTTTTAGGGCTGAAACATATAATTGTTAAATGAACTACATTTGAAAAAGAAGATTTCCTTTGCACTTTTAAGTAACTGTTTCTATACTTATTATGAATAAAACTATGCCAAATCCAATAAATGAAAGTCGTATAAAGATATATACATATAAAACTTATATCAGACGATACGGTATATTTCTGGGAAAGATTTGTGTATAATAATAAAGTACAATATTATATTAACTGTACTCAGACTTCGCAGTTTCACTCACTTCAAAGTATATTCTTACGTCTTATTATGAACTATTCTAATATTATAAATGCGAAAGTAAGTCTGTCTGCTTACCCGTTGCTCTTTTACAGCACACTCCTGAACCAACTTTGTATAAATTTGATATGAAGCAAACTTGAAGTCCAAGGAAGGACCTTTGTCCCTATCGACGTCGTATTCTTAACACGTGACCAATACCTAAAACGCTAACGAAGCGGTACTAAATGAAAAATCAACAATAGCCAATGGGCAACTGACTCCCTCGCCCTTCAAACCGACGTACAGTATTAATAAGTTGCTGTTTGGCGGCAGAATATTTGATGATTAGGTGGTACCCTAACGGGCGTGCTCAGAGCGCTATCAAGAGAAGTCTATTATCAACTAACAGTAGGTATAAAACTAACGAGTAACGTAGTACCTAAGCACATAGATTAATTTGTTTTTCTTACCTAGATGGAGTTTATAATTTCAAACTATAATATTAATCTTTAAAGCTTTTATGTTTCAATGTTTATATTTATTTTTACACCGCTACTAAAATACTCAGATACCAATTTGAACATTCACAATTTTAATTTGTATATATATGGAGGTTATTTCAGAAAAAAAAAATTGTTAACGCAAATCGCAAGAGATTACATAACAACGATTTTAAGATTTTTGTCTTGTTTGTAAAACGAGTTGAGATAGCCCAGCAGTTAGAATGCGTGCATCTTAACCGATGATTTCGAGTTCAACCCCAGGCAAGCACAACTATATAAATATGCTGAATTTGTGTTTACAATACATCTCTTGCTCGGCGGTAAAGGAAAACATCGTGAGGAAACCTGCATGTGTCTAATTTCATCGAAATTCTGCTACATGTGCATTCCACCAACCCGCATTGGAACAGCGTGGTGGAATATATTTCAAACCCTATATTTAATAGAAGAGGAGCCCTTAGCCCAGCAGTGGAAAATTTACAGGCTGTTACTATAAACATAAATTACATTTGAGTCATGTTATGTTAGTTTTATTATAAACAAATTGAAATTATCGGAATTATTGGAATTATCAATACCAACATCGATATTTTTAGTATAAAGAAACCTTGTGTCCTATGGCTTGATATATGTGTATAATTCTATGTTGCAGAGTTGTCACGTATTCGAATATCGGTATGAACAGTAACACGCTGTCGCGCTGTGATTCGTGTAAAATAGTAAGTAAGAAAACAAGAACCGTGTTATTCCGGATAAAACGAATATTCCGGATATTTCGATCAGTGAAAACAAAAAAAAAAGCGTGCAATGATCTTAATGCACCTCCCGAGGGTGTGTCGGAGTTTGTTTTAAGGTTCCGCGGGGAAATATAAAAATGGGCATTTGCATTCGGTGAAAATTGTCATTTTTCATAAAATATTCTCGAACTTATAATAACTTATATGGCTTTTCGCGGTTACTTCAAACGAAAATTGTGATTTAAATTTATACTAATTCTATGATATACCTAGTATTAAGTTTTAGTCATATAATACTGTACTAATACCATGCAAAAGTAACTCTGTCTCTGTCTAACTTTCTTTTGTCTGTTGCTTTTCTCGGTCAAGCTTCAGGTCGTGCCTCATACCACCCTCATTGAAATTACTCTTCGGTTCCGAGGTTCAAAGCCAAAGCCAAATTGGCTTCAAAAAAGCTCGGTGTGCTCAGCAAAGCGAGACAGTATTTGACGTCGGCCCATCACAAAATATACAACAGGCATATCCGGTCTCACACGCATATTCTTCTCACTCCCCAGTACCATCTTCTTCCATTTAACCGTCTCCAATGTGGACCGGCTCGAGGCAAGGGTCAGGATGCCTAGCATCTTCGTGAAGGAATGCGAAAGCGTTACGTTGACCTGATCTTCGCAGAGGACAAGGTAGCAGTTTAAATTGGTAGGATGCAACATAATTCTCTATATCTCCAAGATCGAGGATTGAAAAGAGGTTGCCTAAAATCTACAATCTACAGACTGACCCGGGAGCGGTAACTAGTATAAAAAAATCACAACCATTTGACCACGAAAAAAAAAACACATAACTATTAGATGTTTCTTTTTTATTTAAACGAATTTCGGAATACATACAGAACCAATTTACGTTTCTAATCTCACGATGGCTGTATTAGAACCCGATGCTATCATTAAATGAAACAGGAAGTAATGAATAGTTTTCGAGTAATGATGAAGAGCGCTGCAGCACGTACGCACGGCATTCCATATTCTTTCGATGATTAAAGTATTTTTAATTTTTTATGTTCCTGTTTTTTTTTTGTATTGAACTACACATACCATAAGTTACATACAGCTTTATTATTGGATACTAAAAAGAGACAATATCACATACACTACTCTGATCCCAATGTAAGTAGCTTAAGCACTTGTGTTATGGGAAATCAGAAGTAACGACGGTACAACTAACACCCAGACCCAAGACAACATACAAAACTAATGATAATCTACATCGACTTAGCCGGGAATCGAACCCGAGACCTCAAAGTGGCGGACCCATGAAAACCGGTGTACACACCACTCGACCACGGAGGTCTAAAGAAATAATAAAACTATGCAATAAATTAAACATATATTTTTTCATGCTATCGGGGGCAAACTGATAGGAGACTCACCTGATGGAAATTGATTCCAAGCCCATGGACATCTGTATCACTGAGGGACTTGCAGATACATTGCCAGCTTGATGATGGAAATTTTGAAGATTCCCAAGTCTTATTAGTTTGAAGAAACCGACGCCAAGTTATATGTATATATATTTTACTTGGTGGTAGGGCTTTGTGCTAGCCTGTCTGGGTAGGTACCATCCACTCATCAGTTATTCTTCCACCAAATAACAGTACTCAGTATTGTTGTGTTCCGGTTTGGAGGGTAAGCCAGTGTAACTACAGGCACAAGGGACATAACATCTTAGTTCCCAAGGTTGTTGGCACATTGACGATGTAAAGAATAGTTAATATTTCTTACGGCGTCATTGTATATCAACCATAGGTGATGGTGACCAGCTTGATGATGGAAATTTTGAAGATTCCCAAGTCTTATTAGTTTGAAGAAACCGACGCGAAATTATATGTATATCGATGGTTTTTGAAAGATCTTATTGTAGAACATAAGACAAATTTGTACAGGACATTTGTATTTGTCAAGGATCTCCTGATCATGATGTCTAAACATTAATATGAATATGAAAGCGACTGCAATAGATCAGCGGCAGGGTCGTCATCGGTAGGAGCTTCTGGTACAGGGTTCATAGCATAAGTCTATGGCAATTAATTACAAAGATCCTGCAAACTATTTTTTATTTTATGTAGGAAATCAGCAATCACAAATAACAAACTAGCTATATTATCTTAACAGTCATTATCAGAGTTGCGTAATGCGCAACGGTCCCAATTAGAAGGTCCGAACCGAATGACTCTCTATAGTAAATTTTAGCGACTATCATCGCTTTCAAAATAATTAAGAGTGTGACAAGTGTTCCTTCAAACGCTCTCATGATTCAATACGTCACGGCGTCCACACCCCACAGATACAACAAAATCTAACTTAGTTACTAATTAGTCGTAATCAAGGAACGGTATATTGGAAAGATTTATCATTTCCATCGTACTCGTTGTTCAGAACATACGTTCGTGTAAATCGTCATAAATTCAAAAACGTAATTCAGTACGCACGGTCTGCTTACAATATTGCTATATAGCATTACGGTACTCCCATTTGCCGCTTGAAGGCTTTTGTCAAATTAACTGTCTCAATTTTATTATTAACAAACGAGCTCAGTAAATCTTGGAGTTCGTTCGAATTTAGAAAGAAACAGTTCTAAAACGTGCAACGTTCATTAATAAATAATTAATCCTCGAAAGAAGCTCAGCAGATAGAACCAGAAGATCTTAACGGGTTCAGTTTAAGGTGGACATCAAATATGTGTTTAATTAATTTATATATAATAATATACAAAGGACTCGATGATAGAGTATACCAGAAGTATATCAGAAGGATCGGGTTTGAGATTTTATTATTTTTAAAAACTGTTTAGACTGACAAATAGGTTTTTTATGTTATACATAGGAAACGAGCAGGAGACTCACCTGATGGAAAATTATCACCACCGTCCATGGACATCTACAACACCGGGCTTGCAGGTGCGTTGCCAATCTTTAAGGAATGAGTACGCTCTTTTCTCGAAGGTGTTATCGTTTCGGAAACTGTTTTGAGAGAAGTAAATGCAGAGCAGAAAATGTCTCGAAAAGCTGTTGTGAATTTTAGGATATTTAGGTAAACACTTGATATCAAGTAGTCACTACCTGATAGCCCGTAGACATTGGCATTGTAGGACATATTTGAATTTGAAAACAAAAATTTGTGTCGCGTGCCTTGATTGATTTGTTGAACAGCGAATACAAGACTTGTAGCAGTATTTGTCAAATGACCGAGCGATATATCTCCTTGCAGTATCTTTAAAATATGGTAAGGTACCATCTCTTCATTTCCAAAAGAAAAGGCCAAATATAGTTACCGTCCTAATACCAAAAATTAACTACCTTAATTTTTAATTAATTTTAATTTTTAATTTAATTTTGGTATAGGTTGGCGGACGAGAATATGGGCCACCTGATGGTAAGTGGTCACCATCACCCATAGACAATGACGCTATAAGAAATATTAACTATTCCTTACATCTTCAATGTGCCACCAACCATGGGAACTAAGATTTTATGTCCCTTGTGCCTGTACACTGGCTCACTCACCCTTCAAACCGGAACACAACAATACTGCGTACTGTTATTTGGCGGTAAAATAACTGGTGAGTGGGTGGTACCTACCCAGACGGGCTTGCACAAAGCCCTACCACCAAGTAAATGTCGGATGACCAAGTGATTTATCTCCTTGCAGTACCTTTAAAATGTGGGAAGGTACCATCTCCTAATTTCCAAAAAGAAAGGAAAATATAATTACCGTCCTAATACAAAAAAGTAACACAATATTAGAGAAATAATTACAAAAATCTTATACATATAGGAATAACCTCAAACTATCACATATCGCAAATAACAATGTTTCACTTATCAGCATTATATTCGAAAACGTAAAGATATATGACCATCAATTAAATCCATAACATATTTAACTCGAGAAATTCTCGGAACACCGTTTGGAAGCCCGAAATGGTTCGTTGCAATTGAAGTAGCTGCCAAGTATATGAAATTCCAAAATGATTGTAATTCCTAAACATTGAACTGGCATTATTTGCGTATGAAATACAATATATGTCAAAAAACATGAGTTTATAATATACCATTTCGAATACATATCGACAGACATAAATTTTAATAAATCAGGATCAAGCACATTGGATCTGTTAGTAGTAGCAGTGGATAAACGCGCCAGTGGGCCACCTGATGGTAAGTAGTTACATACGTAGATACATCCATAGACGATGGCGCTGCAAAAAATATTAACAATTCTTTTCAATACTCATGCGCCACAAACCTTGGGAACTACGGTGTTATATCCATAGTATCTTTAGTCAGACTGCGTCACTCACCCTTCAAAGCAGACCACAAAAATACTGTACTGCTGTTGGCTGTAGAATATCTGATGATACCTATCCAGTTGGTCTGACGCTACCACCAAATATAATATTCTTTCATCATAAACTTATTAGGATAATTTGGCCAGTTGTGAGCATAGCCTGTTACTAGTACTAGCTGTATGAGCATCGTTACTTGCTAATATGCGAAATTTGTAAATTTTATAGCACACAAATCTTTAGACCTCCTCCCCCCCACTTTTAACGCCTCGTCTCTTTAAAAAGCGCGTATTATTGGGACTTTAGTTTAATCCGAAGAAATTTTATCATAATCTATTTAAAGGTTTAATTATGATAGCGTAACAGACAGATATAGTTACTTTTGCATTTAAAATAACAATAATAATATATGTCGGCGCGAAACCACGAATTTAAGAAAAACACGTGTCCAGAAATGATTATGTTAATAATTTAAAAATATTTGATTGTTAAATTAAAATTTTTTTGTGAATTGTGAAAGGTTCGATAGTCTGAAATATTTTAGTGTTTGTAAACAGGTGTTATGTTGAGTGAATGAGTCTATTTTGGTTATAGAAGACTAAGCGCCCGCCGGTATAGACAAGCTTGGTCGAGCCGTCTCGGAGCGATCGGACCGCCTCATATTGGAATAAATCAGAGAAGAGTATTTCCTGAGTTTATTTTCAAAACACCGAGAATGATTAAAGATCGAAACCCAGACACTCGTGACGTAAGCTATGATGACGTCATGTTTTTTAAAAACGGGATCGGACATGCTTCTCCGTTATATACAAATCCTAAAGCAGATTATCGAAATACCTAAATAATATCAAGTATTGTAAATAAAAGTCAATCAGTGAAACTTCAATTAATCTCAATCAAATTAAGCAATTGCAGAACTAATGGAAATCGAGATTAATTAATGACTTTCTGTTATCTACCATTGATGTATAAATTCTGTACTAAATAAGTGATTTGTTTCATTGTATGTTCATATGATTTGAACTATCCTTCCTACTGATATTATAAATGTGAGTTTGTGAGGATGAATTAATGTATATCTGTTATTCTTTCACGAAAAAACGACTGGACTTTTTGAAATAAATATGAGACAACGTCGCATACATTACTCTGATCCCAATGTAAGTAGCTAAAGCACTCGTGTTATGGAAAATCAGAAGCAACGACGGTACCACAAACACCCAGACCCAAGACAACATAGAAAACTAATGATAATCTACATCGAATCGGCCGGGAATCGAACCCGGGACCTCGGAATGGCGTACCCATGAAAAGCGGACTACACACCACTCGACCACTGAGGTCGCCATGGATGAAATTTTAGTGGTTTTTTGGTTTTTTGTAGTACTGGTTATGCATTAAAATAACACAGGCTTCAATTTATTTTTTGTGTAATTTGCTCATAGCATGACAATACGTATAAAGTACCCGTGCAAAGCCGAGGAAGCTAGTATAATATAAATGATAAAATACTATCAGTTAAAAATAAATTTATTTACAGAATGTCAAGAAATATCGAACAAGAGTACTAGATCAATTTAGATAAACAGTTTTTGCGTCAGAAATTTTAGTAATGCAGACAGATTTTAGGCATAATATACCCAAATTATTTGCACTTCTGGGCTAACTGTTTTCTCTTGAGATTTGTAGCACATTCAACCACGCTGTTCTGAAGGTAGATAAGTATCACTATTAGTGTAAGAAACTCATACAACACAAACAGGATTTCTAAAAGATTTTTTCTGTCATTGCGTTATATTAATTACCAAGATAGTTAAAAAAACAATGGAGTTACTATAATTTTACATCACATGTTGCAAATTTTTTTATGACTACCACCCCAATCATATTTGCAACACAACACCGGTTGGTGCGTTGCTAACCTGCCCCAAAGCCCCCCGTATTCCAAATGTATAAATTGTGCCATCATACTTTAACTAATAATTTATTAATAATAAACTGTCTTTATAAATATTAACAATTTAGTACATAGACTTAAAAAATAATAATCAATATGTCAACATCGCGTCAGAATCCTTATTTTGTATCATTACGGCGATAGTTCCAAAATAGTGCAATGTTAGTTGTACCTCGCACAACCATTATGTGGAACCAGCTTTGGCTGTTTTTTTTTCGAATTGATACGTCTTAAAAACCTATAAGAAAAGACTCATTTTTCATTAAGTGAGCCTCCAACCCTTTTGCTCCCTACACACAAAGACATCATCGATATAATTGAGCTTGTAGTAAGAAACTCATGTTAGATATCCTAACAGATTATTATTGACTAATAGTCGCCCGCGATATCGCCCGTATTTTTATTTTAGGGTGTTGGATGTCACTTGTCAGGAAAAATTATCATATGTCCTTTCTTGTAGTACAAGTTTGCTTCATACCATTTTTCATCAAATTCCATTCAGCGGTTCGGTCGTGAAAGAGCGACAAACAAACAGACACAGTTACTTTAACATTTATAATATTAATATAGATTTCGAAACCCTCAACATAGCCTCTTTGATTTTGAAATGTCAACGAACTATAAAATGATATGTATGATAAATACAAAAGTATTATTCTTTTTCTGAAAACGTTTGAAACGAATGCATCTTTCAAATGTCTGTACTTTTGTCTAGCGTTTCTGTATTTTGTTAAGAATTCTCGAGCAGTTCTCGTTTCGATCGGACTAAGATTACTTCGGCAAGAACGTGTCAAGTGCCGTGGAATTGAACTCCGGACACTGCACACGGTTTTAAAGATATAGAGATGTATGAGAGAAACCTTTTTATCGACAACCAGAAATAAATACGAGTGTTTTCTACTTTATTTACAGCACTAGAGACTCGTCCAATCTTCCTCCTGTCCTGAGTGTGATTACAAAATAGATTCTATGAGTCTTATAACATGGTAACCGTTTTATAAGGGTATATAATAATGCAAAAATGTGGTGTCTTGCTGATATGGCCGATATAAAACCCATGAGCTATTTAAATCATTGCTGCAGTACTTGATAGGTACAATGAAGAGATGGGGTGAGGTACTATGTGGTAATCTCCTGACATTTATGGAAGCAGCTCATAGTACGTTTTGACGTCGCTTAACTATTTTCAGGCTACCAAGTTAAAGGAAAATACTACCTCTATTGATGTAATAAAATCGAAAATTTGAGAAACACGTGACCAATCAAAAGAAATTTACTTCAGGCAGTTATAGTTAAAGAAAATTGAGTTTTTATGGTAAAGAATAAACAAATTTTTGTCCTGGCAGCGTTTTACTTGACAAGCACTGATGCAGCGAGAATAGACAAACCGATCTCACCAGATCCTTGATATTCGGTGAGACTGGAATTGAGAGCTAGTAAATCAAACGAGACATCGTTTATACTAAAAATACCTTACATCAGCCATGCACATCACAAATCCTGGATTGTACAAGACTGGATATATAAAGCAAAATCATATCATCAAAACCTTCACAAAATACAAGATATTATAGCTGTTAAAATCCAATGTAATACACATTTGAATAACGTAGGTATAGTACGACACAACTTAGACGTAGCATCGGTAAATTTAATAAAACCGATTATTGTCGATGTACACTCGGGGTAAGAAAAGGTTCGTCACTTTAAGATCTATTTTCTTATGCTCGATCGAGACATATTGCGTCGCAATAATTTGATGTTTAAATTCAAATGGTACTAAGAGCCTAAACTTGACAAAGGAATTACTTTGAAAACTGGCTAAGGTTTTCTAACTCTGACTGTACACAACCAATAGAAATAGCACCCTATCGCGACATTCGCCGATATCCGTCGCTATAAATTCTGGCGTCGGTTCAACCCAAAAAAGTGCATGTAAATCGACGTGTTAAATTGACGAATATATTAGATCATATGATATGACAAGTTATTACGTTTGTGTAAAAATCATATTGGCATAAGAAATAAAAAGTTATAATTTGGTATGGCGTACATAATTCGGGTGTGATCGGCCGAATTTTGCCGATGCTACATCTAAGTTGTGTCGTACTGTACGTAGTTTTCGATTCAATTTCAATTCGGCATATTTCGAATACACATATATCCATGACCTAAATTTGATTTCAATATATCGTTATGATTCCGAAAACGCACATTAAAATAATGGAGCTTAATGTTTGATGTTTGAAAATCTTGTAATGGATAGAAGTAACCAGGGAATACAGACAAGTAATCCCTAGTAACTATACTGTTTTTTTAAAGATTAGTTGCTGTGTTCCTCCTCAATCCTTCCAATTCCAGTATCGGACCAGTGACATCGCTAAATAAGGGTCATCAACTCAATAGTGCGTTTCAGAAATAATCATAAAAGTATTAATAAAGTTTTGACAAAAGTACGTAAAATGACTGCACTATTGGGCAATGGCTTTCAATGAAACGAGAATATAGAGCAGACTCGACGACTTCCATAGTCGAGTAGTCGATTCCCGGCCGAGTCGATGTAGAAACGTTTGTGATATCGTCGTTACTTCTGATTTTCCATAACACATGCTTTAGCTACTTACATTGGGATCCGAATAATATTTGAGATGGCCAATATAAAAAAAAAAAATAAAACAAAAAATCTATAGTAATTAGTGGATTATATTCATACATATTTTCTGAGAATCATGAATGCCACGAAAAGAGAGAGAGTTAATGAGTTAAAGCTATTTGAGAATTAATTACATAAGAGGGTGAAACGTAGGATGAAAGAAACATGAAAATCTCGGCTAGTTTAATTACAGAAATATAAGTAAACATTTTTGATTTCACATCCGCATTAAGACGACATGATTTGTAAAGCGACGAGCCCAGTGTCCGAAGCGCCCGTATCATTAATAGCTACGAATGTGGCCATTACACTGGCGAAATCTACAATATATATGTATTTCCTTATTAAGATATTTACTTGGTGATAGGCTATTAGAGCTCGTCTAGGTAGGAAACAAGATAAGCACTGGAGTAGCACCAAAACAAGAATAATGAATATTTGTGGGTCTTTCACGAGTTTATGCAAAGGAATTTTTTGAAAATTCGTTGGGAACTAAAATGTTATGTCCTTTGTACCTGTAGTTACACTGGCTCACGCAACCTTCACCCTGGAATACCACAATACTGAGTTTTAACGGTAGAATATCTGAGCAATGGTTGGTCCCTACCCAGGGCACAATAGACATAATATCTTACTTCATAAGATTGTGGCGCATTGGCGATGTAAGGAGTGTTTAATATTTATGGCGGTATCGTCATCTAAGAGCAGTGGTGACCACTTACCATTCTAATGTAACCTAACCTACCCAGGCAAGCTTGCATAAAGCCCTACCATCAAGAACGACAATTTTGGTGTGAACCGATTTGAAAAAGCGAGTGTACTCTTCGAATTGATCCCGTTTACACAGACAGCTATTTGACGCGAAAATTTCGGCCCATAATCTCTCACCATCTCCAAATATTCACTTCATAAACATGACCAGTTTCTAGGAATGTCTTTAAGTAAAAGCATTGGTAAAAATCCTTTTACAGCCCTGTCTGAATTTCCAAAGAGATTTCCTTGTGCAGTCTTCTTGGAGAGCGTTTAAGTACATACAATGATAAAACTCCCTTTACAGTCCTGTCTGAATTTCCAAAGAGATTTCCTCACCGCTGTGCTCACGGCCCAACATATACATATTAATTTCCACGTCTGTCGTGCTGTTTTTAAGCGGCGTCCATCCTCTGTCAGCAACAGATGAAATGTACAGCTGACTTCACATTATATGTATAATTAACCGAGGTTTTTGTAACAAACATACGTTATGTTTAAAAATATTTTATAAAGCTCTTTGACTAATGAGAAGTTACATTTAAAGGGTTGACATTCCTGACGGGTTTTATTAAAGGACTTTTACCCTACAGCAATGACAAAAAGGGTAATGCTTTTTAAAAACAAATATATAAAAATGAAATTAAAATTAATTTTTTTTTTTATTTAAGTAGATTCATTAAACGGAATGAATGGAATGGAAATTTAATTGAATGTAACTATCACCGGTTTAGAAAGAAGATTCTACCGAGAAGAATCAATTGAGTTTTTTACTCAGTACTTAGTCTTTTCCACCATTTTATTTGCAGAGTATGTCTACTATCTATACTAATATTATAAATATGAAAGTAATTGTCTGTCTGTCTGTTCTTTCACTACCAAAACAATTTCATAAAATTTTGAATAAAGCAAACTTGAACTTCCAGAAAGGTTACTTTTTTTGTCTTTGATAAGACAATTGACCCATAAAGCGCAAGCGAGGCCGCGGGCTACTAGGAAAGTACCAAGTCTGATACTTATTTAATATTTGCAATTGCAAAATACTAATACTAAATGTTCTACATATTTTTTTTTATTTACTACATCACATTAGAAACTTCTAAAGAAACGTCTTTCTTTACAACTTTGTCCATTTTTTTTATGGAATAGGTTGTCGGACGAGCATTAAGGCCACCTGATGCTAAGTGGTCACCATCACCCATAGACAATGACGCTGTAAGAAATATTAACTATTCCTTACATCGTCAATGCGCCACCAACCTTGGGAACTAAGATGCTATATCCCTTGTGCCTGTAGTAACACTGGCTCACTCCCCTTCAAACCGGAACACAACAATATAGTATACTGTTGTTTAGCAGTAGAATATCTGATGAGTGGGTGGTACCCAGGCGGGATTGCACAAAGGCCTACCACCAAGTATTTTTTAAAAACCTTCCTCACGAATCACTCTATCTACCAAAAAAACCGCATCACAATCCGCTGTGTAACTTTAAAGATCTAAGAATACATAGGGACAAAAAGCTGTAAGCGACTTTGAAATCAATCGTTTAATTAATACAACTATAGTTGCTAATATTTTTGGCAGTGGTGATGACTTACCATTTGCCAATGTGCACTCGTTACACCTGAAGTTACATAAAGTAATCATATATCACCCCTTTCTCTATTTTCCGTAAACAGTGAGGCTGTTAAGACTTCAATGTGAGCTATTTACTTGATTTATAAAGAGCTCAGCTTTAAAAACTGCCGTTAAGAAACTTTTTAATATATCACTACCTGATAGAACGGGTTCGTTTCTTGGCTAGAGGCGTTAAGTTTATATAAGATATATCATTTTACTCGACGCAATTCCTAAAGTGCTTGTTTATTTTACTAAGTATAATGTGGCCATTTGGTGGTACCATCACCATCAGAAAATGGCTCTGTGAGATTTTTTAACCATTCTTTGTAGCGCTGGTATGTTTTCCATTAGTGGCAATTTCTATTTGTAAAAAATATTTTGGAGTTTGTGTCGACTTTTCTTGATCTTGATAAACCCAATTGTATTTTTATGTAAGTGTGTTGTGTATGTATGTTATTATTAATAGAATTATTTATTAATATTAATTATACAGCTCATTCTATTAAATATTTAAAAAAAAATATTCCAAGATTTTCGATACTAGTATTGATTTTGATTTGTTTTAATTTGAGAAATGAATGAATCCTTTATGCAAATACGAAGGGTCGTTCCAAAAGCTCTAAAATCCTAACCATAGCATCACTGTCTAGAGATGAGGGCATCATCAATCTTAAAATATTGCTTTCGCTTTTAAACCGTGTCGCAGTTACAATCAAATTGTACTTCTGATAAAACTAGACTCTTTGGCAAAATACCAACTGTACTTTTACACGGTTTTAATAGCTTTTAAACTTTTTGTGGTGGTAATAAAAGCCTATAGGTACCCATTCATTTGCTTAACAATTTCAACACGAATAATACAATGAACGTTATTGTCAAAAATAATAATCTCTATATATAATATAAAGATTGCATTTTATAATAGGACCGTTTGGTTTTCAGACATTATACCCTTTAAGTTCGCCCCTTAAGGCGTAGAATGTCTGAAATCAAAGGGGGTTAAATTTTGTATGAAAGGCCGTCATTTTTTAAATTAGAATCATATAACACAAAACTTATTTTTGTTATTCTGCTTTAAATTTAATCTAAGCGTTTCTGGATACTCAACCCTAAGGGGTGTATACGAGTATACTAGGTTTAAAATTAAAGTAATCTGTAAATATATGTTCCTAGCAAAACCGCGGGCACTTGTTAGTTAATTATATATAGGTAAAAAATTGAGAATATGATATGCGTCATCTTAAAACGTCGAATGTTTTGGGTAATCTTTTTTTCAACTAAATATGTTCGTTTGGTAATTTTCGTCGAAATTCGTTAGACCATTGGAAAATAACTAGATATATCAATACAGCACTAACAACCGAGCTTACTACAACATAAATATATAAATTTCCAGACATTTATACGTCCCGTTATTTCCCCCGGGATCGCGACTTTCCCGCTAAATTAAAAACTTCTCCACGTTAATAGCGGCCCTTATCATGCTCTTTAATATTATTGCTTTAAAATACAGCCTGGTATTATTTTCATATCTATCTATGAATACATTATATTTGAGACATCAATTATAATGAAGTTAGTATTTAGATTAAATTCTCATATTGAATTATATTTTACAAAATTATTTAATTTTCCCAATCAAAAAACAAATCTTAAATTTATATTTTCTATGTGATTTAGTTTTTCATTATTCCACTTTCCATGGAAATATAAAACATCAGGGGCTTGCAGGTGCATTGCCAGCCTTTAAGGAAGGGATGCGCTCATTTCTTGAAGGTTCCGAAGTCGTATCGATTCCGAAAAACCGCCGGTGATAACTGGTTCCATAATGATTGTGCGAGGCAGAAAATATCTTAAAATTCTCGCTGTTGTGGATTTTCGGACATATAGGTGGTGCTGATGAAATTATATAATTATTTTTTATTCAATACTCTTCCACTTAACTACTTCTATTTACTTCAATATAACTTCCATAGTTCTGACAAGAATTCCACTGACACTCTGGGTGTGGAAAAAATATAGATTACTAGTTTGTGTTGTTGCGGTATAAAAAGGTCTTCCATGGTATTCAAGCTGTCTTCATACAAAACTTCATCAAATTTAGTTCAGTAGTTTGGCTGTAAAAGCGTAACAGAGTTACTTCTGCATTTATAATATAAATATTGATTCAGGATCGCGACCAATGAGATCGCGTCAATTTAATGTCAAGGTCACAAGCTCGTCCTGTGATTGGATGAGACTAGTGCATAGGAAGGATTAGGGAATAGTTGTTTAGTAATTATTGTAATATTATATACGATTATGTTCGTACTAATTGTCGCCCACAGCCTCGCGTTTTAGGGCTTTGTTGTCATGTGTTAGGCAAAAAAAAGCCTTATGTTCTTCCTTTGTGTTCAAAACTAAATCTAACAAATTTCTTCAAAGTCGGTTCAGCGGTTTGGTCGTAAAAGAACAAATAGATAGACAGAGTTACTTTTAAATTTATAATATTAATAATATGTAGTATTATAGTATAGAAGTATAGATAAATAAATTATTCTATTATGACTCCGTCTTAATTGAATATGAACCCTCTTTAAGAGGAAAATTTAGATCAGCAATGAAAGATTAACAGGCTGTTAAAAACATGACTTTTTAAATTAATTACAATTAAAATATTAAGTGTCATATCGTCATTACTTAATTCGTGAAAGAAATTAACATAAATAGTATCGCGTATTTTAGTTTTAGAGTAAACGTGTCCTGTAGTACCACACTATGTGGTAGGAACTTGAGGAGACCCCTCTAGGTACCCCTCTGGGTATATTCCGACTCTACACTTTTTAGTAATGTTGTGATCCCTTGTTGAAGATTAGGCGCATAACACCTCCGTTCCCAAGGTTGGTGGCCTTGTAAGGAATGGTGAATAAACCTTGGGTATCACAATTTACCACCAGGTAAGGCTTTCACGGGTCTGCCAATCTATATTGAATTCAAAAGCTTGGGACTTTGGGTTCAATTTGCATTGACATGACAAATAATCTTGTAGGCTTTCTATTAGTACCTACTTTCCCAAAACGTGCTGCATGTTATGCTAAAAGTTTTATATAAATTAATAGGCTTAGTAGGTTTTTCGGTTAGTGAACATAAAAATAAAAAATCATCTATTAATATAAGAGTTAGGGTAATATACATGCTTCTGTAAGTAATATGTTTTAAGTAACAAGTATGTTACTAGTATATTAAAAGAGGTACTTACCTATTTTTATTTCGATCAAGCATTTTCCTCTTATAGGTATTCATCTAACATGTGTAAGAGGTTACATAACAATTCAATATAATGTAATATAAAAATATTTTTCCCACAACATACCGGTCTCAGTATAACACGCGCCATTTAATTTGGTCATATCAGAACAGGGGGACGAACCTCGACGAACTTAGCGAGAATCGCTCTCCGGCAGGCGATATATCATTCGTATTGTCGAATCACAATCCCTTATATAAATAAAAGCGAGATAGACGTCATCCCCGCACTCTCCGCTCTCTGTAAATAAATCATGGTCACGTTTCCCTGCATACGAAGTAGTGTTCGCGGCGAAAACGCTCGGAAAACACTCGCGACGACTCGACTTGAATGCAGATTGAAGCGCGTAAACACACGGTCATATATTTCGCTTTTAAACGTCGCTTCATTTTTTTGTTTTGTATACGTAATATGTAAAGATGTTGATGTTTAATTGAATGAATGCAACAAAGTCTAACTAAAATATAAGTATTGATTGGTGTTCAGGTGATCTATCGACGTGTTTGTAAAATAATAATGAATAGCCCTACAATAAATACTTTTGTTTTTCTATATATGTTACCGCGTTTCGGCAAACGTAGTGTAGGACGTCCTCGGGCACGGTGGAGTGACGACTTACGCAAGACAGCTGGCAGGAGATGGATGCGAGTTGCCCAAGAACGATCTCAGTGGCGTGCAATGGAAGAGGCCTATGTCCAGCAGTGGACGGAAATAGGCTGATGGATGGATAGATGGATGGATATATGTTACATATGCATACCTTTATTTAAATAACAAAGTAAACGACAATTTCAATATTTACTTGAAATTAATTCAAGCACTGTCTGATATACCTAATAATATTACTCATATTTAAAACCAATCAATCCTGTTTTATGTCTGTACAAGACATTAAGTACGGTCTTGCAAATTCACACACACATTACATATCTAAAATGTGTATTACATGTAAATTTTACACATAAGGTTTACAAATTTAAAGAGTTTGCTTTATTTAAACGGTTGAAAATAATCTATGACTATTTTCAAACTACAACATCATAGAATTTTTCTTGTTTCTTTGCTATATTGTCCATGTATTATATACAAAAACTTTCCTTTTTAATCACTCTATCTATTAAAAAAACCCGCTTCAAAATTATTTGCGTAAATTTAAGGATCTAAGCATCCATACCATACCATGTAATGATGATATATTTTAAACGTTGAAGTTTGAGGACGTGAAAGCTTAACGTGTATTTTGCTCTCGATTGCTGACAAGGACGCGCCAAGGTCTAAATATGTGAATGAGGGCTGTAATACGAAAAATCAACTTTTGATCGCCTTTGTGTGGCGAAATCTACTTAGTTTTATGGAAACAAATATATTATTAATAAAAAAAAACATACTATCAATGAGCGAATATTGTTTCCTAAATTCTTTGGTTGATACATTTGAGAAAAAGGATTTTGCTTTCTTAATTTAGAGTAAGTCTAAAATTGTCCAAAAAATTATCTGGTATAAATTTATTCATCTAGAAAGTCCAGTATTTCACTTAGTCTTTTTATATAGTACATCTGTACTATATAAAAAGACTACTTAACCTATAATCAACCTATCTAGGTTGATTATAGGTTAAGTAGGTAAGACAATTGGTCACCTGATGGTCAGTGGTTGCCATTGCAAATAGATGAGAGAAATATAAATCATCTTATACATGGCCAATACGCTACCAACTTCAAACAACAACCATCTCACTGTTTCCCTATAATCTGACTTTTAGATACGAGAGACAAGACCGGCCGTTGTGGAGATCCAAGGATATTTGCTCAACAGCTGACTTTTGGAGAAGAAGATGATGATGATCAAGCGATGAATGCGCCGTACCTACCTGTGTGGACAAGTAGGTTTACTCAAACCAGTACCAAGTACATTACACTGATTACTTAGAAGATATCAGAATTTATATCATTATGTCCACTAAGTCTATTTCAATTATAATATCTCTTTCTGCAGCGGTTTTTTAATTACCTCTGTTTCATCCCAGCGGAGGTACATCGTTGTGGTTCCACGCTTCATGTAAAAGTATTGAACTTTACGCAATATTCTTCCTTGAAGATTCTATCTTATAGTAAAAAAAGATATTTATCTTATTTTTATTCCAAAACAGTGCTAACTATAAATTTAAATAAGCCAATAAAATGACTAAGAAAAAAACAAGTAAACGAAGAATGCTTTTATTTAGATTTTAGGTGATTGTCTTTGTTCTTCCATTGTTATTGAATATTGGATAAGTCATTGATCTAATGGCCTAAGGCCATAAATAAATAATAAATAAATAAATATGAGACAACATCACATACATTACTCTGATCCCAATGTAAGTAGCTGAAGCACTTGTGTTATGGAAATCAGAAGTAACGACGGTACCACAAACACCCAGACCATAGACAATATAGAAAACTAATGGTAATCTACGTCGACTCTGCCGGGAATCGAGCCCGGGACCTCAGAGTGGCGTACCCATGAAAACCGGTGTATACACCACTCGACCATGGAGGTCGTCATAAGGCCCAAGAGTCTATGATCTTCAATTAAACAAGTCGAGCTGATTAACAATATTGGGTTTTACTATGGAAAAAAGTCTCAGCCACTGTCTGGATTGAGGAGATGAACTCCCGAGTCTCGGAAAGCACGTAATTGGTCTGATTGTTTTTGTTTATGTTGGATTTGCTGTCCCATTGGATAATAAGAGTGACCGAAAAGACAAAATACCTGTGCTTGCACACACACATATGTGATTTAATATATACTACGTAGTTAGTTTCGCACCCTTGAGATTAGCCGTCGGCGCCATGTATATATTCAGCACCATTTCTAACTGAAATTCTTCATACCTAAGAGTAAAAATTCGAGGTCAATTTTTAATTAAACTTTTCTATTTAGGTATATTTAAGTTAAAATTCATTAACGTAAAAGGTTTTTCTTTCGTCTCGCACACTTAGTAGGGCGTACTTTATTCAAAACAATAGGTAGCCTAAACATCTTCACAAAACTAAAACAAAGGTATATTAAAAAGTAAAAGTCGCTAAATTAGGACGAATATAACATATATAAATAAATACATGCAAAAATGTCTATTAATTTTTATTATAAAAGAAAAGCTTACTTTAATAGGATTTTCGTCCAAGAAAAATTAATACATCGTCTTGGGAAGCTCGGTCGTCTTCATTAAGTGTAAAAGCTTTTTAATAATTTTTCCAGAAATGTTTAACATTATGTAATAAAACGTATAAAATATTTAACCAAAATTCATCGAAATTACAATACTTTATTTAACAAGAACTTAGCTTTAATTAAATTGACAAATAAGATCATTAAACAAAGATTATAATGTTATATAATTACAAAGGATTATATTTGCTTACATAATACAATTGAATTATTTTAAATTTAACCTAAAAACCATAATTCCTTGTATATTTTAATGGAAAGTAAAAAAAAACATAATATGATATGTGTATAACTTATTCATAAGTTTACACATTGCAAAATAACTAAAATAGAATACTTAAGAATACCTGTATATGATGGCACAAAACTAGGAGTTCCACCGGGTAATACTATTGGTCACCTTTTGTTTCTCATTCATATTATCATTGAAAAGGTTTAACAAATGTCATTTCATAATTATAAAGGTAAACCAGTGACCTTTCTTATCCATGGTCTTACAAATGGTACATTGGCATATACACCTGGCTTATTTGGAGTTGCACATCCGATACCGAATGAGACAAGACCTATTAGTTTCCCATTTACCACGACTGGACCGCCTGAATCGCCCTTAAAAAAGATTAAGGTTTATATTAGAGTAGATTTCTGAGATCGAGATATTAATTTTAACTTTATGTAGGCAATAAACAATTCGACACTACAGTAAAATTTGGGGATACTTTGGAAACAAAGGTAACATTATTATGATAAAAAAATGGAGTCTTAATGCAAACTGAATATTTTTTTACCTGACAAGAGTCCTTAGAACCATCAATATATCCCGCGCAGAACATTCTCACAGTCATGAAGTTGTAAGAATTATGAGCAATGGTCTTACAATCCTCGGTTGCTATTATAGGTACATATATTCGTTGCAGCAGATCTTGCATTTTGCTCTTCTGCAAAAAAAACACAGTTTATAACGAATTACTTGAAACGACAATAAATATATAACACCAGGGTTTATAACTGAAGATTCTTATCTTCATTATTCAGAACAAAATTGATCTAGTACTACTACTATTGATTATTGTATTTATTAAATATGCTCCCGTCACTATGAACATTACAATTTTAGAGTACGTTTATATATTATATAGTTTGATACCACAAGTCGTCTGACCAAGCGAGACCGAAGTTGCTAGTGTAAAATCTCGTCTAGACAGTAAATCTAGCGAAAAGAGGTATTACCTGCCATCAACCTAATTATCATTTTTTTTTTTTGACGACAAACTTTAAAACAAACTTGTTTTTCAGTATATATAATTAGCATGTAGAGAATATTCATCAGATAACATGAGCATCAAATTTGCGCATGGTACAAACTTCGGGCACGCTTAGTCAGAAGGCCCATTGTATCAAGCTAGCTAAATCTATGATAAACAGTTTCAAAGACAAATTCGTCTTACTTTAAAGACAAGTAAATAGGAAGAGGACTTACTTTAAATGCCAGATGACCCCATCCAGTTATTGAGACCATAGTTCCTGGTACAACGTCACCAACATTTCCAATCGCAATGGGTCTAGCGACTGAACTGACAGGTATAGGATTTTCTAACAGAACCAGCTGGTAGTCGTAGTCGTGAGAATGCTGTCTATCAGTGACGTTCCACATGGGATGGATAAAATGCGCACAAATCAAATACCCTATTGTGAGACTTCTGTGTGTCGAACCAGCGTAAACGTGTGTTTCTTTAGGACTGAAAAGAATAACCTCTCCATAAATGTTGATCTAAAAATAGCAGTTATCTTCGATAAGGATAAAAACATAAAAAGGAATGTTAAAGGATAAAGTTTCCTTTCAGAAGAAGGTTTGGAACGTATTCCACAGTGCTCTTTCAATGCGGGCTACGAAATACATATGTGATAGTTTTTCTTCTGACTCGTGCAGGTTTCCTCCAGTGCTATACCGCACGAGATAAATTATAAGTACAAATTTATGTTTTGAAAATTAATAGTCAGTGTTTTAAGCAAGGATTTCGTGTTTTTTTTTCTATAAACTGTTATATCCCTCTGACTACACACAGGGATATAACAGTTTATAGAAAAAATTGACCATCTTCAAGACAGCCATTATGTGTGTCATAAAATATATGGTTTAAAACAAATTTCTGAATCACGTAAAATTTTGATTCACTCTGGAGTCTCGTCTTTTTAAATATAGATTTGGAATTTTTTTGAACATTATGCTTTATCGCAAATATCACATTGTGCCATATACATGTGTTTTATATAATATGTACTAAAATATTCTGCAGTATATAATTTTACGATCAAATACTATTTTGTATAAGTAATGGTTACTATGTTACTTACTTACAATGAGCAGCAGTTATGACCCATTCTGGCGCTATCAGTGCTGCTCCACAGTACTTGCCGTGCAAAACTTGGTACGGAGCATCTTGGATTGGAATCTTGGTGCCACCCACTATCCTCCAGCGTATCTGGCAACGATACGAAATTTCAGAATTGTTATTTCGTTTTTTTTTTTTAAGTTGTAAAATATATATTGTCGAAGATAAATATAATGTGAGAAAATTCAAAAAAATTTACGTCATTTTTGATAGTTCGAATGGACGATGGTATCTACCAACCGGATATCACCCACTTGTTATAAATTCTACAAATTTAAATTGAAAATATCGATACTTATTATTGTAGTCTCCCGGTTTGATGGGTAAAAGGACCAGTAAAACTATATACAAGGTCATAACATCATCAAAGTTCCCATAGTTGGGACCAATTGACCAATATTTATAGACGGTGGTGACTACTTATTAACAGGTAATCAAATTTGCTTACCCACTTATAGTACGACACAATTTAGATGTCGCATCGGCAAAATTCGTATAACCGATCACATCCGAATTAAGTACGCTAACCCAAATTATCAATATTTATTTCTCATGCGAATATGATCTTTGCACAAACGTAATAACTTGTAATATCTCATGACCTAATATATTCGTCAATTTGAAGCGTCGATTTACATGCACTTGCTTTCTCTGACGTGTGAATCTATAGCGACGAATAGCGTCGAATGGCGCGATAGGGAGCTATTTCTATTGGTTGTGTAAATCGACAGTAATCGGTTTTATTTTCATTGCATTGCATTTTCCGATGCTACATCTAATTTGTGTCGTACTATACTTCATTATAAATATTATTATAATGAGTATGGTTATCTTACATCCACGCTTTTGAGGTCACTCTCTTGTTGCTGACCCTCGAGAACTTCATGGTGGTACATATACTTCCTAGCAGGAACTTCTTTCGTCACGTATATCCTGTGGTACTGCTTGGCGCATCCAGGTGTCAACAGTCCACTGTATACAGTTTCTAAAGTAATAGAAAATATGGGAATCATTGATTATTGTAAATACCTTTAACCTTCACAAATCTAATCAATATCAAGCAATGTCTATCATCTAAGTTCCGCCGAGATGGCCCAGTTGCTACTATACTTTAAGGTAGGCGAGCGATCTGTTATCTAATTCAAGTGTTTTCCAAAACGAAATATATTTTATATTTTATGGTCCAAGAAAGTTTCTTTGCCAAGAAGGTAAAAACTGACGACCCCAAAACTTTTGTCTTTTAGATTGTTTACACTTCTGAATTCACAAGGGCGTAACACTCGTTGTTACGCCCTTGTGAATTCTTAGTTACCCTACTTTCGAATAATAATTTTATCAATTGTTGTGAACTAACTGGCATAAAAAATATACCAAGTAACAGCAATAGTTTCTTCCAATTTGTCTCAGTCTGGTCATTCGGGATATACCGTTGAGTACGCAGGTACATTGTTATCATATTTTTTATTGACTCACTTACGATAGATGAGTATATTATAATATAATGAATAAATAGAGCCGAGATGATCCAGTGGTTAAAAAATGTGCACCTTAACCGATGATTGTGGGTTAAAACCCAGGCAAGCACCGCTGAACATTCATGTGCTTGATTTGTGTTTATAATACATCTCGAGCTCGGCAGTGAAGGAAAACTTCGTGGCCTGAACCGAACGGAACTGACGGAAACCTGCATGTGTCCAATTTCATAATAATTCTGCGACATGTGTATTCCAACAAGCCACACAGAACAGCGTGGTGGAATATTTTCCTAACCTTCACCTCAAATGGCTTTAGCCCAGCTGTGGCAATTAACGTGCTGTTGTTTTTTAGTTGTTGTTATAATCTCTATAAAATAGAATATGCCTTATTACACTAAAAATAAATAAGAAAAAAATTCAAAATAGAAGAATTTCGAACGCCTTTTGGAATGCTGTTGTAGAATCGTATAGATTTTTACTAAAAGAGTTACTGACTCTATGTATTCGAGTAACAGGAGTGACAAGTTTGTGTTTTGGTTTGAACCCGCAATCATCAGTTAAGATGCACGCGTTCTAACTACTGGGCCATCTCAGCTCTTATACTGTCCTGTCTCAAATTATCTTTTACTTTTAAATACAAGCATTTTGTGTTGTATCTATCTCTATTTTTTATGAATGTAAATTAGTCTTACTTTTTTTGGTCTACAGATAATCTCTTTAAGGGATAATCACGCCTATTATACGAAGATGTTTATATTTTGTATAATTATGCTTTATTTTTGGTACGTACAATGAAATATAAAACAAAATAAATAAACAAGACAATATGGACACAAGCGGATTTGTCGTAATCTCCAACCGACTCTTGAGATACGAAGAGGAGAATTAATCAAGGAACAACATAAAAGAAAATAAACCCAAATATAAAAGGATATGGTATAATATTAATACTAAACGAACTGTAAGTGATTCTTAAATAATAACTAATTGTGTAATTCATTCTCAAAGTAAAAGAAAAGTAACAGCCTGTTAATTACCCACTACTGGGCTAAGGCCTCCTCTCCCATTAAGGAGGGGTTTGGAAAATATTCCACCACGCTGTTCCAATGCTGGTTGGTGGACAGCACATGTGGCAGAATTTCGATGAAATTAGACACATGCAGATTTCCTCACGAAGTTTTCCTTCACCTTGTGAACTTGTCAAAAGAATATATTTGTTGCCAGTGTAAAAAATAGTACACTATATAAATTATACTTTAAAGTAGTAGTACTAGTTTAGTTCGTCACTAAGTAGAAATGGGTTTGACATTATTTAGATTACATTATTCTCATAAGCTATACCACATCCCGCCCAGACTTTGCACGGGTAAAATTTATATATACCACCCTATATCCTATACATTATTTCTTAGTACATACTTATAGTACGACACAAATTAGACATAACATCGGAAAATGCAATGGAATGAAAATAAAACCGATTACTGCCGATTTACACAACTAATAGAAATAGCTCCCTATCGCGCCATTCGACACTATTCATCGCTATATATTCTCGCGTCAGAGTAAGCAAGTGTATGTAAACCGACGCGTCAAATTGAGGAATATATTAGGTCATATGATATTACAAGTTATTACGTTTGTGTAAAGATCATATTCGCATGAGAAATAAATATTGATAATTTGGGATAGCGTACTCAATTCGGGTGTGATCGGTTTTACGAATTTCGCCGATGCTACATCTAAGTTGTATCGTACTATACGTCGTAAAATAGACTTGTTTTTCATAGTTAGAACTATTAGCAGTGCAATTATAGTCCGACAGGCTAAATATTTTTATAAGGATTTTATTTGTATCGATACAGTTTTTTTTCTGTAGATCAGTTAAAACGTCTCATTTTGGTCCAATGGAAACAAACCCTAGTAGATTTAATCCAAGTCATGGTGGCATAATAACTCATATGCAAACGAAATCAGAAAACTATTGAGTCCATGATACATTCATCCAATGCTCAACAAATATATCAAAAATGATTTTTAATAATATACATTTTACATGATTTATCTTTCTTATTCTCAATATACACATACACATCATACATAATATACAGATAATAAAATCGTAACTGATCGAAATATCTACATGGAAGATATATCTTTTCTTGGTGGTAGGCTTTGTGCAAGCCCGTCTGGGTAGGAACCACTCACTCATCAGTTATTCTACCGCCAAATAACAGCACACAGTATTGTTGTGTTCCGGTTTGAAGGGTGAGTGAGCCAGTGTAATAACAGGCACAAGGGATATAACATCTTAGTTCCCAAGGTTGGTGGCACATTGACGATGTAAGGAATAGTTAATATATCTTACAGCGTCATTGTCTATGGGTGATGGTGACCACTTAACATCAGGTGGCATATATGCTCGTCCGCCAAACTATACCATAAAAAAACACAATAAATGTAATTGTCTGTTTATTTGTTTTGCTTTGGATACGGTTTTCACTAATGTAATGTAATAACCTTGTAGTAACATAAAGCGTTTGTTTTATAAAAAATCAGTTCACAAATAAAAAAATATATTGATTGAAAAAGCACCTAAATATTTATTAAATTACGATCGTCAAAATGATTGTGCTGAAACTTTGGTTAACTATATCCTATTACAAATTTGAATAACAACAACAGCCTGTAAATTCCCACTGCTGGGCTAAAGGCCTCCTCTCCCTTTGAGGAGAAGGTTTGGAACATCTTCCACCACGCTGTTCCAATGCGGGTTTGTGGAATAGACATGTGGCAGAATTTCTGTGACAAATTTCATAGAAATTTGTCACATGCAGGTTTCCTCACGATGTTTTCCTTCACCGCTTCAGGAGATGAATTATAATGTAAAATTAAGCACATGAATCAGCGGTGCTTTCCTGGGTTTGAACCCGCAATCATCGGTTAAGATGCACGCGTTCTAACCACTGGGCCATCTCGACTTTGATGAAATTTGATGTGAATTCTTCAGATCAAATTTCATCAAAATCGGTTAGGCGGTTTGGTAGTGAAAGACGGACAGGCAGACAGGCAGAATTACTTTCGAAATTATAATATTAGTATGGATTGGGTCGTTTGACTAATGAACTGGTTTTCGCGGCATCTTGAAGAACATTTTAAAGGTGCCGCCGCCGGCAACGTTATACTTGAAAATTCGTTAATTAACAAATGGAAGCTCCCTTTTATTTTAAAAGTCAATGTGTGATGTGAATACAAGATATAGGGTAAGCATAGGATGTTATATCATATACTATGATATACATATCTCAAACACAAACTCGTATATATGCGACCGATAAGTTTCGTCGTATTATTAAGTGGTTTTATAAACCCAAGGTCATATCAACAACAACAGCCTGTAAATTTCCCACTGCTGGGCTAAGGACTCCTCTTCCTTTGAGGATAAGGTTCGGTAACATATTCTACCAAGCTGTTCCAATGCGGGTTGGTGCATTTCCCTATCACCCAGAGATAACTCAAAACTTTTATTATTATTACAAAATTGTTACTAAAACTCTAATTCCTGAGTAAATAAGAAAAAAATATACGTCACACCCAACTAAATGTAATAACTAAAATATATATAATTGCAGTCGTGATATTTGATTTAAATAAAATATGTTAAGATATAAAATTCTAAATTTATAAATGAAATATTAAAATCAAGGTCAATAAACTTGCCATTTTCCGCAGCAGACAGGAGGAACATATAAAGTAATACAGCCAGCACTGCCTGTCGACACATGTCTGCCCTACGCGCACTCATTAGGAACAAGACTCACTGTACTGTGTCAGAAATCACTTCAAGCTTGACTAATTGTCTCTTCATGGTTACGATCGAAATCTCCTTATCAGTTCCGTGTATACATACAACACATGTATTCGCAGTGATTTATACTATAAAAAAGCATTATTATAATCGATTTACTTAAGTAAGCTTAAACTATTATAAAGCAAATTATTTACGGAAAAATGCGATTACTTGACAAAATGTTTACTAGCTTTATTCACGATTTCGTCTGCGTGATAAGGTAATATTTTTTGAACTCTTAACAAATTCTACGAGAAGACCATTAAGGCTACTAATTACTCATACTAAAGCCTGAAATTTAATGAATAAGAACTGTCAATAGAATTTCTGAACCAAATACAAATAACCAGTGAGACTTATGAATCAGCTGTGATTGGTTGATTGGTTTGTTGGAGAGTTATTAATCCTTCTGATTCTAGAGAGTCTTTATTACCTTTCATATATATGTTGTAAGGATGACATACGAACCGTTTGTATAGATCTAGTGACGTCACATAAAATTTGTCGTAAACAAATAACTAACGCAAACTATAAAACTCTTATCGTTCTGTTTGAAAAATTTATTTAAACGTTTTTAACATCCGTTAAATATAATTTATATATTTTATATTAAATATGCTTTTCTCGAACCGTCTTACCACAATTATTGGATAAATAAATCAAATTTGATGATTTTAAACTTTTTGTGCAACTTGGTGGTAGGGCTTCATGCATGCCTGTCTGGGTGAAACCCATTCCTCATATATTCTACCACCAAGGAGCAATACTTTGTATTGTTGAGTTCCCGTTTGAACGATGAATGAGCCAGTGTAACTACAGGTACAAGGGACATAACATCTTAGCTCCCAAGGTGGCGCATTGGTGATGTAAGAAATGGTTAATATTTCTTACAGTATTTACGCCTTTGTCTATATCTAAGGCGGTAACTTTCCATCAAGTAGTCTATTTGCCTATCCAACTACTAAGCAAGATGATGATGAGGAGCAGTAAAGGATAAACATATTGTCATCGTAACTTTTTTATTGATTGAAATATGTGTATCCGAATATCAGCATCGAAGCAGCGATCATCGTTATCATTTCTTCAAAGCCGAAAAAGCCAAAGCCTTCTTCAAATTTCCATGTATGGTGTTGGTTACTTTCCACTAGATAAGCTTCCAGTCCAATATCAGTGTTTCCCGATCTAATAACGTGTGAAGAATTAAGCATTATAGCACACAACCTGTAATGATACAATTTGTCCGGCATTGTCAAAACAATTGGCTCGACGGCAGACCAATGATCACTGAGAAGGACCTGACTGTTCATTTCAAGTAATAAATAAATATTTTACTTTGAGCAACTCCTGTAAAATCTTTGCTGAATGTTCTTCCATCGTTAATATTTTTATTTATATGTGAATGATATTACGTTCATAAAGGCACTCCAAAAAAGCCAAAGCCAAAGCAATTAAACTAAGGACCTGTTTATCCCATTGCTGAGCTACGCCTTCAGCTCCGATTGATTAGGGGGTTGGGATCTAATTTCAGCGCGCTGCTCGATTGCGGATTGGATATGCATCTGAAAGATTACAATCAGAAATATAACAGTTCTCTCATGATGTTTCCCTTCCTTATAAAACTCGTTAATAGGAAAATGGAAAATAATTTAAACACACATCGCAATTACCCGTTTTTAATCCGTTTTATAAACTGACAACAACAAACTGCGTCAAAAAATATATTATGATAGCGTCAAAAACACTTTGCATCTTCTTCCTCATTTTTCATGAGAAATGATCCGATCAGTTGCTTGAATTAAACCCGATTGAATAATTTGCCTTCAGACATATCGCCAAAGTTGTAAGTTCCACCTGAACCATTTAGATGACAAAAAATTTGCAATTTTTCAATTTCATAGACTTTTTCTACTCAACACGAGCACTGTACTCTAGGAACTAGCTTTCGCCAGCAGTTTTAAAATCCGATACTTGGGACTTGGGAAACTTCAGAAGAAGAGTGTACTCCTTTCTTAAAGGCCGGCAACACACCTGCACGCCCCCCGGTGTTGCAGATGTCCATAGGCACTCGTAGTCAATTTTTAGTTTAGTCTCCTGCTTGTTTTCGATCTATCACAGAAAAAACACACACCTGCAAGGCCCCCAGGATTGCGTGTATCCATCAGACTTGCCTCCTGCCCATTTCTTTGCATAAAAAAAGCTTAGCACAATTAATATAATCTATTTCAATATTCACACGTCGACACGACGGAATATAAAAAATAGAAACAAATTTATATCCTTGAACAACGAAGCTACGACGCGTTATACGATAAATAAAAAAACAAGGTACGGAACTACAACATTTCAATATAAAAACGTTTACCCGAACATTGTAATGAAAATAGGGGTCTTATTGGAAGCGATCAGTTAAACACTGATAAGGAGACTCTTATTCGAGCCCCTCGTAAACTAAAAAGGTTTTCAATAAAACCAAAATCTACATGATATTATGCTAATATTGAACAGTTTCCATTGCTTCGTAAGAAACGTTAAAACTGTTGACAAAAATAATGATATTGTTTGTTTACCAGAGCCAAAGAACTCAAATTAATAACTGGACAAGTACCATATATTCTGCCACATATGTTAATAGTCCACGCTTGATGGTTGTATTGTTAATTTGTTTCTTTCCTAAGAAGGTCTATGTACGTCCTATTTTCAAATACTTTTAATATTCACGCACGTGCCAGGACTAAACATAGTGAATCAGATGTTTGACTACTTCGGATCCGGCACGAAGGACCAAACATCCCATTTATGAGATCGTTCGCGCCGTATTACATACTACATTTATTTATAATACATTTTTATTTACAACTTAAGTATTTCAACACACAATATTGCGTGGTATAGGGAACAAATACCTTAGAATATCCTGTATATATAAATAAGTTACTACTTCGTCCAGCTTACAAAGACGCAGTTCTTGAGATCCTATGATCAAACCACAAGTCAAATTCTCAGTAGCTAACCGGAGACAAAAGTTAGCAATACTCACATACACGTGCCTCGGAAAACATTGGACCTGAACATTTCCCGGTAGTGTCAGAGTTGCGTTCCATCGTACAATGAGAGTAAGGAACAGAGAATGGACTTGTGTTCTGCGATCGGCTAGAGTTATTTAAGAATAGCCACCTCGGTCTCAGACACTTCGAATTGTATCATATTATGATGGTTGGTCTATGTTGGTGCATGGTGCAACTCACTCATCATGTATTACGCCGCCTAAAAGTAATATTTATTACTAGCGAGTACTTGATGTATCGTGTATCGATAAATTATGACCAAATTAAACAAAATCATTATAGATTGTAGTCTATGTGTTACTCTAATGTGTAACTTTTGTGTATTTTTCGTGAAAGAGTAACAACATACATCATCCTCACAAACTCATTTATAATATTAGTAGGATTGTGTTCCTGTTTGAGGGGAGAGGGAAATTGTGTAAGAACATCTATGTGCCCAAAGAATTGTCAAGTGATAACCACATAAAAACAGGTGGCTCACTTATACATCATTAAAGAAAAATAAAAGCAACTCTCAACAACAACAACAGCCTGTAAAATCCCACTGCTGGGCTAAAGGCCTCCTCTCCTTTTGAGGAGAAGGTTTGGAACATATTGCACTACGCTGTTCCAATGCAGGTTGGTGGAATACACATGTGGCAGAATTTCTATGAAATTTGTCACATGCAGATTTCCTCACGATGTTTTCCTTCACCGCTGAGCACGAAATGAATTATAAAGACAAATTAAGCACATGAAACAGCGGTGCCTGCCTGGGTTTGAACCCGCAATCATCGGTTAAGATGCACGCGTTCTAACCACTGGGCCATCTCGACTATCATATTTATTAAATTTAATATAATGGAAACAAAGTGAAAATGATTTATAAACATAACCTGTAACGATCTTATCAACGATATACCAATAATTCAAATAGTTTTTCAACAATTGGTTTCTGATATCGGCTGGAATGAAGTTGAATACACGACTGGAATAAATATCAACGATCAATATCACATTGATTCTACAGCCTATTCCAATCATAGAAGTAAGTCTTCGTAACTTTGACACTGAATCGACATTTTATTTATTTATTTGAATGGCACATCAACAGTACATACATTATTACACTTAAAACTAAACATTTATGACTGACACTTATCTGATGTGTGTACCAATTGCAGACGTACACAGCACTGCTGAAGATTGCTGTCTAGCTGTTTAATAATAATATTTATCTTTTGAGATTACAAAAATATTACAAAAAAAACATAAAGATAACAAAAGAATTTTCAATTACAAAAATTTTACTTTAAATTAATTTAACTGTATTACGACACAACTTAGATGTAACACCGGCAAAATTCCTAAAACCGATCACATCCGAATTAAGTACGCTATCCCAAATTATCAATATTTATTTCTTATGTAATTCAACTCTTCAGAAGGTTCCAAGAATTTAGGAGATTCTTATTTCAGAATTGAAATTATCGTTGTCATCTGTCTGTCTTCTAATTAGTTTGCTACTATTTAAACTAATTAACCGAAATCAAAATAAACTTCAACGAAATAAAAAAAATGTCAAAGTGACTCTCCTCAAAATAAAGGCACTCAGAACTGTCAGGGAGGATGAGACAGTTCTTAGAAGCTCCGAAATCCCTTCGTTTATTTACAAAAAGTCGCTTTTAATGTCACAAAAATCTTTCGGAGTCCGCGATTGAAGTGATCTTTTACCGCTACCATTGGTTTCAACTCGATCGCGATTTAAAATATTTAGAAGATTCCTTTATCCATATATCCATACAGTAAAAAAAAACAAAAGCGCGAATCTGAATTAAACCACCATTAATTTTTCTTTTTGGGCGCGCACTGTAAGATCAATATTGACGCGACTTGTAATTTGTTATTCGTGTTATTTGTGTCTTATCAACTGAGTTAATTTACTTCAATATGTATGATTTGTTGATTTATTTATGTTAAGATATTGAGGAAGTTATATTTGGTTTATAAGTAAATTAATTAAAATTATTTATTCTGTGTTTTTTTAATCTAATTCACGTCTGTATGCTTATAAATCAAAGAGTTTCTTACAACCTTTAAATCTTCACTATACAAGATAAATTGAAATTTAAAAGATATCCGAAATAATACATCAAGCGCTGGGTCCAAAAACAGATGAAGGAAGGAAGAACTAGTAATAGTGCTTAAAACGCTGAATATGTATCAATTTTTTGTCATTGTTACATTTGATTTTCATGTTTTTCCGATTTTCTCTATTTTGTAACAAAGTTTGTTTTCTGCAAATCTCGATTCACTCAGCTTTGATTTACGGACTCGACGAACGCGGACCTCGACACTTTTACATGATGGAAATGGACTTGGTTTTTCCATAAATTGTGATCCACCTAGCAGTTTGATGCTCGCTACATACAGCAGTAAACGGCTAGTTCTGATAACTTAACAAATAAAATAATTTTAAAAACCTACCTAACAACTGACAACTTTGTCATTATCATTATTGATAATCGTTACGTATAATAAAACAAAATCCCCCGGCCATGTCCGTCTGTCTGAATGTTTGCGATAAACTCAAAAAATACTGAACGGATTTTCATGCGGTTTTCACTAATAGACGAGAAGAATTCGTGAAGAAGGTTTAGGTATATCACTAATTAAGGTTTTTTGTGTAAATAAGACAACTGTTAAACTTTTCGGAAAAATGCAACAAAAAATATAGTAATAAAAGGTAAAAATATAAAAATAAGACTTGCGTCCACCCGTGCTATGGGGACGGGCAGAAAATATAATAGAAAATATTGATGATTTTTTTTTCTTCCTATATATGTAATCTTGTACAATAATATTATAAGATAAGATAAGATAAGATATATATTATTATAGTTACAGCAATATAATGCTTTTTTATATGGAAATAAACTATTTATTTTACTTATTTCAAAATGGGTAAATGGACCCCTTGATTGATTTCGTGTTCAAACCCAGTCAAACACCAATGAATTTCCATAGTGCTAATAATTCATATCGAGCTCGGCGGTGAAGGATACGCGAGGAAACTTGCATGTGTCAAATTTTAACTAAATTGTGTCACATGTAAATCCATCAACATGCATTGGAGCATGCGTGGTGGAATATGCTTATAACCCTCTTCTCAAGGGAATAGGAAACCTTAGCCCAGCCGTAGCAAATTTCTCAGCATAAAAATAAATAAAATAAAAACATGCGTAAACTATGGTAGGGGCTGGTAATCAAGATTATCTATTGTTTCAATGTATATAGACGTTATATATACATTCAAATCTATTAATATACATGTTAATACATTAATGTGTTACATTATATGGTATATCTATCCATTCAGATCTTATGAATAACTAAACACCGTCACAGGTTGCGTCATCACTTAATATGCTAATGGTATCTTTAATAGTGAAATTGGAATCGAGGAATATTATGGAGTTGTAATGAGATTTGCTTTCAATTCAATTCAAATCGTTCATAATAAATACATCGGTAAAAAAGGCATATTATTCGATACAAGATTTTATAGATGATAAAAAAGCGTGGAGTTAATACCTGTTGACTTCCAAGCAGGATATATTAGTTTAAATAATTGTATTTAACTAATTTGACTTTGTATTTTTTAAATGTTGAAAATGAGTAACTACTGATTTTCTTGCCGGTTCTTCTCGGTAGAATCTACTGTCTGAACTGGTGGTAGCTTCACTTAATTGTAAAATGACGATTCAAAGGTGCTTGTAAAAGCCTATTTGAATAAAGTTGATTTTGATTTTATAGTGTATGTGTGCTTTAAAGATGTAACTTACGTCTTTTGGTACCGAATTTCGTAATACTCTTTCATCTTTTTAGTAGGTACCTGAAATTGTTATTTATATTTATTCAGTTACTTGTTAGTGTAACTTGTTCCTTGGTGTTAGGACTAATGTTGACCGTCTGGTCAGATACTCATCGGGTGTTATACCGCCATACAATAGTGCCCAGTATTGTTGTGTTTTGGTTTATAGGATGAGAGAGCCAGTGTAACTACGGGCACAAGAAACATTTTAGGTCTCAAGGTTTGTGGTGCATTGGCGATATTAGGCAGTTTATATTTTTTGAAAAGCCATTGTCTATGCCCATAGACAATGGCGTTTCAAAAAATATAAACTGGTGGTGATCACTGATCACTTACCATAATCATAAAAAAACAGTGTAAATAATGTTCACTATCGTTTAATAAAAATCTTTTTTTGAAACACTTAACTAGAATCAGTGTAGTAGGAATATTAGATTTGGTCTTATTTGGTGATAAATTTGATGTTCCTACTCAGAAATTTTATAATTAAATCCATCAAACCGAAATGTGTCATTTTAAAAATAAAAACATACGCATGATACATAATCGTTTATTTCCATAACATTCATTTTAGAAAAAACTTGATTTCCCTCTCAGTGGAATATAAAAGAGATTAAATTAAATGCAAAAACAGCGTCACATTTAAAAATACACGCGAGCACCCCAAAATTGAGATGATATTTTGATGTTGGTTAATAAAAATGTCATATAGCGTTTGATAGGACGTACGCTTATACATGGTGCTTCGAAACGTTCGTCCTTTTACTGTGATAAGCGAGCGTTTGTATGCGAGAGGTGACAATAGTGACTTTGAGGATGATGGACTCTTTGGGATGAAACGATCTCCGTCTGGTGCTATCGATTCCTAAACAATAGCTGTAAACTGTTGACGAAAACTCTCTAGGAATTTTCTTCGCTTATTCTTTCCAGGTATCTACAAAAATCACAATATATAAAAGCCCTTACTTACTTCTTTATCTATATTTACCTATCTTACTAATTCATAGTTTTAAAGAACTTAGTGCATCACCTTCATATATTATTCTGCAATAACAGGTCGTGTGATAGGAAAATTTACTTGGTGGTAGGGCTATGTGCAAGCCCCCCTGGGTAGGTACCATCCACTCGTCAGATACTTTACCGCTAAACAACAGTACGCAGTATTGCTGTGTTCGAGTTTGAAGAGTGAGTGAGCCAGTGTAACTACAGGCACAAGGGACATAGTATCTTAGTTCCCAAGGTTGGTGGAGCATTGACAATGTAAGGAATTTTTCTTACAGCGTCATTGTCTATGAGTGATTGTGACCACTTACCATCAGGTGGACCCATAGGCTACCCGCCAACCTATTCCATAAAAAAAAAAGAATTATTACCTTACAAGATATTCATAAATTTACAACAACAACAACAACAACAACAGCCTGTAAATTCCCACTGCTAGGCTAAAGGCCTTCTCTCTCGTTGAGGAGAAGATTTGGAACATATTCTACCACGTTGTTCCAATGCGGCTGGTGTACAGATGTGTCAGAATTTCTATTAAATTTGTCACATTCAGGTTTCCTCACGATGTTTTCCTTCACCGCTGAGCACGAGATGAATTATAAAGACAAATTAAGCACATGAATCAGCGGTGCTTGCCTGGATTTGAACCCGCAATCATCGGTTAAGATGCACGCGTTCTAACCACTGGGCCATCTCGACTCTCGTAATAAAACTCATAAGTTTAATTAATGTTTTATTAAGTAAAAAGGTAACTCCACTCAGCGTGGAATGTGGAGATTATCCTGGTCCGTGAGGGGTACGCGACCTGCGGACGGTGTCAGCGATGCTCCCCAGGGAGTCCACGGGGAAGACCTTCTGTGAAAACATCATGGTCGTCAACTGGTCAGCTTCAGCATAAAGGATGAACCCACTGTGGTATATAGAATAGACAACGAGGGTAGTAAGTAAGTTGTGGACCCGGTTTCCGTACAGGATTTGAATTCTTTTGAAGGTGTCTCCTACTTCAAAAAAAACATGCACATACATCAAGATTAAAATCCAAACTAGACAAGGTTGTATTTCATTCAGAAGGAAAACATCGTGAGGAAATCTGCATGATTCAAATTTCCTAAAAATTCTGCAGCATGTGTATTCCAAGAACCCGCATTGATATAGCGTGGTGAAACATGTTACGAATGTTCTCCTCAAAGGAAGGGGAGGTCTTAGCCCAGCAATGAGGAATTTACAGGCTGCTGTTGTGTGTTGTTCGTTGTATACAAGATTCGTCAAAAAGTTTCTTAGTGACTCTTTGGAAATGTTATATCACATAGGTAATGTATACTTAAGGCGTGAAGACGCAATAAACAAACTCACTTTTGTTCAGAGATATACAAAAATATTACATTTTTTACTTAATTTATATATAAATAAATTTTTCCTCAGTTTGTATAGATGTATCGCGCTATATATTTACTGGACGATTGGCCTGAAAAAGCGAACTCGTTTAAAGAAAAAAAAGTAACCCCAATTCCATTAGAAATTGGAAGCGTAAAGTGCTGAATTTAATTATAAAATAAATTAAATGAAACTAAGGAAAACTATTTACGAAAATAAATTGGAATACTTAGCTTTTAATAAATATAGGGGGATTAAGGGAAGACGGACACGACTTTTGGGGGCGCGAAGGCCTCTCGTAACTCCTTGATAAATATTTACACGACTGCCCAAAATAGAAGTGCCATGTTTTCAAGATTCCTGTATGAATGTATGATTAAATAATTGTTTATTATTCTTGTTTAATTTCATAAAAAATCCATCACTCTATTTATTAGGCTTTTTTATTGATAGGAATATTACACATTGTAATGCTGATACTAAATATACTACTACTACTGTCTTACAAGGATCAGAGGCTTTCAGTCGTTAGACAATACAAACTGCTACGTTAATGCTTTTTAAATCTGTATTATCATTGAAAATATTCATTTAAATTACATGATGTAAAGGGCCATATTAAAAAGGAGGCATTATTTCTCGTAAAAAGTAAATAATAATAAATGGTTATTGGGGGTTATCCCTAAGAGATAAATAACAGATACATATACCATCACGGACTTTTCAGAGGACCTTTTTAAGTTATATAATACAAGTAGTACATTTGGAATTGCGATTCAACGGGGAAATGCTGCTAGCAATCTTGCCACCATTCCACGCGGTCAAGATTTATACAGTAACTAGTTTTAGTTCATATTTGTATATATATATATGTAAGCATTTAATGTTGTTAATTCTTATGTTAATAAAGTAGTACATTATTTTGATCTATCTCGTAGGGTTAAGCCAGCGTTTGCAATTTAAGTGCAAAAAATGTGCTTATTACGGACATAACTTTCAAAACTATAATTATCATTGATCATTTCTATACTTTGCATGTATTATACGGATAAGCCCTCCCCTTGAATCAATCTAATAAAACAAACCGCATCAAAATCCGTTGCGCACTTTTGGAGATATAAGCAGACATAGGGACAGACAGCGGTAAGCGACTTTGTTTTATACTATTTAATGGTATAGGTTGGCGAGGGAGCATATGGGCCACCTGATGGTAAGTGGTCACCATCACCCATAGACAAGGCTCTGTAAGAAATATTAACTATTCCTTGCATCGTCAATGTACCACCAACCTTGGGAACTAAGATGTTATGACCCTTGTGCCTGTTGTTACACTGGCTCACTCACCCTTCAAACCGGAACACAACAATACTAAGTACTGTTATTTGGCGGTAGAATAACTGATGAAAGGGTGGTACCTTCCCACAAATCCCTACAACCAAGTATGATTATGATTGTACATAAAAAAAAAACCAACATAAAACTTTGACACGAAAAAGTAATTATTGTTTTTAATTGTTACACAGCGACTTTTAATTAGATCGTATAATAACAAACTCTACACAAAGTCTTGACACTGTGGTAATATAAAATATTCCGAAACAAAAGCCGGTGACGTTATCAGTCTAATATATTTTTTAGGCTGATTCGCAAATAATATTTTACGCAGTATCATATCGCTTCGAAACAAAGCTAGCAGACTTAATTTGACAATATAACAAAGAGCCATTAAAAAAAAAACGAACAAAGGCCTCCCCATCCCTCCCGAGAGAGGAGATATTATAAGATTTATCAAAGTCAGGAATAACCCTCAACAGAAACTGTCATATCATTACCTCCTCTCTCCTCGTCCTCGGGGAACTCAATGGGACACTTTAGCAAATTATTAAATACGATCTTTTTTGACTTTGGACAAGCACATCTGGGTCTCTTATGTAGTATGTGCTATTAGTATACATATAATTACCAAGCAGAAATCCTTGGTATTTTGTTTCAGTCTGAAAGATTAGATGACCAGTTTAACTTTATTATGGTATAGTTTGGTGGACCACCATAGGCAGGAAACTAAAATGAATTGTGCCTCGTGATTGTAGTTAGACTGGCTGGCTCACACAACCAAAACGGGAACGGTATATCTGATGAGTGGGTGGTACCCAGATTGGCTTGAATGAAGTCATATTAATAAGTAATTACAGACAAAATGTTGTTTACAATGATAATGTCTATGCGTAGCTGTGGCCTACCGTCAAGTAGAAAATTTGTCGGTCTGACTATTTTTTTATGGCCTGATGAAGTGGTCACCACCGCTCATAGACAGTGTCGCTGTAAGAAATATTAACCATTAGTAACATCGCCAATGTGCCACCAACCTTTGGAACTAAGATGTCATATCCCTTGTGCTTGTAGTAACACTGGCTCACCCTTAAAACCGGAACACAACAACAATATTAAATTCTGTTGTTTAGCGGTAAAATATCTGATGAGTGGATGGTACCTACCCAGACAGGCTTGCACAAATCCCTACCAAGTATAGTATTTACAATAGAAAAAAAAAAAACAACAAAAAGTTTCCGAACACAAACCAAAAAAGGTTGTATATAAAATTCGAGCCGCCCTTCAATATTCGCTCGTGAAGTGGATTTTGTTAGCTTATGGTATAAAAGGATATTTAATTAAAAATTCGGCTTAGGGTTCCCTCTCGTGAATGGATCCTTTAATGATTTCGACTATGAATACAAAACACTTATGTTCTGAACATTTTCAGAGAATTCCGAATGAAAATAACATTATTTTCTTTTAACATAATGAATAAAGCAACATACAGGATATTACTTTAACTTTAAAAAAAGAACCCTTACAATCTATCCCACATTTAACCAGTAGCTCAATAATGCATGCAACATTTTATACTAAACTAGCTGCGCCCGCGACTTTGCTTGCATTATTTATTTTGAGCGATGACATGCTCGAAGTCGGCGTGCGGCAATGGATCGTATTTGCACACTGTAGCGCGACTTTATTAATATTTTACATATACCTAATTCTAAAATAAGTGTAGCCTAAGTTACTCCTTATTTAAGCAGCCATCTGCCAGTAAAAGTCGGTTAAGCCGTTCCAGAGATTAGCCGAAGCAAACAAAAAGACAGACAAACAGACACTCCTATTTTATAGTTGTAAAGTAAAGTAACAGCCTGTAAATTTCCCACTGCTGGGATAAGGCCTCTTATTCCATTAAGAACAGATCTTGGAACATATTCCACCACGCTGTTCCAAAGCGGGTTGGTGGAATGCACATGTGGCAGAATTTCGAAGAAATTAGACACATGCTGGTTTCCTCACGGTGTTTTCCTTCACCGCCGAGCACGAGATGAATTATAAAGACAAATTAAGCACAACAATATTCAGCGGTGCTTGCGGGTTTGAACCCGCAAGTTTGCAGTGGTATGGCGGCCATTGGTAACTCTCGGAAAAGTATGGCAAGGTGATTTTCGTAAATGGCTACTTGACGATCATTAGCTATCCAAAAATTAGCCTGGTACAAATGGTTGAATTGTTTTATTAAAATTAATGTATTCACGTCGGTATGGCGGGCTGTAAGCCACACCCGAGAAGTATGGCATTACGCTACCGCCTAATTCTTTTTTTCCGACTATCTGAAAACACAAGCATTTTTGTGCAACAAATCGTTCGACACTCGTTATTTTTTTTACGCATTCGATTAATGCCCACGCGATTGGGCCGCCGGTGCGAGCGCTATGACCATCATTTTCCTTTTTGCCTTTACGTAATTGGACCACTGAAGAACTGCCATACTGGTACAAATGACCAAATATTTTGTCATTATCATCTCCCGGTCTAAAGATACAATTGCGCTTATGTCAGAAGAATGACCAATAAAACAAATTTGAATTAAATAGCAGTAAAATAGTTCTCATAGCGGTATTGGTACATGTTATGTAAATAAGAGAATAATAAGAAGAAAAAGAGTGATCCAGCTGTAGATGTGTAAAAAAATGAAAAGGATTCTTGTTTATCTTTTATAAAATTGTTACAATTTAATAAAAAAAAAAAAAACAATTTTAGAGACCAGAAAAAAGGGTGGCCGGTTATAGAAAAGTAATGTATTGGAAAATAAAAATTTCGTTTAATAAAGGTTCCATCAAATTACAATGAAATTATATCAAAACTACTTGACATAGGATTTTAAATACCTAAAAAATGTTTTGAGTAAATGTGAAATTTTGCAGGCCACCAGTGGCTATGCTAATTACACTGCATTAATGACTTTCTCGACGAATATATCTTTATTAATCTTAAGACACTTTTCCCCTACACTCCTTACGTCCTCTTTAAAAGTAAATTAGTTTAAAAGTTCAATCGATAACAGTTTTGATAACGATATTTGATTCTTGTCCTCTTATAGTTGAAATACACTGTACATTAAAGTGTACGCATAGAAACATTGGTTCAGTACACTGTTCTTGAACTATGTAATATATTTGAATGGATAAGAATTTCTTAAACAATTATAATGTAACACTTCTGACCAACGGCGACATTGCAAGTAATATATTTTCAGTGATAATTATAAATGAAAAGAGTTTACTCGACGACCCTTATTTCAACGCTATGACTATTTGAATTCCGTAAAAAATTTGCCAAACCACTTCCATTTAGTAACTCTCCGGTCACAGAACAGTGACACGTAGAAGTGGCATAACAATTTTTGTTTTCATATCTTACACACCTTATCTTTTCCTTGTGTGACGAGATTATTGTATAGGATTAACCAATGATATTCTAATAAACTTAATAAGATAAAAATAAGATATGTTATACCCATACTAAACAACAGAAAAAAGTGTGCCGCGCCGGGGACCGTTTATTTTACATTTCGTTACAAGTAAAAAGGATAACTTGATAAAAACAATAAGTAAAAGGGATAACTAAATGTTTTAATTACGCAAAACGTATTACTGGCATAATTATGATGAAAATGACTAAAGGCAAACGTCCCAATTAGGACGGTTTCTAGTCTTCACTTTTTGCGCGTTAATGACATATCTGTTTACTAGAACATCATTGTGATTAACAATATTTTTATGATATACCTGCTGGTAAGTCACCATCGCCCATAGACAATGGCGCTGTAAGAAATATTTACCACTAGCGACTTGACAAGACCTCGCATGTGTGCGATGCTGATACTAAATGTAGAAACAAATTTAGAGAATATCTAAATTATCATTATGTCTTTGCTATATTGTAGAAGTATTATATACAAATCCCTTCCTTTTGAATCATTCTACCTTTTTAAAAAATCCGCATCTAAATCAGTTGCGTAATTTTAAAGATCTCAGCATACATAGAGACAGCGGTGAGCGACTTTGTTTTATACTATATAATGATGATGATTCCGTACATCGCCAATGCGCCACCAACCATGGGAACTAAGATGTAACGTCCCTTGTGCCTGTAGTTACACTGGCACAAATTATATCACAACAAAATGAGTTCGTTTGAGTTTGACGGCAGAAATCACAGAGTAAAGACGCTTCTCTTTTGTATTTCAGAATACTTGGTTAACTACTCAGATCTGAAATATTTATTTTCCAAATGAGATTATTTCGTCAAGATCAGTGGTAATCTTCAATCAAATATTTCAAAGTTCTTATGTATTCTGTGGGTATCGTGCACGTAATTAAATTGAAACTTTAAATGAGACGTCGGGACACGCGTCTCAATGAAAAACGTGAGATGACAACAAAGGCGTATTTAATAATTTGTTACACGAATTTCAAATGCATTGTGAACCTACCCATCAAGAACAACAGCCTGTAAATTCCCACTGCTGAGCTAAAGGCCTCCTCTCCCTTTGAGGAGAAGGTTTGAAACATATTCCACCGCGCCGTTCCAATGGGGGTTGGTGGAATACACATGTGGCAGAATTTCTATGAAATTAGTCTCATGCAGGTTTTCTCACGATGTTTTCCTTCACCGCTGAGCACGAGATAAATTACACAGGCCTACAAAAATCACAAAAAAATTTGGTGCAGCTCTGTTTGTGCCTGTGCTCGATAAAGTAGTTAATGTGCAATATATTGCCCTACGTTATTTTAGCTCATCAGCTCTAGTTTACCTATTATTCTCATTCAATTTTTTCCCGGTTTTGTTCCCAATTTAGTCACTATAACAATAATATCGATAAAGTATTTGAATGATATATCGATAAAGTTTATTTTACTAATTCATTATGGCTAGTACTTCTAGACATTATAATAATAATAATAAATAATAAATATGAGACAACATCACATACATTACTCTGATCCCAATGTAAGTAGCTAAAGCACTTGTGTTGTGGAAAATCACAAGTAACGATAACAAACAGCCAGACGCGAGACAACAAAGAAAACTAAAGATAATCTACATTGACTCGGCCGGGAATCGAACCCGGGACCTCGGAGTGGAGTATGAAAACCGACACACTAGTACAACAGTAAAAATCGTAGTATACAACTTCGAGACTTCGGGCAACGTAGAATTTATAAGCTAAAGTAAGCAGGACAAATACATTTCATAAAGTATATCTTTTTCTTACATAAATACGATAAATAACGAATTTTCTAAAAATATATAAACACGTGTCAACATAACATAAACTTACAAATGGCTTATCACTTCCAAACCCATAATAGATCCGAGCTTTTGGAAACGTTAAACTTAAAAAGGCAAGGGTACGAGAGCTCAATTTACCCCCGAGGGGGCAGGTAGCACTCTTTGAAGGGCCCTTCGCAATTATTTTCATGAGGGCTTAGCGCCAGGGGACTAGAAGGGTTGTATAATTAAAATGATACGACTATTATTTCAAAGCTTTTACCGTAGAGGATACGTGAATATTTTTTGTACCGCAATCTTTTAATGAATAAACAGATGTTGTCCGTAGCTTTAAGCATTGAATGGTTTCATCTGACGAGGAGGAATGATCATGCTGGTCTATTCCTTAAGAGCGGAGATGGCCCAGTCGTTTGAACACGTGCATCTTAACGGATGATTTCGGGTTCGAACCCAGGCAAGCACCACTATTAATAGGTGCTTAATTTGTCTTTATATTTCATTTCGTGCTCGGCGGTGAAGGAAAACACCGTGAGGAAACCTGCATGTGTCTTATTTCGTTGAAATTCTGCCACATGTGTATTCCACCAATCCGTATTTGAACAGCGTGGTGGAATATGTTCCAAACATTCTCCTTAATAGGAGAGGATTCCTTAGCTCAGTGGGAAATTCCTTAAGTATGTTTCGTAAAACTAAGGACGGTCCTCTTAAGATGCAGCTATCGTCATCTGTTGTAGTTGGAAAATATCTAAAATAAAACCTATTCCTAAAAGTGCAAAAGTTGAAGATTTTAAGGATCTGAGGCCGATTAGTATTTTGCCTGTTTTATCGAAAATTGTGGTAAAAGTGGTTTGTAATCAGCTCACTAAATACTTAGAAGCTACAGATATCCTGCCTGAAATACAGTCAGGGTTCCGAAGTGGTTTTAGCACTACGACAAGATTCTGGTACGCACTTGTTTTACTGGACTTCTCGAGAGCTTTTGACTGTTTAAATATCGACTTACTCATAGCAAAACTCTCATATTATGGTATTTCGGATGAGGCTTGTTGTTGGTTCCGTTCTTACCTGACTAACCGAAGTCAATATGTAGAAATCACGACCGAACAGGGAGAATCATTACACTCAGATCGCAAAAATGTTACTAAAGGAACCCCCCATGGATCAATTTTAAGTCCCATTTTATTTATCCTTTTTACGTCAGATCTCCCTAAACACATAAAATACTGTAAAACACACTTGTACGCAGATGACACGCAGATATATTACTCCTTCAAACCCGAAAACCTCAATGAGTTCATCATTAATGAAGATTTGAATAATATCTCAGACTGGGCAAATAAAAACTCATTAATATTAAATGCAAGTAAAACAAAATACATGTTATTGGGTACCAAAATACAGCACAACAAAGTAATATCGCAATCGGTTCATATTAAAGTTCACGGTCAGGTCTTGCAAAGGGTGGACAGTGCTGTTAATTTAGGGTTAGTTATGGATAATGAACTCAGGTTCGTAGAACATGTAAATTGTAAAATAAGGAATGCCTGTTATCGTTTAAAAACATTATATAATATTAGAAAATATCTTTCACAACCAATTAGGAAAATACTTATCGAATCCATTGTACTGTCTCAGTTTAACTATTGTGACACAGTATACGGGCCACGACTGTATGAAAAAACCAAAAAGGCCATACAGAGAGTTCAAAATGCGTGCGTTCGTTTCTGTTACCCTGTCCCAAAGCGAGCTCACATCACGCCGTTTCTTAACGATACAGACACATTAAAAATGGAAGCTCGAAGAAAAATACATCTCGCGTGTCTAGTTCATAAAGTTATTTTTAAGAAAACGCCGACATACCTGTACGGTAAGCTGGACTGGGTTAGAGACGTGCAGCAGAAATGTACCCGTAGGAGAGAAGCAAATAAATTAGTGGTACCAGCTCACAGATCGGCTCAATATAAGGGAGGGCTTAAATACTCTGCCACCAAGATATGGAACGACTTACCCCCTCCCCTGCGTAATAGTACGTCCCAGGCGACTTGGAAAAAATACTTGACGGTATTATTTTTAAATAAACAAAAATCAGAGTAACAAACTCCAAATATAGTGTCAGTCATACTACCTCATAGACTTAGTATTAATCATATTCAATTTTAATGTCTTATGTCTGTCTGTCTGTCTATCTTATCTCTAAGTTCCTTGTGATGTTTTTCTTTTTGTGTGATATGTTTCTTTTTTTTTAGTATAAGGGCTTTTTAGTTTTTAGTTTTTGTTCTTATAATTTCATTTATTTATTTTCGTGTGCGCGCATGTGTATATGTTTACCCAATAGTCAGGGGCCATGTGAAAATCAGTGCTGTGCATTAGCACAGCTTATACTGAGATGAACCCCTTGCTACCTACACTGTGTTCTTTAAATTGAATTTTTTTTTCTTCCTGTATAATCTATGTAATGTATATGTGTAGCAAAACAAATGGTTTAAATCTGTTTGTGTTTTTGTAAAGATTCGTTGACTATTAGTAAGGCCTTGTTAAGACGACACGAAGAGAGAGCCCGAAATAAATGAGATAGGCCAAGAAAAGATGGTATATTATATATTACTGGATATGAAATGAAAGAGACAGACTATTTTTATTAGTATTTTTAAATCATTAGACCACCTCCGTGGTAGAGTGATGTGTACACCGGTTTACATGGGTACGCCACTCCTAGGTCCTGGGTTTGATTCACGGTCGAGTCGATGTAGACTGTCATTAGTTTTCTATGTTGTCTAAGGTCTGAGTGTTTGTGGTCATTACGTCTGGTTTTCCATAAAACAAGTGCTTTAGCTACTTACATTGGGATTCGAGTAATGTATGTAATGTTGTCTTATATTTATTTTATTAATTCTATTGAACGTAAAACTTCCACTGTTTTAGAAAGTACATTCTACACAGAAGAAACTTACCGCAACACAACATTTACAAATACAATCAAACAAATCAAGGATATTGGTTCGATTGTATTCGGACACAATGCTCGCATTATTTTGGCTGACCCATATTGGATTATGTGTTTCTTTTTTAAAGCGAATAGTAGCAGCGGCACAAATCAATTAAGGCATTACTAATATCTCTATTTACCTCTCCTTTTAAGTTAATGACTTTTGTAAGAGATACCGGAAAATATAATTAATTTACCATTCTCAAAATTTAAAAAGATTGTTAAGACTAAATTAATAAATAAACCATATTATTCATTAAAAGAGTACTTTTTAGAAAGAAACGCCTGGAGTTAGGCTCGGGTTCCATCATAGGACACTAGTTACTGTTAATAACAGCCTTGCAAATCTGTTTATTTGAAAAGAGCAACTATGCGAGTTTCTTGCCGTTTCTTCTCGCTAGAAGCTGCTTTCCAAAGCGGTGGTAGTATTTAATTGTTGACGATTCAAAAACGCTTCATTGTGAAGTTTACTTGAATAAAATTGATTTGTTTTGTTTTGATTTAATTTGTCAGAAGTGGGGACGACGAAACCCTTAGGGGTCACAATCGATCTTGCGACTTATTTCAGCGCTACGTGGCCACGAAACTATTACGCCATTGACGCTTCTAATTGTTGATCAATTGTGTTTATTATATTGACATGATCATGATTGTTTACTTGGCTTTGTGCAAGTCCATTTAAGTAGATTTTTTTGGAATTATTGTGTTCGGATTTGAAAGGCGAGAGGATAATGGTGCATTAATAAAGTCAAAAATGTCTGATTATTAAATCTCACAGCATCAATGTTTACAGGAGGTGAAGCCAGCTGACCTACCGCCTACAGATCTCAAATTTAAAAACCCTGCGGGCAAATATTTTCCCTTTGAAATGGCCTAAAAGGTTTGCCTTTTTTAAATTTTGAATCAAATATATACATATTTTTTGAGATTTAATATATTTTACACCAAAAAAGCCCTACATAATATCGTGCCACAATGAGCCAAGCGATACATACAATAAACAGTTGAACGGCTGTTCGCGACGACATGAAATATTCAAAGGCTGAAAATTAGAAAATTATATATTGCAGAAATATATACAAAGCCAATTTAAATTTGCTGTTTTAAAAGTACAAAGGTACTTTTAACCGCAATTTGATTCCAATTGTAGAGAATTTTCAGGATACCAGATAAAGGTGATAGCAAAGTTGCTAGAATAAGTGCATATTGTCTTATGATTGAAGTCTTACTCCCGGGTAAGCACTACTGATGTTCCACGTGATTTGTGATGCAATAATTTATCCTGTGGTGATGTTAAAGGGAAATTTATATCTTGAACTCGTCTTGAAAATGTGATCAAGAGCGGTGCACCGAGATCCTTCTCCTCAAGGCCTTTCCCAACTTTTACGAGAGAGATTGAGTGCATATTACTGGTTCAAACCCAGGCATCACTGAATTTTCATTTGATTAATTTGTGTTTGTAATTAATCTTGTGCTCGGCAAAGGAAAATACCGTAAGGAACTTGCATGTGATTAATTTCTACAGAATTCTGCCAAATGTGTATTCATTAACCCGCATTGGAGTTGCGTGGTGGACATATTCCACAACTCCAAACCTTCTCCACAAAGGGAGTGGAGGCCTAAGGCGGACAGTAGAAAATTTACAGTGGATGATAATGTTAATAAAACGCCATAAGTATGGAAATTCTAAAAGAAATGTAATTGTTTTTCTTTTTTAATTGTATAGGAAACAAGACAAATAAGTGGTAAGCGCTAATCAACGAATCATAAGTCACAATTTAAGACCTTAAATCCAATTTAGTCACGCAGTGATGATAATGATTAAACTTAGTCAAATGTAATCAAATCATAGCGCTCGAGGATACCGGTGAGTCGTTACGCGCTTGATCGACCACGGCTGATCGGATTTTGATACACACTGCACAGAAATATTGTTGTATTTCAAAGAAATATAGCCATCTGTGCAAATATTATAATGCACAAGTCTGGGCGCTAAATCTATACATATAATAAAATTGGAGTGTCTGTTTGTAATATTAAAATAGTCCTTTTTTACTCAACGCACATGTACACGGTACATATACCGAAATAACATTTTTACAATTTTTGTCTTGTCTGTCTGTTTGTTCCGGCTAATCTCTGGAACGGCTGGATCGATTATGATGGGACTTTCATTGGCAGATAACTGAAATAATAAGGAGTAACTTAGCTTACAATATTTATATATATTTGTTAAATTCAAACGCGTACAAGGTCACGGGCACAGCTAGTTCATCATAATCTTGAGGCTAACAATACAGAGTATTCTTGTGTTTGCTCCTTTCTTGGTGGTATCATATTAAATAAGGGTGGTATTAAGGGGTTTCATTAGGCCTACCACCAAGTAAACATAATAGGCCCATGATCGTAACGAAGTCAGGTGACTCGTGACTCCTACTCGTGACTATGGAAGTCAACAAGTACTACCCAAAAAGCTTTTTTAAAATATTCGTATAAATTTATTTACAATAAAAACATTTTGTTTTCTGGAAGCAAAACCTGCAACGGCTTAATTGGTACGTGTTATAGCCACAAGGGACCAAACCACTTAAATCCCACAGTTGAAAAAGGAATCAGAAGAAGATAAGCCATAACATAAATGCTTTATATAGATAGTACGGGGCCTTTTGGATCGTTTTCCTATGATAAACATGGGCGTATGAAAAGGAACTAATACTAGTTATTTATGTAATAGCAGACATTTTTAAGTTGGTGGTAGGGCTTTGTACAGGTCCGTCTGGATAGGTACCAACCCACTCGTCAGATATTCTACCGCCAAGCAACAATAATTAGAATTGCTGTGTTCCGGTTTGAAAGGTGTACCCAGCACTACAGGCACTAGGGACATAACATCTTAGTTTCCAAGGTTGGTGGCGCATTGGCACATGTAAGGAATGGTTAATGTTTCTTACAGCGCCATTCTCAATGGGCGGCGGTGTCCACACTATCAAGTGGCCTTTATGACCATATATTGGTATATATAGCATAAAAAAACTTTGGCATTTCAATGTTGAAAAAGTGCTACTAATGAGTTTTTTGACGATTTTTTTCGGTAGAATCTACTTTCCGAACCTGGGGTAGCTTCACTTAATAAAGCTATTAAATGACGACAGAAAAGTGTTTGCCTTTTTATCTTAAACCTAAAGGGCATTTAGCCCTAGGACATAATAATAATCGTATATGTAAATGTAAAATGGTTTCTCAAATGTTATAATAGCATTGAATACGATTTCCAAGGAGGACGTATTAACTTCGTGGAGTCGAAAACGTGGTGTAACAAGTTTATCTGTTCTCCTGTTTATACGATGTTTGTTATTATTTTTAACAAAATATCATCATAAGATCACAGTGGCGTATATTTGGAGAGACCTATGTCCAGCAGTGGACAAATATGGGCTGCAGCTACTGATGATGATGATCACAGAACAGTTATGCTCCAAAACCATCTTTGAATATTTTATTGAGGTCCTATTTAATTGATACTGTTTTTGAAACGTTCAACACTTTATTAACATGGATTTTTTTCGTTCCACAGATCATTTTTCAAAAAAGGCATTTATAATACGTACATATATTATGGATAACTTAGTTTGTTTCACCGGTTCTTCTCATGTAAGGGTATTTTCTTTTCCGAATTGACCATTGTGTTTCATTTGTCTATCAATAAGTGTCTACTTCTATATTGAATATAGGAATTTGTGTAGAGCTTTTGAGGATAGAGATCCCCGGTTCGATTCAAGGCCGAGTCGATGCAGAAAAAGTACATTTTTGTTGTCTTGGGTCTGACTGTGTTGTACCTTTTTTACTTCTGACTTTCCATAACATAAGTGCTTTAGCTACTTACATTGGGATCAGAGTAATATATGTGATGTTGACCAATATTTATTTATTTGTTTTTCTTTGAAGGTCGAGTTCGAATATATTTTCATCTGTGTGTCAGAGACGAACGGGCGATGTCGGACTAATCATAGTAGGGTAGGGAGCTAATTGCTGCCTTGCAAACCGCTCTTAAGAATTTACCTCACCTGCCAAAAACCCGCAAAGGAAACTCACCCTTTTCGCAATAAACATAAAAACTAATTTGCCAAGTATTTGGTAAATCAACACTAATATATTGAAAACAATCACTAAACATTACTACTGAAAAGTTTAGTAAATTTCCCATAACATATCTCGAGAAGGCTTGGGGTTTATTCCACCACGCTCCTCCAATGCTGATAGATATATGCTCCAAGGTCTCGTAGCACGAGATGAATTAAAACGAATTGTCAGTACTTGCCCGGCTTTCAACCCGTAAGCTTCAATTAAGATTAACGTGTTCTAAACATTGGGTTCTTTTGACTTTTACGGCAATTTAAAGAGTTAAATAAAAACATATGTCCTTCTATTGGGTTCAAGCTTGTTTCATTCCAAATTTTATGAAAGTCGGTTTTGTAATTTAGCCTTAAAATAGTTACGAACTCAAACAGAGTTCCTACTTTCTTTCATATTATTAATATATAAGGACTCATTAACTTTGCTGAGCTAACGCATACAATAACAAAATAGAAACATTAATTTGTATACTAATTTATTTTGAGTTAATCGGTGTATTATATAGGATAAAGATGTGCCATGTTTGTCTAACCTACATTGTTGGAGTACGATGGAAAACGTTCCAAATTTCAAAAGTTCTTCAAAACTTGGTGGTAGGATATTATGCGAGCCCGTTGGGTAGGTTGGATCAATGGATATTCTACTGTTAATTTGCAATACTGTGTTGTACCACCAGACACGAGATACATAACATCTGAGATCTAAAGCTCAGTGCATTCGCGATGTAATTAAAGGCTTATACCAATTTCTAACACCGGTATTGTATAGACATTACCGGTACTGGCTATATATATACTATGTATATACCAGTGGTGACCATTTACCGTCAGGTGGCCTATTTTGCTGTCTGCTTACCATTATCACAAAAAAAGTATATGAGGAGGAAGAGAGATCTTATCGCAGTTAGACCACCTAGATGTCCGAAAATCCACAATAATGCAATTTTTAAGACATTTTCTGTCCCGCGCACTACTGGAACCAGCTTTCGCTTTCGACATGGAAACCTTCAATTAAAAAACATATTTTTTCCTTAAAGGTCGGCAAGGCACCTACAAACCCCCTAGTGTTGCAAACGTCCTTGAGCGGTGGTAGTCACTTTCCATCGGGTTAGCCTTCTCGTTTGCTACCTATCACAAAAATAAACCGTCCCAGACTATTACTTTATATACATTTTTTATGGCATAGGTTGGTGGACGAGCGTATAGGTCACCTGATGGTAAGTGATCACCCTCGCACATAGACAATTACGCTGTAAGAGATATTAACTATTTCTTACATCGTCAATGTGCCACCAACCTTGGAAACTAAGATGTTATGTCCCGTGTGTCTGCAGTTTCACTGGCTTTTATTACTTTTATTTGAAATTTTTTTGAAACAACAACAACAGTATGTAAATTTCCCACTTCTGGGTTAAAGCCTCCTCTCCCTTTGAGGAGAAGGTTTCAAACAAACCTGAAAATTATACAATTAGTACGAATATAGAGTAACTGACAAATGCATGAGGCGAGCGTGATTTATTCTTCGTTTTAGTCGAGTACGTGGAGTTTATTAATTCCGCCGTGCTGTTCGTGTGTCGGCGGCCTAATTGAATAAAGCCACGTCACACGAGACTGAGAACGCAATGATTACTGATGTTATTAACTTGCTTTCACTTTGATTAGTTGGGGAGGCGACTGCAAAATATATGAGATCATTTAATATTATGAATTTTATAAAGTTACTGTTAGCTGTAGTTATCTGGGCTAATTTAAAACATATGACATCTTATAACGATATGAATTAACTAGCTGCGCCCGCCACTTCGTGCGCATTTCAATTTGGCAATAAGTTATTATTGCGGTCTAAGTTACACCTTATTACATCATCTTTCTGCCAGTATAAGTCCCTTTAAAATTGGACCAGCCGTTTCAGAGATTATCCGGAATAAACAGAGAGACATATAGACATAAAATTGTAAAGTTAAAAATATTTTTATGAAGAATCTGATTTCTATACCAATATTATAACTACGAAACTATCTCTGTGTGACTGTTATGACTTATCTTATCACAGATAAATCGCTAAACTGATTTCATGAAGTTTTTTATGACGTAAGGAACCAATGTTGTTTACACCTATAAAGTTATATCACCCTGAATGTCACCCATATCAAATATTATTTTTAAGTGTTTAGTGATGCTAAACATGCTTATTTATATCTAAAAACAACGACTGAACCTCTAATAAAAATAAATATCTAATTGTAATCTTAAAATAACCGACTTTTACGTGTCTACTTTTTATGTGTCTACAAGGTACATAGTGCACTAGATCAACATTTTATTCAATTTTGGTCTGTCTGTCTGTTTGTTCCGTCTAATCTCTAAAACGGCTTGACCGATTTTGACGGCACTTTTACTTGGAAAAAACTGAGGTAATAAGGAGTAACATAGGCTACGATAATAACTTTTTTGTTAAATTTAAATGCGAAGTCGCGGATACAACTCAAATTTTAATAAACAATTACAAACAAGTAATGAAATAAAAATATTTATGACTTTATTTGGTCCCGTTTCAAATTTTCTCCGAAGATTTATTCACAATAATACAATATATTTCATTTTTATAGTTGACTCATTAATTTGAAATTATTATTTATTTACCAAAGAGTATCTGAAAGCTTTGCACATAGCACGTTCCTCTCTTGTACTATATTTGAACTTTGTCACAGACTAGTACAGATCAGAATGTCGGTTCAAAGATTCATAGATTTTATGTCATAGATTATCACTTATTAAAATATATGAAACGAATGTGTTTGCTATTATAAAATGCCTTCACCTTCACCTTCCAGCCAGCTCTTTCACTTGCCGGACACCTTCAAAGCAATCGTATATTATATCTTTTTTTTCCTTAATATTAAAACCATCTTTATTTACATAACAATTATTGACGCATTATCGGACTTTTAGCTTCAACATCTCGTAAACAGTCGCGGATTTAATAGGCTTAATAGGCTGGAGCCTAGGGCGGCAAATTTAGAGGGGTGGCATAACAAAAATTAAATAAAAGACTTATAACTATATGTATACACATTACGTCTGTAATCCGTATACTCGTCACTACATAGCGGGTTGAAAAAATAATCTAGTAACTGACAGAAATATCACCTAGTTTCTAATCATAACGGAAAAACCGATGTAATGAGGACGATAGAAAACAAATCATAAATGTTGCAAAAAAAAATGTAGGGGGGGCAAAAATTGAATAGCCTACAAGCCTACTAGCGGCAGATTTGTAAATCCGCCACTGCTCATAAATCAATATATACTTACAAAGTATTCATTGGAATCTGATTGATATTGAATACTGTAATTTATTTAAACACTCACACACACACACACACACACACACACACACACACACACACACACACACAGTGAGAGAGAGAGACACACACACGCGTACGCGTTCTACCTTTAATTATTATATATCATTGCTCGTACGGCGTTCGTACGAAAAGGTCGCGTACAACAGAGTTAATTAGCATCGCGCACCGTACAAGTGTCCGGTATATTTGTTTGAGTTATTGACGGCGGTCGAGTTACTCTCGGCCGCCTATTGCGTTGTCAACTTACCCGCATTTTAAATCGTTTATATTATGTCGAGTATTGCATCGATAAGTGAAAACGAAATGGCGGAGGAACAACAAAATGAGACAGATGCACAGGAAAAGGCACAGAAAAGAAATAGAGAGGACAGCGAAGGTGAGTGGACAACAGTGGGACAGAGAAAGGATAAAAAACTGAAGGAGAACGATACAATAGAAATATATATCTCGAGCAATGAAAAGTTACCGAAGCAGTTTACTTTGGCGCGGATTTTTAAAGAACAAAATATTCTAGATATAATTCGTGTTAAATATTTAAATGCCTACAAAGTGCGAGTAGACTTTATTAATGAGTTAAGTGCAGAGAAGTTAGAGACATGCCTAGAATTTAAAAATAGGAACTGGCGTATCCAAAAGGCCATGGAAAGAAATATTTCATATGGTATTATAAGAAACGTTGACCTGGATTTGTCAAATGAAACAATTTTAGAAAAAATTTCGTGTTCCAAACCAGCTCAGTTAATTTCAGCTAATCGTCTCAATCGTAGAAAGTCTAATGAAGCTGGATGGACACCTAGCAAAACGATAAGATTGGGCTTTAAAGGTACTTTTATCCCTCCATATGTCTTTGTTGAGGAAATGAGAGTAAAGGTAGAAAAGTACGAATTTTCTGTAACGCAATGTTCAAATTGCTGGAAATTTGGACACTCAAAAAATCGTTGCACTTTTAAAATAGTTTGTCCGAAATGTGGGAAAAATCACGTTAATTGTGAAAACACTGAATATAAATGCGTTAACTGTACGGGCAAACATATGGCTTTATCCAAAGTATGTCCTTTATTTGTTAAAGAAAAGAAAATTCGAGTACTAATGTCAGAATTTAATTGTACCTATCGCAAAGCTCTCGAATTGTACGTTCCACCAGAATATCAATTTCAAGAAGAAGAAAAAGAAGAAGAGGTAAGCGTTTTGGATATACCTGGTGAACCAGAAAACGAAGAGTCTTTAACTTACGCAGACATATTAAAAAAGAAAACTATATCGAACAAAAAAAGTGTACATTCGAAAAAACAGCTAAAATCTCATTTACACACCCAGTATAAAGACGTGCAATTTGAGGATATAAATATGGAGGGCACACATTCCAACATAAGTAAACATCTAGCAGAGAAGGAGAAAAAGGAAGATTCAGAGAAAGACTACAATTTTAACGAATTACTGAGAAAACTGAAAGAAATAGTTTTTCTAAAAGAAATTACATTACAATCAAAAATTTTAGCTATGTTCAAATGCTGCATGGAATGGTTTATCCTGGCGTGTATCGATATTAATAGATCCGACTGGCCGCTTTTAAATGTTTTGCTTGATTTTTTAAAAAACATCAATGTTCAAAGATAAACTAATCAAAATTAACCTAATGCAATGGAATTGTCAGAGCCTTAAGCCTAAATTAATTTTATTAGAAAATCTTTTATATCAAGAAAAAATCCATGTTGCTTTGCTTTGTGAAACCTGGTTAGAACCCGACAGTGAACTAAGACTTAACAACTACAATATATACCGAAAGGACAGATGCGATTCCTATGGGGGTGTTGCTATACTGACGCACAAATCAATAAAATCACAGGTATTTAATTTTCCTACTCGTAATTCAAGTATAGAAGTTATCTCAGTTAAACTGTTCAACTGTAATGATATTGAAAATATTATATCTTTATATTGTCCCCCATCTGCCAACACTTGTCAACTAGATTGGGAACATATATTCGATTCCTCAAGCAAAAAACGCTGTTATGTGGCGACTTCAATGGCCACCACTCAAACTGGTCTAATAAAATTGACTCTAGAGGGAATCAAATTTTAAACGCATTAATTTCAGGTAATAATTTTATTACACTCAATAATGGTCAGGTAACTAGAATTAAAATGGTGAATGACGTAATTCAACAATCGGCACCGGATATTTCGTTCGCATCTTCGGATATAGCTCTCAAATTTAATTGGAAAGTGTTAAACGAAACGTTAGGCAGCGACCACTGTATTATTAAGATTGACACAAACGTTAACATACAATATAAAAATATGGTGCGTAGAAATTTTAAAGAAGCAGATTGGATTTCTTATACGAAATTGCTAGACAACTTATACAAAGACTTCAATTTCTCTAATGATTTGCAATATGATTTTAATAAATTTATAGACTACATGAATATGGCTGCAGACATTCACATCCCATTCACCAAAATTTGCAAACACCCTAGTAATCATTTTATACCACGACCCTATTGGAATCAAACGCTTTCCAAATCTGTAGCTGAGCGCCGACTAGCTCGCAATTTCGCCGAAATCCAACGCCTGACAATCTAAGTCTCTTACAGAAAAAAATAGGGATATCCCAAAATGTAATTCGGAAGGCACGTTCTCAGACTTGGCAGAATCTATGCTCTTCCTTCGATCAATCGTCATCCCAATGTGAGTTGTGGAACAAAATGAAATGGTTAAAAGGTTACAAGCCCCAAACTAATTATATTGACCAAAATATAGCTTGCGAATTGTTAAGGAACCTAACCCCAGACTACGCACCAACTCAAAAGCAATACTTTAGATCCAGAAATGACAAATTAGAATCAAAAATAACTTTACATGAATTAGAAAAATCTATTAAGTCAAGGGACACTTCACCTGGAATGGATAATATATCTTACACAATGATCAAAAATCTACCACAAAATGGCAAAGTTTTACTATCAGCGTTCTTTAATAAGTTCTTATTAAATTCTTTCGTGCCGCGGCAATGGCGAAACATTATTATTGTGCCAATTCCCAAACCTGGACGTGATCTACAGCACTCTTCGTCTTATCGACCAATTTCAATGATTTCATGCTTGTGCAAGGTTTTCCATAACATTCTATTAAATAGAATAGAATGGTTTATTGAAAAAAATCACGTTCTGCCGGAGTTTGTTACAGGTTTTAGAAAAAGCCATTCCACTCAGCACAACCTGTCAACCTTAGTTTCCAGGATTCAATTAGGTTTCGCCAATAAACGGAGCACAGTATGTTGCTTCGTAGATATAGATAATGCATATAATAACGTTGATATAAATTATTTACTAAGCACGTTAGATGTATTAGGAGTTGGATCAAGAATTTGCAAATATTTAGAAAACTTTCTATCGGATAGGTGTTTAACAATACGTATGGAAACCTTTGAAATTGTTAGATGCACAAGTCGTGGACTAGCTCAAGGAGATCCGTTATCGCCATTGTTATTTAATGTTGTAACAGCAAATATATATAAAAGCATAACTAATGTATATATTTCACAATACGCGGATGACTTCGTGCTTTATTCTACTTGCGACTTCATCAACCAATCTGTCGACAACCTACAGGTGGCACTTAGACTCTTATCTTTAATTCTGTCAAAAATAGGTCTAAATATATCAAACTCTAAAAGCAAAGTTATGATTTTTAAAAAGAATTTTAGGCAAGATTCTATTGATTTAAAGCTAAATGGAGTATCTTTGGAGATAGTTGAACATTTCAAATATTTAGGATTGTGGTTAGATAGATCATTAAGATGGTCTAAACATTTAAATGAATTGAAGAACAAAATATTTAACTTTACAAAGATTTTAAAAATGTTGTCAGGTCCAGGATGGGGCATGCACCCGTGCCAGTTAAAACGTCTGTATATATCTCTTGTCAGAAGTAAAATAGATTACGGCAGTTTTCTATATGACAATAGCGCTCAGACTCATTTAAAAAAAATTGATGTTATTCAAAATCAATGTTTACGAATTATTATTGGTGGTTTTATTAAAAGCACAGCAGTCCATGTGATGGAATCTGAGCTGCACATTGGGCCACTATCAATGCGGAGGCATTATTTGGCAGGAAAGTTTTTCTTAAAATGTAAGTCATATTCTTTTTGTGAGATTACTTCTATAATAGAGGACTTAAAATTAGCCTATCAGAACGCCTATTTTAGAAAAAAGAAAAAGCCTCTGTTAGTATTAGTTCACGAGTCGCTAAAGCAAATACCTATAAAAACTAGTGATAACCAAGAGATGTTCGATTTGGACACCTGGATGAGCAGTGTGGATTTATCCTTTTCAATTAGTACTAATTTAGACACAGTATTGGAAGCTAAAAAACTGTACAAACCACAAATCCTCAAAAGAATATGTAATGATTTTATAAAACTAAGATTTCCACACGACTATTATCTTTTTACGGATGCATCAAAAAGTCGGGAGGATGCGGGAGCTGCATTCTTTGACCCACAAAATGCAAATTTTGTTAAACTCAAAATAGAAGCCAAAATATCAATTATGCATGCGGAATTAATAGCAATTCTAGAAGCTATATATAAATCATATAAATTATCGTAATTTTGTTATTTTTACAGACTCAAAGAGTGCACTTCAGCATCTATCCCGATGCACTAATCCTGGTTTTCGTGGAGTACCCATTGCTTACGACATTATTAAATGTATTATAAAATTGCTTAAGAGTGATAAGAAAGTAGTCTTGCAATGGATACCCTCTCATGTTGGCATAACAGAAAATGAAACCGTCGATAAATTAGCTAAAGAAGCGGCAGGGGATGGTATTCCGTTCAGTTGCCTTCCAATTTATTCAGAACTGTTATATATTATTAAATCTAATGTTAATCAACTTTGGAGTGAGCACTTTGATGAAAGGTCACTAACTAGAGGAATCTGGTATAAAACTATACAGCCAAGTTTGTGCCAAAAACCATGGTTTGTCTTTGCCAATATGAGTAGAAACGAAGTGATTACAGCTTTTAGGCTTCGTTCCGGCCATATACCACTTAACAGTTTTGCAGCAATGATGGGCAAAGTCTCATCACCTGCCTGCACTGAATGCAATGTAGTTGAGGATACTATTCATATAATGGCGGAGTGCGTTCGGAACGAGGCTGAACGCCTTGATTTTTTTGTACACAATTATGATGTAAATCCTCTAAATGTAGGGGTTTGGAACAGCATTCTTGCCTTTCCGTGGACTGAAAAAGCAAGAATGCTGTACAAACTTGTAATAATAGGTTTAAAGCGTAGAAAAGTAATTATATAGCTCGTATTGTAATAATTTTAGCTCCTACAGGAGTGACATGATCACTATGTGACCAAACTCCTTAAAAAAAAAAAGATTAAAAAAAAAAAAAAAAAAAACTATTATATATATTTTTGTAATTCTTAGCTTGTTTCATCTTAAAACTTTGAATTAAAGTATCAGTGTGTTATGGAAGAGCGACTTCTTCTGGCACGGGAGCTCACGGCACTCAAAAGAGAAAGTTAACCTTTGAGATGTTAGTATTATTATTTATGACAATGAATTATTATATTGGTAAAATCATCTCTACTGTAAAGCATTCATTAGATCGCCTTAAAATTTAAGGTCACTCGCTTTAGTTATCCAAAACAGAGGGATATTAAAGTCACAACAACAACAACAAACAACAACAACAGCCTGTTAATTCCCACTGCTGGGCTAAGGGCCTCCTCTCCCTTCGAGGAGAAGGTTTGGAACATATTCCACCACGCTGTTCCAATGCGGGTTGGTGGAATACACATGTGGCAGAATTTATATGAAATTTGTCACATGCAGGTTTCCTCACGATGTTTTCCTTCACCGAGTGAATTATAAAGACAAATTAAGCACATGAAAATTGAAGCTTGCCTGGGTTTGAACCCGCAGTCATCGGTTAAGATGCACGCGTTCTAACCACTGGGCCATCTCGACTCATTAAAGTCACACCAGTATCATTTAAGTCACCGACCCCACAAGTACAAATTGCTCATATAGTTTCAAAAACTAGAAAATCTGATAATAGCCGAAAACAGCTGAACATTTATTTAAAATTCGTAACTAAGAACTCAGTCTACTTACAAATCATTCTGTCAATCCACATTTAAATATAAAAAAATAAAAACAATGAAAATCAGTTACTTTGTTTACTGTACAGCATATGCAATAACAGATTAAAATTATAACATCTCTTTGAGTCGAGGCTAAAATTGAATACATAATTGAACCGTAATTTGTACTCTATAACGCGACGCAATCAAAACGCCAGCCGAGATAACTACTGTATTCTATTTGTGCGTTATGAACGAGGTTACCAAATAACAACGTATAGTTTACAGGACAGGGTACTTTTTATTTAATTTACATTTTACACACCACGTCCTATAAATAAATAAAAATAATAAAACAACAATAACAACAACAGCCTGTAAATTTCTCACTGCTGCAAGGCCTCCTCTCCCCTTAAGGAGAAGGTTTGGAACATATTCCACCACGCTGTTCCAATGCGGTTGGTGAAATACAAATGTGGCAGAATTTCTGTGAAATTCCTCCTCATGTTGTTTTTCCTTTACCGCTGAGCACGAGATAAATTATAGATACATGAATATTCATTATTCAGTGGTACTTGCCTTGGTTTGAACCCATACTCATCTGTTAAGATGCATGCGTTCTAGCCAATGGGCCATATCGGCTACAACTAATAAAATATTTGAATTATTATTATATATTCGTCAGAGATTCGATGTGTAGCGAAATTTGGTTATGGCGGCACTGATTTCAACACAAGGTCACAATGACTCAAGCTAGGTTGCGGTCGTTGAAGAGAACAGTCATTCAAAATCAAGAGCTCGGGCTGAGTGGACGTTCAAATTTAAATGTCCTTTGAAATAACTTTGTATCAGTCATAAAACTTACTTTTTTTACCAACATTGTTTCTTATATTCTATCGAGAAGATGCAAAACACGAAATATCGTTCTAGTTTTAATTGTGGGTGAGCCAAAGGTGAGTGTAACTACACAGACGTAATGGTGGCTTTCATATTCAATCGCCAATATAGTTACCTAGGGGGTCAATTTAATGGAACCATTATAATTGAACAAATATAGTAGTTAAATAAGATTTATTCTTCGTACCTGTAATATATGTAATCTATATATACAACAACAACAACAACAACAGCCTGTAAATTCCCTTTGCTGGGCTAATTTTATATTCCACCACGCTGTTCCAATGCGGGTTGGTGGAATACACATGTGGCAGAATTCCTATGAAATTTGTCACATGCAGGTTTCCTCACGATGTTTTCCTTCACCGCACACGTAGTAGAAATTTACCCGCGGGCTCTTATATAAAATTAAATACTTAAAGTAACAGCCTGGCAATGCCCTACTGCTAAGCAAAGGAGGCTTTTTCAGCAGTAGGATTCAATTTTGAGGAGAAAGCTGATCGGTACACGTGGCAGATTTACCACCACATGTAGGTTTCTTCACGGTATTTTCCTTCAACGCCATGAACTAAGCACATGAGTACGGATTCAATCTTAGAATGATTTGATATGATTCATGTTTTACAACTGGGCGATCAAGATTCTAGGTAATCACCAAAAAAAAAAATCAGCACTGTTTAACTGGTTTCGAAAGTCCAAACTTCGGTTAAAAAACATGGCCATCAAGAAATATTTCTGGAAATAGGGACAGTATCCGGTCCGTCCGACGGTCGCTCCTAATTTGATAACTGTTTGTTGAAGTTTGCGCTGATGAATGATTTGTCTACGCACATAGTGGAGGCTGTTCCAAGGCCTTATGTAATACATCAAACGTTTTGTTTGCTTATACAATTCGCTGACGGTTGCTTATAAACGTGTTTAACTTGGAACTCAAAGTTAAGGGTTAAATAGAATAATAGTTTAGAATTCATTAACAGTAGTATAGCTCGCTCGAGTTGAGGAGGGAGGGTGTGACATTTGCAATTGGTGTAAGTGGCCTAGACACAATGGCGAAAATATGAAACTTTTTTATTTTGTCATGTTGGTATATATTTTATAGGCTTACCTCGTTAGTAGTGGCCAGATCCTTAGGTCCAGGAATAAACTTAAACCCCTAGTAGGGACAGTACAAATTATTTGGTTTTAATATCCCTCCAACACTTATATATGAAACTACTTTAAAATTCATACTATTAAATGCACTGCCGAACCAAATAAAGGGAACCCAAGAGGTAGCACGGCAGGTAATACATAAGGCTTCTCGATTTTGATGAGAAGTTTTGAAGCATATTCAATGCTGTTCCAATGCAGGTTGCCAGATACACGTGTCCAAGATTTCAGTAAAATTAAACTCTCACAAGTTTCCTCGCAATGTTTCCTTTCCCATTGAACACGAATCAATTATAACCACAAATTATGCGTCTTCAATTTCAATGATGCTTCCCTGGGTCAACCTCGCAAACTCTAAGATTCACCTGCTCTAACCAAGTTCATTATCGAGACAAACTATACCGTGTATATTATGAGCAGAAATTCAATTGGGTCACTATTTTATTGATGTAGTACGTTAACATAATTTTTGCCTAATGTTGTCTTAAATTTTCGCGATTATTACACATTGAAATAAAACTAGTTATAACGGATTTGAATCGCTTACAGTCTACCCGTGATCACGAACACTGTAAAGTGCTCGAAACGTCGGGATGTCAAAAATAATTAATATACGCGATTCAAATCCGTTATAACTAGTTTTATTTCAACAATTTTTGTCTTCGTTCGACCTCAGATTCCAACTTATTGGATGCAAAATGGTCCAAATACAAAGTTTCAATTAACTAACTGTTAGGAATAGTCCTAAGTTTGCTATATAACGCTATAGCTGGGCAGATTGTTCCTTGTGAGCTGACGTCAGAAAGAGAAGCGCCGAACAATCATTGGGATAGAGCAGGAATAGGATGACGACTCGTGACAGCATAGCAGTGCTTACAACCCTCAAGAAATATTCAAAAGCCGTTAGCTCTGACCTCTCTCGGTCGTGGTGTATTTGCTCAAGGGCAAGGAAGAAAGAGATCACTTGTGTTTACACCCACAACTATGCACTTTAAAAAAGCGAATAATAAATGAGATTTTTTCACATGTAATTAAAAACCAAACTCTTGCATCACAAAAGATTTAATTATACGATATGAAATTAATTTAATAATCATATATTTAGAAACACCGATTACTCAATCGAGGCAACGTAAAATGTAATTAACGGTGTTATTTAGAAAGCCTAATAATCAAGCGTTACCAATTAAATTGTATGAAGTTAATGAAAATGTATATATGTATGAGGGATATGGGAAATATTCGTGTATTGTTTTTTATTAAATATCTATTGCAATGACATACACTGACAATGACACTTCAATTAATTCTTTTTTTTTGTTTGTATTTATATGTTATATGTAGCCATTATTGGAAAATAACTGATTCTGAATAAAATAATTTTTTGGTGTATTAAGCTCATCATTCTTATCTGTTATCTTAAACAGGTAGGTATACTGTCAAATGGGTTACCTGATAGTAAATGGACACAAACGGCCAGAAGGACTTTTTACAGTAATACCCTGCTTTTAAGAATTCACGTCAAATATTCAAAGAGTGATATCAATAGTCCTATATTTTGTAGGCTCACAAAAAGTTGGTGAAAACGAGACCGCTATGCTGGCCTTGTTGTAGTCAGAATTAGTAAGACAGCATCCAAGTAGTGAGAAAACGGTAATTTGACCGTACTTAATAGTAGCTGACTGTCAGAATCTAAAATACATTACAAGTTACAAATGAATGGTACTCAACCAGAAGATGCACGATTCCCCCCATCAAGTGACAGATATATGGAAACTATAATATAAAATAATATGAATTTACATTTCGTTCTATATAGATCTTTAAAATTATATACTTTTTTAACTTTAAATAAATTTTGTACAATATTCAAGTTCAGATATTGTATAAATCGTTCAATAGGTATTTCATAAAACGCATGAATAGTTTAATTAATATGTTCTATCAATCGATTAAGAAAGATTTCGAATGAATTTAAAATGTGTTATGTAATCCCTGATATGCAAACTAAAAAAGGTCTTATTTCGTTCTACATAAAGTTGTTTTGTTTGTTCTATTGTTAAGTATAAATGAATAAGTTGTTTATAAAACCTTAGTTATTTACTTCCAACTCGAGGAAAGTTATTTTTATTTTTGTTTCATGACTCATGTTTGTACGTGATTCAAGGTATACAATAGCGAAATAAAATTATCCGCACTGTTTTGGGGTTTTCAGTTTACTTTCAGAAGCTAAGAATTGGTAGTAGGGTTTTGCTTGTTTTAGTATCGAATGATACCTACCATCGGCGGTAGAATGTCATATATACTGCCGTCCTAATTGAGACAACTGTAACTGCACAAAACATGATTTCGAGATAATGGCGCTTAAAGTTTTTTACCGAAAATTTGGTGTCACTACTCTTAATAACAATTTTTACCTTAAGAGAGTTACCTATAACCGAAGCATTTTTCTTTAATTAGTAGTAGGGTTTTTCAATTCGGTCCTCTTCTACGTCGGTTTTTCTACCGACTCCGAATTGTTGTGTTTCGATTCGAAGAGTGAGTGAGCCAATGTCACTGCAGGCACAAGTTACATCTTAGTTTCCATGTGTGGTGGCGGATTAAGGAATGGTTAGTATTTATAACAGCGCCATTTTCTTAAGGTGGTGTGGACCATGTAGCATCAGGTGTCTCATTTTCACCCGTCTGCCTATACAGAAAAAAACTATAATCGAAATCAAAAGATGTATTTTTTTTTTCAATCTTTATTCAAATAGGCTTTTACAAGCATTTTTAAATCTTAATTTAACAATTATATTAAGTGAAGCTACCATTTCAGAATGTAGATTCCACCGAGAAGAACCGGCATAAACTCAGTAGTTATTATTTTTATCAACATTAGTCAATTATTTAAGGATTTTATATTTTGTGTACAATGCAGATACATCACATATTAATTTAACTGTCAACATATGATAACTCATTGGCTGTTATTGTTGCGACAATATCTATATAACGTGTTATACCAATGTTGTCGCTAAAATCCTCTGTTATAATATGCAATCGCGATGCAAACTATTACGTACAACAAGATAAGCACGTTATCGGATTTTGTACACGGCTCATTAGCGTTGATAGCATACCGTGATGCTGCGAACTGATCTACTTAGCTGTTACATATCCTGGAAGGATATGAAAGTAATGGCTTTAATCTGCGTATAAGTACTATATTGATCTCAGTGGACAAACATGGGGCTTATGGGCCTTACGTAACGTTACGTAAAAGATTGTCATTGTCCCACTGCTGGGCTTAACACTCCCTTTGAAATCAAATCAAATCAAAAAAATACTACCACCGTTTCGGAAAGCAGCTTCTAGCGAGAAGAAACGGCAAGAAACTCGTATAGTTGCTCTTTTCAAATAAACATATTTGCAATGCTGTTATTTACAGTAATTGGTGTCCTATGATGGAACCCGAGCCTAACTCCAGGCGTTTCTTTGTAAAAAGTAGTCTTTTAATGAATAATTTATTTATTAGTTGATTATATTTTCCGGTATCTTATTATGTATGTGTATACCATTGCCCAAAAACGTTCTATTTACCGTATACAACGGGGGGTTACAAGTTTATTCTTATTTCTTGTATTAATAGTAGGTATATCAGCATTGATGGAATATTTTTTTATATTCTTTTGTAAAAAGGAGGTTTGGTGTCTACGTAACCACGGTACTCCTCCAATATAATCCACATATGACATGGTTTATACACATGTAACAGAACTTAATTGAAATTGAAAAAAAAAGCACACGCAGATTTCCTCACGATGTTTTCTTTCATCGCAGAGCACGAGATTGATTATAAACACAAATAAAGCACATGAAAATTCAGTGGTACTTCCCTGGGTTTAAACCCGCAATCATCTGTTAAGATGCACGCGTTCTAACCACTGGATCATCTCGGCTATCTTTACTCATCATATTACAATCCACTATCGTACGTGAGTCAATAAAAAATATGATAACAATGTACCTGCGTACTCAATGGTATATCTCGAATGATCTGACTGAGACAAAATTGTAAGAAACTATTGCTGTTACTTGGTATATTTTTTATGCCAGTTAGTTCACAACAATTTATGAAATTATTATTCGAAAGTAGGGTCTCGTTGTTACGCCCTTGTGGATTCAGAAGTGTAAACAATCTAAAAGACAAAAGTTTTGGGGTCGTCAGTTTTTACCTTCTTGGCACAAAACATTTTACAAAAAAAACTTTCTTGGACCATAAAAAAATAGAATATATTTTGTTTTGGAAAACACTTGAATTTAATAACAGATCACTCGCGTACCTTAACGTATAATAATAGCAACTAATTTGCTACTAATACTTTTTTTTTTATAAATAAAAATTGTTGTTCCCACAACGTTATAACTCATAACAATATTAATATTGTCAGCATAAATTATATACTCATTCAAGTACTGCTATAATGAAAAAAACTGAACCGCTGTCGGGATAAGGCCTCCTCATCCATTAAGGAGAGGGTTTTGGAGCATATTCCACTAAGCTACGTCAATGCGGCTTGGATACACATGTGACAAAATTTCGTTGAAATTATCACATGCAGGTTTCCTTACTATGTTTTTCTTCACATGAATTACAAACACAAATTAAGCACCTGTAAATTCAGTGACAATTTGAACCAGCAATCATCGGTTAGGATGACTAACAACTGGGCCATCTGGGCTCGGTAGTAGCATTCTCGCCTGCCATATTACAAACCCAGTCAATATGCTTTACAAACTAGGTAGCGTTTTGGGTAGTTGAAACGCGCTAACGGTTTACATTTGTCAGATCGTAAAAGGCCAACGGATACCCTTCTTTAGTGTCTATGATCTAGTTTACAAAAGGGTGGCATGTTATTAAAATAAAGGCAACTAATAGAATATGATATCATGAGATGTGTGTAAAAAATATTAAGTAAAAATCTTAAAACATATCTCAGCTATCCATACCGATTTCACTACAAGGTCCCGGGTTCGATTCCCGGGCGAGTCGATGTAGGAATAGCTTATAAGTTTTCTATGTTGTCTTGGTTCTAGTCATTTTCCATAACACAATTGCTTTAGCTACTGACATTGGGATCAGGGTAATGTATGTGATGTTGTCCAATATTTATATTTATATTATATCATTTAAATATGGTTATTGTGTGTGAATTATAATTATATTTTGTTAATATTAAAACTTAAAGAAAAAACAATTTATTATCTTGTATTTTTAAACATTTTGGGTAAATATTTGTCTATAAAAAATATCAAGAATTATAAACAATGCAAAAATTTTTATACAATATGAAAAAGAAACCTGAAAGAAAATTTCATGATAAATTATTCACGACGATTTTTCAGCAGAAAATCATGCCCTATCATAGAGTATGAGAATATCCTAAAACAGAAAAAAATGTCGAAATTTTGGAGCCCCACTTACGATAATCGAGGAAATCCTATTCAACTTGGTTAACACAACCTTATCTAACAACCTACACAATTTTTTAGTATTTTTCGCACTAAATTTCCGCTCCTTTAATTCATGTAGCATATTATCATGATAAAGAGATATAAATGAGTAGAAACTACCAGTATACTAGGTCATTTTCAAGCCTTACCATGCTGATCGCACCGCGACACTAAACGAGGCTCACATAAACGCCCTGTATTCCGATGATAACTGTGGCAGTAATAGTGTTGTCGTCTAATCGTGGAGATACAACGACACTAAGTGTTGCCAATACCCTGCCCTTTGAAGGACATTTACCTCATAGCTGGTGCACGTGATCTTGATCTTATTCGAATTTATATCGAGTCCAACACTAATATCGCTCTCAATATTATAAAATTGTCAGGAAATCGAAGACATGATATTTGAGTTTACATTGACTCTATATCGAGTGCAATGAATTTCAATATAAACAAAAGCATTATCATAATCCAAAAAAGCTCACACATGGAGTTAATAGATCTCTTAAATTTACTTGATTTCAAATCGCCTTATGAGACGGTTCTCGATAACTTTTGAAGATCAACTCACATGAGGAGGATATAAACAACAAATAGGGTCTGTAACTTAGAGAAGAACTTTATCATCTTTCTTGAAAAACAGTACCTACTAACTCCTCACTACAGAAAATTTTCAGGAGCGGTGTCCAACCTGCCTGCAGCAATTATTTTCATCCGCTCGCATCGTTGTTAAAGGTTTTCAACAAGCATCCTAGGCTCACCTTAGTCAACGTCTAGGTGTTCTCGCAGTAATGGTTCATGATAGTGTTCGCTGATCGTCTACACAGATCCCCGCTAGTTAGTTTTAGGACGAGGTAAGCAATCCATGACTCATTTCTACAATATTTTTAATTATATGTTGACCACCCTGTGATAATTTCCCAGAACTATCTCCAGGGTTACAGTTTTCTCCCCCTGTCTTCGGGCTTCTATTAGCCCTGGTATCTGCCTGTCAATATGATTTAACTCTTTTTCTATTTCAACGATGTGATGGTCCAGTCTTACCATTCATTAATGGTACTTTTCTAAAACAAATTGGTAGAGTTCCATAGTTCGATGATTTATCCCATCCGTTGTTCCGTCGCTACAGGGGTCGTAATTAGTGGATATGCCAAGAAACTTTAGGAGTACAGCACAAATTTGCCACGCTGGCCGTATTGGTGAGCACAGAATTTGAAGTAGAGTAATACTCCATTTAAAAAAATATATTTCATGCACATTATTGTTCACAGAGTAACAGATGTCCACACCTCTCTTCTAAAATAAAAAGTGCGTGACAAAAACAACGTAATCAAACATTTTTTTTTTCTGCCAATGTTTCCATCCGGAGCGGAGTTTTTCATTAAATATATCACCGACCAATTTGCATGCATTATTTGCATTATTTAGTAAGTCGCGGCGTGCGAGCGAATCCAAATCCGAATATTATGCAAATTTCGGTCCCTTTTCAAGGCTCTCGCTTGATACGAGAACATTCGTCACGGAAACAAGTAAGGAAGTGTTGGGAGTAAACTTATGAAAATATCAAATTTACACTTAATAAGCTGGACAACCTCGGATTTATGAGAACCAAATTGATATTTATTATATAAAGGGTAATTTAATGCATCGCAGATATTTTACCTAGTTTCTACAAAATCCTGGTTTGAAGATTGATTGAGTCAGGAAACCTACAAGCATAATATCTTTCCTTAGTATCCATAGCCGGTGGATCGGCGATGTAAGGAGATGATCACTTATCCAATAGTCAATCAGCCTCATTATTTCAAATTACAAACACAAAGTGGTAGAATATGTCATGACCATGACTAAACGGTACCATCTCAGACGAGCTTGTACAAAGTCCTCTACCAAGTAAGCTCTAGTATGTACACTTTGGATTACATGAATACGCAAAGTTTGCCATAATATTATTCACAAGACGAGAAAAACAAACTCCGTTATATTAACATTAAATTACAAAATATAAGACAATATTTACGGAATAAACTTAACGGTCTCTCAAATTAACATGAATGAACAAATTTTCAATATAATTTTATCATAAATTATCTACGACATGTATAACAAAACATCACGAAACGACCGTTCTGACCGAAGCCCTTAAGATTTAAGACTTGCTTGTAAAGTTTAGACAATATCTATTATAAACTCTAACTCGTTCGAATAAGGTATATTATTGTCTGAGAGATGATAAGCTCAGGAGACCAAATTAGCATAATACTCGTTTATGGACGGACGACTGCTTTCGGATGTTCATATTAAATGTTACGGTCTAAAAGTAATAATTATGGAAATTCGATGCCAGTTTATTGCTCCTTGCGAATAATTGAGACTAGTATTTCAGCTTTGAAAGTCACCACATAGCTGAAGGAGACGGCTATTTTAATTATATTCTTGCGAGTTATATTAGCATTCAAATGATGGCTCGACTCATGATGCTGATGTTCCATCAGAGTACTTTACGAGTGAAAAAATCACCACTTTTTTAAATTTTTAACTCAGGATTTATGGACATGAGAAATCTTAATACTGAATCTCTAGACTTTTCGGTAAAATTTACATTTTGACATTTCGTAGCCTTCCTTATCCTCTAAAATTAGAAATACTAATTAAGTAATGCATATTTTGTTAGCTGGCTGAAGTAGCATTGCATTGGGTTGGTCACATATGTGGTAGTGGTGTTGGAGTAGGCGAGTCCCAGCGCACACCACTGATCCTCAAACGTAGCGTAGAACCGCAAACTTTAACGCTCTTTGGCAGAGACCTAGGTCAACAGTGGGTGACGATTCACTGGCGCAAGGAAGTTACAAATCCGTTGCGATCGATAATAATAAAACTAAAATTGTGAAATTTAGTACACCAAATGTACAAAATGTAAAAGCCGATGTACTCATCAACGGGGAATCAATGGATCCAATTGATTCTGCTGAGTTTCTTGCCCTCACTGTTGATGCCAAGTTGCAATGGGGCCCCCATATTAACGGATTGGCGAGAAGACTGAGTTCTGCGGCATTCGCGGTCAAAAAAATTAGATTATGTACCGATGTTGATACGGCTCGCTTAGTATATTTCAGTTACTTTCACAGTATAATGTCATACGGTATTGTGCTGTGGGGCAACGCAGCCGCTATCCATACCATATTTGTGCTACAGAAGAGGGCTGTTCGGGCAATCTATAACCTAGGAGCTAAATTTAAAGAAATCAAGATATTGACTGTTGCTTCTCAATTTATATTCTGTAATGTTATGTATGTACGAAAAAATATTAATGATTTCATGAGAAAATGAACTCATAACATTGGTACAAGGAACAAACACAAACTTGTTACTCCTATTACTCGACTGCATAGAGTCAGTAACTCCTTTGTGGGGCAATGTATACGGTTTTCCAACAGGATCCCAGAAAGCGTTCAAAATGCCTCTGTTGCCAAATTTAATTTAAAATTATTAAGGAACGCTTGTGTGCAAAAGGTTATATTATACAATTAATGAGTTTATGATCGATAGCACACCTTGGGAATGAAATGATCGCCTCCTGGCTATTTCATCTCATATTAAATTGTTTATTTATATAATACATAAGACAAACAAAAAAAAACCCGCTGAGTTTCGCCGGTTCTTCTCAGGTCAGGGTATTTTCTTTTCCGAACCGGTGGTAGTGTTTCAATTGACCATCAATAAGAAAGTGTAATGCTTCTATATTGAATAAAGTTATTTGAGTTTGAGTTTGATCTTAAAACGAAAAAAATATCCGATAGTACAATGCAGATTAAAGCAAAACCCAAAAGATACTAAGATGGAAACTTGACTGAATTTAAATCCGTGAATTTAAAGGTGTACGTAATTCTTTTACACGAATACATTCTTTTAAATGTTTGTTTAATATATTGAGCACGTAAAATTTCAGTGGTCTTTGCCTTTATTTGAACCCACTCTATCTCGGCTGAAATGCTTTTTTATTTAAGATGCTTACAACTATATTATGTATATTCAGAATAATATCGATATTTCTAACAAAACCGATTACAATCATTGTATAGACGTGAATATACTTGAATTAAGACTATTTTGATTTTAACTGGCTGACTTTGATGATAGGGCTTTGTGAAAGCGGGTGCACCAAAGCTGTCTTCCAGGAATTCGGGACGACGCCTAATGTGTAGGATTGCCGGAAAAGTCGCGTTAAGACCGGTGCCAACTCGGGAGCACACGTCCGTAGCACGATTGGAGGGATGCTATCGGGTCGACTTATGAATTTCCAAGAAAACAAGTGCTTTGCGAACTGCAATTTGCCGGAATTTAACCTCCGGCATCGTGGTATCACACAGCGGAATTGTCGGTGGAGACTTTCCTTGGTCATCCAGAGTCGAGTTCGACGCGAAGAAAGAGCCTAAAAATCAGCTTTTTCTTTCGCGGTATGGGCCAATGACTCACCGTGCCTGTGCAGAGATGTAAAAGAAGGCTGACAGAAATTCCCTAAGACAGCCTTAGCAAGAGACCAGAACGTATGTGTTCCTGAAGGGAGACGCACCAGTCTCTCGCCAATTCTGCCAATGTACTCCGTCTACACCCTAGCAATCACGTTTTTGAGGGACCTAAAGGTAGAGTTATATTCCTTTTTGAATGCGCTGGTATTTACATCACGAGACGCAGATGCATTAGCCCAGGTTTGATAGCGTTCCCACTTTCGGCGTGATGCCGTTTTGCAGAAGCGACCAAACCAAGGCTGGGACTTGCCACCGATGGGTACTGCAGAGTAAGGAATGAATAGTTCCATACCCTGAAGCACCACATCGGCAACAGAGTCAGCAGCAGCGTTCGGATCATCCGGCGAGAAACAAATCTGCCCCCATGGGTAAGATGAATCAATGAAAAAAAAAGACCGCATCCCATCCCAATCTGCTGACTTGTAGTGCCATACTCGTCGGCACCCAACAAAGCGAGGCCGTGAGTACCGCACAACTGGCACTGTACTCCGGACGAGATATTCTACCGCCAAATAACAGTACTGAATATTGTTGTGTTGCTGTTTGAAAGGTGAGTGAGCCAGTGTAACTACAGGCGTAAGGGACATTACATCTTAGTTCCCAAGGTTAGTGGAGCAAGTTTAAGTTGAGCATTGGCGAAGTAATGAATGGTTATTATTTCTAACAGAGCCAAACAGTCTATGGGCGGTGGTGACCACTTACCAGCAGGTGGTCCATATGCTCGTTCGTAAGCCAATAGCATAAAAAATTACCCTCAAACACTTCACGAGTACAAAACATAGTAGGGGAGTGAAATGATAAAAAAGAACTATATTTTAATATTTTTTTAATAAAAATATTATACATTTCACTTTATAACCTTAAAATCTATTTCAATTAAACTTTCATAAAAATGTACGGTTGGAAAAACAAATTTATTTGAAAAGCGACTTTCATCGCACCTAATTCATTTTCAAACGAAACAATAAATATACAAGTTTTAAAATAATTCATTAAAACTGTAATTTATTTGTATTATGACAATTACTTTAATTAATAAAAATGTAACGATTAAAATTAGTTTTAAAAACAATTTTAAACAATTATCTTCATTAAAGTTTAACAAAATTTCGAAATAACAACAGAATATAAATAAATAAAGTTAAAACAAATATCAAAAAATTATTTTTTTCATAATAAATAAAAATAATGCATAAGATAATGGACACATTTATCAATCACAGATAAAATAAATTTTAAAGTAGAATTCGAGTATAATCTTAACTTACAGATTAAAAAAAAAAAACATTTTAATTTTAAAATAATGACAACGTTTTGTGACAGATGTTTTAGCGGGAAATAAGTGTAAACGGGCTTCTACAGATTGTCAAAAAGTTGATGTATCGAAATTGATTCAACGTAAAATTAATTTGATTGAAAAGATTTTTGTTGCATCTATTTGCAGTTGATTAACAAAAATTGAGGTTATTGATAAAACAATTAATCCCGAAGTTGACCTTGAAAAGTTTTTAAGTAATTAGCAATGAAAATCTTACAAATTATTCAATGCAGCGTAAGGCACGTTTATTAGTTATGTGTAGTTTAATATTGGTTTTTGGAAGACGGTGTATTATTAATCTGAATCCATGGGCAGTAAGATACATGATTGGAATTGAGACAGAAGTAGATTGAGATTCACCAACGGGTATTAGCACCATGGTTGGGTTTAAAAAGACCTATGTTGCAATGGTCTTAAAAATAAGCTTTGAATTGTATTCTGAAGGCCATTCTTTTGAAGTAATTTAAATTAATACTGAATTTATTTTCAATATTGATTTCTCACTCCCAATAACATACACAATTATTATATTAATAGCTCAATTATTTTTTATATCAAAATGGCCGTTTAAAAAATCCACTTTCGGAAATGAGATTAAAGTTTGTTCGATTAGTATTAAATATTGAACGCTCATTGGTCGAATATCATTTCATAATTATGAACTGACCAATGAACAGTTAGAATTCAAAAATAGTTTATCAAACATTGACCAACGTTTTAAAAACTCGTGTTAACTGTAAAATTGATACAATTAAATTGACTTTTATGTAATAATTTTTCTTTGTTTTAAGTATTCTCTTATATTTTGCCGTTATATATCAAATATACTTTTATAAATGAAAGTTGAACTCAAATTAAACTTTCAAATTTTCCCTGTATTACACCCAAACGAAGTTTTACTTCAATGAATAGTTTTAAACTATTCTAGACAACTACTAGACACTATTCTTGAATATTTTTCTCTTATTTCAGCCACCACTAGTTAGAAGTACATTTTTGACTTGACAGTTTTTTAAGCAGTAGTGCAATCTTCAATCAAAATTTTATTTAATCTTTCAAACTGAAATGATCACACTTACTAAAAAGAAATTATAATGGGTTGTATATACTTTAAACTTGTATGGTAAATGCACATAAACACATTGCATTTCAGATCCAATCTTAAAAAACGATATTTCCGGTCCCATACAAACATCCATACATATATGTATGTATGTAAATTTTATTCCACAATTACTTTGTAATGTCTGAACATATTATGTGTCACTAGCTTTAAATGGATCAATTAATTAATTCAGAACATTTGGGTGTTTAATCCTTCATAAGGTTAAATATTATAATGATTTTTTTTTCTTTTAAATTTACACTAAGTTTCAAATTACTAGAGAGATTGCTTCATTTATCCTTGTACAAACATTGATATGACCATATGTTATCACAAAACTTCGATATTGACTGGAGAATAAGTATTATGCAATTTAGTTCCTTATCACGATGTACTAACATCTATTTTCCCACTTCTCGTCCAGGCCTGTCATTTCGAGGCTGTCTTCAGACTTGTAGTCCGTCGGTTCGTATGTGACATGGCCCTTGTCCTCGTCCAGCGCTCGTTGCAGGATCGCCTCCAGTTTCGGCTGCACATCTCCAAGCAGAGCCCTCTGTGAGGGCTCGGAGGCCCAGCACGACTCCATCACCTCCCAGCACTCGTCCGAGAAATGGGGAAGGCGTTCCGGGCGAAGTCCTAGTGCAAAATTATATTTTGTTATTGTGACATGGAGTCGAGATGGCCCAGTGGTTAGAACGCGTGCATGTTAAACGATGATTGCGGGTTCAAACCCAGGCAAGCACCGCTGATTCATGTGCTTAATTTGTCTTTATAATTCATCTCGTGCTCAGCGGTGAAGGAAAACATCGTGAGGAAACCTGCATGTGATAAATTTCATAGAAATTCTGCCACATGTGTATTCCACCAACCCGCATTGGAACAGCGTGGTGGAATATGTTCCAAACCTTCTCCTCAAAGGGAGAGGAGGCCTTTAGCCCAGCAGTGGGAATTTACAGGCTGTTGTTGTTGTGACATGGTTCTCGAAACGTGTTAATTATTAGCTAATAGTTATAGTACGACACAACTTAGATGTAGCATCGGTAAAATTCGTAAAACCGATTACATCCGAATTAAGTACGCCGTCCCAAATTATCAGTTTTTATTGTGAATATGATTTTTACACCAACGTAACAACATGTAAGATTATATGACCATATCAATTCGCTTTCTCGGGTTGAACTGGCGCGAGAATATATAGCGACGAATAGCGTCGAATGGCGCGATAGGGAGCAATTTTATATTGGTTGTGTAAATCGCCAGTAGTCGGTTTTACGAATTTTGCCGATGCTACATCTAATTTGTGTCGTGCTATATCATACCAAAATGGTATGACAGATATACAAAACAAATGCTAAATGGGTGAGTATAACAGGACTAAATATTATAATAGGAATGCCTTATGAAATTTAGGTGAGCTCTAATAGGGAAAAGTTCAATTTATTTTTTCAATAGGTCGAAATTGGCAATGAGAATATGGACCAAAATTCGCTTCTTTTTATTGTATGTATTTATGGGTATATAGGTATTTAGGTATTTAGTTTATAATAGTAATTGAACCTGCTATGCTATTAACTTAAAAAAATCAAGGGATGACTTATGTTAAGGTGTTCGGAGAAAGACATTTTAAAAAATATTTATTTTTTTTAAATTAACAAAATTATATATTTTATTAATTAATTACATTTGACGTATATATCTAATGCTATTACAAGACTGATTTTAAATTCTACTATTAATTATTTATGAAAACAATATGGAATGTGCGTGTAAGCAGTTTCATTGTGTTCTATATTCCATCGTCAGCGGTGTGTGCAGGGTTATTGCACTATAAGTGACTTTATTTTTTTATTTAAAATATAATACTAATAAAGTGGCCACATTACCTCTTTTCACTTTACTCCACAATTGTTCTTTGTTTTGGAATGATTCAAAAGCAGACGGCAGTTTGATGTTCCCGGCACACAAGTACCTGCAAATTAAGTTTCAAAAGTATGTCTTTTGTATATTTGACGCGGGACAGATTGTAATCTAACAGCTTAACTTCGATAGATTGCAAACATAGCGAGAAATAATGCGTTAAATTGCAATCACATTTCATGGTTCACAATATTTCGACAGTTTACAATTTGTCTCGTCAGATAGTAATCTAACGAATTTTGTAATCTTACGGTGATATATATGCATATTAAAAAATCAAACTAAGTATACTTTTAAATAAAACTAGTTATTACGGATTTTTAATCGCGTATATTAATTATTTTGGACATCCCGACGTTTCGAGCACTTTACAGCGTTCGTGGTCACGGGTAGACCGATTAAAAATCCGTAATAACTAGTGTTAGATGACGAATGAAAGTACTATTGATCCAGGAAACTCAAATTTTATTTGGAACATTGCTTTACATATTGTAACAAAAAGAAAACATCTATAGCGCGAATTAAAATCCTACTAATGCCATCTATTAATGACAACTAATAAAATAAGTTGATAAATTTAAACATGAACATGCCGCCCGCCAAAAGGCGTTAGGCCTTTTAACTAATAACTATTTAAAAAAACAAAAAAAGAAACTAGTTACATTATACTATAAACTTTAACTAATACATAAAATATTTTACTAATCCTCAATTGGTAATAAACACAGCTTGTGAATAGGACGTTTAACGATAGTGTTCTTACATTTTACACTAACAACACGGACATAGCCATCTGCCCCAGGATGTGTGGCAACTACACGACCCAATAACCACTTAGACGGAGGAAGTCTATCATCTTTAATAAGAACAATATTGTCAACCCCTATGTTAGTTTGAGATCTCATCCATTTATGACGGTTTTGTAACTCAGTTAAATATTCTTGACTCCATTTACGCCAAAAATATTGTAGTTTTTGTTGTAAATAAGTCCATCTATTATTGTAAGAATATACAATATTTTCATTGCAAGTTTCGTCAGGAATTGTAATTAGTGGCTCACCGATTAAGAAATGTCCCGGTGTTAATGCAAATAATTCATCATTATCATTTACAGTAGTTAATGGACGAGAATTCAAACAACTCTCTATTTGATATAATAAAGTAACATATTCTTCATAGGTAAGTTTAGTCTCACAAAGTGTTCTTTGTAAATGAAATTTTACAGACTTAACTGTAGCTTCCCATAACCCTCCCATATGGGGTGCTCCGGGTGGATTAAATTTCCATTCAGTTGAATCTTTAGCCAACAATTCAGCTATTTCGGGTGATAAATTAATCATACTTTGTTCAAACATCTTTTTTAATTCTTTACTAGCACCTATAAAATTAGTACCACAATCGCTTATAAGTTTTTTACAGTGTCCTCTTCGAGAGGTAAATCGCCTAAAGGCAGCTATAAAGCTTCCACTTGTTAGACTTGTGACTAATTCTAAATGAACTGCCTTAACTGCTGTGCATACAAAAACAGCAATATATGACTTTTGAACTCTATTTGACCCTCGACCACTAAAAAGTTTAAGCAAGACAGGGCCTGCGAAATCTACACCGCTTATACTGAAAGGTCTTTGTTGAGTAACTCGTTCTTTAGGTAAATTACCCATTAACTGACTAGCTAACTTTGGTGAATGTCTACTGCACGTAACACATTTATGAATTACACTTTTTATAATATTTCTAACGCTAAATATATAATATTTACTTCTTATATAATTGATCATCAACTGACAACCTCCATGCATAGTTTTATAATGTGCATCAAGAACAATTAAGTATGAAAGTTTACATTTTTTATCTAGTATAATAGGATGTTTAATAGAATCAGAAAGATTAGAGTTTTGTAAGCGACCTCCAACTTTTAACAAATTATTATTTATAAACGGATTAAGCTTTGTTAATTTATTACTTTTACTTAAACCTTTATTATGTTTAATTGCTGGATTGTTGCCCTTAAGTATACTTATTTCATTACTAAAACTCCTTTCTTGTGATATCCTAATCAAAGAATACAATGAATTCTGTAATTCATAAGTTGTTAGGTAATTGAAATGTGTACATTTTTCTATTTTCTTAACTTTATATTGACATTTATAAAAAAATTTAAAACAATATGCAATTACTCTAACTAGTTTTTGTAAAGTTGAATATTTATCAAAAATATCAAAACAATTATTAATTAGATTACTATGAACTAAAACTTTTATAGGTACAAGAGTTTCTAACTCTGTGACTGGAATGTCCACTTGCTGTTTGATAAAGTTTTTATCACTATGCAACCATGAAGCTCCATTCCACCATAAATAGTGATTTGGAAGATCTAACGGGGAAATGCCACGAGAAGCAACATCAGCAGGATTCTCGTGAGAAACAACATGGTTCCATTTCTCCTTTTCTATAACATTTATAATTTCAGTAACACGATTCGCAACGAATGTACTCCAGTGTCTAGGAGGTTTTTGTAACCAGGCTAAAACAATTGTGGCATCTGTCCATGCGTATATATTATTCGAATCAATATTTAGAGTAGCCTTCACCCTCTTTATTAATTTAGCTAACAGTACAGCACCACATAACTCTAACCTGGGTATTGATATCTTTTTCACGGGAGCTACCCTTGTCTTACTCTCTATCATAGTAATTTTAATGTTTGTAGATGTTATTATTCGACTGTAAATTACAGCTGAATAAGCTATATCAGAGGCATCAGAAAATCCATGCAATTCGACTTTCAGTATTTTATCTGACATGCCAATCCATCTATCTAGTTCTATCATAGGCATTTCTTTCAATTCTTGTCTAAACTTAACCCATTCTTGATTTAATGGTTGTGGAATAATATCATCCCAATCGAGTTTATTTATCCATAACTGTTGCAGCATATTTTTAGCCTTTACAACAATAGGAGCTAACCACCCGCTAGGATCATAAATTTGAGCTATGTCACATAAAACAGAACGTTTGGTTATTTTGTCTCCTTTATGTTTAAGATCTATTTTTAACTCAAATTTATCACTGATACTATTAAACCAAATGCCTAGTATCTGTCTAGTATTTATTGTTGTTGATTCTATTTTTGGGTGATTAGACGTGATTTTGTGTAAAGTAAACCCTCCTTTTTTAAGAACTTTAATAATATCTTCTTTGAGTGCAATTGCAGCTTCAATGTCAGTTGCTCCGGTTAGTAAGTCATCGACATAAAAGTCGTTCATTATAGCTTTAATTACTTCAGGTCTATAGTTACTGTTTTCATCTTGAGCAACTTGTTTAAGAGTTTTTATAGCGAGATATGGTGCACATGACGTGCCGTATGTTACTGTTGTTAAACGATAATGTTGTATTGGATTGTCGACAGTAGGTCTCCACAAAATTCTTTGATAATTCACATCTTGTTGATCTATCCAAATTTGTCGATACATCTGTCGAATATCTCCCAGAAAGACTATAGCATGACATCTCCATCGTAACGTAACATTGCGAATATCACTTTGAAGCGGTGGTCCAATTAATAAGTTATCGTTTAATGACTTACCGTTGCTAGTTTTAGCAGAACCATTGAATACCACACGTAGCTTAGTTGTAGTATGCTGTTCGTTTATGACAGCATGGTGTGGCAAATAATATACCTGTTCACTATTGTCATCATGTGGCACAAGTTCCATATGGTTTTGGTCTAAATAATCAGCCATGAATTCCGTATATCTTTCCTTTAATTTTGGTTGTTTATCAAACCGTTTCTCTAAGATTGAAAATGATTTTAATGTTGTTGTTAATGAGTCTCCTAAGTTTGGTGGTTGAGTGATGAATGGTAATCTAACTTGATAATGCCCATCTTCTCTTTTAATTGAGTTGAATCAAAATATGCTTCACATTTCATTTCTTCATTTGTCATTACCTTTTTATTATAAATCGGTTCCTCTAGTTCCCAGAAACGACGAAGCTCTTTTTCTATATCAGTTTTTAAATGATAATTATGAACATAATTATATAAGTTATTGCTTTTATTTATACTTTTTCCTGATATCAACCTTCCAATGTAATGTTAGAGACTTTAATATATATACCATAATCTTAACTTTAAAGCTTGGATTTTGAATTGATATTATCTCAAACTCGACGAAAGCCTTGGTTACAGTTCTATTAGAATCAACTCCTACTATATTTCCTATTATAGGTGTTCTTTTGAGTCCTAAACATTGGCAAGTTGATTCAGCTACTAGTGAGGCTTGCGAACCAGGGTCTACAAGTGCACGTAATACATGTAAACTATTATCTCGTTTTGACTGCACAGATACCATTGCCGTAGCTAGTATAACAGGACAACTATCTATGGAATTTCCCAGTGTGGTAACGTCATTTGTCATCTGAGTCGGTTGTAAATTATTCGCAGTGGATGGTGCCACCGAATAACCATGCAATAATGAGTGGTGTTTTTTGCCACATTTACGACATGAAGTGGACTGTTTACAAGTTTTGACTGAGTGGCCTTTTATCAAGCAATTGAAACAAAGATTGTTCTTTTGAACAAATTCTTGTTTTGAATTCGCACTCAATTTCGCAAAGTCTTGGCATCTATATATATAATGATCTTGCTTGCAATAGGAACACGATAAGTTTGATGATATGTTTGTGGCAAAACTTTTAGTAGTAGGCATTACTTTATATTGTATGTGTTCTCTAGATTTAATGGCTTCTAAAGTTCTAAATCTAAACTCTAAAAATTCAGACATATCTTTCCAGGTTGGTAAATTGGAATTAGATTCAATTCTTTGTTCAAATAATTTATGAGATTCTGGGTCCAATTTTTGTATTGTAATATATACCACTATGTCATCCCAACTTTCTGTCGGTATGTTTAAACTCTTCAAAGTGACCAAACATTCAGAGGTGACATCTAATAACTCTTTAATAGCCTTTGCAGATTCTATGTTAATTTTTCTTTGACTGAGTAATTTTCCAATAAAAGCATTAACTATACTTCTTCGATTATCATATCTTTTGTTTAAAATTTCCCACATAATATCGTAATTATTATCAGATACTTGTATCTGCTTGACAAGACTTTCTGCCTCTCCAAATAAACTTGACTTCAAAATATTGGCATTTGTTCACTTTATTTATTTGCTTATTTTCGTGAACTAAAGATAAGAACAAATCACGAAAAGATAACCATTTTTTATAATCTCCAGAAAATTTTGGTAAGTGAATCGGTGGTAACTTCGCAACAACTGAGGTATTTTCTTCCAAATCTATATGAGTTCTAGAAGTTGTCAGCACTTTTAACTCTATCTCATTCAACCGCTCTTTTAGACGTGTTTTAAAGTCTAAGTAAACGTCTAATGTTGTGTCATAAATGTTTTCAATAAAATATGCTAACTTTTTTCTATCATCTGTTGAAACTGATGTCAAATTTGAATGTCGTTTTTGAAATTCGTCCCGATAATCTGTCAACATTTCTAGCCTAGTCTCTAAAAATGCTTTTGTTATTCGCTCCTTTGGAGATTTTTTAAAATTATCTAACATTTTTTTCATTTGCATAGAAATATCTATTTGGGTTCTCTGTAATGCTTCCATTTTAAAGTTTTATCAACTAATCACTTAGCACGAAAAGTAATGGTCACAATTTAGGCTACAAATTTTAAGTATTTTAATAGAATAACAGTTAATGTCAATGTGTTTTTAGAATTTTTACAAGTCCAAATATTGAAATTATTTTAAGTCTATATCACTTTTTTTCACCAATTGTCTATGTCCTTATTCTAGTACTTACGGTTACCAGTTCACCACTAGTCCGTTTGTATGCACTGTAATCCCGTTTTACACACACTTTGCCACACAAATCACTTCCTTTAACTTCACTATTCCTCTCACTCACTTCTATACCGTAATTCCATGGCAGCTAAGTACCATTATACACTCCGCACAATTTGCACTTTTCACACTGCACTTCGCGAACCGACTCGAATTTTCACTATTATTTAATCCGGAACGATAGGACCAATGTTAGATGACGAATGAAAGTACTATTGATCCAGGAAACTCAAATTTTATTTGGAACATTGCTTTACATATTGTAACAAAAAGAAAACATCTATAGCGCGATTTAAAATCCTACTAATGCCATCTATTAATGACAACTAATAAAATAAGTTGATAAATTTAAACATGAACAACTAGTTTTATTTAAATGTGTAATAATCGCGAAAATTTAAGATAAGTATACTTTTTTAGTACGTGAAAAAAAAAAACGTCGAGTGGGCTACCACTGCAGTCGCAAACCTGAGGTTTCGACTGCATAGTCTAACAGTTGTCAGTCATAACAGGTGTCAGCTTCAGAGTCGATGGACGTATTTGACTATCTTGAAGTTATTATCCCCTAGTGCGTACCAGAATAGGATCCCGAAGGCGTAGACGTCGACGGCGGCGCGGTAGAGGCCGGCCAGCAGCTCGGGCGCCATGTGCACGGGCGTGCCCACCAGCGAGCCCGACAGCAGCGCCTCCGCCGCGCAGAAGCCCAGGTCCGACAGCGCCGCGCGCGACCGCTCGTCCAGCAGCACATTCTTCAGCTTCACGTCGCGGTGCACCAGCCCCAGCGAGTGCAGGTAGCGGATGCCTGCCGACACCTGGCGCTTGTATACAGCTGAAACCGCACTGGACTGCAGCGGAGCGGCGCGTTGCGGCCTTCTCACTAGTCAGTGCGCAGCTAGACGACGTTGAAGATGGACGAAAGTTTTGCAAAAGTGATCGCGGTGTCTTTACCATGTGAAGAGGCAGGAAAGTTGGAGAAAAGGAAATGTATGAAATCTACATGGATACATGACATCCCACGTTCTAGCTACAAAGAGGGAGAATACCACGAACTTTTTCCACGACTCCTGAAAGACACCGTTTGTTTTCATACTAGTTTGAGAATGTCAAAAGAAAAATTCATATCGATATCAATCTCGTCCATCGTGCGTCGTCTTGTTTGGCCGCTAGTTGAACTCGAACTGAGTATATAACATTCGGCCGCGCCGCGCCGCTAGCTATAGCGCACTGGCGGCAGCGGCGCGGCGCGGAGCGGCAAAATATTCTTTGGTGGCCAAACAAGCCGCGCCGCGCCGCTAAAGTGCGGTTTCAGCTTAAGTGAGCCAGCGGAGGCGAACCCCCCCCCCCGCGCGCACGCACCCTCCACGATGTCGCAGGCGATGCGCATGCGCTGCGCGAAGCTGAGGCCGGCGCGCACGGCGGCGTGCAGGTCGCGCGCGCGGCGCTGCGAGACGAGCAGCACGCCGGGCGCGCCGCCGCCGCCGCGCTGCACCAGCGAGCCCAGCAGCCGCACGATGCGCGGGTGCGCCGGGATGCTCCTACAAACACGCCGCCGGTATCATCTCATACCCCGTACAAGTTAGCCTGATCTTTTTGACAGACGGTAGCCTACTGAGCTCTACTTGGTGGTAGGGTACAAGTTAGCTTGATCTGTTTGACAGACGGTAGCCTACTGAGCTCTACTTGGTGGTAGGGTACAAGTTAGCTTGATCTGTTTGACAGACGGTAGCCTACTGAGCTCTACTTGGTGGTAGGGTACAAGTTAGCCTGATCTTTTTGACAGACGGTAGCCTACTGAGCTCTACTTGGTGGTAGGGTACAAGTTAGCCTGATCTGTTTGACAGACGGTAGCCTACTGAGCTCTACTTGGTGGTAGGGTACAAGTTAGCCTGATCTTTTTGACAGACGGTAGCCTACTGAGTTCTACTTGGTGGTAGGGTACAAGTTAGCTTGATCTGTTTGACAGACGGTAGCCTACTGAGCTCTACTTGGTGGTAGGGTACAAGTTAGCCTGATCTTTTTGACAGACGGTAGCCTACTGAGCTCTACTTGGTGGTAGGGTACAAGTTAGCCTGATCTTTTTGACAGACGGTAGCCTACTGAGCTCTACTTGGTGGTAGGGTACAAGTTAGCCTGATCTTTTTGACAGACGGTAGCCTACTGAGCTCTACTTGGTGGTAGGGTACAAGTTAGCTTGATCTGTTTGACAGACGGTAGCCTACTGAGCTCTACTTGGTGGTAGGGTACAAGTTAGCTTGATCTTTTTGACAGACGGTAGCCTACTGAGCTCTACTTGGTGGTAGGGTACAAGTTAGCCTGATCTTTTTGACAGACGGTAGCCTACTGAGCTCTACTTGGTGGTAGGGTACAAGTTAGCTTGATCTGTTTGACAGACGGTAGGCTACTGAGCTCTACTTGGTGGTAGGGTACAAGTTAGCCTGATCTTTTTGACAGACGGTAGCCTACTGAGCTCTACTTGGTGGTAGGGTACTAGTTAGATTGATCTGTTTGACAGACGGTAGCCTACTGAGCTCTACTTGGTGGTAGGGTACAAGTTAGCCTGATCTTTTTGACAGACGGTAGCCTACTGAGCTCTACTTGGTGGTAGGGTACAAGTTAGCTTGATCTGTTTGACAGACGGTAGCCTACTGAGCTCTACTTGGTGGTAGGGTACAAGTTAGCTTGATCTTTTTGACAGACGGTAGCCTACTGAGCTCTACTTGGTGGTAGGGTACAAGTTAGCTTGATCTGTTTGACAGACGGTAGCCTACTGAGCTCTACTTGGTGGTAGGGTACAAGTTAGCCTGATCTTTTTGACAGACGGTAGCCTACTGAGCTCTACTTGGTGGTAGGGTACAAGTTAGCCTGATCTTTTTGACAGACGGTAGCCTACTGAGCTCTACTTGGTGGTAGGGTACAAGTTAGCCTGATCTTTTTGACAGACGGTAGCCTACTGAGCTCTACTTGGTGGTAGGGTACAAGTTAGCTTGATCTGTTTGACAGACGGTAGCCTACTGAGCTCTACTTGGTGGTAGGGTACAAGTTAGCCTGATCTTTTTGACAGACGGTAGCCTACTGAGCTCTACTTGGTGGTAGGGTACAAGTTAGCCTGATCTTTTTGACAGACGGTAGCCTACTGAGCTCTACTTGGTGGTAGGGTACAAGTTAGCTTGATCTGTTTGACAGACGGTAGCCTACTGAGCTCTACTTGGTGGTAGGGTACAAGTTAGCCTGATCTTTTTGACAGACGGTAGCCTACTGAGCTCTACTTGGTGGTAGGGTACTAGTTAGATTGATCTGTTTGACAGACGGTAGCCTACTGAGCTCTACTTGGTGGTAGGGTACAAGTTAGCCTGATCTTTTTGACAGACGGTAGCCTACTGAGCTCTACTTGGTGGTAGGGTACAAGTTAGCTTGATCTGTTTGACAGACGGTAGCCTACTGAGCTCTACTTGGTGGTAGGGTACAAGTTAGCCTGATCTTTTTGACAGACGGTAGCCTACTGAGCTCTACTTGGTGGTAGGGTACAAGTTAGCTTGATCTGTTTGACAGACGGTAGCCTACTGAGCTCTACTTGGTGGTAGGGTACAAGTTAGCCTGATCTTTTTGACAGACGGTAGCCTACTGAGCTCTACTTGGTGGTAGGGTACAAGTTAGCCTGATCTTTTTGACAGACGGTAGCCTACTGAGCTCTACTTGGTGGTAGGGTACAAGTTAGCCTGATCTTTTTGACAGACGGTAGCCTACTGAGCTCTACTTGGTGGTAGGGTACAAGTTAGCTTGATCTGTTTGACAGACGGTAGCCTACTGAGCTCTACTTGGTGGTAGGGTACAAGTTAGCCTGATCTTTTTGACAGACGGTAGCCTACTGAGCTCTACTTGGTGGTAGGGTACAAGTTAGCCTGATCTTTTTGGCAGACGGTAGCCTACTGAGCTCTACTTGGTGGTAGGGTACAAGTTAGCCTGATCTTTTTGACAGACGGTAGCCTACTGAGTTCTACTTGGTGGTAGGGTACAAGTTAGCTTGATCTGTTTGACAGACGGTAGCCTACTGAGCTCTACTTGGTGGTAGGGTACAAGTTAGCCTGATCTTTTTGACAGACGGTAGCCTACTGAGCTCTACTTGGTGGTAGGGTACAAGTTAGCTTGATCTGTTTGACAGACGGTAGCCTACTGAGCTCTACTTGGTGGTAGGGTACAAGTTAGCCTGATCTTTTTGACAGACGGTAGCCTACTGAGCTCTACTTGGTGGTAGGGTACTAGTTAGATTGATCTGTTTGACAGACGGTAGCCTACTGAGCTCTACTTGGTGGTAGGGTACAAGTTAGCCTGATCTGTTTGACAGACGGTAGCCTACTGAGCTCTACTTGGTGGTAGGGTACAAGTTAGCTTGATCTGTTTGACAGACGGTAGCCTACTGAGCTCTACTTGGTGGTAGGGTACAAGTTAGCCTGATCTTTTTGACAGACGGTAGCCTACTGAGCTCTACTTGGTGGTAGGGTACAAGTTAGCTTGATCTGTTTGACAGACGGTAGCCTACTGAGCTCTACTTGGTGGTAGGGTACAAGTTAGCTTGATCTGTTTGACAGACGGTAGCCTACTGAGCTCTACTTGGTGGTAGGGTACAAGTTAGATTGATCTGTTTGACAGACGGTAGCCTACTGAGCTCTATTTGGTGGTAGGGTACAAGTTAGCTTGATCTGTTTGACAGACGGTAGCCTACTTAGCCCTACTTGGTGGTAGAGCTCTGTGCAAGTCCGTCTCGGTAGGTACCACCCACTCATCAGATATTCTACCGCCAAACAACAATATTTGGTATTATTAAAGTTATTAATTTCGGGATATTTCGACATTGTCTACGAATGTCTTGTTCACGAGATATATCGAGCTCCACCGAACAAAAATAAAAAAAACATGGTAAATATCCCGAAATTAATAACTTTAATAATAAAAATAACCATGTTAATTTAAAATCCAATATTTGGTATTGTCGGAAAAAATCAAGCCGCCAAGAAGCATTCTTCGCAAACGCTGTCTATTCCCTGTCAGATATATCCACCTGTGTGAAGCTGGGATTGTTGGCTGGCGAACTTACCTCGTGTAGAAGAACTCCATGGCGAGCTCTTGGTAGTGGCGTTCGTCCGCCGGCAGCACGGACTTGACGGCGGCCGGGCTGTGGCCCGCCCACGAGCCGCGCACCGAGTACACCACGCCGTACTGGCCCCGACCTGCGACAACCACACCCGACTTAACCACGCTGGTATTAACAACGCACCAGATCATTAGAAATTATTGAGCGGATCATTTAAGGTAAAGCAACATGTTAATGTGTCACAACGAGGAAGTAGCCCCCTTGAGAAAAGCGCTTGGATCTTATTTAACACTGCTCGAATACATGCTTCATGTGTGTTTTGATGTGTGTTTGATGTACTGGCGAGCACGAGATAATATGACAAATAATTACGTGAATGCCTTTTTTTGTTTAATTTCATTGAAGTTTATAATCCTTAGTTTATAATCTAATAAATGGTCCTTCGAGCCGGATGTAAATAAACTGCAAATCTAAACTCAGTTACGTTAGTAACTCGTTTTGGGACACATAATAAATAAATTATTATGTATCCCAAAAACAAAACTTACCAATCTCACGACCGAGCTCCGGTGTTCCGTACATTAAGAGATCACACATGGATGTGCTTTCGAGACACAGACGCGCAAACGCCGGTGCATATCTAGAATATAAAAAAATATGAATGAAAAACAATTTCTGGTGATACTTAGCTGAGGTAAATGATAGTCAAAAATATATTTTATTTGATATTACAAGCTTGTAAATGTGTGAAGGCTGAATCTCTTCTCATAGTGTTGCTCTAAATGTGGTCAAAAATACGTGTCCACATTTATTAGTATATATTTTGAAATATTAGTAAGCATTTTTGGTTGACATATTTACTTTTTCCTTATAGCGAGTTTGATGTCTTCCGTGTGGTGTAGGCGGCTTGCGAGCGCAGTCTCGAGCGAGGCGAGCGCCGACTGGTATCTCTCATGCGCGACGCTTAGTCTTTCCAAAATCTATAATCATTTTCGAAATTACTTTTTTGGTAATAACAAATTTATAAGTTTATTTTGAATTTGACGACCTCCATGGTCGAGTGGTGTGTACACCGGTTTTCATGGGTACGCCACTCTGTGGTCCCGGGTTCGATTCCCGGCCTAGTCGATGTAGATTACCATTATTTTTCTATGTTGTCTTGGGTCTGGGTGTTTGTGGTACCGTCGTTGTTATTGATTTCCATAATACAAGTGCTTCAGCTACTTACATTGGGATCAGAGTAATGTATGTGATGTTGTCTCATAAATTTAATAAGTATTCGTATGGTTTATGACGTATAATTTAATTATTAAGCATACTGGTATTACCAATATTTTCGAAGACAGGGGTTTGCTGTATTGATACTTGGATGATAAGCTACACTAATATTATAAATGCGAGGGTAACTCTTTTACTTTTTTATACTTAAACTGCTGAACCGATTTAGATGTACGTATGTAGGTACGTATGTACGTACGTACGGATGTATGTATGTATGTAGCTGAGTTTCTTTCGCCGTTTCTTCTCAGGTCAGGTTATTTTCTTTTCCGAACCGGTGGTAGTGTTTCAATTGACCATCAATAAGAAAGTGTAATTCTATATTGAATAAAGTTATTTGAGTTGAGTTTGATGAAATTTGGTACGAATATATGAGTCTCGGGGAGCGACACGGGCTCCCTCGAGAGGGGTGAGGGTCAGTGACCTGCAGCGAGATAAGGCGCGCGAGGCGCTGCGGGCCCAGCGAGGCGGCGCAGGCGTCGGCGGCGCGGCGGCGCCAGGCGGCGCTGAGCGCGCAGCACGCGCGCGGGCGGCGCAGGCGGCCCAGCAGGCGCCGCAGCGCGTCCAGCAGCTCCGTCAGCAGCGAGAACGACGCGCACGGCGTCAGGTCCACCTGCCGCGCCACGCCCAGCAGCGCGCGCACCGCCGCGCTGGCCGGCCGCCCGCCCAGCTCGTGCCGGCACCAGCCCTCCAGCGACTCCAGGCACCTGCGCGACGCGCGCGTTAGCCTACTGCGTTAACCTAAAGCTGAAACCGCACTTTAGCGACGCGGAGCGGAGAGGCGCGGCGCGGCGCGGCCTCGCCTAACCGCACTAGACTGCAGCGGAGCGGCGCGTTGCGGCCTTCTCACTAGTCAGTGCGTAGCTAGACGACATTGAAGATGGACGAAACTTTTGAAAAAGTGATCGCGGTGTCTTTACCATGTGAAGAGGCAGAAAAATTAGAGAAAAGGTAATGTATGAAATCTACATGGATACATGACATCCCACGTTCTCGCTACAAAGAGGGAGAATACCACAAACTTTTTCCACGACTCTTGAAAGACACCGTTCGTTTTCGTACTAATTTGAGAATGTCAAAAGAAAAATTCATATCGATATCCATTTCTCCTCGTCAATCGTGCGTCGTCTTGTTCGTCGTCGGCAGAGGCGCGGCGCGGAGCGGCAAAATATTCTTTGGTGCCCAAACAAGCCGCGCTGCGTCGCTCCACGCCGCGCCGCGTCGCTCCACGCCGCGCCGCGTCGCTAAAGTGCGGTTTGAATCATATTATTATTTAGATATAATATTAATCGACGCCGCTCCGCGCCGCGCCGCTGCCGCCAGCTAGCGGCGCGGCGCGGTCGAATGTAATATACTCAGTTCGAGTTCAACTAGCGGCCAAACAAGACGACGCACGATGGACGACGAGAAATTGATATCGATATGAATTTTTCTTTTGACATTCTCAAATTAGTACGAAAACGAACGGTGTCTTTCAAGAGTCGTGGAAAAAGTTTGTGGTATTCTCCCTCTTTGTAGCAAGAACGTGGGATGTCATGTATCCATGTAGATTTCATACATTTCCTTTTCTCTAATTTTTCTGCCTCTTCACATGGTAAAGACACCGCGATCACTTTTTCAAAAGTTTCGTCCATCTTCAATGTCGTCTAGCTACGCACTGACTAGTGAAAAGGCCGCAACGCGTCGCTCCGCGCCGCTAAAGTGCGGTTTCAGCTTAAGAATGCAGTGAGTTGTCATTGTTTACCGGCATGACTCCGCCCCCTGACCAATCAAATCTCTTCAAAGTACAAAGTCAAGTTCACATTTAATTAGTTATTAACTGATATTTTTATTTTTATAATTTAAATTTTGTTTATTTATATATTCTAATTTAATTTATTCAAGCTGTACACGTAATAATTAATGTAACCTATAGATACTAGATGACGTTATGTCAAAATATGTAAATTTCTACATCGCGATGGCAAGATTCGCAAACGATTGTATATACCTAGTGGTAAGAATATTGTTGATTAAAGTCGATGACTTTCGAAGTCGATGACAGCAGCGTGATGGGACGATAGCTCCCGGGAAGCATTATGTTCTTGTCCTGCTTGGGAACCAGGATAACTCGACCGAGTTTCCACGATGATGGAAAGTGTCATCGACTTCGAAAGTCTTCGAGAAACTACTTCTACTGCACATCACGCCCCACCTCCAACCACGCGACGAACAGTTCGGTTTCCGAGCCGAACACTCCACCACGCTGCAGGTCTCAAGGGTTCTGCACCATCTCGCTGTCGCCTATAACAAACGAGAGCACTCCGTTGCAGTATTCCTGGATATGGAGAAAGCGTTCGACCGTGTCTGGCAATCCGGACTCATATACAAACTGTCCATATCTGCTACTCCCCGTCGAGTAGTTAAGACTGTGGCCAGCTTCCTCCAAGACGGGCGCTTTCAAGTGGCAGTTGAAGACGTACTGTCTACGGAACGTCCCATCCAAGCCGGAGTGCCCCAGGGAAGCTGCTTGTCACTCATCTGCTACAGCAGATACACGGATGACATTCCAGTTGCGGATGGTGCCATCTTAGCACTGTACGCTGACGACGCCGCATTTGTAACCACGTCGTTGAATGCCTCGCACGCGGCGACCAAAATGCAGCGAGCACTAGATGCACTTCCCCCCTGGCTGGAGCGTTGGAAGCTTAAGGTCAACGTTGCAAAGACCCAGGCGCTACATATAGGGCGGTCACTAGCCCCGCGATTAATGGTGTCGCTCCAGGGAGAATCGGTCGAGTGGTCTCCGTCTGCAAAGTATCTAGGCGTGACCATCGACAAGAAGCTCTCAATGCGTCACCATGTTAAGAACGTGGTAACGCAGACGCGAGCGGCTAGAACCCTCTTGCACCCCCTTCTGGCGTCTCACCTGCCGCTCCGTGTGAAGCTGTGCTTATATAAAGCGTACGTCCGCACGCGACTCACCTACGCGGCCCCAGCGTGGTTCGCACTGACCAGCGAAACAAGCCGCAAGTCTTTGCGGGCCCAACAGTCGCTAGCGCTGCGCACCATCACCGGAGCGCCCCGCTACGTGAGAAACGCAGTGATAGCCAGAGATCTGCATGTGGAGAGCCTAGATGACCACGTTCGCCGCCTGAGTTCTTGTATGTTCGCGAGGGCCGACAGAGCGCGATCCCAGCATCTCCAGGGTATTGCGCCATACCATCGGCGACCACCGGACCCAAGAGGATTACCACGCGACCTCACTCGACCATGACCGCTTCGTCGTCGCCGGCTGACGGGCGTTCGCCGGGATCCACCGACGAACTCGACCTCGCTGCGCGACGGGAGAAGCCATCACATGGACATACCACAGTGGGATCCGCCACAGGTTGCCGATTGCCAAGGCTTGATCGCCCTGTGGCGTGAACCCCACCCGGATCGAACACCATGGATTGCAATCCACCCAGTGACCCGGCTGTAGTTGCAGTCGGCGTTGCCACCACTGTAGGGGGCCATCGCCCCGACCAGTTACCCCGGGGCCTATGCGGGCCTGCGTGGATATCTCAATAAAATGTTGATTAAACAGCCGATTAGATTTTTACTTAAATGTGTATTTTTTAAATTCATTATACTTAGTCTTTAAAAAAAATATATTTGTTGGAATTTTAACACAAATATGCATACACCTTCACCCTGCTGTTAAAAAAACATTTGATTGGTCAGGGGGCGGAGTAAAGCCGGTAAACAATGACAACTCACTGCATTCTTAACGCGAACAGACTATAGGAGTACTCATGTATACCGTACCGTTGTAGGGTTCCGAAGTACGAGTCCTTGAGACAGTCGACGAAGTTGACCAGCTTCAAGCTGATCTTCCGACTTAATTTCGTGAGAACTAGAATAAATAATAATGTATTTAAATTTATTGTATGCAATAAATTGGCACCGATAGATTGTTTTTTCCAATATTTTAGGCATGCAATCAATATTTAGAATTATATATATGAAATATAAAGTTGTGGCTACGGTTACACAAGACCGAGTTATTTGTGTGGATGCCGCGCAGTAAGCAGTTGTTCATGTTCGTAATAGAAGTTAATTTGTAATGATTGGAATAAAAATGGAAGCGATGTTTTGGGCGCGTAGTTGGTATTGTGGCGTATTAAATATATTTCAGTTTTGTCATTAAAGTACTACAAAACACACAAATATAACGTAGACTAAGTATCGGACGGAAACCGAATGCGTAATATCATCTATGCCTTTTTTATTTTTTTGGGAGAAACGTATTATGGATTTCCCCAAATGCAATGGAATTACATATGATTCGCTGGTTCTCAGGACGCCTATCGCACGCCCTAGTCCACCGGAATATCTATTAAAAAACTAGCTGTACACTCTCCGTCTCTTCGGCGGCTACATAGGTTCGCTTTCCTATATTCGTACGCAAGTAGTGATACGTCAAGCTTGTGTATGATCCATACAAAAACATTCGTGCCGTGTAACCGTGGCCTAAGAAAGTCTTAATTAGCAATGAAAGTCACCCGTGCGCTGTACGTCGAGCGACGCCTGTCGCGTCGACACGCCGGCGCACGGCGGGAACGACGCCTCGCTGTCGCACACCTGGGGGGGGGGGTTATTATATATACAGCCGATTGAACGTTATACTCGTCCCCACCGACTTCGTTCTGAGCCGAAGTGCGATCTCATAGGAGACACCCTCAGGACGAACTTTAGATTTAATCTCGAGCGCGCTCAACCTCAGGGCAGGGGACATTAGTTCTCGCCCGAAAGACCGGAGACGCTGTAAAGGCCGGTAGGGCCAACAGCAATACTACACACATATAATAAAAAAAATTATACTCGGTAAAGTGTGATCTGTTCACTTACGAAGGCGTTACATTTTCAATTGAGTGAATAGATCTACAGGGCTTTGTGTAAGCTTATTAGATATAACCCTTTCATCACTAATTTTGTCTCCATAGTATTGCTGTGTTCCGGTTTATAGGGTGAGTCAGCCAACGTAAATGCACAAACGACATATCATTTTCTTTCCCAGATGTAAGGGCTATTTTTTTTTACTGTAATGCAGACTCGTGGTATAATAGAGCACAACTTAGATGTAGCATCGACAAAATTTGTAGAGCCGATCACATCCGAATTAAGTACGCTATCTCAAATTATCAGTATTTAATTGTAGTATCATATGACCTAGGTAGGGCTTTGTGCAATCCCGTCTGGGTAGGTACCACCCACTTATCAGTTATTCTACCGCCAAATAACAGTACTCAGTATTGTTGTGTTCCGGTTTGAAGGGTGAGTGAGCCAGTGTAACTACAGGCACAAGGGATAACATCTTAGTTCCCAAGGTTGGTGGCACATTGACGATGTAAGGAATAGTTAATATTTCTTCCAGCGTCATTGTCTATGGGCGATGGTGACCATTTACCATCAGGTTGCCCATATGCTCGTCTGCCAACTTATACCATAAAAAAAAAGAAAAAAACCTAATATATTCTTCAAGGTGACACGTTGATTTACATACACTTGCTTTTTCATTTCGAACTAACACGGGAATCTATAGTGACGAATAGTGTCAAATGGCGGGATAGGGAGCTATTTCTATTGGTCGTGTAAATCGGCAGTAATCGGTTTTATTGAATTTGCCGATGCTATATCTAAGTTGTGTCGTACTATACCAATAGGTTGTCAATTTATCAGAATGCAAGCCTCTGAATGAAAATAAAGATGCATAAAATTCCATTCACAAAATTAAATCGAGCATCAATTCGCAATGCCTAGTAGTCCTATGACTTGAAATCTAATACGAGTGGAAAATATTACTCAATAGAAAGAGAAGCCAGTATTTCCAACTCACGGAGTCAGAGTTGACGGTGGAGGTGTCAAAAGCCTCGCTGCAGCACAGGCTCTCGTCGGCCGATTCGATGATCTCGTAGTCGTCGAGGTTGCAGGCGTCGCACTCGGCCGCCTCTGCCGCGTCGCGCGCGCGCCGCGCGTACAGCACGCAGCGCGACGCGCGCCCGCGCTCCTGGTGCCTCGGCTGGTCTGCGAACAGGTTCCCATCGTCACGGTCTCTGCTCGCCTCTGTAGCACTTACTTTCTGACAGCCTCCAATAATATACCATGGGAAACAATTATTTTTTTGCGGATTGGCAAGAACATTGTGAACGGATTTTGACTGCATTGTTAACTTTGTTCGTTGTTTAAGTATTCAATTGGATGAATACATACATAGAATGTCTATACAATTAGCCATACACACACACACACACACAGATAGAGAGAAACACACGCGAAAGCGTTCTACCTTTAGCTATTACATATATATATATAGCCATACACACACACACACACACTAGCTTGTTTCATCTTATAACTTTGAATTAAAGTATGAGTGTGTTAAGGAAGAGCGACTTCTTCTGGCACGGGAGCTCCCGGCACTCAAAAGAGGAAGTCAACCTTTGAGATATTATTGTACTGTCTTGGTTATTGATGAGCCTAAAGAGTGCAATGATGGAGATTATTGTATTGGAGCATATAGTCGGTAGTGAACATCATGATTCACAGATAACAAATAATCTGATCACAGGCCTCACCAATAACATTTGCACATAATTCCAGGCAGCAAGCAGCTTTTAATTTGTGCTCATTGCCAAGTCACTATAATTATAATATAAAGAAAACTATTGATACAATTGTATCAATATACTAAATGTTGATTTATGACTACATAATAGATAATTTGAATAGGACTTGGCTTCTATGAGATCTCAAAACCTGTCAAGATGGAATGAATGCATCGAGAGACTAGGCATTTTTTTACATTTAATGTTTTTGGTGGGATAAAGATTTAGACTTCAAGACTGGATATATGTACGTCGAATTACCAATAACCTGTATTGGTAATTCGACGTACATCCGCTAGAAGGTGATAGGGGTGACTATTTGCAATAATTTTAACCCCATATGCATGATCCAAAAGTGGATCATGTTTGTTCCCAACAAGAAAGGGCAAGTCATTTATATATGTGAGAAAACAGAAAAGGTTCAAGAATTGATCCCTGGGGGACCCCATACCCACTGAGACCCTAGGAGACCTCTTCCCTTTAACGTCAACCTTCTGAATTCTATTGTTAAGATAAGAAGTCAGAAGGTCGAGCGCACATAAATTATTATAAATTATAAATTGCAATTTAAAATTCCATATTTAAATAGCGCGCGAAAACGCTTCTTGGACAATATGGTGCTGCAATGGGGTCTGTGACGTTTGCCTTTACTTTAATCTTTGGTACATATAGTAGGCAAGCAAGGTTATTACTTAATCATAAGTTTGGCCGATCAGCACCGTTTTGTGTCACGTCACAAACATTTAAAAAAATGCATTTTTAATTATGTATTTTTAAATAAATTAAGTATTATATGCCTCCAAAACCACAGCACTGAAATGAAGAAACAGTTCCTATGATTTTGTACACTTTTCTTACTACCATAGATAATTAATCTAAAATACCTTCTATTTCTGGCACCAGAGGGCGCCGTAAGTACTTACCCACCATTGTAGCTGTCAAGCGTCATTGCATTCTTGTGAATCGTTCGAATTGCATCAAAACATTTTTCTTAAAATACAAAGTATTAAAAAGATTGTGAAAACGTGTACTAATTGTGTGATTTAGTGCATTTTGAAAACACAGCAGTGTATCTCACTACAAAGATGGATCCGGTAAGTAGCGGTAAGGAAAACGAGCGTGCCGGTACTGTTGCTTCGGATGGAGAACATGTACCGTCATTAAGCTCTGTGTCTAGATCTTCAGGGAACAGTTCATCCTCGTTCTCGGAGTTCGAGGATGATACTGCATCACCCTTACCAAATAAACGATCTCGTACAACAGAACTTAAGTACAGGTCGAAAATAGTTATTACCGATTCTCGGGTAGATGTTTTAATGTCACAAATGGCGTACATTTCTAATTATTTCAATGCCCTATCTATTATGATTCAACGGGTCAACAGGATTATAATAAAGCTGTTTCTAGTACTAGTAATAATAACAATTTACAACAATTTCCTAATACTAATTCAGAACAATTTCTAACATTACCTACCCAACCCGTATCAATGTCGCTTAATTGGGGTTCCCTAAATACAGATGTTGAAAGAAAAAAGATTATGCCAACACTTATGTTACGGTGTTCGAAGAAAGACTTTTTAAAAAGTATTTACTTATTTAAAATTAACGAAATTATATATTTTATTTATTAATTACATTTGACTTATCTAACTAATGCTATTACAAGACTGATTTTAAATTCTAATATTAATTATTTACGAAAACAATATGGAATGTGCGTGTAAGCAGTTTCATTGTGTTCTATATTCCATCGTCAGCGGTATGTGCAGGGTTATTGCACTATAACTCAACTAGTGATAAAGATAGATATTTAGAATTAAATAAGTTACAACAATTTGATTCTCAGGCTTGGAAAGGCATTAGGTATAAGCAAGTTTTACAGAGTTGCTTAGCAACACCAGGGTTCACTGGGCTTCAAGTTAATCATGAGTTATGTCACTTTAATCAGAGCAAGGACTACCTTGCTTGAACTGAGTTACTTTTAGCTGGGATATCCAATCAAGTATTGGAACAGCGGCAATTATTAAAAACAGGTTTACAAACTATTGTTGATTGGGCTTGTACTAATTCTTATAACTTAAATCAAAATAACTTATTTGATAAAATTTATGATATTTTTGGACTTGAATCTTCATGTCATAAAAATTCAGAGACCACTATGCAAATTATAAGTGGAAAGCATTCCGAATGTATAGAGGTTAGGCGTGAACGCATTCTTAAAGAAATAGGTAATGACAACCTTAGAAATACTCTAAGGAATGTCCCGCCCAGCTCTGAATTCTTATTCAGTAGAGGCTTTGCAGCCTATAATACAATCCCTCGGCGGGTCTCAAATCTGGTTGAATACGCCAGCCTATTTAAAGGAGAAGAAGAATCCAAAGCGGGGAGAACATAAATTTCAAAATAAAAAGGCAATAAATATAAAAACAAAAAGTTTGACAGTAAATTCAAACATTCTGTACAACAAAAGAGTCGGTCCTTTCGTCAACGTCGACCCAATACAGAAGGATCAAGCCCTAAATCTAAAGAAAATTGATTCGCTGCACGGTTTCAGAGGAGGTCTAGATAGGAGGCCTAAGATTTTCCATAGAGAAATGGTCGGAACTAGGGGCAACCCAGTTTATTTTAAGGTCAAGCAAATCACCGCTTACCTTTCAGGAGTAAGCCTCCTCTGAAATACCCTTCCAGTCATTTTTTGGAATGTCTAGCTACCAAAGTTTCCCCATAAATGACTTAGATGATAGAAGAATTAAAGAGCACGGGTGTACTAGAAAAAACTTCAACTATAGACCCGGATTTCTATTCAAAGATGTTCCTAGTCAGGAAATCAGATGATGGACTGCGCCCACTTTTCGACCTCAATGCTCTGAACTCATATGTAGCAACAAGACATTTCCATTTGATAGCTCAAGTTGATGTGATAGTATTCCTACAGGGGGACGACTGGTTAGCCAAGGTCGATATCCACCAGGCGTATTTTCATCTGTATATCGCTGACACTCACAGAAGATTTTTGCGTGTCATTTACAAGGACGAGATCCTCCAGTTGACAGCATTACCTTTCGGCCTGTACTCAGCGCCCCGTACGTTTGCAGCAGTCTCAAACTAGGTGGCCGAGGTCCTCCGAGGTCGAGGTATACGTCTCATTGTGTACTTGGACGATTTTTTACTGGCCTTTCAGGACAGATTCTGTTGGCACAGGTTGCGGAAACGCTGGCTAACTTGGAGTCCTTGGGATGGTGAATAAATTACAAGAAATCCATTACCAATCCCACACAAAGCTGGAGTACTCAGGTCTAATCTGGGATACTCAAAATCGGACAATTGCCTTACCAACTCAAAAGGTTGTAAGTATAAAAGACTGCCTGAGAGGCATGTTGTGCCGTGACAGCTGCTCGTTAAGAGAGCTTCAGAGGATGTTGGGAATGTTAAACTTTTCCAACCACGCGAATCCTCAGGGCCGGCTTCACTACCGGAGGTTCCAACTCTTTCTAAAAAATTTTATTGGGAAAGACCCGAAAAGAGTATCGACTCCCAGTGTGCGAGAGGACATGCGGTGGTGGTTTGACGCAGTAGAGACTAGAAGGTAACTCATTTCTTAACCACAGATGCAGCGGATGCGGGCTGAGGAGCGAGTCTAAATGATCAGTATCTGTCAGGAAAGTGTGTTTCAAGCCAAAGAAACTGTCACTCCAATATGAAGGAGATGTATGCCGTCTTTGCAATGATCAAGTCTCAGAGTTCACGGTTACAAAATGCGCACATTCTGGTACAAACGGACAACAGAACCCTAGCAGCGTACTCGCAGCGAACTCTATTAGCCTCTCCCAACCACATTCACCTAAATCCCCTGTGAGGGACCTTAATATTCTGTTGGAGTGGCTAAAGATCAATAAGGTTACCAATTCTTTTGAAATAAGCAGACGAACAGCGCTTATCCTTTTACTTGCCTCGGGACGAAGGTTTCATGATCTGACCTGCTAGAACTCAGTGTTAGATGCTGTGTTTTCTCCAACACATAATACCTGTTTTATTGTAATGCAAAACAGTCATATTATTTTTAACTTTCCTTAATAAATAACCATTTTTAAACTCATGATATATACTGATGATTTTTCGCATTGCCAAATAGCCTATTCTGTTTCATGTTTGTATCCTACACGAAAGGGCAAGTCATTTGTGTACAGGAGGAATGAAAAAGGTCCAAGAATTGATCCTTGAGGGATCCTAATACCAAGTTACCCTCTTAATTGTTAAGATAAGAAATCGGAAAGTCGAGAGGAATTTGACAGTGCGTTTAATCGAATTACTTAATGACGAAGTGTCCTGACTAAAGTTTGAACACATAACACACACACATAAACAGTCATTTTTATTTTATCTTCAAATAAATTTTTAATAGTTAATTACAAAGGGCATAATTTTTTTTCCCAACGAAATAACTACTACAAACTCAAGTGCATAAAAACGATACCCATTTCAAAACTTTTCACGCACACATTGACATGTACCAATACAAATACATTATCTAATTGAACACATACGTAAAACGGGTGGTTACGCAAAGTTTGTTTTAATTCTCTTACCATCGACACTCCAATCCATGTTATTTATCTCGGCCTTCATTTCTTGGAGTACTTCTTGCATTATCTGTAACAACTCCTGTTTCTTATCGCCTTCGGTGAACTTTTCGCTTATAGTCTGTGGAAAAAATGATTATTCCATTACACCATACAAGAGGAGGGACAAGATGGCAAAGTGTGGCAAAAGATGAGAACAGTATCGTAAAGACATTTGGCATAACAATATATGAAATGCATGATGTGTTTCCACATTGTAGCAAAGCAAAAGAATCGTGAAAGCGAAAAAAATATATGAAATGATTTTACTGAAATTTGTATGAAGTGGCGAATGTCTGAATCACGCTAACGTTTGGTTCATTCCAATACATATAAGGTCTCGAGAGTAAGATGGCATTTGTGGAACTTTATGCTTTATTGCATGAAGCATAAAGTTCAGTCAAGATTCCAATTAAAAACTAGAAATAAACTATTGGCATTAGCACATATGTGTCCATGGAACATTTCCAACCCCCTCCCCTTCCCCCCACAAACCTCGTACAGCTGTTGTTCCTGGCGCGCCACGTACTGAATCTTCTTCGGTACTATCTGCAGCTCTCGCGCCATATCGAACGAAGCCAGCATGAACTGCTGCAGTAGTTTCACGTGTATCTAGAAGAATTGCATTAAAGTTTAGAACTTGGTGTTAGGGCTTTGTGCTAGCCCGTCTGGGTAGGTACCACCCACTCATCAGTTATTCTTCCGCCAAATAACAGTACTCAGTATTCTTGTTTTCGGGTGAGTGAGCCAGTGTAACTACAGGCACAAGGGACATAAAATCTTAGTTCCCAAGGTTGGTGGCACATTGACGATGTAAGGAATAGTTAATATTTTACAGCGTCATTGTCTATGGGTGATGGTGACCACTTACCATCAGGTGGCCCATATGCTCGTCCGCCAACCTATAACATCAAAAAAAAACTGGGAAAGGAATTTAGCCATCCATGAGGGATAACATACTTCTATATTAATCATAAGATGTCCAAGCTTTATAATAAGTATAAGATATATTGAGCTGAATTTATTTACGCAAATTTTCATCAAGACTACGCTTCCGATTTAGACAATGGCGCTCCAAAAACCATTGAAGTTTCTTGATATATTATATCCTGGTGATGATGATGTGGTGGTAACATATAATCAGGAGGTCCAGTAGTCCAGTAGTCTATCCCCCTACATACATTATAAAAAAAACACGATTGCTGTCCAATAGTTCTCAGCTCAGACGCTACTGATTTTGGTATTGATTAAATTTTAAATTTGTCCCACACATGACTAGTATCCCATGAGATTGGTCCCCTGACCATAAAGTGAGGAATATCAATAGTCGTAAGGATATTTTTCTCACCTCGCTCAACTTAGTGCACTGATCCAACAAGTAACTCTGCGAGCATTCAGTCGCGAACTTAATCACCGTATTCAGTAACGAACTTCTGCTCTTGATAGTTCTGTCGATGTCGACTTCTTTCTTCTTCTTTCCGTGCTCGTTTTCTTGTCTCTCCGTGTTCTTTAATATTTCAAGGTCATCTATTATCGACCATTGGCTTTTCACGTGGTGTTTTGGAGGGGGATTAGCTGTAAACACATCATGCGTTACAATTTAAAGAAATCCGCAGACATTTTTAACTTTGCCGTTCCGTAAATTCAAATCGTTTGTCAATAAAAAATACATTGGTAAAAATGGCATTATATTCGATACAAGATTTTGTAGATGTTAAAAACTCGTGAAGTTACCTGTAAATACCTGTTGACTCCCAGGCAGGATATATTACATACATATGTATATATACATGTATATGTACATATACATATATGTATATGTTGTGAGAGTCGAGATGACCCAGGTTAGAACGCGTGCATCTTAACCGATGATTGTGGGTTCAAACCCAGGCAAGCACCGCTGTTTCATGAGCTTAATTTGTCTTTATAATTCATCTCATGCTCAGCGGTAAAGGAAAACATCGTGAGGAAACCTGCATGTGACAAATTTCATAGAAATTCTGCCACATGTGTATTCCACCAACCCGCATTGGAACAGCGTGGTAGAATATGTTCCAAACCTTCTCCTCAAAGGGAGAGGAGGCCTTTAGCCCAGCAGTGGGAATTTACAGGCTGTTGTTGTTGTGTTGTTGTATATGTATATACGATCAGTGCTTCGAAATCTAGATCCTGCCGCGAATAACAGTACTCATAACATGGTAACTCTGACTCAAAGCAATTTCAATCAAATCAATTTTATTCAATAAAACTTCATAGCGAAGCGTTATTGAATCGTCGACGCTTAGATACTGACACCGTTTCGGCAAGCAGCCTTTAGCGAGAAGAAACGGCAAGAAACTCGCAATTTGATCATGAATCTAACATCCGTAGAATAGGCTATGCGAAAAATAATTTGTGAATTATTGTAATCAGTGTATATTATGAGTTTAAAAATGGCTATTTACTAACGAAACTTAAAAATAATACTTAATTTATATAAAAATCGATAAATAAAAATGCATTTTTTCAAACGTTTGTCACGTGACACAAAACGCTCCTGATTGGCCGGGCTTATGATGAAGTCACTTTCTTGTAAAACTCGCTTTTCTACTATATGTACCACAGATTAAAATACAGCAAAGTGACGTCACCGACCCCAGCGACAGCGCCATATTGTCCAAGTAGCGTTTTCACGCGCTATTTAAATATGGAATTTTTAATATGATATTTTTCGGCAAATATGTACTAGAAATAAAAAAACAACTTTGAAAGGGTTCCTTAACCTCTACTTAATAATATAAAATGGATTTTAAAAACCTGTCAAATAGCCTATTTAAGAAGAAGAAAAATAAGTTCTCACATATAAGCTCCCATTGGTCCAGCAGTTCATTCATAAAAGCCGTCTGTTCTTCTTGTAATCTTCTATTCGACGTCTTGTTTTCTTCAGACTGCTCTATTTGTCTCGTACTAAATACAAAAAGAATCATTTATTAGTAGATTGTGATTTAGCCAATGTAACTAGAGAGATTAGGAACATAACACCTTTGTTCCCTAGGACAGTTGTTTATTTTAAAATAAAATAAAAGTAATGACAATCATCAGTTATTCTACCGTAAAATAACAGTACGCAGTATTGTTGTGTTCCGGTTTGTAGGGTGAGTGAGCCAGTGTAACTACAGGCACAAGGGACATAACATCTTAGATCCCAAGGTTGGTGGCACATTGACGTTGTAAGGAATAGTTAATATTTCTTACAGCTTCATTGTCTATGGGTGATGGTGACCACTTACCATCACGTGGCTCATATGTTCGTCCGCCAACTTATAACATAAAAATTTTTATGTTATGTTAAAAATGACGGGCTAGCACAAAGCCCTTGCACCAAGTAAAATGTTACGGTAATTTCATAAATTAATAAATGCATATGGTAAATTATTGAAGTTTTAGACACATTCAGACCGTATTCAAGTGGTACTAAAATAGAATTAATCCAGAAGTAGTTACCTCGAAACCTTATTCTTCACCAAACCCTGATCTGACTCGGGCAACTCCTCTGTGTTACAGAGCTCCGTGGACTCCGTCGCATCACTGAGATGGTTTCTTCTCTTCTCTTCTGCTTCACTGTTCGAGAAGAGAATGAACAATACCTGAGCGTTGACATCAATTTCCTTCATCTGGTGAAGATCTAAGCAGTTCTGGAAGATAATATAAAACTATCAGACAGGCTAATAGACCATTTGATGACTAGAGGATCACCATAACTAGTTCATGGAATCAACGGGAAAGGAATGGTGAAGTATTCCTTAACTATCCTTTAAAAAAATACATTGGTAAAAAAGGCGTATTATTCAATACAAGATTTTGTAGATGATAAAAAGGCGTGGAATTAATACCTGTTGACTTCTAGGCAGGATATATTAATATAAATAGTTGTATTAACTAACATGACTGTATTTTTTTTAAATGTTGAAAAAGAGTAACTATTGAGTTTCTTGGCGGTTCTTCTCGGTAGAATCTACTTTCCGAACCGGTGGTAGCTTCACTTAATTGTTAAATGACGATTCAAAAGTGCTTGTAAAAGCCCACTTGAATAAAGTTTATTTTGATTTTGACTTTGATCAATTTCTATGTACTGTGGTAACCACTAACTCTCGTTTGCCTGTCTGGTTAAGTATTGCTATTTTATATTGACGTCTCACAGAAACAAAAGTCTTAAGTCCTCGTTATTGCCATCCCTTTCACACAATGGTTCGTTCAAATGTAACTTTCATAAATGACGACCTCCGTGGTCGAGTGGTGTGTACACCGGTTTTCATGGGTACGCCCCTCCGAGGTCCTGGGTTCGATTCCCGGCCGAGTCGATGTAGATTATCATTTGTTTTCCATTGTCTTGGGTCTGGGTGTTGTGGTACCGTCGTTACTACTGATTTTCCAGAACAAGTTCTATAGCTACTTACATTGGGATTAGAGTAATGTATGTGATGTTGTCTCATATTTATTTATTAATATAGCTTCTAATTTGGTACATAAGGCTCTTTATATAACGAGGGGTTAGGTATATAATCGTTATCAGATATGATGATATTTAAAATATAAGTCTAATCGTTCACGTTCGTAATCAAATTCTTTGGATATTTCCTTAAATATAACTTTTTTGCTGTCATGTGTTCTACGTCAAAATGACGTCACCAGCATGTACGATAAAAAAATCCTAATTAAACTTTTTGATGAATTTTTGACAATTTTGTCCAATTTAAGAAAAAGGCTTTTTTTAAAAATACTTTCCTATAACGAAATATATTATATACGTCACCTCTGAACTAAAAACAGCTGATTCGTCCCCTTCCTTCCAAACTTCATCAGTCTCCTCCTCTATCTTGACATCGGTATCATTATTATTGACCTTCGTCATATAATAAAGGTTAAAGGTCGACCAGAAATCCTCCTCGCTTCTAGAGACTCTCATTTTGGGCATAATATTCTCACTGAAGACATTCCTTCCGAAATTATCCAAGGCAAACAGGTAGACTGGGGTGTATGACTTCAGAATTGAACCCCTTTTGTTATAAAACTCTGAATGTAGCTGTTTCAAGGTTAAATAGCTAGCTGGTCCAGGATTCTCCCCTATGTCTGGAGGAACGATTATCTTTAGACCATCTTTGAGGAAGGAGTTGTTCAGTTCCACTTCTAGAGTTGTACCTAAATCGCTATCCTGTCGAAGGAGATCCTGTAAAATTAATATTCAAATTTCATAAATGTGTTACATACTAGCTGTACCCGCAATTTACTACGTTAGGGGTGAAGTTTCGTAGAATTAGCTCATAACGGATGGGGTTCAAACCCAGGCGAGCACCACTGATTATTCTGTGCTTAATTTGTGTTTATAATTCATCTCGTACTCGGCAGTAAGGAAAACATTGTAAAGAAACCTGCATGTGCCTAAAGGAAAACATCAAAACAGGAAACCTCCATGTGTCTCATTTCATAGAAATTCTGCCACATGTACATTCTAACCTAACCAACCCGCATTGGAACAGCGTAGTGGAATATGTTCCAAACCTTCTCCTCAAAGGGAGAGGAGGCCTTAAAACCAGCAGAGGGAAAGTCAGGCTGTTATTGTTGCATCAGTGAGTGGTATTTCTTTTATATTACCTTATATATTTAGGGTATAACGTCTTCTATACACAGACATCGACGTCGATGACGTATTACTACTTGGCGTTAGAATATATTGCAATAGAACTAGTAGGTAGGGTGTATTACGATAAACACTAGGACCTATTATGAAACAGGCAATTATATTAAACAAGCATTAATTTAGTTCGCAAAATTATGAGTACCTGTAATGGCAAAGTGTCCCAATGAGTCCGATTGCACTCCAGCTCGTCGACCAGTTCGAATTCCGAGTTGCCCACCGTTAAATGCACTTGAGTTGACGCGCCATACTGGATACGAATCTGGAGCAGAAGGACTAAATAGAATAAATGTTTTTTTTTACGGAATAGTTTTAGGGACGAGCATGTGGGCCACCTGATGGAAAGTGGTCACCATCACCCATAGACAATGACGCTGGAAGAAATATTAACTATTCCTTGCATCGTCAATGTGCCACCAACCTTGGGAACTAAGATGCTATTTACCTTGTAACGGAACACAACAATACTGCGTACTGTTGTTTAGCGGTAGAATAACTGATGAGTGGGTGTTATGATGGGTGGGGCTTGCACAAAGCCCTACCAAGATGGTACTAGATGGACCAATAATCTATTGGAAAAGAATCTCTACTGCGGTTTTCGGTTTGTTTTGGTTAAATCCTCTGAAATGAACCAAAGTTCTCCAAAGAGTCTGCCTGAATAAAGTATATTTTGATTTGGTCTCTTCCATTGTTTATGATTTATTTAATTTTATGGGATAATGTCAGTCTTTAAGATCCAAGGTTTCATGATCTTTGTGATATATACAGTAACGGAGTTTTGGTTAAAAAATACAGAATCTTTTTCTAAATTGTTCGTCATAATTTTTGGGAAGCTAATTAAGAATTTCGTTAATTTCACCGTTTTTATGTCTGTTACGCAAAAAATAATGAAATATTCATAATGTTTTAAAGTTATGTTAAAGTTTAAATGCGAAATTGGCAACCTGAAAAACTTATAACGATCTTTTTCCTGTTAAATACACTTGTGAAGATGATTTCCTCAGACTAAAGATTACATAATAAATTTCAGTACAAGAAACTAGCTTTCCATAGTAACTTTAAACATAAAAAAGAAACAAAAGGGTTAATGTCATATCTTTATAAAATGGTACAAACCCATCTGCAGCCCCTGGGTAATGATTCGGGCAAGAGTCGTCTTCCTAATATGCAATTCAGTAATCTTGCTTTAGCTGATGGAGAACATCCCAGGATCACCAAGGCTGTGGGACGGGAAGCCTGATTCGTGAGGGTCTGGACGATGTTGGGTATTTCGGGATCTAGAAGAATATAAATTTAAATTTCCATTAAATTTTCATCTATAAGTGAATGCTTAAAATGAATGAAGTCTCAATTCTCATTTGCGAAGTATGTATATATGATTTGGTTATAATTTAATTATATAAATAAAAATATTATTGAGCAGATAACGCCTTGAAACTAAAGTCTCAAACTAATTGCTTGGTGGTAGGGCATTGTGCAAGCACGTTTGGGTAGGTACCAGCCACTCATCAGATATTCTACCACCAAACAAAAGGTTAGTGAGCCAGTGTAACTACGGATATAAGGGACGTAACATCTTAGATCACAAGGTTGGTGGCGAATCAGCGACGAAAGGAATAGTTAATATTTCTAACAGCGCCATTGTCTATGGGCGGTGGTGACCACATACCATCAGGTGGCCCGTGGCCTTCCGCCAAGAAATAGCATAAAAAAAAAACTAAAAACGAATTAACTCCGTTCACCCTTGGTCAATTGAGGTATCATTAAGGTTCAGATTACAACTATATAGTATATCTACATATCTGCTATCGTACCATAAGCCAATATATCTTGCACGTCCTGCAGCGCACGCGCAGTGTCCCGTAAGAGAACACGCAGAGTCCGCACGCGAGCCGCGCCGCGCCGCCACGCTCCGCCCGCCATGCACGCCCATGTGCTATCTGAGTATATATATTACTATTAACATTACATCAACACTGATATTTGAAGACTATTCAAATATATAGGGATTTTATGGCTTCGTGAGCTGAGATGGCCCATTGGTTAGAACACGTGCGTCTTAACCGATGATTGCGGGTACAAACCCAGGCAAGCACCGCTGATTCATGTGCTTAATTTGTCTTTATAATTCATCTCGTGCTCAGCGGTGAAGGAAAACATCGTGAGGAAACCTGCATGTGACAAATTTCATAGAAATTCTGCCACATGTGTATTCCACTAACCCGCATTGGAACAGCGTGGTGGAATATGTTCCAAACCTTCTCTTCAAAGGGAGAGGAAGCCTTTAGCCCAGCAGTGGGAATTTACAGGCTGTTGTTGTTGTTTATGGCTTCCTTTTTTTATACACATCATCATTACATAATATAAAGCAAAGTCGCTTACCGCTGTCTGTCCCTATGTATGCTTATATCTTTAAAATTACGCAACGGATTTTAATGCGGTTCTTTTTAATAGATGTAGTGATTCGAGAGGAAGGTTTTTGTGTGTAATACATAGACAATATAGTAAAGAAACAGTGATAATTTTAGAAGTTTATAATGTGATGTCGTAAATAAATATTCTGTAGTTATATTTAAACCATTTAGTATCAGCAGTTCACTCGTGCGGGTCGCTAGTTTACAATAAATAATAATCATAATATAAAAGCCTTAGATATGGAACTTTTAAGAATTATTTGCTACTATTATCACAATCACAGCGACACCCGCTCAAACTAAAGTATGATCTCCCTTTACTGGGTCCCTTAGACTCGATTATCCTACTACTATTATAAAGGCGAAAGTTTGTATGTATGGATGTTTGTTACTCTTTCACGTAAAAACTACTGAATGGATTTGAATGAAACTTTACCACAATATAGCTTATACATCAGAATAACATATAGGCTACAATTTTTGAGGTTCCTAATGTGAGGTCGTAAAAAAACACATTTTTGCGCTTACATTGCAAACGCTGACTGAATCCTACAAGATAGATCAAAACAATGTACTACAGTATTGTACAACTTAAAAAGGTCTACAAAAAAGTGCGTGATGGTATATGTTTATCTCTTAGGAATAACCCACAATAACCATTTTTTATCCTTTACTTTGTACGAGAAATAATGGCTTATTTACAAAGCGATTTTAAGCGATTACTACACTAGACGGGACGAGCCTGAAGTCCACGCGAACGAAGTCGCGGGCAAAAGCTAGTTGTATTATAAAATCAAAAATATACTAAGTTCTCTAAATGCGCTAAACAGGGGAGATAGGCATCTTTAGATTAACAAGTAACGAACCAAAGCTATCGCTATCCAAAGTTCTTTTATTTTTTATATTGGTCTTCTCAAAGTAGGTATAACATTTTTCAACCGACTTCAAAAAGAAGGAGGTTAGCAATTCGTCTGTATTTTTTTTGTTTGAAAGCTTCCCCTGTGGTCCCATTTTAATTTTACTTAGTTCTGATAAAGGTATCTTATATTAAAACCACATAAGTCTTACATTTGTATTATGCATTTGCGCGACAAATAGAAATCGGCTTCAAATATACCAATAACTATAACGTTATATATTCATAAATCGACTATTAAGTAGTCTAACATTTTTCATTTCATTTTACTGAGGAGGACTCTAAAAAATATGTTGAATACGCAATTACTTTTATTACTTATTAGTGCATATTTATTTGTTTGTAAATAGTGTTTTGTTTAAAGTCGGTTTTTCTTTTTGTTAAAATTTTTGTTTATTTAAATTAAATACAGTTCGATGGAGGTGTCGTTCTACATATGTATGTATGTATATTACTTTAGGTTATTAGCCTTGCTAAAACTCAAAACCGGCCTAACTGATTTGAATATTTTTGTTTTGTTTTTCGCTTTTATAAAACGGTTATTTAAATATTTAAAAAAATAACGGTAACTAAAATCTAAAAAACAACGAAAATTTTAAATTGATAATTTTGTATCGAAGTTTTTTATATTTATTGTAAGCGCTCGCCCGCGGCTTCGCTTGCGATTTAGGAAAACGGTGTCATGAGTTAGGTAAAAGTAAAGTAGCCTATGTGCCATAGGACATAGGCTATATCCTTCCTTAGAGTTCAAGTTTGCTTCATAACAAATTTCATCAAATTCGGTTCATTTGTTTGACCGTGAAAGAGCGACAGATAGACAGTTTCACATTTATAATATTAGTATAGATTACTGTAAAATATATTACATTAAAAATCTTTCATTTTTTTTCTAAATAAACCGCGACGACTGTAAAAATCACAGCCTATAAAATTTCCATAGATTACATTTGAGGAGAATTTTATAAAGCTTCATCAATAATGCTTTTCTTACTTTTAGCTTTAGACACGTTGTCACAGCCCAGCACGAGATGACTTATAAATACTAAACCCATGAATTAAGTGGTGCGTGGTTAAGTATAAACCGGAGGGGTTTATACTTAACCACCACCGATTAAGAATCACAACTAGCGGCTACAGTCCGTGTGTAGGAGTTAGTTACCTCATAAGAGAAAAGTAAAATAACAATGTAATAATCATAATTGAAGGCCATTTCAATTAAAATCAACAAAGTTGTCAGATTAATGTATTTGTCGTATGTCGTCTGTACATATATAATATTGTAGTGTCTGTTTGTAAAGTTATAACAATTGCATTTTACTAAATGATTATGTATGTATATGAAACATATATCAACATAACATTTTTTTTTTTCATTTTTGGTCTGCCTAGCTGTCTTTTTGTTCCGGCTAATATCTGGAACGGATGGACCGATTTTGACGGGACTTTCACTATTATTAAATGTAGCAAATTAGGCTACAAACCGCAATTGGACCAACGAGGTGAAACATGTTCCAAAACTCCTCAAAGAGAGCGGAGGCCTCTACCTAGCAGTGGGAAATTTACAGGCTGTTATTGTGTTTGTAACAACAATAACTTTTTTGTTAAATTCCACCTCTAACGAAGTCTGTAATATGTATAGCTAGCATGTAATATATATAGTTTCGGTTTCTGATAAGAAATGTTGCTAAAGTTACCATGTTAATTTATGAACCAACTAGTTCCGACCTGTACATGGATTCCCGTCTTACGCACACACGTTTGGGTCTAGCGTTGATGTCATCACAATAATGAGTCACAAATGTTGTGAAATACCTAACAAGGATAACTTGCCTATAGAATATGAAAACAATACAGCTATTATTTACTTTCATGTTAGCAGTAAGTGAAAATTTTACTTGGTGGTAGGGCTTTGTGCAAGCCCGTCTGGGTAGGTACCACCCACTCATTAGTTATTCTACCGCCAAATAACAGTACTCAGAATTCTTGTGTTACGGTTTGAAGGGTGAGTGAGCCAGTGTAACCACAGGCACAAGGGATATACCATCTTGGTTCCCAAGGTTGGTGGCACATTGACGATGCAAGAAATTGTTAATATTTCTTACAGAGTCATTGTGTATGGGTGATAGTGACCACTAACCATCAGGTGGCCCATATGCTCGTCCGCCAACATATACCATAAAAAAATCCTAAAGCGTATTCCAAAGGAGGTAGGAAAAAAGATAAACTATAAATTTACATATATCATCCGATTTGTTAATAACTCAGCTTTATAACGTATTATAAGATATGGTCATTATCCTCAATGTCCGCGCCGCCATTCATAGAAGCTATGTTCAGTGTGAACTGTTTCTTTTATCACAATTTAACGGTAGAATGATTAATAAGTGGTTAATACCTACTTAGACTTGAAAAGCCCACCATCAACTCTTTACAGACCACGATGAGTAATTAATTTCCAATTAGTTTAATTAACCTAATTTCGTTTCCTTGTATTCAAAGAGTGGGAATGCCTTGGTCCAACAGCGATTAAATTTACAATTCAGTTAAGCAATAAAACATAGTAACAGTCTGTAAATTTCCCACTGCTGAGATAAGGCCTCCTTCCATTAAGGAGAGGGTTCGGAACGTGTTCCACCACGCTGTTCCAATCCAATGCGGGCTAGTGGAATACACGTGTGGCAGAATTTCGATGAAATTAGACACATGCAGGTTTTCTCACGATGTTTTCCTTCACCGCCGAAGAGGAGATGAATTATAAACACAAATTAAGCACACACATATATATAGTGGTGCTTGCCTGGTTTTGAACCCGTAATCATCGGTTGTGCACGCGTTCTAACCACTGGGCACACACACACTGCTGGTTCTACGGTGAAATACGAATATGTTCTTAAATAGTAACGTAAATAAATACAGCGTTTAACGGGTGGTTTGTCATGCTTTCGATTTGAATAACATAGTAACAATACAACGAGGACAATATAACGCAATCGTATTTGCGTGACCAACAAAGTGCAAATAACAAATTGAAAGGCAACAACAGATTTTTGTAAAAGCATAATCAATATTTATGCTTGACCAGCGACCGGCCCCGGCTTCGCACGGGTGCAATACTAATACTAATTACACTACAGAGTTTCAGAGTTGACATCACATTAAAAACTTCAAAAATGATGTATCAGCGTGTCTTTACTATATTGGCCATGCATTACACACAAAAACCTTTGTGGTAGGGCTTTGTGCAAGCCCGTCTGGGTACCATCAGTTATTCTACCGCCAAATAACAGTACTCAGTATTCCGGTTTGTAGGGTGAGTGAGCCAGTGTAACTACAGGCACAAGGGACATAACATCTTAGTTCCCAAAATTGGTGGCTCATTGACAATGTAAGGAATACTTAATATTTCTTACAGCGTCATTGTCTTGAGTGATGGTGACCACTTACCACCAGGTGGCCCATATGCTCGTCCGCTAACCTATGAATATACCAAATCCGTGAATATGTACAGATGGAGACACAAATGTCACCCAATTGTCACGTCGTAAAGTGCGTGCACCTCCATACATATTCATGGACTCGACAAGAGTGACGAAACAGGCACCGTGACAAAAGTTACCAGTTTACCATAAGGATCGAAATAGTGTTTAATTTTATACATTCCTGTGTCTGAAACTGTGCCAAGTAAAATTGCTTTACATGTGTGCGTACAAATATATAGTAGTGTGGAAACGTCAATTGTTTCATAAAACAATATGTTGTACGTCTTCGGGTTGACTAAATAGTATGTTTTATTGCTTAACTAAAACTAAGGCTTCCCCACTCTTAAAAATACAAGGAAACGAAATTAGGTTAATTAAACTAAGTGGAAATAAATTACTCATCGTGGTCTGTAAAGAGTTGATGCTGGGCTTTTTAAGTCTAAGTAGGTATTAACCACTTATAAATCATTCTACCGTTAAATTGTGATAAAAAAACAGTTTCTATTAAGGAATGCGCGGACGTTGAGGAAAATGACCATATCTTATAATGCGTTGCGAGTAGTAGTTAGTACACCGGTTTTCGCCACGCCACTCCGAGGTCCCGGGTTCGATGTAGAAAAATTTCATTAGTTTTCTATGTTGTCTTGAGTCTGGGTGTTTGTGGTACAGTCGTTAATTCTGATTATCCATAACACAAGTGCTTTAGCTATTTAAATTGCGGATATGACTAATGTATGTGATGTTGTCCAATATTTATCTGGATAGTGAACACTAGGTTATCTACAAGCTCTCTACATAAAAGTACATACATAAATAGGGACAGACATAGGTAAACTTTATTTTATAGGATGTAAAAATGTTATATAAATTGGTATGCACGTCAAAATCTTCATTACCTTAAATGAACATCTTAGAACTTGCGCGCACTGGTAACTTTTGTCACGGTGACTGTTTCGTTACTCCTATCGAGTCCATGAATATGTATGGGGGTGCGCGCACTTTACGACGTGACAATTGGGTGACATTTGTGTCTGCATCTGTGCATATTCACGGATTTGACAAGAGTGACGAAATAGTCACCGTGACAAAAGTTACCAGTGCGCGCTAGTGCTTAGTGAAGTTTCTACACCAAGTATAAATCGATTTTCAAAAACGCGGTGTTACAAGTCTATCGAGACTTATACAATACAAGTAGTCGCACGCTGCTTCGTTCGCGTTTTAGGGTGTTAACTCCTTTCTTGGAGTTCAAGTTTGCTTCGTACAAAATTTCATCAAATTCGGCTCATCGGTTTGGTCGAGAAAAACAGAGAGATAAAGACAGATAAGAGTTACTTTCACACTTATAATATTATATAATAATATAGATTTGTCATTGGTTCTATCAAAATAATGGATATTGTACTGTAGTAATTATCACTGCAAGTATCCCTACTTTGTAGTGATACGACTTTGAACTATAATACTATAATGGCCTTATATCGTTTATCCAAGTACATTTGTTTGAACTGCACTTGAGAATATACTTAGTTGATAAACTGTACATCTTCTGAAGCATATTTTATTTCTTGATGTGATGTAAATATTGCTTGATACCTCTCAAGATATTGTCCACTTGGTGAAACAGATAAAACAAAAATATATTTCAACAACAACAACAAAAGCCTGTAAATTTCCACTGCTGGGCTAAAGGCCTCCTCTCCCTTTGAGGAGAAGGTTTGGAACATATTCCACCACGCTGTTCCAATGCGGGTTGGTGGAATACACATGTGGCAGAATATCTATGAAATTTGTCACATGCAGGTTTCCTCACGATGTTTTTCCTTCACCGCTGAGCACGAGATGAATTATAAAGACAAATTAAGGACATGAATCAGCGGTTCTTGCCTGGGTTTGAATCCGCAATCATCGGTTAAGATGCACGCGTTCTAACCACTGGGCCATCTCGACTCATCGACTCAAAATATATTTATCTCTTACGAAATAATTATTAACATTAGGTCCTCAAGACACATATGAATTAAAAGTAGTTACTGTATAAATATGACCACGTGGAATGAAATTCCAATCTTTTGGATTAAAAATGCACCCTATTTTTAATTGAAAGAGAGTAACTACTGATTTTCTTGCCGGTTCTTCTCGGTAGACTCTACTTTCCGAATCGATGGTAGCTTCACTTCATATAGTTGTCAAATCACGATTCAAGCGTGCTTGTAAAAGCCTACTTGAATAAAGTTAATTTTGATTTTTGAACCAATGGAGACAATAGGGTGAAGCGTTATACTTTTAATAAAGCTTTATGCACAACTACTCCAAGGGCCAAATGTTTCGATAGCAAATTGGACAACAGAAGTATACATAAGAGAATATATTGTACATTATAAGATCATACATGCGACGACCGCCGTGGTCGAGTGGTGTGTACACCGGATTTCATGGGTACGCCGCTCCGAGTTCCCGGGTTCGATTCCTAGCCGAGTCAATGTAGATTATCATTAGTTTTCTATTGTGTCTTGGGTCTGAATGTTTGTAGTAGCGTCGTTACTTCCTTACTGATTTTCCATAACACAAGTGCTTTAGCTACTTACATTGGGATCAGAGTAATGTATGTGATGTTGTCTCATATTTATTTACACTAATCTGTTCAAGTAGGCTCGTATGCAAACACTGTCCCCTGTAGATTTACACCTAGACTATAGAGTTTACACTCAATGTTAAGGAACCGGTCAGAAACTAGTTATATACAACTAAATCTACATGATGTATACGGAAATCAACGATCACGAACTTCACGGTTTATTGTCGATATAATTGTATTGTGCAATAATTGTGTAATACTCTATTCTATACTATATAAAGTAATTTGTCCATCTTTCACGCTTTCACTGCTACAGAACTCAAATTGAGGAATCAACAAGGTTTTGGAACATATTCCACCACGCTGTTCCAATGCGGCTTAAAAGAATACACATGTGGCAGAATTTCTATGAAATTAGACACATGCACATTTCCTCACGATGTTTTCCTTCACCGCCGAGCACGAGATGAATTATAAACACAAATTAGGCACATGAATATTAAGTGACGTTTGCCTGGGTTTGAACTTGCAATCATCCATCTGAAGTAGATGAAATTTAGTATTAAACAAGCTTCATCAAATCCCAAATACCTACCCCATAGGTTTTTTCGTAACTAATATCTGACGATAAACTCTTTGGACACAAGAAAAGCCGTACGCGACCACTAGTATTCAGTTTTTACTGCATTTGTAATTATATGTAAGAGAATAACGTAAAGACTAGAGTCGCCTAAAGGAACAGAGACCGGGGTTACAATGACTCGTGATAACCTCAGGGAAATCGTACACAGATAGTACCTATGCGACGAATGCATCGTTCGCGATCCTTGATTCCTATCATTGTTTACAAAATAAAATATTTTATTCGATACATTCATTCAAATCATTCTTTTAAAAAAATCCTAAATAAATAAAGCATTTCATTCAACACGTGGTTACATAAATACCACAAAAAGCCAAAAATACCGGTTTTATGGGTACGCCATAGATTCGAGTCTGTCTATGTTATCTTGTGTCTGAGTTGTGGTACCGTCGTTACATCTGATTTTCTATAACACAAGTGCTTAAGCTACTTACATTAGGATTAGAGCAATGTATGTAATGTCATCCAATATTTATTTATTTATAATACAAGAAGAGTGGACCTAACTTATCTGATATAATGTATACCAAATTTTTGAAGGAGATACTACTGAGTTTATTGTTTCGTTTCAGTATAATCTATATCCCGAACCGGTGATTTACTCAATGGGTATAGTTCTGTAAAATGATAAAAGTGCTTATAAAATTCCACTTGAATGAAGTATATTTTTTATTTCAGTCAGTAATATATTTATATTGATACAAGATTTTTATTTGTTAATCACAAGCTTATTCGTCAACAGAACAATTTACATTAAGCAAAATCAATAGGTATTTTCTCGTACCTACACAGCCGCAAATATTCTGAGACGAAATTTGATAATGGTATTATATTTTGGGAATGCCTGCAGGCCTATTTGTTACAAATATCAGAACCTTAGAACATAATAGGTAACGTTTACGATTCGTATTGCTTACGAATAGTAGTATTTTCTATCAGGCGGACGAACGACGGGTCTTTCTGCCTGGCCTAGGCAAGGCTTCGGTACGGGTCTCGAGGTTACCCTCCCTACCCGGGCTATTCCTCCTCACTAGCCTGGGCTACCGCGTCATTTAGTTTTGACCCGATAGGTCAGGGACCGTGGAACCATTGGTATCTTCAGCATAATCCAAAAGTTACCTTTGGTTTGCCACTAATAACAAACAGTAGGCAAATAAAGATGAGTGCTCCGATAAATAAATGTGAACGTCAATTAGATTACTATCAGTAAGAAAAACGATTCGTTTTTTTAATATGGTTTCCCGGCATTAAAAGATAAAACCGCTTTAGTAGAGCATTCGTTGATTAAAGCTACTAATGCACTAATCCCATGCAATAGTTACAATATCATCTAACGAAAAGTTTAGCATTTTATACCGATGACAGTGAAGATGCCTTGAAAACACTGGTGAAGAGATCACAAATGGCGAGAGATTGGATGACGGCATAACGGTCCATAATATAGATGTTCCAATTACGAAAAGAGGAATATCATCCAAACTAACTAAGGTATTTTTAGTGGCGTAAATAGGGCGGTGCCAACGGTACCCAGGCACAGGGCGTAGACTCTCGGGGGCGCAAGAATAGACAGACTGGGCAGGTCTAAATTGTCTGCTTAAATAGGGCGCAGTTATAGAATCTCACACAGGGCACAGAAAAGGCTATTTACGGCATTGGGTATTTTGAATCGGAATGAATCCGAACACGAACACAAGTAACACAAGGGGTGTTACTCATAAACATTATATGTATGACCATGAAATTTCGAAAATAAAGAAAAAATATCCTAATACTCAAATTGTGGTGCTGTCTGGTAATAAAAACAAGCACACGAAAATTAAAAAAAAATCAAATTAAAAGGATACTCCAAAGACACGGACACTACGTCTGTGGAGATATAAATATAACGATAAAAAAATATTCATCGATTTTCACACAGGTGTTTCTATAATTGGGTACACTAACGATTTAAATAATCATAAAACTGACTCAATAAAATAAACCTAAGCGGATTATAAATGTTAATTTTAGGTCTCGGATCTATAAACAACAAATAAGCAGTTATACCACATAGCAATAATATAGCAACAACCGCCCCTGATATCCGAAAGTTATTGTTTCTTTGTGAAATTTAAATGGGACCATTTCGGACTGCAAATTTAAAGACCTCTTTCGAACAAATTTGCTAATCTGTCTAAATAATATGAGTAATGAAGTTATGAAGCACATGTGCACTCAACACATAATAAGAAATACTAATACATACTCAAACAGTTGGTGTAGCTGTAGATAAAAGATAAATAACTATAGCGTATTCAAATGAAAGTAGAAAAAATAAACAAAACTCAGAAACACGTTTTCATGCGATTTGCTAATAACTCAGCTATATTATACACTATTGTAGTTATAAATTAATGTATCTTTATTTATAACACAACACAAGTACACTCAACTACATTTTCCATTTGATTTTACTTCCAAAACTCCAATCACAGTTTTATCTATGTTCAAAACAGCATATTTTTGCAAATCCATAGCGAATACTCTTATGATTCTAAAGTAAAGTAAAGTAACAGCCTGTAAATTTCCCACTGCAGAAATAAGGCATCCTCTTCCATTAAGGAGATGGTTTGGAACATATTCCACCACGCTGTTCCAATGCGGTTTGGTGGAATGCACATGTGGCAGAATTTCGATGAAATTAGACACATGCAGGTTTCCTTACGATGTTTTCCTTCACCGTCGAGCACAAGATGAATTATAAACACAAATTAAGCACATATATAATATATAGTATAGTGGTGACAGTTATTATTATTATTATTATTATTATATAGTGGTGCTTGTCTGAGGTTGAACCCGCAATCATCGGTTAGATGAACGCGTTCTAACCACTGGGCCATCCCAGCTCTTATGATATATTACCCTCTTTCGCTGATGTTTTGGCTTCATACCGAATTACATGAAATTCGGTTCAGAGGTTTAGCCTTGAAAGAACAACAGTCATAGAATGAGTCAACGCATTTATTTAAAAATTGTGTATGGATATTTCCTACACTTAAGGCAAATTTCGATAATGGTCGCACTTTTCAAAGTAACCAGGGGAGGCATTAATGTTGAATTCGGCACTGTTTCTATACCTACCCCATACGACTTCTTAAATACCTAACTTTTAGGTAGCTAAAATATATTTATTTGTAACACAACACTTAAATATATATTCAAGTAAAATTAAATTTCTAAATTCCAAAGTTCTGACAGCAACTTACCAACCTAACAGAACCAATAATGTTAATTCTTGGACAAAGTCAATTTATCTTCGGACATTGAAGAAGAATTAATACAATTATAAAAAATATATGTATTCAATATGCATTTATATATCTTTTAAATTCAATTTACAAAATGTTCTCCAAGAAGTAAGACCTTAGTTTCACTACAGGTCCATAATCTCTAAGACCTTAGCTACACTACAGGTAAGTGGTCTATGAATCTGGCACTGTGAGAAACTACTTTTGACACCATCAATGCATTGTCAACAAAGTAACTGTCTAACAATAGAGTAACTTGATGGTAAGCCCTTCTCTTCAGATATTTTACCTCAAAACAACAGTACTTAGTATTATTGTATTCTGGTTTGAAGGGTGAGTAAGCCAGTGCAACTATAAGCACAAGAGAAATAACATCTTAGTTCCCAAGTTTAGTGGTGCATTGGGAAGGATGGTTAATATTTTTTACAGCACCATTGTCTATGAGCAGTGGTGACCACTTCCCATCAGGTGAGCCATCTGCTCGTCCCCTAACCTATGCCATAAAAAATCTACTATTAAAATTAATAACATCAAAAGAAAAAGTCTGTAAATATGCCATAGCGAAAGAAAACTAACTCTCCTCTTATGTGCAAGATATGGAGTGTCACAACACTGCTTCGATGTGGTTGATGATACACATGTATTGACATATACCAACAGAATTTTATCTGAGACTTATAATGCTTCACCGCTGAGCAAAAGACTACATACATTGAGCATAATAAATTATATTCTATATAGCTTTCTGACTGTACATTCTGTTTTGTTTTAGTTTACAAACAATCTATACTAATATTATAGATGCAAAAATAGCTATCTCTTTCACACAAAATTTCATGTAATTAACAAAGGAAAATACTATTTAAACCTATACACTGCAAAGTGCAAACTGATATTCCTATAAGATTCACATATACAAGCCAATGGATCGGCTATATATGCTTACATGGATGATTTTACTATTTATATATCCCCGAAACCTGTTGCCACTTCATTAAAGTGTAAATATAAAGTAACGGGACTTTTCTAGTACATGTAATTGATTCATCTATATGCATCTGAATGTATCTGAACTCTGTATAGGATATTGCAACTAGTTTTGTTACATTACGACACTATAAATTATACTTTTGTTGAAAGTAATTGAGTAACATTGAAATTGTCAATTGCTTTGTATTTTCTACAGATAATAAGTAATAATTAATGTTTATATGTAATTTTATTGTTGGAAATGTGTAATAACTGAGTTTCATGTTGGTTTATGCTTTAACATATTATTTTTTAAAAACCTTACTTTTTAAATTGTTTTACAACAAAAACATCACAGCCTGTAAATTTGCATTTTACACACACTGCTGGGCCAAGTCTTCCTCTCCCTTTGAGGAAAGGTCTTGAAACATATTCCACCACACTGTTCCAATGCAGGTTGGTGGAATACACTAGAATAGAATAGAATTTTTATGAAATTTGACACAAGCAGGATTCCTCGCAATGTTTTCTTTCACCGCGTCATCTCACCTCTCACATTGTTTATCAAAGCTCATAAATTATTTTAATATTTGATACACTTTGATGAATATTAAAATGTCAACTGTAGTATTTTATTTATTCAATATGATCAAAAATCTGCAATGTTATTCATAATAGTATTTTTATCTGTAATTGTTGATATATGTCCTTTTACTTTTAAGCATTCATAGTTTGCCTTTAAGTCAAGCACTTAGTTAAGATCAACATAAGTCATGATTCAATGTTTGATATATATACAGACAAAGATAAATACATACATAGCATTTGAGTTAAAGAATTGACTCGCAAAAGCCTGTCTGTACAGGAGAAGGTGGACTGGGGTGTTTTATACTAGATAACCTTTAAGCTACATATGAAAAACTAATTGTGATAAAGCAGCGCAGATGAAAAAAACTCTTGATGATTGAATTTTCTCTTTAAGAGCGGGAAGTCTCTGCACCATTGTTAATTTTAAATTTTAAAAGACAAATAATTATGATTCTTTAATTAAAATTATTCTTGTAAATTCTGTCTCTATAATAAAAAAAATAATAATAATTTTTATTTTTCAACTAAAAATAGAAAGTTAATATTGGCAATAAAGTGAATAAACCTGTTACCGTGCAATTTGTGGGCAGCTACATACATTCGAATCTATTTTAAGAACGATAAACAAAACATCCTCTTCGTGATAAATTAATTAAATGACTCGAAAAAATACATTGCGAATCAAACTTAAAACACATGAAGGTGTACAAAGAAATACAGATTAAAGATGTAATAAAAATAATCGGTCGCGGGTAAACAAAAAAAAAAAGTTCCGGTCCAATAAAACAGGCCAGTATTTCGCAAGTGAAACTATATTAACGCAAACTTCCTTGAATGCAAAATAACAAATTACATTCGATGTAACAAGTAGACACTACATATACATACCTCTTTGCTGGTGAGAAGATCGGATTAAATTAAAAGGAGACAACACTTGTTTTGTAAGAATTTAAATTCTATCACGATTTATAAAGTTATTCGCTAACGTTAAATCAATATTTGAAATGAATCCGATGCACAAGACTTGTATATTAAGGATGTAAACAACAATAAACAGAAAAACCTGTAGAATACACTCAAACACAAGAGTTAACAGTGGCACACATTTGTAAATACAAATTGGAATATTTGACATCCCACACAAGTGTCAGGCAAAAGCACGTCACATTGACGTTTGTAGATTCATTGCTAGTTAGAAGTAACATTTTTACTTCGACAATAAAAATATTTTATGTTGTTGCACATTTAAGCTAAGTAGAATAAACACCATTTTTCTTTTAGTAAGTAAATTAAATAATTAATTAATATATACGCCTAAAACAATGACTACTGTAAGCTTAGCTTACAGTAATTATAACTTAGCAGTAATTTACTTCGAAAACAAAATTTTTATTAAAAAATTGTAATTAATTACAGAATTGGTGAGTTATTCATGTATATTTTATATAGAATATTAATAAAAACATATGGAAAAATGAATATAAACTTGGCAACTTTTACATAATTGTGCCAAAAGGAAGAAGCGTTTTGTTATTACATTATGAACTTATAAATTTTAATGAATATGATCACGACGAAACCACAACTATAATAAAAGAAATATATAAATTGTATAAATGTATAATTAATAGGTGACCAACCAAAATTATATTTCAGTCAATCACTTCTAAATTATTATCACTAATATACCCAATATAATGTAACCAATATGATAACTATACTACCAAATATATTCCATAAAATTACAAAGGTTATTCATAAATAAAAACAAATTTTATTTGAGGCATTACCGTTATGAAAAATAATAAATGTAAACGTAACTGCTAATTACGTAGTAAGTTTCTTTTATTAATAAGTTTGCATAACTTATAAATGATAATTTTATACATATTTAAATGGAAATATTTAATTCCGGAATTTCCGTAAAATAAAACAATAAAACTAGTTACAATATCTATCATATATTAAACTAATAAACTAAAAAACATGACCTTGGAAATGAGCGCCATCTATCATCAACATATCAAGGCTAAATCATACCTAGATAAGAACCCATCTAACCGCGCTCTGATGACCTATTTCCCTCGACCAGTAAAAATAGCGGTCGACAATAGCTCAAACACTATTTTTAGTGCGTATCATTAAAATCTCAAACCACACAACCTTATCTCTTACCTTCGTTGTCTTAGTATCAGTTAAAAAAAAAAAATCAGTCAGATCGCGAGTTACGGCGCAACGCACGGAGACCTATGTATCTATAACAATATCCTACCGTCAAAATCGATACTCCACAACGGATCAGTACACGTTGTTGTTTCGAGTGAGTTAGTGCCCGTTTAGTTATCGCTAGAGTTTTTTTTAGTGTAGTAAACAAGGGAACATGTTTTAAATTAAACATAGACTAAATACAACCATGGAAAGTGTTAAGCGTTACATACGGAGCGAATCCGCGAGCTGTGCTCACATGGTCGAAGAGCTCACTTCGAACAATAGAAAAAGCACAGATCCCCATGAGAAATTAAAGGCTCTGCTCAATTCTCCCGAGGAGGACACAGACGACACGCTGCCCCCATCAGACGCCCCGAAATTCGGTACAGTCATTCATAACAGGATCTTTGTTGGCGGATTCTCATTGACGACGACAGATGAGGACCTGTGGAAGTTCTTCTCGGGCTTCGCGACCGTCACAGCAGCGAGGGTCATCTACGACAGGGCTGGTGTCTCCAAGTGCTACGGTTTTGTGACCTTCGCCAGCCCTCGGGTCGCGAGATTGATTGTCAAGCAGGTCAGTTTTAATTATAGTCTTTCGATATTGTGACAATGAACTTCATTTTGAGATTTCTTCGTTGAGAGCTGATATATTTACGTGTATCTAATCTAAATACGTTATCAGTGATATCTCGTATCAGAGCGTTAGTGAATGTCTTGTTGTTCGATCAATTTTTATTTTAATCACTACCCGTAATATATCCAAAGCATTCTAAATAGGTATATCATTTTATTGAAGCATTTAACCTTTTTTAAATTATACATTTAAAAAAAGAACTCTTTATAATTTATATAGGTGTTTAATTTAGTGAATATTACGTATATTTCTTTTATAAATATTAATTTAAACGTTACATCTTAGCGACGATGCTCGAAAGACAAAGGAAGGGAGTGTGAAAGGTTGTAGGTTGTTTGTCCGCGAAAGTAAACGTTTGAAATCAAAAGAAATGTCGTGAAACATTAAGGAAATTACCTTTTAGCTAATTACAAACATTAAGAACTACGTACTTCATGATAACTAATAAAAAAAAAACATTGTAATGAAAAATATTTCGATCAGCTACACATATTAGAATTACCATATATTATACTAATTATTCTAATGTATAAAAAGGTAACTATGAGATAAACAGTAGCGTAACATAGAGGTTGTATAGTGATAAATATTTCGAAGTAACACAAATTGAGATTCATTACATACTAGTGACCCGACCTGGCTTCGCACGGTTGCAAGTTTTATACTAAATATACTACAAATTATACTGCATACTCACGACATTCCCAGTTTTTCAGTCATTCTCTATATTGTGTATGTTTTATACATAAAAACCTTTCTCTTGAATTAATGTATGTATAAAAAAAAACGCTTCAAAAACCCTTGTTTAATTTCAAAGAAGTGAAGCATACATAGGGACACAGACGGTAAAAGACTTTGTTTTATACTATGTAAAGATTAATGTAATTACATAGACAAAAATATAGTATAATAATGGAGTTAGACAGTTAACAAAGCAATGAAAAGAAATGTTTCGTTCAGGGAGAAATAAAACTTCAAAATTCATGGCGTTCAAATAACTTATAATGAATGAAAAATAACAAAGATATATTGACCAAATTATATAAAAACACGTAAGAGAGAGATTCGTTCATATTTTATAGCAACATAATATATAGTATACGCACAAAGCACTCACAATGAATACAGAATGCTGCCGGCGAAGACCCTCTACATATATACTTCTTTGTAATTTTTTTATAATTCATCATTCTTCTTTATAATTCATCTCGTGCTCAACGGTGGAGGAAAATGAGATAGACAGATTTACTTTTAACAACAACAACAACAACAGCCTGTAAATTCCCACTGCTGGGCTAAAGACCTCCTCTCCCTTTGAGGAGAAGCTTTGGAACATATTCCAATACGCTGTTCCAATGCGGGTTGGTGGAATGCACATATGGCAGAATTTCCATAAAATTAGACACATGCAGGTTTCCTCACGATGTTTTCCTTCACCACCGAGCACGAGATGAATTATAAACACAAATTAAGCACATATATGTAGTGGTGCTTGCCTGGGTTTGAACCCGCAATCATCGGTTAAGATGCACGCGTTCTAACCACTGGGCCATCTCAGGTCTTTGTGTGCCAATATTTCAAATATATCCATAATATTTTCAAAGAACTTCATCGAATACACCCAATATTGGTACCATCAATACAATATTGGTACCAGCCGCGGAAGGTACTATTATCATATAATTAATTGATTGTTGAAGTTCATTGTGAAATTACCAAAATTATACTATTTATTATAAAGGCTCACACGATTGTATGTTTTCGTTTTAGATTCATGTTATTTGTAAGTAATGTTTTCAAGGCGGTCATAGGCACATATGAGTGACGCTGGTCTTAGTGAGACATAGCTTATTATGTATTTATATGTATACACATATGTGTCTGGTTTCTTCAACCGAACGTTGCCAAAACTACAATAGATGAAAGAAAAATATCCAAGATTTGTCAGTGGGAGAAATTAAGTCGACATTTATAATCATTATTATGTTTATTGATTGATTTTGCCCTTATTGTCACGCTATAACTTTTTCAAAGTAAATAATACTTAGTACGAAAGGCATTGTGCAAGCCCGTCTGGATACATACCACCTACCACTTAGTATTATTGTGTTACACTTAGGGTGAGTGAGACAAACAATAGCATCTTATACACCAGTGTATATAGGTAGAAGGAGCATATAATCTTAATTTCTAAATGAAGATGCTATTGTTTGTGTGCGGTGGTGACCACTTACCATCAGGCCTACTTTCCCGTCTTACCTATATCTAGTTAACTTGTAGTTTTATATATATCACAATATAAAAAAACCTTGGTCAAGTTGTGTGTACACCTGTTTTCATGGGTACGCCACTCCGAGGACACAGGTCCGATTAGCGGCCGAGTTGATATAGAAAAGTTCATTAATTTTGTATGTTGTCTTGGGTCTGGATGATTGTGGTACCGTCGTTACATCTGATTTCCCATAACATCAGTGTTTTAGCTACTTATATTGGGATCAGAGTAATTTATGTGGTATTGTTCAATATCTATATCTATGTTAAAAAATAAGTCGTGTAGCGATAAAGTCTGAGGGCGGAATAAAATCTTGCATATCGCAAAGATTGATTGCTTTTGATATTACCAACGGCGACGTGGGTTTTAGTTGAACCTGCGTGCCTAAGGACCACGTATTTACTTATTCTATTTATTATTGGACGAGGATCGGATGAAGAGACCTAGACGCCCTGGGGCAACAAATCCCTTATTATTTTCCAAATAAATTGAATACTTCTTAGTCGGGTGTTTGAATAATTAAAACTTTTTCAGTAATTCCCTTGTGTACTCTTCCGGGCTGTAGTCTCTGAAGTTTTCTAAATCCGGTCCTATTCGTAAAAAAAAAAATTAATATCTATTAGTAGTGCTATGCTAACAGTCTAGCCACCAGCTACTTGGTGGTAGGACTTTGTGCAAGCCCGTCTGGATAGGTACCATCCACTTATCAGTTATTCTACCGCTAAATAACAGTACTCAGTTTTGTTGTGTTCCTATTTGAAGGGTGAGTGAGCCAGTGTAACTACAGGCACAAGGGACATTACATCTTAGTTCCCAAAATTAGTGGCATATTGACAGTGTAAGGAATAGTTAATAATATAATATTAATATTATATTATTTTGTTAATATAGTTGCGAGTTCAAACCAAGGCATGCACCTCTCATCTTCATGTGCTTAATTTGTGTTTATAAAACTTGTATTGAAATTTTGGGAGAACTGTTTAGTACTCCGACCAACATTGAAGCACCATGGAAGAGTACAGTACAGTAATAGCCTGTAAATTTCCCACCGCTGGGCTGAAGCCTCCTCACCCTTTGAAAAGAAGTTTAGGAGCTTATTCCACAATTTTGCCCCAATCGGATTGATGGATTCACATATGGCAGATTTTGATTTAAATAAGACACAGGCAGGATTCCTCACGTTGTTTTCCTTCACCTTTAAGTACTAGATGAATTATGAACATTTATGGGAGATATATCTATATTTTCTCAAATTTACTTTTCTCAAGTTTATTTAACTAGCAATGTTCGTTTGTTAGTTTGTTTAAGTCAAAATATAATTGGAACCAGTTACTCTGAATATGGATATTCCGATGACAATACATTTTTATAGTAAGTAATTGATTACAAGATGAAAGAATTCCGGACGGAAAAATTAATGGTCCACCCAAAGATACGAATATTTGATATAAAATTTGTTTTTAAAAATATTTTATATTCTTAATATGTTACCTGTAAACAATGTTCCAAAAATATTCCACCTTCAAATAAAAAACGTTGTATTGATATTTCACAGAAAAAAAAGAAATATCCACAATTCTTTCTACATTTGAAAATCGTGGTACGTTAAAATAAAATACTTTGAAAATAAGTGAAGAGCTCTCGAGAGAGCGGCGAGAGTGTCTCTCATTCAGAAAATGTCTTTTTAACGATTTTAACTTTTGAATTCCATTGAATACTTCTAACTAGTTTCATTCATTTTACGTGAATTTCAGGTATATTTGGGTAAAAGAATCATTATTTATCATTGAAGCTGAGGAACGCTTTGTTCTCTTAACCGACTTCAAGAATAGGGGATAAAATTTCACTTTTTATTTACGAACTATTTTTAGTAAAGTAGATAAATAAGGCATATTACTCAATACAAGATTATTTTAAAGATAAAAAAGCGTGGACTTAGTATTTATTGATTTCTTAGCAGGTTATACAAACATTTTATTGTTTTTACCTTGTATACTCTGTAATTAAAATTGTGGAAAATGGTGACTACTTACTTTCTTGCCACGTTTCAGTATAATTTCCCTTCCGAACCAGTGATAGCTTTACATTTAAAGGCCGGCAACGCACCTGCAAGCCCCCTGGTGTTGCAGATGTCCATGGGTGGTGGTAGTCACTTTCCATCAGGTGAGCCTCCTGCTCGTTTGTCACCAATGTCATAAAAGAAACCTTGTCACGATTAACCAAAAGTTATCTTATAAGCCTACTGGACTACAGAATATCTTGATTTTAATTTACAGCGCATGCAATTATTTTAATTAAATACAAATATCAACTTCAGTCAAGATTCCAACTCAACCAAAATAAAAAATAACTCAATTTACAAAGCTTACTTTTGATTTCGATCATGATTGTTGTATTGTTTGGGACGTAAAGCTATCTTTAGCTCTAAGGGGGATTATATGTCCCATACTTATTACTTTGTCATTGTTGAATTCTTATTTAAATCAAATGTCATTCTGTATAATGTCATGGATGGATTGTGTGAAAGACGATATGGTTAGAAAGAATGTTACTGGTGAGATGACGAGAGAAGTATGATAAAGATATTCCGCGCCGACCCTAAGTAAAACTGGGATAAGGGCAAGAGCATGATGATGCTGTAACTCTTAAACAATCCTGTCTTTAAACTTTAATTAATATGTTCAGTTAAACCTTTTTTTAATAGCCTACATAGCCATGAAAATAAAAATGTTAATTTTATCTTCGACATTGGAAAACGGCCATGAAAATCTTCATACAACTTTTCAATTTTTAAGGTGAGGGTTCAAGCTAAATCTGTATCAAGTTTCATCTAAATAATTTCAGAGGTTTAGACTAGGCATCGTTTATTACGAGCATCAGACAAAAAGTTATTTTGGTATTTGTAATAGTAGTGAAGATAACAATCATTTATCATCAACAATTAACTAGAGTGGTGCTTCAAATTAAACCCTCTTAATTCTAGGCCATTTTTTACTCTTAATTGGTCAAAAGTAATATCAGGTCTTATTCAGATTATGTCGTTAAATTTCAGCTATCAGCCTTGTAAAGCACTACTTTATACCCCTGTATCAGTAATATTACTCAAATTATATGCGCACACATTAATAATAATACAGAGCATTGCTGTTTGTCGTATACATGATTATCTTAACCGATAACTTCGGGTGTAAACACAAGTTAGCACCAATAAACTTTCATATGCTTAATTTGTGTTTATAATTCATCACGAGCTCAGCTATGACGGAAAATATCATGAAGAAAACTGTATGTGTCTAATTTCAACGAAATCCTGCCACATGTGAATCAATCAAAGCGGATTTGGACAGCGTGATGAAGTACGCTCCTAACCTTATCCTCACAGAGAGAGGAGTGCCTTAACCCAGCAGTGGCAACTTTGGACCTTCAGATGGGCTTGAATATTATAAAGTATTAATATATCCTAAACTATATATCTGAAATTTGGGCAGTGGTGAGGCTCGACATTATTTAACCTTAAGAATTCGTAGTCATGGTTCATCAATTCATAATTAAGACTGAGTAAACGTTCTTGCTCTGCGTGTGTGCTGCTTTGGCTCATTGCGATATGTTTTATCACTATCACTACACAGTATAACATAAAGTCGCCTTCTCTGTCCCTATGTCCCTATCATCATCATCATAATTTCAGCCGAAGGACGTCCCCTGCTGGACATAGGCCTCCCCTAAAATATATATCCCTATGTATGCTTATATCTTTAAAACTACGCAACGGATTTTTATACGGTTGTTTTTAAAAGATTGAGTGATTCGTGATGAAGGTTTTTGTATAATACATGGACAATATAGAAAAGAAACACTGATTATTTTATATGTTTCTAATGTGTTGTCATAAATACAGAAATCCTGTAGAAAATTTTGTATCAGTATTGCACCCTCGCGAAGCCGGGGCGGGTCGCTAGACTAATATATAACAAAAAGTAAATCACATACTGACGGTTAAGAAAAACGTCCTAAAAAACGTGTGCCGAATGAAATTTTGTCTGTGGCGTGGTTGACTATTCTCCTCGAGAAGAGAGCAGAGCTTAGCCCCAAAAAGGTTTCTTATGAAGTAATACCTTATCAATTATTATAAAGTTATCACGACGGAAGCAAGTGTTCTATATTTAAATATACATAGATAAAACACTTTATCGTAACATGTATACGTATCTAGTGAGTGCACTCTAATCTGAGACGGAATTACCAAATTTATTAATACCAATGACTTACCCTAGCTTCGCAATGCATATTATTAATAAAGAAAATAATACTATGTAAATAAAATATATACTCCATAGCATTCAGGATTAATCGACCAGTGAAAGCAGAATTGGAACATTCGTTCCGGAGATTACAAATACAAAACAAAATAAATCTACAGTCTCTTCATTTTAGTATAAATATAAGCATAGGCAAAATATACCTACAAATCTTTTGGTTTGCTTAAGAATGTTATTTATGGGGTGATTAAGCAAACAATGTTGTCTTTGTCTTTCGAATATAAAATCAATAATGACGGAAAGAGAGCAATCAGTATTCAACGAACACCTGTGAAATGTTTGTGCGGTGTTTGAACAATTTTCTCGGGAGAATCTACTTTCCAAACCGGTTTAGTTAATACCCGTAATATGAAGATTTAAAGATCTCACGTGACTAAAGAATATTTTGATTTTGCATGAATTTCTTTATTGGTAATACTGTAGCTCGTTATACCTAAATAAAAAAAAAAACAAGAAATTCGGTTGATAAGTAGGAAATGTAATGAGCTCTTTTGCCGATAGATATACAGACCATTTTTTTTTTGGTCATGTTACCATGTGATTCACTTTAATTCACGAATGGACACATGCTTTCTCGAGTCACAATTTTCATGATTTTCCCTGAAGCGAAACCATTCTTGTAAAATATTCAGTCTCAGACTTTTTCTCAAAAGTCCAACATAAAAGGCATTGTTGAAACTCCTTCATATCTTAGAACCAAAACTAAAGAAGGGTGTGGTGACGAGTACCACCCGATCTAATTTCGTCTCTCTGACTATCTTTTCATTGCCAATTCATCTGCCAAGTGTGGCAGTTATGGTATATATTCAAGATACAAAGAAAAGAACATTTCCTGCTGCTACTTATAACAACTACGTGGTAATCGAAAAAATTAGGACGAACCAAACGCAAGCGCGATTCAAAAACCAGGTCTTTACATATTTCTTACAAACAATCTTCCTTTTGGGAGACCTTTATCAAGGAGTGAACGTCTTCCGGCTATAATGTTGAAATGGTATATGTAAAAAAGTCCAGAGAATATTCTTTTTAATGTCACAAAATGGAATAATCTTGAAAAGTAAAGTAATAGCCTGTAAATTTCCCACTGCTGGGTTAAGGCCTCCTCTCCCATTTAGAAGAGGGGTTGCAACATATTCCACCCAGCTATTCCAATGCGGATTAGCGGGTGGAATGCACATGGGGTAGAATTTCGATGAAATTAGACACATGCAGGTTTCCTCATGATGTTTTCCTTTACGAGCACAAGATAAATTATAAACACAAATTAAGCACAAATATATATAGTGGTGCTGGCCTGGGTTTGAACCCGAAATCATCGGTTAAGATGCACGCGTTCTAACCACTGGGGCATCTCAGATCTTAATAATAATGATCTTGAACGAATTAAAAAACTTTACATTTCTACCGAGAATTTATCCTTCGTAATTCTCTTGCGTGTAATTACTAATTAGCATCGCAGGCGTCCCATTAGCTTAGTTAAATTGGTAAATAGCCTGAAAAATAGCTCTTAAAATCCTTTAATAAGATTATACAACAGGAACATAGCGACATATATCTTACTATATTCTCGTCCTAATTTTTAAGGCTTAGAGATTGCTTAATGCTTGGTTATTATATTCAAGAAAGGATTCGTTTTGCTTACGAATAGGCGAATTTTTATCAATAATGACCATTAGCTTGCTAATCACGACACTAGTATTTGAAAGAGGTAGTCAAGACACTAGATTCTCCAAATATCTCAGATAGAGATGAACTAGTACAAGATACTTAATAGGATCTTGTTGTAATTATCTATACTACTGATATATGTTCCACCGCAAGGGATGGTTTATATGTTAATCAGTGCCAAATTTGCGGTGGTGACCACTTATTGTTGATTTATAATATTTTCAATAAATACGACTATGAGATGTGATCATAAAATATTCCTACGTATGAATCTTTAACAAACCATAAGGTTAACGGTTTTTTGCCATGTCATAATAGTAATGTATGACAATGTATTAAAAACTACGAGGTATGACGTGAAATGAAACGTCGCATTGCGATGACGGACGCTTTGTGTGCTGTGAAAAAAAAATCACATAAAAAATATCAACTTTTTGTCCTATATACGAAATGCGGTATAGTTTCTATAAATCTACTTTAGCATAATGTTAGCATAATGTTAGCTTATGTCAAAGGGGATATCAAATCAAAACAAATCAAAATAAACTTTATTCAAGTAGGCTTTTTCAAGCACTTTTGAATCGTCATTTTATATTTCGGTGAACCACCGGTTCGAAAAGTAGATTCTAACGAGAAGAACCGGCAAGAAAGTCAGTAGTTACTCTTTTTTAACATTTAAAAAATACAAAGTCATGTTAGTTAAATACAATTATTTAAATTAATATATCATGCTTGGAAGTCAACAGGTATTAACTCCACGCTTTGTTTTCATCTATAAGTATAATATTATATTATGACTTTTATATCTCTCTTGATCTTTTCTCTCATGAAGTCACACCTTAAATTGCCTTCGTGACTCCATATGATGTATTTGTTTTACCACTAAACATAACTGTTCAATTACCATTTTTCCAAAAAATCCTTGTAATCAATCAGAACATCCAATAGGTCTAATGAGTGCTGTTGATCTATTTCAGTAACCAATTTTTTTTATTGTGTAGTTTGGCGGTCGAGCATATGGGCCACCTGATGGAAAGTGGTCACAATCACCCATAGACAATGACGCTATAAGAAAAATTAACTATTCCTTACATCGTCAATGTGCCACCAACCTTGGGAACTAAGACGTTATGTCCCTTGTGCCTGTAGTTACACTGGCTCACTCACCCTTCAAACCGGAACACAACAATGCGGAGTACTGTTATTTGGCGGTAGAATAACTGATGGATGGGTGGTACCTACCCAGACGGGCTTGCACGAAGCCCTACTACCAAGTAATTAGTAAGTTAGATAATGGACCGTCTTGAGCTATTTTGACTATGATGACCATTCTTAAGAAACCTTATAACTACGCAAGGTATCCCTTACTCTCATAAACAGACACAACCGGAAAGATAACCTGGAGATTAGACTCCACCGGGAATAATCTTATAAGTCGTTGATAATGTGAGGCAGTGTTGACACTACCAATTTCTGCTGAGGATTTGTCTACAGAAGAAAAATTTAAACTCCGTTTTGAACTCAAGACTTTGATCCTTTTGGGCTAGTTACTAGAAAAATGATGGAGTTATTGCAAACTTATGTCTAACTAATATTATTAATGCAAAGGTATGTTATTTGATTACGCTTTCACGTTTTCAGATTTTCCACCTACTTGTAGAGAAAATAATACAGGATATATATCACTTATTAAAAGAATTAATTTTTGGGAGAAAAAGATTGATAGAAAAGTAGTAATGTTTATTTATTATTTAACAAACGTTAATAAATTCAAAATAAGAACTGTGTCAAAATTTTGGATACTGGCTGAACTTGCTTTAGCCTGAGACTTACCAAACTTTACATATACCATATTCCGTCACTCCACATTTTACCCACTCGAGGGGTAAATTAGAATAATAGTTAACATTTAAATAAAACTAGTTATTACGGATTTTAATCGCGTATATTAAAAATATGTTCAAGGATGCTATGATTCACTGGTTTTAGCAATTAAACAAAGCCTAGAAGCTACAAACTCAAAAAATCAACGCACTACAAAACAAAAGATACTATCTGAAAGAACTTTATCACTTATAAAAAGAAGGCAGATACTTCAAAAGACGAAAAACAAGTCCCGTTCCCAAAAAAAACGAACTTAGCGCATTATACAAGCTAACGAGCAAATACTTCAAACTTGACTACAAAAACTACAGGACAAATACTATAGAAAAAATTGTCGAAAGTCATGGGAGCCTAAAAAAGGCTAACAGGCAATTACGAACAAATAGAACCTGGATCGAGGGATTGAAACGGCAGGGAAAAACACAACACAATCGCAAAGATATTATTAGTATTGCCACAAACTTCTACCAAGACTTATATAGCGAAAAACCAGATACACATACTTTACCAAATTCAAATAAACAGGAGAATGTAGAGATCCAGAGGAATAGTGCCGAAGAAAAAATAAAACCGATCGATGAATTAGAAATTATTCAAGCAATAAAGAGTTTAAAATCAGATAAAAGCCCAGGTCCAGACAAAGTTACAAACGAGGCTATTAGGTATGGTGGAACTCTGCTAGTCAAGCCATTGGTTCAACTTTTTAATCTCATCTTAGATACAGCAATTATACCAAAGCAATGGCTTGAATCAAATATAATCTTGCTCTATAAAAAAGGTGACCCACAAGAGATATGTAACTACCGACCCATTAGTCTCTTACCGACGCTATATAAACTTTTTTCCTCAATCATAAATAAGAGAATAAGCGGCACGCTAGACAAATGGCAACCGGTGGAACAAGCAGGTTTTCGAAAAAATTTCTCCACAATGAATCACATACATAATCTAGATTTAGTAATTGAGAAGTACCAGGAAAAACAGAGACCGCTTTACATCGCTTTTGTCGACTACCAAAAAGCATTTGATACGATATCTCATAAAAGTATTTGGGAGGCCCTAGAAGCTCAAAAAATAGAAAATACGTACAAAAAAATTATAAAAGGCATATATAGAAACAGCACGAGCAAAGTTAAGCTAGAAAAAATTGGTCAAAGCTTTCCTATAAAGAGAGGAGTAAGACAGGGTGATCCACTCTCCCCGAAACTTTTTATAGCTGTACTAGAAAGCATCATAAACAAACTGGACTGGAAAACATGCGGCTTGAACATCAATGGCAAGTACCTAAGCCACTTAAGATTCGCAGATGACATCGTATTATTATCAGAGACCAGCCGTGGTTTGCAGTATATGCTAGAGACACTTCAAGCTAATAGCAAACAGGTGGGACTAGAGATGAATCTTTCAAAGACGAAAGCTATGACAAACAGCATTAAGGCGAGTATTAAAATAAAAAATGAACCACTAGAGTACGTGAACCAATACATCTATCTTGGTAAACAAATAAGCTGCATAAAAGATGGTAATGAAATGGAAATAGAGCGTAGAATTAAAAACGCCTGGAATAAATATTGGAGCTTAAAATATGTTTTCAAAAGTAACATGTCAATTAAAGTTAAGAAGAAAATCTTAGACTCATGCATCCTACCTTCTTTAACATATGGCTGTCAAACGTGGAAATTCACGAAAAAAATTAAAAATAAAATTAGTTCATGCCAGAAGGGTATGGAACGAAGCATGCTCAATATAAAAAAGATACACAAGATTCGACACACAAAGATAAGACATCACACAAAAGCGATAGATGCGCTGTCGTATGCCCAATCACAGAAACTGAGATGGGCTGGCCATGTAGCCCGCTATGTTGATGAGAGATGGACAATAAATGTCACTAAATGGAAGGGCCCAGCAGGCAAACGGAGAGCGGGAAGACCTTACACAAGATGGGAGGGCGACATAAAAAAGATCGCAGGGACAAGCTGGTTAATAACAGCAAAGAATAGAGATGAATGGAACGCCTTGGAGGAGGCCTTCACCTGAGAGGGGTCCATGCAAAAACAAGTTTTTTCAAGAAGAAACACTTTATCTATAAATTCAAAAATTAGATATTTAAAAAAAAAAAAAAAAATTCGATATTGTAACTACTTAAATATTCAAAACCTTATTTTTATATAACTTTAAAAAAAAATAAATAAAAATGTATAACGTAATATGTAAATTTATGCATGGAATAAAAGGCTTTTTTATTTTTATTTTATTTATTTATTTATATATTAAATTTATATTTTTGGACATCCCGACGTTTCGAGCACTTTACAGCGTTCGTGGTCACGGGTAGACTGACGCGATTAAAATCCGTAATAACTAGTTTAATTTAAATGTGTAATAATCGCGAAAATTTAAGACAACATTATAATAGTTAACGTTCCAATTCGGGACTGAAGCTATCTCCTAATTCCATCTAAATCAGTTCAGTGGTTATGGTAAGGAGGTAACAGACAGATTAACTTTCGAATTTATAACAATTGTACAAATATATGTCCTTAAAAATCCGGATACCACTTGAAGAGATATATAATCTTTCTTTATTCTGTGTTTCTTGAAGGTCGCGCTTAGGTCTACGTACACCCTTTTTAAAGAGGATTTCTATTTTTCTACTTTTTTTAGTTCGATGTGCCTGCATGCTTGATATCTAGGTATCATCACTATCAAAATTTCAGGATTACTATTGACTTTTCAAGTTGTCTGACACTCTTTATTTTCATGAAAAATCACGTAATGTACCCTAGATTTCCAGTAATAGTGCTCTCAATTACCTTAATTATATGTCATGACGATTCAAAGTATAATTATGTACCTACTTAAAAAAAGGAATAACTTTATTTTGATTTGATGGATAAGCGTAACCAAAAGAGTTCAAAATCAGGTGTTTCATTTGCGTTAATACTTCATCTCATGATCGGCGGTAATGGTGTCGGATGGTATTTTGCCATATTGTGTGAAATACAGGTTTCTTTGGAGCAGTGTCAAAATCTACGTCTCTGATCTTACTAGTTTTATCGTATTAAGTTTTCACCAAGGCCGTCATAGTTCCGTTTTGGACGATCCACACAAGGCGCAATTCTCACAAGTTTCCTTCGAAATACATATATTAAAATTTAAAGTTAAAAACATTTCCTCTAAGGTAGCTCTTGACCGAATTTCTTGAAACTTTCTTGGCTGTAAGTCAAACTTCTTTATTGATTGTTGCTTGACTAACGTCACATAAATGTTGTTTGGAAATTGTCGTCGGCAAGATTTATTGGATGGGATTAGAATAACGATAAAACCCACTCGATGGAATTAAAAATAAAGTACATTGGTTCCTTGTCTTTATGTGACGATTTGTCAAAATTTTTGCTGTTGAAATATTTTTTAGAGAGACCCATAATTTTTTGGGAAATTTTAGTTCTTTTTCATTTTAATAAATGTTTGATATAAAAACATTTTTTAGGGGATAGATTATATTTTAAAATTGTTGTGGTGGTATGAGTTTCTCACTATTATATATTATTATATATTATTATCTATTGCACTATTATATTTCAATGGTTGAGCAGATTTGGATAATTGGAGTATCATTGGAATACTAATCCTCATTATGAGTGATATCGATATCTTTATAGATTTTTAATTCAACATGGCGCCTGTTTTGAGCAGTACAATGTTTAATTTGTTGAATCACATATTTATCAAATTTTAAGCTCATAACTTTATTTATTTTAATATTGTAACGATATCGTACCTTTATCTTTTATGCCACAGATATAAATAAACATTAAATCGATTAGATGACAATAAGCTATTAACTTGAAGTAATATATAAAATATATAAAGATTACGTATTTATCAATTGCTTCTATAATCTTATTTACTTATGATTATAAATGCGAAAGTAAATTTGTTTATTTCCACTACAGGGTTCCGTACGATTTTAAAACAAATAAAAAATCATGTCTGTTGAATCGGAGCCTAACTTAAATTGAATCAATCGGTTTAAGCATAATATATATATATATATATATATTATATCAGCATAGATATTACTCTTGCATAATCGCTACATAGTATAAAACAAAGTCCCAAAAATAGTCGAAAAAATATACAAATAAAAGGTAGACATTTAAAAAAAACTTATGTCCCATACGAAGCCGGGACGAGTCGTTAGCAATATTATAATTAACCTAACAATAATATATATTTGTTCAAACGAGCAAACGTGAAAGGGAAATTAATAATCTCTGTTTGAAATAACAATTAAAATACCGTTTAAAAATATGCTTTGTATAAATTCCTGCACAAAAATCCTAATTATTCCCTTTGAACCTTAAATAATTCCATTATTTGACTGGATTGGGCTGACAACTTGATGTTATATTTTGTTAATTGGATGAATATTATGAATATTTCGCTGGAATGGACCAGAGCAACTGATTCATACCAATATTATAAATTGGAACATTTGGATGGATGTCTTTCCAAATTAAATTTCTTTTTTCAATACCAGTGCCCGCCCCGGCTTCGCACACGTGTAATACTGATACTAACTATACTACAGAATGTCTATAAAATGTTCTGAGCTTTTACAGTCAGTTTTTTAATTGGTAGTGATTAATAGGCCATAATTCCTCGTAAAAAGTAAAGGGTAAAAAATGGTTATTGGAGGTTATTCCTAAGAGATAGACATATGCTACAAGCCTATCGGACTTTTTTTGGACCTTTTTGAGGTTTGCAATACTGAAATGTATTATTTTTATCTATCTCGTAGGGTTAAGCTAGCGTTTACGTTTTCATAGATGGGCATGAGCTAATGGGCCACCACCATAGACAATGACGCAGCAAGAAATATTAATCATTCTTACATCGCCAATGCTCTGCCCTCGGGAACTAAAATGTTATGTCCCTTTTGCATACCATATATCAACACTGGCTCAACCACATTTTAGACCAGAACACAACAGTACTGAGCACTGTTCTTGTGCGATGAAATATTTGATGAGTGAAGTACCTACCTAGATGGGCTTGCACAAACCCCACCACCAAGTAAAAATAATCTTGTAATATAATTTTCTTATATTACGTAATTTCTTATTATTAATTATGTACAGTATCAAAATAAATCTAAACTGCTAGTTTTTGGAACGCTGATTAAAGCCCTATTAACTTATTAAGCATCAATCGGACCACGACGATTGGTCGGTAGCATCTGATGACGCTATAATAGACCAATGAGCGTTGAGATAAAATCTAAATTAATTAAACCAGCGTTTTAAGAACGGAAGATTAGTGAAGCGTTCGAAATTTAAATATTTCATTGTTTGTAAACGTTTATTATTTACAAAAGAAGTGGGCAGGATAATGGATTTTCCTCTCACCCTTTCAGTAAACAGAACAAGGGATAAGCCCTGAATGCATTTACCTGTTAAATTATAAAAACATGAAGAAAGACACTTTGAGTGACATCGTTTTTGATATTGGTATTTTAAATGTGAACGTTGAATATGTTTTGTTCGAAAATGTTTTATCAATGAAACAATATTGTATTAGTTTGGGTTTGATCTTTTCGAATTTTGTACTTAGCATGTTTATTTTGACATTTAATCTAGACATGCAATAAAATTGAAGTGTCTGTTTGTAATATTAAAATAGCCCTTCTTAATTCAATGGATATGTATGTATACACGGTAACTACGGTAACTAAAAATAACATTTTTAAATTTTTGTCTGTTTGTCTGCCTGTCTGTCTATCTGTTTGTTCCAGCTAATCTCTGGAACGGCTAGACCGATTTTGACGGGACTTTCACTGGCAGATAACTGATATATAAGGAGTTACTTAGGCTACAATAATTAGGCTATAATTCTTACGTGTACAAGGTCGCGGGTATAGCTGGTAAATCATATGACTATATAATAATTCAAAACAACATTTAACATTTAACAATTAAGTGAAGCTACCACCGGTTCGGAAAGTAGATTCTATCGAGAAGAACCGGCAAGAAACTCGGTAGTTAGTAGGTAGGTAGTTGTAATGTATCCTGCCTGGAAGTCAACAGTTATTTTATGAAATGTCGAAAATGTAATGCAGAGGTTTTTTTCTTAGGTGATGAAGGATACACATATCAGTCTGACGTTACCTTTATCTTTGATATACATCACTTTTTTATTGTGTTATCAAGCTATTTGTTATATAAATGGAAAAAACGTGCGATAAAAAACACAGATCGATGTATTTGTGATGCAATGTTTATTGATATTGAAAATCATTTCAATCAATGTACTGTACACAAAACATAAATATGTCATTTTATTTACAGGTTATAAAATTATTGTATAAATGAGGAATCCCAGGAATTCACCCAGTTATTGTATGGTCTGTTACAAGACTGAGTGAGCCAGTGGAACTAGACCCAAAAAACATTTTTCTTACTACACCAATGTCAATTAAATTGAATAAGAAACATTTGTCGATTATCATTGTATGTTTTATTGAAAACATTGTAATACCTTTTGTTATTTTTTTTATTAGTAAGTGAATTTATTTTGCTAGGTAAAATTCTTTACAGTAGATGATTTATTTTAATCTTTTTTCATATTTCAGTTATAACAGGTAGTGATTGCACAATTATATCTAACCCGTGCAGGTTTCCTCAGCATGTCTTCCTTCACAACGTAGCTTAATTAATTTAACTACCATTTTTTAAATGACTTCTAAATAAGTAACACTTGTAACCTAATACCTATATACATATTATGTATATATAATATATCTCGTTTATTCCCCTCTAATTTGTCGTCTGTAAATCTTTTATTGCTATATTTGACAGTGTGTTTTCGAATAAACCCTTTATTTGAATACTGGTAGTCACCCGTGGCTTCGGTTTAGGGTAAGTGGTGGGTAAGTGGTCACCATCACCCATGGACAATGACGCTGTAAGAAATATTAACTATTCCTTACATCGCCAATGCGCCACCAACCTTGGGAACTAAGATGCTATGTCCCTTGTGCCTGTAGTTACATATAAAACATAGATTATGATAATAAGTAAAAAGGGAAATGAAAATTTGATCTTCAAAAAAGATCACGTGTTCCATCTGGGTCATTGTGGCTCATAATATTACTTTGTATTAAATCACAAAGTACAATTTCGACTTGATTTTATCTCCCCCAAGGACGAGCGTTGGCTGCATTTTGATAACGTTTGTTTTATCATTGTGATGGAGAAGTTCTTTGTTTTCATATATCTTATCGCTATCAGTGATAAGCGAGAGGAAACCGAACGAAATTGAACCTTATTGCCTTTGAAATAATATCATTATTAAAACCATAAACATTTGACTTTTCGTATCTAAAATTTTCATCTCTGAAGTTTAAATTTTTTTTAAGCCTTGCTCTATTGTGTTCGTTTGAAAAATTTAAATGTTTTAATTTTTTTAATGCCATGAGGTATGTATGTATGTATGTATGTATGTGTGTATGAGGTATGTAATATTCAACCTTTCTTTAACCTTGCGTGAATGTCGCTGCATTAATTTAAACGTGAGCGCTGTAATTTCTTTGAACTCTGCTTCACATTTTTATGGTTTCATTCAAAGTTTATCACAAAAGAAACGTGTTATCGCAATCTCGATCTAAATCTGAAATAAGTGAGTGAATTTCGAAATCATAAACAAAATATACCTCATTCAATTAGGCTCTTAAAAGCACTTCAGAATCTTTATTAAAAATATATATAGGAAAAACTACGGCAAGGAACTCAGGAGCTACTTTTATTAATATGGAGTTTACTTTTCATCATTTAAAATTAAATTTTATTATTTTATCCTGTACGAAAATCAACAAACCGTCTTACAATCTTTCATGATCTTATACTGTATAATTTTCTTTAATTATTACATTATTAAAAAATAAAATAATTTTCATCTTAATAATGATATGAAAGATTCATTTCCAACATATTTAATTAATAACGATAATATTGATTCAATTAAAATTTTACTTTGTGGATATTCCATCGCTAAGCAGCAATACTTTGTTTTCCAACATCACTCATTCCTTCCAACTTAAAGGGTGAGTGACCCAGTGTAACTGCAGATGCATTCATGATATAAAAAATACTCAATATTTTTTACAGCGCCAAATTTTATTTACCCGTACCATCAGCTCGACCATTTGTCTGCCTATATCAGAAGAAAAGCATACTTCGATTATTTAGCTACAAACTTCGAACCTAAGACCCTTATGTAATAATAAATAAAATCGAACTTGGGACCTCAATGTAGCGTAACCACGAAAACCGGTGTACACATCACTCAACCACGGAGGTTGTCGTTCGTGATGTGTGACATCGCCTTTTTGTTGAATACCTACTTGGTGTCTCTTATAAACATTATTTATAAGAAATTCCTATTCTATAAACAATTTGTAGAATATCAATTATTTAATTAGATTTTTAACTTAATTAATCTCTTCGTATTCACTTTTAATTGTAACATAATTCTTTTTTGTCATATATGTATATATTCTGTTACTTTACTTTCAAAACGAATTTTTCATTGATGGATGGGGTGCGGAGTTTCGTAATATTAAATCGTGTGTCGTATCTATGGCTTTACCATGGAAAGATAAGAAGAGTATGGTGTCAATTTAGAGTGTAGAATGAGGTCAAATTGGCCCTAAAAATACACAGTCATCTATCAAACATTTCTAGTTAAATAAGAGCTTGTAGAAAGTTACCAAAATGTTTTGAATAGCAAATGGAGCAATTCATCACTAAAATACGAGTATTTTAATGATGTGATTCACGACAACGAAAGAACAGCTCATTCCAAGCGATCTCTTTATGTATACGATTACCTGGAAATCTTTGAACCGAATTGGAAGATTTTAATTTCATTCTATTGAAATATAAACTCCTATATTCTTCAAACGTACTGTTTTCAAACGGCATAATATTTGTATTAAATATTTCTTTAGGCAATTTGGCAATTAGTTCAACAGATCATGAGTTGACACCAACTATACAAATTAGAACCAGTTGAAGTTTAAAACCATATATTGCATTTTCCTCCTGATCCTGTGGCGTCTTTCGAAAAGACGAAGAGGGTACCGCTGGTTTTTTAGTGGGTATTCGGGTGTACTAGGGGTATTTGTTCTCAGCACCGGCGTGTCCCACAAACCCCACTTCTGGGGGGAAAAGGCGTAGCGAGTTTTCTAGTGAGACAAAAAAAAATTTCTAATGTGCTCAGACAAATCTTATCAATGTTAATTGCTATTAAGCGGTAATATATGCAGTAGTAACTACTAAAACAGGCATGCGCAAAAATATCCTATTTAAATACAGTCAGAATTTATTTACCGACATCTTACTCATCACTCTAAATTTTCAAAAGACATGTTGGTTAAATACAGTTATATATGTATGTAACATATCCTGCCTGGAAGTCAACAGGTATTAATTTCACGATTTTTATCATCTGTATAAACTTGTACTGTAGACCGCGTAAAAGACCTATCGTCCCAAAAATCTGAAAATCAGAAATCGACTTCGATTTCGTGAGTCGAAAGACTAAAGTGTATGACTATTATATAACATACATACGATTCATCGCGTGACAATCGAATCATTAAATTGAATACTTTAGACGATAAGTTCACAATCGTTTCGAAAATTGACAAACTACCTTTAAATTTCCCACAGCTGGCATAAGGCCTCCTCTCCCTTTAAAGAGGTTTAGAGTATATTCCACAATGCGGTTTGGTGGATAAAAATGTCAGAGTTTCGTTGAAATTAGTCAATGCAGGTTTTCTCACGATGTTTTCCACGTGAACGATCAGTGGTGCTTGCCTGGTTTGAACCCGCAATCATCGGTTAAGAGGCACGCGTAAGAAAGGTTTTAGCACCTAATGGTACTATTATGGAATGGATCTTAAAGTTTGGCTTGTAAAACTCATTTTACAAAAGTTCTTAAGATTAAATTTCAACGTAAGAAAATTATTCCCTAGTTTCCGATTTTAGTGTTAGTATTTTTGCTTTTAATTCAAACGAAAAAAGAATTATAATATCATAAATTATGGAAGAGAGTCTCACTTCGTTTGTCCTCATATAATCAAATGACTTCCTCAATTTTTCAAGTCATACATATAATGATAGATAATCATCATCATCATCATCATCATCATCATCAGCCTATTTTTGTCCACTGCTGGACATAGGCCTCTCCCAGTGCACGCCACTGTGGTCTTTCTTTCTTTTATTATTCTTTTCATACTAATTATTATATATCATTGAGAAAGACCACAATGATAGATAATAATTAGTATGAAAAACTATTTTTAACACTATATTGTTAAACAATATTTGTCTCTTTCTGATTTAAACGATTTAACATTCCAAGAACAGGACACAACATGTAAACCATATAAATATAACATTAATAAATATGCAATATTATTTCATAATCATTATGGTAATAATGTAATTCTAGCAATCGTTTGTATTACCTTTTGACCTTTGAAATACGAATATGAAAAGCATTCACAATCCTCTTGGCCTTTAAATGTTTGAAATTCTACTTCTTTGACCTTTTTTTAAGTACCGTTACGTTAATTACAGCAAAGATCTTTGTTACAATTTTTCATTTAACAACGGTAAGGCCTTTCCCCTTTTATTTAATGCAATGGTCATATCTTTGCAATCTCTTAAAAGCGAAGAGATATTAATGGAACTCTATCTTTTGAGAGCTGAGATGGTCTTGTGATTAAAACACGTTAGCACTTACAATGCGGTACGAGGTCTGATACGCCTCGTATGTGTCGGTGTGGTGGGACTAAGAAAAACATAGATTTTTTGATCGGAAGCCGTGATAAGTGATAAATATTTATATGATGCCTATTTTAGACAGCATGCTATGGAGTACCTACTTAATACGAGGTCTCTTTCGCTACGAACCGCACTAAAGAAATAATAATCGGTCCCATCACATTAATTTCTTAAACGATACGGGGTCTAATACCGGTGTTATGATTGTTTTGAATGACAAAAAATGATGCCGCTGCCAAATGCTAATATTAGCCAAAGATTAATGTGATTAATTTGTCTTTATTGCGCTTCTCGTGCTAGACAAGAAAACAACAACAACACCAGCCTGTAAATTCCCACTACTAGGCTAAAGGCCTCCTCTCCCTTAGAGAAGAAGGTTTGGAACATATTTCACCACGCTGTTCCAATGCGTGCATGTGGCAGAATTTTTATGAAATTTGTCACATGCAGGTTTCCTCACGATGTTTTCCTTCACTGCCGAGTACGAGATGAATTATAAAGACACATTAAGCACATGAATCAGCGGTGCTTCCCTGGGTTTGAACCCGTAATTATCGGTTAAGATGCACGCGTTCTAACCACTGCGCCATCTCGACTCGACGAGAAAAGAAGATATCGAAAAAATATCTGTCTTTCTTATTTGTCACTTTGACACAATGTGAAATTGATTTTCAAAAGGGCATTCAATAAGACATTTCAGATACGATCTGAATGTATACGTACATGGCAAAATATTTTCCAACTCGCAACTGAACAGAAACTACAAATAATTGAGAATTGTTGTCTGTTAACATTTCTAAATGAAAAAGCTCTCTGTTTAATTTCAATCGTTCGATTTCTATCAGAAATATATTTGAATAGACCAATTAACTGTGCCGCTGAATTGCATTTATTTTTAACCTTGCTTATATTTATTTCTATTGCATTTCAATTTTTATTTATGATATAGGTAAGTAAACCAGCAAATGGGCCTCCTGATGGTATGTGGTCATAATCGCTCATAGACAATGGCGCTGTAAGATATATCAACCATTCCTTACATTGCTAATGCGCCACCAACAATGGGAAGTATGATGTTATATCACTTATACTAAACTAACTTGCTCTGGCTTAGAAGAGTTTTAAGAGTGGTAGTTGGCTTTAAGAGTGGGACTCTTCAAACACAAAAATAATGGGTACTGATGTATGGCGGTGGAAGATTTAATGAGTGGGTGTCTCTACCCGGAAAGGCTGGCAAAAAACCCCACCACCAGGTATCAACAGAACCATCATAAATAATTACAGATTTAAATTTTGCCAAAGCATTGTCCTCCGGGTATTTGTCCATTTATCAAATCAACGCTGATACCATCGATCCAACGACTAGTTTTGTCACTCGATAAGGATAGTAATTAATTTCAACTACGATTATGTTTGGCGATAAATTGGTATATTCGAATTGGCTGATTAAGGCCAAAGGTCCTGAGATCATTGGTTCAAACCAAACAAGAATATAATTGGAAATTAGTGGAGGACACTACCAATATCCATTTCGAAAGCATATTGCAGTCTCAATTATTTCTCTAATACATGTTTAGGTTACTCAAAAAAAAAAAGATATGTCACCATAAAATTGTAAAACCCGTTACATTATAATCTCGTGAGATTGTAAACTATTAAAAGATTATTTATGAACCGTAACGTAACGCTTAGAATTTTTTTTTATTAATGGTATAGGTTGGCGGACGAGCATATGGGCCACCTAATGGTAAGTGGTCACCATCACCCATAGACAATGTCGCTGTAAGAAATATTAACTATTCCTTATATCGTCAATGTGCCAACCTTGGAACTAAGATGTTATGTCCTTTGTGCCTGTAGTTACACTGGCTTACTCACCCAAACCGGATCACAACAATACTGAGTACTGTTATTTGGCGGTAGAATAACTGATGAGTGGGTGGTACCTACCAAGACGGGCTTGCACAAAGCCTTACCAACAAGAAAAATTTAACGCATTATTATATACATCGGTTACCTTTCGAGGTATTCGTTTAAAAAAAATCCATTCACAGACACTACACTTATGGCCGCTTAGTAAAGTGAAAAGTCGCAGAATCGATCCTGACCTCTTATGCTATTGTTGTTTACTTACTTGTAAAACAAGATCAAAATCAAAATCAAAATCAATGTATACTTTATTCAAGTGGGCTTTTACAAGCACTTTTGAATCGTCATTTAACAATTAAGAAGGTGAAGCTACCACCGGTTCGGAAAGTAGATTCTACCGAGAAGAACCGGCAAGAAACTCAGTAGTTACTCTTTTTCAACATTTAAAAAAATACAGTCATGGTAGTTAATTTTTTTTTCATATTATTTTTTTTTTTTTTCATTTATTTTTTTTTAATAATTTTTTTCATGGTAGTTAAGTTAATACAATTTATAATTAATATATCCTGCCTGGAAGTCAACAGGTATTAATTCCACGCTTTATTTGAATTTACGAGACAGCAAAGTTAAAAATGTCTGTGGAATTTTATTATAGAAATGGATACCTTGCCCCAAGAAAGATTTATTGACTTTGCGGAGTCGGAAACTTGGCGTTATAAGCTTATCCTTACTTCTAGTGCATATACAATGATTATCACTGATTTTATCAAAGTTATCAATGTTACTGTGAATATACATGATATTGTTGTAAATATAGTGCGACGCAACAGTGAGTATTCCTACTCTGTTAAAAACATCCCGAAGAGAGTCTCTAGCTCCAAGATTATAAATAAACCGAATTGCTCTCTTTTGTAAAATAAAGACAGATTCAATGTCTGCAGCGTTACCCCAAAGTAATATGCCATATGACATAATACTGTGAAAATAACCAAAATAAACTAAACGAGCGGTATCAATATCAGTTAGTTGTCTAACTTTTCTAACCGCGTATGCTGCGGAGCTGAGTCTCCCTGTTAGGGACGACAAGTGATAAAAAGTCGAATGAATAGCAATCTTAGTAATTCGTTAATTATTTTGAGGCGTTGCTAGTATTCTTTGTTTAAAAACTATTTAACTCTTAATTATGTATATATTTGTTTTAATAAAAAAAAAATCGTGACACAAAAGAATTAGGTGCAAATGAAAAGAATACATTTTTGCAATCGTTTTGCAAACGTTGCTTTATTGGTCCTGAAACTTTAAAACATCTGGTCATTACTCCAACATTTTTCATCGCTATTCATATTAACATTCCCAAACTTATATGATAAAAATTCCTTACATCATCCAACGCATTAAAAAGGCCATCGGTATATTCACAACGAACATTTGTTTATTCATAAGTTTTAACAGAACAAACGGCCATATTGTTTTCTACTAGAATGTTCCATCGTGTTTGTTTTCCCTTCTTTGTTATTCAGTGAAATAAAAGGCAAGCAAATTGAATACATCGCTGTGTTCGTACATTGACTGCCGTATAATATTGTCTTGTAAATACTTAAATAGGAAAAATGTCGTGACTTCTTTAAATATATCATAATTAAAAATCTAAATGTGTTTTATGCCAGTATACGCTTACAAAAGTCTTGGTATACAAACTTTTTTATGCGTCCATTGAAGGTTTCCCAATTCTCAAATAAATAGATAGATAACCGAAATAATCAAGTGTTTAATCCGCATGCATCTCAACTGACATAGATTTGGGTTCAAATTAAGATGTCCAATGGTTGGTGGTTTATATTTCATCTCAAGTTGATGTTAAACTTGTATCTTATTACTAGAAATTTCTGTTACATTTGTATTTTTTTAATCGTATTGACTGAAAAACTCAGTAACTTTTAACAGCTCCACCAAGACCTCATAACCTATGCCTTTATATCTAGTCATTAGATCAACGAAGACAAATGCATAAGTTGTTGCATCATTCATACGTTGAGAGCGAAACGAATAAAAATCTGCTAATACCAGAAGAAAGACGTTGAGCCAATAAAATTGAAAAATATATGACGACGCTGAATGTTTAAGAAAGAATAAGAATTGTAGCGAACAATGCCATCAATAAACGAGTCTCCAATATATATTGTTACAATACTGTGTCTTAAAGTAAAGTAAAGTAAAGTAACAGCCTGTAAAATTCCCACTGCTGAGATAAGGCCTCTTCCATTACGTAGAGGGTTCGGAACATATTCCACCACGCTGTTTCAATGTGGGTTGGAGGAATGCACATGCAGAATTTCAATAAAATTAGACACAAGGTTTCCTCACGATGTTTTCCTTCACGGCCGAGCACTAGATGAATTATAAACACAAATTAGCACACATATATATAGTGGTAGCTTGTGTTGTGCTTGCATAGATTGCGTTCTAACCACTGGGCCATCTCAGCTAGGCATGTCTCTCTAAGCATAAGTGTAATTTTAATAAGAGAATGGAATTCCATACGATCAAACCTTACGTAAATTTTGGTTATATATAACTAATCTAGTTTCATTAACGTTAAAATCGGAGTTTGATTGACATGTTATATGAAAATTATGTATATTATTTTCATGATTGAACGCACTGTAGACTGATGTTTATGATCTATAATATTTTTCGATAAATGTACTCTCTGTTAAAAAAACTCAACTGGCTAGCTTTGTTTGTCCTGTTACGCGATTGTATTGAGTCAGTAACTCTTTTGTGATTATATACGGTTCTACAACACGATCTCAGAAAGCGTTCAAAATACCTTTGTTGCCAAATTTAAAAGATTTAATGTTCTGTAAATCATAAAATTGACAAAAAAGTCAGTGACAGTTCTTCCAAGTCAGGATATTTTCTTTTCCGAACCGGTGTTAGTGTTTAAAGTGACAATCTATTAGTAGATAGTACTGAGTGCTTCTATATTTAATTAAGGTATATTCAAGTCGGACTAGTGATATAGGTGATAGTGACTCATCATGAGATTAGGTCCTTCAAAAAAACAAACAAACAAACTCATAAGCTTAGAATAATTAAATCGATAATAACTTCATAATAAAATTACAGCTCATTTGATACATAAAATTGGTCAAAATACTCATAATTGGATCAGCTTTGAAGGGAAAAGGTTGATTGATGGTAAAGATTAAACCAATTAGTAATATATATTAGAACTAGTTCCCAACGGAGCCTTCCTACGTTCGTAGGGTTTGGGGGAGTTTGAATGGGAAGGGTAAACTCGTTTTCGCTTTTTCAAAATTTTTGGGTAATGGTTATGTAAATTTTGGTTTTAGTTTTGGAATGCAATATAATCATCAACATTATCAATAGCCTGTAAATTTCCCACTGCTGGGCTTACGCCTCCTGTGTGTTCGAGAAGGGTTTGGAACATATTCCACCAATGCATGTTAGTGGAAAACACATAAAGCAAAATTTCGATGAAATTAGGCACATGCATATGTGCACTATGTTTTCCTTCACCGCAGGGCATGAGATGAATTATAAACACAAATTAAGCACAGGAATATTCAGTGGTGCTTGCCTGAGTTTTGAACCCGCAGTAATGAGTTAAAATGCAGTCATTCTAACCACTGGGCCATTTCGGCTCATATTTAATATCTTGATATAAATTAATTTATATAATTGCAATCTGTAGAGCAGTCTTTGAAATTAAAAGTTAATTACTAAATGCAAAAGATCTTAAAATCTCAACTTTCAACAAAGAGAAAATTGCACCAGGAACGCTATCAGTCGACACTGCACACAGTCCGCGAAATTCTCTCGAATAAAGTCTTAGCCTGGAGCTTTTATCTACATCTTAGATATGTACAAAGCTTCACAATATATATAAGAGCGAATACACTTTGTTCAACAAACAATATAATACAATACTGCTAGCCTTGACTATTTCTTAATACTTATTACGTTTGTTAAGAGTCAGAAGTATTCAGAGGTAAAATAAAAAAAATGTGTAATACATTGAATCACAAATCCTTTAGTCATATACATGGTATATATTGCATTTGCAACCTGTTCCAAAACAGACTGGTGGAGTTCAAGTTATCTTGATTTGGTTAGTGTAGTGTGCTGACAGGTATCGATACCCTTACCAACTTTTACGAAAACTGTCATTCCTGGTTTAATCATACCATGAACGCAATACAAAGGGCAGCATAAGTCAATTTGTCCTTCCTCAATAGTGGCCAGTTCTTCAACTTTTACGTTTCACGTAGAGTGTTTTACTGGAGAGTCTACGAAGGTAGCTCCTTTTAAGTTAGTCTAAGAAATTAGTCTAAGAAATTTTAACAATTCTCTACAAATGGGTCATCAATCTTGAGAACTGAGATGTGGCTGTCCATTGGCCTGTAGTTTCACTGGCATCCTCGAAACCGAAACACAACATATTTCAATTAGAATATATGAGTGGATGGTAAAACTCACAAATAATATAATCTGAGATGGCCCAGTGGTTAGAACGCGTGCATCTTAACCGATGATTGCGGGTTCAAACCCAGGCGAGCACCGCTGATTCATGTGCTTAATTTGTCTTTATAATTCATCTCGTGCTCAGCGGTGAAGGAAAACATCGTGAGGAAACCTGCATGTGACAAATTTCATAGAAATTCTGCCACATGTGTATTCCACCAACCCGCATTAGAACAGCGTGGTGGAATATGTTCCAAACCTTCTCCTCAAAGGGAGAGGAGGCCTTTAGCCCAGCAGTGGGAATTTACAGGCTGTTACTTTACCTTTACTTTTAATATAATCTGTGGTCAAATAGTTTTGTCCAAAGTCATATCGTCCATTGTTTGTCAGTTGTATATCAGTAAGATACCGTTGAAATAAAGTTTTCGAATCGAATTTACCACGAGTATATTTACAAAAACAATTCGACAACTTCCCTGCGTTACACTTCGAAAATCTAATTCCAAGTTTATTATATTACTCTGTTCCCACTTTCTTCGAGAAATATAAAGTTTTAACTTCGTCATATTATTTAAATAATGAGATATAATCAAGTACCTTAGATTATTGAGATATCTTGATAGTGTGTCGTTCTACTAAGAAATCAAAATAGAGCCAACAGTGTTATAAATGTGAAAGTAACTCTGTCTGTCTGTCGCTCTTTCACTAACAAACGAATGAACCGAATTTGATGAAATTTGGTAGGCAGCAAACTTGAATTACAAGAAAGGATATAGGGTACATTTATTTGCCTAAAATGTGACAACCAACCCCCAAAATGCAATTGAAGCCGCGGGAAATAACTATTTGATTATATTTTCCAGTATCTTATTATACATGCATTTACCATTGACCAAAAAACATTCTCTTTGCCGTATGCAAACGGTAATAGTGGTTACAAGTTTATTATTTCGTATATTATTAAATAGTATTATCAGATTGTTTTCTTATATGTTTGTCCTGTATACGTTTCTTAACGATAAAACTTTTATGAGAAAATGTAGGCCATTGTTATAGCGAAATATGAGTTTTGTTCTTATTTAAAAAAGTATTATTTTAACCTATGACAACCTTGGTGGTCGAGTAGTGTGTATACCAGTTTTAACCGATACGCTACTCCAAGATTCGATTCTCGGCTGATATAGAAAACTTTCTGATTTATTCCAATACGAGGCGGTCCGATCGCTTCGATGGCTCGACCAAGCCTGTCGATACCGGCGGGTGCTTGGTCTTTTATATCAAAAATAGGTGGGTAGACTTATTCACTCAACATAACAGCTGTTTACAAACACTAAATATTTCAGACTAATTTAACATTTCAAAATTCACTAAAAATAGATGATCAAACGAACTTCTAAAGTGAAGTTCGATCACTATTATATGAGTCACTTCATTCGAAGATATAGTATAATAAACATGTAGTACTTTAATCCTACAAGGCAGTCGCACGATTTAAAGAATCGAAATAATCGAGATATCGATTCAATTTTTTTTTTTTTTTTTTTGTGGGTACCTCTGTTTCTTGTTGCACTACGGAGCAAACCGTCGTCATTTATTTAGAGACACAGAACAAATTGTTTTTTTTTTTTTTTGGGTAATGGGTTTTTGGGTGGGTGTGTTTATATCTTCGAATGAAGTGACTCATATAATAGTGATCGAACTTCACTTTAGAAGTTCGTTTGATCATCTATTATTATTACGTCACTTCATTCTTCAGATATAGTATAATAAACAGGTAGATGTTCAGAGCAAGTATTTAGCAATTAGGTGTTTTAATTAAAAGCATTGGTTTTTAATTAACGAAATTATATACTATATTCGTAAAAAGAAAAAATAAACAACAACAACAAGTATTATTCAGGTAATCAACGTCTTACAAAAAATTCAATCATATACTTATGCGTTACAATTTAACATTAAATCAAAACAATATTATCAGGTTAACAAATCAAATTATTAGTATGTTCATTGTTTATGGTTAATGAACAAACAGACCTTGCGAAAACGCCCTCGTCCAGTATAGGTCGGTTATAAAACCTAGCGAAAGTTTGAGATGAGCTGGACCAGCCAGCTGCCTTTCTAATCACATCGATTGAAACTCCTGTCGAGGCCGCAGCGGATGTGGATGCATGTCGAGTGCTATGAGCGCTGAATACGCTCACATCCACCCCGGCCTCCGCGAGAGTTTGTTTTATCCACCTACTTAAAGACTGAGAAGAAGCTTTTCTATGCGGTTTTTTGTAGGTGATAAAAAGACTTTCCTCATTATCAACTCTAATATCGGAAGTTACTGACACGTAATCATTCAAAGTGGTAGATGGGCAAATGGAGGGGTTTTCTCTAAAATATGGTAAGATCAGCACTGGTTGATCTCTACCGGCAGCAGAAGTTTTGATAACTTCTGTTATAGGTATCTGTAATGAATCGGCACATTTATTAATATTCGAGATTTTTATAAGAGATAAAGTTTGAACTCTATGGCCGGTACAAATCGCTAACAGAACGCAAAGCTTTTTTGTAATTTTTTCTAAAGGTAAATTTCTGTTAGGAAACCATTTAGAAATGAAGTTGAGTACTAACTGAGGATCCCATGTTCCCCTGTACTTGGGAATACTCGGTTTCTTTTTATAAATGCCTTTCATAAGACGTTTTATTTGATCATCAGATCCTAAATTCCCACCAATAAGTAAAGACAGTGCTGATCTATGTGTATTAATAGTACCATAAGAACCTCCTTTATTAAACTGTTCAGCTAGGAAAGTCAATATGTTGACTATTTCGGGTTCAAACGTGTTTATTTTGCATTGGCTGCAAAATTTCCACCAAAGTTTGAATGAGGAATTGTACTGCTTTATGGTATTATCCGATATGGAGGAAAGCATAAGATCTAAGGCTACTGATGGAATATTTCGCCGGGAAAATGCAGTCCGGAGAGCTTCGCGGCTCCCAGGGTAAGAGTCTTGTGCAATGGGTGTTGCGATCTGTAAGGAGAACGCAAAAGATCTATATGAGAATTTAAAAATATAATTTTTGAAACTAATATTGATTTTAGCAGTGGGAACCAAGGTTGACCAGGCCAATATGGAAAGACTAATATGCCAGTAGCTTTGTCATTAATAATTTTTCTTATACATTTCAGTAAAAGGGAAAAAGGTGGAAAAGCATAGAACCGATATGGACGCCAATTTATTGTAAATGCATCGACTGTAAGAGCGTCAGGATCTCTCTTCCACGAAACGTATGATGGACACTTAGCATTGGTACGAGAAGCAAAGAGATCTATTTCGGGTTGACCCAGTTCGTGAACTACAATTTGGAAAGCCCATGGTGATAGTTCCCATTCTGTGTCAACGTTTATTTTGCGAGATTCTTCATCTGCTTCGACATTATCTTTTGTATTTATGTAAGATGCGAAAAGCCATATATTTTGCTTCTCACACCATTGCCAAATAGTCTTTGCCAGATCATTTAAATGTGGATACTGTATCCCGCCCATACGATTGATATAACTAATTGCTGTTGTATTGTCAACGCGCAATAAGATGGAAGTATTAAAACTGTTTGAGGCGAAACATTTTAGACCCATGAATATAGCTAAAAGCTCTAAATAATTTATATGATATGACAACTCTTCAGTTGTCCAGCCTCCATTAACTCGTTTTTTATTACAGTATGCACCCCAGCCTATTCTAGAAGCATCTGTAAATATTTCGAGGGAAAATTCTGCATGAAGTCTCATGTGATTTGATGATGTATAGATGTTCTGCTTCCACCATAGCAAATCTGGTAGGAGTGAAGCAGGCAATTTTATTTTAGTTTCATAATTGTTATATTTTTGAAGTTCCAGATATTTATGTCGTTCTAGGGCCTTAGTATATAACCAACCATATTTAATTGCTGGACAAGCTGAGACTAAAACCCCAATCAGCTGTGAAAATTCTCTTATAGTACAACTGGGCAATAAAGAATATTTTTTGACCAATTTATCGAGGTTAGTTCTTTTACCTGTTGGCAAAGAAATTGTCAAGTCAGTAGAATTAAATTGAAACCCCAAAAATTTACAAGTCTGCTGTGGTGTTAAAACGCTTTTATCTAAGTTGACTATAAATCCTAAGCATTGAAGAAGTTCCAGAGTCCTGGTGACGTTTTTACGGCACTCATCAAAGCTATCCCCGATGCACAAAATGTCATCGAGATATACTACGGATTTATAGCCCTCTAGTCTAAGAAAACTCATGACTTCTTTCATTATTTTTGTAAAAATTCTTGGAGCCGTACATAGACCATATGGGATGGCATTAAATTCATAAACCATGTCATTAAAAATAAAACGTAAATATTTTTTATGGTCATCACAAACTGGTACAGAAAAATAGGCTTCTTTAAGGTCTATCGTAGCTAGGTAGCCATTTTGTGGTATTAATTTCATTGCAACCCTATGGTCTTCCATTTTAAAATGTGAAGGTTTAATAAATTTATTAAGCTGCTTTAAATTTAAAATAAAGCGTTTACCGCCATTAGGTTTTGGTGCGAGAAAAATACTGGAGATAAAATCTCCTTCTGAACGCTCGCAAACTGACACTGCACCTAGATTTATGAGCTTATCAATAGCTACTTGCATATCAGTTTTTTCCTGACATGTAAATTTATTGGATGGGATGAAATGTTGTACAATATTACTGCAAAAAGGGATAGCATAACCTTCGAGAATCCAATTTAGAATCAATGGATTTGTTGTTATTTTTATCCAACAATTATAGAAAAAATGAATGCGACCGGCATGTACCTCTAACGTTGTTGGGCCGGAGCACGTGATTTGGATTGGCTCTGCTGAGGCTGCGTCGCCGGTTGCTGCTTCAGCGTTTGGTGAGCTCGGCGGCCGGCCGGACCCGTCTTCTTGTATATATTGCGCCCCCCCCTGTTCGCCGAAAAACGGGAGGGGGCGGACCAGTTTACCTGGGACCGGATCCGAGTATTTGAAGTTGAAGGCTGAGATGAAGGTGTATTTTTGACTGGTACAGATTTTTTAATCTGCAAGCTCTGTTTTTCAATTGCTTTGGAAGCTTTTATTTTTTCTGAAAGCTTTTGTCCAAATAGCGTCTCATCTCTTTCTTCCTCTTGTATCAAACTCAAGAACGCTTTATCTAAACCTGGCGTCATAAACTTTTTTCTGACCTCCGTCTCAACGTGATGAAGGTCACATAGAATACGGCTGCTGTCGCTTAATAGTTTTATTGCTTTAATTCGTTGTGACCCATCTTCAATAAGCAAAGACAAACCTCTGTTGAGGGCAGTTATTCCTAAAGCAAGCTGCTGCTGCGCGCTCTCAACTCTTTTGTCTTTATACCTGGTAGCCTCCGAGATGGTAGCTGCTATTTCAGGGTTAAGCTTGGGAGCTTGTAAAAGCGGGCAATTTTCGGGAACTTGGTATTCCTTCATCAGTTTTTCCTTAGCCTCTTTTTCTAAGCCTTTTCTTAGAACCGGAGTCCAAAGCTGGGCTAAATTTTCGTGTATTTTTTCGCCAAATTTTGGCTTGTCTTCTGTAGTTTCTCCCAAAGCTACAAGAATTTCCGGGTCTAAAGCGGGCAAGGTCTCTTGAGGCGTGTTTTCAGTGCCGTTGTCGGTAACTGCCAAATCTTCACGCGCCTCGTCTATTGAGCCTTCCGTTGGAATTATCGAAGGAAGTACCTCACATTGAGCCTCGGTTTCTAAAAACAAAAACACGAGGGTTACTTTGTATGCTCACATAAAATATACGTATGAAATTGAACATAAGTCAGTAACGTTTCGTAAATTTAAATTTTGAATAAAATATTTACTTTATAAACCTCAACATAGTGTTTGGTCTATATAAATTGGCTTTTATAACAACCTGCGGTAGTTATCAAAGCTTATATAGTTTAATATATTCGTGTTGATCCGCGATCAACCTCCAGATGGCATATTAAAAGTAAAATGATTTTGTAGTAACCCACGGTTACTATCCAATCTTATATTAACTTTGTGTTAACCCACGGTTAACATCCAGTTTGTATTATTAGATAAAATATTTACTCTCTCTTTGCTGCTTTGTGATAACCCACGGTTACCCTCATAGCACAGAGATATAAAAATTTAAAACTTGTGTTAACCCACGGTTAACATCCAGTTTGTATCAATAGATAAAAAAGTTATCATCTCTTTGTTGCGTTGTGATAACCCACGGTTACCCTCATAGCACAGAGATATAAAAAGCATTGCGTTAATCCTCGATTAACGTCCAGCTCGTGGAAATTAATTCATTTTTAAATCACTTAAAATGATATATAACACTTTACTAACCTGAATTTTCTTCCAAGGAATCCGAAGATTCAATGATACGCTGGCGTCGTTTCAATTCTTTTTCCTCCAATCTCCTTAATTTGTAATTGTATCGATCAATTTTTTCAGCATAACTTCTTTTCGGCATTGTGAAAGTATTTAACAAGATGGAAAAGTCCGTACGCTGCCTCGCACGAAAAAAGAATGACGACGGTTTGCTCCGTAGTGCAACAAGAAACAGAGGTACCTACCCACAAAAAAAAAAAAAAAAAAAAATTGAATCGATATCTCGATTATTTCGATTCTTTAAATCGTGCGACTGCCTTGTAGGATTAAAGTACTACCTGTTTATTATACTATATCTGAAGAATGAAGTGACGTAATAATAATTATTAATTTAACAATCAAACTGTTTTAAATTATTAAAATAATCACTTCTGGGCAAGTGTTTTTCTTAAATTCGTGGTTTTGCGCCGACATATACTATACTATATTACTATAGTAAGTAAACGAATTGATTCTTGAATAAAATCAGCGTTAAAGATCTTATTAATACGCCACGCAATTAATGCTAATTTAATGTCCTACAATTTAGAGCCCACAGGCGAGGAGACATTCCCAAAATATAATGCCATCATCAAATTTAATCTCGGAATATTTGAGGCTGTGTAGGTACGATAAAATGCCTATTGATTTTGCTTAATTTAGATTGTACGAACCGGTTTCTGATTTTACGAATATTATGCTTATAAGCTGAATAAGGAGACAATCTTCTCTTTCTTTCAAGTCTTTCAAGTCTTTTCACAATCCAAATATTGGTCAAGTAAACTTTTATGATCACCTTTGTATCGTTATGTTACAGATTTAAATTTAATAAACATAAACTACAGTAATTTCTCTTTTCAAATCGATATTAATATAATAAATGTTAAAGTAACTCTGAATGTCTATCTGTCTGACGCTTGTTCACTACTAAACCAAAATTTGGTATGAAGCAAACTTGAAATCCACGTACTTTTTTTGCTTAACACAAAAACCTGTAAAACGCGAGCAAAGTCGCAGGCGACATCTAATAATTGTATACTTTTTACAGTTAGTATATATTTCAGCGTTATGAATATATTAGAGTAAATTATATTGGATCATAGTAAAGAAAATTTGACGATGTTTGTTAAAACTGCATGTACAAAGAACGAAAAATCTTAGTTCCCAAATCGGTGGCATAATGGAGCTAATATTTCTTACTGCTTTAGTATATATGGGTAATGGTGGTCACCACTTATCAACAGCTCACCCAACAGTCAAGCAGCTGCCAATTATACCTACCTACCTACCTTGACGACAGCTTTACGGCGTCGGGTAATTAAATACAATTATAATCATGTATTATGTTATAAATATATTAGGTTGGGGAAAAAGTCTTTTGGCATATAGTATGTATGAACTTGTAATAAAATCTCTTTGGCTATACTATTTGTATCTGGCTGGTTTTGGTACCATTAAAAAGTTTTAATTTTAAAGAAGGCACTTCCAAATTCAAATTAGGAATTTGTGTGATTTTCATTTGTTTTTGTTGTTGTTAAAATGAGTGAATCTAAAGAAGAAATTCGATACATTTTAAAATTTTACTATAAAAAAGGTAAAAATGCATCTCAAGCCGCGAAAAAAATTTGTGATGTTTATGGACCTAATGCAGTATCTGTGAGAGTAGCGCAAGTTTGGTTTAAGCGTTTTCAAGCCGGAAATTTTGATATCAAAGATGCATCTCGCTCTGGTCGCCCTGTTACGGACAAAATTGATGCCATTTTTGAAAAAGTGGAGCAAGATCGGCATATTAGTAGTTACGATGTAGCTGAAAAACTGGCAATTGACCACAAAACGGTTTTGACTCATTTGAATAAAGCTGGGTACACAAAAAAGCTCGATATATTGGTGCCTCATGAACTCACTGAAAGAAACCTAATGAACCGTGTACTCATTTGTGATTCTTTATTACGACGTAATGAAACCGAACCATTTTTGAAGAAGCTGATAACTGGTGATGAAAAGTGGATCACATACGACAAGAACGTGCGAAAAAGATCGTGATCAAAGGCCGGTCAAGCTTCACAGACTGTGGCAAAACCCGGATTAACTCGCAACAAGGCAATGCTGTGTGTATGGTGGGATTGGAAGGGCATCATTCATTATGAGCTGTTACCGCCCGGCAGGACCATCGGTTCAGAACTGTATTGCGAACAATTGATGAGATTGAAGCAAGAAATTGAGAGAAAGCGGCCAGAATTGATCAACAGAAGGGGTATGGTTTTTCACCATGACAACGCTAGACCTCACACATATTTAGCCACTCAACAAAAATTACGAGAGTTTGGCTGGGAGGTATTAATGCATCCGCCGTATAGTCCTGACCTTGCACCTTCAGATTTTCATCTGTTTCGGTCTCTGCAGAATTCCTTAGGCAGTGTCAGGTTAACATCACGAGAGGACTGCCAAAACCACTTGTCGCAGTTTTTCGATCAGAAGCCCCAAAATGTTTACAGCAATGGGATCATGTCACTACCAACAAGATGGCAAAAAGTTATGGAACAAAATGGCACCTACATACTTTAGTCAAATGTAAATAAAGTATAAAAAAAACTTTTTGAATTTTCATATAAAATACGAAGAATCTTTTTCCCCAACCTATTATTATAGTCTCTTATACTACCCGTGTAAAAAGGAGACGGTTAAGTAAGCAGGACAAGATTTCACATTATAAAATAAACTTAAAATTAAAATTAAGAAAATACATTAATAGAGGCACAGCAGAGAACGACCGGCAACGGTTAGTAGATAAGTTTGAAAATTGAGAGATTTCTTTAAACTTTCGAGGCTTTTTTAATTGTAACTCTTATGACACAATATTTCATTTCCTCGTGGTTTGAATTTTACACGCTATTTACATAACTGTTTTGAGGCCCTTAGGCAGAACTCATTCTGAGCATTAATGTATACCCAGTATCACTGTACCAATCAATACCACATAAGAGAAGAGATTAAGAGAAGCTAAAAAGGCATATATATATGTATATGCAATAAGTGGTTTTATTGTCGATGAACAATTTTTCCAGAGCAACTTTGGGTTTTTACAAAAGTTTTGGAGTATTGGTAATGTTGACTAGGGCGGGTTTATTTACTTACATGAAATGTATATATATATACTACACATATTCATACTCTGATTAATTTGTAATATAATCTTCCAAAACAGGCTACTTGGACTTATTTCCGCAACGTCATATAAATTATTATAATTCAAATGATATATACTCGTAAAAGGTAGTATTATATGTTTGCATTTTAATATAAAACGAAAGTAGTATATAAAGTTAACACACTGCCTCATTCTTCATTTTATTGAATTTAATTTCGTTTAAAAGTTGAACATGATCTATCCCCAATACGCGTCATATATAATAATCAGTTTTTGCTAAATTGACTAATTTCGTTTATCTGAACAGCTATTGGTCGATAGAAGTCCACGGCGCATAGACGAACAATGAGCGTGCACATTAAAGCCAAAATTAATTAGACTTACAATCAGCGTTTCAGAAATTGCAGGTGAATGTCCTAAAAATCTTCTACATTCTACATGCATGACATTACCAAATAATACACTCTGTGCACCTGTGTTACCTTAATGAGTGAACAGATGATTTCGGGTTCAAACCCAGGCAAGTACCACTATATATATATATATATATATATATATATGCTTAATTTGTGTTTATAATTTATCTCGTGCTCAGTAGTAAAAGACAACATCGTGATGAAACCTGCATGTGTCTAATTTCACCGAAATTCTGTCACCTGTCTATTCCACGAAACCGCATTGGAACAGAGTGGTGGAATATGTTCCAAACCCTCTCCTTAATGGGAGAGGAGGGCTTAGCCCAGCAGTGGGAAATTTACAGGCTGTTACTGTACTATACTGTACACTTGGTGCAATTAAATCAATTAACCTCTATCAAAGAATTGCCTAATCCCCGAATTAAATGTGAAACATTAAGTACAGTAATAGTTTAAATCTTCGTTATATATACGTAAAATCAAATAGAATATTCTTGAATCCTAGGATTCTTAAAATAGGCGACCCGTTTTCCAGACAGTATTGTTCTCGTGTCTAGAATATACCTGCTTTAGGAAAGGTTGAAAGGTAAAGGATAATTCCTCTTAGTCTGGGAATACACAAGTGCTATGGATGAAAGATTCTGTGCAAATTATTTTAGGAATACTTTGACTACATATAAATCTCCACACATGCGCCTTTGTTTTTCAATTGTTGTTATCGAGTGTAGTGCTTTTTTTAGTTCCAATCAACATCACAATCGTCATTTCAGCGTCTGTCTTAATTTACTTGAGCAGTTTTTTTTTACATCTAAGCTGTTAAATGATTATATGTTACTTACGATTTTAACTTCAGTCTCGTGAACAAGACATTCGTAGGTAATGTCGAAATATCGAGCTCCACCGAACAGAAATAAAAGACATGGTAAATATCCCGTAATTAATCACTGTTATATATGTTAGTTTTTTTTTGGAAAAAACGTGGTAGAATAAGCTCCAGTTCTGCTTAAAGAGAGAGGAAACCTTAGCCTAGTTATGCTTGCAGGCTTGAAATTTTTACTTTTTTTCTTATTGAATCTAAAATATATAGCATTTATAAATAAATTGTGTAAGTTTTTTAAAGTGTAATAAAGATTATAATTTTAAATAATAATATCTTAAAAAAGCAAATAGAATTTAATTTTAAATAAAACGCAATATAATTTTCACTTTATACGTTTTTATCGTATGCAGGAATAAGCAAAATACAAAAATTAAACGTTAAGAAAAACTAATGCTTTGTAGGTAATAAGGTTCTTTTATATAATTAAATTAAAAACGTACAAAACGAATATTATAAAAAAGAGATTCTGATCTTGGAAAATATAAAATTAAAATAATCTTGGAGCAGTGGTGCAAAAACTTCATCAAAAGTATAACACCTCGCCTCATTGGCTCCACTGGTGACAGCCTCCTGTCACCAGTGGTTCATCACGCTGGTTCGTTTTTTGGCCCAGAGGATCGGAATTACGATTCAACGGGGAAATGCTGCTAGCATTCTTGCCACCATTCCACGCGGTCAAGATTTATAAAGCGACTAGTTTTAGTTCATATTTGTATATATTTAAGCATTTAAAATTAAATGTCTCTCATAGCATTTTAAATAGCTTAATTGTTAATATTTTAGATTAAATAATATTTAGGTGTTCTTTCTTTGGCTCAGATCTCGCTTCCTAACTTTCACCTTTGAAGACAAATCCAAACGTATTATGATATATTTTAATTAAACGATCTTTTGATATATGTATTTCTGTCAATCTTCCAGCCTCCTACTGAAGGTAATTTATCCCCGATGTGGCAACTGCGGTATGGCAACTAGTTCGCTGAGCCGTCATCTGTCACTGTCAAAAATATTTAATTAAATTCCACCGTCCTCCACACAACAATAGACATGTGAACTTTGAAAGCCATTAAGTTTGAACCCGCTATGATCATTGATTCATTTAGATATTCAGTGATATGGGCCGGGAATGAGAGCTCCTGAATTTTGAATGTGAATTGAGGGCTCAAACTAGAAGTATGAAAACTTTCAAGTGCTTGATCTATATTAATATTGTAAATGTAACTCTGTCTGTCTGTCGTTCTTTCACGACCAAGCAGCTGAATTGAATTTGATGAAATTTCGAATGAAGCAAAGTTGAACTCTAAAAAAGGACATAGGCTACTTATTTTCTTAACACATGACAACCAACAACTCTACGGCGACTATGAGTTATTTCATAACTCTAAATTTGCCACATGTATTTTTAAAATCAAATTAGAACAGCGTTGTTGAATCTTTAAGCAACAATAGGAGAGAACGTTACAGGGCACTGAAATGCAGTCATTACGCAAAATCAATGTATTTTTATTCGAATAGGCCCATAAAAACACTATTAATGGTCAGATTACAGCGTTGAATTAAATTGAATCTACGATCGGCTTGGAAAGTAGATTCCACTGAGAAGAACTGGCTAGAAACTCAGTGATTAGTTTATTCCACGATTTTAAAAACGAAGAGCAAGGTATCCGTTTCTATAGTAAAATTCCGCAGACATCTTTAACTTTGCCTATTCGTAAATTCAAATCATTTATAAAAAATGCATTGGTAAAAAAGGCGTATTTCTCGATAATTTATATTATAAATTAATAATTTGAAGTTGATAAAAAAACGGGGAATTAATACTTAATGTTTTCTTAAATTTTCGCGATTACACATTGAAAAAATCTTATATCTACTTAATAATAATGACATATTTAATTATTAAAAAAACAAAATACCCGACTGCACACTAAAAAAAGAGTAAAACTTTGCGTTGACGCAGAATTAACATGTTCCCGTGGGAATTTTGAGAAAAAACGTATCCTATATTAATTACTCCCGTGATTGAAATGAATCTAATGATACCGCATACATATTTTTTTAAAGGGAAATTTAGAAAAAATATTATTATGTCTTTATCCCGTGGGACTTTTAGGATAAAATGTATCCTATGACACTCCCGTAATCAAGACAAATCTAACGATACCTCATACATCAAAATCCATCAAGCCGTTTAGGCTACAGGAGGTCACAAAGGAAAAGACATACATACATACTTACATACACTCGAAAAACATTACCCTCCTTCTTTGGCAGTCGGGTAATAAAACTAGTTATAACGGATTTGAATCGCGTATATTAATTATTTTTGGCATCCCGACGTTTCGAGCATTTTAACCTGTCTACCCGTGACCACGAACGCTGTAAAGTGCTCGAAACGTCGGGATGCCAAAAATAATTAATATACGCGATTCAAATCCGTTATAACTAGAATTAATACCTGTTGACTTCCACTTAGGACGTATTAATTTAAATATTTGTATTAACTAACATGACTTTTTATTTTTAAATGTTGAAAAAGAGTAACTACTGAGTTTCTTGCCGGTTCTTCTCGTTAGGATCTACTTTTCGAACCGGTGGTAGCTTCACTTAATTGTTAATTGACGATTCAAAAGTGCTTGTAAACGCCAACTTGAATAAAGTTTATTTTGATTTTGAAGCATGTTATAAATATTCTACCTATAAATACCTTGTCTGACAAATTTTAAGACCACTTTTTTCATTATATAAAAACATTTTATATGCCGGGTTCCGGCTTTGAACCGAAACACTTCAGAAACTACAGCCTTGTTAGTTAGACCACTAGACCAATGAGGCGAGTTAACCGAACCATAGCCTTCTGTCATCGTATTGCTGAATAAATGATCGGCCACACGAGCGATGGTCGTGACGAATGGGTTACTTTATCGTCCGTGTATAGGTACACGGTCGATATAGCGATTTCCGATCACGGAAATGTAGACGCTCTTTTATAGTAAAGAAACTTTTCGACCATTTTAGACCAAAATACATTTTTATTTTTATTTACAATTAATATGTATCTAGACACGCGGTAGCGTGTCAGCCAAGTTCAGGTAACAGAACTGGCGAGTAGCACCGTGTGTAATTTTACACAAATAATTTATTCAAGGATATCATAACCATGGCAAAAAGACACAAGATTCAGACTCTTTGGGTCATTATCATCCTCAATCCAAACTCATGCTTTAAGCTTAAATGGAGGGATAAATAGGAAAATTCGAAATATATTTAAATATATTTTAATATCGAAAGTATATGTTTTTATTATTGCTTGGTACTATTGAAACCTTAATTATGAGAATTCATCAACTTCAATGTTACACATTTCCGTTGCATCACGTGACCATTCATTCAACTCTCATTTCCACCCTAGTCTCGTATTGATCGCAAAAGAGTCATTATTTGGATGCTCAGACGCCCAAATATTCATCCGACCTTGACATCAATAATTTTATGTTATAATACTATGGATAAATATATTTTATGCTTCGTCCCAAATGTTTATAGTTTCATTATCGAGTTTCTGATTTATGACTGTAAGCTGAAACGGCCTTGATATTATAGATGTATTCGTGTATGGCAACTCTTTTGAAAATAAAACAATTGACAATAGAGGTCGAATCGATGAATATTTAGGGACTTTGCTTTTATTTGGTGCTCGGAAATCACTCTCATTAAAAGTTATCACTCCATCCTCGTGAGTTATGTGGTGAATACTCTGTGATCATTAAAGTAACTCTATCTTTTTTCGTTTCGTTTATCTATTTGTTTCAATCACACCATTGGACAGAATTAAGGTAGGGCTTTGTGCAAGCCCGTCTGGGTAGGTACCACCCACTCATCAGTTATTCTACCGCCAAATAACAGTACTCAGTATTGTTGTGTTCCGGTTTGAAGGGTGAGTGAGCCAGTGTAACTACAGGCACAAGGGACATAACATCTTAGTTCCCAAGGTTGGTAGCACATTGATGATTAATATTTCTTACAGCGTCATTGTCTATGGGTGTTGGTAACCATTTACCATCAGGTGGCCCATATGCTCGTCCGCCAACCTATACCATAAAAAACTTGTACTCTAAGATAGGACATTGCTAGTGTTTATTATTACCTCGAAAATCAACCTCTATAACACGGGAAAAGTCATGGGAATAAACTATTTAAGGGGTTATAATATGTCGCAAAATTATTTTTTAAATTTGACAATTAGTGTAGTACTAAACTCTTTAGCTTTGTAACATTCGGTCAAATAATTGAGCCAAATGCAAGATGTTCATGATCTAATTCTGACCTTCTTTCATAGCATGATGTATACGTATTTTTCATCTACACACATAATAAAATTGGAGTGTCTGTTTGTAATATTAAAATAGCTCTTTTTTACTCAATGCACATGTATGTATTCACGGTACATATACCAAAATAACATTTGTTCAATTTTTGTCTGTCTGTCTGTCAGTTTGTACCGGCTGGACCGAATTTGACTTTCACTGGCAGATAACTGATATAATAAGGAGTAACTTACACTACAATATTTTATTTATATTTTGTTAAATTCAAACGCGTACAAGGTCATGGGCACAGCTAGTATTAAATATGTGTGAAGGAGTTAAATATGTGTGTGTTAAATGCATGGTAGTGTGTGAATTTTTATTATCTTGATGTATTTCTAATGATTATTAGGCTGGCGTATTTTCATTAAAAGGGTTAAGACGCTTCTGCTTCGCTTGTAATAATAATACAGATATTTGAATAGATCCACGTGTTCTGCACTGATACGCAATTCCATGATAATTCAAAGGAATCGTTTGATGAAAAGTAATCTTCCTTTTCCCTCGCGAGGGTTTTCGATCCCTTCCGTTTATTTGTAGGGTTGCAGGGTAAAGGGCGTCATTATACAAACCTTCAAAACTTTCAGAAATTTTCATGTTAAAAAACCTCGTGAAGTACATCTTATTTTACATCGATCTTGATTCGAGTATCCGATTGTTTCATTATGGATTTGCTAAATTCGAAATCTGAAGAATTTGATCAAAGGCAAAACGTTAATATGTTGATGAAGTAAAAAAGTACATAAGGACGAATTCGACATTCATATTCAGAAAATATATGTAAAACGCTTTCTTAACAGTAAGATTAATATTTAACAATAATCTTCATCAACCTGTAAATTTCCCATTGCTGGTCTAGAGCCTCCTCTCCCATTGAGGAGAACTATTGGAGCATATTCCACCACGCTGCTCCAATGTGGGTTGGTGGCACACAAATGTGGCGGAATTTCTATGAAATTGGACACATGCAGGTTTCTTCACGATGTTTTCCATCACCGAGCATAAGAGAAATTATCAACACAAATTAAGCACATGAATATTCAGTGGTACTTAATTTGTTTGAACTCGCAATCATCGGTAAAGATGCATGCGTCGTAACCACTGAGCCATATCTGCAGTAACAATAATATCAAAATATTAACAACCAATCGGATATGGAAGGCGAAGAACTTGCCACACCTTAAAACACTTTCCCGTTTATTATAATGAAATGCCGTTTATTATACCGATTTAGGCAAAAAGTGAGAAAGAAATATATATATATATATATATATATATATATATATATATATATATATGTCTCTTTCTAATATATTATTAGTAACAATTTACAGTTTTATGGGGCGTTAAGGCTTTGTCCAAGCCCGTATCGGTGAGATTATTCATCAATCATGCCAAAGTCAAAATATTCTTTATTCAAGTATGATCGTAAAAGCAATTTTGAAACGTCACGTTTCGGACAAGAGCCTCAAATTTTTAATGGGCCAAGTTAAAAATAACCATGGAAACTTATTATAGAAATGAAAGCCGTACCCCAGGAAGGAAGTATCAACTTTTCGAAGACGGAATATTCATATATATTTAACGCTCCTTAGTATGATTGTGTTTCGGTTCGATGGGTAATTAGTTATTGTATGTAAAGGCACGTCATCTTTTTTATGGTATAGGTTGGCGGATGAGCATATGGGCCACCTGATGGTAAGTGGTCACGATCATCCATAGACAATGACGCTGTAAGATAACCTAACTTAACCTTGGGAACTAAGATGTTATGTCCCTTGTGCCTGTAGTTAAACTGGCTCACTCACCCTTCAAACCGGAACACAACAATACTCAGTACTGTTATTTGTACCTACCCAGACAGGCTTGCACAAAGCCCTACCACCAAGTAAAGTATTACATGGGTAATAATATTTTAGTTCTAAATGTTTGTGCTTTGGCGATTTAAAATATGGTTAATACTTCTTACAGCGCCAATAATGTGGGTGATGGTGGTAATGGTAGGAAGGGCCCTGGTGCATAGAAAAAGAATCGGGTCCTCATCCCTTATTTCTAAATCTGTCCTCATCCCTTATTTCTAAATCCCTGTGCGCAGGGTCGTGATTTTCTAGCTTCAGAAGCTTAAGGTTTAGTTTAGAGGCCCCCCTGAACTCCGGGGCCCTGGTGCACGGCACATCCTAGCCCTACGATAGCTACGCCACTGTGTGGGTGTAGATTACCACTTATCGCCAAAGTGCCAATTTATCTAGACTGCTTTTTTATTTTAAAATAAGTGTATAATCGTATATCACGACTAACCTCAAACATATTAAAAAAAACCTTTTCATATATTTGGCAAATATAGATTGGTACTCTTGCGCACTATATATTGACAATTATATTTTATCATTGTCTTATGTATAGAAAATCCAAATATCTAAACAGACCCTCGCGTAAAGTAGAAGAATCTAAAAATAGGAGAGATTACTGAAACAATGGGTGCTCTCAAAGGGCTTGAAAAGGAAAGTGTTCCACAAAGAAGGCCGTTGAGAGCGCCACTTCTAGGTTTTAGTCTTTGTAAAGCGAAAAGTGTTAAAGATGTACATACATACGCCTACGTTTTCATACGTGTTGCTTTGTTTCGAGTATGTGTGTTTTGAAGAAGTGTTGAAATGGAGTTACGTATAAACAATATTAACAAATTATAAATTATTTCCTTGAATGGAATGTAATAGTGTCTTTTTGGTATGTTTTTATTGTCAATTACTTACTGCTTCGCTTGCTCTTTCAGGGTCGTGAAGTATCATCACATAGTATAAAACAAAGTCACTTACCACTGTCTTTCCCTGTGTATGCTTAGATCTTAAACTACGCAACGGATTTTCATCCGTGTTTTTGGTAGATATAGTGATTCAAGAGCAAACTTTTGTATAAAATACATTGGCAATATAGTATAGAAACACTTATAATTTTAGATGTTTCTAATGTGGAGTAAATAAACAAATTCTGTAGAATATTTAGTATCAGTATTGCACCCGTGTGAAGCCGGGGTTGTCGCTAGTTAGGTATAAAAACCTTATGTCCTTCCTTGAAGTTCGAACTACTATAGTTTTATTTCATCAGATTCAGTTAAGTATATTTTCCATGAAAGAGCAACTGATAAGACAGGATATACTTTCGCATTTATAATATTAGTATAGACGTTAAAATATTGAGTTCAGTGAACAGTAATTGAGGTTCTATCAAGAAATGATTAATAACAGTTCGCGGAGTGGGAAAACGTAACGACCACGCTTAATGTGTTTTTTATTTGTTGTAATGGCTTTAATATTTAGTATTTATATTTAAGTTGTCGTACAATTTGTACTGGTGTTTTATATTAATGGGTTTTACATTTATAGATTCAATACATCATTATCCTTTTACTAGAACAAATAGACCTAATAATATTTCGACACCTCCCACGCATAAAGTAACATGTTTTTAGGAACCAATTGGATTTTGGTATAATATAAATACTACGTCCCTGAAAAACATATTGTCCTTTAAATAACGAGATTTTAATTCGCTTATAGTATTATCATATTTAAAGAACCGCGCATATAGTCATCTCACAGGTTGCGACGGTTTGCACATTTTCAGACTTTCAGACTTTCAGACAACACAGCTTCAGACTTAGCACATTCAGACGTCTCATTTAAACAGTATCATTACATACGTCTGATCAAAACATTGCAACACAGAAGATGCGACTTTATGCAATGTCGAAATTTTGTAGATTATACTTCGTAACTATAACTTATGATTATATGCGTCGTATTAAAGTAAACACCTTGTGACAATACGAATAAAGTTTATAATTTTTTTTATCATTTTTAATAAAATATGATTTTTTAATTCAATAAATGAGTCTTATTATAATATCTTAAATAAAATCTGTGCGGTGTTCCAAAATTAATCACAAACTGTATTTAGTGACTGACAAAAAATCAAAGTTAAAATTCGTTCTATTGAAAAATCACAAATTTTGTCATACGACTTCATGCGTCGATTTCGAAACTTAAATCAGGAAAATATTTAGCAAAAGTATTCAACACTTCTATATTCAAATCAAATAATAGAATGATGCATTAAAGATTATAGATTGTCGAGATTTGACAACTACAATTTTTTAAATATAAAAAAACCAAAATAGCAAGACCGTTACAAAAATATTGGAGATAAAGTAACAGACCGAGATATCCAGAGGGAGTTGAATCGAATCAATTTATTTGGAAATGGTCGTGTTTCATCTATAACAATCTAAGTATGGACGAGTATTGCTTGAGGAATCCGTTAAAGGTATTAGATATAAACGTTTTGATTTGAGCAAGCGATTCTGAACCTTAAAGGCTTTGATAAAATCTGCCTTTTAAATGAATTGTTTCGTTGGATAAATCGCCACTTATAAGGCTGAACATTATGTTCAACTTTCGAATCATGCATGGTAGTTTTCTTGGGAAAAATTAGTAACGGTAGTGTCCCATTCCTTTCCGTCCCAGTCTCTTTGAGATTATTTAGACCTCACAGGTAATGATAGCGACTTTTGATTAAGGATATCGGATTATTTACCGATGCGCGGTGTTATTGCTCGTTTAGCTCGACCCGGAGGACACGAGGTAGTAAAAGGTAGCTCCCACGGACGCGAGCGACTCCATCCTCCACACGAGCAACTTTATCCTCCTCTCCTTATTTTGAATCAAAACTTGTTTTTTTTGAAGTCAAGGAATTCCCACTACTGGGTTAAGGCCTCCTCTTCCGTTAAGGAGAGGGTTTAGAACATATTCCACCACGCTGTTCCAATGCGGGTTAGTGGAATGCACATGTGGCAGAATTTCTATGAAATTAGATACATTCAGGTTTCCTCACGATTTTCCTTCACCGCCGAGCACGAGATAAATTATAAACACAAATTAAGCACATATACATAGTGGTGCTTGCCTGGGGTTGAACCCGATATCATCGGTTAAGATGCATGCGTTCTAACCACTGGGATACCTCAGCTCAAAAACAATACCGTTTACATTGCCACAAGAGGTTCAAATCTAATGCCTCGGAAAGAGCGTACAGTCGTTACTCCTGCACTCCTATTCGTTCCAATCGTGAACGATAACAGTTCCATTGTATTGTAAGAGAAAGGAAATCAATTATGTTCTTGCGTTCTTATACCAAGTTGAACAGTTATTCTTGAAAATAACAATCGGGGATGAAATCAGTTGAGATATAGTATAGCGATTGTTTTAATACAACTATACGTAACAGATGCGCAATTTTAGTGCGTAAAATCAATGGCAGCATCATCAGCATTCTTAAGATGATCACCAGTAGACTTGACTGCTTGTATATCAATCATTGTTGTGTTCAATAGTTTTTCTTCTTTACTTCTTTAGTTTTATTTATTGTACTAACACTATGATTGAATTGTTACTAACAAATTGGACGTATGGTCTAAAATAAATTATTTATTATCATTATTATAGCTTAATTGCTATATTACAATTAATATAGCATAAGATAGCGTGAAGCTTATACTAATTGCCTTCCAGGCAGAATGTATCATATAAAGATGTCATTGTATTTAATCAAAATGACTATGTATTTTTAAGTCTCGAAAAAGAGTAATTACTGATTTTCTTGCCGGTTCTTCTCGGTAGAATCTGCATTTCCAACCGGTGGTAGCATCACTTGATATAGTTTGTTAAATGCCGATTCAAAAGTGCTTGGAAAAGCCTACTTGAAGAAAGTAAATTTTGATTTTATATTTACAAGTTATTTTTATTTTATTTTCAGAGCGGTGGGGTTATGTTTTCACCACTGGGACGTCTTCGTGTCGCCCAAGCTGTACGAAAGCAGGTAACTAAAAACCACCGTCAAATATTTTATCTTGGAAAATTAAAGTTGGAACATGAATTTCTAGGAAAAGTCGTCCATCGTTACAAGGAAAATGTCTATCAAAGTGTAGACGGAATGAGGGCACATATCCAGAAATGGATCTCCTAGCCAAATATTGATTATACTATCAATTACTAAGCGAAATTATTACTATTCGTCGAATATTGTTTCTTTTTAGTAGATTTTATATGTACAACTTTTGGTACTGTGAATTTTCTGAAGTAATATTCAAATTATCTTTTTCGTTTTCTATTTCAGATAAGTCAACTTCCCATGTTGACGTCTGAAGCTGCGCCTCTTCAGGCGCCTCTCTGCTATCAGCTGATTTGCCCTCCCCTGGCACCACTGCCAGCTTGCGCACCGTGCGAGATGCCACCACCACCTTACGCTGTTTATCCTCTACCGTTTGATAGTAAGTTCGCTGTGATTATTTTGATAACAGTACACAAAGTACAAGTCAAGTTGATTTTTATGCATTGACATATGGCTAATTGGCTATATATGGGGCTATCCGATCCAAAAAATCACAACATATTTTTAATATAACTTTTTTTTGTATGTAATTTCGAATGCACATATTGGGGGTGGAAGGAAATTATTAAGAGAAACTTGTATGATTAGTTACATGCAACTGATAATATATTTACTTAACTAGCTTAGATTTAAAAGACCTACACCTCCCTTTCAAGAGACAAGGAGGCCATTTATCAACTATGTGATATTTAGCAATAGTGAAGTCGGGGTAAGAAAAGGTTCGACACCTTAAGATCTATTTTCGTGTGCTCAGTATGAGCCATAATCTGTTTTACCGATCGAGAATGACATATTGCATCGCTTTTGAATCTAAACGTTGATTTTGCTTAGATTTAAAAGGAGCTAAGAGTAAAGGACTTGATAAAGGAATGAATTTAAAAACTGACGAAGTTTTCTTTCTCTGACTGTACATATATTAATAATATGTATGAATTTTATTCAGCCGCACCAGCATTGTATGCTCCGCCAACACAGTACGCGCTCCTACCGGCGCCCTACAGCACGGCCTGCTGCGAGCCATCATGTTGCGCGCCACTGGACAAACAGCCCCGCGTTCCAGCCCCCCCACTTCACCCCGCTTTTATTTACTGACTTTATATAAGTCATCAGTTAAGATATAATCGCTTAGATTAAGTTTTATAGCTCTATCATTATTTATATTATTATCATTGTCAGATTATGACGAATAATTTAGATTAATTTAAGATATTACAAATATTTTCGGGTTCAAATGATAAAATCAATGTCAAGTTATTCTGAATCGAAAAGACCCAAACATCTCTTTTAGATATTCGATAAGGTATTTATAATTGCAATGTAAGCGGCTTTTTTAGATATAATTTTAGATTTCTGCAAATAAAAAACCATTCCTTTCGCTCGAGTCTTCCAATCTTTATTATGCTCAATCAATTTATGTGTTTCTTACTAAATTTATTTCACGATACATTTGGGAATGGCATTTGATGGAGATGGTTGAAGTTTATAAAGTGATGCAAAAGAAGTGTTCAAGACTCTCGTCTATTGGGTGTGTTTTTGACAATTTTGTCTATATCTGGTTGTACCTATATCTTAGATAAATAAAATGTTATACAATAATTAGCTTCGAACAGGTACTTATAAGGACGATTAATGTGGATTCACGTGCTATCATTAAATTAAGGTAAAATTAATTTATCATAACGTGTTATGTAACACATTTGATTGGTCAGTTTATTTTGGTTTAAATTACAACTGTTTCAACATTACTTCAATCAGAGGATATATTTGCTTCTATTTTTAAATATATATTTGGTGTTATCATTAAATTTCTCTTGTAAACATAACACGTTCTGATGCGATATAGAGTAATCATAAATAAATAAAGTTATCATTAAAATGTGAGTGCGATAGAACGCAACGAATTAAAGCACAAAGTCGATAAGTTGCTAGCGTTAGATGATATTATACCTCAATAAAAGACATTTGTTGATATCGCTTGTTATCCTTGAAAAGGATTTTCGTTCATCAATAGAATAAGATTGCTTTGTTGCCCTAAGACCTAGATCAGAGGAAAAACTATTTTTTAAACGTTTTCGTTACAATTGCTATTGACAATGAGACAAATCTGGGGTCCAAGGTGTGATAGATACTCGAAATTTGAAAATTTCTCACATATGAATATACACTGGGTATATTAATATTGTGAGAAAAATTCAAATTTTAAGTTATTGTAATCGTTGTTAACTGTTATCTTGGAAGAGGATTTTAGTAAATAGTGTCATCACCTCAGAAAATATTAACATAGTCATTGAACAGTTTGATTCCATTATATGTAAAAAGCGAATCTTTAGCATATACATAAGCAATCGTCTATCAGCTTACGTAGAGGATTCTATTTCATTAAGAGTTACATCTTTGTCAAATAATTCTATATTATATTTAAAATCGTGGATTAATTGATATGGAACGATCATTGTTACGTTTACTTTATTATCTAGATTGTAGATTTGTTTCAATGCGAAGCACACTATGGAAATCATTAAACAATAAATAGGACCAAAATGCAAGGCAATTGGATAGATTTTCCAATTTGACGTTTCAAATTAATTTATTATCTTAATCATTTAGCAAACTTAGGGCATAGAGCACTATATTTTATATCGTCTTTGAATAATATATTATATCCTTAATACGTTGATGTAACTATTCTGTGTGCTAATTCAAAAGCCTGCTATAAAGCTGTACCTATCGAAGACTATAAATCATATTATCGTGTTTCTCATTTAGTAAATAGTAAAGTTCAATATAACTTCGATGTTGTTAATACGAGATACCGTTATTTTGTTATTAAATCTCAAGTTAGTCGTTACTGGATCCTTAATAAGATTTTGAAATTTTTAATGTACTATCGTATTGATGTTGCATATGTGTGTAGATGACGTCTTAGTGTTTAATGAAATAATCTATGTGTACTTAATTACTCTGCCTTTAATGTAAGCTTCGTCACAATTAAAATGACAGCAGCAACAGTTTCCGCCACGTTATCAGACTCTTAGTCTTCTATCAAGGGAAGATTACTCTCCATCTTACAATGGAACTTTATTATAAGTCTGGGGTCTTGGTTTCTTAGCCTGGCACAGGCAAGTTATTGAGGTTTCCTGTTAAAAAAGTTCCAGTAGCATTTGTCGGTGTTGACTCTTGTGTACCGTACTGCATATAAAACAAACCTGCATCTTAATCCACTGGAGTTGGTTTAGTCGTTTCTATTGGAATACAAAAATGACGGAATAATTAATATTCATGTACTGACTTACATATGTCATGTTCAGTTGGTCATTTAGTCGCAATAACTAAACACTTCTAAAGCGTGCACTGAGCTAAATAATTATTATATTTAATATTTACTTTGGCGACAGAAGCGAAGTATGACAAAGGATATATGATCCTTAATAATAGCTATTTATTTCAGTTATGAGGAAAACAGTTGCTGTATGTTCATCAGATATACATATATAATGTAACGAAGAACGTTGTCAATTTATTAACTTGTACTATTACTATATTGTTAGGACGGTAAGTCTATCGCTGTACGAATGATTTGCTTTATTGCTCAATTTTATTATTTCCTCATAAACCTTTCAGATGAAAACATATTCCTTTGTGGACTTTTTAATCGTCAAGTGAGATATTTTTGGTATGGGAAACACGTGCAAATCATTGTTTTTCATTACCTATCATTTGCTTTCTAAGTGTTCTAATGACAACTATATGATATGTACTTATAAGTATGTATGTACAATTATATAACACATCAATCAAATCTCTCTATGGTATATAATTGCTTAAAATGTTATTGTCATAAATGTAATAATATAAACTTAAGAAAATAATTGGACTGACGTATCGTCCAAGGATATATTTTACTCGAGAACAATTGTTATAAATTACACACAAGACTTGAAATTCAACTTAAATTTGAAAATCGTTATCAAATGTCAAAAAGCATTAAGTGACAATTTCCAGAATGAGACTCGAAGTGGGTTCTTACAATAGCACCACTATACTGTATTGTAGTTACATCTACATGGTTCATTTCATCTTTGTCAGTTTGATCATCTACCAATCTATGGAATACATTTATGGCAATAATGAAGCTATCAAAATTCTGTGGCCTAGAGACCTTACTGCCTGACATATCGAAAAAAAAAATCACTACGCTAATTCTCTTATGTATAATATCTCGCTAGGCGTAAATTCGTGACTATTAAGCGATGTAATTTAGACAATATTACGCTAAACGAAATTAGTAATAGTTATATTATTAAATACTATTATATATATATAATTAGATCATGTGCTTAGCGTTTAATGTGATCTGTCTAATGCTTAGGATTATGGTAATTATTTGTGTTATCTATTTCAGCTGGTGCGTCTATTATATCTTCAGTTATATCTATTAAGTCAACGGCGTTCAATATCTTGTGAATCTAAAAACAAATCTTGTTAAATTTTACTATCATTGAATACGCCATATTGTTAAATACTCAGTAATATCATAACAGCAATACTTCGAGCTGTATATGTAAAACAAAGTCCCGTATTGTCAGTAGAATCGTTAGGATGAAACCCAAAAATCCAGATTCTCCACAAACTGTTTTACAATTAGATACTTTATTGACAATTGATTATAGATTGCACTGAGTAGCCGTCCTTTTTGTTTGTGATCCTTTAAAAGGTTTGTCTTGATACGGAACTCTACGATCCGTCGTTATCGAATAAAATATAACAGGGACTAAGACAATATCGTCGCGTTAGTAAGACTCCGGTAGATTTTTCAGAAGATTTATCCTTTTTTTGCTTCTTCTTAACATATTTTTAAAGATCTTCGAAGAAATAACCAAAATTGCAATCATTTTATCAGAATCACAACTAAAAAGCTGATAACCAAATCTATTGGAAATGCTATTAGTTCAAATATAATTTCTATATATGTTTTCAAATCAGATCATATACCTATCTCACGTGATGACGATTAAAAAATTATCGTGAATGTAATGCTTTCTGATTTATTAGATTCAAATCTTACAAGTGTATTATTTATCTTTTAAATAATTAAAGCAACTTTAATATTAATGTTGTATTCGTCGCTTCTTTTGCTACTAAGAATATTAATAATGAGTAATGAAAAAACTTAGAACATCTAGATTATGAAAACTGCCATATTCAAATCTAAAATTTCAAAGATTCTAATTAGTGTATATCGTATTGAATATTCATTTATTTGTATCCGATATCATCGTAAAATTTAAAGGGCTTTTAGTCAAACTTTTTTCCCTTAAACTAGAGACGTTTTTGATATCTTTACAAGTTTATATTCCAGATCCATTATCTTTGTCCTTTTAGAAATTGTATTTGTATCTCAAGTTATTCTGTTGATATAGGTGCCCCTATTCCTATAAAATTTTAAACGTTGACTACTTTTAAGAATTCGTAATGCTATTGTAATTCTGGTTTCGATACCTATTTGACCTATATATATGGTTGCTATAAATATAACTTAAGTTTAATCTTTGTCTAGCGATAATTTGCTTCCCGATTTCCTCATCACCTCATTAGGATAATCGTTTTTCTTGTCTATCACTGTTGCATGTTTAGCCATAGATATAAATCTGTGAATTTGAAATGAATCATCGAATTTGTATTTTTAAAAACCGTCTTAAGAAAAGTTATAATTTCAAACGAATCGTAGATTTATTCAGTTTGTTTACTATCGAGATGTAATATAATCAATTGGAGTTCAAAAAATAAATATATTATTTTCATGCTTTCAATCGATCAAATAATTTCTTCATCTTTATCTTAAGATAAAGCTTTTAGATGAGAAACTCTTCACAAAAACGAAAAAAAAAAATACAAAATAATTGTGTACGCTATATTTAAGCTATATACGTAATGATTCTCCTACTATTTAAATATATGTGTTTAGATTCTATCAAATGTAGAGAAATAAAATAATATATTCCAATATTTGTCTGTGTGTATTTCAATATATATAGTTTTATCAGACGGTGTTAGATTTAATAACGTAGAAATTCGTTGAGTCACTAGCGCAAAAGCTAAATTTGAAAATAAAAAGTTAATATCTAGTAACCCATCATCATCTGTTTTAGTATCAGCGTCACTATCTATATTAATAATTAAAGTATAGTGCGACACAACTTAGATGTAGCATCGGCTAATTCAATAATACCGATTACTGGCGATTTACACAACCAATAGAAACAGCTCGCTATAGATTCTCGACGTGTTAAATTGACGAATATATTAGGTCATATGATATACAAGTTATTACGTTTGCGTAAAGATCATATTCACATAAAAAATAAATATTGATAATTTGGGATAGCGTACTTAATTCGGATGTTATTGGTTTTACGAATTTTGCCGATGCGACATCTAAGTTGTTTCGTTCACCAGGTGTTTCATCTGCTCCATCTTGTTCTACTTCACCATCAACATCAGCTTTTGCGCCATCGACTTGACGTGGATTACGTGATCATATTCAGTCATAACGCACATAATTATTATATACGAATTACGATTAAGCGATGTATTTTATATGAACAAGCTATTATCATCGAATGTATAAACGTAGGTGATTGTTGATTGTTATCGTATTTAATATTAATTTATTGTCTAGTTATATATGTGATATTGTTATTGGAATAATAGATATTTTAAACGCTAACTTAAATAATAACTTCTATATTCTTCCTGTTGACTTTTGTGTATTAGCATAAATTGTATTAAGATTATCATTAAGAGATTTTAAGGATGTTATGTGATGTGTTGCGCGTTAGGTATATAGTTTAGGTGATTAGTACGTATGTATATGTGTGTTAATTTTAATAGGTACTTTGTTTGCAGTATCGTAGCTAGAGTCGTTGGATCATTTATTTTGCCTGGGTTATTTTCTTTATCATCTTCATCTGTTTTGTTAATTTCTTCACCTAATTTCTCATTATCTTTCAATACAATATTTAAAATATTTGTTTTACATTTAAACATAGCGATACAATTAATAGCTTCTTAAAAATATTCAGTTAAATGTTCAGACTCCAGCTACAATTCTGTTGAAAACATTAAATACCTTTACCTTATAAAATCTATCAGCAATAAATAAGAAAAGATTTTCATTATAAAATATAATCAAAAAGCTTTTGTGATTTGTAACGATTTTTTCCTTTTCTAAGCTATTTTTGTAGATATAGATCTCTTTCGATAAATAAAAGAAAATTAAACTCCTGTTGAATAAGAAAATGTGACTAATGTTTTGTTGAAGAAATTCACAAGACTAAAAGAACTGCCACACTTGATTTGAAACGATTGCAATTACTATTATTTAACTCATTGTTAGCGAATGTGTGGTAGTAGCGTTACACTAAATAGACACATGCAATCTCCAATAGCAGAAACCAATTAACCAACAATACAAATACATCGAAACTAAACTAGACATACATTTTTATGTTTATCCCGTCTCTCTCTTGCCTACTATTAATGTTATATGTATGATAGTAACAGAGTATGATTATTATGTGTTATCTTTAATTAATATATCTAATAATAAAACCGTATTCAAATATATTGAGTATAGACTTTCAATTGCATGAAAGTCTTATGTACTTGCAAAATTAATATAAGGCATTAAGGCGTATACTGAAGTGCGATGTGTTATATGAATATAATTTGATCGATCAATGATTGATAGATGTTACAGTCAATCAATTACAAAGTTGATAACATTAATTTTATTTTAAACCTGAGTTAAACAAATATATAGATTTATCCAATTATAATATGATATACATATATCGTAGAAAGGAAAGTAATCAATCATAGTATCAATAGTTTGTAGCAGATATCAGAATGTATAGAAGTGATAATTCGAATGATTATAATGTAAAAGTCGATAAAAATAACTTCGAATCGAGTAGAATGTATTTCACTAAACATTGTAAAATATTCTGTGAGATAAAACTTCTAACTCAAAGTGAATACGATCGTGAAATGTTAAACCTTAGTCGGGCACAGGAAACTATTTTCCCACTCTCCTATCAACCTTTAGGTTGTATTATTTGCACAAAAATAATCTTTAAATAAATATAGAATTATCTTACTGGTATACAGCTTTTAAATGCCAAATGTCAACATTAAAGTCATGATCTAATAACATAAACTTAAGCTATCACAACCTTTTTTTTTGTTTCTGCCCGATTAAGGGTTAAAAACCAACACTATGAGTATTATTATGATAACATAGAAATAGCGTTTCATTGTTATTTTTTAACATTTCACGAGTCATATGTTGACTTACCGTAACCAATACTTCTGTATTACTAGCATATATAACTTGTACGCGATCATAAATTATATAATTATTGTTATTAATATACAGCAATTAATTAAGTTATGTGTATGAACGAAATAATTCATAGTTAATATAAAAAGTACTCGTGTTGGGAAATGGTATTAAAGTCAGAAAATGTTTAATATATAATTTAGAAAAAATGCAATAAACTACATACATGTGATCATAAAACTTATTACCTAATAGATATATATATAATTAGATATATATTATGTTGATACATACATAGTATGTCACTTTTTTTTATTCAACACGGCGTTGGTCCATAATATTCCAATATACCAAAATCAAATCCCCTATTTATAGAAATAAGAACAATAAATAATGAAGCAATAACAGATTAATTATTAATAAGTATATAATAAATTAATTATAACTTAATAATCGTATTTTATTTATATCCCTAACTAGTGACCCGCCCCGTGCAATTCTGACACTAAATATACAACAAAATGTCTTACAACATTCACAGCTTTTTTTTCATCAGACAATACAAACCGCTATATCCCTGCATGATATAAACACAGTAAGATCATTTACATTACCTGCTGCAAAGGGCCATTGATCTATTCATTTGATACTAACGTCACTCAATTGTTTTGCCTTCCTGGAACCTTTCCACTAACGCTCGAACTTCATGGTATATTATTAAAGTTCAAATTGAGTTTTAAGTTTTATTACGAATCGTTTGTATGGTTTTATAGAAAAGTGATGATTTGGACTTTTTCAGTTTTTTTTTAACGTATCGGAGATACTATATATCTTCCTCGTACTTGGAAGAATATTCTAAAAAACATATTAACGAAATCAGTTCAACTGTTCTCGAGATTGATCTTTAGCAATAAATTCATAGATTAATTTTTATGTTATAGATAATAATTAAAATAAATACTTCTAAGATAAACGGCGGCTAAATTAAGTTCGGATTCAAATACAACAGATGATAATGTTGAATACGAAGCTCATTGTAAATCTGGTTATTTAAAAGAGCAACTATGAGAGTTTCTTTTCGCTGGGGGCTTTACCATGGTAAAGTTGAAATAAAGATTCTGTAAAGATTACTTGAATGAAATACATATGATTTGTTACAAACCTTTCCTTCCTTTCATTTCTCAATTTAATATTGACAATAATGAAATAAAATTAAAGTAGATAAAACGAGAATTTCCTCAAATTTACTTCAGTAGTTTGGTAGAGTGTAACAAACATAGTTTCACATATTTAAATCATTTGTAAAAAGTTGAGCACAGCAGGTAGGGTAGTATTTAACTTATATCACTGTGTATTTTGAATCCTTAAAAAGAGTATTTTGCCGGTTCTTCTAGGTAAAATTTGAATTCCGAAAATTGTATGAATAATTCTTTTTTTTTTTCATTGTATGTATTTACAATTACCGCTGTGTTATATTGCAGGTAATATTACCTATGTTACATTCAGAAGCGTATTTTTCTTTCTGTCTTTCTGATTCCAATAATATATTTGTGCCAATCGCAATTGAAATATCCATACCTTTTAGCGATAATAACAAAACTACCCGTCTCATTGCTTCCACTGGCTAATGCCGGTCCAATTTTGTGGGAGTAAAATTGCAGTGCAACGGATCTCCCTTGAGAAATTTTGCTCATATTCTTGCAACTGTTCCTCACGGATGCTCGATTTATACTGTAGTAATTTTCATTTTAAATTTGTATACATTTTCAATATAGTCACAATATCTGATATTCATTGTGATTTATTATTTATTTACCTTTAATTATATCGTGCTATAGTATATTAGTATTAATGCAGGTCAATTTTAAGCTGCCATTGTCGATTTTTACAATAAAGTCTAACTTAGTAAGAGCTCTGATCAAAATTGATCACATGCAGTCTATTAAATACAATTAGAGGTCAAATCGGTTCTAGAAATGATACAAAGAATAATCAAATAGACTAGACTTCAAGATTCAAAGCTATTACTTCGTGGCAGGGCTTTGTGCAAGCCCGTCTGGGTAGGTACCACCCACCCATCAGTTATTCTTAGTTCCCAAGGTTGGTGGCACATTGACGATGTCAGGAATAGTTAATATTTCTTACAGCTTCATTGTCTATGGGTGATGGTGACCACTTACCATCAGGTGGCCTATATTCTCGTCCGCCAACCTATAACCAACCACAAAAAAAGTCGGGTCGCTAGTGTTATATAAGTTCTCTTCGTTTCATCCATTTTAAATGTCCAGTGCTGGACTCACATGTGGCACAATTTCGATCAAATTACACATATGCAGGTTTCCTCACGACGTTTCCCTTCATTGCCAAACTCAAGATGTGATGTGATAAATACAAATGAAATACATTAAACTTCAGTGGTGCTTGCCTGAGTTTGAACCAATCAACGGTTAAGATATACGCAGCTATGCATTTGATTATCATAAATAAATCAACACGTTCATATTCTGCATATAATTACAAGTTGTTAATTGTTACCGTTAAGCAATTATAACGCCACAAATGTCATGTTGACACCGAGTTTACAAGAGCGCGAACTGGTCAATTATGCTTGCATATTCAAAGCTCGGTTAAAAGTACAGCACGCGATATTTAATAAGTGCATTCGTTGACGAACAAAGTTTTAGCCACCTGATAATAATCTATACTCACTTTGCTTAATTATGAACAATGTTAGTTTTAATTTAAAAACCTTTTGCTAGACTTTTTGTTACAATACAACCTCTGAAGCTGTTTCGGTTTACTATAAGCAAATCCGAGTATTTAACAAATGAGGGATATAGGACAAATACTCGCAATGCTTTAACTAAATATACTGCAAATTGTCTCACGATGTTCCCTGTTTTTCAGCCATTATCTACGATATTGTGCATATATACATATAAACCTTCCCCTTGAATCAATCTAAAACCCGTTGCGTAATTTAAAAGATCAAGAAGTCAAATCGCAGATGAGCTTGCACAAAGCCCTACCACCAAAGCAGCTTTTAGAAGGTTTTCTGACACTGAATTGAATACATTATATTTATTATTAAAATATATTTGAAATTAACTTGTAGATATTGATAATCATTAGTTTTTCCTTGCTATTGTTTATTTGTGTAATAACTTACGTACGGGATACTGTTTCTCTTATTGTTATTTATATTAAAATGCAATATTTATTAACATAAGCATTAATAACATTAAATGCTTCAATATATACAAATATGAACTAAAACTAGTTATTATATAAATCATGACTGCGTGGAATGGTGGCAAGAATGCCAGCAGCATTTCCCCGTTGAATCACAATTCCGATCCTCTGGGCAAAAAACGAACCAGCCCTCCTGTCACCAGTGGCGGTAATGAGGCCAGGTATTATACTTTTGATGAAGCTTTTTGCACCACCACCCCAATGGCCAAGCATTTCGACAGCAAATGGAAGAAAAAAAGTAATCTGATATAATACACGAATATTTAGTTATTTTTTTTTGCTTAAGCTTTTTCCACAGTGGCACCGGCTCTTAATATTAAAATTGGTAAATTTGTATGATTTGACGTTTTTTACTCTATTGATAAATACGGCTGGAATTATTTCGATGCAATTCGAAATAGCGATTCTAGTCTCTCTGCGATAATTGCTATTTATTTTCCCCACAAATGTGAACAAAATATTATTCATATAAATCTTACATGCCATTTTTTCAGTAGCCAATTTGTACCCTTGCTTTGTTACATTAAAACCACATAAAAAATTAATCAATCTTTCAATCCCAACACAAACGACCTCAGGCACATGCAATACAAAAATATAGAAGCGTTATAAATTAGCATCTAAAACATATAACGTCACTAAGCCCTGAGTGTAACGAGTGTAAAATCCTTAAAAACCCGACACTCTGCTTCCGAGTACTTCGCGTGGATCATAAAACCGGGCATAAGTCAGGCTGGTCACCGTCGTAAATTAAAAACATTATTTTTGACAATTTACATTGCTGCCCGACCCTGTTCTTATAATAATTTCTGAGACTGGCTTGAGACGATCTATGGACCACGATTATGTTACGTGGATGCGGTATTCAATAATTAATTAAAGTTCTTTGATTGCTGCTTTTGCATAAATATATACAGCCAAGTGATTAGAAGAGTTACTCAAATATTTTGTCAATTATAAAACAGAATGTCCAGAAACTCAGTGGAGGTTTCTTGGTTTTTTTTTCTAAAAAAGAGTAACTACTGAGTTTCTTGCCGGTTCTTCTCGGTAGAATCTACTTTTCGTAGCGGCGGTAGCTTCACTTAATTGTAAAATGACGATTCGAAAGGGCTTGTAAAAGCCTACTTGAATAAAGTTTATTTTGATTTTGATTTTTTGATTTCTAGTCCATTGTGTTTATTTTCGAACCGGTGGTAGAATTTTGACAATCAATATACAAGTAAAACGCTTCTATATTGATTGTCAAACTTGAAGAATTTGATGTTTGACATTTAACAATTTTAACTGTTATACAATGATGCCTGGTGCATCTCATTCCCAAGACATACAATTAGTGATTTAAAAAGTCGTTCGTCTTGTAATATTTAGCACACAAATGATTTTTAAAGGGTTTTTAATTTATAATTGAATATATTCTACAATTTTTTATTAAAATATTTCATTATCTTGATAAGGTAACCCAGAACAATTTGATTGAATTTTACATATTTACTGAAAAAAATATATTTAAAGAGAATTTTTTAACCAAAGGTGATAATCATAGGGGAGTTATTTCTCGTCTGACTTCGAAAATAAAAATAAAAACAACCGCATCCAAATATCAAATCCACGGACATCATTGTAACTTGGCGTTAAGCCAATGAATGGGCAAGTTGCAGCGCTGATAACTTGCCACCAGTACTGGCTCCGGTTATCTGATGCATTGCCCGCAGATGACACATTAGCTATGTCTTACTTAATTAACCCCAATCTTAACCGCCACGTGAATTATTACGAGTAATGTTGGGACAACAGCCGAGTGGTTATTATCCAACTAAATAGAAAAGGCGGTTTTTTTATATGTGTGTATAAGATATTAACCGTCTCGTTTTTATGTGTGTGTAAGCTATTAACCGTGTCTTTGTAAACTGATAATAAGGTTGTTTTTTTTTATTTAATTTACAAAATCCACGAGCTCTTATTACATTTTACATTTTGTCGTTTTATATTTAATATCTTTACTAAACATATTGTCTGTCTGCTTCTTGAAAGACCTGGCCTACACTACACAATTATCATTGCTTTACCTATACGAGAATCAAAGGCTTAGTATTTGTTTTGAATGAACTGTATCACTCCCTCATCAGCTGTCATAATTCCGTGATAATAAGTACGTGTATTTCTTCTTATACTGTTATAATTAATTATAAATCTTTCTCAAATAGATCAATATTAATTCAACATAAATTATTATTATTATCAGAACAAACCTTTCTAGTTCAAGTGTCTAAGGTCTAAGGTTAAGTTATAAAAAGAAAGATCTTCGCTAGATTTCATGCGACTTCTTGGGGGACGTGGCCCACACTGACTTTTTTTTAAATATTTTAACATAATATATACATAATCTATAATAAATAATATATAATAAAAATATGTGGCAGTATATGCGTAGGATAAAACATGTTAGATTTGTGGATAAAGTAACAGTCTGTAAATTACCCACTGCTGGGCTAAGGCTACCTCTTCCATTAAGGAGAGGGTTTGGAACATGTTCTACCATGTTGTTCCAATGCGGGTTGGTGGAATGCACATGTGGCAGAGTTTCGATAAAATTAGACACATGCAGGTTTTCTCACGATGTTTTCCTTCACCGCCGAGCACGAGATGAATTATAAACACCAATTAAGCACATATATATAGTGGTGCTTGCCTGGGTTTGAACCCGAAATCATCGATTAAGATGCACGCGTTCTAACCACTGGGCCATTTCAGCTCTAAGTAATTTATTAATGATGTTTTAATAAAATATCCTTTTGTAGTAATGGAATGTTCGCCTTCAAAGAAAATATTCATTTAAACAAACAAATCTTATGAAAACGAGGTTGTTTTTATTCGCATTTTAGAGGTACCCATTGATTCATTAAAGTAAAAGTAAAGTAAAATAACAGCCTGTAAATTTCCCACTGCTGAGATAAGGCCTCCTCTCCCATTAAGGAGAGGGTTTGGAACATATTCCACCACGCTGTTCCAATGCGGGTTGGTGGAATGCACATGTGGCAGAATTTCTATGAAATTTGTCACATGCAGGTTTCCTCATGATGTTTTCCTTCACCGCTGTGCACGAGATGAATTATAAAGACAAATTAAGCACATGAATCAGCGGTGCTTGCCTGGGTTTGAACCCGCAATCATCGGTTAAGATGCACGCGTTCTAACCACTGGGCCATCTCAGCTCTTTATTTTCAGATTCATTAGTCTATTATTATTATTTTATCCGGCCGCTGGTCCTTCGATCCTGGTATGAAATCAAATTCAGCCTAATTTAAATATTATTCAGTTCTTTGATCACGAAATCTTTATTTAATATTATGATATAAATGTAAAAGCAATTCTGTTTGTCTGTATTTCTTATTCTGTCTCTTTCACGGCCAAACCGCTGAACCGATTTTGATGAAATTTGGTATGAAACAAACTTGAGCTCCAAGAAAGGACACAGACTTTTTTTGCTTAACGCATGACAACCAATACCAAAAAATGCGAGAGATGCCACGTACGACTACTGGCCCTTAATAACTTCCGATCATGTGGTTAAGAAAAGTCGTTAATGATGTTAATTTATATGATTAATAGTGAAAATAAATAAACGAAATGTAATATTAAATTTGAGAATATTTCCTGTTCTAAAAGGATGTGAACCGGAGATCTTCGATTAAGATTCACAAGTCACCACTGAGCTATTACGGTTGTTTTAAAGGGTTACTCAGTGTAATTGTAGACTTCACGGTTGGCAGCGCATTGATGGTGTCAGGAATAACTTAAACTTTTCACCGTGACACTGTTTCGATGAAGGTTGAACACTACAGGTGGTGTACGTGCCTATTTTTTTAATAAAATAAAAAAAAAATAATAATAAATGGTAATCTTATAACTGAAACGTAATTAAAGATATAAATAAAATTATGTTGAAAAACGGAATTAAACTGATTTTTTTGCACTTGGTATCCCAATTCTTTAGACATCTGGATCACTGACGCGGTATCTTATGAGAGGCATGCTGTGCCCGCGACTTTGTACCCCTTTGAATATAACAACAAAAAGATAAGAAATAAATTATTGTAGCCTAAGTTATTTCCTATTATATCAGTTATCTGCCAGTGAAAGTCCCGTAAAAATCGATCCAGCTGTTCCAAAGATAAGCCGGAACAAACAGACAGACAGACCGACCGAAAAAAATATTTTAGTATATGTAGCATTTATGTATGTATTTATACATACATATGCATTGAGTAAAAAAATGCTATTATAATATTAGAAACAGACACTCCAATTTTATTACATGTGTCGATGTCAATATTTCTTAATGATATACTTAATTTTTATTTAATAACATCTTACAGTCAAAGTAAAGTACTGTTGGGCTAAGGCTTCGCTGTTTATAAATAAGATTAGGAGCTTGATCCTTCCCATCAATGTGGATTGGCCGAAATCGTTAACAGAAATGTGATATGTGATAAATCAATGACGCCTTAGGCTCGAACTCAACGTCTACGGTTAAAATTTTCTAGCCACTTCATCTAGGCTCTATTTTCCTCAACACAAAAAATATTCGTCATATTTATAAATGTTTTTAAAGGGATGAATATTTAAACGATGTTTCATTTCGAGTGTCGAATCATTGATGGAAGAAAACAGTCGTTAACTAAACCTTCCTGAACAACAACAAGTAATAGTAGTTTCTTGGTGGTAGGGCTTTGTGCAAGCCCGTCTGGGTAGGTACCATCCACTCATCAGTTATTCTACCGTACTCAGTATTGTTGTGTTCCGGTTCGAAGGGTGAGTGAGCCAGTTTAACTACAGGCACAAGGGACATAACATCTTAGTTCCCAAAGTTGGTGGCACATTGACGATCTAAGGAATAGTTAATATTTCTTACAGCTTCATTGTCAATGGGTGATGGAGACCACTTACCATCAGGTGGCCCATATGCTCGTCCGCCAACCTATACCATAAAAAAGTACAGTAAGTACAAATAAGGCTAAGATGTATAGCTTTCAACTTGCCACCGTATAAAAATCTATAATATTTAATGTCCGTCCTTAAAAGTCACTTAACAGAGACATCTAGCGGATCTCGTTGCAACTAAACTAAGGTCTCCGTCAATCAGCAGTGTAGATGTGAAAAATAAAAAAACCGCGAGCCACACAGACTGGTCAGAACGGGACGCAAGATATCAATTCGTTAAGATAAAAGAAGAAAAAAGATGATCGTCTAAATTATTATATTATACATAATATTATTTGGAGGATTTGATGTATGTAGAAAATATTGAGATGAAGCGACCAGTTACTCGATAAGGTAAGGTTCTGTTTAGTCAGCAAAGCAATGCTACAAAGTTATTATTATAAAAGGAAATGTATAACTTAAAGAAATTAATAGAATACATAAAAAATAGCCTAGATCTTCATACAAAATGGTCTTTGTACTTTTAGCTTCAAATACTCTTTACCTTATTTATGTATATCTAACACTGAGTAAGTTTTTGGTATCCAAATACTTACTCCATTCCATGGACTATTTAATAAAGATCCTAATACAAAAATATTTATTTTAAAATAAATGGATTTTTGCCATGATTTTGGATTGACTTAGACTTCAAGACCAGATCAAATATCTGACACAATACACCCATTTATTAAGAATTCCTTAAGCCGCTGACAAACCAATAATTCCAATACATCTGTATAGCATCGTATTTTTCCCTATACTACGATACTATAATCATATTGTCTCCATTTTCTTAGAGGACGCACCGACCGAGCCCGCTACACACCCCTTCGGCGAAAAAACGTCCAAACCATAATCAACCCAATCGCAATTAAATATAGCTCAAATTTGTGTGAATTTTCTTAGGGCTTAAGACGTTTTAGTCCACATGAAGACGAGACCCGACGGCGCGGGCAGACGAACGAAGCCCAGCACTTAATTTAAGGCTAGATATTCTTCACCCGGTTTCGTAGGATGTTCAAGGTCATTCAGTCCCGTCAGATGACATTTTGACAGCTCAGCTCCGATTCGGCGAAAGTTGGGAAAATTGAATTCTCACCCGACTGCGGCAGTTTGAAAAGAGCATTGAATTTTCATTCCCTCAATTCACTAATAAGTCCTTGTATAATCTTATATGTTGACTCGGAAATTCTATATCAAATCCTGTGATATCTTGGAATTCCACAAAATGTCCTCTTGTTAAATAGGGAAAGAAGAATTATCGTTAGAGAATCGCTTGTTCATAGTTAAAACGTCCTAAAATAGACTATTATTTGTATGTATATGTATCCATTATTATCAGCGTGTAAATTGTTTTGTATGTCACCTGATGGTAAGTGGTCACCATTGTCATGTAAATTGGTGCTATGAGAAATATTAACCATGCCTTACATCGCTAATGCGCCACCAACTTTTACAGTAAGATGTCACGTCTCATGATTTTAAAATGCGTGATCTGAGTACTACTATATGTAATATCACATTTTCGATCTAATTATTTTTGGTACCATACTTAGTACACGCTTGTAAAATATAGGATTGAAGAGGGATTTTCAAATGGTATTTATGAGCAAATCTTAATCTCTTGTAAATAGTATTATATGTCTTTGACTCTAAAAGAGTTGCCTGCTACTGGACACTAACACTTATTTCAGATTATTGTCAATTTAAATATTTCCTTTAACGGTCTCTTAAAGTATTAACATTAAAATTATTTCACCGAATAGGTGAAATAATTTCAATTTGAACCCAGCTCTCTCTTATTTTACCCTAAACTAAAATAATAATTATAAAAATTAAGAATATTACAAAACATACTTAAACTAAATGTTTTTAATAAAATTAGAAATAGGCCTAATATTCTATTATTATAATAAATTCAAAAGAACCTACTAGATCCAATGGAGCCATTCTGTTAGAGAAAAATCGAATATTACAGCAGAAAACTATAGTGAAATATAAGACGCTATGTGGCATTGAATATAAAAATGATAAAATTTAAAGCAAGCTGCAATTAGCGGTCGGATTCCATATTCAAAATTTTGCCGATTCCGACATCTGAGTCTAACTTTTGGGACATATCGATATATATTTGTCTCATTTTGTTTTGTATTTTTTTGTCTTTGCTTTATACATACCCCAAAATAAATTTGTTATTCTTATTTCAAATCTCATGTCATCGTAAGTCGATTTACAATATTATACGAGTGAGATCCCAAGTGAGTTCTTAAAGTATTCTGTGAGAATTTCTTAAGCTTTCTGCGTGTAAATTACACTGACTTATTTCGACTGCTACGAAATAGCATTCGATAAAAAACGATGTAAGCAGCTCAATGGATAAAACATGTTAGATTTGTGGATACTAATAAAAAAGTAAAGTCTGTAAATTTCCCACTGCTGGGATAAGGCCTCTTCTTCCATTTAGGAAAGGGTTTGGAACATATTCCATATTTCAATGCGGTGGAATGCACATGTGAATTTCAATGAAATTAGACACATGCAGCTTTTCCTCACGATGTTTTCCTTCACCACCGAGCACGAGGTGAATTATAAACACAAATTATGCACATATATATAGTGGTGCTTGCCTGGGTTTGGACCCGCAATCATCGGTTATAATGCACGTGACATATTAAGTGAGTGCATTCTAACCACTGGGCGATCTCAGCTCACACTGGTTGTGGATACTGCGGATTCAAGTTTAGATATGTATCTTGGCTTACCTGTATTTAGTTTGAGTTCATAATTATGAAAGGTGAATTTGACTCACGCTCGGTGGTGAGAAAAGCAGGTACATACAGAATTCCTGCTCAGCATTTGTAGATGTTGAGATGGATTAGAGTCCATGGATTTCTCAAATATAGATGAAAAATTTACTCAATAATGTAACAATAAATAAATATAAAATTTATATCGATAAAAATGCCTTTGATTTCACAAAATAAATATAAGTATCCCAATTTGTAGACGGAGAACAACTTAAGCTCGATGCAAACCATAGTAACTTATTGCGTCATTTATAACTTCATGCATTTCAGAACGTAGTAAGTGAACTGGGTCAAGGCAATAAAAATGCTAGATTAGGCAACTCAAGTAATACTTTATTATCGAAATACACTTTAAAAAAAAATACGACGGATTTTTGGAACAAATTCAAATAAACTAAGAACGACGAATGTACATTTACGCTCAACGAATTGTCTACTGGACTTGCTAAATGGTTTTTTAAACAGGATCTATTGCTAATTATATAACATCGTGGAGTCATAAAAACCTCTGCATATAATGAAACTGCCATCGTATATTGTTTGAATACATTATCTCTATGCTAATAATGGAGGATTTCTTTTTTCGGAATGTCTAACTGAGGAAGCTAATAACCTTACAAGCTAGTAATAGTTCCTTGTCTAAAATCAGAAAATGCAGTTTTGGAGTAGGAACTATTGGTAAGTTTAATTGGCTATTTCTTCAAATAGAATTGATATAAATGAAATGTTTGTTTTTTATTCACACTTGTGTTTTTATATCTACCTTTGATTTGTCCATTTTAGTGATGTTAAAATGGTAGCCCCCCTTGTAATGCTTTGTGAATTGGTAGTAATTTTTTGCATAACTGATGCGCCATTAACTTTGAGAACTGACATGTTATGTCCATAGATCCTGTTTTTACACTAGCTCACTCATCCTTTAAACCGGAACATAACTATACTAAGTACTAAAATTGATTGGTATACTTTATGATGAGTGGATGGTGTCTAACCAGAAGGGCTTGCAAAAACTCTACCACCAAGTAAAGATTTAAATCATGGCACTTAATCCATGGTGCTATTGATGGACCCATTATCTTTCATCCAGATTCACAGCATATCTCAAAAATGAGTAGAACATCAATCATTTATCAAATGGTATATTTACTGATGGTAAAGTATAATACTTTGGGGCACCGCCTCAGACATTACACATGGATTTATACATGAATTCTTCAAACCAGTTGTTCGGACTATTTGTAATGGATAATTTGAAGCTGGGAACTCAGTGCGATATATTTTAAATAAAATAGGTATTTCGGTAAATTTATAACAATATCATTAAAAAAATTGAATGATATATCACGAGTAATAAAGATTAGAAGAATGATATATACATAAGAGTTTATCATATGATATATGATTTTTTTAATTGAACCTTATTATAATTTAAAATTTAAAAGACTAGTCGATTTACTGTCAGGCAGTGGGATAAGGAGAAGCTATGGATCAAGATATTTAAGAGCTATGGAGCTATAATATAAGTATAAAGCAAATGAAACTAAAATTACTGCGTTTGAAAATAATTAAATGACTAAAATATATGTTTTTAAATAAAACTAGTTATAACGGATTTGAATCGCGTTTATTAATTATTTTTGGCATCCCAAGTTTAAGACAACACTAAAACATATGTTTTTATTTATTATTATATGAATTTAAACAGTAACAAAAATATCTTTAATTAACTTTATATTAAGTGGATACAATAAAAAAGACACAGAAATAGAAGGTGACCTGGAGGGGCATAAGGCTTTTTTCTAACATGATCTGCCTCTATAATGTAAGCCGAGAAATCGTTTAAAAAATTGTAACTCATAAACGAACATGATCGTAAAACGACAGAAAATAAGACGTAAAATTGACTATGATAATTATAATTTAGTTTAAGTTATCTTCCACATACTGGTAGTTAAGCTTATTTATTTTTCTACTTAGCAGTAGAACGTATAATGTATAATCACCAGTTGGTATCACCAAGTCGTGATACCTACCTAAACAGACTTGCATTATTGCGTCAAAAATTGGAATCATATATCGATGGGTCCTACGTACATGGGCCAATGCAACAATTTTAGCATTTTCACTTTTTTGTCTCAAATGCTTCCTTTTAGTCTATTTAACAAGTTGCATTAACACAAAATACATATTTATAGGCGCAAATGCTATTTTTTGTTGCTGTAAAAGAGCCTATGTGACATAATTTTAAACGTATAAAGGCAAAACGATAATTTGAGACTTGTACGCGGGGAAATCCCGCGTGTTAGTTTACTTCAACGGCCGATCAGTCACTTAAGCGCTTCTACGACACACGGAACGATGTCGTGCTGTAATAATAATTTACCAATGTTTTAGTGAATATTATGTTTTATAAGATATAATTCAGTATAACATGACGTCCAAAAATTATTCTAAGTACAGTATAAGTAGGAGTTTAGTAAATTTAGCTATTGGTAATGTAAAGAATAGTGACTCGAGTGAGCAACTAGGTTATAAAAACGATGAAAATAAACACACTGATCTTTGTAATTATTTTATTGTTTTATAGTATTATCATGTGTTAATAATATTTATTTTTATGTAATTAATAGGTTATTATTGTACATGTGTGTATATTGTACATATTGTACGCTGTGATGACTTTAGATTTTGGTCAGATAATTGTATTAATCAAAATAGAAATAGGATAATGTTTTTTATGTATCTCTACGCAGCTAAACATCTTAGTATCAATATTAAACATACTTTTCTTGAAAAAGGACATACACAGAACGAGGGTGATTCCATACATGCCACAATTGAGAAAGCTTCAAGGTATAAGAATATTTATACACCATCTGAGTGGAGTCCATTAATAAGATGGGCTAAAGTGAAAGGAATTCCTTATAATGTTATAGATGTATCTCAAAACATGATTTTTGACTTTAAAAAGATGCAAGCTAGTGTTTGTTTTAATTGGACTAAAAATTCAGAAGAACAACAGATCGGAAATACCTTTAAAATTATGTTATGATCAGTTATTACCAATCCTTCCATCCAAAAAAAAATATGTAATTGATTCATGTCGCAAAAATATTATTCCACCAATTTATCGTGCGTATTATGAAAATTTGGTTTCATCTAATGTTAATTCAACAACAACAACAACAACAGCCTGTAAATTCCCACTGCTGGGCTAAAGGCCTCCTCTCCCTTAGAGGAGAAGGTTTTGGAACATATTCCCCTACGCTTTTCCAATGCGGGTTGGTGGAATACACATGTGGCAGAATTTCTATGAAATTTGTCACATGCAGGTTTCCTCACGATGTTTTCCTTCACCGCTGAGCACGAGATGAATTATAAAGACAAATTAAGCACATGAATCAGCGGTGCTTGCCTGGGTTTGAAACCGCAATCATCGGTTAAGATGCGAGCGTTCTAACCACTGGGCCATCTCGACTCTTAATGTTAATTCAATGTTGATTATTACTGATAATGATGACAATGAGTGATTTTGTTTTGTTTTTAAAGGTTTATTTTCTGCATTTAGGGATTTTTTTAATTAAGACTTTATTATTTTTTCCTCAGGCCGTGCAACCTTTAATTAATATATAAAAAAAAATTATATAAGTTTTTTGATTCCAACTTGATTTTGAAAAGATTTTTACATTTAGTGTCGTTTAAAAAATGTATAGAGAGCTGTTAATTTTTTTTATTTTTGTGGTCTAACTGAGGGTTAATAATTTTACAACACTGAATGAAATAACGTATAAGTGTCAATGTGAATTATATCATAAAGTTATTACAAAATTATTATCAATATAAGTTGTCTATTTATTTTAAATATATTTTTATAAATTTGAATACATTAAAACATTTAAAATACGCGTTCTTTTAAAAATTTGTTTGGCAAGTAAATCGACCAAAGTGACTCATTGGCCTTTTTATTATTATTTTTACAGTGTATTACTAAACAAAAAAGTCACGTATATAGTCATATCTACATTAACTAAAAAACTAATAATATATAAATAAATCAAACTAGGTAAAACAGTTAACAATCGGTGTCCTAATATGTGTGCAAAATTTCAGCAACATAAGTTGAAGCATGTAAAAATGATATATAATTGAAACTTTGAGAGCGTCTACTGAAAAGTTATCAATTTTCATATTGGCCGTTGTACATAGGACCCATCGATATTTCGGTGATAAAAATTGCACTTTACAGTTATATTATATCGACATAAATCTCTTAAAGATATCTTTAAGGAAATCTAAACTATTATTGATGGAATTAGGTAACGTTTCTTTTGAAATGGAGCACGTGGCTCGGATCTCACCGAAGGTCAGATGGCAATCGCTCTGCATGAAATTGGAAACTTATCAAAAGTACGGTAAAGAAAGTGATTGTTGCCAGAAAAAAAATATGCCAGGATAAATAATACTATACATATCGAAATGGCAAGGCCGTGTCAGTAGCCTATTTTTTTTTTAAAGATTGATCGTTAGCGAAGGCTATTATTGCTGATTTGTAGACCAAAATGTATTTTAAAAAAGAACTTTATCTCTTGTCACGCATCACGGTTTCAATGAAAAGAACGATACATAAATATGACTACGTTGTTTGGTATAGTTTTTGTGCTCTCTGATGAGTGTATCTCTGTACCGCATAGCTCGCGGACCCAGTATTAAATCAAATCAAAATATACTTGATTCAAGTGGGCTTTTACAAGCCCTTTTGAATCGCCTTTCAACAACTATTTTATGTGAAACTAAAGTAGATTCTACCTAGACGAACCGGCAAGAAACTCAGTAGTTACTCTTTATAAACATTTAAAAATACAGTCATGTTAGTTAATTACAATTATATAGGGACATCATTTATCCTACCTGGATGTCTACAAGTATATACAATATATATAATTATTTTTTCGGATTTTCTATTGATATGTCTTCTATATTTAGGTCTAAGAGTGTCTTGTGACCCTCCCGGCTCTGAAAGGGTTCAATTTATTAGGATAAGAAAGGAAATATTACTATAACCATAACTAAACCACGTATGAATTTTTTTTTATGACATAGGTACAAACGAGCAGGAGCTTCACCTGATGAAAAGTGACTACCACCGCCCATGGACATCTGCAACATCAGGGGGCTTGCAGGTACGTTGCCGGCCTTTAAGATATGAGTACGCTCTTTTCTTGAAGGTTCCCAAGTCGTATCGGTTCGGAAAAACCGAAAAATAAAAGAAAAATGTCTAAAAATAATATCAGATGAACCCTTTTGCCAGTCCGCCTACCTATTTTACAAACAAATCCTAGCGAGATAACTTAATTCTTGGTATATTTCTTTATCGCCCACATCGTTGAAATAAAATACGAAAAAGACACCTAAATGTTTTGCCCTTTAGCAAAGCAGTGAAACGTACCCAGCCTTTTCTTTAATTAGAAATGAAGCTTTCGCCCAGCAGTGGGAAATAAGAGTGATATTCGGCCTCATGCGGTGTTGAAGGATAACATAGAGATACATGTGTCTAATTTCTTCAAAATGTTTTCACATGTGTATTCCGTTTTGGAACAGCGTGGTGGAATATGTTGCAAACGTTCTTTTAAAAGTAGAGGAGGCCTTAGCCCAGCAGTGGGAAATTTACAGGCTGTTGTTGATGTAATATGGATTCAAATACATTTCGAAACAGTTATGTATGAGAATGTGTGAACATTAGTGGGTGTTTTAGTGCGTGTCGCTCCGGAATTGAACGATGTCGCCTAACACGACTCGTACAAGTCTCATAAAAAGTGCTAGACGAGGTCATTATGACATTTTACTGATATACATTTCTTGGCTTAGCTTATTAAGCTGCAAATTTACTACAAAAATTTGTTAAATTTTTTATAATTAATTTGATTATAATTAATTGATTATGTATATAGATACATATATAAATAATGTATATAATAAATAATATAACTTGTAATAGTAAAAGTTATATTATTTATTTCCTTAATACTTCTATTATTAACGAACTCTTATATTTATATTTAATATGAATACTGGATTTAAATATTAATACTAAAAAAACTAAACTGTGTTATGCCTTGGCACATGCAGGCAACCATCTCTTTAGTCATTTAATTATTTTCTCAATTATTTACTCATCTTACAAATTAGAATTATCATAAATGTCAAGTAAAGAAATCTGAAAACAGAAATATTATGATGGAAGTGTAATCGGTGTATTTACATTTCAGACCAGTGGTAGTAGTAGACTTATAAATATATATCTATGAAAATATTTAAAGAGACATAGCTAATGCTATAAACATAGGTATACATTTAGCCGAAAAGCACGAGTTGGTGAAAGTAAAGTAGTTTTACTTCATACCTCGCGTTTTTTTTATAACTAATGGTGCTTATTAGTTATTAAAAAAAATTAATGAATGTGAAGATTATTTTTCTGGAAAAATCTTTTATCTTCCTTTTACAAGGTTTTAGCATATATAACATGGTCAAACGGGACAAAGCATTGACATTATTGTTTGTATAGGTATTTCGTACTGGTATACGCAGCATACTCTTTTATAAATCAAGACCATATTGTTCTCAAGCGAAGTTGAATTAAAAATAAAATATTTTCCCCCTTTTTTCATAAGCACTTGTCTACGTATATGTACGTGTCGTCTCCAGCGGGGATGCACAAAACATAATGTAACGCGACGTCCTTCATGTGAGTTATGACGTGATATGAGAACCGATTTTCCATCCTATTCCCCTTCATTAAGGCTTAATATCCCACGAAACGAAAGCCATTTAGAATTCAGAAATTAATCAGATAAAATTTTTAGACCAGAAAAAGAACTGGATTAAAGTATACGGTTTTTATTAACGTTGAGAATAATTGCTTTTTATGAATTATTAAATGCAATAAATAAAGGCTTTTTAGTTTATATTATTGCTAATTGCTTTGTGAGAATAAGTGTCCAGACTTTTGAGATTGTTATTTGAATTTGATTTATTTTAAACATTAAACTTTCAGCAATTGATAGATAGATAGATAGTCTTGTTTTTAAATACTGGGAACTAAGATACTATGTATCTTGTGTCTGTAATTATACTTTCTCACATCCAATCTAAACTTCAAACCAGAATACAATGTTACGATATATTTCTGCTGGGCGAGAATTATGTATGTGTTTTAAAAAAATAGCTATAAACTTATAAGACATAATGCTTTATATGTTGACGTCGTATGAAGTAAAAACCAATAAGCCATCGATGCGTTGGAAAAAACAATTTGTGAGGCTTTTTATATGCTTGTAATTATACTTATATCTGTGCCCGCAACCTTGTACGCCTTTGATTATAAGAAAAAAAAAATTATCCTAAGTCGCTCCCTTTATATTAGTTATCTGCCAGTGAAAGTCCCGTCAAAATCGGTACAGCCATTCCAGAGATTAGCCGGAACAAACTGGCAGGTAGACAGACAGACCGACAAAAATGTAAAAAATGTTATTTTGGTATATGTACAGTGTATAAATACATATCCATTGAGTAAAAAAGGGCTATTTTAATATTACAAATCTATCTAGGTATCTGACCTCAATTTTGTTATATGTAACTATCCCTACATCTTGAATGTGCTACCAATTTTGGGAACTGAAATGTTATGTCCCTTTGCCTTTAGTTACACTGGCTTACTCACCCTTCAAACCAGAACACAACAATACCGAGTACTGTTTTTTGGCTGTAGAATAACTGATGAGTGTGTGGTATCTACACAGACGGGCTTGCACAAAGCCATACCACCATATTACATATTACTATGTTTAGAAGAAAATTAATAAAATGTAATCCTAATAGTTAAGTTACTCCCTGGTAATAAAAATATGCAGCCTCTTTAAAAAGTACAAACGTACGTGTCCAGAATAATATGTCTGTACATATACAAATATAACAATTTTAAAATAGTATTATATTTGGCGATAGGCTATTTACTTGGCCCCATTAAAAGAGAACCAATGTGTAACATAACATTAAATAAAATGTAATAAAAATAAATGTGAAATCTCCAAATTTATTTAAGTTTGAACTTACAAATAATTTTTAATCACTTTTTCATACATGATATTTAATGATCGTTAAATTACTGAATATTAGAATAGAGATTAGATACTATAATTTTATAAATCATTAACAGGCTATTATTTACCTAAATACACATTTAGGATATTATGAATTGAAATTCCAAAACTTAAAACTAAATAAAATAGCTATTTCATTATAATTGACATACTTTTAAAAAAGCTACATGCCTTTTACAAGCATCGTAGCGGTGAGCTACGTGCTACGATGGCTACGGACGCGTAGCATATGTAGAGCAAGATTTTTAAACTTAATAATATTATTTCGCTCGTTTTATTATTTTTATAGGATCCTGTTAACTTTTTAGTTCGAAATAGTTTTTTTTTTATGTAAAAGTATTTATAAGAAATACGACAATTGCTATTACTTCATATGTAAGTGGGAACGTTGAATAGTTTTATGGCTTACAATATAACTACACTGCGTACTTTTGCAGTAGAAGCTCGGTTTTAAACGTCCAAGAATTTTATAGGAATAACGAATTGTTTTTTATTTAAATCGTATAATTATAAGTCTGCTTTTATTGTATTGTATTAACAACTTTTATTTGCGATAGCCAACCATATTATATTAATAATTTTAATTATTAACTATTTGTTTCTTTGATATTTTATACAAATTTTATATAAGTATTGAAATTACTTATTCAAGTGAAATGAGAAAACAAACAAAATTAGCGTTCCAGCAATATATATTATTTATATTAGTAAATTATTCACGATACGAATTCTATATCAGAACGAACGAAACTGATCTAATAACAGGCTGGTCGTCAAACGATCGTAATTTACAACAAAACATCGTCCTACAAAATGAAACATCTATATTCATAGTGACAGTCTGCTAAAACGAGGCTGAAGTACTCGGTACACGCCTACAAAAGGACTCAAAATTAACTAGTCCTTTATAATGGTACACTCATTGCACGGACGCATTCGCCGGGTTCAAGGAACCGGCCAATGAAGACCCGCGCAATTACCGGCTGAATCATGGCCAAAAAAGAATGCTATGCGGAGTTCCAATTGCAACTGTGTGTTGTATTTTCTCCCGATTATCAGGGAGCGTTTGAAGGATGCAGTCGGGGGGCGCGAAGGGTGAGGCCTCGCGGCGCCTCAGTCGAGCCGCAGTCGTAGCGCTGTACGCACGCATTGTTACTTAAGTGTTACCAAATGAAGTCTTCGCGGAGTCAAAATTCGCGATCGACTTACATTCGTAAAGTAAAAATCGCCGGTTTCTGTTGACTGTGTATATAAATAACTTCTAGGATAAGACTCTTTAGGACTGTACCGGTTTGTGGCTAATGTGAGTTGAGATCTTTGCAGCGATCGTCTGCAAAACACGTGCCCTAGATTTGGGTGTCGTCACTGGACCGCTCGAATGCTACATTTTTACATTAATTTAAAACTAGTTAATGCTTCTTTAATTTGTTTCACGTAGATATAGTTTAATGTAGAATATTCGTTTTAGAAATAAAGTGTAAATATGATAATGTATATATTTTTTTTTATTAATAGCGATTAGTAAATTATCTTTACTTTATGATAATTTATGTTCAATGCTCTATTTACTGCATGCGACTGGCAAGGCATTATACATATACATACATACATAATACATACGTGAGGCAAATCAATGTGTGTTTAGTTTTATGTAACGTTGAAGTAGCAATCATTAAGTGAGTGAGTGCTCTGTATCAATAAATCATCCAATTGACATTTACATTTAAGCAATAACCTTAAAATCCATAGACGTTTTAACGGAACCGCATAGAGTCTACTGTCGCACCCGTCGTACATATCACACAATTTAGTTTGATGCATTTTAGACCGTCTCATTCTAGTTTTAGAGTAGCTTTTTGAATGTACATTCCGTGTAGAAACATTAAAGCGGTATGTCTGTAAATTTACGGTCTTATTTCTTCATTTTTAGTTAGCTCCTCTGCAATGCTTCGCCAGTCGCTATACTTTTTCGTAGACAGTTAGATGTTACATTTGGTCTAGACTTTTGTAGGAATTGTATGACTTTTGTATCTAGATGTATATCGCGTAGATTCGCTTCAATCGAATGACATTGTGATGTATTATGAAGGGCGTGATATCCACGTGTGACTAAAGGTAAATAAGGTAAATAATTGATACCACGTGGTTCAGAGTTCACTTAACTTCCCCCTTTAGGGGTTGATCGCTCGCTTCCGGTAATCGCAGACCTGCACAACAGCTGTTATTAATGTCATGTACAAATTGTTTCGCCGAGTTTATTACATGACACAAATTTATGCTTCATATACTAGATCGTGTTCATTGGGTAATATATGAATTATATAGTCTTTTTTTAATTGGATTTTTTTATAATTTAAAGTTCGTTGATTATTTTCGATGATTATCGGTTTTTAAGAATACAGACGGCTTGATAACCGTAACGGATCATTTAGCAGAACACATTAGATGATATCGGCTGTGTGCGTGTACGTGGTGGTCTGGGAGCGCGGGGTGGGGGGGCAGGCACATGGCGATCGATGCGCCGTCGCCCGCGTATCATTTGCGTGCGACCCTTCACCCCGCAGCCCCCACGACCTGACTGGATATAGGCAACTACTGACACTACATTCAACGGTTGTTGTCGGTTTCGTAAGGCATGCCTGTCACATGGGTAACGTTTTTGGGTTATGTAATTGTCTGGATAACGGACGTTATTTACATGATTATTTTATATAAAATACTTTCAGTCAGATGATAAAAGAATATTAGTAATGAGCAACGTAAATGCTCAAAAACGTTGGTAAATTATCTGATAGGCAAAGAGTAATCGTCTTGATAACTTTTGCTTATGTTTTCTGTAAATAGTAAAATATATTTAATTAGTGGATAACAACAAATTTCATATACAAAATACTACTATAAAATGTTTGTATTTTTCCCTAGAGTATTAATATACAGCGCACTGTAATTAAAATATAGCGAAGTGTTCTACTTACCCTAGCAAAGGCTCTGGTACAAAAAAGGCAGATAATATCCTTAAAAAGCAAAAATATAAACTTATCATTCAAAATATATTTTAATATAAAAACAAATTAATAATATCGGAAAAATAATCCTTCAGGCGATTGTAATACAAGATAGTTTCCCATAAAATCGTCTTGATCATAGGTTTTTTTCCCATCATAGAAGTGGTTTCTATCTCTACATCGTTACGGCTTTATATATCATAACGTTTTAGTACAACCAGACGACGCGTCAAACCTTATGTTTGTTCATTAATAAAATTTTATATCTCTATAGTATATAAGCTGTAGAGTTTGTTTATGTATTAATCTTAATCAAAATCAAACCAATTTTTTTTTCAAGTACATTCGTAAAAGCTCTTTTGAATCGTAATTTTACTATCACTGATTTGGAAAATACTGTGTAGAACTGACAAAAAACTCAGTATTTACTCATTTCCACCATTTCAATTACAGAGTATGTTAGTTATATAGATATTGGGAATGAAACGATTCGCCGGTTCTTCTCAGATCAGGGTATTTTCTTTTCCGAATCGGTGGTACTGTTTCAATTGACCAATAATAAGAAAGTGTAATACTTCTATATTGAATAAAGTTATTTGAGTTTGAGTTTGAGATATGTACCGTTACGTGTCGACCAAAGAACACAGAGTAATTAAAAACGTTTTCGATTCATTAACATTACATTTATAACTAATCAAAATAATATTTATAGTAAAAAATATGACTTCTAATTAATCTTACATGCGGGATCTTTTGCAGTAAGACAATCTAAATTACACAAAAATCAATATAACTGATTAACGATTTATTTTATTAATATAAATATAAAATTCTATTTGACCTAAAGGTTGACTGGCACAGAATGCTTTCAAGCATTAAATCCGCTTTTTGTCCCATTTAATTTATGTATTAAAAAGAATTTAAATAAAAGTTGTCTAGAGTATATTATACAAAAAAAGTATTAACGTTTATGCCTCTACTATAAAAAATAAAAAATAGTTACTGTACAAATATTAGCAGCATTGCCCCGCAATTCCGATTCTCTTGTCAAAAAAATTAACCATGCCATTTAAAATCATGTCATGTTAACGTAATAATTCCATCTTTACTTCAATTCATCCTTGTCGGGTCCACGCTGTAGCCTAATCTCCTAAAAAATGTACAATTTCCCGTCTATTCACCCCTTTTCCTCAACACTTGTACAATTCGATTTGATGGCTGCACCCTTCCGGAACAAGAATCACTAATTTTAGGGGATGAATATTATGTTTATTTGCCGTTCGTATTTGTAATAGCTGGAATTAGTATAATTACCACTATTTAAGTAATCGTTGAATAAAATTATCATGAGTAATTAATTTATTTTTCAAAACGCATCTTGCTTTCATTAAGATTTTCATTTTATATCAAAGTTGTACATGAAAATAATAAAATATATTGCTAAGCCAATCGTCCGAAGCTTATCCGAAATTGATTGCTAGTCATATTAAGCCACTTTTATAGATAATTTTTAAGACTTTTCTAACCATAATATTCTTTATTTTTAAAAATAAAGTTTTAACTTGATAGTGGATTTAATATATTTATTATGTTTTAACAAATCAACTCCAAAATAAATAAATACATTTGGTTATGAAATAAATATGTCAATTTATATTGATATATACTAATACAAGAAAATACTTTATTATTACTTTATTATAAGTAATCATTGCTATATTATGGCTATTTAACATATAACGTTAAAAAATAGAATCATTTCTGTTCGGATACATTTAATTCCGCTGAGTTATTCCGTACGAAGAAATTCAAAACATATCAAAGAACACGAGCGTAAAATTACAGAACGTGTTAAGCAATATTGATTCTAATAATTATAAAATTTATTGGATACAAGTATGAAAATAGCGTATCACTGTGAGACAATTGTCCGCATTTCGCGAGTGGCATACAAAATGAACTCTTACAGAATTTCACTGTACGTCATGGTTAAAAGAGGCTTTATAAAACTACATCATTATCATTCCATAGTATAAAAAGTCGCTTACCGCTGTCGTCCCTATGTATACTTAGATCTTTGAATATCCACAACAAATTTTGATGCGGTGTTTTTAATAGATATATAGATAAGATAATTCTGGAGGAAATTTTATATTCGTAATACATGCACAATATAGTAGAAACACAGATAATTTTGGTTTCTAAACTTTGGTACCGTCACTTACTTTTTACTTCTGATTTTTCCTAACACAAGTGCTTTAACTACTTACATTCGGATCAGACGAATGTATGTGATGTTGTCCAATATTGATTATATATTTATATTTCATTAGTCAGTGGTAGAAAACCTACGTCATTAATTATTAAAATCTGCAGTATAGTTAATTAAACTCCTCATCTATTCGTACTTAAGCATAAACTTTACAAGACTTTAATTTATATCTCCCCAATTCATCATATTAATAAAATAATTAAAACGTTTGTCTTTCGTTTATTTAGAAATTCGAAATTTGATTTCGAAAAATATATTTCCTAGGTCTCACAGAATTATATTCTTATATTGTTTTTTTTTTTGTATAAAAAGGTTACAAAAAGACCATTACATACAAGGACGAATCGTAAAAAACTTCTGCGAGCATTTATTGAATTTGATAAAGTTCTGAATATTTTACGTCGAGATTCTCATGTAACTGTTGTATGTAAAGTTGTATGTACTTAACGATTGGAAGTAACGACTTCTGTGGATAATTTTCAAGCGCGTTTATTTGTTTTTAATATATAAACGATAGAACCGAGATGGCCCAGTGATTAGAACGCGTGTATCTTACCCGACGATTGCGGGTTCAAACCCAGGCAAACGTCACTATTACAAACGAATATTCATGTGGTAATTTGTGTCCCTTATTCATCTCGCTTTCGAAAATATAGTGAAGAAACTTGCATGTGTCTAATTTCATAGAAATTCTGTAACATGTGTATTCCACCTACCCGCATTGGAACGGCGTGGTGGAATATGTTACAAACCTTCTCCTCATGAACCTATGATTTTCTGATCAAACTCCCTTGTGTCCGCACACAAATTTATGTATATGTGTGTGTATTTCTCGTTTAGTTAGCTAGTTTATTTCATTTGATATTTCACGTGCATATTAGCTATGTGTGTCATAAATGAAGTTATATTGTATTATATTCAAACTCAAACTCAAATAACTTTATTCAATATAGAATCATTACACTTTCTCATTAGTGGTCAATTGAAACACTACCACCAGTTATTATTATATATATACTAGCTACATCTGAGACTTTACCCGCTCGAATTTTACCGTACTGTCAAATTTACCATTTTACCACCCAGAGGGATAATTTGATATAGCATGTCCTTATAACTCAAAGTCCACGCGAAAATTCAACTAAATCGGTTCAGCGATTTCATCGTAAAGAGGTAACAGAAAGAGCTACACACAGACAGAGCGTTTATAATATCAGTATATATAAAACACGATACAATTTGCTGTCTGTTAATAAGGAACTCCAAGCACAGCACACTTTATTGATTTATACGCACGCGACGGAAGTATTTTGAAGACATGACTTTGCCAACTTAATCGACAAATTATGTCCTAACATTAGCTAAAGTGTAATAAATATATACACATTATATACTACTAGCGACCCGCCTTGGCTTCACTAGGGTATGTATCGCTATATTATGACCAAATTTCGTAATATTATTATAAATTGTAGCCTATGTACTATTCTGACGTCTAATCTATATTACTATAAAATTTCATCCAAATCCATACATACATACAACCCACCTCACAAACTTTCGTATTTATAATATTAATAGGATTAGTAGGATAACTTCGTGAGTCAATATACCTACAGAAAAAATAGAATTAATCTATGCAGTCTATCTCTGATTCGAAGATTGGGACTGACATATATACTGTTTGTAAGCGGAATTTCAATTCAATAAATTAATAATTTGCAATTGCTTTTGTGATAAACAACATTTTTGAATTTCGAATAGAAAGGTATTATAATATAAATGACAGCTGTTTGAACGTAAAATAAATAAGTAAGTTAGTAAAGTAACAGCCTGTAAATTTCCCACTGCTGAGATAAGGCCTCCTCTTCCATTTAGGAGAGGGCTTGGAACATATTTCACCACGCTGTTCCAATGCGGGTTGGTGGAATTCACATGTGGCAGAATTTCGATGAAATTAGACACATGCAGGTTTTCTACGATGTTTTCCTTCACCACCGAGCACGAGATGAATTATAACACAAATTAAGCACGTATGTGAAGTGGTGCTTGCCTGGGTTTGAGCCCGCAATCATCGGTTAAGATGCATGCCTTCCAGCCACTTGGCCATCTCAGCTCTGTAGTATAAATGGTGATATTATATTACCACCAAAAATATTGTTAATAAATGACAACCAACATTTAATGAGAATGAAGCCGCCTGCGACAAATAGTATCACATATATTTTCAATAACGTTGTTTATTATGGTAGAATCACTGATAATCTTATAAACACAAGTAATGATAAAGTTATAACGCTATGTTTACGATTCCGCGACGTCCATATATCCTTCCCGGGACAAGGTATTCGTTTCTATAATAAAATACTGCTGACATTCTTATCTTTGTCAATTATTAAGTTTAAGAAATATTATTAAATATATGTAGGTATACTCGTATATGTCTAACTCAAAGACAATATTATTAATAATCATTTATTTCAAGCCAAACCTCTGTAGTGTTAGTTCAAGTAAATGCTAATCTTAGACAATGTACATATAATATTTTTATTATAACTAGAGTCGAGATGGCCCAGTGGTTAGAACGCGTGGTTCAAACCCAGGCAAGCACCGCTGATTCATGTACTTAATTTGTCTTTATAATTCATCTCGTACTCGGCGGTGAAGGAAAACATTGTGAGGAAACCTGCATGTGACAAATTTCATAAAAATTCTGCCACATGTGTATTCCACCAACCAAATCTTCTCCTCTAAGGGAGAGGAGGCCTTTAGCCCAGCAGTGGGAATTTACAGGCGGTTGTTGTTATAACTACCTAAATTAATGTAATCTCCTGACTGTTAAGGAGGCACATTATTTACATATGGCCGCGAAACTATACGTCTGACTACGAACATCATCGGCGGATAGAGTGCGATACCAGGTCCAATAATAAGTAGATGATAAGAAAATCGTGGAGTAGATAAATATCTACAAATATAATTGTATTTAACTTTGTTATCATTAATTTTCAATTCAATTCTTCTATAATCTACCTACATTAGCTTATTCAGACTATTACTTGGTGGTAGGGCTTTGTGCAAGACCGTCTGGGTAGGTACCACCCACTCATCAGTTATTTTACCGCCAAATAACAGTACTCAGTATTGTTGTGTTCCGGTTTGAAGGGTGAGTGAGCCAGTGTAACTACAGACACAAGGGACATAATATCTTAGTTCCCAAGGTTAGTGGCGCATTGACGATTTAAGGAATAGTTATTATTTCTTACAGCGTCATTGTCTATGGGTAATGGTGACCACTTACCATCAGGTGGCCCATTTGCACGTCCGCCAACCTATTCCATAAAAAAAAATTTAAGAGTCGGTGGTAGTTTTACATCTATACTAATATTATAATTGGGAAACATCTAAACTGTAAACGATGAAATTTTATACTGAGTAATCTTGAACATTGAGGAAGGAAGAAGGCTTCCTAAAACCATCAGGCTTATGTGACAATTAGTACGATACGAAATACAGTTCCATAAGCGTCTGTCTAACTGTCTGGTACCTTTCCACTATTATTAGTATCAAAGCGATTACTATAAATACTAATATTAGTGGATAGGTACCAATCATCGCGTGATATTCCATCGCCCTCCAGGCACGAGACACATTTTCCTTCCATTTGACAAGCCTTGACAATGTACTGTGAGTGATACAGGACATATATTTTGCGTAAGTCCGTTTGTGTAGCAAATCAAATCAAATCAAAATAAACTTTTACAATCAATTTATACCTCCTTTAAAAAAAACCTGATTTTTTTAAATATAAGCATGTCTTCAGATTTATTAACGACTGCTGAATACTATTAATAAAAGCTCACCAAACAAATTCTGCCAGCTCATAAGATGGACTCGGTAAAACTAGGGAAATCCGACTTTGCCACATCTCGTATTCTACCACCAAATAGAAATCATTAGTATAGTTGTGTTCCGGTTCGGAAGGAAATCGCCGGTGACATACCATTTGACTTGTTAAGGTTGGTAGAACATTGACGATTTGAGGGATGGCTAATATTACTTACGCCCTTACTATAAGCTGTTTGCCAACCGTATTTACCTTAATACAAATAGATAGATTTTGTACATAAGTAAAAATTTGATAAATCAGAACCAACAATCTCAATTGATTTTGCTTTTACAATTCAAGGAACGATAAGATAAGTGGTACATAAACCTTGCTCTTTAAAAGTTACAATTTATCAAAACAAATTCGCCCTTAGGGATTGAATTTACGACATGCAATTTTCTACCTTATAGTTTAAGAAATCTGAACTATAATTGTCTGCGTGCCATTATTTTATTGATAAATATATTAAGGTTTTGCGTACATTAATGACATCGTCGGACTATTAAGGATATTTTCTCTAACATACTTATTTTATAGGTTTTAATTTCTTTTATTTTAAATACAAACAGATATAATGTCTTAATTGTTAATTGCAATAAAATTAACGCACTAACGCCTGTAAATTTTCCACTGGTTAGCTAAGGCCTCTTTTCACTTTGAGGAAAAGGTTTGGAGCATATTCCACCACGCAGGCAATACTGGTTGATGTAAATCTCGATTGAACCAAAATACTTGAGTCAGAAACCATCCGATTTGTTTAATCTTGATTGAATAACGATTTACATTAATGTATATAGTCCATTACTGTTAAGTGGCCCATTTGCACGTCCGTACATCTATATGATACTTAGCATAAAACAAAATTGCTTCCCCCGTCTGTCCGTCAGTTTCTATGTATGCTTAGATTTTCAATAAAAAACAACGATTGTGACGGAGCTAAGATGGCCCAGTGGTTAGAACGCGATCATCTTAATCTCCGATGATTTCGAGTTCAAACCCAGGCAAGCACCACTATATATATATATGTGCTTAATTTGAGTTTATATTTCATCTTGTGCTCGGCGGTGTAGGAAAACATCGTGAGGAACCCTGCATGTAACTAAACCACGTGAGTGTGCACAATTTTATTATTAAGCTAAATTAATGGCTAAGTTGATTTACCTAACTGAAATTCCATTTTCAAACATTTCTTACACCGGTATTGTTACCGCAACAATCTCTATAGAAAAAAAATTATGCACTAATTTCAAACATAAAGTATGAAAAGTAAAGCAACAACCGATGAACGTCCCAACACTCAAGATTACTTCACCAAGCTGTACTGCTGCTTTGATTGCTTGATACACGTGAAAGATTATCATGTACAGCATGCAAGTCTTCTTAAGATTATTTCCTTCACCACCGAGCACGAGATTTATATTAAATTCATTGCTTGCCCAGCTTTAAAATTAGAATCATCGGTTATAATTCACGTCTTCTAACCACTGGGATATCGTGGAATTTCCAACATGAATTTACTTATACATATCTGGCAATGAAACACCAATCAGACCTTGGACTAACAAAAGAAAATTCTTGAAAGAATTATGTTTTTGTCGAATCAAATTTCGATTGTATTATGAGAATTTGTAACATCCAGGAATATATAATCAATTCAACATAATTAATGGACTTTGATGGTACGACTATGTGTAATATTGGGTAGGTACCAAACACTTATTATTCTAACAGTTATATCATACTTAGTATTGTTGTATTCCGGTTTGAAGGATGAGTGAGCACTGCACAGTGGTCATAAGGTAGAAGACATTGTAATGTAAAGTAAATATCCCACGGCTGGGCTAAGGCTTCCAAATACGGATACGTTTTTGAAGCTTATTAAAATAGGTTCGTGGATACAGATGTGCAGGTTATCTCACGATGATATGCCGAGCATAGAATGAATAACAAATGCCAATTGAACATATAAAATTCATACGCTCTTATCTAGGTTTGAACCTGCAATCATTGGTTACTGCATGCATGCTTTCTAACCAGTGGGAAACTCGGGTTTCAACATCTTAATTGAGTAAATATCTTACGGTGTCATTATTGAACAGGAATTCGTAACCATTTATATATTCTATATTTAATAATTAGTCATTTGGTTTGATCAAAATTTTTCTCAAGTGTAGTTTCTTTAAAAACAGTTTTCCGAAGATTGATTAAACTCATTGACTCTCTTGAAGTTTTAAACATTAAATAAATAGGGCATTAATATCTCAATAATAGTTTTTATAAGCATTATAATACAACTTTATACAAAGATATCAAGAATTATCATAGGAATCTAAATTCATAAGTCAAATCCTTATATCCTGAAACTGGGTTGATAACGACTGTTCTCCTCTGAATGTCTGTTGGAATGCCAAAATCTCAGTAATTGACCTACATTTTACTGTTTCTTATTAAAAATTATTTTCTAGCTTTATTTACAAGAGGATCAAGCCGAGTTAATTTGGCTAGGTCAGGCAGGTCACCTTTCTGACATTGGGTTTTTGGACGGCACGACGAAAACAAACCCAGTCATATATTTTCGTTGATACAGTAAATTAGATTGTTATTTTTTATATGTATATGTCTAGCTCATTATACATAATAGAATTTTTGGTAGAAATTTAAAAAAATATATTTAAAGAATAGCTCTGATTTATGACGTCATTACAAATAATCATTTTCTAAAGTTTTATCTTACATTTAAACCTAATGTTTCTTATTTAGTAATAAATACTTGTTATTTTTTTTATTGATTTAGTACACCGATTAGTCTAAAAAAAATAAAAAAATAACATAATAATTAAAAAAATCTATAAAAAAACTTGACAAATATCTAAAAAAAAAAGAACTAAAAAAAATTGAAAAGCAAAGACACCAATTATATCCTAAATAGGCGTACCATTTAGCTTCCAAGTTAATTTGAATTAAATGTTTTAACATCAACTATCATAATAATCATAATATTATAATTACGGAAATGATTTATTTTATTACGCTTTTGAAACAAGAGAATAACCAACCATAAATCGTATTTATAATTAATCTCGAATTCAATGGTAAGGAAAAGGCATCGTGGGGAAACTTGGCTTGTATTGGATAGATCAAACTTCTATTAACAGTTAGGCCTTCGCCCAACGGTTAAATGTTACTGATCTATTTAATACTCGTATGTTATAGCTTTGTCCGCAACGAAATATTGTTAAAAATAAATTGCAATGTAACTATATTAATCAAAGTCAGAATATACTTTATTCAAGTAGGCTTTTATAAACACTTTTGAATCGACATTTAACTTTATTAAGTGGAGCTACCATCGGTTCAGAATGTAGATTCTACCGAGAATAACCGACAAGAAACACAGTAGTTAATCTTTACAGTATTACAAAAAAAGTCATGTTACTTAAACAAATTTTGTAGTTACTATTTTCAATATTAAAAAAAAAGAACAAAGTCATGTTAGTTAAATATAATTATATATGTATGTAATATATCCTGCCTGGAATTCAGCAAGTATTAACTCCACGCTTTTTTATCGTCTGTATAATCTTGTAACGAATAATACGCCGTCTTTACCAATGTATTTTTATAAGTGGTTTAAGCTTATGAAGTAATAGAAATAATAATGATTATCATGTCCTATTTTATGTCTATAACAGCGTTGAATAAAATAATGTTTATAATCTAATATGGCGCCGTTAAATAACGAATTGTCATTTTCTTCCCCTTTGATATGAATAACAAAAAAAAGGGTTTGATAGACGGAATATTACAAGCAATGAGATTGTATAACCTATACTCATTCTATAAATGTGTCTGTCTGTCTGATATACTTGAATATCGGAATTCATTGAAATTTGCTAAGCAAGTCCAGGGAAGACCAGGCTTTTTTAATGCGAGCACTGTGTCTTACAACTAGATCAACTTTAGTGATCATGAGCCGTAATACTTAAAAGTAAAAAAATTATAAACGTTTCTTTTTAAATAATTTTTATTTTCTCGAGACTTATTGGTTATTCATTATATTTTCATCACATCAATTTCCTTACGCATAAATTGCAGCCGCGCAAGGTTAAATCTGGTCGATAGTTTAACATATTTGTAGAAATCTTTTCATCGAGATCGATTCAAATATAAATATAGTTTATGATATAGTCAGGTAGACGAGCAAATGGCTATAGGCAAGAGCGGTGTTAGAATCATTAACCATTCCTTACATCGCCCATACAACCTTGGGATCTAAGATGTTATGTCCCTTGAGCGCAGAATTACACTGGCTCACTCACCTTTCAATCCGTGACAAAACAATACTTACTTTTCTGTTTCGTATTAGACAATCTTATAGGTGTAACTTACTAAGACACGTTTGCAAATAATTAAAATATTTCTTACTCATTTCCCATTACAATAATTAAACATAAGTCTTAAATTTTCCTTCCTACTTTTACATATCTGTAGAGATACATTAATATTACGAGTGAAAGAGACAGCACATAGTATTATAAAATAGTTAAAACAATAACCATTTGAAATTCTAAATCACCATTCTCATATTTTAAAAGCCTGATAGTTCGGTCGCATTCGGAAGATTTAAAACCCATTATGCTTGTCAAAGGATACTTAATGATCTCATTTGAACTTATCACAGTTTAAAATGATATACCGTCTGTTTGTACTCGCTTGTAAAGACAATCACAAACTGTTAATAAAATTGTAATTCTTGAACGTAAATGGAATGATACGATTTTTATTTCTAAGTATGTTTTAACTTAATCAATAGAAAGAAAGAAAGAAATGTCTATTAGGACACAGTATTATAAGTACAAAAAATTTAAAAGATAAACAACAAAAATAAAAACATATTAATCAACTACAACTACTCACTAACTTTATAACTTAATATACAAAAAAAAAAAAAAACAAACACAATGATACGTAACGTGTCCTAAAGGTTCACCATTCAGCTTCCAAGTTGGTTGTGTGTAATAATAAGTATATTGAATTTGAAATAAAAGTTGTTATAACGGATTTGAATCGCGTATATTAATTATTTTTGTCATCCCGACGTTTCGAGCACTTTACAGCGTCCGTGGTCACGGGTCAATGATTAATATACGCGATTCCAATCCGTTATAACTAGTTTTATTTCACGCTAAAAGCTAAATATATTTTTATTTAAATATGTTTATACAAGTAATCAATTAATATGATAAAGTAATCACCGGTTCGGAATGTAGATTTTCTTGAACTGGCAAGAAACTCAGTGAATTCACATTCAACACAATTTCGTTGAAATTAGTCACATGTAGGTTTGATCGCGGTGTTTTTCTTCATGATGTGTTTGCCTGGATTTGAATCCCTAATCATCGATTAAGATGTACGCGTTCTTACCACTAAGCATCTTGGTTCTCTAAGCCTTATAATGCCTTTTAGAAATAACATGACATATTTAGTCTAAGACATAATAATTGGGCTTTAGACTTAAAACCGCAATTAAACTTTTCGTAATGTTAAGTAACATTGTTAATTAATTATTAGCACTTAATATATGTCAACAATAAGGCTTAGAGCATAATCCGTGCTCTAATTCGGTTTATTTGACGTCTATGATTACATGCAACGCGTGCAAGTTTTCTCACGATGTTTTCCTCAAACGCTTAGCACGAGATGAACACTGAAGGAAGTTAACCACTTAATTGTGTTTTGTTCTGAACTTATGATCGTAATGTTATAATAATTATAGTTAACTAATTATAAGTTTGCTTGGGGTTTGGGTGTCAAGTTCTGTATAAAATATCACTACATAGTATAAAACAAAGTCGCTTTCTCTGTCCCTATATCCATATGTATGCTTAAATCTTTAAAACTACGCAACGGATTTTGATGCGGTTTTTTTTAACGGATAGAGTGATTTGAGAGGAAGGTTTTTGTATATAATATATGTACATTATTGGAAAGAAACACTGGTAATTTTACAAGTTTCTAATGTGATGTCGTAAATAAACAAATTCTGTAGTATATTTAGTATCAGTATTGCACCCGTGCTACTAGTAGTAGAATAAGTTCTTACTTGAGGTTACAACATATTCCTTAAATACGGATCAGTTTAATCGCGTAAGCGTTACAAACTTATAGAGTTATTTTGTAATATTATTAAAGATATCGCATACCAATTTCTAAAGTACTTTTCATTGTTCTACGGTGAGTTTCGAGTTTAACGGCTGTTATCTTATTTTTTAAAGATAAAATAGTTATTTTTCTTTATCTATAAAAGATAGATCCAATGACAGATTCCTGTACAATATAATTTGATTCATACATTTGTGACAGGTGACTTTAAGACTACATTGAACCAAAGCCTCGATTGCAAACAAAGTTATTGCAACGAGTTCGATTCTGAGTCAACCATTTCCACTACAGTACAATAAATCCTTAACGACTCAATGTTGATAGTTTCATGTCATAGAACCTAAAACTACGGACATTAGCTAAAATTTTTGGACATAACTTACAACGACAATAAGTATAAAGACTTAAATCGCGTTTCGTTGCAACACAATCCAAATTATTACCAGCGATGCTGTAGCCGACTCTACATAGTTTGTTCGGTAGCCCATTAAATTCACAATAATATTGCACAAGCCGTAACGCGTACCAGCTAGGGTTGGCACGATGGGAGAAAAATTAAAAAAAAATGGGAAAAATTAATATTTTTTGCATGCAAAAGTTTACGACCTGACATGCGTTTAATACAACCCTGATAAATCTAGCGAGTTGATATAAATATATATTTTTTTTATAAATGTAACGTCAATTTGCATATTTATACAGTTTCGTCCCATGGAAATAGCAAATGTTATTTATGATTGCAACGTTCTAAAATCCGATGCCAAAATTGCTGACTGGCGATAAATAATTTAAATTGAACATCGAGATAAATGTTTCTATAAAACTGTTTTAACGGAAACTAAGAAAAAGACGAAAATTTAAAATTAAATTATTTAAATATTTCAACGAAACGGCCTTGTAGGTTCCGTACGTTTGGTGATTATCCAAATAGGCATTCTTATGACGTCAAATTTCATTTAAACTGTCTCCAAAACATGTAGAAGGATCTTGTTTAAAAAATAATATTAGCTGTAAGTGGTAACCCTATTGGTCTGCGTCTGTGTGAGTAGTTATAAAATGATAGTGCTTCAGCCACCCCCTTGGCACGCTCGCCGACTTATATATACAATGTAGGGTTGGAATCGTTTATTTTTACCAAAAACTTAAAACGCGTTGACCGATTTGGCATAATGCTGAGCGTTGAGTGGTATTTGATTTATTATTTCATATATATAAATATATATATGTATACATGTGTGCAATTTAGCATTATATTAGTGTGCCCTCTGTAACCACTTAGCCCACAAACGTGGAACTAGATCAAGAAAGTTCTTTCAACATTATACACGTAAAATGTTACATAAAACTAGGGTGGTATGATATCACGGATATATTACATCTTTTTAAACATATATTATGAAATATATACATCTATATTAATATTATAAATGTGAAAGTATTTATAGTATTATTTTGTCAGTCTATATCGCTCTTTTCTGGCCAAACCGCTAAAGCGAATATGATGACATTTGGCTAAATTTTTGCCTAACACATGACGACTATAACACACTAAAACGCGAGAAGCTTAGGGCGACTATTATAAGTCATTGCATATTTGTTTTCATATATGCACATATTATATATCCATTCAAATGAATACTGTGTTGTATGGCTAAAATAAAAATGACCTTTTTAATATGCACAGAGGAAAAAGTTTTATCAATAGATTATTTTATCTACAAAATAATTTACGCAAGAAAATGGAGAAATATTCATTAAAGCCGGTTAAATATAACCCCAGTGTACACTGATGTACTTTGAACCAGTGATTAAACATCAAATCATCCCTTAAAGAAGAGAAATGGTTTAGAATTAGATCATTAACGAGCTCTTTACTTTATTACGGTTCACACCGGGTAGTAGGTATTTTAAATCGATAAATTAGCAACCCGCCCCGGCTTCGCACGGGTGCAATACTGATGCTAATTATACTACAGAATTTGGTTATTTACGACTTCACACTACAAACTTCTAAAATTATCAGTGTTTCTGTATAGTACAGATTGTACACGTATTACATACAAAAACCTTCCTCTTGAATCACTCTATCTATTAAAAAAAAACCGCATCAAAATCCGTTGCGCAGGTTTAAAGATTTATAGGGATATAGGGACAGAGAAAGCGTCTTTGTTTTATACTATGTAATACATGATAATGGTAAATATTGGACAACATCACATACATTACTCTGATGCCAATGTAAATAGCTAAAGCATCTGTGTTATGGAAAATCAGAAGTAACGTTGCCACAAACTCCCAGACTCAAGACCGCATAGAAAATAAAAACTTTTTCTCCATCGACTTGGCTGAAATCGAACCAGGGACCTTGGACAACACACTACTCGAGATCATATTATTATAATTCGACCTCCATAATTATTCACACGTAAGTTATTACATCAGAAACTCAGGGAATGCTTTTGACTAAATGAGCAATTAATCAATCAGTATCCATGGTCATTCTTACTGAGGGAATAATTATTTATTTATTGGATGTGGGGGGACTGTCTTCCCCCTTGTCCTTCTTCGACCCCCGCCCCCCCGCTGTCCTTTGGGGGGGGACGTGACTGCAATATTTAATGATGATCTTGAGTAGTTATATTGTGAAAGTGCAAAAAAACAACTACGTTTTCGCAATTGTAATTCTGGTTAATTTGATTCGTTCGGAACTAAAATAGTAGAGACTACTCCAGATCATAGTAGGGTTAGCAAAAAAATCAATTTGAATTTACAAAAACTTACAAAAAAGAAATATTATTGTAGTCTAAGTTAATCCCTATTATAACAGTTATCTTTCAGTGAAAGTCCCCTCAAAATCGGTCCAGCCGTTCCAGAGATTAGGGGGAACAAACAGGCAGACAGAGAGACCGACAAATATTTACCGCGTAACACGCAATTAAAAACTTAGTTACAAAAATAACCATGTTAATTTAAAATCTTATTTTGTAAAGAATGTTATGTTGGTATATGTACCATATATAAATACATGTGCATTGAGTAAAAAAGGGCTATTTTATATTACAAATAGACATTCCAATTTTATTATATGATATGGATATAGTATGTAATATATCCTTTTTAAAATAAGCGTCTCATGTTCCACCCCCGTTGGTCATAGTTGGATATTATATAGTCAATTAGCCGGTGAATTTCTCACGGGTGAAATAAGATTGTAATATTATTTATTTATTCGCATCGTAAGCCGAGTTCGCCCAGCGATTCGAACCCGTACTCACATTTATAACTGATGATTGTGGGTTCAAATCTAGGCGAGAGCCACTGAATTTTCATGTGCTTAATTTGTATTTATAATTTATCTCGTATTCGGCGGTGAAGTAAAACATCATGAGGAAACTTGCATTTGTCAAATTTCAATGAAATTCTGCCACATTGAATCCACCATCCCCGAAGGAGCGGCGTGGTGGAATATGCTCCTAACCTTCTCTCAATGAAATGTTTAGGTAACTACCCAGTTACCTACCAGTGTAGGACTTACACGGCCCTACCACCAAGTAAAGAAACCCCAACTTAGGATTGATAAGGTTTAAAAATGTACTAAATAAAACGTTCCCTAGGTCAAAGGTCGAATTACACTGAAGCCCTTTAGACTAAATAGCCATTAAATAAGGCTTAGAACCCTAATAGATTTAGTCCATTCAAGCATTAGGGAACTCTAGCCTAATTTATCCCTGTGTAACAATTTAATTATTTTTAAGACTTCAGCTCTATACGTGTTTAAGTCTATGGGAAGTTTTGCTATACTTCCAACTCTATATGCTAAATAACGCAATTAATTTTATTGATTTAAATGTCACATTATATATTTTTAATAACTAGCTATCTGTCCCGACTACGTTTAGCTGATATGTGAATTGGATTTAGTGACATTCTCTTACAGCATCCAAATAAACGTAAAAAATCATAACCGTTAAGAAACAGTTCAGCTACATATGTGTGTGTGTGTGACTAAAATCCTTCTAGAAGATTTTTGTAAAATAGAAGATTTATTAAAGACGTCGAGTCGCCTGTGACTTCTCCCGCGTTTTAGGGTATTGGTTGTCATGTTTTAGGCAAAAAAAGCCTATGTCCTATCTTGGTGTTCAAGTTTGGACATTTTTAACTTTGCCGTTTCGTAAATTCAAATCGTTTGTAAAAAATACATTGGTAAAAAAGGCGTATTACTCGATAAAAACATTTCTAGATGATGAAAAGGCGTGGAATTAATACCTGTTGACTTCCACGCAGGATATATTAATTTAAATAATTTTATTAACTAACATAACTTTGTATTTTTTAAATGTTGAAAAAGAGTAACTACTGAGTTTCTTGCCGGTTCTTCGCGGTAGAATCTACTTTCCGAATCGGTGGTAACTTCACTTAATTGTTAATTGACAATACAAAATGCTTGTAAAAGCCCACTTGAATAAAGTTTATTTGGATTTTGATTTTGGCTTCATATCAAATTTCATCAAATTCGATTCAGCGGTTTGATCGTGAAAGAGCAACACAGACAGAGCTACTTTCATATTTATATGAATATAGAAATGTAGATTATATTTCTATAAAGATTCATAAACAATCGGGCCTTGTGGCGCTGTCGGGTGGATACCACCCACGCATCAATTATTCTATTCTGGTACCATACCTTGAACAAATAGTGGTTTATGAACAATTATTGCTAGCTTACCTAAGTTCCTTGTATTCTTATTAATGAAAAAGGAAAAACAATTGATTTTTTTTCTTTTCTCTTTTTATTGGTATTCGACAATTAATTGCTTGATATTTTACAAAACCCTTCATACCACATCTAATTGGTATTTCTAATATTTATACTACAAAAATCAAAATCGAAATATATTTTACAAGCGATCCGGAATTCTGAATTATCCTAAAAATAGTTTTTAGTCGTTGTTATAACCTACTTCCATGCTAAATTTGAAACCCTTAATAATTATAGTTACAGAGATAGAGCTAGGCAAACGTTTGCTAAATTTCAAGTCTCTAGGTCCAGCGGTTTAGGCTGTGCGTTGTCTGTCAGTCACTCAGTAACGATAGAGTTATATATATATTGATTCAAGTTGGCTTTTACACGCTCTTTTGAATCGTCATTTAACAACTATATTAAGTGAAGCTATCACCGGTTCGAAGAGTAGTTTCTACCGAGCAGAACCGGTAAAAAACTCAGTAGTTAGACTTTTTCAATGTTTAAAAATACAGTCATGTTAGTTAATTACAATTATATATGTATGTAATATTTCCTTTTTGGAAGTCAACGAGTATTAATTCCACGTCTTTTTATCGTCTGTATAATCTTTTTTTTTTATTATTATTATTCTTTATTGCACAGATCAAACATGTACAAAGGGCGGACTTAACGCTATTACAGCATTTTCTGCCAGCCAACCCAGAATAGTGCAAGAGAGAAGTCAGTAGGGTCTTGTATTGAATGATATTCCTTCTTTAACTGTGATATAAAAATAACTGAAAAATATTCTTAATTCGACGCAACTTAGTGACCTCAATTCAAATTATAGAATGAAAGTTTTAGTTTCAAAAGTCAAATTATATTATGCAAATTTTAATACATAGATACGAGGTATAATGGAATACTTAAATTTCCGGATTTTTTTTAAATATGAAAAGTAGTTTTCAATTTATTGAACTTGAAAGAAAAGAGGTAATATAATCTAGTGCTCTATTTTTGCTAGAAATCCGTACTGATATTTGAATCTGAATAGTTTGTTCGATTGATAGCTGTAATCTCAATAACTACTGGTTTATATCGATGAATTGTCGATAGACAGCCCTTTATATCGAAAAAGGCTTTCAAAATATACTCAATACAAGTAGACTATTACAAGCAATATTAAATCATGACGTTACAAACTTACCATTCGTACTGTACTTTCTATCGAATAGCCGATAAGAAATTCAGTAGTTATTCTTTTTCAACATTTAAAATACAAAATAATGTTAGTTAAATACAATTACATATTCACATTATACATTCTGCCTGGTAATAACAAGTGGTAGCTCTACGCTTTTCTATAATCTATGTCAACTTGTTAATTAATTATTTTATTGATGTATTTTTTATAAATTATTTGAATTTATGAGGCAGATTCTTAATGATAAATGCCAAAAGTTGGTGGTCTGATGAATGAATAATGTGACCACTAACATATTGCATGTCTATCGGTCCACATCTATATTAATTTATACTAAAAAAGGTTGAGATCTAAACAAGTCTTACGCTGACGTCTTCTTACACTTGAAATAAACGCATTAGTTCTTTGACAGCGGTGATCATTGAATCAATTATCGTACGACAAATCTTAGACGAAGCATCGGCAAAATTCGTAAAACCGATCACATCCGAATTATGAACACTCTCTCAAATTATCAATATTTATTTCTTATGCGAATATGATCTTTACACAAACGTAATGACTTGTAATATCATATGAACTAATATATTCGTCAATTTGACAAGTCGATTTACATTACACTTGCTTTCTCGGGTATAACTGACGCGGGAATCTATAGCGACGTATAGCATTGATTGGAGCTATTTCTATTTGGTTGTATAAATCGGCATCTAAGTTGTGTCGTACTATGACTTATTTCCCTGTATTTTCCTTTGTATTTATAACTTTACGTGTATGTATTTTTATTTGAACTTACCTTTAAGTTAACTAAAGTAGCCCGTTAATGTCACTGTTAAGCTAAGATTAGCTTCAAATCTTTTCAAAGGGAGAAGGAGTTTTTGGAAAGTTTGAAAGTTATTTTGCTACACTACTCCAATAGTTAGTGGATGGCTTAGGGCAGAATATAGTTGAAATTATGCACATGTTGATTTCACATCGATTCACGATGTTTTATCTCACTGATAACAAGATTTATAAATAAAAAATAAACACATAAAAATTCAGTGGCCTTTGCCTAGGTTTGAATTCTTGATCATCAGTTAAGATGTAAACATGGGCCATCTCAGCTCTCATTTGCTTAATATATTGTTATTTACTTTAGTTAATACCAAATAATATATAATTATTTATATCGATATATCAGTGATACAGTGTAATTGTACCGTAGTTCTTATAATTAGTTGAGCAGTGGTACTCATCAATATGTGAGTTTGTCTTTGAATATTTGGTACAAAACATCCGAAAAATGTTTGGTACCGGGAAATCTGTTGACTCGGCGCTATATCAATATTAACGACCATGTTATAAATTGTTTTATTGCAATGCCGGATTGAATGTCGCCATTTTTGCAACCGACGTATCTCAGGTATTATATATTTATTATATAACTACTAACGACGATGCAAACGTCAGCGATTTATTGAAAAATAATACGAAGTGCGCTAGGCATGTCAAAATTTAGTTGGTAAATTTATTTTCATATATTACAATATTCAAACTGCATATATTATTATGCTAATACCATTATTACATAATTAAGTATATATTATAGGATTTTTTTATGGTATAGGTTAGCGGACGAGCATATGGGCCACCTGATGGTAAGTGGTCACCATCACCCATAGACAATGACGCTGTAAGAAATATTAACTATTCTTTATATTATCAATGTGCCACCAACCTTGGGAACTAAGATGTTACGTCCCTTGTGCCTGTAGTTACACTGGCTCACTCACCCTTCAAACCGGAACACAACAATACTGAGTACTGTTATTTGGCGGAAGAATAGATGATGAGTGGCTGGTACCTACCCAGACGGGCTAGCACAAAGCCCTACTACCAAGTAAATATATATATATATATATATTATTGTATTTTTATTGGATATAATTATTATATGATATTGATGCATGTATTGTGGATACTTTTACTGTCATTTGAAACTAGAACACGCCAGTGGTATCGCCCGTGTCTGATTAAAAATGTGTGTTAGGTACCATATCATATCCTTGTCTGTTTCCTTGGTAACAAGTGAGAACTTAACAAACTAACTCGCTTTCAAATTTATAATCTTTGGTTGAAACAATATAAGTAAAGTAATAAAGTAACAGCCTGTAAATTTCCCACTACTGGGCTAAGGCCTCCTCTTCCATTAAGGAGAGGATTTGGAACATATTCCACCACGCTGTTCCAATGCGGGTTGGTGGAATGCACATGTGGCAGAATTTAGATGAAATTAGACACATGTAGGTTTGCTCACGATCAAAATCGGTTCAGTAGTTTTTGAGAATTTTTGCTGCTATCTCTAGAGCTGACTTGCGCTAGGCATAGCATTTTCGTCACGGTAGCATGCGTAAGCGATCCCGTGGCGTCCGCCGAAAGACGGAGAGGGTACCGCTGGTTTTTTAGTGGGTAAACCCGGCGTACTTGGGCGCACTAGGCGTCCACTTTCCATCACGTGGGGGAAGCGCGTAAAGCGTTTTTCCAGCGAGAAAAAAAAAAAGGTTTGCTCACGATGTGTTCCTTCACCGCCGAGCACGAGATGAATTATAAACACAAATTAAGCACATATATATGGTGGTGCTTGCCTGCCTAACCTAACCACTGAGCCATCTCAGCTCAATTTTATATTCAACTCAAAGAATATTCCAATAAAATTCCATCAAATTCAAAATCGATAAATAATAAACAAATCCCAGCCATTAGTAGACTTTTTTGTCGAACAGAATTTAGTGTCGATCGTATTTACGAGTTTTTTTTACGATATTTTTATTTATCTCCAAAACCATAACCGGAGTAATGATGGAGGGTTCGTAATCGACGTCAATATGCACGCTTACGCTACGTAACGTAACGCGTTGAGTTTTCACATGAGAAATAGATTAAGCAATGCGATTCTGAAAGACACGCCCTCGCATCTCAATCGATTAAATTTGACAGATCATTACGTCTATTTGATATGTGTATAGTAGGACACAAATTAGATGTAGCATCAGAAAATGCAATGGAATGAAATTAAAACCGATTACTGCCGATTTATACAACCAATAGAAATAGCTCCCTATCGCGCCATTTGAGAAAGCAAGTGCATGTAAATTCACGTGTCAAATTGACGAATATTAGGTCATATGATATTACAACTTATTACGTTTGTGCAAAGATCATATTCGCATGAGAAATAAATATTGATAATTTGGTATAGCGTACTCAATTCTGATGCGATCGGTTTTACGAATTTTGCCGATGCGACATCTAAGTTGTGTCGTACTATAAGTTTTATAACTACGACCTGCCCCGGTTTCGCACGGGTGCGAAAATATTAGAAGTTGCTGCACCACAGTAGAAACTTCTAAAATTATCAGTGTTTCTTTACTATATTGTCCATGTATATATAAAAACCTTCCTCTCGAATCACTTTATCTATTAAGATCATCAAAATCCATTAGGTAAATTTAAAGATATATAGGGACAGACAGCGGTAAGCGACTTAATTTTATGAGTATTTTATATAATGATTAGTGTTTAAGTAAAAGCCTGTAAATTTCCCACTACTGAGCTAAGGCCTCCTCTCCCATTAAGGAGAGTTGGTGGTTGGTGGATTAGTGCTTACATTCTGACAACATGAGTGAGAATATTAACTTATAAATTAAGTTCTTGCAAAATAGATAGTAGGGCTTTTAACTGTGTGCTTTGTACGTGTTGACTTGCAAGCAGGATATATCAATTTAAATAATTGTATTTAACTAACATGACTTTGTATTTTTTAAATGTTAAAATAGAGTAACTACTGAGTTTCTTGCCCGTTCTTCTCGGTAGAATCTACTTTCTGAACCGGTGGTAGCTTCACTTAATTGTAAAATGACGATTCAAAAGTGCTTGTAAAGATCTACTTGAATAAAGTTTATTTTGATTGAAGGGTGAATGTAGCTACAGGCACAAGCCTTGGCAGTAGCTAACCATCGGGTAGCCCATATAGCTCGCTACTAAAAGCACACTTTATACAGTCTGAATAATGAGCCGAATTGTATAAAAGAGTGTTTTTCTACCAATTACGATCGTAAATATCTAGATTTTAGATTGTTAGTCTGCCACTGCTTGTTTTGTGCTTCCGTCACGAGAGTTTTTAAACCGGTAATGGCTTATTTTAAAGTAAAAATCTCATCTCATTCAATTTTTGTAACTACGATGATATTTTTGAACGAATTAAAAAAAATACTTTAAATTTATTTGAAATTTTTATCTAACATGTTTGAAGGAGGTTCGTTGAAGAGTATTATTATATATGTATTGGCTCTTCTGGGATTCTAGATTATTCTCTAAGCCTGAAATGTTTAACAATGAAAAGAAATTGATTATTTATATTCATCACATATATAATAGATAGATTATTTCATCTCCAGTTGTTAAAACATACTGATTTTGATATAGTTATCAAGTAGTTAGTAAGGAGTAGTCTCCTTACTTAAAATGATAACATGAACCGCAAAAAAACCTGATTTAACCGGTTCATTAATATTTACACTTTTAATTTCTATTCATGTGTAAAGATTCTACAAAGAAGAACTTGTCTGAAAATTATTTGAATGAGTGACGTAAGGATAAGCTTTTAACGCCACGTAATAAGGCATATTATTCAACACAAGATTATTTAGATATTGACGTAACTAAAATTACCATAACTCTTTGTATTCGAAATGTTGGAAAAGATTAACGAGTGAGATTGTTGCTGGTTTTACTTTGTGGAAACTACTTTCCATATTAGTAGACGTTTTATTTTTAATATATGTAACATATGTAATTCTGTAAAATGAAGATTTAAAATTTCCTGTTAAAAGATTTTTTATGCCATATGGGCCACCTGATGGTAAGTGATCATCACCACTCATAGAGATTGGCGCTATAAGAAATATTAACCATTTCTTACATCACCAATGCGCCACCAACCTTGGGAACTAAGTTGTTAGGACCACAACCTTACCTTTAAATACGGAATACAACAATACTGAGTACTGTTGTTTGGCGGTAGAATATCTGATGAGTGGGTGGTATCTACACAGACAGTCTTGCACGAATCCCTACCACCAAGAAACATTCCTAAAGCTTCAAAAAGTGTCTAGAAAACACTTAAAAATATATTTATTAATATGATAAAAAAATTCAAAGCATATTCTACTAGAGCTTCAAATGTTATACGTTATGTGTAATAAAATCGGACCCAGACAAGAGTTTTAACGTAAAACTTGATCGAATATGTCAATAAAAACACCATCACCCTTCTGTTAGCTTAGTATCATTTATATACATAATATAGCCTAATTAGGTGATTTATTACCAACATCAGGCAGACGTACCAACTAGGTCAACCGAGTGTCTAGCCGCAGCACTAAAATATCGTTGAAATTAAGCTCATAACGGAATATTTAGGTCAAAGAGATTTCTAGACAGCTTAAAAATATTATTAGTAAGATTATATTTATTAACTTTGTTGAATAAATTTGGAATTTGATATTTTGACGTTGAAAAAATAGATTTGGAAGTAATTGGAACTTATGGTCTGAGTAATAGTTTTGGAAGTAATTAAGACAGGCTGCCAGTTTAACGGATGAGCGATGGGTTATCAGACGATTTGATCGATTAACACTTTTAAGAATGTTAGTTAATTTTATTCACGGTCGACAAAATAATTCGAAAATTCTATCATTAATAAACAAGTACGGTTAACAAAAAAATGTCGTAACTTTTATAAACTGTTTATTATTATATGTCTTACGTGGAATATGAAAAAATATAATCAAGTATTATTGTGTTATTTATACGCATAAACTAATAATTTCAAAAGATCTTTACGTCTATCCGGTCATTAATTCATTATATACTATAATATAAATTACGAATATTATCTTATATTAAATATTGATCTATAAATTTTAGTGATTATTTTAGATTACATTATTATTTGTTATACATTTTGGTTAATTTTAATTATTAGTAGTCATTTATTATATATAAATTCGAATGTAATAAATAATATTATTTTATTAACTTACGTTTTAATTTTAATATTTTTTTTTCGCTTCATTATTATTTTTTAACTTAAGACAACTAAGACATTCTTAATATTTTGGTGTAAGTAAAATAAAACAGTAAAAAACTGCATTACAAACTTTAGCAAGAGCTAATGCCTTTTGAGAGGAATATTTGCCAATTATTTCATCATACTACTCAAATAGATTTGGTACGAGTGCCTGTATTAGATTTTTGTTAGAAAAATGCAGTCTCGATAATTTTTTTCAGGACGTTAAAATTTTATCAAAAAAATGAATCATTAAACATAACTTTAAACGGATAAAAAAAAAACAGATACTGACACAAACCGAAAGTAACTCTGTTTTAATTAAGTATTGAATTAATAATAAGGAATAAATAAGAAATAAAAAGAGGATACTCGAATTAAATGGTACGTACAATGTCTAAAACTTGGGCGTTTCGTTGTGATCGAATTAGGTCGAATTATTATAACCTAATAAATATCCTAACTGCCTTATAAATAGTCGACGAATCCATGTGTCAGTCCACATTTTACTATAAAACTACATACATCACACGTCTCACCCAAACACGCGTCCCCCCACCCCTCCAGACAGTCCGGCGCCTCCCAAGGTTGTCTAGAAACAGAGGTTAAGGACTGGAAGTTTTTTCTATCTACTGTTAATCCCTTTTGGTTCTGCATGTTTTTATCTGATTTTTTTTTTTTTAGAAATGCTTATCACTAATGATATAGACTAGCATTATTTTCGCTTATATTATCTGTTAGTAAATGTGACGTCATAACCTTTTCTAGTATTAGTATTTATTACCCGATAGCTCAGTATCTTAACTGGTATCTCGTGGTCCAAGTTCTTGGTTTCCCGGCTTTGCCACCTCATAAATATAAATCATATGTAAAAAATACATTGGTAAAGAGGGCATATTATTCAGTACAAGATTATTCATATTATCATGTAATTAATATTTGTTGACTTCCAGTTAGGATATATTACATACATATATAATTAACTAACATGATTGTATTTTTAAATGTTTAAAAAGAGTAACTATTGAGTTTCTTGCCGGTTCTTCTCGGTGGAATTTTCTTTCAGAAACGGTGGCAGCTTCACTTAATAAAGTTGTTAAATGACGATCAAAAGTGCTTGTAAAGGCCTACTTGAATAAAGTAGATTTTGATTTTGATAGAAATGTGCTAATAAAGCATTAACGTTGGGTGCCTGAATGCTTCTTTGGTATTCAAGCGATTGTTAAACTCGAGCTAACATGGGTGACAGTTTTTAAGGGAAAGACTTCAAATCATTGCGCAGAGATGATTTGTACTACACAAGATGAGAAGTACTTGTTGACGTCATGACAAATCAGTTTTTTTATGTGATTAGAAAACATAGCATACAAATGTATGCAATAACCTTTACTAGTAGTAAGGAAATGTGAATACTTAATTAAGGTTGAGGGCTCCTTATCAACTTTTGAATTGTTATATGCTTAATTATTTCATATCTGACTATTCCAACTTGCAGATATTATGTGGAAATCTGCCATATGAATGAATATCCAACCACAAACATTGGGCCAATGTGGTGCCGTATTTTACCAGTGTATGACATTTAGTGACTATAACCTTAAACCAAAATTTGTTTCTGATTTTTCTAGACAATGTATTCTTCAAATTCCATCACGAAATAGTTTTCAAAATCCACATCAGTAAAAGCCTCAGGAATTTTTTATAAGCAGTCTTGCGAATGTGCTATATTTATATTTAAATTGGAAAAACAGATGGCTGATTGTGATGTAGTTCACGCTGTGGTGAGAGGTCATCCCACTTACATTTCCATCAGCTTTAACGCACCACCAAGAATGTGCACTAAGATTATGATGCTTGTTTATTTAAGCAATACAATACATTTATTTAAATTAATTATTAATTTAAATAATTGTATTTAACTAACATGACTTTGTATTTTTTAATTGTTAAAAAAGAGTAACTACTGAGTTTCTTGCCGGTTCTTCTCGGTAGAATCTACTTTCCGAACCGGTGGTAGCTTTATTTAATTGTAAAATGACGATTCAAAAGTGCTTGTAAGAGCCTACTTGCATAAAGTTTATTTTGTTTTGATTTGATTAAGCTGGTCCCTTATTGATACACCCTATAAACCCAATACTGGATGGATTTTGTCAAACGCCTCCCAGCCTTCATACAAGCTTGGTTAATGACAATAATTGAAAAAAAAATACGCCTATAAAGTAGGTACGAACTAAAACTATTCATATTAAACTAAAGTTAGTAAGAACTATCAACGGGATGCCTTAGAACAAAATACTTAAACTTCGACTATCGAAGAAGTCTAGACTAAGTTATAGGATTTATCTTAATATGGCTTCCCAAAGCAATTACCATTATTCGTTCTTATTAAGAATAAAATCATAAATATACCATTTATATGAAACTATTCCAAGTCCACTAGTAGTTAAGAGACTGTGGTTATTTTATAGTTTATTAGTATACTAGTGGATCATCCCGGCTAACATAGGTGGACATAAGCTTTTTATTTATATATTTTCTGTTGCTTTTTTTGAACACGTTTCACAATTATCGTTCTATTTCAACTTATTTATCCAAAAACCTTAATAAATTCTAAACCTAAATCTCTTTGTCTATTAGTGAAAACCTCATGAAAATCCGCTCAGTAGTTTTGGAGTTTATTGCAAACATACAGACAGACGCGGTTTCCGGACTTTGTTTTATATTATGTAGTGATATATGTATATATTTTTTTATTTATTTTACAACACACAGGCTCGCAGATGCCCGTGCCTTTTTTTACATTCTATTTTAAACATTTTGGCGTTTTATTTAAAACTAAACATCAGCAGATCTTCACTGGATTTCATTCATCTTCTTGGGAGACGTGGTAGTGTTAAAATAGAATAGAATTTATAGGCATTTTTATTGGCTGTTGTCAATTTATGACATTTTATATTTACATTATTTATATTTATTTATGATATTGGACAGGTAAGCTATCTGATGGTGCTTTAAGATATAGTCAACACATCTTACATTACCCATACACCACCGAATTGATAACTAAGACTTTATATTCCTTGTGCCTGTAGTTACACTGGCTTACTCACCTTCTAAACCGAAACACAACAATACTCAGTACTACTGCTTGGTGGTTAAATATCTGATAAGTGGGTGGTACCTACCCAGACGGGCTTGCAAGTCAATAAAAGTTCAATATTGTACGGTCAGGTTCACGTGTTCAACTGATCAAGATAAGGTTTTGTAGCGCTGTTTTCGTAACCATGATGAACCAAGGCTTAACCCCAACGCAATTTCTTAGTAGTCTGCATAGTATTTGTTGAGTTGGCGGATACTAAAATTACTGTTTATCGTTCGATCTATCGTTTTAAAATTAGACATTATTGGAAGACGGTTTCTAAAATTAGTTAACTTAGATAATTTCGTTGAATGACTATAAAACATGAATCTATATTTGTTAACTAAAATCTCTCTATATAGTTACGAGTATGACATATGGATCACAATTTGATCTTTAAAATCAACAACAGTAATAACAGCCTGTAAATTTCCCACTGCTGGGCTAAGGCCTCTGTCTTTGAGGAGAAGGTTTGGAACATATTCCACCACACTGTTCCAATGCGGGTTGGTTGGTTGTACAAAGTCAACCAGTTTAACCGTTCAATCATTTTTCTGTTTTTGAGTAACAAACAAATATCTACTTTACATTTATAATATTGTAAGTAAAATTACCTAAATATATTATTATAACGAATCTTTAAAAAGTCTGAATCAATTTTGACAGTGCTTCATTAGTTAGGTTAGGTTAGAAGAAAGGATTGAAGGAATATCAATGATATGGTAGATTAATATTGATGATATAATCAAATCAAAGACATGAAATTATATATTGATGATCACTCTATCGCCATGTTCTCTCTCACTCTAACTGACTCTTCTTTTTCTAATCAGACTTATCCGTATTAAAGTTTCTATAAGTGTGAGTCACACGTTACGTAAGCTTTGGAACTCCGTAAACAAATATTACACTTCATAACCTTGAACCCCACATACGGAACCTTAAAGTTATTGGCTTTAGAAACTTTATCCAAAGGGTCTACTTTCCGTAAATAATAATAGTTCTTAAACTATTTGTAATACATATGAAATTGATATTCTATATATACAATTACTGTCGATACTAAAATATATGACAGAATAAATATACCTACTACAAGGTTTACAGTTTTTCAGTCATGAGACTATTATTTACATTTAGAAACTCAAATTATCCTTGTTTCTTTACTATATTGTGCATGTATTATACATATAAACCTTCAACTTTAATCAATCTATCTATTAAAAAAATCGCATCAAAATCCGTTGTGTATTTTCAAAGACCTCAGCATACATAGGGACAGACGGTAAGCGACTTTGTTTATATTATGTAATTATGATTGAATTAATTAATTGAGATCGAAAGCATCTTAAATCTTATTACGTTCAAAAATAAGCCTAAGGCTACATGCATTGAATTATATTCTGTATAACTTGTCAAGATTAGCTTAACAGTGAAACCTCTTCAGATCTACAATATTCTCTTGAGGAGAAAATTTATCACATATTCACCACACTCTATCACACAAGGCACATATGTGGCAGAAATGCATTTGCATTTTTACAGTGGGTTTGAGATAATCAAGCATAAAATTAATTATAAAGCACATGAATATATAATCAAATATGATGATCATCTTGGTCGAGTTTCATTAGTACACCGCTCTGAGGTCCCGGCTTCGAATTCTGGCGAAGTCAAAGTTTTACTATGTTCTCTTGGTTTTCCAGTGGTTTAGCTACTTACATTGGGATCAGATTAATGTATGTGATGTTGTCAAATATTTATTTATTTAAAAGCATTTGAACCAAATATCTTTAGTTAAGATGATCTTACCACTGTCCCTTTAATGGTAGTACAAAAAACCGATGGCTGTTTTTTATCCTTGTCTGCAGTCTCATATAATGGCCACCCTACTGTATAAATAAGACACGTGCAAACAATTCGGCAAGTTTGGACGAAACTTCGTAATTAACTTGTAACACGATACAGCATTAAAACAAGAGCGCTGTGGAGCTTTTTGTTCTAATACAATATAAGGATTAAGCGATGAGAATATTTATCTTAGGGATTAAATACAGGGTATTTTTTTGGCTATTTATGATAAAAAATCTATATTAATATTATAAATGCGAAAGTATCTCTGTGTGTCTGTCCAACCAAACCAGTGAACCGAATTTAATGAAATTTGTTACGAAGCAAACTTGAACTCAAGTAAAGGATATAGACTTTTTTTGCCTGACACATGATACAACAACTAAAATTATGTATACTAGTTTTCAGCCGTTTTAGTGATCGGTTATCATGTGATGTGATTGTATGATGATGTGATTATATCAGTCGAGATGGCCCAGTAGTTAGAACGCGTGCATCTTAACCAATGATTGCGGGTTCAAACCCAGGCAAGCACCGCCGATTCATGTGCTTAATTTGTCTTTATAATTCATCTCTTGCTCAGCGGTGAAGGAAAACATCGTGAGGAAACCTGCATGTGAGAAATTTCATAGAAATTCTGCCACATGTGTATTCCACCAACCCGCATTGGAACAGCGTGATGTAATATGTTCCAAACCTTCTCCTCAAAGGGAGAGGAGGCCTTTAGCCCAGCAGTGGGAATTTACAGGCTGTTGTTGTTGTAAATGAAGTGCTTAATACTGATATATTCTGAACTTAAGTCTAAACAAAGATTACATAAGTCTATTATTATATACAACACTGTATATATAATAATGCTTTGATATATGTATAGGTAGACTATGAATTATGGTCAATCGTTGACCACTAAGTATTCGCACACTACTAAAGTACTATGACGTGACAAGCATAGCCACGCACACCAATAAACTTGACCCGTTTATTTTAGTTATTTTGTAGTACGACACTCTATCTAAGTATATATGTAATCTAAGTAATGATAGTGATGTAGTTATGCCACGAAATATGTTTCAATGTACGATCATATTTTAATAAGCGTAGCTCTGTGCTACGGCGTAGCGTTGATAGTAAAAGAAAGTTTCATTTGTTTTCAAAAACTGTTTAGCCAAACATATTACACGCAACATAAGCAAATACATTTTAATTTGTTGCTTTAATTAGTAAATTATTATTGACGTATCTATTAATAAAAAGAAACATTATCAGTTAGTTGAGAATTAATTTAAGTATCTTATTTAAATGTACAAAGTTATTATTATTACGTAAGTTATTACACTTATTATTAAATTAACTAACACTTGGTGGTAGGCCTTTGTGCAAGCCCGCCTGGGTAGGTACCACCCACTCATCAGATATTCTACCGCTAAACAACAGTACGCAGTATTGTAGTGTTCCGGTTTGAAGGTTGAGTGAACCAGTGTAACTACAGGAACAAGGGACATGGCATCTTAGTTCCCAAGGTTGGTGGTACATTGACGATGTAAGGAATAGTTAATATTTCTTATAGCGACATTGTTTATGGGTGATGGTGACCACTTACCATCAGGTGGCTCATACGCTCCTCCGCCAACCTATTCCAAAATAAAAATGAAATATAATAAATAATAATTTATATATCTAAATATTACTTAATATACTTCAATTAGCTTTTCTAATTCGGTTCGAATATAATGTCGGTACCTAAATGAGAACATTATCAATATCGTATAACAATGTACATTATATAGAAATTCCATTACTTATAGCAACCATATCAGTTTTATAATGTACGACATTCCTTTTTTAAGACACGATACGATAATCGCACTTAGAAAATATTAATACTAATCTTCTCTATCTGTCATAATATATTATAAAATAAAAAAAAAAAACTGTTTTCCTTCAAATTTAAATGGGATCAAAGAGCAGTATAATTATATTCTAAAAAAATATTCCAAACAGTGAATAACAAAAATTCAAACTAAAAATACAAACAATTTGATAACCTTCTTAATTTTAATTGCTTAAAGTTCCGATCACCACATTACCTTTTTTTATAATTCATCAACGGTTTGATGTAATTTCGTCAAATGTGTACCAACCCAACCGTAGCCGTATGTACCCAACATGCCAAACAGAACCGTGCCGGAGCGAGCTTTAACTTTTTATTAACGCAAAGTATTCCTTTATCTAATCTATAAAATTATATTATTAATGAAATAATAATTGATGATCTGACAACAATTTATAAAAGTCTTCAGAAATATAACGTATCAATAACTGTAAATAGAATACGTATATTTCATTACCGTTAATTATTTACACATTATTATTGTTGGTATTTTTGTTAATTTTATCAACAGGGAAGTAAAAGCATTTAAACGTCCCATTGCTGGGCTAGGGCTTCCTCTTTTCAAAAGTTTTGGAACATATTTCACTGCACTGCTCCAAAGCGACTTGTTTGGTAGATATACGTGACCATCTGTGGACGCCGAGATGAATTATAAAAACAAATAAAATACAAGAAATGCTCTACTTTGAGCTCGAAATCATCGGTTAAGGTTCAAGTCTTACTTCTGGTACATCACTATATCTACATAGTATTTGAAGTAAATAAAAAGTAATTAAGGAACAACGTATCTCAAAATTGCAATTATCAAATATACAAAAAATTATGACGCATGCAGCATCATAAACGTTATAAAAGCGAAACTAAGTTTATCTTTATAGCTGCGTTTTTCTTTCTCTTTCTCTCTGCGTCGTATCCTGTCGCTCTCACAAAACGAAACATGCCTTAACATAATGTATCCTTAAAATATACTGAATTCTAGCCCAAATATCGATTATCATATCGCAAATTTATACATTATCAAAAAAAAAAAATGACTCAAATTAAATATAATAATTTTAGCCTTTCGATATCGTATCGTACGGTGTAAGACGCTTCAAGACTACGACCTTCTAATCGGATATAATTACAACGTGGGCGATATTGAAAAAGCCGTACAGATTGAATTACCTATGTACACTCAGAGTAAGAAAACCTTCGTCAGTTTTCAAATTGACTCCTTTATCAAGTCTTAAACTCTTAATACCTATTGAATCAAAAAATTGCGACGCACTATGTCATTTTCAATCGGTAAAGCAGACTGTCGCTTGGTGGTGAGGAACCGTTTCTTATTCCGACTGTAAAAGTAGTATTAGAACCGAGATGACCCAGTGGTTAGCACGCGTGCATCTTAAGCGATGATTGCGGGTTCAAACCCAGACAAGCACTACTAAACATTAATGTGCTTAATTTGTCTTTATAATTCATGTCGTGCTCAGCGGTGAAGGAAATCATCATGAGAAATCAGCATGTGACAAGAAATGTGTATTCCACCAACCCGCATTGAATTAGCGTGGCGTACCCTCCTAGCAAAATCAACAAAACAAAATCAAAATAAACTAGGCTTTTACAAGTACTTTTGAACCGTCATTTTACAATGAAGTAAAGCTACCACCGGTTCGGGAAGTAGATTCTACCGAGAAGAACCCGCAAGAAACTCAGTAGTTACTCTATTTCAACATTTAAAATACCCCTAAAACTCCAGGAGACCTGTTGGCAACAACGAGTAATTTATGAATGTAGCATTACCAGACCTAAAAATCGGTAAAGTAACGATCGGTCTGAACTTTCCGAAAGTTCCTTTGGGTAGGTAGTACCGGTTTATTATTAAATGTTCCGCTAAACAATAATGTTCGGTATTAATGGGTTCTGGTTTGAAGGTTGAGTGAGCCAAGCGATATAAAATTAGTTGCCACGATTTGACATTAGTGATCTATAGAATCTTTGTATGTTCTCAATGATAATTTACATGAAAGTAGTTGTAAGTAAAAAAAAGAAGTAAAAAATGATCGAGCTGAGATGTAGTAGTTAGAACGCGTGCATCCTAACCGATGATTGCGAGTTCAAAACCCAGACAAGCACCACTATATATATGTGCTTAATTTGTATTTATAATTCATCTCGTGCTCGGCGTTGAAGTAAAACATCATGAGAAAATCTGCATGTGTCTTATTTCATCGAAATTCTGCCACATGTGCATTCTACCAACCCGCATTGGAACAGCGTGGTGGAATATGTTACAAACCCTCTCCTTAATGGGAGAGGAGGCCTTAGCCCAGCAGTGGGAAATTTACAGGTTGTTACTTTACTGCTTTATGACTGAAAATTAAATTTTTATTTCACTGCGAATAACCAGAAGTTAGTTCTCTATTTGTCGCGAAGTTATGACCACATATAACAAATATACCTTCCAAATTGTGAAGTCTATTACATAATTTGTTCTCATCATCAGACCAGCCTTTACTTATACAGTTATGATATATTTATATGAGAGTTCGATCGATAAAAAGTGTCACAGTGCCTTCCGATATACATTTTTTTAATTCGTTATTTCAACCTCTCTTGTTGTTTTTATTTCATCCCCGCTGTCCCAGTTTCGAACAAAACTTATCACTCCGTAAATAATGTGCGAACTTTTGTTCTCATTTTAAGTTGAGATGTATTGGAGAAATGGTTGCTTGTTTTAAATACATTAACTCTGAGTTATGGCATTGTCTTTCTGTACAATTTAAAGTACGTTTTATTGGCGACATCCGGATTTACACGGGTTATATTGATGTACTTCTTTTCATAGGGGAATAATATTTGGAAAATAATGTTTGTAGTTTGGTCAAGAGTCGAGATGGCCCAGTAGTTAGAACGCGTGCATCTTAACCGATGATTGCGGGTTCAAACCCAGACAAGCACTACTAAACATTAATGTGCTTAATATGTCTTTATAATTCATCTCGTGCTCAGTGTTGAAGGAAAACATCGTGAGGAAACCTGCATGTGAGAAATTTCATAGAAATTTTGCCATATGTGTATTCCACCAATCCGCATTGGAACAGCGTGGTGGAATATGTTCCAAAAACCTTCTCCTCAAAGGGAGAGGAGGACTTTAGCCCAGCAGTGGTAATTTACGGGCTGTTGTTGTTGTTGTTGTTGTTGTTTGTAGTTTTACAAAAGGGTTATTATTATATTAATCTTGGGTTATAAGTGAGTGACGTCAGTCCATATTAATCCGTTCGAACATAATCTGTAAAATTTTGTTAATATTGTAATAACAAAATTTCCTTGCACATAATGTTGTATCACGTTTTAGGGGGTTGGTGGTAATGAGTTCAAGTTTGCTTTACGCCAAATTTTATCAAATTCAATTCATTGGTTTGGTCGTGATAGAGCGACAAACAGACAGGCAGAGTTACTTCCACATTTATAATATTAATATAGATATATTACTTTTCAGGCCCAAATCACTGAATCTGATGAAATATGATTCGAAGCAAACTTGTATTCAAATGCATAGGCTACTTTATAAAGCCTATCACGTGATTACGATCCCATAAACGCGACCGTATGGACGTGTAGAACCGTGGACAAAAACCAGTATAAAATAAGTTATATACTTGTTTATCATTAATTAATTGATTACCAATGAAATGCAAATTATACCAGAACTCTATAGATTTTCCAGGTTAAATGATAGTATTCATTCAAAAAAATTAACTGGGCATTACTCTTCAACAATACATTGATACATCCACAGAGAGGAACTGGTAAAATTCAGTTACTTTTTCGTCGTCAAATAAAATCACCATATATAATCAAATTTATACAATTTAGAATTTAACGATTAATAACTCCGAGCTTTAATATTTCTACATTCTTACCTCAAAAACCTGTTGTCTCTTTGTTGTGAAAAAGTGATTGTTGTTCCCTATGTTACTTATTAAATCAGCTATCTGCCATTAAAAATCGAAAAATCGGTCCAGCCGATCCAGAGATTAGCTGGAAGAAAGAGACTAAAATGGAATAAAATGTTATTTTGTTATATGTAGGTACCGTGTATATACATATGAATTTAGTAAAAAGCGGTTATGTTACATACAGACACTCCAATTTTATTATATGAATGAATAATACATAACAATAATCGTTACATTATACATAACGGCTGGAACAATTATACGTATCACATACACACACATCATGGGATGATGGCAAGAATACTATGATAATTTTTATTTAAAAAATTTGACAAACTCCGTGGCCGAGTGGCGTGTACACCAGTTTTCATGGGTACGCCACTCCGAGGTCCCCGGTTCGATTCCCGGCCGAGTCAATGATAATCTATGTCATTAGTTTTCTATGTTGTCTTGGTCTTGTTTGTGGTGCCGTCGTTCCTTCGGATTTTCCATAACACAAGTGCTTTAGCTACATACATTGGGATCAGAGTCATGTATGTGATGTTATCTCATATTTACAATATTCCTCCGATCCTCTGGATAAAACAGGAACCAGCTCTCCTGTTACTGAGGCATTAAAGCGAGGTATAGTTAAAATTATACCGAAGAATTATATGAAGGTCTTTTAACTAGTAATCCAAGGTACAATATTTGGGCATTAGAGGGGAAAATTTGTATTTTTTGTTCACTTCAGCTATTCGCGACACCTAACACAGTTTCCTTAATATGGGACCATGATATTTACAGGTAATCATTACATAGTATAAAACAAAGTCGCTTACCACTATCTGCTCCTATGTATGCTTAGATCTTTAAAATTACGCAACGGATTTTGATGCGGTTTTTTGTAATAGATAGTTTGATTCAAGAGGAAGGTTTTCGTATATAATACACGGACAATATAGTAAAGAAACACTGATCATTTTAGGTGTTTCTAATGTGATATTGTAAATAAATTCTGTAGAATATTTAGTGTCCGTGTGAAGCCGGGGCCGGTCGCTTGTTAATAATATTTATAAATATCACAATGTTCTATTCTCGTGATCCGATTCTGTTCTTCTATTGATCCGAAAATAGTTCGAGAATTTTCCATCTATTTTAATTATATCTTATTATATTAGTGACGTGGGCGACCATTCATTGGATACATAGTGAGTTTATATAACCGGTTAGTTTCTGTCCTCAACTTATATAAATACACTTATGGCACAGTGGTTGTGATTTGTGGTATTAAATTAATTTAAATTTAGTAAAACTATAAAGCTATTTAATTTTGATACCCGGACTCAATAGCATTTGGTCACCATTTTTCGTAGAAGTTGGCGCTACAAGCTATGCATATAATAAAATTAGATTGTCTATTTGTGCATAATGCATACATGTATCGACATAACATTTTTGTTTAATTTAGTTCGGTCTATCTGTTTATTCCAAATAATCTCTGAAACGGCTGCACCGATTTTGATGATACTTTCACTGGCAGATAGCTGATGTAATAAGGAGTAACTTAGGCTACAACAATTTACATTTTTTGTTAAATTCTGAAACGAAGTCGCGGGCACAGCTAGTACTAATTATACATACGCTAATTCGCCACCAACCTTGGGAACTATGTAACGTTCGTTGTGGTTGTAATTACTGATACACCGAGATGATTCGATTGGTTATATAAGGAATGATGATGAGCTGAGATGGCCCAGTGGTTAGAATACGTGCATCTTAACCGATGATTTCGGGTTCAAACCCAGGCAAGCACCACTTTATATATATGTGTTTAATTTGTGTTTATAATTCATCCCGCACTCGCCGATGAAGGAAATCAGCGTGTGGAAACCTGCTTGTGTCTGATTTCATCGAAATTCTGCCACATGTGCATTCCAGCAACCCGCATTGGAACAGCGTGGTGGAATACGTTCCAAACCCTATCCTTAATGGGAGAGCAGGCCTTAGCCCAGCTGTGGGAAATTTACAGGTTAATACTTGTACTTTTACTACCACTGATATTGTGTCTGCACAGTGATGACCACATACCATCGGCCGGTACATTACCAGTTCACCGAATAAAAAATATATATGAAAATAAAATATTTCAGAGATATAAGTACTATATTATATGCCTCGTCCTCTCATAACGAGAGATTATATTTCACATAGTAAATCTCTTAAACTAAATGTATATAATGATAATATACGTAATGAGTACGCCCACGCATTATTACGGAATTAAATATACACTAGATGTGACTAGAGATTTAATAAGGTATAGTATTTTAGCGTACTTTATATTTTCTTTTAATTTATATTCCAATACTACTAAATAGTTTTATTTGCTGAATTTGACAATTCATAAATTTATATGTAAGAAAATAAAACATTTATAAACAAGGGTTGTTGCAGTATTGTAGCACACGGCTTCGCTCACGATAGGAGTTTGGTTGTCATGTTTGGCTGTTATAAGAGCGACAGACAGACAGACAGATAGAGTTACTTTCACATTTATAATATTAATATCGATAAACCATATACCAAACTATTTACAAAAAAATTATAATTAAAACTGCAGTAAATATTTTTCTTGGAGCATAAATAATAATTAAGCCTTATTTAATTAATATATCCCTTTTAATTATTTCCTTTAATGTCATACATATTTTAATCAATGTCGCATTAATCTGACATTTGTGTCCTTAATTTTAATGATATTTCGATTCAGTGTGTAATTTCACATATGATAGTCGCCACTTCCAGATAACTTAGTTCAACGGTAACAGAATTTACCGTTATTGATTGTAACGATACTTTATTTACTGGAGTACATAGCGTGTGGGTACACCGCGGTATATATTGAATGATCCGCCTGATAACAAACAGTACTGTCCTCATCTCCGCGAAAGATTGATCTCAAATATACATTCATTCTTTCTAACCGAAGTTCGAATAATATTGTTGATAAAGTTAAAGAATCATCCCTCAGTTAAAAAGGTAAGATTTTTTAATGATGTTAAAAAGCGTTGTGGAATTATTAACGTCAGTTCTTTTTAATATTAATATGTCTTATTTATTAAATCAAAATAAACTTTATTCAAGTGGGCTTTTACAAGCACTTTTGAATATTTAACAATTAAGTGAAGCTACCACCGGTTCGGAAAGTAGATTCTACCGAGGAGAACCGGCGTGAAACTCAGTTGTTACTCTTTTTCAACATTAAAAAAATACAATCATTTTTATTAAAATTAATAGTGCAAGCCAATTTTTATTTTGAAATGATAGCTGCACATACAAAATCTTTTGTATCTGATGGTATCATTTTGAAGAACTCCAGCCATAAATGTACAGAAATTTAAAGAGATTATTGATTACAATGTCATAAATTGTTATGATGTAATTAAAACTTAAAAAGTGCGAACAGTCAACAAAACCAGTCATAGGTTTCTAAATTCCAAAAAATAATGCTTAATAAACGCTTGTTTTGGCAGGAGACCGTACTTTATTGAATTAACCATTCAATCAAATGTCATTTGATTACAATTCGTAATGATTTTACTGCAAATACAATAAAATTAGTACGAAGTCTATCGTTAAATTGAAATAAGTAACAATAATCTGACAACTGGTAATTATAAAAAATATAATCACCATTGCTACCAACCTAGGGAATTAATTTGATTGTAATTACTGCTTCAGCAAGACAGAGGTAGTCTATATGGGCGAATTTGCACAGAGGTCTTCCAGTAAAAAACTCAGATGTAAGCGGTCAACGAAAACATCATTATATACTTTATAATGATTACATATTACATATACATTTTAAAAATTATAATGACTAATTTTATTAACACAAGAATTAACAACATTAAATGCTTAAATATATACAAATATGAACTAAAACTAGTTACTGTATAAATCTTGACCGCGTGGAATGGTGGCAAGAATGCTAGCAGCATTTCCCCGTTGAATCGCAAATCCGATCCTTTGGGAAATTGTGTCACATGTAAATTGTAACTATATTAACTTTATTAATATATTGAGAAGAAACTCAGTAGTTTGTCTTTTGCAACTCCTGAACTACAGTGGTATATCAATCAAATTTAATAAAATAAAATAATACATCATGCCTGATATTATATTTTTAAATTCAAATATGTATGTGTATTTATGACAATTTATTACTGTTGTTGCCCGCAGCTTTGCTCGCAGGGAAATTTATGATATAACAGAATAATTTGAAACAAATTTGATTAACGTTACTTTTTAAATTCTAAAATTAATAAATCAATGACTTCTATTCAAACTTTCAACTGATATTTTAATAATTATATAGTGCAAGTCATTCGTCTACAATTTGAAATGAAAATTTTAACGTCATATAGTATACATTAGTTTAATTAGAATTGGAGTTTGTCCATGATAACTTACTTAATTTTTTTATACAGACAAAGTATCGCTCTCTAACTGGCCTGCAACTTTCTTCCGCTATCTTAAAGTAATTCCTTGTTAATTTGTAACAATTTAAAAAATTGTAATCAAGAATCCTCTTTATTTTTCTACACATCTATTGGGGTTCTTCAAAGTGAGATCATAACCGAGTTTTTACAAGCAGCCATCGTCTCATAATCAGTGTCAAAAATCTGCTTACACTACTTATATATTAGATGTTTCTTTTGCTGTGTATTAACAATCATCAGACATTCTACCGCTAAACAACAGTACGCAGTATTGTGTTCCGGTTTTAATGATGAGTGAGCCAGTGTTACTACAGGCACAAGGGACATACTCGTAGCATCTTAGTTCTCAAGGTTAGTGGCGCATTGACGATGTAAGGAATAGTTAACATTTCTTACAGCGTCATTGTCTATGGGTGATAGTGACCACTTACCATCAGTTGGCCCATATGGTTGTCCGCAAACCTATTCCTTAAAAAAATGATTGCGGTTACATACTCGTGAGAAAATATGTGAAATATGTCAACGAATTTTCGCCACAGGTGTATCCAACCAATTAGAGCAGAGTGGCAGGTTGAGGCCATACGTTATACATATTTTTAAAAAAGAACGCAGATTTAAAAAAAAACAGACAACGAATGAAACACATGGCATAATTATAAATAGGGGTATTGTCCCTATTGAACAGGTGAAAGTTCCGATACACGGTAATTCACTGCCTCGACCTGACCTGTGACCCAGAACTTAGATGCGAAATCGATAGCATGTTATGAGCGGCCAGCGATTTATTGCTTGTTTGTGTCGCGTAAGCCGAAGTCTCCGTGAATGTGGCCAATCTAAAATCTATATCTATGATAAATAATGACCGGTTCTCAATTTGCTTTTGATAATGTTATGTACGTATGTTTATAATTCATCTCGTGCTCGGCGGTGAAGGAAAACATCGTGAGGAAACCTGCATGTGTCTGATTTCATCGAAATTCTGCCAAATATGCATTCCACCAACCCGCATTGGAACAGCGTGGTGGAATAACCAAACCTTCTCCTTAATGGAAGAGGAGGCCTTAGCCCAGTAGTGGGTAATTTACAAGCTGTTACTTTACTACGTACGAGTATGTACGCATAAAGATATATAATTTTTGCAGAAATTGTTACCTTAATTCTATTAATACTAGGAACAAGAAAAGACTTGTTACGCCAAGTACCCAATATTACGCCAAGTAGTAGGCAAACGTTCAAAAATATTCTATTGTAAAGTAAAAACTTGTAAATTTATCACTGCTGGGCTAATGGCCTCCTCTCCCATTAAGCAGAGGGCTTGGAACATATTTCACCACGCCTTTCCAATGTGGGTTGATGGAATGCACATGTGGCAGAATTTCTATGAAATTTGTCACATGCAGGTTTCCTCACGATGTTTTCCTTCACCGTTGAGCACGAGATGAATTATAAAGACAAATTAAGCATATGAATCAGCGGTGTTTGCCTGGGTTTGAACCCGCAATCATCGGTAAAGATGCACGCGTTCTAACCACTGCTTTAAAATTATAACGGAACCGGCAACCGGAAAAAAGCCGGGACGGAACACTAGTAATCTATACATAATAAACAACATTATTCTGCATGTTTTTTTCAACAAAAACAACACTTACATACAATATATTACTGTTTTTTTATATAATATCGCGTATACTTACTGTATAAACATTAAATATTAGTTTTATGATCCGCTCTTAATTTGGACCACATGTCATTTTAGGGGCTAATTTCGCCCTCAAGTAGCGTTAACACAGACGGCTTTTTTATTTTATTCGATATAGGGGGATTGTGAAAACTGTTTCAGGAGTTCCAAGAATCCTCATGTGACGGGAAATTGTGTTTTTTTATTACGAATTATTTGTTTCTTTGTATATCTCTTTCTTTCACCAGTCACTTGTCATTCAATAGAATAAGACTATATTTTGTCTTCTTGTCAACACTGATCATATAAGATTTATAAGTAAGTTTTTATACCTTGAAAAACCAATATCGGATAGAACTGAGGTCAGATATAAAGTTTATACTAATCTTAGGTCGTTACAAAGTTGAAGTAAACAGATTCATTCTAGTATTAAATTCTAAAGTTTCCAATTACTTCATTGAAGTCACTTTAATGACTCTGACCGGGATAGCATTTCATGACTACTATAAAATGACTTTAAAAAAACTATACGAGACTCGACGTTACAATGTCTACTGTTGAGATCTTTAATTAATTATTTCATTGCTTTAATTTAAAGCAAGTTTCAAGAATGGTTATTTTAACTAAAGCTTCGTTTTCATTATATAATAAACTACTCATAAACCGTGAAAGCAATCGTGTATACATGTATCCGAGCAAAGTGGAATAAACGTCATAAGTTAATTTTGTATATATTACTTTTTTTATATTTCGTAGTTACTTTTTTCTATTAAAAAATAATTAAAAAATAATTTTAGTCTTAGAACTAGCACGCACTGGTAACTTTTGTCACGGTGACTGTTTCGTCACTCGTATCGAGTCCATGAATATGTATGGAGGTGCGCGCGCGTTACGACGTGACATTTGTGACATCTGTACATATTTACGGACTTGACAAGAGTGTTGAAACTGTCACCGTGACAAAAGTTACCAGTGCGCGCTAGTTCTAAGACTAAAATTATTTTTTTGACATTTAAGTTTGTGTAAGATTATATATGTAGTTTAGTATTAGAAATCTTGGCTTGTTAAAGTTATAGTAACGAAACAATATTTTCAAAATAGTATACAGATGATTCTCAGGGAACTTCCTCTATCACGGAGCTAGTAGCTTTAACGAATGTGTGATTGCAGGCGCGGAGATGTCGCGAGGGCGAGGTGCCGATGGCGCGGGCTGAGCGCGCTCGGCTAGGCGCCCATGCGCGCCTGCCTCCTACTGTGTGCGGCGCTCGCGCTAGCGCCGAGCCGGCCGCGCGCCGCCGCCGCCTCCCACAAGCACCCTCACGTCCCAACGCCCGAGCCGGCCAGACTCGAACACATAAAAACACAGATACTCGCCAAGGTATTGCTTCATCGTTCTATTTATATTTGTGTTTTTTTTTATGCAAGTGATGGTAAGTGGTCACCACCACTCATAAACCTTGTCACTGTAAGAAACACTAACCATTCCTTTCATCGCCAATGCACCACCAACCTTCGGAACTAAGATGTTTTGTCCCTTGTGCCTGTAGTTACACTGGCTTACTGATCTTTAAAACCGGAACACAAGAATACCAAGTACTGTTGTTTGGTGGTAGAATATCTGATAGTGTACCTACCCAGACGGGCTTGCACAGAACCCTACCACCAAGTAAAACCCTACTACCAATGTAACGCATTCCAGAATGTACATGTGATATATAGCATGTTTAAGCGGGTACGACAAACTTAACTAGAACGTAAAGAGCTATGCGACTTTCTTGCCGTTTGTACGCCGGAGGTTGCTTTCCGAAACAGTGAAAGTGTGGAAATATCCAAGATTTATAACTGTTTTGTTGTTAATATTTACTTGAATGAAAAGGCACTTTAATAAAAAGATCATTGAAGGCCAGTAGTTGCTAAGTTCACGCATGTACTCTTTCGGGCAAATGACACGAGCCGAATGACAAGTGTGTCCAATAGACGTGAAGCATTGACTAACGGACCAATCGCGTGCAGCCTCCGCACTCGGCGTCACTTATACCGCTTACCATAACAGAATTTGGGAATTCAAACCTGTTATCAAGTGTCAAATTCACCTGATTGATCAAAACCATACACAATGTAAGATATACTTTGCAAGTGACATAACACCCAAGTTTCCAAGGTTCGTGGCACATTAGAGATGCAAAGATCAACATCTATGCAGTGTAATTGTATTGTAATTTACCATTTCCTCATCTGCATACCTGAATCACAAAGAACCTGTACTTGGTTTATCTATATATAAAAATAGAATATTTTAACAAAACGACAAAAAATATTTATAAAAAAAAACATTTAGTAAAAGTCCATGACCTTAAAGATTTAATTTAAATTTCTATGTGAAGATAAAATGAATGTATACGAGCCTGATTATGTTCACAATCAATCAACCGCCCGAGCTGTGAAACTCTGATATTAGCCCAAACTTCTCGTAAGATGAATAGCTGGTACTTTTAAACACAAGCTATGGTGCTAACATTTCCCAGAAATTTATGGCATTTTTTTTTTTAAAACGCTGAAAATTGAAATCAGACTACAACAAAAATATTAGGTATTCTACATTCACGAAGCGAAGAGTACAGAGAAGAAGAAGAAGTAAAGTAGAGAAGAGTAACCATACCCGAAGGAGATCTGTGGGATAATTTTTTTAAATTAATTTTTTACAAATATTGTTTTCTTCCAAAAACAATAAATAAATTTGCGTTGCTCCAAATACCCTAAAGTCTAAGTCTCATATCCAAGGGTGCAATCAACTTAGAAGTAATTAGTGTAGCACACAAACGCTCTTATAGTCTTTCCTTAACTCTTCATTGGTTTTTGACTCATTTCAAATTATCCCACTGTCATCTTTAGATGAAACAACGTAACTACAGACACAATTACCTTAAATCCCGTGGTTGACGGTACAATCACAGCCTAAGGAGTGTTTAGATATAAAAGAGTGATTTACATACATACTTATTCGCGAGCTGAGATGGCCCAGTGGTTAGAACGCGAGCATCTTAACCGATGATTGCGGGTTCAAACCCAAGCAAGCAACGCTATATATACATATATGTGCGTCATTTGTGATTATAATTCATCTCGTACTCAGCGGTGAAGGAAAGTATGAGGAAACCTGCATGTGTCTAATTTCATAGAAATTCTGCCACATGAGTATTCCACCAACCCGCATTGGAACAGCGTGGTGGAATATGTTCCAAATATGTTAATGGAAGAGGAGGCCTTATCCCAGCGGAAATTTACAGGCTATTACATTACTTTACTTTTTACTTTTTCTTTACGTAATCTGTGACTGATTTCGTAATAATAGTTAACATCTCTTATATACAGTTAATTAAATAATTCGTTTGTTTTACAGCTGGGTTTATCGTCACGGCCCACGCCGCTTGGAGCGCCCCCACGTGACGTTGTGAGGCAAATACTGGCGCGCGCGGCCGACCCGCGCCCCGAGCGCCGCCCGGAAACAGAACACAGCATGAGAGAGATCATTGCTATAGCACATAGAGGTGACGTCACAGAATAACATATATTAATCATTCAGCTAATTCATGACTAAGAAAAAAAACCTTAGCTTAAACCAAAAGAGAATTGAGTCAATAATTCAGTTGCTCAAATTAAAGTTCAATGCACTGTAAATTGATAGTAATTATTTATCTTAAAAAAATTATTCCTTTACAAGGATTTGTATGTGTGTGTGTGGAATATATCGTTTTCTGTACATGTGTGTGTTTATGCAGTAATTTTTACTACAAAATGTTTGTGAGGTTACAAAGTTACAATAAAAAAGATGCATTGTGTTGGGTCGCAAAGTAAATACCTCTTTTGGTTTAATCTAAGGCGTGAAATTATATATTTTATCGAAGAATACTTTACATGTTTCAAATATACATCGGCTAGATAGTATGTGACGGAACACTCGTGCTATTTCAGTATAATTTATCGTCACATTCTTGATAATATTCTGAAACATGTCGAGCATTCCTCGATGACCTGATCGAAATCTGCAAACCTAATATTAATAATATTATAACAAAAATTGATCGTTGAAAAAATATCTTAAAACATTAATAAAAGTATAGTATGATACAACTGAAATGCAACGCAGACAAATAAAAAAAATGTCAGTTTGGGGAAAGTATTTTATTATAAGACAATACAATTTATTACGTTTACGAGTAGGTTAAGACCATTTTCAAATGAGAAATTAATACAGATTAACGATTTTGAAGACGCACTTAATTGCGATGCGATCGGTTTCCCGAATTTTTCCGATGCTACTTCTAAGATATGTCGTATTATACTTAGGTATAATAAAGGTTAGATAAGTTTTATACTTAAAAAAAACCTAACCTAACCTTTCCAATGTATCGTATCTACCAAAATCTGTGTATGTAGGCTTTACACGTGATTTAAAAGTGTTCCGTAAGTATTGAATCAGGCTTACAGGGATGACTTGAACAGCTCTTTACTCGTAACTCATAAACGATCGATTACTTTGGTTATATATTCAATACATTTGTTAAACATAGGACCTCTATAAATATAAACTAAACTAATACAAACTAACTCATTATTAATGCTATTCTATTTTTAAATAGTTGTAAGTATGAATTGAAAAAACGTATACTTATATAACGTAACTGTCTTACTTAAATTACAAAAGATTACGCACGTAATTATATTTTAGTGGTATCTAAAGAGGATCTATTTGTAATAAGGTTTTAATACAAATCAACAATTTTTACATTACTTTTTTGGTGATATTATCATCGAACCAAATTAATATTTTTTAAGACATTATTTTTTCTTAAAAAAAATTAAAATTGTAATTTTCCAGACTATAAATTATAAAGTATTGCCTATAAAGGATTATTTCAATTTCATAGAAACATTTAATTAAATTTAAACTGTATAATTAAAACCTTTTTATATCTTCAAATGAAAGCTAGAAAAACACGATTATCAATCCAGACAGCCAGCCCCTAAAAAAACGTTATTATTTCAATAATTTCAGTAGAAAGCCTGATTTGGACGTTATACGAGGATAAGGCAGTACATTGACCTCCCGTCAGACGAGCCGAGTTTATTGACCTTATATTATGATTATCATAAACCGTATGTCAGTTAATAGCTTAGAATCTGCTCGATCATAGTCTAGTCTCAAAAATGATACTAATTTATTTTATGTATTTGTAAAAAATGTTAATAGTTATACATCAATCAAATTGATACCTTAAATGTTATGAAGATAAAGTATGTTTTAGAACTGTACACTTTTATTTTACGTCTTTCTATCCACATTTCTCAATAAATTGACTATTTAAAGCAGATATTTTTTATTGTTTTGCTGGATAGTATGTATTGGTCTCCTATTCATTTCAGAAGAATCTTTGAAGCACATTCCAATATGATTCAATTTGATTTGTTATCTATGTGGTACAATTTCATCCATGTAACTTTTCGCCATTGACACTTTTATTAAAACTAACTGCTGAAATTAATGAAACCAACATGCGACTTTAATATAATCATTATAACACTTAAAGGATACACAGATCAATATTGAGCATCAACGTTAGTAAACTTACAACGTTTCGAAAATGAGTTACAAAGTTAGTTCTAACTGAACTGCAGATGATTACAATTTGTCATATAAAAATATCATTTAGGTAATATATATATTATGTGTGAACGCTATATTTTTTTTATTATTATTATTTATTATAATTTAAAACAGTTTTTTTACGTTTCGATGCCCATTGAATTATTGGCTGCTAATTCATTGGGTATCATATTTTTCACATTTATTTTTCTCTTTATATATAATTAAGTTATACCTATTTGAAGGAATTGGAGGAGCCCTACACCAAAAGGCACACAGAACTTAGGGACTTCTTGCAAACACAGGTTTAGAAAAAAGGGCTTTTATTACTATTATTATTTAATTTAATTTATTTGTTTTATTTAAATTATATTTAACTTTACTTTTACATGGAGTATACTTATAGGGGTCATTAATTAAGGTTTTTTTCTAATGTCTAAACGACAGTTAATTGTTTAACTAAACAATCTTAATATTTACACAAACTGATATTTAATTACCATTAAATTAACTCTAGTCGATCACAATAAAATGGTATTAGAAGTCATCAAACAAAGCGATCAATTTTTGTTATACCTGTTTATTATAATCATAATATTTTAAGCGTACACTATAAGGCGAAATGACTCAAAATGCCATTAAAATTTAAGTAAATAATTTTAAAGGTAAACCCTTATATTTATAATTCAAAATAAATAATATTTTGTCAGATATTAAACTTTTAATTTTTTATTCCAGATGTCACCTCTATTTTAGTATTATGTGATCTATGGACATGTATTAATTATATTTTGTTCTTTTAATAATCCGTAACGAGTATGTTTTCAGATGGTGTTTTTAGGTTAAGAGGAATTGGATGAATATAATGTAAGTATTGTAATGTTTATAACAATATTATGCATGTAAATGTTTATATAAATTATTTTAGTATAAGCAGTTTTTTATAATTTTAGCTGTGACCGCAATTTTAACAAATAGCTATTGTTGTAGCCTAAGTTATTCCTTATTACATCAGCTATCTGTGATTGAAAGTCTCATCATAACCGATCCAGAGAATAGCCGGAAAAAACGGAAAAAATTAACACATACATATCCATTTAGTAAAAAGCGGTTATTTGTATGTAGAATAAAAGAGCTTATAACACAAAAGAGTAATAATCTCGCCCGAAATTCAGAATTTCTCAGTTTATCTATTTTATTTTTACGGACACCAAAGAAGTAGAACTTCTCTCACGAAAATGTATACGCGATTTTTTTCTTAAATATAATATTAACAAAAAAATCGACATCATATAATAGACTAATAAAATTTGAGCGGATACAAGATTTTTGTCCCGTATTTTTCACCCTTTTTAATGGGTCCTGCTTTCCAGTTCATAAATTTAGGAGTTCTGAAGTAACATTAAAGATTACAATCGAAGAGCTATTTTAAAGTCAATTAAGTATATATATTTTAATTTATCTTGACCACAATGCACTCGTATAAGGTATAATCTATATTAATATTTAAAAATGTGAAAGTAAATCTATCTGTTTGTCTGTCGCTCCTTCACGAACAAACCGCTAAACCGAATTTATTAAAAACTGATTTGATCTCCAAGGAAGGACATAGGCTATTTTTTTGGCCTGACACATGACCAACACCTTAAAACGCAAGCAAAGTCGAGGGCGACTACTAGTAATATACCTTTAAATGTATATTTTTTACGTCTGTGTGTATCATGATTTATATCGTATCCTGATTCCGCGTTTTATATAAAAATCCACGTGATACTTATTTTTTTCCTCTGTATGGAAATATTATAAGATAACAATTACTTATCGCTTCACTTATTTCTGTACGAAATACTGTCTTGTTATGTAAGATTTTTGCTTTTATAAACACCTAACCCACACGCTCGAGAGTCGAAGATAATATTAAAATAATTTGTTGACTGTTTGTTTATTTGATTTAGTTATTATGTTGTGTTCGTTAGTGTGAAAGCTCACAAATAAAAGAAGCTAAAATAAAGGGTACAGCCCTTCTCTCGTTTAGAAGGTTAGGCGCTTGTATTTATATTATTGATTACATATGTGGCAGAATTTCATTGAAATTTGTCTTTCATTGACATGTGTTCTTCGCCATTGAGCATGGAGTGCATTATAAAAGAAATAAACTATAAAATAAAAAAATATAGATATTCGACTGGGTTTGAACCCACAATCATTGGTTAAGATGTAACAATTATAACCACTGGACCATCTCGGCTCCTATGAATAATATTTTTGTTTATTTAAGAAATTATTATAAAAATCAAATCAAATCAAAACAAACTTTATTCGAGTAGGCTTTTACAAGCACTTTTGAATCGTCTACCGAGAAGAACCGACAAGAAACTACTAAAGTTACTCTTTTTCGACATTTAAAAAATACAGTCATGTTAGTTAAATACAGTTATTTAAATTAATATATCCTGCGTGGAAGTCAACGGGTATTAACTCCACGCTTTTTTATCATATATAAAATCTTGAATGGAAATAATATGCTTCTTTATCAATGTATTTTTACAGACGATTTGAATTTTCGTAACGGCAAAGTTAAAAATGGCTGGAGGATTTTAGAAAAATTGACACTTAATCGAAATTATATCGAAATGTAATCGTTGACACTAAGTGGGTCAGTTCCCTTGCCTTATATAACTATGGTCCAAATAGGATTCCTGTTTGATTTTATCTAAATAATTCGAGTGAGCTTATTCACTCAAGAAGTCCCCCGTAGCACAAAGTTTAGGCTAAGCTTTAGACTTATTTGGAAGATTAAATAGAAATATTATTAATTCATTCAATAATAGGCACAAGCTATGTATATTTATTCATAATTATACATAAACATATTTATTCTATCATATATAGTATACAAACAAACTCGCTACATAAGTATAATTTATTTTTCAGGTGACTTTTAGCTGGGATCAGAAACGAAAGTGAAATTTTAAAGGCAAATGTAAGTATATAATATTTATATAGACATTCAAATATTTAAATAAATAAGTATATAAACAGCTATATTTATAATGTAAAGATGAGCGCATGATATCACATAAAGAATACGCCGCAGAAACCGCGTCACCCGTTAATGAAAAGGTGTTACGTTTTGGTAATATTAGAATAATTCTTTATTCATCCCTTGAAGATCTTAATACTAATTAGACTGTATTACATTGAATTAAAATCTTCACTACAAATATTGTACAAAATGAATAATACAATATAAAAAAAATTAAAGTAACAGCCTGTACATTTCCCACTGCTGAGATAAGACCTCCTCTTCCATTAAGGAAAGGGTTTGGAACATATTCCACCACGCTGTTCCAATGCGGGTTGGTGGAATGCACATGTGGCAGAATTTTGATAAAATTAGGCACATGCAGGTATCCTCACGATATTTTCCTACACCGCCGAGCACGAGATGAATTATAAACACAAATTAAGCACATATAGTGGTGCTTGCCTGGGTTTGAACCCGCAATCATCGGTTAAGATGCACGCTTTCTAACCACTGAGCCATCGCAGCTCATACAATATTAATAATATAATAATTCAATTATCACTTCTCTTAGAAAGTGTATATATAAATTAACATGTCCTGACTTGAAAATGGCAACTAAATTATTATGACCTCTGTTCGCATTACACTGGCTCACTCATCCTTCAAATGCAATATTGCCAAATATTGCTGCTTAGTAGTAGTATATATTATGAGTGTGTACTACCCAGACATATATACACATGTCAATTCAATTAAAAATATTGCATATGAAATGAAATATACCATATAAAACAATTTCGTATCTTGTCATTTGAAGGCGTCATATGAAGCTCTACATAAAGCTAATATTGCTGATAATTTATTCCAATCTCGTACAGCCGACACTGGGTATGAGTCAGATGAAATACTGAAATGAAAAGGATTTTTGTTTAGCAGATTAAACATCCTTGTTACAATTTGCAGTCTATCAAATTAATTTGTTTTAACTTATGCAATAAAATTGGAGTGTCTGTATAAAAATTAAAATTATCAAGTGGGCTTTTACAAGCACTTTTGAATCGTCATTTGACAGTTAGAAGAAGCTACTACCGTTTTGTAAAGATGATTCTACAGAGAAGAACCGGTAAGAAACTCAGTAGTTACTCTTTTATTAAAATAGCCCTATCGATTTACAATAACATGCTACAAATTGTCTAATTCTTATAGTCAATGTCGCATATGACATTCTGGCATTTGACGCTCGCATCGGTGAGTTTCAAATTTCTTCTCACAGAATACTTCTACTGGAACTTTTATCTGTGGACTATTTAGCAATTTTGAATTTCGAAAATCGAATCTAATCTATAATATTATGAAGGCGAAAATTTGTGAGGATGTATGTATGTGTTTGTTACTCTTTCACGAAAAATTTAATGAACGGATTTGGATGAAATGTTAGAGTAATATAAGTTATACATCAGAACAACATATAGACTAAAATTTATAATGATTATATGTGATTTGGTCATAATATAACGATACATATATAAGATAAGTAATAAGACGAAAAATGGCCGACATTTATTTTACTAGAAAATAGACAAAGATGGCTTAATAGCTAGCTGTCCCCTATAAAAAACACATAGACATTTTTATTCAGTGATTTTGTATAACGGCATACATACAGGATACGGGACAATACTGTTGGCTACATTGCAGCGATCATCTGTATATGTGTGTGTAATATCCTTAAATACAACTGGTTATGCAACCGGGAACATTTGGCGGGTTTCCAGCGAGAGTAGTCCGAACGGCTACGCTGCGCTGTATATCTTGGATTATTCCGCAAAAAAACCGAGAAAGCCACAGAATATGGAACGAAAGAAATGGTATGAAAATTTCTTAGTCCAATTATTTTGATGGTAATGACGAAATTTCCTTGTACATAGAGATTAGGTACTACTTATTTAATATAGGAACACATTGACGCATAGAAAACGCCACGCTGTCCCTAAAATTAAAATTACCCTAAAGAAAAAGATGTCTTAGATAGGTTATAGATATATATACATTTCTACACTATATCATATGATGTATTTAAAAACTACAAATGACATAAGTATTGCAGGTACATAACAAAAAAACATAAACGAATATATAAATGGAAAAATATTTAATTATTATATAATATTTCTTATAGTGAAATGAATATTGAAAATTTTAAAAAAGACGTCATGAGTCATTTTGATATTGGTCGAAGTTAATACATGTTTATATAGTTTGAAATTCAAGAAAAACAATGAATAAATATAGCATAATGTACAATAATAAAGTATATAAAGGTTTAGTATATATATTAAGGTTGGCTGGTAGAGAATGCAGTAGCATTAAGCCCGCCTTTTGTTAATACTTTTGTATTGTACTATAAAGCATTAAAATAAATAAATAAATAAACATCATACACCCACGTGGAAGTCAAGATCGGAGAGGGCGTGTGACCACTTAAGACAGACATTTTTAACTTTGCAGTTTCGTAAATTCAAATCGTTTATAAAAAATACATTGGTAAAAAAGGCATATTATTCGATACAAAATTTTAAAGATGATAAAAAAAGCGTGGAGTTAATACCTGCTGACTTCCAAGCAATTTAAATAATTGTATTTAACTAACTTGACTTTGTATTTTTTTAAAAGTATAACTACTAAGTTTCTTACCGGTTCTTCTCGGTAGAATCGACTTTCCGAACCGGTGGTAGCTTTACTTAATTGTAAAATGACGATTCAAAAGTGCTTGTAAAAGCCTAGTTGAATAAAGTTTATTTTGATGTTTGATAAGAGAGCGTTATGCTGTTTGCCGTCGCGGTAATCGAATCCATCTTCCCTTAATTTAAGAAGGTAATCAATAACATACAATACAAAATTCCGATAATTGTACTAATTACGACTATAAAATTATCCTTTTACAGTTGGCGGTATAATTAATATACAAATAGCGTTATCAATGTAATTACATTGGAAGATATGCAGACACCACTGCACAGTTTGCCAAAGGTGGTTTGCCAATGGCCATAATTGGTCTTGGATTGGTGAAATATTCCCTCCATTGCCAATGACCAACATGGGATCCGGGCTGTTCGATGTTATGGCAGTATCCTATGTGAGCCTTTAAAACCTGCTCGTAACACACAAACAAACACACAATAAAGATTCATCAACACATTCAAGCACTAATCATTAAATTGGAAAATTCTGGAACGATTATTTTTTCATACTTTATTTTGTTCAGTTTATCTAATGAAAAATTCTAATTAGTAACATCTCAAGCCTAAATTAAAGATTGATTATAACACTGCACAATAACAGCAAGGTTGAATCCTGATTCTTCTAAATTAGTGTTAAAATTTATCAGGCGCTCTTAGTAACTGAAATATTGCAGCTTATAGGTATAATCGTTTCAATAATACAGACGTAACCGATTTTACATATATAGTGCACAGGACGCATACACAGACCCAAATGCACTCTGTATTTCTTGTTATCAGAATTATACAGGAAAGAAATACGCGGAATTCGCTTTTTAAAACGCTAAACTTTCTAACCGTGCTACTAAAACTGTCTTCAAAGGAAAGCCAAAATATTATAATGACTGGACCTAGGACCTCGATTCCACAATGCACTTGAAACTGACCCTTAGACCAACGAGACAGCAGCTACTATAGTCGTGACATAGTATGAAACTCAAGTGGAGAAAGTGATTACGTTTGATTAATCTATATTAACATTATAAATGTGAAAGTAATTCAGACTGTCTGCTTGTCTGACGCTCTTTCACGATCAAACCACTGAACCGAATTTTGTTAAATTACGGTACGAAACAAACTTAAACTTAAAGAAAGGGCATAGGGTACTTTTTTGCCCAAACCAACGTGACAACCAACACTAAAACACGAGAGAAACAAGAAAAGTTAAATAATAATTTTACAATTTATTTTATTGTTAATAATACTATAAACAACTATACGGGTATAAACCAATCTCTATATTGAAATAAAACTAGTTTAAACGGATTTTAATCATGTATATTAATTATTGTAGTGTAGTGTAAAGTGCTCGAAACGTCGGGTTTAAACTAGTTTTATTCCAATGTGTAATAAACGCAAAAATTTAAGACAACACAATCTCTATATTGTCAATATTCTTTTTTCCGTCATTTTCAGGGCGGAATTATCCAAGTAGGTACATGTAAGGACCTGGAATCCGCTAGGGGGGCTATTAAAGCAAAAATTGGAAAATATATTTTCAATTCATAATTAATAAAATTGTTGATATATATTTCCTGTTTGAATAAATTAATTAAATACCTTTGTAAACTGAAAAAAAAACATTGTTATAGTCGTAACATATTAAAAATGACCATTTATGAATTGCCACGGAATTAAATTTAAAAAATTAAACCCACTAGGTGTACTTGAAGCGCGCTCAAAGTACACTCGCCACTTTCATTAGTCTTTGCTCTCAGGAAGTTATGAATAATATTAACGAATTCATTTCGAGAAGGAATTACTTTTGTATTGTTCGAAAATATAGTTAAATTCGGTTCGTTACTTTATCTGTTGTAAGAATGAGTTTTAAATTTGGAATACATTTCGAATAATTTCATTTTTAAATTGCCTCATTTTGGAATTGAGATTATCTGTGAAAATTAACTCGAAAATCATCACAGAATACACTCGTGGAATCCCGAAAAATGATATGAAAATTGACTATAATAATTATATCATCATATTACAGATATAATCATATTACAGATACACGTTTATAGTAGTGATAGCAGTATCAAATAAGTCGGTATTAATCCTTCGCAAGTGAGATTCGAAGTGAGTTCGAACAGAATAGCATTGCAGTTACGTATACATTTTGTGATATTGAAGAATCAATACAATTCGATTTCTAGACTTTTAATCATGTCGTATACATGCCCGATATGGTACCTCTCTATTTACTATTATTATATATATTAGATCTAATAGTCAAAACTCAGCCGTAACTCATTGCTAATAAAATACCAAATATTGATTAAAAAGAGGAAAGGAATAAGGCTCTTTCATTACTAAAATTAAAAAAAAAAATCAAACGTCAAAATAAATTTGACAAGACGTGTGTTTCACTAGACATTGACGTAATAATCTGTGTCCTTTCAGCACAAATGAGAGCCACAAAAAAGGTTTATTGTCTCTTGTAAAGATTATTATAAAATATTTTTTCAAAAAAATAACACCGACTTCAAAGTGATAGCTAAAAAGTAATTAAATAATTTGATTGAAACACGTATTATTGAAGTCGGACGATTTTGAGTGAAAAACAAAATGAAAAAATATTTACATACGATCGGCGATAGTTATCACTCTGAAGTCGGTGTTATTTTTTTGAAAAAAAATCTCTTTTTGTTGACTGTAAATAATTTACTTTTAAAGGGGTGAATTAAAAATAGTAAACCTACATCTTTCCACAGAACTGACTACTTCTGTACCAAATTTTATCTAAATGGGTTCACAGTATTAGCATGAAGAGGTAACAGCCAATAATATGAGTATTGATTATGATCAATATTTTTACTTCCTGTACTCCAAATTTATACAAACTTACTTCGCGATTTGCTACAAAAAGGATACATAGTGTTTTATTCCTATACTAATTATTTATTCAAAGATATTTATAAGTTAAGTTACAAAACCTATATTAATATTATAATTAATGTGAAAGTATTATATGTCTGTCTGTCCCCCTTGAACAACCAAACCCTTGAACCAAATTTGATGAAATGTGGCAAACCCGAACTGCAAGAAAGGACATAGGCTACTTTTTTGTCAAACACATGACAATCAACATCCTAAAACGCGAGCAGAACTGCGAGCAACTACTAGTATGAAAGATATAAATTAAATCGCGATTACGTTTGAATCACACCAATTTTATACGTAACTAAATTATTCAATATTAGTAATAATTAACATACGTCCAAAGGTAGAAGATAACGATATGAGTTTATATAAATTAGACAATACTAATCTCCAGGCCCCTAAACTTACCAATGGCAGATTTACTAATCTAGATACTCAACGCTCATTGGTCATTTATACGTCAAAAACTACCATTGACCAATTACGATTCAGATTAAGCCGTTTAATAATTTGTGTCTTTTTCATTCAATCCCTATTGTCTATTAATATCATAGCATAGTATAAAACAAAGTCGCTTATCTATCTGTCCCTATATATGCTTAGATCTTTAAAATACGCAATGGATTTTGATGCAGTTGTTTTTAATAGATAGAGTGATTTAAGAGGAACGTTTTTGTATATAATACATGTACAATCGGGGTAAGAAAAGGTTCGTCATTTTAAGATCTATTTTCGTGTGCTCAGTATGAGCGATAATCTGCTTTACCAATCGAGAAATGACATATTGTGTCGTAATGATTTCATGTTTAAATTCAAAAGGTACTAAGTGTTTAATACTTTATAAAGGAATGAATTTGAAAACTGACGAAGGTTTTCCTACTCTGACTGCACAATATAGTTAAGAATCACAGACAATTTTAGAAGTTTCTAATGACAGCCCTCCGCTGACATCCTCATCGCCAATTTTATATGTTTTAGTAAATAAAATAATAATTCGTAATTTTATAACGCATTTTATTCCATATATATACATATTTGTAATGACATAACAAATAATACGTTGCTAAGGAACTAAATTCTATATTCTAAAGGATATGTCGTATATGAACAAATTATGTAGTATATTTATAGTATCAGTATTGCACCCATGAATAGTTGAGGCGGGTTGCTAGTAATATGAATAAAATAACCTCAATTTCTATACGAATATAATATAAAATATATCTTAAGTTTACAAACGATTGTATTCTCTACATTACGTACTTTGCAATTTATTTGAACATCACGATTTTCCACGAGTTATTACTGCGGCCAAGTTTAACTAAAATGTACTCGTATAAAACGCCCAAAGAATGAATTTTCATTGTTCCCACATACATATTCCACTTGGCAATCATTTCTTAGTTTATTACACGCGTTTATAATTTGTGACATATTTTTTTCGAACATTCATCCTCACTGACACAAGCCAAGACTTAAAATTCTAGAAAATTCTAGATTTACGATGTCGAATTTATTCCCGCTCGACAGAATGCACTCGAATTTAATGTTCATAGGCTGAATAATGTGTATAAAATACTGGTTAATGACTCGAGGGCAATGAACTTTGAATGAGTTTACTTTTATAGTGTTGTCTTGTGAATGGTTTTTGTTTTTTTTTTTGGACTTATGTTTTAATGCTTTGGGCTTATTTTTTTTTTTAAATTAGATTCGTTTGTCGTTTCGATTTTTAAACGGATTACTGATTGAGTCTAGATTTATTTTTCAATACTTATAACTATCTCATTTGTGGACAAAATGGACCGTTATATTTCTTAAACCAAAATTTACTACGCAACTTACTTAATAAAAAATTTAATAAAATTTAAAAAATAACTTTTACTTTGCATAGAAACAAAATATTTTTAATTAGAATTTACATCATGTTGTGACTCAATGTTTTTTTTTTTTTTTTAATATAAACTGAATACATTTTCAATTGAATTTCAATTTCATTATTAATAATCGAAGCTATCCAAAAAAATATACTCACTGAATGCGTTTAATTATAAATTGACTTAACTCTTACGATCTTATAATTTAACGGCATTTGCAATTTTACGGTGATTTATTACATAAGAAGTTTTTTTTTTGTTTTTATGGTATAGGTTGGCGGACGAGCATATGGGCCACCTGATGGAAAGTGGTCACAATCACCCATAGACAATGACGCTGTAAGAAATATTACCTTACATCGTCATGTGCCACCAATTTTGGTAACTAAGATGTTATGTCCCTTGTGCCTGTAGTTACACTGGCTCACTCACCCTTCAAACCGGAACACAACAATACCGAGTACTGTTATTTGGCGGTAGAATAACTGATGAGTGGGTGGTACCTACCCAGACGGGCTTGCACAAAGCCTTACCACCAAAGTAACAAACATACTTATAAACTTTTGCCTCTATTATATTAGTAAGGATTTCTAAGTATATCTTTTTTTTAATATAGTATATGTATATGTCAAAATAATTATGCTACATAAACAATTACATTTTAAAGTAAAATTAAGTGTGCCGACTTCGAGACTGCGCGAATTAATTTGAAATCGTTCGAATTTAATGCGAATAAAGTCTCCGCTATTTAGAATCGTAGATTAAAGCATAAATCAGGAGCTAAATTGCACGACTATGTATGTTGTTGCCGGGAAGAAATATCGTTACAAGAATTCTAGTCGTCTATTACAGAATTTTTTGAATTAATTCTTTTTTGGAACGCATTCGAATATCAATTTGAAATATTCGATTTTTTTTTTTATTTTCGAACGTGTTTAAATTATCGTTTTCGAATCTTGGTTATTAGTTGGTAATCCCAAAGATTATGCCATACCACCAAGGCGTTTTCTACATTTTTTAAACGAATATGAATTCCAGCACAGCAAGGTGGCTCAATAATCGTGTATAATAACGGCGTAAGGCGATTTTTATCCCAATGATTACAAGACGATAGCTACACATAGAGAATTGGCTATGGTCTCATTTTGTAGAGGTCTAGCCAAAGATGAAATATAAAGATTCTTGATTACAATTTACTATAATAAAGAGTGGAAAAAGTCACTGACTGATTAGAGAACGATAATACGACTCTATTAAAAAAAAAAAACGCAATTTTAAAGAAAATTCTTATCATGAAACTTTTTTTGAATAAACGGACATTTCGAGGGAGGTCCAATAATAATAATTTACTAGTCTTAAATAATTATTTATTTATCCGGATAGAATCGCACAACAACAAATAAAATCAATTATACACATGCAGGTTTCCTTACGATGTTTCCTTCACTTTTGCACGAGATGATTTACACAAGTTAAGCACAGGAAAATTCAGTATTACTTGTCTGGATATGATCCCACAATCATCGATTTTTATGTGTTCTTATCACGAGGCCATCTCGACTCTCGGCTTTAGAAATACAAATTACATATAATACACAAGTTACAAAGACAACGAGAAAGTGTCCAAAGCTACACATCACGGTTGGGTGTAATATAAAGCAAGATATATTTATTACATGCTGGTGTAAATAAAACCGTGTAAAAATATTTAAAATCTTTTACTCCACCTCTAAACCACGTTTTAACTACTGAAACAAGGAACACATAAAGCGAACTTCACGCGGAAACATAAATAGAGTCTCCTAGACGAATGCGTCGGGTGTAAGTCGTAAATTCGAACTTTTAAATACCACCCCAGAGATGGCGAATGGGGGTTGAGAGTGGTAATGAACTATCAGAGACTAGGACGCCCCGGTTTTCCATGGATGATTAAATTTGAAAGAAAATTATTTGATAAATAATGAATATGAGACATCACTTACATTACTCTGATCCCAATGTAAGTAGATGAAGTACTTGTGTTATGGAAAATCAGATGTAGCGACGCGACGTTATCACAAACAACCAGACCCAAGACAACATAGAAAACTAATGATTATCTATATCGACTCGGCACTCGGAATCGAACTCGAGACCTCGGAATGGCGTACCCATGAAAACCGTTTTACACACAACTCGACCTCGGAAGGAACGAATACAACTATCAATAATATTTCGATATTCGATATTCGATATTCGAACCAAATAATATATATTATATATATATATACAAATATGAACTAAAACTAGTTACTGTATAAATCTTGACCGCGTGGAATGGTGGCAAGAATGCTAGCAGCATTTCCCCGTTGAATCGCAATTACCAGCCCTCCTGTCACCAGTGGAGGCAATGAGGCGAGGTGTTATACTTTTGATGAAGCTTTTTGCACCCCTACTCCAAGGGCCAAATGTTTCGACAGCAAATGGAACAAAAAAGTAATTAGATATAATACACGAATATTTAAGCATTTAATGTTGTTAATTCTTATATTAATAAAAATAATATATAGATATATATTATTTGGATCGAATTTCTGGACATTAGACTACAAATAAATATTTGTTGATATGTTTGTAAAACATAATTTGATATGTATGTCTATACATATAAAATTATGTTTTACAAATATTGAAACTTCGTTTTTTTAAATATTGAAAAAGTGTAGCTACTGAGTTTCTTGCCAGTTCTTCTCGGTAGAATAATAAGGAATTATAATTTAAATTATAAAATGAAATTTTAACACTAAATTAATCAATTACAATAAACATTACAATTTGTAAACGAAAACATTTATAGTCAAAACGTCTACAAATTATATTATCTCTGAACCTTTAAAACAAATGCAATTTATTTTAAAATTTTAGTTATAAGAAATTGCTCAAACGAAAAAATGGAGTTACCAACGCAAAATAGTAAACGACATAAATTCCTTTGGATTTACCTATTAAGATAATTATTAATACATTAAAATTGTAAAAATATATTTTAATGTTTCAATGATCAATTTTTCAATATCTAAAACCCTTTTGTAGAACCAACTTTCGTCAGCGGTCTTTCCGAACCGTATTACTTTGGAACCTTTGAATATTCATTTCTCAAAGGCCGACAAACACGCCTCCATTTGCATCTGCAACACGAGGGAGCTCTCATGATGCAAATGTCCATGGGCGTTGGCAGACGCTTTCTATCAGACGAGCCTTTTCGTTTTATATAACATTTTTAACACCCGACGCTAAAAGAGGGGTGTTATAAGTTTGACGTGTCTGTCTGTCTGTCTGTCTGTGTGTCTGTCTGTCTGTGGCATCATAGCTCCCGAACGAATGAACCGATTTCAATTTAGTTTTTTTGTATTATAGGTGTTTTACGGGCGAGTGTTCTTAGACATTTTTGATGAAAATCGGTTTAGCCGTTTAAAAGTTATGGGGGGTTAAAGTGGGGAAGAAAAACCGAATGTCTGCAAATATGCTCAAGTGGGGTATCAAATGAAAGGTTATGACTTGTACATTACAAAAAGCATTAGTAATTAAATAAAATTATTAAAAAAAAAATGAATTAAGAAACAAAAAATATTAATTAGTAGGTAAAATAAAAAAAAGAACAAGATTGATCTTATAATGTAATTTTAACTTATGTGTTTTAAATCGACAAGAACCTACGTATTTACAACTTAACCAGACGTATTTTAAGGATGTTTACCTTTAAAAAGTATAAAATAAAAAATTAAATGAAAAAATTCAAAAACCCCCGCCACTAAAAACATAAGCTACCTTTAAAAAGAAAAAATAATAAAAGAAAATTAATCCTAAAGTACCTATATGTATAAGTATGTATTAATATTAAAAAAAAACTTCGCGTTGGGGGACCGCTCCTAATTAATTAGTGTCACATGCTTACCTATCTCATCTTTTATCTAACACTTATTATTATTTTGTACAATAGCGCTCGGTCCCCCAACGCGAAGTTTTTTTTTAATATTAATACATACTTATACATATAGGTACTTTAGGATTAATTTTCTTTTATTATTTTTTCTTTTTAAAGGTAGCTTATGTTTTTTGTGGCGGGGTTTTTGAAATTTTTAATTTATTTTTTTATAACACGCTTTTATTAACTTCACTTGTAACCAAGGTATTTACAAAAATTTTGCACAATTTTTTTTTATGGTATAGTTTGACGGACGAGCATATGGGCCACCTGATGGTAAGTGGTCACCATCGCCCATAGACAATGACGCTGTAAGAAATATTAAGTATTCCTTAAATCGTCAATGCGCCACCAACCATGGGAACAAAGATATTATGTCCCTTGTGCCTGTAGTTACACTAGCTCATTCACCCTTCAGACCGGAACACAACAATACTGAGTACTATTATTTGGCGGTAGAATAACTGATGAGTGGGTGGTACCTACCGAGACGGGCTTGCACAAAGCCCTACCACCAAGTAATCATTAATATTTAGCAATAAGATTCAAACATTCTCGTCAATATTTTCATGAGGGAAACACGTCTGACGACGAAGTTATGGGTGCAGTCATGATAGTGATTTAAAAAAAAAAAGAAAACGTATATGGCCCGACGAATACTAATAACGAATGATAATGATTGCGCAATACTAACCCTATATAGTAGAAAAAATACATATTGCGCATTAAAACTTACGCTCGCTCATGATCTGATCAATCATTTCGCAATTTTTCAATATAATCCCTACACAGCTAATAACATTGTGCAATATTTTTGTAAACGTATGGACTGCCTGACTATGTATGCAAAAAAATCTTGGAATCTTATTTTGACTCACTTTGATCTTCGATTAGGATGAAATTTTGCACACGTTATGAATTTTGATGACAATACATGACTAAGAAACGTCATTATAAATCCAATATGGCGGCCTCCCCAAGATGGCGGACTAGCTCTTTGAAATCCATCCCCATCATATAGATATCAATCGAAAGGGTTTACTGACAGGAATACGCAAAGAAAAGTCACGTGACTTAAATCCAATATGGCTGACAGGCTATTTGAAATTACCTTGGAGTGTGCATTTGTTTTAGTGTGTGCTAAAAGCGTGTTTAGATTTTTAAATTATTATCATTTAAAAAAAATAATGCCGAGATGGCCCAGTGGTTAGAACGCGTGCATCTTAACCGATGATTTCGGGTTCAAACCCAGGCAAGCACCACTATGTATGTATATGTGCTTAATTTGTCTTTATAATTCATCTCGTGCTCGGCGGTGAAGGAAAACATCGTGAGGAAACCTGCATGTGTCTAATTTCATCGGAATTCTACCACATGTGCATTCCACCAACCCGCATTGGAACAGCGTGATGGAATATGTTCCAAACCCTCTCCTTAATGGAAGAGGAGGTCTTATCCCAGCAGTGGGAAATTTACGGGCTCTTACTTTATTATTTAAAATAATTTTTAGTCATTTCGATCACATTAACCGAACGTGCTTGAATAATTAATAAATAACACATGAATTGATAACTAATTATTAATTAGCTTAATTACATGATTACGAGTTTGTAACATATTACAAATTGCAAACACAATCTTAATTTGTTAGCGACACGTGCAGATGACAGTTTTTATCGATAAAATATCGACAAGACACAAAATCTCATCTTAAATAATTGAAACTGTTTTGGAATAATTTTTAAGTAACTACTGAGTTTCTTGCCGGTTGTTCTCGGTAGAATCTAGTTACCGAGCAGGTGGTGACTTTACTTAATTGTTAAATGACGATTCAAAAGTGCTTGTAAAAGCCTACTTGAATAAAGTTTATTTTGATTTGATTTGATTTGATTTAATATTTCAGATTTGTGACAAATAAAAATATTTTTTTTTGATTCACTGATTTCATTAAAATAATTATTTTCATGAACCGTACTAGAAATAAACATACATGACTTTATTGAGATTATTAATTTCTTTTTTTTTTTTAATTTCAGAGCAACAAGGCGTGGATTTGAAGAGCTTCATCTAAGAAAACTTCAGACGAAATAACTAGCTGACATCTCTCTTCGCTAGGAATCAATTTATTTCTATCCATGGATGTAGCGACATCTTACGACATTCATATAAAACTATAACCGTAACAAAATCGTAAAATACTAAGGCGATGTTTATTTATTTGCTTTCTGACTTCGCCCGGGTGAAATTATAAGTTCATTTACTGCCCGATCACACCGCCATCTAATGGGCTTATCAAGCAACGCGAGATTCACTAAACAGACACAAAAGTAAATTGAAATCCCTCCAGTTTAGAGTTTAGTTACATATACACGTGCCGTAATATATACATAAATATACAGTTATATATTGACTTGCAACTATTTTATTTAACAAATGATTCGTGTAATACAAAAAAGCGAATAGAATTTATAATTTGACAATTACAACAGAAAATTGGCAAACGTAGTGTAGGACGTCCTCAGGCACGGTAGAGTGACGATATACGCAAGGCGGGCAGGAGATGGATGCGAGTAGCCGGAGAAAGACCACAGTGGCGCGCACTGGGAGAGGCCTTTGTCCAGCAGTGGACAAAAATGGGCTGAAAATGAACAGAAAATAAATAAAATACTTTTATAAGTAAACGATAAGCTACTTATGGTCCAGGGTAGCGTTGCATTTTGGGCAGTGATTTTACGCTGACTGCTTGCCTTCTTTTTCTATTTATCTCGAAATATTTATAACTGAATGAAACGTCAGCTGGTGAACCCACGGTGGGTGTGGAATTGGCAGGTGAAAAAATAATAATAATTAAGTAATAGTACGCCAGCTCAAACTTTTTCCATTAATCATTCCAATCAACCACCATCAACATTATACTGAGCTGAAAAAAAAATCGAGATGGCCCAGTGGTTAGAACGCGTGCATCTTAACCGATGATTACGGGTTCAAACCCATGCAAGCACCGCTGCTTCATGTGCTTAATTTGTCTCTATAATTCATCTCGTGCTCAGCGGTGAAGGAAAACATCGTGAGGAAACCTGCATGTGACAAATTTCATAGAAATTCTGCCACATGTGTATTCCACCAACCCGTATTGGAACAGCGTGGTGGAATATGTTCCAAACCTTCTCCTCAAAGGGAGAGGAGGCCTTTAGCCCAACAGTGGGAATTTACAGGCTGTTGTTGTTGAAAAAAAATCGTCAGCTGCATCGTAGAGGGGGGGTTATGCGTCAGATGGTCGAATGAACTTGTAATAAAAAAAAATAAAGTCATAGTACGCCGGATGAAATTGAACTACGTGATTGTTGAAATAATTAAAAGTATAAAAATAACAATCAGCTGTAAGTAAAGGTAAAGATTATTCTAGCAATGGACAGAATCTTTCTCGATAAATTTTTGTTTCGTTTCATTTGTAACAAAATGGACGATATGAAATAAAATCGAGTGTAAAATAAAATGAACCCAAAGTAAAATGAAAGGTAATATAAAGAAATCGAAATATAGAAATAAAAAGATCGCAAAAGTTATTCGTTGTCAATTCACTATCGTCATCGTTCTCGAAACTCAAACTCAAACTCAAATTGCTTTATTCAATATAGAAGTATTTAACTTTCTTATTGATAGTCAATTGAAACAGTACCACCGGTTCGGAAAAGAAAATACCCTGACCTGAGAGGAACCGGTGAAATAAACTCAGCGGGTTTTTTTTGTCTCATGTATTATATAAACAATTTAAAAGAAATAAAATAGCCAGAAGGCGATAGTTTCATTCCCAAGGTATGCTATCAATCATAAACTCATTAATTGTATAATAACCTTTTGCACACAAGCGTTCCTTAATATATTTTTTTTTAATTTGGCAACAGAGGAATTTTGACGAACTGAACTGTCCTGCAGAAAATCGTTTTCCTCGTCTTGGTTAAGCTGAGCATGTGAATGATCAAAATTAGGCTACTAGAAAGCTGAAAAACAGTGTCACCGACCAAAATTCCATACCGCCAATATTTTCCTTGCTATCCGGTATACTGGTGACTACTGATAGGGGTACTTGATCTCCTTCGAGCCATTTTAAGACATATTGGCGTCGTTTTCTTCCCATTTCCAGTCCGTAAGTGTCAATTGTGAAGGATCTTGAAGGTGAGCATGGCTCCAAAGGTGGGCTACGTATGAGTGCGTCCGTTCGTTCGACAATGAGAACCGAAACTGATTATGTACGACAAAGATCCACACGGACAGGCAGATGCTGCTCTAAAATTTTAGGAGAAGAGGCTTAGGTGGCCGGACGTTCGTGTTATGGATTCAAGCAAGGCCAGAATGTATCGCAAAATATGTGCTTGAAAGCAAACAGCCTCACAGCAATACTCCAAAATTTTAAATCTTGACTTTGTCAGCCGACGGTCTTTCCTTCGCTACACAATCAGCTGATTGTTGTTTTAGTACTCAAAATTTTTTGAAGATCATGTAGTTAAATTTTGTACACCGGTTTTCATAAGTACGCCACTGATGTAGATTATAATTAATTTTCTATGTAGTCTTGGGTCCGGATATTTGTGGTACTATCCTACTATATTATGTCATTCGGTGTATTATAACGTTATTTTAGGTTTTTTTCTTACAATTCATGCAGCCAGCTGACGCATAATCCCCCTCCACGATGCAGCTGACGAATTTTTTTTGCTCAGTACATCAACTATTTATGGAAAAAGTTCCAGCCAGCGTACTATTACTTAATTTTTTTTTACCTCTTTCGCAGCCTCCTACATCCGCAACCCCCACTACTTGAGCAGCTGACGGTCGGTTCAGATATTAGTCATGTAAGATCAACTATCGACGTTAATATCAGCCGGCTTACTATGACTTTTGCATTTGCAACCCTACGCGGACCAGTATAAGTAAACGCAAAATTCTCTGAAGATTAAAAAATAGTAACTCATTGTGTTCATTACAATATATTTGTATATGTTATATATAAAAGACTTGGACGGATAAATGTACTAACTAATGGTGCTATATAGACATTGGTGATACGAGTATTGCCTTAAGAAATATATTGTACGGTAAAAATAATTTTGTTCCAAATGGTTGTATCTCAAGATACTCGTTTAACCTGAAACAATTTCTCTGTAAAACTGATTAGATAATAGTGATTTCTTCAGATCATGTTACTTTGTAACAAACCCACAGTAAGCAACTTAGTTTTCCGTTGGAACAAAGCATTGTTTTAAAATAATACTTCAAGATAAAACATCTTAATATAACTTATGTATTGGTATACATTTTAAGCTTACAGTATAGAAATATTTGTTTTATTTAATTAATTAATTCAAAAATTAGAATCGACTAATAATATATCAAATGATTTGCTACTATTAATTGTTATATATCCATAAATATAACAACAAAAAAACGTATTAATTAATTAATGATACAAATTTATATTGTACTTAATTTGGATTAAAACTTAGTACTGAGAAATTCTAGGAAGAAAGGTAATGATTACAATTTGAGACAGCTCTACGGTTTGAAGACAAGTGTTCTAAATGTGATGGCAATTAACAGCTAACGTACATATGTACATCGGAGTTTGTACGTATGTACGTTCGTTGTCAATTTTCGTCAGCATTTCACGAGAACGAATAATCAAGAATTAGTGTTATTCGAGGCACAAAACAAGCTCCTGATTGAATTTTTATGAAGATCTGGCAGTTGATTACGATGAAGGAGGTTTAAAGAAGAATTAAAAAGAGTGAGAAACAAAAAGAATAATAAGATTAAACAGAAAATAAAGAATAATGCATCTTTTGTGTATGTGTATAATGATAAAGAGTTATTATTATATAAATGATTATTTAATATAATATTTAAGGTTTAAAAAAGTATGTATGGTATGTCATATGATATTTATTTGTAACTGGGAATTGGAAATTGTTTTTCATGCAGACCTGTTACTAAAATGTAAAGATTAAAAGGGTTAAGACGCTATGATAGTTACCACTTTTAATTCAGTTTTTAACACCAGGTTTAATGAAAAATCATTTAATCCAAAATTAATTGAATCATTTACTAACTAACAATTTGAATAACTATCTATAAATAATAATAAATGTTACTCTTTATAAGAACTGTTTTCTGCCAGTAAAAGTCACGTCAAAATTGTTTCGGCTATTCCAGGGATTCACCAGAACAAACAGACAGACAGACAAATGTTACTTTTGTATATGTGCCGTGTATATACATATGTACACTCCAATTTTATTATATGTACAGATAATATTTGGAGTAATATTACCCTCTCACCTATCTGGTGACAGGAGGTCTAATTCATTTCTTGGAATTGTGATTCAACTTGCCATTCTACAATCAAGTCAGTCACTGCATAAACAATATGGGCTTAATGTTAATAATTCTTATGGTAATTTAATTAATTTTGATGTAGAGTAATGTAGGTTAGTTAATTAATTTTCGCTTAGCATTGCGACCTTACTGGACCAGAGTAGCGACAGGCAGAGAACAATGGAAGCAGTTTGAGGAGGCCTATGTCAAAAGACACACCGAACTGAGGGACATTTTATAACAACAACACAATTATATACATACAAATAACTTAATTGTTCGGAATAAAGGGCTGTAATAATAAATAATAAAATGTATGTTAATAAATTTAGAAGAAATTGTTAAAGACTTCTTGTGTACAACGATTATTTTACAATTAGTGAGTTCGTCTTGGAACTTTTTCTTGGCGAATTATTTTTAGTTTTCGAATTTATGTAAATCATAATAATTTGAGAAAAAAATAGCTCTTCCTGTTTAACAGATTTTCTCAAGTCAGGGTATTTCTTTTCAGATCCTATGGTAGTTTTTCATTTGACAATGAATAAATATAGTAGAATTTTATATGAATAATTAATAATTATAAAGTGAATAAGAATTAAAATGAATGTAATTTCAAATATAAATTATAAAAAAATATAAGACAAATGAAAAATTGTTTCTTTTATTTATGTCAGTCAAAAAAATCAATCAAAAAGTAACTCTACCTTCCTGTGACCTACACTTAAGCTAAACTATTACTGCTTGTAATATCTAAATTTTTTTCACCAGTTCTTCTCAACTTGTTACATAATTTTGTCAATAATAACAAAATGTATTTATTCATTATAGAGGTACCGTCAGCGAAAACGAGTACAATATTTGCAGATAGAGATACTATTATTATTAATTGTTTAGCGAATAATTATGTAATTAATACAGAATAGTAAATATTCAAAATATCGCAATAGAATATGTAACTTTAAATTATTTGTAAACTTTTATTTAATTTCATTTATATAAATTATTTATTAAATAAAAAAAATGATTACTGCAAGAAATTGTACTAAATTTTGTCCCTGCAACTTAGCAGCGCAGATAAAAATCGATGTATTTCAATTGTCTGAGCTTTGTATGGAAAAATACGAGATATTTATGAAAGTTGAAAGTCTTTTTGTCTGTATCATATTTCATTATAACATAACTGCAAATTGCGAGTTTTTCATTCAAATTAGTTCAGGAGCTCAGCCATAAGATCTTAACATACAGACACACAAAATAACTTTGTCATTTATTATAGATAGTACAAGTATATATTGGATACATATAACTATATTAATCATATATGTATATAATAAAGCAACAAATAAAAACAACATCAATCTGCGCCTTACAAGTGTTTATTATATCAACAAAAACCTATTTAAAAGAACAACAAGTCAATTAATAAGGATATGAATATTAAAAGTAACACATTAATTAGCCTCAATTAACATATTTATCAGAATAACCCTTTCGGTGCAACGCAAGGACCTCTGTACTTCACAATGAAATTATTATATTGAATGACTGTTAATTTCTTAGTTAGTTTTTTAATAACGGACGACTTCTACTATCTTTTTTTATGGAATAGCTTGGCGGAGCATATGGGCCACCTGATGGTAAGTGGTCACCATCACTCATAGACAATGACGTTGTAAGAAATATTAACTATTCCTTACATCGTCAATTCGCCACCAACCTTGGGAACTAAGATGGTATGTCCCTTGTTCCTGTAGTTACACTGACTCACTCACCCATCAAACCGGAACACAACAATACTGCGTACAGTTGTTTAGTGGTAAAATATCTGATGAGTGGGTGTTACCTTCCTAGCTGGGCTTGCACAAAGCCCTACCACCAAGAAATCTTTGTATCTCTATGCATTTTGTAAAATCTTTGTAAGTTTAGTTTATAGTAATATTATAAATGGAAAATTAACTGTACGCGATACAGATGTACGCCTAGTAGTTGGAACGTGTGCATCAAAATCAAAATCAAAATAAACTTTATTCAAGTAGGCTTTTATAAGCACTTTTAAATCGTCATTTTACAATTAAGTGAAGCTACCACCGGTTCGGAAAGTAGATTCTACCGAGAAGAACCGGCAAGAAACTCAGTAGTTACTCTTTTTTAACATTTAAAAAATACAACGTCATGTTAATTAAATACAATTATTTCAATTAATGTATCCTGCTTGGAAGTCAACAGGTATTAACTCCACGCTTTTTTATCATCTACAAAATCTTGTATCGAATAGTATGCTTTTTCTACCACTGTATTTTTAACAAACGATTTGAATTTACTAAACGGCAAAGTTAAAAATTTCTGCGGAATTTTATTATAGAAACGGATACCTTGCCCCAAGAAGGATCATCAAAAACATCCCGAAGAGAGTCTCTAGCTCCAAGATTATAAATAAACCGAATTGCTCTCTTTTGTAAAATAAAGACAGATTCCATCCATCTTTACCGATGGTTGCGGGTTCAAACCCAGGCAAGCACTAACGAAATTTCATGTGCTTAATTTGTGTTTATAATTCATCTAGTGCAAGGAAGACTTCGTAAGGAAACTTGCATGTCTAATTTCATAGAAATTCAGCCACATGTGTATTTCATTAAGCTCCATTGGAAACGGGTGGTGATTTTTTTTCCAAAAACCTTCTCCTTAAAAGGTCATAGCCTAGCAGTGGGAAATTTACAGGCTGTTTTTGCTGTTTTTGTTGTTGAGATATGCATGGAATAAAAAGGCTAAATTAATAATAAGCTAAAAGTATACGTACAAAAGTAAAATGTAAATATTCCACTGCTGGGTCATGGTTCAAGAGATTCGGAGTTTATTTCCCCACAAAGCAGATTGTTAAAAACGCACGTGGTATATTTTCATTAACTTTTTCTACATTGACTTGAGTGGTTGATTACCTTGAGTGGCGTACCCATAAAAACGGGCGTACACAGTACTAGTCCACTGGTGTCGTCAAAATGTAGTACAAATTTAAATTAAACATATGATATTAGGGAATCTTCCGCAATCTTCAACCTGAAATCTCAGTTTAGGTTTCTAGTTTTCTCAACTCAGACTATTCGGGATTTGTTACCAAAAATTTTAGGAAAAACCCGACGTACATCATAGATGCTACTTTCCCTTGAAACAGTATAAATACTTGACTATAATAATATCAATTAACATTACAAATTACAAATATACAATAATAATAATAATCAGCGTTGTCACGGAAATTATCGTGTGACGGGTAAACAATGGTCAAAGTTTACCGAGAGATAGTAAGGTAAATGATCTTTGTCGCAGGAAAACATCTTTAACTAATAATACATACTTTTAAAATTATTTCATTATTCGAATTATTATATGCTGACTTTTAGCAGTGATGGCCCAGTGGTTAGAACGCGTGCATTACTATATATTTAACCAATGATTACGGGTTCAAACCCAAGCAAGCACCACTGAATATTCACGTGCTTAATTTGTGTTTATAATTCATTTAATGCTTGGCGGTGAAGGAAAACATCGCGAGGAAACTTGCATGTGTCTAATTTCATAGAAATTCTGCAACATGTGTATTCCACCTAACCGCATTGGAAAAGCGTGCTGGAATATGTTCCAAACCTTCTCAAAGGAAGAGGAGGTCTTAGCACAGCAGTGGGAAATTTACAGGCTGTTGTTGTTGTTTGTTGTTGTGACATTTAACGAGAATTGATTCTTAAAATGGATCAAATCTTATAAGGAATTGGAGTCAGTCTTTCTTATCTCACGGATTTGAAATTATTTATTCTCAGTTCCGAGAACGTTACATTTTGTTGACAAACATGACCTGATCCTACATTCAATATTTGCTCCAAGCGACGTAGTTCATCGGTCAAGGCAATAAACATGAGTCTTTTTACATAAAAACTTTTCTTATGATTTTTTTTTTCAAAAGAAATTTTTCATATCTCTGAATCAAGTAAGTATAGTAAGTCATACAATTATGTTATGGCTTTTCTGTAGTATGGTGAAAATTTTATATAAGAAGAGACTTGAATATACGTTGAAGTGACAACACATATATAATATATGTAGTATATTAACACACATAAGATACATAAATATGAAAAGACTAACAAGTATAATTCTTGCCTATTAAAATTTATTTTTAATATAAAGCTACTAACAGTTCCATATAAAATCTATTTTTATAATTTTCAAATGAAAATTATATAAAACAACTTACCCATCCCAGCTTGGCAAGTACGCTGGTAATTATAATTTATATCTCACAATTAGAAATAATGTACCAGTGGAGAAAAGGTAAATTTCGATTATTGAATCTTTCTACTGAGGAAAAAATGTAGATTTTGATCATTAGTTCCGAAGACTCAGGTTTAATCACTAAAATCGTGTATGCTTAAATTGTCTACTTAAAGAAAACTATTGATACAAATACTAAATGTTGATTTATAACTACATAATAATTTGAATAGGACTTGACTTCTATGAGATCTCAAAACTTTTTACGATGGAAAGACTGCAGCGAGAGGCTTGGCTTTTTTTTACAGTTAATGTGATTACAATGTTGCATGCACTAAACAGTGAAGTTTTTAGACTTTTTAGTAGCCACATACAATTTTCTCAATGAAACATACAAACCCAAAAAAAATCATGTTTAAGAAGATTTGTGCGAGCCTTTTAAGTAATATACTATAAATGCGTGTACGTATATATTCTCATATTCAAAAAAAAATATATTTAAATAAATAAGTTTTTTTTTAAATTGTCTGTCATGCCGGATTTGAACTTATAACCTGTAATTACGATCTACGAGTTCTCCGCACTACTCCGACTACATGTACAAATGAGTACCTATTTATAAAAAGATAAGAAAGTTCAAACACTCATTATATTAAATATACAATATTCATAATGTAAAACTCAAATACGAGTACACGGTATAAACAATACCTATTTGTTGTATTATAATAAGAAAAATAGTATTAATAATAATGTAATAAATATTGGTAGATTCTATTTTCAAATTAAATCATTATCATCATTCAATGTACATTAATAATAAATAAATAAATATGAGACAACATCACATACATTACTCTGATCCCAAAGTAATTACCTAAAGCGCTTGTGTTATGGAAAATCAGAAGTAACGACGGTACCACAAACACCCACGCAACATAGAAAACTAATGAACTTTTCCTCAATCGACTCGGCCGAGAATCGTGGCCGGAATTTCGGGCATACCCATGAAACACACATAGTGCTGAATGAGCACACATTACTCGATCATGGGATTGATCATAACAATGACGTCATAACAACCTTCTAATAAAAAGAGACCAAAGGAATCGAAATATAACTCAAAACTAACGATCCAAAATAGAGAATAGGCCTAATAAAACAGAATGGCAATAAGAAAAAAACAATTATGAAAGATGTAATTAAAATTTTAATACCAAAATTTAGTTTATCAAGCACTTCAATAAATAAGTCTTAATGTAAAAACTACTACATAGAAATTGAAGATATAAAAACCTAAAACATCGTAGAAGGCCTTTGTGCAAGCGTCAGTACCCTCCATTTATCAGATATCCTACCGCCAGGTAGCAGTACTTAGTATTCTTGTGCTGAAAGGTATTTCTTACAGTATCAATGTCTAAGTGTTGTGGTAACCGCTTACCACCAGGCGGCCCATTCGCTCGTCCTGTATTAAAATAAAATGACTAAATCAAAATATTTTTTATCCAACTAAGGTATTACAATCTACTTACAATCAGCTATAATTGGTACCTATAGATCAACTTCTACAACGATACACTAGATAGTCGCTACACTGGCTTACACTCATTTCACAGAAAAATATAAACCCGGAGAATTATTTTTCGTTTAATTTTGTATTTGCTTTTGTAGCTGCACTTTAATATTCGGCTTTCAACAATTGACTTTTTTATAATCTGAAATATCTTATCTTACAGGTATTTAATGATCTTCATAAGCATGTAGTTTTAGATCTAAGCCTGCACAAAGTAAGCAGTAAAATTATTCTTCTACGAGAAGCATGGAAGTTTAACTTCTAAATAAATTAATTATTTTCAATTAAACATATGAAACAATATTAAACCACTTCGCACTTACATGCACATTGTATAGCTACTATCTGATTATTTTATAGGAAGTTACTAAATTTAAATAAAGTTACTATAAATATTTTTGATTTATGTTAAATGTGTAGCATAATTATGTTAATTTTATTATTATAAATAAAAATGCGTAAGCAATATCAAAGGTCAACAGAAATTACATTTCAGCCAGAGATAACTGCACGTCGAACTGACATGACACTTGTTTGAAGGAATTACATGGAAAGAGCATATATACTTATAAAGGCAAACGGTTTAGTATATAAAACTGTATATAAGGACAATCAGAGAAGGTTTAAGTACATATGACGACCTCCATGATCGAGTGTACATCGGTTTTCATGGGTACGCAACTCAGAGATTACCATAAGTTTTCTATGTTATCTTAGGTCTGGGTATTTATGGTCGTTACTTCTGATTTTCCATAACACAAGTGCTATAACTACTTTCATTGGGATCAGGATAATGTATGTGATGTTGTCTCATATTTATATTTATATATAAACTGCATAGCGCAGTTTTACCACATTTAAATTCAGACAATTGACATGGGAAGACATTATGTTCTCGTAATAATTGAAATCCAAATGATTGTACAAGCAAAGTCATTGCACAATAATCGTCTTTATTTTCGTATTTACTACCTAATTTTAAATTCCCTATGGTATCTTCAATGTAATGTATATATAATCAACTAACACAGAGTTCACAGAGAGAGGTTGACTTGATTCTAGTAATGCATTCGATACTATATACTTACACACTCTACGGTCGTTCCTCGAGATAGCTTTTTGGACCCTCTTTTATTTTCTCTGTATATTCATATCATATTTTGTCTCTCAAAACTTTTCTAATAATTCTTAGAAAACATTCTGACTGTCCAGTTTTATTAAACAAAGATCGAAGATTATCTCTACAAATATGATCACATAATTAATCATTTTATTGTTCTCTCTAATAACGCTATTACTAGGCAAAAGAAAGAATTCCTGGATCATACAATTATTATTTAAGGTTGTTTGTTATCTACTATGTGTATATCTATGCATGTGGGCATAAGCACAAAACCAATTCCTAAATGGAGAAAAGACTTTAGTCTAGAATTATGACTTTTGCAGGCTTTGACCTTACTACATTGATCGGATATTCCCACCCTAATAATTATAAATAGTGATTAAAAATCCAAAAAGTTAGTACGAGTACATTTAACCATAATCTCAAACATAAAAGAGCTCGGATTGTCTGCGACCTTTATTAATGATACATGTTTCATCCTGTCTAAGCATATTTATTAGACTATTTAAAATTTGAAATCAACTTAAAGAAATCTAAGTTAAAAGTCAAAAATCTTTATTCAACGTAGCAACATTACAATTAAGTGTCAAAATGTCCACTAGTTTTGAAACAAACACCTCAAATTCCAGAATAACCGGTGATAGAAACTCAGAATAATAAATAGTTTCCACTTCAAGGACATTCGTTCCACATGCCAACATTTTCTTAACCTCTTGCAAATAAACTTTATCAATGTAAAAGGCCAAAGTCAACATTGTAGTTTGCTAACTTGCATTAAATTATCAATAATAGCGGATGCTAGCTATCGTGCACGTGGAATTGGCTTCCAATTGAGAATGATTCACTAACAAATCAAACTATTTTATTGAAAAGTTACTTTTCTGGATCGTTTTTTACTTATTTAGCTTCTACCGTGTTTAAAATAAGTGTTATTTTTGTCTGTATATTATGTATTTTATTTGGTGGTAGCGCTTTGTGTAAGCCCGTCTGGGTAGGTACCACCCACTCATCGGTTACCGCCTTTCTACCGCCAAATAACAGTACTCAGTATTGTTGTGTTCCGGTTTGAAGGGTAAGTGAACCAGTGTAACTACAGGCACAATGGACATAATATCTTAGTTCCCAAGGTTGGTAGCACATTGACGATGTAAGGAATAGTTAATATTTCTTACAGCGTCATTGTCTATGGGTGATGGTGACCACTTACCATCAGGTGGCCCATATGCTCGTTCGTCAACCTATACCATAAAAAAAAAGAAAAAAAAGTATTACAACAGATTTTTTTATAGAGCGATCATAATCTTTTTTGTATTGTGTGGTCGATTAAAGCTTAAAGAAATCGAACCTCAATTTTACGGGACATTTCTATTAGTGTGTTGAAGGAATTTGTAATGGTTTCATTAGAAGCATAGTTATGGAATAATTTTTCCAGTTCAATATTGGCATTTTTTCTTTGCAATTTTTTTTCATTCAAAATATTCCCGATATACACCATATCTTTCTTGATGTTGGGCTTTTGTGCATGATCGTCTGATTACCCACTCGATAGGTATTCTGTCGCCAAATAGGAATTTTGTATTAGTGTGTTCCGGTTCGTAACTACAGGTACAAAGGACATAACATCTTAGTTCCCAATGTTGGCGGCGTATTGGTGATGAAAGGTATGGTTAATATTACATGTAACATAAATATCTGTGGGCGGTGGTGACACCTTAAAATCATCATTATCATCATCATCATCATCAGCAGCAGTCCATGTTTGTCCACTGCTAGACATAGACCTCTCCTAATGTACGCCACTGTGGTCTTTCTTTCAGCAGTTTTAATATCAGGCGTATTTACCTTTCTACGTACTTATACGTAATGAACAAACATCAAGAAGCGTCTGTCATTATTGTTATTTCTTTATTTCTTAAATATACTCTATAGCTCAGGTACAGATTGTTAATTTGTATGAACTATTTATAATAAATGATAATGCACAATAATTTGTTTATGCAGAATATAGTTCCTGAAACTACCATTGTTTTCTTAAAAGATTTTATCTAAATAGCGATAACCCCGAGCGAGCACAGTGGACACATGTGTGTTGTAACTGTAAATCAATACTAATATAAGAAGAAAGAGGAAACGTTCTAGAATTTCTAGTTATGAAAACGTATATTTTCCCATTTATGTTGGGATAGTTATTCAAAAATCTTCCTTAAAAGTGTAACATCAGTTTATTGCCCAGAGAAATTGAATTGATGCTGACAATTTTCCTCTCGTGCCACGCGGTCAAGTTTTATACAGTTACAATTTTGAATTATTTTTATGTTAATTTTTACATTTAATAAATATATTTTACATTAAACAGAAGCATAAATACCGATTCCAATGTCTCTAATATAAAACATTCAAACAAAAATACATTAATAATTTTACCCTATTAGTGATGAATTTTCAAAAACACCTTTGCCTTTTACTCATAAATAAAAGCCTTAAAACCAAATCCCATATTTCTAACGTCTAAAACCTTACTAACTTATTTATCTCCTTTAGAAGATTATTTTTGAAATATTCTCTACGCTTTATAAATAATTCCTGTGAAAAATTTCATTCTATGAGACCCACTGGTAAATACCATATTCTATGCCCAAATAATATTGTTATATCTCACTTTAAAGGGTGAATGAGTCAGTAATCTACAGGCACAAGGGGCAACCATCTTAGTTCCCAAACATAGTTTGGCATTGGTGTCGTAAGGCATTTTTTGTTTTGTCAATGTCTAGAAGCAATTACTTCTTACCATCAGATGATCCATAAGCCCCTCCACTTGCCCCTTTTTTAAAATAAAGAAGGGAGGAATAAGTGTTTAACTAAACACCTAAACAAAGTATATATAAGTAGTGCCGATATAAATAATTTTCATATCCCTCGCTTCGAACAAAAGCATCTTAAGTTCAACGCGCTTTTAAAATAAACAATATTATCATACAACATTATAACTCTATTTAATTCACGCAATAATCACCTTTAATTATATATTAATAGACATCACATTGCCATGATAATCTCTATCAGTAGTGATGTAACGGTGAATAATTTTTGGTTTCTGAACTTCAATGATAAAGTTATCTAAAGTTAAGCACGAAATGTATACCTAATTGAAAGTATTTCTTGTTAGCAACATGTGGATATTAGGTATTTATAATCGACAGTATGATTGTCTAATTTGGACGGTCTCTTAGCGTCTCTGAGACGTGTTACGTAAGGTAAATGTCCCTCTGAAGGTCAAATCTCTTCTTCCTTTTAGAAGCTTCATCCACCACACTTTTTTATATACATTAAAAAACGGGTCAGTGGTTTAGCCATCAAAATCAACGACGGTTTCCACTAGTTTATTTCACTATAAAACATATAAAACTAAATTTCAAAAAGAAGATAGTATAAATCCGATAAAATCAAAATATACTTTAATGAAGTAGGCTTTTCAAGCTCGTTCAAAGCGTCATTTATCAACTATATGAAGTAAAGGAAAGTAGATACTACCGAGAAGAAAAAGAAACTCAGTAGTTACTCTTTTTCAACAATTAAAAATATAGTCATGTTAGTTAAATACATTTATATATGTATGTATTATATCCTCCCTGGAAGTCAACAAGTACTAATTCTACGCTTTTTGTCGTATATAGTATCAAAAATAACAAACAGACAGACAGAAATAATAGACAGCCAAAGTTACTTTCGTGTTTGTAATATTAATATAGATTACAAATAAACAATAGTACAGTACTGACCAAGAACATTTATTGCTTGGTCTTAAGCCCTTACGTAGAACGAGTAAATACGTCATGATTTATGATGCTAATGATCTATTATCGAGGAGATTAAAGATTAAGATAATAATTAACTAATGGGATTACTTCTAAAACCATTAAAAAAAGTATTTGTTTTATAAAAACAAAATTGAAAATAAGGGATGATTTATAAAAACAATCTATTATTACTGGTAGTAGTAGTCTTATCGCTAAATAGAAAAGGACAGCAAATCTGCACTCGACGGATTTCAGACACAAGACCTACAGCTTTTTATACTTCAAGATGGAAGGGCCTAAGGGCAATCAACTTGTACAGTCAGGTATCAGTATCAGCCCTGAAAATCTATCGACAAAAAACCTCACTTTTGGGTAGTCAGGTTCGATCATCAACTTATATCCTCAGCATATATAGCCTTAAAAACTACGAACACATTGGTTATGAAGTATATCTTCTTTTTTAATTTAATTGACAACATCCACGCGCTCACAGTTGCCCGTGCCTTTTTTACATTTATACATTTTGGCGTTTTATATTTTTACCTAACATCAGCAGATGTTCATTGGCTTATACATACTTTATTTAATTTTTACAAGTTTAGTTTTTTTAGCAATCAGGAAAGTGGACTAGCCGTTCTGCCAACATTGTAAATGGTCTGCCTATGGATTTTCTTTCCATCCCCAATGCTTCACAAACCTAGGTAATTATGATATTGTCCTTAGTGCCCATAGTTACCCTGTATCACCTTCAAACCGGATTACAATAATAATAAGAATTGCTGTTTGGCGGTATTAATTCTAATGAGCAGTTGTGATACTGATACAAAACCCTTGATAATAAAAGGATATATAAAGGAAACATACCCAAATGAGAAACAAATCTTTAACAATTTTGGGTTAAGAAACAGATTAAAGAACAATTTATTACTATAAACAATAGTTAATTACAGTAATGACCGGTTTACCACAACAAAAGAGGTATAATATTTTTTAAAGAGAACAATAAAGATTAGATTTTTCAGGTAAGTTCCTTGCTATGAATGAGTCGTACATCTGAACTTAAGAAGAATAATATTTTTGTACGTGACTCCAGTCACGCTCAGAGCAAGCTTTATGGATCAATAGTTAAAATCAAAATATACTTCATTCAAGTAGGCTTTTACAAGTACTATATTAAATGAAGTTACCACTGTTTCGGTATGTAGATTCTACACAGAAGAGCTAGCAAGGAACTTATTAATTACTTTTTTCAACGTTTAAAAATACAGTCTTGTTAGATACAATTATTTATGTATGTAATGTATCTTGCCTGGAAGAAGTAGAGTATCGACTGGTATGTTTCATATGGCTTAAGAAAGCGTGAATATATTTTGAAGTGGAAATAAGTTACAGCCTGTTAATTTCACGTTTTTAAATCAATACGTTTTATTACACTGCACTGGCATGATGTTTCACTCCCGAACAGGCAATCCCATGTCCGAAGGGCTGCCAAAGACCGACTGTTACCGAGCGTTAAGAAGCAATCGAGCCTTAAGTCTTGAACACACAACCAGCTATTTTTTAACATAATTTGTTCCTTTTACTTGGTGGTAGGGCTCTGTGCAAGCCCGTCTGAGTAGGTACCACCCACTCATCAGTTTTTCTACCGCCAAATAACAGTACTCAGTATTGTTGTGTTCCGGTTTGAAGGGTGAGGGAGCCAGTGTAACTACAGGTACAAGGAACATAACATCTTAGTTCCCAAGGTTGGTAGCACATTGACGATGTAAGGAATAGTTAATATTTCTTACAGCGTCATTGTATATACGTGATGGTGACCACTTACCATCAGGTGGCCCATATGCTCGTCCGCCAACCTATACCAAAAAACAAAAAAAACCTTAACTATAGTTACATGGACTTAATCTCTTCAAGCCACTACATAACAATCCTAACATAGTATGTACAGAATTAGAATATTTGATTAATGGAAGATACCTACCTAGATGCGCTTGCACAAAGCCCTTCCACGAAGTTAACTTACTCGATATTATATAATGTAGGTGTATAAAAATACTAGCATAGATTTTCATATCTCTTTAATGATTTTAAAAGCTGTTCGAATTCCAAATTAAATAAATACATAGCTATGATATATTATGATAATATTTTTGTAACTATGAACGTAATACAATTCTATGATCGACCTCTGACTCAATCGTTATCTTCAATAAACAATATACAAGTTTTATAAGAAAACTATATGTTACAAGAAATACTTCTTGAGGTATAAAATGTCAAGGTCATAATTTACTGCAACGTTTTTACATGTAACGTTTCAAAGTATGTAATAAGGCACTAGTAGGAACACTACATCATAATAATTTTGTTTGGTAGAAGATTGATGTCAAATTAAAACCACAGATAACAACAAAAATCTATATTATTTTTATTTTTTCTAAGTTCTTGGACTGGGAAAGGCCGAACGAAAAGAACGCAACCTGTAAACATGCGCCAACGAAATTATACTGCCTCAATCACCCTTCAAATCAAAACACATAATTACTAAGTAAAATGGACCAAAATAATGATGAGCGATATCTGCCATGCCATAAAGGCTTGCATATAACCCTGCCAAGTAAATGATATAAATATTTTTTTTACTTTACACTTAATTGTTGATAGAGAAAGCAAGAAACTACCAATATAAGTGGCTAAAATCTATATCATTTAAATTGTTGTCAATCTCCATTTAAAATGTCAGAATTTTTAAACTTTAAACTTGAACTGGTTTTCTATCACAAAGAAAAATAAACATAACTAATAATTTTACTGATAATTCGAGAATATTTAATAAGACAATCAATTGTACGTCCGTTTGTTGAAATATATATCAGTTGTGTTAATTAGATAAATAATCAATATGTCCGGGAAAGAATTATATCGATAGTTAATTCGTTTTGTGATTGAAATCACTATTGTATTTTTTTATTTATTTTTTTCATACTAAGACAATATTGCTAGGTATATCCGTTCTTTTCGTTGTATATTATTCCAATTTTAAACTGGAAGATTACATGTTGTTCGGTTTTGTGTAGATAATTCGAATTTCAAACGCTGATTGGTCAATAGATGGCGCTGCATCTATAAAAGCGTGAGAGGAACGCTCAGGAATGCATTTGCCATCCAGACGTGGTGGTATATCGACGTCTTCAAAGTATTTTAGTATAAGTTAATTGATAGACTGATAAAAATATTAGTGAATTTTTAACCCCGCGACAATGGGGACCTCTAGTATAAGTTTTAGCATTTTTAGTGTTATATTACTACTAACAGTTTTGTGGACCCCAGCTCACTCCAACGGTAAGTTTTACCCTTTGTTTATATTTATTTAAAAATCGATTAAAACATTTATACTCGATTCATATAATTATATATTATTTAATATATCATTGATATTGTATATTAATAACATATTTCTGTATGAAAACGTTATAAATTAGAAAACTTTAATTCTACTTTAAATTCAATTTTCAACTACATATGACTTTATTCATATAAAGCAAAATTTTTCTTGAAAATACTCTTTGTCTGGACCAAAGCTCTTTCAGCCTCTTTCAGACTTCTTGGATCACAAATTAATTAGTGGTTTTGGTTTTTGTTTATTTTTTTGTTGTATAATTAAGTATAAAATAAAGACAAACGGAAAAAAGAACCCAGATCGAACTTAGGCATCGCAATTTTATTTATATAATATAAAAGCATGTTTAGATATAATTTAAAATATGAAATTATAGATGTATAGTTCCAATGTCTTTGAAATTTTATTCTTTTGTCATTTAATGAAACCTAATTGATTATTTTACTGAATAAAATTGCTTTAGAAACTATCAAGATCAAAGATTAAATCTGAGTATATCAACTTAACTCTAGAAATTAACACTATTCAATTAACAATTTATTACTTTTGAAATGTTATTTTATAAGATCAAGCAATGACAACGGATATTCTACAGAAGAGCAGCAAGAAGTTCAATTAACAAATAAAAAAATACTTTTTTTTAAATTAAGAATAATTTAAAGTACAGGTTTTTAAAAGTTGTCGCTATGCCTTCGTGGTAAATGATGGTAGATCGTAGTTTATGACATGTAGGTTTTCTGGTTATACGAAATGTATTTTAGACAGAATTTCGAGACATGACAGAATTTTAATGTGCACGTTCGAACCGCTGGTTTAAGATGGCGCTCATAAAATATGTATTCAGATATGTTTATAAAGAAACAAACACCGGATCTTATTCACACTTATCATATAGATACAAAGAACTATTGTAACTTAAGTGTGTGGCGCAATGGCTAACGTGCTTGGCGATGTAAATTCGCAGGTTCGAACCTGACCAAGAATATGGACGAGAACCAGTTTAATTAAGGATTACATAGTAGTTAGTTACATTCCTAAAATGGGGCAGTACAACCATCCTTGTTTTTATATATGAGCACAGATATCAGTATCTTCTCTGCTCTTCTTTATTTGCCTTTCTTTTTTTGCCTTAATTCTGGTGGTAGATGATAGAAGCAGTACAGTTATTGTATATAATAGTTGTCAGGATTCATTTTGGTCGAATTTAAACCATATACATTATTGCAAACACGAGGGATCTTTGATATTATTTTACCTTTAAGTTCATGAGTTATTCTTGGTTAAGGTTATCATATACGATACATACATACATATAACACAATAATAATCACGTAGATATAGAGTTCTTAGGTCAATTGTTCTTGTAAATATTTGTTCCCGTAGCAAGATCCTGCTTACAATCTTAAATGTATTATTCTTAAATCTAGATAAAGCCCGATGCGGTTCAGTTGTTAGAACATATCGGTCGTGGGTTCAATATGACTCAAGAAAAGTGAAGAAACCTATTGGATAAAATCAACTACATTTACCTTTAAGTAAATTCAATGAATGAGTAAATGATTCTAAAAAAAAAAAGAAAATTAAAAAAAAAAAATTCTAACCGATATGGCTGAACCGATTTTGACCAAACATTCCCTGTTAGATAGATAATATTTTAAAGTATATCTTAAACTATTTTCAGTACAAATTAATTAGGACTCCATTGGACAAATTTAAACAAAGAAAATATTTTCTTCTAACAGGACAGTCAAGTTTAAAAATGTTAGTTTAATAGTACACTTTATAAGCACCTGAGCTACATCGCTTATTAATAATGTAAATTTAATATAAATAAGCGATATAATCTTTCGGATTAACTGCTGAGATTTGCAGATACTAAACCATGAAAGTTGGTAAAATTTCATACAATACTTAGCAAATAATTCTAAAGGAAAAAGTCCGTTATAAAAGCGCTCAAGGTACCTAGAACGATAACGGTATCTGAGGTCAGAGTTATGGTTTATCTCGTATTGCCAATTAGGTATGTGAAATTATCATCTTATTGGTAACAATAATATCACTTCAATGGAAAATATGTATTTTAATCATATTTTATTTTATTGGTAACGACACTTATAACCACTTCAGGAATTTTTCGTTTATTCAACAGATTTTTCGAATTTCCAAAACTATGATAGGTTTTGTTTTGATTTAATGTCATTGTTACGTCTGTTCGTATATTTGACATTTGTCTTACTTAACACAGCTATAGCGCCGTTCTTTATCCCGCCATCTTTAATTCTTTGATAAATCAAGAACCCTCTTTAATTTTGTGCTCATCTACCGCTGAAATTCTTTAAAATAAGACCACAGCCAAATTTTTCATGTTCCGCCATCGTCCATAAACACTGACAAAAAAACTTACGTTATTAATAAAATAGGTAACTGCTGATTTGATTTGATGCTGATTAAATGCGGCATAAACAGAGACAAATAGATTAATAGATAGATAGATTTCAAACGAAGATTATAGACTCGAATATTCCTCTATTGTTCATCTTATGTGAACTGCTTAAAATTTGTCAACTTGTAAGACGTTGATAAAAAAAGAGAGAAATCAAATCGTTTCCTTTAAAATTCGATCCTTAGTCCAATATTGGACACGTAAATCTCGATCACTTTAAGTTTATAATAAAAAAATAATGTATTCTGTAGGTAGGTAGGGTTAAACCTTTCCTATGATCAAAATGTAAAATTGGATAGAATTGATACTTGGACCACGTTGTCCGTCAAATAATGATGCCAAAATATAAACACAAATTGACATACATGAAAACCGTATATGGACTAACCATTTCAGATGTATGAATTTCGTATGAAATGACATCAAATTTGTGTAAAAAATGATCTCAAAAACTTTGACCTTGAACGAGGCAAGTTCATTACACAAATGTATGATTAGAATATTAAAGAATCTCCTTGACAGTGAATATTCGCAATTACTGATAACGCCGAAGCGCTGTCACCTCTGACCGTTTTATCTTGAGTGTCTTTGTTATAAGCTCTTCATTGTATATCAAATTACACAAAACAAGATAAATAATACTTTAAAGTATATAATTAGTGAGTGTTGTATATATAATATTAACTAACACGCAAATATTTTTAAATTTTTTAACTGACGGAACCCACATGTAAGGAAAAGCGTTATCTAAGCAACCTTTCTCTTTCTTTCTCTTGCACTCTCTTTTCCTTTTATACAGTTGAACATAATATTATTGGAACCTTTTTTTAATGTTTAAATTCACGAAATTGTTAGTAACAATTTGGTTAACTTATTTCATTGTGTATGTTATTTAATACTTACTATACATATATCGAAATCAACTTAAGCCCAACTGGATGTCCAAATTCCCCCCTTTTTATGGCATATGTCGACGGACTGACATGAGCCACGCGCTCATAATTTGTATTTAAAACTTTATATTAATTTACTCCGAGAACAGAGTGTACTTTGAATCCTGGACCTCAATATAAAGCTAGCAACTTAGTCCAATAATTATTATTTTACATGCTAAGCAAAATGCCGAGGTGGCCCAGAGGTTAGAACGCGTGCATCTTAACCGATGATTGCGAGGTCAAACCCAGGCAAGCACCACTGAATATTCATGTGCTTAATTTGTTTTTATAATTCATCTCATGCTTGATGGTGAAGGAAAACATCGTGAGGAAACCTGCATGTGTCTAATTACGTATTCTAACCCCCATTGAAGCAGCGTGGTAGAATATATTTCTAACCTTCGCCTCAAAGCGAGAGGAGACTTTAGCCCAATAGTGGGAAAGTTACAGGCTGTTGTTGTTGTTGTTGTTTGTTGTATGCAAATGATAGTACGTCGTGTACAATTTCCCACGTCCGATAATGTCGAGCGACGGACGACAACGAGTATGTCAGTTAATTTGTCAATGATCTAATCTACTAAACGGGTGCATCCGTATACAATTGCTTGTAAATAAAACTTTATTGAGTATGCAATTTCATAAAAAAAAATTAATGACTGTAATTTGATATTAAGAATATCAGTAAGTGTTTCATACTTCCTTACTAATATAAATATTATTATCTCTCTAGTATGTATGGTTGTTTGTTATTCTTTACACTGAAACTGCTGCTTGGGTTTTGATGACACTTTACAATAATATAGCTTATACATCAGAATAACACATAGGTTATAATTTATAAAGATTCTGTGAATAATACATGAAACCTAATCCCTAATACGAGAGCTAAGCCGCGGAATAAAGCTAGTCTTACATATTTTGATCCATTCAAAATAAAATTATGTTGTCTAGTTCTAAAAGAGCCAATATCATATATAGAGTCATAACCCTTACTTTCGATAATCAGATCAAAAATATGATGTGTTAAACTTACATCGTTTTAGCATAATTTAAGTTAATTATTTTAAATAACATGTTAATGTGGACGATATTTTCTTGAAAATAAATACACTTTGACACTTTTGACACCAGGGCACAGAATCTTAAAGGACATTTGGACATTTTATAGTAATTTTTTGTATGTCTTTATTAAAGCATGTTTATTGGTAAGGGGAAGTTTTTACTGACTAAAGTATGTAAGGATTTGTTACTAGCGAAAGGGTTATGCGTTCTTTTAAAAGTAAAAATAATTTAATATAAAGGACTTTTAATTAAAAAAAATGTACTAAATCAATATACATAAAACTTATACCAAGAAATGTAACATATTATAGACGTATCTGAATTTAATATGCTTTAAGTTTGACGTACCGTATAAATCCAAGTTGCTTAGCGACTTAAAGTAATTTAGTTTCTATAGTAAAAAATATTTTTAATCCCAGTTGAAAAATCAATACACGAATTAAATTTTGTATTGCAATACAAACGTGTAGACGAGTCTTATGTTCTTGATTTATAAAATTATAGTCGATAAATCGAGAGGGGCCCGAATACAACGATAAAGACAATCGGGTCCCCTACAATTTAAATAAATTGGGTAATCAGACCTCAATGTTGTACTGAGGGATCACGTGATAAACATATGAGATACATTTGGACCTTACTTTTTTGCTAGATCTAGAATATTAGATGTAGAGACACTGTAAATCAAGCTTCATATCAACTGATATACTTTTTGGAATAGAACTCTCCAGAATTAAAAGAAAAGCTTCTTGTACTGGAAATTTTTGAATGACAAATGTTAATAAAATACTTGATTATTTTCTATTGGTAAACTTTAAACAATGATAAAAATTGCAATTGGTGAAAATAGAGCAACGATGAAAAATATTGTATTGGTAGTTTGTGCAAGCTCGCCTGATTGGGTACTATCCACACACAAGGTCATCACTCCAAACAGCAATGGATACTATTGTTATTACAGTCTGAAAAGTAAGTAACAGGCATAAGGAACATAACATCTCTGATCCCAAGTTTAGTAGGATATTAGTGAAGTTGGCAATGTTTATTTCCTACAGAACCAACCAGCAGCAATTCGCACATTTTCAAAAATCCTTGGACTTAAACAGGGGGCCTTAAAATTTGCAGCATAATTATTTAGCTACTAAACCAATAAAGCAATAGAAATATTATGTCACATGTACACGATAAATGAAATAGAGTTAATCTTCCACAAATACAATCTGAACTTTGCCACTATGATAATGATGATTCATATTTTCATATATGTAGCTCGAAATGATCCGAACGTGTATCAATACTATGTTGTAATATTCCTAATGTACCTTGAACCTTTAGAGTAAATATTTACATAAGATATTATTTATTATTCTAATTAATATTGAATTGAGTGTTTTATTTATATCAAGTAAATATGCGTTAACATCGGATATCTAACTAGGAGCATTTCTTTAGTCATTTGTATATTCAAATTCCACAGATAATTTTAATTTTAACTTAAAGGGAAGATCTTTAAGACCATGATCAGACCTGCTGTTCTATTTGGATTAGAGTGTTGGGCTACAAAAGGCATGACTGAAAGACAGTTGCATGTTGCGGAGATGAGAATGCTAAGAGGAATTTGTGGTGTTACGCAAATGGATAGAGTAAGGAATGAGTACATAAGAGGAAGTTTGAAAGTGACACCGATAGCCGAGAAGTTATGTGGAAGGCGGCTATCATGGTATGGGCATGTAATGCGGAGGAATGAGGGACATATTGTGAGGAAGGTCTTGAGCATGGATGTAGGTGGATATAGAGGTAGAGGACGATCAAGGAAACGATGGATGGATTGTGTGAAAGATGATATGGTTGGAAAGAATGTTACTTGTAAGATGACGTCTGATAGAGATGTATGGAAGGAGAAGACATGCTGCGCCGACCCCAAATAAAATCGGGATAAATGCAGGAGGATGATGAGATAATTTTAACCTTACCGATTCATAAATTCAAATTATTTGTTTAAAAGATAAACGTTAATAAAAAAGTATATAATTCAATACTGGATTTTATAGACGATAGAATAGCGTGGAGCTAATAAATGTTGATTTTCAGGATATGTATATTATATTTGTATTTAAATAATATAGTATTTGTATTTGACTAATATAACTTTTTATTTTAAGTATTGCAAAGACTAACTTCTGAGTTGCCATTTCTCTCGTTGTAGGTTTTATTTGTAACATATACATATATCCTTGAGGTCCACACTTGATTCATACCAAATGTCATCACATTCGGTTCAGGATTTTGTCCGCAAAAGCGTAACACACAGACTTCCTCATCCAAAATATTAATATAGATCAAAATCGATCAAAAACATTTTTTGGCAACCACATATATTTTTGTGATTATAAATAATTTATTAACATAATTTGTGTTATTTATACATTAATTATCATTAATGTAAGTTAGCACTGTCATTACATAATTAACTCCTTTATTTATTTATATACAAATTATCTCATTAGCGATTGTACTTTAATCTTGTTTATTTATTTTAATTGGCATTTCTTTGTTTGTTTCAGGTCAATGTAATTTGTCCTGCCAAGGGTGTAAGTAAATAGGGATAATATTATTATATACTACTCTCAATTAAGGCCTCATAATGATCATTTTTTTAAACATAAAACGAAATATAGTACGACACAACTTAGATGTCGCATCGGCAAATTCGTAAAACCGATCACATCCGAATTGAGTATGCTATCCTAAATTATCAATATATTATGTATTAAGTTGTAATATCATATGACCTAATATATTCGTCAATTTGACACGTCGATTTACATGCACTTGTTTTCTTTGACGCGAGAATCTATAGCGACGAAAAGCGTCGAATGGCGCGATAGTGAGCTATTTCTATTGGTTATGTAAATCGGCAGTAATCGGTTTTATTTTCATTTCATTGCATTTTCCGATGCTACATCTAATTAAAAAATTAACGTATCAAATATTCTTGATAATCAACTCTTTCTCAAATCAATCTTGATTCCACAGCGTCATCAGCACCAACTTTTCTAAATGGACACAAATACACTTACGGAGTTGAAGGATCAGTCTCGGTTTATCTGACCGGAGCAGAGAAACAGGAGACGAGCGTCAAGATCTTCGGTCAGGTGTCGGTTACCGCTGCTGGTAACTGCGTTTTGTCTCTGAAGGTCAATTCGTTGGCGATCTCTGGACCTGATGGAAAGGTAAACATATATGTATGAACACTTAAGTGTTCACTTGTAAATATTCATGATAAGAGAAGACATGAAAAGAAGTAATTCTGTTATATATAATTGAGTGATGGCTGAATATGTACGATAAGATTTAAAAATATTCAGAACCAAAGCTTTATCGTTACCAAATTTCAAAGTAACTAATAAACACAGTAATCTTATAAATTTGGACTTACTAATAAATATTGGAATACTTTACTAATATTTAATGTCTAAATTAGAAAGGAAGGGTAGGTTTACATTTTCAACAACAAAAATAATTCAGAATTTCTTGAGACATTAAACAAAGTATAAATTGATCTCAGTTTAAGACATACCATATCAAAGCGTAAAATCTTGAAAATATATTTCAGAGCAACTCTTCCATCTAATGGACATAAAATCTTTAACACATCTCATGGTAAAAAACAAAACGAATATCAAAATTGAATTTGTTAATTTATTTACAGAAATACTCAGCACCGAAAGGCATTGACAAGCCTGTCCGATTCAGCCTTCAAGATGGCCGAGTTGGTCCTGAGATCTGCGCTGAGCAGGACGACTCACGCGCGTCTCTTAACATAAAGAGAGCCATCATATCCATGCTGCAAACGGAACAAAAACCTTCAACTCAGGTATGATAATGATATTTGAAGACGTTCAAATAAGATGACTGATAAGATGTTCATGGAAGTCAAACACAATTAGATTTTTATGTTATATGTGTAAATAGCATTTTCAATTGTAATAATCTTGTTTTCAAAGGAAATTAATTATTTATTATGAGAAAAGAATTGGATATAATCTTCTTATAAAGTACTCTAAATATCTGCATATAAAAATAATGATTTAGGAAAGTAAATTGCAAAATTGTCATACATAACTATTGCATTTAAGGACACATCAACCTTGATTCGGTATTCAATATTTCACAAATGAAATACAAACAAGTTCTTAGAGAATAACACTGCTTTCAATAATTAATATTTTATAGAAGAAATTGTTAATATATATGCTATATAAGTTTTCTATAATAATTGTTTGCTTTTTAGACTGATGTCTTTGGCTCGTGTCCTACTGAAGTCTCAGCATCGCAAGAAGGGGCAGCGTTATTGGTCCACAGGAGTCGCGACCTCAGCAGATGTGCCCACCGAGAACAGACCAAGAACGAGTTGATTACCGCTGTCTACAACCCTAACGCTGTAAGCATAACGAAATACCCAGCTGGACAAAGATTTCTCTTAACATATGTCAAGATCATAACTAAAAAGGATATGATTGATTGTACCTAGAAAATAAGGTTCTTAACAAATCTTAATCTGGTACTATAAAATTCATTGGTATTTTTCTTGAGTTATGTCATGTCATATGTTAGGTCGTTTTCGCCCCTCAAAACATGAGACTGCTTTTTGCTAAAAAAAAACAATTAATGGCACCTACGCGGTGTTACGCCACTACATTCTCCACGAGATTGATCTTATTGATATTATTATTGATCTTATTTTAGAACATTTTAAAAGCATTAACCATTTTACAGCAAATCAAGAGCACACAACTCCTGCAGTCCATTCTAAACATTGAATCTAAAGTCAACAATGGAGTACCAGAAAAGATCTCCGCGGTCGAACAGTACTTATACAGACCCTTCTCTATTGGAGAGAACGGCGCCAGAGCTGAAGTTAACACCAAGCTTACTCTCACCGGAACTGCTCAAGGCGCTGCTGAAGGTAATCTCATCGTTTACCACTTTTCCATTATAACTTCGTATTTAAAAAAAAATAAAAAATTTATAAAACATAGTAGTTAAATTTCATATGAAGTGTATGTAGTAGTAATTGGGATAAAAACTTAGATGATGTCGAAAAATATCTTGCACTATTTTTTTAAATGTTGCCCAAACTATTTGAGATTGTTTCGATCTAATTTCCTAAATATTGTATCTCACTTCGCCGATGCCGATGTCACAAATGATTCTTAAAAAAAAACGTGTTTTATGTAGGCAACTGCCCCGTAAGCCGAAGCATCATCTTCGAGAACCCACACGAGTCAGAAGCGAGTCACAGCAGCTACGAAAACGTTTTCAAAGCCATCAAGGAGACTTGCAAAACTCTCACCAATGAAGCCAGCTTCAAATCTGCTGGTACCTTTGCCCAGCTCGTCAGGGTGAGAATTATATTTATTAAAAAATAAATATCTGTCATATTTCTCAATCGCCCAATTAAAAAATATAGCACCACAATGATCCAATGTCAATCGGACAATACACATCTTGGTAGGCGTTTTTTGACACATGCAGATTTCCTTCACCGCCAAAATTGAGATAAATTATGAACTAAAATTAAACGCATGGAATTAAAATTCGCTTGATCAATCATTGGCCATCTCAGATCTAATTTTGATCTGGTGATATTTATTGTTTACACATTTGTGTTTGATTACAATTTAATCACACTATTTACCATTTAATGTTATTTCATTGTAGTGTTAGCTGTTTAATTTTTAACCTCATTGTCTTTTTCTCTAGATTTTCCGCACCGCCAACAAAGAGGACTTGATGAAAGCATTCGGACAAATCAAAGGAAATAGCTTGGAAAAGTAATTATCTATTCATTAATTATTACTTTTTAATTATGCACTGAAGATTTAGAAAAAAACAACATTTTCACCAAAGAAGCAGCTGTACCATTTGACAAATGAAAAGTGTATCAATCTATTTGGATAAGATTATTTTTAAATTTAACATAAAGACAAAAATTAAGATTGTCCCTAAAACTTATTTTGAACTTATTTGTTATTTAGGCGCGTGTTCCTCGACGGTCTCCTCCGTGCAGGCACAGGCCACAGCATCGAAGCCTCCATCCAAATCCTTAAGAGCAAGGAGCTGACTCCTCTTGAGGAGAAAGTTGTATTCCTATCTTTGGGCAACGCCAGACACGTAACAAGCGAAGCTATTAAGGCTGCTGCTGTGAGTATAATATTATTATCGGTATAATTCTAAACAACAGCTTATTGCAATATAAAAATTTAGAATGAACTATCCAAAAAAATTTAATAATTTCCATATTTTTATTCTCAGGGTCTTTTGGATCTTCCCAATCTACCTAAAAACGTATACCTGGGTGTGGGCGCGCTCGCCGGTACATACTGCCGTGACCACCGCTGCCACGATGAACACAGCGAGGGTATCACCGCTGTTAGTAAGAAGTTAGCCGCCAAGCTCCAGAACTGCAAGCCTAAGACCAAAGTCGAGGAAGACAATGTAAGTCAAAACGGTGAAATATTTTTAATGAATAATTGAAGTACTTCTAAAAGAACGTTTAGCTTAACATTAAAATTTCTACACCAGGTCGTAGCAGTCTTGAAGGGTATTCGTAACATCCGGCACTTGGAAGACAGTCTGATCGACAAGTTGGTGCACTGCGCAATCGACAACAACATCAAGGCTCGCGTCCGCGTGGCCGCCCTCGAAGCCTTCCAAGCAGATCCCTGTGCTGCTAAGGTTCGTTAATTATTGTTAAACTAGCAACTGGACCCGGCTCCGCATGGGTGGACATAAGTTTATTTTTTTTTATATTTTTCCGACATGTTTAATTGTCGTCCTATTTTAACTTATTTACAGAAAAATCTCAATAAATTATCTACCTGAACAGTCCTTACGAATGCCTCTGTCTATTAATGAAAACCGCTTGAAAATCTGTTTAGTTTTGGAGTTTATCGCGAGCACCCAGACAAACAGACGCAGGGGGACTTTGTTTTATAATATGTAGTGATTAAACTTCTGAAATTTAAAGATTTTTGTTAAATCACCATTTACTGACATTATCACCCCCTCATAAATACTACTCTAGAAGATTATTTAAATTAAATCAAATGGTACACATATAAATTTCCACAATAATACACAAAGTAATTTGTTAATATATTCACAGATAAAGAAAGCTGGTCTGGACATAATGAAGAACCGTCAATTGGATTCCGAAATCCGTATCAAGGGTTACCTCGCTGTCATTCAGTGTCCTTGCGGAAAGTCAGCAAACGAAATCAAGAATTTGATTGAATCTGAACCTGTTCACCAAGGTATGATATCAAAGTTAATCTAAATATGTATAACTCAAAGGCGACTAACTGACCGTTTCGTTATTTCAAATCTTTTGTAAAAAATACATTGGTAAAAAGACATATTATTCGATACAAGATTTTGTAGATGATAAAAAAGCGTGGAATTAATATCTGTTGACTTCCATGCAGGATATATTACATACATATATAATAGTATTTAACTAATATGACTGTATTTTTTTAAATGTTGAAAAAGAGTAACTACTGAGTTTCTTGCCGGTTCTTCTCAGTAGAATCTACTTTCCGAACCAGTGGTAGCTTCACTTAATTGTTAAATGACGATTCAAAAGTGCTTGTAAAAGCCTACTTGAATAAAGTTTATTTTGATTTTGATTTTGACTGATACAGATCTACCAACGCACAGCCCAAACCACTGGGATAAAATAGGGGATGAAATTTTGTATAAATCTTACAACTGATTAACCTGAAATTAAAAATTGGAGCTAATATGATCCCTTATTTTATCCTCAAATTAGTTAGTCCAAGAAAGTACATAGGCTACTTTTTTGCCTAAAACATGACAATCAACACTCAATTGATTTGGTCAGTGTTTTCTGTTTGTACTAATCATGATCCTTCTTTACAGTGGGTCGTTTCATCACGACTTCTCTACGTCACATCCGCTCCTCCGCTAACCCTGACAAACAGCTCGCACGCCAACACTACGGACTCATTGGAATCCCTAACAAATACAACATCGATGACAGGTAAGGGAAATAAGAGACTGGACTGGACAGAAAAATCCTGGTAACTAAATTTAAAAATCGAATACCATACTATTTTTTTTCTATTTTAGGAAATACTCCTTCTACCGAGAGATGAGCTACAATGTGGATGTACTTGGAGCTGGTGGTAACATGGAACAAGCTGTTATCTTCTCACAGGACTCTTTCTTACCGAGATCTGTTACCTTGAATCTCACCGCCGAAGTCTTTGGACACAATGTTAACATTCTCGAGGTCAGTTTCATCAGATCAATCTTATATATTTTATTAAGATATTAAGACCATATATGTTTAAACTGTTTGCTTTCATTTAGAGCTGTTTATAGGACATTAATATCATTCATTCACTTGCAATTTGCTATAGAGTTGCGTTTTGATTCCAATCATTGAGTTTGAGTATTCAAATTTGCCAAAATAATTGAATAATCATAAATAACTTTTTACAGGTTGGAGGACGTCAAGGCAACTTAGACCGTGTGGTGGAACACTTCCTCGGACCTAAAAGTTTCCTCCGTACCCAGAAACCCCAAGAAATTTACGACAACTTGTACAATAAGTTTGAGGAGTCCTACAAGAAGGTTGATTCCAACGTCAGAGGACGTCGCTCAATCAAGAGTGAAGTGGACAACTTCGACAAGCAAGTTAGTACAAAATTGAAATCTATATTATTGATTAAATATAGTTTAAAGTCCAGTGCAGCATTGTTAATGGCACTTAGATCATTTTTCTTTTAAACTGCTTGTGCTAGTTACACACGGAGGGTCCGAGTGTAACTAGCACAACAAATGAAATAAGAACTATATTACCAATATTTTGGCCATTATAAATTATACATTCGTTTTAGGTAAAGGCTGAATCCGCTCCTTACAACAATGAGTTGGATTTGGACGTATACGTCAAGCTATTCGGCACTGACGCTGTGTTCCTATCCCTTGGGGATGACAAAGGCTTCGACTTCAACACCTTCCTCGACCAGGCTTTGAAGGGCGTAAACGACGGCTTCAATAAAATGAAGAACTTCCAGGTAATTGGCATTTAAATTATATCCTTATTTAATGCTTAGAATTTGATACCAGTAAAATTTAGAACTGTAAACCTTACAAGCGTTACAAATGACTTTTAAATAATGGCGCCCTTGTTTAATTTTAATTAGAACTTTTACTGTTAAAAACTTGTTTGTCTTAAAAATAACTAAGAATGCTAATTGATTAGTATTGCCAAATACGAAAAGCTAGTCTTGCATTGATCGTCTTATTATTACTCAAACACGATTACTTTTTTCTGATATAAGAGTTACTGTTATAACTATTTTAATATTAAATAATAATTACTAATATCAAAATCTCCATACAAATAAAAGTAAAAAATATTTACTATGTAAATAATCTCGCAGTCAACGTTCCCATCATCGGAAAATAATTGAAATATAATAAAAATATATTTTTCCACCAACAGCAAGAGCTTCGTGGACACATTCTCTTCATGGACGCCGAGCTGGCCTACCCTACATCTACTGGTCTGCCACTCAAGCTGAACGCTGTGGGTGCAGCAACTGCTCGCGTCGATGTTGCTTCTAGCATGGATATCCGCCAGATCCTCAAAAACCCTCAATCAGCTAAAGTGGACATTAAGCTTGTACCAAGCTCGGACGTCGAAATATCTCTGGTCATGTTGATAGATGCTGACTGCCTTTCCACTGGTCTTAAGGTCGTTACAAACCTACATTCGTCCACTGGTGGACAAATCATCGCGAAAGTTATTGGAAACGGTCAAGGATTCGACCTACAATGGGGTCTTCCGATTGACAAACAGGAAATCTTAACTGCCTCAAACGACTTGGTATTCTTCACCGCTGAAAAGGGTCAACTGGAGAAGCACATTCCAATCAAGACAGGTTCTGAAAAGAACGAATACTCTGGCTGTTTTGATCAGCTATCTGGAGTATTAGGATTGACTCTTTGCGGAAAAGTGTCACTACCATTCTCATTCTCTGGTAAGATCATTCTAAAAAACTTGCATTAACTTTATTATTATTTTTTATCAAAGTCAACATCAAAGAAGTGCCATAAAATTTCTACTGAAACTTATTTATTGTATTCAACAGGTCAAAAGTCACAAAATTCGATCTCCCAGTATTTGGCACGTTATCCTCTCATCGGATCATCTAAAGTTAATTTAGTCCTGGAGAAGAACGACCTTCGTGGCTACCACATTAAAGGACTCGTACAAAACGACCACAACGGCAAATATGGAATGGAACTGCTATTCGAGGCGGAAGGTAATTCATATAATTATTACTATTACTTGTTATTAAAATCGAGAAATATAGAAAATAAGTATTAGCCTATTTCTATACAATAAACAAACGTATACATAATCTGTGTCATTAGTTAAATATAGACAATTTCTATTAATAATAAAAATGGGATCTCATTGATTCCTTGCTCTGTTATTGCGTGAAAAATCTTGATGTCCTATAAGGTTATTAAATAAAGATAATACTTAAGGATTTCACATATGTTAACACATTAACTTGTACTCTTTAAATGAGTAATTAATCTCTTTTATGAATAGCTAATATGTTCGATATCGATCAAAAAGAGGACACTGTCATAATTGATATTCATCATGATTAAAGGAAAGGGATTTGGTACACTAAGTATGAAACCCGACCATTCATTTCAAATTAGTAAAAAAAATCATAATTTTCAGGATCCAAAAACCGTAGAACCCAACTGACTGGTGAAGTAATTAACACCGCAGAGGAAAAATCTTTGAAGGTCAATCTTGAGTCACCCATCAAGAACTTATTCGGTCAATTCGCCGTTAACACAAGGCCATCTGAATACTCTTTACTGATGAAAGCAAAGATGGACGATGCCCAGTATTATGGACGAGCTGGTGTTACCATTGAAGGTAATGACAAACGGTCAGTCTGGAAACCAGTACTCGAATACGAACTTCCAGGCGATGGAAAGAAGAGCATCAAAGTAGATGGACAGATAATCAAGGAGATTAACGGACCAGCATCCAAATACACTCTTGAAGGTGTCAAGGTAAAAATCAAACTAAATTTATTCAAATTTGTTAATGCCTTAATTATCAGAAATTTCTACATTTAATACTAAAAATATTTAATTCCAGTTCAACATTCCAAACTCCAACGAACCGGTCAACATTGAGGGTCACTTCAAACACGAGCCAAAGGCGGTCGAAACCGACATTAAAGTAAAGAAGGGTCAACAGAACGTATTGTTCAGTGGCTCCCTAAAGGGCAGTGACTTCAAAGCTGAATTCATGAACACATTGAACCCGTACGTCAACTTCAGAGTCAATGGACACGTTGAAAACAATCAAAACGTAAGTCATATATAAATTTGAGCATCTTCTTTACAATAATATTGTCCAACTAGTTTTTTTATCATTTAATATGGATATAACTTTTGCATTTTGTAGTTGCCTTACCATAAGTATGTTCTTTAATCTAAATAGTTTTCTATGTCATGGTAATAATACTCAATATATTAAATTAAGTAAAATGTTTTTCTTACATTAGATAATGCACAATGACATCGATTTGTACTACGGAGGAGATTGCCACAACCCACAAAACCGCGTCACTTTCAACCAGTTGTACAAGCGCCACTACGCTTCACCAGAAGACTTTAATATCATTACCAAGAACAAATGTAAGTTATCTTAACACTTGATTTTATTTTAGCCTCGCTAACTAACAAAAGCTATGAGGCTGAACAAGTAGAATGAGCACTGTTATATTATACTTTCTTTTCTTTCAGTTGAAATCTACGCTTTGCCATTGAAAATCAAATTGGAATTGGAAACTGATCCCAAAAAATTAGATCTTGACATCGGAGGTGTTTACTTGGACAAAAAAGCTAGCTTCGATCTTGAAGCTCGTACACAAATCAAGAAAGTCGGCGACTACAAGATCAAATGGTCGTTAAATCTTGATAAGCATACGATTGAGTCATTGATAAAGAGGGATATCGTATCCGCTGACAAATCTAACTTGGAAAACTACATTGACTTCAAGAACGTCGGTAAATTCGAACTCTCGGGAGTAGTGCTCCACAGAATGAAGGAACACGACAAGAACATCGGTGCGGTTGGTCACTTGAAAATCAGTGGTACTGGAAAAGACGAAGACATTAAGTAAGTACTATATAGTTCGTATGATAATCTTATCAGGTTCGACCATGAATAATCCCAAATTATTGCAAACGAATATTGTCATTGGTAATTTTACTTGATTTGAATTTGAATTAGATTACAATTTTATGTGTCTAAATTTTCACCAGATTCGACGTCGGAGCCATCGAAAACGCAAACCTTTACTCCTCGCACGCCACCATCTCCAACACAAAGGGAGAGATCTTGGATTACTTGCTGAAGATAAACACTGGAAACAACCCTAACGGTCAGCTCAAGTTCAACTTGAAAGACGCTATCGCTGCCAACGGTCAATTCCAAGTCACTGACAATGATGGCAAAGGAAACGGAAACATAATGATTAACTTCAAAAAGGTACTATCAGTAGTTCTATTTTGATATGAATCTTACCTTTCAGCTTCGCTTCCGTTTTAGGGTGTTGTATATGTTAGGCAAAAGTTACCTATTTGCTTGTCTTGTCTTGTCATTGGAGTTCAAATTTGCTTCACGAAAAATTTCATCAAATTCGGTTCAATAGTATGGTCGTAAAAGAGCGATAGACAGAGAGACAGACTGAAATAATTTCACAATTACAATATTAGTATAGATTGATGTGAAATGTCTAAGCTTATTCATTTTAATTTTACCTTTGTTAATATTTTTTATGTTTTAATTATCCAGGTGGAACGCGTCATCAAGGGTGACGTGAAGTTTGTTGTCAAGGAACCAGTTTACAACGCTGAAGCCGACATCTACCTGAACTTTGAAAAAGACAAAAATGACAAAGTACACTTCAGCACAACAAACAAAAAAACCGACAAACTGATCGACAGCAAGTTAGTATTTTGATATTATTTGAATTTTTAAATGAAATGATTATAATTACGTCCAGAAAGAAGTTTTTACTTTTGCATTATAAAATATTTAATAGACACAGGTACTTCCTGGGTGGTATAGATATTCTACCGCCAAACAACATTTCTTGGTATAGTTGTATTTCGGTTTGAAGTGTGAATGAGCCAGTGTAATAACAGGCACAAGGGACATAACATCTTAGTTCCCAAGGTTAGGGGCGCATTGGCGATGAAAGGAATGTTTCTACAGCGCCATTGTCTTGGGCGGTGGTGACCACTTACCATCAGGTGGCCTATATGATCCACCACCCAATAGCATAAAAAAGACAACTCGTTTCTACAATTTATGTCGTTATATTTTCAGAAACAAGATGCAATATGCCGGTAAAAACGTTGAATTCAACATGCACAAGGAAGGTAACGCAGTAGACACAGGACGTGGTCAGTACAGCGCGGAGCTTGTTCTACCTGACGAGCGCTGCCTCAGCTTCAACGTTGATAGAGAACTGTCTGTTAAGGATAACGTAAGTTTAAAAAACAGCTAAATAATACCAATTGATGATGATCCATGTTTGGTTATTTCTCTATTTGAAGACAACCCTTGTGGGCCTATTAAAGATACAAGAAATTAAACAGCTAATATCTCAAGAAGTACATTAATGATGACGTAACCAACATCCAGTATCTGAGCAAAGGTCATCATCAGCGTCTCAAAAAATATGTGATAAATTGTTTAATTCCCAAAATATTTTCTTCTTGGATATCATAATTTAATAAAATATGTCCATCGTTTTGTATGGTATGTATAAAATTTAATAACTTGGCATAATTTTAGATTTACAACGGCCACGCCGAAGCTGTGTTCTCTGATGCGCCGAAACGCGGAGGACCTGCCTCGACCATCTCTTACAAGGCCAAAGTAACGAAGACCAACATAAACGACGAGATCATCGATTTCGATGCTCAAATCGAGATGCGTCTCAAGGATGGCAAGAACCTGCTCAACACCATCTCTTTCAAGAACACTCCTAAAGGAGACAAGTCAGACATGGCCTTCAAGGTAAATACTTTTTTTAGAAAATCAAATAACATCTTTATATAAATCCAAACTCAGTTCGACTAGATATAAATACTTTTATTTTAACATAATAGGTTCAATCGGCACAATTACAAGTTGTACAATCAATCACCCTTAATTTTTAAGATAACCAACGAAACTTGGATTTTGACCACCGACAGCTCTTCTGTTTTCTTCTTTTTGTCATCCTGTCACGTCATAATGTATTCAGTCATCCAACTGGTCAGCTGAGCTAAGTAGGCTTTCTCAACCAGCCAACCACGATGCCATAGACATCACCATCTAATCAGAATAACATAAATAAAAATCATCACAATCTTATTACTATTGAAGACAACGATCAGTGTTCTTCATCTATTTCATTTAAGTTTATTTTTTTCTTTTTAATTTAGCTTTATCTAATCTTATATGCATATTTCAGGGTGAAATCAGTGGTAACATGTTGCCAAAGAAAGCCATTGTGGAAGCAACTTCATCTTACACTGATGTGAAGCAATTAGACGATAAGTACAGAGTCAAAGCCAGCTACGGAGATGACCTTGCAATGGAACTCGTAGGCGGCTACCAAATGCAATGGCCTGAGAAGGGAGAAAAGAAGTAAGTTTTATATTGAACAAAAATATGGATAGTACAGAGATTTAGAAATTTGTTTGAAATGCTTATTCTGTGAGAAGAAAACTGATAAATCAAGCTTTGATTTTGATATATTAAAGGATACAAGCATAAAAGTAACAAATCATTTTAAGAGTTTAATACAAAGTTACCTGAATAACAGCAATATGAATCGTTTGAAACTCATAATCATTTTAAAGTCAATAATCATTTCTACATAACAGCAACATAAAATTATTGAAACTCATAATTATTTTTAAGTCAATAATTATTCCTACCAACGACATCTAATGTGAAATTTCATTTGTTTCCAGAATTATGGACGATTACACACTATCAGTACGTCTGCCCTTCGAAAAAGCCCACGATATCAAATGGATATCGAAATTATTGTTCCTCCAGCCTGAGAATAAGGCAGCTGAGGTAATATTATTTTTTCTTTCATCTTTTAATATAAACCTATTGTCGACCTCCGTGGTCGAATTGTGTGCACCGGGTTTCATAGGTATACAGTCCGAGGTTCCATTCCCGGCCGAGTCGATACAGAAGAAGTTCATTAGTTTTCTATTTTGCCAAGACAACATAAAAACCTAGGTATTTGTGCTACCGTCATTACTTCTGATTTTCCATAACACGAGTGCTTTAGCTACTTACATTGGGATTAGAGTAATGTATGCGATGTTATCCAATATTTTAAAATAAAAACAATATTATTAACCTTATTTGGAATATTGTCAGCAAAAATAGATCAAGTAAAGATGCTTCGTTAATACGAAAGTATTCTAATATATTCTTATTCATTTCATAGATCACAGTAATCGAATCTGTTCAAATCAACGCCGACCTTTACAAATTCGAATCAAACGGCAAGTACGATGAGAAGAACGGTAACACCAAACTGAAGGTCATTGTTCCCCACGTCGACCCCATCATCATTGACTCCAGTTACAAGGTTGATCTGTCAAGTAAGTAAAATAAATTCCTATTACACCCTTTCTGGTTTTAATTCTCACAAGCATGAGTTCTACATGTTATCGAATAATCTATTTCATTTTGAATAATAAACAATAACATCTAAATATTGATACAAAATTAATAATCCCTCGATCAAATTCGATATTGTACAGTCAGAGTAAGAAAACCTTCGTCTGGTTTCAAATTCATTCCTTTATCAAGTCTTAAACTCTTAGTACCTTTTGGATCTAAACATCAAATCATTGCGACGCAATATGTCATTTTCGATCGGTAAAGCAGATTATCCCTCATACTGAGCACGCGAAAATAGACCTTAAGGTGACGAACCTTTTCTTACCCCGAATGTACATTGAGAATTAATGCAACCAAAGTAAAGAAAATTGTTTACTTACAAATATATATTTTTAATAGAAGAGAAATCGTCTGGTGTCTTCGATGTAAAGACTCAGTATGGCAAAGGAAAAGTGACAACCGTCTCAGTCCAAGGAGTTTCGTCGGAGAAGGAGGTTGAATTCAAGATACTTGCGAACTGCCCGCATATTGAAAACATTAAGAAATTTGAACTCGACCTTAACGCTAAGGTAATATTAAGAAGAAAGTAACATATAATTGCTATTCTAAGCCTGTTTCTGTGTCAACGTTTTAATCATGCCAATATCTATGATTTTCCAGAACCCATCACCCGACACATACAACGCAGTCCTGACCATTGCTGCGGACTCACGCACATACCGTGCTGACGCACTCGTGGTACAGTCTGCCTCTCAACCATTACTGGACTTGAAGTACACCAGTCCTTCCACGCCCAAACCCACCAGGTATGATAAAGCAATCAGATATGTATGTACATTGTATCCTTCTATTTGAAGATTTGTATTATTTTGGTTACATTGTTACAATGTTAACATTTATATAATGTACCTTTGATTTCAGGCTATTCTTCAAGGGTACATCACTCCGCACGACCCAAGGCCGTATGGAAATGAAGGTGGAGAACTTCAGGAACTTCGACCTTGACTCGACATTTGAGGCCAACTTTGATAAGGACTTGATTGTCAAGTACCAGGCCAACGCTGAGAGCCTCGGCTTGAAGAACTACCAGATTGACATCTCGAGCAAGGACGCCGGAAGCGGCAAGCGACTTGAATTCCATGCCGTTAACGATGGCAAGAACGTACTTAGTGGCAGGTGCGCATAGGACTCTTATATAACTTGTAAAAAATATATTAGATTTAACAAACATTTTGTTAATTTAAATATATATTGTCTAGTATATATCCATTTCAATTACGTCACAATGTCTACAATAACCTTTGTTCTACAGCACATCGTTTATCAGCAAACAAGAAGGACCAAAAACCATCATCGAAGGTTCTGGAACATTGAAGATCAAGGAAGAGCAGAAACCCGCTAACTTCAAGTATATCCGCACTGTGCTCACTGAAGGCAACGAACAAGGTGTAGAGGTAAGTCCGCAACCAACTCTCTACTCTTAATTTTACACTTGGATCCAAATATTTGGCCTCAAATCCAATAATAAACACCTCAAAATTGTGAATTTAATTTGAATAGCTTGTGTTTGAAATAAAACTTTATTAAAATAGCTGCTTGTGTCGTATACCAGGTGTGTGTGTATCCATAAGGATATACTTCGAACATTCTCCTGAAATGACCAAAATTTTGACCAGCAGTGCAATAGTCACCGAACTGCCAATGTAATTATTACAACCTATAACATAACAGATCTAAAGACTTTTTGAAATCCTTAGACTTTCATCAACGTGGCATTCGGAGAACGCAACCACGTGGCTGAGTCACGCATCACCAACCTCGAATACAAGACATCATACGTGTACTGTGAAGAGAAAAAGCAATGCGCGCACGCTGAACTCAACGCGAAGTTTGTTACCAACAGTGAGTAGAGTCTACTATATCCATATATCATTTCAAAATTACAAATGTCAGAATAGAAACACTCGATCTTCGTAATTTCGTGTAATTGTAACTCAATGTGTTACAGCATAAAATTATATATATTTTGATTTTGACGCTCGTGATTTTGAAGGTCATCTGACATATAGTTTTGGTAGTAAATTTCAGTCTCTAGTCTTATACCTTATTCGACAATGTTAGGAAGCAACGAAACGATAACATTGCCACACACTGAATCTCCTACAAATATGTTTTCTAAACGTAAACTAATAATAAACCTTTGTTTCTAGAACCCGGAGTATTGCAACACCAGTTTAACATGGGTCTGGATCTCCGCAAACTCGGCCTCGCTACAGAATTCGGTCTGCAAATCGCCAACGAATTCTCTGACAAGAACTTCCCTCAATACGACATGAACTTACACGTCAACCGGGAGAGCGAGAAGATCCACTTCCACGTGTACAGTCAGCCAGAGCATGGCAGTAAGTATTACAGTGATTTTTTTATTTCCAGCTTAAAATTTGATACGCTAATTTCGACCTTATTTAGTATGCATTCCAACTGTCTCAATTGAAATTTGTTTAACTATTATAATATTTTTTCATAATGGTTATTACCATACTAATTTTAATAAAATTTTATACCTGTTATGCCTAGGACTATGAAAGGTAAATTCTCCCATGTTTCCCCAGAATTCCCAGCGGGTATCGTGCTCTCGTTCCCACAAAGAGTTATCGCCGTGGAATCCCTTGTTCAGTACCCCACTGACAAAACTCTACCATTCCCCGTTCGTGGTGAAATCAACATGTACCCTGACAAGAACCGCCCCCAGACCAAGACTGGCTTCAGATTCAACTTCGATGCTTCTGGAAATGAGCAGCAAGGAGAAGCCTCCGGTTTGATCGGCTTCAGCCACCCTAAGATTGGCAAGGTTAGTTCCAAATCACTTTGAAAATATTTATTATGCAACTAATGCAAAATTAGAGCGATCAATACCTCCTGCAATTGATGCAAGATGTAGTGAATAGTTTGATTGATAACTATAATTTGTTCAAGCTTTTTATAATACTACTTGCAGAAAAAATAAAGATTGTTGAAAATAATAATAATATATTTTCATAATAATGAAGCAATAAGATTCTTAATAAATACCAAAGCGTTATATGTTTATTATAAAACATTGTATTTCAAACTGTGTTGTTTTAACAGGAAGCGCTCGTTAAATTCCAAGGATCCATGAAGAGGCCCAACAGCAACACCATCAAGATTGAAACCTCCAGCGTCATCTCACACTCCTGTCTTGGAAAGGTACTTACCACTTATTCGACATATCCTATCAATGAAATTCCCATACGAGCTTGGATTAGACTAAGAACGATTCCAATTTTCTTTTATGAGATAAATTTAAATACACTTTAAAATATATCTTCTTGTTGTTTGCCTTTTTCTTAATACTGATTTGTATTCCTTTTAGGACCGTGAATCAAAATTCCTCTTGGAAGTCAACCCTGTGCACATCAAATTAATGGTTAGTAAACTTCAGTACTTAATAATTTTTGATACATAATTCTGCCTAAACAACATTATAATAGTATTTATTCCATACAGATCGACACCCCAGTTGTAAAGGTCATCGACTTGGAAGGTTCAGCGACCATGAAAGATAACCTCCAACAAGGAGACTTGAAATTCAGCTTACTCCAGGGCAAACCTGTCCAAGTATACGCAGTTGTCAAGGACTTCCAATACTACGAATTCACAACTGGCTACAGTGGTAAGAATTATTTACACACTTCACCAGATTGAGAAAAAAACATACTGAATTACTCTTTGGACCTTAGTGATAAGAGTCTGATGACAAAGCCCAATATAAATATTTTATAACAGATTATTTATCGCAACTGTTCTTCACAAATAACTAACGGCCATCTGCATTTGTTTTCTTCAGATGAATCTGAACGTAAATTATCCGTCATCGGTCACCTCAACCCGGAGAAGCGTGTTGACATCTCAGTGGACATTTCTCTAGCGGGACAAAAGAAGAACATCGGACATGGAGCTATCTTCCTTGAAAATAACGTCGTTAAGACCGATTATGGTGTATCCAAGGATAACTTCAATTACTTCGTGGTAAGAATCCTTGTTAGAATTTATGATAGCCTCTCCTAGCCAATTAATGTTTTGATTCTTGTGGTCTCAGGTATAAATCCTAAGTCAGACCATATAAATATGTATGTTTTCATGTCAAAATCTTAACAAGACTACAAGTACAAGAAATAGGAAATAGTAAGTGCTACATTTTGGTGCACAAGTAAAACCATTGTTCCTACCTTTGATAACTCTTCGATTTTTACTCTGTTGCACAATTGAAATGATCATGAGGATAAGGATTATAATATCTTCAGCGCATTATTTATGTGCCCATTTCATTAGAAGCAGTTCAATAAAATTAAAATTCACATATAGATCGTTAATATTACCAGTAAAAGTAATCACTATTATTTTACAGAACGCACTTAGAAAGGACATCAGTACACTACAAACCCGTATCAACGAGCTCGGTGAGAAAACAAGCGCCGACTTCAAACAGATCATGAAGCGCGTCGAGCCTACCTACAAGAAGATTGAACAAGCATACAAAGAGGACCTCGAGAAACTCATGAATGAAATTGCAAACGACAAGTCTCTGAAGGAAATTTCTGAAACTCTGTAAGTCAACAGTTATATTTGCATTGCATTTCCTAAACACAAAGATATACTTTATACAATTCTTAATACCATAACGTATAATAGATCAGTCTAAACAATATAGATTAGACTAGAGTAAATATTCTTTAGTTAAATAGATTGATTTATGATTTTCCATTTTCAGGCACACTCTCGTTAAAATCGTTGCCAAGATGATCGATGATGTTATCCATGTGTTCAAACCCTTCGCTGATAAGATCGTTGAAACCATCACTGACCTTTCCAAGAAGATCGTTGAAATGTACGAGAAAGAGGTCTGTATCGAACATTTTGATTCATAAGTATCACCTTTAAAAACATAGCAAACTACTAGTAGGAACTAATTATTAAAACGTCGTAACTTAGTATCATCATTATACTAAATAAAAAACATACATAAACGTCACACAAAACTAATTTCAGAAGACATTGATAAAGCTTTTTTATTAGTGGATATAATATGCTCTTCTCTTCTATGTGTTTTAGCTTCAGTGATTTTTTACATTATTTTATCTATGTGTGAGTCATATCAGTTAAAATACTATTCTCTTTAAACTAAATTCGATTCTTGTATTCGTAGTTGGAGCCTCAATTCAAGCAGATCTGGTCGAACCTTGGTGCTGTAGTGCGCGAATACACCGACGGCCTCATTGACGCGGCTGCTCACTTCTCCGCCATCATCCTCGACTTCTTCGAACGCCATAAGCCTGAATTACAAGAGCTTGCTGAAATATTCACCTCGATCTTCAAAGGTAACATAATCAATAGAAAGATAATAAAAACAAAATGTGTTTACCAAAATTCTTTTTAGCAGTTATAAACTAGTTACCTTACACAAAGAAAATGTATTGGTGTAGTCATTCACATTTTATTATTCAATTATTAAGTATCCTTGTTAATAATACTCTTATTATTTCAGACTTGACTCGCATCATCGTTGCTCAGCTCAAGGAATGGCGCGCGAAATCTGCGCAATTCTTCACTGACTTAACGACACAGATCAAGGAAATGCCAATCATTACACTTATCAAAGAGAAGGTAAATTTTCTTATAAGCCTTAAAATTCATACATTTCAGTTTGAGACGAAAATATTGCCAACCAATATGTTGGAATGAGATAGCAATAATTCATCTCCAGTCTGATAAAATTTTAATTTGTGTATTAAATAATTAGCATCGTCATATTTCCACATCTCTCTACAGTGGCAAGAGCTAGCAGTTCCTGAGCAGTTCTTAGGACTTATTCAGGAAGCTACACGTGCACTCCGCTCCGTACTCCCGACTGAAGAGGCCAAGCAGTTCTTGGATGCACTTACCAACTACATGAACAAGGTAATATACCTTTATAAAAATTGTGCATACATTTTTGAAATAAATATAAAATAAATAAATAAATATGAGACAATATCACATACATTACTCTGATCCCAATGTAAGTAGCTGAAGCACTTGTGTTATGGAAATCAGAAGTAACAAATCAAATCAAATCAAAATAAACTTTATTCAAGTAGGCTTTACAAGCACTTTTGAATCGTCATTTTACAATTAAGTGAAGCTACCACCGGTTCGGAAAGTAGATTCTACCGAGAAGAACCGGCAAGAAACTCAGTAGTTACTCTTTTTTAACATTTAAAAAATACAAAGTCATGTTAATTGAATACAATTATTTAAATTAATATTAATATAACGACGGTACCATAAATTTAATATTAGTAATTCTTCAATTTGAATCAAATATTATAAGACCAATTTTTTTTTACAGAAAATAAGACAAGAGAAATGCGATGACAAGGCAGAGTTGAAGGTTGTTTACGAGAAGCTGATATCGGCTGTTTCGTCAATGGTACAGTTCGTGCGCACACACCTCGGACAGTTTGGCGTGACTTACCCAGTCATCACTGACGTAAGTAATCAAACAAACATAAATATTTCCAGCCATAAAATAGCTAGAACACGTGGATCTTGATTGGAAATTGTGTATATTTAAGTCATCTTGGAACTATGGAGGACTTTTTTTAAGTATATTGAAATAATCTGCAATACAGACAAAAACAGGCCTTCACCTAGAAATGGGTCATAGAATACAGGATCGTAGAATACAGTTATTAAAACATACTTATATTAAAATTTTGAAGAATTTAATGCCATATTTTTTAGTATGATAGTTATTGGATATTTAGGTTCACTTAACTTTATAGATTCATGGTAAAAGATCAAACCAAGAGATCATATGATTCCCAAAAGGTTATTGACATTAAATTTATTTACGTAACTAAATAAAGTATTTCTAACATCTTTAGTTTTCTTAGAATTCATATTGATAATTTTTTTCTATTCAACAGGCTAGATTACCAGGACTGTCGCCAATTTCAATCCCATCATTCAGAGGTTCAGCAGCATGGAGCTTCATCACTCAGCTGATCCACGGCGACTTCCCAGATCCATTGACCGTTTTCAAGACCTACAGACCACGTAGCTTGAACCCACTTGATGAAATACCCGCTAAACGTAAGTAAACTAACCAAAAACCAAAAAAGTTTTATTTTTGGATTTTAAAAATATAATTTCCCGAGAATGTTTACTAGACTTGAAAAATTATTCAATTGTCAAAAGGGACAAACAGCTATTAGAATATCAAAATAGTAGTTTTTGTCTAAATAAAGGTCTACATTAAGTTATTATGACATCTTATAATTTTTAAGATTCATTTTAAAGAGTAACAACTCTGACAGACATTTCACTGTTTCATGTACCCAAAACAGTCAAATTTACAAAGACGATTTGGTTTCAACGTCACAGATCTTCCATAACTGTATGTAATTTCTTGCAGTGAGAGCCGTGATCGTCAACGGTCAGCACATCTTCACATTCGACGGCCGCCACCTCACGTTCCCGGGCACCTGCCGCTACGTGCTCGTCCACGATCACGTCGACCGTAACTTCACGCTCATGATGCAACTCGCCAACGGCAGCCCCAAGTCTCTCATCCTGGAAGACAAGAGTGGTGTCACAATCGAGCTGAAAGAAAACGGACAGGTTTGTCACATTTATATAACTAAATGTACTTAGTGAAATGCTACTAAATCTCATGGTTTCAAATCTAATCACAATGTTGATGCAAAACCTTTATCAGATCACATGATTTATGAAATCGAATCCAATATAAGTTTTCTTAATAAACGAGTTATCTAAAGATATTCTTTCTGATTGGAAAATTTTAATTTTACTTAATAAACATTTAAGTATGGAATTATTTGAAGCATTTTTATTAAGACTAAATTTTCTTGGCAGGTTGCTCTCAATGGCGGTGCTCACGGTTACCCAGTTATGGAAAAGGACGTGTTTGCGTTCCGTCAGGCCAACGGTCGTGTTGGACTTGGCTCGCTGTACGGACTCATGGCCTACTGTACATCTAAACTTGAGGTGAGTGCCAACATGAACATAACATGAATATAAGATTTTACCAAGACTATTTGATACTATACAGTTCAGTGACTAAAAGAGCAGATGTATTTTATTGATGACGTGCAAAATTTTTACAATATAATTCTGATTTGTAACATATTTAATTTGATTAATAGGTGTGCTACATTGAAGTATCTGGTTTCTACCTCGGCAAACTCCGCGGTCTTCTCGGAGACGGCAACAACGAACCTTTCGACGATTTCAGAATGCCCAACGGAAAGGTATAATAATAATAATAATATCTTGTCAAAGTAACTTGATTGATGGTTTTTAACGGCACTTATAACTCACGATAAATATATCAATTCCCACAGATTACAACATCAGAGAGCGACTTCGGAAATGCATACAGGCTAGCCAGCAGCTGCCCTCAAGTCAAGGCCCCAGAACACTCTCACCACCAGATGCACCAGGCGCTGCCACCAGCATGCGAGACAGTCTTCGGAGGCATGTCACCGCTTAGGCCACTGGCGCTCTTCCTGGATATGATGCCATTCAGGTATTTAGCGTTACATCTCATTCAACACTGTATTTTGAAAATTCTTGTGCTTTTATACATCTACTTCGATGAAGAATATTTTGATTTTGATACTGAACTCGTAACAGAACTGTGGACAGAGGATTGTGTATTCAGTGAGTTAATATAATTCAGCGTATAGTTATTAACGATGTCCCTTGATACCGTACTCGTAACAAAGTGTGGACAGAGGATTATGTATTCAGTAAGTTCATATAATTCAGCGTATAGTTATTAACGATGTACCCCCCCCCCCCCTCAGACAAGCGTGCGTGCACGCGTGCTCAGGCTCAGACGCGGCGGCGCTGCAACAGGCGTGCGACCTGGCCCGCGGTTACGCGGCGCTGGCGCTGTCGGGCGCGCTGCCGGCCGCGCTGCCGCCGCAGTGCGTGCGCTGCAGCGACACCGACGCTCCACGCGAGGTTGGCGACATCTACGAGGTCAAGCTGCCCGGCAAACAGGCCGACATCGTCATCTCCGTTGAAGTCACCGCTGTGAGTGTTTTTGATAACTGTCTCATCATCAATCTCTAAGATTTATTTCACCCAACACGAACTAGGTGAAATTTGCTACTTTTTCCGATGATTGTTGATTTCCTAACAGTGTTCCTTATATTTGCATTGAACAAGAAACATATAGTGAAAGCCTTTAAAATTGTATCAGTAACTGATTTGTACTTTAAAAAACTTAGGGTGTAATTTTCTTATAATACCCCCACATACCATAAAAATAATCATGGTAATTAACATAAAAAAATACCTATTTTAACCCAGGATAACGAGAAGAACTACAAGGACATAGTTGTACCATTGGTATCTCAGCTGATCGACTCATTGAAGGCCAAGCGCATCACCGACGTCAAAGTGTTCCTCGTTGGAGTCACCTCCAAATTCCCGTACCCCATCCTCTACGACACTGACTGTAAGTACACAGGCAAATTGTTTCCACTGGCAAAATAAGGGTTATATGCCTTCTTTATTATTATCTCGCTGGTAAATAACTAATTCGTTCAACTTTGCATCGGTAAAAAGTCTCCCCAGAAGTCGTTTTATTATAATTTATAGTAAATATATTTGTTATAATAACCCCTTGTTAATAAAATATTAAAATTATTAAATTATGATAATAGTATGTACAAATGGCTTACTAAAATTGTGATCTTTATTAATAATGACGAATTGAATGAAATCGTGGCAAACCTGAAGTACAAAAATACAAACTATCATCCTGTTATCAGTATCATCGAGTTGAACTATAATTGCAATTTTTAGTTTATTACACCATATTAGTATTAGGAATATCAATAAAAATAACATTTATTCAGAATTAACACCGATTTTCTTTATCCTACAGTGAGGCTTAAGAGCGCTAAAGTACAATTTGATGACGCTAGCCGATACAACAAAATCAGCCCAATCGACTTACGCAATCCCCAAGCCAATACCTATGAACAACGTATCGTGGAAGTCTTGAACACCATCAAGACCCAGCTCGGTAAGTTACTCTCTACAAATCATTTATTATATGTAAAAATCACCTAAGACTATCAAAACCAACACCAAGTATATGAAGCCGTTAGATCTGCCCCTGAGCACTTTCCAATGGTGTCAGATTAACCATCCTACAAGTTTGAATGCGTGCGTTTATAGACATACTTATTACTTTTTTGATATGTTTTAAGTAGATAGCTTGAGAATCGCCATCGTGACCAAAATCACTCCAAAAGTCAACATTAGTTTTGAATTAATTTTCTCCTTTTTTGATTTAATATAATCTCTTACTTGATCTTGTATATCTATTATAATTAATTTTGAAATATCCAAACTAAATTGTAACTATTTTACTCGAAACAATAGGTCTCCACAATGTGATGGTCACATACCAGTCCATCTTCGACCTGCCCCTGAGACCAGGTGCAGTCAAGCACTACATCAGCTCCATCGGCAGCAGATGCGAACCTCAAGCCTTCTTCGTAAGTATTAAGGATAATCGAACTTGTTCAATACTTCAACATTTTATTCACCAAATAATAGACCGACATCTCTTAACAAATTCAATGCAGAACGAGGTCTAATGTGCCTCATTTGTCTCCTTGCGGTGTGGCTAAAAAGACATACATTTCTCTGTCTTGCAGGGGCCGTAACATCTATTTGATAAATTGTAGGAAAGTTATAAATATATTTATATGATGCCTAATGAAAACCGAAAGCAATGGTGAACCTACTTGGTACACCGTATATGGGTACTCTTTGAGAACATTTTCTTCAGTAAAGAAATTCGATCACATCACATTTTCCATTTAACTGTTGATTTAAGTATTTTATGGGTAATAAAAACATTATTACTTTTCGATTTTTGAATTTTTGAATCCGGAAATTACGAACACTATTAATACAATCAACAGTAAACCTGACGAAATATATTGTATTACAGATAAGCACACTGCGTTCAGTAGTGTACAGCGAAATGTTCAAGAACATCGGACTAACTCACACTCTCATCGCCAACACACCTGATCTCAAGATTGGCGGAGGCAAACAAGTCAACCAAGTTGTTGGTAAGTTTACGGAAAAAATAATAACCATACTAGAAAAAGAGAATATTAGACTCAGCTAAAATTGACTAAAATTTAAATTAAATCTTGAAATGATCTTTAATTTTATTGACGATAATTTTATTTCACCAGGCTTCTCAAGCAACGGAGTGCTGATGCTGGGAGACAAGAAACCGAAGGACACTGAATCTCTGAGAGCGTCACTGGTGGTCGGACATGATGACGGATGCATTGAATTCTCTCAAGAAGTAAGAAAAACTATAGTCAATTATCAGATCATTAATTTCAGTGACCTATACTTATGCCAAAGATAAATTCTAACAAATATTTATTACTTTCAATAGCAATATGTGTTTTTAACTGACTTTCCAATTTACTCTCAAATTTTTAAATTTGATGAAATACAAAAAAAAGGTACAATATTATTATTGTACACTGGCCTATGTTGATTGAGGATCAATATTTTCCTAAACACCCAACAACTCAAAAGTACATAAATCTTACAAATTTTGTGTAATTAAACCAATTTTTCATTTCCAGATGGATGGTTACACAATGTCAGCCAGCAACTTCCATGAAATGAATCCAGCTCAGCAGAAGCAGTTCATCCAGACTGCTGCCGCTTCCATCACTGGCAGACTCTTACACGAGAGCATCGTCCAGGAATGCACGTGCACTTACGTCGATCCCTTCAGGGTCCGCTCCGTGTGCGTCACAAAGGACAGGAAGGAAACTGTAAGTTTATCAGCGAATATTCATCAGAATCAAAATTTCTGATGCATTCTTAAAATCCAGATCAAAATTACATCTAGCTACTCCTGCTATTGCTACTTTACTAATGTCATATAGCTAGAAAGCCTTTTCTTGTCTTGAACGTTGAAACTTGACACTTTCAAAACCTATAAAGTCTCTTCACTTTGGATAATTTAAAAACTCAGTGAAAGTTTCTTAGATTTGACGTCACTATCTTCGAAACATATCCATAAATTCTATTCAGAGGGAAAATTGGTTACAAATAGCTAAATCAAAATTTCAAGAGATTTTACTGATGATACCATATTTTGTTAATTCCAGGCTCGCAGACGAAAGTAAGCCATCGAATCCACCACCCATCTGTGATCCTTCGTGCCACATCAACCAAATACTCTTAGTTTTACATTAACAGACTCAGTAAAATGATTAAATAATTTAAAGATAATTTTAGGCGAACAAACTGGGATATTTAAGATAACAATTGTGTCCAAGTTTGCAGCCTAGTGGAATGAGCCTGTTGTCAATTTTAGACTTTCTGTTTTATTAATAGTTTATTTATGAGACGCCGACCATAAAGGTTTTAATCAATCGCTGTATTAAAACGTTAACACTAATAAAGATATATTATTTACTAATTGGTTTTATTGTAATACTATTTTCAACAGCATATGATTCATTTTTATTATTAAAAAATCATCAGCATCTTATAGAATAAATATTAAAACATCATTATACAACAAAACAGCCTGTAAATTACCTACTGCTGGCCTAAGGCCTCCTCTTCCATCAAGGAAGACGCGCCACCACGCTGTTCCAATGCGGGTTGGTGGAATGCACATTTGGCAGAATTTCGATGAAATTAGACACATGCAGGTTTCCTCACGTTGTTTTCCTTCACCGCAGAGCACGAGATGAATTATAAACACAAATTAAGCACATATATATATAGCGGTGCTTGACTGGGTTTGAAGCCGAAATCATCGATTAAGATGCACGCGTTCTAACCACTGGGCCATCTCGACTATATACATATGTATATGTTTGTTTATTATTTATATTTAAATTAGTAGTCGCCTTCGGCTTCGTTCGCGTTTCTTGGTTGTCATGTGTTAGTCAGAAATATGGTTTATTGGAGTTCAAGTTAGCTTCGTACTAAAAATTCATCAAATTTGGTTCAGCGGTTTGGCTGTGAAAGAGCAATAGACAGACAGACTTACTTTCGCATTTATGATATTAATATAGACTGTTTAATCATGAAACAAATTTATGATTATGAAAATTAACACAGTGGAGATTGCTTGTCAAAAAGCTGAGATGGCCCAGTGGCTAGAACGCGTGCATCTTAATCGATGATTTCGGCTTCAAACCCAGTCAAGCACCGCTATATATATATATGTGCTTATTTTGTGTTTATAATTCATCTCGTGCTCAGCGGTGAAGGAAAAATCATGAGGAAACCTGCATGTGTATAATTTCATGGAAATTCTGCCACATGTGCATTCCACAAACCCGCATTGGAACAGGATGGTGGAATATGTTCCAGAAATCTTCTTAATGGAAGAGGAGGCCTTGTCTCAGCAGTGGGAAATTTACAGGCTGTTACTTTACTATGTATATCTGTTTTTTTTAATAATCAACGAACACATTAAATAAACTTAATCAATGACTTAATAAAATAGGTTTTTTTAAAAAACAAACTTTTTTGGATTTTTATTATAATACCTCTGAACAAGAGATCACTCTTTCCTTTTCAACAGATCCTCCTCCTCTCCTTTTCCAAAAACATTTCGACGATCTTGTCTCGTCTCTACGTCAAATACTACTATTATCGTAAAGTTTTATTAAAATCCATTCAGTATATACGTGAAAGAGTGACATCTGTACATACAAATTTTCGCCTTAGTGAGGAAGTAAAGTAGTAACTGTTGTATACATCACCCGATTTTTCAAATGAGTCATATGAGGCGTTATAAGTCGCATATATTGTTTACAATTTTTTATCTGTATAAGCTTAAGGTAACTTGCATTTATATCTTAAAAAGGAACAACACTGGAATGGACGAAACGCTTTTTAAACGATCTTTATATAGCTCTTTACTAATTTATAAAAATGGTTGTTATGAGTTTACCTTAAAATATGAAATATAACATTTGATAGGCTTTGCTATAGTACTTTACATTATAGTAACAGTCAATTTCCCACGGTTGGGCTAAGGCCTCCTCTCAGTTTAAGAAGAAGTTTAGCATATACCACCACACTGCTCCAATGCAGGTTGGTGGATTCTCATGAAACACAATTTCGTTGAAATTAAACACAAGATGAATTACAAACACAAATTAAACACATAAAAATTCAGTAGTGCATGTCTAGGTTTGAACCCGCAATATTCGGTTAAAATGCACACGTTCTTACCACTGTGCCATCTAGGCACTCATTATGAATGGCGTTTTTACAATATCTATGATTTTAAAAGCAATTAAAGTAGCTTTTTATATAAAATAAATAAAATTTTAACAAAAAGAAAAACCGACTTCAAACAAAACAGTATTTTAAAACAAATTAAAATGCACTAAAAAGTAATAAAAATAATTGCATATTTAAGATATTTTTGAGAGTCCTCCTAGGTAAAATGAAATGAAAAATATTAGACTACTTAAAAGTCGATTTACGATTATATAACGTAGTTATAGTTATTGTTATATTTGGAGCCGGTGTCCGGAGCCGTGGGACCCCAAGGGAACCATTACCTTTCAAACAAAAAAAAATTTATCAAAATCGGTCCACCCAGTAAAAAGTTATGAGGTAACAAACATAAAAAAAAAAAAAAAAAAAAAAATACAGACGAATTGATAACCTCCTTTTTGAAGTCGGTTGAAAAACCGTCATCGTTGTGTACAAAACATATACAAATTATACATAAATATACGAAATGTGTATAATGTATATACGTCCGTCCGTATTAGGATATAGGAACACAATTGACTGCATTCGTATGCCGACACCGTTACGATTGTATGTAAAGGCTGCATAACCTTTTGTTACTAAATGTTATGACGTCATCGCTTCTTGGAATTACATCTGGTAGTAAGGTGAGCTCACTCACGAGAAGCTAAGTGATAATATTGACGGATTAATACGTGCGTGATTAATACTGAGATAAAAATAATTCGTAGAAAAGTCCAGTGTAATGAAAAAATAGAGGCAACGTCATTTGAAGCTGCAATGACAGGGTAGAGAAGGTATACCTTGTGCAAAGTTAATTGATGTTTATATATAATTATATTCTGATAATGATAACGTACTTACTTGTTGGAATAGGCCCGGATTAACTCAGATGCAATCTATACATATAATAAAATTGGAGTGTCTGTTTGTAACATTAAATTGACCGTTTTTTACAAAATATGTTTTACACTTTTGTCCGTCTGTTTGTTCCGGCTAATCTCTGGAACGGCTGGACCGATTTTGACGGGACTTTCACTGGCAGATGTAATAAGAAGTAATTTAAGTTACTTTTGTTTTAGAATTATATATGAAATAATGATAAAATCACGCTGCAGAGTCTAAATAATGTCGCGTAAGCCACCACTCCGCTTTCACATAGAGTGTCATCCACCAAAAACTTAATATCACAAAAGTGCGTAATACAGAATTAATATCCTAAGTCAAATCTGTGACCTGTATAATATCAAATTGTTAAATCCAAACGCGCACGCAGTCGCCGCCACAGCTAGCTTGATATTAAAGAAAATGGTATGATCTACATAATAATTTATAATCTATAGCACTCAGGAGTAAGGTAAGCTTTCTATGAGTAGTTTTTCAATGATTCCGATGACTACCCCTGACAGACAAACAAACTCTTTATAACATTAGTTAATACTTGCTTAAGAGCTGAGATGGCCCAGTGGTTAGAACGCGTGCATCTTAACCGATGATAGCGGGTTCAAGCTCGGCGGTGAAAGAAACATCTTGATGAAACCTGCATGTGTCTAATTTCATCGAAATTCTGCCACATGTGCATTCCACCCACCCGCATTGGAACAGCTCTCCTTTATGGAAGAGGAGGCCTTATCTCAGCAGTGGGAATACAGGCCGTTACTTTACTTTACTTGCTTAAAAGTAAAATATAGCACTTGAAATGGAAGTGGTTTTTTATCATCATCATCATAAAAATACGAATCGAAGTAACACAGTCGTCGTCATTATCATTATTATACAAAGTATAAAATTTAATTAAATTATACACGACACGTTCATATCTTGTACAAAAATCAGTGAATAGTAACTTTGGTAGCGGTAAGCGACTTTGTTTTATACTATATAATGATGATTATTTTAATGTAACTTTGTCTGTGTATATGTTACGCTTTTATGACTCATCTGATTTTGATGAAATTCTTTACGAAATAAGTTTAAAGCGAAAGAAAAGATATGACCTTTTAAAGTCATCTTTAAACGATGGTCTGTGCGGTATGTTGTTTCCGACATGTTCAATGAGTCACCTACATGGTCTTTTACTCAAGGTCGTTAAGCTTTTGGAGGCCCGGCCATATTAGGATAATGACCCCTATAGTCACCAGAACACTATTTTGTTAGAATAGACTATAAAAAACTTTCATCGTTCTTCAATTTACGAATTAATGCTTTGTTGAAATATCTATTTACTGATTTGTTACCATTGGGAAAGTCAGAATCTCCTAGTAAAATAATATGCATATGTTATGACCAAATAGGTCTGAGGGGGGCCACTATTAATCGCGGGGCCCTAAGCAGTTGCCCAAAGAGCCCACTGGGAAAGAGGTGTCTGCTTTTGCTCGTACAGTAAACACTTAATATATAAACAAATTCGTTAATAAACTTTTACGTCAAATGCATTTCACTTAAAGGTCAGATAAGGTTGTATTCAAATTTCGACCTTATTGCGTCTTAACCCAAAGCAATACCGTTCATAAATAAATGTGGTTTTATTTATACATTCAATAAAACCAAGCTCAGACCATGAATCTGCAGTATCAATGTTAATAAACTCGGAAGATAATGTTCGTATCGAACCGCAAGTGACTCACGATCAAACAAACAGGACAAACCTTACATTAGTAGTGCATCAGTTCAGAGGATACTACGGCTAATAAGGTAGGATATTTTAAATTAATCAATTTTAATTTGTAATTAGAATAAATTTCAAAAATGGAACGCTTTTAGTGATCACAATCGTTTATAATATTAATACAATAACCTACAATAAAAATAAATCTGAATCTCTGAATTGAAAATCGATTCAATACGATTTAAGTTCAGAAATAGATGAACTAGCGATCAGTTCGATGCCCGTCCATAATTAATATTTGACCTCTGAGCCTGACCTCAATCCGTGTCGGATTGCATTTTGTTTTTGATTATTATTTTTAAGATGAGTTGCGTTCAGCTCTTAAGTTATATCTTAGATTCATTTAAAAAATATTGTCTTCCTTCGAATGACAGAAGTGGAAATCTAAATTTAACTTAATACTGGTAAATACATTTAAGTATAAAACCGTTAGTCAACCAGCGGGAATTTTAAAATAAACAAACGCATCATACATAGGCCGTCTCTTTCCTTCTCAGTTAATCATCGCATCGTAATAATTCATTATCCTTGTCACATCGGATGTGTGACAGGAATAATGAATAAAGTTGCTTTTTTGTGTAAATTAAAATAAGCAAATTTATTTTTACTACGCTTAAGGTAAATAAAGTAACGGTTTTGTTTATAGAATTAAATAAATGGAATATTTTTTAGGTTTTCCTTATTTTTACTATGTTGTAATATTAACAGGAATTTTTGAGTTTTATTTTATTCCTTTAAACATTTACTAGCGACCCGCCCCAACTTCGCACGGGTGCAATGCTGATACTAAATATATTACAATTTAAAAAAAAAAGCTTTTCGCTTTTTTTATAACAGTCATATTTGATAATAATAAACACGTTTTTGTGTTCTCATAAATAGAGTATTGTATTGACCAGCAATCAAAAACGCTTGCTTTGTGTGTTCGTTTAAAACATCGGTTGACAAACAATTTATGCATAGTATCAAACTCAAACTCAAATTCCTTTATTCAATATAGAAGCATCACACTTACTTATTGATTGTCAAATAAACACTACCACCGGTTCAGAAAAAGGAACACCCTGACCTGAGAAGAACCGGCGAAAGAAACTCAGCGGGTCTTTTTTGTTATTTTTTTTTTGTCAAATTAATAAGATACATAGTAGTATATGATTAGAAATAGCCAAGCGATCGTTTCAATCCCAAGGTGTGCTATCAAAGATAAACTCGCTAATTGTATAGTAACCTTCTCAATTACTACACATTGAAGAAATAAGTAATGTTATGTCACACGAAAGAAATTGTTTTAGAATTTAAAAATAATCAACTAATCTTATTTTACAGCATGGCACCGATCTCGCTCAAAATAGTTTTGGACGATGGTGCCGTCACCAGGACTCTGATGTTCGATACCACCACCAAAGTGGAGCAGGCTCACCAGATCGTTCGTGAGAAAATAATCAACATAGATCCTGATAAAGGTTACATTACTATAAACATAATAGAGATTCTATTTTCAAACTAAATCATTATCATCATTCAATGTACAGTAATAATAATAACAAAATCAATAAATATGAGACAACATCACATACATTACTGCGATCCCAATGTAAGTAGCTGAAGCACTTGTGTTATGGAAATCAGAAGTAACGACGGTACCACAAACACCCAAACCCAAGACAACATAGAAAACTAATGGTAATCTACATCGACTCGGCCGGGAATCGAACCCGGGACCTCAGAGTAGCGTACCCATGAAAACCGGTGTACACACCACTCGACCATAGAGGTCGTCAAACATTAAACTTGCTGATAGCCAAACAGCATCCGTATCGAATGCCTAATGCGTTCAAGGGTGTTCCTTCTCAGGTAGATTTGATTACCTTATAACAGATGAATGTCTAGTGACATACAGGCTGAGCCGAGATGACCCAGTGGTTATACCGCGTGCATCTCAACCGATGATTGCGGGTTCAAACCCAGGCAAGCACCGTTGAATATTCATGTGCTTAATTTGTGTATAATTCATCTCGTGCTTGGTGCTGAAGGGAAACCTGCATATGTCTAATTTCATAGAAATTCTGTCACATGTGTATTCTACCGACCCGCATAGGAACAGCGCGTGGAATATGTTCCAACCTTATCCTCAATGGGAGAAGAGGCCTTATCCCAGCAGTGGGAAATTTACAGGCTGTTTTTATTGTTGTTGTTTGACAGACTTAAACATTTTTTAAATAATCTACGTCAGATTAGCTTAACTTCAAAATAACGATTGGTTTCCATTTACCCACAGAATACGGTTTCTTCCTAACATCTGCTGATGATGAGCGCTCCGGTATCTGGTTGGAAGGCAACAGAACGCTGGAATACTATATGCTCAGAGATGGAGATTCTCTTTTCTACTTAATAAAGATACGAAATCTCAGACTCCGAATGTTAGATGGTGAGTAATAAAAATAGCTTCTAGATTTCTCTGGATTGACTTTCAAATAGAGTTAGACATATTTAAATTTAGAATGAATGTATGTCATATATTCGTTTACACATTTCAATGTTGAATAGTGTGAGTAGCACGCCAAACTTCGCATTTATTCAACAGACTTTTACAAATTTCGAAACCTTTGACCGAATTTCTTTAAGAGCTATTTCTATTGGTTGTGTAAATCGCCAGTAATCGGTTTTACTAATTTTGCCGATGCTATATCTTATTTGTGTCGTACTATACCTAACCATGAACGTCATCGCTAAACAAAATAATTCCTCATAAAACAACTATCTTTATAATGATTATTATTTATTTTAAATAGGATCAGTTAAGACGCTTCAAGTTGACGAATCCAAAAGTATACAAGACATAATGGTCCATATCTGTGACAGGATCGGCATCCCCAATAACGAGGAGTACGGTTTGGTAAGAATTAATTGTTTTGTACAGTCAGAGTAAGAAAACCTTCATCAGTTTTCAAATTCATTCCTTTATCAAGTCTTAAACTCTTAGTACTTTTTGAATCTAAACACCAAATCATTGCGATGCAATATGTCGTTTTCGGTCGGTATATCAGACTATCGCTCTTACTGAGCACACGAAAACAGATCTTAAGGTGACGAAACTCTTCTTACCCCCTTCTTCAACTGTACATTGAAATTAAATATGATCATGGGAATTGAAACACGTGTCCTTAAAGCATAAGACAATAAAAATAAAATATCGCTTGTTTGGTGATATAGTATTAATATTTTATTGATAATTAATACTAACTAACCAAAATTATTGCATAAAATATAGTGTCGCGAAGATTCTGAGCCCAAAGAAGAATCAAAATATTCAACTGGAACTTTAACCTTGAAAAAGAGGACCATTCAGAGGGAAAAAGACGCAAAATTGGAACAGCTCAGCAAGAAGTTGAAAACGGATGATAATGGTACAAAAATTAATTGCTTAAAGTAGGGAGCTATATTGTCAATTTAAAACTATTGTCTTTAAATAATAGATGACCGTTACTGTTCATTTTATCACATCTAAGTTTGCATCAAATCAATTCCTAAAGTCGGTCTTTTATTTAATGGCAAAATATTTATCATAACACAGATAACAAATAATAAAAAGAATAGTTTAATAAATTCGTATATTATTTTAAAGGATCAAGACACAAGGCTCATTACTATCGTCATAGTATTTATACTATTCTTACGTATAGTGTTGTAAGATTTAGTTACTACCTTACTAGCATCCAAAACTAAAACTGACTAATATTTTATCCCAAATTGTAATTTAGTGGAATGGCTGGACCAGCATAAAACCTTGCGCGAATCTCAAGTGGACCCAAAAGAGACCTTACTCTTCAAACGTCGACTGTTCTACTCCGACCGCAATGTAGACTCCAGGGATCCGGTTCAGTTGAATCTTCTCTATGTCCAGACCCGTGACGCAATCCTGGACTGCAGACATGTCGTCACTGAGGATAAAGGTGAGAAATAATAAAGTAATACCAAATCATACTTTAATTTTATCCGCCTATTGCAAGACTGGAAAATAGCGTAATAGAAGCATGCGAAAGCGATACTGTGGCGCCCGGTGAAAAGACGGAAAGGATACCGCTGGTTTTTTAGTGGGTATTCCGGTGTACCGGGGCGCAATCAGCGTCTTGGGCACCGTCGAATCCTAGATATCCTCCCACTGCACGTGGGTAAACGCGCAGTGCATTTTTCCAGGGAAAAAAACGACTGGAAAATGTGTCACTTGGTAATTGGTCACCACCACTAATATACATTAGCGCTGTGACGATTAATAACTATACCTTACATCGTCAATGCGTCACTAACCTTGGAAACCATGATGTTACTTGTACCTGTAGTTAAACTTGTACACCCGAGTTTCAAACTGGTTTACAATAATACTAAGTATTTTTGTTTGTTTTTATAATATGTCAATTTCATTTATCTACCTAGATAAACTTGCGCAAGACTAAATACACAACATACTACAAGAAACGTAAAATATTTTCTCTTAATAACAGATATTCGTGTCAAGTTACCCAATTATAAATTATGAAGCGTATATACGTTAAATAAACAAATTAGATCAGGAACGAAACAAGGAAAATATGTATGTGTTAAATGATTTAGTTTATTTCCTTTTATAATGATGTCATAATACAAATAAATATAAATAGTGTTTTGGTATTGTATAAACGGTATATTATAATTGTACAAAATTAAATAACGCGTTTTTAAAACGAGTCACAACAGTTGGGAACAGTCCGAAGTACCACTGCTGGGTTAAGGGTGGGTCCCTTTACCAAGATTTTCTTCGGGAGACGTGCTTCTTAATCGGCAATTGAGGGTTTAAATCCTGGAAAACAGCCTTTAATTTCCATGTACCAAATTTTTCTTTATAATTGTGAAGAATAGCATCCTGTTGAAACCTGCTTGGTACTTCATACAGATCCTTAGAAACATACAAATAGTCCTGAAAAAATACAGTGTAAGACTAAATTATAACTTTTTGAAAAGATTTCAAAGAAAAAACGTAGAGCAATTAGGGTATTAGACTCAATAACATAAGTGAAGTTATTTACGCAACCACTTATACTTAGTAATATATACTAGATTGTCTCATTTGGAAATACTTTCTCGGACAGAATTAGCCAGGTGTACTCATCAATAACTTGTTATTTTTCAGCGGCTGAATTCGCAGGAATACAGTGTCAGGTCCAATACGGAGATTTTCAAGAAGACAAACATAAGCCGGGGTTCATTGAAAAGTGAGTTTATTATATAGAAATAGGATTACTTTAACAGGACCAACATCAACATTTTAAAAACTAAACTAAATAGTATGCCGAAGTTACATTTATTAAGTTATTTCTCTTAAATGACCTTATGAAGAGGATACCTTTGCGTATCTATTGTCACAGATGAAGTGAACATATTCCCAATATAGTGCCAAATGTAATAATACCAATAAAAAACAAGTTTCTGATTCCTTAATTGATTGTAAGCTAACAGCTTGATAAGCTTAATAAATGGGTTATTTCATCTTGTGCAGAAAAAGTATTTTTTGCTGTCTGAGTTACTACTAAAATGATAAATGTTTTAAAAACAAATGATAAATTCCAGCTTGAAAGAATTCCTCCCGGAGCAATACGCGTCTTCGTGGGGCATCGAGAAGAAGATCATCAAGGAGCACCGAAAACATCAAGGTCTCAGCCAAATAGAAGCAAAACATATTTACACGAAGACCGCGAGGGAGTTGCCGACTTATGGTGTTACTTTCTTCCTCGTTAAGGTATAAGAAAATGCTCTTATTATTTTCTAAGAAAGTAAATCAACGTCGTAAGTTTGAAGAATTACTCACCTAACGCCAGCAGAAATACTTATAATATTATTGTATTCAGTAAATCTAAAGGAAAAAGGGCATAACTAATAAGTTGCCAAGGTTGTTAACGCTTTAGTGATGTAAGGCATGATCAATCTCCTTTTCTTTCATCGCCAATGAGGCACTTACCACTAAGAGTCTCTTTTCACCGTACACTTACTTAAAATTTTAAACTTAATTTGTTGATTTTTCAAGGAAAAACAAAAGACTAAAAAGAAGCTTGTACCGAGGTTACTAGGGATCAACTCAGAATCGATCCTGCGACTAGACGAGGAGACAAAAGAGATCCTGCAAGTGTGGCCTCTCACTCAAGTAAAGAGTTACCGAGCTGGAAGTGAATCATTCACTTTAAATTTTGGAGACTACAGGTATGCTACAAAATTTTCCAGAAAAGGCCTCTAAATCAAAAAACCAAAACCAATCCAAATCATACAACTTGTTTGCATGCAATAAGTACTTGTGAAAAACTATTTCAAGTGTATAGTAAATTCTTCCTAGAAATAAATATTTGCTTGGAATAGCTGTCGTATTCTTAACGAGTTCAACTTTTATTTTATTAAATGAACAGTGAAAAGGAGTACGCAGTGAAAACTAATGAAGCCTTTCGAATAAGAGATATTCTTCAGGGCTACATCGATATCATTCGGAAGAGACTGGCTGCACCATACAACGTCACTCATACTGAGGGCGAGGTGATTTGTGAGGAAATAGTTGAAAGCTCTCGGTAAGTAATTGTCTCTAATTTACACAGTTTATTTTGTCTAAATACAAATTAATAAGAGCTGAGATGGCCCAGTGGTTAGAACGCGTGCATCTTAACCGATGATTGCAGGTATATATATATAGTGGTGCTTGCCTTGAACCTGTGCTTAATTTATGTTATAATTCATCTTGTGCTCGGCGGTGAACGAAAATATCGTGAGGAAACCTGCATGTGTCTAATTTCATCGAAATTCTGCCACATGTGAATTCTACCAACCCGCATTGGAACAACCCTCTCCTTAATGGAAGAGGAGACCTTATCTCAGCAGTGGGAAATTTACAGGCTGTTATTTTACTTTACTTTAATTTAATTTTTTACATATAAATTTTAGTGGAGTAACACCAATTCAAGCGTATACACTTGAGGAATGCTAGAACAATATCACAGTGCCTTTGAGGCATGAAAATCTTATCCTGTGTCTGAACTCCATCCAATCGTTTTGGATTGCCATTCAATTGATAACATTTTATCAATGTTTACATACAATCATGTATCAAGTGCAGTCTAAGAATGTCTTCCGTAGACAGAAGAACATTGAACGACAAAATCTTAAATCTATAACAATCAGAAAATTATTGTGTTTGGACTGTTTTAAATAATAAAATTTAACTACAATTTAATTTGATAAAATTTAAGTTTTATGCTGTTTTATGTTATAATCGAATTTTATGTGTGTTCAAGTAAAAACTAACAACTATAACCTTCCTTTATTATATCTCCAACATGTTGGCGGAAAGAAGTCGTTAAAGCGCTTAGCGTTAAAAGGAAATTTCTTTAATTTTCAGAGGAACATTGACACAAAATGTGGTCGCATCTAAAGTGCAAACACACTCCCTTATCGGCCCGAGTCAAATAATATCCGTTGATCAAGGTAGTAATTTACTATATCTTTATCATTTAGAATTCAAATTCAAATCTCGTTCTATAATTTAAGATGCATTTACTTATTGTTAGTTGTAGTATAAAAAACTGCAAAAAAAGTAGTGGAAGAAACTCGACGAATATATTTGCAAAGTTTACTTAATATGATGATGGCAAATTGGAACCTTTCCTTACATCCCCAAACCACTTCAACATGAGAAATAATTCCTACAGTGCCAATGGGTTACTTATTAACATCAGGATAATTGCTGTCTGCGAAGTTATAAAAAAGGACTCAAAAAATGTTCTACTTGTTTGTTTTTCAGGACAACAGTCACAAATGGGAACTAAGATAGTGACAGTGCATGAGGTGATAACATCCAGACAAGGAGACCGAAGCCAACAAGCAGTGGTACATATTTGGAATTATATAAGCAGTTGAAATTCTTGAACCTCAAACTATATACACTAAATCGTTTTAAAATATTTAACAGCCAGTATTGACATCCAAGGCTGGTACATGAGACAAAGCCCATTCTTCAAGCGAACAGTCAATAAAGCAGTTCTTAGTTTAAAGTATCTATGTCCGAATTATATCCGATTATTAAATTTAAGTAATAATTTGTTCTGATTACGGATGGTAGAATATTCTAAATTCGGTTGACGACAATGATTCGTGATACAATTCACATATCTTTAGAAAAATAATATACTTATCAGAAACTTTATTGGCTTTTTACCTCGTGTCTAGCTAGATCACCTACTTACTAGTTATCCTAAGATACAACTGTAATTAGTATTGATGTTTTCGGCCTAAAAATCAGTAAGGCAATTAAATTAACAAGACACGCAACAAAGACCAAAGAAATGCCTAATAGTGACTATAGATGGATCCCATGCCAATCAGATAGAACATTTGCCTTTCTTTAAAACCTGGAGGACAATTTTTTGCGAAATGCCTCACAGACAAAACAAATATACTTTTTCAGAGAGGTGAACTCAAGAGGTCGAATAGTAAAGTTCATGACTTTGACAAGAAACTCAATCGACTTAACTCTGAGTCGGTCAGGGCTGTCGTTCTTCTTTCAGGTAAAATATTTTTATATCTAATTATCAAACTGAAATAACCGATTAGTTTTTTGGCCCACCTGATGTGTGGGGTAATTTAAATTTTTAAAAACTTTTCGATTTGAATTGAAAAGAAAAAAAAATGAATATTTTTCTTTCCCATCTTATATCTAAACGTATAAATATAATCACGGAGAAACATACCTACATACATATATACATACATACAAACAATCGAACTGAGAACCTTCTTTTTCGGTCGTTTAAAAATTGGTAGTCACAAAGAAGTCAGGAATCGTTTTTGAGGAACACCTTATAAATTAATAAACTTATGGGGCCTTCATACTTAGCCATCAAATGCTAAATTACTTACGAATCTATATATTGAACAAAATTTACAAGTGAAATCGCTTACAAAACAAAAAAGACATATGTGTAGTTAAACACTTTCTTTTCCCTTTTTTTATCCAACCACTAACAAGGATATAAAAAAGGGTAACAATCTTTCACTTTCTGACGACCTCTGTGGTCGAGTGGCGTGTACACCGGTTTTCATGGGTACCTCACTCCGAGGTCCCGGGTTCGATTCCCGGCCGAGTCGATGTAGATTATCATTAGTTTTCTATGTTGTCTTGGGTCTGGGTATTTGTGGTACCATGGTTACTTCTGATGTCCCATAACACATGTGCTTTGGCTACCTACAAGTACATTGGGATCAGAGTAATGTATGTGATGTTGTCTCATATTTATTCATTATTACTTTATAGATCCCACGAAGGAGAATATTGCGGAAGTAAGGAATATCGTAAACGGCTTCAAAGAAAACTTACCGAGCATATTGAAAGGTAACTTATATCGTATCTTTTTATTTACATTAATCAATAATAGATAGTTTTTATAATCTGCGATAATTCTCGTCCTTATTTAGAATACCTCTGTATCCGATTTCATAATTATCCATAATCGGAACAGTTCAGTCGCGATGAGATAATATACAGACACACAGAAATACTATAGAATATAATAATATCACTATTAATTCTTATATATTAAATAATTAAATCTATACTTCAAGAATATTTTTTATGGTATAGGTTAGCGGACGAGCGTATGGGCCACCTGATGGTAAGTGGTCACCATCACGCATAGACAATGACGCTGTAAGAAATATTAACTATTCTTTACATTGTCAATGTGCCATCAACCTTGGGAACTAAGATATTATGTCCCTTGTGCCTGTGGTCACACTGGCTCACTCACCCTTCAAACTGGAACACAATAATATTGAGTTCTGTTATTAAGCGGAAAAATAACTGATGAATGGGTGTTGCCTACCCAGACGGGCTAGCACAAAGCCCTACCACTAATAATTAATTTATATAAACTTTTACAAGAACTATTAAATTCAGATCCCAAAGAAATGGAATCTGTGCCTCAAAATTCGTACCTTGAAGTTATAGAAGCTTCTAATCAATCGAATGTAAAAAACCAACGACAATTAAACTAAAGTTAAAATGCTAAAATTAAATTTTCAGGTGCAAATGAAACAGCAGCCAATTTAAAAGGAGAGCAGTCGAAGAAACTTCTAGAAGAATTAGACGAACTTTGTGCATATATCAATACTTTGGTTTCCACGACGATGAAAAGTGACCTTGTAAGTTTTTTACTTTTGTCCATAGAGAGGATGATTCAGTACATGTGTGTTATACATGTTTGTAAAACGTTCGGGTGGTAGGTACCTATATTTATCTAAGATCAAATCAGCCTATGTGATCTTTGCAGTAATAGTCTATCTCAGTGCCAAATTTTATTCAGATCCTTTCTTCTATTTGTGTGATCAAGAAATCCATCCATTCATACTTTTGCATATGTCAAATCTTATAAAATCATCACAAATTAATTGTTTTTATTTTCTTGGAAAACAATAAAATATATGATGTATTTATATGTAGAGCGATCCAGACAATCTCATGACTGCTCAAGATTCTGCGAGAAAAATTGCAGATTTATCCACGCAGATGTTCTTCTCTTTGGATCCAAAAAGTAAAGGACGCAGTCAATTGCTCAGGGTAAGATATTATTATAAACAATTGCATACACATAAGCAAGGAAAGCCAAGACATTTAGAAAATACAAATCTTAATAGAAGAATTGGGATAAGCAGCACTTAATTTGTGATTTTAATAATAGTACTTATTATATGGTCGTTTGTAGTAAAAACAGTATCGTGTGAAAATTTGCAAATTTTGGATAAGGATCTTCCATGTGTATCATGATTATGAAGCAAAGAGTAATCTTCTATAAACTCCATAACTGCCCTCGAAAAAGTACCTAAGCCTAGCAATTGGATATTTATACCCTTATACTATAAAGTATATTTAAGCAAAAGAAGACTTAAAGCAACTAATCAATAATAGTCGTCCAACCATAGGGATACCTTGAAATTCTTCTTAACTGCGGTTTCATAATGACAAAATTGGTAACGACTCCTATCATAATCTTATATCTTGAAAAGTGAGAACAGAAATTACAGCTAGAGATAAATATATAAATAATAAACACGTGTGTCTAAAAAATACTTCCACAACTTTGTTCTTTAACAAAAAACATGAAATAATTTGGTTAAATCTATAACGATTTTATTTGACAGCGTTCCCGTAACAGTTTCATCTTAGACGAAAAGACTGAAGCCTCTCTTCGACGTGCCTCCTTTATAACAGCTGCTGATAACGCATGTCAAGCTGTAGAACACGCTAAAATTGAATTGGACGAGGTCAGTATACTTGATGCAAGAAATCATACAGGTTGAATCATACAGCCTATTGCTGTCTACAGCTGAACAAAGGATTTCCCCAGAGCGCGCCACGGTGCTCGGTGCTCAGCTTCCCTCATCCAGCTTAGAGAGAGAAAGAGAGAGAGAAAATAAGAAACTGACACTATAATTCAATTAATTATAATAAAATTATTTCAGGAATACAACGGTCCTCCTCTCACCGATGAAGAGCAGAAAAAATTGGAACTCAAAACGGTTGATAGAATGGGAAAATTAAACGCAGCTATAGCATTGCTTCTTAACGCTCATGCTGGTGAGAAATATTAGAAATATTTCTGAAATTTAAAAAAATCTAAGAAAGACCTAAGCCTACTATTATTATTACAGATCCGAAAAATATTGACTACGAAATGGCGGTGAATTCAATGAAAACAATACATGAGCTAGTACCGGACTTCATCAAAGGTATATTTGGTGTTACATAAAATAATATCATCTGTTTCATCGTTATCTGTAATATAAAAATGAATTAGTTGCGAAGTGCAAATCTCGAGAACACCTAAATCGACGCCATAATTATTATTTTTGAGAATATTCTTAGAAGATAGATTTTACGAATTTTTTTTAAATTGCCTAAATGCAGAGACATGGCGGTTTGTATCGTCTAATGACAAAAAAACTGTGAATTGTAAGACATTCTGTAGCGTTTTTAGTATCAGCATTAGTGTGTAGTAGTGAAGTCGGGACGGATCGCTAGTATATCATAAAATTAATGTACGTTGAGACAACAATCATCGCGTATTTTATAATATCATCATGTTTTCATATTTTCAAATTACGTATGGCATCAACTGCCACGATTGAAAGGAGGTTTAATTTCTAATAAAGTTAAAATGACTAATTAAATTGCAGATTCGAAATCTCTTTTGTCTGTTGGAAATGAAAATACAAATAAAAAACTCAGAGATCAAATAATACAGCTACTAGATGGTGCACGGAATATGTGCATGCTTACTGGATCTAATGACGTTAATGTATGTATATTAATTATGTATGTTTTTAAGATATGTTTTAAAATTATTATATATATTTATAAAATAGTAATTTAACAGAGATTAAACAAATAGACTTAATGCTCTTATAGTACAATATTATTCATTTTGGTATTTTTTTTATTTTACACACAGTATAACACAAAGTGACTTTCCGCAGTCTGTCCTTATGGATGCGATTTTCTTAATAGATAGAGTGATTCGAGAGGAAGGTTTTTGTATATAATACATGGACAATATAGTAAAGAAACACTGATAATTTTAGAAATTTCTAATGTAATGTCGTAAATATACAAATTCTATAATACTAAACGTTTTACAGAATTTGTTGTTGTTTGTTTGTGTATCAGTAATGCACATGTGTGAAGCCGGGGCTTTTCGCTAGTTATGCATACATTATAATATAGTAATATTTTATTTTTATAGAAAATGCACGACGTTGGTAACAATTACGCCGATGTATCTAAAAAACTTATTTTCACATTTAATCGACCAGATCAAACGCTAGATGCTAATGGCACTTCGGACCTTGAAAGCCAGGTAACATACGATTACTACCTAAAATTACAATACATTACATTACCAGCCTGTAAATTTACCACTGCTGGCTTAAGGCCTCTTCTCGCTTCGAGGAGAAGTTTGGGAGCATATTCCACCACGCTACAGTAACGCTTGTTGGTTGATACATATTTTCCTTCACCACCAAGCATGAAATGAATTATATAAATATAAATAATGCACATGAATATCCCGTGGAACTTGCTTGGTTTTGAACACGCAATCATCAGTTAAAATACGTGTTCTAACTACTGGGCCATCTCGGTTCTTAAATCACACTAAATTTGATATCATATCTTTTTGAATAACGAGTTTCGTCATACAAATAAAACGGTCTTTTTATTATGATTCAGATTTTGGCAATAGCCAAGGAAGTCGGAGAGAAAGTATCCCTGCTTCTCATGGAGGCTGATGAACTGAATAATTTAGAATCCAATGATCCTCATTCAGTGAATTTGGATGCTGCTGGAGTGAAGTGCGCTGATGCTACTCAAGGTCTCTTAGCATGTGCCAAGGTTTGTTGGTTTATAGATCTATGATATTTCTTGGTGGTAGATATATGTGCAAGCCCGTTTGGATAAGTACCATCCAATTATTAGTTATTTAGGTTGCCAATGTAGCCAGTGTAGCTACAGACACAAAGGCAATAACATCTTAGCGCCCAAGGTTGGTGGCGCATTGGTCATTTGAGGATTTGTTGATATTCCTTACAGCGTCATTGTCATGTCGTCTTGTCTATGGGCGGTGGTGTCTTAACTCCATGTGGCCCATTTGCTTTTTCACCTAACTATACCATTAAATTAAAATAAAATGTTTTTAATTTATCGCTATAAACTTTTGATTTAAGATAGAAATAATCACATATTGTTTTTTTCTTTAAAATATTATTTAATAACATTAACCAGTGCTTAAATTTTCTAATGTATTTATTTTACCCATGTAGCTTACTGCTCCCACAATCCACGAGCCTCACTGCCAAAGTGCTTTAACAGCAGCTGCGGAGAATCTTTCGTCATCAGCTCAGAATCTAGCCTTAACGTACAAACCATTAGTGGATAAACCAGGCAGGCACGGTTTCGCTAAACAATTAGCTGATCGAGTCTTCGATCTTGCTAAGGCTCTGGATAAATTGAAAGATTCATATGCTAACTTAAATGGTAATTCTTTTTTTTTAAATCTTTCATCTGCATAACTAAACGTTACTACAATGTTAATATAAATCAGGCTAATAATTAACTTATAACATGAAGAGTATGTATATATAGTATAAAATGTTTCAATTAAATCCAAATTAAGGGAATAACTCAATTATTACATTTTAGTGAAAAACAATGATATATCTGATAATGAGGAATCTGATCTACAACAACAACAACGACTACAATTTGTCGTGACGTCATCAGCAGCTAAAAATGGTTTGGAAGATGCGGATAAAGAACTAAAGGAGATGATCAAAATGTTAACAGTAAGCTTAAAGTGAAATTCGTAAATCATATCTCATCACGCTCATCTGAGATTAGTGTAAGATTAGTGTATTATCAATAAGTTATAGTACTTATTATCGAGTGTGTGAATTAAGATAATAATGTTGCAATTCTAAAGATGCAACCTCGATTCTCAGCGCTAGAGAAATCATTCATTTTAGTAAATAAAAATTAACACAGGATTAAACATTTAAGTAGCCTTCAAGTTAAAGTTACATTACTAAATTTATGACATTAATCAGGTCCATCAAAAATGTAAAATTTTGATCACTGTATACTAAATATGTTACAGGAACCTAGTGATACGACTGAACCTAAAAATCCAAACACACGACGTCTTTTATCTGAAAAAATGGCACAGCTGAACGCAGCAATCGCATCCCTACTCCAAGCTACTTCTGGTAAGATTAAAAGATGAAATTTAAAAGCAAAAGAAACAGCGATCAACGAATTAATTTTATACAATGTCATAATAACTGTCTCATATTAAATAACTAAATAGGAACACTTTAAAAAGTACCAAGTCTATAATGGGCCATATATATTTACGTCACTTTTACTCGACAGATGCTAGAAGACCTGACTACAATACTGCAGGAACAGCAATCAATACTATTTGTCATCTTACTCCAAACATCATCAATGGTAATAAGCATATCCATAGTAAAAATAATAATGTTTCACTTTTTATTGTTATTTTAATGATTTAATTTATTTTAGAAACAAAAGCATTACACGGCAATATCGATGAGAATTCCTGGCCAGAAATAACAGAAAATCTTAAAGATATGCTGGAAGCGACACGTGGTCTTTGTGGTAGCGCTGAGGACTGTAATATTGCGGTAAGTGATAAAAAGCGAAGAGCTCTAATACTTGTTGACTTTCAGATAGCATATATTTAAATAACACAATGTTGGAAAAGAGTAAGAATCTACATTCCTAACTATTGGCAGCTTTACGTAATATGGTTCTATAAAATAACGATCCAAGTGTTTGTAAAATCCTACCTGAATAAACTTGCAGAAAAAATGGTAGTAGGTAAACTTATAATATTTATTTTGTATTTCAGGAGCTTAATGAAGCTGCATCGAAAATTGCAAATTCGTCTGGTAAACTAACCTTCATATTTAATCCTCGGGGTAATACAAAGAAAGGAGACGATGTAAGTATTTAATTCTTATAACTACAACTAACAGATGCACAAATAATAAAAATTCGTAAAGATTGACTAATGCATAACATCTATTATTCAGCTAATTAGGCTTTGGATAAATTGATATATAGTTATAATAGTCTGTTCGGTTTCTTTTTTATGTAGGTTCTACAACTGGCAAGATCTGCTGCGGACCAAGCTGCTCACCTACTGACTAATGTGGATCAGCTCGCAAAGAGAGTTGGTGGAGATGAGGGAACCGCACTAGATACAGCTGGAGTGGAAGTAGTTGATGCTGCACAGCAACTAATGAAGACTGCAGAGGTAACAATGATGACGAAACGTAAATCAGGAGATAGTTGAAGATATGATTACTAAATCTTAAAGAAAGCTTTATTATTATTAAATTTAATGTTTCTTTTTCAATCTACTAGATAACAGCACAAAGTATGGACGACGCCCGTTGTCAAGCAGTATTGTTATCAGCAATAGATCGTCTTTCCGATCGTGCTAGAAATTTGAAACAATCCTGTAAGCCTGTAGTCCAATCTCCTGAACATCGTCAATCTGAAGAACTAATTAGCCAGGGTCTGAAACAAATGAATTCAACTCTTGACAAATTAAATGAAACTTGTCAAGCTGATGAAGGTGAGTGAGGTTCTGATACAAAGAATATGAATAATTTTAAATTGTTAGAACCATAAACTGTATTGTCTATAATATTAGATCATCCTTAAAAAAGCAAAAATAATTTAAGACAAAAATATAAGTTTTGATATAGCCGGAAATAATAATACGTTGAACAAAATGATAAAAGTCATATTAAAAGTGATTTCATTCTAGGGCAAGATTATGATGTTCCTAAGGTTTGGGACAGTGAGGCCCAGCAAGAACGACTTAAATTCATCGTTCCAACATCAGCAGCTAAGACTGCTTTGATGAATGCGGATAAAGGAATGCAAGAAATATTAAAAACACCATTGGTAAGCTACTTAGCGCATTCATTTTCGCCTTAACATATTTAAAAACGAACAATGTTTTAATAAGAAACATAAAAATAATAGAAGTATTGCTATTAATCAATTTGAAATTTCAAATTTATATCTTAAATACATATTTATTTATTTTTTACTCTTTAAATAGGTCAATAAAAGTCCCTCAGCAAGAAATCCTAATGCACGACGTCTTCTATCGGAAAAGATGGCGCAGTTGAATGCTGCTATTGCCTCCTTAGTCCAAGCAACTTCTGGTAAGTATAGGATTCAACCAAGTCAAAAAAGGAATGTTAAATCACTTCCTACAAAAATGACTAACTTAATAGATTGTCTAATATATAGACGTTTTAATTGGAGAAAAACGTACAATATAGCTTTCATATAACATATTAGGTGGATAGATTGAATTACAATATTACATAATAACTCGCTTTCTTTATATGTAGATGCAGACAACCCTGATTACCGTACTGCAGGAACAGCCGTTAATACCATTTGTCAGTTAACTCCATACATCATCAACGGTAATTAATAAGTATAATTCATATAAATAAGTAATTTATTAATAAAATCAATTTTAATATCTAGATAAAGAGGTAAATTTAAACTGAATATCAGGCGCGAACCAACTTAGATCGTAGCATCGGCAAATTCAATAAAACCGATTACTGCCGATTTATGTAACCAAAAGAAATAGCTCCCTTTCGCGCCAGTCGACGCTATTCATCGCTATGGATTCTCGCGTCAGTTCAACCTGAGAAAGGAAGTGCATTAAATCGACGTGTCAAATTGACGAATATGACATTACAACTTATTACGTTTGTGTAAAGATCATATTCACATAAGAAATAAATATTGATAATTAGGGCTAGCGTACTTAATTCGGATGTGATTGTTTATACAAATTTTGCCGATGCTACATCTAATTTGTGTCGTACTATTAATACGACATATATTTAAATACAATGAACTGTTCTAGATACAAAAGTACTCCACGGTAATGTCGACGATAACTCCTGGAAAGAAATAACAGAAAATTTGAAAGACATTCTAGAAACAACTCGTGGTCTTTGCGACAGCGCTGAAGACTGTAAGATTGGAGTAAGTCGATTTATTTAGATGAAAGAAAAGATGGTAAAAATACGTTAAAAAAATAAGTTTTACTTACTGTTTACAATTCTTCAGGAGCTGAATGAGGCCGCATCCAAAATTGCAAAGTCTTCTGGAAAATTAACGTTCATATTCAATCCTCGTCGGAATGCTAAGAAAGAAGAGGATGTAAGTGTAAATAATCAATATACCTTCTATAATATATACTATATTAAAAAAAAATCTAGACTTAGCCCTTGTATCATAGTACCAACTTTATCGTTGATTATCGTAGTAAGTTTGGTGTTTATTTGCCGTAGGTTTTAAACCTATCGAGATCTGCTGTAGATCAAGCTTCTCAGCTGCTGGCAAATGTGGATCAACTCGCAAACAGTGTTGGTGGAGATGAAGGTACCATACTAGACACAGCTGGAGTGCAGGTTGTTGATGCTGCACAGCAATTATTGAAGACTGCTGAGGTAACACTGTGCAACTACAAATATATTAAACTAAACTTTGATTTGAAAAGTCCATTCGTAAATTGTATATTAAATCTTATAGATAACAGCACCAAGTATAGATGACGCTGGTTGTCAAGCAGTATTATTATCAGCGATAGACCGTCTTTCTGATCGTGCTAGAAGCATGGAAGAAACATGGAAGCCTTTAATCCAAGCTCCTGCATATCATAAATCTGGAGAACTACTTAATAATGGTCTAAATGAATTAAATAAAGCTTTAGATACACTGAGACAGGCATGTCAATTTGACGGTAAGATATTGTGAGATAGTTATAGAATATATTGGATATTTTTATTTCGTTTTATTATAGATAAAACGACTGGGTTTAGATTTCATTACAAGACACTAATTATTGTAAAGAATAGCATTGTAAAACTGTTTATGTGAAAAGCGCAATTATGCGAGTTTCTTGTCGTTTCCTCTGGCTAGAGGCTGCTTTCCAAAGCGGTGGTAGTATTTAATTATTTTCGACGATTCAAAAACGCTTTATTGCAAACTTTACTTCATAAAAATTGAACTTTTAAGATATTAGAAAAGGCTGTTTGATAATGATAAAAAATAATAAAGTAACTATATTTTAATAGATAAACATGAAGGTGATGTTACTGATGATGAATCAAGAGGCAATGAAGAACAGGCTCGACTCAATTTTACCAGAACATTAAAAGCTGCCAAAGCGGCTATGGTTGACTCAGCCAAAGAAATTAAAAATGCAGATTTACCAATCAATAGAATGGTAAAAAACATTTTACACGTATATAATTGTTACAAAGGTCGTATATCTTTACGTTATGACAGACTAAAGTAATATATTCAAACTTTCAGCATGAAAAGAATATTAAGAATAATATTCCAGCACCTAATAATTTAATATCTCAAAAGCTGGCGAAATTGAATGCTGCTATCGCAAATCTGCTTCAAGCTACTTCAGGTAAAAGTTCTTTTATGAAATAGGAAAATAGAACTACAAATTCAAAATTCAAAAAGTTTGAAATGAAAATTTGAAAAAAGATTAAATGTTTTTACTGTTACACTTTTCTCTTTTCATCGTCATTTGTAAATGTCGTTTGTTACTTTCAAACCTTATTATATCCTTTTACTAATTGTATCCGTTACCTAGATCGTGAAAGACCTGACTACGATGAAGCAGTGAAAGCAATCCATACAATTTCAAGTCTTACTCCTGATATTATAAAAGGTATGCTGGTTTATGTAAAATGATGACAATAGTTAAGTATTAGACTCATTTCTCAGATCATATCTCACTCACTCAGACGTACTCCTCTAACTGATTGTCCTCAATTTTTAACACCGAATACATGTAAATTTGCTAAATCAAGTTTTAGAAAAACATGTTTTTTCCATAGATGTAAAGCCCCTTCAAAGTACCGTGGACGACAAATCTTGGAAGAACATAATGGATAATCTCAAATCAATTGTTGATACGACTACTGAGATTTGCGACAATGTTGACAATCCACAGGTAAGTAAAACTTGACACAATCGGTAAAATATTATCAGATGGTTTACATTTGTCGGTAAACTTTTGTGGCAGACCGACTGAATAGGTTTTACTTTTACCTACACTTACCCTTTACTATTTTTATGTCGGATTGAATAGTAAGGAAGACTGTGTAACCACAAGCACAAGGGATATTGGTGATGTAAGGAATGGGTAAAATTTCTTCAGTATCTATGGATCGTGGTGACCTTTTTGTTTTAACTCACGCCAACCTATACCATACAAAGCTGTTTTATTTTGTCATTTCTTTATCACGTTGTTTTATTTTTTCAGGAATTAAAACAATCAGCATCTAAGTTTGGTAACGCCGTTAGTAAATTATCATACGTGTTTAATCCACGCAATAATCAAAAGAAAGAAAACCAGGTAAGATAAAGATGACTCTTAACATCATTTATTAGCATTATTCATCTAAACTTCGAGAAATTACACATTTAACTATAGCAATCGCTACAAAATCTATAAAATCAGCATTACTGTCTGTTCTATGTATGCTTAGATCTTTTAAAATGACCCAATGGATTTTGATGCTTATAAATGGATAGAGTGATTCTATAGGAGGGTTTTTGTATATAATACATGGACAATATAGTAAAGAAAAAAGAATAAATATGTAGTATATTAAGTACCAGCATTGCACTCGTGTGAAGCCGGGCAAGTAAGTAATAAATCTTAATTAAGCACCTGAATTTTAAGCCGCATCGTTTTCATCAGATTCTAGATTTATCCAGAGACGCAGTGGAACAGATGTCTTTGTTGTTGTCAAACGTGTATCAGCTAGTTGAGGGAGTTGATGGTGACGACGGCGAGAAACTTGACAAAGCCGGAGTCAGCGTTGTTGATTCTGCGCAGATGCTGCTGAAAATTGCTGAGGTATTTTACTATATAGCTCCGTAATAAACTCTAATAAACTTTCTACAGTGTAATCGACGGATATTGGTATTCCAAATGATTTAAAAAAGGATTGTTTTATAAGCATTTCTGACATTTTCTGAGGCTACCAAACTCCAAGCTAATACAGAGAAATCTATAATATACAGGGTTATTGGTAACTCGGTGTATTATGGATCCAAAAGTGAACCATTTTTGAGTTATCACGTTTTTTTAGCTTTTTTTAAAATTTGTCAAAAATGCAACTTCAAAAATTTATTAAAAAAAAGTATCAAATAAAATCGTTTTTTTCTTTTGTTTTTTAAAAATGATTAAATACTGATTATTTGTCAATATTAAAACAATAATTATCGGTCCAAATTTAAAAATGCGAGATGGAAAACTAATTTATTTCAATACCTTTTAGATAACTTTTGATAACTCAAAATTGGTTCACTTTTGGATAATGCATATGGGGGTTAAAATTATTGCAAATAGTCACCCCTATCACCTCCTAAAGGATATACGTCGAATAACCCTGTATAACCTGCCATCTCTCTGGACTTCAATGCAGTACTTTGTGTACTGCCTGACCAGTTGTTTTAATTCTGTTTTTAGATAACATCACCAAATATCAGCGATGAACACTGTCAAGCGGCATTACTATCATCCATCGACCAAGTCTCAAAACTGGCCGAAGATCTAAAGAAAACTTGGAGACCTCTCGTGCAAACACCAAAACATCGTCCAATTGGAGACCAACTTGATCAGAATCTGAACATAGTTCAAAATACACTAGACAAGTTAAGACAAGCTTGTCAGCAAACCGGTATGCAAAAAATGTCTACATCTGATTTGGCACAACCTATAACCGTAATTCAAAGTTTTATCAAAGCTATATAGTTCATGAAACTTTTTTCTATCACTCAGAAATGTTTTTACTAATTTCCTAACTACAATATTTTATTGAGATTTTATACTTTACGCTGCTCAGACTTGATTCCAAGACCTCTGCAATTTTGTACAGAGCCTTTAAAACAATCAGTCAATTATAATTGACTCAATTGGTAAAGTGCATTTGACTTGGGTCAAAATTTTAGTAACCTTCATAAAAGTTAATATCCTTAAAAGTTAGTATAAGTAACAACCCTTAATTGTTTTGTTTGACTAAAAATTCCATTCTTTTTGAGGGAAATACTTGGAACATATAAGTATCATTTACGACACACTGCATATGTGTCGTAGATTATACAGAATTTCTACCGATTTATGAAGGTTTTCTTACGATGTTTACCACAGAATGAAAAATAAACAAAAAATTAGCTAATGAAAACTCTTTGGTATCTTTTATCTATTCTTTATTTAAAATAACAATAATTTGAATATCACAGACGACTTAGAAGAATCTAAACCATATCAACTAAGCGATTTATCTGATGCGAAGAACATAATCAAAGAAGCTGAGAAGTTGTTTTCAGAAGATAAAATGTATGAACAAAGGGCCTTACAAGCAGGGAATAAGGTAAGTCGCATTCCAATTGAATGATGCTTAAACTTTCATATTCAAGAGCTAGATGACGGCAGTAATTCTGAGCAACAGATAATACCTGTAATAAGAAACCATGACAATATCTCAGAACAGATCTGCTTATAGCTTTAGGCCTTTATGCAAATATACGCAAACACGAAGAAATTATAATTTAAAAATATGAAGTCGTTCAAAATCAAAAGCGGTTGTCATTTGTTTTAAATTGTAGCAATATTTAATGTCGCTTGTAAGATAGATGGTATTTTATTTTCAATAGATTTACAAAATGAAACAGATGGACCTATTTTATATTTAATCTCTCCATTAAGAATTTATTATATATTTATATATTTAATCGCAAAAAATATTAAAGAAAATTTTCCATACAAAGTTCATACATTAAATAAATAATGTTAATATTCCACTACAAAATCTACTTCTGAAGTAAAACTGTAAAACTTTACGTTAAAGAGGCAAAGATTGCTTGTCTGGGTTTGAACCCGCAATTATCGGTTAAGGTGTACACTTTCTAATCACTGGGCCATGGCTTAGACAGACAGCGTTAGTTTCTAATTAATAATAATAGTATTAGATGGTGCTGATGTATTTAGTGTAATATCAATATGTAGTTTAATCTAAATAGTTTTTTTAAACTACAAGACATATACGTTAGCTATTAAACAATATATAGTTTTTAATTTGTGACTATAAACTTTCAGAATATTGCAACAGCTGGTATACCTGTACTAGAAAAACGGTTACAGCTCTCGCAGAAATTAGCTCAACTCAACGAAGCTGTAGCTCTTCTATTGCAAGCTATGTTAGGTAAGTTACTAAATCATTAAATTACTGAGAAAACTGATTTACACAGACATAATTACTGACATACAGGAATATTTATTTAGTCCATTGATTCTGTGTGTGAAAACTTAACGAACATTTTACTTGCTGGTAGATCTTTGTACAAGTCCTTCTGGGTACCATCCCTTCATCAGATATTCGGCCACCAAGCTTCAATACATGGTATTATTGTTCTGGTAAGAAGGGCAAGTGACCCAGTGTAGCTACAGGTACAAAGGAACATAACATCTTAATTCCCTAGTTTTGTGGAGCATCGGCTAAGTAAGGGATGGTAATTATTTCTAACAGTAGCAATATAATATACTGGTGGTAACATCAGATAGACCATTTGCCTGTCCTACTCGAAAAGTAGTAGTAAAGTAAAGTAAAGTAATAGCCTGTATATTTCCCAATGCTGAAATAAGGCCTCCTCTTCCATTAAGGAGAGAATTTTGGAACATATTCCACCACGCTGTTCCTGCGGGTTGGTGGAATGCACATGTGGCAGAATTTCGATGAAATTAGACACATGCAGGTTTCCACACGATGTTTTATTTCACCGCCGAGCACGACATGAATGATAAATACAAATTAAGCACATTTATACAGTGATGTTGTCTTAAATTCTCGCGATTACACATTGAAATAAAAGTAGCTAAACGTATATTAATTATTTTTTAACATGCCGACGTTTCGAGCACTTTACAGCCTTCGTATATATGCTGTATATAATGCTGTTTACACTGTTAATTAATATACGCGATTCAAATCCGTTATAGCTAGTTTTATTTATACAGTGGTGCTTGTCTGGGTTTGAACCCGCAATCATCGGTTAACATGCACGCGTTCTATTAATAAAAAACACGGTAAATATCCTGTTTTAAATACTTGTAGTAATCAAAATAAGCATGTTAATTTAAAATCTTATTTAGTGAATTAATTTTACAGATCGCGAGAATCCCGACTACGAAAATGCAAAACAAACAATCAATATTATATCGAACTTAACACCAGATATTGTCCAAGGTAGGAACAAAATAAATGCGATACGCGTGCACATTTTAATATTAAATATATACTTTAATTAAAATTAATAATTTCCCACTGACCAAAAGGTAGTCAAGATAGAGAAGACAACTTAGCTATAATTTTTAATTCTTAGATTATATACATATGTGTTAAGAGAGACTGTCAACTATGAGAACGTGTGAAAAGAAATATATAATAACATAATTGCATGAGGTATAATTTGATTTTTGATGCGCAAAGAAGTAACTACAATAACCATCCAACATATTCGTTGACTTGTCATCAGCCCCTGTGGCCTAATGGATAAGGCATCGGCCTCCTAAGCCGGGGATTGTGGGTTCGAGTCCCACCAGGGGTAGCTCAGCATTTATTTTTAACACGTTGGCTCCGGCATCATTTTTTTATTGTTTTCCATTTCTGCGGTACGGGGTGTTTAAGACCTCGTATGAATACTATCATAATACCGGTACGGGCCTTACTAGACCCCGTAACGTTTAAGAAACTAAAACTTGATGTGATGTCATGCTGTATTATGATCGATTCTTTAGAACGGTAAATGACCAAAGAAACCCCGTATTAAAGTAGGTACACCATAGCGTTCTGTTTTCAATGGGCATAATTTAAATATATTTATCTCTTTCCTACAATATATCATATAGACGTTACGGCCTCCGCAGGAGATAGAAAAATCTATGATATTAAGCCGCACCGCAAGGGATACGAGGCGTAATAAACCTCGCTCCACAATGAACGTTTTAAGACTGATCGTTTTCAATATATTTTATATATTTTCCCAGAAACTCTCAACCTTCAGGGTAATATGGATGATAATTCCCGCGAAATATTATTTAAAGAGGCCAAAGGCTTATGCAGCGCAAGTCAGGAAATCTGCTCAAGCGTTGAGCATAATAATTTGGAGGTAAGTAATTTCATAAATAAACGCCTTCTTAAATTATAGGGGGTAGACTCTGAATCACATTAAATTCTGTAGCGCTTGCCTAGATTCCATTTTGCAATCATTGGTTCATAATCTAACATCGGCCCATCACGGGTCTTGTTACATTGGCCAGTTTCTACCAATGCTGACTCTGGTTTATTCTATTTACAGGAACTCAACCAGGCTGCAACCAAATACGCTCAAGCGTCTGGAACAATACATTTCATTGTCAGTCCACGCTCATATCCCAACAAAGAAAAGAAAGTACGTATTTTTTTATACAACAACAACAGCCTGTAAATTTCTCACTGCTGGGCTAAGGCCTCCTCTTCCTTCGAGGAGAAGTTTTGGAACATATTCCATATTTTATTCTATTCATATTTATATTAAATTTAAACAAATTTTCAATCTACAATCAACTTATGGAAATTATGATACATAAACAACATTCAAATTTATTCAAATAAGGGTTCTACAAATAAAAAATCATAAATTATTGTACCAAACAATTTTGCAAGCATTTTATTCAAAAAGACGTTGATTAGTAAAGAAACTCATTTTATAAATGTTTGCAGAAGTTTACACCTGAAAGGTTTTTTAGTACACCGATCATTTGTTATAATTTTTCCTAAGGTGTAATGTAAGGTGTAACTTTGAGAACGAAAGTGCCCTTTAGATCAGAATGTACCAGTTTGCAAATCTCGAAAGTCTATATTAATTATAACTTCTTGCAAAATTAAAGATTCTAGATATTTCACGGTCTGCTTGCGAGAGGACGTCACTAATGCTGTCTCGAGTGTCACGTCTCGCTGAGAGCATTGGGGGGGATGAGGGTGAAAGTCTGGACATTTCGGGAGCTAGAGTTGCTGACTCTGCGCAAACACTTCTAAGCACAGCACAGGTATTTAATTGAGCATTTTATAATTCAGTATAAGTACTGTACAGTAACAGACTGTAAATTGGCCTCAGAAAGTGGCCTTCTCTCCCTTAGAGGAGAAGGTTTTTAGCATATTACATCACGCTGCTCCAATGAGGGTTGGTGGAATGCACATGTGGCAGAATTTCGATGAAATTAGACACATTCAAGTTTTCTCACGATGCTTTCCTTCACAGCACGAGATGAATTATAAATTGAAAATTCAGTTGTGCTTGCCTGGGTTTGAACCCACGATCATCGGTTAAGATACGCTTTCTAACCAATCTGGCTCTTTTTTTTTATAATTCACTAATTCTCAATACTGTTTCAACTACAAATTAATAAATAAATATATTCAGGTAACAGCACCATCCATCAGCGATCGTAACTGCCAGTCAGCATTAGTATCTTCAGCTGATGCACTGTCAGATTTGGCTCAAGACTTGGCGAAAATCTGGAAGCCATTGATCCAGAATCCGAAGAGTAAACAAATTGGAGAACAGCTCACTAGAGACTTGGATTTATTAAGGAATGAACTGGATGTCCTCAAAGAGACATGTCAGGATAATACTGGTACAGTTTTAGAAAGATTTGTTGATAAAATTATTGTAAACGTGGATTTTTTTCTGATGTTGTTGCTAATTTTAGTAAGAATAACTTTGAAAATATTAACCCAAATATATATATATATTTAATTTAATATTCTGCTGTTACCTTTCTATAATCCACAATTTGAATGTTTTTGCTTTTTTGTATTTTAAAATAAATCGAAATGTCTTCTATTTTGTTTTATAAAATGATTACGAATATTTCAGATTTCAATGAAGCTTTAGAAATACCGCAACAGCAAACAATGTACGATTATAAGAATAAAACAGTTCCTAAAACCGTAAGTATAATTATTGTTGAAGACAGAACAAAACCAAAATTATAATTAATTATTTGATTTTGATTCCACATCAAAAATCAAGTGACGTATTTTTAAGAAACAGCTCACATTGGAATTCATGGCTTTTATTTTAGTTTACTACTAATAACCAGCCATTGAAATAATCATTTGTAATCCTCAGGAAAACAATATGGAAAACATTGATATGCTATTGGAAGATATATACAAACATACTAAAGGAGAAAACAAACAGAACCCGATAGTTATCGAAGACACGCCTCTAAGGCAGTTAGCGAGCAAGATCATGGAGTCTGCGAAGGTGATCAAGATTTTATTCCTGTTCATAATTGTCTTCTGACATGAAGTATCTTGACGATACGTCACATTTCCAATAATTATGAAGTGTTTATTATAAAAAATGCTAATGATGATTTGACGACCTCTGTGGTCCAGTAGTGTGTAGACCAGTTTTTTTGGGTACGCCTCTCCGAGTTCTCGAGTTCGATTCCCGGCAGAGTCGATGCTGAAAAAGTTCATAAGTTTTCTATGTTGTCTTATGTCTGGGGGCTTGTGGTACCGTCGTTACATCTGATTTCCATAAGACAAATGCTTTAGCTATTTACATTGGGATCAGAGTAATGTATGTGATGTTGTCCAATATATGTATGATGTTGATGTTGTCAAATCATACATTGATTAGTGCGGGTTGTCACCTAGAAAGAGGGAAACATTGTATTGCGGAGTTCAACATCTAGGAGTTAGTAAACCCATGAAATTAGATCAAGGGAGATCTTATCGCCCTCAGTTTACTAACCATGCCATACCACGTCTCATAATGGGCAACCATAGTGGTTAGACGTTAAAACTTCTTATGGTACTTATATTTATAATGGACGTCAATGACCATTTAATGTTTGCTGATTAATTGTAGATATTAATTCTAGAACCTTCTTGTATGAAATAAAATAGTTAAATTGTTATCATATTTTTAAAAACCTAGCAAGCGCTGTGTCAAATATTCTTGAAATATATAATTAATACGTATTGACTTCCAAGCAGGATATATTAATTTAAATAATTGGATTTAACTAACATGACTTTGTATTTTTTAAATATTGAAAAAGAGAGACTGAGTTTCTTTCCGGTTCTTCTCGGTAAAATCTACTTTCCGAACCGGTGGTAGCTTCACTTAATTATAAAATGACGATTTAAAAGTGCTTGGAAAAGCCTACATAAATAAAGTTTATTTTGATTGATTGCTTGAAAACTTATTTGAAATTTATGAATAAATAATCGCATCTATCGAAGGGTTAATCTTCAATGTTGTTTTCAGGCTAAATCCGAGAGTAATAAATACTCAGCTGACGAGCGTAAGAGATTTGCAGATATTGCGAATAAATTAGCTGCTGCTATTAACAAACTTGATATTGCTAATTCCAAGTGTCGTGATACACCGTTTGTAAGTACTTTTATACCAGAACATGAAATGATTATAAAAGTCATAACCCATCAGAATATACAGGATAAGCAATTCGGCGTATATGTGGATTAAGATGTAGCCCATGGCATAAAAGTCACTATAACCAAAACAAGGCACTAACTTCAATTCAAATACGTTAACACTTATTACTAATGTAGCTCCCAACAGCCACAACAACCAAAATAAGTCACTACCGTTAATTTAAATACCTATAGCAGATATCATTGAAACTCCTAACGTAAAGGAATTAGACTGTAGTGATTTATCAGATTATTATTATGGTTAATTTCCAGAGTTCGAGGGAGAAGAAAGAGAGAGCATTGCAGTTAGAAAATGCCATTTTAAATCTTCAATTAATATGTATTCAATCGCGCCAGAAAGATGGCGAAATGAGCAATATAGTCGATTTAACGGTTTGTTATGAACTTACTTATTTTTTAACTCAATGATTAAGACTAAACTAATTTAGAGAGAATATTGCTTTGTGATAACCAAACTTCTTATAAATATATTTTAACTGTTCTTATTCAGGAGTTCGTGGAAGACGTCACTTCCGCAGTAGATGATTTACATGACACCACAAAAGGAATCAAACAGGAACACGAAAAAGAAGCTATAAAGGTAATAATCAAATTTTAAGCCTTTTATAACTAACTGCGGTTGGAAGTGAGCCAGTGAATCTAGCACAGGAATCTTCGTATAAAGATTAATAGGCTATTTGACAATGCGAAAAACAAAGTGTCTATAATTGAAAGTAGTGTATGTATTATGAGTTTAAAATGGTTATTTAGTAAAGAAAGTTGAAAACAATACTTAATTTATTTAAAAATCCGTAAATGAAGAAGCATTTTTTTAAACGTTTTTCACGTGACACAAAACGCTCCTGATTGGCCGGGCTTATGATGAAGTCTCTTGTTTGTTAACCTTGCTTGCCTATACTAATAGGTTGGGGAAAAAGTCTTTTCGCATATAGTATGTATGAACTTGTAATAAAATCTCTTTGGCTATACCATTTGTATCTGGCTGGTTTTGGTATCATTAAAAAGTTTTAATTTTAAAGAAGGCACTTTCAAATTCAAATTAGGAATTTGTGTGATTTTCATTTGTTTTTGTTGTTGTTAAAATGAGTGAATCTAAAGAAGAAATTCGATACATTTTAAAATTTTACTATAAAAAAGGTAAAAATGCAAATCAAGCCGCGAAAAAAATTTGTGATGTTTATGGACCTAATGCAGTATCTGTGAGAGTAGCGCAAGTTTGGCTTAAGCGTTTTCAAGCCGGAAATTTTGATATCAAAGATGCATCTCGCTCTGGTCGCCCTGTTACGGACAAAATTGATGCCATTTTTGAAAAAGTGGAGCAAGATCGGCATATTATGAAAAGTGGATCACATACGACAAGAACGTGCGAAAAAGATCGTGGTCAAAGGCCGATCAAGCTTGGCTGTGGCAAAACCCGGATTAACTTGCACCAAGGTAATGCTGTGTGTATGGTGGGATTGGAAGGGCATCATTCATTATGAGCTGTTACCGCCCGGCAGGACCATCGATTCAGAACTGTATTGCGAACAATTGATGAGATTGAAGCAAGAAATTGAGAGAAAGCGGCCAGAATTGATCAACAGAAGGGGTGTGGTTTTTCACCATGACAACGCTAGACCTCACACATCTTTAGACACTCAACAAAAATTACGAGAGTTTGGCTGGGAGGTATTAATGCATCCGCCGTATAGTCCTGACCTTGCACCTTCAGATTTTCATCTGTTTCGGTCTCTGCAGAATTCCTTAGGCAGTGTCAGGTTAACATCACGAGAGGACTGCCAAAACCACTTGTCGCAGTTTTTCGATCAGAAGCCCCAAAATTTTTACAACAATGGGATCATGTCACTACCAACAAGATGGCAAAAATTTATGGAACAAAATGGCACATACATACTTTAGTCGAATGTAAATAAACTATAAAAAAAACTTTTTGAATTTTCTTATAAAATACGAAGAAACTTTTTCCCCAACCTATTTATTATATGTACCACAGATTGAAATACAGTCTTAATTCTAATTCAGTTGAATGGGTTTATGTAGATAATATTGAATTACAGGAAATAAATAATAAATGCCAGAAAGTAAAAGAACACGCTTCGAAACTAATGAATCCACAAAATTCGAATACAGAAGGGAACATGTTTGATGACGTTCTTCAAATCGATCAATTCGCTAAGGTAATTTTCTTTTAAATCATTCTTATGTTTTTATTGAAGAATTATAGAAAAAATAAGCTGAGATGGTCGATTAGTTAGAACCCGTACACCTTAACCGATGATCGCGGGTTCAAACCCAGGTAAGCGCCATTGAATATTCATGTGCTTAATTTGTGTTTATAATTCATCTCGTGCTCGGCGGTGAAGGAAAACATCGTGAGGATAAATTTCAATAAATCTACCGCATGTGTATTCCAGCAACCTGGAACAGTGTGGTGGAATATTTTCCGAACCTTTTCCTCAAAGAGAGAGGAAGCCTTAACCCAGTAGTGGGAAAATTTACAGGCTGTTGTTGTTGTTGTATTGAAGAATTATATTCTAATTTACTTCTGTAGGACTGTGATGATCAAGTGCAAGCAATAAATGAAGCATTGCCCAAAATTGACGACGAAAATACAAGACAGAACGTCAAGAATAAACTCAATGTAATTGAAGAAAAATGTAATCTACTAAGGTTCGTTTTGATTGAATTTCATACTTACTTTACAAAGTCTAAGTCAAAATCTTCATGAAATATACAAGCGTTAAACTTGCTTATTGATTGTACCAACGATACAGAAATATACACTAAGGACGTGAAAAGAATCGGCGATAGAACAGAGCCAGAATTTTTTCTTTTTTTATTCATCCGAAATTTCATTGTAAATCTCAATAACTATTATTTTAAATTTAAATAACTCGGATGCGATTTTAAGACCAAAGTACAGTTGTGTAATAAATTATTACTTTATGGAATATCCACACAAGCGTTTAAGGATTTTTTTTAATTATACATATAAGCAAAAGCTCCTAGTAGTTTGCACATATTATGAAATATCAATTACATTTGTGGTGAAAATTACACGCATTAATTACATTAAGGATCGTCAAAACTTTGTCTTTAAAAACGTAAATACATGAAAATGAAATATCCCGGTGAAAGACTGCCTTATTAGCCTAAGGCTCTTAAAAACATCACATATAGTCTGTATGTTTATTGACATATTGCTAAATAATTAATTATTCCATATGGAAATTCATACAAACTAAAGTGAACTTAAAAAAATGTAAATAAAATTTAAAAAGTTTTCGTGACATCAAAACAAAAGAAATTGGGCTCGTCCGGGATTTGAACCCGGGACCTCTCGCACCCTAAGCGAAAATCATACCCCTAGACCAACGAGCCACTTGCCGTTACACCCGAATTAAACAATATCATAAATCCTTTTCTTTAACCTATATTACGTGAAAACCAACAGTTTCGTTTGGAGTATGTTATAATAAATATAGTTAAATAAAATTTTGAATTTATATATCGACCAAACACCTTTTTTTTTTAATTATCACAACAATAAACCATGATATACATAATAATCTGTATCAAATTAGATGTTAGACATATATTATGTTATATGACAAAGTTTTTAAAACAAGATTACATGAAGTACCAAATTTATGTCGGAAGATGTTCAAACTAATTTATGTCAAATAATAGTTTTGCGGCAAAGAGCAGCATCTCTAACGCTGAAAGTGCTACTCTAGAAGAAAGTCTTAGAAATCTTGAAGACGTCGAGAAAAAGATTGAAGTCATAGTAAAAGCTAATGACGGTGTTCCGAAATTGGAAAATCAAAATGTAAGTTAAATTCAATTTTCCGTATTTATATTTAAGTAGTGCAGGTTGATATGTCCTTCGTTGTTGCTCAAGCTTACTTCTAAAATTATCTTGTAAAAAAACCTGCGTCATAGGAATAAAATATGTACATCCCAACATTTCACCATCCCGCGTAGGAATAGGGTAGAGGAATCAGTTCTAAACATTATTTTCAATGCCCTAACGCAAGTGAGCACCACTAATTTTTTATGTGCTTAAATTGTGTTTATAATTCATCTCCTTCTCAGCGGTGTAGGAAGACATACCCTGTTTCTGAATCTGCGTGATTAAATGTGCCACATATATATCCATCAACCCACATTTCCCGCAAAGGGAGAAGAGGCCTTAGCCCAACATAGGGATGTTAACAGCCTGTTACTTTACTCATCCTCCTCAAAAGAGATGCTGAGACAGCCCACCAGTGGCACACTGCAAATTATTAAACCTGACCTTTTAACTTAAAGGTAGCGCGAGACAACAGGCAGTGTATACAAGCAGCTCAGTCAGCATTAGCAACAGTGATCGCAGCGGGCAATGAAGACAAACTACCGAAAGCTTTAGCACGTTACGCAACACAAATGAAATGTCTTAACCAAAACAAAGAAAGAAATAACAAGTAAGATAACTTAATCAATATCTATTAAACAATTTTTGAAGGTTATAATCTGAAACTGTATTTACATATAGTGGTATTTTAAAAGTTTTCTAATACTTAATAGTCGAATATCTTTAGTTACTGCCTGGTAAAGGTAAACTTAAGGTTCATGTAATATGTCTGTGGTTTTTTAATGGTACATAGAGTGGCAAATTGACCCTCTATTGTTAAGTGGTCACCACCGCCCATAGACATTAGCGCTGTTAGAAATATTGACATATGACAGATTACACTGACTCACTTAAGTTGGTAAATATTTTTGCTAAGTTTGACGGCAGCATACCTGATGAATGGGTGCTACCAACCCAGATAGGCTGGCAAAAACCTGCCATCAAGCTCACTATGGTAACAAACAATAAATAAAAAACTCCTGCAAAATATAGTTAGTAATAGTTATAAATAAAGAATTATTGATAAAATCTGATATTAATAAGATTGACTTTTATTATTTGTAGGTTAAAAGAACACCTAGATAGATTACTAGACGCGTTGAAGATGCAAATAACGGAAAAGAATCGACGTGTCGTGACGTGGCAGAATGTGAACGACGGAGAAAGTTCTGAAATCACAGAGAAGATATTAAAGGTAATAATTTAATTAATACTTGTTGTACATATATCGTTTACGAAAACAGAGATAAGCTAAGATAGCTTAAGGGTTAGTACACGTGAATTTAAATTGATAATGCGGATAAAAGTCCAGTCGTGCGAGCTCCACAAATTTTACGTATACATGTGCATAATTTTTGTTAAATAATGCATCTCGTGCTGGGTGAATGAAAACATCGTGAAACCAAGATATAAATCTGCCACATATGTATCCAAAATAAGCTCAAAGACCTTACAATTTTCAGTCTGTAAGTAGTTTTAAGATGTTAAATTGGTAAAGTAATAAATATTAGCCGGATTATTTTATAATTTCACGATAAAATATGACATAAAAATATTGAAATAAATCTAATTTTAACGGATTTGAATCGCGTATGTATATTACGGGACCACGAAACACGAACGCTGTAAAGTGCTCGAAACGTCGGAATGTTAAAAATAACTAATATACGCGATTCAAATCCGTTAAAATTAGTTTTATTTCAATGTGTAATAATCGCGAAAATTTAAGACCACATAAAAAAATAGTAAAAAAAAATATTTTAAATCAACTTCTTATCCATTTTGGTACAAATAAAATTTTTCATAGTGAGCAATTTGGTTTTACAAGAGGTCGATCAACAACTGATGCGGGAATTGCGCTTCTTAAGCATATTTACGATGCTTGGGAGAAATCACAGAATGCTATTGGAGTATTCTGTGATTTATCTAAAGCATTTGATTGTGTAGAACACGAGACGCTTCTTTATAAGCTCAAAAAGCGTTAAAGGTGGGGCTCTTGATCTCATTGATTCATACTTAAATCAAAGAATCCAGCAAGTTTTCATTAATGGAATAAAGTTTAGATCTACGTTAAAAATGGGTGTTCCACATGGTTCAATTTTGGGTCCCTTTCTATTTCTAGTATATATGACCTTCCTTTCTTTGTTAAAGGTATTTGTGAATTCACTGATTTTTAAGGTTGACAGGAAAAAGACTGACTATGACGATGTGAACGGTGCCTTATCACAGATACAAGATTGGTTTAAAGTAAATAATTTGGTTTTGAATACTCAAAAAACAAGATATGTAGTTTTTACCCTACCCAATATTAGAAAGCAAAATTATAGTATATCTTTAAGCGGTTGCCCGCTTGATGTAGCCGATACTACGGTGTTCTTGGGAATAAAATTGGATTCCAGACTTCAGTGGAGTCCCCATTTGTCGTCCCTAACAGGGAGACTCCGCTCAGCTCCGCAGCATACGCGGTTAGAAAAGTTAGACAAGTAACTGATATTGATACCGCTCGTTTAGTTTATTTTGGTTATTTTCACAGTATTATGTCATATGGCATATTACTTTGGGGTAACGCTGCAGACATTGAATCTGTTTTTATTTTACAAAAGAGAGCAATTCGGTTTATTTATAATCTTGGAGCTAGATACTCTTTTTGGGATGTTTTTAACAGAGTAGGAATACTGACTTTAGCGTCGCAATATATTTACAACAATATCATGTATATTCACAGTAACATTGATCACTTTGATAAAATCAGTGATAATCTTTGTATATGCACTAGAAGTAAGGATAAGCTTATAACGCCAAGTTTCCGACTCCGCAAAGTAAATAAATCTTTCTTGGGGCAAGGTATTCATTTCTATAATAAAATTCCGCAGACATTTTTAACTTTACCGTCTCGAAAATTCAAATCGTTTATAAAAAATACATTGGTGAAAAAGGCGTATTATTCGATACAAGATTTTGTAGATGATAAAAAAGCGTGGAATTAATACCTGTTGACTTCCAGGCAGGATATATAAATTTAAATAATTGTATTAACTAACATGACTGTATTTTTTTTAAATGTTGAAAAAGAGTAACTACTGACTTCTTGCCGGTTCTTCTCGGTAGAATCTACTTTCCGAACCGGTGGTAGCTTCACTTAATTGTTAAATGACGATTCAAAAGTGCTTGTAAAAGCCCACTTGAATAAAATATACTTTGACTTTGACTGTGATCAGGGTATGAAGTGCCATATTCTGCAAATCATAGATATGTAAATAAGAGTTCGAAGAAGAATACAACCAATCACATCTTCAAAATAAAACAAAAAATGTTACAAAAATTGCATTTCATTTTTAGGAACTAGAAAGCTATGCCCAAGAACAATCTGGAAAACATGCAGACAAAGATACACCCAGTGCCGTGAACGAGAAATTCCACATCGTAAATGATAGTGACATCAAGAGCTTACTCGCACCAAACACAACGGCGGAGCTTGGTGATAAAAGGTAAGTAACAAAAGATTTGATAGCAAATTTTTATTGACGTTTCTATCGTCCCTTGTCTGGATTTCTTGCCCGAAGTTGTACACTTCATTGATGTTGAAGATGATCAACAGAACATATCATACTTCAAAATATTTATTCATAAACGCAAGGGAACTCTATTCACCACATCTTATACTCCGATGGGACAATAATCTCAACACGAGCACAAATATCTCAAAATGCAGTATGAACAGCTTTATTGATTTTTATGATCTGTGATCTAATCAACTAGCTGGTATACTAACATGGCAGTCAATATATATTTCCTTCCATCTTTGATTGTATATGTTTAACACGTTCATTGCGGTACAAGGTCTAACACGACCTGGAAGCGTCTCCCTTGCGGAGCGGTTAAGAAAGATATATATACAATATATGATCCCTATCGAAAACAGAATGCAGTCTTGTATTTACTTTACCGCACCGAAGAAATAAACTTTTATCTCAATGCGAAACGAGGCTTAGGAAACCCCGTATCGCAGCGACCTCGTACCGCACACAGCGGAGGTTACGTGCGATCAGTGTTGTGCATGTGCCGGCAGTGAGAACACGTGTGTTAAATTTTCGTATAATAATAGCGAGACGTCGAAAAAAAATAGTATTGGACACTGAGATACATGAGGTGACAAGTATAGAATTGTAGGTAAGTCGTCAATACATATTTCTACTGTTCTGAGTTAATATTTATTACGTTTCTTTTTATTATTATTATCAAGTTTTTGATATAAAAATCCGTAGCAAGTCTAAATCTAAATGAAAGTTTTCTTTTAAGATACATCTAAACTATTGTATTTCTTAAGATACTTATACCGATTTTAATACCTTATCATTATTCTAGTTTTTAGCTAGCATAAAGGATTATGTCGAATATTTGCCGGATTGTAAGTACGTGAATATAATTGGTTCGAGTGATTTCCTAATATTATGCCTTAAATACTTTTTGAGGGTTTCCTGTAAAAAGCTACACACAAGAATCACTAACAAATGCACTGCGATATTTTTTTATTGAGTATGTTGAGATGATAAGTGTTAAGATCAAACACAAGGGCAATTAATTTAACCGATGAATCCACAGAGACACAATCTTTGGAGACCTAAGTTAGTGCATTGACGATTTTTTTTTTGTTAATGTGGTTGCTTGCTTGCTTGCTCTTGCTGATCCATCTAAAAAGTAAAAGAAAAAATCGATACTATACTAATTGCTATGATAAAATAATTAACACTATTCATATCGGTCCAAAAAGTACACAAGGGCTTAAAAGTAACACAAATACAGAGACAAAGCAAATTATATCAGCACGCACTAAGGAACTAATCAGCAGAAGAAAAGAAATTCACAAGACTAAACCGAAAAAAAAGGGCTATGAAAAATGAGCCCACCAAATCAGTCAACATACGAGCTACCGAATCGTAAAACAGAAAGAGCGAAGGTTGGAATGGAACCTTCACCGAAGAGGAAGTAGCCAAAAGAATTAAAACTCTGAAATCAGACAAAAGCCCAGGGCCTGACAGGATCACAAATGCAGTCATAAAATCAGGATCGACGTGTTTTGTTACACCTCTCACACGACTGTTCAACATGATACTGACCAGTACAAACTCTCCAAGCCAATGGTCTGAATCGGAAATCATTCTGCTCTACCAAAAAAGGAGATCCAGATAGCACAAGCATCTACAGGCCAATAAGCCTTCTACCATTGGATTCCATACTTCAGTGGAGTCCCCATTTAGCGGTTAGAAAATTTAGACAACTAACTGTAATTGATACCGCTCGTTTTTTCCAGGCAGGATATATTTTAATTTAAATAATTGTATTAACTAACGTGACTTTGTATTTTTTAAATGTTGAAAAGGAGTAACTACTGAGTTTCTTGTCAGTTCTTCTCGGAATCTACTTTTCGAACCGGTGGTAGCTTTGCTTAATTGTTAAATGACGATTCAAAAGTGCTTCTAAAAGCCCACTTGAATAAAGTTTATTTTAATTTGATTTGATTATATAAACTTTTCTCATCATCATTAGAAAGTAACTTTTAAAAAGTAATAATTATAGGTAGCTTATGTTTTTTGTTGCGGGGGTTTCTGAAATTTTTAATTTAATTTTTTATTTTATACTTTTTAAATGTAAACAGCCTTATAATATCTCTGGTTAAGTTGTAAATACATAGATTCTTGTCGATTTAAAACATATAAGTTAACCTTTAATATAAAAAAAACTTAATTAAATCGGTTCATCCGTTCGGGAGTTCTGGAGCTATTATGCCGCAGACACACACACAGGCAGACGGACACGTTAAACTTATAAAAGTTGTTATTTTTTGTGATGTACAAGTCATAACCTTTCATTTGATACCCCACTTGAGCATATTTGCAGACATTCGGTTTTTCTTCCCCGCCTTAACCCCCCATAACTTTTAAACGGCTAAACCGATTTTTATCAAACATGTCTAAGAACACTCGCCCCTAAAACACATATAATACAAAAAAAAACTAAATTGAAATCGGTTCATTCGTTCGGGAGCTATGATGCCACAGACAGACAGACACGTCAAACTTATAACACCCCTCTTTTTGCGTCGGGGGTTAAAAAGGTAAAAATTAACAACAGAAAAATTTCAACCTATCGAACAGGCGGGCTTTCGTCGAGGCTTCTCCATAGTCAATCATATACACTCGCTAGAGATGCTTATAGGAAAATTGCTAGAGTTCAACAAACCACTCTATGTAGTTTATATTGACTATCAAAAACCTTTCGATACTTTACTCCACTCATCGATCTGGGAAGCTCTATAAGACCCAATCTCTCCAACAATCTTCATAGCTGTGCTGGAGTCTATCATTGGCAAACTAAACTGGGAAAAGTGGGCATAAACATATGCGGACGTTACCTGAACCATCTCAGATTTGCAGATGATATAGTTCTACTATCAGAAATCACAACCCAACTACAACTGATGATAAAATCTTTAAATAAAGAAAGTCGTAAAGCAGGCTTGGAAATCAATTAAGATAAAACCAACGTCATGACGAATCATACTAAAATACCTATTTATCCCAGTGATCGACCGCTATCGTATGCTGATACTTACTTATTTACCTGGGAAAAAAATATCATTTAACCCACGCGACAACGAACTTGGAGCAGAGAGAAGGGCCAACATCATCTGGAAGCAATTTTGGACCCTCAAAGAAATCCTAAAAAGCGACATGTCCATAAATTTGAAAAGTAGAGTCATGAACACCAGCCTCCTCCCATCACTAACCTACGCTTGTCAAACATGGGAATTTACAAATAAACTAAAAAATAAGATCATAACCAGCCATAGAAGTATGGAGAGAAGCATCCTGAAAATCAAAAAGATACAAAAATGCGCCATACCGCCATAAGAGAGAAAACTAAAGTTATCGAATACGTTACTCTCGAATGCAAACAAAAAGTATAAGTGAATTCGATATGTAAGTAATTTAAGTCAGAACGTCGTTAAAATGAGTACGTGTTTTATATGTGACAAATTTACAAGTGATAAGGACGTACAAGTGGAGAAAGAAAAATATATGCAAAGATTGATACAATCGAGCATAAAAAGAGAGCAAAAAGAACACGGAGTTTTATTGAATAATTTAAAAAATGTAAGCGTGCACAAATTGTGTTACACCAGTTATACAAATGAGAGGAGAATAACAGCGTTCATACGGAGAAGATTGTCAGACCCATCATCTTCGGAACCACCGTCGCAATCTTCTACGCTACCACTTACGCCTTCGCCATTACGTTCACCAACGGAGCCACTTCAGGTTGGGACATTCGATTATGCGAACAAATGCTTTCTCTGGACTGAAGTGATACCGGCTGATTTTGAGGCACAGAATCGAAAAAAGCCTGCACACTTGCGAATACGCATTCTCAACGTGAAAGACTTTTCCGTTATTCAAAAGACCATGTCTAAGTATCTAGGAAATCAAGAAACCGCAAATTCACTGGCATTACGTGAACGCATTTGCAATGTTCCCGACACTGAAGATGTCACGAGATACCACAATCTGTGTATGTCGCGCCTTAAAACTCCTCGTAATATAGCTATATTACGAGGAGTTTTAAGGCTCCAGCTGGAACAAAAAGAGGTCGACCACTGATCGAATAGAAAAGGCGATGGAGAAAATCTATGATTTCATTTCTGAAAATGAAGAATGCCAATTCAAACTGTCAGAGCTTGAAAACTAATTAGACGAGGATTCTCGACTTGATCCTCGTACAATCAAGACACATTTGAAAAAGAAGTACGGTGACGATATTTGTATTTTCGATCTTTGATGCCATGACGCATACATTTGTATGAAGGGCATACCCTTCATACAAATGCGTTACAAAAAAATGTTTGAATTATCCACCATCCATCCATTAATAATATATTATCCATCCAATAATATATTATTATTATTATGTATCCCATAGGATACAATATCCTATCGTCAGCCTGGTATGACCAAAAAAATCAACCGAGAAGAAGAAATATTGCGAGTTGTTAAAGAAGCAGATGCTATCGTTTCGGAAGACATTCGGTGAAACCGATATGATATGGACACATATCCGGCGTCTGACAATTTGATGAAAGATGTTGATTCATCGGTTACAAAGTCACTGAGTTTGTTTTTAAGTGAAGTAATACAGAAGAAAGTTCACCAGAGAAGTTGGTCGCAAAATGTACCAGCATTGCAAGCAACTTGATCTCAGCAACTAATCATTTTACAAGAAAAAGTTTTAGACAAAATTTGTAGGAAATTTAATGCTCTCCAACTTTAATTCAAACATTTTTTTGTATCTCCAAAATTGTTAAGTCACTTTACAAAAACAAAAAATTTGGTTTTTTTTTACTTAAATATATCGGAAAATATCAACAATGGGGGCTAAAGTTTGGTATGAAAAAGTTCCCATCATTTGTTTTTTACAAAAACGATTTCTTTGGTTTTTAAAGTAAAACTTACAGTTTCCGAGATATATGCAAAAAATGGTTTCCAAAATGGCGGCTAACGCTCGCAGTTTCGGGCGACAGAAACTCTGACATAATCCAATCGAATAATCACGTAGAAGGATTTTATGCAGAGCGGACCGAATGTAATTAGAGAAGTTAATTTTTATATTTTTAGAAACGGTATCAAATAAGCAAACACATCATCTCATAAAATGTTCCGAGAGGAGAAAATGTAGATGTTACGCCAAATTGCGCAACGAAATCGTTGAGGCTGACAAAAAAGTAAAAAAAAATATGACACAATGTGCATGTCAATCATTTTTATGTTTGAATTGTTGTAATGAGAAAAAAATGTAAAACAAAAATAAAGTAAAAAAAAATACCGATGTTTTTATTTCCCATCACTAAAATTTATGTAAACTTTTTATTGAGATCGATACGAGGTTCATAAGACCCCTCAATTTCTTTTACTTACTGATTATAAATACTTGTTTTTTTGGATGTACGCCTCAAGGTTTAGGTCAATCTATTCATAGTTAATAATAATATACCAAAATACAAGATTTTTAATAGACTTAACCAAAAAATAAACCATTTTAGTTTACCTGTACCGCCGTTGTGATAGTTTTCATACGAGGTCTTAAAAGCCCCGTACGTACCCATACCCATGGAAAAAAAGGAAAAAATGATGACGCAGCGAACGTGTTAAAGAATATAGACAATTGTTTTACTAACGGAAAACTATCATCTAAAACTACAAATAACAAAAAAAAAAAACTATAACCAATCCATATTCTTGAAAGCTACTAACAGATATTATTCAATTTTTTTCAGAGAATTGAAGAACAAATTAAATCAACAAATTCAGAAGTTGAACTCTATGACCGGGACTATAATGCTCAGTTTAGGTAAACCGGAGTCACTTGCTCGAAGCCTTCATATTACGTCGGAAGCTGCAACACATTTATCGAGTATAGCTAGAGGACTTAAAAATCAAGTATGTCATAATTATTGATTATTTTACATCACATATATTTTAGTTTGCCGAGATATCTAAGTAATTAGAACTTACGATACTTAAACGAATATTTGGATTCAAGATTCTGAATCCAAATACTTCTGAGCTATTTGTAACTAATCTTGAGTAGAAAAACTTTAGACATGTTTGTCTCACGATCACTGACTTAAATTTCTTCTAATGACAATAGGAGCGGTGATTATTGCCTTGCTATAAATGAAATAAAGGAAATTAGAAATAAGATTTTCAAAAACAAGTACCATTGTAAAATGAAACCAAAAATCCAAGACAATTCTTATTAAAAAAAAAACTGAAATTTATCATGAATCTTTTTGTTAAGGATCCTGTTCAAAATAAGAGAATCGAGGAAGCTGCACAAGAAATGGGTATCGCTACGTATAAGCTTCTGAAGACATCAGAATCAGTCTGTCATGTAAGTTAAGATCGAGAATAACCTTCAATAAAAATATTGTCCTAAATGTAGACTGACTCATTCTCATCCACAATGCGTTCTTTTAGACTCCAAAACATCCCGAATCAAGAAGAAGACTGCTAGAGGCATGCAGCTTACTAAATGATTCCTTAAATAATCTAGTAAGTTTCTTTACTATATACAATAGCTTCTAAGTTCAAATAAGGATAAAACCAAGGTCAAACTGCATTATGAAAAGAATTTTTTTCACCTATATTCAAATCTATGTTATTTCTTATCATAGACATATTTAAAATGAACAAACTTTATTTTTTTATATTCCATTCTTGTATATTATGTATTTGTAAATCTTAACCAATATATGTCATAAAAAAGATCACGAATGATGAAGATGATAATATCCATCTGCTATTGGAGTCAGTTATCTGATGGCTCTGCTCTTATTTGAATGAAATGCTACGGCTCTGCAATCGCAAAAACCTCCCCAAAATTTTGTTTCAAATCGAGCTCGTCGGTCCCGTGCTTAGTCATAAATGGAAACCTATCTTTACTAATCCGTTCTTTAGGCTCGAGCAGCAGCACCAGCTGATAAAATGCAGCGTGACTGCAGCGAGTTGGCACGCAGCTTACAGCTGCAGCAAAGCTTCTTGACTTCCGAGAATCCTTCCTGTGCACTCAGCTACACTGATTGTTTTGATGCTATCCAGAATCAGCAGGATGTCATAAGTAAGATCTAACTATATTACGTTCTTTGATTTAATTAGCTGATATATTGTTATTAGTTAAATTAATTGGAGTCAGTATGAGTACAGTGCAGCATTAAGCATTTTAGTGTAAGGTGCGCTTAATCTCTAACTTGTGGAGTTCTTGATCACCGGTTATTAAATGTATCATGTTTTAAAAACATCGCATTAATATGTTTTAAATTTACTTTAAGTCATATAACGCATATTAAGCCGTAAGTCAACGAGGTTAAAAGTTTTCACTGTAACTCCTATTAAGACGAAAAATCAAACAACTAAGGAGGTTATATGAAAAAAAATTTATACAAATTCATCATTTTTATAAGTTATGAAATATCACGATAGGTAAACATCTGTAGAATAAACATTTATAGCATAAACATGCTTTTGATCTTAAGTGAAAGGTCTAAGTTACTGATGATATATTCAATTTTGTACACATTTGTAAATAAAAACAACTTTGTATGAATTTCAGATAAATTGAAATCAGAGCAGCCCATGTCTCGTGCGGAATGCGGAACTGCTCTGCGTTATGTATCATCTGCGATATGTAACAGTGCAGAATATGCTTCACAGAGCGCTTACTTGGTAAAAATATACTTATTTCTCTTTCATGCTTTATGTATGGTGAAGATGTGAAACCATATCCGGTACTTGACTGATTTTCGAAATGAGGAAATCTACTATTCGAAAATCGAGATTAGAACATGTTCACCTTAATCGATGATACTGGGTTCAAGGCCAGTCCGCCCCACTGATTTTTCTTAATCTTTATTCGTTTTTACAATTCATCTCCTACTCAGCGTTGAAGGAAAACATGATGAGGAAACTTGTATGTGATTCAATGAAATTCTGCCACAAGTGTTTTCGTCTACCCTTATTTTAGCAGCATGAAGCGAAAAGCTCCAAACATTTTCCTCAAAAGGGAAAAGTCTTAGTCCAGCAGTAGGACATTTACATACTGACATTACGTTTTGTATATCTCAATGATCAATCGTTAAACCATTCACATAATTTCAGTTGACTTTGTCCAAAGACGATCAAAATGCAGCAAAACTGGGCTTAGTGGATGTGCCGTTTATAAAGAAGCTAACGGATTCAATAAACGAGACCTGTGTTCAAATTATTTGCAATGGGAGCGAGAAAGAGGTATGAGATTACAATTAAAAAAATTGACGCATTCAGAACGAAGTAAATTTCAAAATTTTAAAATACTCTACACTTCGTAATATGTGATACGTTTAATATTTATGAACCAAACTAACCAAATTCTGCTAGTATACGTCTCGGATTAAAATTAAAAAGTAATATTTTAAGGCCTACTAAACTTTAGTTGTTAAATCCAAAGAAATCCAAGAAATTCTTGGAGTTCAAGTTTGCTTCATACCAAATTTCATGAAATTTGGTTCAGCGGTTTGGTCGTGAAAGAGCGATAGACAGACAGACAGAGTTACTTTCTCATTTATAATATTAATATATACCAGCTTTAAAAGCGTAGTTTCAAGATATTCAAAATGTGAGAGTCCCAGAATAAAAACAATTGTTTCTTACAGACAAATGAACAGACAGCTCTGAACAAACAAGTACAGCAATTGCAAGAAGCTATTAATAACGCTGGCTCAAAAATGACGGTGGAAGATAACAAACAGTTGATGGAAAAGTCAAAGAAGTTACAGAATGCTTTGAAGAATTTGAATCAGGCGTTGAATTCAAACACATTTGAGGTAAACACGAATTAAGTACTACTTATTTTTCTTCATATTTTGCCAAAGCTTTTACATTTTTGTAGCTATTTTTAATGTCATAGGTAGGTAAATAGAACACCTGATGGTTAGCGGTCACCACTGCTCATAGACATTGGCACTGCAAGAAATAACAACTGTTCCCTGCATCACACCAATGCGTCACTAACACTAGGATTTACACTGGCTCACTCACCCTAGAAACTGGACTACAACAATACTACGAAGCCCTATCCCCAAGAAAGCTGTTGTAATTGTTATCAAATTGTTGTGTTATTATTGATAAAACTATAATACAATATTTTCAAGGAGGACAAAGTTACGCCGGCAGCAATGGAAGTAATAGATGTGATTGATGAAATCGACAACAGGATTGACAATCTCCCTCAACCGAAAATTGATTTAGATCCAAAGGCTACCGCAAATTCCAAAGAAATTCTCGACAACACAAGGTAAATTGATCAATACAAGTCTTATTTGTAACTTGTACTGCACTTCAATTTCCTTACAAAAGACATATGATATTATAAAGTAGAATTATCTAGAATATATTTAGTATATAGTAGCCTTTGTCAATAATTAAGAACCAACTTATAAGAAAAATATAATTAATTTGTAGTTATATAACTTTAGATTTCTTTCTAGCATAAATTGTAACTCTAAACAAATCAAAGCGTTTCAAAGCTTTGTTGATATTAGCTAGAAGTGTAACTTTTTTTTTTTTTTGTTGAGATAACGCGCTATGCTTTATTTGAATTATTTTATTATTTTTGTTGTCCTGCTTTTGAACTAAGTCACGTAGCTAATTCCACAATAATTGCTTTCAGGAACCTAATGAGCAAAACATCGGTGATGATAAGGAAAGCCAGCTCTTGTGAGGAGGAAGTGATGACGTGGGTTATGTTTGGCAGCACTGACGTCATCGAAGCATTTGAATCGCTTATCGTTTGTATCAGGTAAGTTATAATTCAAAATAGAAATATATGGCCAAGTGCCTGACCAGGCGTCAGGCCGTTAACAGTTTGCTAGCAGAAACACTATTTTTCTTAAGATCTTTTCCTGCCGGATGCGATGAATTAATACCTGCTAAGTCCAGATATTAACAAGATGTAACAACTTAACCTATTGGCAATATATAATGTAATAATATCTATTTGCAGGGAGAAGGGCGCTGAAGCTGGACTAATAGAATCGTTGCAGACGAACGAGGTAACATTTTTTATCAACTAAGTAACCGATCGTATTTTGTTTTTTGTAAAACTTCTTAATTATTTAATCAATTATAATTGCACATTGCAATCTTCTGCTGACTAAAACCTCTAGCTGGTTCAATTAGCTGCGTACCTAGTTTTTATTCTCAATGTTAAAAAAACAATATTTTTTAATCTATATGTGAAATTTAACGCAACGCAACTAATGACATACATTTATGTTTACGTTACAGGAATTAGATGCCCCCGTTAAGAGCTACGTGCAAACTCAGTAAGTACAACTTTAGTTTCAGCAAAGATAACAATATCTATGTTCCACTGTTGGGCAAATTTTTGGGTCAAACCTGGAGAATATTTTGAGCCTTGTAATTTACGTGACTACAATGTGGGTGATCAAATCAAATCAAAATAAGCTTTATTCAAGTAGACAAGCACTTTTGAATCGTCATTTAACAATTCAGTGAAATTATCACCGGTTCGGAAAGTAAATTCTACCAAGAAGAACCGGCAAGAAACTCAAAAAATTTAAAATAAACTAAATACAGGATGTAAGTTTCCTCACGAATTTTTCTTTTGCCGACTACCAGGATTCTAAGTACAGTTTTTGTGCCTATGATTTCATACCCGTTTTCTTCATCAACTCTTGAGCTCTGACTACTGAATCATCTCATCTCACAAAATATATTCAAGGAATATATTTATTAAGCACAATTGAAAAGAAAAGGTAAACGTTCTTGACAATCTTTTTACCATTCAGACATTTTTGAGGCACGTAAGTATAACACTTCCCATCGTTGAACCCCGTTAGAACTCCAAACCGATAGTGTTACTACAGAATCCTTCGAAGAATAACCCAATAACTATTAGTGTTACCTGCATATCCCTTTGGTTAAGGTCAGGTGTTACATCGGACCGATCAGTATAATATGTCAATACTTCCAGAATCGATTCAGCAATGTCCTGGCTCCGGAAACCAGCTTCTAAGGAGAATGTCAAAGCTGATGGTGTAAAAGCAGCTGAAAACATCGTAAACATAGCGGAACAGGTATTAGACACATTTTGGAGTTCCTTAAATATTCATTGTCATACTATTTCTAATCTAACGCATGAGGTTTTTATAAAATGATAATTTCACAGTACCTTGTACCAATTAATATAACAATCAGCGAAATTTATAAATATTTATGTTAAAAAATAACCTGATTCACATTATAGGGTCCCAGTTCAAATTTTCTATTACACGCGAAATCGTAAAGTAAGTCAAAATTACAAAGCCTTCAAGTTCAGTACGTGGGAGTACTTAATCCACATACTATGTATAGTCGAGGCAAGAAAAGGTTCGTCACCTTAAGATCTATTTTCGTGTGCTCAGTATGAGCGATAATCTACTTTAAGGATCGAGAATGACATAAAGTGTCGCAATGATTTGATGTTTAGACTCAAAAGGTACTAAGAGTTTAGTTTTAAACATGATAAAGGAATGAATTTGAAAACCGACAGTTCTCTTACTCTGACTGTACATACTCTGACGGACTTACAAAGCCGTCCGAAATTTTATATTGAATAAATTATAATATTTTTATTTGATTTGATTATTATCGAACTTACCTTTAAATATTATACTAAATTACAATTCTATTTGACAGATGAACGAAGACCATCATGGCAGTGAGAAGGAAGAAATGAAACAAATAATCGTCGAGGCGAAACAATTGTTACAAGATTGTACCGTCAAATACAACAGCGAAAAGGCCAGGTAGGACATAATACGACACCACTTAGATGTAGCATCGGCGAATTCAATAAAACCGATTACTGACGATTTATAAAACTAAAAGTAATAGCTACCTATCGCGCCATTCGACGCTATTCTTCGCTATAGATTCTCGAATCAGTTCGACTCCATGTGTCAGATGTGTCAAATTGACGAATATATTAGGTCATATGGAATTTAAATTTATTAGGTTTGTGTAAAGATCATATTCATATAGGAAATAAATATTGATAATTTGGGATAGCGTACTTAATTCGGCTGTGATCGGTTTTACGAATTTTTCCGATGCTACATCTAAATTGTGTCGTACTATATATATGTACAAGAGGGCTTTGATGTGACATTTCTGATTGCTTTTTTCCACTACACTTAAAGTAATGCCAACGGTATCATAACTGACACCATACGAGCCAAATTAAACTCACCCTTAACACATTTCAATAAAGATCATTATTAAATGAAAAATCATATAGGTTAGTACGGACAGCAAAAAAAATATTTATGTATTTGGACCTCCAACCGTTGTAAATAATATATCAGATGTCGTTCTCTGGCATTGTCTGGCATGGCATTAATTTCTGCTTAATTTAGTATTTATCATTCTTATGTATCTGATGTATTCCGATGATTCAGTCTCCTGATGGAACGCCTGCGGGAACTTCGAAAGATGTTGGAGCGAGGTGTGGTGACGAGGGTCGTGGAAGACTTCCTCGAAGAAGAACCGCTTGCTAACTTGGAGACCATTGTCCATAAAGAAAACGGTAAGGCTTAAGCTAAACAAGAGAAGACATTTAGTGGTCGGAATTAAATAAAATAGTAGTTTTTTAATGGTAATGTTACAAATAGTAAATATTTTTTAACATAAGAATGGTTGAATCGCGATTCCGATTCTCTGGGCTAAAAACGAAGCAGCCCTCCGGTGACCAGTGGAGTACCTATAGTAATGGTTTTTTGAACCAAATATAAAACGAAAACGCCTCTGTGGTAGGACACACTTTAATACTTTACATACACAATTTACTTCTCACTATAGTTTGTAGTAGTAGTAGTTCAAATACATATGTAAATAAATAATGCCCATATAACAATATTTCTCTCTGCGCAAAAAAAATGTTATTTTATCAAGATAGATAAATACCATGGTATTGTCATCAGCCCCTGTGGCCTAATGGATAAGGCATCGGCCTCCTAAGCCGGGGATTGTGGGTTCGAGTCCCACCAGGGGTAAAAGCATCTTTATATATTTTTGTGTGGTTATATTTTCCTTTTTATTTAATTTACAATGTACCGTAACTAACTTACCTTTTTTATTAAACTCTTCTTACAATCTAGATTATTTATTTTACAAAGTGAGATGGACAGACGGTTAATTTAATCATTGCCACTACGAATACTAATGACTTATTGTAATCTGGAAGAATCTAAAATGGAACTTAACGTTAAGACCCTCCTGTCAGTAAGTACTAAGTACACTGGCTCACTCACCAGAAACCAAAACACAATGATATAAACATTGATGTTTTATCCTGCATGTGTCTAATTTCAACAAAATGTTGCCAACCCGGCTTGGAGCAGCATGGTAGGATATGCTTCTAACTTACTACTTAAAGGGATAAACTAAGACCTCTTCGGTCTTAGGCCAGCAGTGGGAAATTAACAGGTGTACTGTCTGTTAGAAAATATCATGATCACCATGACATTTAACATGTATGTTCTAGATGAGAAGAAACGAAAATTCCTGTTGGAAAAGAAGATAGCAGAACTTCTAGCGCAACTGGGTCGAGTTAAAAAGACAGCGAGATTCGTCGCGGACACCGGCAACGTGCCCAGACACGAGCTGATGAAGACCAGTGATCAGGTCGATGCAATAAATAATAGTCATAAGCGCCTCCAATAATTCTATATAAAAGTTAGTTTGATTCTAGCCTATTAAAGTGGTGTCCACTTTTAAACTAGTCACAAAAGGGGGGGAAGGGGAGAGTTAGTGAATATCATATATGATAAATATGACCAATGAGAAAGTCGAACAGAGATATCAGAAGTGAATTAGGGCGCAGGATCTTAGCTTTAAATGATTTCCTGATCATAGGAGTGTAAGGTGACCTTTCTGACTCCGAGCTACTTAACTGGGCATATCTCAAGTGAAAAGCAAAATATTTTGTCAATCCATTCGTAATCTACCGCCAAACAGGTTGCTGTTTTGTTGCTTAGTGTTGACTAAGAGTTGCTGTATTCCAATTTGGAAAATAAGTGCCTTACTTATTTTCCAAATTGGAATACAGCGTATAAGTACTACAAGGAAGTAACATTTTATATTATTTTATATTCTCTTTGTTGTTATTGGCTACCGCCAATTGGCCGCCATTGGCAATGCATAATTAATATGCCGTACACCAATAATGAGTCTTGTTGATGATCACTGAACATGTCCATTTGAACGTCCATCTACTTAAGTAGATCTACCTTCTATCCTATTTAAAATTAAAACCTAGGGCCTCGTAATCTGCAGGCATATAATTTAGCTCGATATCGAAATTTATATTAACAGAAGGTATCGAAATAACGTAAAATGTCGCAAATTCTCTGCTTCTGTCTAATCTAATATAATTTACAGGTTGAGCTGTTAGCACCTTCCTTAGTTAAGGCGGCACAACAACGAGTTCAGAGCCCGGATGATAAGGTATTTCATAATGAATATATACTATATAATGACTGAACAAATATATCATACGTAAGGACGTGTGCAAGTGCTCACACGCACACATATAGATTATTTGTAAGTGTCTATATAATTGTCACTTTTGATTATTACCACAGATTTGCTCCGCGTAGACAATAACATCTAGCGCTCACTGGTAACTTTTGTCATGGTGACTGTTTCGTTACTCTTGTCAAGTCCGTGAATATGTACAGATGCAGACACAAATGTCACGTCGTAATGTGCGCGCACCTCCATACATATTCATGGACTCGACAAGAGTGACGAAACATTCATATTAATATTATAAATGTGAAAGTAACTCTGTCTGTCCGTCTACCTGTCGCTCTTTCATGATGAAACCGCTGAACCGAATTTGATGAAGTTTTGTATGAAGCACATTTGAACTCCAAGAAAGGACAAAAACTAATTTTAAGTCGCGGACTACTTACATATACATATACATATATATACTACTATACTAACATATACATATAAAAGACTGTGAGATTCAGACAGACAATTTTACTGCTTTTTACTATTGAATATTCCTGAAAGTGTGTTAATACGTTAATGTTCATTCGCGGATATGTATAGATATCATAGTATGTTAATTTAAAGTAATATGTATTGTTTAAGGCTGCTATAGAGCACTACCAGATGCTGTTAGCCGAGTATGCGGATTCTTTGTCGAGGGTTCGGGAGTTGTGTGATAAAGCTGTCGATCCTATCGAATTTTCCCAAGCTGCGGGTAATATAATACTTTATGTCATTTATAAGTTATTTATGTACATTTTTAAGTTATTTATTCATTTAAAATATAGAACCCATGTAACCAAGTACCTTAACAGAAACCACAATAACTGCTAATAGAGGTCTGCTTGGTGGCAGGACTTTGTGCTAACCCGTCTATGGAGGTACCACGCTGTCACCATATTTTTCGCAACCAAGCAGTAGTATTATTATTTTCCGATTGTGTGGTTGAATGAGCCAATATAACTACAGTCACAGGAGAAATCTTAACTCCAAGTTTTGCTGCGCATTTGCGATCTAAGGAACGGTTATAGCTCATTTTACCGTCCGTCTATCTATGCTATGAAAAAAATATATAATGACGATGTTTTCAAGCTATCTGATGAATACAATGTCACCTATTAGCATAAATGGTTCGAGTAAATGCAAAAAAGAATAAAAATACGTGTCTTTTTCTGATCTGATCTGATATGATTTTCGTTCAGGAGAAACAATGCAGCGTATCAAAGAAGAATCGAATAATGATCCTCAGAAAAGCATTCATTCGCCCAAAGTTATTTTGAGGTAAGTTCATTTCACCTAACCACATACAGACAGGTAAATAAAGACTGATTACAATATTATCATATGATGATCAAAATGAAATCCGTATAACCAAAAGAAAAACGTCTAAAGTCCATCCTACGAAACGAGCTCCCCTAGCTTATTAGCTAATGAACATGACCTTTATTAACCAAGTCATTGCTTAAGATTATTTTACCATTCTGATCCGTCTAGCTTATCTCGAGCCATGCACCTCGACCAATGGATGTACAAATGCTTTATTCACTAGGAGTTTAACTCGTGGAATAGACTTTAATAACTGTTAGAAGTAACGCGCACTGGTAACTTTTGTCACGGTGACTGTTTCGTCACTCTTGTCAAGTCCGTGAATATGTACACATACACATAGATGCAGACACAAATGTCACGTCGTAATGTGCCCCACCTCCATACATATTCATGGACTCGACGAGAGTGAAAGGTTTTGATTCAAAACACGTTATGAAAAATGCATATCATAAGTATGTCTTTAATCGTTCAGGCTTTGCAAGCGAGTGGTAGACGTTGGAATGCACTCAGACCTCGTCCGCAAAGACCCAGAGCTGAAGAAAACCCTCATCGACATCAAAACGGCTGTTGAAACCAAACAATCGGATACAATGCGAGCTGATTGGAGGGATATAACTGCGGAAGTAAATATTATTAATAAGTCATAAATAGCTTGTGATTAAATTACTGTTCTGTGATACTTTGGCTTGGCATTTTTATCTTGAAGATATCAAATGTTTGCAAATTCTCACAGATCATGAGAAGGACTGGACAAGTGGAGTCCGTTTTGGGCGGAGAGAACATTTTCCTGAAACAACCAGAACCAGATCAACCAATATATGTAAGTACAAGAGCTTATACAGAGCCGCTGTGTGGTCCCAATAATTCTTGAGATTACGCTAATATTTTAGGTATTAAATATACCTATACCATACCATATATGTTAATTAGTTTAGCAAAAAACGTTACTTTAAATAGAAACAAAAATAATCCATGTAGCCCACAAATGTCTGACTGCGTGATAACGACCTTCGCTTCTCCTAAAGAAAAAGATTTTTGACTTTCATATGTATATTTATTTAAAGAGACACATTATGGTTGAGCCCCATATTAGATAAGAGGGTACTATATACAAAACACAGCTTAAAATTCTCAATAAAAAAATGGAAATCAGGCTGCGGCGTTGGACTTGCACTCGGCGGTTCGAGGGTGGTCTGCGCGCGACAACGAAATCGTGGCGGTCGCCAAGCGAACTGCCGTGCTCATGGCGAAGCTCTCCGACTACATGAACACGGGTAACTAAAAACAAACATTAATACCACCCATACTAGGTGTATCCACTATCGGTCTCATAACATGATGGCATAGCAAACGAGATAAGACTGAGGAGTTCGGGCGCAAGACTTAAACTCTGAAGAACGAGAATGAAAACAATATCAGCTACCAATATTCTGCTACTGAGCAGCCTGCTAATGAGTAGTTCCTGTTCTCTCTTCTTCGTACACAAAAATTTTAGCTATTCATGAAAATCCAGGCCATTCAACAAATAAAGAAACCTACTATCATCTATATTTTTTTAGGCAGATGCATTTATTAATGTTGTATTTTTGGTGTTTAAAATAAATTTGGCTAACACTAGGTAATTAAATTGATTTGATATCTGCAGGTAACAAACGCGAGTTAATATTTACGTCGAACTCCATCGTCGCCGAGTCTAGACATGTCGCAGAGCTGGCCAAGAAGCTGGCATTGGAATGTTCAGACATCAGGATCAGAACTGTAAGTGGAATTAAATATTACTGTCAAAGATCTCAATAGTCACACAAATGTCATACAAAAAATTACATCCAAAGTAGCCTTGGCAACTTCACGGGGCTTCTATGCATAAGCATATTAGTGTGTGTGTGTGTCACAACATCAGAAATAATGACGGTACCACAAATACCCAGACTCGAGGCTACATAAAAAACTAATGCAATTTTTCTACATCGACTCGGCCGGGAATCTAACCTTAACAAGTTTGACCCCCTTTTGAAACCAAGTCCTCAGGACCTGTAGGCTTGCTAATGACAACCACAATCCCATGTGACTGCAGTTATGCTACAGCATGAGCTAATATAAATGTATTTCGCAGAATCTCCTGCAAGTTTGTGATCGCATACCGACCATCAGTGGCCAGTTGAAGATGCTGACGACGGTAAAGAGTTCGTCTCTCGGACATCAAGGTACCAATACATTTCTCAGTGTGGTAAAAAATAAAGAAATCGAGTATATTTTTAATAAAAAGAAAAAAACGATTAATTGTAAATTCATTGCCTTTTTTTCTCAGGAAGCGTAGAGGACCAAGAAGCTATGAATATGCTTGTGGGTAACGCACAGAATCTTATGATCAGTGTAAGTATGCCAGTGACATCACAATATACTTATTAAATATAATATACAGGGTTATTGGTAAGCCGATTCGATTGGTAAGCCATCCCTATCTCCTCCTGTTAGGAGGTGATAAGGATGACTATTTGTAAGAATAAACCTAAAATTCATTCTGTTAAACTATCACGAATTACACATTTAAATAAATTATCCTCGTGAACGAGAGTACTAGTTCAAAACCCATCTTTTATGTGGTAATGTATTAAACATTTACAATTGTAACTCAGTGAAAGGACTTTGTGCATGCCCGTCTGTGTACCACCCTGATCAGATAACGCCGCCAAACGTCAAAGCTTAATGTTATTTGTTTTACGTTTGGATATATGAACAGGTTTAAATTCAAAGGACATAACATCTTAGTTGCCAAAGTTGAGGGCGTATTAATGTTACTTCCAAAGTTGAGTGAGCCAGTGTAACTACAGGCACAAGGGACATAACATCTTAGTTCCCAAGGTTGGTGGCACATTGACGATGTAAGGAATAGTTAATATCTCTTCCAGCGTCATTGTCTATGGGCGATGGTGACCACTTACCATCAGGTGGCCCATATGCTCGTCCGCCAACCAATACCATAAAATAAAAAATAAAAAAAAAAATAAAATAGTTAGCAGAGCAATTTTAACTACTTACTATATGGTGACCATTTGCCTGGTCACCAAGCTTTATAAAAATCTTTTACAGATCCAAGAAGTGGTCAAGGCTGCTGCCAGCGCTTCAGTGAAGATCATGTCTCAGAGAGTATGCAGGATGAAGTGGATTCAACGATCGTATTATTGACGTAAAACACATTAGTCACTTATATTTTATAAATCGTTTGAAACGTCATTAATTGTGCTTCTTACAATAAAAATTGAGAATATTATTTTGTTTCATTTGAATCTCCAAAGAATGAAGAAATCTCAATTTGTCTATAGGGTCTTCTTATCTCATCTATAAGAGCAATTACAAATAAATATTTGAGAAAAAAATGAAATTAATTAAATATGGAGTTTTATTTTACGGAGTACATCCTATAAACACTAGTCGTGTGTCCGATATTCGCTGGGACAATTTTAATTAAATATTGTAATTTACATTTATTCCAATAAATATTCTTAATCTATATAAGGTAAGTCTTTTTTATTTTTCGTCTAAAATGGCACAATCAATAGATTTCGCTTAGTACATTACGGATTTTTCATGACTATCGTCAAAGATTTAAAACTATCGTCATGACAAGTAAGTAAAGAAATAAACAAATTTCATTGGATAACGCATTTCAAGTAAATAGCAGACGATTATTTATGAGTGCTTGTGCTCTCAATAATCCGTTCTTTTATGTATTTTCAGTTAAACATGGCCACATTAATCATAAAAACTGGATTCCGACCAATCACACACGACATCATTTTCCAACCACAAACAACATTGAAAGGAAAACAATTAGTTTTAGCTCAACATGTGCAAGATGTGAAAGAAATTAAATATGAAGATGCTATGATCCACACCATTGAAGCACATGTTTATTTACTAAAAACGTAAATCTCGCTAGTAAAAAGTGACAGCGTCCGCCACAGAAAGTTCCTTTTCTTGGCCATGACGCGCGCTGCGATCGTTTCGTGGTTCCCCCACCTTATACTTCGCACTCAGCGAATATCGAAACTAATGTTAAATCGTACGTCATCGGAACATCAGACGTCATCGATTTGATGACGAGTAACCGTTTTCATCTTATCTTTTACGTTTCACTTGGTGGTAGGGCTTTGTGCAAGCCCGTCTGGGTAGGCACCACCCCCTCATCAGTTATTCTACCGCCAAATAACAGTACTCAGTATTATTGTGTTCCGGTTTGAAGGGTGAGTGAGCCATTGCAACTACAGGCACAAGAGACATAACATCTTAGTTCCCAAGGTTGGTGGCACATTGACGATGTAAGGATAGTTAATATTTCTTACAGCGTCATTGTCTATGGGTGATGGTGACCAGTTACCATCAGGGGGCCCATATGCTCTTCTGCCAACCTATACCATAAAATAAAAAATAAAAAAAAAATAAAATAGTTAGCAGAGCAATTTTAACTACTTACTATATGGTGACCATTTGCCTGGTCACCAAGCTTTATAAAAATCTTTTACAGATCCAAGAAGTGGTCAAGGCTGCTGCCAGCGCTTCAGTGAAGATCATGTCTCAGAGAGTATGCAGGATGAAGTGGATTCAACGATCGTATTATTGACGTAAAACACATTAGTCACTTATATTTTATAAATCGTTTGAAACGTCATTAATTGTGCTTCTTACAATAAAAATTGAGAATATTATTTTGTTTCATTTGAATCTCCAAAGAATGAAGAAATCTCAATTTGTCTATAGGGTCTTCTTATCTCATCTATAAGAGCAATTACAAATAAATATTTGAGAAAAAAATGAAATTAATTAAATATGGAGTTTTATTTTACGGAGTACATCCTATAAACACTAGTCGTGTGTCCGATATTCGCTGGGACAATTTTAATTAAATATTGTAATTTACATTTATTCCAATAAATATTCTTAATCTATATAAGGTAAGTCTTTTTTATTTTTCGTCTAAAATGGCACAATCAATAGATTTCGCTTAGTACATTACGGATTTTTCATGACTATCGTCAAAGATTTAAAACTATCGTCATGACAAGTAAGTAAAGAAATAAACAAATTTCATTGGATAACGCATTTCAAGTAAATAGCAGACGATTATTTATGAGTGCTTGTGCTCTCAATAATCCGTTCTTTTATGTATTTTCAGTTAAACATGGCCACATTAATCATAAAAACTGGATTCCGACCAATCACACACGACATCATTTTCCAACCACAAACAACATTGAAAGGAAAACAATTAGTTTTAGCTCAACATGTGCAAGATGTGAAAGAAATTAAATATGAAGATGCTATGATCCACACCATTGAAGCACATGTTTATTTACTAAAAACGTAAATCTCGCTAGTAAAAAGTGACAGCGTCCGCCACAGAAAGTTCCTTTTCTTGGCCATGACGCGCGCTGCGATCGTTTCGTGGTTCCCCCACCTTATACTTCGCACTCAGCGAATATCGAAACTAATGTTAAATCGTACGTCATCGGAACATCAGACGTCATCGATTTGATGACGAGTAACCGTTTTCATCTTATCTTTTACGTTTCACTTGGTGGTAGGGCTTTGTGCAAGCCCGTCTGGGTAGGCACCACCCCCTCATCAGTTATTCTACCGCCAAATAACAGTACTCAGTATTATTGTGTTCCGGTTTGAAGGGTGAGTGAGCCATTGCAACTACAGGCACAAGAGACATAACATCTTAGTTCCCAAGGTTGGTGGCACATTGACGATGTAAGGATAGTTAATATTTCTTACAGCGTCATTGTCTATGGGTGATGGTGACCAGTTACCATCAGGGGGCCCATATGCTCTTCTGCCAACCTATACCATAAAAAAACACCTGAAGATCGTTTTGATACGTCAAAGCTACACAATAAAATTTAACTCATGAAATATTGAGCTGAGATGGCCCAGTGGTTAGAACGCGTGCATCTTAACCGATGATTGCTGGTTCAAGCCCAGTCAAGCACCACTATATATGTGCTTAATTTGTGTTTATAATTCATCTCGTGCTCGGCGGTGAAGGAAAACATCGTGAAGAAAACCTGTATGTGTCTAATTTCATTGAAATTCTGCCACATGTGCAACCGCATTGGAACAGCGTGGTGGAATATGTTCCAAACCTTCTCCTTAATGGGAGAGGAGGCCTTAGTCCAGCAGTGGGAAATTTACAGTTACATGAAATATTCGCCCTATCGTTCTGTAAGAAAGAGATGAAGCGAAAGGTAAACCAATTTCGATACCTTTTAAATGACATTGTATTAAAAGACGTTTTGTATAAAACTATTTAATAAAACTTAACAAATACAATTCAACAACAAACCATTACTTACATAATAAGAGAACCGCAATGTTTCCAACACGTAACCTGTAAAAGCAGCTTGGCAATAGGTCTGACGGACATATTCATCACATTGAAAGGATCTGATAAATATTACTAGAAAATTTCCAAAACTTTTCAGTCAAGTCTATCTTTAGAATGTCTTAGTATGGCACCAGCGAAGGAAGAAGCAGGCGATATCCTGGCTTTAAATCTTGGTCAAATAACCAACCTCTGACTTGATTTTCCAAAACAGTATTTATAATATCAAAAAAATAATTACTACTATTGTGCTAAAAAATAATTACTACTATAGGTGAAATATTGTATGTAAATTAATTATTACTAATTTGGGAGTCATATTTCTGCTATTTCAATACAATTGATAATTTGCATACAATATTTCACCCAAAATAACGAGTTAGAGATGGGGTTAAATTCATTAATTCTTTTTATTAAAGATAAAAGCCAATTGTCATGTAATAGGTATAACTGTATGGAATAAATTCTCAATACGAAATTGTCCTTTCATACACCTATATATAGCATTATCTTTTCGCATCACTACTGCCTGGCTGGTCATCCTTATTCACGATCTGCTGCAGCTCGTAGTCCTGGACCACCTGGAATATTTTACTCTTCGCCTGGTTCAAGTAATACGGACTGAATTTCCTCAACGTCGAACCTATCGTTATAAGGAATACGTCTAATGGATCCGCTGGATTTAGTTCTTGGTAGGATTCGTTCCCGAGTACCAAAGACCCAGAATCGTCTTGTCTTTTCCTAAAATTTATATTTGGTTTGATTTCTCGCGCTTCATGGCGGAATTCTTCCGTCTCATTGTCAAAGACATCAGCCTCTACATTGCAATTGTTGGTATCGTCAAAGAAATCAGCGTATTCATCATTTGCGCTGTTCAAATTTGTTTCCTTGAAGTACGGCAACATGAAAGCCAGTTCCTCTTCGTATTTGTAGTTGTAACTCCTGTGATTTGGATTCCGTAATCTATCTCTTATCTTCCGACGCATCATGTCTCTTATGTTCACCCATCGTGTTTTGCAGATCTGCGCTGAAATTTAAGCAAACTTTTTATCAATACATATAATAAAATTGGAGTATCCGTTTGTAATATTATAAATAAAAGTTTTAACAAAAACAACGACTTCAAACAAAACACTATTTTAAAACAAATAAATATGCACTAAAAAGTAATAAAAATAAGTCCTCCCAAGTAAAATGAAATTAAAAATATTAGATTACTTAAAAGTCGATTCACGATTATATAACGTAGTTATTGTTATATTTGGAGCCATGTCAGAATCATCAAAATTGGTTGGCGCAATATTGAGTTATTCACGTGTTTATCGCGCACATACTAATGCAAATTTAAGACTAATATCGTTTTCATATGGATACCATCATCGTAACTGGACTAAATTAAAATTAGACCACACGGGAAGCATTAGCTTTCAAAAAAAAAAAAAATATCAAAATCGGTCCACAAAATAGCCCTTTTTTACTCAATGCATACACGTGAATAAATACATATTTATACACGGTACATATACCAAAATAACATTTTTTACAATTATTGTCGGTCTGTCTGTCTGTTTCTTCCGGCTAATCTCTGGAACGGCTGAGACGATTCTGGCAGAACTGTCACTAGCAGATAACTGATATAATAGGAAGTAACTTAGGCTACAATTGTTTTTGTTATATTCAAAGGCGTACAAGGCCACGGGCATAGCTAGTTAGTCATATGATGTTGATTATTTAGATATCGTTCTTCAATTTAACTATTTGTAAACTCATCATCTTATATATTATAAATATCAATATCAATACATCTTCTTCGAGTAGTTTTTTTTTTTTGTAACTCAAACAGAATTTTACTAATTAGATAACAAAATAATAAAATTTGTTGAAATAGCTGCATTCCATGTTTAAAAACTTAAACTAAAGCAAACAATTTTTCATTTGTGAACTTTGCATTATCAGCTATAAAAACCAAAATAATAAAATATTACTTATTTATGTAGGATCATTAAAGCACTTTGAGTCGTCATATAACAGTGTTGAATTAATGCCGCCGCTTCAGAAAATGGATCCTACGAGGCGGCATGAAACTCAGTAGTAACTCTTTTTAATTTTAATTACAGACTATTTCAGTCAAGTACAATTTCACAACTCTTCAAAACAACATGCGTTTATCGACATAAAATGTATTAATCCAATTTCGATAAGATTATCAGTGCTACTGATCCTTCCGAGTTTAACCCTACCACCGATTAGAATACACATTCCGATACCTAGCTTTATTTCACGTAAACAAGTTAAATATATCATGCGTTAATTAATTATTGCACTCTAATTAATGTTTATTAGGCTATTATATTATAAGCTAACAGTCCTTACGCCGTAATTACCCAGTTTTTTTTTGTTGGAATACGTGGATCTTAACCGATAATTACCAGTTCAAACTGAATTGTTATGCACCTAATTGGGGTTTATATTAATCTCATGTTTGGTGGTGAAGTTAAATCCACCCTGCATTGGAGCAACGTGGAGTACGCTCGGAACCTTTTCTTCGAAAATTGATATTTACTGGTTGTAATTTCTTGTATTTTACTAATATCAAGTAAGTTTAGTAAAAAATATTTTTGTATATTATAGAGACTTAAAAAGTCGCACACATTATATTACATACGACTAAAAATAAATAAATATGGGACAAATCACATACATTACTCTGATTCCAATGTAAGTAGCTAAAGCACTTGTGTTATGGAAAATCAGAAGTAACGACGGTACCACAAACACCCAGACCCAAGACAACATAGAAAACTAATGAATTTTTTACGTCGACTCGACCGGGAATCGAACCCGGACCTCGAAGTGGCGTACCCATGAAAACCAGTTTACACACTACTCGACCACGAAGGTTTACTACAATTACATTTACAACTTAATTTTTATGTATAACACGTGTGACTGCTGATGGTTTTTAATAAATAAATAAATAAAATGTCTGTATACACATATTTGTTAAATATATATATTTTTCAAATTCGAATATTAAATATTAATATAATAAATAGGTAAAATTTATCCGTTAGTGTTTAACAGTAATCTCCAGTACTAAACATACTGTTTAAAAATTATTTCCACTTGCATATACGTGTATCGTTAAAATTGCATGAGAATCCGAGTCGGTTAGCTAGTATGTATTATAAATGTCTTAATGCCTACTTGAAAAAAATAAATACATTTTTTTTAAATAATAAATATAGACTTGGATGAATCTTTATGATTCCTTATCATCAATTATTAATAACTATTCTAGTTTTATTTAATCCTTGTTTATCGAGAAATATCGACGATATGACTGAACAAGTCCCCGTATTAACAAAAATATTATTAACGCATTATTCAAAAACAAAATATGTATTTAGTAATCTAGGTGCCCTTTGAAACATGATTTGAAACAATGAAATATGATCTTTAACATACTGTTTACATTAGCATTTACCTAGGCGATTTTTACTCGTTACTGAATATGCATTCTAGCATTCATAGTTATACATTATATACATTGTATATTAATTAATTATACATATAATATTAAAGTATCCAAAACACATTATCTAACGTACGAAGATAAGTTATATATTTATCCGTAATAAACAAAATAATTACGATATAAATAAAACGATTTTAATATATATTTACGATTATGTACAACATATATTATATATAGATTATATCGATATCTATCTCATTAATAATGTGTTTCGAAATTTTACAATATGCAATATTCTATGACTGTGATAAATAAATCAAAAGTATCTTTAAATCGTAACATTACTTGTAATTTTCACTTGAAAAAATCACTGTGATTTTACGTATTATATTATATTTATATTCTAACACTTTTATGTTATAATATTCATTTAGCTTTAACTGATTTCAAATACCGATTGACACCAATTTCGTTCGTACACCGCGGCACAACACAAACTAAATATTTATTTACAAAACTCACCAGGTCGGTTCAAAGCGTCGCCTATTTTCTGCCAGACAACCTCTCTTGTATCGAAATCTAAATATTTCGCGTGCTTTGAATTGTATATAATGGGATTGTCTTTAACTAATGTAAGTAATTTTAAATCTAAAGCCTTGTTGAATGGTAAAGGCATTGTGTTGTTAACGCGTGACGAGTCTGAGACGACTGCGACGCGGCTCTGTGTTACTAGTTCTCGGATTTTTTTTACCAAAAATCTATCTGGGTTGTAGCACGAAAGTAATAGTTTCCCCATAAGATTTTAAAAATATTTGTCCCAATTGATTGATTTTAATGATATCATGAGTTGATATGCTAGTTTTTTATGATAAATAATAAACTATACGGTTGAAATTAAAATTTAAGTAAATTTAGATTAATTGATGTCGATTGTTGAATCGAATTTTTATAAAGTCGGGTATTGTTACAAAATTTAACGTTTTCACAAAAGGGCAATGAGCAAAATTGTCCTTCTAATACGAGTCATATGTTCTATCAATAATCAACATTAATTAAGGACAAAAATAGATTTTAGTTTTTTGAATTCAGGTTTTTTTTTTGAAAGGTTACTACTGTAATAATAATGTAATAACTACAATTTGATTTTAAAAATTGTCATCATTTCGTTTACCCTAAAAGCGCATCATAAAAATCAGCTCATTTATTTTACATTACGCACTTGGAAAGTTAAAATAAAATCAATAAATATACAAATTTATTTTATAACTGAGCTTAGATTTTGAACTCATGACTCCCCGATAATTACAAAACGTTTTGAAACCTGGCAACACTGGCCGAACAGGCGACGGCACGGGACGGCAACGTCGCGGTCACGCCGAGCTCCGCTCCCTTGCGACTAGGAGACGGCATTCATTACGTTTAACACATTTGGTACACCATAATATTTATAGCCGGTATTTCTTAAACTTAAAACTTTAACAATATCAAACTAGATTTTATTATTACTGTCTAGTTTTTATTTTAGAAATTGTTATAATATTTTTTATTGCCTGCGATTTTATTACTCATGATAATTATTATTAATAGTATAGCATAGTACTTAATCTAGTTTTATTTACTAGCCTTACTAATGCCTAGAGCGGTATGAAATCTCATACACATTTAACTGTCTGCATTTATGAAAGAAAACAAGTTTTTTGTAATACTTATTGAAATCACTAAATTATTAATGACTGATTTCATTACTGAAATCATGAAATTATAAATACGTTGATGATAAACGAACAGTTAGCTTAATTTTGTGTAGACTTTATTAATAGAAACTCTTGGATAAGATGGGTGTATTCAAGCTTCCTATGCCTTCAAATATTTCGGTATTTAAAAATCTGTCAGGTTTTGTGCCAAAAAAGCATCTTTAAAAGTAATGTCGCCCAATTATCATATCCGTCGAAGGTAATCAGTGTTTTTAATTGTGATAAAATTGTATGATATTAGTAAAAATATATCAAGATAAAAGTATCAAAGTTGCATGTCATGAAAACAGTTTTAGTGAATCAATTTTATTTTCTCACTAGTTGTCATGTGTAAGGCAAAAGAAATAGCATCTTTTCTTGGAGTTCAAGTTTGCTTCATACCTAATTTTATCAATTTCGGTACAGCGGTTGGGTCGTGAAAGAGCGACAGTCAGACAGACACTTTTTTCACATATGTAATATGTATTAACTATATTATAAATTTTACATGTTGTAAAAATAATAATGTGTTTGAATAAAAAATTGATACTTTTAAAACTCATATAATTTGATGGTGGAAACTGTTACTTCTTAAACATTGTAAAAGACTCCAGCATATTACAATATGTTCGTTTTTTAAATGCGTAGGTGATTTGTAAACCATTTTTATAAAGACATATCGCATACAAATAGCTCACCGGATGGTAAGGTAAGTAAAGTCACCACAAGCCAAATATAAGCGTCTCTTGTGCCTGTTATTACACTGGCTCACTCGCTCTTTAAACCGATAAGTATTGCGTTTTGGCGTAGAATATTTGATGGGTATCTAACTAGGGCTAATACAAAGCTCTACCGCGAAGTAAATAAGTAATACATGTATATTTTATATTATCATTAATTTAATATGATTTACCTAATGGGCCTTGTATTATTTTTTTAATAACATACATAGGTGGCAAACAAGCAGGAGGCTCACCTGATGGTAAGTGACTACCACCGCCCGTGGACATCTGCAACTCTAGGGGGCTTGCAGGTGCGTTGCCGGCCTTTAAGGAAGGGTACGCTCTTTACTTGAAGGTTCCCATGTCGTATCGGTTCGGAAAACTGCCGGCGAAAGCTGGTTCCACAAAGTGGTTGCGCGAGGCAGAAAATATCTAAGAAATCGCGCTGTTGTGGATTTTCGGACATCAAGGTGGACATTAATTATATTTGAAATATTTTCAAAATAACAATAAATTCATTGCAAGGTAAAAAAAAGTAACTGAACTGATTTTTTTGTTGTTGTCAAAAAATAAACTAGATGGCGTTAGTTGTGTGTTGATTGTGAAACAAAATCAGATTAAAAAGGGCAGATAATACGTAACATTTCATCGAAATAATAAAAGCAAATATAAAATCTAAATCGAATAGAAATTCTCGATATTATATAGTGTGGTATTATTGTTAGTACATCAAGAGTGTTGTCACTTTAATTATGAGTTACTAGTAATCGCCCGCAGTTTCGCTCGTTTTAGGGTGTTGGTTGTCATGTGCTGGGCAAAAAAGTAGTCTATGTCCTTCCATGGAGTTCAAGTTTGCTTCATACCAAATTTTATCAAATTCGCTTCGACGGTTTGGTAATGAAAGAGCATCAGACAGACAGAGTTAATTTCACATTTATAATATTAAGAGTCGAGATGGCCCAGGGGTAAGAACGCGTGCATCTTAACCGATGATTGCGTTCGAACCCAGGCAAGCACCGTTGTTTCATGTGCTTAATTTGTCTTTACAATTCATCTCGTGCTCAGCGGTGAAGGAAAACATCGTGAGGAAACCTGCATGTGACAAATTTCATAGAAATTCTGCCACATGTGCATTCCACCACAGAACAGCGTGGTGGAATAAGTTCCATACCTTCTCAAAGGGATAGGAGGCCTTTAGCCCAACAGTGGGAATTTACAGGCTGTTGTTGTTGTTCTTAGAATATTAATATAGATAAAATAGATACAAATTGACATAAAAACTTTTAAATACACATTGCTAGTAATTTAAAGAAAATGTACTATCTGTAATTACTGTAACTAATTAGCGTCACTTAGCTGTTATTACTATTGAGTATTCTTGTTTAACTACCAATTGTACTATACGGACGAATCTCCAGAATCCACCGGATATTCATTCATCCTTCTAGAATATTAATCTATTAATGTAAGGCAGCATGATTGAAACATTAAAAACAATTTTTAACTAATTGTCATTTTCCTAACACAAGGGTTATTCTACTAATTTTTAACGTTTACAATTCTTCCAAACCAAAGTATTCCTCACAAAAATAAACCTCAGCTCAAACGTAACGGAGGGTCCATTCTACTAATTTATAATAGTTTTATGGGTTTCCAACTCTATTAAACTCAAACTTCTTTATTCAATATATTAGCATTACACTTTCATATTGATGGTCAAATCACCACACAGCAACTGTGTCACAGTGATAAAATAGTAAAACGGGGTAAATGGTAATATCTGCTACGATTTGGATTCGTTTCTGATAAAGTGAAAAAATAACTACTGAGTTTCTTGCCGGTTTTTCTCGGTAGAATAAACTTTGCGAACCGGTGCTAGCTTCACGTAATATAATTGTTAAATGATTCAAAAGTGCTTGTAAAAGACTACTTGAATTAAGTTTTTTTTTTATCCTTGATTTGGAGTCCCGGGTACTGAATTGTCAGTATTTATTCCGAGATGGCTAAGTGGTTTGAACTAAGCCTAAGATTGAAACTTCTACCAGGCATATGTAATTTAATTTTCGTATACTTAATTTCTGTTTATAATTTATTTCGTGCCCGGCGTTGAAGTGAAACATTCAAACCGGAACACAACAATATTGAATACTGTTGTTTGTTGATAATGATTTTTAAGAGAGGCCATTTTTTATTTCATTTAGCTAAATGAAATCAAAAAGTTCAAAATTAAGACTAAAACAATGAGAGAATTACAAACAAATTCATAGATTTTAATTGCTTAAATTCACATATAGTTAAGCTAAAATTTAAATAACTTTGCTTTGATTATATTTATTTCTTATGACTAGATAAACCGTCGCAGTTGAGAAGGCGTCGAAAAAAAATGTTTTAAACATGGCCGCATAGTACACACACTAGTAAATTAGTATTACGTTTGGCATGTGTCAAAAGTAACCTCACGCACACCAATGTAAAAATGTTGGCTCATTTGATACAAAAGAATTGTAGAGTGGCACAGATATATAAATTATCTAAGTTAACTTGGTCAAAACATATTTTGTTGCGTCATATTGATAAATTTATCGGAAACAGTTTAAATTTGAAATAATCGCAACGGATGATTCGTTTTTAAATGTAATATATATTTAAGCAACTAAATATTAAAATAAGTACTTATATTATAATCGTAATATAAAATAATTATTTGTTTATTTTTGAAATAAATAAATGAAGTATTGGTTATAATATAACGAAGTACAGATCATTTGTTTTTTAAAAAGATTTAAGTACCAAAAAGTTTTTATTGCAAATAAATATTCCATTTAAAACTTTATAATGATATTTATTTAGTGACGCTCTTGTAAAATTGTTAAATAATATGGGAATACTTGTATTCTAATTTTATAATAAAACAAAAAAGTTTTTAATATAAAATAGAAAGGTTTGTCCGTTTTATCTTTAGCTCGTCTCGTATCGATTCGGTCGTGTCGACACGTCACGTTCCGTTCGATGAAATTCGCCCCTACTATCGAAAATGTTTTGAAATCTCACTTTGTAACTTGTCATTGTTGATATTTTATGAGAAAAGACATGTTCCATATTATGATGTGTTAAGGATAAGTTACTATAATAATATCTTTTAATAAAAATTAATACTCGTTGTTTGACATAATTACGTCAGACCTGTATTGAATGTTATAATATATATCATCATCCTCCTGCCCTTATCCCAATTTTATTTGGGTTCGGCACAGCATACCGTCTTTTATACAATCCATTCATCGTTTCTTTAGTCGTCCTCTATATCCACATCCATGCTCAAGGCCTTATTTACAATTCTGCTTTACATGGTCCTCAATCCTTCGCATACTATGACAGATTTCCACTTCTCGGTTACGGGTGCCACTTTCAAACTTCCTCCTATGTACTCTTTCCTTACTCTATTAAAAATTTTATATGATTATTTAAAATAATTACTATTTAAACAACGTGGGTGAAGTTGATTTCTCTTCAAAACCATAACTTGCGTATCTATGTATGTACTAAATTATATTGTCAAGCTTTTAGTTAAAAATCCTAAATGTCATAAGACTTCTGCTTAGAAGACAAAACTAAGTATCACGTGTACAAATGAATATCGTAACGCATTTCAATTTCTGTAAAGGAAATTAAAATGTATATTTAACTTGTATATCAATAACTCTCTATGGTGTATATGTATAACTGAGATTATGTCACTTTCTGACAAATTAATGTGTTTTAATGACTTCATTTATCGCCGATCAAGAGGTTATTAAATTAAAATAAGAATAATCATTGTCAAATTAAACTTTATATGTTATATGTGGCAGATGACCTGGAGGCTCATCTGATGGAAAGTTACTACCATCGCCCATGGGCACCTGAACCATCAGGGATGGTGCGTTATCGGCCTTTTAAAATGGAGTTAAAAAATAATCAATTCGGCATGCCCTATTAATACTTGTAAACAATAATTTACTTAAAACGGCAATATACGTCAACATTTTTTGTGTCTAGACATATAGCATTGCCTCTCTTTTACATAGATATTCGAAGAACTCTTCATTTTGGTATGGTGTTTTTTAATTTCCTTCACTAAAGTTTTACCATTATCTGGGCCATTGAAAAAGTTTATTGTTTGGACATATAGATTTATTTTAAACTTAAAAACATTTAACTCTTTAAAAAAGCATTTTTTTTCTAACAATACTTAAAATATAATACGTAATTTGTTGAAATTACACAATAATTCAATCCACTTAAAGGTCAATTCGATTTTGACCCATATTGCACAAATTAAGTATTTTTTAATGATTTTTATAATTAGTGTTATATACAATTTTCAAACATAAACTTTATACTCTGTTTTAATAACAACTATTGCATATAAATTGACTCTGATGAGGTGATCTTTATGTCATGTGGTGTTGTTTCATTGTGTTGGTTTTTCTCGACTATTTGCTGGAGATCATGTTCCTGAACCACAGAGAATATTTTGCTTTTAGCCAGATTTAAATGGTAAGGTGAAAACGTTCTCAACGTCGCACCAATACTTAGTAAGAATGCGTCGACAGGATCCGTAGAATCGAACTCTGATTGGCTGGCCGGGTCGTTTAATGTGGGCGTGCTCATTGGGTCAATGGCTTCTTCATAATTCCGCCTCTTCTTCTTTTTCTTTACACTAGACTTATAATAGCTTTTGATTTTAGGTTTCTTATCAGGTACGTCAGAATTGTCGCTGTTGTTAGCGCCGTCGTCCCCGTGATCGTCATTCCCTTGGTCATTGCTCCGATCGTCTGATTCGAATTCTTCATTTTGTAACGTTACGTCTTTGTAAAATGGACGAAGGAACGAAACTTCACTTTCGTATTTATACATTTTGGGTCGCTGTCCTGGTTCCAGGTTTTTCCTTAATATTCGCCTGTACACGTCTCGTATGTTAATCCATCTTACTTTACAATCAGCGGCTGAAACAAGATGATTATTTCTATTAATGGAGTTTAATCACAATTACATTTCATTATAAAAAATCTTGAATAGTCTTCGAGTAAAATATAAAGAGTAGTAATTTATTTTTGCCGTCAAATTGAATATATAAACAAAACAATTGTGTTTACATTCATTTAAACATAAATGTCACTGCGCGCGAACACATTCTCGCAGACAAATCGTAAACGAGACACAATCGAGTTCTCATAGTAAACACGTATCGACGTTCCGTCGTAAATTATAAAAGCAAGCGAAAGTCACTTACCGGATCTCTTTAGATCGTCGCCGATTTTCTGCCAGGTCACCTCCCTCATATTAAAGTCCATATACTTAGCATTATTATGATCGTACAATACTGGATTCTCTCTGACAAGTCTTATTAGTTTGATATCAAGTTTGTCGTGAAATAGCATCGGTGCGGTGTGGCAACGTCGCGTCGCGAGCTTCAGATACGTCGTCCCGCGGTCGTCTGCCGGTCGGAGAATCGATTGGTGTTGGCGCCTCGAATCGGTGTTGCCAGAGTTAAAAATCGAATAAATTTGTAAAAATCTTTAATTATATTTTCGGAATATGCAGCTGAATGGGTAATATTATTTGTGTTTTATTGTGTATTTTAATCAGGTTGTAATAGATAGACATTTAACATTATTTGTCATTGTATTGTCTATTATGACATATCAACTATAAAACAAAGTAGTTTATATATAATAATTTATTTATTTATCGAATAGATTTACATTCTCAAGTTTTATAAATTAATTCATAACCTAAAAAATTCTAACAATAATCGATGAGTAAAACGTTTATTACTTAAAATAAGTTATTTCATATACAGTCAATATTGATTTTTATTTATTCAAACATGAGTTAACGTTTGCTTGTTGCGTATTGTAACTACACATTATTTCGTTTTTTTTTTTTGTATAGGATGGCGGACGAGCATATTGGCCACCTGATGGAAAGTGGTCACCATCACCAATAGACAATGACGCTGTAATAAATATTAACTATTCCTTACATCGTCAATGCGTCACCAACATTGGGAACTAAGATGTTATATCCCTTGTGCTTGTAGTTACACTGGCTCACTCACCCTTCAAACCGCAACATAAAAATACTGAGTACTGTTGTTTAGCGGTAGAATAATGAGTGGTTGGTACCTACCCAGACGGGTTTGCACGAAGCCCTACCACCAAGTAAAGTAAAATGAAAAAAGGATTGATGTCATTTGCGTTATTCACCGTAACAGTGGTCACTTTATCAAAATTATCTGATAAAATTAAATCGTTCATTCTTGATATGAGATTAATATTACGTTTCTCGATAATATCAAATATTTATCTTATCAATTTACTTAATAACATAACATAATATTAGTTAAGGGTGTTGTTGCAAATTCGCAAATAATCTCAAAGTACTATTTTGGCCCTTGGGCACTAAATACACACATACTAAGATACTAAACTTGGCCCTTTATTTTTATTTCTTTTGACTGGGTTTTGTGAGAGAGAGTATAAAAACAGGAACAAGGGATATATCATGAAAGGGTTATACTTCTCAACGCTGGTGGAGAATTGATGAATAAGGGATCTGTGGGTTGTAAACATTACCCTCTTTATAATAATAATAATCTTTATTTGAAAAATAAGCATTACAGTATTTACACCAAGTCGCTTATATTTACACTAATTACTAAACATTTTTTTTTTTTGTTTTAAACATTCTTACTAATTTTAATTAAACATACTACAAAGACAAATGAAATAAAATTTAGTAATAAAAAAAAATAAAATTTATAAACAAAATAAGCTTAAATCTATTTAGGAACTACAAAATTATTAATTAAAATTTAGGAATATGTAAATTTGTTTAAATATAGTATAAATAGGATCATAAAATATGTCTACATCTCGATAACGTATAAAGTTATTCAAAAGTTTAACAGCCCTAGCAGTGGGGCTGTTGCTAGCTTGGGCTGAATGCCACATAGGTGGGTAGCAAAACAATCCACGAGTATGTTGCCGTCTTCCAACACCACGCATATATTTGTCGGGAACATATAAATATATTGCTTCGCGTACAGCAGTGCTATCCACCCTATGTACTAAAATTAAATAATAAAATTTTATATGTGCGGAGTCTCGCCTAAGCTGAAGTGAATCTAGACCAACCATACCTGCCACAAACATTGAAGGGTATAGAAAAGGGCTTTACCACAGGGCACATGGGGCTCGTACCCAGGGCCTAAATATCTACTGAAATGGTGCCAAATTCATGAGTGCTCAAGGGCCCCAGCATAGCATGAAAGGGCTCCGCCTGTAATACCTTACCACCAGGGATCCCATTTGCCGGTATGCTTACATTAACACTTAATAGAGAACACGAAAATCTTAACCGAAAAATCTCTATATTTTAATCAACCTGAATAAACTTGCACGTATCAAATGACATTGTACCCCATACAAACGCGACGAGGAGTAGCCTCGTATAAATGCTCCAAGCTAATCTTCATAACAAATTTGACCAGCAGTTCATTTACGAGCTAAAGCTAGAACAGGATAGGTATTAAAATAAAACGATAGCATATAAGAATATATGTTTATTTTAGGCATATAATAAATTGCTCCTAAGCGTTTGTATTATCTATTGCTTGCATTCATCTACTCTATGACTATTATAATAATTACGTATGACATATATATAAAAATAATAATTGTAACAAATGAAATTCACCTTTATAGTTAGCACGATACATGAGCACAGATAGACAGTTGACAGTATAGGAGGTAAGTTCACGCTTCTATCCTTTCGGGCAAATGACAGTGGAAGAGTGACAAGTGATCGTCCAATAGGCGTCGAGTATCGACTGACGGACCAATCACGTGCCTCGACACCCGCGGTTTCATCATTACTCCAAGACCTAACAATGCTCTACTGCAGTATATATGTATTATCTATGTCCACTGCGTAGGTCAAGATTGTGTTCAGAATTAATGCCCGTTACTATATGTAATGTCGTCAGAGTTTCTATTGGGTTTTATATAGTAAAAGATTTGGAATTTATGTTCAAAAACTACCTGTTTTTGGTTTTACTTTGAACTTAAATGACATTTAATAACACATATTACAAATAACCACATAATTTAACTAGCATTGTTAAATACTGAAAATTTAAATACTTTTCATTTTACTAAAGTTTGACTAATTATTTCTAATACAAAATAATACTATTTCTAATACCTATTTTTTTAAGCCGAAGCATAATGGTAAAATGTTTGTATATTTTTTTTATTAATTATGTTTATATAAAGAACTATTACCTATTTCACAGCCTACTATAAACTATAAAATTAAAAAAAAGCAAATTATAAATTGAAATGAAAAGAAAAATAAAAAAAACATTATATACTAAAAAGCTTTATTAGAGTAATTAAATTTATTTATATAAACAAAACAAAGTAATAAAAATGTAAAAGACAGAAAAAAAATATTAATAACCAAACGATCGCTTAAATAGATACGATTTTTTCATTAGTATAAATAAATAAAAATCTATAAAATAATACAAGAAAAATGATAATATGAAATTTCTTGTAGAGGCGAGTACCTAGATATATAAAATTTTGATGCACCACAAAATCTTTATCGCTTAAATACTATATTACATACACACATACATTCATACAAAAATATATTTTACTTTATTATAGTCTGAAAAGATACAATGACAAGTGGGTTAAACATGATATTTAATATATATACCCATGAAAAATCAGATCCATTTATTTCTTTCCTAAAAGAAGTCATAAAATCAGGGATGTTATAGATATTCAAAACGGAAACTTTCGATGTATAATAAATAAAATATATCCCTAACTAGAAACTGTATAGATATACTTAAAGATTAAAAAAGCTATATGCATTTTAAAGATATTTGTTGTTTTTTTTTCAGCAATCGTTACAAATAATTAAATAATAAATTAAATTAAGACAAATTTACTTGGTGGTAGGACTTTGTGCAAGCCCGCCTGGGTAGGTACCACCCACTCATCAGTTATTCTACCGCCAAACAAGAGTACTCAGATTTGTTGTTCCGGTTTGAAGGGTGAGTGAGCCAGTGTAACTACAGGCACAAGGGATATAATAACTTAGTTCCCATGGTTAGTGGCGCATTGACGATTTAAGGAATAGTTAATATTTCTTACAGCGTCATTGTCTATGGGTAATGGTGACAACTGACCATCAGGTGGCCCATAAAAAAATTTAAAATCTTGTATTTTATAACCAATTCACACTCTTATATCTGTAAATGAAATTATCCGAAAGATAATCGGATAATCCGACATAAAATCATATCCATCCGAAATTCCATATCCATAACATCCCTGAGACAAATGTGACAAAGTTTTATATATATTAAGATCATTGAATCCTACGCTCTTTCGAGATGTCTCTTATAACTAAGTCAATTTTATTTGTATGTAGGTATCTCCGGAACTAATGATCAATTATATATTTTTTTCTTATACAATACATAATTACTGGGTGCTAGGGTATATTATAGTATCATTTTCTTTATTAATAATTACAGATTGATTTATGTTACATCAATGATATAAGATGTAAAGTAATTGTTTTGACTTCTCAGTTCAATATTCCTAGAACTAACTTCTCAGCATTAGTAATTTTTTTTAGAAATCTAATTATTTGTGGTTATCTGTGATGTATTGTGACCAAAAAGGACGATTATTTTTTCTAATTCGAGAGTCAAAAATTTGAGAGAATGACGTTTTTGAATCACAATGCTTTGCAATTTCAAACCATTTCGACAATCTTATATTTTTAGTCTGTATATTTTTATTTAATTAAAAAAAAAAATCGCACAGATTATATAGTGACTGAAAGTTATGTTGAATATACAAGTTTAGTTTCAAATTATTTATGTTAACCTTACTCAGTACACTCAGAACATTTTTTTTTTAAATAATATTAACGGTAAATCCTTCCAAAATAATGTAAACAGACGGAAAGAACTATTACATAAATATGATTAGAAAAAAAGTACAACTAAGTATTTAATAATAAACTAAAATGTATTAACGAACTATATATTTTTGTAAACAAAAAAAATTGTAGACAAAAAAATTGGATATAAGTTTAAAAAAAAAGATATTAAAGTACAGTACAGATTATATAATATATATTATCAGACTAAATTATCGTAAACTTACAAGACTACAAGTTGCTGTTAGAAATATATAAATATATATATATCCGGCCTTATTCTAGATTATTCTATAAAGCACTAACTAATGGCACTTTCTTTCTTTAATCACACTCGAATTTCAAACTAAAAAAGTTCAAAAACAACTTTGAAAAAAAAAATTACATGACGATTAAAAAGTGGAAATTAATTTTCACAACAAAACCTCTACCTTTTTTCAACTGTTTTCGGATTATAAACGGTAGCATTTTGAATATAAATAACTTTATAAAAAAGTAACTAAATGAACAATTATGTATGGTATATATATTTGACGGGTAATATTGATTGACCAAACCTTTCGACTCACAAAATTTATACACACACATACACAGTATTAGTGAGCACTCAAATGTGTATAAGAAATTGTGGGTAGTCCGAAAACTAATATACGCTTGGTCATAGACTATCTCTCGACATGAATGTACAAAACTAGCATCATAACCCATGATAGATGCGGCAATTAATTTTAAGCTATAGGATTTCTTATTAGGAGTCGCGTTGCCAATTTAATCCCAAAATTACCATTTTTAACTTCAGTAATCCTATTCAAAACAATTAGGCCTATCAATACCAAGTTTTTATTCCATTTAGACTTTTGTGTGGAAAGCTTTTGTAAAGTAACAGCCTGTAAATTACCCACAACTGGGCTAAGGCCTCCTCTTCCATTAAGGAGTGTTTGGAACATATTCCACCACGCTGTTCCAATGCGAATTGGTGGAATGAACATGTGGAAAAATTTCGATGAAATTAAACACATGCAGGTTTACTCACGAGATGAATTAGAAACACAACTTAAGCACATATATATAGTGGTGCTTACCTGGGTTTGAACCCAAAATCATCGGTTAAGATGCACGCGTTCTAACCACTGGGTGATTTCGGCTTTTGTGTGTAATGGTATATAATAAAAAAATATAAATATTATATTATAATAGTAACTATTGAGTTTCTTGGGGTTTTACTGTCAATTCTACAATCTAAACCGGTAGCTTTACCTTATATGTAATTATATGATTCAAATGTGTAAGAACTATCTTGAATGTAAAAAAATGACATAAAGACTGTGCCACACATTCGCAACTTTTATGCCATAGGCATTATGCCATAACAAAATATTGTTACAGCTACCATACTATATTGCTAATATTAAATCATATTGCTGTTATAGAGTCAGTTTATACATAAATTAAGACAAGTATATAGTTTATGTATATTCTTCATGTCACCGTAATCTTTTCATTGTCTGTGTATTTTAAAATACTTTTTTTGACTTAGTGGCGAGATTAGACATTTTTTGTTTAATATCAAGTGGAAAAGATACAATAAAGATTGATCGGTACGGTCTTACTGAGAGAAAATATTCTTATAGTAACCAAGTTTGATCACATTTGACAGATTAAGTGACAGTAGCAAACGTCACATTTTTATTTTGACATTAGCGGCCATATTGTGTCACAGATGTAATAAAGTTGATTTTTTAAAGTTGTTTTATTTATATTGTACTGTTGTTATGTATTGTCGTTTATTATATGGAGTAATTCAGTGTGGGTGTGGTGTCTATATCTGGTACCAGGGCGAGCGACGCACCCAGCGCAAACGGTACGCGCCTTGCTCTGTGCGAATCTTGATCGATGCTCCCTCAGCTGCTTTCACTGTTTCTTTCACCTGTTGTGACAAAATATTTTATATATAAGAGTCTTATATTAAAACTGTCACACTAAAGGGATTTGTTAAACCTTATTGTTGTGCAAGCTATTTTATTTTTTAAAATACACAAAACTTATACTTGTATATCATACTTTTCAAAATAATTTAGCTCAGTAAATTAACTTTACAATATTAAAACAAATATTTTAATTATATTTGATCAAAATAACACTTGTATTGTTTATTTTTAGGATATGACTTATTTACATTATGTTGTACTATACTAGAAACTTAACTAAAGAGTTAAGTTTCTAGTATAGTACAACACAACTTAGATGTAGCATCGGCAAATTCAATAAAAACTATTACTGCTGATTTATACAACCAATAGAAATAGCTCCGTATCGCGCCATTCGACACTATTTGTAGCTATAGATTCTCTCAAATGGTTCATCTGTCACAATGCTGTTATATAACTTAGAGGTCAACTTACACTTTGCATCAAGTTCTGCGCGTTGCCGACCAACATTTCCGTCGCCTCCTGATCTTCTTCGCTACCTATAAACATACACACATATTATATTATTATTAAACATTCAAAGCTCACTGACTATATAGTCCAGGAGCCAATAACCATTGTCTAATATCTCGCCATAGTATGTTCGTAATTCAAAATCCAACAACTGCTTTGACAAATATATGACCTCCGTGGTCGAGTGGTGTGTACACGAGGTCCCGGGTTAGATTCCTAGCTGAGTCAACGTATATTATCACTAGTTTTCTACGTTGTTTTGGGTCTGGGTGTTTGTGGTACCATCGTTACTTCTGATTTTTCATAACACAAGTGCTTTAGCTACTTGGGATCAGAGTAATGTATGTGATATAGTGTCTGATATTTAAAAGTTATTCTAGCTCAAATATAAGGTAATAGTTTTTTGGGACTTATTATGGTACATTTTAATAATCGCTGATATAGGCAAATATTTTACTCCAATACAAGCAATATATAATATTAATAATGTTCGCTTCCAATGTGATTTTTGATAATTTCTATCGACGGTCCTTTAATGTCTGAATTAAATAAAAGCCTGTTATTATGATAGTCAATTATCTGGCCACAAATGGAGTCTGAGAAAATGGTATTAATTTTGACACATATTTTTTTATATATAATAACCAATATGTAATATTTTTTGTGTACATAAAATTGCTCTATAACACGTTAATATATTTCATTGCTTTTCACATTATCATATTGTCTATCAACTGATTTTGATACGTCAAACTCAATATTTTGTAAAAGTCTTTTACTATAAAAGAGTTGCCTACTCCTGGTCAGTGATAATTATTTTAGCTGATTCTATTTAGATCTGTGGCAGTCTCTTATAAATATTTCTTTAGAGAAAATAAAATTTAAATATTAATGATATCTACTATACATATAATTTTAACTATAGTAGCGGCACGCAATGATGGCCGTTTTGACGTTTGCCCGCTCATGAAGTTTCGTATTTAATAAATAATTACATCAAAGGAGCAAATTATTGTTCTTTATACCTTCTTTATACCTGCAGTTAGTCATACAATTTAACGAATGTGATTTCTAAATTACAAATATTAGGATACGGCGAAGATAACTTTTTTTTTTGTTTCTTTTTTTGTATCAATTTATTTCTTGTATGCAATGTGTTCATAAAGTTATTCATTCTAATTCCAATTTTTGATTTAAATTGATTTCGTTCGAATATATTTACTTAAGCTTATTTTATATATTTTTTATTAAACCTCTTTAATCAGATACTACTTGCAACAAAAACCGGAATTAAATTACTTGCAAAAAAAAACAAAGATTTGAATATATTATATCGATAATAAATTTACATTTCACATCACTTTTTTAATGTGTCAAAACGGCCATCGTATCTTGCCGCTAGAATAATATTACAAATGCGAAAGTAAGTCAGTCTCTTGGTCTGTTGCTTATTTACGTCCAAAACACTAAACCGAAATTGATCAAACTCTGTATGAAGCAAGCTTGAGAAACGACCAAAGATGGGCGACAACTACTTTTAATATATAGCAAAAGGAATATCGTTTCACACCTTAGTCTAAACTGTCAGCAATAAGTAGTTAAATAAAATATGAGATATCTCTGAGGCTGACTATGAGGCACGTTAAATTTTACTTTATTAAGCAAAGCCTTACCTTTATAGTCCGGCATGCCCACTGGTTATGCGTTAAGCGTTATGGAGGCGTTGAAGAAATTAAATTATATTAATATGGCACTACGCATTATAATCAAATAAATAAAAATATATATTTCATTTATATTTATTAACTACAAAAAATATAATATTATAAATGCTGAAAGTAATAATTCAACTCAGCTTTGATATATTGTTATGTTGGTATTGTAATATTAGTATAATACTTGTAATTAATACTATTGTGAGATTTTAAGAACATACCCAAAGTCATACACACTTTTCAATAATATATACATACATAAATATATATTTAAAAGAGGATTGTTAGTTTAATTACGATATATTAACTCACCCTGGGCTCCTAACATGGTTGCTTTTACGGTAGATAATATCTTGAGCTGTGTACCAATCGTAGGAATCCTTTCGCATACTTGCAGCAAATTCTAAAAAAAAACAGCTTTTCTATAGACATTTATTGATCAAGTGAAATTGTTTAACTTCGCGGTTGATAGATGGCGCTAGGTGTATAATAAATCGCGCTGTCATTTGTTAGTAATTACTTCATAAGTAGAATGCTTGAATGTCATTGGTCGATTGATACGTCGTCAACTTCCGCCAACCAATGACAATTCAAATACAGTTTTCAGTAATTTAGAAACTTCAGAGATGTAGTGTAACGTTGACTAAAATCGTGTTTAAAAATATGATTTAAAAATAGCATATTGTCATAGAAGGCATGAGATGTCGCAGTGGTTAGAAAGCGTGCATCTTAACCTATGATTGCGGGTTTTAAGATTGCGTTTATAATTCATCTCATGCTCGGCGGTGAAGGAAAACATCGTGAGGAAACCTGCATGTGTCTAATTTCATCGAAATTCTGCCACATGTGCATTCCACCAACCCGCATGTACTGTACTGTACACCATCCGCTGCAGCGTGCTCCGCCAAAGGTAAGTGATAGCGAAAAATAATGCGTTAAATCGCAATCATATTTCACGGTTCGCAATATATCGATAGTTTACAATCTCACGAAATAGATAGTAATCTAACGATGTTTGCAATCTTACGGTGACATATATATGTCGGAAATGAAGTCAAAACCACAACTATTGGGACGCCAGCTCCATCTACAGGAGCTCGACAGAGTCTACGTCGTGGTAGTCGTCCGGGCTGAGCTCAGTTTTGCTCAGTCAGGCGGACAGCTTACTACTAGAAACTGTCTCGCGTTCTATATAGTGTATATAGTGAAAGTGAAGTGATTCAAACTCAAACTCAACAACATCCTAAAAATTCCCACTGCTGGGCTAAAGGCCTCCTCTCCCTTTGAGGAGAAGGTTTTGGAACCACGACGCTGTTCCAATGCGGGTTGGTGGAATACACATGTGGCAGAACTTCTATGAAATTTGTCACATGCAGGTTTCCTAACGATGTTTTCCTTCACCGCCGAGCACGAGGTGAATAATAAAGACAAATTAAGCGCATGAATCAGCGGTGCTTGCCTGGGTTTGAACCCGTAATCATCGGTTAAGATGCTCGCTTTCTAACCACTGGGCCATCTCGACTCATAACTCAAACTCAAATTCCTTTATTCAATATAGAAGCATCACACTTATTGATTGTCAAATAAACACTACCACCGGTTCGGAAAAAGGAACACCCTGACCTGAAAAGAACCGGCGAAAGAAACTCAGCGGGTCTTTTTTTTGTAATTTAGATTAAAATAAAGAAGTTAGAGTCAGTGTTATAATTAAGTGATAAGTCATTTTAATTGTTCTAACTGTTGTGTTCGTAATAACGATTTAAAATATAATCTTTGATTACCAATTGCTTGTTATCTGGACCAACACTTCTCAGCCCACAGTATATACTATGGATAAGACTCGAGAGATCGAAAATAGCGATAATCAGATATATATATTAACTTACGGTACGAATCCTCTTGTCCGTGCATTCGAGAGCCAGTTTCTTAGCGAGACGGGTAACTTCCTCCGAGGCTTCAGCGATCGCCTTGGCTGTTGCTATCAGCTCACGTTTACTGCCTGTATATAATCAACATAATTAATTCATTATAATTATATGTATAGTGTGGCTACACCCTTTTTTATTGTTAATTTAACAAAATTACATGCTTAATACGCATACATCAACATGCAAAATTAAAAAAAGAAATTAAATTTAAATAACGTGGAATCACTACATAGTATAAAATGAAGTCGCATTCCGCTGTCTGTCTGTTATTGTGTACGCTTAGATCTTTGAAACTACGTTACGGATTTTGGTTTATATGTATAATACATGCATAATCAGACAAACACTGTCAGTTTTAGAGGTTTCTAAAGTGATGTCATAAAGAAAGATTGTTTTTTGTTTCTTGCTGAAGCCAGTATTTGCAATATAGGCACAAAATTGCTCGTAGGGTTCACCCTACCAGATAGATCAAATTAATTTACCATATATGTAGGTCCATAACCATTTATTTTCCTTTACTTTTCACGATAAAAAATGTCTTATTTAGTAAGCAATTTAATGCAATTCAAAATTAAGCCTTACCCAATTAAGTGCCTCAAATTCATTGTGCATTTAATATAGATAAATATAGCTTTAGTGCATGTAATTTAAATAAATATTTTCGAAGATATGACGGATTTAAAATACAGAGACATTACACTAATCCTAGGCGACACAATCAAAGGGATAATTTTAAAATAAGGAGGTTACTAGGTGCAGTGATTGACTTACATACTATTTACATACAATACAATTACAAACAAATATTTATACAAAAAAATATAAATAATATATTACTATTTATACATAAGTTATTTGTATCGTTTTGTATGAACTGGATGGTATATAAATCAGTAACGTTACGACACAAAAAGGGGGGGATTGTATCGGATATCCACGCGGCACAACTACTACATATATCCAAAATCAAAATAAACTTTATTCAAGTGGGCTTTTACAAGCACATTTGAATCGTCATTTAACAATTAAGTGAAGCTACCACCGGTTCGGAAAGTAGATTCTATCGAGAAGAACTGGCAAGAAACTCAGTAGTTACTCTTTTTCAACATTTACTAAAAGCCTTTCTTAACATCAAAGCTGTAGAGGCATGACTAGCATCATATTATATAATGTGGTCACAGAGTAAAACTGAGTTCAATTGACCAGCCACAGAGTGTTTTAAAGCACATTCAAGATAGATTTATTTTGTATTGCATTACATATACATTACATACACATACATTGCATTGTAGAGTTTACTGTTTCATTGCAAGCAAAGAATAAATAACCATACGGCAATTAATTAATATATAGTTCTTAAATTTATTAAACTGTGTGCATGCTCTACTTTACAATCATAATGAAAATGGTTGCGCAATCTGTCAACAGCACAGACACTGAACTAAGGGAATTAAGCGCTTCTAGCGCTTTAACTGCTCTCTATAACTACATATAACATTTATGAAAATAAACTATACATTACTATATACTATATTTACAGTGTATATAACTCACCGCTTAGGTTCATAGCGACCTCTATCCACGAGAAGCAATGAAAAGATACACATCAACGATAGCATAATTAGCAAAGCTCATATATACACATATATATATAAATATACATATTTAATAACATCACTAGCGATAATAATTTTTGAGTTCACTAATATTCCTATTTAGCTCTCCCAAGGTTGATTCTTTGTATTCAGATCCTACTACTAACGATCCTCTATTAGATTATTGTATATGTTTAATTTACATAATTAATAGATTGTTTATGATTCCTTTACGTTTCGATACTACATATCAATTACTATTTATGATATGTGAGTTGGACCTGTGAATTAATTTCGAATAGCTGTTATGATACAAAAACGAAGTGTCCTAAAACTTATTTGTATACCTAATATTTATAGAATAGGAAAGTGACAGATCGTGTAGTATTTTAGCTTAGCGCCAACTAATCCCTTACAAATCTGATAAGACAATGCTTCATAGCGAAAGCAAATTGTACGTTATAATTCAACCGAACATTACTATGTTTTACTTGTGTACTAATTAAAAAGGTTACCGGATTTATTCGGAAATGTCTTGTATAGACCATTTTCTTTTTACAAAATACTTGTACTGACTTACTACTAAGTAACCAATTGACAAAACGTTTTTTTAACTCTTAGTTTAATTGCATAGATGTGACTGCAGCGTTAAAAAATCGATCGTCTCTGAGCCGAGAGACATGATCAATCCTTTACATAATTAATTATTTTCATAAATTCTCCAGTGTTACTAGATCACAAAGCCTTAAGGGTAACATTTAATAAGTTCTAGAAGCTTCTAGAAATTTCAATAATTTTCTTTGAAAATATATTCATTACAAAATTCAAAGTTTAAATATTTTCTTGTAATCAATTGATCGTATTGTAATCAAAGAGATACCCTTGATTAACAGTTAAATAATATTTAGAAGCTTCTAGAAATATAACTAAAGCACAAAATATAGACAGGTGTAGCGATAGCAGAACAAAAATAAACACAATGTTTTTTTTTAAAATATCAGTAGCAGTGTATGACACATAATATTTACAAATATACTATAATTATTTATATATTTATAATATATTAAAAGTAACCAAATGAAAACATTTTTTAGAATATAAATTAAATAACAATATTTATATTTTAGCACACCTGTACAAGTTAGCAATACTTATGCTGTTTTGTTTTAAGGATGAGTGAGCCAGTGTAACTTAAGGCACAAAGAACATAACAACTTCATTCATTTGGTTGGTGGCATATTTTTGATAAGCAATGGTTAATATTTCTTACAGTAACAGTCTATGATACTGACCACTTGACGTCAGGTGGCTCATTGGACAACTTGTAAACATATTTGAAAATGTTAAAATTACTTAATGTACAGTCCGCAAAACAGGTTATATGATCAAGGTCATATCATATATCAGTAGCTTCACTCGAGTGAAGGAGAATACTGACGATGTTATAACCAACAAGAAATTGAACCCTATGAACCAGTTATTCTTTTTTTATGGAATATGTTGGCGGACGAGCATATGGGTCACCTGATGGTAACTATCACCTATAGACAACGACGCTGTAAGAAATATGAATCATTCCTTACATCGTCCATGCGCCACCAACCTTGGGAACTAATATGTTATGTCCCTTGTGCCTGTAGTTACACTCGCTCACTCACCCTTCAAACCGGAACATAACAATACTGCGTACGGTTTTTTAGTGTTAGAATATCTAATGAGTGGATGGTACCTTTGTGGGCTTGTACAAAGCCCTACCATCAAGTGAATTAATTGTATAATTTTATTAGGTCTGTAAATACAAAGGTATTAACTGCCATACAAAGTTTGCCCTATGATTCTATAGTTCGGACAAAGGAAGCATACTACAGTAATACCATTTATACACGATTTATTCAAAAATGTTACCATGAATTGCTTTACTCAAGTAGACTTTTACAAGGACTTTGGAATTACATTTAACAAACTATATTAAGTGAAGCTACCACTGATTCGGAATGTAGATTCTACAAAGAAATACAATACCAAGTCATGTTAGTCAAATACGATTGCATAGGGGCAGGGGGGGGGTGCACTCACCCTTGGAGTCGGAGCGCACGAGGTCGGAGAGGCGCGCCATGAGGATGGCCATGCGCTTGGCCGCAGCGATGATCTCGTTGTCCTTCGACGACCACTCGCGCACCGCCTTGTGCAGGTTGTGCGCTGCCACCTGCCAACACCGCCCACCGTCACCATCGCACTCTCACTCTCACTCTCACTCGGGCGATCGCGATACAACAAGCGACTTGGTCCCATTTAATTGTGTAACCCGAGATACGGAAATTATTGAAGTGATTTCGATTTCAAAAAGATTATTTCTGGCAGTGATGCTATTTTGGGTGATGTCCTCCCAACAACAACAACAGCCTCTAAATTCCCACTGCTGGGCTAAAGGCCTCCTCTCCCTTTGAGGAGAAGGTTTGGAACATATTCCACCACGCTGTTCCAATGCGGGTTGGTGGAATACACATGTGGCAGAATTTCTATGAAATTTGTCACATGCAGGTTTCCTCACGATGTTTCCCTTCACCGCTGAGTACGAGATGAATTATAAAGACAAATTAAGCACATGAATCAGCGGTGCTTGCCTGGTTTTGAACCCGCGATCATCGGTTAAGATGCACGCGTTCTAACCACTGGGCCATCTCGACTCGTCCTCCCAATTTGAGATAATTTTTACTTTGGATGGCATCACTGCCCTCGATATTTCTATACAGGCGAGTCCTCACCAGTATGGGTTGGCTGGGGTGTGGCTGGCGGCGGAAGATGTCCTCGCCCTCGTCGTCTGTGTCGGGGGGCGGGGGGCGCGGGGGGGCGGCGCCCGACGGCGGCGGGGGGCGCGGGGGGGCGGCGCCCGACACTCGCAGCGCTGACAGCGCTGACAGCGCTTCGGGCGGCGCGGGGGGCGCCGGCGCCAAGCTGCGTGCCAGCGCTTCCTCCACGCCGCTGGCACCTGCGATGATCTGCACACACGGGGTCACACTAAACTCCACGCTCAAATCATTCCTCAACTTAGGAACATTTTTTTACTAGCATAGCTAGCCTTTCGTATGTTAAATGACATTAGCCCACCTTGTGTTACCTGTTACCGGGAGCCGGTATGGTCAACAGACAGCCCAATTTTGAGACGGACTTTTATTGTAACTAGATTTTCGCCGTATATAGTACGAATCAAGTCAATTCAAGTTATGAATCTTATTGTGAAATTGAATAATCTTTATTCACTTTCAACCATTTCTATATAAATACTCAATCATAGCTAATATATAAACTTTCAACAGAGGGTACTTCAGAGCGAATAACAGAACACACTTAGCCATACCGGCTCCCGGTATGTCAACAGTTGCGGCCAAAATGTGTTTATACCGGGAGCCGGTGTTTCAACAAACAAGAGAAAAAAAAAAAAAAATTGAGACAACATCACATACATTACTCTGATCCCAATGTAAGTAGCTAAAGCACTTGTGTTATGGAAAATCAGAAATAACGATACCACAAACACCCAGACCCGAGACAACATAGAAAACTAATGATAATCTATATCGACTCGGCCGGGAATCGAACCCGGGACCTCGGAGTGGCGTACCCTTGAAAACCGGTGTACACACCACTCGACCACGGAGGTCGTCAAAGCTAGCGTGCTAGCGTGTCGTTTGGGGGGGGGGGGGGTCAGACCTCGGCGTTGGCCTGGCGCCAGACGGGCGGCGCGGCGGGGTCGGCGAGCGCCACGCGCTTGGCGGCGCGCACGGCGGGCGGGATGGCGGCCTGCAGGCGCGCCTGCGCATTGGCCAGCGCGGCGGCGAAGTCGCCGTCGTCCGTGTTGTCGCGCTCGGCGCCGCCTACCAGTAGCACGCGATTGGCCAGCCTGCACGGACGCCGCTTGGCTAATTATTACAGCACAAATGCGCGGTACAAGAACACTTTCTTCGTGAATTACTTAACTTTACTTTACTTGGTGGTAGGGCTTTGTGCAAGCCCGTCTGGGTAGGTACCACCCACTCATCAGTTATTCTACCGCCAAACAACAGTACTCAGTATTGTTGTGTTCCGGTCTGAAGGGTGAGTGAGCCAGTGTAACTACAGGCACAAGGGACATAACACCTTAGTTCCCAAGGTTGGCGGCACATTGACGATGTAAGGAATAGTTAATAATTCTTACAGCGTTAATGTCTATGGGCGATGGTGACCACTTACCATCAGGTGGCCCATATGCTCGTCCGCCAACCTATACCATAAAAAAAAAAAACCTTACATTCAAATCCAACCAGCCTTCGAAATTTCCTAAAGACAATTACCTTCTCCGAAAATAAGTGTTATTAACTAGGATACGTACCTCGCAATAGCGGAGGTATTGTCAACCATCTTCTGAGAGTCATTGTTTCTGATAGCATCTTCACAGAGGTACGTGTGCTTCTGCATCAGTTCACCTGAAACAAATGTGGTTTGTAAAGTGATATAATTATAAAAAAATAAAGTAACATCCTGTTCAAGTCCCACTCCTGATCTAAGGCCTCCCTTCTCTTTTTGAAGAAAGTTTTAAACCAAACTACCTAAAAAAAATAAAGGCAAGAATCAAATAGGAAATCAGACAAATAAAAGGACCAATATAAAACTTACGAACACCTTAATCAAAAAAAAATACAGACGAATTGATAACCTCCTCCTTTTTGTAGTCGGTTGAAAATTAAGACTACTCGACTCTAACGCCCCTGAGCTCTGTGACCGGAATTTTCAAGCTTTTTAATTGTCGATTAAGAATTGATCAAATTTGATGAGATGAGTTGAATTTACTTGGAAATTTGTAATTGACAGATGATATTATTAATTTGTCTTCGGAAAATATCCAGCATTGCATGTGAAGAAGCAGTGTATACTTTGCCATTTAGTTACGGTCGATTGAATATGTTATCTGTGGTACAACTACCCCATACTAAAAGACGGTAGTAGAAAATCCAGCGAGGACACGGTTAACCGTTGGCACTTTGATGATCATAGCGTTGTGTACTTTCGCCGAGTGTGGGCGTATTCCGAAAGTATTTAAATAATCTGTCGAATATTTCGAAAAATAATTTTCCGAAGTGATAGTTAACTAATATTAAGTGTTTTATGATTAACGAGAGTGCACCGTAAAACATGTAAAAGTTATAAGTGTAAAGTTATAAGTGGAGTGCATCGTAATGAATCACGTGCCAAGTGAGGTTGATAAAGCCATCGAGGCAAACAAGCCAAAGGACTCCGGTTCACCGACGACCGAGAGGGACCGAGGACGCAGGAAGAGTGGAAGAGTCTTCCTGCGCCAGGAATGCGGCAAGCAGCGACTCTGAACCTCCGCGAAAGAAATCTAAACGCGATGCTCGGGTAACAGTCGATTCAAGGATCGACGTGTTACACGAATAGATCAGTTTCGTTACTAATTTATTTATGAAACAACAACGTGCTTCATCTTTAAACACGAATGTAACCGGTAAAACTAATGACGTGTTTGAGCAACCTGAACAGAGTAAGGGCGATTTCTTGGTCAATCCTTGTATTAGTACACCAAAATCATTAGATTTAGGTATTTGCAAAACTATTTTCGATGAGAAAAAAGTGTTAAAACCAGCCGACGAACAACGTTTAAAACATTTAACAGAATTACAAAATTTTAATTCGTCTACGTGACATCATATTCGATATATAAAAGTATTAAAAGACATGCTTGCATTCTCAGTTTTTGTAACTTTGACGAAATATGTTGCCCAAATAGAGGCAAAGATTTCCTGGCCTCAACGGAAGAAATTATGGCTGCAATTACCAATGCTTTATTATTCCAAAGATAATTATTACAATCAGGCCTACAAGAAATTGTTAATTGGTCTCACACTCCTACAGAAGTCACTGCTCAAACATCGTCAGTAAAATAAGCGAAATTTTCGGAACAACATCGCCATGTTATAAATTATCTGAACAAACATTACAAATTGTGTGCGGTAAACGAATGTATTGAAACAAGACGTAAAAGAAATTCCTGATAAAAATATTCAAACAGCCAGATTTTTTTCAACCGGGGGACTGGATGATAAAATTAGATATCTCTCAAGCATAGTTTCCTGTAGCGGCAGCAAAAACACACTGCCCGTTCCTTCGAATCAGTTACCTAGGTAATTTGAACGAAATGACATGTTTGCCTGGCCTCAGCGCGACATCTCTTCTCTTCCGTAATATGCTGGGTCGCGGAGACCTTGCGTGTCAAGGGATGTTGTGTACTAGTCTACCTAGACGACTTCCTCTTGGTCACTAAGACCAATCCAAGTTATGTCTTCAGGCCTCGGAGGCCGTGAGGCACTTGGAAGATCTGGGCTGGATAGTCAATTACAAAAAGTCGATCTTAACTCCGACAAAAGACCTAGAATACCTTTCCATCCGCTAGGAAATTTTAAAGAACGGGATGTCGTTATTAGTAATGACATTAGAAAAGAAGATAAACAGTCTCAAAGCAACCATATATATCGTTAGTAAGAGGTCAGATCACGCTTCGCGAATTACAGTGTCTGCTGGGCCAGCTCAATTTCGCCAATTTTGTCATACCTCGGGGCAGGTTACATTGTTGTCAAGCACAAATCTTGCTTCAATATTTCAAAAAGAAGAAAACACGGGAGAGAAAATTCATACCCACACGGTGTATCAAGAGATGAGGTGGTGGCTCGGCGCCACACTTCACTCTTCGGCAATACACAAAAAACCGGTTACTCATTCCCTAATGACGGATATTTCCGATTTAGGTTGGGGTGCCCATCTAAATGAGCATCTAATGGGGAACATGGTCTCCCCAACAACGAAGATGGCACAGCAATAGGAAAGAGATCTAGGCAGTAATGGCAGCTATCAGAGCAAACACTGCAGCCCTGTGCAAAACTCATATGCTCATCCAATCGGACCATCAAACCTTAATTGCTTACAGTCGGAAAGAAGGAGGAACGAGATTGTTGACACAACTTGGGTTGACATACGAACTTTTAACTCTTACAGACAGTTCAAGATAATTCTGTCGGCACAATACCTACCAGGAAGGTACAACACAATAGCAGAACGAGAAATTTGTCACTGACAAAAATTTATTGACAAAATTGACATTGTATGCACATAACGCCATTTTGATTTTCTGATACAAAAATTTAAATCAATAATATATCTTTCTATACATAAGCTATTATCTCACCAGCTGTCCGAACGAAGTCAAGTGGGTCGACGGCCTGGTCGCACAGGTCTCTGCAGCGAAGCACAGCGTCCGAGTACTGGTCACGGAGATTGTTGAAATGTTCCTCGGCAACCTGCGGGTAGGGTGACAACAAAACAGTCAGGACTGCTAACTTCCATCATTAAATAGGATGTAATGTTTGAAGTTTACTTGGTGTTAGGGCTTTGTGCAAGCCCGTCTGGATAGGTACCACCCACCCACATCAGTTATTCTACCGCCAAATAACAGTACTTAGTATTGTTGTGTTCCAGTCTGAAGGGTGAGTAAGCCAGTGTAACTACAGGCACAAGGGACATGACATCTTAGTTCCCAAGGTTGGTGGCGCATTGACGATGTAAGGAATAGTTAATATTTCTTACAGCTTCATTGTCTATAGGTGATGGTGGCCACTTACCGTCAGGTGGCCCATACGCTCGTCCGCCAACCTATTCCATAAAAGAAAAGTGGTACAAAAAAGAGTGACATTCTAAGTACTTTTTACTTTCAGGGTATTTGGGGAGGAATAAGTGGGTCCCACATATTTAAACACGCTGGCAAATTATATTCTGGGTGCATAATGTACATGACCATATTTCGGTCACGGCACCCAATTCTAAAGACTGGCCATATGAGTGAGGAAGATATTGCAGTGCACTCTCTATCTCTTACTTTCTCTCACTCTCACAAAGAACCAGCGTCTTTATAGAGGATATTTTGCCACTAACGAATATTATTTATTTGACAAATTCTCAGCAGAGGTTCTGTATTAAGAACTTGACACAGTACTTGGTCAAGTTCTTAGCACGTAGTGACGCTTACAATTTGATAAAACTCAGAAACATCAACAGAATCAACCGTATGAATTATTACAAGTTACAAGAATTTTCGTTTTTTTGAAAGAAAAGAGAAAGGACTTGTCCTCTCTTTCTTTCCAAAGCTTTTTGGTATAGACACGATATCGCCAAAAAATAAATATCTTACATCCATTTACCTGCAATTACAACGACATAATCTCTCTTCAACAAATTTAATAAGAATGGGGTATTAAACCTGGCATTCTCGTTAATAAATTGGTATAGAATAACTTAGTAGCTCACCTTGCTCTCGGGATAGTGGAGACGAATCTTCCCGGCGCAGATCAATTGCGGTGACAATTTTTCTACCTAAAATTAAAGCACAATATTAAAATCTTATCACATTGTTTTACTTTATAAAGTAAGTAACATTTGCATACAATACACTACATATTTTAGTTTTTTTTTTGTTTTTGTTGACAGTCTGGAAAAAGGACCATCTCATGGTGAGTGGTCACCACCGCAACAAACATTGACACTAAGGAACATTACTCAATATTACGTCCGAAATTCACCACCAATTTGAAGAAACTGCTCGACTATACCACAACAACAACAACCTGTAAATTCCCACTGGGCTAAAGGCTTCCTCTCCCTTTGAAGAGAAGGTTTGGAACATATTCCACCACGCTGTTCCAATGCGGGTTGGTGGAACACATGTGGCAGAATTTCTTTGAAATTTGTCACATGCAGGTTTCCTCACGATGTTTTCCTTCACCGCTGAGCACGAGATGAATTATAAAGACAAATTAAGCACATGAATCAGCGGTGCTTGCCTGGGCTTGAACCCGCAATCATCGGTTAAGATGCACGCGTTCTAACCACTGGGCCATCTCGACTGTAATTTTATTAATGTTTTTTTTTCCAATTTTAGAAAACTACTCCACTATACTATTAAAGTTATTAATATCGGGATATCTACCATGTTTTTTATTTTTGTTCGTTTGAGCTCGATATTTCGACACTATCCACTAATGTCTTCTTCACGAGACTGAAGTTTGCGGGTAGATGTTAAAAACTTCAAATGCGCAAACTTCGTCCCAAAATTAATAAGAAAAATAATCATGTTACTTTAAAAAAGAAAATGCTCCATTACACATTGGAACTTTAACCAAAGCCTAGCATACTTATACAGCATACTTGTATTGGGTTTTACTTGGTGGTAGGGCTTTGTGCGAGCCCGTCTGGGTAGGTACCACCCACTCATCAGTTATTCTACCGCCAAATAACAGTAGTCAGTATTGTTGTAGTAAGGGCGAGTGAGCCAGTGTAACTTCAGGCACAAGGGACTTAACATCTTAGTTCCCAAGGTTAGTGGCGCAGTGACGATGTAAGGAATAGTTAATATTTCTCACAGCGTCGTCTATGGGTCGTCGTTGTCTATGGGTGATGGTGACCACTTACCATCAGGTGGCCCATATGCTTGTCCGCCAACCTATACCATAAAAAAAAAAAAGGGGAGACTGACCTCCTGTGCGTTGTGTATGAGCTGGTCGGCCAGCCTCTTGTTGTGGCGCACGCCGGCCGCCACCATGCCGGCGGCGGCGGCCGCCTTGTGGCTGAAGGCCGACAGCGCCGCTGACTTCTCCTGGAAGTTTTGCTCGCGACCCGGAGTACCTGCCAGGAAAGAACTATTCTCACAAATCTTTCCCTTAAATTCCCTTCTCTCTCTCAAATCGACGGGTCCCAAGAACATAATCGTATCTGCGAAATTCCTACTTTACAGTGTGATGGCTTAATGTTTTGTAAAACTATATTTATGAATAATTTCGTTTGATGAATAAATTTCGAAGGTTTTTTGATCAATGGTCATTCAATCAAATCAAACAATCAAACACACTACCGTGTAGTTAATGTTATACAGGTTAATAATTAACAATAAAGTCGATTTTGTCTTATTTTTCCATAAGATTTTGTTCTTGGGACCCGTCGAAATGTTTATTCTAATTACTTTCTGAAATAATTATCTGCAAATAGCTAAAATATTAACCTTTTGTTATCTGTCCAATTTGGCATTTCAATTTTAAAGCTATTCATGTTTTAAATTAACTTTAATCCTGGCATTTAAATATATTGAGTAAAATGCTTTTTAAAGACCTTATTATCGTATAGCAACTAGGTTTACCCTTGCATGTATAGTGTTGAATATACAAAGAGGTTTGACATTATTCCGTGATGAGTAAATAACCAATAAAGAAGTTTTATGTTACCGCTCCTTTGGACGGTATCGACAAGGCTGTTGCAACGTTGAATAATGATTTGGCAAAAATCTGTGAATGGTGTAGATCTTACGGGCTCCAAGTGAATCCGAGGAAGTCACAGGTAGCTGTTTTTGGCAGTGTTAAGCTTCTGTCGAGGATTAAAGAAAAAAATCTACCTCCAATAATGTTTGATGGCCACATACTACCACTGCAAGAAACGGCTAAAAATCTTGGGCTAATTCTGGATGCTTCCTTCTCCTGGGTCCCTCAGGTTGCAGAAATAAGCCGTAAGATGTATGCCATCATTGGTTTTTTAAGGCGATGGAAAAATCTACTGCCAATCAAGGCTAAGATCAACTTAGCCAATTCGTTCCTGTTTCCAATATTGGATTATGCCGACGCCTGCTACACTGACTTAACTGAGAACCTTCTAAACAAATTAGAACGACTGCAGAATTTAGCCATTAGATTTATCTTTGGTCTACGTAAATTCGATCATGTCTCGCAGTATCGGTCTCAGTTAAAGTGGCTGCCAATCAGGCTTCGACGAAATTTGCACGCCTTATCTCTTCTTTACTCTTTGCTATATGTTGAACATACACCACCTTACCTGAAAGAACGCTTCAAATTTCTTGGGTGTGACAGTATACTCAACCTGCGTTCTAGTAACGATAATAAGCTTGTAACGCCCTGCAGCCGGACACAAACTTACAGTAGCTCTTTTACTGTGAAAACCGTCAAACTTTGGAATGCACTACCCAACGATATTCGGCAATCGAAATCCTTGTCCATCTTTAAACATCGCTTGAAAAACTATTATCTGTCCATATCCCAAGAATGTATGTAAGTATGAAATAATATGTAGTTTATAATTATGTATATATATTGATATATATTATATGTATATTATATTATTATATGTGTATTATTTGGATGTAGTTGTGTGTAGTTTATTATTATACTGCAATATTAGTCTACTTAAATTATAGTTATTATCTCTTAACTATTAATTCTATTTGCACTTACCTGTTCTCTCGTCTTAAGTTCCTGTCACCAAAGGTTGTCTGTGAGAGATCGCTATAAGCGATAAGACCGCCTTTGCGCACCATTTGTTGTTTTTTTGTCTCTCTATTACCCATTGTCGTGTAATGTGTTGTGCAATAAAGTATTTTAAATAAATAAAATAAATAAATAAAGAAGTTTAGTACTTCTTATTCCATATTTGAAACAAAACACCCAATAGTCCACCTAATATCAAATTCCGTTACATAATAAATATAAATAAATATTAGACAACATCACATACATTACTCTGATCCCAATGTAAGTAGCTAACACACTTGTGATATGGAAATCAGAAGTAACGACGGTACCACAAACACCCAGACCCAAGACATAGAAAACTAATGGTAATCTACATCGACTCGATTGGGAATCGAACCCTGGACCTTAGAGTGGCGTACCCATGAAAAGATTACCTCAGTTAAGATAAGTCTCAGTTACCTTCCGGTGCGTTAACGGCATCAGTGAAATGTCTCAGAGGAGCTGCAACGTCGATGAAGTCTTCGACCACACGGTTGACCACAGCGCGTTCCATACCGCGTTTCAGCGCGTGGAGTTTGTCCGTCAGTTGCCTGAGGACAATCAGGTACAGGATAGCGTTTCTTGAATAATTTCGGCCACCGTAGGATATATATGTATTTACATATATATCCTACGGTGGCCGAAAAATAATATACATATTTATGTATATTATTTTTTCAATACATCACAATAGAACATAGTGTGGATAGAACAACATATCACAATAGCGGTTCACAAAAAACAAGATAATTAATAAACGTTTGTCACGTGACATAAAACGCTCCTGATTGGCTTATATGTCCCATTATAATACTGTCAAGTGACGTCCCCATTGCTACGCCGAATTTTTAATTAGCTATTTTCGCCAAATATGTACTAGGAATAAAAAAAACTAATTTCACTGGTTATTTAAATTCTAATAAATAATATAGAATGGATTTTAAAACCAATTTTATTTAACAATTTTATTTAATTTGATTTTAACAGAAGTTACAATTCGGTGTTAGTTAATTCTTATGGCCTTTTATCATAATTAGATTGGTGTCAAAGAATCTTTTTTACTATATACATACATATGTATAACATGAGCCATTCCTTTCATCGCCAATACACCACCAACCTTGGGAACTGAGATGTTATTTTCTTGTACCTGTTACACTGGCTCACTCACTTTTCAAACCGGATCACAGCAATACAGAGCACTGTCGTTTGGCGATAGAATATCTGCTGAGTGGGTACCTACCCAGACGGGCTACATTAAGGCATTACTAAAGTACTTGTAAATGTGAATCGGTACCGTGTGATGGCGGCGGCCTCGTCGGAGCCGCCGAGGCCGCGCTGGCAGAGGTCGGCGAGGTCGTCGGCGAGGCGCTGCACGTCGGCGCACAGCTGCAGCACCTCTGCCTTCTCGCGCCCGTGCAGGTTGTCCGCTATCTGCGACACACAAACCCTCAACCACCTCAACGATCAAGGTCACAATTCTGTTTTATTATTTATTTGTTGTTTTTTTTTAAATGGTAAGTGGTTACCATCACCCATAGACAAGGACGCTGTAAGAAATATTAACTATTCCTTACATCGTCAATGCGCCACTAACCTTGGGAACTAAGATGTTATGTGCCTTGTGCCTGTATGTACACTGGCTCACTCACCGGAACACAACAATACTGAGTACTGTTATTTGGCGGTAGAATAACTAATGAGTGGGTGGTACCTACCCAGACAGGCTTGCACAAAGCCCTACCACCAAGTAAAACTAAAACTAGATGTAGCCAGCGGCTTCACTCGCGTTTTAGGGCGTTGATTGTCATGTGTCAGGCAAAAGACATAGCCTATGTCTTTTTGTGAAGTTCAAGTTTGCTTCATACCAAATTTCATCAAATTCGGTTTTATTAGTTTGGTCTTGAAAGAGCGACAGACAGACAGAGTTACTTTCACATTTACAATATAAATATAGATAGCTAAAGCAAACCCTACCTCAGAAAATCATCGTGACTTTGAGAAATATTGACCATTCTGTGAAATGTTCCTTATTGACCGGCCTACCCTGTGGCAACAACTCATGAGTTCTTGCTATCATGTATCATGATGCACCACGCCCCCGCAATCGAAGAAAACTGTCAGCAAAACTTTCACATTCGACCGAACTTGGCGCGCTTTAATCGGTCTTGGTTCGTGCGGCAGCTTCCATTGAGATGACCATAAACCCACGATACGTCACCAGTTATGAGTCCAACATCTCATTAGCAATGTTCATGCGATGCTGTTTTCGGTCGCAATTGAGCAATTTTGGTACGAATTTCGCGACGACCCGTCTCATGCCCAAATCATTGATAAAAATCGAATGGCACGAACCAATCGATATGTTTTCACAAAAAAATTGATAAACTTTGATCCATTTTTTTTGTAACAGGTAAAATTTGAAGACGATCCAAAACACGTGCAAGGAAAGCAGCTGTCAACAATTAAGTGAACATTCGAAATGGCCGAGCTTGTCGGCATAAGTGAGAGACATGAGTACCAACATAAAGCTACAAAAAGATCGAAATTCGAATATTTTTGAACACACCTCGTATCCACGACCACGAACACAGCGTCTACCGGATTTTGATACCCAATCACTCATGCCCACGAGTGCTTGGATTATTTGTATAATTAAAATTTAATTTAAATGAGTGTGAAGTTGTCTATTAAGAGCGAGATGACATTTAATTGAAGGTCTTCACAGCAACTTCATTATGTCACTTCATTAAGTCACCCTAAAAGCATGCATTATGATTGACTGTCATCATCTAAGTTGTATAACTTACTCTTTGTCCTTGAGAGATAATGCTGTTGATCGCCTTTTGTCCTTCGATCCTGGTGGACGGATCAGCGGCTGGGTGCAGTAACCACTTATGGGCCGTCTCTAACCTGAAAGGTTATAGGTAAGACATCTCTCTTTAACATTATAGTAACTCATTTGCGAGAAAGAGATGAAGCGAATGTTAAATCGATATCACGTGCGTATATCGTACAATGTTAAGTTAAACAAAGTAGAGTAAAGTAAAAACTAGATTTTTAGTAGGTAAGCTGGTTGCTTGTCCGCTGGTTTTTTAGTAGGTAAGCCTGGTGGACCTGGGCGCACTCGGCTTCCAGGGAACTGGGGAGACCCGCACCCCCCCCCCCACCTTCCATCACGTGTGGGAAGCGCGTAACGGGTTTTTCTAGCGAGATAAAAACGGATGCTTTCCTTCACCGCCGAGCACGAGATGAATTATTAACACAACTACGACATACGATTAAAAATATAGGAAACGACTTGTGTTGTGTAGTCTCGTATAGCGACGACCTCCATGGTCGAGTGGTGTGTACACCGGTTTGCATGGGTACGCCACTCTGAGGTCCCGGGTTCGATTCCCGGCCGAGTCGATGTAGATTACCATTAGTTGTCTACGTTGTCTTGGGTCTGGGTGTTTGTGGTACCGTCGTTACTACTGATTTTCCATAGCACAAGTGCTACAGCTACTTACATTGGGATCAGAGTAATGTATGTGATGTTGTCTCATATTTATTTATTTATATGCTTAGTAAATTTCAATGACGTATTTTACTATAATCTTCTAATATGTCTGAGTGTTAGGAGTATACATAAGCTTCCGTACCTGGCCGCTATAGTCTTGCCGCCTTGCTTCTCCGCCGCTCGGACGCCCTCATTCACGATATTCTCCACTTCGTTTATTTGATTGCGTAGTTCAGAAGCGAGATTTTGAGCCTAACCAATAAGTAAGTACTACTATACAGGCTGTTCCGTATTACCTTTATTTCTTGTGTATGTAATACGATTTGTGAAGTATTCTTGTATTGATTAGGCTCAAAATGTACATACACAAGAAATAAAGGTAATACGGAACAGCCTGTATAATAAAATTATATTATACAGGCTGTTTAACTTAAGACTTAGTTTTGTTTATTTCTAGATTTATAAAAGTTAAATTGTATTTTACAGATACATTCTGAAATTGAAATGGTGGAAAAGGGTAATTACTTATTTTCTATAGAATCTTATTTCCGAACCGTTTTATTCAATAGTAAAATTAAACATTTTTCCAAAATGCTTTTATGAGCCTATTTAAACAAAGAATATTTCTATTTTCTACCGGTTCGGAGTTCTTGATAATGGGGTCCAGTTATGGGGTAGTTTTACATTTTAAACATGTCCTTCATCATTGAAAATTAAAACAATCATTAAGTACGGACAATGACGTGACCCGTTTGGATTTTAACCCTTCGGTTAAGTGTTACTAATGATTACTTAAAATCAGTTTCATATTATCAAAATTAGACCAATAAAAACTTTATTTAACATAGTTGATTTAAGATTAATGTATATATATATATATATATATATATATATATATATATATATTATATTCATACCTTCGGCTCCATCCCGTGTCCGTACTGGCGCTCGTCGCACAGCATGTCCGCGTTGATGCCGCCGGAGCTGGAATCAGCAACGGATTACTATAATGCATGCACGTGAAGTATGTGTCTGTGTTTGGACGTGTGGGTATCGGGTACTACGCTAAGGTAATGTATGATAGCAGATAGATAGATTTTATAATGTTGTCTTAGATGTTCGCGATTATTTCACATTGAAATAAAACTAAAACTACCGCCAACAATTTCTTTACATATATGTAGTAGTAATATATAGTTGTAAATAATATTTCTTTTGTACTTCAAATAGACAAATGTCACCTCAGTCTACCCGTGACCACGAACACTGTAAAGTGCTCGAAACGTTGGGATGATAAAAATAATTAAATCCGTTAAGACTAGCTTTATTACAAAAGTTACATTTAAGTTTAGATCAGCACGTCCGGTGATCTGTCTGGCTAGGTGGTGTTGGGTGTATAATGTGATATATATTTTCATCAGAGTCTGTTACTCGGTGGCGTCAATCACAAGGGTTGGGTCGATGACCCCACTTCGCACAGTAGCAGGCAGTCGGGAGTCAGAGTAGTGTGTGTGTGTGTGTTACTTGGTGGCGTCTATCATAAGGGGTCGGTGACCCCACTTCGCACATTAGCAGACAGTCGGGAGTCAGAATTGTGTGTGTGTGTGTGTGTGTGTGTGTGTGTGTGTGCGCGTGCGGCGCGTACCGCGCGGTGTGTCGCAGCAGCTGCGCCTGCGCGGGCGCCACGTGCTCGGCGGCGCGCTGCGCGGCCGTCAGCACGCCGCGCAGCGCGCGCTCGCCCGCGCTGTTGCGCGACGCGCTCGCGTCCTGCGGGGGGGGGGGGGCATTAATGCACATCATTTAAATACGCTACATATTACGTATTCAATAACGTCCTGCGGGGGGGGGGGCATTAATGTACATCATTTAAATACGCTACAAATTACGTATTCAATAATCAACACGATGCAATAAATCATCCCGTATTATCGATGATCTTTCCCATTTATTTAATTCATAGAGGAGCGGATGGGTAACGACTTTTTTTATTTTAATTTTACTTTTCAAATATAATAACATTAACAACTTTACACAAAATCGCCAAACTTGTCGACAGTTTGTTGGCGAAAGAGACGCTCTTACTTAACATCTATGTTACCGCTTATTTTTAAGTTTACTTATTTCTTAACAAATATAATAATAATAATGTATATGTACACACACACACACACACACATACTCACTCTCACGCACATATACATTCACACAATTAATTCTACTTACATGTATCCCAAATATCGCATCCTCATCATAAATTGATCAAGGAAATAAGCACACGGGCACCAGAATTTTAATGATAACTGATAAGAGTATTTTCATTGACTCACGTTGAGAAACTCGTGCGCCGCTGCAGACTTATTGTGGATCATACTTTGCAGCGCTTTCAGTACCGCGATATTGTCCTTCTCACCTCCGTCCTCGACGTACGATGTTAGCTGAAGCACTCTAATAAAAAAAAATAATCATATCAATTATCCAATCTATTTTTAGCTGTTTGTGTTAAATTACTAACATTATTTCACCATTCCCAAATTTAGCATAATAAGTAACATCCTATCCCTGGGAGTACTGGGATAAGACCCCCTCTTTAAAAAGTTTCGTAGCAAACTTTACCACGCTTTTCCAATGCAGATCGATGGATACATGTGGTAGAATTTCACCGAAATTAGACATATACACGCACCATTAAGCTTTCCTTAACCGCAAACGATACGGCTTTGATCTCGCAGTCATCGATTTTAACCACTGAGTCATCACAGCTCAAATAAACATATGCTCAATGGATAATCCTTAGCTATAATATCTCTCAATGACATTCATTAGTGCAATTCATTAGTGTAACTATGTCTGTCTGTTTATCGATCTTTCACGACCAAATCGCTGATTTGAATTTGATAAAATTTGCTATGAAGCAAACTTGAACTCCGAGAAAGAACATAGGCTACTTTTTGCTTGATACATGACTACTACTAGTTTTAAAAAAAAACCACAAATATTTAATGGCCATTTGCACGAGAGTGTACTACAATAAACAAACACACAATAGATAAACACTTACCGTATAATTTCGTGTATCTCGTCAGCCATTCGCTGCGCTAAATAGTTTCTATTTTCGGCGGCGTCTTCAATGCCTTTACCTCCTGGAAATTTACAAAAAAATGTTTATGGTATAAGTTGGTGGACGAGCATATAGGCCACCTGATGATAAGTGGTCACCATCACCCATAGACAATGACGCTGTGAGAAATATTAACTATTCCTTACATCGTCAATGTGCCACCAACCTTGGGAACTAAGATGTTATGTCCCTTGTGCCTGTAGTTACACTGACTCACTCACCCTTCCAACAGGAACACAACAATACTGTGTACTGTTATTTGGCGGTAGAATAACGGATGAGTGGGTGGTACCTACCCAGACGGGCTTGCACAAAGCTCTACCACCAAGTAATCTTAAATTTTTGTACTTATTTAATTTTAAATTAAATCAAATAAGTACAAGACTTTCACAGACTTTAATTTAACAAAAAAACACATATTTTCTGGCTTTCAGAATACAGTTACTGAAGTCATATTAAAAGCATACTTGGCTTAACAAAGGTACATAAGGCGCAGTGATGTGCTTGAACTTATTACACTGGCTAACCAGGCATTTGGACAATATTGCTTGAAGGTAACTGTTGTATCAATAACTGTGATTAAAGCGGCCAGTGAAAATCACTTGATTTTTATTTGTTGAAAATATGGTCATATGTATTACGAACAATGCGCTTTGGACCTACATATATCGGTTAAATTGGTCCCAAACTAAATTGGTACTACTAAATTGTACCAATCTAACTTGAATTAATATTGACTGCATCACTTACATTGGACCAACCCAACAATGTCAACTATATTGGTTTACATTTTGCTCTAAAAACTTATGTAAACGTTTCTTCAATTCGCAATGGAACATTATAGGCTTCTAGTATTCTTTACTATTTTGACGGTAAAATAGGAACATGATAAACAAGGAAGATTTAATCAGCATTTCTGTATTTAAAGAACAAATATTTCCGGAAGTTTAGTACACGACCTACGTTGTCAGAAAGCACGAAATTTCATGCTGGTAGAACTTTCTTCAATGCCGTTTGGGTAAATACCACCAAACAAAGCAAACTGATAATATACCGCACAGAAAAACTCGTTATATGTTAAACTCCGATTTGAAAGGCGAGTGTACAATGTAACTACAGGCACAAGAAACATCTTAGTTCCCAAAGTTGGTAACGCATTGGTGTGATGTAAGGTTTGCTTAATATTCCTCACAGCGCCAATATCTTTGGCTGGTGGACCACATACCATCAGAAGGCACATTTGCTCATCTGTATACCAATACATTACAAAAAAGGAAAAAGTGTATTATAGTATTGACTTCAAGACAAGTCTTTTAGCTGCGATCCTTCATTAACAACACAAGACAAAATTAAGACAAAAATATTATAGTAGGTATATATAGATAGGTATAGTACGACAAAACATAGATGCTGCATCGGCAAAATTCGTAAAACCGATCAAATCCCAACTAAGTATGCTAACTTAAATTATCAATATTTATTTCTTATGTGAATATGATCTTTAGACAAACGTAATAACCTGTAATATCATATGACCTAATGTATTCGCAAATTTGATACGTCGACATGGTCAACCATTCTCGAGTCGGTTCAAACTGACTCTAGATTCTATAAACGAATAGTGTCGAATAGCGCGATAGGGAGCTGTTTTATTATTGAATCGGCAGTAATCGGTATCATTGCATTTTCCGATGCTACATCTAAGTTGTGTCATACTATATGTATATATGGCTCACCCTCGGACAGTATGTGTATGTATATCTTCATGGAGCAGATGAGTACGGGAGCGAGCCGCTTGACACTCTCCAGGCAGCGAGTGAGGGTTTCCGCGTGAGGGGGGTGCGTTAATTCCGCCGCTCTGGAGGCGACCTACATGCGTTATTGGGATTACATTAACGTTTGATCGCAGACCTGACGCTTATTCAATTCTATACTTACTTTATGCCTATATACTCAAACTCAAATAAGTTTATTCAATATAGAAGCATTACACTTTCTTATTGATGGTCAATTGAAACACTACCACCGGTTCGGAAAAGAAATTACCCTGACCTGAGAAAAACCGGCGAAAGAAACTCAGCGGGTTTTCTTTTTTTTTTTGTTTGTCTCATATATTATATAAATAAACAATTTAATATGAGATGAAATAGCCAGGAGACGATCGTTTCATTCCCAAGGTGTGCTATCGATCATAAACTCATAGTATAATTAAATAAACAAATAAATATTAGACAACATCACATACATTACTCTGATCCCAATGTAAGTAGCTGAAGCACTTATATTATGGAAATCAGAAGTAACGACTGTACCACAAACACCCAGACCCAAGACAACATAGAAAACTAATGGTAATCTACATCGACTCTGCCGGGAATCGAACCCGGGACCTCAGAGTGGCGTACCCATGAAAACCGGTGTACACACCACTCGACCATGGAGGTCGACAAAATTAAAATATTGATATTCAATTTTCCTTTTAGGATATTGTTCGCAAATCTTCAAAAAAAAAACGTCCAATTTAGCGTCACTTGAGCTCTGTCGTATCAACATGGATAGGGCATCATTAATATTAGCCTCTTAGACCCTTGTGGCCTACACAGAGTCAATTCAACACTAAATTCTCGAAGTGATATGGTGTCCGAGATAATGTCATTTTTCAGCCGTCAATTGTTAATCACTAAATTAAATACACATTTATTATTTTCACACAGTTTGGACTTTTCTATGAACGAAATCTACGCGTTTTTGTCCATCTCACTCATCTGAAAGCGACATAAGTAAGTTCTATAATATTAAATAAGTACATACATCAAATTTTAAGGAGCTATATTTCACGTAATATTATAAATGTGAAGTTTTGTGAGGATGTACATATGTATGTTTGTTACTCTTTCACGAAAAAATCTACTGGAGGGCTTTGGTTGAAATTTTACAGATTTGGTTGTAATGTAACTATACATATAAAGTACCGGTGCAAAGCCGGGGCGGGTCGTTAGTGTTATATTGCATCTTGGCGAAAATTAGGCATTATTCAAATACATTATTTTCATTACTAAAGAACATCACATCGAAATTGTTTAACTAACCTCTCTAGCGGCTTTCGATAACGCAGGTGAAATATCTCTCAAGAACTGGACCAGGTCTTCCATTGTATCTATCACCTCTGCGACTCCTAGATAGTCTAGCACCTGCAAGAAAAACAGTCACAAGTCAGTTCATAATACCATATATAATTGTAGTAAATACATATTTTTTGCATTATTTTAAAGAGCTTGGCCACACAAATGACTAAGGCATTCTATAAGTATCAGATATTTTAAAAATCGTCGTATTAATAACACAAAAGCTACCTTTTTGCATTCTTTGACAATTTTCCTAACTTCCGATTCATCGAAGCAGAGAAGTAAACCCGACGTTCCTTGAAGGATACCGCGGGAACCTTCGATGAGTTTTTTCCTGAAAACATCCAAAACTTATATTACAAAGACGAAACTAAGTTAAAACAGTCAAACTAAGTTTCAGACGGACCAATACTCCAAAATAAAACTATCAGTATCACTTCACACACAAATAAATGCTTTAAACAAAGCTGTATTACAGAATACATATAAAAGATTCCAAATACAGAAGTGTAATACCAAAGATCTTTACATGCACGATAATTATGTTCATCAACGAATTGACCAACTATTTACAAAAGACCGTTTGCCTTATTGCCTTCCAATTATAAATAAAATGATTACATTACATGAAACATTTAGTTGAAATGATAATCCAAAAAAATTGCCACTCACCTGGCAGGTCCAGAATAAGGATCTGCCCTGAGCATATCCGAAGCCTGCTGTAATAGCGTGGCTGCTCCTTCCACTCTCCGCAAGGCACCCGGCATATCGGTCCGGAGCACTGCATCATCAGACGATTCGATTGTTTCATGGCCCACCTGTTTAAATCTCGATTTATGGATCGGTTTCAAGACAGCATATCGACGTTCCATTAGAACTTTAGTTAACGACACTGCGCTCTCATTACTTCAGAATATAAACTTTATTTATAAAATCACAAATAATTGGGAGCGTCTATTTGACACAGATTCATATTTTTTTCAAAATCACTACACGAATATGATCCAAATATACGGTTGTTTATTTCCCATACGGCAGAGTATTTTTAGCGCGTCTTACTCCGCGATACTTGAAGAATATACTGCAAGCGAATAAATCCTATTTGTTCTACTTACGTCATCTTAACTCTGAAAAATACTCTTGTTTACTTTTATAGAAAAGAATAGTAGACAGATCTATGCCTTAATTTTTTTATCTGTGACAAATTGTTTATTTGTTGAACTAAAATTGAACGTTTGTAGGGTACTTGCGTTTCATCATATAACGCAGAGATATTTTTTTTTATAATCCAAAATGAGCAAATCCCTCTTACCTTAGAGGGCTATATCAATTTTCATTTTTTAGCTATAACAACCTGTGTGATGATCATTGTCGACGTATACCGAATTAGGGATACATCCACGCCGCTTTTGTGTTTTGCTCACAAATTGGTAGAGCTTTCCTCAGGGCAATGAATGTAACCTAAACCACCTCCACCACCGAAGGTCTGCAAAACTAATTCCATTTTGTTCACAAATCATGATCCTAATTTACACTTTTCCAAACAGAACATATGTACAAATTCTTGACACCAACATTGAACAATTATAGCAAATCAGCTACTAGCCTGATATCTACATACTTAAGATATTGCAGACTTTGTAATAAATATTATCTAATAATACCTAATTAAAGTAACATACCTTGACTAAGTTATTAACAGCCAGCGACACGGCCTGCACCGGCCGAGCCAGGTCGGGCATGGCGTTGCCATCTTCTGCCTCTTCATGAAGTATCACCAGACGAGAGACCTGAAACAGAGAAGTCGTTGAAATATTGATAAACGTAGAGATAAGTTTAATTCTTTAAAATTAATGACTTTTGCTGATAATATTGACAATGATTTGGCCGGCTTCAGCCAAAGCAAGCAATCTGAAGAGACACCAGCTAAAAGACAATATGGTACATTTGACATATAATAGTCCACAAAAATGGATGCACCAAAGATTTTCTCAGTCTCGTCATCCAATGGGATAGCGCATCTTGGACTGGACCGGACTGGTAAGGGTTCACGCGCCGGACCATTCAGCAGATCCAAGGCACGGAAGTGTAAACTCTTCCAAATAACAATGGGCTATTAGTAGACATTTTTAGGCGGAAAATGCCAATGATTTTTATTATATGGTCTAAGGGTTTCAATCTAAATTCTCGGGATCTGGGGCATTATTTTCTGCCACTACACCAATGAATCAGTCAAATTTTGATACATCTTGAAAACGGTTAGTTTCATGACATGAGCATTTTTCAAATGCTTGAAAAGGCCGATTAATTTCTTCTGAAGGTAAGTCAATATTATTTTTTTATATCAAAGTATTTGGTCTTACTTTGCAGATTTAACAAATCAAAAACATGACTGAAATTTAATTATTTTCTGTGAATATTTTTAAGCATCGTTATTTTCCTGGTTCATGCTTGACACATTTATCTATTAAATTTCTCTGGCAAAGGCTGCCTTTTAACAGCATTACTTAATTATTGGTGCAGCTATAACCTTATCCTCTGATAAATTTTCCCTGGCATAGTCAATTAAGCCATTTTCAGTATCGAAAATTAAATTATTTATGTAATCGAATTGAACTTTCAGCAAATCTAATCAAATTAAAATATACTTTATTTAAGTAGGCTTTTACAAGCAGTCTTGAATCATCATTTTAGAAAACTGCATCAAAAGCTAGCACCGGTTCTGACTGTAGATTCTGCCGAGACCAACCGACACTTAACTCAGTTGTTACTCTCTTGCAAGTTGAATACAAGTATATATACAGGGTTATTGGTAACTCGACGTATTCCCGTTAGGAGGTGATAGGGGTGACTATTTGCAATAATTTGAACCCCCATATGTGTCACTAGACACGATAACTCAAAAATTAACCATTTTTGAGTTATCGCGTTTTTTAGCTTTTTTCCAAATTTCTCAACTGCAACTTCAAAAATTTATTTAAACAATATAAATCAATCTTTTTCTTCCTTTTTATAAAAAAAATGATTAAGTACTGGATATTTTTCATTGTTTAAATAATAATTATCTGTCCAAATTTAAAAATGCGAGAAAAAACTCTCGATTTCAATTTTTTTTTCTCAAAACTGCCTTAATATCAAAAAATATCAGTATCGAACTTGGTCTGCAGATTATTTTAAAAACATGCCCGTTTTCTATGCTTTCCAAAAATGTATAAAAAGTAGGAATTTATTTCAAAGCAACCGAAATAAAATGACCAGAGAGGACGTTTGGGGAAATTCGTATTCGAACATAAACGAATTCGTACTAAAGATCGCTCTTAAAAATTTCCACAAAATTAACTTAAAATAATATCCAATAAACACATATATGTATATATATATTATCCGTCATCAAATAATCAAACCCTCCATATAAATAAGGTACAATAAAACATATTAAAGGAATAGAACTGAAGCTAGAATAGAATATTTGTTCTACATAGTTTACTTAACAATAATACGTCAAAAACAAATTCGATTTTTAAAGTTAACATTTCACTCGCATCGCATGCAAAGGACTTTCTAGAACAATTCCTTCCAAGTAGCAGTTAGGTATGTGATAGTATGATAGTGTGCATAATTATTCTCGATAGAATCTCGTTAACGCAATGAGTCATTACTGTCAACGACCTTGCTATCGAAGGGCGAGCTCCTTACGAGACAAATATAGTCATTACTGAGGAAACAAATCGCTCCACAGTCAGCAAAGATGAAATAATATAACTATATGTATCTTTATAATAAAAGCTTAGACATTGATTGGTTGGTCTACTGATTGAATTTGTAAGCAGATCCAGATGTGCCTCGATTAAACCCCGTATAAGTATTATTGAAACTGAGATGAGATGGCCCAGTGGTTAGAACGCGTGCATCTTAATGGAGGAGGAGGCCTTATCTCAGCAGTGGGAAATGTACAGGCTGTTACTTTACATTCTATTACTACTATTGAAACTCTTTTGTCCAAAAACTTCACAGTTGTTTGGAAGTTGTGTGTAAACTAAGAGCAGAGATGTCTCTGTGTTCAGAACGCGTGCATTTTAACCGATGATTGCTGCTTCGGATCTAGCCAAGCACCACAGAATTTTTAAGTGATGAATTTGTGTTTATAACTCATATCTATCCTCCAACAGGTAGTGGAGCAGCGTGATGAAATATTTTACAATCATAATCCTTAACCTAATAGTGGAATATTTACAGGCTGTTAAAAACCTAGGAATACACGTCAGCCGTTTAGGTATCCGGTAGTGTGAAATTGCCTTCCTATTCGATTTCGATGGATCTCACGAAGACTTGGACTCTCAGCCACCGTGTAAAATCGGGGATCCAAAAGATTATGTTTGAAGAAGAATAACTATTAACGACCTCCACGGTCGAGTGGTGTGTACACCGGTTTTCATGGGTACGCTACTCTGAGGTCCCGGGTTCGATTCCCGGCCGAGTCGATGTAGATTATCATTAGTTTTCTATGTTGTCTTGGGTACCGTCGTTACTTCTGATTTCCATAACACAAGTGCTTCAGCTACTTACATTGGGATCAGAGTAATGTATGTGATGTTGTCTCATATTTATATTTTTATTTATTTATTAGAATGAAAAAACTAAAAATAATGGCACTTAAATAATACCCCGTTGGCATATACAAGAAACGAATAGTTTAACCGATAGATAAGATTGTATACGAAGCTCAACACAAGCGACCTTATACGTTTCATACAAACGGGAAGAGCTTTGAAAGCTTTACTCATAAGTAATGTTTGCTTTGTAATAGGACTTTGTGCGAGCCGGTCTGTGTAGATCATATCAACCTACCGCCATATAACACTTAGCAATACTGTACCAAAATCAAAATGCCTTAAAGTTTATTTAAAAACTAGCGTGCGGCCCGGCTTCGCACGGTTGCAATGCTAATACTAAATATACTGCAGACTGTCTTACAATGTTCACAGTTTTTCAGTAATTCTGTACTATATTGTGCATGTATTATACGTATAAGCCTTTCTCTTGAATCAATCTATATATTAATAAAAACAGCTTCAAAATTCGTTGTGTAATTTGAAAGATCTAAGCATGCATAGAGATAGACAGCGGTAAAGTAAATAACAGCCTGTAAATTTCCCACTGCTGGGTTAAGGCCTCCTCTTCCATTAAGGAGAGGGTTTGGAACATATTCCACCACGCTATTCCAATGTGGGATGTGGGTTGGTGGAGTGCACGTGTGACCGAATTTCGATGAAATTAGACACATGCAGGTTTCCTCACGATGTTTTCCTTCACCGCCGAGCACGAGATGAATTATAAACACAAATTAATCACATATATATATATATATATATATATATATATATATATATATATATATATATATATATATATATATATATATATATATATATATATATATATATATATATATATAGTGGTATTTGCCTGGATTTGAACCCAGTTAAGATCCACCCCTTCTAACCACTGGCAATCTCGGCTTTATATCATTATTCTAAATGTAATGATTCATGAAGTCGTAGTTTCTTTATCATTATTCCCAATATAGACAGCTGTAAGCGACTTCATTTTATACTATGTGATGATTAAGGGGACTACATGAGCTAAATGCAAGTTTTAAAATGCCAAAAAGTATATAATCCAATGCAATAAACCAAATGAAAAAAATATATGTTAATCTTCAGGATAGATGCTAGTTATTAATTGTGTTGAAAACATGATGTAATTAATTTGGTACGATAGAAAAAAATCGCAAAGTTACCTCTAAAAAAGTCTTTTTTTGTTTTTTAACTACACTTATATACCTTCAATAATTTTGGTCTTTTGTCAGATTATTCTACAAACAATATACTAAAAATTTATTATCTTAATTATTTAGTAAAATCAATAGATTTTTTTTTAAATCAGATTTTCTTATTTTCGACCAAAATGCGTAAGCATGTGTGCGTGAGCGCCTCGTACAGACACTGCCGGCCGAGGCCTGTTGCTATACAGACGTGTCGCTCTTTTCAGCGCATCGTTGCGAATAAAATCTCGTAGATTTTATTTTTGTGTAATTTTAATTGTAAATTAATTGTCGAATATTATTCTTTTATGTTAATAAATATATTAAGTTAAAATAGTCTAGTTGTAGTTAGCCATTTATTTTTTTGTTAAGTTATTTTTTATAAAGTTTAATTTTGTAAACATGGGAAATAAAGTACAATCTGTGAAGAAAACTAAAAAACGTTCATATAAATTAAAAAGTCGAACATATGATTTGGAAACATTTATTAAAAACAATGCAATTAGTTCGCATAGAATCAGATTTTTCGACAGATCTTACAATCACCATGGAGTATTTGGTCAATGCAAGCAAGTCCAAGAAGAATGTGCGGGTTCGATCCCCGCACTCTGAACTAAAATTTTATTATTTTTAAAGGACTATATTTAAAAATATATATATATTTTATAATTATTAAAATTTAATTCCTAACAACTATGCATTTATTTTTTCAGAATTAAGAAAATCGAAAAAAAATAACACGGAAGCTATTTCTATTACGTTAGAGTTTAATTTTATCAATTTTGTTTATAATAGGAAATATAGTTATGTATGGATGAAATTTAATAATAAAAAAAAAAAAATACAAATTAGCACATCACATGAATATTTAGTGGTGCTTGCCTGGGTTTGAACCCGCAATAAGATGCGCGCGTTCTACCCACTGGGCCATCTTGAAATATGTAATTGTTGTGAACCAAAGAACTAAAATATTTAGAAATGTCATACACGTAATTCAATATTTTTTAAAGATTGGAAATAGTATCAATTGAAAAATTTTAGCTCGTAGCTTCAGTGAAAGTGGGTGACATATTGATTGCAAGTATCCAAGATATTTTAATAACGAACGACGACGAACGAATAATTAAAAAAAATATTTTAATAAAAAAATTTAAACGAAATTTATTTGTTTTTTGTTAAACCAAAAATAAATAAAAATATTTGAATTTAATTGAATCAGTTTTATTTCAAATATCAGTCAAAAACAATACAAATAATTCTAATATCCAAACTATTTTTATGAGATTTATGACTAAACCCACTGTGATTGACCGAGTTAACCAATAATTCTACTAAACCGACTTGACGATTTTATTTTTATAGTAACTTTTTGATGCTGACTTTTTTAACTTAATTTTTTTTCTTTGTGTACCGATATTAGTAAAACGAACAAACTCTACGCTTTTTGTCAGTGTACAAATTACGAAAAGTTCCAATTTTATTTAATAAATCGCTTAACAAACTTACAAAATTTAAAAATAGGTACGATTTAATATTTTGTATTACAACTAATTGAATTGATACAGTAAAAATTAAAGAAAAAACTGTTTAAATTAACTATTTTTTGTACATAAAATAATAATAATTTAAGTTTAATTAATTCAGTTTAATTTTATCATAATTTTTTAAATGACACAAAGAAATTAAAATAATTCTGTTGTCCTGTCTATTTTTATGAAATCTATGATTGATAGAATTGATAGAATTGACTTCGCTTCGCTTTCGCTCGGCGCGGCGCGCGGCGGTTCGGCGCCATCTATTGGAATATTGAGGCGTAACCTCGCCGCATCGCTAAGCGTAGTTCGCGCGGGGACATGCCGTTTTTGTCGTTAGTGTAAGTGTGTGCGCGTGATTCTCAAGGGCAATTAGCTCCTGTAGTCCCCTTAAGAGCCCGTATACTACACTACTAAAAATGTATAGTTAAAAATCAAGGTAAATTATAACAAGGATATCTGAATCGCATGTGAAAGCGATTGTTTTAACATTTCGAAGTCGTTCATCCACGCTAGAGCCGGTACAACGTTACGTGCATCATATCTCGACATTAAATACCCCCTCGGCGCTCCCCTCCCGTTTGTTTAGCGCCTCGGGCTGCAGACTGCTTAACTAACGATTACACAAACCACGTTGCTTTTTCCACCGCGAATTTTGCACTGCCAATTTTATTTTGAGATATTTTTACGGTCAGTTTTTACGAATCAACTTCGGTTTTCTAGTATTCATTATTATTATAAGAGCTTTATTTAATTCCACACAAAATTGTAATTCAAAAAATCAACAAAATATGTATAATACAACAACATGGAAAAAAAAGAACGATCTTATTTAATTATTGAGCATTTCGGGTACTATTGTATTATTGTGTGGGCCCCCTACGGGTAAAAGTCTCCTCCAAGGAAGTCCATCTATCTCTATCCCTGGCAATTACCATCCATTCCTGGCCAGCCGCTGACATTAGCTCATCTGCCCATCTTGAATATGGCTGGCCGCTTGTTTAGTATTCATTAGTTGATATCAAATATCTGTACTTATAAAAAATACGAAAGTAATAGTATATCTGTCTGCCTTTAAGTCTGCTTTACAGCCAAACCAATGAACTGAATTTGATGGAATTTTGAGTAAAGCAAGCTTGAACCTCAAGACATGGGCTACGACCATTCCAAAAACCCTAACGAAACTGCGGGTGATAACTAGTAGGGTATAATACGGACATAGTCATGTAGTTTAGAATTGTTACTCTTTTCCAACATTTAAGATATAATGTTACATAATTAACTAAAATACAATTGTATATATAGTATAAGCCGAACTTATTGAGGGTAGTTGGCGTACTTTCCGACTCGTATAAAAACGATCGCTCGATAGACTGCAGGTCACTTTGTCATCAGTCGTCGGTCGGTAAGAGTGTCAAGTCTCAATATTTTTAATTAAATTAGCTATTAAAAATATATACTATATATATATTTTTAATTATTTTTCCTTCTGATTGCTAAAAATAGTATATCCTGCCTTGAAGTCATCGGGTAATAAGCACGCTTTTTATCATCTGTATAATCTAGTGTTTCAATCAATTGCTTTATTTATTAACGTATTTTTTTAAATGGATCAGCAAAGTCAACAATATCTTTTTTTATGGTATAGGTTGGCGGACGAGCATATGGGCCACCTGATGGTAAGTGGTCACCGTCACCCATAGACAATGACGCTGTAAGAAATATTAACTATTCCTTACATCGTCAATGCGCCATCAACCTTGGGAACTAAGATGTTATGTCCCTTGAGCCTGTAGTTACACTGAAATAATATCTATGAAATTTTATTAAAGAAAAGTATTCGAACTTGCTCCAAGAAGGATTTATTGACTTCGCGGAGTCGGAAACTGGGCTTTATAAGCTTATCCTTACGTCTCATGTATATACAATAATTATCACTGATTCCATCAAAGTGATAAATTTTACTATGTATATACATAACATAGTTGTAAATCTCTCAATCCTGTGCTCTATATAATGTCATTAGACGTGAAGACATACAAAATGACATACAAATTATTATTAGGTCCTTACATATGAAATTAGTTTAATCTGAAATATCACCTCTTTGGTTAAGAATTCCAAATTCAAATTTATAAATTCATTTAGCTGGTACGTTTGAGTTTAGAAAACAGTCATTTGTTTTTCCATATTATTATTTCTTTAGCGTTGCTTATTAACGCACAATGGAAAACAAGAAAAATCGGTATATTTACGAATACGAGTTCTACCGTTGCACCAGTGCTGCAGAAACAGCTCGAAATATTAATGATTTACAATTCTCGTGTCGCAAAAGAAAGCACGGTAAGTTTTTGGTTTCAACGTTTTCGTTCTGGAAATTTCGACATACAGAACCAACCCCGTGGACAACCGAGACCAGTGAAAAATGACCTAAAGTAAATAAATAAATATTGGACAACATCACATCTATCACACGCGGCAGCGTGTCAGCCAAGTTCAGGTAACAGAACTGGCGAGTAGCACCGTGTGTAATTTTACACGAACTATTTGGAGCCACTTTTGTGGCTTCAGTCAGACCTTAGTCTACACTACATTATTCTAAGTTATAAGGAGAAATGTTATTTTATGTAATATAAAATTAATTTCAGGAAAGATAATGGAACTTGGCACCCATTTAGTTCTCACTTTTTTTGTCGTTGAAGTCAAAAACCAAGGTATATTTCATAACACTGAACTTGGCTCTTATTTTTCATTTATGTTTTTGATGGGATATATTACTTCAATCCCAATGTAAGCAGGTAAAGCACTTGTGTTATAGAAAATCAGAAGTAACGAAGGTACCACAAACACCCAGACCCAAGACAACATAGAAAACTAATAAAAATTTTCTACATCGACTCGGCCGGGAATCGAACCCGGGACTTCAGAGTGGCGTACCCACGAAAACCGGTGTAAACACCACTCGACCACGGAAGTCGTCAAAAGAACTAATATTTCCTATAAACTCAGTTAAGCGGATTATTTTAAGCAGAGGTCTCATGATAAGTTCTTAACCATACCAGACTCAATAACTTGAAATAAATCAAACTAATATTATAAATGCGAAAGTAACTCTGTCTGTCTGTCTGTCACGCCAAAACTACTGGAACGATTTAAAAGAACTTTAGTTTACAAATAGTCTAGACTTTGAGAAAGGGCATAGGCTACTTTTTGGGAATCAAAGAGGTAAGACTTCTTTGTATACCAATCGTCAACGTAATATTTTAAGACTAATTTGTAAACATATTCATATTCTACGCAAGCAAAGCCGCGGTTAACAGCTAATCACTACATAGTATAAAACAAAGTCGCTTTCTCTGTCGGTATGTCCCTTTATATGCTTAAATCTTTAAAACGCAACGTGTTTTGATGCGGTTTTTTTTAATAGATAGAGTGATTCGAGAGATAGGTTATTGTATATGACATATTTGACAATATAGTAAAGAAACACTTTAATTTTTGGAAGTTTGTAATGTGACGTAAAAAAATAAAGTGGCCCAGTGGTTAGAACGCGTGCATCTTAACCGATGATTTCGGGTTCAAACCAAGGCAAGCACCACTATATATATGTGCTTAATTTGTATTTATAAATTATCTCGTGCTCGGCGGTGAAGGAAAACATCGTGAGGAAACCATGTGTCTAATTTGATCGAAATTCAGCCACATGTGCATTCCACCGACCCGCATTGGAACAACGTGGTGGAATATGTTCCAAACCATCTCCTTAAAGGGAGAGGCCTTAGCCCAGCTGTGGGCAATTTACCAGGCTGTTAGTTACTTACTAAATAAATAAACTATAAAGTATATTTAGTATCAGTATTGTACCCGTCCGAAGTCGGGGCGGGTGAACATATATTGATGACCAATGATGTTCTAGTAAACAGATATGTCATTAACGCGCAAAAAGTGAAGACTAGAAAACGTCCTAATTGAGACGTTTGCCTTTAGTCGTTTTACGTAGTAATACGTTATAATGCATCATAATTACGTAGTAATACGTTTTGCGTAATTAAAACATCTAGTTATCCCTTTTACTTATTGTTTATATCAAGCTATCCTTTTTACTTGTAACGAAATGTAAAATGAACGGTCCCCGGCGCGGCACACTTTTTTCTGTTGATTAGTCTGGGTAGTATGGGTATAACATATCTGTTTATTAGAATATCATTGTTGATGACGTAACTGCGTAAATATTTGCTCTCATAACACAAACGACCTAACGACTATCGTGATATTATGACAATTTGAATTTATAATGCTCGGTATGTCATTGATACTCGATATTAATACATAATAGTTGACAGATTGTTTGAGCAAGCATTCTCAACGCTTAAAGGCCTACCTATACATATATTAAAGTTTGAGAGTCTGTTTGTAATATTGAAATAACCGCTTTTAACTACACCACACATAACATGCACCACATAACATACACCAAAATATGTTTTTTACAATTTATTTTCTGTCTGTTTGTTCCCACTGATCTCTGGACCGGCTGGACCGATTTTGACAGGACTTCCACTGGCAAATAACTGATATAATAGGGAGTAATTTAGGCTAAAATATATATATATTTTTAGTATGTTCAAAAGGCGTCCAAGGTTGCGGGCACAGCTAGTACCTAAATATAAGAGTCCAATACCGCGTGCGGCCTTCGCACGAGAGCCTCCCACTGACGACTTAATACCACAAGAGCTGATTAATACAGAATTTAAGAGATATAGTTAAATCTGCAAAAAATAAAACGCGCTCGAAGTTGAGGGCACAACTAGTTACAAATAATATTTTTACTTGAGACTGCCAATTTATTGAGAAAGAAAGTTATATAAGATCATCTGGAGTTGCGCATTTAGAAACAACTACAAAAGAACATACTGGCGACCCGCCCCGTCTTCGCACGGGTATATTATATGTATCGTTATATAATGACCAAATAAAATAAAATCATTATAAATTGTAGCCTATGTGTTATTCTGTATAATCTATATAACTGTAAAAATTTCATCCGAATCTGTCCAGTGGTTTTTTAAGTGAAAGAGTAACAAATATCCGTACATACATCCTCACAAACTTCCGAATTTATAATATTAGTTGAATTAGTGGGTTCATATTATAATGAGTCCTTTTTTAAATTTCGACCACAGATAATAAATTAAAAAATATATATAGATTAAATTTATGACATGTAATCAATATTCAACAATAATCAACCCACGTGCTATATATCTGGCAGGCGTCGTTGACGTGTGTTGCGCGAGCGCAGGCGCCATATAAGGTGCGCGTACGCAACATGCCGTATAGGCGTACATCAGATTCATTCACGAGTTTTTATACGGAATTGTGTCACGTAAGCTTCCTATAATTAGTTCATTTACCATTTATAAAAATAAACCAATCACAACTGTCGGTTATTAAACGAATCAATGGATCTGGAACATAGTATAATTTATTACCTTCGTCTGTTAAGAAATTGTTATTTCAGTGGGACGAAAAGGGCCATCGGAACATAAAGGTAAATGTTAATGAAATGTAGCTATGTATTGACCAAAACAACAATACTAAAATTGTTCAGTTCTGAATGAGTGAGTCAGTGTAACTACAGGCACAAGGGATACAACATCTTAGTACCCAAGGTTGGTGGTGCATTTAATATTTCTTACAGTGCTAATGTTTAAGTAGGCCCATTTGCCATTAACTTGTTTAATATAAAAACAAAATAACATTGATTGAATATTAAATGACGACGCAAACAATCTACTATTGTAACACTATACACAAGAAGAGTTATCATCTATAATACTAGTCATTTCTTTCTTAGAATTAATTTTAGATGACGTTAATAAAATCCAACTCACTAAGAAATGCCGACTGTTTACAAATTTAAGATACAATACTCTACTTGTAATGTCAAATAACATAACGGATTATTTTTATGTAACAAGTAGGCGGACAGGAAAATGTGCCACCTGAAGGTGAGTGGTCACAGCGCCCAAGGGAATCAACGAATCGAAACAATTGAATATAAGTCGTATAGATCAATAGTAAAAGATATATTTAGATGACAACAACAACAACAACAGCCTGTAAAATCCCACTGCTGGGCTAAAGGCCTCCTCTCCCTTTGAGGAGAAGGTTTGGAACATATTCCACCACGCTGTTCCAATGCGGGTTGGCGGATTTAAATATGGCGGTATTTGAAATTAGATACATACAGGTTTCCTCACGATGTTTTCATTCACCGCTGAGCACGAGATGAATTATAAAGACACGCATCAGCGGTGTTTGCCTGGGTTTGAACCCGCAATCATCGGTTAAGATGCGCGCGTTCTTACCACTGGGCCATCTCGACTCTTAGATTCTTAGACTCGATTTAGATTAACCTGACACCCATTTGATACCCATCACGGTGCATGAAAAACTGTTTTTATTTTCTTTACTAGGACTCTCTAAGCACCATTTTATTTTATTGAACTGCCATTCTGACGTCACATTGCTATAACCATTGACTAAGTGCTTTCCTAACGGTATTCTCGTCATTGGACAAATTATACGCTATGTAATTGAAAGATTTCCTAAAACAAAGCATACGCATACAGCTTGTTCGTCTTAACCCTCATTTTGGTATGTAGGTATATGTATATACAATCAGATCAAAATAGAAAACACTTAGTTCCGTAGCTCCTAATGAAATTTGGACATGCACATAGCAATTATACTTTTAAAAGTTCAAAAATGAAATAATATCCCAGTAATAGGTATTGCCTTCAATTAAAATATCAATGACGTAAGTATTAACTAAACCAGAAAATCATACATAAATTAAGTCTTGTATGTACATTGTTCAAAGCAAGAGGCGTACGTGCCTGAGAACAGTAAGCTTTCGGTTTCAAAGCGTAATCACTTTCTGTAGAGGTCGTTTTAATCTGATGTGTAGCTCTTTATGGACAAACTAGTTTCCACGCGTGTGGGAGGGGGCAGGTGTTAGTACCCTCTATCCTTTTCTGTAACCTAACTATGTTTATGCAAAATTTCGTGACAATCGGTGTGACTAACTCCGTGGTCGAATAGTGTGTGCGATTTTAATGGATAAGCCACCACAAAGTCCCGGGTTCGATTCCGGACCGAGTCGGTCCGGAATCGAATTCGGTAGAATACGTTCATTAGTTTTCTATGTTATTATGGTCTCGGTGTTGGTACCGTCGTTACTTCAGATTTTCCATAACACAAGTGCTGACATTGGGATCAGAGTAATGTGTGTGATGTTGTCCATTATTTATTTATAAACTGGTTACAGTTATTTACTTCTTTTATATCGTTAATTTTTACTGAGATTTGTATCATAAGGTAAAACCGCCATCTAGTGACAGAAATCGAAATCACAATTTGTGAGTTACTTAGCCGAAAATAGAACGAACACACCAACTAATTGAGGCAACCACTGATCATGTTTGAACTTCGTCTACCCGTTAGGAAAGGCCCGGGTAAAGTCCTGGATTGGTCCAATCTGATAGAATCCCACTGACTGTCGCCGCAGAGCAGAGCAGAGTTTCAAAGGTGACGTTTATACTCGTGATGGGTTATTTCCAGTATTATGCGAACGCAAAGGTTTAGTGGGTAACATTACCAAATAATCCCATACAAAGAACCACGTTCCTTTTATTTGAATAAGATAACCATACTTATCATTCAAATCAAATTCAATTTATCTTGTAAAATTACATTCCAAGAATATTTTAGGACATACCATACGTCAATTTTGATTACTCAATAATTAATCGTACATTTCAACCCAAAATTGTATTGTTGAATCAAATGCTGGTTTAAGTTACACATTCGTTTAGAATTTGAATCGATACAATACGAATTTGGCAAGAATTCAAAATGTCCATTGAAATTTCACCGCGAAAATCAGACGTTAACTTTCGAAAGCGGAGTTAGTTTTAAGCCTAACCTATTTATTAGGCAATTACTTTACCTATACAATTATGTAGAGGGATAAATAAATAAAAAACAATGATCACATAAAGATAAGTCAATGTATTATAATTGCATTAGACTACAGTATGGGTAACTCAGCGATTTATACTTTTCGTAATTTATTTTCCATCGACATTCCGTATTCAAGAATTCTCTGAACATACTCAAGTAAAAGAGCCGAGATAGCTCAGTGATTAGAACGCGTGCATCTTAACCGATGACTGTCGGTTCAAATTCCAGGAAAGCACCACTGAATTTTCATATGCTTAATTTGTGTTTATAATTCACCTCGTGCTCGGCGAAGGAAAACATCGTGAGGAAACCTGCATGTGTCTAATTTCAAATACCGCCATATTTAAATCCACCAACCCGTAATTGGAATAGCGTGGTGAAATATGCTTCAAACCTTATTTTCAAAGGGAGAGACCTTAGCCCAGCAGTGGTACATTTACAGGCTGTTATTGATCCATTTGTTCTACCTATACCATACCAAAAAACAAGTATGATAAGAGCGTAAAATTCTTACCAAGACTTTTCAAGATAAAATTCCATTTAATCCTAAATCTTCGTTCCAGAGTTCAAGACAACTACAATCACGGCATTTGTATAAGCCGTTAGGGTAAAGCGGTGTATTGTTTATTCCGTGTCACTAGAAATGCGGGGCAGAGTGGCGTTTATTGATTGATAGGATTAGTTGCGATTGTGTTACGGGTTTATTTCTTTCTTATTTTTTTTAATTAATGCTGATACAAAATGACCCTACGTGACCCAAAGTTACATCTGTAAAACTATACCAAAGATTGCGAAATCTCCGAGGTAGCATCGCAGAATTTTGATATGGGCATATTGTGCATGTGTCAAATTTATATGTTACCAGTTGTCACCCACAGCTTAGCCTGCGTTTTAGGGGTTGGTTATCATTTGTTAGCCAAAAAAAGTAGCCTATGTCTTTTCTTGGAGTTGACTTCGCACAAAATTTCATCAAATTCGGTTCATTGGTTTGATCGTGATGGACATCCAGAGTTCCTTTCACATTTATAATATTAGTATAGATGGTCACTAGACAGTATTGGATCAGCGTAGCAATAAAAGAAGTCTTTAGCCAAGTAGGTGACCATTAACGACTCTTTTACTGATTTCCAAAACTGATTATTAAATTTAAATATAAATAAATTGGAAATTTCTAAACGTGACAGAACATTTGCTTGCGTGTTATTGTAAGCGACAGGTTCCATTAACCATTTAACGTTACTGCAGTAAAGTCCAAGCCCTTGAAGACAGCGCCTTAGGCGCGGCAGACGCAGTGAAAGGGCGCGGCGTACCCTTGTCCGACCGCAGCAAACAGCATTAGACGACATACATATTTTCATTTATAGAACCGCAATACTGTTACGATATTTGATTTTTTTATCAAGTGGATAGTTGATTGGTTTAATTTTGAATATCGAAATACACTTAACTACTGAGTTTCTTGCCGGTTCTTCTAAAACTAGTTGAATATTGTAAAGTAACAGCATGTAAATTTCCCACTGCTGGGTTAAGGCCATCCCATTAAGGAGAGGGTTTGGTATACATTCCACCACGCTGTTCCGATGCGGGTTGGTGGAATGCACATGGGGCAGAATTTCGATTAAATTAGACACATGCAGATTTCCTCACGAGATGAATTATAAATAGAAATTAAGCACATATATATAAAGTGGTGCTTGTCTGAGTTTGAACCCGCAATCATTACAATGCACCCGTTAAGATGCACGCGTTCGAATCATCATCCAACTTTTCCGACCTTGTTAAAAATATTGGTTAAATCAAATTCCTATATTCAACATAGAAGCATTACACTTACTTATTGACACTATAACAAAAAAATCGGTCCACTCAGTGAAACGTTGTGAGGTAATAAACATTAAAAGTACAGATTATAAAATAGCCACGAGGCCATCGTTTCATTTCCAAGGTTTGCATCAACCATAAACTCACTAATTGTACATTTTTAGAATTTTCACACACGAGCATTCTTTGCATTTTTTGTTTTATTTGGCAACAGAGGCTTTTTGACGCTTTCTGGGATCTTGTTGCAAAACTATGTATGTGTGTATACATTATCTCACAGCAGAGTTATTAATATACTATACATGCTATATGTATAAAAAAGTATTTTTCACAAAATCATTAATATTATTCCGTAAATAATCAAACAGAATATAAATAATTGAGAAGCAACATTTAATATACTTATGTATTTCATGAATTATCTTACATCTTTAATTAATTTTACTTTAGGATTTAATATTATGTATAACACTCTCTGGTCAACTTACTATATAAAAAAAAATTACAAAATTTTATTTAACGCCATATGCTTAGTTAATAGTTAATTTGTCACTCATTTTCTATGGAACAACAGCTTTAAATCCTTCCAAGGCACGGAAAGTTAAACACTGAAAACTTCAAGATCGAAGACACCTACTGAGCATTGTTCCGAGACGGTTTGGACCCTCCTTGAGAAGCTACTAATAATCCATTAGACTATCGAGACACTCGATACAAATAGTAACTGCATCAGAATACTGATTTACAAATTCCCCTGCAGTGCGATTTGGTAAGAACTCACAGCATACACTCGCAAGATTTTAATAACTTGCATACACTCAAATACTACTTTGATACGTGTCCTTTTTATGTAATTATGTTAGACAAAGAGGCATATCACGTTTTATTTAGCTCGACCCTTACGGTGTTTATTTGTTCGTTTGGGTAAAAGCTATTCTGCCTAGTACTAAAATATTTTTGAACTAAAAGTTCAAAATACCTAATTGTTATGGCGTGGGCTGCTTAGTTTACCTACCAAGCAAAACACCAGGGGTGTTAGTGTTCTTTCATGAATCGCCATTCCGCCGCTGACATAGTTCATGTTATGACGACCACCACCATCAGAGAGAGTAATGACCGGGACCACATACTAAGGTTAATAGGTAAGTAACTATTTACTTATTTTCTAGTTTACATTGCACATTTAGACAACACGTTTAACTTAAAAGTTTTTTACCGTTTTTTATTAAGTAGAGATTTTTTAAGTTTACATAGATTTACTATTATTCGTCAAAATGTTAGGCACCACTACAGAGTTTTAGGTACAATACAACACCATAATAATCGACAGGGAAAGTGAACATTCTGAAGTTCGAGGAACAGGCCTACTGTTCGACACAACAGTACACAGTTTAACTTAAAAGTATTCAAAGTCAATGAACTAGATTATAATCACAATTAAGGTAATCCTTTACTTGTTTACCACGTCAGTCCCATACTAAATATTGTTCTAAATTTAAACGAATACAATTAAGAATAATTTCTGAACTAACATTCGGATTTGAAAAATAATTTTGTTGTCCGATAGGGTAATTCCTATGGAACGTATAGGAATTTAACGTCACGCAACTTGGATCAGATGAGGAATATTTATCGCGAGTGAAATCGCACGAAACGACTTGTATACGATAAAAAATGCATGCTAAACATAATCTGTATACATGGCGATAACATACCAAAGATAAACGTACGATTAGTTGTAATTTAATATGTAATTATTTTGTTTAATTTTCATTCATCCTCGTCATTATCAAATTTACACAATATAAGTTTAGGTTAGGTTAGGTTGATTCCTCGAATTCATTTTCAAATTAAAGGGCGCAAGACGTAAGGGGGTGACGGTGATATAAGTCTTTCGAATGGGGGAGTATTTGAGGGCGTTAATACGACATGATTACGAAGTGTTACGCGTATATTGACGATGACTCCACTCAAATGTCATTTGACTTTGGAATTTTATGTTATTTTCAACTTTATTTCAAAGTCGTCTTGTGAAGAACAGGGTGAGATTTAGGGGATGGCAACCCCAATAAGTGCCCCAGGGCTTCAACAAGAGAGGGCACATAGCATAAATCCATAGAATAAAAAAAAATATGAACGGAAGTTAATGATTCAAAAAGAAGATATAGAAAGAATAGAAAAGGTCACCTGTAAAAAAATTATTAAATAGCCTGATTGACTGAAATTGTTTTAATGAATTTGTATATTAATAATTAGGGGATTCCACTCCATTTTTGCCCAGACCCCGCCCCCTCCTTTCATGCCCTGATACTGCAGATCACTAAAACCCTGACACGAAATATATTACATTATTTCCAATTAACTGGCTTAATTAGCTCAATGATAGTATTCTTTATCACACACCCTGAGAACGTCCGGGAAAACCTTGCACAAATAAAAAAAACACATGAACATCGTTTGACCAAAATACTAACAAATACACACACATACAATAATATAAAATATAATTCTAAATGGGATTAAATTTACATACAGTAATCACATACTATTAGCTATAGATTTGACAAAGAGGTCTTATCAAGAGGTTACAGTTGATTGGACCAGAAAATAAATCGAAGATTGCAATGACAATGACGCTGTAAGAAATATTACAATCCCTTACATTGTCAATGTGCCACCAACCTTGGGAACTAAGATGTCATGTCTCTTGTGCCTCTACATTGGCTCACTCACCCTTCAAACCGGAACACAACAATACTGAGTACTGTTATTTGGCGGTAGAATAAATGATGAGTGGTACGTACCCAGACGGGCTTGCACTAAGCCCTACCACCAAGTAAAAATGGTTACTTGTTTAGAAGTCGTCACTTCTAGGCACGCGAGCTTTAAAAAATATTCACCAGCTTACATCGCCAATCACCTTGTCAACTAAGTCACTTGAAACTGAAGTTAAACTGGGTCACTTCCTCTTTAAACCGAAACAATGGATATTAATTAATGTCAATAACAGAGTCTAATTGAAATCAATAATTACTGCTGTTTTGGGGTAGAATATCTGATGATGTATGATGAATAATACATACCTGTCTGAGGCTTGCACAGAAGCCCTAACCCCATGTAATAAGTAAAGTGTTTATAACACATTTCGTGCTGGTATACCTGGATAGGCTTAAGGATATGTCATAAGGAAGTATGTACAGTCGGGGTAAGAAAAGGTACGTCACGTAAAGATCTATTTCCGTGTGCTCAGTATGAGCGATAACCTGCTTTACCGATTGAAAATGGCATATTGCGTCGCAATGATTCCATGTTTAGATCCAAAAGGTGAAGCCAGTGTAACTACAGGCACAAGGGACATAACATCTTAGTTCCCAAGGCTGGTGGCACATTGACAATGTAAAGAATAGTTAATATTTCTTACAGCGTCATTGTCTATGGGTGATGGTGACCGCTTACCATCAGGTGGCCCATATGCTCGTCCGCCAACCTATACCATAAAAAAAAGTAATAGTTTAAGACTTGATAAAGGAATGAATTCGAAAACTGACGAAGGTTTTCTTACTTAGACATACACACTTATTGAAACGTGTGATTGTACAGGCTCCCTAGATAAGAAAAAGTACAGACGATCGTTGCCCATCAGTGGAACTTCAATGATTACTACATAAACTAATAAATGCTTGAATTTTAATTTAGTGTTGATAATGCTTTAATAAACTTGGTTACTCATATTGAGATATCATACAAAAAAATATTGATCAAATAAAGTAATAAACAATTACAGCTTTGTATATGGTAAACAAAATTATGACATTTAATAATTTACTAAAAGTATATAAAACAAAAATGTTAGACCGAGCTGTAGGCCAAGGTCGGTCATAATGCGACATTTCTTTGAGGTCAGAAAAACGCTAAAGGCACCCTAAATCCATTGAAAACATTATAGTCTACTCATAAAATTTGGTTATCCAAAAACGACGCCATTTGGTGCCTTAAAAATAAATTAGTTTATTGTAAAAAAATATATATTAATGTATTAAAAACTATTTGCGTTACGTATACGTTTAATTTTACTAGAAAATCGGCAGAAAAATAAGGATTATTGTAAATAATTTGACTATTCAAAAGGGGCTTATAAACGTCTTAGCTTAAGTAAGGCATTTTTACTTTTAATTATTACATAAGAAGCGGCAAAGAGCTGCGGACATAGAGCAGTGTAAACATTTTTTTTTTAATCAATGCTAAGTAATTCTTGACAACAAAACGCGTACCGTTATTAGCATTCGTAAAACCACCCATTTGACCAAAACAAAATATACTATAAATAGACATACATACATACTTTTAACATACATACATAGGTATTGTTAATTCCAAATTAAAGCATTAAGAATAAAAACTTGCTTTAAGATTACAAAGTCATTACAAAATGATAGAAATATATTACGACCTCGTTTAAAAAAATTAAGTAAGCTAAATCAAATAAACTCGTTACAGTTCTATGTAGGCTGTACTGACTGAGTTTCTGAGTTCCGAACTAGTAGCATTACGTTAATTAAATTCTATAAAAAGCCGATTCAAAAGCGCTTGAACAAAATATAGTCAGATATTTATAATGTAGATACATAGTGAGCTGAGATAGTTTTGAAACTAATGTATTCGGGCCGAAGTTTATAGTTTACTAGCGACCCGACCCGGCTTCGCATGGCTGCAATGCTGATACCAATTATAGTAGAGTAGAATATATAGTAGAGAATGTTTAAAATATCAGTCTTTCTTTACTATATTGTCCACGTTTTGTATTCAAAAACCTCCTCCTCGAATCAGTGTACCTATTAAAAAACCGCATCAAAATTCGTTACGTAGTTAAAGATCTAAGTATACCTAGGGACAGACAGCGGTAAGCGACTTTGCTTTATACAATAAAAAAAAAGAGACTGAGACTGTGTTGAAACAAATTTATTCAGGTTGACCTACGACATCCATCCAACGTGCTTATAGTTGTCTTAAATTTTTGCGACTATTACACATTTAAATTAAACTAGTTATTACGGATTTTAATCGCGTATATACTAGTCTACCCGTGACCACGAACGCTGTAAAGTGCTCGAAACGTCGGGATGTCCAAAATAATTAATATACGCGATTAAAATCCGTAATAACTAGTTTTATTTAAATGTGCTTATAGTTTATTTCGGTTTCAGCGGTGAAAGAAAACATAGTGAATAATACTACATGTGTATACAAACACCTGCATTGAAGCGTGATGGAATAGAACCTTAGCTCATTAACAATACGTTAGCTTACTTATAATAGCTAAACGTATTGATTACGTCTTAAGAATTGAAAACACTTTGATGTGTTTTCAATTACATTCACATTAACCATTCGGCTTGCGGTCACAAAACCCACCTGTATCACGCTTACACAATCACGTGTCACGGTATATACAGGGCTGTCAAATATCCGGTTATGACCTGTATTATGCGGTTTGTTCCGACCTCCGAGTGTAATTTCAAAGTAAGACTTGGTCAACAAAGGTTCTAACTAAGACTACAGGTTTAAACATTTAGATACTTTCAGTTAATTCTAGCGGATTCTGGCTCAGTACTTAGAGTCATTATAAAAATGCCTGAATGTAACTTTCTATCACCTGATTACTGGTTCAATTCAAATTACCCTGTAATAATATAATACTAGAAATGTGCAAATATTCTATCTGGAATTGGCAGCCCTATCATACGATGACACTGGCAACATTTTCACTGGTCCAAAGCGTGGGAGCTGACGAACAGATGGCGAGAAAAATAAGGACAAGGGCGACAAAAGCAACGTCAATGATCTCTACCTTTTAAAAGAACACATTTACATTCAAACCTGTTGTTTCGATAAAAATCAAAATGAAGAAAACCTGGATCGAAAGGTAAAAATTGGTCCATCATCTTGGTATATCTAATATACATATATCTCACTGATCAGAATTGTACGCAGTAGATACTAGTTACAAACCTGACGTATTAAATAAAAAACAGTGTCAGTTAAAAGGAAATCATTAATTAAGTACTTGTAATTTAGAAATAAATGTAAGATTGGGATCGGCGATACTCGAAAGACTAAATCTGAAGAAGTAGAACAAGATAAGTTAGATTCGATGCTTTGAGATATAGATATTAGGTGACAAAATTAGAATGTACTTTGTTCAAGTAAGCACTCAATAGGTAGGCACCAATTCGTCATTTTACAGGATTATATTAATCCAGCTTCTTCGCGCTTTCACTCGCTTCAATCGTTGCTGGTCTGATACCGTGATTAGCTAAAAGTATAGTCTATGCCCTTTCTTACTTATTTTCTTTAAAAGTTCGAGTAAGATTTTAGAATAAGTACATTAACGAAGATATAGCTATATTCTCCATGCTAATTGTAGCAAATGTATAGGTTACAAGAACTTATCAAAAGCAGAATTTCTAAGACAAACACAGTACTATTATTTAGTATTAAAACAAAGAGCGCTTTATATAAATATGTTGCTTGAAAGGGGATGTCCGGGTGGTAAGGAAATGGAGGAAATTGCGACAAAGGAAGACACAATAAGCTCAAGTACAAAGCTGTGTTAAGGAACAGGAAACCTACAATAATACCAAGCTTAGCCATAATCTCTAAAACGCAAAACATGGACAATCTTATATAAAGTATTCCAATAATGTAAGTTTTTAAATTATTATGAATAAAATGTTTATAAACAATCATTAAAGTTTGCTTAGCTTCTAGCTATTGAGTCATGTTTAGTCACAGAATTATACAATTGTAATAAATACTTTTTGGTTGGAAATTTTTATTTATAAAAGTAGATAATTTTATCTGCCGAAATCCATCCAAAACAGTGGTAGTATTGAATTATTTAGAAGCCGCTTGAAACATTATTTTCTCTCACAAGCTAACCCTTCATCTTAACCTTACTTCTCCCCATGTCTTATCTGTTTTATTTTATACACTAAATTAACATCGATCTGTAAATATGTATGTATATGTATTTATATAGTATATATAAATAATATACGTAGTATATGTATTTTGTGCATTGTATTTTTATGTATGTTTATGTATTATATTTTTATCTATGTATGTTTTTATATTTTCATTTTTTATATTTTTCTATATATTTTCTATACTAGTCTGCACTATCTTGCCCGCTACATAACTCCGTCACTCACCTCCATAGGTTGACTGGAAGAAATCTCTTTCAGAGATAAGTCCACCTTTGCCTGTACTTATGTTACTGTACAATCATTGTATACACATATTTTAGTGCAATAAAGAATATAATAATAAAGAATATTTTTATTACAAGAGAATTGGGAATCTGGTTTGAAAAGGATTACAACAAAAACTGGATAGTATGAATTACAATATTCATATTTTATATTCGATGAATGATTAGTACGAAGCAAATTTGAACTCCAAGGAAGAACTTGGGCTACTTTTTGCCTAGCACATGACCTCCATGAAAAACCCCAGTAAAACGCGAGTGCAGCCGCGGGCGGCAACCAGTTAAATATAAAGCCTTTTTGCAAACCTGTCGACACATATTCTATCGACAAGTACCGATAATCAGTATTTTTATGTTCTAGTTTAATGGTTGAATATGTCACTACATGTACAGTCAGCGTCAAATAATTAGAGACGCTTAGGGTATTCAAATAAATAGACGCAATAATTAGAGACGCTTAGGGTATTTTTAAATGTTAAAAAAGAGTAACTACTGAGTTTCTTGCCGGTTCTTCTCGGTAGAATCTACTTTCCGAACCGGTGGTAGCTTCACTTAATTGTAAAATGACGATTCAAAAGTGCTTATAAAAGCCTACTTGAATAAAGTTTATTTTGATTTTGATTCAAATAAATAGACGCAACCAGAAAGGCAATATCGGTACAAACAAAGTTTCCTTATTATTGTCAACAATGTACTCGCTCAAAAGGTCGACACGTTTAAAATGTCATATAGATCGTGTCAGCAAACCGCCATTAATATGGTTACAGCCATCTCTTATAAATACTTTCTCTACTCACTCTTTACTAAATACTTTTTCAGTCTTAATGTTTTTTTTTTTTTTTAAATCTTAATCATTTATTGCTTTACACAATGTTGTTAATGGGTATTAAGGTTATTATGAGATCATCATTACTTATCGATCAGCAGCATAGTAGTAGTCTCATTAGTCGTTCTCGGTTCATTTGTTTACTGTGGTCACTGATTCACTAAAAACAATTCCCCTGATGCTTTAGACAAGCTCAAATTATTTTAGATGAGAATAAATTAGCCTAACGATATTTTATACACATATTAATATTAATTTTTGTTACATATTGGACAATATCACATACATTACTCTGATCCCAATGTAAGTAGCTAAAGCACTTGAGTGATGGAGAATCAGAAGTAACGACGGCATCACAAACACCCAGACCCAAGACAACGTAGAAAACGAATTAAATTATTCTACATCGACTCGGCCGGGAATCGAACCCCTTGGAGTGGCGTACCCATAAATACCGGTGTAAACACGACCGTGGAGGTCGTCAAATCGTCGTCATCATTTGTAATTCAAATATGTTTTCTTCAAAATTTCATGATCACTAGTAAAAAAAAAATAAGTAAAGTAACAGCCTGTAAATTTCCCACTGCTGGGCTAAGGCCTCCTCTTCCATTAAGAGGGTTTGGAACTTATCCACCACGCTGTTCCAATGCTGGTTGCTGGAATGCACATGTGGCAGAATTTCGATGAAATTAGACACATGCAGGTTTCTTCACGATGTTTTCCTTCACCGCCGAGCACGAGATGAATTATAAACACAAATTAAGTACATATATATATAGTGGTGCTTGCCTGGGTTTGAACCCGCAATCATCGGTTAAGATGCACGCGTTCTAACCACTGGGCCATATCAGCTCATTGATCATGATCACTAGGCACACGGTGATTCTTTTAAATAATCATTAATAATATTTAATACTAAAATCCTTTAAAGTAATAAAGGCAACACATGTATGGAAAACAGATATCAATAAACATGAGCTGGACCCGCTAGCAAAGCTGAAGCACAAAGACGGTGCACATTAATGATTCGTCACGTTTATTCGTTAGTTTTTTATTACGAAAACGCTTCAAACATGATCTAACGAAAACATGACAATATTGATGATAAAGGAACGAAATTACTGAATCATTAAGCAACTAGGGACCCGCCCGGCTTCGCACGAAATACTGATACTAAATACATATACTACATAATTTGTTAATCGCATCAAAATCCGTCATGTAATTCTAAAGATACATAGCATACTAAGCATACATAGGTACAGACAGCGGTAAGCGACTTAGTTTTAGACTGTGTAATGAAGATGAAATACCTAAACACTTACTTCTCAAACATATGCAATTTCACCTCATTTGCATATAATTGATGGGATGCGACTCAAATTGAGGAATACAGAAAACAAATTACATTACTTTTTGAGATAAAAATGACTTGACACATACATATATACGTAAAGTTTATTTTGTTGTTAGAAATTGTGGACTAGGAGGCTATCCTAGGGTTCAAAAGAGCACCATTTAAATCAAAATCAAATCAATTTTATTCACGTAAACTTCACAATGACGCGGGTTTTGAATCGTCAAGAATTAAATACTACCACCGTTAATGAAAGCAGCTTCTAGGGAGAAGAAACCGCAAGAAACTCGCAATTTGCAAATTTCGTTTTACAAACTCCAATTGTTTTGACAGTACGCTGCTTAGAAAGTAAGTACAATCCTGTCACTTCAACAAACACCATTCAAGTATCTACTTCGGACTCTTGATAGAATCTACACTCCGAACCATTCCGAAGTTTAGTTAAAATGACTTAAGAGCCAATATCAGAAAACATTTATTTTGAACTTAATTGATTAACCCATAACACTAATATTTATATACACCATAGGCTATATTTCTATTAGACGTCTCGTCTATTTTCAGTTATTTAGCGCACAGTTGCAGTTCTATTCTCGACTATTCCTGGTGGATCCGACCGGTCACTGCGGCCATTTCATATAATTGCCCTCGGAGTTTGCGGAATAGCGATTACATGCACTTTGCATGTTGAGAATGAAATGCTAAAACGTCGTATGTACTATCTTTTTAAAACAGGCAGAGAGTACAATAAAGTTTCTCATTTATTTGACTTATGGAACTAGACTATCATTACATAGTATAAAACAAAGTTGTTTACCGCTGTCCCTATGTATGCTTAGACCTTTAAAATTACGCAACGGATTTTTATGCGGTTTGTTTTAATAGATAGAATGATTTGAGAGGAAGGTTTTTGTATACAATACATGGGCAATATAGTAAAGTAACGCTGATAATTTTACAAGTTTCTAATGTGTTGTAAATAATCAAAGTCTGTAGTATATTTAGTAGGTATTAGTATCGCACCCAGATCAAGCCGAAGCGGGTCGCTAATCTTCTTATAAAAGGCATTTACAAATAATATTAACTGAAATACTACTATTACAAAGTTAAGATTTGTAGCACAGAGGAAAAAATATCATTTCTTGAATATTGGCCAGAACAGTTAAATTCAACATTAAGTCATAACCTTCAACAGCAGCAATCTTCGACAAATTGATGACGAAATATGAGTCATAGCATAGGTCATCACAGGAAACACTCGCTAATCAATATAAAACATAGTAAAATAAATCCCAGCTATTTGTCAATATAATAATGGCATTAACATCAGTGGCTGTCTGTGGGCGATCCATCGGTCAAAAAATAACGCAACAGATTACGAAAGTTTTTTAACGATTCCAGTTTTAAATTTAGGCGCCAACGGCAGCGGAGATATCGCTGAAACCAAGAGGCCAGTTATGAGTCAACGGACAAAATTAGCGATGTTATGAATTGTATCACCTGCTCTTTGTTTTGTTGAATACGAGAATATTGATAAATATATATATTAGCTTATTAATAATGAATGAATGAATGAAATATACTTTATTGTACAACATACATACGGAAAAAGAAGTAAAAAAAATAATAGTAAAATAAATAAATCAACAATTAAGAGTGTTGTACAATGGCCGTACTTATAGCTAATTAGCCATCTCTTTCAGACAACCCAAAATAATAGTCTATTCTGTCCATGTTGTGTAGCTATGTAATGAAGATACACTTATGAATTAAACAGAATTTTAATTTTACTATATGAGACAAATTGTAACGTCTTGAAATTTTTGATACACATACGCTAATTAAAAATGGACTACAAGAAGAGGAAAAGAACGATATAAGTCAAGAAATCTTTTGCACAAAATTACTAACCTAAACCTATTATCAGGAGGGTGAATGAAAAATTTTTATCTATGTTCTTTGCCAAAAAGCATAACAAATTCATCTAAATCGATTCAGCGATTTAAGCGTGAAGTGGTAACAAATGGGTAATATCTGTAGCAGAAAAAATACTCAGTAAAAAATTCAAATTTCAAATTTGTAATCATCATAACACAATGTATTTTGTACCAATCTATTTCTATCTACTGATATTTCAAAAAAATGCTGTTCAGAAGACCTTTTTGTGAGAACAAACTCCAAACTCATCGTATGACCTGATCGTAAAATGTAAGAGTAGTTTATGTTGACTTAAATAAACATAACATTCATCAAAAGAGAATACAATATTATCATGACAATTGTCAACATTTCACGAGTGAGAAACGAAGTGAATTGCAGAATAGTATCTACTTCAAAACTACTAAGACCCAATTTAGAAGACGTATGTCATACTGATCAAAACTGGAGTTGGACCAATTTACTAATTTAAAACAGAACTCTCTCTAATTGGCCATAATTTTCGCATATACGGTGCTCTTCCAAAGTTCTCAATTTATAGGATCGTATTAACGTGTCTTCAATTGTGAAATTAATAAACAGATATAGGAGAAAGAATAGGTTCAGTTTCACCAATATTTTTCAACACAGCTATGATTACGACCTTGGTTTCGACACACGAAGGGCAGTACACAAATAGCCTGGACAGTTTCATCACCGGATGTAAACCTGTAGTCACTGTTGCGGCTCTAATTACTGACACTATGGTTTTAAATATTATATTTATTAATGTATCAAGTAACCTAAATGACCATTATCTTGTGGTAAGTTATACAATTAACATTTATGATTTTATCAGTTTCAAAATATATTTACAATTTGTCATTTATCATTTGAATGTCTGCTCAAGACAAAAGGATCTATTAGTATATTTATATATTTATATTTGTAAAAAAATACATATTTTATTTATTTTTTTATTTTATGGAATAGGTTGATGGTAAGTGATCACCATCATCCATAGAGAATGACGCTGTAAGAATTTTTTATTATTCCTTACATCGTCAATGCGCCACCAACCTTGGGAACTAAGATGCTATGTCTCTTGTGCCTGTAGTTACACCGGCTCACTCACCTTTCAAACCGGAACGCAACAATACTGCGTACTGTTGTTTAGCGGTAGAATATCTGATGAGTGCACCCACTCACTACCTGGGTAGGTACCACCGTACCTACCCAGGTGTGCTTGCACAAAGCCCTACCACCAAGTAAATTAATAAAACAAGCATATCATTCGATACAAGATTATAGAGATTACAAAAAAGCTCCATGCTTTTTACGAATACTTGTAAGCTTCCATATATATAGACAAACTTATATAACTTTACATAAATTTGTATTTTAAATGTTGGGAAAGAGTAACTATTGAGCCGAAGCTAATTTCACTTAATATAGTTCGTAAAATGAAGATTCAAAAGTGCCTATAAAAAGCTAGTTGAATAAAGTATATTTCGATTTTAATAACAATTCGATAGGGTTGAGTGCAATAGATCATCAATAAGTAAATGTGCAACAATATAAAAATTTTACCTTCCAATAAAATTTGTATTATGTTTCCTAAGACGTCCGAAGTCCATTATGAGAGTACATCGTCTGATTTCCGCTGCAGGTCGCTAAATTTCATGACTTCCGTTTCCTACTTACGCCTACGGCGCCCCCTATACTCCTTTCTGGAACTAAACTGACAAGCAAATACACGCCGCCAAATTTGTCATTGTTCGGCTCATAATGGATGGATGTAGCCCCAGGAAGACCTTTCCTGGACTTCGGACGTCTTAGGAAACATAATACAAATTTTATTGGAAGGTAAAATTTTTATATTATGTGTTCCGTTTGACGTCCGAAGTCCATTATGAGAGACTTGTTTGTTATCTCCTGGTGGCTTGTATTTGTAATAAAATATTATTTAAAACGCAACAATGTGATTAATTATTATTTAATTGAAATATGGCATTAAGTAAATAATTTAAATTCATTAAAGAAAATCATATAACTTTAACTAATGAATTCAAATAAACATAAATCAAATAATGAGCAAGAGATTTTTTAGTAGTTATCTCTGCATTTGATGTATTAATAATATGTTTTTGATAGAACTTCTTAAATGAAAGCTCATGTTGCCAGTTAGTTACCTTTACCTAATATGTCATTAATGTGGTAATTTTCTACCCAATTTAAAGATGACATTGCTGCTCTAAAACTTCCAGCTGATGTTTGAATACCAGAATCAGCTTAAAGACCTTTTATCCAACCACGATCATCGCTGCAGTAGCTGGTCTAGTAAGGCCTCAGGTTGTTAAAAATAGATTTTTTATATTCCCTCTGATTTGCCGTGTCACGTGCACTAGAGAACATAGCCAGTATACTGCATCGATGTTTCGGTCAGGAGCAGCCACGAAAGTCCAACTTAATTGTTGATATGAAGATGAATCGGTTTTCGATCCAAATATGGGACGCAAGGTAATGTAAAGTACATTATCTATAAAATGGACACTTTCAACACGTAAAAGAGTAAGGTCATGTACTCTGCAGCCCGAAGCTAACAGCAAAATAGTGACATGTGTCTGGATATTTGATATAACACACTATACAATCTGTATTATAATGCTTTAAATAGCGAAATTAAAATTCTTGCATCCCATATAGGTAATTTTGGAGGTGAAGGTATTTGCCAGGAAAATAGATTTGAATTTCACTATTGGGCTTGACACTATTTTTATATCAGATATAGTTTCACAAACGGATCCTATAACTGATTTATAAATTAGAATGGTTCGATGACAGATAAATACAGGTAATCGAAGTATCTAGCTCCATTTGCTGGTTCATGTATACGAGAGATAATGCTATTTCCCTGACAAAATCTAACCTACTTTTTCAGTTAGGGGGGCGCATGTCCTTATCGAAGACTCTCTATTTTAATAAATAATAAATATGAGACAACATCAAATACATTACTCTGATCCCAATGTAAGCCGCTAAGCACTTGTGTTATGGAAAATCAAGAGTAACGACGGCACCACAAACACCCAGACCCAAGACAACACAGAAAACCAATGGTAATCTACATCGACTCGACCGGGAATCGAACCCGGAGCGGCGCACCCATGAAAACCGGTGCACACACCACTCGACCACGGAGGTCGTTAAGCTTTTTCTCCTGCGATGTCTCCGTCAGCGCGTCTCACCAGAGATAAGACAAGCTTCCAGGCGTAGACTTAAGCAGGCAGTATCATTGTCAATGTGTCCGCCAGACTGTTGCTCAGATCTCTGAATTTTAAAGGTCGAGGCCAAAAAGGCTTCTTCCACTTGGGTGCCACTATTTTGTACTGACCTGATGCTGAGTTGAGGTGGCCTAGCACCCTGGGTATCAGATTGGACGGTGGAAGCAACCATGCCAGTCGATCGTGCCAGGATCTGCTGAAGACGTCTTAAAACAGGCGTTTGCGTCTAGCAAGTCTAGAGTAACATAGTTTGTTACTACGTGTGCTGTCCGTAACGCGAATATAACTGTCTGGTGTTTCCCACAGATTGAACAGCCTCGTGGTTGCTTCTTCTGTGAGATGCCACTCGGAGCCGGCGTGATTTCGCGAGAGGTGGTCAGCTTCGGTGTTGTACAGTCCCGGTAGGTGGAGAGGGAGAAGTACAACATTGAGGTGGTCGGCTTCAGTGTTGTACAGTACCGGTAGGTGGTGAGGGAGAAGTACAACATTGAAGTGGTCCACTAGAGCCAGCCGATTTTGAGTCAGATCTAGCAATTGTCGTGACCAGCTTCCTCCCTCGTTCTTTTTATAGAAAACAACTGTTCTGTTATCGCACTGAAGAATTATTCTCGAGTCTTGGAGCGAAGTTGTTCTGGAGGATATGGCTGCTCTCACTGCGTACATCTCCTTCAAATTGCAGTGCCATTCGGTCTGGTGGTGTTCCCATGACCCTTTTATCATTTCGTTGCTTATAAGGGCTCCTCATTGAATGTCCAACGCGTCAGTGATGACGTGGTTCGTGGCCATTCTCTGAGGATGAATGGGTGTCCTCTGACTGATGTGCTCTAACCTCCAGTCCAGCTCTGTACGTACCTCGTCCGGATACTGCTTTGATAAGCTAGGATACCCGAGGATAGCTTGTTGGTGTGGTACTGCAGGACTCGGCAATGCAACCTTCCCCGGTGGGTGATGAAGGTTGCAAAGTTGAGATATCCTATGAGGCGTTGCGCCTGCATTAGGTTCCAACTGCCGGTCGCAAGCTGCACGCGCAAATTCTGACGAATTTTCTGTATTTTTCTAAGGGCAGGGACTTGGTGTTGGATTTTGTATCCCATACAATTCCTAGAAAGTTTATTAATCTCGCTGGTGTCATAATTGAATCTTCAATTGATCCACCAATCTAGGCTGCTCAAAAACGTATGGCCATCTTTACTTGAACTCTCAAAACATAGAGATGTTTTGAGAGTACACCAGGACAGAGGTCCTGGTGTACAAGTACATAATCATCTGAATAGATATTAGTCGAAGGCCGTTCCTGCGAAGTATTTCGGGCGTCCAGTGTGTTACTGAAGCAAAAATCCGCGATACGCGGTGCAGCTAATCCGAATGACAGACAAATCATCTAAGGGGACGACCCTGAGAACTGATCCGGAGAAACCTCCTGTGCTGTTCTTTTATCGGAAGATGAATAAGCCTGGGTTAAATCCAGTTTGACCATCCAATCCCCATGTTGTAAGCAATCGGGGACTTGTTGATGGTGGAAAAGATGAAAATGTCTCGGTTTCATGTAGTGATTCAACCGCCTTGATTGGTCTTGGGAATTATAGAAAATGGAGATATGAAAGACTGCGTCAGGGGAGCGGGTTCTAAACTTAATTGAATTAAATTCTGCATTTCGATTCACTTTAAATGTGATGTTAGACTTCGAATTTTTATACATCCAATGTCGGAAGAACCAATAGAGATGTTTAGTTGAATGTGATTCCTGTTATTAATTTTACCACCTCTTATTAATTTTAATATTACGTTAGGTGAATTTTTATGTCCCCTCCCCCTCAACAAATATGCTGAGGAGTTTGGATGGAATTGAAAGAATTGAAAGAATATAGTGAGAAATTGTCTTATAACCAGAATAATTATTAAAAAGTTTGTTTCAATTTTTCAATAATAATCGAAGAGTTAAGCTGAACGTCCGATGAATTTGACCAGTCAACGAGGCTTTGTAAGGCAGTATTAACGTATTCGTTTTGTGCCAAAAAGGCATTAATTAACGGAGCAACACCTCCGTTCCATCTGGAACCAACGTAATGGACTAAAGTAGTCCTCCAGACGTCGAAGTTCTTCATTCACTCTTAAGTCAATAAAAACAGGAAATTTTGTCATCACGTGAGTGAATTGCTTTCGGTACAGAAGATTCTTTTACAGTAACGCTTAAATATTCAAAACTACCCGCCTCTATTTCTGGCGCACGTAAAAATTTTTCGTCAGTATATGCCGAACTTTGAATATAAGTTGAAGCTAGATTAGACATGTTAGTCTTATAATTTGGCGCATAGAAGAATGAGGGTGGTATCGCCGGTTTACAATTAGTATAATTCTAAGTTAAAATATTATTTACAAGACTTACCAATTGTTGTGACAATAAGTCAAACCTCTTATTCAGATCCCGCGATCAGTCACGCTTGTGACGCTCCCTTGGTGGTCCGTCGTATTCATTTTCCGACGAATCCGATGAAATATCCGAAGAATTCGAACTACCCTCTACACTTACACTTAACTTTTTATTTTGATTTTTCAAGAAACGGAAGACAAACAACACTTGTTTTAAAATAACTTTCTACTTTAAATCTCGAAAGTTGATTATAATTATTTAACTTTTAACGACTGCTCGTTTGGAAAAACGACGCAACAATGACAAATTTGGCGGCGTGTATTTGCTTGTCAGTTTAGTTCCAGAAAGGAGTATAGGGGGCGCCGTAGGCGTAAGTAGGAAACGGAAGTCATGAAATTTAGCGACCTGCAGCGGAAATCAGACGATGTACTCTCATAATGGACTTCGGACGTCAAACGGAACACATAATATCATCATAACATATTAGAACCCTATCCACAATGTCTTCAGTTACGTCGAGGCTCATAAATCATTGTCCATTATGCTGATATTCCCGCTTCCTGTCTGGTATGAGCCACTTCATTTATAAAGAGTACTTACGACCCATGAAAATAATTGCATAATTGATTCATGAGCGATTGTCTCAGTTTTTATCAAAGATCGAAATGTATTTTATTTATATTATTCGTTAGTTATTAGTGACCACCAAAGAGTGCAAGAAATATTAGCAAATCATTACGTACAGTCAAAGTAAGAAAACCTTCATCAGGTTTCAAATCCATTCCTTTATCAAGTCTTAAACTCTTTCTACCTTTTGGATCTAAGCATCCAATCATTGCAACTCAGTTTTTCTCGATCGGTCAAACAGATTATCGCCCATATTGAGCACACGAAAATGGATCTTAAGGTGACGAACCTTTTACCCCCAACTGTACATCGCTGTATACTGAAGGCGGAGTGAGCCAGTGTAACTAACAGGCAAAGCGGAAAATATCTTTGTTCCCATTGTTGGTTGGTCTTTGTATGGTTTTGGTATTGGAGTTACAATTTTCACGGCGCTAATCTATGGACAGTGGCTACCACTTACCATAAATTGTCACATTCGTCCATATGACCATCAATAACAATGGTATATATATAAAAGAAATCATTTATCTTTGGTTCAAATCTATTCCATTGAAGTTCTATGTTTTTAGTATGTTTAGTAGAAATATTATACAGATGGCGTCATAGTGATACAAGACCGGATTGATGCGGTATTTTGAAAGCTTTGCCAATGCACTTTGTCGGATGTATAGTTATTAAAACGCTACCTTGAAAACGAAACAGGAGGGATTCAATAGAGAATCATTGTATTAGACATTGTACCAAGTCTACTTAAATATAAATTAAATTGTCCTTTGGATTAATGTTTCTAACCAAGATCCATCATATTGAACCGTATATATTTTAAAATTGGTAGGGTTTTCGGTTGAGTCTGGTGGGATGCAATTATCACTCATCTTACCGCTGAACAGCAATGTTAAGAATTATTTTATTCCAGTTTAAAACTAACAGAAGGTTAAACAGAACTTTAAACAGGGACATAACATCTCAGTTTAAGATATGTCTTGAGCGGCAATCTATCTGTACATAATAGTGACTGTGAAAATTTTTTAAAGTAACTGTAATAGTATCTGCACAATTTAATCATTGAATCTCGCACTACAACATTCAAACTTTTACATCGGCACGTATGTTCGGTTAGTAAGACATATTATTTTGAAATTGCTATTAAAGTTTAATAAGATATAATTTTACAAGCTTCTTATTAATATACCATATGCTCATTCTCTTGTTTAATTCACATTTATCTATATTTGGGACAAACATGTTGTGTGTTTAATATTGTGTGATATAAAAAGTGAGCAGCCTAAATGTAAAATATTTAATGGGCATCATTCACCACTTTAATTTGATATTTTTAATACTTTATTTAATAGTTAGTTAGAATGAGTCTATATTTGAATAGACATTTCAGTTGATTTTTGTTCTTTTCGAGTTATTAGCTGGTTCGGTGAACCTTCCATTAAATCTTATTGTTCTACACCTGTTATAAAGTCTCAACATTTTTCTGTAGATCTAGTTGCAAGCTCTTTCAAACAAATGTCTATAACTGTTAAATTGTTTTTTTTTTTAATTTATTTTACCTTACCTTACTTAAAAGTAAAGAAAATTTGAATAAAAATATATTCATGAAAAATAAAATTTCTTTAAAACCTTATTTTCCTTTTACAGGTGTGCAGATAATATAAACACATAATATATGTTTACAAATGAGTAGCTTCAGGTTATGAAGCTATACCCTTGAAAAACTGATAAAACTTTACCTATGGCACCCATATTATCCCGGGACAAAACTATCCACATACCAAATTCCATTTAATTCAGTTCAGTGATTTAAGCTAAAATAAATAAGGAGAAAAACAGAGTAACATTGGTATTAATAACATTAGTGTAAATAATTAATATTTATATGACAAGATAAATTAACATATAATTTAATCCTATTGACAAGTAACATCTACATTTTTATAATTCTTAATCTCAATTGCAATAATGAACTTTAGTCTAACTCCTTATATGCTATTCTGTGGACAACTTAAACCACTTATACACGAGTCTGTCAATGCCAAATATAGTAATTTCGGCGTGTTTACCAGTCAGTTCTTTTGCGTAGATGACATAATTCATCGGCGCGATAATACAAGCAAACGTAAACAATAAACTTTACATTACGGCTCACACCTACACACTTTATCTCGATATTCTCCTTTATTTAAACTTGAAACACTTTTCTTATTTACTGAATCTTTAACAAATCACTTCCAAACCGAAATTCCCCGTGAAACAAATCAACCTGAATAACTCTGTTTGTTGAACTGGCTTTTTATTGTGTGTAAAATGAAAGTGTATCTTATATCAGGTTAATTTAAGTTAAATCTACTGAGAAACTTCTAAATATAGTATGACTCACCTGTTGAGCCACCGGCTCTAAAATGCTCTCGATTATCTTCGTATGGAACACCGGCATGATTTATGGTGTTAATACATATATAATATAATAAATTAAACACAACACGGCATTCACAAAATAATAAATAACACAAAAAACGCGAAACACAACCAAGCCTCGACCGAGACAGAAAAATACTGTGTCAGATGGTGTGTCATGTGTAAAAAAAAAATAATACGTCAAAATACCAGCGTCAAAAATAGAAAATGATTGGAACTGTCACTGTCATTTATATATATATTTGATTGCTTGGAATCTAGCTTATCTGCTCAACAAATATATTAAACAGAGAAATACGAAGGACGTTATTTAAAATTAAAATTGATTTCCAAATAATTGTTCTAAGAAGAAATTACAACATTAAAAATATTTTATAAATAAAATCAATCAATATAACTTTTTAGTTAGTTAGTTATTTTGCTATTTTATTTTCAATTACGTATTAAAATCAGCATAAAAATGAAAATGACAAAATTGAATGTATCCATAGTTTTACTAAAAATTTAATCAAAGGAGGAAAGTTAATAAAATACAATTTGTAATAAATTATTTATTATCTTATAACTAATTTAAATTAAATATTCTATTAAGTCTTTAATACGTGCGAATAGATGAATATAAAACAGTAATTTAAACAATAAGATTAATCGATAAAATTCAAAGAACATTAACATAACATAACTTTCAACGTTTTGTAAATTATTTACAATTTACCTATTACTACTATCTAAATGTGTTAACCATATTTTTTTCTTCATCTATGAATAGATTTCAAGAAAGGTAACTACTTAATTCATAATGAATGTTTTTGTGCAATTGTATTGTACGTACATTTTGGAGACGACACGTAATACTTATTAATAAAACAGCACAATAGTATATTTTTAATATGACATTACCAATTACTCTCAGGGCAATTTTCTAGCAACTCTAAAAATATTTTAATCGAAAAATTTGTCTGGGCAAGGATAAAGAAAGAATCGAGTCGTTTATATTATTAGTACTATAAATTATTTACATAATATACTTTTTAAAATTGCTTGAATAACGTCTAGTAAAGTCATTTAACCGATTAATTCGTGGGTCACATCGCTGCTCGCCCCGGTACTGTAAGTACAGCCACAGATTATTATACATTGACAATATATTGACATTACTAGCAAATATTAATACCATACAATGGAATTTAAAAATTAAATATATTCAGTAACAAATACCTATTATATTTTCTTAATGTTATCTATTATCAGTTATTCATAAAACCCGTAAATGAACTTGCTAATTATAATAATCACAATAACATTTACATACAACAATTATTAACGACATTAAAAATTACTAGACACGTTGTGATTTCGATAGGTAATAGTTTTAGTTTTATTCGTAAAATAGTATATTTAATCTACGCCTTTAACAGCAGTGAGCAGACATTTTGTAAAAAAAAAACTTACAAAATAACGTTGATCGTTTTATTTAACTAAGATTATTTAATCGTAAATAAATTAGTAATTAAATTAATTTGTTTCATGAGAGTATTACTAATTTTTGAGTATTTCATCGTGCAATAGCTTTTGTATTTATGCAAAATCAAGAGGTATTAGAGTCAGCTTTGTAATTATGACATTAAAATATTTTTTACATAGTTACATTATTTTGTTCTAATTAAATGTTTTTAAAATAATTTTACAATGAATGATTAATTATAAAACTGAGCTTATTAACTAACGAATTTCGTAATGACTATATTAAAAACTGACTAAATATCAAGAGTCTTTTCACTTTACGATAAAGATATTAACCGTACACAACATTATGATGCATTCTCATACGCCATAATTAATGGCGGATTTGCGGTTTTTCTGTCGAACTATAGTAACATCTGAATTTACATTTACATAAAACTGCCAAAAATAAATCACCATGGCGCGTCCACTATGCTTCGTATACATGGCACCGCAGCCACATCAAGCAAATTACAGATAACGCTGTGACCACTTATTTATTTATTTTATTATTCTGAAAAGCAGAAACAAGGCATTCGCATTCATTTCATATAGATACAATAAAGATAATGAAATTAACATGAGCAATTTGTGACCCGTTACTGAAGCAAAGCCATGTAAATGAAACTTAACATGTCTTAAAAAAATTTAAACGAATAGAGTAAAATTTATAGTCATAGTATACTTTTCATCCTCACTTACACATAGACACACACTCAAACGCAAAAGCACTTTTCCTTCACAATCTATTGGGACTGCATCAAATTGTCACAATAGGAAACAGCACTTGAATTTATAAATACTCCACAATATCGCACTTAATTGATATATTAGGACAGCTGACTCCATAACTGAGATTCAGGCCATGGGGTTGGCTCTTGTGCCTCTCAGTTAGTAGCTTATGAAATATTGGTAGGATAGCGCATTCAAACAACTCGGATTCTGAGCTGGCTGTGTACATCTTCCTATCGACAGACTCCTGACGTTTGGAGTCGCTACGAGAGTAGGTTGCTGATTTGCGCTCGTCCCTTTTGTTGGGTGATTCTGAAAATTAAGGTATCGTTATTAAAAATTTTAATCATCAGACAAAAACATCGATACTAGTTAGCCAATCAATAGGACTATTCAAGAAAGCATCATTAGTAAGAGTTTTCATATAATTTAATTTATGGAAACCAGAATGTATCAGATACTTTTTTATGTCATATATATGCGTTTATACACTACAGACGCTATAGGCCCTAAAATGTTATAATTTGTTTAAATCGCCTTTAAAACAAAATCTAAATTCAGGTAATTTAATTAAAGTGACAAGTTACACAATAAACTTCAATAATTTAAGGATAATAACTAAATAACAAAAGTTAACGTCGTAAAGTGTTAATCGTATGTTGCTATAATAAAGTTATACTCAAACAAATTACCAGTTTTATGTCGTGATGCAACGTTTGGACTGCTCTTGTAATGGTCGGGTCGAGTTTGTGCGGCTTGGGTAAGTTTCGGCGAATCCCCAACACCTTTCGCTCTTTTTAGTGGCTCTGCTTCTTGCCTCAACCTCTTAGACGGAGACTCTTGGCCTTTCGTAACTCTTATCGTATCAGGATCTTGTACCAATCTCTTCGCTGGTGACTCCTGCCTTTTAGATATTCTTATGATATCTGGATCTGGCTTTCTGTCCTTAGTTTCTGCCACTTTCCGTTCCATTTCAGGAACTGTTTTTTCTTGAAGCTGCATTTTGGGTACCTCCTCGTGTTTTTGTGGTGTTGTTTCCATTTTCTGTAGCTGTTCTTCTTGATATGTTCTCATCTGTTTAGGAAAATGTTATGAATACACTGAGAAATAAATTAAACAAAGAGTTTTCATTACTAGGATACGTACCATTGCAGTAGATTGTCGTCTTTTTGTTTGTATCTGATGAGGCGGTGTACTCACTGGCTGTGGAAATTCTGAACCTCGGCGCTAAAACCATAATATATTTACAAATTTAGCTCATAGTAATAACGTAATGTAAACAAATACTTTTGTATTAGTATGAAAAGTTTCATAGTAGACGGTTCGTTTGTCTTTTTTTGTTACTTCCACTGGAATAATTACTTATAAGATGGTATGAGAAAAAATCCCATTTAAGTCTTTGGACTTTCATATAGAATAAATATACCCCACCTATTCCCAAATCCATACAATTACTGATAATCAGTTTATTTGATGTACTTACTTTCGACAAGCGATCAGTCATTCGTAGAGTTTCCGCTTCTCGATATCCTTCGGGCGTCGCAACTCTCGCTGTTGAGCCAACTAAAGTGATAACCAATATTAAGATTAATTATTAATCTACATTTTAAGGTAAGATATATACAGAGTACTTTAAAGATACTTTAGCAAAGGTCAGACTAAATTGGTGTAAGTTGTAAAATCTTCTTTAAAAATTATATTAATTTCTAACGACCCGCTCCGGTTTCGCACGGGTGCAATGATGATAAATATACTACAGAATTTGTTTATTTACGACATCACATTAGAAACTTCAAAAATTGTCAGCGTTTTTTTACTATAGTGTCCATTTATTATGTACAAAAACCTTCCCCTCGAATCACTCTTGAACATACATAGGGACCGACAGCGGTAAACGACTTTGTTTTACACTATGTAAAGTTTAAAAATTTAAATAACCTTACTTCATGAAAACATCTTTTTACTGTCGTATCATTTCATCTTCTAATCAACTTATTCATAGTAACGTATTAGTTATATTTAGTTGAAACTCACCGTGATTAATGGAAGCATTCGAAGCTCTTCTATCCGTGCTTCTGCTATCTGTTTCCCTGAAAACCATTTCAATATTGTTATAGTGATAAAGTCAAAAACATAAACATTGGCTCTAGTGTGGTCGAATTTACCTGTGATGGTGGGGTGATGATTGCTGTCGACTCTTCTCTGAAACACTTCGTTGCATTGGAGAGTGAGCATGACCTGAATTTATATTTAGTTTATTTTTTTGTACATTTCTATGGCTCTAAAAAGTCGAGCTGAAGTATAAAAACAGATGGCTCATTGATTTAAAAAAAAAATTCTACACGAAAATAAGACATATTTCTTAGTAACGTTAACCAAAATAAGTCTGTTGTAATGTTGTTGTAATGCAATGTTTACCAAATTTGAAGACTTAAAATCTCTAATTTTACTTACTTGGTGGTGATTTCTGACACGTGTACTGGAAAGTATTCGTATCCCACAGATCACTTTGAACAACTATGAAATTTTCCTTTTTTCGTTTCTCTGAATCTTTCCTTTGACCTAAAAGTTATATTTTCGTGAGAAAACTTATCGTAGAGAATACATCATGGTATTCGTAAAATAATTTATATTGTAAATGAAGTCCCATCAATCCTTAAATAAGATACTTAGCCAAAGAAGAAGCCTACTAGTGATTTAATGACTTTGTGTATCAATACCTCACATCTTAAATTTTTAGTATGGTACACCACATCGATTAAAAAAAACATAATTTTAATTTCTACTACCAATTTCTGCCAATGCAGACTAATTCGCGCCTGTAAATTGTTCTATAAAAAACTTAATATTCATTCATGCCCGTGATAACATTTTGCTACCCCATTCTGAATTTAATGATGATAATTGATTGTGTCTGGAGAGTATTAGTTCTCAATAAACTATTGATCGAATAAAAAAGCAATTTGGTCAGCAAACAGGCCAAATAGCTAATGTTTTGTATTCTCGTTTACATAAACAATTATATTTGTGTAAGATCTTACAGGTCTTTTTCCTCTCCGCAGAAGAATAGTCAAGGTCGATATCCAATATGTCCTCGGGTTCTTGTTTTGGCTTGTACAGAACAGGCGGCTCTCGTTCTTCATCAGGAACAAAGAACAATGTTGAATTGAGAGTTATATTTAATGTTCTAAATTGTGATACTTAAATAGAATACTTTTTGATTCACTAAGCCATTTTGGATTTGTTGGAAGATAACTGACTCTTATTATTAAGGAAATGTCATAGCCATGGTTTTTGCCGTAATATCTATTAAGCCAGCTCCTGGCCAATACCTCGCTCCGGCCCTATATTCCGATATTGTAAAGGACATTGTTTACTTATAGGGCACCAGAATGTGTTGATATGTATTGAGTTGTATTTGAGCATCTTATTAAGCCTTTGCTCCTCTGTGATTGATTGGGAATTAGACAAAATCTGTCGACATAGGTTTTTTAGAACAATAGTTCAGGCAGTTTTTGTAGTATTCCAAACCGACTGGTGTCTATAATCTGCCACGAGATAATGTGTCTGTTCTTAATTTTGGAGGCTATAACAGGTTATCGATTGGCTTTAAAATAAATAGTATGCTGACCGTGTTTCTTGTCCGGCGCGGCGTCGTCGGCGGGCGCGTGCAGCAGGTCGGCGAGCAGCGCGCCCGCGCTGGCGCTCGACATGCGGCGGTGCGTGCGCGGCGCGCTCTTCACCTCGCGCTTGCTCTCTTGAGCCTTCGTCACTTTCTTCTGCATCTCCGGTGTCTACATACATTAATTTATTAGGAACATTAGTTAAGATGACAAATAATATGAAACAACATCACATACATATATTATCTGATCCAAATGTAAGTAGCTAAAGCACTTGTGTTATGGAAAATCATAAGTAACGACGGTGCCACATACACCTAGATCCAAGACAACATAGAAAACTAATGGTAATCTACATCGACTCGACCACGGAGGTCGTCAAAGTTGGAAGCGCTAAGGAATAAAATTGATCGTAATTTTGATCAAAAACCAGATATAATATTATGTGATCTGATAACTCTTATCTGACCTTGTTAACCTTAGGCGTTGCCGCCTTTGTGTACATTGGCTCTTGGACTTTGGCTGGCACAGATTTAACAGTTGGTGTATCACTTGGCTTCAATGCTGGAATCGTTTTGGCTTCTGCTTTGGCCGGTTCCGATATTTTAGGCTTTGTAGGCTCCGGTTCCTTGAATGTATAATAATAAAAAATATGTTAATTATATTTTAAATCAATATATCTAATAATTTGATAATATTCAGTAAATGTTAAACATTTTTTTGACAGCCTCATTGGGTAATACTTATTTAGAGCTTGAAAAATTTTGACTTTTCTTTTTGCTTAGGAGGGTAGACCAGCAAATGGACCACCTGATGGTTAATGGCCAAAAAAGACTTTAGTTATTCTAGCTCTATGAATGATGTACCACTAAGTTCATCGTTCCACATACTTGAACCTGAGCAGAGTTACTTCGTAAAACTGTAATCTATTAGAATAAATTAGCAATATAACCTCAGTAGACCATCCATACGGTAACTTGGCCAGTTGATCTTTCTCAGGCACAGCTTTAGATGATGGTGGACTCGTGTAATCCAAGTGATTCTTGAACGATACATTCTTTGTTTGTTCCTTTCTGGGTTCTTTAAGCACTTCCTTTATGGGTTCCACGGGCGCTGAAGGTTTGGGTCTGAAAATTATAAGTCGCGTATTGAATTTTAGTAGCTGTTGCATTACAGAATGCATACTACGCTTCTGCTTCTATGAATGAAAATAAATATTTTCTATTAGTAATTTCAAAATAACCGCCCTTTTTATAGATAATAATAATTCCACGTCATAAATTAAATAGCTTTTTTTTTAAATCTACTGTACAATGTTTGTTTCAAAGTTAGTTCTACTTGAAAACGATAAAATACTTGCTTGTCATTGCATGGTTGAGTCTGCATACTAATGTATTCAGTTTCTGCACCAGCTGATGCACTGAGACTGCAAACGGATGTGATGTCACTGGTTTCTGCAACGCGAACAATTGCTAAGTAGAAAATCAAGAAAATCAGTGACTTTTCCAAAAAAGTCAGAAAAGCCAATTTACCTGGGTGACTAAGGTTTTCTCTGGGCACCGGCAATCTAGTTCTCAATGTGCCAGGTGATTTCGAGTCTCGGACTGATGACTCAGAACTGGCGTCACTTCCTAGCTTGCTGAGTAACATCTAAAATATGTGTTTATCTAGTTAAATTGATTTCAATTCTAAATAAGCTCATCACTATCATCCTCAACAACAGCCTGTCAATATCTGGACTAAGCCCTCCTCTCCCTTTGAGAAGAAGGTTTGGAACATATTCACCACGCTGTACCAATGCGGGTTGGTATAATACACATGTGGCAGAATTTCAACGAAATTAGAAACATGCAGGTTTCTCGTGGTGTTTTTCTTCACCGCCGAACACGACACGAATTATGTAACAAAATATAACCTCAGAAAAACGTAACATAATAATACACCTCCTATTTAAGAATTAAATAATTGTAATACAAAAGGAATGCTTCTCGCTAGCTACAAACAATGGTCAGGTTAGGTCAATATCACCTGCAGCTCGTTCTCCTTGGCCTGCAGCGTGCGGCGGTAGCGGTTGTTGTACTGGCGCAGCTCCTTGAGGCGGCGCTCCAGCTCGGGACCGGGCTCGCGGCACTCGTGCGGCGCGGCGGGCCGCAGCGTGGCGCGGATGCGCGCTCCGCCCGAACCGCCCGAGCCGTTGCGCCGCAACTCCACCAGCTATGTGCAAACGACATTACAGGATTATCATTGCGTTAAATGTTACTATATGACCTAAGCACGCCTTATTATATTGATTTTATTCTTGCTTTGCCATCTCTCATATATAATTATCTTTATTTATTTTAATATTACAACAGAAACGGTTACATCAATAAATAGAGTCTTGAGATTAAGTCATCAGCGTCATCAGTCGCATAAACAAATTATTGAAGCTACAACCAGAACACATGGTTAGGTTAGGTCAGTTTGATTTACATCGTCTACTCAATAAAACATTGTCATACCAAACAAGAGCCATAGAACCGCTGTTCTCAATGTTAATGGCGCATTGACGATAAAAGTAATGGCTAAAATGTCTTATGGAGCAATGTCTATGGGTAGTAACAACTTCCAACGAGTTGGCATGATTTTTAGCGCGCCTACCGACGTTCTTAAAAATATTACCTCTAATAATATACGTACTATTACATACCTTAGGCACAAAAACTAAGCACAGAGTAGCCGTAGTGCAGAAGATGATGAAGATTGCGATCAATACAAACAATGCATCTTTGTGGTCAGCTAATACCTGAAAAACAAAAAATACTCAAAAAACTGTTCGTTACAATCTGCTCTGTGTGATTCATTCGACACCTTTGATAAGTTTGTATTATTTAGGGATTAGATCTAACATAATATGTTACGTCATCACTGTATTCTCAGAACAATTTTTTAAACTTTTTATTTGACCGTAACTATTTATACATAATCTTTCTGTTCCATGGAATGACGGTAATACTACATTTTACTATTTTTTAAAGTATTATGTAGACTATATTTTCATCAGTACCAAACGCGGATCTGTGGAAAATCGGATATATCTCAGTAATTTGGTGCAAGAGAAATAATACTTTGTACTAAAAAGGTGCTTACCAAAGCTATAGGAGCACCCATGATGCACATGATGAGCACATTGTAAACGGACAGACCAATGTGCTTTGAATCATTCAGAGCCGGTATGGAGACGTGTCTCGTTTCCCAAGCTAAGAACGCGCCGAATACCTACAAAATGTACCAAAACTTTTATTTAGAAGATTAACTATGAAATTAATAACTTTAATAATAAAAATAACCATGTTAATTTAAAATCCTATATAACTATGATAAGGTATGGAATCTACAATTATCATACCTATTTCACTCAATAAAATGATTAATGTTAGCCATAAAAATATTTTGGAATCAACTTAGAAAAATAGCAATAAGGAACTTAAGAAACTTCGGAAAAATCTGAAGATTATGATCTGTATTATTGTTCCAGCAAAAGACACCCTTAACCAGCTAGAAATGTATAAACTTTTAAAAATAACAAAAATGAGAGACAATGAGAGAGAAAAATTCTCAGAATAGTAGGTTAGCCAGAAGATAATATTTTTTAATCATTGTCACTTACCAATAGTAGTCCCTTATAAGCGTAGATAGCTCCAATGAATATGGGCATGCGTTCCGATTGGCAATACTCATTTTCTTGCACAATTACTATATCTTCGCTTGTTGGATGTGGCTAGAAAGACAGCAGTTTAAATATGAATAACGTTACATTTTTATGTTGTTATGTTACTAAATCAACTAGGAAATTAACAGTAAAAAGTAAAAATACCTGGCTACTAGTACTAAAAAGCGCGTCTTTTTGGTTACCAATCTATACTAATATTATAAATGTAAAATGTTTGTTGCTCTTTCACTACCAAACTACTGAATTGAATTTGATGCAATTTGTTATAAAGCAAACTTGAACTCCAAGGAAGGACATAGAATTTTTTTTTGCCTAACACGTGACAATCCAACCCCAAAAACGCTAACGAAACCGTGTGCTAAAACTAGTAATTAATAATTGACTTGACAACACTTTCTACGTAACAAAAGAACACAAATGTTTTGATACGAGTGTAAACATAGTCACTTCAAATCGATAAACTGTACTGCGAGCTTAACACTAGGTGTTACTTACGTATGCCTCCATCTGCTTAGTGGCTCTGTAGAAAGGATCGGATATCTGCCAAGTAGTCATGATGGCTAGGTCAATGCACAGCAGCACGCCTACCACCATGAATAACTGATAGTCTTTTATCACCTGTAAATATATTAATGAGTTAATACAGATTTATTATCATTAACAGTCTTTAAATTTCCCACATATGGTCTAAGGCGTCCTCTCCCTTTGAGGAGAAGGTTTGAGGCATATTCCTCCACGCTACTAAAAATGCAGATTGGTAGATACAGTTTCCTCACGATGTTTTCCTTCACCGCCGAGTACGAGATAAATTGTAATACAAATTAAGTACGCATCCTAAGCCATTTATAGCGAATATTGTATTGGCTAATTGACAGTTTTGTTTGTCTGATGGCCCGATTTCAACTCAGGTTCAAACTGAACATGAACTTATTGAGCATTTAGTCGATAAATTCGTTTTCTGGTTGCGTCAGATTTTCTATTCTATCGGATTATTAATGACAGAATAAAGAGTGCGCCTGAGTTTACACAGACAATTATGCACTATAATATGTGTGCAGTTGTCAAGTGGATTTGGCCATCATAGCTGAAATGGGTCAGGACTACATCATCATCATTGGCTAATAAAAATCAATCGAGAATATAACCACTTATTATTCGAACTAGTATAATGTTAAATCAAAAAATACAAACAGTTAAGAAACAATATTTTAGTAACCTTTTTATTAAGCTTAACGTCGGTAAAGATAGAGTGAACACGCCAGGTCTTAGAGAACATTGCACCAAAAGCCAGGCTAAAGCCGGCCATCAACAGCCAAGCTCGCGCCGTGCAGATGTATGGAAACGCGGCTGTAATCGTATAATCATTACTTGAGCAGATTTTTTTTTAAATAACAAAACAATCAAATAATATTTTGATAAATATTAAAGCTAAGATACATTTTATGTATATAATATGATTTGTTTACTTAGACGTAATTTATACAAATAGGATAAGATTTTTACTTTACGTAATTTGAACATGCAATATTCGAATACAAGTAATAGCATCAAGCAATTTCGCTGTGAATTAAGATATGATTGATTATGTAGATGCAAATTTCAAACAAATTAACGAAATAGAAGCGATAACGTCAAAGTACTTACAAATACTGGATGGTAAAGCTATGAAAAACACAAAATTATCACATACCACCAAAAGCGATGGATAGAAGGAAAATAAACCAAAACTTGGAAACATGCTGTCGACTCCGACGACCTAGAAAATCGCCTAGGTCTTTCTCAGAATCAGTCTAAAATAATGAGGGGGTTAGTTCCCAAAATTTGGTTAGCGGGTTCCATTCTGCCCGGGGTCGAAGCTCAAGCTGGGTTTGTAGCAAGCTATTACCTCCACGTGGTACTTCCTGAGAAAGACCTAAGAATGAATGAACTGAATGAGATCGTGAACGTGACGGAGTGCCAGCGACATGCGAATCGAAAGTGCTATTTATTTTTCTATTTATTCGAAAAAGTTTAATTTAATGAATAATCGAAATTTGATTGAATGAAAACTTTCGACCAATTATATTGTTAAGGTTACCTTCGATCCGATAAAAGATAGAGAGAACACAAAGATAATAATGAATGACAATAGAATTAACATTGATAAAGGCTCAGAGAGAACAGATGATGGACATACCGATGCTGCTGAGGCTGGAGTCGAGCCCGAGGAAGATCACGCTGAGGTAAGTCAGCATGCATCCCACGATGATCAAATTGTTGAGATGTGGGGATGACATTTTTATATACCTAATATGGAAGCAACTTTATGATTAAGTGTCAGAAGAAAATACGACATTATTGCCATTTGATATGTGTGGAAAAGGAATTTAAATCATCATCGATGTATATTAAAAGCAGGAATTGACGGAGTCACTCGATAAATATCACACATCAGTTTTTTCGTAACGGCAGACCTCTGGTTCCGGTAGTGGATGTTCATCGCGAGGAAGGCAGTGGCGAGCAGGATCCCGAGGACGGAGCACGACACGAGCACCGAATACAGCGTAATGTTGACTTGCGTGTGCTCCACCAGCCGCAGCGTACGGTCCTTTGGAGGGTTCCTTCGAACAAAACACTTTACTTGTGCTGGCTCGTTTAGACATGTACATACATTTTAACTATCCCATCACTATCGACCATTTACAGTAGCAATATTTTATATCTATACATATAATAAAATTGTTAGTGTCTGTTTGTAATTATTATTTGTGTAATTTTATTAAATAACCGCTTTTTACTAAATGCATATATGAAAAATAATATATTTTACAATTTATGTCTGTCTGTCTATCTGATTATTCCGGCTAATCACTGTAACAGCTGGACTGATTTTGATGATAATTTCACTAGCATAAAGCTGATGTTTTCTTCCTAAAATTCTTGATTGTTACTGAACCCATTGAGGCAATTTTTGTAATGATATTACGAGATTTTACTATTATTGAATTAGAAAATTACCATTTTTATAAAACCTTAAACATTTCGTCAAAGCTCCATTGATACTCATATTTTTTTTTTTATATGTCGACACTTACTTCCCAATCCATCTGAAAGGTTCTCCACTGCCCAGGTCGAGACGATCTCGTTCAGCACAGTATTCTCCGACTTTGACCTCACCTACTTCACCCTGAAACTGCTTGAGCAGGATCGATGCTTTTCGCTCGTTGTCATAAAAACGAACTGGTCCCTGAAATTTCCATTTGGTGAATGTTACGGTTCATCAAAACGAGATATTTACCACATTTTTATACGGTTTTTTATTTTTATTTGATGGAGTTCGATATTTCGACATTATCTACGAATGTTTTGCTCACGAGACTAAAGTTTGCGGGCAAATGTTTAGTAAACATGTAAGTAGTATACACGTAACAGAAGTCTGAAGAAAATTTGCCACACATTTGTCTACCAAATTATACTGAAGAAGCAAGGCGGTATCAGCTCCAAACCTATTCAAAAACGAAAGACGGTCTCTGCCTAGCAGCAGGATATTTACTGATTGTTACTCTACTATTTAGTATAATAGATACACGTTAAACTTACAGTAACTCCTTCAAATGTGACATTGCTCAATGCATCCAGGAACAGTTGCTCCCATTCCTTGTCTCTATATCTGAAATCCTGTACAGTTTTCTCTTTATATTTCAGCTTGACTCGATGCGCTACAGTTTGAATTGCTAACGCCATTGCCCATATACCTATAAGAAAAATATTTTTCCAATCATCAACGCAGAACAAGATCGTAAGACCGGAAGCAGTTGCCTTTATAAATGAGTGAAAAAAGAGCATTTGTATCAAATGTATTTTTCCGAAATTGTAAAAATAACTGACTCGACAGCAGGCGAATGCTCGTCAATCAAGAAGCATAGGTAATGTTTAAAATCAAATATACTTTTAGACCGCCATAAATGTCAGAAAGTTAGGACACATTGACTATCATAATTGCATGATTCAAATCATTGCAATTTATCATAACCTTACAGTTGGAATCATTGGTACGCTTTTAGTTTATTTTTTGCAAAATAGGATAGAAAAGCATTTGTAGCCTGAATCATTACTTACCATCGTATGTGTAACCATGAAATCTGGAATATTCTATTCCCCTTCTGCGATCATATTCCACTTGGTAATCTTTGGCCGTCTACAAAGATAAAATAGGAATTAGAATTATCATCTCTTTATTTTTTATGGGTCGTTAGACAATATTATAATTCAGTTTATACTGAATGTATACATCAAGGTGCAACAATGTACTTACGATTCCGGAGACAGTGGTCTCGCCGGTCGTGGACAGCGGCAATAGGTCAGTGAGGATGGCGGTGTCAAGCGCGGCACCCAGCTCTCGTCGCGAGCAGGGTGCGCGACGTGTCCACCACTTGCTACTGTAAGTGCCCAGCAGTAGCCACGTGTAGGCCCGACCGTACATTTCGAGTCTATAGGACATTCAAAAGTTTACTTAATTGTTGTCTTAAATTTTCGCGATTATTAGACGTGGTCACGGGTAGACTGTACCTACGAACGCTGTAAAGTGCTCGAAACGTCGGGATGTCCAAAATAATTAATATACGCGATTAAAATCCGATCTAACTAGTTTTATTTAAAAGTTTACTTAATTTATAATTTCCTAAATGTTTGTACAAGACTGGAGAGATTTTAGGCATAACAATAGAGAAAGTGCAGATTATGAGCTGACTTTAATAATTTCTCGATCAGCGTTCTTAAAAGGTTGGAACCAGACTATCGAGGTACCAACTTTACCTTCTTTTCTTTTACCAACAAAGTGCTCGTAATGTTATAGCAAATAATAATATGTGTATTGCCGAACCATTTTATTGGAGGATTTTAATGGAATAGGGTTTTATATGGCTTCTTAAATAGCCATTTACAATCATGATATTAAAAAAATGATGATCAATCGACATAACTAGAAAGATCTTGGCGAAGTTGTTGTCGAAACTTTATAAGTACAATTAAAGTGAAAGTGTAAAGAATAACTTCGTAATATAATATCTACTTGGAAGGTGTAGTATGGGTTTGTTGTAGGTGGTAGGGCTTTGTGCAAGCTCGTCGGGGTAGGTTACCACCTTATCATCAGTTATTCTATCGCCAAACAACAGTACACAGTATTGTTGTTTTTCGCTTTGAAGGTTGAGTGAGCCAGTGTAACAACAGGCACAAGGGACAAAATATCTTAGTTCCCAAGGTTAGTGGCGCATTGACGATTTAAGGACTAGTTAATATTTCTTAAAGCGTCATTGTCTATGGGAACGGTGCTTATATGCACGTCCGCCAACCTACACCATAAAAAAGTGGAAGTGTTGTCATATAAATAAAGATTTTAGTAACTGAACTGTTTGGAGTGCAATATTAGTAGAATTAAAAGATCTATTAGCAGTTTATCTCTTTCTTCATCGATTAACACTAACATGAATTACCAATTTAAAGTACATGTAAAGCCTCAGGGCACGTATACTTACTTGTACGCTTCGCAAAATATTTTCAAAGCCCACGTTTCATTGAAGTTTCCGAGTATGATTCTGATGTCTTTCTCTTTTAATTTCGACAGAGCTGTCTTCACTTCTGTTGCAAAACTCTGAGATTCATCCACTAAAAAGTTTGCCGAGTCTAGATCTGCTAAAAGTCTGTTATGTGCCTGAAAATAAATTATGTATATTGTATACACGATTATAATGATCTAATTACTGTAATTACGTAGTATACATGAGGAAAGAAGGACTTTAGGTTACCGTGTTGGGTGTATAAAGAAGCCTAGTATTATTGTCAAACAGTATAATCAAGGTTATATGAGAAATACACGCTACTTTAAGCCTATAAAAAAATGTAACCCATTAATTAATTACCTTATAACTGTACCCTTACAACATTTTAGTAGCCTAACAATTTGGGCATTAAAAATTGAGGATTATTTACGATGGATACAAATTTACAAGCTTGAATTGCGTATTTTATTTTAATACTAGTTGTCGCCCGCGGTTTCGCTGGCATTTAGGGGTTGGTTGTCATGTGTTAGACAAAAAACGTAGCCTAGTAGTCCTTAAAGTTCAATTTTGCTTTACACCAAATTTAATCAAATTGTGTTCATTTGTTTGGTCATGTAAGTTCGATAGACAGACAGACAGAGTAACTTTTACATTTATAATATTAATATAGATTTAAGTGTAGTCTAACATCGTTTGTAAAAAACACAACTACCCTCTATAATGAAATAATTTCTTACCAGCGCATATCTTGGTTCATTCTGGTAGATAGTACCAACTCTGGTCCAGTTGAAATGTTCCAGCAATCTTATCCGAGGCATGTTAAACGCATTCTCTGAAGGTACAATTCGGAAAAAGTTGGGAAACGCCTCTTTTGTGAACATGGGGTGCGTATCTGCGTATGACAACTGTGAAAGAAGAAAAGGTATATAAATACAGGACCTACTGGGGTTTTAAAGTATGATCTCATTTTAATTCAAAACGGTAACACTCATATCATGAAATTTTATCCTGTACCCTATATTTTAATAAAATAATTGCAATTGCCAAAAATACAAAATATCCGCTGCTTTCTTTCACCGGTTCTTCTCAGGTATATATGAGTAGATAGAGTATAGAGAGTATTCCTTTTTCCGATGGTAGTGTTTTATTGCTTCTACTTTGAATAAAGTTATTTGATTTTAAGTTTAAATTGTAAATGTCATTACCTGTGTCAGATGCCAGTGTTTGGAGGCCTTAGCGATAGGATCAGTAACGTGAGTACACGCCGCTCCAAACAGCATCAACTTGTGCGGACCGCTGTGCATCATGTCGAAAAATGACTTCACTCCCACGGCCGCGTTGCACTGTTTTACAATCAAAAGTTACATCAAAATGAACATAGACCACATGATAGTCAAAAAAAAAATGTTAAATGGATATTATTTTAACTAATATTATTGCCATTATCGGCCAATATAGTGAAATGGTAGTTTTAGATAAGTTGGAGATTACTGAAACTATAATTTATATTTAGGGACGTATTATATGGAATTCTGTATTAGATTTATCCAGTCTGCACAAAGTTTGGTGGATGATTTCCGAAGTTTAATCTCAAGGGAAGTGTAGAAGTTAGTTCAGAACTTTGGCCTTGTGGGACATTACGTGTACACTTTCTAACAGGAGATAGTCCTATGGCATTAATGGTAAATCTATCTCTGATTAGCCAATACCAATCACTAGTCCAGTAAATCCAATTGTGGTTATAGAACATTGGACTAATTTCTCACCTCTGTGTCACAGGAGACGTGCCCTAGCATTAATGGTAAATCTATCTGTGATTAGCCAATACCAACCACTTCACTAGTACATCCAATTGTGGTTACAAATGGAATAATTTCTCACCTCTGTGTCATTCCACCACATATGCAGTCGGTAGTTACGGAGCACTGAATCATGCTCGTTGACGTGATCTAGCGCCAGCTTCACACTCGGCATCACGCCTCGACCTACAGCGGTTTTAGCATAGCTTTGGTACTTAGCTCTTAAGACTTAGCTATCATTTAATAATCTTACATTGTTAAAGCTATGTTCAGTAAAATACCAGCAACTAAAATGTTTCTATTTATAATAACTAGCTGTTTGATTTACTGCAATTTACTTTACTTATCTATTAGATACGCGATAGACAGCAACCATCTTTCAGTTTCTCAGGTTTTTGATATTCGAAACGTTAATTGTTTTCTATTTCATGTTAAGACAACTAGTGTGACTTTACGTATTTATCCAAATATATAAACAACGACCAACTCTTTGGTATAGTGACTAGCCAAAGTACCATTGGTGCTCTTTGGGTGTAGATCGATGCCGTAATAGCAAACGGCATGATGCTCTTTTGTGCCATCAATCGCCAATACTCATGTGCGTGCATATCGCGTATACTATTTACTAGTTAGGTACTTTATATTAATATAAATTAAAAGCAAAATTTGATTTTCTTATTTGTTTAAGCCGTTTCTGATCATGTCGGATTTGCAGACCCTTGGAATTATGAAAGTTGTGATACATACATATACAGTGTACTTAACATATGTCCTGAAAATTTGGCTATAAGTCTCCTGAAAGAAATGCCACCGCGGCTAAAATCCGGACATCATAATGGAAATAGAAATGTGTCATAAGATTTTGATGTCTTCTAATCTAAAATTAAGTGTTACTTTACACGACTTTATAAGGCTTGACCACTTTTATCACACTAAATAATAAGCTTACTATTTATCATGAAGCTACCAAGCATTGTTTTAAAAGCATTATCTAAAGATACCAGTGTTTGAATTCTCCACCCCCTTGCCAAAGGGGAAAAAGCCGGCGATGTAGACATCGGTGCGGCGGTTCAGGATGGCATCCAAGTTAGGCTTCTGAGGGACGCCGTTGGCGATGCCGAAGATTAGTAGAATTATGAGACTTTTCATTTTAACAGCTGTAAATAAAAATAATATGCAAGTCAAAATCAAAATCTAACTTATTGCCCTTTTGAATCGTCATTTAATAGACTATAAGTGGAGCTACCATAGTTCGAATACAGATTCTAATGAGAAGAACCGACAAGAAACTCAGTAGTTACTATTTTTCAACGTTTAAACTTACAGACAAAAGTTGATGAGCAAATTACAGACTAGAGATGTTTTGACATTCACTTGGTGGTCCTGCTTGAAGGTAGATTGAAGGAAACCACCCACTCATCACATATTCAACCACCAAGCAGAAATAATAATTATTATTATGTTCCGGATTGAAGGTTGAGTGAGCCAGTGTAGTTACAAGATCATTACATCTAAGTTCCCACGGTTAGTCGCATTAGTTATAGTCGAAGTTTCTTTGGTAACTTTAGGCGGTGGTACCTTTTACCAGCAGGTTACCAGAAACCAGTTCTTATAACAATTGAAAATAAAAATCTATCTCTTTTTAACTCTTCCGCTAAACAGCATTAAATACGATTGAAACTTATAAGCATTTTCGCATAACCATATTATTTGCACATCAGAAGGACACCTTCTGATAAAAATTCCATGAAATTTGCAACGTAACGTGACTTACTGGACCAAAGTCTCCGAAATGAGACTCTATTTTTTTCCAATTTTTCCTTTTGATATTTTTTTCGTCCTCGAGAACAATAATACTTTTCTCTTATCCAGAAATCAAGGCAATTCAAATAGAACTCAAATCATTTCCAATAAAGAGAATTTTAAACTATCAATATAATCATTAAAGCCTTACAAGAATTATTTTCCAAAATAGTTTTAATTATCCAACTAGTTTAAGCTTCTTAATCGTTAATAATCTTAATATAGAAAAATCAATCTCTAAGTAGCTTACCTGAAATGTATGTTTCTTTAATACGTTTATAAATAATAATCAATTTTATTTAACACAGATTATAAACCGTTTTTTCGTCACAAAATTATTAAACACGCAGAATTATTTTTACACAAAACTAAAACACACTTTATGGAAGTCATGACGCCTCACTGAAACCACCTTTTCAGACTTGTACAAGATTAAACTGCCTTACCACAAACGTCAAAGCAAAATGAACTATAACAAGTGTTATTAAAGCTCTTTATTGTATCATTCACAAAACTGATGTTATAATGTTTCTTACAAGAAAACGACGTAAAAACTAAAACTTAACAATTTAAAATCAATTTTATTCACATGTAAATAAGATTCAATTACGTTTGTCAGTTTTATTATATGAGCCTTAGTTGCGTGAATCGGATTGAGCAAATATACAAAATTAGGCTTTGCCGGGGCGAATCGATAGAGGGTGGGTTTTCAGTGTAGTGTTGTGCATTTGGCTGGGTACTTTATCGATACAATTATTATACAAATATAATTTTCAGAATTGATTCAACAACATTTTATGGTAACAAAACTTACGACTACTAGGTACGACAAATTAGTTATAGAATGATATATTGATGTGAGTTGACGGTAACTATTTTATGAATTATTTTATGTGAGAACAAGCCATTTTAATTTTGAAAACTCTTTTTGGTATTGGACGTATAGGCTTAGGCATATCATTGTTAAAATCGAAATTGATACAATGGAATTCTAACAAGATTATTTCGTTGTTAATTTGTCTGCCCATCGAGACTTTTTTCTATGTAAAATATCAGTCAAAAATAGTTGAAATTAATCTTGTAAGAAAATAAAAAAAACCAATGTATCGACACTTCACATCACATTAAAAACTTTTTCCGCGCTTGCGCAGTACTTAGTTGGAGGTTGTTCGTTGATTATAGTTTTATAAGAAGTAATAATAACACATAATATTTTTACGAACAAGTTTTTTTATAAATTAGCCTTACATTTAAAACATTTTACATGCATATACACCATTATTAGATTATTATAATGAAATATTGAAGTGCATTAAGATGTTTTTTAATATTTTTAGAAAAAAGCTTATTAAAAATAAGTCTAAACGATTATTAAGTTTAATTTAATATTATGAAAAAATATTTTGTGTGCATACAACAATCTTTAAATATATTGGGAAATAGTCCGCTAAGCTTAACCTAAATTACATCTCATTTCATAGAAAATAAGTTCTAAGTTTGTTTAGCAATTACGATAAAATATGACGTTTCCTTATAGTACCTTGCCATAGTTTGAAACCTGTTCCATTTTCACTAGATGACATTATCAAACAATATATAAATTCTCTATTACGATATATATTTTTATTTTAAAAAAAGACATATGATTCAAAAAAACATATATTGTACTTGTCGATTCGAATGCGGAAAAAGCAAAGCCTTAATAAGTTATTATGTTTTATATTATTCGATTTTTTGCGTTCCGATAAACGTAGTTGTAATGAAATTTGAAAAGTTCCACATATGCGGTGTGACGCTGACAACACCGTCAGGGATACGTGGCCCGTGGTTCTATGCGATTGATGTGTGTTGTTTATATTTTTTATTATCGAATTTCACCAAAAAATTGAAAAGAAGCCGTAAGTATACATTGCTTTACTTATTATCTATCACCTCGTATAAAAGTAGGACGTCGCATCATTGTTTATCTTCGCAAAATGAATAATCAAAAATGAGACAGCAGCTGTCAAATAATATCGGGATGAATTCTTTGCAATTTTCTAAAATATAAATGTTATTTGCATGTTTTCGTTTTTAAGTTAAATGCCTTTAAATAATATGTCTTAATTGGACTTAAACTCAGCACTTAGACACTATAGCTCAGTATGGTATAATCATCGATTATATTTGAATACGATTCGTGAATAAGTTTGTATTAAATTCGTTATTTTATCCTTTTATTCAATTACTGCATATTTTCAAACGAAGTTATTGGAAGTTTTAAAAGATAGAAGATAGAATTACGAGTCTAAACTGTACATGTAGCTACTTTTAATGTTATTGACCTATTTCTTTGATTATTATCAATTGCTTGTAATATTTGTTTTTATATGTCATAACAGTTGTATTTCAATTCATGATTATCTTTTAGTAATTTCCATATAAACAAATTTATCACAAATATCATATACTAAAATATCTTGCATTATTTTTATTAAAAAATATAACTAAAAAATTAATAATAAAGTTAATTGTTGTGTCATGTTAAAGCTACAATTTCATTTCAAAAGATTAAGTTTGTATATTCGATAAAGAGAATTGGTTTCACATAAAACTTGAAAGTGAACTTGCTTAGAGAAATTATTTTATAATTGGACCATGTTGTGCAGAATGTTCCGAATCACGGAAACATTAATTAATCTCTGTTAATAACATTGGAAATAGAGATAGTTTTAAAGTTATATATTTTTGTAGTAATTTTTACATTATTCAGTTTTCATAAATTGCTGTATTTTCAAAATTCATTTACATTTTGTGTAAAGTGATGAAACCTTTTGTAATTAAATTATTAATGTCTAAATTGGAATTTGTCAATAACATTTTACTATTTTTCCTTATACCGTTACAGTATTGCTCTCTAATCAATCAGTAACTTTTATTTTTCTTCATCCTTATTTTTCTTCTTTTTTTATCCTTATTATTCTGCAATCTTTGGCAAGAGCTCTTCAAAATGAGACCATAACCAATGTTTAATTTGCAGCCTTCGTCCCATAATCACTGGGACAAAAATCGGCTTATGCTTTTGAGATAGTCAATACATAATATTATTTCTGCCGGTTAGAAAATTACTGTCCAGCACTATCCATTTGTTCTAGCCTACGTCATTTAATTAATATTACAGAGTAGGCTAAAATCTCTGAAACTAACAATATGATTCATGATTTTTTATTTCAGTGGTAGAAAAGGTATTTCTCTCTACCATAGGTTACAAATTTTATAATATACTTTATTCATAAAATATACCCATGTTAATGCAGGGTGGCTGGCTATTTCATCTCATATTAAATTGTTTAAATAATATATGAGACAAACAAAAAAAAAAATAAAAACCCGCTGAGTTTCTTTCGCTGGTTCTTCTCAGGTCAGGGTATTTTCTTTTCCGAAACCGGTGGTAGTGTTTCAATTGACCATCAATAAGAAAGTGTAATGCTTCTATATTGAATAAAGTTATTTGAGTTTGAGTTTTGAATTTGGTGTGTTCCTCATTCAGTAATACTCTCTCAAACAATATGTCAAATCAAAGTTATGCATATTTATTATACCTAATTTTTAATTGTAATATTCATTAAAAGATAAAGAAATATATCATAATTTAGTATGGTTGGACTATACACATTTAATTAAATAAGTAAATGTTTAACTATATAATTATTGTATACTACATTGACATTAAGTCAAGATTCTGTTTTAACGATAAAGATGTCTTTTGTACATTTTTTTTGTATTGTATTTTATGCCAAGTCATTGGTGTAAAATAAAGAGTATTTATTTTTGTTGTAAACCTTATCAAATCCAATTTCCGTTCTTTAACAAAAATGTTTTCATCATTTGAAATATCAAATAACAATGTCAGTGTATTTACTGTTAATTTACTGATTACAAACCCCAAATTATTAGTTGATTATTCATATAGGATTTCTAAGGACCAATTGCCTTAAATAATACCCTAGGATAACCAAGAAATAAATACTAATTCAGATTTCCTTTTTTAGGTTGCTCTTATAATTCATTTTATGCTTAGACAAAGATATTAAGAGAAATGAATATTTGTATTTTTGTCCTCTATGCATTGATAAAACATTCATTCGATCATGATCTAAATTTGAAGAGTTCTTCTGTATTTGCTTCACTTATTCTCACAAAAGGCTCCTGACCCAAAAAAAGTGATATTAGTATTTTTGATCATATATATGTATATGTATTTTCAATATAAACATTCTATGTAGACCGTTATTCTCTGTCAAGATGGTTGCCTTATTTATCTTATATCAAATAATTAACGTTGACATTATTTCTTTTCAGATTGCTAGGCTTCGTTCATTATGATGAATCCACAGTACCTGCCCCCAGGGCAGAATAATAACGCACCAAATAATCCACTTGGCTTCCCACCAACATCTCAAGACTACAATGGTGTCCAAAATGCTAACATTTATAGCCAAATGCCACCTAATGGACCTCAGATGGATATGTCTCAAAAGATGCAGAACCTTAACATTAATGGACCACAAGGCCAATCCAATATCCCCACATCCCAATTACCACCTGGTCAATATCCTCCTTCAAACTTCCCACCAACTTCCAACTTCAGTGGTCAATTGCCACCTGGTATGAAGCCCCTAGGTCAGCAAAGCAGACCTCCAGTAAGCAGCGCTCCACAGCAATTTCCACCATCAATGAATCAAACCGTGCCTCATTCCTCTGCACCAGGTCAAGTACCTCAGCCGCAAAACTATGGTCAGCCACCAATGCAGCAGGCTCCACCTAACTCTCAACCCCAAGGACCACAGAGTTCTCAGCTTGGGCCTCCACCTTCCATGGCAAGGGGTGGACAACAGCAAATGTCTGGACCTCCCCAAGCGGGCTACCAAGGTCCGCCACCTTCAAGCCAACCTGGATCGCAACCACAACAAATGCGAGGTCCACCTCAACCTGGAATGCAACAGCCTAATTTATCTGGACCTGGTTTTTCACAAAACCGCGGACCACAAACTGGAGCTGGTCCAACTCAACAAGGACAAATGTCAGGCTTACCTCCACAACCAATGCCTGGACAGGGAACCCCATCAAGTCAACCTAGCTTTCAACAATCTGGTTTGACATCTAGTCATACTGGATTGCCTCCTCAACCTAGCATGACACAATCAAAATTATCTCAGCCAGGTCCACCTAGCTCACAAGGTGGTATGACCCATCAACCAGGTGATATACTTAGTCAACCTGGACCACCCAGTATTTCACAACAACCGATTGTAAGTCAACCTGGTATGCACTCTCAACCTAGACTACCACAGCATCCGGGAATGCCACCACAACCTGGAATGCAATTACAGCCTGGAATGCAATCACAACCTGGAATGCAATCACAACCTGGCTTGCCACCACAACCTGGTATGGGATCGCAATTTGGCATGCCACCTCAACCGGGTATGCCACCACAACCTGGAAAGCCACCTCAATCTAGCATGCCACCGCAACCTGGCATGCCACCGCAACCTGGCATGCCACCACAACCCGGTATGCCACCACAACCCGGTATGCCACCACAGCCCGGTATGCCACCACAGCCCGGTATGCCACCGCAACCTGGCATGCAGCAGCAACCTGGTATGCCACCACAGCCTGGAATGCCATCACACCTTAGTATGCAATCGCAACCAGGTATGCCAACACAACCTGGTATGCCTCCGCAACCTGGCATGCCACAGCAACCTGGTATGCCGCCACAGCCTGGTATGCCCCCGCAACCTGGTATGCCACCACAGCCTGGCATGCAACCGCAACCTGGTATGCCACCTCAGCCTGGTATGCCCCCACAACCAGGAATGCCCCCACAACCGTCTTCACAATATAATCAGTACCAAACAATGCCCGGCTTACCACATATGCCGCCACCACTGAGCCAGCAGAGACAGTTCCCGGCAGCCCCTGGCGCTCAGCCTGGATACAATGCCCAATATTCTGGTAAGTTCAATATATCGACGAAGCCATATCACAAATTCACAGATTTTTTTTATATTCTTAAATATTAATATTTACAGGTATGCCACCAATACCACCACAACAACAGCAGATGGGTGCACAAGGCTACCCGCCCTTCCCGGGCCAACAGCCAAGCTACAACCCGCAGTATCAGCAGCCGCCACAGAAGCGCCTGGACCCTGACCAGATGCCTAGCCCAGTAAGAGAAGTTTTATTCAAATTCATATTGTTGCTAACTTCACTACATTCAATACTTGATATAACGGGCAGAAAGATTTTAATGGTTCATCAATTTAATTTTTAAGTTATTTTAACTGTTCAGTCTCCTTGTATAAAGTGCAAGTTAAACCACTTAACAAAAGGTAAGTGGAAGTAAATAGTACTTAAGTTATCTTTATTAAGTTTCCAGGTTTTGGTAAACAAAATCAAAAAAACAATTTCAGTAAAATCTCAAACTCAAATTCCTTTATTCAATATAGAAGCATTACACTTACTTATTGTTTGTCAAATAAACACTACCACCGGTTCGGAAAAAGTAACACCCTGACCTGAGAAGAACCGGCGAAAGAAACTCAGCGGGTCTTTTTTTTGTTATTTTTTTTTTGTCAAATTAATAGGATACATAGTAGTATATGATTAGAAATAACCAGGAGGCGATCGTTTCATTCCCAAGGTGTGCTATCAAACATAAACTCGCTAATTGTATAGTAACCTTTTGCACACAAGCGTCCTTAACAATTTTTTTAAATTTGGCAACAGAAGCATTTTGAACGCTTTCTCGGATCGGATCGAACGGATCCTGTTGTAGAAGCGTATACATTGCCCCACAAAAAAGTTACTGACTCTATGCAGTCGAGTAACAGGAGTAACAAGATTGTGTTTGTTCCTTGTACCAATGTTATGAGAATTACATTTTCTCATAAAAACATTAATATTTTTCCGTACATACAGTACGGAAAAATATTAATGTTTTAACATTACAAAATATGTATTTACTTTTGATTCTTTATGATAGTCTTGAATTACATGTAAACTTACCACCGCTTCGGAAAGTGATTTCTGCCGAAAACAACCAGCAAGAAAGTCAGTCCTTAGTTTTATCCACCTTTTTAATTACATAGTTCGTCAGTAAACTAATTTTATCTTAGAAAACTTATTAATATCATGTTTTAAATAGTACTTATGTACTAATACAGTTTGTTGCCTTCATTACATAATGTTATTAACAATTTCATTCAAAATTGTAGCAAAATATTATATTGCAGATAATCTTATTCTAGATTTTTTGTTGTATGTATGTATATATTTTGTTATTAAAGTACTGTGTATTGTTTATGGTAGATCCAAGTTATGGCAGATGATCAGCAGAACCGTGGAGGAGTTTTTGTCACCAACGAGAAGGGTCTCGTCCCACCCCTGGTCACGACAGACTTTATTGTTGACGATAAGGGCAATGCCAGTGAGTATTAACTATTATTATTATTCCAGCGATTCGCCCCGGCGTCGCATGCCTGTAATGCTGATATTAAATGTGCTATAGACTTTTCGACATCAAATTTAAAATGTACACAAAAATATCAGTGTTTCTTTACTATATTGTTCATGTATTATATAAAAAAAACCTTCCTCTTGAATCATTCTTTCTATTTAATAAAACCGCATCAAAATCCGTTGCGTAGTTTTAAAGATTTAAGCATACATAAATATATAAGGACGGAGAAAGCGATTTTGGTTTATATTTTATTAAACATTTTTTGAGATGTTAGACACTGTTTATGTTTATAATTTCTTTGAAGTATTTCATTTTTGTTTACTTGTGTAAGTACTATTTTTTAACATTGACTTGCTGGACTCGACTTAGCTCACTTTGAATTCATTTACGAGAAAACTTCAAGGATTGTAGCTTTTGTCTTTAACTTCCCCTCAGAGTATGAAAGAAGATTGAAGTTCAAGTTAGCTCAGATAAAATCTTGATCCATCTATAATAATAATTTAATAATAATTTATTTATTTAAGACAATAACAGTCCACTTGTTAGTAACAATAGCAACTTAAAAACTATGCAAAAAAAAAACAATGACAAAAAATAAAAAAACATGAACACAAAATCAAAACAAAAGAATATCTATTTCATTAGCCTTACTTGACTCACCACTACGCCAATAAAATGCTCTAGCATTGGCTCGGCAAGCTTGGCACTGAATATCTTCAGACTTTTGTTATATATAACATTACATACATTATTTTAACTATAATTTATCATATAACATTTATAAAGTTAATTTATTAATGGTGTTATATAATTACAGGTCCGAGATACATAAGAAGTTCAATGTACAGTGTGCCCGTCACAGCTGATCTCTTGAAACAGACATCAATGCCATTCTGCTTAGTTGTAAGTATCAAGATTGTTTATCGATTTTGCACTTCCATAGTCACACTCTATAGGCTATTTGATAATACGAAAAATAAAGTGTCAATCATTGTAATCGGTATATATTATGAGTTTAAAAATGTTTATTTATACGAAAGTAGAAAATAATAAGTATTCTATTGAAAAATCCATAAATCAAAATGCATTTTTTTAAACGTTTGTCACGTGACACAAAACGCTCCTGATTGGTGGGTTTTATTGACGTCACTTGCTTGTTCACCTCGTTTGTAGGCAAATGTGTATGTGGATTATATGTGCCACAGATTACAATACAGGCAAGTGACGTCACCGACCACATTGCAGCGCCATATTGTCAAAATAGCACGCGCTATTTAAATGTAGAATTTTTAATTTGATATTTTTCGGCAAATAAGTAATAGAATTTAAAAAAAAAGAAGCTACTTTTACTGGGTTCCTGTGGATTGAATGGATTTAAAAAACCAGTCAAATAGCCTATTCTATTATATAGATAGTATTTATTCAGTAATAGTGTCATTGATTAATTTACAATGTTTGCAGATTTCACCAATGGCCGAGACAGTGGGTACGGAACAGGAGCCCCCGGTACTTGACTTTGCAGCCCTAACGGGCTCTCCGAACATGGGCCCAGTCAGATGCAGTCGTTGCAAGGCCTACATGTGTCCGAATATGAAGTTCATTGATGCTGGTAGACATTTCAAATGTGCTTTCTGTAAAGCAACAACGGAAGGTGAGTGATCTTATATTAAACTCCATATCATACTAGTTATCTGCCAGTGAAAGTCCCGTCAAAATCGGTCCAGCTGTTCCAGAGGTTAGCCGGAACAAACAGACAGACAGATAGATAGATAGAAAAAATTGTAAAAATGTTATTTTGGTATACATACTGTGTACATAATATGTACATATGCATTAAGTGAAAAAGGGCTTTTTCAATATTACAAACAGACACTCCAATTTTATTATCTGTATATAGATTAGTCTATAATTAAGTTAGACATAGTTCTAACAATTGTACGATAATTATTGATTTTGATTGCGTAACTAAGTGAAGATAATTAAATAATTAGCGGTCATTTTCAATGGTACAACACTATAGCGCACATGTTTGTGCTCTACCACAAGATATATGTCTATTAATTGACTCTGACCAACAGTTATGTTTATCAATATTGGTTTCTGTAGTAAAAAAATATATATCAAAAAATAAAAAATATACTTTATTCAAGTAGGCTTTTACTCTTACAAGGATTATCAAATTAAGTGAAGCTACTATCGGTTCGGAAAGTAGATTCTACCGAGAAGAACCGACAAGAAACTCACTATAGTTTGTTCGCGTTAAGAATGCAGTGAGTTGTCATTGTTTACCGGCTTTACTCCGCCCCCTGACCAATCAAATCTTTTTTAACAGCAGGGTGAAGGTTTATGCATATTTGTGTTAAAATTCCAACAAATTATATTTGTTTTAAAGACTAAGTATAATGAATTTAAAAAATACACATTAAAATAAAAAATCGGATCGGGGTGTTTAATCAACAAAATTCTTAACAATATATACAATCGTTTGCGAATTTTGCCATCGCGATGTAGAAATTTACATATTTTGACATAACGTCATTTAGTAGCTATAGGTTACATTAATTATTACGCGTACAGCTTGAATAAATTAAATATAAATATATAAATAAACAAAATTTAAATTATAAAAATAAAAATATCAGTTAATAATTAATTAAATGTGAACTTGACTTTGTAATCTGAAAAGATTTGATTGGTCAAAGGGGGCGGAGTCAGGCCGGTAAAGAATGACAACTCACTGCATTCTTAACGCGAACAGACCTAGTCTCTTTCAACATTTGAAAATACAGTCATGTTAGTTAAATACAATTATATATGAAATTTATATATCCTGCCTGGAAGACAACAAGTATTAATTCCACGCTCTTTAACAACAACAAAAACATCAGCCCGTAAATTTCCTTTCTGGGTTAATGCCCTTCCTCTCCCTTTGAGGAGAACGTTCGGAACATATTCCACCACGCTGCTTGGTGGAATACACATGTGGCAGGATTTCTATGAATTAAGACACATACAGGTTTGTTGAGTGTTGTATGTGGGTGAGTCGAGATGGCCCAGTGGTAAGAACGCGTGCATCTTAACCGATGATTTCGGGTTCAAACCCAGGCAAGCACCGCTGATTCATGTGCTTAATTTGTCTTTATAATTCATCTCGTGCTTAGCGGTGAAGGAAAACATCGTGAGGAAACCTGCATGTGACAAATTTCATAGAAATTCTGCCACATGTGTATTCCACCAACCCGCATTGGAACAGCGTGGTGGAATATGTTCCAAACCTTCTCCTCAAAGGGAGAGGAGGCCTTTAGCCCAGCAGTGGGAATTTACAGGCTGTTGTGTGTGTGTGTGTGTATGTGGGTATGTATCAGTGAGCATTCCGCAGTGCCGATGGAGTACACGCAGTACATCAACAGCATGCAGCAGTACGGGCGAGTGCCGGCCGAGATGGCGCTCGGCGCCTACGAGATCGTCGCCACCAAGGAGTACTGCCGGGTAACGACCATCTAGTGGCCACCATGACCATTCTTGACTGTTCTAGGGTTCATATAAAGCTCTTACTACTATTGTGTATTTACTTGCTGGTAGGGCTTTGTGCAAGCCCGTCTGGTTAGGTACCACCCACTGATCAGTTATTCTACCGCCAAATAACAGTACTCATTATTGTTGTGTTCCGGTTTGAAGGGTGAGTGAGCCAGTGTAACTACAGGCACAAGGGACATAACATCTTAGTTTCCAAGGTTGGTGGCGCATTGACGAAGTAAGGAATAGTTAATATTTCTTACAGCTTCATTGTCTATGGGTGATGGTGACCACTTACCATCAGGTGGCCCATATGCTCGTCCGCCAACCTATACCATAAAAAAAATCTAATATTACACATTGTGTGCCAGCCAGATAATTATGTTTATTTGATAATATAAAAGGTTTTATTGTATATAATGTCTTATTGCTTGTTTATATGGCAGAATCTATCTAAAATATAGTATTGTTTCTAATAAATGAACATTTCATTTTCCAGAATAACACCTTACCGAATCCTCCAGCGGTCGTCTTTGTTATAGATGTCTCGTACAACGCAATCAAAAACGGCTTAGTGCAGACAATTTGCGATAATATTTTGGACATTATTGAGGTATGTTACGTTTATGAATATTAATATTTATCACATGGTAAGGCTTTGCTAGCCCATCTGGAAAGGTAGTGGTACCTACCCAGCTTGGCTAACGACTTATTATACCGCCTAGCAATAAAATGTACTATTGTATAGTAGTACTAAGTATTACAATAAAATGTATTTTATCAAACCAGAATTACGTAGATTTTTTTTAAATATAACGCTTGTATGGGCCGACATAGTCCAATGGTTAGAACGCGAGCATCTTAACCTGCGGGTTGCGGATTCAAACCCAGGCAAGCACCACTGAATGTTCATGTGCTTAATTTGTTATTTAAGTAATTGTAGACGCTGAAGGAAAACGTCGTGAGGATCTAATTTCATAGAAATTCTACCAGACGTGTATTCCACCAACCTGCATTGGAACAGTGGCGGAATATGTTCCAAACCTTCTCCTTAAAATTTAATTTATTATTTTTGTCTCATAATTCAAATGGATGCAGTGTTATTAGTTTAATAGTAATAAATATTAAATTTATTTTAATTTATATGTTTGCTATAATTTATTAATTTTTGATTATTATATAAATAAGTACTACACTGCATTGATATATAATTGATATGAGAATGCCGTGTACACATGCATAGGAATGTAATCTAGCTCAAAATTGTGTTTTCGTAATTTTAATGTATGTTTTGATTGTATTCTATTTGTGTACCTATGAATAAATAAATGAATAAAATGGAGGAGGCCTTAGCCCGGCAGCGGAAAATTGGAAGGCTGTTGTTGTTGTATATACCAATAGTGTCCTTTGATCATATAATGTTAACATATTTTTATTGCAGGCGATGCCCAAGGATGAACAGACGGGCAAGAGTTGGACCCGAGTGGGTTTCATAACCTACAGCACAACTGTACACTTTTATAATATTAAGGTATGTACACATTACTTGAATTCTATCGTGAGTACGCCATATTGTAATTTTGAACTGATTTATAAGTGACATAGGTTATTTTTTAAATATTATACTACAATATTTACCTTTAATTGACATTTTTTTATGCTTTTTTCTGACATGTTTAATAATTGTTGTTCTATTTCAACTTATTTACCTCAATGATTCATATATCTAAACCTTCCCTATGATCTCTCTGCTTATTAGTGAACACCGCAATAAAATCCGTTCAGTAGTTTTGGAGTCTATTGCGAACATACAGACAGACAGATGCGGTGGGGAGGGGGACTTTGTTTTATAATATGTAGTGATACATTCTATATGTTACAATAACAGTAAGGTAGAGAGAGAGGCAGGCTAGGTGAAGCCGGAAGGGGAGAGAGGGGAGGGAGGATGGTAGAGATTTTTTTAAAAGGAAACTAGTTTCAATTATTCAAATCTACTTATGTATATTAATACTGCATAAACAAATCGCCATGGATCTATAGCCTTAGTTGTATAGAGAGCTAGTTTGAATCTCCTGACCTTTTGCGTTAATTTTGATCTCCCCTTAAAGAACAATCTGATATTTTAAAAGATATTGGTAAAGATTAGAAATATGTAGCTTCAAATTTGGGTCTTGTTATTATTTTTAAATTTGTCAAATCAATGCGGGTAGTTACACTTTAGCATCTTACTTTATTTTATTTCCAGGGCACACTGGCTCAACCACAAATGCTGTCAGTTGGTGACGTAGGCGACATGTTCGTACCCCTCCTAGAAGGCTTCCTCGAGAGACCAGAAGACAGCGGTCCAGTCCTGCAAGCTCTGCTGCAACAATTGCCAGTCATGTTTGAAAACAATAAAGAAACCGAGACAATATTACTACCAGCTGTTCAGGTAATTATTTCACATAGTATAATATATTGATGATCATCAATAATTTTGTATATGCACTAGAAGTAAGGATAAGCTTATAACGCCAAGTTTCCGACTCCGCAAAGTCAATTAATCTTTCTTGGGGCAAGGTATCCATTTCTATAATAAAATTCCACAGACATTTTTAACTTTGCCGTCTCGTAAATTCAAATCGTTTATAAAAAATACATTGGTGAAAAAGGCGTATTATTCGATACAAGATTTTGTAGATGATAAAAAAGCGTGGAATTAATACCTGTTGACTTCCAGGCAGGATATATTAATTTAATAATTGTATTAACTTAAAAATTAACTATAGTTCTTGCAATCTACGAGTGCGCGTCGCCCTTAGTTGTATGAGTGACCAATCTGTATACGCGTCAATGTAGGCGTAAAAGCGACCGTGCGTACGGTTAGCAACCAAAAATTCATTATTCAAAAATCAATAAATTAATTATGGATTTTACCTATTTTTATATTTTAAATATATTTTTTTTACTTATTTATTAGGAGTGGTCAAAATGAAAAATAAACAAAAGCGTTAAAATAACTATTAATTTACATTAATAATAATAAATAATTACAGGTAGAAAATTAAAATATACACAAAATAAAAAGTTCGTTCAGTTATTATTAATAACAAAATAACAACAACAACAATAGCCTGTAAATTCCCACTGCTGGGCTAAAGGCATCCTCTCCCTTTGAGGAGAAAGTTTTGGAACATATTCTACCACGCTGTTCCAATGCGGGTTGGTGGAATACACATGTGGCAGATTTTCTATGAAATTTGTCACAGGCACGTTTCCTCACGATGTTTTCCTTCACCGCTGAGCACGAGATGAATTATAAAGACAAATTAAGCACATGAATCAGCGATGCTTGCCTGGGCTCGAACCCGCAATCATCGGTTAAGATGCATGCATTCTAACCACTGGGCCATCTCGACTCCCACTGGGCCATCTCGAATAATAACAAAATAATTTAAATTATATTACTATTTTCATCAAACATTTCTATCCTATCGCTGTCATCATTTTCACTTTCATTGTCGCTGTCATCATCTTCACTTACATTTATAATAAACTGGAAATCATAGTCGAAATACTTCATATATTCTGTTTCAATTTTTTCAACGTGCTTGCATGTATTTCGCCAGGTGGTTTGGTCTATATTATTTATGCATTCATCTATTAAATTTTGAACAACGGTCATGGTTTGGCCTATATTTTTTGAGGCAATTTGGTTTTTTATAATACCCCATATATTTTAATCGGGTTAAGCTCTGGGTGATACGGAGGGAGTCTTAAGATTTCGAAACCTTTTTTTCTTATAAATTCATCTATTTTAAATGTTATAAAACGGTCCTTGTTCTTTTTAATTAGATCATACACTTCTACTTTTTTAAAACGATTATCAAATGAGATGCCATTCTCTGTCAGCCACTTTTGTATTTCCCCTTTACTGGAATTAGAGGTCGGTATTTTGCTGCTTCGAGTATTGTGATAAGAAGCGTTGTCCATAACAATAACTGACTTCTCAGGTAAGTTTGGCAATAACTTTTCATTAAGCCATTTTGTATAATTATCATGATTCATGTTTGAATGATAATCTCCTGATGTAGATGCAGCTTTGTAGACTAGCGAAGCATTAGGCACAAAACCGTCGCTGCTGCCTGCATGCACTACAATAAAGCGGCTTCCTGTGCTCAGTTTCTTTGAAAACTGTTTATTGCCTTTGGGGTCATTGTTTTGAGGCAACCAGGTGTTTTGCCGCACGTGAGAAGTCAAAACATATGTTTCGTCAGTGTATACTATAGGACGACCTTCCGAACGATACTGAAAGATCTTTTTTAAAAAATTTAATCGCCAAAGTTGAATTTCATGTCTTTCTTGTAATGCTTCTCTGTTGTTCCCAATTTTTCTCCATTTGTAGCCTAATTTCTTTAATATCGAACGTAATGTATTTAAGCATCCATCAAACCCAATCTTTTCTCTCAAAACTGATTGCAATTTTGATAATGTTAGTAATTGCTTTTCTACAATATGGAAATTTTGCACAGTAGTTCGAATGATTTCAAGATTCATGTTGTCTAAATTAAATTTAATATTTCTCTTACGTCGTTTTTTCGTAGGTGAAGTAAAACTTGCAGAAGTAGATGGCAGCTCTTTTTCTTCTTTCAAAATTGTAGTTACAGTTCGTTCACTAAACCCTGTAGCTTCAGCGGTACGTTTCCGTATATTAGCCAAAGGACTCAAATCGCAATGATCCATATTGTTCGCTTTCATAAAATTATACTCTCCTTGAAGAAAGTGGTACACGCGGGCAATAATGGCGCGTCCCTGCAAATAGTAGTAAAGTTACATATTGGTAACTACAAAAATATCAAAAAACAATTATAAAAATAAAAAAACTTACCTCGCTATGAATTATTTTACGTTTTCTTTCACATTTGAGGTTTGACATGCTGACCGTACTCCGTGAACAATAGTGACGCGGAAACAATAAAGACAAGTTACCCGAGTGAAGGCTCACTCGCTACTGATCGCTCTGTCGGTTACACACACTAACGCAATTATGTGTTTACGGTTACAAACACAAATAAAGGCCACGCGCGCTCGCAGATTGCAAGAACTATAACATGACTGTATTTTTTTAAATATTGTAAAAGAGTAACTACTGAGTTTCTTGCCGGTTCTTCTCGGTAGAATCTACTTTCCGAACCGGTGGTAGCTTCACTTAATTGATAAATGACGATTCAAAAGTGCTTGTAAAAGCCCACTTGAATAAAGTATACTTTGATTTTGATTTTATGTAGGGCTTCATAAACCAGATCTTATCAAATCAATCAATTCATTTCCCATCATATATTTATATGATCATAAATAGCTTACACCTCTCATGGTGTTTGATATTCTGTTAAGCGCTTATGGTTTTATGAGTTAAATAAATCAATCAAATTTTCCATTTAAAATGAATACTCTAAATTGACAACTTAAAGATAAAAAGAAAGCATAAAAAGCATGTTAAACAGTTATGATATAAATATAAAATGTAACAACACAACAAACAACAACAGCAGCCTGTAAATTCCCACTGCTGGGCTAAAGGCCTCCTCTCCCTTTGAGGAGAAGGTTTAGAACATATTCCACCGCGCTGTTCCAATGCGGGTTGGTGGAATACACATGTGGCAGAATTTCTATGAAATTTATCACATGCAGGTTACCTCACGATGTTTTCCTTCACCGCAGAGCACGAGATGAATTATAAAGACAAATTAAGCACATGAATCAGCGGTGTTTGCCTGGGTTAGAACCCGCAATCATCGGTTAAGATGCACGCGTTCTAACCACTGGGCCATCTCAGCTCTAAATTTCTTTACAATTAAAAGTAAAGTTTTTGTCTACCAAAGGGATTTTACAGGCTTTAAATTTACTTAACTATTTAATTACAGGCAGGTTTAGAAGCTCTCAAAGCAGCCGACACATCCGGTCAGCTTCTAGTGTTCCACACAAGTCTTCCAACTTTCAATGCTCCGGGGAAACTCATCAATAGGGAGGATAGGAAACTGCTCGGTACAGATAAGGAGAAACAGATATTATGTGAGTGTTTGTTGATGTTACATTTACTTAAGAACTATTGTCGATGTTCATATAAACGTGAATATTTTGTTATGAAGCCCTTTTTATTCGACTTGAGATATTTTCTTACTAAAAATCTGTTATGTGTTTGATATAAAGTAAGCTCTTTAATCAATAGTATTGAATTTTTTTTTTTTTAACAACAACAATACTGAGTACTGTTGTTTGGCGGTAGAATAATTGATGAGTGGGTGGTACCTACCCAGACGGACTTGCACAAAGCCCTACCACAAAGTAATAAAAGTAAATTAAGTTTTGAGACAATGCTATACGAAAGTGGATTCGGGATAATCCAAACGTATTCACGAAATGTATAATAGTTTAAGAACTGCCAAAGTAATATATTTCAGAAGTAGCAATTTTCATGTTATAAAAGTTGGCCACTAAGTACAATGGTATTTAGCCATTAAGTAAGTGTCAATAAATAATAATCTAACTTACTTACTCTCATTCGAAAGGAATACGAAATTTGGGTATATTTAGTCAATCAGTGATAATGATCCGTTCGTGTTTCCCACAGCGCCGCAGACGACGGCGTACAACGAGCTGGGCCAGGCGTGCTCGGCGGCCGGCGTCTGCGTGCAGCTCTACGTCTGCAACAACTCGTACGTGGACGCCGCCACGCTGGGCCAGCTGCCGCGCCTCACCGGCGGGCAGCTGCACAAGTACACGTACTTCACGGTGAGACACGCCCCCCCACACACCGCCCCCCCCCACCCGTGCGCGAACTAACTGAGACACACTCCCCCCCCACACACACACCGCGCCCCCCCCACCCGTGCACGCACTAACTGAGACACACTCCCCCCCACACACACACCGCGCCCCCCCCCACCCGTGCACGCACTAACTGAGACACACTCCCCCCCCCACACACACACACCGCGCCCCCCCCCACCCGTGCACGCACTAACTGAGACACACTCCCCCCCACACACACACCACGCCCCCCCCCCACCCGTGCACGCACTAACTGAGACACACTCCCCCCCACACACACACCGCGCCCCCCCCACCCGTGCACGGACTAACTGAGACACACTCCCCCCCCACACACACACCGCGCCCCCCCCACCCGTGCACGCACTAACTGAGACACACTCCCCCCCCACACACACGCAGCGCCCCCATTAACGCCCCGCGTGCGCAGGCCGACACGGACGGCGCGCGACTGGCGTGGGACGTGCGGCGCGCCGTGACGCGCGCGTGCGCGCACGACGCCGTCATGCGCGTGCGCACGTCGACCGGCGTGCGCGCCACCGACTTCTTCGGGCACTTCTTCATGTCCAACACGACGGACGTCGAGCTCGCTGCGATCGGTGAGAGCAATTCTTACTATACATAACAATATTAATTCGGTTTTGTTTTATTTTTGTATCGTAATAATATAACGAGCAAGAGGTACCGGATTTGTCGTAAACGTTTTTTCGGTCTGAATGCGAGATATGGAGTGCCTGTTAAAGCCTCACATTTTTATGTAAATATTAATAAAATAATATTTAAGTTTAAAATATTATATAATATAAAATAAGAATAAATAAGAATAACAGTATAAAATGTATGCAATAAAATAGAATGTCACAAAAACATGTCACGATTCATCCTGAATCGCGCTAGTGAAGTTGTCAACTGAATCTTCATATATGTCATGGGCGGTAAGCAACGGCAGCTCATTTCTGAATCGCGCAAGCGTTGTGTTCGCGGGAAAGTATATAAGGGTCGCCCTGTTTACATACTGAGGTTTTTCTTTCAAGTGTGAATAGAGTCAGTTTACCTTGCAACGGTTGTTTTACTGAGTGTAAGTAATCCCGTAGTTTAGGTGGCTTTTATTGGATGCGTGTCGAACAGTGCCGGATGCATCTAATGCTGCGACGTATAGTACGACACAACTTAGATGTCGCATCGGCAAAATTCGTAAAACCGATCGCATCCGAATTGAATACGCTATGCCAAATTATCAATATTTATTGCTCATGCGAATTTGATCTTTGCACAAACGTAATAACTTTTAATATCACATGACCTAATATATTCGTCAATTTGACGCGTCGATTTACATGCACTTGCTTTCTCTGACGCGTGAATCTGTAGCGAAGAATAGCGTCGAATGTTGCGAAAGGGAGCTATCTATGTCTATTGATTACATAAATCGACAGTAATCGGTTTTATTTTCATTCCATTGCATTTTCCGATGCTACATCTAATTTGTGTCATACTTCCAGACTCGGACAAGGCGATCGGCGTGGAGGTGAAGCACGACGACAAGCTGACTGGCGAGGAGGGCGTGTTCGTGCAGGCGGCGCTGCTGTACACGCACCGCAGCGGCCAGCGGCGCCTGCGCGTGCTCAACCTGGCGCTCGCGCTGGCGCAGCAGCTGGCCGACGTGTACCGCTCCGCCGACCTGGACACGTGCGTCAACTTCCTCACCAAGCAGGGTGAGTGTCCGCCGGTGCGCCCCCCGCGCGTGTGGGTGGGGAGAGCAGAGATGGCCCAGTGGTTAGAACGCGTGCATCTTAACCGATGATTGCGGGTTCAAACCCAGGCAAGCACCGCTGATTCATGTGCTTAATTTGTCTTTATAATTCATCTCGTGCTCAGCGGTGAAGGAAAACATCGTGAGGAAACCTGCATGTGACAAATTTAATAGAAATTCTGCCACATGTGTATTCCACCAACCCGCATTGGAACAGCGTGGTGGAATATGTTCCGAACCTTCTCCTTAAAGGGAGAGGAGGCCTTTAGCCCAGCAGTGGGAATTTACAGGCTGTTACTTTACTTTTTTACTGGTGTGGGGGCCCACTGACCGCGTCGTGTTGCAGCGGTGTGGGCGCTGCGCGAGGCGGGGCCCCGCGCCGTGCGCGAGGGGCTGACGGGCCGCTGTGCGCGCTCGCTGGCCGCCTACCGCCGCCATTGCGCCTCGCCTTCTTCCGCCGGACAGCTCGTGCTGCCCGAGTCAATGAAGCTGCTGCCGCTCTACACAAGCTGCATTCTGCGCTCGGACGCCGTCGCCGGAGGTGAGTGCGCACGTGACCGTATCTTAATTGACGACGATGGTCGAGTGGTGTGTACACCGGTCTTCATGGGTAAGCCACTCCGAGGTCCCGGGTTCGATTCCCGGCCGATTCGATGTAGATTAACATTAAATCAAAATCAAAATAAACTTTATTCAAGTAGGCTTTTATAAGCACTTTTGAATCGTCATTTTACAATTAAGTGAAGCTACCACCGGTTCGGAAGTAGATTCTACCGAGAAGAACCGGCAAGAAACTCAATAGTTACTCTTTTTTAACATTTAAAAAATACAACGTCATGTTAATTAAATACAATTATTTCAATTAATGTATCCTGCTTGGAAGTCAACAGGTATTAACTCCACGCTTTTTTATCATCTACAAAATCTTGTATCGAATAGTATGCTTTTTCTACCAATGTATTTTTAACAAACAATTTGAATTTACTAAACGGCAAAGTTAAAAATTTCTGCGGAATTTTATTATTAGTTTTCTATGTTGTCTTGGGTCTGGGTGTTTGTGGTATCGTTACTTCTGATTTCTATAACAAAAGTGATGACTACTTACATTGGGATCAGAGTAATGTTTGTGATGTCTCATATTGTCTCGTATTAGTTATCAGCTCCTTCATTCAGTTCGATTGCAAAGTGCGGCCTCGTTCGCAGGGCCCGACCTCACGTGCGACGACCGCTCGTGCGCCATGTACCGCGCGCTGACGGCCGACGTGTCGCAGTCGCTGGCCTACACGTACCCGCGCCTGCTGCCTCTGCACACGCTGCCCGCCGCGCCTCCGCAGCCTCTGCGCGCCTCCATCGACAAGATGACCGACCAGGGCGTCTACTTACTAGGTACCCTACCTCCCCGACTTATTCCAAATATGTGTAAGCTTTGTGTTAGTAGTTAGTAATTAATAGTTGAGTCGAGATGGCCCAGTGGTTCGAACGCGTGCATCTTAACCGATGATTGCGGGTTCAAACCCAGGCAAGCACCGCTGTTTCATGTGCTTAATTTGTCTTTATAATTCATCTCGTGCTCTGCGGTGAAGGAAAACATCGTGAGGAAACCTGCATGTGACAAATTTCATAGAAATTCTGCCACATGTGTATTCCACCAACCCGCATTGGAACAGCGTGGTGGAATATGTTCCAAACCTTCTCCTCAAAGGGAGAGGAGGCCTTTAGCCCAGCAGTGGGAATTTACAGGCTGTTGTTGTTGTTGTTGTTGTAGTTGAGTCGAAGGAGGTTTACTCAGTAAAAAAGATATTATATATTTTTTTAATGACATAAGAATTGTCAATTAATTTTAAAATATTGATTTAAGACATTCATGTTATAAAAGTATTTATTTTTATTAATTAATGTTCATTTGGTCTCTGTTGTTTAAAAATTAAAGCAAGAACATCGCAATTGTCGATTTATAAGGGTGATGGGTTTTTCAAATTAAGCAATTTGATTCATCTAAAATAGAGTTTAATTTTGTTAGTAACAAATAAATTTTACAATTAAAAAAAAATACAATAATAAAAGCTGAGTATTACAAACCTAAAATAGAGAATTTTACAGTTTCAATGTTTTTACATTCATCTGTTCTAAGGTAATCAAATCTATTTGAGAAGGAACGCCCTTGAACGCATTAGGTATTCGATACGGATGCTGTTTGGCTATCAGCAAGTTTAATGTTTGACGACCTCGATGGTCGAGTGGTGTGTACACCGGTTTTGAAGGGTACGCCACTCTGAGGTCCCGGGTTCGATTCCTGGCCCAGTCGATGTAGATTACCATTAGTTTTTTATGTTGTTTCGGGTACCGTTTGTGGTACCGTCATTACTTCTGATTACCATAACACAAGTGCCTCAGCTACTTACATTGGGATCAGAGTAATGTATGTGATGTTGTCTCATATTTATTTAAAAGTAAAAAAAGTAAAGTAAAGTAACAGCCTGTAAATTTCCCACTGCTGAGATAAGGCCTCCTCTTCCATTAAGGAGAGGGTTTGGAACATATTCCACCACGCTGTTCCAATGCGGGTTGGTGGAATGCACATGTGACAGAATTTCGATGAAATTAGACACATGCAGGTTTCCTCACGATGTTTTCCTTCACCGCCGAGCACGAGATGAATTATAAACACAATTAAGCACATATATATGTAGAGGTGCTTGCCTGGGTTTGAACCCGCAATCATCGGTTAAGATGCACGCGTTCTAACCACTGGGCCATCTCAGCTCGTTACTTCTGATTACTATAACACAAGTGCCTCAGCTACTTACATTGGTATCAGAGTAATGTATGTGATGTTGTCTCATATTTATTTATTTATTTAATTTAAGTATAAATTTTCGTGCGTTACAGAAAACGGTGTGCACATGCTGATCTGGGTGGGGTCGCAGGCACCGGCGGAGTTCGTGCGCGACGTGTTCGGCGCCAGCTCGGCGCAGCACGTGGAGGCGCGCGTGTGCGAGCTGCCCGAGCTGGACACGGAGGCCGGGCGCTCCGTGCGCGACCTCGTCAGCTCCGTGCGACGCCAGCGCCGAAGCGCCATGCGGGTGAGTCGACACGCGCACCTCGGAGTCGCGGCCGAGCGTGTGGAACCTCGGCACACTCGCTCGGTGACGTTCTTTATTTATGTTTAAAGTTATAGTTACTGATATAGACAAATATTTTTTGTTCAAATGGAATGTATATTATTCTTTGGAGTTGTGTAGAGCTACTCTTCACTTTAGCGGGCTTTATAATTTCATACTGGGACTTTTATACCTTGCAATTGTAGTTTGTATGGGTAAAAAAGTTTTAATTATACCTATTTAGAAAGGAATCCACTTCCCCTAAGTGACCGTACTTTGTAAATATAATTTGTAAATAAACAAGATAGCATGTATGCATGTTTCGTTATGCGTGTGCGTGTGCGTGCGTGTGCGTGCGTGCGTGCGTGTGCGTGCGTGCACGCTCTGAGGCGCCGTGTGTGCAGTTGTCGGTCGTGCGCGGCGGGCAGGCGCATGAGGGGCAGTTCCGCCGGCTTCTAGTCGAAGACCGAGGGGTCGACGGCTCGGACTCCTACGTGGAATTTCTGATGGCCACGCACAAGACTGTCCAGAAATTGCTGTAGGTTTGGTTCGCGGGTTTGTTACTCTGGGATTATATGCGCTTTGTCTGGGAACGAACACGACTGCGCGATCTAATTACTCGATTTTCATTAATTTTTATACCGCTCCGTGTATCCGATTTGAGTCTCATTATAAATACAGTGTCTTGCAGAAATGTACTAACCCAAAAAATCACTAATGAAGATGTTAAGATTTTTAAGATAAAATCATTGTTGAATCGTTATCATTTTTGTTATGCTTGTTATTTTAAAGATATAACGTTATTATGACTAAAATTTTAATAACTTTTATAAGTTCTCCTGTGGGTGGTGCATTTTCGCAAAACACAGTCTAAATGGCTTTGTGATTGAAGACTTCGTAAAAGTAAATAATCTCTGCTCAAGTCCGCTTGATCTTTATTCAAATACAAACTATGTCCTATATCCATATAGTATATACTTCGAACGTAAAAGCGAATTATAGCTGTGGCTTAATCAAAATAAAAGTAATATATTCTTGCTGACGCTACTTCTGGCTTCTGCCAACAAATTGTCTTTGGTAGTTGCCATTGTGACGTCACTTTGTAATAAAAAACCGCGTTTTGATCCGTCGTCGCATTTGTGTTCGTCCCGTTTGAGGGGAAAGTTTGGGCCAGATCGTAATCATTATTCGTAATGGTAATCAAAATTCATGACGTAATGAGTCAGATCATGGTAACTGCGTTTTTTATGGAATTGGCTTAAGGGAAATTCACCAAGAGACCATCAAATGGCTGGAGAGATTTGCACTACATATTATAAATAAAGTCTCCCAACACCGTCTGTATGTTCGCGATAAACTCCAAAACTACTAATCAGATTTTCATGCAGTTTTTACTAATAGACTGAGTTTCATAAGAAAGGTTGAAGTATATAATTTATTAAAGTTTTTGTGTTATTTACATAAGTTGAATTAGTACGACAATTGGTATAAATGTCGGGAAAAAGCAACCAAAATATATAAATAAGAGGTAAAAAAAAATAAAAAACTCATGTTCACCTCTGCGAAGCGAGGACGGACCGCTACTTTGAAAATATTCAGTATATGTTAGTCGTTGCTTATAATAGCGTTCCTTCGATATCATGCGATCTAAGTCATATAAATATAATTATATTTTTAAAACATATAGGCAGATTAATAAGTTTCTTAAATAACATTTAAATCGGAAGTGCACGAAATAGTTTATTGCCGGCTAATCTACGTTCAAAATTCCGCAGATATCTCGATCACAAAATATGTATACAATCAATGGATTGTATACATATTTTGTACATAAGCAATGGCTTAATTGTTATTCATACAAGTGTAAAAGAATTTATGTTTAGAAGAAGGCGGAAGGAAATAATGTCAATAACAACTTTGTCCTTGAATTGATAATCTGTGGTTTAAAAATGTCAATATTGACGAAATTGTTTGAAAATAAAATTAGTTTTTATTTAAGTAGAGTAATAGTGATTGTATTTATAAATCGAGATGATTGGTGTTAGGTATGTATACCCCCCTTTTTTTATAGTTCAGTGTATTAAGGATTTGATCTTGGTACCCCTCGATGTCCTTAAATTTAAGTCACTATCACTTCCGCGCTGCTATTTGTGCAGATTGGTATGTATACCCCCTAAATATACCAATATTTTAAAATTTTTGGTTGTCTATCTGTTTATTCGGGCTAATCTCAGGAATACCCGGACCGATTCTGAGGGGACTTTTACTGGCAGATAGCTTATGTAATAAGGAGTAAATCAGGCTACAACAATACTTTTTTTGTTCCATTTAAACGCTGACATAGTCGCGGGAACAGCTTATATAATAAAACATTACATAACTATTAATTAAGACCAATTGCTAATAGAATAGAACATGTAAAATTAACGTTTGCGTATATGTATCCTCCTTCAATAGCTATTTATCAATGATTTGAACTGTGGTTATATTCATAATGGTCATAAGTATTAATATAATTAATATTATTTACAGAGTTGTTGAATTGTTGTAAATAAATCAGTTTGAAATTTTGTGTTGGTGATGGGTTGGAGTGTTAAAAAAATGTGCATGATTCATTTAATATGATATGCTTATCTTTTCATATGTATAAATGTTTGGAACATTTCTATCTATCATTATCATTTGGGTGTAATTTTTCGGTTTTATTGTTTTTGTATTTTATTTATTATAAATCACTGTTAAGTACACTTTAATTATATGTTTTTTTTTATATATAATTTATACTTGACTATTCTCTGAGATTAGCCGTTGTGACCATATAAAAAATATAATCGTATTTGATTCAATCTTTAATATTACTAAAATAAGTACTCCCATATTTAATAGGCTATTTGATTGGTTTTTAAAATCCATTTTATATTATTTAGTAGAGGTTAAGGAACCCACTAAAAGTCGTTTTTTTTTTATTTCTACTACATATTTGCCGAAAAATATATTAAAAATTCCATATTTAACTAGCGCGCCAAAACGCTACTTGCACAATATGGCGCTGCAATAGGGTCGGTGACGTCACTTTCCTGTATTTTAATATGTGGTACATATGTGACTTTACCATAAGCCCGGCCAGTCAGGAGCGTTTTGTGTCACGTGACAAACGTTTGAAAAAGTGCATTTTTATTTATGGATTTTTGAATAAATTAAGTATTATTTTCAACTTTTGTTGATAAATAACCATTTTTAAATTTATAATATATACTGATTACAGTAATTGACCCTTTTTTTCGCATTGTCAAATAGCCTATCGTATTAGTTTAATTACACAGTAACAAAAAGAAATCTGTGTATAATCAGATATAATCTTGTTATTCTTGTATACGCAGTTTTATACTTCGTCATGTCTGAAATGTTGAATATTGTTTCAGTTAACGGTAATGCGCCAACACGACAAGTTGGAGACGGTGCTACGTCACTTCCTTGTGGAAGACCGCGGCGTGGACGGCAGCTCCTCATACGTGGACTACCTGTGCCACATACACAAGGAGATCAGGTCGCTGCTATAGCACGACTGACTCGAGACCACAATGTTTAACGACTTTTATACGCGCTTCCTCCAACTCCTCACAGATATATAAGCTGATTGGCTAACGCGGGGTCACGTGTTCTATAATTCATTTGACACATTTGCCAGGTATGGTAAGTGATATCATGATCATATAACGCGTGCGAATAAAGCGAAGTTTTATAAGTGGCTGACGGTGACTGTACTTATCCAGTTGGTACGGCTAGCAAAACATGTAATATTATTTATTTGTAACCTATATTAATTATGCGATGAGATTATTTAATTGGTGCTTGTTTTTACGCTATTGAATTAGGTTATGTAAATAAATAAAATTGATTGATTATAATACAGTAAGTATATCTTTTATTTCGAAATTTAAACTGATTTGTGTTTTTGAACTGTTTTCCTAACCGTACAGAGAACAAAAGAGATGCATATAGTGTTCGAGTGAAATGGCATGAGATTGGCCCCATTCTTAAACCTTTTCTCTATTAGCACGGGTTTGACCGTAATGACGTCACCTAATCTGTTAAGTCTCTTGTTTGTATACACTCATAAAATTATTAAAACTGTCTACAGCCAAGAAAATGTGTCGGAAAATCTTGTTTAATTGTATGCAAAAAGACTGCATCGAATAGTCTGATATTAAGTTGGTGTATGAGCACTGTGTGTGCACGGAACATAAAAGCGCCTACGTCCTCGGTTGTAATAGAAATAGTTTTATGTAATAAATGTGATTTTACAGTTGATATTCGTTTATATTTGTGTATAAAGACGTACATTGATTTTATATCTGTCCTTTTCTAGCTTATGAAGTTAGATTGAGATGGATATTTTGTTGTTTTGTTGACGAATAAATTACTCTGATTCAAAGATCAAAAATTTGTTACATTATTATTATTATTATTTTCCGAAAACAATTCGCAATATAATTGTGCTTATAATCGTTTGTGGTGTTGGAATTATTATTTAGATTTTAACATTTATCAAATAAAATCTTTTTAAATACCTCGACGACGACGACCTCCGTGGTACGCCACTCCGAGGTCCCAGGTTCGATTCCCGGCCGAATCGATGTAGATTACCTTTAGTTTTCTATGTTGTCTTGGTCTTTTTTGTGGTACCGTCGTTACTTCTGCTTTTCCATAACACAAGCTATAGCTACTTACATTGGGATCGGAGTAATGTATGTTATGTTGTCCAATATTTATAATAATTGATTTATTAAACAATAAAATCGACTTCAACTTTAATTACAAGTATTATCGTAAAGCCTGTGAAACGAAGTACTGTCTCTACCGCCGTTTGCCAAAAGATAAGAATAAATTTATAATATTTTAAAGTTCCAAGTGTACTTTTAGCGTATTTATAAAGTCGTTAAACATTGTCAACGCGTCGTCGTGACGACACCTAACTTGTTATAATAATTCCGTATTGTGTGAGTTATATATGTGGATAATATATTATATTATTTTATATCATGTACGTTGAGGTATGTTATACGGGCTGTTGATAAAATTAATTATATAAGTGTTAGTAAGTACGTCTAGTCTCCAGTTTTTGAATTCGATTCAATTGTTTTGTCATTCATCTGATCGCTGATTGGTTGATATGTACCGATGACAAAATAAACGACCAATCAGCGTTGAGTATTTTCTTTTATTTTGATAGCCTAAGAAACTGGTGATGTTTCATAAACATATTATACTTGATAGTTAAGGTGACTTAAAACCAAGTAGTAATCTGTATGAAAGACGTATATAAGACCTTATTTACAAACTAATAGTTGATTTGATGTTTGTATGTGTGGATGAAATCTTACAGTTGAATTAAAACCAATTCTACTGAAAATCAAAATATACTTTATTCAAGTGGGCTTTTACAAGCACTTTTGAACCGTCATTTAACAATTAAGTGAAGCTACCACCGGTTCGGAATGTAGATTCTACCGAAAATAACCGGCCAGAAACTCAGTAGTTACTCTTTTAAACATTAAAAAAAACAATCGTGTTAGTTAATTACAATCAAATGCATGTAATATATCGTATAATGATTGAGGTTACATTTGTAGATCATTTTTGGTACTGGTGACAAAACAATATACTAAATAAGTAATTTAGGGTTGTGTGACGCTTTTAATATCAATAATGAAACATCTAAGATATATCTATCTCTCTCACACAACCATAACTTAAATGTAATATATTTTATTGATAGCCTCTGTAATGATAAGGACCTAATATTATACGAGGATTGAATAGTTTTGAACTTCAATGTACATTATCTAGAATAAATAAATATATATTTGCAAGTGTCAAATTATCTAAGAACAATAAATATTGTGAATGATGCAGTTGGTTATGAAATTTCAAACTGTTTGAACGACCAAGATGTATAAGATTATATAGAAAACTTAATTTATATTATATTTTTCTATTATGATAATTTAATTCAGACAAAATTTCCTTCGTATAAGTATATTCACACCGCTATGATTTTATGTTATTTTGAAAAATTATGTATCACTGTTTATTTTTATTGTTCTACGCAATAAGTATATGAAGATTAGTCCGTTAGTATGTATGTATACTTAGTCTTAATTATATAGTTAACTGATTTGATTGTAACGGAGTGTAAATAAATATATTGGCATTATTGATATGGTCGTTTTCTTTTAGCAATGTGTGATTTTTGTGGAAGCTATTTATATGGTCAAGGGTACTAACGCTTAAGCATTCGTTTTTTAATTGCTAGTGCAATTTCAGTAGTTCGGGATGGCCAAAATAATATTATCGTTTTACAATGAAGCTCCCATCTCTCTATCTTTTGTTAGAATGCCACGCTATCGTCCAATTGTTTTCTAATGAGAGCTCCATCATATTTAAAATAAGAAATAGTGTTACATGCCGGTATTATTTGCTATGCCATATTAAATAATATTAATTACAGTTTTACAAATTATTGATCATAATTTATCAATAATTTGTAACAATTATAATAATAATTGTACATAATGAAGTAAATTCAATAGCCCCCTCTATATTCATAATATGACTGTTTTGCATTACAACAAAACAGGTATCATATGTTGGAGAAAACACAGCAATGAAATGAAGAAGCAGTCCTTATGATTCTGTATACTTTCTTACTACCATAGATAATTAATCTAAAATACCTTCTATTTCTGGCACCAGAGGGCGCCATAAGTACTTTTCCCGCCATTGTAGCTGTTAAGCGTCATTGCAGTCTTCATCATCAGCAAGCTCCTTGTATCATTGCTGTGTTTTCTCCAACATATAATACCTGTTTTGTTGTAATGCAAAACAGTCATATTATATGCCTCCGAAAACACAGCAATGAAATGAAGACCTGTTTGATATCTGCTGGTGATCAAAAATAACAAACCACAAGAATGCAAAAATGAAAGCAAATTGTTAAAATAGGTCTTTATACTCCTCCAATTACCTCTCTCTAGTATCTCTTGAACTGGTCTATTGTCCAACCATCCCCGAGAAGCTACTGCTGATCTTATGCTACCTGGAGAAGCATCAATCTTGGCTAATCTAAATCCTGACCTTATCCATCCTGCAATCATTGTCTTAGATGCAGGTCTAACAACTCCAGATAATGAGATAAAAAGTGATTCAACTGTTTTATCTTGGTCCCGTCTTGACTTTGAGATCTCAATCAATTTTTTTATATGAGTAACTGGGCAAATCTTTGGTTCTTGATGCCTTATTAGAAGCCAGCCTGATTGCCTATGAATGCTTGTATCCGTTTTTGAACCAAATCTAGGCCAGAATGTAATAGTATGGTCAGTTTCTACAAACCCTTGGTCACTGAGTTCTAGCAGGGTCAGATCATGGAGCCTTCGACCCGAGGCAAGTAAAAGGATAAGTGCTGTTCGTCTGCTTTGTTCAAACAAAGAGTTGGTAACCTTAGATGTCTTTAACCACTCCAACAGTATATTAACGTCCCACACAGGGGATTTAGCCTTTAAAACTTGATTAATAAAGAAGTTCTTTGATAAGCTTTCTGTTGCTGCACAGTATGTTGCCACAGCGGACTTATGTAATAAAATTGTACTGTATGCAAACTTTTCCTGAAAATACAAATTATCCAGAAATCTGGCTACATCCTTACCCTCAGGTCTCTTACTTTGCACATTATGTATTCTACTCCAACGTAGCCACCTCTTTAACGGTGCACTATAGGTATTTAAAGTAGCTGGACGCCAGCTCTTACTTAACAAAAGTCGTTACTCGTTACTCCATTCGGTTATCTGATCCTCCCACCCATAATCTTCCAAGCCTGAAGCTTTAATCTGTCCACTTGAGGTGGGCTGATCCCTGTTGTCCAGTCTATTAAAACTCTCTGGAGATTCTCTATTTGCAGAGGAGGAGCTACTGCGCGGGATTGCAGGTCCGGGAACCAAAAGCATTGGGTCCACTGGGGCACTACTACATAGTATATCCCCGCTGCGCTGTTGAGATGTGCTAAGACTCTGGGTATCATGTTTGGAGGTGGGAATACTCATGCTGTTTGAAAGATCCACTTTTGGCTGAAGGCGTCGCAAAAAAGAGCCGAGCCATCTCTTGAGTTTAGAGTCACATACTTTGGTACAACAGCGGTCTCTTTTGATGCAAACAGATCTACCTCTGGAATCCCCCAAAGGTCAAATATTCTCTTTGTGGCTGGTGGCAGCAGATGCCACTCTGGTATTGGTCTTCCTCTTGACAAGCGATCTGCAATGCCGTTTAGGTTTCCTGGCAAGTAGAATGCTGTCATCTGTATATTGAGCTGACAAGTCAGTTCCAGAAACCTGGTTGTTAGTCCTAATAGGTTTATTGATCGGGTTCCGCCCTGGTTCCGGATGTACGCTACTAGGGTTTTGTTGTCCGATTACATTCCAGAATGTGTGCATTTTGTAACCGTGAACTCTGAGACTTGATCACTGCAAAGACGTGGAGTGCCAGTTTCTTTGGCTTGGAGCCCACCTTCCTGACAGATACTGATCGTTTAGACTCGCTCCCCAGCCCGCGTCTGTGGTTAAGAAATGAGTTACCTGTCTCTTTTCTAGTGAAGTTGAACTGCTCTCTACTGCATCCAACCACCACCTCAAGTTTTCTCGCACACTGGGAGTCAATACTCTCTTTGGGCCTTTCCCAATAAACTTTTTTAGAAAGAGTTGTAACCTCCGGCAGTGGAGTCGGCCCTGAGGATTCGCGTGGTTGGCAAAGTTTAACATGCCCAATATCTCTCTTAACGAGCAGCTGTCTCGGCGCAACATGCCTCTCAGGCAGTTTTTTATACTTACAAATTTTTGAGTTGGTAAGGCTATTGTCCGTTTTTCAGTGTCCCAGATTAGACCTAAGTACTCCAGCCTTTGTGTGGGATTAGTAATGGATTTCTTGTAATTTATCCACCATCCCAAGGACTCCAAGATAGCCAGTGTTTCCGCAACCTGTGCCAATAGCTTGGATCTGTCCTGACAGGCCAGTAAAAAATCGTCCAGGTACACAATGAGACGTATACCTCGGCCACCTCTGAGGACCTCGGCCACCCAGTTTGAGACTGCTGCAAACGTACGGGGCGCTGAGGACAGGCCGAAAGGTAATGCTGTCAACTGGAGGAACTCGTCCTTGTATATGACACGCAAAAATCTTCTGTGTGTCTCCGCGATACACAGATGAAAATACGCCTGGTGGATATCGATCTTGGCTAACCAGTCGTCCCCCTGAAGGAATTCTATCACATCTACTTGTGCTATTAAATGGAAATGTCTCGTTGCTACATATGAGTTCAGAGCTCTGAGGTCGAAAATTGGGCGCAGTCCAACATCTGATTTCCTGACTAGGAACATCTTTGAATAGAAACCCGGGTCTATAGTTGAAGGTTTTTCTAATACACCCTTGTTCTTCAATTCTTCTATCATTTGAGTCGTTTCTGGGGAAACTTTGGTTGCTAGACATTCCAAAAAATTACTGGTAGGGTATTTCAGAGAAGGCTTCTTCCTGAAAGGTAAGCGGTGATTTGCTATTGACCTTAAAATAAACTGAGTTGCCCCTAGTGCCAACCATTTCTCTATGGAAAATCTTAGGCAACCGTTAGTGAGTCAATTTTCTTTAGATTTAGGATTTGATCCCTCTGTATTAGATCGATGTTGACGAAAGGACCGACTCTTCTGTTGCACTGAATGTTTGAATTTCCTATCAAACTTCTTGTTTTTATATTAATTGCTAACCTTCATATTCTGAAAAATATGTTCTCCCCGCTCTGGGTTCTTCCTCTGGTTATTGAAGGCTAAGGTTACTCTCGTAACACTAGTTATTTTTTATTAGAAAATTAATATCGATATTTTGGGGATGTATCATTTATCACTAATCTATCCTTGTCTGAAAAATTATTGGGAATTAGCCCAATGGGATACATTTCCGTCTTTGTGGAAGAGGTTTTAAGCAAATGACAACACTTGGCTCCAATGTAGAATTTAATTTAAATTATTTATTTATTAACAAGGAAAACATCGTGAGGACAACTAGAAGTGTTTGCTTTCGTTCATAACTGAACACGAAATTGATTATAAGCACAAATTTCGAATTTTGAGACCGACAGCGCAAATGCTGACATAAAATTTGTCAATTCAGATGTCCCATAGGATAGAACGCGTGCATCTTAATCGATGATTTCGGGCTCAAACCCAGGCCAGCACCACTATATATATGTATGTGCTTAATTTGTGTTCATAATTCACCTCGTGCTCGGCGATGAAGGAAAACATCGTGAGCACTGCATGTGTCTAATTTCATCGAAATTCTGCAACATGTGCATTCCACCAATCCGCATTGGAACAGCGTGCTGGAATATGTTCCAAAGAAGAGTCCTTAATAAAAGAGGAGGCCTAAGCCCAGCAGTGGGTTATTTATAGGCTGTTAATTTACATTACTTTAGATATCCCATAAGGCTGCTATCACATACTATTTCTTCTATTAGTGATTTGCAAATGTGCAATATTCAAGGTGACCTATCACCCAAAACTATACAAGGCGCAAATATTGGCTCCACATGAAGTATTGCTCTCAACTTTGGGCGAGAGTATCCCAGTACCAACTTCTTCCATTTGACTGTAATTAACGTAGAGTGGCTTGAATAAAATAAAAATATTGATTCCTTTTCAGACCATTGTCAATATGTCAAACGAAAATGATATCCATACAAAACAGTTTATTCCATGCGATTTAACCCTTATTCAAATAAAGGTATGTATATTAGACTTTGGAGGAGGGCGCCACTACGACACTGTCAACATCGTACTCGTTATAAAAAATTAATTAAAATTATTTAAGTGCTCCAAAACAAATTGATACGTTCAAAACATAAAACCAGTGCATATAATACATCGATCAATATATAAATCACAGTGCATATTCAACGAACTTTTATCAAAAGTGCATAAAAACATTATATCTAGTGCCATTAGAAAATCGTCAAGATACCAAGACCCATATCATAATTCGAGTGCGAAGTAATAATGGAACATGTGTACGACAGGACTGAAACTTGAACTACATTAAAACAGTGCGTAATCCTAAAGTATCAACAATAACCTCAAAAGTGCTTAATAATCATCATAACAATTCCTTTGTTCTAAATCATCGATTTCCACCAGCGCCATCTATTGCGATCCATCAGAACTTCCTAACCAGGTCCAAGTACGACGCGCACTCCGTTATCTCACAGCGCTTACACAATTCGATCGCCAATATACAAAGAAGTACTTGCCCGTCCTAATAGAGGGCGCGAAGTGTATTGTAAACAGAAATGGAGGAATTAAAAATTATGTTAATCAGCATGCAGCAAGATATAAAGCAACAAAAACAAGATATGTTAGAAATGAAAAAGGATATTAAGGATACAATAATCAACAGCCTCAGTGAGAAGTTCAATAATTTAGAATCGAAAAACGAGCTTTTGGAGAAAAAAATAGAAGAGCAATCAAATAAAATTAACAACCTAGAAAGACAATCTCGATTCAGAAATCTAGTAGTTTCTAGCGTAGAAGAGATAGAGAAATCTTACGATGAACTGGAAAAACTGGTAATAAATATAATAAATAAACACATAAAAATTTCATGCGACACTTACAACATAGAGACAGTTAGAAGGCTGGGTAAAAAGGGAGTTAAAGTTAGACCGATAGTAATAACACTTCAACACCTTAGGTTTTAAAATAAAAATTAAAAAAAATAAACACAACCTTCAAAATACTTCCTATTACTTAAAAGAAGACTACCCAATTGAAGTTCTAATTAAACGTAAAGAGCTACAAATACAACTACAGAAAGAAAAGGATGCAGGAAACACCGCTTTTATAAAATATGATAAAATTATAGTATTGAACAACAAAAAACCCCAACAAAAGCCATCAAGCAAAAGAAACCTATCAGAATCCCCAGAGACGCTCCACCCTAACAACCAAAATACTCTGTATTCTAATAAAAACCCACTCAAGAAAAATAAAGGGGTATTGACGAACTATATAATACAAAAGCCTAAACTAACCCTCGCTCAGAAAGAACCAGCTCAACGCCAATCGATGACCTCAGACCAAAACACAGAATAGCAATTAAAATCGGGCCCTTTTCCAACCTCTTATCTCCCAGCACGGCCGGTCACCGCGGGAGAGTTCGACCAAAACCCCCCAAGAACACTTATCAAAACTAAAAATACAATCTACATTTGCACCCTCAACGTAAGATCATTATCTTCTGATCATAAATATATTGAGCTCAAAGCTGCACTTGAAGATATTAAACATGATATAGTAGGATTAAGCGAAGTTCGCCGCCTAGGAGAAAAGACGATCGAAGACGATGATTACATTTTCTACTACATTGGCCATACAAAGGGACTATACGGAGTAGGTTTTCTAGTAAAGAAGAAATACAAAGATAACGTCACGAAATTTACTGGGATTTCCGAAAGAGTATGCGTACTGGAAATCAGAATAGAAAATCTGTGTATTGCGGTAATCCAAGCACACGCCCCCACTGAAAATTCACCACATGAAGAAATTGCCAATTTTTACGAGGACTTAGCGAAAGCTCACGATTCCACACCTACTGAGTACATTTTTTCAATAGGCGATTTCAATGCTCAAATTGGAATTCCAGAAAAATGCGAACGTTCTGTAACAGGAGAGTACGGCTACGGCACCAGAAGCGCTCGAGGTACGAGACTGATTCATTACGCGCAAGAACACAACCTAAAAATTATAAATACAATGTTCAATCTAAAACCAAAAAACCGCTGGACATGGATTTCCCCAGATAAAAACACAAAAAATGAAATAGATTACATCATGGCCACAAAACACCGCATGATTTCTAAATATGAAGTACTACCATCTTTCTCCTTCGGATCGGATCACAGACTACTAAGAGCAACAATACACTTAAATGCAACAAAGAAATGTAGGCGAAATTTCTCTAGTATATCCACTAAGCTAAAAACGCCAGCAGAGCAAGAAATATACCTTACAAACCTCTATGGCTTTATACCACAACTTATAGAGCATCAACCTAATTATAACGTGGAGGAGTTCTACCAACAAATCACGCACTACATGAAGCTAAGTCTAAAAAACATTAAAGGAACACACAAGAACAAAATCCTATCGGCGAGAGCGCTAGAGCTTATGAAGGAAAGAAGCGAACTACAAAATAAGCCCAAGTTAAGCAAAACCGACAAAGAAAAGCTAAAAAATTTATACAAAAATACCAATAAAGAAATAAAAAGGTGCTACGCTACATACATAACAACAACTATACATAAACACCTCAATAACTCTAGATCCGCCAAAAAAGCTTACAAAGAGTTGAATCAATTTAAAACATGGGTCCCTTTCCTCAAGTCTGGCAACAGTAAATGCAACTCTCGCACGGAAATCATAAACGCTGCTACTGACTTCTACGCTGATCTATATAGTAAGCCAGAATCACAAAATCAAAACATGGTTTCTTATAGCCACACGGTTACCTCTACAATAAATCAGTTTACAGAATATGAAATATTGAAACAATTAACGAGACTTAAACCAGACAAAAGCCCAGGACCAGATGGAATCACCAACGAATGTATCAAGGTCGCGAAGACCCTTCTACTGTCACCAATAACTATCCTTTGGAATAAAATACTGAAAGAAGAAGTTGTGCCACATGAATGGATGACATCAGAAATTATATTACTATACAAAAAAGGCGACCCAGCTGATATAGGAAACTATCGTCCTATAAGTCTGATGTCTTGTTTCTACAAACTTTTCGCATCTTGCCTACTTGAAAGGATAGCTCCAGCCATCGATGCCCACCAACCGATCGAACAAGCCGGTTTCAGAAGCGGCTTCAGCACGATAGATCATATCCAAGTGGTTGACCAGGTGATAGAAAAATATATAGAGTTTAATAAACCCCTATATTTGGCTTTCATCGACTACAAAAAAGCTTTTGACTCAATTTCCCACGAGAGTATCTGGGAGTCGTTGAAAGCACTAAATGTAAATGAAAAGTACATCAATATCCTCAAAAATATTTACTCTAACAGCACAAGTCGAGTTAAACTGGATAGAGTGGGCGAAATAATCAACATAAAAAGAGGCGTCCGGCAAGGAGACCCGATCTCACCAAAATTATTCATAGCCGTCTTGCAACACATAATGGGAGAGCTGTCATGGTACAATAAAGGTATTAATATAAATGGAAAATACTTAAGTCATCTCAGATTTGCCGACGACATAATTCTACTATCAGAATCCCCTCAACAACTAAACAAAATGGTAAACGAATTGAATCAGGCTAGTATAAAAACTGGTTTGGAAATGAATCTGGAAAAAACTAAAATTATGTCTAACCGCAGCGCAATGCCCATCTCAATAAATAGCACCTCTCTCGAGTTCGTCGACCGCTACACATACTTAGGAAAGCAAATCTCCTTTAGTAAAGAAAGAAACACCGAAGAACTAAATCGAAGAGTGGCGATTACCTGGAACAGGTTCTGGCACCATAAGGAAATATTAAAATCTCAACTTCCACTACCGATCAAGAAAATAGTCATGGATACAGGACTGCTACCCAGCCTTACCTATGGTTGCCAAACCTGGACCTTTGACCTCAAAACTAGGAACAAAATCAAAACTACTCAGAGAAGAATGGAGAGAAGCTGCCTAGGTATAAAATTGAAGGATAAGGTAAAGAACGTCGACATTAGGAAGAAGACCAAAGTATGCGATGCCTTAACTTTCGCAATGAAGGCTAAATGGAAGTGGGCTGGCCACTTAGCCCGTTACAGGGACGACAGGTGGACTTTACGGTCAGTAAAGTGGTCTGGGCCAAAAGGCACCAGATCCAGAGGTCGACCAAGGGCCAGATGGGCAGATGAAATTGTAGCGTGCGCAGGTGAAAGCTGGCTTGAAAGAGCTAACGACAGAGAAGTATGGCAGTCCTTGGGGGAGGCTTTTACCCGAACGGGGTCCATGCATTAATTAATCATTGACTAATATAAATTAATTAATTCATTATTATATCAATCTATGAAAATCAGATTATCATTTGTAAACAAATCTAGTTAGGATATTAAATTACAATCGAATGTTATAATAATCATTATAGTTTATTATTATGCATGGAATAAATAAAGCTTTATTATTATTATTATTACTTGTTATTTTTAACAACTCGGCTTAGAGCCGGTATTTACGTCATTTTCACGGGCCGAAGCCAAGTGGTCAGACACGTCTTAAAAATTGAAAGCTCTAAAGCAATTCCCGTTCCCCATCAGTTGCAAAAAATTTGCGTACAATATTATTATTATATTAGACTTTTTATAAAAAAAGCATCCTAATATTTGATATGATAGCACTAAAGGTATAAAAAAAGCATCCTAATATTTGATATGATAGCACTAAAGGTATCTATGTTACGTAGGTATTTGTAATCTTTAATATTTTTTTAACATATATTATGTCAATTCAATTCTTAGTTTAATGGCTTTTAGTTGTGCCGGCAGGGCACAGATTATTTCGCCAATGTCACGTAGGATGGAGAAGACACGAATGAGATTGATCGGTGCGGTTGAGACACTAAACTCAATTGAATTTTAAAGTCAAGAATAGTAGTATTAATTTCCTTGTTAATCCTTAACCTAGAACAACACAAACATTAAGAGTTAATAATAGGAAAATTAAAAAAAAAAAAAATGTTGTTAGTATTCTAAACTACATATGTAATAAAATATGAAAAATTGGACTATTCACAACTTAATTTTATTAAATTTGATATATTTACATAAGATTGAACAAAATGGACTAAACACAAACGTCAACAAACATTCAACATTTATAGGGCGAGGGACTTTAGGAGGGAGGATGTCATAAATGGGACGAAGAAGTTTAGGGCAAAGGAACAGGATATGGGTTGCAGAGCCTTCGTCAAGGCCACATTCACACAGCGAGTGATCACGAACTCTGATTTTTGCTAGATGAGTAGGTGTGCATGAATGGCCGAGGCGTAACCGACAGATGGTGGAGGTGACCCAACGGTCAGCGTGCCTGTGAGATGAAAACCAAGGTCGCCTCGGAATTTCAGGTTGTAACGCCGAATAATATTTACCCTTGACCAATTTTGATGAAACCCAAAAATAATTCCAGGATTTATTCATTTCAGCTTTAGCAAGAGAAAGCAAATCCTGAGATGTGTTGGCAAAATGCTCAGATGTACCAGATTGGATAGCAATCTTAGCATATGAGTCTGCCATATCATTACCCGATATAGCTGAATGGCTAGGAATCCAGACCAGCAGGACTTGTAGCCCTTGTTGATGAAAGGACAACAGGGCCTCTCTGATCTTAAAAACGATTGAAAGTCTTGATCTGCTACGAAAAGGATTTTCTTTAATGGCTAACAGACAGCTTAATGAGTAACATAAAATAATTGTTTGCTGAATATTGTGTGACTGGGCATACATTACAGCTTCCAGTAAAGCGATAGCCTCACCGGAGAATACAGAGGTTTCGGGGGGACATTTAAATAATAGGGCTATTTTAAATTTAGGAATCCAACAAGCTGCACCAACGCAGCCGGTCGGCGAGAGCTTAGAGGCATCAGTACATATAGGGAGATGATTTGGCCAATTTTGATGAAAAATTGTTTGAAATTGGATATTAGTATCATGGGAATCTTTTACGAGTCCAAGATTTGTAATTATCGGAGGATTATAAATAAGTGATTTAAAGGAGGTGGAAAAAAGAGGATTAGAGGGAAAAGTGGTAAGTGGATGGGGGAGTTTGGTATACTTGAGGAAACTGTTTAATAGGAATGGGGATGCCGGATTATCTGAGTTACAAAGGTGGGATAGTTTGTTTAATCTGATCAGTAGAGGATGGGAGGGTAGCTGTAACAATCTGATGATAAAGCGGTCACAAAGATATTGCCTCCTTATCTGTAGAGGGGGGTTAACACGCTCAACCTGTAGAGCATTAGTAGGGGTGGATTTCATCGCACCCAATATAATGCGAAGACATTTATATTGTATTTTATTTAATTTTTCTGAAGCTGATTTATTAAAAGGATCTAGAACGAACAGTCCATAGTCCAAATGACTACGAACTATTGCGTTATAGACCAATTTTAATGTATAAGGGTGAGCTCCCCACCAAACTCCAGACACAGCTCTAAGGGCATTAATTGATTTTTCACATTTCTTGGCTATGTAATCAGAGTGTGAAATTCCGTTCAGTTTGTAATCGAGAATTATACCAAGAAATTTTGTTTTGTCTACAAAGTTAATGCATTGACCCTCATAAAACAGATCAAAGGCAGGAATACGTCTTTTTTTTGTAAAAATCACTGCTTGACTTTTGGCTATCGAAAGCGACAAGCCATGGTCACAGAGCCATTGGGATAGGTAATGCAAAGCAGAGTTTAATCAAAATGTTAAATTTTCAACGGAACTAGATCTATAATATAAAACTATGTCATCAGCATACTGGAGGATGTTACAAAAGTTGTTAACAGACAAATCGAGGTCATGAGTGTATATGCTATAAAGCAGAGGGCTGAGTACTGAGCCTTGAGGAAGACCTTTCCAGACGAATCTGGGGGGAAGTGAGAGATGTTGGTGTCTAACCGTTATTGATCTGCAAGTTAACAGATTACATATGAAATGAACTATCCTCGGTGGAATACTCAGCTGTTGCATTTTCTGCCTGAGCAACGGAAGAAAGACATTATCATATGCAGAAGATATATCAAGAAAGATTCCCACAAGGTACTCTCCTTTAGCGAAGGCAATTCGAATCTCTGTTGTAAGTATGCTTAAACTATCAATAGTGCTCGACCCCTTCCGAAAGCCAAATTGAGAGAGAGCAAGTATGTTTCTGCTTTCCATTAACCATTCCAGGCGATTCTTCAAGAGATGTTCAGTGATCTTTGCCAAAGTAGATGATAAAGCTATAGGCCTATATGAATTGCAATCGGAAGGGTTCTTACCCGGTTTAAGGGTGGGAATAACAATTTGTGACTTCCAAGATTTCGGGATGATTCCTTTGATAAAGACCGAGTTAATAATGTTTAAAAAACAATGTTTAGCTTTATCATTTAATTTGGAAATAAAAGAGTAAGGAACGCCATCTTCCCCGGGTGTCGAATCGGATAAACCATTTAATGCACATTGAAGTTCAGAAAAAGAGAAGGGGGCATCCATTTCATCCAAAGTAGATGCTGGCGTAGAAATTAGAAAACTGTCCTCATATGGGACAAAGGGGGGGCAAGCTTCTCAGCAAAATTGTTAAGCCACTCAGAAGGAGAATTTGAGGTAGGATTGTCAGAGTTAAGGCAACGGCGAAATTTTTTAAGTTGGGACCAGACTGCAGAGGAAGAGGAACGAGGGCTCAGGGATTCACAGAATTGAAACCAACTGACTTTTTTCTTTTTAGAAATCAGTCGTTTTAATTTGGCGTCGATTCTCTGATACTTGTAAAAATTATCCATAGACATACACATAGTGTATGTTTCTTCAGCCTCTAGTCTCTGTTCAGTTAATCGTTTGCATTCCTCATCCCACCAGGGGGTGGAAAGCAAATGATTTTTTGAGATGTGTTTTTTGGGAAAATGGAGATCAGCTGCAGTTAAAATACCATTAACGAAAAGGTCGTAGCAAAGGATTACATTTCGATAGTCTTGCGACGCAAAGAGGGAGTCAATCATGTCGTCAACAGATTCAGCATATGCAGACCAATTAACATGTTTTAATTTATATTTTAATAAAGGATTTGGGTTGGAGTATGGGATGGATCGGTTATTTAAAGAAAGGAGGATAGGGAAGTGGTCACTACGAAAAGAGGATGATAGGACATTCCAGGATAATTGAGAAGCAAGGGCAGGAGAGGTTAGGGATAGGTCAACAACGGATTTTGGGTTTTGGTTGGGGTATACTCTACGTGTTGGTGAGCCATTATTGAGGATGCAAAGGTTTGCATCATCAAATTTGTCCATCAACAAGAGAGCAAACGAATCAGAAAAATGTGAACCCCAGGAGGTATGGTGGGCATTAAAATCCCCCATGACAAGGATAGGATGAGGGAGACTAGAGAAGATGGCGGATAAATCGGAAATTAAAGCGGGATTAGGATGAGGGATATACAGGGAGAGAAAAGAGATGTTGAGGGCTCTGACAGCAACAGCATTAATATGCTGGCTGGACAGGGATAGAGGGATTTGGGAAAAGGGAAGGGAGTGCCGGATAAAAATGGCACTCCCGGCATAACCATCACTCCTGTCATCTCTCAAACAGGAGAAGCCCGGTACCCGGAATCGGGATCCAGGGATCAACCAAGTTTCAGAGATGGCAATAATGACAGGTTTATGGAGATTAATTAGAGAGAGGAGTTCATGTTTTTTAGGCCGGACGCTCTTGCAGTTCCATTGAAGGAAGCTGATTGGGGCCATTTTTAAGGATTGAGAATAGTTGACCTAAGTCTTGAGCAACGTTGGACGGTAAGGGGATATCATTACAGGTTGAAATAATGCTTAGAAGAATCTTCGTTAACATTTCCAAGAAGTTGGGATTGTTATTTACGGGGAGAGAAGTATTTTGGTTGAGAGCACAACCATTGGGAGTAGTAGAGGGACAATTGCTAACAATGGATTGGTGAGCCTGTTTATCGTATCCTTTTCCAAGCGGTGATCTTGGGCGAGTACTTAAAACAGTCTTACGATAGGATCTGATAGGTGAAGGGATAGATTTGTTTGGGATAGTTGGAGAATATATAGGAGGGGTGAACATCTCTTTTGCAATCTCTGCATAGGATCTACGAACAGGAGGGAACCGTGAGGATGCTTCTATATATGACACATTGTCTTGGGACATAACAATTTTTATGGATTGTTGGCGTGAAAATTCAGGACAGTCCTTATCCGTAGTAAAATGAACACCTGAGCAATGTAAGCAAGTGGCGTTATCCTTACTTACATCACAAGACTCACCTGTGTGGAATTTGGAGCACTTAAAACATCTAGGTTGTGATCGGCACTGAGTTTTTATGTGTCCATAACGGCAGCAGTTCAGGCATTGGATCGTAGGAAGTTTATACATTTCTACAGGTAGGGAAGTATGATAGGAAAACACTTTATTGGGAAGCATTTGCCCCCTAAATGTGATAACCACAGATTGGGTTGGGACCCATGTGATAACACCATCAGTAAAAGTTTTCCTGTTAAGGCGTCTGATTTTTAAAACTTCACCACATCCAGAGGGAAGTTCGAGTGATATTGCTAATTCATCCATTGTCCAGTCCACGGGAATACCCTTATCAAGCCCATTCTAGTAATATTGAAAGTCGGTACAATAGCTTTATATTTACACATTTCAATAACAGGGTTTGCTAGAAAGGAGTTTGCTGCCTTGCTTGTTGAAAACTTAACAGATATTTTATTGCGTCCTATATTTTTAAGACCATCGTTAATAATACCACTAATTTTGTGAGTATGTAGAAATTGCCCAAATTTGATAGCCCGTATAGTAGTTCCTGAAGCAGGATCAGAGACTTCCCGGGACACATGAACAATGAAAGGGCCTTTGTCACTGTCTAAATAACTTTTAGGGCCTTCAGAGTAGGAAGGATGGGTATAAATCGTTTGGATGGAGGGAGTTGCGGTTGTGGGATGAATTACCGTTTTCTTTGTGTTGGAGTCGGAATTAATCGAATCATTAGTACTTTGTCGTTTACGAGAAGGTATAGAAGGAGAAGAACAATTGTCGGGAACTAAATCTACTGAGCCACCTGGATCAGGGGGTTCGGGAGGAGTATCAACCTCCATTGTAAAACTTAAAAACTACAGAATATTAAAATACAGCAAATACTCACAATATGTATAAATGTTAGTAACACCACTAACCCAAATATCAACTAATAGTACTATTAACAGTAAAATACACTACAAAACTAAACGTAAACACTCAAAATCTCTTAACACGTGTGTTAACCAACACTAACGCAAGCGAAAAAAAAAAACTAAATAATATATAATAATACACGTGAGCGGTATGTTACATTCCATATATTATGTCATTGTACAACCTATCAACGTCATTTATTAATATAAAGTAATGTCAAAATTGAGCAAACCGTTTTGGTGTGAAAAAAAATCGAATTTTTAGCAGGTGTCTTGAGTGATTTTGAAACTTTCTTAAAAAAAAATCTGCTAAGTGCTTTTTCGGTTCAAAATCCAAAACTGTAATACTTTGTTTGTAATCTCACTCGTTAGCAGCATTCGCAATTGACTTATTCATATAGTTTAGATGTATCAAAAAAGTGGTAAATAATTTACCACTGTCTGATCCCGCTTTGATAAATATCATATTATCTATACAAAAATCCAATTTGTTTCATTCCACAATTTCAACGACACCACTTGTAATCTCAATCTCATATTTTATCCTTGTTAAATAACCTCAACATTCATATATTATACTTATATTATATGTACCCTACGTGTTGAATTTAAGCAGTTTTCGATTCGAATTTGATTCGAAACGGACAATGGTAACTATCTTACCACCAAATTATAAAGCTTAGGACTCATAAATGGATAATGGTAAATAATTTACCACCAGAAAAACTACCCCATCCTCTATTTTTTTATAAATATTGATTTTATATATGAAATCAGTGACACACAATTACCCAAAATTCAATGCAACTTCGAAAAAAAAATACAAACTGAGTTGTATTTGTTTAAGGGTTAATAATAGCTCTGCTATATTATGCGCTATAAGTAGCTCTTTATTAATATATCTTTATTTATAATACAATCATATCCACATTAACTATTACATCTACTATATTTTTACGTCAAAAATCTTCTATATTTATTGGATTCCATGTTTTGGATAACGATTAGTATACGAGCTAGTTTTTTTTAAAACTTACGTAATAATAAATTCAAATCGTTTATAAAAAAAAACATTGGCATTTGAATAATTGTATTAACTAACATGACTGTATTTTTTTAAATGTTAATAAAGAGTACTAAGAATTTCTGAGTTTCTTGCCGGTTCTTCTCGGTAGAATCTACTTTCCGAACCGGTGGTAGCTTCACTTAATTGTTAAATGACGATTCAAAAGTGCTTGTAAAAGCCCACTTGAATAAAGTATACTTTGATTTTGATTTTTGAAAAATTTATATTATTAACTTTAGTAAATTAAAAAAATATTGATCAAAGTTGACGTTCAAAGATAAACAAATTAATTTTAAGGAATAAAACGAACAAAATCCAAGTTCCTTATTTTTTTTATTACAAAGTTTCTTTTTTCTTCATTTTCAAGCAAAAGTTATTTTATTATTTATTTCATCCTTAAATAGTTTCAAATCATTAGGTAGGTACATTGCCCCCAAGCTAAATTTTTAACTTTCATTTTCTTACCTGAAATAAAAAAAGTTTTAAGAATAAACTAAATCAAGCATGGACATTTGAAATTTCACATGTTAACTATTATCACAAGACTTCATATCAAATGTTAACTTAATTCTTATGACGAAAGTTAAGGGGGTGATTGAAAAATCGTAACTGATACGCGGTTAATATACGTATATCTCAGAAACGATTCGTTTTGGTTACGGATAATTGTTTGAACAATCTACACGGCGCGAAATTCAATCTATATAATTAATATTATTCCTAAATGTGAAAGTAACTCTTTCTGTCTGTCATTCTTTCGTGACCAAACTTTTTGATTTTGATTAAAATTTGCTATGCAGCAAACTTGAACTATATTACATGAAAGGACATATGCTACTTTTTTGCCTACCACACGACAATCAACCCCTGAAACGCGAGCGAGCCGTACCTAGTTACGAGTTATCTGCTTGCTTCTTAATCTTGGATCTGCAGGCCAATAACGAAGAGAAGGGTAAACAATACTAGTGTATCAATAAAACATATGTTTAAACGTCAATTATAGGAATCTAATGCGTAACAATATGAATCGGTTGCGGAGTATGGTAACTAAACTTAATGACGTATCTAGTTTTAAAATACAGAATATTTATTATACATATATTAACATATAGCAAATCTATCATTTATTCAATATATTGAATGTATCTCGACACACTGAGCGTCTTAGATATTTTGTTCATGGCCACATGTTCAAACAATATATATGTATTGCAAGCCTCATACCGATCTCCCCTCCCCTTCAAAAAAGGTTTCCAGAAGACATTCATAGGCACCTCATCTATGGTACAATGCGTGAGCGTTATGGGCTGGGATTCTGAGTTTTTACTGGGCTAAGATAGGTCTATTGCATGTATAATTTTTAAGCCAGGCATAAAACGTTTTTTTTTCTAACCCGACCCCACTTTGCTATACTCCTGACGCTCGCGATTTCTTTTCGAGGAAGATCTGCAGATGGTAAGTGGTCATCACCGGCCATAGACAATGGCGCTTCAAGAAACATTAATCATTCATTTAATTTCAAGATGTTATGTCCCCTGTAGCTATAGTTACACTGGATCACTCAACGTTCAAACCGCAACACAGCAATGCCGCACTGTTTCGCGGTAGAACATCTGATGAGTGGGTGATATCTACCCAGACGGGCTTGCATAAAGCCACTAAGTACTATTGTATAAGTATAAATACGTTGCCGTCTCACCGGCTTTGGTTCTAGAACTTCGATGATAGGTCCGTGGTACTTGCACGGCAGGCAGTGCGACTGACACCGATTCCTTCGACAGCCGAGCACCAGGGTCAGCAACAAGAGCAGGAGCAACCCAATGCTTTGGACGCGCACCATCGATACTTATATTAGATTCACTGAAATAAAACTTACTATTAGGTCATAGCTACTTATGATAAATGGACGAAGAAATGGCCCAACTGTCAGTAGACAGACATAGACAATGTCGCTGAAAGATATATTAACCATTCCTTACATCGCCAATGCAACACTAATCTTGGAACCTAAGATATTATGTCATTTATTATACACCGGCTTACTCACCTTACAAACCGGAACATAATACTGATTACTACCGTTAGGCCGTAGATTGTTTTGACGAATTTAGAATTTGTGAGTTCCTAATAGCTTACTTTGTGAATTTACTTAAATAATCTTACAATGAACAAATTAAAGGAGGAGGCCTTAGCCCAGCAGAGGGAAATTTACCGGCTGTTGTTGTTGTTGTTGAACAAAAAAATCTGTTAAGTTTCTTTTGCCTGTTCTTCTCAGGTCAAGGTATTTTATTTTCCGAACTAGTGGTAGTTTTTAATTTGACAGACAATAAGTAAGTGTAATGCTTCTATATTCAATAATGGAATTTATTTGATTTTGTTAGAAAATTGTATAATTGCTAAAAATAGTGTTAGCGCATGAAATTCAGTCACGTTTTATTGTTGGTTAAAGCAGAATGAATCATTATTATTTGTCTTTAATGCAGAGATTTTTATAATATTTATCTTTGCCACTGAGCACGATATAAATTATAAATACAAATTATTCACATGAAAAATCAGTGTTGTTTCCTGAATCTAGAATTATCGCTCCAGTTACACGCGTTTTAACCACTGGGTCATCTCGCTTTTAATATAATATATGTTATACGATTTAATTATATATATTTTAGGTCCCTCCTTGAGTCTAATCTCTCTACACTCGAGCTTCTTTGAAAGAGATGACTATTTGTGATAAGGCAGACTATGCATACAATTTTCTTTTTCCTTGAAACTCGTTATTTTTAAATCGAGTGCGATAAAGATTTTATCTATCTATCTGTTTTACTTATCTATCACATAAAAAAAGATCTTAAGACTTAATATCTCTTGCCTTGTTTTGTACTATACCGGTTTCCGATACCTTCAGAACGGGACAAGAAATGTACTGTTTAGCGGTAGAATCTTGAGTAGATACTATTGAGCGGGCTTAAGAATACCTTTTAATTAATTGTCTAAGAGAATGTTTATAAATTCAATTTTCATTACTCTATTTCGAATATCTAAGATAAATTTATCTATATAATACAGTCACCGCTTAAAAATATTATAAATTGTTCCATTAAAAATTGTATATATTCATGTAATTTTGTTAAAATTTAATTATATTTGAGTATGGACACCCATTTAGGCTTCTAAGCACGCACGTGTGCTTAATTTCGTAAGTGTATATTCGTATGTTTTCACTAATTTCTCGTCGGAAACAAAAATTCGTGTTGAAATGATCGTTTTTAACTTAAGTCAACTCGGCTTCAATTTAGAGAGCAGTAAGTTTGATTAGAATCGATCGAGTAGTTTCATAGATATATATTTTAAATTTTAGTTCACGAGCTGTTTTAATTTTGAAGTCAGTTTAATATGGATTTTATTAATATTATAAATTTTAAAGTAACTCTGTCAGTCTGTCCATCTTTCTAGACCAAACCGCTGAATTAAATTTGATGAAATTTGGAACGAAGCAAACATCAACTTCAAGAAAGGAATAAGCCAACGTTTTTGGCTAACATATGGCTACCAACACCTTAAAAGACAAGAGAAGCCGTGGGCGACTATTATTTTTGGGCCACCTGATGGTAAGTGGTCACCATCACCCATAGACCATGACGCTGTAAGAAATATTAACTACTCCTTACATCGTCAATGTGGCACCAACCTTGGGAACTAAGATGTTATGTCCCTTGTGTCTGCAATTACACTGGCTCACTCACCCTTCAAACCGGAACACAACAATACTGAGTACTGTTATTTGGCGGTAGAATAACTGATGAGTGGGTGGTACCTACCCACAAAGCCCAACCACCAAGGAACTAGTCTACTAGTTTTTTTAAAAAATATTTCATAACGCGTCAAAACAACTACCTTGTTCTCATAGCATACCTTAATATCAACCTGAGCGCGTACTTTGGGGCCTCCAAACTTGTTGCACGGGTAGCAACTGCTGTTCATACAGTGTCTCCTGTCTCGCTTACAGCCGTGAGTCAGGTCGAAAACTGAAATCGCTATGTGCAGAAAGACCAACACGAATTCGTTGAGGTATTCCATCCTTATGAAGATTTAATCTAGAACAAGAAAAACAAAATTTATCTTTGTTTTAGATTCAAGCTTATATACAGGGCTATTGGTAACTCGACGTATATACGTTAGGACGTGATAGGGGTGACTATTTGCAAATAAATAAATTTTTGAAGTTTAGTTGCATTTTTGAAAAATTTTGAAAAAAGCTAAAAAACATGATTACTCAAAAATGGGTCACTTTTGGATTATGCATATGGTGGTTAAAATTATTGCAAATAGTCACCCCTATCACCTTCTAACGGATATACGTCGAGTTACCAATAACCCTGTATATTCTATGTATTCATTCCTGTTGAAGAAATCGTCATAAGCTCTGATTAAAACTTTAATTTTACCAGCATATGTTAAACATACAATATTTGGCAAAGAAGGCATATCACTCAATACGAGATTATACAGACGATAAAAAAGTGTGGAATTAATACTTGTTCACTTTCAGGCAAGATATATTACATACATATATATTTTTATAACATGACTGTATTTTTAAGCGATGAAAAGGAGAAACTGCTGAGTTTCTTGCCGAATCTTCTCGGTAGAATCTACTTTCCGAACCAGTGATAGTTCCACTTAATATAGTTGTTAAATGAAGATTTAGACGTGCTTGTAAAAGCCTACTTTATTAAAGTTTATTTTGATTTTGACTTCGTAAAGTTAATTCACCCTTCCTGGAGCACGGTATGCGTTTCGATGATAAGATTACATTGTTATATTTAACTTTGTCTATTAAAAATTCAATGCCCGTGTCAAATATAAATTAATAAATAAGGCATATTACTCAACACAAGAATCAATGATGAAAAGTGAAGATGAGTGTACTAAGTTTTTGTTGATTGCTAAGCAGGAGATACTTTTATTAATTAGATTAGAATTTTAATTCATTGACATAATCTAAAATTTTATTTCATGGCGAAAAAGAGTATCTACTTATTTTCTTGCCGGTTCTTCTCGGTAAAATCTACATTCTAAACCAGTGTTGTAAATTTAATCAAATACAGTAAATGACGATTTAAAAGTGCCTTTATTGGCTCAATTGAAAAAAGAAGAATTCGATGTTGATAAATATTTATTCTGATCTGACACGTAAATCCTAAAATTGGCGAACAAACACTTAAGCTATATAATATAAGTACATATTTCGCACCTACTTTCCTACGTGACATTTCCTAACTAAATTTATATTATAAAATACATGAAACCAAAAAATATTGATCCAATATCTTCCATCATACACATAAACAATTATAAATCATTACGTTCGTAGTTATATGCATGACGCATTACTCTGAAATTGTAAACATTCGTTATTCTTTAATTGATGTCTTGATTTTCCAATGAGCATTTCTGAGAAGGATCTTTCATCTCCACTGGCAAGAGACGCCGGATGTACGCGTTATGTACGCTTCGCGTGTTGGCTTGTACGCAAATTAAATATCTTGTTTCAAATAAGTGCATGAAATGACGCAAATGGCGCTGTCCTTTGCAATTTGCATAACATCAGCGTATCTTAATAAATTTATTTGTCAGAAAGACATCAGATTTTTCTCATTAAAAAGCAACTAAGGAACCCTTTATATTCCATCGAAATATCAATCATGACATGAGTAAATGTGTTTGTTTTGTAATAAAATAATTTATCTCCTAACTAGTTGATCTGAAGACAAAAATAGACCCGAAATAAATGTCATCATCTAGACATTATGTATGTATGTATATATATTTGTCTTGATTTCCCTTTATTTTGGTATAAATTATAGAATAAAAACATACTTTATTCAAGTAGGCTGTTATAAGCACTTTTGAATCGTCATTTAACAAACTGAATAAAGCTACCACCGGTTCGGAATGTAGATTCTACCGAGAAGATCCGGCAAGAGACAGTATAGCATTGATGTTCTTTAAATTGTATCTAACGCATTCTAATAAGCGAGTGAGGTGGGAAACGTCTTCTAAACTCAAAATTGACCTAAAGGATTTTAAAGGTTGTTGTGACATCGGATCTGACGATACATCTGAACTTTTCAATGTTATACTCGTAAAAATATAAGCAAATCCTTCTTAACTGGTGGACGAACCAAACTCATACCAACCACGTGAAAAAAAGTTCAATATATAAATACAAAGATCCTGCAGATACTACAGAACTAAATCTTGGAAGTGGATTGGTAAATAAATTACCTCATTAAGTTTGTTTTTTTACGCACTTTGGATTCTCGCCGCAGTTTATATACTGGTGCCTCGTGCACCCGTAGCAGGACTCGAGGTATGAAAGCAGTAACGTCACTAGCAGAACTATTACTTCCTGCACCAAATCTTTGTCCATAGCATAACAGATAACACTAAAAAACAAAATTAGTCTATAGATTTAAGAAATATAACAATCGGTAAAAAGTTTCAAATTTTTTGTCTACATCTAATTTGTATTCAATTAGTTAGTATTATAGAGTTTCTCAGTTATAATAATTAGTGTATCGTATAATTATAGGTTAAACGTAGTTTAACCATAAGCTTGGTCGACCTGTGGCGTGCGGATGAACTATGCCCTCTACTTTACATGATACAACAAACAACAACAACAGCCTGTAAATTCCCACTGCTGGGCTAAAGGCCTCCTCTCCCTTAGAGGAGAAGGTTTGGAACATATTCCACCACGCTGTTCCAATGCGAGTTGGTGGACTACACATGTGGTAGAATTTCTATGAAATTTGTCACATGCAGGATTCCTCACGATGTTTTCCTTCACCGCCGAGTACGAGATGAATTATAAAGACAAATTAAGCACATGAATCAGCGGTGCTTGCCTGGGTTTGAACCCACAATCATCGGTTAAGATGCACGCGTTCTAATCACTGGTCATCTCGACTCTACTACATGATAAGTGACTATAAAATAAAACATACGTCTGTTATTTTTCAAATGGTAGATCTATATTCTTGTTTTAAGTATTTATATTGTATAATTATACAGTATTAATAAATAACACACTCATGAGACAAATCAATTCGACAATTCTGACTGTGCGACAGTGTAGCACATATGATTATCTTGGTACCTTTGTGCAAGCTCGTCTTGGTAGGTAGCACCCACTCATCAGATACTCTACCGCTAAATAACATTACTCAGTATTGTTCTCTTTCAGTCTGAAGGGTGACAGAGCCAGTGTAACTATAGGCACAAAGGACATAACATCTCAGTTCCCGAGGTTGGTGACGCATCGGTGATGTAAGGAATGGTTAATATTACTTACAACGCCATTGTCTATAAGCGTTGGTGACCTCTTACTATCAGATCACTAAAATATGTCATAAAAAATACGATAATTGTTTTGTAAAATATGATAATTACCAGAACTGAACTACTTCTTGCAAGGAGGGTTATTAGGATTACAGGTGACCTCCTTTTTTCCACAAGCAATCACGATGTGCAGCACTGATATTATTAACAATATTACAACAGCAAAACGCTGTAAAATTTTCATCATATATTTGAGCCTTAAATTCAAAGTAAAAGTCATTGTCCCACTATTGAACTTACACCTTGAGGAAAAGATTTATAGCATTCTCAACGCTATCATGATTAATGAATTTAGTGAAACAATGATTATGCTCCTTTTTATCAAAAAAAATCCGGATTTCATCAATTTCATCCGGATTTGCCCTTAGTCGAAATCCTGGATCACATGAATAAATATATTTTTTTTTTTTGAAAATAATTACTAGTTACGAAATTTGAAAAATTGTTTTTAATTTGCACAGCTCATGAAGTCTATTCTCCAGAGCCTGATTTATTTGTTGACTGCTATCTATAAATAAATCATGTACTGGAACTATTTAATCTGTGGTCAATAGCTGATCTGGCAATAATAGGTGCTGAGTTCGACACGGGTTAAGAGATCGTTATCACAATAATTATTGCAGTATTTTAAAAGGGCAACTACGAATATTTTTTCCGTTTTTTGCTCAGGGATGTGTTTATATACGACAGCGGACTTAAAGTTTGCCGATTCATGTAGCTTTCTGCATAAATTACTTTATAAGTTAGAGTAAGTTACACCACTCAGCATATTCCATATTCTACCACTAAACTGCAGTATTATTATTACTTAGTAGTTTTGTGTTCCAGTTTGAAAGCTGAGCAAGCCATTGTAAATACAGGTACAATGGTCATTACGTCTCCGTGCTCAACACTGCTCGTACATTGACAATGTTAAGAATGATTCTAGCGACGCCAAAGTCTTTGAACCAATATTACACACAGTGGTGACCACTCAACATCTTGCCTAGGCTCATTTGCCAGTCCGTCTACCAATGCAACAAAAAACGCATCAGTGTACACTTTATTGGATAGATACTCTCGACATGATTCGATTTTTTCTTAAGATTGGGCGCAATGCTCTAAGTGAAGTGTAACTACAGGCACCAGGGACATAACAAGGGTTAGTTAATATTTCTTACAGCGAACTTCAAAAATATTTCTTTCAACATTGTCTATGGGTGAAGGTGACCACTGACGGTGATAGACAATAATTATATAGTATTATTCCTTCCTTCTAAGCTATATCACTTGTGTCAGGATCGAACCTATGACTTTTTACGTCGCTAGGCGGCTCGTAAACCAATGCGCTAGTGAAGTTTTGATCGACGATTAAAGGATAAGTTTAATTACAGTAAAGTAACCCATTTTTTTGGTATTGTCCACATTATGAATCAATGGCAGCTTTCTTTATTCATTTGAAACAATAAATTGGTTCTTACCTCTAAATCCTCAGCTCACTGATCAGATCATTCTAACTTTAATGGTATATTTTTTAAACCAAAACTCCAAACTTGTACGGTGTGTGCTTGGTTGACTGGATTCATCTGCGAAATAGAAAGATTGACTTGAGCCTTTCCACCAAATAATCTGCAACTGAGAAAATTTCCATTAAAATCAAAGTAATCTACAAAGGTACTAAACTAAGGTGGAATTTGACCCAAAACAATATTTCTAAATTACAGACAGAATAAAAGTAGAAAAAATGTTGTGATACGATTTTTTATTGATTAAAGTCAATTTTTACATCAGCACATCGGCGAATTTGTTAATCTATGAAATTCTTGCAAAGTTTTTCGAAGACTCCGATACCAAATCAGGATCATAGGTGTTCTTATGTATCATGGATTGATCTTTTACATATATTATTTATATTTGTATCCTTCATTCATTAGTCTTCATTGCACGAATAGATATCGCCTTGTGCCGAATATGGTGATTTTAAGGCTAGTTTCGGAAAGGTCCTCTCCTACATGGCGCACGCCCAGTACATGGGATTCTCTTCTTGCAACAGGCTAAGCTTGTTCCAAACATTGAGAACAGAGCGAAGACCATCGTGTAGAGAAAAGTCCAATCTGTTTTGGCCATATTGTATCTGAAAAATTAATTAAATTTTTTCTACATTGAAGTTCAAATATTATAGAATTATTGGAAAATCAAAAGGGCTTCTAAAGTTAGACTGGTCTAGAGACTGAGTTGTAAAAATGGTCTCGTCTTACCAAGATCTACTTTCCACAAGGCGCAGGTTCCCTGCAGGCGATGTATACCTTCCTGGTACAACCAAAAACACTGGACAGTGATGTGAGAATAGCTAAGAGCAGATAGAAGAAACCTTGGACTAGGCCCATGGTCTACCACAGACCATGGCGGTCATCTGTGAACACACCTGTTTGATCTTGACTATAGAAAACAAATTAGAGTTTTAGTTTCAAAAGGTCTGTCAAAAATTGCAGCTATAAACTATTTCTACACATTTGTCGCCTCACTTAAAACCATGTTTATCTGGTATTTAGTTTTACAGTGATTCTCTCTTTCTGACATCTTATATTTGACATTCGAAAGAAGAAGACAACATTATTTAACTAACCACTTACAAAACAAAATGTATATATCTAAATATATTAAATAAGACACTAAATTTTGTATTTTTTGGGTCAAATTCCATTAAAAGTTTAATTGACATTGATGAATAAACTGTAAATTATATTTGGCTCGTGTCAATAATTCTGTAATACAGAAATCTTAGGTTTTATTTTAATAATTACTACAAAAACTTGTTTGATAGTGACTCATTATTAAAATATATATACTTTTAAGAATACTTACCTATTTTTTTTATATTATTATGCCTTGACGGACGGAAATTTTGATATTGATTGATCTGCCAAAAAGAATGTCGTGCGGTTTAAAAGTTTATCTGCCAGCTGACATTGAATTTATTATTCTAAGAAGGTTTCACGAAAACCAATTTACTGACATATTTTTTTAACAATAAGTAACGAAATTATTACAGTTATTAATTACGGAATATTTATCATTTTCTTAATTTTTACCCCTTGGAGGTCCGTCCATATTTTGACATTATCTACGAATGTCTTGTTCACGAGACTGAAGTGTGCGGGTAGATGTCGATAATGTTAGAAGTGTCCGTATCGGACTACCTCCTGCATGGTAAATATCCCGTATTTAATAACTGTAATAAAAAAATAACCATGTTAATTTAAAATCTTAATCTTGCTCCATACCAAACCTTACCAAATATCATCAAAAAAAATTAAAGTGACTAACTCATCAATTTAATAAATTCATGGCTGAAGTCTTGAGTTTAAATTTCGGGCTACAGTATTTGTAAAGAAATTCGCAGTAGTCAAGTTTGTAAAGTTAGCAGTGTTATATCAAGCTCCCTTAAAAGCCACAAATTCTTGGGACAGTCACCGATCGGAACAAATTAACATTCCTTTAGAACTAGCGCACACTGGTAACTTTTGTCACGGTGTCTGTTTCGCCACTCTTGTCAAGTCAAGATGCAGACACAAATGTCACGTCGTAGCGTGCGCGCATCTCCATACATATTCATGGACTCGATAAGAGTGACGAAACAGACACCACGACAAAAGTTACCAGTGCGCGCTAGTTCTTAGATTATTAGAATGACTAAGTAGAGAGTGCATCTGTGCACACACTTGATAACTATAATAATTAGTCCTGTGCAATTTTCTGTTTTGAAAGGCAACCGAGGTAGAAATCGGTCAGATATCATCAAATTTCAAGTAAGTATGCGGAAAGCGGCCAACTTTTGCGAAATTGATATTTTTTCGAGGTACAGAATTTTTTTATTTGGCTGATGGTAAGTGGTCACCATCACCCATAGACAATGACGTTGTAAGAAAACTTAACTAAAACAAAACGGAACACAACAATACTGAGTACTGTTATTTGACGGCTTGCACAAAGCCCTACCACCAAGATCTTGGTGGTAGGTTAGGACCACCAATCTGTAATTGATCGCTGTCTGATCTTTTTATGATTTTGGTGATAAGAAGTCCCTTTGACTATATTTTATAAAAAAAGCATACTTGCATTTGCGTTATAATATTTTTACGAGGTAAGGTAGGTAAGATACTAATTGTGCTCGCGTGGGCATGGGAATGAAACGAAAAAGTTATTGTTGTAACCTATGTTACTCCTCATTACATCAGCTGCCAGTGAAAGTCTCGTCAAAATCGGTCCAGCTTTTCCAGAGATTCGAGCCGGAACAAAGAAACACACAAGACAGAAAAAGAAACACAAAATAATAAAAATGTTATTTTGTATATGTACCATGTGTACATACCTATGCACACATATATATGCATTTTGTAGGGGGTTATTACAAAATTACAAACACACTCCAATTTTATTATTTGTACCTATAGATATTAACAGTAATATACATAGATTGTTGAAAGAAAGAGTAACAATCGTTGTATAGATACGACGAGGAAAGGTAAACCCAGTTTCCGACTTCGCTATGTCATTACGTCCTTCCTGGACGCGGTATTCTTTTCTGTAATAAATTCCATATATATGTTGGAATGTATATCTTATGTCATAAATACATGATACAAGATTATGTGAATTATAAAAGCTTGGGCTAGTAGTTGTCGATTTCCAAGCTGATTATACAAAAATTGTAAAATCACTATCATTATCATTACATAGTATAAAACTAAGTAGCTTACCGCTATCTGTCCCTTTGTATGCTTAGTTATTTTTCTTCATGTATTAAATAGTAATAAATACAGATAATAATTTGAGTTTCTAATGACTGAAAAACTGTGGATGTCGTAAGACATCTGTAGTCAGTATATTTATTATTTAGTATCAGCATTACGCCCGCGTGAAACCGGGCGGGTCGCTAGTATTATGCCCATGTATTTGTATTTGATTGCAAAACTCTGTAATTAAAATGGCTGAAAAGAGGAACTTAGTGCCACGTCAGGTCTTCTCGGAGGAATCTACAATACAATCTGTGGTACTTTTACATTTCAACACTGACGGCAAGGCTGGTCCACGTCGCTCAGCGTGCTATGAAAAGGGCTATGCTCGGCGTTTCTCTGCGGGATCGCATCAGAAATGAGGCGCTCCGCCAGAGAACCAAAGTCATCGACATAGCCCACCGGATTAGTAAGCTGAAGTGGCAGTGGGCTGGCCATATTTGCCGCAGAACCGATAACCGTTGGGGGAAAGGTGTTCTAGAGTGGAGACCGCGTCTCGGCAAACGTAGTGTAGGGCGTCCTCGGGCACGGTGGAGTGACGACTTACGCAAGACGGCTGGCAGGAGCTGGATGCGAGTAGCCCAAGAACGATCTCAGTGGCGTGCAATTGGAGAGGCCTGTGTCCAGCAGTGGACGGAAATGGGCTGATGGATAGATGGATGGTAAGGTTAATTTTGAGTTATGAGTTTGAATAAAAATAAAAATAGGTCGAAAATGAGTAAGTTTAAGTTAAGTTAAGCAATTATTTAATAATTGGATGATTACAACAATTGTATAATAATAATACCTAAAACAATTGCTTGTTGTATTGATAACATTTATATATAATATATAAATTATAAATTTATAATAAATCTGTAGGGAGGTCAATTCTGTACATGAAATATTTTTCCAAAATAACTATCAGAGGTTGAAAAGGGGTCGATACTGATGGCAAAAATGCAATCAGTAAAATTTTTGTCTGTCTGTCTGTCCGTATAACCGTTATAGAAACAAAAACTACTCGACGGATTTTAACGAAACTTGGTACAATTATTTTTTATACTCTTGAGCAGGTTATAGTATACTTTTCATCACGCTACAGTCAATAGGAGCAGAGCAATGAAGGGAAATGGAGAAGTTACTCCACATTTTAAGCTTCCGTCGCGTGTACAACCTTAATGGTTAAAGCTACATAGAAATTGTGTATTACGGAAATATTCTCCTTAAAATTAAGTAAAAAATATCCTATGGCAGCCTCTGTCTATCTTTTATGGTTGACTCACAATAACACGTGTCACTCTCAATAGCTTAGTAGTTCGAAGCTTTCTGATTATATAAGCATAGAAATCGGTACAGAAAAACCAAAGTTATACATCAAATACGCTAATGATAAACTTATCGCACGTGAATACTAAATCTATACTACAATATAAATCTCTAGAGTCTGTCTGTAAACTTATTTTTGTCGTAATTCGTCATAAGTATTCTTTTTTGATTGACTGACATAATTTTTACCATTTTTGACATTTTTGTCTGTCTGTATGTTCTACTATAACTCGAGAACAGATGCACCGATCTTTATAAATTTGATATACAGGAAAAACAGGTGCTTGCGCAAATGATAGGATATCTATATACAAAAGTTGATGTGTTTGTATGTGTTTCATCGATAAACTCAGAAACTATTTGATCGATCTATAATGATCGAATCGAATTTTAATAAATTAAATGAATAAAGATATTATGCTATCCCCATTGATGTAACTCGCCACCAGGTAGCGCTGAGATATAAATATATCTGCACCGTTCAACCGATATTATTTCGCGTGTATTTTTTCACGGCGAAAGTGATTATTTCATCCGTATCATTAAAAATAACCAACAGATGGCCCTTACGAGTATCACGATGCATTTCTATGCCGATCAACCGATAAGTATAAAATATGAAATAAAAAATGAAAATCATTGATCATCATTGAATCAAATAAATTATATAAATATATTGCAGAAATTGAATTGAAAATTTCCATTGAAGAAATTAAAGACCGGAACATCAACAATATACGCGCAGCGTCATCCAAAAGAGCTACGGGAACAACACACCAACAGGAAATACGTTTAGAAACAAATAGAATCCGAATTTCTAACTTTGAGAGTTGCCAAAACAGTTAGTCAACGTAAAGATCAAGTTCCAGATTTTCGAACAAGCATCTTCATCAAGAGATACTGAAAAACCTGACGAGCGAGCCCAACGACTGGATGATCAACGATTAAAATAGACTAAGTCAAGAACTAGAACCAATCTCAATAAATCCCGATTCGATCATTGGTTCTATGAATATAGTATGCCCATATTGTCACGCTATGATGTTTAAAATAAACCGTTGATATAGTGCTACTCCACTGACAAAATGTATTTACCACAACTGGTTGAACCACCAGAACCTCTTCTTATCTACGTTACGGGAACTACTGAGGAGTATGAATTTTTTCTTCTCCATATTAGAAATTATTAGAATATATTTATTCTTGCTTTGAAATGACATCATTTGGAGCAACAAATATTGTGCAGTACAATAATTTCGCGTCTAAGTTTAAAGTGTATCATATGATTGGTTCACTTCTTGCAGTATCTAAATAAAATCTCCAGTTTCTGGACATTTATTCCATGGACTACGTAGAAAAAGATTGATCTTCGATGCATGTTCAGTACCACAACTAATCGAGAAGTCATCGCTTAGGGTTATGCTTTATGAAAATAAATGTTTAGTTAAAGATTTTAAAACTGCTTTAGAAGGTGAAACAACAAATTATTCAAAGTCATTATCAATGCAGATAGAACGCCATTGAATGCAGAACATGAAAGTCGTTTTAATGCTGCCGTAGCTCCTGAAGTCACAGATGTAGTTGTTCGTGCAGAAATTACAAAACGAGGTATTGTTATGGCTAAGCGACACAAAAACAATCAAGGTGTCGCTGAAACACATCAATCGTATGACAATTATTACGATTATCCAATTATGTTTATGCAAGCAGAAGATGGATATCATCTCGGACTGTATGAAAATATTCTCACGACAGGCTCTGTGACATCGAAGAGTTAGTTGCATAGATTTTTTTTGCGTATCGTAGAATGATTAAAGATAATAATCAATCTAACCATATTCTGAAGTTTCGTCAACTGTTTTAACAATTCATTGCTGACATGTACGCTATGGTCAAGAACGAACGATTAAACTACATTCGATACAAACAATCAAAACTCTGAGCGAGAGTACATTTATTTACGAGATACAATATCGAATGATTAAGTAGCTGCTGATATTGGACAAAGATCTTCGTTCAGTGGAAGTCCAAGACATATGCACGAATACCCTCAGGATGCTTTGACGTACGTTCGCAAGTATTGACAAGGTTGTAAATGTAATAACATCGATATTCGATAGAACCGCATAAAAGGACGTGTTGGTTTGAAGCAAACTTTTACAGACTATAGAAATTTAATTAAAAATTTCATCGTACCTATAGAACATCGTATGAGTTGATGGGTGTTATGACCAATCTGCAGCCTATCGAGAACACCATTGAAGAAGATGAAATAGATGACGAATATTAAATATATTTTTTTTAAGAATTTGATTCTCTTTATTTGTTTCTTTATTATTTGTACATTGTTGATGATCAGTAATTAAGTACAAAATTAAAAATTAAAAATTAATTTTTCTGCGACTAATGCCCAGCGAAGCGGGCGGGTATAGCTAGTATATAAATAAGAGCGTACTTTGACTTTTCTGTTCATTATTGTGAATCATTTGATTCGTCGTGAGGCTCTTTTCCCTGGAAAAGCGAGGTGTTAACATTTAAGGTACGCCATAACTTTGTGATAAAGAATAACTGTTATTACTTGTTAAATTATTAATAATGTATGAATTGTTTGTTGCAAATAATCATGATACGAAGTTAGTATAAGGTTTATAAGATTACCTTATACATTATTATCCATATTAATAACAATGTCGCTCTTTCACGACTAAACCATTGAACCGAATTTGGTGAAATTTGCTGTGAAACAAACTTGAGTTCCAAGAGAGGACATGGGCTATTTTTAAGTACATGACAATCAACACCTTAAAACGCAAGCGAAGCCGCGGGAGACTTCTAGTCGTTAAGTAAATGTTATTCCTATAATATTTTATTGTACTTTGAAATATAATATATGACCTTATATATTATATATATATACAGACAATAGAAGTTTAACTTTTAACGTATTTAAAATTATTATGACTCAAATTTCAATTACCGTAAAAGTAATAAAACTAATTTCGTTTAAAATACAAATAGTTACATTAGTATAATTCGAATACTCGATCCCTTTTCTAATTCCGATAAAGAGAACGGCAATTTGGCAACTCAGCTGAAAGTTAAGTACGACAAATAAACCTTTGTATCGAACTGATTTCGTCCAATAACTCACAAGCGTACAGGTGTATAGTTTACGAGATAGCGTTGAGCGTACGGACATGAATTGATCTATTATTAAAACTCTTTGTTGCTTCGTTACCTGGCACTCAGTAGTCATCAAAATTGGATTTTATATCCTTTACTTTGTAATTATATACTAGTCGATAGATTGTAAACGTTTATTCAATTTGCAATAAAATATAAACAATTTCGATAGTTCATAATATTTCAGGTAGGATAGGTTAGAGGTTTTATAATTTAACTGATATTTACTTCGATAGAATGTAAACAACCGAGTAATAATGGTGACATTTGATTGGTCGCTTTTACAATAAGACTAGCCAATCAGGAAGAGCTTTCGATAGTTGACAATTTGATGCGGGACAGATTGTAATCTAACAGTTAAACTTCGATAGATTACAATATAGCGAAAAATAAACCGTTAATTTGCGGTTATATTTCACGGTTCACAATATTTCGACAGATTACAATCTCACGAGATAGATTGTAATCTAACGAATTTTGTAATCTTACGGTGACATATATAACTTTTAAATACTAAGTCACACAGTAAAGAACAAATAATTAAATAAAAATAATAATATAAAATTATTCATATTATAAACAATAAAATAAAATACAAAACAGAATATATATAAAAGAAAATGCACCATAAATAAATCGAATAATTAAAATACAAGTAGTATGAAAACAGGCAGCAAATTATTTTAATTAGCATTTTAATTAACAGCCTAACTATGTACTAAACGACCGTTGAACCGGTGACCTCAATGTCATTCACCTAATCTTCAAAGAATATAATAATTTGTTTTGGAACCAAACCCATATCCGGCCAATAAAATGTTTGTGGAGCTATTATGTAAAACAAACTTGAAACACACCACAGAGTTCAATGGTAAAATTAAAAGTATGATATTCCCAGAGTACAATGGTGAAATTAAAAATATTTAATGGCATTCCTCAGAACCACAAAAAAGGGCACCGAAAAATTTTGCCGCCAATAACAAAACAGCGAGTCAAATGCTCCGATATTTTACGACGCAGCCTCGACCGGGCACTAAACACCCAGACTATTTTACGAGACCTTTACAACACTGTACCATAACGTGTTTATTACCGGCCAATGAATTTTATTGCGACAATTTGTGCGACGGTTTCCATTAAGTTTTATATACTTGTATTATTGTAATACTGAGAGTATCTAAGGATTTTTTGAATAAAATAAAGATATTATATATGTCGGAGAAACGGTGACAAAATAAATAATAAAACCAATTTATAAGTAAACAATGTATATTTAAAACAATAACAACAAATTATTTTTAAACACTATCCCAATTTTATTTGGGGTCGGCACAGCATGTCTTCTCCTTCCATACTTCTCTTGCAGACGTCATCTCACAAGTAACATTCTTTCTAGCCATATCGTCTTTCACACAATCCATCCATCGTTTCCTTGGTCCTCCTCTACCTCTATATCCATCCACATCCATGCTCAAGGCCTTCCTCACAATGTGTTCCTCATTCCTCCGCATTACATGCCCATACCATGATAGCCGCCTTCCACATAACTTCTCGGCTATCGGTGTCACTTTCAAACTTCCTCTTATATACTCATTCCTTACTCTATCCATTCGCGTAACACCACACATTCCTCTCAGCATTCTCATCTCCGCAACATGCAATTGTCTTTCAGTCATCCCTTTTGTAGCCCAACACTCTGATCCATACAGAACAGCAGGTCTGATCATGGTCTTATAGATCTTCCCCTTAAGTTTAAGGGGAATACGGGGGTCACAAATTGTTCCCGTAACCTGCCGCCATTTCATCCACCCTGTGTTAATCCTGTGCTTCACCGTTCGATCTATTTCGCCATCGCCTTGAATGAGTGAACCGAGATACCGGAAGTCGGAGCGGACTGGAAGAGCTGCGCCATCAAGCGCTATGGCTTCAGGACCGGAGAGACCGCCGAAATCGCAGAACATGTATTCAGTCTTCGTTCTACTGATTTTCAGGCCAACATTCTCCAGTTTCCGTTGCCAATCCTCCAATCTGCTCTGGATCTCAGGTCCATCTTCACCAACCAGTACAATGTCGTCGGCAAAAAGCATGCACCAGGGTGCCTCCTCCTGTATGTCCGCCGTTAGAGCGTCCATAACCAACAGGAAGAGGTAAGGACTTAGAGCCGACCCTTGGTGCAAACCTACAGCCACATTGAACCGGTCGGTGTTACCGGCAGACGATCGGACGTAGGTACAAGATCCCTTGTACATAGCACGAATTAACTCCACATACTTCCCAGGCAAACCTTTCTCTTTCAATGCCCACCATAACACTTCACGAGGCACCCTATCATAGGCTTTCTCGAGATCAATGAACACCATGTGCAGGTTCTTGTGAGCACGTCTGTACTTCTCGCACAATTGGCGGAGTGCAAAGATAGCGTCCATTGTCCCTCAACCTGGCATAAACCCAAACTGACTTTCGGTAATTTCACTCTCTTCTCGCAATCTTCTCTCTATTACCTTCTCCCATACTTTCATAGTATGTGATATGAGCTTAATCCCTCTATAGTTGTTGCAATCCTGTACATCTCCTTTATTTTTGAAGATGGGCACTAGTGAACTACTGCACCATTCTTGTGGGATGGTTTCTTCACGCAACAACTTATTGAAGAATAAAGTCAACCACATACATCCTTCACTCTTTAATATCAAAATCAAAATCAAAATAAACTTTATTCAAGTAGGCTTTTACAAGCACTTTTGAATCGTCATTTTACAATTAAGTGAAGCTACTACCGGTTCGGAAAGTAGATTCTACCGAGAAGAACCGGCAAGAAAATCAGTAGTTACTCTTTTTTAACATTTAAAAAATACAACGTCATGTTAATTAAATACAATTATTTCAATTAATGTATCCTGCTTGGAAGTCAACAGGTATTAACTCCACGCTTTTTTATCATCTACAAAATCTTGTATCGAATAGTATGCTTTTTCTACCAATGTATTTTTAACAAACGATTTGAATTTACTAAACGGCAAAGTTAAAAATTTCTGCGGAATTTTATTATAGAAACGGATACCTTGCCCCAAGAAGGATCTATTGACTTTGCGGAGTCGGAAACTTGGCGTTATAAGTTTATCCTTACTTCTAGTGCATATACAATGATTATCACTGATTTTATCAAAGTGATCAATGTTACTGTGAATATACATGATATTGTTGTAAATATATTGCGACGCAACAGTAAGTATTCCTACTCTGTTAAAAACATCCCGAAGAGAGTCTCTAGCTCCAAGATTATAAATAAACCGAATTGCTCTCTTTTGTAAAATAAAGACAGATTCAATATCTGCAGCGTTACCCCAAAGTAATATGCCATATGACATAATACTGTGTAAATAACCAAAATAAACTAAACGAGCGGTATCAATATCAGTTAGTTGTCTAACTTTTCTAACCGCGTATGTTGCGGAGCTGAGTCTTCCTGTTAGGGATGATAAATGAGAGGTCCACTGAAGTCTGGAATCTAATTCTATTCCTAAAAACACCGTAGTATCAGCTACTTCAAGACGGTCACCATTTAAAGATATATTATAAATTTGCTTGCTAACATTAGGTAGGGTAAAAACTACATATATATAACATTTTGTTTTTTGAGCATTCAAAACTAAATTATTTACTGTAAACCAATTGTGTATCTGTGATAATGCACCGTTCACATCGTCATAGTCATTTTTTTTCCTGTCAACCTTAAAAATCAGCGAAGTATCGTCAGCAAACAACACTATATCACAAATACCCTTAACATAGAAAGGAAGATCATTTATATATACTAGGAATAGAAAGGGACCCAAAATTGAACCTTGTGGAACTCCCATTTTTAACGTAGATCCAGAAGACTTTATTCCATTAATGAAAACTTGCTGGATTCTTTGACTTAAATATGAAGCGATGAGATCAAGAGCTTTACCTTTAACACCGTAATATTTGAGCTTATAAAGAAGCGTTTCGTGTTCTACACAATCGAATGCTTTAGATAAATCACAGAATACTCCAATAGCGTTCTGTGATTTCTCCCAAGCATCGTAAATATGTTTGAGAAGCGCAATTCCCGCATCAGTTGTCGAGCGACCTCTTCTAAAACCGAATTGCTCACCATGAAAAATAGCATTTGTACCGAAATGGACGAGAAGTTGATTTAAAATAATTTTTTCGAAAATTTTACTTAAGGATGGGAGTATTGAAATAGGCCTGTAATTACCGGGATCGCTTCTGTTTCCAGTTTTAAAAAGTGGTAAAACTTTACTACATTTTAACAAGTTAGGAAATGAACCCGTGTCCAAACTCTTGTTAAAAATTACTGCTATATACGGAGCAATATCGTATATGATGTTATTAAAAAATTTTACCGAAATGCCCCATATGTCGTTAGTTTTTTTAATATTTATAGTTTTAAATACTTTTATGACATCTATTGCAGAAACCGTTTCAAATGAAAAATCAATAACGCATTTAGAAACACTATTATTTAATAACCTAGCTGCATTTGATGTAGATGATTTTAAATGAAATGTTATTTTATGGGGTACTTTATCAAAAAATGATTCAAATAAATTAGCAACCTCTAATTCAGAACTCGTGTATCTACTACCTGTGTTCAATTCTATTGGTATCATTTCCTTTTTGGGTTTTCCACTAACACTACTAATAACATCCCATGTGGCTTTAATTCTATTATCAGAATTCAGGATTTTTTTCTTTAAATATAAGGACTTAGCAGAAATGCATACTGTTTTAAAAATTTTGGAATATTTAATGACGTATTCTAAAAAGGCTACGCTTCGATTCCACCGCCTCATATCATATAAGTCGTATAATTTATTTCTACTTTTATAAATACCAACAGTAGCCCAGTCACTAAACTTTAATTTTGTGTTACTATAACATGTTTTCATTTTAAATATATTGTTAAATTCTTTTAGTATTACTTCAAAAAATGAATTATAAAGCTCATTTGGATCCTGTGTCGTAAGATCTAGATTAGACAATTTATACGCCACAATATCTTTAAAACAATGTAATTTGTTAGCCGTTATTGGCCTGTATGTTATTTTTTTTAAATGATTTATTTCTTTGTGTTTTAATGAAAACTTCTGACCACAATGATCAGAAGTTAAATTATTTATAATTGATACTTCATATATTTCACAGTCACAGAACACATTATCAATACACGTAGAAGTGCCGTCGGTTATTCGCGTCGGTTCATTAACTCTATGAGTTAAATTAAATGACATAAACAAGGCGACCAACCGAACACTTAACGTAGTTTCTTTAAGTAAGTCGACGTTAAAGTCCCCACATACAATTATATATTTATTAGTTTTACATAGCTTTTTAAGAATGTCCTCCATAGTGGTTTCAAACAAATAATAATCTCCCGATGGCGGCCGGTACACGCAGACTATAATGTACTGTGGAAATTCTACGCAGGATAGTTCGATAGTACGTTCGATAGAGAGGGCCACAATATCTTTTCGAGATTTACAAACGATATCATTCCGTACTAATATTAATGAGCCACCACGAATAGCACTCCCTCTTACGAACGCACTTGACAGTTTAAAGTTTGAAATATTAAATTCTTAATTATCTTCCATACTACAACTGGTATATCATCTGGACCCAAAGCCTTCCCATTTTTCATGCTTTTGACTGCTGTCATTACCTCATCCATGCTAATTTCTCTTACTAATCCCTTATTTACTTGCGCCTCTCGAAGGACACCATTCCAGTCATTTTCTTCATTCATAAGCTTTTCAAAATAGACCTTCCATCTTTCTTTTATTTCCTCATCTTTACATAAAACTTTACCAGCCTCATCTTTCATGCATTTGATATATGTTATATCTCTCGATCGTCTTTCTCTCTCTTTCGTAATTCGGTAGAGATCCTTCTGGCCTCTGGGGCTATTCAGTGAGTTGTATAACCTCTCCTGTGCCTTCGCTCTGGCAACCGCTACCACCTTCTTTGCTCTCCTCTTAAATTCCCCATAAACTTCCTTTTTTTTATCTTTCAAACTTGCATTCACATGTTTTTTTCATTTTTTTTTAATTACGGTGAATTCGATGTATAGAATATTAATTATTCTCACCGTTTAATTATTACAAAATAAGTACAATGCGCTCATCCAGATTAATCACCAAATACACAGTTCAGAGCACCGATTGTGCCGTGTTCGACACTGACCACTTCTAATCTGTTGACATCTGTCGAGCGTCTTATAGCAACTTGTCCTTTTGAGTCAATAACACAACCGTATTATAAGATCGGAACTTGATTAAAAAATATTATATCTCACAAATAAATACTTATTTATTCCATAATTGTGAACTAATTATCCCAATGGTATGATGTAAGAAAATGATGAAAGTTTTATCACCAGAAGTATATTTCGAACGATACTTCCGAATATGATAATAAATATTGTATATCTGATGAAGTTTCGGCCAAGACTGCTTTTTGCAGGAACTAGTCAACTCTGTATAATCATTATTAAATTAAAAATTTAAAAAAACCTCCTACCAAACAAGACAAATTCAAGGAGCCCAAACTCGATGGGTTTACTAAAAGGTAGAGTAGGGGTAGGTCACCTACCTTCAAGCCCTATCATCTGATCAGCTCAGAGGTTCCAGATTTCCAGCATCAGGTCCTCGTCAATTAGAAACAAAAAGAAAACTATTTAAGCCAAATCCAATGAGGCCAAACTGGATGGGTTTACTAAAAGGCATTCCAGGGTTACGTCTCTTATCTTCGAGCCCAAACAGCAGATCAGCTCAGTGGTTCCAGAGGACAGTAGTGTTTCAATTTTCAGATCCCACATATGCAAGCAAACTAAGCGTGTAACTCTATCACACCTAACAAACGACCTGATGACCTTGAAGACCTGAACCGATTTCCGCCAAACATGGCTAAGAACACTCTCAACTTATATACCTTTAAAAAAAACTGCATTAAAATCGGATCATTCGTTTGGGAGCTACGATACCACAGTCAGACACATACACATTTACACAGACACTTTAAACTTATAACACCCCGTTGTTTTTGCGTCGGGGGTTAAAAATCAATACTTCCATACTAATGATATGAGATGATAGCTTCCAGGCTGTTTCAAATAACAAAAATATATTTGTATTATAATTAAAAATATATATTGTACATGTAACATTATACGTAAAAAAAAATATTCCACTGAGTTTCTTTCGCCGGCTCTTCTCCGATAGTATATTTATATAAATATTGGTACAGCAATCGGACCGGTGACCGATTCCTGTACCAATATGATGATTCCTTGATTAGAGAGAGAAAAGGAAACCATTATTCCAAACATAATGTCTAAGACTAGGGCATTTATTTTTTTGGTGTAAAATTAAAATTTTCACCAACTAAAGTCAGTCCAACTAGATTAAACTAAACCAAATATATTATGATATTTTTTCCGTTCTGTCGGATATGTCTCTTTACACCGACGCCCGTAACTCATAAAGTGTTATGAAGTAGGAAAATGTTTAAAATAGTTGGTATTATGTTTAGTTTTATGATCTCGTTTGTTGAACTTCTATCTTTTAGAAATGATCGCCTGTAATATGTTTTAAATAACGACAGTATATTTTTTGTTTCTGTGTGATAACAATAATTATACTGTTACAAATAGAATTACGAAATTATATTTTTTTAATATTTCAATGGCGGTCAACAGACATTTTCTTTCTATGATAGGCAATCGCTAGATATTCGCAGATCTAAGCGGATGGACGGGTACCGCCAACCGTCGTCCTTATATATCCGGTCGCAGTGTTGTCATTAATGATTTTAATTTTCTTCTAACAATACAATATAATATTAAAAAAAAATCCCGCTAAGTTTCTTTCAACGGTTCTCTTTAGGTCTGAGTTGTTTATTTCTGAACGGTTGGTACATTTCTGCCAGTCACTTTGAGTTGATCACTTAAGATCACGACGAAATAAAATACTAAAAATATTTCCTACCCACCCTCAAGTTGTACAACTTAAGGGTGGGTTGAGCTTATGGCTAATTAGCCATTTCTTCCAGATATATCTAGCCACTAGACAAATGTGAATGTCAATATTTATTTTATTTATTTTTATTTTATGGAATAGGTTCGCGGACGAGCATATGGGCCACCTGATTGTAAGTGGTCACCATCACCCATAGACAATGACGCTGTAAGAAATATTAACTATTCCTTACATCGTCAATGTGCCACCAACCTTGGGAACTAAGATGCTATGTCCCTTGTGGCTGTAGTTACACTGGCTCACTCACCCTTCAAACCGGAACACAACAATACTGCGTACTGTTGTTTAGCGGTAGAATAACTGATGTGTGGGTGGTAACCTACCCAGGCGGGCTTGCACAAAGCCCTACCACCAAGTAAAATAAAACCACATTAAGATAACATTGACACAAATACAAGATAAACACAAAACGAACGAACCATCCGGAATTTAAAACATAATTTGTATTTTTGCATTGATTGAAGTTTTATTAAAGGATATTAATAATTAGAAAAAATGCATGAAGTGTTTATTTAATTTAACATCAGTAGGAAAAAAAATCACAGAAGCGTTGATGTTTTAATGAGGCGTTGACGATTCGTATGTGTGTGCCAAAGAATTCGTAATAATCTACTTACAAACAAAATTATGACTTACGAGTACATAATATTCTTGTTAAAAAATATATATTTCATTTTTTTTATTTTATTTTATGGTATAGGTTGGCGGACGAGCATATGGGCCACCTGATGGTAAGTGGCCATCATCACCCATAGACAATGAAGCTGTAAGAAATATTAACTATTCCTTATCTTCAATGTGCCACCAACCTTGGGAACTAAGATGTTATGTCCCTTGTGCCTGTAGTTATTTAGTATCTATGTTAAAATTCACAGTTTACAGTTCAGTGTTCAGTTAATCCAAATTATTATAGAGTCAAAAACAAATGTATTAAGTCAAATTAAAAACTACCACTACTACTTGGTGGTTAGGCTTTGTTCAAGCCCGCCTAGGTATGTACCACCCACTCATCAGATACTCTACCGCTAAACAACAGTACGCAGTATTGTTGTGTTCCAGTTTGAAGGGTGAGTGAGCCTGTGTGACTACAGCACATGGGACATAGCATTTTAGTGCCCAAGGTTAACGATGACGATGTAAGGACTAGTTAATATTTCTTACAGCATCATTGTCTATGGGTGATGGTGACCACATACTCATCAGGTATTCGCCAAACAGTAGTACGCGGTATTGCAGTTTTCCTGTTTGAAGGTTAAGTGAGCCAGTTAACAAGGTGGCACATGCGCGATGTAAGACGTCGTAACAAGACGCGTTTGTATTCGCTTTTGATTTTGTATTCGGTTTTGTTGCTTCATTAAAATACTTAACTAAAATACTTTTCTTAATTATATAATTCAACAAGGCACAGATATGAGTATAGCTAAGATAGTTTATTTAAGTAACTTTCATATTCCTTTATCATATGGAATGATGTCATGTAACGCAGATATTGAAATTATATTTATTCCTCAGAAGAGAACCCTCCTGACTATTTATAGTCTTGTTTCTAGGACATAATTACTTGGAGAATTTATAGAACTACGTTAGCCTGCCTCACAGAGTATTTATAGAAATATTTATTTATTTATAAGTACACAAACCATACAATCGGAGTTCTAAAATGTTGACATAGTTTATAGTCCTTAATTCGTGTAGATGATGGTAGCACAGATGGTAGCACAGACTCTACCATCAAGTCATTTCTAGTAACATCACCACACATCACTAGATATTATAAAACAAAGTCCCCCGGCATCGTCTGTCTGTATGTTAGCGATAAACTCCAAAACTATCGAACGGATTTTCATGCAGTTTTCAATAATAGACAGCGGGATTCATAACGAAGGTTAAGGTGTACAATTTATTAAGGATTTTGTGTATATAAGTTTAAATAGAACGACAATTGTTAAACATATCGGAAAAAGCAACAAAAATGTATTAATAAAATATAAAAACATAAAACACTTATGTCCACCCGTGCGAAGCCGGTAGGGGCCGCTAGTATATTAATATATTTTCAATATTAAAGCGTGGATTCCACTTGGAAGAACTGTCGGATGGTCCGTGTCTGTTTACGCTGTGGGTTTTGCAACTCGTAAATTATACTAAAGTGTGAAAAATATCAAATAGTTAAAAGACATCTTTTAATGCCTCTTTTAATAGTATTTAACACAGGAATGTAAATTCTTGAGCCTTATAAGTTAGACTCTAGAATCTAGATAAATGACAAAGTTTTACCTGCCATATTTGAAGCTACAATTACATGTATATTAAAGTTGTAGCCCGCAGTTTCGCAAGTATTTTTCACACCAAATTTCATCAAATTCGATTCATTGCTTTGTTGGTGAAAGATTGAGAGACAGACATACGGATAGAGTTATTTTCACATATAGATTTTACGATCAAACCAATGATACGAATTTGTTTAAATTTGGTATGTAGCAAATTGAAACTCCAAGAAGGGACATAGGCTTCTTTTTTGTCTAATGCATGACAATAAAACACGAGCGAAGCCACGGGCTACAACTAGTAAAAATATACACCGGTTACACACCGGGTACACCGGTTTTCAAGGACACCACTCCGAGGTCTCGGGTTCGATTCCTGACCGAGTCGACCTAGAAATGAGTTTCTATGTTGATGTTGATGTTTGTGGTACCATCGTTACTTCTGATTTTCCATAGCACAAGTGCTTTGGCTGCTTACATTGGTATCAGAATAATGTATGTGATGTTGTTCTATATTTATTTATTTATTCAATATTTAATACAAGATGAAACAGATCACTTTAGATTTTGCATCGTAAACTCTCTGACGCAACCCCCTAAGGAGAGGGTTGCTTTATCAAGGGATAACGCTTTTGTTAGCTCGCTATACAGGTTGTTAAAGCACTAAGATCAGATGATATTGATGTCATCGACTTTAATAAAAAAAAACTATCCCTGTCTTTGTCAACGATGCCCATGTTTTAAAATACCCCCATTATAACCTATCCCTTTAAATATATGGCTATATTATTTTAATACAAGAAACTATTATTAGGTAGAAAATATAAATAATATTATCCTTAATATTAATAAAGAAAGATTAATGGTGTGTTTTTTTTTTTGAGTCGTGATAGCCCAGCGGTTATATGGCGTGAATCTTAACCAATGGTTTTGACTTGAAATCCAACTCCAGTACTACTGAATTCGTGTGCTTAATTTGTGTTTATATTAATAAATCTAGTGCTCGTTGTTGATGGAAAACATCCCGAGAAATCATGCACGTAGCGAAAGAGAATCTGCCGTCTTTGTACTACAACAAACACCACTGCATTTTCACGGTGGTGAAGGGAAACATTGTGAGGAAACCTACATGTGGTAGATGAAATGCTTCTACTACATGTGTATCCAACCCATATTGGAACAGCCTACTCCAAACCTCTATTAAATAGAGATCAGACCAAAACCCAATGACACATTGGTAGTCTGTTACTAAACATTCAAAAAGGCACATTTTCACATTTAATCCCCTCGAAAGATGAATGTTTTAATGAATTTATCGATGTTATATTTAATTAGTTCGCCGTCGTAAATTTTTAACTTTTCCATAAATATATCCATAACACTATATCGTGCTAGAATACGCATTGCAAGACGGGAGATTAAAAGCTTTCAATCTATAGAGATGGGAAATTATCGATAATAATATTTATGATTAGTAATATTATGATTTCACTAAAATAGTTAGTATATAACACTGCAGAATCTGACCATTAGAAACCCCTTAAAATCTTTTGATTACTAGTTTAATATTATTTTGTCTAATGACAAAATATTTTATTGTAGTTTTTTTTTCATATAGTTGAGTAGTTTTTTATATCCTTCATATACAAAAAAAAATACATATAAATATACAAATAGACTACACGAAGGTAAGTTATCATCACTCCTCATCATCCATCACAAATTCACCATCAACCTAATCTAAGCCTAGTCTAGCCTGTCAAAGTGATACTTACAAGTAAATACGTTTATAAATGAGTTATCTAATCAATTTATTATTTATTATAAATTATGTTATATATTATTCTATGAAATCCATAATGTTAACATTATGGATAATTAATGATAAATTAAATTACTATATATAATATTTTAAAGCTCGTGGATCTAGCCGATTTATAGATTATAATTATTAACGCTTCATCACAAATATTGATTCAAACATTGACGATTTTTGTTTTGTTTTGTGTCTGTGTTGTAATTAATTTAAATATTGTTCAACGAATCATAACTTGTTTATATTTATCTTAATTTATTGATTGATATATAATTATTGGAAAATTACTATTATCATTAATTACAAATTACTATTAACATTGGAAAATTACTATTATCTATATAAAGATTTTCATCGATTTCAATCTGCACGTCACTATGCATTTTCGTCCGGGTAGCGACTTCACTCGCGTGCGCGTGCGCCGCCACGCGCCCGTTTTATTTTTACCGCTACCATCCAACGATTCACATTTCTATAACATTATAAATAACTATGCATAAAATTCTATAAATATAAAACGTGTCTAAACGGAATATACTCTGTTAATTCAACGACATAGGTGAACAACTATAAAGGAATGTCTTTCACATTTAATTTCCGATGATTGACAAAAATTACTCAAATTTTTCTCGTGAACGGTGATTCAGAACGTTTTAAAAATGTGGTTTGAAGTCAGTTCAGTTCTCACTAGGGTGTCGGGAAGTTACCAGTGATCAAATCCGATGGTACCGAATGTCTTCGTAAACTGGTGAGTTTGACAGTGTTTTTTATTTACAAGGTTTATAATTTAATCATTTTCAAGTAGCCATAGCTGCATCAGCAATCATATTTGTATATTTAAATAAATAAACATAGTTTTTTAAATGAATTTATCACTAATACACGTTGAGAATATCATAAATAAATAAAAGATCTTTGAAATTAACAAAACTTAATTCAAACATTTTTTGATTGCTTTTGTTTATCAATATTATCCGTATTACTTTTATTTATAAGTAATATTTTAAAGCTCGTGGATCTAGCCGATTTATAGATTATAATTATTAACGCTTCATCGCAAATATTGATTCAAACATTGACGATTTTAGTTTTGTTTTGTGTCTGTGTTGTAATTAATTTAAATATTGTTCAACGAATCATAACTTGTTTATATTTATCTTAATTTATTGATTGATATATAAAAAATATTATAGTATTTTTAAACTATTACGCTAAGACAAGCGTCACTGTGTTTTGTAATGCGTTTATAATTAATTTTACGATCGGTGGTGAAGATAAATCGTGAGAAAAGTTACATGTGTCAAACACTTTTACTTGGTACCAATTCATCAGATATTCTACCACCAAACGGTGATTATAATCAAGCTCAAACTCAGCATTATAATCTGGTTGAAAGTATGAGTTACTGTAACTACAAGCAAGAATGAGATAAGTCAAATCAAATCAAATCAAAATAAACTTTATTCAAGTAGGCTTTTACAAGCACTTTTGAATCGTCATTTTACAATTAAGTGAAGCTACCACCGGTTCGGAAAGTAGATTCTACGGAGAAGAACCGGCAAGAAGCTCACTAGTTACTCGTTTTTAACATTTAAAAAATACAAAGTCATGTTAGTTAAATACAATTATTTAAATTAATATATCCTGCACGGAAGTCAACAGGTATTAACTCCGCGCTTTTTTATCATCTATAAAATCTTGTATCGAATAATATATCTATCGTATAATATCTTAGTTCCAAACTATAGTAGGGTATTGACGATCTAGATACCATGATGGCATTCATAACTCTGCCTGTTTATTTAGAACTCCTTCTTTGGAGTTCAAGTTTGCTTCATAACAAATTTAATCGAATTCGGTTCATTCAAGAGCGACAGACATACATACAGACAAAGTACTTTCACATATATACATATAATGAAATTGCAGTGTCTGTTTGTAACATTAAAGTAGCCATTTTTTATTCAATGCATATTTATTTATACAAGGTACATATACCAAAACAACATTTTTTACCATTTTTGTCGGTCTGTCAGTCCGTTTGTTTCGGCTAATCTCTGGAACTGCTGGACCAATTTTGACGGGACTTTCACTGGCAGATAACTGATATAAGGAGTGACTTAGGCTGCAATAATATTTTTTTTGTTAAATTCCAACGCGTACAAGGTCGCGGGCACAGCTAGCTTATAATATTAATAAAGATATAAATCTTATATTTGTTCACACGTTTTATAATATATTTTATCTCTATTTTATAAGTTTTAGTCGTAACGTAATACGATTTTATATAAACGCTCTTAAAACGTGAACGAAACGTGGCTGAATAACAATAAATCTTTGACAAAATGTAAACATGTGAGAATAAAAAAGAATTGACATTTTAATGTGAGACTCGGAACATTTATTTTTAAATTACTTCAAAAAGGACGGCACTCAATTCGTCTTAACGTAAAATTGACTAATTATTATTTATACAAGCCGTTCTAATTGCTCTTTAAAGTGTGAATATTATCCGAAGATTGCAATATTAAACCCAATAACAATAACAACAGCCTGTAAATTCCCACTGCTGGGCTAAAGGCCTCCTCTCCCTTAAAGGAGAAGGTTTGGAATATATTCCACCACGCTGTTCCAATGCGGGTTGGTGGAATAGGTTTCCTCACGATGTTTTCCTTCACCGCTGAGCACGAGATGAATTATAAAGACAAATTAAACACATGAATCAGCGGTGCTTGCCTGGGTTTGAACCCGCAATCATCGGTTAAGATGCACGCGTTCTAAATAATATTCATGTGCTAAATTTGTTTTTATAATTCTTCTCGTGCTCGGCGGTGAAGGAAAACATCGTGAGGAAACCACCAACCCGCATTGGAACAGCGTAATAGAATATTTTTCAAATCTTCTCCTAAGTGAGAAGAGGCCTTAGCTAGAGACTATAAAATAGATTCCACAATAATCCACCAAACGAAGCATTTTGTCTACACTCAACGTCAAAGCCGGCACGACCAAAAACACATCAGACGCAGGACTTACGGCTTAACGTCTTAATTTCCAGCTTTGAAGTAGTTTAGTTCGTGTGACATTACCTATAGAAAAACCCAATAGCTTTTTATTGTCTCGACTTTGAACCCAAGGCCTCGAGATCTGCGTGAGCCACTAGACCAATGGTATATAATAGTTGGTACATAAATTACATTTTTACGTTACGACTTGTGTGTGAGATGCGTGTTATCGTAAATTTTTATGATTATAATATTTACATTAAAAATATAAATTCCAGACTAAACACAAAAAAAAAATATAGTCTCGTCTATGTAATATTTCACGCTGAGTATGTAAAAATAATCAAACGAGATACTATGTTGTGTTAACGGTACTTTTTCGTAGTATATATCGTTTTCGAATTTTTTATTTAAGTCTGGGCTAACAGAGGACGAATGTTAGGAGGGTTCCGTATATGTTTTTTTTATTTTATATTTATTTGTCTCGATAGATATACGACCGTTCCAAATTCAACCCTGCGAAACTAATAAGTAATAACTAGCGACCCGCCCGGCTTCGCACGGGTGTAATGATATGACATCACAGTAGAAACTTCTAAAATTATAAGTGTTTCTTTACGAATTTGTATATGTATTATATATAAAACCTTCTTCTCGAAATACTCTATCTATTAAGAAAAAACACATAATAAACCGTTTCGTAATTGTAAAGATTAAAGCATACATAGGGATATAGGGACAGAAAAAGTGACTTTGTTTTATACTATGTAGTAATAATAATAACGATAAAACAGCATCGCTTGCGTTTTAGAGTACGTTCATTGGGTGTAAATTAAAAATAACTAATTAATTGTAAATTAGGAAATTAGTATAGAAGTCCATCCTTGGAGTTCATCAAATTCGGAGAAGTATCATGTCAGAGCGACAGGCAGACATAATCAAACTCAAAAATATTTATTCAATATAGAAGTGTTACACTTGCTTATTGGCTGTCAAAAGTAAGTAAGCGGACGTCCTCAGGCACGGTGGAGTGATAATATACGCAAGGCGGCAGGCAGGAGCTGGATGCGAGTAGCCGGAGAAAGACCACAGAGGCGTGTCCTTGGAGAGGCCTATGTCCAGCAGTGTACAAAAACGGGCTTATGATGTGATGTGTGATGTCTTCAAGTCTACCACCGGAATTATAATATAAAATTAACACCAAAAATTAGTATTTCTAACACTACTATTGATTAAAACAGTGCGCTTTCCACATTTATAATATATGTATATGTCTATTCTAGAAGCATAACTTCTGATAACACTGAACAAACCTATACAAAACAGTAAGTAAAAACGCAAACATGATAAATCATATTTATTGCCTAAAAAATTAATTGTTTCCAGCTCAATAATGTTATTTGTACTTTATGGAAATTAAAAAGAGCGTCAACAAAGTAATAGCAAGTTAACATAAGTTCAATTTATATTAATTAAGAAATGTCACGCGATACGAAAAAGGGATTCAAATGTTTTTAACGGTTATGGGAAAAATTCAAAGGCAATTTGTGAATGTAACTCTATCTGTCGCTCTTTCACGACAAAAGCAATGAACCGAATTTGATGATATTTATTGTAAAACTTGATCTCAAAGAAAGGACATAGCTACTTTTTTTGGCCAACATATGATAACTAATTTTGTTTTGCAAAATGTTCTTACAGCTAATATGTTGAATTAAATGTAGAGCTTATCACCGATTCAGGAATTAAATTTCCTTGGTAGTAGGGCTTTGTGCAAGCCCGTCTGGGTAGGTACCACCCACTCATCAGTTATACTACCTCCAAACAACAGTACTCAGTATTGTTGTGTTATGGTTTGAAGGGTGAGTGTGCCAGTGTAACTACAGGCACAAGGGACATAGCATCTTAGTTCCCAAGATTAGTGACGCATTGACGATTTAAGGAATTGTTAATGTTTCTTACAGCGTCATTGTCGTAATGGTGACGACTTACCATCAGGTGGCCCATATGCTCATCCGCCAACCTATATCATAAAAAAGTAGATTCTACCGAGAATGCATGTCAGGTGAAATTCTACTAAATTTGCATTCATTAAAAGTGGGCGAGAGCAAATTTTTTTTATTATTGATTTTGTAGTTTTTATTCTCTGTTCGGAATTTAATCTCATGTACTCTTAGTCATAAGCTAGCCACTGAACCAACGCGGCAATTGAAACGGATTTAATATAATATACGACACGAGATACGAGAAATAACAAACGGCACAACTGCGTGTATGTTTGTGACAATAGAAAGTGGAGTACAATTGATATAAAGTTGTATAGCTATAGATCGACACTATCGGACCGATGCATTGTGCACGGACATACGCCCTACATATAAACATTACATATATACATTACATATAAATCACAATGATAAAGCTTATGTAATATTTCACGTAATCACAGATTACTTATTATTTAAGGCGTGTGACCGAATCTTAAATACTCTATCGTCTGAGACATTGTGTTAAAATACTAACCATTTTTTATATTGGGAACAAAAATGATCCCTTGTGTCTGTTACCCTGGCTCAGATTACGCTCAAACCGAAATACAGTGAAGCTTGGGTGCTACATACCCAGTGAAACTTACACCAAATAAATATAGTACAATTTCTTATATTTTATAGTTTATTTTTTATTTTATTTTTTGGATGAATAGATAAAATGTAGTGGCGTTCATATTATCTGTTGAAAAAAATATTTATATTAGATATAATTTAAAATACAAAATTAAGAAATATGAACATTCCTTCGTTCACTACAAATTACGCGTAGCTCTACGCGAACTTCGTAGAGGCCCTACGTTTGCTACGACTCGGAACCTCTTGCGAACTAGAATGTTAAGTAAAGTTAAATATTATATACAGAATGATTTCACAATTTGTAATATCGTTCTCGATAAAGTCAAGACATATTTATTTACTGATAAGACACATAATTAAACTTTAATTATGAAGTACTCTTAATCTTCAGACCGTCAACAAAATAAGGTGTCGGGTACATAAATTATTATTTACGCGATATTACGGAATGCGAGCCATTAATTATTCAAGTCAAACGAACGAGTTTGCTTGACGGCTCAAAAAGAAAAACGTGCGTGCAACGAGTGCGTTGCCATTTCGAAAATAATTCATTGCGTTCCGAAATGAGGTCAGGCTTAGCAGGTGAAGTTGCAGCGCTGCGCACGCCGCACGGCCGAGTGAAGTTGACGCGGACTGCGGCTGCGCGCCTCGCTGTGTGCCGCCCAACTTGCGCCGAAAGCACGACCACCGCATCTCCAATTTAAAAAAAAAAAATAATAAAAAAAAAATAAAAACCCCGTTCGAGGCGTATTCCATTCCAGAAGATACGGGCTTCAATTGAAATAAACATGGCGTGTTTTACGCTTTCGCCCCTACCGAGGCCGATCTAGCGACCGTCTCAATATGTTTCTCCGGGATTGGACTTAAGTTTTATGCATAGTGTTAGTTGATTTCTTGTGTGCACAGTGTGGTGGGAACGTGTATTTAGCCGTAATTGATTTAAATGAATACCCTGTGTAAGTATTAATATTTTTTTAACCTTTAATATGTACAAATAAATACAATTGTATCATTTTATAAATAGTTATAATGACGTTAGTTATACAGTAGCCAAATTATTTCATCAGAACACAATCGTTGGATAATATGATCATTTGAGACGAGAGATTTATGTTTAATTGCTTCATCGTTAGTTAAGATTTGATTAAACCATCATTGTAGATACAGTTTACTCCTTAAAATATCTTCGTAATATTTTAAAACGCTTATTTGTTTCATTTATCTTTAAAATGTCATTAAAAAAAAATAAAACGTTATAATTTATGTGATAAATAATTCATGCTTTTTTTATAAAATTATTGAAGACGAAGGTGTTTACGAAATTTAAAAACAGAAAAAAATTAATTTGACTTAAATTTATAAGTTGACTTTAAACTTAATTCTGAATTAGAAAATCAAGAAAAACACATTTTTTTAATATTTTGTTCGTTAGTTTGTTTTACACAATGTTTGTAATAACTGATATTTTAACATAAAAAACATACCTCTCTAAATGGTTAGTATGTTATTTACACACACAGTACATTATTTATGTACGTATTGGAATAAAACCTCTTTTTGTTGTAATTTTTATATTCGATATTTAAAATATTTTAAAACTCAATCAAGTCAGCGTAAATCAATTTTTTTAATATTATTTTTCTATTCTAAATTCAAAATGTTCATAACTATTTCACGTAGAATATTCCGCAACGGATATTTTTAAAGAACCGCCGTGTTCATACTTTCAAAGTATAGAGTTTCACAAGCATTAAGCTATTAGTATCGGTTATCAAATACCTTCTAATCGTTAACGCCTGAGAGAATTTATCGATTTAATCCAGAGTTACTCTTGTGTAAAGATGCTGTGAGAAAAACCTTTTTATCTTTATATTTATGAATCTATGATAAAGTGAAGACACTACGTAAATATTGGCTAACGGCCTACCTACACAAATGTTATAGTACTAGTAAGTACTAGTATCTTATTAACAAATAATTATTTTTTTCACTCTAGCCACTGGTTTTGTATTCGCTTTTGTTGCTTCACTTTAATGTTCCGCGCGCTCCATCTACCATTTGTTTTATTAACTGATGGAAAAACTTACTCCAAATTACTTACTTCAATCAAACTTAATTTCAATTTTCTCCTGATGTTAAGTGGTCACCACTGCTGATAGACACTGGGAAATTTTAATCATTCATAACATCGCCAATGTACAACCAACTACGAGAACTAAATGCTATGTCACTTGTGTCTGTACACTGGCTCACTAATCTTTTCCAAAACAAAGTTTAAAGTACAAATAAATATGTAAAGGTACCCAGTTGCACAAATTCCTTGGTCCTTAATATCTTGGATAAACATAATTTATGTGTAGTATACATCGTCTGTATGTACCACTATTGGACAAATGCCTCCCCTTATAAAAGGAAATTTGAACTAATTAAAATTGAGCCGAGAAAGCCCAGTGGTAAGAACACGTGCATTTTAACCGATGATTGCGAGTTCAAACCCAGGCTAGCACCTCTTTATGTATGTGCTTGATTTGTGTTTATAATTCAGCTCGTGCTCGGCGGTGAAAACATCGTGAGGAGACCTGCATGTGTCTAATGTCATTGAAATTATGCCACATATGCATTCCACCAAACCGCATTGGAACAGCGTGGTGGAATATGTTCCAAACCCTCTCCTTAATGGGAGAGCAGGCCTATAGACCAGTAGTGGAAAATTTACAGGCTGTTACTTTACTTACTTTGACCTGAACCAATATAATAAACATTTGGTAGATTTTCGTCCAACCGCCGATTCTGGGTTAAACTGTTTGGCCCCACAATCTTAGTTAAGTTTCACATCCAAAACACTGGACCATATCGACTCCTGTCATGTAAAAGTTTAGAGTAAAGCTAGTAACAAAACCAGGTCAAACAGCCAGATAAATGATCGTCAGTTGTATCGAAGACGTCGTTTACTGTCAGCGATTTCATCAAAGGGAAATTTACAAAACGTTTCAAATCGATAGTATCTTCAAAGGAGTCACGCGAAAATGGATCTTAATGACATTAAGGAAACATGCTAACAAGTAATCTTTTGATATCATCTCTTAGAGGTGAATTTTGTTTGTTTGTATGTTGGGGCTAATCTAAGAAAATTATCATACGGTGGAAATAAAGAATGAAAGTTTTTAAACAAAATCCTTAAAATTATTAATCAAAATCCTGACAAGGAAATAACCAGAGTATTTATTTATATACTCTTAATTGCACACCAATATAGACAAAAATAATAGGAGTAAAACAAAAACAAAGAAAAGAAAAATGTACAATAGGCGGCCTTATCGCTAAAACAGCGATCTCTTCCAGGCAACCTTAGGTAGAGGAGAGGGATAGGATGGTAGGGGTGTACAAAGTATGTGTGCTTAATCTGTAAAACATAAATAAAAAAATACTTGAGAAAGGAGGGGTGAATAGTGAATATTAATAATTTCTTAATAAATTTGAGCATTCCAAAAAAGGTCCATAATATTATACTCGTCAATATCAAAAATAAAAGAAATAAGAACGGTTGATTAAAAGAAAAAAGGTATTGAGCCCTTTCGCTTTGTCCCATTTAAATACGAATACTATTCGTGTAAAATAAACTTCAAGAGAGTCCTTTAATAGTAACACTTGCAACTCTGTCCAACTAGATTAGGTCAAAAGCAAACTATGAACCCGCAATTTGGTGCGAGTATTTTACTTATAATAATTGACCTGACCGATTTCGTCCACGGCGACATTCTCGAGGGATTTGACATCTACGCAGGAGAATTTTATGGTGCACAAGTGTGTGCATACTTATAATCCAAATTACCATTATCCACTTTCAATGTTTCAAAATATTACACGATCGAAAAGAGTCCCAAATAATGACGTAATTCCAAGAATCGAGACTTAACACAGATCAATCCAAGCCTCAGATTTCGGGTGTCTTACCCCGGCGTTTAACTTTCTCGGTGAGCCAATATGGTTCAGTGGTTAGAAGGTGAAATTTGATACACGAACTTTTTGAAAAAAGATACACGATCTTAACCGATGATTGCGTGTTCAAACCCCGTCACACCACCACCACCAATGAATTTTCCTTCTCGTGAAAGAGAAAAGAGGCCTTATCCCGGCAATGGGAAATTTACTGTTACTGACCCGGCGTTTAAATCTTGGACGTTGAGATCTGTCTTCTAAGGTAGCCTTAAATCATATTTACATATAATAATTAAAGTAAGTAGCTACGATTAAAATACTATCTTATGATAAGTGATAAGTGTTAATACACATTGGTGATCTGAGAATCTTAACAATTCTTTACATTACCATGCGCCGCCAAACTTTGTAACTAAGATGTACTTGCACTGACTCACTGAAAATCTGAACAGAACATTACTGAGTAATACTATTTGGCATTAGAATTACTGTTTGGCACCTATGATCTGTGAATGGTACCTACCGAGGCATGTTTGCTCGGAGTATCAATGAGAATTCCAAATTTAAATTCTCAATTTTTCATATTTCTTTAAAACTAATTTAAATAAACAAAACGGTAACAATCTATACATACAACAAAATTGGAGTGTCTGTTTGTAATGTTAAAATAATCGTACATATACCAAAATAACATTTTTTACAATCTTTATTTGTCTGTCTATCTGTTTGTTCCGGCTAATCTCTGAAACGGCTGGACCGATTTTGACGGGACTTACACTGGCAGAAAGTTGGATAATAAGAAGTAATATTGGCTACAACAATAGCTTTTTTGTTAAATTCAATCGCTGGCATAGGTTATATAAAATACAGCTATAGTGTTGACATTTGCATGGCCATTTTTGTAATTCCCATTCGTGGTTTATCGTCGATCGCTCAATCCCAATTGTCTTCAAATTGAAGCCGACGCCGGCGACAGTATCGATACGATTAAATTGTACTCGATTTATTTTATTTTTCATTTAACATGGCTGTATTTGTTTGACCGAACGTCGAAAGCTATCGATATTTTATTTCGAGTTAATATTACGAAGCTAGCTATATTATTTTATTCTGTGTGTGTGTGTGTGTGTCTATATGTAAAAAGCTTAGATCTTTATGATATAAATAAATATAATAAATATTGACAATTGACAACATCACATACATTACTCTGACCCCAATGTAAGTAGTCCTAGTAGTAAGCACTTGTGTTATGGAAAATTAGAAGTTATCCAAGACAACATAGAAAACTAATGAAATTTTTCTACATAGACTCGACCGGGAATCGAACCCGGGATCTCGGGAAGCGTACCTCTGAAAACCGGTGTACACCCTACTCGACCACAGAGGTCGTCAAATATAATTCATTACTTTTTCATAGTCCATGAGTTTGAACCTAGGGCCTTGGAGTATGTGGGCTTATGAATTAGCCACTAGACCAAGAGGCGGTGTACTAATAACGCGACACTGTCGAGAGTCCTTCCTCTAATGACAGCGTGACCCTCGCATCTCTCGACAGCCACTCGGCGCCTTTACAATGTTCTTTACGTGTTATAATTATTAAAATACTATTTTTAATTGTTTATAAACTCAAGAAAAGTTTTTTAATCTGTGTTTATTCTATGAAGATGTTGAGTTACTGGTCTTGTATGAATACTTTAGGTACTCATAGAAAACTCATATATTTATAGTAGAATACAAAAAAAGGAGGCATCGTTTACGCATAAATTTGCCAGATTGAGTCGTCCCGATGAAAGCCTATCACTTTGGCTTTACCAGCACCAGTGACGGATTTACAAATTTGCCGCTAGTAAGCTAGTATGCTATTAAATTTTGCCGCCCCTACTGACGTCATATGCAATACGTTAGTTTAGTTCACAATCATGTTGATTACATTTTTTTCCGAAATTGCAACTTTATGAAGTGGCAGTGGGCTGGACATATTTGTCGCAGAACCGACAAACGTTGGGGAAAACGCGTTCTAGGGTGGAGACCGCGTCTCGGCAAACGTAGTGTAGGACGTCCTCAGGCACGGTGGAGTGACGATATACGCAAGGCGGCAGGCAGGAGCTGGATGCGAGTAGCCGGAGAAAGACCACAGTGGCGTGCGCTTGGAGAGGCCTATGTCCAGCAGTGGACGGGTACGGGCTGATGATGATGATGATGATTAAATGATGCAACTTTATGGTTTGTGATCTATCGTCCTCATTACATCGGCTTTTTCCCGTTATTAGTATGATTATGAACTGGGTGATATTTCTGTCGATACCGGCTATATAGTGACAAGTGTACGGATTACGGACATAATGTGTATACATATAATTATACATTTTTTTTATTTCTGTAAAATAATAACAAATTTGGGCTAAATGAAAGAATGCTATACCTAATTATTCATATCTTACTTGATGTACTGTTTACTTGATACATATATTTGTATTATGACTAAATAACATAAAATCGTTATAAATTTGCATATATGTTATTTTGATATATAACCTATATGACTGTAAAATTTCCAAATCAAATAGTTTTTTCGTGAAAGAGTAACAAGCATACATACACCCATCCTCACAAACTGTTACATTTATAATATTAGTAGGATATACTTGATTGATATTTAAGAGACAAAAATAAAGAATATGATAATAAATTAAGACTTACTGAAACATCACAACAAAGAAAAAAACAATAAAGTCACGTACACAATATTATGAAAAGTTATTGTCCAATAAAAAGAAAAGAGATAAAATAATGAATGCTCGCGGAAGAGGATGTGAGGATGAACTCGTACACGGATGTAGGAGCGACTGTCAATCGCTGGATACATCCTCTGAGATGAAGTCGATTCATTCCGTTCGATAAACTAGAAATTAATATTTTATAAAACTACGCGCAGTCATTTAGAAATACGTACTTATAGATTGAAAGTAATTTTCATTTTTAAAAAGTAGATTACATTTGGTATTTGCATATGTAATAAGATACCTTGAAATATAATCAATTTAACATTTACAAAATTTAAAAAGTTACTAAGACTAAATCTAAATATAAATAAAAGAATAACAACAAAAACAACAGTCTGTAAGTTGCTTACTGCTGGGTTAAGGCCTCCTCTCCTTTTGAGAAGGATTGGAACATATTCCACCACGCTGCTCCAACGTGGTTTGGTGGATTCACGTGTAGCAGAATTTCTTTGAAATTAGACACATTCAGGTTTCCTCACGATGTTTTCCTTCACCGCTTCACCGCACAAATTAAGCACATGAGTATTCAGTCGTGCTTGCCTGGATTTGAACTCGCAATCATCGGTCACGATGCACGCGTTCTAACCACTGGGCCATCTCGACTCTAAAAAGAATAACAAACATGACAAATATATCTCGTGTGAGAGCATCCCGTCGAAATTTATTTTTAAATGTGTGAGTAAGTAAGTAAAAAATGTCTGCCCTGATGTTGCCAGTACTTATCCTTTTAATAAATCGAAAAAACATTTTGATATCGTCGTTAAAACTCTTTCGAAACCTCAAGACCAGATGTATGATAAAAATTCAACAATATGCAGAGTGTAGAGTGGCATAATCTCGGTGTCGAGTGCCCTCCGCATAATGAGGGCCTGCACGATCTGATCACATTTCTTTATGCCCCCTGACCTTATTATGTATGTCATTATTTGATACATACAGCTTTATTTTAAAATTATTACCTATTATGGGATTAATTAATTATTATTATTTATTTGATAAGGCTTTGTACCAGACTGGGTTTGCTTTGGTACCATCCACTCATCAGACATTCTACCGCTAAACGGCGGTACCCAGTATTGTTGTATTCCGGTTTAAGGTGCGAGTGAGCCAGTGTAAATGTAATATTGGCAATATGCATTGGCGAAAATAAGGAATGATTAATATTTTTTATAACGCCATTGTTTATTTGGGCTACCTCTTCTTGCCGACTTAACGTGAATAACGTATGTAATATTAACATAATTTTACATACTTCTTTCGTTTCTTCTTGATGGAGACTGCATTATTAAAAGCACTTTAATTTTATGGATATTGGCGCGTCGTGAGGGTATAGCTTATACCTAGGTTATTAGGCTATACGGCGAACGGTAGGATGATTTCTCTTACAGTCATCTCCCTCCCTATAATTCGTTGCTATATATAATTCTAATTGTTGATAGCGGATTCGGATATTAAAAAAAGATAAAAAATAATTTAACTAAAAACTATATTTTCATTTCTTTTTATTTATAAATTTCGAAGTTAAGCATCTGCCAAACTTGTCGAGTTTGTCACATTTAAAGAAAGAAAGAAAGAATTGTTTATTAGGACACATTAAAAAATAAACACACATAATAAAATAATAAGAAGTATAAAAAATATAAACCAATAAAAAAAGAAAAACATTTGATGTTTCGTCATCTTTATACATTCACGGTACTCTACATTATTTATTATTAACTTCTTGATTCATAGGTAACGGTATCACAATGGTAGGTTTTGAATTATACTTGTAGAAATTCTAATACTATAATAGTTTGGAATTTATAATTAACTCATCAAATATTGCCTTACACATAACTGTCGAACTTTTAAATTTACTCGATTGCATACATTTATACGAAAATACGTTCTATAAACTTTTAGATAAAAATATAATCTAGTTCTTATATGCAATTTGTGTTATTTAGATTTAAATGGAAGTGTGTATGTGTGATTTGGAGACAATCCACTCAATTTTGAAAAGGCCTATCTTTTTGTAATTTAATGAGTCTTATTAATGAGTACCATTAACGGGATATTAGAAGCATCAAATAATTTTATTAAAAAATACATATCGAACATTATTCTTCAGCTTTTTCGTCCTTAAATTTCCACGTGCTGTTAAGCAAACAGCTGTTAAGGAAACATCGTATCGATACTTGCATTTGTTGGATCAAACTGTCATATGTTGATCTACATATGTTATACAGCACAATGGAATAAATTTCAAACGATGTTCTTACAGCACAAACACATACGAGAGTATTTTTTGTTCTTCAACGATCATAACCGTTAATATTTGAGATTGTTTATATAAAGGAAACAAACATAGGAAAAAACAATTTTAATAATAAATGAAGAAGGTACTTGATGGTAAGTGGTTACCACCACACATAGTCAATGGCACCGTAAGAAGTATTAACCATTCCTTACACCGCCAATGTGCTTGGGAATTAAGACGTTATGTCCCTTGTGTGTGAAGTTACACTGGCTTACTCATCCATCAAACAGGACCAAAACAATACAAACTACTGTTTGGCTGTAGAATAACTTATGACATACCTACGTAGATGATCTGCATAAAGTTCTGCCATCAAGTAAAGTTGCAATCTCCAATAGACAATAAATGAATCTGCTAAATCAATATCCGTAAAACTTATTCCAGATGATGCATCGTTTTGTAGAGAAGGTTATATAATAATAATATTAAATTAAAATTTTACATTTTTGTAATTATTATAAGGATTACCCCTAAATAGTACAAAGACAGAGACAAACTAGTTAGCACAAGGTTAAATGTCCAGAAGTAAAACTTCAAAGAAACGAACGCTTCGCTGACTGTTAATAGCGCAGAGAACAGTTCGCTATGTTTTTTTAAATTGTTCGTAGCTTTCATCTTTAATCTGGTGTATTTTATTTAGATTTAAAAAAGTGAATAGTAATTAATCGTTTGTATCAAATATAATTAGATCAAGATTAAGAACAGTTCACGAATTCTTAAAAAGATATTTAATAAAATCAAAATTTAAATACACTTTATTCAAGTAGGCTTTTACAAGCACCTTTGAATCGTCATTCAAAAAACTTTATTAAGTGAAGCTACCACCAGTTTGGAATACAGATTCTACCCAGAATGTAAGTAATAAATCCTGTCTGGAAGTCAGTAAGTAACCCCAATTACTCGAAGACCTCTATGGTCGAGTAGTGTGTACAGGTTTCGTGGATAAGGCACTCGGTCCCTAGTTCAATTCCCAACCGAGTCAATGTAGAAAAAGTTCATTTGTTTTCTATGTTGTCTTACGTCTGGGTGTTTATGATAACGTCGTTACTTCTTCTTTCCCATAAAACAATTAGTGCATTAGATACTTACATTGGGATCAGAGTAATGTATGTGTTGTTGTCCATTATTTATTTATTTTATTTATAACCCAGTAAAGTTCAGTGATTGCGATATAATTGCAGTTTTTGCAAAATAGAAAGAAGTTTATTAATTTGTATAAATATCAATATCATTAATACATGCATTGTTAAAAATGATTGTTATGTCAATCCAATGAATAATTAATTATAATTACTGGCAAGTTGTTCCGATGAACAAATAAGCCATATGCTCATAGTTAGAAGCTTATATTTATTTCATCCGCGGTACCATATAAAAAACACAATTTAGATTTTGTAATGAAAGTAATAACTCAATTATGGATTTGTGTTCTATTTTTAAACAAAACCAATTTCGATTATATCCGCCATCTTGACCTCGTTTACTATTTTGAATGTGTGTAACAATTTACAAAATAATGTTAATGTGTGTGTTATCTTAGTGATAGTTTATTGATACTTTAGTGACAGTCAAAATAAGACTATCAAAATCAAAATAAACTTTTATCAAGTTGGCTTTTACAAGCACTTTTGAATCGTCATTTAACAATTAAGTGAAGCTACCACCGGTATAAAAATCTAATTTCAGTGCCCTTTAATAATGTACTCTGAGTAGAGCTATTTTTCATTTTTTTTTAAATGAACATTCAATTATCAAAATTTTTAAAACTTCAGAAAAAATAATGGGTAGCCATTGGTATTGTTTTCGGTATATATTTTTTACGTGGCGATTTCTACCAGTACATAGTATACTGGTACTGTAAGAACAGTTCAAAAACAACCTAAAAAAATGATTATGCTTGTTTCTAGTGTAATTTATTATCTTATTCGAATGAAATTACCATACTAAAAGCTTCAACTAATGTCCATTAAAAAGTTCCACTATTCACATCCAGGCTCTGTAATCAGATCAGTTCGATACCTAATAATAAATAACAATAATAAATAAATATGAGACAACATCACATACATTACTCTGATCTAAATGTAAGTAGCTAGAGCACTTGTGTTATGGAAAATCAGAAGTAACGACGGTACCACTAACACCCAGACCCAAGGCAACATAGAAAACTAATGATAATAATCTACATTGACTCGGCCGGGAATCGAACCCAGGACCTCAGAGTCGCGTACTTATGAAAACCGGTGTACACACCATTCGACCACGGAGGTCGTCATTGTTATTAACATCAATTGTTATTCAAATAACATCAAGTCGTTTAAATATTACGAAGGCTTACGATTGAGAGCACTTATTTCCGATCAGTCTTTGGATAGAGCCCTCCTTTCTTTTCCTTGCCCGTGTACTATCTATTTGGGGGGGGTTACCTTGTCTTTGAAGACTATTAACACTTACTCACTCTATTATTCCTCATCTTATCGTTCATGTTCATATCTATCATGTTACTCCTTAAAACTAAATAAACTTTATTCAAGTAGGCTTTTACAAGCAACCGTCATTTAACAATTAAGTGAAACTACCACCGGTAAGAAACTCAGTAGTTACTCTTTACTCCATTCATATCTTCTGAGGTCGTCCTCATCCCCTCCCTCCCCCTTTCCTCAGGCTCATCCGTATGGATAGAGGTCGTGAAATTTAATAAAGCAGCCAGTGTACTTCAATAAATGCCATTGAAGAACAGATCTAATAGAAAACTAATGAATTATGTATTACTAGCTGCTGCTACCCGCGGCTTTGCTCGTAGAATATAAAAGAACTCCTTAGTGGGTTCATGATACGATATTTTATAAGTTTAGATCAACAGTCTAAAATAAAAATTCTATAATTAAAAAGTAGCCCATGTCCGTTCTCAGGTTGTAGTCAAATAGTCTACAGCCTAGCTACTTATCTATAATAATGTAATCGCAGAAATGTATTTTGATTATAATATTTTTTTTATACAATCAATATTTCATTAATATTGTAACAATCAAAATGTCATACAAATAAAACTGGCCAATATATAATATATATGTTAATTTATTCCGAAGGCATTTCGTTGTTGATTTTTTTAGGAAAATTGTATTTTATATTTTTCTTTTTGATATAATTCAACCCAAAGTTAAATGTATATGCAAATGTTTCATTATAGAATTTTTATTGATATACAATGCAAGAAAATGTTAATGAATGCAAAAAGCTTCATCAAAAGTATAACACCTCGCCTCATTGCCTCCACTGGTGACAGGAGGGCTGGTTCATTTTTTGCCCAGATGATCGGAATTGCGATTCAACGGGGAAATGCTGCTAGCATTCTTGCCACCATTCCACGCGGTCAAGATTTATACAGTAACTAGTTTTAGTTCATATTTATAAATATTAAATCATTTAATGTTATTAATTCTTATGTTAATAAATGATATATTCGTTAATTAATAAATGTTCATAAAAAAGTATTGTCGAACAGTTACGTCAGAATAAGTTCAGTACTCACCATATTCTGCCGAAAAGAGCAACACTCTTTATCTGTTGTGTTACGGCTTAGAGGATCAGTGAGCTGGTTTAACTTAAGGCAAAACATCATAACTCCCAAGGTTGGTGGCACATTGGTGTAATAGAAGATTTTAAATTAACATGGCTATTTTTATTATTAAAGTTATTAATTTCGGGATATTTACCCTGTTTTTTATTTATGTTCGTTGGAGCTCGATATTTCGACATTATCTACGAATGTCTTGTTCAAGTTTTGTTTCTTTCTTTTTTTTTATATTAGCTTTTATGTTTTGTTTTAGTTATGTCTTAATTCTTAAATTTATTACATTTAGTTAATAATTATTTAGTTACAAATTAATTTTATATTTTACATAGCTATAATAGCTTGCTAGCATGATATATAGATGTATCACCTTAAATGTCACTCATATTAAATATTATTTTTAAGTGTTGTTTTTTCGATGGTGTAACTTTTACAATAAATAAAAATAAACATTAAATGCTTATTTAAACTTTATTAGCCAATGCTTACATTGGCTAATGTAGCTTACAGTACTATATGTGTGTACAACTTACCATTTGGCCTATTTGTCAGACCAACTGCCTATTATATACTTATAGAATACATACATGTATTGCAAATCTAAAAAGTAAATCAGCTTTTCTATACTTAACTTAATCAATTGTACAATTTTACAAATAATAAAAACCTCTCGTCCTCTAAATATCTTACAATTTATATATTCATTCGTTCATTCGCTACATTCATACTATTATATACATATGTATACATACAAACACTATTAATTTCTACTAATTACTCCCTAGAGGGACACTTTTAGGGGACACAATAAGTAAACATTAACGAGCCATACATTGAACCGTACAACAAATTTCGTACAAATCGGACAATTTGCCGGATCTGGTCTGGATGGCCATCTATTTCCTCTAATGGGATTAAACCCGGTTACATTTGTAACCTTTAGCGGACGTGGTTTATTTTCACACTACTACATTGGTTTATTTTTACAATATGCCAATTTAAGGCTTAAACTGTTCCTGGAGTCACCGACTTTAATGCCTCTTTTGACGTTTCGAAATCAAGAACTACACTAAAATTACATCCTATAAATTTTATGCCTTTAAATGAAATGTCGTTAATTCAAAAAGACGTTTAGGTCACTAATTAATTTAAGGAATTGAATTAAAAATAAAATTTTATGTTGTAATGGATCAGTTATAATTATAAGTAGTAACTAATAAGTAAGGGCTAAGGACGGCGGAGATGCATGAAAGGGTGTAGGGGATACAGGGTATGGTTAGCGTAGCGTATTGTGAAAGTAACTCAGTCTGTCTGTCTGGCGTTCTTTCATTACCAAACCAATGAACCGAATTTGATGAACTTGAAACTTGATCTTCAAGGATATAGGCTGCATTTTTTGCCTTACACATGACAACACCTAAAAAGCGAAGCCGAGCGTCAACTAGTTTAAAAATAACGCATCATATTGATATCGATAAAACATTAATAGTTAGGTTTTTGTAGTATTTTATTAATAAAATCTCAATGTAAATAGGTTTATTTTAAATAGCGTTGATTGATATTTATTTATATACCACGATATTAATAAATTATTATATTAAAAGGCTCTTCGGAAAATATTATCGTTTCGTAAGAGTAGTGTATCGTGATATAAACGTTACATAAATTGTCTACTTTAATGTTATGTAATTCAAACCGAATTATATTAATATTATAAAACGGTAGCCAAAAACGCAGCATTACCCGAAATTTCTAAAATTGTATAACACACACGAAATCAAACATTGACGGATTCCAACTCACTTTTCACGCCTACATATAGTGTGAGTGAACTACTGGCACAAGGGACATAATGACTAATGTCTTAGTTTCCTAGGTTGGTAACGCATTGGCGATGTAAAGAATGATTATTGTTTCCATATATATATTGTTGGAATTAACAAGCAACATCTGCGTCAAGTCACACAACTTCCCTTAAAAAAAAACGGCGGGAGATTCGTGGTTGACACATTGAGATCGCGAATATAATTATTACAGTGTAATGTGATTATTGATGGTTATTTGTGTTGTATACTAAATGTTTATCTTTTGTTGTAGATTGATTGTTATTGTAGATTAAAGATAATTGTTTTAGAGGTTAGCCTACTTCCTACTTCTGGTTCTAAAAATATATATAACGGGGAGTCAGCCATCAGTTCGTTATCAGACATGATGATATTCGAAATATAAGTCTAGTAGTTCACGTTCGTAATCTAATTCCTTTCGATATACTTTGAAATATCCCTTTCTTCGCTGTCATGTGTTTTACGTCACAATTAAAAGTAAATAAATCTTAAACTTTTTGACGCTTATATATATGTATGCGTGTGTATGTCGAAATGTCAGGTGTGAGAGTGAGAAGTACAAGTAAGAGTAAGAATGCGATACATACAATAATTAAAGTACTATCACTTATAAAAATACCGCCTTTGAACTACAACGAACTTAAGCTAATTTAATCACGTTGCTCTAATACGGAAACAAGATCAGATCTTCTAGATCTAGATCTTCATTCAACACATCATTTAAAGAGATGTTCTAGTATAAAAACAGAAGTGTAATGAAAAAGTGAAATGAATGTATCATGTTGTTATTTTTTGAACCCAAGTGAATATTTATTCAGCTAAGATTCAGACTTTCCAACCGCCGGGTTACCACTCCACCTGTTCATATAACTTAACTAAATAACCAGTAATCGCACCTCAGTAATTTTCCTTGATAAATTACTCCATACAAGTGAACGTTTAGTATTAACACCGCAGAATATTAACACGCAAACAATGTTAATCCTAAGAGCGCTGAAATTGGATTCGAAGGTATTTCAAACACTGATAAAATGATAAGCTTATAACCGAATCTCGTACACAGATTATAATTTTTTGTTTTTTTTTTTTTTTTTAATAATTTTTTGTGGACATGTAAAGATACTAAATATACTTTATTCGAGTTAGTTAGTGTTATACTTTTGAGCTTCATCAAAAGTATAACACCTCGCCTCATTGCCACTGGTGACAGGAGGGCTGGTTCGTTTTTTGCCCAGAGGATCGGAATTGCGATTCAACGGGGAAATGCTGCTAGCATTCTTAATGTTATAAATTCTTATGTTAATAAATTTCTTCTTTGAGTAAGTTAATATGAGCATTATTGAATTGTTATTTTATTGAATTGTATTAAATGAATACCAACGGAATATGTATACATTCTACCAAGACTACCCTATGGGCACCACCACTCAAAATGTCCCGTCGAAACATTAGACGAAAACGTACAAAATTTTCTTAATGTGTGCTTTTAATTTTATTAAAAACTGATTTCTGCAAATCTTTCAAATATAACGAACTTCCTATATTTCACCCTCGCTAAGTTTTAATAATTGTTTTAATGTAAAACAAATTTTTCATTAAAAAGTGATATTTATATCGAACGAGGTGTGTACATCCATATAGAAGCTAGAAATTTTAAAGAATTGGTGTCTTGATTAGCATAGGTATAGTATGTTTGGGTCAATATACAATTTTGCTGAATAACATAGGTATCACCAGTGTCACCAGGTCTACGAAAGTGATGTTCCCTTTTTTAAATAATGTAACACCATAAGCCTAAATACTAATTCCTATATGATCAAGATCAGAAATGATAGATATCTATACAAACTTTCATCAACCCTTTTCAAGGGCGGTTCCCCTAGGATTTGAATTTTGAAAAATCTTTTCTGAAAACTCACTCAATATTCATAAGCAAATTCATTTGCAAATTTCATCCTATTAATTCAAATATTTTTGTTTTGTCATTTTAAAACTGTATTAGGTAGATTGTTGTCATAAAAAACTTCTATTAATGAAGAAAATTATAATTTATTGCACCGTTTCATTCAGTTCCATTAACTGATTATTGTTCCAACGTTATATTAATTTGTTGATAGCAAATAACGTGTCCCAATTGTCCAATAGAAAATACTATTATACATATATGAGTTTGTAATCCGTTTGTTTAATTAACCTCTTTTATAAAACGATTCGTAAAGGCTTATAATGTTTTATTTAATAAAGAACATTTAGATTTTTTTTTTTGTCAAATATAAAATTTTGTTTTATTATTTTTATGCTTGCAATCTACCTATTAGTTTCTCAATCATAATTCCTATTCGATGAAACTTTAATGAGTTGATCTGGGTACACAAATTCTTTATCCAAATTTGTTTTGTATACCAATGTAAATGTTTTACATATACCCGTATCATACTGAAACGATGCCGGGTTGAAAGCTTGTATAGTTATAGTTGTATAACTCTTATCGACATTAAAACATAGTCATTACATAGAATAAAACGAAGTCCCTTACTATCTATATGTGTGCTTAGATTTTTAAAATTACGCAACGGATTTTGATGCGGTTTTGTTTTAATAGATATAATGATTCGACAGGAAGGTTTTTGTATACTATATTTGGAAAGTATAGTAAAGAAATACTGATAAATTTAGAAGTTTCTATGGTTATTTAAATAATTGTATTTAACATGACTTTTTTTTAAAGGGTAAAAAAAGTATCTACTGAGTTTCTTGCCGGTTCTTCTCGGTAGAATCTACTTTCCGAACCGGTGGTAGCTTCACTTAGTGCTTGTAAAAGCCTACTTGAATAAAGTTTATTTTGATTTGATTTGATTTATTATTTCATATCATAACATATGTTTTTGGATTGCTAGTCAATCGTAAAGCTAAGTTTTATTGAATTAAATCTATTACCTTTCTCGTAGTCGATTAAGGTTTGACGGTAACTTGTAACTGAATAACTATTAATCCCAGAAACATTTATTAAATAACGATAACCTCACGACCCTTTGACCCCCTGACCTATTTGCTCATTCAATTGTAGTTACTCTATTTATGTTGGCAGCGTTGATAGAAACACAATCGAATACGTTATAAACATACAGACGATCAAAAAGGTTTAGCTATGGTTCACTGTAAAAAACTATAGAAGATCAGTAGGTAACTATTTTTCATTTTATTTTTGTTTTGTTTTTGCTTACACAGGCGTCATTGCGTAGGCCTTTGATGGGTTTTTGTTTTGTGTAACTGAATTAAAAATCAAGTTACATGGTAATCACATAATTGAATATTTTATTTAGTGATATCTTCGTTGTCCACATTGATGATCCGCAGACATTTTTAACTTTGCCGTTTCGTAAATTCAAATCGTTTGTGAAAAATACATTGGTAAAAAAGCATATTATTCGATACAAGATTTCATAGATGATAAAAAAGCGTGGAGTTAATACCTGTTGATTTCCAAGCAGGATATATTAATTTAAATAATTGTATTAACTAACATGACTTTGTATTTTTTAAATGTTGATAAAGAGTAACTACTGAGTTTCTTGGCGGTTCTTCTCGGTAGAATCTACTTTCCGAACCGGTGGTAGCTTCACTTAATTGTAAAATGACGATACAAAAGTGTTTGTAAAAGCCTACTTCAAAAAAAAAATATTTTGATTTTGATGGCGACTAGTTAGGCAACCTATACTTTCAAAAAATATATATGTACTAAGTTTTCGCAATGACAATTACAATATAATACATTATTTTCTTGAAAACAAGAACATATTAATAATAAATAATGCTAAAATCATTGTGTACTAGTAAATTTCAAGGAGTGAAACAAATGATAACGAAACAAAAAAAAAAAAATCCTTGGAGTAGTGGTGCAAAAAGCTTCATCAAAAGTATAACACCTCGCCTCATTGCCTCCACTGGTGACAGGAGGGCTGGTTCGTTTTTTGCCCAGAGGATCGAAATTGCGATTCAACGGGGAAATACTGCTAGCATTCTTGCCACCATTGCACGCGATCAAGATTTATACAGTAACTAGTTTTACTCATATTTGTATATATGTAAGCATTTAATGTTAATAAATTAATTTTTAATAATTCTTACTTTTTTACTTTACATAGATTGGTGGACTGGCGAATAGCTTAACTAATTGAGAAATATTAACCATCCTTTAGTTTAACTGACTCACTCGTCCTTCAAGCCGTAACTCAACAATACTAAGTACGTTTAATCGTATAATATATAATTAGTGAGTAATACTAAATTAATACGATCACTCACTTGTCCAAACTCATCGTAATGTCTCAGTTTTTTCGCCGCACATGTAAGATTCTTCATTGTTATTGAGCGAGATAAATATACACAAGTTTTCCACTCGAGAAGATCAATGGTGCTTCACCGTCTTTGAACCCGTGACCTTAAAATCGATGTGTTCTATCTCTGGGCCATCGGACTTCTGTTGATTATGGTTAAAAGTATGTCTTAAAAATCTTTATCTTTCTTAAGTATTACACGATGCTATCATAAGCACTCTACCAAAGTATCATACTGAAAGAACTGACTATTTTTTTAGGCTGTTAGTACTGTTTTGTTGTAGAATAAATAAGATTTTAACAAAAAGAAAAACCGACTTCAAACAAAACATTATTTTAAAACGAATAAAAATGCACTAAAAAGTAATAAAAATAATTGCATATTTAACATATTTTTTAGAGTCCTCATCGGTAAAATGAAATGAAAAATATTAGACTACTTAAAAGTCGATTTACGATTATATAACGTAGTTATAGTTATTTTTATACACGGGAAGCACTACCTGTTAAAGAAAAAAAATTATGAAAATTGGTCCTAGTGAAAAATTATGAGGTAACAAACATAAAAAAGAATACAGACGAATTGATAACTTCCTCCTTTTTGAAGTCGGTTGAAAAGGGAAAGTCTGTGTTTACGCACACAAATATATCCTAAAATATGTCCTAGAAATCGCGCACGTGTTCGTTCGTTTTAGGGTGTTGGTTGTCATCTATCAGGGGAAAAGAGTACCCTATCTCCTTTCTTGGAGATCAAATTCCAATACCAATTTCATCAAATTCGGTTCAGCGGTTTGGTAGTGAAAGAGCGACAGACATACATAGTTACTTTCACATTTATGATACTACCTATAGATGTAGTTGTCTAGAATATATATTGTTGGAATAAACAAGCAACATCTGCGTCAAGTTACTTAACTTTTTTTAAAAAAAAAAAAGGCGGGTGATTCGTAGTTGACACATTGAGATCGCGAATATAATTATTAAGGTGTAACGTGATTATTGATGGTTATTTGTGCTGTAGACTAAATGTTTTTCTATTGTGGTAGATTAATTATTTTAAATTAAAGATAATTGTTTTAGAGGTTAACCTACTTCCTACTTTTGGTTCTAAAAATATATAAATATATTTTTTTTTTGCTGGAAAAACGCATTAAACCTTCCCCCACAAGATGTTGTATTGTGGAGGGGTATGTGGGAAAACCCACTAAAAACCAGCGGTACCCACGCCGGTTCTTCTCAGGTCTGAGGTATTATATCCCGAACCGGTGGTAGATTTTCGACAGTCAATAAGAAAGTGTAAACACTTCTATTTTGAATAAAGGTTTTTGACCTTGACTTTGACGTCTCCGTATCACGTTTCTACCGTGAGTCTAGAATATATTACAACAATGATAGTATATTTTTTCAGCGGTAAATCTTTAAAATTTTTAGTATAAATAGCGTGTCCATCACTTAAGTTTCAATTATTTAAATGGATCAGCGGTTTTATTACGTTGATAAATAAATAACTACTAATAACCCACTTCCGGACATCAAAATCTCAAATACATTTATTACTCGTAAATCATTACTGAATTACAAATATATAAAGATTAACATTTATCTTTTCACACCAATAGCGCAATGGTTTTGATAGCGATGTAAAAAGTCTCAGATTCGATCCGGATCTTTGGAAAATTTTTGTCCGGACTCCTAGCACGAACTTAAAATATTAGTTATTAATGCTTAAAATGGAGAGTTGTTACTATTATTTTAAGTTAAGTTGACAATTTACATTTGTATTACTTCGAGAAACGCTACAGATATTGAATCTATTTTTATTTGACAAAAGAAAGCTATCCGGTCTATTTATAATCTTGTAGCAAGCTCCCTTCGGGATGTTTTTAACGGAGTAGGAATAAGCATTGATATTATGACGTAAGTGCGTCACAATATATTTACAACAATACTATGTATATTTCATAATTATATTAAACTATACAAAGTCGTGTTACACTTTATATTTAAATGTTTGAAAAAAAAACAGTAACTACTGAGTTTCTTGCCGGTTCTTTTCGATATAATCTACATTTCGAACTTGTGATAGTTTCAATTAAGATAGTTGTTAAATGACGATCCAAAAGTTGAGTCTCGTGAACAAGACATTCGTAGATGATGTCGAAATATCGAGCTCCACCGAACAAAAATAAAAAATGTGGTATATGTCCCGTACTTAATAACTTTAGCGATTCAAAAGTGCTTGTAAAAGCCTACTTGAGTAAAGTTATTTGGTTGTAGGGCTTTGTGCAAGCCCGTCTGGGTAGGTACTCCACCTTCTCATCAGTTAATCTACCGCCAAATTACACACTCAGTATTCAGTATTGTTGTGCTCCGGTTTGTAGGGTGAGTGAGCCAGTGTAACTACAGGCTCAAGGGACATAACATCTTAGTTTCCAAGGTTGGTGGCACATTGACGATGAAAGGAATAGTTAATATTTCTAACAGTGTCATTGTCTATGGATGATGGTGACCACTTACCATCAGGTGGCCCATACGCTAGTCCGCCAACCAATACCATAAAAAAAAATATTTTGATTACCTATGATTCAGGCTTGTCAATAGTCTATATTGTATATGTTATATATTAACTCAATCTTTCATCATCACATCACATCATCAGCCCGTTTTTGTCCACTGCTGGACATGGGCATCTCCCAGTGCACGCCACTGTGGTCTTTCTCCGGCTACTCGCATCCAGCTCCTGCCTGCCCTAAATTTCTCTAAAACATACTAAATTTGTGGTATGAGTTTTGTATATTAGTTAAACAGAATAAAAAAGTCACCTAATTCTTACAAAAGATTTACTAACATTTAGGAAAATTGAAACACGTTATATAAATTGAAATTCACGTGAATAAACTCACAAATAGGCGTCCGTTATTCTTAAGCTACAAGTGTCCGGTCTAGATTACTATTAAAGATAACATTGAACAAACATACTAAAAGACGTAAAACTAAACCTAAAATGGGATTATCATTATCCAAACAGAGGTACGGAATTGAATGACCTGGCAGAGTAAGAAAACCTTCGTCAGTTTTCAAATTCCTTTATCAAGTCTTAAGTTCTTAGCACCTTTTGGATCTAAACATCAAATCATTGCGACGCAGTATGTCATTCTCGATCGGTAAAGATTACCGCTCATACTGAGCACGCGAAAATAGATCTTAATGTGACGAACCTTTTCTTACCCCGACTGTACAATATGACTCAAACTGGGGCACGCGGGCACCTGTATAATGTATCCGCACCTGAGCTCGCTCAGGTCGTATTGGATTTCCGTTCTACCTATCTATATCTATATACTTATAAAATCCTTTGTCGTTACTGAAAGGGTCATGTGAAATGTATACAATAAGTTAACCTTTGGCAGCGGCGTCACTTTTATTTTTTCGATACGGGGCCTTTAAGACCTCATATGAAAATTATCATAATACCGGTACGGGGCTTATTACACCCCGTAACGTTTAAGAAACTAAAACTCGATGTAATGAGATCGAAATTTATTGCTGCAGCCCGTACCGCCCTTACATGGTCTAACCGTTTCCGTTCCGTTTTTAATGATTAATACAATATATCAAATAGATACTACTGCTTCAGCATGACAGAAAGATCTGTTTTTCTTATCCGCACCCTAAAGGAGACACATACAGGGCGTATTAGACATCGCTCCGCATTGAAGTGTGTTAATTAGATTAAAAAAAACTAATTGTTGGAAATATCAATTAAAAAGCGATATTGGATAAACTTGTATGAGACACCCGCAAGAAGTCAGGTCACCCAGCTAGTCTTACTTTGTGTTAGGGCTTTGTGCGAGCACGTTTGGGTACTTAAAATTGATTATTAATAAGAATCCGCGATTATATTCTGATTATATTTCATACAAAAAAATAATAACTAATTATTTTTTTTTGCCCAGAGGATCGGAATTGCGATTCAATGGGGAAATGCTGCTAGCATTCTTGCCACCTCAAGCAAGCAATAATTTATAATACTAACCAATTAATTAATTTATAATACTAAATAAATAACAGGTGATTAAAGATGAAAGCTACGAACATTTTAAAAAAGCAAATCGAACTGTTCTCTGCGCTATTAACAGCCAGCGAAGCGTTCGGTTCTTTGAAGTTTTACTTCTGGACATTTGCTAACTAGTTTGTCTGCTAACTTTGAACTATTTAGCGATGGTCCATATGTTATTTACAAGAATCTAAAGTTCAGACCTGTCACGTAAATAGTCTTAATTGTGAGAGTACGTTAGTAGTTATATTGCTTTAGTTGATTTATCAATTGGACATTACAATAAAGACAATTTATTGGTAGGGCAGACAGTCTGGGTGGGTACCACCCACAAACAAAATCAAAATAAACTTTATTCAAGTGGACTTTTACAAGCCCTTTTGTATCGTCATTTAACAATTAATAGAAGCTACCAACGGCAATGCAATTTGAAACCTTAAAGGTGTAAACATCCGTTACGAAAGGAAAGAAACTCGACCCCTATGGGGGTAAAACGGAATTAGGACATTCCGTTTGAACAGAATTATGTACTACTAGCTGTGCCCGCGACCTTGTACGCGTTTGAATTTAATAAATAAATATTGTGGCCTAAGTTACTCCTTATTATATCAGTTATATGCTAATGAAAGTCCCGTCAAAATCGGTCCAGCCGTTCAGAGATTAGCCGGAACAAACAGACAGACAAACAAAAATTGTAAAAAAATGTTATATTGTTATATGTACCGTGTATAGATACTCCAACACAAATATACACTCCAATTTTATTATATGTATACATAACGTATCTTCATAATCAGATATCGTCAAATAAGGTCAAGTGACCTTTAACCCCTAAGGTGTCTTAGCAAATCGTTTTATATTGGGACCAGTCCATTTTAGTTGACATTTACGTGGAATTCAATAGGGTATAACGAATTGATAATCAAATTACTCACCATAGGTATACAAGGGTATCTCGACCGCACTGTTCTATCTCCATCGTGTCTTCTCTATCGCACGTGACATTGGCGCAATAATCTGTGCCCTCTTGGCACAAATAAAAGCAATTAAAAAATACAATGGTATAAAGATCGACTATAGTAATTAATTAATCCTCAAACCTAAATTGTGATACTGTCTGGTACCAAAAAATTATAGGCATAGTAAAAATACAAATAAAAGCATAATAGACAATGAAGATAGAAGACGTGCCTGTGGAGATACAAATGTAACAATAAAAAAGGGTGTTTTAAATTCACATGTAAGATGTACTTTGCCTTCATGAAGGTCATCCTCCAGCTGAAGTTGAAGTTCCACGTGCCCTATCCACAGGGTCATCTCCGCTCATAAGGAATTTAATGTCCATAAAATAAATTCATAACTGGACAACATCCAGACATGAGTGAAGTAATGTTTATGAGAAATTTTTACATGTTATTTTACGAGTAAATATTCTAGAAAATAATACAGTGTGTAACATTACATTAACAGTCTGTAAATTTCCCATTGCTGGGCTAAAGCCTCCTCTCTCTTTGAGGGGAAGGTTTGCTGCATATTCCCTTTTTGATTCATATGGGTTGGTGGATAATCATGTGGCGATACTCATGTAGGTTTCCTCACAACGTTTTCCTTTACCACCGAGTACGAGATGAATTAATTATGTACAAAAATTAATGACTTGAAAATTCAGTAGTGCTTTCTCCTGTGTTTGAACCCGCAATCATCGGTTAAAATGCACACGTTCTAATCCTGAGTCATCTCGGCTTTATTCTAGAAAACACTATCTATAAAATTTACACTAAACTACATTCCACACCGGTAGTACATGAAATGTAGCCTCGTATTATTAGGATTCAGAAGTGCTTGCAAATAGCCACCAACAACAGTAACATCGGTTCACAAAACCATTGGAACTAAGATGTAATTTCCCTTATGCTGGAGTTACACTGGCTCACTCACTTTTGTTTATTGTATTGATAGGTGGAAAAGCAAACGAGCCATCAATACTACTAAGGACCGATTATTAATTAGTGTTTATTGATAGATATCTATCCAGACGGGGTTACACAAAGCCTTAAGACCTAGTAAACCAGTCAAGAGATTCCTCGTGTAAAGCCTGTGTCACATTTAGGTGATTAGTTGCAACATAATTTTTAAAATTAAAAAGTCTCTAGAATCTACTTGGTGGTAGGGCTTTGTGCAAGCCCGTCTGGGTAGGTACCACCCACTCATCAGTTATTCTACCGCCAAATAACAGAACTCAGTATTGTTGTGTTCCGGTTTGAAGGGTGAGTGAGCCAGTGTAATTACAGGCACATGGGACATAACATCTTAGTTCCCAAGGTTGGTGGCACATTGACGATGTAAGGAATAGTTAGTATTTTTTTACAGCGTTATTGCCTATGGTGACCACTTACCATCAGGTGTCCCATATGCTCGTCCGCCAACCTATAACATAAAAAAAATCACCAACACAAATATGGCCACAGATATTTTCATTTTCATCATCAAGGTTACATTATGTCAAAACCCAAAGGTTCCATTCTTAAGAGTACTTACTCTTCATGGCTTTCAAAATTGAATCAATATGGATTTAGGAATACGGAATGCTATTACAGAGGCAGATTGAATCATTAATGTACAGCGCATCGCTCTTAACATTGCCAAACTTTATTTTGAATCAAAACACAACATACATACTTTAATGTACATTTTTTATCGTACATTTAAAACTATAAAAATAACAGTTACACGCTGTTTTTAGGAAGGTACAGATTAAATCATTCTAGTCGAATCAATTGTTTTTGGAAAACAGAATAAACGCATCTTGTAAATAAATAAATTTAAAAAAATATATATTGGACAACACCACATACATTACTCTGATCCATTTGTAAGTAGCTAAAGCACTTGTGTTATAGAAAATCAGAAGTAATGTCGGTACGACAAACACCCAGGCCAAGACAACATAGAAAACTAATGAAATTTTCTACATAGACTACGGAACTTCGGAGTGACGTACCCATTAAAACCGGAGAAACTACTCGACCATGGAGGTCGTCATAAATCACCTATAGTAGAATTCTCCGATCATTATTCGTAACTGTAATATTAAAAGTTACACAGAATAGCTAAGTTAGTTTTCCGATGTCTATAGACGTATACTGTTCCAAAAAGTCTTAAGTAATTAAGGTCTTTACTTCCTTATTGTTGAACAATGAAACCTTATGCCATTTGTAATAGGTAACTACAAGAACATGCGTTACATCTGAGAGCTGATTATTGGCAGAACATCACCGATGTCTGAACTTGCCAAATGACCAAATATTGCCAATGTTTACAAGCCGGTATCAATTACACGTCGATATGATTATTTATTTTTCATCTATATTTCTATGATATTATATTTAGCTGAAGAGCTAATAAGGTCTTACTAAGCCAATTAAAAAAAGAAAAAACAATTCAATAGTCAATTGTTTAAGATAGGCCGACAATCAACGAATTATGCCAAAAGTAGTACATAATATTGTAAATCAACAACAACAACACCAACAACAACCTGTAAATATCCCAATGCTGGGCTAAAACCTCCTTTCCCTCTGAGAAAAGGTTTTTGGAACGTATTCCATCATGTGGGTTACATTGGAACAGCGTGATGGAATACGGTATATGGTATTGTACATCACTTTTTTTTTAAATTATGAGACAACATCATAAACATTACACACAAACACCCAGACCCACGACAACATAGAAAACTAATGATAATCTACATCGACTCAGCCGGGAATCGAACCCAGGACCTCGGAGTGGCGTACCCAAAAAACCAGTGTAAACACCACTCGACCACAGAGGTCGTCATTGTACATCAATGATACGAAAATACTTGAGGAAGTACCTGAAATTATTTATAAGATATATCATAACTCGAACATCATGCTCGAACTAAAAATACATTTGTTTTTAATGAATGTCTGTATCTAGTTCAACCTACATCGAAAAAGGTCACAGTTGAAAAGTAATGCATCGGTATTTAATGGAGGAACAGTCGAGAGCACTAGATTCTGGTCTTTTTTTATGGAATAGCTTGGCGGACGAGCGTATGGGCCACCTGATGGTAAGTGGTCACCATCACCTATATACAATAACGCTGTAAGAAATATTAACTATTCCTTACATCGTCAATGCCCTTGTGCCTATGGTTACACTGGCTCACTCACCTTTCAAACCGTTAAACAACAATACTGCGTACTGTTGTTTAGCGGTATAATGTCTGATGAGTGGGTGGTACCTACCCAGGCGGGCTTGATCAAAGCCCGCTACCATCACCATCACCATCCAGTTTCTCATAAAAATAATTCCGAATCGAAAACTTTCGATACATTAATCGAAATATCAGCTAACTATTTCTGATATGACCGTAATATCATAATAAACCAATACATCATAATTTATCTTCACTATGCATAAAATTTAAAGACATAATGACTCAACCAATGTACAAATTTATCATGCATCGGAGAATCGCACTTAAGGCTCAAAGAATAGCGATCGTAATTCTATCAAAATCACCTTCATATTGTACCGTACAAAGAACAATTATAGATCACTGCAGCGCATGCGCAAGATCTATTATTGCATTTCAAATAGGTCATGTACTACCTACGTCAAATGTAATTGTTCGAAGCGTATTTTATTCGCATCTATTTAAAAGAAAATACTAACAAATATGGAATCTGAGCCGAGATGGCCTAGTGGTTAGAACGCGTGCGTCTTCGAACCGATGATTGCGGGCTCGATCCCAGGCGAGCACAACTGAATATTCTTGTACTTATTTTGTGTTTATAATTCAACTCGTGCTCGACTCGACTTGAATAAAAATTCTGCCACATGAACATTCCACAAACCCGCATATGAACGGCGTGGTGGAATATGTACCAAAACTTTTCCTCAAAGGGAGAAATTTACAAGCTGTTGTTGTTGTTATTGCATGGAATCTGAGCCATCAATACGGCTCATATTGTATATTTTTAGTATAATATAATAATTTTTAGTAAGTAGCATATGTAAAGTTTTGAAGTCTATTAACTAGTTCAAAGCAATAAAATATTAAAATTGGTGAAGATCAAAGAAATAATTGCGTCGGTTCAATCATAAATACTCAAGTTCATTGACCACATTTCCAGAGATAAGGGCCCAATCTTTTGTACAAGGTCACCTAGAAGAAAAAACCTAGGGCCCAAGTGTGTACTACTACACAGTGGCTGTTAACTACCGTTGCTGAACATATCCCTTTTGAGGTTAAGAGATTACATAGTTGTTTGTTACGTAGCAGATTCTCATCCACTTGCGACACGAAGTTATCTTTTATCGCTGAACACTAGATGAATGATAACCATCACGGCTATATAGAGGTATCTTGACTAAACTAATATGGAATACTCCCGCAATATAAACACCATTAACACCAATAATGAAGTACGTCAGGAACGATTGGTATTCGTATATAACTCTAGCCTCCACGACAAATCTTGTAACGAGACATGACTGAAAAGAAGATCATTATTTTAACCTTACATATGTAGATAGGTCCGCATTGGAACAACGTGGTGGAATATATTCTCAAAACCTTCTCCTCGAAGTGAGAAGAGGCCTTAGCCCAGCAGTGGGAAATTTTCAGGCTGATGTTATTGTTGTTGAGTTGGAAATTTACCAGGTCTAGTTTTAAAGGGACTTGTAATAAGCATTAGGATACCTTGTGCTCTTTTCTGAAGTCGATAACGTATTAAAATCTGTAAGAATAACAAACGAACAAATAGATAAACTCACTTTCGAATCTATAATATTAGTTAGGAAGATGAGTTTTCTAGAAAACTTGTTGTTTTATCGAATTGAATTTAAATAATAAAAATAAATCAACTGAAAAGAAACTTCTTTCTTAAAGTTGGATGCGTTACAATAAATATCTTTCGAATGAGATGAGGTAGGAAGTATGTAAAAATTTAATTTTAAAATGGAAAGTCAACTCAGAGAATGCAACCAATAATATATTAAACCTAGTTTCGATTATGTTATGTTTGTTTAAGCAAAACTGTAAATATGTTTTTGAAAAGTAAACAAATTTTTACTGCATTGTACAATGCGCTTGTTTTAAGCGCTTTGAGATTAAAATTATATTTGGTTAAGAATCGGTCAGTTTAACTCAGCAGAATTTGGTACTCAACTCATTCATTTCAAAAAATGCTAAGCAAGCTATTGGTTTTAAATCTATGATTTAATATCATTCGAAATATCAAAGCTTTACAGCATGGACTGTTAACAAGATATCTGTGCTTCTAGGTAGCTACCACAGTTCCAGCTGGATCTATCTTGTTAATCTAGAATCTTACTTTGAGGACGCAGAAGGGTGTAAAATCGGAGACGGGTTAGGTTAGTTTAACTAGTACAGTCGAGAAATTCTCAAAAATGGAAATAATTTTTCAGAATTTCTTTGAAGTACCATGAGCATTTTCTTGCCTCTCGAAGATTGTAAAGCTGTTGGTTCTGCAGTGAACTCTTACCAGTCATATTAGATTTATCATTACATCTCTGAGCGGATTGTGCGATTCTTTTTAAGCATACACTTGAGTCATAGTACAGTCTAGAGCAGTCAGCTTTTCTTTCTTATGATTGGCTACAGTTACCAATCGTTCATTATACTAACGTATATATACATGGGTATCTTACGCATACATACACAAATATTCTATGGTTTGTTTTATAACAACATCAACAACAACAACGGCCTGTAAATTTCCCACTGCTGGGTTAAGTTCTGCTCTCCCTTTGAGGAGAAGGTTTGGAACATATTCCAACACGCTGTTTCAATGCGGGTTTGTGGAATACACCTGTGGCAGAATTTCTATGAAATTATACACGTGCACTTCACCGCCGTACGAGATGAATTATAAACAAAGATTAAGTACATGAATATTCAGTAGTGCTTGCCTCTAACCACTAGGCCATCTCGGCTCACTCATTTCACTAACGTCTATGGAACACACACATACACACACTCGCCCATTCATAAGTTCTACGGTTTCTTTTATAAATAAATACATAATTATTAAGAAGTTACGTCATCCATTTTATTATTAAGCGATTATCACTGATCCAAAGAAACGCTGACGGTGCACGTTCGCCGGATTACTTGGCCTCTGGAATTCTAATCGCGTTTGTGAAGATCTTTGGATTACACTTAGAATGTTTAGTTCGCTTCATCGTTTTATTTGTATAACTTAGTTTATTATCACTTTATGTTGTGGCATTTGTTTTATATTTCTTTAGAATTTTTATAATGTTTAAATGAAATAAGAGTTACTATAGTTTTCGTGTCTATTCTGTTACAAGTGCTTTCGATTTAGTACATAACAAATGTACAATGGTAAGTGGTCACCATCACCCATAGACAATGAAGCAGTAAGAAATGTTAACTATTCCTTACATCGTCAATGTGCCACCAATCTTGGGAACTAAGATGTTATGTCCCTTGTGCCTGTTGTTACACTGGCTCACTCACCCTTCAAACCGGAACACAACAATACTGAGTACTGTTATTTGGACAAAGCCCTACCACCAAGTATAGTTTTAGATAGAAAACAAAAGAAAATTACCCAATCTGAGATCGAAATTGCTTAAATATAAAAATTAAAATAGACAAGAACAAACAAACTTTATACTCTATATCAATCTTGTTAAACGAATAAAATATACTTATTGGTAGGACTTTTGCAGGCCCTACTTACCAGATATTCTACTGATAAAGAAAAATACTTAGTTCCGGTTTGAAAGGTCAGTATGCCAGTGTAACACAGGCACAAGGGACGTAACATCTTAGCTCCCAAGGTTGGTGAGCCATTGGTCTGATGTAATCATTCCTGGTACAAAATTCTTAGAACACTAATATCTCTGGGTGGTGGTGACCACTCACCATCAAGTATACCATTTGCCCATCCGACTACTTATTGTATAAAAAAAAGCAAATAAACCGAATAATACGTAAACAGGAATTGGCATATTTGCGAGTTAAAATTACAATTAACTTTATAGCAGCAATTTCGTGCTCTCGTAAAGTTGGCAAGACTGCCCGTAGCATTATTCCACAGTACACCAAATTTTCGCCTTTAACAAACACACATTAGATTAAAAGGCTATTTGGATGTATTGCATTATAAATCGCTTGGCGATACATAAAGTAGCTGAAATAGAGATGGACCATAGAAATCAAATCTATATTTACTAAATTATTATAATATATAAGTACACAGAAATGAATTTCATGCTATTTGTTATGAAGCAAGTTTGAATTTCAAGAAAGGACATAGGTGTTATTTAAAACCAACCAAATCCATAGATTATATTATTCCGAAAATTTGTTGTGAAAATTAATTACAGCGCCAAAATGCGAGCTATCATAACCATTTTACCATTTACATTTGTCAGTCTTCCTACCGATTTCACAATAAAAAGGAAACATTTTGTAAGAAAAAAAAGATTGTCCAGTGGTTGGAACGCTTGCATTTTAACCGATGTTTGGGGTTTAAGCCCAGGCGAACACAACTGAGTTTTCATGTCCTTAACTTGTGTTTATAATTCATCTCGTGCTCGGCGGTGAAGGAAAACATCGTAGGAAACATGGATGTGTCTAATTTCAAGGAAATTCTGCCACATGTATATCGACCAACCCCAGTGGAGCAGCGTGGTGGAACTAGCTTCAAGTCTTCTGTTCAAAGGGAAAAAAAGGCCTTAGCCCAGCAGTGGGAAATTTAAAGGCTTTCTTGCTTGCTTGAATTTCAAAATCAAATATCAAAATCAAAGTATACTTTATTCAAGTGGGCTTTTGAATCGTCATTTAACAATTAAGTGAAGCCACCACCGGTTCGGAAAGTAGATTCTACCGAGAAGAACCGGCAAGAAATTCAGTAGTTACTCTTTTTCAACATTTAAAAAAAATACAATCATGTTAGTTAATACAATTATTTAAATTAATATATCCTGCCTGGCAGGATATATTAATTTAAATAATGGCAGGCCAAATTATTAATCTTTTAGGTTTCCAATCACGAGTCTCAGCTAAAGTCTAGCCTCAGATAGCCTTATGTAAATTCGTGACGTCATTGATTGCATCAACACTTAGCGGTCAAGCTATCTCAGCAATGACGAGGCATAGTCTCGGAATTGAGTGCCGTTAAATGGTCGCTTTGATCGTATACGTTTCTAGGGCAATCGTTTTAATACTGTACGTCAATAGATTTGACGTGATTTTTTTTTTAAATATATATTTTTTCACTTATTCATGATAGTACTTGACAGTCAAAAAGAAATGCCACGAATATTTTTTCTTTTTAGATATATTTACCTAAATATATATTATCAACTGTAAAAAAACAAAAACAAAATATACTTTATTCGAGTAGGCTTTTACAAGAACTTTTGAATCGTCATTTAAAAACCATAGTATGTGAAGCTACCACCGGTTGCGGAATGTAGATTCTAACGAGAAGGACCGGCAAGTTATGTATTGTATGTGTAGTAGTGTAGTTACTCTTTTTCAACGTTTAAAAATATACAATAGTTATGTTATTTAATTACAATTATATATGTATGTAATATATCCTGCATCATCTGGATTAAGAATCTTTTTTACAATTAAATTTATAAAATATATCCTGCAACAAGTCAACAAATATTAAGTAACGTTAATTACTTAAAACGAACCGGCAAAGTTAATTTTATCTGCGGAATTTTAGTATAGAAACAAACACCTTTCCCGAAGAAGGAGTTATTGACTTTGTGGAGTCTGAAACTTGGCGTTATAAGCTTACACTTACTTCTCGCTTATCCTTATTCCTCAGTTATGTCCACGAAGTTCGCTAAGTACGAGTAATCTATCAGGAGGGTATCACAAGGTTATCTTAATTATGACAAGGAAAGACTTTTTAAATGTTGTTGTTGTGTTGTCGAGATGGCCCAGTGGTTAGAACGCGTGCATCTTAACCGATGATTGCGTGTTCAAACCCAGGCAAGCACTGCTGATTCATGTGCTTAATTTGTCTTTACAATTCATCTCGTGCTCAGCGGTGAAGTAAAACATCGTAAGGAAACCTGCATGTGACAAAATTCATAGAAATTCTGCCACAATGTCTATTCCACCAAACCGCATTGGAACAGCCTGGTGGAATATGTTCCAAACCTTCTCCTCAAAGGGAGAGGAGACCTTTAGTTCAGCAGTGGGAATTTACAGGCTGCTGTTGTTGTTGTCTCTCTCTCTCTCTCTCTCTCTATTCAACATGATTTAAAAAAAATATTGAAGACAATTAATGTAATCATTTATTTTAACTAGAAAATACGAAAGAAACATTATAAAGTAAATGTATCTATCTGTCTGTCGTTCTTTCACGACCAACCCAATGTATCGAATGTGATGAAATTTGTTAGGAAAAATATTTGAACTCAAAGGAAGGACAGGCTACATTTTTGCCTGACAACCAACGCCTTTAAAACGAAAGCGATCCCGGGCAATAACTAGTATAAATATATTGTGATTTCTGTCAAATGTGTTTTCAGATTTAAAGTTTCATTGATGGAAAGTATACTGAAATATTTTTATTTATCTTCAATGTTTCTATTACATTTAATTTATTTTCAATAAATTCTGAATTAATCTGCATAAAATTATCTTTACGTTTTATGCAAACTAATTATGTCAACTTAAAAGATTGAAATATTTATATCGATATGATTCCTCGACGCTTTAAATCACGTGTCGTACAAAAATACAAAACACATTTCTACATCCGACCCTGTGTTACTCTTGTTTTAATCTTATAAATTGATTCCCAATTTTCTATACAGACCATTCCACGCGTCGAATACCTAGGAAACAAAATAATCGCACCTCATTGGTTGATGCGGCTTGAAACTCAATCGTGAGAAATGATTTCGCCAATGAAGGTTAAACACTTAACCACCTAACCAATGAGCACGCAGGAGTATTTTACTTTTGGTTCTCATCTCGTGGAATACAATAGACTTTAAGTACAGACAGAGAAAGGAAACCTTTATCAGTTTTCAGATTCCTTTATCAAGTCTTAAACTCTTAGTACCTTTTGAATCTAACATCAAATCATTGCGACGCAATATGTCATTCTCGATCGGTATTACCGCTCATACTGAGCACGCGAAAATAGATCTTATGGACGAACCTTTTCTTACCCCGTACATTTAAACTAAGTTATCATATGGAGTAATGTTTTTTTTCTTTGTTACAGGGGACCAAGCCGAACGAAAGCAGCAACACTCTATTAAAAATCCTATATTTAAATTTTTATCTAAAAATAAACCTAATCAAATCTAATATTAAAGACTGCCTTAAGTTTCAGACAAAATCCTAACGTATCAATTCTAAACTTGTACGTAACGTTATTCTAAAATAGATAGGTTCCGTATTACGTATGAAAATATAATAGCAAGTGATTATTATATTAAATATTCGTATGATATCCACGTTAGTTAGGGAGAGGAAGCTCTGCTTAAACAGAGTGCTATCCTACAGGTGAGTGCATTTTATTTACTTTAATAAAAATAATTTAGTACCAGTGGCGGATTTATAAATATACCGCTAGTAGGCTATTCAATTTTTGTCGTCCCTGCTGTTTTTTTGAAATTCAATACGTTAGCTTAGTTCCCAATCATATTAATTACATTTATTCTGAAATTGCAACTTAATTATCTGTATTCTATCGTCCTCATTACATCGACTTTTTACCGTTATTATAGTAACGACGAGTATACGGATTATTGAAGTAATGTGTATCACATATAATTATAATATTATTTTTTTTTTTATTATTCTTTATTGCACAAAAACAAGTACAAAGGGCGGACTTAACGCTATAACAGCATTTTCTGTAAGATAAAAAAAAAATGGGCTACATTTGCCGGCCATCTAAATCTGCCGCCCTAGGCTCCAGCCTACTTAGCCTATTGGTAAATCTGCCACTGCTTAGTACATACTTTAAATAATAGCTGTCATTGAGATTTATTTATAAAAAAAAATACCTAAAAAATATATATTTAATTTAAGAAAGGCGGTAATTTTTTATTAATTTATTTCTTGTATGTATCTGGTGCTGATTCATCACATTAAGTTAATATGATAAATCAGTACCGACCATATTTTATTACACGACCATTTTTAATATTTACAATTATTTTATTAAGTGAATAAAAAAAAAGATCACAGAACATTCGATTTTACACATTACTTTTTCTTTTTGAATGTTGAAAAAAAAAAGGTTTTATATATGGCAAAATAATGTTAATTAAAATTAAAAAATTTTGAAACGTTTGTGTATTAAAGATATAATTAAAATTAAAATCGCAGGTGTACACAAAGGGAAATTTTATTGTATAATCAACTAATAAAATACGCGGCGATGTAAACCTATATTATTTTATAATATAACATACCAGATGTGAAGTGCTAGGCAAAAAAAAAATTAGTTCCTTCGAATACAACGGTACTTTGTAAATTTCCACGCATTTTTATCGTCTACAAAATCTTGTATTGAATAATATGCCTTTTTTACCAATTAATATTTTATAAACGATTTGAATTTACGAAACGGCATACTACTGTACTGTTGTTTGGCGGTAGATTAACTGATGAGTGGGTGGTACCTACACAAACGGGCTTGCACAAGGCCCTACCACCAGCTAATTCTGTTGCAGTTATTAGTCAATAGATCGGTAAACAAGGTAGGTTTTTTTTATAAATACGTACAAAATTATTGAACTGTCATATTCAGGACTCTAACTGAGAATCTTTCTATAGGAAAATCCAAAAAAAATCTATCAGCCCAATTTGCGATTTATACTTTAGAGTCTGCCTTATATCTAGCCACTAGACCAACAGACAGTTAAAAATGAGATAGAATTAACATAAATTACAAGCAATAATCATCGTTTATTCTGAGTACCCGAAATAACACTTTATGTTTGAAGTTTACGTCCAATTACACAAAAAATGGGTTTTATTAATAGTTCTTGTTAAATCGACTTAATATATGCCAGAACTTTCAATTACCATTCAAATAATGGAATAAAAGGTAAGAGTCGAGGTGATTCCTCCAATTGCTTAATTCATGAAGATTGTGGTTTCAAATCCGAAAAAGCACACCTAAATACTTTTGTGTTTTAATAGACAGCTTCCAGATCGATTTTTAAAGATAACTGTTGTCTTGAAAAAAGTTTAACAATGAAAAGGTTATACTCTATATCTATATGCTCTTTGACTACTAAACCAATGAACCGAATTTGATAAAACTTGAAGCAAACTCAAGCCCTAGGAAGGTCTTAGGCTATTTTTGAACCAATTCTCGAGGATTTTATCAATGACAATTTAATTGTATTTAAGTATGAAGATCCATTTAGGAACCACGTGTGCTTAATTTTGTAAGTGTATGATTGTGTGTATATTTTTATGAATATTGAGATGATCATTATTAATCTAAGTTAAGCTACACTTCAACATAGGGAACAGTGTAAGTTTCATTAAAATCGTTCGATTAGTATCATAGATTTTTTTTTATCTTTAGTTCACTAGCTGTTTCTAATTTTGAATTCGGTTTAATTTTTTATAAAATATTTAATACACCTAAAACATCCGACCAATAACACGTTGGTGACATCTATAATAATAATAATAACAGCCCTTTATTCCGAACAATTAGTTATTTGTGTTATATAGTTGTGTTGTTGTTATAAAATGTCCCTCAATTCGGTGTGTCTTTTGACATAGGCCTCCTCCAACTGCTTTCATTGTACTCTGTATGTCGCTACTCTGGTCCAGTAAGGTTTTTTTTATGAAATAGTTTGGCGGACGAGCATATGCGCCACCTGATGGTAAATGGTCATCATCACCCATAGACAATGACGCTGTAAGAAATATTATGTCTACTTCCATCTCTTGGATAACAGAGTGTTACCTGCTACTGTGACATCTATAATATAAATTAATTTTTCATTTCTTGCACTAAATTATACTCTGTACAGTTGTTGAGAAAATAATATCTTAATCCTAAACTCAAACTCAACTCAAATTGCTTTATTCAATATAGAAGCGTTACACTTACTTATAGAAGGGAACTTAACGACTTACATAAGACGGCTGGCAGGAGCTGGATGCGAGTAGCCCAAGAACGATCTCAGTGGCGTGCAATTGAAGAGGCCTATGTCCAACAGTGGGCGGATATGGGCTGATGGATTGGATTGACACTTACTTATAGCCAAATTAAACACTACCACCGGTTCGGAAAAAGAAACAAAACCTGAGCGAACCTGAACCAGCGAAAGAAACTCAGCGGGACAAAATTACATCAAACATTTCAATGAAAATATCAACTAATTAAAGTGACATTTTCAAAACCTGTTCTTTTATATCCAACGTTGCTGGTATTATACTTAAATTATGAAATACATCCACGAATGCATACAAGGCCGCCAGCCAGACCGTTTCATACAAAACTACCCATTTCCAAGTAAAACCTCGTAAGTCCGTAACATGTTTTCTGAAATCCTTTCATTACGACGTTGATTGGCAGGTGAATTTTTGATACAAATCTTCATTTTTATTAAGTTGAGAGCTGATATGGCCCAGTGATTAGAACTCGTGCATCTTACCCGATGATTTCGAGTTCAAACCCAGGCAAACACCACTATATATATATGTGCTTAATTTGTATTTATAATTCATCTCGTGCTCGACGGTGAAGGAAAACATCGTGAGGAAACCTGCATGTGTCTAATTTCATGGAAATTCACATTTGCATTCCACCAACCCGCATTGGAACAGCGTGGCGGAATATTTTCCAAACCCTCTTCTCCATGGGAGAGGAGGCATTAGCCCAGCAGTGGGAAATTTACAGGCTGTTACTTTACTTTTCTAGCTTCAAGTTCCGTTCGCAGTTTTGCTCACGTTTAAAAGGATTTGGTCTATCTCTGTGCCAAATATCATTCAAATTCGCTCAGTTGTTTTGACGTGATTGAGTAACAAAAGTCCATTCAAACATTATAGGATGAGGAAATCAAATGGATCTGGATAAATTAACTATGAATTTTCGGAAATTCGGAATTCGTGTCTACAATTATATTCCACGGATACGAACTTGGTCTAAAAAAAAATTAAACCTCAAATCAAAAAGAAACATTTGTAAAGTCAAATAAATGTTTCTCAAGATAACTCGAGATAAGATATTGGTATAATAAATTTCTTGCCGATTTTTGTCCGGATCTACTTTCCAAAACGGTGGTTCTTTAAATTCTATTCAACAGTGTAACATGACGATTTAGAAGTGCCTTTAATAGCCTACTTGAATACAGAATATTTTGATTCTAATTTTTATCACAATTGGATGAATAGCATAAAATCGTATTGAAGATAAACATGATAAGGACCTTTTAAATCGTCCCATTACAGGGATTTTATTGTAAGGAAGGTTTGCAATGTAGAGGAAATCGTATTTGAATAAAGTATTTTTTGGAAAACTGAAGACAATAAGCCAGCAAGCATTGCGATTACTTTATTTTACTGAAATTAATTTTAAAGCTATTCTAACTATTATGGAATTTGGCCTGAGAGACATGATACTTGGCTTTATGCAAGCCAATCTGCCTTGGTACCACCAATCAGATATTTAACTGCCAAACAGCAATATTCAATATAGGTGATATTTCGGTTACAAGTGTGAGTGAGCCAGCGTAACAGGCACAACAGATTTAACATCGTAGTTTTAAAAGTTGGTGGCGCATAGGCGATATTAGAAAATGGTGGTGGTGACCACTTGCCATCAGGCGGCTTTTTTACCCTGCGCAAACCTACATAAAAATAAGTTGCTAGGAAAACATATACATATGTACATTTTTAAATTATTTACCAACAAGAAAGCAAATAATTGGCTTTCTTGCCAAACATGGTAGAAGAAGTTAATGAACTGCGGGATCTTTATTATTTACTATGTTGTACACAATTTACCCTTAAGTAAAAGGTTTTCTGCTCAATACACTCATTATCCTATAAGAATTTATGATTGGTGTTCAATGAACCGATGATCATCAGGTTCGACCATCGTTTGATACATTAACCCGAGGCTTATTGATCTGTGGGTTCAAAACTTGGACTGTGGTCATCTCTTAGAAACATTATTTATGTATCATATAATATATCTAGGTTACGTCAACGGTTTCACTAGGGTATAAAGGGCAGTTATAGTCCATTTTCAATAGGCTATTTGACTGGTTTTTAAAATCCATTTTATATTATTTATTAGAAGTTTAGGAACCCATTAAAAGTTGTTTTTTTTTATTTCTAGTACATATTTACCGAAAAACGTCATATTAAAAATTCTATATTTAAATAGCGCGCAAAAACGCTACTTGGACAATATGGCGCTGCAATGGGGTTGGTGACGTCACTTTCCTGTATTTTAATCTGTGGTACATATAGTAGAAAAGCAAAGTTTACAAGAAAGTGACTTCGTCATAAGCCCGGCAAATCAGGAGCGTTTTGTGTCACGTGACAAACGTTAGAAAAAAATGCATTTTTATTTATGGATTTTTGAATAAATTAAGTAGTATTTTCAACTTTCGATAGTAAATAACCATTTTTAAACTCATAATATACACTGATTACAATAATTCACAATTTATTTTTCGCATTGTCAAATGAAGGAAATAGTTTGAAAATTAAAATCACGTTTACATCCGCTTCAAAACTATTTAACTACTGAGTTTCTTGCCGGTTCTTCTCGGTAGAATCTACTTTCCGAACCGGTTGTTAATTGACGATTCAAAAGTGCTTGTAAAAGCCCACTTGAATAAAGTTACTTTTGACATTTTTTGAAAAGTAAGACAATTACTAGGCACTATATTAGGTACATTTAAAAAAATAGTTACGAAATGTTTATGACTTTACAATTACAAGATAATTATAAGCGCCAATTACCACATTGGAAACAACATGACACCCCCATTGTCCATGATACTTATTCCCCAATAATCCCCTATTGCGCAGCAAGTGCATCCACATATTTGCCCTATTGGGCACCTCTGCCAACCATAAAGTTCAATGAACTTTAGCCTATTTATAAGCATCGGCAAAATAATTCACCACATTCATCACATACTCATATTTATTGCCACACCTTATATACAATGCGTGCGCCCCCAGTACCCCCAAGGGAATTCTACATCATGATATGAAATAGCCCACCACATGCAATGATATACGAGTTTCTTATCATTCCTTTTCGCTGGTAGCTTTTCGAAACGATGGTATAGTTGAAATATTGACGATTCCATAACGTACCACTTAAATCAAATAACTTGGTTGTAGATACGGAAATTTGTCGATTTGACAAACTGTATTTGTCAATATATTTTAAGCAACTTCGAAGGTTAGAAATAAATAATTTCATTAATAATAAATCCTACTAAGGAACGTACCCCAAGAAATACATAACTCCTGTTTTCGCCGCTATTGTCGAGTAAGAAGCATTTATATAATTTATTTCGATTTACATGCCTGAAACTAATTAATTAATTCATTTATACTTCCTATTACATATCCAATTGAAAAGCGTCAGTATTCATAGTGAAATAAAGTCCGTTTTCCCATGTCTTTAACAGAATTATACTTACTTTCATATTTTATTTAACCATTAAGTTGACAACCTCCGTGGTCGAGTGGTGTGTACACCGGTTTTCATGGGTACGCCACTCCGAGGGCCCGGGTTCGATTCCCGGCCAAATCAATGGAGATTATCATTAGTTTTCTATTTTCTGTTGTCTTGGGTCTGGGTGTTTGTGGTACCGTCGTTACTTCTGATTTCCATAACACAAGTGCTACTTACATTGGGATCAAAATAATGTATGTGATGTTGTCTCATATTTATTTATTTATTTAATAAGTATTATCAATGTTTGTTCTAAGACATTCTTCGGTTAAGCGTTACTTGACTTTGGGGTAGATTAACCCCGGGAATCCCCGCTAGGTGTTGGAGGCCCGCAAAGACGGTATTCAGGTAACATGTACTGCTATAATATGTACCGCTAGTTTTTCGGCGTCCAGGAAACCGAGGAGTCCCACAAATCTCCACTTACACTTACCATCACGTGGGGGAAGAGCGTACTGCGTTTTTCCAGCGAAAAAATAAATAAAAAAATGGGGTAGATGTCGTCCGTATATATAGTAGCGGCCCGTCCCGGCTTCGCACAGTCTTTTTTTGTCGCTTTTTTGCCGACATGCTTATCAACTATCGTTCTATTACAACTTGTTTACACAAAAACCGTATTATATTATATACCTAATACCTAAACCTTCCTTATGAATACCTCTATATTAGTGAAAACCGCATGAAAATCCGTTCAGTACTTTGAAGTTGCGAACATATATAATAGTTGCGCGGTGGGGTTACTTTGTTTCATAATATGTAGTGATGAATAAGATTTTTATAAGTACTTCTGAAATGCTAGGCGGTTCTCATACTGAGCTATTTTAATAGTAAGTCATATTTTATTACAGAGATCTGTGTTATAAATCGAAGGGCATTCAAGCGATAATACGTCTTTATTTAAAAGTAACTGCTCGTCCAATATTCAAGTGTGTTTGTAGATATATTACAATATCCTTTTTTTAATTGGGTAATAGTATTTACAAATTGACATGGTTATTTTTATTAGTATGAGTATTTAATTCGGGATATTTACCATGTAACAGTCTAGTGAAAAAGACATTCGTAGATAATGTCGAAATATCGGGCTCCAACAAATAAAAATAAAAAACTTGGTAAATAAATTTTAAATACTTGTACATTGTCAATACACAACCAAACTTGGGAACAAATATTTTGTATTCTTTGTCTCGAAATATACGTACAGCTATACTTACAGTATTTCTGTTTGGCGGTAGAATATGTTATCTGTGGAAAGTACCTATCCAGATTGGCTTGCAAGAGATCTTACCACCAAGTAAAATATTTCAATTTTTATACTCAGATTACTTTTTATTTATATTTGGACAAATCTTTATACTCAGTATGTCTGGTTTTGACAGTACAGTACAGTGGCACTATTTGTCAAAAATTAAACAATAACTCTTGTTGAGCCCGACTTGGAATATCTGTACCTTGGGTTCTGCTCCCTTATAGTCAGTAAACCAAAGAGGCTAGAGGCACTTTCCTGTTTAAATATTAGTAGTTGTGTAATTCGAAAGCTAAATATAGATCGCGTGCTGAAAGACATAAGCTACTTCGATAACCATTTACTACTTAATAAAATAGTAATGTAAATACATAGAGTCTTCGTTCATGTATCAATTTAAAATAGTTGTAATGTATATTTTTCGTTTATTTGAAACAAGTTGGTGATATGTGGCTTTATATTATAATGTCTATTATTAATCTTATTTACAGCCTGACAACAATCTTTATTTATATGTTGGTAGTAAAATAAAATAAAATAAAATAAAGTAAAGTAAAAGCCTGTAAATTTCCCACTGCCGGGATAAGGCCTCCTTTTTCATTAAGAAGAGGGCTTGGAACATATTCCACCACGCTGATCCAATGGGGGTAGAATGCACATGTGGCAGAATTTCGATGAAATTAGACACATGCAGGTTTCCTCACGATGTTTTCTTCCACCGCCGAGCACGAGAAGAATTATAGATACAAATTAAGCACATAGATATATATAGTGGTGCTTGTCTGGGTTTGAACCCATAATCATCTTGCTTATCCAGTGATTTGCAAATGATAATTAATAAACAAACAATAATAATAACCTTATCATCACTACTTATTTTCCAACTGGTAAATCATTTGAGGAGTCGAGATGGCCCAGTGGTTAGAACGCGTGCATCTTAACCGATGATTGCGGGTTCAAATCCAGGCAAGCACCGCTGATTCATGTGCTTAATTTGTTTTTATAATTCATCTCGTACTCAGCGGTAAAGGAAAAAATCGTGAGGAAACCTGCATGTGACAAATTTCATAGAAATTCTGCCACATGTGTATTCCACCAACCCGCATTGGAACAGCGTGGTGGAATATGTTCCAAACCTTCTCCTCAAAGGGAGTGAAGGCCTTTAGCCCAGCAGTGGGAATTTACAGCCTGTTGTTGTTGTTGTAAATCATTTGACCATATCTGAGTCGGGTATTTGACCATATCTGAGTCGGGTATAAACAGGCCCCAATAACTATGTTATATATATATGATAAACTCTGATATTTAGATTTAGGTTCTGTTTGTTGAGATACAAATTACACGAGTTATAAGCTGAACGAGACAAATACACGTTCCACATCAAACGCCTCCGCAGGCGGAAACTGGGTCCTCGACTTGCGACGTCTTACCGGCGGACGTGACGACCGCAGGCGTTCCGCATAGCGCCTCCATCCTCAACCGACTTCAAAAAAGAAGGGAATTTGGGTGGTATAATGTTTTGAAGGGTAATTTTTTGTATTGGCAACACAAGAGTATTTCATTAAATAAATCAATGAATTCTATGCCATGCCGCATATGTAGGTACAACTCAACAACTCCTTATATCATCATCATTATTACACAGTCTAAGACAAAGTCGCTTAACGGTGTCTGTTCCTGTGTATGATTAGATCTTTTAAATTACGCAACGGATTTTGATGCGTTTTTTTAATAGATAGATTTGAGAGCATGCTTTTTGTATATAATACATGGACAATATATTAAAGAAACACTGATAATTTTAGGAGTTTCTAATGTGATGTCGTAATTAAACAAATTCTAGTATTTAGTGTAAGTATTGCACCCATGCGGAGCCGGGGCGAGACTCTAGTATCGAATAATAATAATTTCTAGAACATGCCGCATATATAAGGAAGTACGACTCATCGAGTCCTAATATAAATAATAAAACAAAATTGTAGTAACAATAATACTATTATGATGTCAGGACAAAATTACTCAACCAAAACCGAACGGATGATTTCATTTCTACTTAATCCCTGTCAAGATATAAGCTACAGGAAATCTTCATATCAGACCCTGTTTCATTTACCCTTGTAGGTTTAATTTATCAGAGACACAGCGGATGGTAGCTTATGAGGTGGCATTTCTTTATACATTTTTTCCTCGACCTTCGCACAAATCGCCTTAGTTGCCCCAGATTCCTTCGTCTCTAGGACGATACTTGTCTCGCTTTATTGCGTTTCTCATGAATTGTTGAAGTTTAATTCAATTCTTTGCGTTTTTATTTCTTTATTACGACATCTGAATGTTTTATTTAATTTCCTCTCCGGTTTCATGTTTTGTCTTGTACCGCTTTCTCGGTAAATATCTGCTTAATGATGTATACGTTCGTGTAGTAATTTAACAATGGCATCTATCTGGAATACTTTGATAAATTATTTGTATTTAAATAATGAATTCTTGAGAACTTTACTAGATTTTGTTGTCTTCAAAGAGTTGCCAAAGTAACATTTAAATATGCCACTTTCGTAAAGCCTGATCTTCTGATGAAAAAGATCCAAATTACTCAGTCACACAACTTATTGCGAATTAGTGTATATATGTATAAGTGGCTGAATTCCATACATCTTCAACACGGAGCACAAGTATGTCAACAAAGATTAACGAAATAAAGCACAATGAACTCTTTAAAACCTACGATCTTATCATGATTTGTGACTCTTCAATTGGCCATGATTTGCCAATATTTAGCCGATTAATTTTTCCACTCAAGGATTGATAACTTTGCTCTCAAAGATTCAAATTGAAAATAATTTTAAATAATTCAAACATTACTTTACAATAAATAATACTTTTAAGCGGTTATATTTACATTCAATGATTTAACGACGTAATATTATATTTCCTGTTCTGTAACAATACAAATTACGGCTACTAAACGAATAGCGTGTTTAAATGAACGAAACCGCAACGCTATACATTTGCGGAAATAACAAAGACGTACTCTAAACTTTAGTACTGGTAAATCTGAGTATTATAAGTTTAATCAAGTATAGTACGACACAACTTAAATGTAGCATCAGCAAATTCAATAAAACCTCCCTTATAAGCCGTTTTATACCATAAGTTTTATGGACACAGTAATAACAGGACCCCATGATGACGTCCTGCTGGACATTTTAAGCAATCAAACATCACATATGCACCAACAAACTGGGGATCTAAAGTGTTATATCGCTTGTGATATAGTTACTCTGGCCTGGGTGGTACCACCCACTCATTTAAAAAACCCTACCATAAAGTCAATGATAATAAAAAAATAGTGATTCCTCCAACATATTTATTAAAGAGCTATGTATAAACGGAAACTTTTAATAATCTCAATTATGTCTACTGAGTATGAAGCACAGATTAGTATTATTTCTAAGAAACATGCAAGAATGTTTACACAAATCTGGCGCCGACATTATATAAATATTACAACAGGTCGCGCCGGAAACACGGAATTACAAAGTTTATTGGTTTCGCTTGTAATCGTCGGCATTTATTTACCTCGCCTTGACTCATTTCAAGTGACCTGAACTATCACTAGTCACTGAGCTAGAATTGGCTAACCTATTTTGGTTTTTGTTTTATAATATACTATTGCGACCGGTCGGCTTCCGGCGGCGGCGATACTAGTACTAAATATGCTACAGAATTTGTTTATTTACATCACGTTACAAACTTCTAAAATGATCAGTGTTTCTTTACTATATTGTCCATGTATTATATACAAAAACCTTCCTCTCGAATGACTATCTATTAAAAAAATCATATCAAAATCCGTTGCGTAGTTTTAAAGATTTAAGCTTACATAGGGACATAGGGACAGAGAAAGCGACTTTGCTTTATACTATGTAGCTGTGCTTTGACTATAGCGACCCGGCCCTGCTTCGCACAGAGCTGATACTAAATAGCGTACAACTCGCTTTGTATTGCATTTTAAGTCGGCAATATCTTTGAAAATACTAATTTAAATTATTTGCCTTAAAGGCCATATTATTCTATATTAAATTCATAATTAATTTTTAATATAATTCGCTTCATAAACAAGCCATTTTTTTTTGAAAAAGTTAACGATTAAGCATAAAATCTATAGCGTCGCTTAAGTAATTCATAAAACCACACTATCCTCATGTTTATGCTTCTATCTAATTTTAATTTACGGAACATAGAAAAAGATAACACATAATGAAAAAGAAACGGTGAGAAACTCGGTACCTACTCACTCGTTTCCACCTATGAAAACATCATATATTTCTAAATTTGACCTTTTAAACGAAAATCATGACACACGTGCTCGGAAAGTAAAATTCATGGATATGCAACATTTCGAAGAGTAAAAAGGGTTTTTGGAACTAAATAACTGACATGTTTATAAAATTTATTTTTAAATAAATTACACATGCTGTTTACAAAACAAGATCTTATATGTCAAGATGCATTGAGAACGTTCGTCATATTTATAAGTGACCTCTTAAGATGTTATGATATAAAAGGCAAAGTTAAAAAAATCTGTGTATTTTTTAGAAAAGAAGTCATATGGGATTTATTGACTTTACGGAATAGGAATGACTTTATCTTTGCATCTCTACATACTTGTATAACATTTTCCAAAAGCATCAGTACTTAAATTATTGAGTAGACTTCCACTGCAATCCACTGTGTGACGTCATTAGCTGTTAGGCACTTTTTTTCCTTATATAGGTGGTCATTACTGCCTATACAGATAAGCGCTGTAAGATATTTTAACCATTCCGTAAGCCGCCAATACGATACCAACCTCGAGAATTCTTTTATATTAAATGCATTCATGATAGACCTGGCAAACCGGCCTGGGTACCTATTACCCATTTATCATAATATTATATTCTACCGACAACTCGTAATATTAAGTATTGTTGTGTTCCAGTTTGAAGAGTAAGTAGAGAAGAATAAGTAGCTCCTGAGTTTGGTAGCGGAGTGTTGTGATGTAGGGATTGTTTAAACAGCACCAGGAGCTGGATGCAAGACAGACCACAGTGGCGTGCATTTGGAGAGGCTTTTGCCCAGCAGTGGACAAACACGGGCTGATAATAATGAAACAGCACCAATATTTATGAGCGGTGATGATAACTTACCATCAGGGCTAAGTTGCGTACAAAAAAAAGATACGGATAAATGAATTTCATAATTATATGATAATTTTTAATTGGATATTCTTTTGTTTACATTTTCCATTGAAACGGATAGATATGCAAGCTCGGGACGTGTTTGATGGCAACAGCGCCATCGTCTCGATTGCTCTCAAACGTAACCCGGTCGATAGCTCTTTTAATTAGTTGCATATTATGTCAAACTAAGCTATCTAAGTTAAGCCTATATTTGTTATGACTAAAAATAAAACCTTCACGGAACATCACATTTGAAATACCTGTTAGATTATTCTGTAACCAAAACTCGAAACTCGTGCAGAAGAGACGTTTGAAATGTCAGAATTTGATATACGACAATGACTATAATAATGATAAAATTTATAAGATATACGTATCAAAATGGCATATCACCGTAACTCAGTTGTCAACATTTCACGAGTAAGTTTGGAATAAAAGAAGCATAAAATCTTATGCTGGATTAAAACCGTGGGAAATATACGATTTGATACTTTGGAACATATTCCACCACGCTACTCCCATTGGGGTTTAATAGTTATTTATGTAGCAGAATTTCGTTAAAATTAGACACATACAGGTTTGATACAAGATGAATTATATACACAAGTTAAACACATGAAAATTGTGTGATGCTTGCCTTAGCTTGAACCCGTAATTACGGTGTTTCGCAGTATAGTGTACGCGTTCCAACAAGTGGGAAATCTCGGCTTATTTTTATTTAAAAAAAAAAGCAAATAAAGTGAAACAATCATCTATCAGAATTGATTCTACTAAAGGCGTCATAGTTTAGCCATAGTTATTCAACGGATAAACTATTACTTCGAATGTATCGCGTGGTACCTAGATGAGACGGCACCAACTATGTGGGCCATAAAACACAAACAATAGCTTATCTTGAACGGAGGCAACGGTTTTAAAGCCATTAAGCAAACAAAGAGACTCATATATCGTAGGCGTATTAACAAAGAAGGAATGCTTATCGACGCAATATATTTACACTAGAAGTCGCTTTCGGCTTTGCTTGCGTTTTAGGGAGTTTCCTCTTTCCTTTCTTGGAGTTTTTGCTTCATAGCAAATTTCAGCAAATTTGGTTTGAAGCAGGCAGACAGAGTTACTTTCACATTTATAATATTAATGTACATTATACATACATTACATTAACAGCCTGTAATGTTCCCACTACTGGGCTATGGCCAGCCGCAGTCATCGGTTAACACTGGGCCATCTCGGCTCATTATATTTACAATACATATGTATTTGTGTGTCGTCACCATCTTGATTAAAACTTCACTTAACTAACATAAGCCTGTCAAGACGAAGAGAAAATTAATTTATCTAAATGAGATATTAATGTCTCGTAACGAACATTATTATACTCCTAAATTTATCTATCTTTAAATATAGAAAGCTTCTATATAACGTCACTGAACTCTATAACGGCTGGACCGATTCTTGTGTGCGTATGTGTGTGTGTGTGTGTGTGATAAGACTTGTTCTGGACAAATTTTATCTTATTCTTATTGTCTTGTCACCAAACCCTATATCGTCGTAGAGAGACCACGTGACATACATACAGTTATATTTATTTATATGTATATATAATGAAGATTTATTAACCGTAATGAGATTCAATATACGTCGATCTCAATCAAATAAGCTACACTAATATAAAAAAATGTTAAAGTTTCTTGTAGTTAAATTTCTTGTAGAGATAGTTTGAATTCCGTGGAAGGATATAGGCTACTAAATTCACCCCTTAAAGGGGTAAAATCATAGTTAAGCTTTATAAATTTCACGCTAGCAAAATCGAAGGTGCAGCTAGTACCGTATACGTATATTCAAATGGAAATTATTATATATAGAAACAATAACATATGTACAAACACGAGAAGTAAATATAAACTCGTACTACCGAGTTTCCGACTTCACAGAGCCAATACATCCTTCCTGTATTCGATTCTACGTTAAAATATCCGGCAGAAAATTTTCAAACAAATAACGTAACGGCTTCAAATGAATAAAATTAAAATTCATGGAACATATAAATAAATAAGGCCTATTATTGTGTACTAGACCATATACACTTATGTCTAGTAGAATTATAAATGTGAAAATTCTGTCTGTTTGTTACGCATACACAAAACCGAATTAAATAAAATTTTGTATAAAATCTTAGACCATTAAGACGTAGAATTGCATAACAAGCAAAATCGCGTGCAAAAACTAGTACATCATAAGAACTTCATAAGCTTGAAGTTAGCATTTGTGCAACAAAACCATCCATACAATAAAATATAATAAAATTGGAGTGTCTGTTTATAATATTAAAATAGCCCTGTTCTACTCAATACATATGTATACACGGTACATACACCATAATAACATTTTTTACAATTTTTGTCTGTCTCTCTGTGGGTCTGTCTGTTTGTTCCAGCTAATCTATGGAACGGCTGGACCGATTTTCGATCTTTCACTGGCAGATAATCGATATAATAAGGAGTAACTTAGGCTACAATAATATTTTTTGTTAAATTCAAACGCGTACAAGGTTGCGGGCACAGCTAGTATTAAATAATATAACATCATGTTAGAAACAACATGAAGTCAATCGGCTTATTCCCAAAGTTCTATCAAGTGTAATTCTAAATTTATCGAGTTTAAAAGCTTTAGCAAAGGTTCCTGAATGATTCTCTTAAATATGAACATTTTTCGACGTTGTGCTGGGATCCTGTTGTAAAGTCTTTATTGTATATAAAATAAAGACACATAATACTATCTTATCTTATAATATTATAAATGCAAAAGTTTGTGAGGATGGAAGTATGTATGTTTGGTGCACTTTCACGAAAAAACTACTGAATGGATTTGAATGAATTTTTACATTAATATAGGTTATACATTAGTTTAACACATAGGCTACAATTTATAATGATTTTATGTAATTTGGTCACTATATATAACAAGTAACCATGCAAAACTGGGGCGGGTCGCTAGTATAATTTAAGATGTATAATCTATATTAATATTATAAATGTGAAAGTAACTCTGTCTGTCTATCCGACGCTCTTTCACGACCAAACCGCTGAACCGAATTTGATGAAATTTTGTGTGAAGCAAACTTAAATTTCAAGAAACGCCAGAAGAAGTAACTTTTTTGCCTAACATATAATGTTACTTGGTGGTAGAGCTTAGAGCAAGCCCATCTGGGTAGGTACCACCCACTCATCAGTTATTCTACCGCCAAACAACAGTACGCAGTATTGTCGTGTTCCGGTTTGAAGGGTGAGTGAGCCAGTGTAACTACAGGCACAAGAGACATAACAACTTAGTTCCCAAGGTTGGTGGCGATTTGACGATATAAGGATTAATTAATATTTCTTACAGCTTCATTGTCTATGGGTGATTTTGACCACTTACCATCAGGTGGCCCTTATACTCGTCCGTCAACATATACCATAAAAAAGTAACATCCTAAAAGGCGAGCGAACCCGTGAGCAAGTACTAGTTATATTTATTTACTTCATACCATTACTCATATTCTCCCTAATATTATATCGTGATATTTAAAGCAATAAACATTCGCCATTATCATAAAAGATGATTACAATCCCGACGTTCAATTCAGTCTAGACGCACTATGCATTCATTAACCCATGCTCAAGATTTATAAATCATACTACAAGACAAAAGGGTCTATTAATACACGAAGTTTTAATAAAAAAATATCCATAAAGCTCGCTTAATTTATTACGAGTGATAAAGAAGAAGAATGATGCTAAAAGGTGGATTATTGCCGTTGACCTTGCTTGATTGGGAGATACTAATATATACTATATATTTATATTTTGACGACCTCCGTGGTCGATTGGTGTGTACACCGGTTTTCAAGAGTACGCCACTCCGAGGTCCCGGGTTCGATTCCCGGCCGAGTCGATATAGATAATCATTACTTTTCTATGTTGTCTTGGGTCTGGGTGTTTGTTGTACCGTCGTTACTTCTGATTTTCCATAACACAAGTGTTTTAGCTACTTACATTGGAATCAGATTAATGTATTGTGATGTTGTCTCATATTTATTTATTATTTATTATTATTATTATACCAATAAAAACAAAACGAACATCCCCTTAAGGTCATATCATTCAAGATGTTGAAGTCATAAAAAAAGTTTCTTAATGAAAAACTTAAGAGAAAAAAGCAAATAATTACGTAATCAAGAGGAACTTTGGTTATTTATTCCCATTACTTCTAATCGCCTTAAAATTTTGTAAACCAAAGTTGAAAATGCTATGAATATGTTGTAAGAAAATTAATATAAATTCAGAATATCATATATGAAATAGATTAGTGCGTACAGAGAAACTTCCACTTTCTGTGTATTAACTGTAGGTAGGCCCTATTGGCCTTTATGACGTCACTGGGCGAGAAAGTATTATAGTCGGCCTTGATGTTCGAACCCTCTGAATGACATTCATCCCGAAGGTTCCTCCTATGAGATCACACCCCAGAACTTAGTCGGTAGAATGAGGAGCGCTTCTGCTCATAGCTCTATTTAAATGACGTCATGGTCGTTTTCGTGACGTCACTAATCTGGGACCACGATTCCGAAGGCGAATTCAACACAGACATAAGTATATATACTTTTCTCCCGAACAAAACGATTGCGTGATTCAGAATCTATTGACTCAACGTCGACGACCTCCATGGTCGAGTGGTGTGTACACCGGTTTTCATGGGTACGCCACTCTGAGGTCCCGGGTTCGATTCCCGGCCGAGTCGATGTAGATTACCATTAGTTTTCTATGTTGTCTTGGGTCTGGGTGTTTGTGGTACCGTCGTTACTTCTGATTTCCATAACACAAGTGCTTCAGCTACTTACATTGGGATCAGAGTAATGTATGTGATGTTGTCTCATATTTATATATAACGTTTTGCGTATTTGAAGCAAATATCTATACACAAAATTAACCTGTAAGTAATCAGTACAAACATTTCGTAGTCTTTAATTGATATATGGACACTAAAACATGTGCTAACACCACATTACAAATCATATCTCCACGAATACATCATTCAAATAATTATTTATATCCCAAATATGAGTTTAAAACAACATTTTAAACTGATATGTAACATCTGCTGCGAAGTTCCGCGTTATGATTCACGGTCTCTGATATAATACCGATTCTGGTAAATATATTTTTAGAGATCACTCAAATTTCTTAATAAATGCCGATGATTGGTTGATTAAACATTTAAAATGACCAATCAGCTGCTTGTTTCATTTCTTCAATATGACCTTTATATAAATGCCAGTAAACATAGCATGCTGGAGTAAAGTCTTCTCTGCTTCAAGGAGAAGTATTGGACTATAATCCACCACACTAATTAAAAGTGGGCAGTTGAAAATAATTGAGGCAATTTACTACGATGCATTGCCCAGTTAGAGATGAATTATAATTTATTAGTCGTGTTGGTAACATCCAATCAGCAACATTCTACCGCCAAACCGCATTCCTTTGCATTCTTGTTTTTCGGTTTGTTGAGCCAATGTGAATGTAGAGATGGACATAAAAAATAGTTCCCGATATTGGTGGTTCTTTGACGATATCTCGACATCTACGGTCGGTGATGAACACTTACCATTTAAGTGGTCAATTCGCCAGCTCAAATCAAAATAAACTTTATTTAAATAGGCTTTTACAAGCACTTTTGAACTGTCAGTTTACAATTAAGTGTAGCTACCACCGGTTCGGAAAGTATATTCTACCGAGAAGAACCGTCAATAAACTTAGTAGTTACTCTTTTTTAACATTTAAAAAATACAAAGTCATTTAAGTTAAATACAATTATTGAAATTAACATATCCTGCTTGGAAGTCAACAGGTATTAACTCCACGCTTTTTTATTATCTATAAAATCTTGTAACGGATAATATGCTTTTTCTACCAATGTATTTTTTACAAACGATTTGAATTTACGAAACGGCAAAGTTAAAAATGTCTGCTTATCTACAAAAAAGGAATATATCATATCTTCCTCTGATTTCTGTAATGAATAACAGGGATACTCGCTATACACTAAAATGCATTCAAGCTTTCAGACTTCTGTTACGTAAGTGCTACTTTATTCCTCTCATAAAATGGTCATAAAAATAACATAAAGAAGTACTGCAGTTAGTGCACTCGTGGATAGTAAAAAACTCGACGCTAACCTACTTACGACTCCATAGAAGCACGGACTAATATTATCACACTTCGTATATTTGGCATCGACCTTGAAATATTGACACACTATGATCTAATAAACAGATATGTTATACTCATACTAAACAACAGAAAAAAGTGTGCCGCGCCGGGGACCGTTTATTTGACATTTCGTTACAAGTAAAAAGGATAGCTTGATAAAAACAATAAGTAAAAGGGATAACTAGATGTTTTAATTACGTAAAAAGTATTACTACATAATTATAACGTATTACTGGCATAATTATGATGAAAACGATTAAAGGCAAACGTCACAATTAGGACGTTTTCGAGTCTTCACTTTTTGCGCGTTAATGACATATCTGTTTACTAGAACATCATTGCACTATGATTAAGTGCATATAAGTGCGTGAAAGTTTGGACTCAGTTCTATAAATCTGATAGCACAATTTTATAAAATTGTTATTGATTCATATCATACTGTGTGAGCCGAGATGACCCAGTGGTTAGGATTCATCGGTTAAGGTGCACGTGGCACCTTATATAGCGGTTTCAAACCCAGGCAATTACCACAGAATATTCATGTGCTCAATTTCATCTCGTGCTCGGCGGTTAAGGAAAACTTCGTTAGGAAACTTCGTTGTCTGTCTGTCTGTCTGTCTGTCTGTCTGTCTATCTGTCTGTCTGTCTGTTTGTTCCGGCTAATCTCTAAAGCGATTTTGACGCTTATGCTACAATAATATATATTTTTTTTTATATTCAAAGGGTTTATCCATAACTTCAACAAAAAACTCTTGTTGTCGATCTAATGCAAAAAAAAGAAATTGTAACAATTTAGGTATATAGCAATAACTCCTAGAATTCGTCCTGCGTCGATAAAATCTCGCTATAATCAAAAAAAATCTACGTGAAGAAAAATCAAACCACGCGAAATCTTCTAAAAAAAATACTAAGTTTCGTCAGTACACTGACGTCATTGATCAACAATAGAATGACGCATAGAACTTCAAAGTGTGTTTACACTGCTTCCTACAGTGAAATTCTATGTAACTCGACCGAGTACTGAAGCGATGACGCCGTTTGAAAATTAAACTCTGAAATGTTTTTACAGTGAAATACTGGCAATTCTTACAATCTCTCTATTTATTTTAAGAATTATAAATATTGGACAACATCACATACATTACTCTGATCCCAATGTAAGTAGCTATAGCTTGTGTAATGGAAAATCAGTTGTAACGACGGCACCAGAAATACCCAGACTCGAGACAACATAGAAACTACTATCTATCCAGCAGTGTTTCCATATTTTGATGGTTAAAAAGAGATGTTTGTTTGTTTTTGTTTTATGGAATAGGTTGGTGGACGAGCATATGGTCCACCTGATGGTAAGTCGTCACCATCACCCATAGACAATGACGCTGTCAGAAATATTAACTATTCCTTACATCGTCACTGCGCCACCAACCTTGGGAACTAAGATGGTATGTCCCTTGCGCCTGTAGTTATACTGGCTCACTCACCCTTCAAACTGGAACACAACAATACTGCGTACTGTTTTAGAAAAATATGTGAGTTTTAGAAAAGATTCCACCACGTTTATCCAATGTGGGTTTGTATATATATGACGGAAATTCGGAAAAACATGGTAACACAAAGATCGCTTGATATTAAACACGCAATCTTGGTTGGTCGGACTTTTTGGTGGCCCTTTTGCATTTAACACATGCTACCACCAAACACCAAACAGCAAAGTTTGCATTATTGTGTTCAGGTTTGAAATATTAATGAGCTTGTGTAACCACAGAAGATTATATGTATGTAGTTGTTAAATGACGATTGAAAAGTGCGTGTTAAAGCCTTCTTGAATAATGTAATTTTTAAATTCTGATTATCCTTTTTTAAATTCTTGAAATTAAAATTAGTGTCAAGAAATCTCCAAATAAGTTTTTTTTTAAGAAGAGGTTCTTCTTTATTATTATTCGTCCAAGTTCAACAATTAGGTCAACGTTTATTAACTTAAACAAAGAAGGTTCCATATAACTAGTGAGTAGTGGACCTACGTCATCAGTTAATGTAACTCTTCAGATCGTAGGCGGTCACCAGCCCGTATGACTCATTGAGCTACATTTTATAGATTTTCATCGAACACAAACTTAGTGCCACCTACGCTTTATCGAACTATATTTTTCATTATATATTTTAATGAATAATATTTATGATTGAAAGTTTCAATATGTGCATTTCAGAAGACAATCAACAAAAATAATTGTTCGATTTATTTATCACTGCCCGTCCCGGCTTCACACCGGTGGACATAAGTTTTTCTTAACCTTTTATTATTCCTATTTTCCGACATGTTCAATAATTTTCTTTTCTATTTCAACTTAGACAAAAACCTTAATAAATCTTCTTTAAGAATACTATATCTTTACTACCGTAATAGCTGAAAATCCGTTAAGTAGTTTTGGAGTTCCGGGAGAGGCCGCGGACGTGCTGCAAAAGATCCCGTAGCCTCTCCGTTTTCCGTGCTGTGGCGGCCATCGCAGTGGGTTTTAGTGAGTACAATCTCACATAACCCGGCCTCCCCCCCAGGAGTCGGGTATCTATGAAGACCCTACCCCTTACTTCACTTTACCCTGCGTCAAAAAAAAAAAAGTAGTTTTGGATTCACGAACATACGTCTGATAGAAGCGGCCGGGGGAGTAGTTTAATAATATGTAGTGATACTGACTATGGAGTCCGATGATCCCTGCGAAGTGTTTTAAGTATGCCTTGTTAGTCTAGTGCAGTGATTCCCAAAGTGATCCAGGTGGACCCCCAGGGGTCCACGGGAGACATAATGGGGGTCTACCTAGGCGTGAATAAAAAATGGGGGTCCATAAAATGTTAATGGGTCTACGAAAATTTATCTGTTTTTGATGGTAAAGAGCAAAATTGTAAGTATAGTTATATTACCTTATTATTTTTTTCTTGTAATTTTATTCTTTTAATAAGTAAAGTGTTAGAAAACGTACTATTTTTCCTATCGGAATATAGTGACAGAACTCAGAAGCGACACAATTTTATTTTTTTTGGTGAATTTAAGAATGTGGTAGAAATATAGCAGCACCGATTTTCGGGGGTCCACCGAAAATAATAAAATTTTGAAAGTGGTCCACGAGAAAAATAAGTTAGGGATCTACTGGTCTAGTGGTTTGATATAAAGCCATAGTTCTCATGGTTCTAGGTTCAAATTATCTTTTCTTAATTCGACTGTTAAAACCCTAAAAGCTAGACAGATCGAAAAAGGAATTTAGCTTATTACCGCTTCTCAATAGAACTTTAAATCTGTCCTAATATTACTAAGAAGTAAAATTCGCATTCTATGTAGGGAACAATCTCAGGAACTAATGATCCATTAAAAAAAAAGTTAGTAAGCTAAGTAATTCTTGAGTGCTATAGGATATTAATTATATTCATATAACATTATTTTCTTTATTAATTACTTGAACCAGTGCTACAACCAATCGGAACGCTATAGTCACTTGTTTACTGTCAAGGCAATGTTTTATGAGAAGCTACATTATAATGAGACGTCCAAAAAGTTTCCTGTACGAACACTCTCAATTATGGTAGTTAACAAAGGTAAAGTAAAGTAACAGCCTCTAAATTTCCCACTGCTGGGCTAAGGCCCCTCTTCTATTAAGGGTTCGAAACACATTCCACCACGCTGTTCCAATGCTTGTTGATGGAATGCACGTGTGATAGAATTTCGATGAAATTAGACATATGCAGCTTTCCTCACGATGTTTTCCTTCACCTCCGAGCACAAGGTGAATTATAAACACAAATTAAGCACATATATATACAATGGTGCTTGCCTGGGTTTGAACCCGAAATCATCGGTTAAGATGCACGCGTTCTAACCACTGGGACATCTCAGCTCAGTTAACAAAGGTAACAAGTTAACAAAGATAGCAAGGATAAAATATGTCGTATGTAAAAAATGTACCAGGGATCCCGAACTACTAGTTTAATCTATTTTTGCAAAATGACGGAATGTAAGATCTTATAACAACCTATTGGAAAAAAGTATATTTTAATTTTGACCAATCAAATTCAACGCCCGTCCAAGGGTTTAATTACATACAATCGCGTACTGTAAACTAAAAATCAAATCATTGACAACATACTCAAATTGCATACAAATTGAAAAATGTGCTCCATTTTATTATTGTATTCTAGAAACTAATTTAAACGTTTGAAACATTCAAATGTTCAAGTTTCACAATGGAATCCGGTGGGTGGAATGAATCCATTTGTTTGAGTACATCCGGTTTACACGGATTGAAAACTATCGTAAATTATTTCATATCATATTTAAATAGACCATCGGAAAGATAACATCTATTACTTATAACGTTTCACATAAAGCATTTTTATTGCAAATAGATGTTCAAATTTAACGATGATCAAAATTTATTCGTCTGTCTTAGATAGCGTCTTAAATATATTGTGTCGATATTGACACATATATTTTGATGTAAATGTTGGGCTGATATTATGTCATGCCTGGGTAGGTACCACCCACTAATCAAATATTCTACCGCTAAACGCGTATTGTTGTGTTCCGGTTTGAAGGGTGAGTGAGCCAGTGTAACTACAGGCACAAGGGACATAGCATCTTTGTTCCCAAGGTTGGTAGCGCTTTGACGATGTAAGGAATAGTTAATATATCTTACAGCGTCATTGTCTATGGGTGATGGTGACCATTTACCATCAGATGGCCCATATGCTCATCCGCCAACCTATTCCATATAAAAAAACTCAGTAGTTATTCTTTTTCCTATTGGTCCATTGAAATATTACAAGTTAAGGGCCAAACGACTATTGTTATTATTATATATAACGCCAAACCCACAAACTTGGGGTTAAGAATGTATTGGCTCTCCCTACATGCCCATAAATGAAATTGCGTCCACTAGGAAATGTTCAGTCAATGTAACATTTCAATGGACTAAATATATAATTATTTATTTCGCTTAAATTTAAATAAATATATAATATCCTGCTGGAAAGACAACAAGTATTTAAACAAATTTAATACCTGTCAAATTCAAATGTCTGTCAAACATTATGTACCAAAAAGTCATTAAATTAAACTAAGAATGGAATTTAGTTGAAGTTATTGTGGACAGAATGTTACCATAAGCAAAAAAAAATACAAATTGTTTTTCAAATCTTTAATGTAATCCCTTAAAACTTCGTACAATAATAAAATATACTTATACTTTTTAAAAACAAATCAAATTGACGTCGATACATAAAAAAATAATTTAACAATACGTTTTGTTACCATCGAACCATTCACCATTCTGTAACATTCTATATTTAATAATTAAATCACTACATTATCTATTACTTCTTATTTATGGCTTTTGTTATTGCGGTTTCATACATTATCTTATATTATTTCAATTAATTCCACCCGACTCTATGACGTTTATGAAGAAGTGCGGCAGATGTTCCCGCCAAAAAGTGACAGCGCGATAAACAGATAATAAATCACATTTCTTCTATTTCTGTACTGTGACGTTGACACAAGGGCATTAAACCTTTTTGTAAACTCAAGTCTTGCCATTACTGATTAAAAAACTATATATATTTTATATCACTTCTTCCACATATCGATATCGTATTACACTGCTCATCATCATCAGCCCGTACCCGTCCACTGCTGGGCATAGGCCTCTCCAAGTGCACGCCACTGTGGTCTTTCTCCGGCTGCTCGCATCAGGCTCCTGCCTGCCGCCTTGCGTAAATCGTCACTCCACCGTGCCTGAGGACGTCCTACACTACGTTTGCCGAGTCGCGGTCTCCACTCTAGAACGCGTTTTCCATAACGGTTGTCGGTTCTGCCACAAATATGACTAGCCTACTGCCACTTCAGCTTACTAATACTTATACTGTTCGATTAGTATATTTTAGTTATATCTCCTGAACTTTACGATACACAATTAAAATTGTTTTCGTATATAAAGAACTGTCCGTTATATTTATGGCCTTGGAACTCTGTATTCCCTTCGGTACATTTACTAAGTGGTCATAGTAACGCTTGCGTAAGAACAACAACATATTAATATTCGAAATAATTTAGACCATTTTCTGAAAAATAAGAAAGTTTTGTATTATATTATATTTAAGTAAAAGTAAAAAAATATTGTACATTAAAAATATTAAAAAATAGGATCTGTACACATTACAATTCATTGATTTTGAAGGGTGTACAAAGACTGTATAAAGCTAATTGATTTTATGGACTAAGAGAATAAAAACAATACGAAAAAAGCCTACCTACAATTTCCTTTCTTTACTAAAATTAATTATATGTTATACATTGTCATTTGAAATTATACAATTATGTATTTTAGTGTATTGTAATATCAACATCAAACAAATGGTCGCTTAAATAATTTTACGCATCTAAACCAAGTAATTGAAACCCTGTAATTATTTATAAAAATCTCTTCATTTCTAGCTCAAAATACATCAATACAAAAACCTCATTAGAAAGATCATTTATTATTAATGAAAATCGTTTACAGCACCATATGTCTAGTCGTTTCTAAAACAACGTACAACAGATAATTTTTTTTTTCATGCTTGTAACATTATTTACCCCTAAATACCGCGTTAGCCGTCAAATGTTCCGTGTAAACGAACCTCAGACACGCAAGAACTAATAATTAAAGTTTTCGGACAAAAATAGATGGCCCGTCCAAAGCAACACTTGTTTTAATAATAAAGAACGTTAAAACGCCAGTCACTTTAAATTAACTGGACAAGTGATGTATGTTTATTAACGCTGTCAATGGTTGTAGGGTACCTACATGCTCATTTATTTTACCGCCAAGCAGTAATACTGTGGTGATATATTACTGTTAAAAAGATCTAAATATGCGGGTCCTATGTAAATTTACTTTTGGCCCTTGGCGTACTGGTGTGCAAAAACTCTTTTGTACTAATATAATAATTTATTAACATAAGAATTAACAACATTAAATGCTTAAATATATATACAAATATGAACTAAAACTAGTTACTGTATAAATCTTGACCGCGTGGAATGGTGGCAAGAAAGCAGCATTTCCCCGTTGAATCGCAATTCCAATCCTCTGGGCAAAAAACGAGCCAGCTCTCCTGTCACCAGTGGAGGCAATAAAGCGATGTGTTATACTTTTGATGAAGCTTTTTGCACCACTACTCCAAGGGCCAAGCGTTTCGATAGGAAATGGAACAAAAAAGTAATTAGATATAATACACGAATATTTAGCTCTTAACATTGTTTCTCGGATATGAGATGGGGCCAGTGTGTCAACACATGTGGCGTCCCACAAAAGGGCCCGACCTGGGACGTGCCCAGGGAACCAATGTTAATCCATCAGGTCTCTTACCATCATCACGACTAATTCCACGAGGATCAGTAAGAGCAGGAACGTCGATGGTGGCAAGAGCCCTTTTTATTATGTCATTAACCGTGGCGGAAAATAATTAACTTTTAATTTTATTCTATAAACATAATACAATAGACTACAGTATATTACATAAACATAATACAGATACAGTAATAAAGTACAATTAAATTTATATCCTGCTTCAAATTCTTACTCCACTATGTACACGTGTCGTTTGAATAAAATTTTAATCTAATTATTGGAAAAAATTAAAAGACTAGTAAATTTGAATAAAGAAACGAATGCCTTACCTCAAAGGATCCCAGAGAATTGCGTGCGAAATCGGAATCCGTATAACTTTAGCATTACAAGAAAATAACATTATTTTTTTATCTGTGGCTTTTGTTGGTTCCGAGAGGGCACAGATTATTTCGCCAATGTCACGTGCGAGATGTTACATATTGATTTCCAGAGAAAAACCAGTATCTGTCAATGTCAATGTCAAAATCAAAAAAGAGTTCTGTCAGATTTGACATTTGACAGAAAAACAATAATGTATAGTACGACACAACTTAGATGTCGCATTCCTGCATTTTGTCATCTTCAGAAATTTCTATTATAACTATTTTATTTAAGTATATTGAAAGATATAATATCAAACTCTGAGTTAGTTTAAGTATATATTATTTATATAATAAGTATATCTATGTAGGTAGTTTTATTATTTTGTATCTTAGTGGGTGTTGGTGTATTATATTGTGATGTCCTATTTGTTTTAGATCGTGCTACTGGTCATTGGGCAGAACGAGAAAGAGCTGTATTAAGCAACCACGTGTATTTTTCAACCCTGACACTGGCAGAATTGTCAACCTATTGACAGAGGCCATAAATATAAAAAATTGAATTGAATTAGATGTCGCATCGGCAAAATTCGTAAAACCGATCACATCCGAATTGAGTACGCTATACCAAATTATCAATATTTATTTCTCATCCGAATATGATCTTTGCACAAACGTAATAACTTGTAATATCATATGACCTAATATATTCATCAATTTGACGCGTGGATTTACATACATTTGCTTTCTCTGACGCGTGAATCTATAGCGACGAATAGCGTCGAATGGCGCGATACGGAGCTATTTCTATTGGTTGTGTAAGTCGGCAGTAATCGGTTTTATTTTCAAACCATTGCATTTTCCGATGCTACATCTAATTTGTGTCCTACTATACATAATTTACCTTATAAAGCAAAAGTCAACCATTATAACTAGAACCGCTAATTTTAATAAATACTCTGCATAACTAGTTTATATACTTGGTCCACATTAGATACAGCTCTAGTATTAGTAATTTGTATGATTGATAGGAATTGTGATATTAATGGCATTCCGCTTACAGCGTCGGTCATTTGAGCGTTGATTAATGAAGTTTTGCAAATAAAATGGGAAATCAAAGTCGACCTTATACGCTACTATTTATAACAATTATAATACAACTAGATCAGTACACTTGATGGTAGGGCTTTCCAAACCCTACTGGTTCGGTACCAGTCACCATAATTTCTAATGTGAAAAAACAATACTTTGCCATATTCCGTTTGAAGGTTAGAGTTACCTTTTTATCTTGCTGGAATAATGCCTTACTCGTTTCTCCCACGTGGAAATGTGGGGTTTGGGGTTACACACTGACCATCAAGTAATATTGATAGAAAGCTCAATCTACTATTTTTTTTACCCGCTCAAGCCATGTTGATAAACCTATATCTAATCTGGATTTTACAAGAAAATTTACAGGTGAAGTTTTTTTTTTTAATATACATTTATATACACGAAATTCAGTATTGCCAGATATAATTTAAAAAAATCATATCCTGCTCGCCGATTCAGTGACGGCTTTAATTCTCAAGTGAACTCTTTAGTCCCTTAACTGATAATCAGATGAAACAGCAATTCAACAGGACTGGATAGAATTCAGGCGCTAGACCAACGGCCTTACCTGAAACGAGAGAGGTTACACTGTAACTTTTTACCTTCCGTCTACCAATGGAAATTCCTGTAAAGAAAAACTTAAATAACATTTTACTGGCCAGACTACGAACCAGGGTTCAAGGCCAATCGTAAGCGATCCCGTGGCGCCCGCCGAAAGACGGAGAGGGTACCGCTGCTTTTTTAGTAGATAAACCCGGCGCACCTGGGTGCACTCAGTGTCCAGGGCTCCGGAGAGTCCCCCCCCCCCCCATTTAACATCACGTGGGGGAAGCGCGTAAAGCGTTTTTCCAGCGAGAAAAAAAAGGGTTCAAGGCCAGGACATCATTATATTCAGACAAATTAAATAGCCAATCAAGCCAATAAAAAAATATATAACCTGCTTTTATTTGCTGAAAAAGGTTGAATACATCAAAAAATCTTTTTATTAAAGATAATAAAAGATGTCTCGATGTATTCAACTTCCCAACAATGAGGCCCTCACGAAACAATCAGTAGCGATATACAGATCGCGAAACAGAATACTTCATTAAAAAACCTCAAAGTACATTGTAATGAAGTAATCTGATCTTACAAAAGCCCTTTCCCGGGGCTCACGTCATTGCTTTGTTGTATAAATAAACAACATCAGCGTAATAAAAGGAAAAGAGGTTGGATCATTTTTTGACATTCATGCTCGAGAATAATTAACTATATTCACAACAGTCTTAGGAAACATTCAAAATGCTTCTGTATCAAATTAAAAAATGTATAAAGGACAACAACAACAGCCTGTAAACTTCCCACTGCTGGGCTTTGGTCTCCTCTCCCTTTGAGGAGAAGGTTTGGAACATATTCCACCAGTTCCATTGTGGGTTGGTGCACAGACACATTAGACACATGCAGGTTTTCTCACAATTTTTTCCTTCATGAATTATAAACACAAATTAAGCACATGAATATTCAGCAGTGCTTGCCTGGGTTTGAACCCGCAATCATCGGTTAAGATGCACGCCTTCTAATCACTGGGCCATCTCGGCTCAATAAAGGAAGTCTATGCAAAATATTATTATATAGTTAGAGAGTTTGTGGCTGATCACCTTGGGAATGAAAATTATTTCTTGATATACTGAATATACCCAATCGATCTTAAATTGACAATGTAAAAATGAAACCAGCTGAGTTTCTTTCTGTGGGAGATACTAAAATGTTAATTAATAAGTAAATAGGTGTCTCATTTTAATTTATTAAATTCATACACGTAATTTAAGTGCGGAAAAACAGTGAGATTCCTGTCATTCCAATCCGAACCGGTGAGAATTTTAAATATAATTTAATATCACAAATGATTCAAGAGTTCTCGTAAAAATTTATAATTTTCATTCAGTTATTAAACTTGCTTAATAATTTTTTTTTTCTATTATCAAAATATTGTCGGTACATTATTGATAGCTAAACAAAAACTTAATAGTTTTTTAGTTGAGCTAGCTAATGTCAGACTTGATTCAAAAAAAATTGCGTAAAAAAGTTCACCAGAGTTAAATCCGAGATCATCTATTAAAAATAATGTATATTCCACTGGACAGTATCGTCCATCGTATCTATCTGACCAGAAATAAAACTAACGCTAACATCAAGGTTGTGAGATCTAAAATAAACATTACAAATACATATTTTATGAAGAGCAATAATAATTAGAGCGCTATGTTTAATACACTTTATTTTACGAACCGTATTTGAATACCATGAGGCGTCTTAAATCTCGACGATTTATACGTAAAAGCATCGTAAAATGAGCATAATCCATGTCTTATTACCGCTGGACAAAGGACCTGTTCTGGACAGATATTTTTTTATATAAGTTGCTCGTAATAAAAAAAAATCCCGCTGGGTTTCTTTCGGAGGTTCTTCTCAGGTCCGATGTATTAATTTCCGAACTGGTGGTAGACTTTTAAAAATCAATAAACATGTGTAACAATTCCATATTTAATAAAGATTTTGGACTTTGATTTTGATTTTGGAATAACTGATCTGGCCAAAAACCGTCACGTAAAAAAGGCGACCTGTTCCATTCATTAAATACAATTCATTCATTCTTTATATAATACGAGATGACGCCCGTGGCTTCGCTCCTGTTTTAGGTTGTTGGTTGTCATATGTTAGGCAAACAAGTAGCCTATGTCCTTTCTTGGAGCTCAAGTTTGCTTCATACCAAATTTCATCAAATTCTATTCCGTCGTTTGACAGTGAAAGAGCGACAGAGACACAGAGACACATTTATAATATTAGTATAAATTATTTAAAGTAATATTTTATTCCTGTGTTAATTGACATGTTCGTTATTGTATTATTCTAAAACTTTGTCAAATTAATTCATTATATCGGACATGTTATATGAAATGTCAAGTGAAAACATCCTTCTTCTAAGCGGCAGTCACAGCATCTTTTTATTTTAAATTGGCTCTGGCAAATTAGTCATATAATACCATATAAAGTTTTCGACTCTTCAATTACTGAGTTACTTCTTCTTCTCGGTAGAATCAACATTGCCGGTAGTAACTTTTAATACCGTAAAATGCAAATAAATAAAGCATATTTTGATTATGATCGCTTAACTTGTCCGTACACATTGGCGCCGAAAGAAGCATTAACCATTTCTTACACTATAAATCTGTTACCAACACGCTATATTTATTGATACACTTATTAAAGCAACGTATTAATTTAATTATTAATAAATCTCGATACAGTTGTTTTAATTAATTTTATGTATGCATATAAAAGCGAGTCGGTCTTCAAAATTTTACGATCGATTTAAATGTCTAAGTTTTTTTTTCATAATAGCGTTACAGTATATTTTTACAAGATGAGTTATTGAATTCCCTACCGCTGAGGTTAATTTATGTATGTTTTAAACAAAAGATAAACAGTTTATTTAACAACGTTATGCTCATTTAGAAATAACGTATTTTTTAAACGTTTATATTCATACACGCAAACTACCGAAGCGTATTAGTGTACTGTAAACCTAATATCAAGGCCCGGTCTTAATAAATAAATATATAACATCACATACATTGTGATCCCTATGTAAGTAGCTAAAGCAATTGTGTTATTGAAAGTCAGAAGTAACGATGGTACCGCAAACACCCAGACCCAATACAAGACAGAAAATTAATGACCATTTTTCTGCTTCGACTTGGTTGGACAAAAGCCTTGAGAATTATCCATATATTTATCAAACGGCGTCATTTTTATGGTTAATAAGAGATGTGAGTTTTAAAAAAGATTCCACCATACTTGTCCTCTGCGGGTTTGGAAATTCAAAAAAACATGGTAACCCAAAGATCGCTGATATCTAACACGCAAGCTTGGTTGTTGGGCTTTTTGCTCTTTTTCGGGACCTCGGAGTGGTGAATCCTTAAAAACCGGTGTACACACCACTCGACCATGGAGCTCGTCAAAACTCATAACTGATGATACGGAGCTAAGGGAGGGTTTTTATTGCCTAGCAATAAATAAAGTAGTTACAGTCAAGGCCAATGTTGGTTAAGGCTTAGGATAGACAAGTGGTAAAATTTCATTGAATATTAAAATTTTAGCGAGATAGCTGCACTTAACAACAGTAATGGAATATTTAATCAAAAGTATTAAATGTCATATTGAAGACATTTATACCTAAGACCTACTCATATATACCGCCACTCACTCAGTGTAACTTAGAGTATAGGAGACACGACATCCTTTGGTGGTATATTGGTGTGATTGGCGCCAATGTTGGTGGCCAATCAATTAGTACTTACTAGTATAGCAGTTAACAACAAGGTAAACACAAAAAAGACCAAATCCATATCTATATGTTAGAGATCTTTCTACTTTTTTTTATAGCTCAACTCTAAACATTCTACACTTCTATAGAATCGTTTGATCTCGCCCTGTAATTAAACTGTTCAATGAAATTTTTATTCGACGATTTGTATTGTATTTCTTTGAAATACGCAAGCAGATACATTTATAGTGAGAACATTGTAATAGCTGACATCGAGTTTGTTTCACCTGGCAAAGGGCATTGTCAGTTACCAAAGTTATAAGGACGAGCATATGGGCCACCTGATGGTAAGTGGTCACCATCACCCATAGACAATGACGCTGTAAGAAATATTAACTATTCCTTACATCGTCAAAGCGCCTCCAACCTTGGAAACTATGATGCTATGTCCCTTGTGCCTGTGGTTACACTGGCTCACTCACCCTTCAAACCGGAACACAACAATACTGCGTACTATTATTTAGCGGTAGAATATCTGATGAATGGGTGGTACCTACCCAGGCGGGCTTGCACAAAGCCCTATCACCAAGTGAACTTACTTTTCATGTGACCAATAATAAAAAATGTTAGAAGTACAATTAAATACTGAAATTTTGACGCTCTTGTCAAAAAAGAACCAAATCATGCACCTAGTATTTAAGTAGGCTCTTTCGAACACTTTTAAAACGTCTTTAAATTAGATGCATTACATCTGTGAAGTGTAATGGAGACTCCATCAAATTTAATCATAATAAATATTATTTGAGTTGGACTTTTACAGACTGAAAAGTAAACCCTAAATAAACAGGTTCATTTGTTGTTCATTATACATGTGATGTTATCATCTTAAACCTAATGATTTTATAATGGTATTTTGACGTTTAAAAAGACCAACTTTAATGCTTTTATGGGTCTCCAGACCTTGAAAAAATCTGAGTTCTTACGAAACAAATCATAGGACCAACTACATACAGTGGCGATTTACAAATCTGCCACTATTAGGCTAATAGGCTATTCAATTTTTGCCGCCCCTACTTTTTTTGCAACATTTATGATTCGTGTTCTATCGTCCTCATTACATCGGTTTTTCCCGTTATTAGTATGAATATAAACTAGGTGATATTTTGTCAGTTACTAGATTGTTTTTCTAACCCGCTATGTAGTGACGAGAATAAGGATTATGGATGTACATATAATTACCCTTTTTTTTATTTTAGTAACATAATAACAAATTTGGGCTATTTGGTATTCTAAATCTGCCGCCCTAGGCTCCAGCCTACTTAGCCTATTGAAAGTTTACAACTTTTTAACAAGCAATACTTGTATATGTAAAGCTGTTAATGTATGAATTGTGCTTGGTAACACATTGGCAAAACAATTTCCACGTAACATACTTTGAGATATTTTAAAGATACTGGTAATCTTTGTTAGGCGGCCAAAAAGATTGACCAATTGATCCAACGCCAACGTCTATACTGGTGACATTTTATTACCGATTGACACATACGCCTGTTTGAAAATTAAGTTAAAAATTATAAAAAAACCTATATAAATAATTAAAATGACCTAGCTCCAATAATTTATACATATAATCTTTTTCAGATCAAAATGAATGCCACAGAAGGTGCTGGCGAAGATGTGGCAGCGACTCCAACCACACCAGCGGCAAATCCCACGCCAGACGCCGGGCCCCTCATACCAGTACCCGTAGCTCCACGCAAGCCTGCTCGACGAGGGCCGAAGGTGCAGCAAGAGAGACCGAAAAGAGCTCTCTTTTGCCTTACCCTCAAGAATCCGCTAAGAAAATTGTGTATAGATATCGTTGAATGGAAGTATCCTTTGCAAGTATATTATTTATCAATAATTTAAGTCTAGAGACATAAAATTAATATTACTTGACTTTATGACACACTTCATATAATACTTGTAATTTCAAAAGATATGCAGTATATGCAATACGTTATAAATTAAATTATACTCGTAAAGTATTCTAACAACCAGTGGAATAGAAGAAAAGTTAAGTGCCCAAATGGTACTTATGGGAAATCTTTAAAGTAAATAAACCTCATTTACCAAAAGCAACCTATTTACGCTTCAGGCTTTCTCCGTTTCTACCAAAGATTCATATCTAAATGCTGGGCTATGGTTGCTATCTTACTGTTTATCGTTTGGTGAATGAACCGATTACATGTACAAGGGACATAACATCACAGTTGGGTGTTGCAATTGTCCAAGGGCGCTTGACTTTTCATCAGGCGAGCCACCTGCTCGTTTGCCACCTATAACAGCCAATGAGCGGTGATTGCCACTTATCATCAGGTGGCATAATAACCTCTCATATAGAATGACTCAAACAAAAGAAAAAAAAAATTGGTAAGATCCCAAAAATGCAAAGTTATTCAAATAGAACTTTCAACTTCATGAGGTTTTCCTTACAACAGATGTGACCTATATACTTGTTCTCTCGATGCTATTGAAAAATTGCAATACCTGGCCCGATGGCTGAAAGCCAAATCCATCCAAGCGTGATTAGACCGTTCAATTCAGCTCTAGTTCCGGGTTGGCATAAACGAAGGTCGTCGTCAGGACCCGAGAGAAAAATATTATCTATACATATAATAAAATTGTAGTGTCTGTTTGTAATATTAAAATAGCTCTTTTTACTCAATGCATATGTATACGGTACATATACCAAAATAACATTTTATACATTTTTTGTCTGTCTGTCTGTTTATTCCGGCAAATCTCAAGAACGGCTGAACCGATTTTGACCGGACTTTCACTGGCAGATAATTGATATACTAGGGAGTAACCTAGGCTACAATAATATTTTTTTTTTGTTAAATTCAATTTATTTATTTTATTATTTATTATTTTATTTATTTATTATTTAAATTCAAACGCGTAAAAAAAGGTCGCGCGCACTGCTAGTTTGTAACATTTATGATCTCTAATTATAATAGAATTTGTTTAATTCAGGAAGGTATATAGGTAAGGTTTATATTTTAAATTATAATGAAACTTAGTTGACTTAAAAAGACTTGAAAAACTTAGAGAGTAAGATAAATAAACTAAAGTTTTTATACAACTTAAACAAAAGGGAAGCTATTAATTCGACTGATTGCTTTGAAGTTTCTTTTTCTTAATTATTTTCGTCGATTGCAAACAAATTTTAACGTTTAACTCGCTGGCATTCTAGTCGAAAAAGGATTTCGAAGTATCCCATTCTGAGAGCAATTTGAACTCACCTCTCACTCACAACTCACTCACAATATTACATACCGAAACTGCTTACTATGCTACTGCTGAAATAGTCCGTTAACATATTAAATAGATGATAAAAAAGCGTGCAGTTAATAAATGTTGACTTCCAAGCGGGATATATTAATTTAAACAATTGTTATTAACTAACATGACTTTGTATTTTTTAAATTTCGAAAAAGAGTAACTACTGAGTTTGTTGCCGGTTCTTCTCGGTAGAATCTACTTTCCGAACCGGTGGTAGCTTCAATTAATTGTCAAATGACGATTCAAAAGTGCTTGTAAAAGCCTACTTTAATAAAGTTTATTTTGATTTGATTTGATTTGATATAAGTAAATAAAGACTTAGTATTAATTAAAGGTCTTCGACCAGCCATGGCGTTTGGATATGATTTACGAGTTTCACTCACTGGCAACATATTGTCTAAGAGTTGATTGTGTGATGTCCAAGTTTATTTCATAATATATAACATGCAGTCAGGTGTATTTCCCTCGTTGATAGTTTCATGCCAGACCATGCCAAGCAGTTGTCAGTGATTATCCTCACGTGCCAAACAATCATCGCGAAGGTTTACACATCTTTAGATGTTGAAATTGTTTATTTATTTTTAAAAATTACATTGTACATATATGTTATTACGTAAGGTAAAACGTCTTGTATACAAATGCTGTACATCACCGCCTGAAATCTATTTCAGTACCGTAACCTAATTGTAAATTGAACTCCCTAAATCTGCCGCAATTTCGTGTTATAAATAGCCCGAATAATCTCTATGGAATCTGTACTTTGCTTATTTCCATTATGAACGTACGCTGCTTATAACTTTTCCATTAATATATCATTCTGATCACCAGTTCCAAACAAACTCAAGTGTGTTATTACTTCCTGCTATCAATCCTAATTTATTCTTTCTAAACTTTTGCCAAATAAATAAATAATTGCGAGTTTTGTAATCGCTCGCATTGATCGTAACTCATCCGACGATTGGCTGAAGCTAAAATGTAATTTTACGTAACACATAAACAGGAGTTTGTAACTCGCGTATTTTAGTTCGTTTTTGATTAATTGTCTGTGCCAGATGAATCAAAGACGTGTCAGCGTTTAAACGAATACGCTGTCAGCTCTGTGAGAACTTTTAAGTATCTTTTCTTGATCTGGTTTTCTTTAAACATTATTATTTTTATATCTTAGCAAGAAGAACTGTTATTGTTTACAAATTTTATTTTACCTAAAATGTATGTAATGCAATTATTCCCAAAATCCAAAATATAAAAAATTTCTTTATATATATGATTAGCTGTGCCCACCACCTTGTACGCGTTTGAATTAAAAAAAATATATTATTGTAGCATAAGTTGCTCCTTATTATATCAGTTATCTGCCAGTGAAAGTCCTGTCTAAAACGGTCCAGCCGTCCCAGAGATTAGCCGGAACAAACAGACAGACTGACAGAAAAATTGTAAAAAATGTTATTTTGGTATATGTACCGTCTATACATACATATGCATTGAGTAAAAAGGGCTATTTTAGTATTACAAACAGACTCTAATTTTATTATATGTATAGATAAATCAAAATATTCAATTTCTTCCGAATTTCGCTCTTGAAATTGAAAGAAGAAAAGGCAATCACTGTATTTATACTTTAAAGTTATTTGTTGAACCCTTAGTTTTATAGAATTCGTTCGTATTCAGATATTTTTTGGGTTAAACTATTCGAAATAAAATTCGGCCTATATAACCATTGAAAGAATATAGTTTTTATAATGATTGCATATCGAAACGTGCACAACGTAAATATAAAACCCTCGAATCGAGTTAACGTATTAAAGAACAACGCCCTTTAATTTAAAAATAAATAAAACAACGTAGAACGTGTAAAAAAAAACTCTGGCAACGAGCCAAACAACGCCATGTATGTATGAATGAATGGCACAAACATTTGGAAATTGCCCTTCAGGAAATACCGCAAGTAGGTATTCACTATTGTGCTCGAATATTTAAAAAAATACACTTTGTTGATCACAATAAAGACAAATATATGACGTCATTTTTAGTTCTCTATTTCATTTGTAACTAGTGAATAGATGATAAAAAAGCGTGGAGTTAATACCTGTTGACTTCCAAACAGGATACATTCATTTAAATAATTGTATTTAATTAACATGACGTTGTATTTTTTAAATGTTAAAAAAGAGTAACTAATGAATTTCTTGCCGATTCTTCCCGGTAGAATCTACTTTCCGAAACGGTGGTACCTTCACTTAATTGTAAAGTGACGATTCAAAAGTGCTTATAAAAGCCTACTTGAATAAAGTTTATTTTGATTTTGATTGATTTTGATTGACCCGCCCAAGCTTCGTTCGGATACAAAGCTGATACTAAATGTACAACAGAATTTGTTTATTTACGAAATCACATTAGAAACTTCTGTGTGTGATTCTTTACTAGATTGTCAATGTATTATATACAAAAATCTTCCTCTCGAATCACTCTATCTATTAAAAGAAAAAACCGCCTCAAAATCCGTTACGTAGTTTTAAAGATTTAAGCATACATAGGGATATAGGGACAGAAAAAGCGACTTTGATTTATATAATGTTGTGATAGGTATGCAGACTGACAAATGGACCTTATGGTAAGTAATGATGCCGCCTAAACATTGGCTCTGCACCGCCAACCTTGGAACCAAAGTTGTGTCCTTTGTCACTGACATTTCAAAACGGAACACAACAATACTAAATATTGATGTTAGCAGTAAAGAGTTATGATGCAGTTATGTGCCAGAGTAACTACAGGCACAAGGAACATAACATCTTAGTTCCCAAAATTGGTGGCACATTGACGGTCTAAGGAATAGTTAATATTTCTTACAGCGTCTTTGTCTATGGGTGATGGTGACCACTTACCATCAGGTGGCCCATATGCTCGTCCGCCAACCTATACCATAAAAAATTTGGAAAGTGTTACCAACACGGATTGGCTTGCATAAATCCCTACCACCACATTAATCACTTTTCTTTCATACAAACGTAATTTGACTAGAATATAAACATAAGTAGATCGCAGATATAACCACATAAGTTACACGTGTAAATTTAAAATCCATAAATATAATAATAAAATTAATGAAGGCATCATTATATACAATACTTACCTTAATCACATCATAAACATGTAACATATATCTATAGATAGATTAAATTAAAGTGTCTGTTTGTAATAAATAAATATGAGACAACATCACATACATTACTCTGATCCTAATGTAAGTAGCTGAAGCACTTGTGTTATGGAAATCAGAAGTAACGATGGTACCACAAACACCCAGACCCAAGACAACATAGAAACTAATGGTAATCTACACCGACTCGGCCGGGAATCGAACCCGGGACCTCAGAGTGGCGTACCCATGAAAACCGGTGTACACACCACTCGACCATGGAGAACGTCAAATTAATTATTAATTAATTAATATTATTAAAATAACAGATTTTTACTAAATCCATATGTATGTCTCCGCGCCACAAAACTTTTCAATTTTTGTCTGTATGTCTGTCTGCTTGTTCCAGCTAATCTCTGGAAATAAGTTAAGTGCATGTGATACGAGTAGGGATGACCATAGCCCAAGGGGTCAGAATCGACTTTTTCCATCACTAGACAGCCCTTAAACCATTAACGCTTCTAGTTAAGATCCAATTTGATCGTATTCATATTAATAATTTAAACTGACTTTACTTGGTGGCAGGGCTTTATACCAGCCCGTCTGGGTACCACCAGCTCATCAGATATTCTACCGTCAAATACCAGTAATACACCCAGTATAAATATATAGTAATGTTGTGTTCCGGTTTGAAGGGTTAGTGAGCCAGTAACATCAGGCACAAGGGACATAACGCACATTGTAAGGAATACTTACTATTTCTTACACCGCCATTGTCTATGTATGGTGGTGACCACTTACCATTAACTGACCCATTTGCTCCTCCATTTAACACCAACCTCTACCACCTATATCATAAAAAAACTCAAAAAATGAATCTAGATTAAGTCTATTGATAAATTCGTAATTATATTTCCCTAGCCGTTTAATTAAAGATTGATAAACAAAAATATTTAAACACAATAGCTTTATTGTAACAGAGAAAATTGTTTAAGCACCCGGATTACTTTTGACAAGCTTACATTAATTGAAACGGTCACGATATTTATCGTTCAACACGATTACATAGAAACGCCAGTTATTTTATTTACTAGTGATTCTTCTGCGAAACTTGAGTCATTACATATACATTTGGCGACAAAACAATGAAATCTTTTTTAAACAAAATTTTTAATGTCAAATGTTTATAATAATAATAATAAATAAATATGAGACAACATCACATACATTACTCTGATCCCAATGTAAGTAGCTGAACCACTTATGTTATGAAAATCAGAAGTAACGACGGTACCACAAACAGCCAGACCCAAGAAAACATAGAAAACTAATGGTAATCTACATCGACTCGGCCAGGAATCAAACCCGGGACCTCAGAGTGGCGTACCCATGAAAACCGGTGTACACACCACTCGACCATGGAGGTCGTCATACCAATGTATGTACATGTTACCGTAAGATTATAAAATTCGTCAGATTACAATCTGTCTCGTCAAACTCAAACTCAAATTACTTTATTCAATATAGAAATATTACACTTTCTTATTGATGGTCAATTGACACAGTACCACCGGTTCGGAAAAGAAAATACCCTGACCTGAGAAGAACCAGCGAAAGATACTCAGCGGGTTTTTTTTTTATTGTCTCATATATTATATAAACAATTTAATATGAAATGAAATAGACAGGAGGCGATCATTTAATCCCCAAGGTGTGCTATCGATCATAAACTCATAACCTTTTGCACACAAGCGTTTCTTAATAATTTTGTCAGATTATAAAAAGTCGAAATATTGTCAACTGTGAAATATGATTTCAATTTAACGTATTATTTTTAGCTATATTGTAATCTATCGATGGGAAGTTTCAAATTGTGAACTGGCGTAGAACGGATGCATGTCGCGTGTATTGGTTGAAAATTACGTGCCAGTGCATCTTGATGGTTCTGTCAGGATTGGAGTCTTTCGATGACAATTTACTTAATTTTGTTTACGTTTTTTATTTTTTAAATTAGAGATATAAGAATATAAATAAATGTAATCGTTTATGTTACATCATACCCAATAATTATTATTGGGTATGCAAATATAGCACATGAAATCTGCGTAATTGATTAATTCGTTTTATTGATTAAATATCCATGAATTTTTGGACGACCTCCCTGGTCGAGTGGTATGTACACCAGTTTTCATGGGTACGCCACTCCGAGGTCCCGGGTTCGATTCCCGGTCGAGTCAATGTAGATTATCACTAGTTTTCTATGTTGTCTTGGGTCTGAGTGTTTGTGGTACCGTCGTTACTTCGGATTTTCCATAACACAAGTGCTTTAGCTACTTACATTGGGATCAGAGAAATGTATGTGATGTTGTCTGATATTTATTTATTAATTTGTTATTATTATTATTTTAGTAGGAAATTTGAGCTATTAAGTTTAAATAATACTAAATACCAAAATTAGTTGTGTCGAGGGACATCTGTTTGAAAAAAAACGTTGTTTTCGATATATTTTTTGTATTAAATCAAATAGCAGACACATTGAATAAACAATATACAAATAATTAATGAAGACAAGACATAAAACCATTGGTAAAACGCAGGATAATAAAACTTTATATTTTAATAAAATCTTTTATAATGATATAAAGAGACAGAGAGAAAATAGAAAAAGAGGATAGCATGGAGAGGCTTTTTCTTTGTTTCAAAGTTTTTTAACTTCGTTCCAAAAATCCTAAATTGAACATTTTCTCAAAGTGATGTTACATACCGATTGTTATCATTAATCATCATCCCATCTTCGTCCACTGCTGGACATAGGCCTCTGTGATCATTCTTCGGCTACTCGCATCCAGCTCCTACCAGCCGTCTTGCGTAAATCGTCACCGATTATTATTAATTGTAAATATACTATGTACAAAACAAATACAGAAATCTTAGGACTAAACACAAAACAAAAAAAAAGTAATGCTCGAAACAAATTCATAGACAATTATTTTATGTGTTGTATAACGGGCGGACTTATGGCCATTCGTTTCAAACAAACCAATCTAAGAGATTTTTTTTAAAACCATCGAGGAAGGCTGTGCAATAAACGATTGTATAAGTCTGCTTGGTTTTCAGTACAGTCAAAAATTGACTGTCAGTCATTTATCTTAAATAATATTTAAATTTATATACATTCAGTTATAAAATTCGACTTATTAACGATGCCAATGAAGATTTTGTTTATATATCCCAACAACTACATGAGTTAAATTCGTTTCAGAACTTATCTCGTGCGTAGTTGTAAATGAAAAGATCGTGGAAACTTGCGTATCTTATAAGTTCTCGTACTCACAACAGAGCAGAGCAGATCGGTAAACTGAGATCCATATTGGATTTGAATATTTAAGATATACCTATATAAATTAAAAATATGTTGTCTATTGGATGATATTTGGTCCAATTACCATTATCGAAGTTAAGTCTTGGTTGACGCTCGTATAATAACCTCTTGAATCAATTTAAAAGTTTTCCTAATATAGAAGATAACTACATTTTTACAAAATACTACAAAAGCGTATCACGTAGCATTTATAATAAAATAGCGGCCCGTCCTGGCTACAAACGGGTGGACATAAGATTTTAGTTTATATTTATATCTTTTAATTACAATTTTTTTCTTGTTCCTTACCGAGATGATTAATAATGTATGGATCCCTCTGTCTATTAATTAAAACTGCATGAAAATCTACTCAGTAGTTTTGAAGTTTACCACGAGCATACAGACAGACAGACGCGATCGGGGGACTTTGTTTGATAATATGTAGTGATGAAAAGGCTATTTGCAAATTAACATTTTTGACCACTTACCATCAAGCTCATTTGCTCGTTTACCAACCACACAAATATGAAAATGGTCAAATAATTCTTTAACTCAAAGACCAGACCGTTCGAATGGATGATACTTACAACGATTTTTGCAAACTGTATAGCATTAGCCGTCTACACTCCGTACCCCGCAAGCGATTCAAACTATACGAACTGGGTTTTGGTAAGTTACCATTAATTATTACATGAATTTACTTAATTTAGAAACTCGATTTTTCCATGATCTAAGTTTATATTCCTGCTCAGTTCATTTTATCTTATAACTTTTGTTTAATAAATTATATACGATTATTTTCCTTTGTTAATAGATTTCTTTAAGTCAAATATTTTTCGAGTAATCTAATAACAATGACTCAGATTGTATCCCTAAACTTGGTATACCCACAAACTTCCAAGTTTAGATCAAACACAACATGGATTTTCATAAGTAAATACAACAACAATAACAGCCTATAAATTTCGCAGTGCTAGGCTAAGGCCTTTTCTCACTTCCAGGAGAAAATTTGGAAGATTAGGAGCATATTCCACTACGCTCTAATGCGAGTTGATGGATATACACACGTGGCAGAATTTCTATAAAATTCGACACATTCAGGTTTTCTCACGATGTTTTCCTTCACCGCCGAGCACGAGATGAATAACAGACACAAATTAAGCACATGAATATTCAGTGGTGTTTAATAATCATCGGTTACGATGCACACGTCCTAACCGTAAACGTATATTTGTGTGAAAAATCTTTAAATCTGTATTAATATTTCAGGAAAAAATCGAATACATATTTCTCGTGATATTCACGGGAGAATGTGTTATGAAGATCATCGCCTACGGCTTCGTCATGCATCCTGGCTCATACCTTCGAAATGGTTGGAATTTGCTCGACTTCACAATCGTTGTTATTGGGTAAATATTATTATTTTGAAACGTTCGGAAACGCTATGAAACTTAAATAATGTTTCAAGATTGTTGATCATTATGCTGTTTAATTTTACTCTTGAGAATCATTTATAACGTGTTTATTTTTTTTTGTTACGCGCTATTGTTTAAAGTTTTAAAAGTTCTGTCATTATGATCGAACAATCAACGTATACAACTCATTAATTTAAGTAGATTATTAGTTCTTTTAAATCTTTCGACAAAAATCAACTGTTGCTATTACTACTAAGCTATTACTAATTTTTTTAACAGAACATTTATATTTATTTATTGACAAAGTTAAAAATATCAGCGGAAGTTTATTTTATAAATAAATATCTAGGAAAGACGTATTGACTTTGCGGAACCAAAAACTTGGCATTATAAGTTTACCTTTGCTTTTTGTACTTATTTTTGTCATCGTTACTATAAAAAAATATTACAGTCAATATAGTCTTGTTGCAACTGTAGCTATACACACTCATTCATATATAAGTAATATTCTTGTATTAGGTTTGAAAATTGAAACAATCTAACTACAGGCACAAGGGACATAACATCTTACTAATGCAAAATCTATAGGCGATGATTATAAGACACACTAGATGTCCTACTTGCTAGTCCACCTACATAAATACTAAAACTATACATGCGAAAGTAACCCAGTCTGTTTCTCTTTCACGGGCAAACCGCTGAACCGAATTTGATAAAATGTAGTCTAAGCAAACCAGAACTAAAAGACACTACAAGGACTTAACCTATAAAACCGAAGCCGTTTACGATAAGTAGTTTGAAATAAATTCCTCCATTATCAACAAGGGAATTTCTAGCTCTGAGGCGGAATAACATCGAAGAATAATTATGAATCTGATTCATGACTTTAGGTAGAGTTTTGTGCAAGCCCGTTTGGGTAGGTACTACCCACTCATCAGTTATTCTACCGCCAAATAACAGTACTCAGTATTGTTGTGTTCCGGTTTGAAGGATGAGTGAGCCAGTGTAGCTACAGGCCCAAGGTTGGTGGCGCATTGACGATATAAAGAATAGTTAATATTTCTTACAGCTTCATTGTCTATGTGTGATGGTGACCACTTACCATCAAGTGGCCCATATGCTCGTCCGCCAACCTATACCATAAAAAGGACTTCCTCAAATTTTAATATATATTAATAAAACATATTTCGTAAGGAAGTTTCCTGTATAAGCCTCAGTTATTCTATCTGGCAGCCTATTTTTTTAAGAGATCATTTGACATAGTTGAAAAGTTTCGTCACAGTTGTACGGAGTAGTGGCCCAATTAAGCTTGAAGTGGAAAAATTTAAATGTTGATATCACTTTTATTTGACAAGAGGGCCTTTTTTAATCATTATAAAAACAATATTAAAAAAAAGAAGAGAAAATAATATTAAAAAATCTTATTTTGTCTGTTTATTCATATATTTTTATAATCTATATATTTTTTATCGAATTATATCGGTCAGTGACACCTGTAAAAACATGTTCCAATTAATGTTGTCTTAAATTTTCGCGATTATTACACATTTAAATAAAACTAATTATAACGGATGAATCGCGTATATTGATTATTTTTAAACATCCCGACGTTTCGAGCACTTTGCAGTGTTCGTGGTCACGGGTAGACTAAGATGACATTTGTCTATTCGAAGAACAAAGGAAATATTATTAACAACTACCGCCAACGATTTCTCAATTGATATCTTGAGTAACGTTCCGGTTGCACGCAGAAGGCACTAACTGTATCTTTAGGCCTTGCAGTCTGTTGGATTTGGGATTTTAAATTTTTTAATAAGTGGATCCCAGGTGTTAGAAAGTCTCCAACCATCTTCTCTATTGAAGTTCGGATGTTTTTGAATTTCAATAGCCTCGCGTATCATTCTAGGAATGAATCTGTGTTCTCTAGCGAGGATCTGTGGTTTATCAAATCGGATAAAATGGTTAGGTTTATCCAGAGCATGTTCACAGACTGCAGACTTAGAAGAACGCCTATTTTTGACATCTCCTATATGTTCCTTGACCCTGGTACCGATGCTTCTCTTTGTTTGGCCTATGTAAGATAAACCACACTCACATTCGAGTTTATATACTCCTGCAGTTTGTAAAGGGATATTACTCTTGATAGGTCTCAAGACATAGAATAGACAAATGTCATCTTAGTCTACCCGTGACCACGAACACTGCAAAGTGCTCGAAACGTCGGGATGTTTAAAAATAATCAATATACGCGATTCATCCGTTATAATTAGTTTTATTTAAATGTTCCAATTACTTTAATTGTTTTATTAAAATTTGTACTTAGTAATTCTGATTTTTATATTTGTAATGAATTAGAAAAACCTGCCATTTTTATTTTATTTTTTAGCCCGCCAAAAGTACCTTTCATTTATCCACAGATAATAAAAACTTAATTAGTCATTAGTCTATTATTTATTAAAAAAAATAACGTTAGATTCTTGTACATATAAATAGTAGTAATGAATAAAATTTTACACTACGAAATGCAACTGACATAAAAAAACACGGACAAAAAGATTGCGGAGAAATAAATAAATATCAATTTACGCCTACATTTATTTTATTACGAAGTCGTGTTTCTCCAGGCAAATTTATCCTTATGAAACTCGTACTGACAAGACATCGTAGTGTGAGTGAGAAGACTAATGTAGGAATAGAGAGGACAATTAAATACCATTTAGATTATCTTCGTTAGTCGCCTTCATTAATGAAGAGATCTATAATAAAAGCGAAACTTTTTAAATATGTAGGTCTCTTTCTCTCAACGTCATTCGTATAACGAAACGTGACAATTCCTTGAGGTTTTACCATCAATTCTGATCATTACCTAGAAAGTTGTAACTAAAAGGAAAACTTTTTATTCCATATATTTCGTGTAAACTGTAAAGAAGAATTTACATACCTATATTTAGTTTTGTGTGTGTGTGTGTATGTGAATAATATCAACTCCACACAAATGAATATAAAATTTTGTGAATATCTTACTTTTCTTAATTTGCTGCATAATAAAAACAATGTATAACTCACTTATCATTAGTGAATCTCGACAATAAATAGCCAAATGAAGCAAAAACATATTCTTTTAAATAGAGAAGTTGTAACTACCTACACGATTTTTCTTTCAGCATGGTGAGCACAGTACTATCTAGTATCTTCAAAGATGCGTTCGACGTGAAAGCTCTGCGAGCGTTTCGAGTTTTACGACCCTTGAGACTTGTGTCAGGCGTTCCCAGTGAGTACTTAGCTGTTGACATGAAAACGTGTTCAGTAATGTATGTTTTGCAGTTGTTTTTAACCCATTGAATTTGTATCGCATTCATTAATACTCAAAATCCCAATGATATTTAAATATGTATGTATTTTTTTAAAGTATAATAAGACATTAGGTAAAATGGTAGTTGATGGTCACATATATATTAATATTATAAATGTGAAAGTAACTTTGCTTGTCTGTTTGTCTGTCGCTCTTGACCGAACCGTAGAACCGAATTTGATAAAATTTAGTATGAAGCAAACTTGCTCTTTAAGAAAGGACAAAGGTTACTTTTTTAGCCTAACATGACAACCAATACCCTAAAACGTCAGCGTAGCCGCGGGCGACTACTAATTGTCTATAAACCCTAGATCTCTTAACATGTCGAATTAATATATTTAGCAATGGACTTATTCATTCTTACTTATCTATAATATACTTTATTTTGAATAATTTTCCTTATTACATCGATAAATTCACGAACCATCCCACACAGTATATTCTTTACATAAAATTAAAATTGACGCTTACCCAAAAATAGCATCATCATAAAAAATAAAAACCGATATCGGATGCAAAATGATTTAACAGTTGCAGCTTTACAAATTGATTTATAACGCTCGTTAAATAATTTGTCGGGTCAGTAACCGGATCAGCTTCGTGCATATTGATCCCTTCCGTGTCTCCGAGCAGATGACATGATTGAATAGCAATGGATTACACACATGTGTCTATTTTAATTTTCAGCATAAAATACAGTAACAACAACAGCCTGTAAATTTCCCACTGCTGGTCTCAGACCTCTCCATTTGAGGAGAAGGTTCGGAACATATTCGACCAATTTTCCCAATGAAAGTTGGTGGAATACACATGTGACAGGATTTCTATGAAATTAGGCACATCCAAGTTTCCTCACGATGTCTTCCTTCACCGCCTAAAACGAGATAAATTATAAACACAAATTAAGCACATGAATATTCAATGGTGCTTGCCTGGGTTTCAACCCGTAATCATCGGCTAAGATGCCGGCGTTCCAACCATCTCATGTTCCAAATACAGTAAGATCAGGCTCACCCATTCTAGCTGGAACCAGGCTTACATATTAAAAGGTTTAATGCTATTTCCCAACGCGGGTCGATAAGCATTAAGGTTTATTGAATTTAGTTGGACCCAAAGAGTGACCATGAGCCAAAATGCTGATACTAATTAAAGTTCTCAGCCTAAGATAGATCAATCTTCTCTTTTAATTTAGCCTTGTACTAAATATTATTGATTCTTGGTTCTAGAAAGAAATTAAACATCACAATAAGGTCTAAAAACAAGGGGTCTGTTGTAATCGATCACGTGACGATGTATTCACAAACGTCTCTGGTCAAAATGGATTCGTGATCATATTTCGATCTTTCATCCTCTAAAATAAATTTAATAAGTCAGATGTAACACACATTCATTTCTTTTCCAGGCTTACAAATCGTTTTGAATTCTATCTTGAAGGCAATGGTACCGCTACTTCACATCGCGCTGCTGGTTATCTTTGTCATCATAATATACGCCATCATCGGTCTCGAACTGTTCTCGGGAAAGATGCATAAAACGTGTTACAACAGATTAACAGGTGATATTTTTATATTGCTTACCATTCAATAATATAAATAAATAAATATGAGACAATATCACATACATTACTCTGATCCAATGTAATTAGCTAAAGCACTTGTGTTATGGAAAATCAGAAGTCACGACGGTACCACAGACACCCAGATCTCAGACAACATAGAATACTAATTATAATATACATCGACTCGGCCGCGAATCGAACCCGGGACCTCGGAGTGGCGTACCCATGAAAACCGGTGTACTCACCACTCGACCACGGAGGTCGTCGAACCATTACTACTTTAATTATTGTATTTATTTCTAAATTGTCTATATTAATACTATAAATGTAAAAGTCACTCTGTCTGTCTGTCTGTCTGTCGCTCTATCAAAACAGCGGTACTATGATATGAAGCAAACTTGACCTCCTATGGACATATGCTACTTTTTTGCCTAACACATGACAACCTAAAATGCGAGCAAAGCCGTCTACTAGTAAATAATAATATGTTGGAAAATCTTTGTCTGTATATTTTATATGTGAAAATCGCTATTTATGACCAATTGTTGGAAAAAGGCTTGCTCATCTATAGAGCTTTCTCCCAAAACGTTTATTCCAAAATGTTTATTATTCAAAAATGCACCAGAATTTCATAGAAAAGATACTCTACTTTTACTAGATGATTCAACGAATTAAAATGTTACATAAAACCTAATAGCCTTGCACTTTGGGCTCGTAATCTTCAATTAAATGCACGTGGTTTAACCACTCGTTGTTCTCAACTTTAGAACTGAAGATATTATATAATGATAAAGTCCAAGTTTTTACATTTCAGTCATTTATTCTTCAGTAACTCGAAAAATTATGCAATTCCATTAAACATTACTTATGTATTTGATTACTGGATATCCCCATTTATTTTGACGATTTTATCTTAATATAATTATTTCTATTAAAAATAGAACATTTCTCATGATATAACATATGCTACGATTTGGAAATAACATTCACTGGCATAATTTGAAACTAGTTGTAAGAACTGCAAGAAAGTCTCAGTGGATAAAACAACCTGTTGCTCACCCAATTATCCTATCGTTAACGAAAATTTCGGATCAATCTAAATACTATTTAGTTTCCCGCACCATTTAATTTATCAGAAATAAAATCGTCCTATAATGAAAACCTCTGTTTATTTGTTCTGCATAAAGGTCGTGCAGGAAATTGGTAGACCGTTTACAGAATTAGCTTATCATGGATTCTCTATAATAATTGGTTTTTCTGTATACATATTTTACTTTTCTGTTTTTAAATGCTATGTGTTATTGTTATTCCAGATGAAATTATGGATAATCCTCATCCATGTGACTTGGATAATGGTTTCAACTGTTCAATGATTGGTGAGGAAATGGAATGCAGGGAGGGTTGGATCGGTCCCAACTTCGGCATCACGAATTTCGACAATTTCGGCTTGTCTATGCTCACCGTCTTCCAATGCATCACTTTAGAGGGCTGGACAGATGTCATGTATAATGTAAGAGTAAAAGGTTTTGTTTAATTGGCTAGGGTACTATCCATATAATAAAATATTACATTATATAAATAACAATTTTCCTAAACTATTAAATTTGGATTAGATTTTTCTTATCGTTGGAGGCTGCTTTACGGAATGCTGGTAGTATTTAAATATCGACGATTCAAAAACACTTCTTTGTGAAGTTTATTTGAAACAAATTGATTTGATTTGAACAATGTTGTATATGCCATCAATTATTATAATATCAAGAGACAAGTAGTACACTTAACATAATGTAAAACTATCTATAACTACGTAATGTATAACTGATAACAGCATATCATAAGAAAAAAATACTTATATACAATAATTTAAAAGACGTAAAATAATTTACGATATTGCTTGATTTTCAACTAAACCGTTATAAAATTGAAATATTTCAACTATTTTTTAGATCCAAGACGCGATGGGGAACAGCTGGGAATGGATTTATTTCGTATCTATGGTCATATTGGGAGCATTTTTCGTTATGAACCTTATTCTCGGTGTGTTGTCTGGGTAAGTGATTCATAATAAACATAAGATTAAGCTAAAACAAGTATTTGTTAGTGATCTGAATGTTTTGGGTCATACTATGCCATCCGTAGATATTGGCGCTGTAAGAAATAGTAACCATAACTTACGTCGCCAAACCGTTATCAACCTTGGGTGTGGAGATGTACTGGTGCCTGTAGTTACACTAGCTCACACAACGTTCAAACAATACACCAATACTAAATATCTTTTGCTGTTTGGTGGCAAAATATCTAATTAGTAGGTGCTATCCAGATGGGTACAAAACCCTAGCATAAAATTCCACCAAATACTGTGAATGCAATAATGGTAGATATACATATATGCTGTTGTGATATTTATATTGTTCGATTATTATATTGTTTGATTCTTCTAACTTTACAATACTTATGACAGGAACACTAAGTAGTCTAGACAACATAGATATTATATATTATGACATTATATTTATCCTCGTTAATATACACAGATTCCACAATTTTATCAGCACATCTCAGTATATAACTTAATTTCAGAGAGTTCTCCAAAGAAAGAGAGAAAGCGAAAAACCGAGGAGATTTTCAGAAGTTAAGAGAAAAACAGCAGCTAGAAGAAGATCTTAAGGGTTATCTAGACTGGATTACACAGGCCGAATATCTGGAACCTCTCGCAGACCAACACGACCCAGTAGATCAAAAGAGAGATTATGTCATTGGTAACTTAATAGGTAAACAAGTAATATTGATTTTTAACTCTTAATCATTCGCTAGATGAAACCGACAAGTTGCTGATATATATCTAACTGACTGACTGATATATAATGACGAATAGAATATTAACATTTTTGATGAATAAAAAACTATATTTTTTTATATTATACAACGTATGTAGTTGAGAACTAGAATGACTTAAGGGAATCGATCTCGGTTTATGGAAGTTCGAAATTTTTGTAATTGGAAACATGTTGAGTATTTTTTTAACGCAGAATTGATTTACTGTCACGATCAAATATTCATAAGAAAGAGTAGTTAGAGTACATTCTTCGAAACATTTCTTAAAATTAATGCTAATCGTAAATTCCAAAAAATAAGCTAGTAAAAATGGCTTATTAAATTTAATTTTTTCGTAACGCATTTTATATGTTCATTTATGCTACACAACATTTTTAGGTCAGAACCAAACAGAAAACGATTCAACGGACCACTTAGGTATAGAACCGGTCGAGCAACAGAAAATTTCCATTGGCAAACTGTGGAAGAAGGACTTCGACAAGGCGAACCGTCGTATGAAGCGGGCGTGTCGACGCGCCGTGAAGTCGCAGACCTTCTACTGGCTGATCATTGTACTCGTGTTCCTCAACACCGTCGTGCTGGCCAGCGAGCACTACCAGTGAGCATCTCTCCATATCGTGAAATTGTCAGGTTTAAATCAAAATTAAGAGGAACAATTTGTCTGTAGAGTAAAGTAACAGCCTGTAAATTTCCCATGGCTGGGATAAGGCCTTCTCTCCCATTATGGAGAGGGTTTGGAACATATTCTACCACGCTGTTCCAATGCGGGTTGGTGGAATGCACAAGTGGCAGAATTCGATGAAATTAGACACATGCAGGTTTCCTCGCGATGTTTTCCTTCACCGCCGAGCACGAGATGAATTATAAACACAAATTAAGCATATATACATATACAGTGGTGCTAGCCTGGGCTTGAACTTGAAATCAACGGTTAAGATGCACGCATTCTAACTACTAGGTCATCTCAGCTCTCAATTACAATTTGTCTGAGTATTTTACAAAACCCTGTCTTTAATTGTTTTTAAAACTGTCTCGTGATTTTGGCCTGTCCTACATTCTTTGTTTGCAGACAGCCAACATGGCTCGATCACTTTCAAGAATATGGAAATGCGATGTTCGTTGCACTTTTTACATTGGAGATGTTGGTCAAAATGTACAGTTTAGGTTTACAGGTGAGTTTCTTGTTAATTTAAGATAATCTAGTTGATTCATAAAGATAAATTACTCTTATAACAATTATTAGAGTAATTTATCTGTATGAATTATTAAAGGCAAAGGTCGATGAGTATTATTATTACACTATTCATTTTTCCCATTGAGGAGAAGGTTAGAAGAATATTCCGATCTATTACTATGCTATGCAGGTTGGTAAATTCACGAGTGGCAGAATTTTGTTGAAAGCACAAGCAGGTTTCCTCACGATGTTTTCCTCACCACCGAGCTCGAGATGAAATTTCAACTATAAATAAACACATGGAAATTCATTGATGCTTGCCTGTGTTTAAACCCACAATCATCAGTTTAGATGTACTTGCTCTAGCTAATGGGCCATCTCGGCTCTTTCAGGACTAATAACCCCAATTAAAACTATTTATTATATTTAATCCCTGGTGACTATCAAGTGTATGACGACCTCCGTGGTCGAGTGGTGTGTACACTGGTTTTCATGGGTACGCCACTCTGAGGTCCCGGGTTCGATTCCCGGCCGAGTCAATGTAGATTATCATTAGTTTTCTATGTTTTCTTGGGACTGAGTGTTTGTGGTACCGTCGTTACTTCTGGTTTTCCATAACACAAGTGCTTTAGCTACTTTTACATTGGGATCAGAGTAATGTATGTGATGTTGTCTCATATTTATTAAAGTTTAATATTTGAATAAATCTCGATACGTTGATGTTCAGGGCTACTTCGTGTCTCTATTCAACCGATTCGACTGCTTCGTGGTGGTGGGCTCCATCAGCGAGATGGTGCTCACGAAGAGCGAGCTGATGCCGCCGCTCGGCGTGTCGGTGCTGCGTTGCGTGCGCTTGCTGCGCGTCTTCAAGGTTACCAAGTATGTGACCATATAATATCATGGTATATATGTAGTTACGTAAAAGATCTTTCTATGAGAGTTTTCGTTGTTATTAAAATATATATTAAAGTAAATAAACAGACTTTTCCAACCACGAAAGGTCAAAAAATAAATAAACAACATTTGACGTCGAATTGATGCAATCATTAGTCGAGAGGTGATTAATCTATGGTATAAATATCGATAAAATCATAATATCGATAAATCATCTTATCGAAACTTTGGAAATAAGAACAAAGTCGTACGAAACAATTTTGTTCTTTCTTCGATTGGAAAAGGATATGGGCATTTGTTCTTCAATACTATTGAAATGTCAATATCGTCGATTTGATTGATCTAAATGCATATTATTAGTAATGGCTTGACGCTCTATTAGGTACTGGCGTTCGCTGTCTAACTTGGTGGCATCTCTGCTCAACTCGATCCAGTCCATCGCATCCCTGCTGCTGCTACTCTTCCTCTTTATCATGATCTTTGCGCTGTTGGGCATGCAGGTAAAATACTACCTACCAAATATTCCATTTCTACCCCAGTTTAAAAATTTCCTGGCCTTGGTGACTGCGACTGTGCAAATAGTTAAATTTACAATGATATATCAGAAAATTCTCAGATGTATTCATTCATTATAAGCAACATGCATTAGTATGAACTACTTAATTACTCTCGTGACTATTATTTATTCCAGGTTTTTGGTGGGAAGTTCAACTATGACCCGGTGGAGGAAAAAGATCGCCACAATTTCGATTGTTTTTGGCAAGCGTTGCTCACGGTTTTTCAGGTAATGACAATTTCTTTTATTTAAATGTGTAGCTTATTTTTCAAAGCTGTTCAAGCCTTATTTTTTACAAATACCCATATAAAATAGTTTTCATAACCTACCATAAAATGTTAATTACATAAATATAGTTGGTCCTTCTAAAACGTTAAACATTTTTACACAGTTAGACTTTTATGCTTCAAATGTTAACTGTTTCTTTATCTGCCAGATCTTAACAGGTGAAGATTGGAATGCGGTGATGTACGAAGGTATCAAGGCGTATGGTGGAGTCGGCACCTTTGGTATACTTGCCTGCATCTACTTCATCATACTCTTTATTTGCGGTAACTGTATCCTTTTTACAATACTTATACGACGGAGGTTTCAAGCAGTGGATGTCGATGGGTAATGTTGGTAACAGTTGATTAATGAACTCGTTTATAAATCAATCGCTTAGTTATAATCTGGTCTGCACGTCCATTTCTATATTCGACCGAACTGATCGACCACTACTCGAGAAGTGTCGATTGCGCTTGTTAGCCGGTGAATCATTGACTCCATCAAACACCGACAAAGGGTTCTAGCGTTCAGATGACAATTTTGCAAAATACATATATCTTATTATTATCCATTCACGCTGCTTTATTATTCGTGACACAAAAATAGTTTTCTGAACCGCAAAACAGACATTCTACTGAACGTCTTCTTGGCCATCGCTGTTGACAACTTGGCTGATGCAGAATCGTTGACCAATATTGAAAAAGAAGAAGGTGTAAGTAATATTTCTAATGATACAGTAATTTATACTTCTACCGTTATTAAATATTTATCACATTTACATTTAATTTGTTTAAAAATTGTAGCAGGGCGCAGAAGAGAAAGAAGAAGATCCAGGAGAAGTAGAGGGCGCACTTGCAGACACAGATGATGAATATATCCACGACGACGATGCCTATACCACTGATAAGTATGGCTTACAAACTGTAAAAAATATTCAACATAAAATTCAATTTATAAGACACCAATAATAATAGAACTTGAGATTAAGTATCTACATATTAAATAATAATGTGATCGCAGCTCTGAAAGGGACTATGAAGAAACAGGATCGGAAGGTGAACAGCAAGAAGAAATAGAAGGAGATGCAGAAGATGCTGAAATTGATGAGGAGAATGAAGAGAGAATCGAGGAAGAACAAGAAGCGGAAGAAATGGAGAATCATCAAAGAAACCATATAGGTAATATATCTCGTATTTAATATTAATGTTTTTTTAAATGGTATCATACTTATATCGAATTAAATTTAGTATCTAATACTTAAAATTACATTTATGGTAGTTATAACATTGTACTGTTAAAAAAACTACAATAATACTTAAAATAAGGTTTAAGCCTAATTGTAGGTGATTTACAATTTAGAACAGAAAGCGGTATTTATTTACCCAGAGCGTTATCTAAGAGGTAAACAATGTAAATACGTGATTTGAACCTAGGAATCGAATCACTTAAAAATGTAGGAATCCAAAAATGTTTCTACAAATCTTCACAAAATTGGCAAGAGGAACGTGACGTTAATCCAATCGAAATAGTGAACACAGAGTTCGAGGACGAGCCGCGCTTGAAACGCAAGCCGACGACGTCCTCGGCGCGGCCGCGGCGCCTGTCGGAGGTCGACATCCGGGACTCGGCCAAGCCGATCCCTGATGCTACCTCCTTCTTCATATTTTCAAAAGACAACAGGTTAGGGACCGCGGGGGAGCGACGCTTTCGATTAGATGTTTAATTATCTGCCTCTTCGTTTTTTTTATTTTCCTTGGCTCTCATGACGACCGTTATATCATTCTTGAATTTCAAAATATCATTCAATATCGGTAGGTCATTGGAGTCAATTCTTTTTAAATATATATATGCCTTTGTCTTAAACAACTTTAATAATTTGAGCTGTTTATGTTATTTTATATGATTAATTTTATTCTCACAATTTATTAGCTAATCACTTATGTTTATTTACTTGCATATCATTTGATTAAAACTTAGGCGTTTTAATCTCGCAGAGAGGGCACACGTAAAACATTTCGGCATGAACACATTAATTTTATATAAATTATAAAGGTAAACGGTTATATTTTAAGGTAAATATAAGTAGCTAGAAAGTTTTACCAGAGGAATATTGTATATTTCTATCTCACAAAGATGGTGGCGAGTTAGAAGAGGAGGGAACGCTTGTAACCGCTAGACCGCGGCGGATATCTGAACTGAATATGCCAAATCAGACGCCGCCAATACCGAACGCTAGTAGTTTCTTCGTATTCTCACCAACGAACAGGTGATTGGTGATTCGGTACCCGTGTCTCATTGTGACCCTATTGGCGTGCATTCATTGGCTGATATTTACTTTTACATTGATCATTGTTAACGTTTAAAATAAGTTTATCTACCATTCCGTTTCCTGTATGACTTGCACGTGTGCTGTCCTCGAAATTTTCAAAATTATTTAAAATTGAGTTGATTTTTACAATGAGATGGCAGGGTACCTCCAATTTTCTGATGTTAGCGGCTAGGTTTGTCCGTAGACGTCAGTTAGTGGAGCATGAATATAGACAATGGAAAGTTAATTGAAATAGTTTAGACGAAACTTAGCTGTTTAATTATTTATTTTTTGGAACATGCCGAAATTTTAGAGCATGACAATTTTTATTTTTTAAAGCTTCCAATATAGCATGCGAGTTTTAACATGTGTTTTTTATAGTATTATATCTAATTATTTTGCATGATTTAGATTAATGTGTTATTTCTGATTTAGTTATAACTAAAATTTTATTATGCGCTGAAAATCTGTGTTTTAGTAAAAATATGTACGAAAATAAATTTCCATTAATGTCATTCATATTTCAAATATACATTGTATAAAATATATAAATGTAATCGAACTACGCAAATTTATGTTTTGTCGTTATTATTTTGCATAGTTTAATAAATGTGATCAATGTTTGTAATAGTTTATATGCCAACTAGTTTATCAATGAATTTTACAAATTTCACGTCATATTAGGTTTCGTGTATTCTGCTATAAGATGTCAGCATCTTCGACATTTGGAAATATCATCCTGGTGTGCATCATGCTGTCCTCTGCCATGTTGGCAGCAGAGGATCCTTTAGACGCCGCCCAAAAAGGATTCAGAAATTGGGTAATTTATTAACATTTACTAATTTAGGCTAAACTTATTTGCTAGTAATTGTACAATGTATTAATACGAGCTGTATATGAAGTAATTTAGTGTAATAAACATAATTAAAATATAATTAATAATGTAAGATAAAGTTATAAAAATGGTCTCGGTTCCAGGGAGATTCTTCTGTATAAGAAGAGCACCATAATTTTCCCGCCAATGTTTTTTTTTATAATGTTGCCCACTTCAAAAATATTCAACACTAAATTATTAATCAAGTCACTTATTAAAATGATAATTATTATGATGAGAAAGAGTCACGATTAAACATAGATAATACATTACGGTTAGGAAATATTAAAGTTCTAAATCGATATGCACCTAAAAATTGAATAAATTTATACTATGGTATTTTATTTCAATCATGTATTTATTTGTAATTTGATTGTATTTTGCCCATTCTAACATTCGTATTCCAAATTCAAACCATATTTTTCTAGTTACTGAGTCAATTTGACATATTCTTCACGGGCATCTTCACGTTGGAGCTGTTCCTGAAGCTAGTGACATACGGCCTCATTTTGCACGAAGGTGCCTTCCTGCGCTCCGCCTTCAACGTACTCGACATGCTGGTTGTTTGCGTCTCCCTTATCTCTATGAGCTTTAAGTACGACATTCCATTTGACTTATCTATCTTCCTTAGCTTATTACAAAAAATGATAATTTCTAACAAAATTAATATTTTGGACCAATTTTTGCTAATTATATCATCAATCTTTTATAAATATCTATAATTTATTATCATTGTTGAAATTGCTTTTTGGGTACTAGGTATATAATGTACCCAAAAAAGTCCTAGTTTTCTATTATTTAGACTTAGTGGTATTTTAGGTCTGGGAGTATATCCGTGGTGAAAATATTGCGAGTATTCAGGGTGCTGAGGCCTCTAAGAGCCATCAACAGGGCCAAAGGCCTTAAGGTCAGTAATTGATTTTCTAAAAGAAACACATACATTTATCTTATGATGAAACTAACATTTAAAATGATGAAATAAATGATTATAATATGAAAGTTATATTAAAGATTTAAATTATCATTGTCTTCAATTTTTCCCTGATTATAGCACGTTGTTCAGTGCGTGATCGTTGCAATCAAAACGATTGGAAACATTTTGTTGGTAACGTCCTTGCTTCAATTCATGTTCGCGGTCATGGGAGTGCAAATGTTCAAGGTAGGGGGCACTTCCATCAGTTTTACCTCAAGATAGCACTTTACCCCTCGGGCAATACGACTTTGTGTGCCACCGGTTGGAGTGATACACAGATCACAGTCTTTACATATCTTTAAATCTATTACACCTTTGGGTATTAAAACAATTTCAAAATTACTTATTATTTTCTTAGTATCTAATTCTATTTCTTTCTCACTACTCATTTCTCATGATTTTTTTGTCTTCCTTTCTATATATTCTGACGCTTTGCTTGTCGCTTTATTTTCTTCGTGTGCTGATTTATGTTCTAACTTGAGACGCTTATTTATTTATTCGTAACACATATACATTATACATGTATCAACAACTCAATTTTCTTTTTCTGACATATCTTCATCTCTTTCTACTTCACAACTATCACAATAAAACACGAATGAAACAGATATAATAATACACAATACTCAGTCCGAAAAACGTGACCAAAATATTACAGCATGACCTTCTTTAGACATGTAACTAATATTTAGACTATTGAATAGAAAACTAATTGTGGTGTCTTTCAAACGTCACTAATGTACTATAGCATGAGTAGCTACTGCCTTGGACCCAAAGGTGTAGGTATTACATAAAATCCAAATCATTTAGAAGACTAATATGAACCCCCGTTGCATAGATAACCCCCTACCTTGGCGTTTACTTGTCTTCAATCCCCATTTGAAAACGTCTAACAAGATTCGATTGTATTTAACATTATACGTAGATTCAAATCATTTCCGTAATCCTCATGTTAAAATGTCCTATAAAAAAGACTGTTTGCTTTTCCCCTCATGTCCTGATGCTGCCTGGTTACCGGACAATTACGGACATACTTCCCTTGGTAACGTATACATCCACGCAACTAACTCGCACTTTATCCTTCATTGAAATTCTAGTATGTGGTGAAATGTGTGATAGTAGCGATTAAGACTATAGGAAATATAATGTTAGTTACGTATTTGTTACAATTTATGTTCGCTGTCGTCGGTGTACAGTTGTTTAAGGTGAGCATATCAGAGCATTTGATCTAAAATACTAACGATTTTGGAAGACGTAAGTTTATTAAAACAAGTTTAAATATCAACGACTATAATAATTGCACGTTTATTAAATTCAATAACGAAACAAATGAAACAAATGAATTACATGCTTAAAACATAAGTTCATCATGAGAAATGAGTTATTATAACGCAACAGTAATTGAAGTAACTGCTTCGAAGCATGTAAATAAACAATTCAGATTCGAACATAACGTCTACTAATCACGAAGTTTGTTGCAGGGTAAATTTTTTAGGTGTAACGATATTTCTAAAATGACAAAAGATGAGTGTCAGTAAGTAATATCTTATTTATTATTTTTCAATCGAATTCTGATAAGAATCATATCACAATCGATTTCTTTTGCAGGGGAACTTATTTAGTATTCGAAAATCGTAATTACGTAGTTAGAGATAGAGAATGGAAACGGAATGACTTTCATTTTGATAATGTTATGAAAGGGATGCTCACCCTCTTCACTGTATCCACTTTTGAAGGATGGCCAGGGTAAGTGTACGCTTTAAAACTTTTTAGAACACCTTTAAAGAACACATTTGTGTAATAGGTTATTATAACATCAACGACTGCATATACAATAACACCTTAATAAAACCTTAATAAAACCTTGAAAATGACAACCACCATGCTGTTTTAAATATTGCAACACGAAAAACAACAAAAAAATATCCCGCTGAGTTTCTTTAGGCGGTTTTTGTCAGGTCTAAAGTCTTCCTTTCCAAACTGACTGTAAAATTTTGACGATCAATAAAAGTGTGATACGTTTATGTTGAATAAAGTTATTTTAAAATTGATGCAGATTTTCAAATATAGATTTTAAAAGTGAGGAGATTTTTAGTCTGTTTCATTGTTACGTAGCCTATTTAAAAGGTTTCACGACTTACGGGGATGGATGAACAGTAGCGTTTCACTTAGAACACCTGATCGTAATTTCTGAAAGTGCTGGATCAATTTTGATGGTACTTTCACTTGAAGATAGCTAATGTATACAATGCAATAAGGAGTACTGTCTTCAAAAACAACTTTTCTTCAAATTTATATAGTCTCATGCAGAATAATGATTTAATTTTTAAATTCTTGACGTGAATTTCATAGTAATTGGTCATCCTTATACAATGAAAGATAACATATGTTTTTATAATTTTCAGGTTATTGTATGTATCTATAGATTCGAATGCAGAGGATCGTGGTCCCATTACTAACTTCCGTCCAATTGTTGCAGCATATTATATTATTTACATTATTATAATTGCCTTCTTTATGGTGAGCATTTACTTTAAAGTAATTAACCTAATTAAAATTGTCGTACAAATTTTCATCATCACCTGGAGTTGAATTTCGATGATCTTTAATTGAATTAATTAAATTTTCAATTGCTTATACTTTGATTACATTTGCCAAAAGTTTTTTACAGCTAGAAGTATATTCGAAAGCACATTTTTGTCAATGGTTTCAATGAGTTGAACTACAATATACATATCTTCTAATTTTTTCAAACTTCTTCTACGTAAATTATTATAATCCAAGAGATTACATCTTGGTCTAGCCTTGGTACTTACACCGCAAAAAAATTGGAAATTAATATCTTGAATTTGTTTAGGTAAATATATTCGTCGGTTTCGTCATAGTGACATTCCAAAATGAGGGTGAGCAGGAATACAAGAACTGTGAATTAGATAAGAATCAGAGAAATTGTATAGAATTCGCCTTGAAAGCCAAACCTATTAGAAGGTAAGTAAAAAGTCTAAAAATTCTTATGCTTAAAAATAAAAACAATTCAGCTACGTCGGACTTTGGCGACGAAGACAATTTGACTGCTTTATGAACTAGCAGAAAAACACTTGAAAATGCAGAAACATATTCCTCAACTTTCTCTTAGTTCAAAGGCACAACAACGGGACACAACCTGAGTGAGAAACAGATCTTGGTTTTTTTTCTAGCGTGTGATACTTGATGTTGCTCTAGAAGCACAGGATTAAGAAGAAGAAGATAAAAAATTATTGACGTATAAACAAATTTAAGTAATAAGTTCAAATAGGTTCGAAAAATCAATTTATGAAGTTAAGAGTGAATAAATATATGTACCTATCTTTCTATCACGTTGTAGTATTGATGTATTAATTAATTTGTACCTTCATAGATATATACCGAAGCACCGAATCCAGTACAAAGTGTGGTGGTTCGTCACCTCTCAACCATTCGAATACGCGATCTTCGTCCTCATCATGATAAACACTATCACCCTCGCCATGAAGTACCACAACCAGCCCCACGAGTACAGCAAGGCTCTCGACTTGCTCAACATGATATTCACTGCGGTCTTTGCTCTTGAATTTATCTTCAAATTAGCTGCATTTCGATTTAAGGTTAGATTTCTTTTACGTAGCTTTATAATTCATACCCAATATCGATTTTGAAATCACAAGTTTCATTAAAAATGTTGAAGATTATCCTGTAAAGAAAAAATACTAAGATTTTTTCTAAGAAAACGCCATAAGGACGCCTTTAACCTTAAAAATAATTGATATAATTCCATTCGAATACTAATCTAATTTAAATATCGATGCTAAAAAATTGTATAAGAGGAATACTTAACGGTATAGTAGCTTTATAAGTGTAGCAAAACAAGGTCAATTTATCAGATAGGTTATATTATATCAGTACGGTATGTGTACAGTTCAATACGTAGCATTTTAATGATTGTTTCATGATTGTTATTATCTTGTAGAACTATTTCGGAGACGCGTGGAACACGTTCGACTTCATCATCGTTTTAGGTAGCATCATCGACATCGTCGTCTCACAAGTAAACGAACTCAAAAATCAGGTAATGTTCACTTTGCACGCTATACGCAATATAATCTGTTATTATTAGTTAACCACTATCACTTGGTACATTGTTTAAATTAAAATGGTCATCTTTTCTATGGTAGATATGTACAAATGTTTTGATGAAATGATGAAAAAAAAAAAGTAACTACTGAGTTTTTTGCCGGTTCTTTTCGGTAGAATCTACTTTCCGTACCGGTGGTAGCTTCACTTAATTGTAAAATGACGATTCAAAAGTGCTTGTAAAATGACGATTCAAAATTGCTCGTAAAATCCTACATGAATAAAGTTTATTTTGATTTGATTTGATGATTTTTCTATAACAGCAGAACAATAACAGCCTGTTAATTTTCCACTGCTGGAATAAGGCCTCCTCTCCCTTTGAGAAGTTTTGGAGCATATTCAACTACCCTGCTCCAATGCGGGTTGATGGATTTGTTTATAAATAGAACATGAAATGTCATCAATTCCAAATTCAAAGTAGAAATAAAAATATCCAATGAAAACTTCAGATGATTCTTGCGCAACGACCTTTTTCTGTCAAAGATAAGAATTTAAGTAGTATAACTATCAAACCGTCTACCATACACTCACTAGAAAACTACTAGATATCTTTGTTTTATATGGTTGGATAAAATACTTATACATCCAAATATTTTCATAATTACACGTAGCAATATTTCAATGTACAATTGTATAAGGATGACCATTTTAAATTAGACGATGTAGTTACTGTCCCGAGCATGGACGATATAGATGTTGTATTAACAGCAAGCAGCGGCATCCCGTATAGTATATATGTATATGTAGATGATTGAAGCAATCATGTTTATTGCAGGGAAGTGGATTGCCAAGAGCACACGTCGTTAAGGTAAGTTCACGCTTTTGCGAAAGACATGAAGACAGTAGATCACCATCACACAATACTTTAGAGAAAATAATGACAAGCTTGATAGAATAAAATTTAAAAATTCATAAATGAGAGTTCAAAAAGTTGATAATCATTTGGATATTATAGATGTTACTAATGAAATAGCTTTAGATGTTGTCCAGCCGATAATTATTATTATAAGGTTAGCTTTTGATGTTCAGTATCTACATATGGGACAGTAACCTGCAAATAGACTTTTCAACGTAAATACGAAATATATAGAAATAGAAAAAGGCACTAAGTGCACTTCACAGTCACACAAATTTCTGGGTTAGTTATAGTGTTATATAATATGTAAATTCATATAAATATTCTAAGATATTAATGTTACAAATTGTATATACACTGTAGAAATATATAGTTAGCACTTTTTGATAAATTGCCATATTTTCAATGTTCATCTACTACTAGTGAGTAGAACACGAAACTTCGCATTTATCCAATAGATTTTTTCAAGTTTCGAAACCCATGACAGGTTTTGTTTCGATTTAATTTAAGTAAACTGACTTTTGAACGTTCTACATTTGTTTTTTTATAAATACAGCCATAGCGTCGCTCTCTCCTTGGCCAGTAACTTCAACTATCTAAAATTAATTATTTGTTAAATCGTAACAATTTAGTAAATTGACGATCCGACTTTTTTAGTTTCTGCACATTCAGCTGAAGCTCTTCAAAATAACACAATGACCGATTTTCTACAAATTCTTCAAATAATCATTTGGACAAAAATCAGCTCACACTATTAAACTTATTCCAGAAAATCAATGGAAAACAGGCATCATTATATTCAATGACGCAATTAAAATAAATTATATTTCAGATTTCTACTTTACTAATTTACAAAATCATTACATGTATTCTAAATTTATTGACATACTCCAGGACAGCACCATCTTAAAATCACTTGCGTATTGTTTTGCCACACGTAAATTCCTGATAAATCCATTCAAACTCTTAAAGTATATTTACGGCTCCAAACGATACACATATATTAAAACAGTTCTGATACATTTAACATAAAGTTATTAAGAGTATCATCCAAAGATTCAAATTGAAATTAATCTCGCAGGAAAGTTCGATCCCGTCTATAAACTTCTTCCGATTGTTTCGTGTGATGAGACTCGTGAAGCTGTTGTCTCGTGGAGAGGGCATTCGCACGTTGCTCTGGACTTTCATCAAATCCTTCCAAGCGCTGCCTTACGTTGCTCTGTTGATCTTGATGCTGTTCTTCATTTACGCTGTGGTCGGGATGCAAGTAAGTTTATTATGAAGTAATCAAAATTCAATCTCATATTTTCTTGATACAATTTTGATACCGCTGGTTTTTTTTGGTGGTTATCAGTTTAGAGTAAAAGTAAAGTAAAGTAACAGCCTGTAAATTTCCCACTGCTAGGATAAGGCCTCCTCTTCCATTAAGGAGAGGGTTTGGAACATATTCCACCTGGCTGTTCCAATGCTGGTTGGTGGAATGCACATGTGGCAGAATTTAAATGAAATTAGACACATGCAGGTTTCCTCACGATGTTTTCCTTAACCGCCGAGCACGAGATGGATTATAAACACAAATTAAGCACGTATAATATAGTGATGCTTGCGTGGATTTGAACTCGCAATCATCTTTTAAGATGCGCGCGTTCTAACCACTAGGCCATATTAGTTTAATTTTGACAAACATTTTACAATTTGTAACTTATTAGTCTCCGTTTGATCAAAGAGAGTTCTTAAAACTCTTAGATTTGTCATTTAAGTAATTTCTTTCAGGTGTTTGGGAAAATAGCAATAGATGACGATACGCCTATCACAAGAAACAACCACTTCCAGACTTTTCCGCAAGCCATATTGGTTTTGTTTCGATCTGCTACTGGTTTGTATTTATCTTTTTTTGTTTCTAATTCAACATTTAATCATGCCCTGCCAATGGCCATGATAACACTTTGCTTTTTTAAATTTTTTATTCAATAATTAAACATAATATCACAAGCATATTGCTTTACCATTTTTTTTTACAGAATATTTTTCATCTGTTTATCCCTTTTATTACTTCCTTCTCCGTGCGTTTTCGAAAAGTTTTTGACCCTCTATAATTTTTCTCGTAAAATTACCAGGTGAAGCATGGCAAGACATAATGATGGGAGTATCCCCGGAGCCTGAAGTGCGCTGTGACCGCAATTATGATGAGGAGGGTGAGGAAGATAGCAGCGGTTCCTGCGGCAGCGTGCTCGCCTTTCCCTACTTCATTTCATTTTACGTGCTTTGCTCCTTTCTCGTGAGTAAATTGCTCAATATTTTATATATTTGCACTTAAATTATATTGCAAGACTAAAACATTCAACTTGCATAATTATCTCCCATTATTCCTTTTCGAATATGAATTAGTTAAATTGGACGTGAACACATTCCTAATTTATCATTTTGATAACGAGTGTTTCGTTATCAAAATGATAAATATTAGATAATTATATGGCATGTTTACTAAACAAAGTCTTGAAGAGTTCTTTTATTTTACTCTTGATCCAGACTATGCTGCCAAACATTATTATAATTCTCCTTTTCTGTAATCAGACTAACAAATATGGACACACAACATCCATATATCGACACATACTACTTCAGCCAAATATTTTCTTTTGTCTTATTATAGGTTTTTATTTTACATTTGAAGATTTTGGGTGATTTTATGGAATATTGTACATAAAGTTATCCTTTTAACTTACTTCTTTCCAGATTATTAATTTGTTCGTCGCTGTCATTATGGATAATTTCGACTATTTAACCAGAGACTGGTCAATATTGGGACCACACCACTTAGATGAATTTATAAGGTAATTAGAAATCATCACATTTGAGTACAAAATTCTGATTTATATTATTATGGATTTTTAATGTTTTTTTCTTTTGGTTTCAGATTATGGAGTGAATACGACCCTGACGCTAAGGGACGAATAAAACATTTAGATGTAGTCACATTATTAAGAAAAATAAGTCCTCCTTTAGGTGAGTGCCATCACATTATTATAGTGCAAAAGATATAAGAACAAATACCAGTGAAATTAAAATGTCTTTGATCTTGAAGATATATAAAAATTAAAAAGGATCGCTAAAAACAGTTCAAATAAATATTTTATAATGATAGTCCTTGTTTTATTATCTTAATTTATCAGAGTCACTAAAGTTTAAATATCGAACAAATATTTCATACAATTGACAGTTACACTTGTTAGAATGGTATTAAATTTAGAACCAAAACAAAAATGAACTATAAGTACCTAGAATACCTGTGACTTGACTGCGACTTATATCTTTTCAGGTTTCGGCAAGCTGTGTCCTCACCGCGTGGCGTGCAAGCGTTTAGTCTCCATGAACATGCCACTCAATTCAGATGGAACAGTTCTCTTCAACGCCACACTCTTCGCCGTCGTGCGAACCTCGCTTAAGATCAAAACTGATGGTTGACACTTAAATACACTAATTCTTATTGTCTTTGCCCAATTTAAAAGCATAAATTTCTCAAGAATCTCACTTTCCAAGATTTTTCTCATTATTTTTAAACATGCATTACTTTGAGATTTATAGATAGGACGGTACTTTAATTTTCTATTAGCTTTAAGTAATTTTATTTAAGAAGAAATTATAATTTACTATGTGGTACCCAATTATTCTCGGAACGGAAATCTTGTAAACAAAAGAACCTTTTTTAATACTATATACGTTCTTACAGGCAATATAGACGACTGCAACACGGAACTTCGGGCGGTTATCAAGAAAATCTGGAAGCGAACCTCTCCGAAACTCCTCGACCAGGTGGTGCCACCACCAGGAGACCCTAACGAGATCACAGTCGGAAAGTTCTACGCCACCTTCCTCATACAGGACTACTTTAGAAGGTAGGAGATGTTACTAAAATAGAATAAAATATTTGGAGACATTGAAGTTGTATTTAATTAATTTGTAGAAACTTCTTGACATTTTTATATTGGAACTGTTGTTGGAGGTTTTAATTTTGTTCTTCACAGCTGAAGAATTTTTATAATGTTAAAAAAATTTAGATCAATATAATGTATCAAATGTTACCAATACCAATTCGATAGAAGTTGAAGATTACATCATGCATGTGCTAAAGAATACTGAAAAATCACAAACTATTCTAAATTATTTGATTATTTGATACGTCAGTTATAGAGCCGATTTAATTGTACCGAAAAATCGGATTCCTTGTAATAAAAAACTATATTTTATGTTATTTTGATATTAACCATAATTTTTTATTTATATTAAGTTCGGTTTGACACTGACACGTTGTTTTTGTTCCATAGGAATCACGCGTAAGTAACGCATCTAAAGGAAAAGTATGTTGTTTAGGCGAGAGAATGTATCCCTTAGTGTTTTACTCTTGAAAATATCAAATATAGATAATATTGAAAGTTTTACATTATATGCAAAGTACGGCAGGAGTCAGTTTAGTAGTTTTCGGTCCCGCATGGTCCTACGAAAACAATAATATACCATGATATTAAACGGTTTGACGAACTTTTCCAAATACCCACATCACAATCTAATCATGTTACGACATCAGCATGCCATTTACACACATTTACAAACAAACGAACCACATAATTGTTTTACCCAACCTCGAATTCTTTTTCAATGTTGTGTTTTTGTGTTTTTCCGAATTTTCTTAAAAACATGAAAAAGGTACCGAAATTGAATTTTCCATGACACTTGTACATTTCTAGCCTTACTGTATTAGAATGACAGAAATTGGAAGTAGATTTTTGATGAATTAGATGTGTATTGGTATACGAAAACGAAAATTCTCTACAAATTTAGTCTAGATAAGAATTTAGCTGCACTAGCTGGCAAAATATTATTAGTTAAATGTTAATCGTGGCCTGAGTCTGAACTTGTGACATTATCTTAAACTAGGTCAGAGCTAGTCTAATAGAATTTAGTATACATTATATCCAAGTCATCTACCATTGCTCATCTGCTAATGTTCATAACGCATTATGTCACAAGTACCGACACAGAATAATGGCACAATTACAATTGAATATTGGTTGAATAAAGGTTCAAAAAGCGTAAGGAGCAAGAGATGAGACAAAGCGACGAACAGAGTCATCAAATGACATTGCAAGCTGGCTTAAGAACGCTGCACGAAGCTGGGCCGGAACTAAAGCGAGCTATATCGGGCACACTAGATGAAATTGTTGCTGATAACGATATTCCTATGCATAGGGTAAGTGATTTTAAAATGTTCGTATACTTCATATTACGTAGGAGGATTACTTATTTGAATTGTGTTTGTCATTTTTGTCGATACCAATTTTTTTCGCATTTCATCCGAACTTAATTTATCACTTATATATTTTGGCATTTTTTAACCATTTCCTACATTTTAAAATGTTTACAAATTCCGGATATGTATGCTGCTTCTCAAATTGACCAAAATTGCAGAGAAACCATTCGTTATTTGGAGGAGTGTGGTCGAGTATACGCAGACATGGTCCCAATCGGCAGTTTCATAGACATAGGAAACATGGAGAAGCACCTCCTGGTATGTTATTTAAATCGTTGATGCATATTTTTAGAAGCATATTGATTCTTAAAACCACATGTCTTCATTTCAGTAGAAGGCGTAGGTAACCATTTGAGTTCGATGATGCAGCGTGAATACGGAATGGCTGCAGTACCACTGGCGCCCAATTTGTAAGTACATTCTTAATTCAAATTTAGAATATTAGCTGAAACTAAACGTTTATTTATATTATAGAGCTAACGGACAACCGAAAGAACAAATACCTTTGAGACCTCTTATATTCAACGGCGAGTCGGAGAAGATATACCAGGTGCTCGAGTGAGTATAAACTTAAGATATGTTGTCAAAGCAGCCATCGTAATTTAGTGTAATAATTCATTAATAAAAATCGACGTACTTAATAGTGAATAAACGTATCGCTTATCACATTGCAGAGCGACAACAAACGATCTAAAGAACGCTATTTACAAAGGTAGCTAAACGTGTGATTGAGTGATTTTAATTATTCAATTTTGATTTTGGTGATTTTGAATCCCTTCGGCACCGACTAACTAATTCCCAGTGTGTCACTAACCCTAACATCTCTTCTCCATCCACGCTGCCGGATCGCGTCGACGCGTAGCAATCAAAAGTCGAACTACCCAGAGATGCTCGGACAGATAGGTCTCGCGTTCGGATGCGTCAACTACCTCTCGACACCGGAGACGTCCGGAGCCAAGTCTACCTCGCCGTCGAGGCAGAAGATCCACCCGGAGGGGGAGAGCAAGCTCACCCTGCCCCGCAAGGCGTCCCCCGAGGACCGCACGCCGTCACCCGGCGAGACCATAGCGCCGAAGATCTCGCTGCTGCTGGCGCGCGAGTGCCAGCCGGCGGAGTCGCGGCCGATGACGCTGTACGGGTACAACGCGGCGGCGCGCCTGCCCTTCGCGTTCTCGCACGCGCGCGCGCGCCGCAGCCTGCGCGCCGCGCCCGCGCCCGCGCCGCCAGGTCGGATGGTGCGCAGCGCCTCCTCGGGCGCGCGCGCCCCGCTTGTAGCCCCGCCGCACCCAGGTCCGCACGACGCATGCGGGAAGCTTCCTTCACGGAGCCCACACGAGCTTGACGAATAAAGATAAATTCTTGTGTTCTCCGATAGATCGAGTTTAGATCGATGCGAATGTATGAAAATGAAGGAAGCTTTCTCATCGGTATGACGAGCATCATGCACTGAATAATAAACTTTGACGCTTTTCAGACGAAAGTGGACATGAAGTCGCTAAATGGTATAGAAACACTATTTGTATTGCGAGACGAAACCGTCTTCACGATGTTGATTGTTCGTAAACGTCATCATTGCATCTTTAAAGTACACCTTTACATCGACCGAGCACAATTTAATTTAACGACACCACAAGTATCACGACTTTGAACCGACATATTAAAATGAACAAAAAACAGTTAAACAAAATGGACGACATTTATATAAACTATTTAAATGTAATCGCATGAATACTAACACATCATTTGAACGGCTGAATAGTGTTGCATTTAGTATAGTTGAAAAACAATAGAAGCTTTTAGATGACATTAAAAAACTAACAGAATATTGAACGCATTCATTAAAACATGCACGATCTGTAAGAAATCATAAATTTTCACGAGGGCTAAGTGATGATTAGTTTGTTAAGAGTAGATAACGCAACCGCTTAAGAATTACAAAAAACATCAAGCTAGCTTTAAGAGTTTGAATTTTAGCAATTAGAAATATGATGCATACAAAGTCACTGTAAATAATTTTAATGAAACAGACGTAGAAAACAGTCCGTTAAAATTGAAAAAGTGAATTATTTTAATAAGTAACTTTATCACTAGTATCCATCACAAATTATAGTATAAAGATTATTTTCGTAGTTAAACATTTTAGAATTCTCCCCAGAGACTAAAAAACAGACAGAAAGTAAAGCGATAAGCTAATGATATATTGGATATCAAATCCATCTCTAATTATAATGGGTGAATTTCAACAGGTCCAATAAAATCTTCATTTCCGTGGATTTTTTATTCTGCAACTTTAGAACAAGAAAAAATAGTGTTTATTTAAGTTTTTGATAATATATGTATTCTTGCTTAATATCTAGCAGATAGCTTAAAAAACTAACTAGATATACAAGATGAAAAATCTCGTGCCACGGCGATGAAACATGGCTGCACGGCAATGAAACATGTGTCCACGGCAATGAAAGAACTGTGCCACGGGAATGATAGAATCAATCCACGGTAATGAAAAAATCCAATAACACATGATATTTTTATATGTATTTAATACTTACCTGGGATGGACACATCCATGTCTCTGAGAGGGAAAGGCATACACATACACATGCACTCTTTTTACCCTCTTCTCAATAATCTTCTTGCATAGGAGTAAAATTAAAGAAAATTTTTATATAATCAAAGCAACACAATCATTTATTTTAAGTTCTTTCACACAAAAATTAACAGAACAGAAATTAACAAATAAAAATAAACTTTTCTAAAGTATGCAATAGGTATTGCTAACAATATATACTTAACACAACATAATTTTACAATTCGCGAATAAACAATTATTTATTATGATTTAATCAAGTCTGGACAAATCGTAGGGCCTACCTAATCACAGCCTTATTATCAACATAATATTTTTTACCTTTTCTCTATTAAATCTTATATTACAGACTTACAGTATTGGATTCAACAAGATTACACATTTGTCTACGGTTCGTTTTCAGATATGATAGATATGTGTAGTGTAGCAAGAAAGATAAACCATACAAAAGGGTGTGAACTTGGTATGTTCATCGTTTTCCAATAAAGAAATCTTATTATAGAATACAATCAGCCTTTCTAATTAACACTTACATGTAATTAACACTAACAGTATAGCACTGTTAACAGGAATAGCAGCCTTTCAAATTCACTCGTCTCATTATTATTATCTATACTTCAATATTAACTTAGATCACAAAGATATATTTTTGCACATCACAAATCAAAATAGCCTATTCATCTTCTTTTTTTAAATACTCCTCTCGTAAAACAGGGTCGCTTCTTAATTTTTCACGTCGCTTTTGTTCGGCCAATCTTTTTCTTTCCTTTCTCTCCTCTTCCGATAGTTTCGGTTTAGGCATCTTGGTTTTCTAAAAATAAGCAACCCATTATTATGTTTATAATGAGACTCTAATATGTGTGTGTGTGACTGTAAGTTTGTGCGTGTGTGTGTGAGTCTTTGTGCGTGTGTGAGTGTGTGCGCGATTGTGTGTGCGTATGTTTGAGTGTCTATTGTGTCCAAATGTATATAATTTCGTAAGGTTAACGTGGAGATATATTTTTGTAGTTGAATGTACACTACAGATTGTTTCTTTCCTTAACCATACCGTGGCGATGAAAACATAAGTCACGGAAATGAAACAACTGCTCATGGCAATGAAACTAAATTGTTTTAAAAGGCATGGCAATGAAATTTCGTTTCATCACCGTGTCTTTTTTTCATTGCCATAGCAAATTTTGGCCACGGAAACCATGGCAATGAGAGCACGGCGATGAAAATCAAGGCAAAAACATCAAGTAGCCAAAAATCTATTAATTATTCAGAGTAATTAACACGTCACAAATAAACATAAGACAAATGGCATTCTATCGAATGCCTAATCAAGAGGACAAACTTATTCAAATAGAAGTTAGGTCTATCCACGGCGATGATAGAAAAAATGTCCAGTAACATAAAAATCGAATACTTACCTTTATGGCGCGAAAACGTAGGCACGTATGCACTTGCTTCCACGTGGAGCACCGAGCGAAACTATCATGCAACGTTTAGCGCACAGGGGTGGTGGACGCAAGTCCTTAGATAAAACAATATTCTTAAATATATTTAGGACACGGTGATGAAAGGTAGTTCTAGGACAAATGTATTTTTATTAACCATTCTTTGTATTGTTTAAATATATGAATAAATGTATTCCGTAACAATACTTTAACTGTTCACGTATCAATTAAAACTTGGTTTTAATATAAATAACCAATAGATTTTTATCAATGACGTATAATACACATCGAGGTAATGTGTGGACAAACACGGCAATGAAAGATTTCGAGGTGTAACTTTTTTTTTTGGAGCTTCTATTAATCCTATTAACTTCATATTTAGTGCTACACATAGGTTACTATTTCACCTAACCAGAAAAAAATGTTAGAACATTATAACCATGTTTTATAGTACCGATTTCATTGATGCCACGTAATTTTTGTGCCTGGGAAATTCACCCTAATAAACGTAATCCAGGAGGCGATAGTTCCGGACGCGGCGTGGTATCGCTTCCCGGAAGCCCTCGGAACAGCTCATCAGTACCCGTTGTTGGTTCCGCGGAGAGCCTGGTCACGAGGGTAAGACTGATAAGAATTAAAACAGTAGAGCACCAATCTGTAAAAGTCCTGCTGCTGGATCAAATTATCTTTTTCTCTTGAAGAAGTTTCGATGTTATTTCACTTTCAGGCTATTTCAAATATGAGGCAGAATTTCACATTTTCTTTACAGATTTCCGCCTGTTTACCTTTAACGATTAATTATACAAAATACAAATTAAGTAAAAGAAATCCTTGCGGTGCTTGCCCAAATTTAAATCTTTAATAATCAGCTGAGATTCACCTGTTCTAGTTAAATATAGTTAAGATTTCTCTGATCTGAACATCCAAAATGATAATTACTATTTTTCTATCAGGTACTGGCCGAACAAGGCTTAGGGGTTTACTGTGATCCAGAATTCGTAAGAAATACTTCGAGAGAAATGCAGGAAGCACTTGATATGACCCAAGAACAAATGGACAGGTAATAAACAAAATGCTAGTCAATCAATTACTTATCGGTAGGGCTTAGTACCTGTCTGGTAGGTTTGGTAGGTACCAAACGCTCATCATATATTTTACCATAAAAGAGCAAGACATAACAGTATTGAAGAGTTAATAAGCCAGTATAACTGGCACAAGGAAATAACAACTCAGATCCAAATATTCGTGGAGCATTGGTGATGTAAGAAATGGTTACTGTGTGTTTAGTTCAATCCCTATGCATTTGGGCAGTTTTGAAAGCTTTGTCAGACTGCCTACCGATTTTAAATAAAAAGCTAGTTCAGTTCATTTCAATCGTACTAATCGTTCTCTGACAATCAACAGAGCGGCGCACCAACTAATGATTCAAGAGAGAAATATAAAACAAGTTCAAAACCAACAGGCCCAAGTGGTAAGCATCACATAATAATACTAAGGTTAATTTCACCACCGATTCGTAAGCCAAATTTATATATTTGATCCAGAAAAAAATGCCCAATATTATGATTCGATGCTTCATTCAAATCAGAACAATATATTATGGTGAAATCAACTTTAAATCGATAGTAGAATACATATGCGATGTGAAGAAAGGGTATAATGAATTTATAGGGTAACTTTTGGGGTGTTGTAGGGCGAGATCCTAGCCCGTCAGTACCATCCCTACCACCAGCCAGCCATGCCGCCGCCGACCAAGCGGTTATAGCACCAACACAAAATGGCGTCAAGAATGGCGTCGACAAATGTCATCCTCAGCATAGACGAAAACGAAAACGCAAGCCGGTGCTTGTTTAGACAATTGAAAAACATACCTTGCGTTGTTAATTTTACACTTTAAAACAAAAAAAAAATATGCTCAATTGTTTCTCATATACCTTCGTATCATAGACCTTAGCCTTTTTGGCAATTTAAGTAGATACTTGAACAGAAGGATCAATACTAGGTACTACAGTAAATACTGAATTTCTTGAATTGTGACTAACACAGTTAAAAGTGAGATTTGTAGTTCAGTAGGTATTTTATAGTAATAGATAATAAGAGCCTGGTGTAATATTAGTCTAAGATTATTGGGTATTACTCTTTTTACCGTGATCATTATAATTATAGCTTACGGCTTAACTAAAATATTCGCTGGATTTAATAGTTGGTACTGACACTGAGGACTATTTTGAACAAAATTAATAATGTTCAGAAAATTTTGAATGAGTATTAAAACAAATTACGAAAAAAACAGTTTCAACGAGAGATAAAATATAAAAATCGTTTTTTTTTTATTATAACCAAAAAAATAAAATTTATCCTTTAAGTACTGACGTGGGTGTCTCACAGACGGTGAAAAAACAAATATGAGCCTTATTTCGGCGCTTTTAAAGTTACCTCGAGCCTTTCCCTGTAGCTTCGGGATCGAACGCAACGATTATCTATGAGTCGAGCGAAGTCAGAATATTGTCGAAATTCCTGCGAATTTTAAGAACCCATTTCGGTTTTTTAAATAACCGTCTGATAGACGTCACGTCAGCATTTATGATCTGACTAAACCACCTCACTACTTAAAGGTTAATTGTGAATCTGTGAAATATAATCGATGTGTAAAGTAAAACGATACTACAAGAACTTATTTCAGATATATATACAGATTTGAAGATTTCGCTATACATTAGTCAAGTATTCTGCAAATTCAGATTATAAAACAATATCCAGACGGAGCTTGCGCAACAGTATAGTAAAGCAACAAAATCGAAACCACATGCAAATTCCTGGTACAATAACAAAAAGTCATACCGTTTCGCACTACCGGGAATTATTACCAAAATAATTTATATACTGGATTATATTATTATCTATTATATTATTATTTTAGTTTGTGTGACAGATACACTTGACACACGCCAAACGTCATACTACTTCACAACCATGCGTGTACTTAATGCCATCTGTTGGCCATTATTTTTAACGACGATCTAGATATAAATGATTGTATGCTTTCTCTTGTTTTATAATCTGAGTTTGCCAAGCGATTGTTTTTAGCTATATCGCAGCTATTTCGTTATTCAATTATTCGATTAAATACTAAACCAGTTCAAACAATACAAGGCAGCCCACGAAACGAATCGCTATTCAAAATCAACAGAATTATATAGTAAAACGGCTAGTTGAAAAAATATTATTAAAGTTTGTTCGAGCTTTAAGTTTATTTTAAAATGTATCAAATTGTGTGCAACCATGGCACGAAACAAGTATTAATAAATGTAATTTATTAGTTGATAAGTAGAAAATTGAATTATTTAAATTGTAGTACAGTGAAAATGGATCCTATTTTTTTCACCTTTGCCTTTCACGTGACTCTTTGAACAATTTTTTATGATATTTATTTTGCAAATGTAAATTTTACTAAAAAAAATTTCAACACAATTTATGCATTTTTACTCACGTATCTTTAATGAACCAGATTGACAATATTGCACTTAAAGACTTGACAAACTTTATAACTTAGTAATTCAATTTCGATTAAATTGTTAAAATATTATAAATCAATCCCAAATTAACGGGAGTTCAAATTAATTTTAAATTATTCGGTAAGTTTTATATTGTAAAAAGAACATTATAAGCCGTGAAGATCAGTTTAAAACAAATAATATAATCGAACTAAAATAAAGGATCATCAACTTTCATACTCAAAGGAATTGAAATACTTTAAACACACATTTTTTACCGCACGTAATACATTGTATGAACCGTATTTCGTAAAAGACAGTAGAGAAATAAATAATGTTTATTATTTATCATATACATTATAATATAAGATAGCATTTATAACGAAAAGATTTTTCAATGAGGTTACGATACGAAGTATGTTCTTTCAAAAACACTGAACATATTTGAATTACAAGTAAGTTAAAAAATTAAAAACCAAAAATCTAAATTATTTATTGAAAAAAAAAATAACTTTCAAAACTTTTTCAATCTTCTCAGTAACTCAGTGAGATTTAAAAAAAAGAGAAAGGAAAGTTTTGTACAGCAATTCATATATTAGAAATAAGAATTTCCCTAGTAAGTGCCCTTTACTCTCGATGTATATGTAGAATAGTATCTGTGAAACCTTATCCATTCAACCATAAACCACATTCCTCTAGGATTAAGAAATTAAAACAAAGTATGTAAAACTGAATAAAGTAACTCAAAGTTTTACTCAACTTTTTTAATCTGTGGTAAAGATTTTTAATAATATTATTAAGATCCCACAACTATGTGGAGACTTAAAGTTTTCATTATTCTCTTGTGCAAAAAAGTAAAATGTTGTCTATAAATTATTTCTTACTGTCTTCTCTTGACTGTTTTCTGTAACTAATTTTCAAACTAATACATCACCTTATTACAAATTAATGCAAGGAAAAAAATTATAAAAAAATATTACTCCAAAAAATCATACATAAAAATTACATAAGTAAAATCAAACTTATGTTTATTTTAAAAGTGCCAATATTATTTTATCTTGATTTATATGAAATTGTATGTACTTGTTTCAAATGCACAATATTTGGAGATATTTTTTTTGTATCTCCTATTCAATTTATAAATGCCTGTCTGTCTTCTATAATGTTATTGACTCTATGTTATTCTTGTTAAAATCATGAAATTTTAAATATGTGTTGATTATCTGTTCCTACTAAAGTTTTTTTTTTATTTATATAGTTATATTTATGCTTTATAAACAACAATTTTATAAAAAAAAATTGTCTTCATTACAATGTTTGGATAAAAATGTAAATAATGTACAAATTATGAAATCTGTATTGAAATTTTGGTCTTTTTAAGTATGTTTTTTATATTCTAGCTTTGTGGCTAGTTATAATGGAATTTTGATTGTACATAATTATGTAAATAAAAAAAATTGTAATTAAATATATTTAAACCATCATTAATTGAAATTAAAACATTATTAATTATCTATATTTATTGTTTAAAAAACATTGTAAAATTGTTTTCATATAATTAAACCTGAAAAAGTAAAATGTTGTTTCTTTTTATTTCTATAAAGTCCTAAGTATTTTACGTGATGAGATTCAATAATTAAATGAGCACATACATTTTAAAACATTACTGGATGTAATTTACTCATAAGTGTGTATCCTATTCTGGAGATCAATGATAAACATTTTAAAAACTGAAATATGAACAATACTTTATTATACATTCACAAAAGTTCCTTCACAATTACTTCAACAAGTTGAAATTGCGAAAAAAAAGAATACAAAACATATGAACATAACTGTTTATTAAATAATAAATACATTTACTTATCAATTAATGTTCCTCTTACTCTTTTCTCGGCAACATTCTGTGACGGTGTTTCCGCTTGTCGTTTGTTCATTCCCTTCCTTTCCAACTGTTTCTCAATAATCCTTGCATTATTTGCATAGCTGTCCGCCACTTCTCTGGCCTCTATCTCATCTTCCTCCTCGTCTATAGTCGAGACAGTGACCGAACTAAACTTACCCATATTTTTCGTATGTTTAGTAACCATAATTTTCTTAGGCTGCGAAAATGCAACTTGCTTGGATATGTCAGTCAGAGATCCTTCAGCAGACTGTACTAAGGCGCCGTTCATGATAAAAACGACGTTGCTAGTTTGATCATGCTTATAAAATAAAGGTATTCCGCATTTCCTACACTTCGATCTGTACTGTCTTTCAATGCCTTTTTCGCGTTTTAAGTACACTGTTTCATCGGGATCTGATGTGATTTTGTGTGCATGCTTGGATCCATCGATAACTCTCGCGCCGTCTGTTGGTCTTAGAGGTAACCTGTCTATTGTGCAGTCCAATATAAGGGACATTTGGCCACAAATGCAGTAATAAATATGTAGAGGTTTTGTTTCATTGTATTCTTCTTGATCTTTTGTATCAGAACACACTATACTTCTCGAAACTACTTTCGGCATTTTAGTATGGTTATTGTTATTTATAAAACTGTGAAATTCATAAGTTAAATTCAATAAACTATTTGGTTTGTCGAAACAGTTCAATTAAATTCTATATACTAATCTGTATTCAATTATTAATTGCCCACTTGATTTGTTTTCGTCTAGTTTTTTTTTGACAATAATAATGTCAATGTCAAACTTGCAGTATTGCTAGTTTTTATTTACTTTTTTATATTGTGTCTTAAATCTTTAACTTTCAAAAGACAATGCAACCAGTATTTTCTTTAAAATAAAGTCGAATATTAATCAAATTAATTCATATGTAAAAAAATTATATTTAACAATTACTAAACCCTAAACTTTAGTCATATGCCTATGACATCCTACATGTTTTACGTTTTTAAATAAGAACCTACCCATCTTTCAATTTCATCTTTTTAGCTTGCACGTTACTTGAAGTAAGCCGTATACTTTCGAACATTCTATTACTGATCAGCCTTATAAATGGCACATAGCCAGACCTGGCAATATACAGAAGGAATTCAAATTATTAGGACATAATAATTAATATTATTACTTAAAATTTCGTTATAGTAATTCTTACTAAAAATAATATTTATTTTTCCAACAAAACAAGTTTATTTTCGTGTCATCCGTGGTAAAAGAAAGCATTATTGGCTATAATTTCAAGATAATAAATTTAATGTCTTGGTTTTAATTCTTAGGTTAAGTCATTCTTAAAGTTTAAATTTTAAAATGAAAATAACATTCTTAATATAATAACTTAATGCTAGGTAGTAGCCATAGCGTATTAAAAAAATAATATATTGTCTATGACCAGTATCATATTCTGTCAACTTCACACTGATTGTCTTTTATTCTGCCGATTTGTGTTTCAGTGCACATGTCCATCGATTTTCGTGGAAATTAGGAAAAGTAAAGTAAAATCCCTCCTAAAATGGGCGCTATAGCAAGTAGATATCGTGTATCGAACTCAGGACTCACTAGCGTCGATGTGCAAAATATAGAAAATGCCAACAAACGCGAAAATCCAGGAACGTTGGATGAATTGCACAAAAAGACCAAAGGTAAGACTTACAGAGGTCTAAGGACATCATATAAGTGTATAAAACGTGTGATATTATGCTTATATACTTCTCGTAAAGTGTTTTTCATTTCGATCCATTCAGAAATTAGGAAAAAACTTTATATAGGCTATCGACTAAAAGTGTGGTTACCTTGTGATGTAATATGTAGATCTTGTTGTATATTAACGACAATATTATTTTACGATTGTAACACTGTGACCTAAAACATAAATCTGTCAAATAAACTATTTCATAGTAGATGAACGCACTGATTTAGTTGTTTGAGTTTTAAAACTGATTGTAGGCTTAAGGCAGGCATGGTTATATTTGTAGCTAGATAAGATAATATTAACATGTTCTACATTTGATGATTCTCTCTATTCACACATCCTATACAGTATAGACAACACATTTAAGTTTTAAGCCCTAAAATAATGTAACAAATTATTTATTTATTAAACTAAATAAGAATCTCCAACATAAATACTACAGCTTAAAAATAAAATCATGCTTAAAATACTATTATAAAAATGTTTAAATGTTGTGGTCATGTTTTCATAACATGAATTAATCAATTGGAAAACCATACAAATATATTTAAAAAAAATAACTAATAAATACTTTCAGATCTTAAAAAAAAATTGTAGTATATATTCCAATGAAAGTTACATGACCTTATGATTGTAGTAAAGTAATTAAAATTAAAAGCAAACTCTCGCTTTATAGAAATTATTTACTAAAATTAAAAACTAACTTTTTTTTCTATCTTCAGAATTTGAGACACTTATTTTTTTTGTCACTACTTTGGTCACTGATTTTATACTTTTGTAAAGGAATAAAAAAAAAAGACATAGTAATAATTGCTCATCACATTAAGATTCAAAGCTCAAATAAACAGTAACTTTTATATACCCTATTTTTTATATTGCTGTTTTTTTTATTTTATGGCAGTAAAATGGTTAAGAATAAAAATAAACTTATGTTACCTTTGACTACTAATTATACATTTGAAGATGAAGCACACATATTGCTTTTTACATGGTATTTAAACCCTTTTTGTTATATAGCTTAAGTAAATATATATATAATTTTTGTTTAAATTGTTGTTTACAGATGTGATGCCAGTCAACTTTGAGGGAGGCAAGCTCATGGTGAACAAAGGAATATCTAATCATTTTCAGGTAGATACAAAATTCATTCTTTTTATATTTCAGTGCATAAATAGGACCAAAGGTTTTATTAATTTTACGAGACATAGGGGATGATATACTTCATTTCCAAGTGGAATATGTCTGAAATTATGCTAGGATCTCACACATTACTTAGAAACATATGATCAAACACTCACCAGATACTTTAAACGAAACCATTACTTTGGGTATAGGAATGAAATTCATTTTATTTATGAAGTAAAAAATGTTTTTTCTTTTATTATATAAGGAATGTAGTTAGTTATGCCATCACACTAGACACACAGTGGTAAAGCAGTAAACTTTATCTCATGGAACAATTAATATATATGCATATAAGGATTTATTATAATTTCCTTACAGATGTCCCATACTTTGACAATGAGCTCAATGCAGAATGGCTACAAGTTGGGTGCAACGTACATTGGAACAAAGCAGATCTCTCCCACCGAAGCATTTCCTGTTGTCCTGGGTGATGTAGATCCCGCAGGAAACGTCAACTTCAATCTTATACACCAGCTAACACCTGAAATAAGATTAAAAGGAGCGGCTCAGGTATGAACTCTTTTTCACTCGCTCAGAAATTGCTGAGACTCCTCCAATGAAACTTACTCAAAGTTTTCTTTAGAAAATGTTTTGTTTATACCACATTTTTGTTTATTCACCTTTTTTATTTATACACCAACAACCTTGGATACTGAGATATTATCTCACAAACTTTTTTATCTCGATCTATTTATCAGAATTATTTCAGTGTTTATAACGAAAACTACCATCAAATGTAAACTCTTTCAATGGAACGAACAAGTGCTTCCTACATGTGTAGTTTCAGTTTCTGCTTACTACATAGCAGCTTAGCTATGTGAAACAAACTGTAGATATTGTACCAAAACACTGCCTTTTTTGAAATATATTATTTTTGTATCCTTCTAAGTAAAAAATTTAAAATCATTTTGTTGAACTTCAGGTCCAGGAATGCAAACTAACAGCCACACAGGGTACATTGGAATACAAAGGTTCCGATTATACCTTGGCCCTCGCAGCTGGAAAGCCAGACTGCAGTGAAAAGTCCTCAGTGTTTGTAGGACATTACCTTCAGGTAAATATGTTTTTATTGTATATTGTCGACTGCCTCATTGATATAAATTATCTTCTCACCACTCATTCTGGTCAAAGAAATGTTGACCTCCATTGGGAAGTTCAAGAGTGTACATTTCTTTCTTACCAGTGCACAATTAGCTTTGTAAAGCTTTGTCGATACTAATTCAGGCTTAAACCACTGAACCCATTGATGAGATTTGCAATGGAAAGAGAGACCTGGTATAGTAAATTGGCTACTTTTTATAAATCTCCCCTCCAGGGGCTTAAATTGGGGTTAAAGGTGTGTATCAAATCAAATCAAAATATACTTTATTCAAGTGGGCTTTTCCAAGCACTTTTGAATCGTCATATAACAATTAAGTGAAGCTACCACCGGTTCGGAAAGTAAATTCTACCGAGAAGAACCGGCAAGAAACTCAGTAGTTACTCTTTTTCAACATTTAAAAAAATATATTATACTATAGGTAACGTATTATAAATTTCGTCATTGTGTCTTTTAGCTAGTTACATAGTGTAGTAACATGTGCCAAGTTATATCAAAATTAATTAATTTAAAATATTCTGTCTTATATTCCAGTCGGTAACTCGTCGGCTGGCGCTGGGTGCAGAGCTCGTGTATCAGTCCAGTTCGCGTATCGCGGGCGGCGAGATAGCTATTGCCTCAGCGGCGGCAAGATACACCATGGACGGTACTGTCACATTTTTTATTTTGTTTATTTTATATGAACAGTATTTATCATCTTGATCAATAAATACTTGGCACTTCAATCATTCATTTCTACACTATACATATACACTTATCTTTATTAACATTTTAAATGATTAGTAACTTTTATGAAGCAAGCTTGAACATCTAGAAAGACATAGGATACCTTTTTATATAAAATACCCAACGATCGAGCCCTTTACGCGAGCTAGTCGCCGGCGATAACTAGTTAAAAAATAAATATTTATATAATGTTGTCTTAAATTTTCGTGATTGCAAATTGAAACTAGTTATAACAGATTTGAATCGCGTATATTAAGTTCGTGGTCAAGCTGTAAAGTGCTCGAAGCGTCGGGATGTTAAAAATAATTAATATACGCGATTCAAATCCGTTATAACTAGTTTTATTTAAATATTTATAAATTGTGATTGTGATTGTCACAATAGCCCTGTAATAGCCTTCAATTATAATGACTCTTCAACTCTGCGACTATAAATCATAATTGTAAGTCAAAAGTTTAATTGTGATGCTGGCTGTAAGTAAAAATATAGATACATAAAACTATTAGCAACTAATGAAAAAATAATAATACTCCAAATCTATATATGTTTGTGGATATCTCGAAGATCCTAAGATTAGTTAGTCTGACAAACAAATGCTTGATGTTCAGGTATATAAAAAAGGAATTTATGACTACATAAAGCTGTTTTTTTTTTAATGTCATTTATTTTCCTACTTTAGATTCTGAATTATCAGCAACATTGGGAGCGGCCAGCTTCCACGTTTGCTACTTCAAGCAAGCCAGTGAACAGTTACAGGTGACTTATATCAGACTATTGTAATATGGGATATGTTTCATTGCATAGGCTCAGATTATAAATATATTGGATATGTTTCATCCACCGAGCAATGTAAGAATATGACTAAAAATGAATTGTGTTCATTTGATCAAGTAAATACATCAAGCAAGTCAATAGATTATAACTAGCTTGACAATGTTAAACATCTATAAAGCAATTGAACCAAAACATAGTGTCCAATATAAGGCCATTTACTTGTCTTTCTTCCCAAAATATTTATTTGAAATATTAATTTAATGAAATTAAAATAATTTTAAAACTGTTTCAGGTCGTAGCTGAAATAGACACGTCATTCAGAGGAATGGAATCAGTCGGTACAGTCGGTTACCAAGTCACCATACCAAAAGCTGAGCTGGTCTTCAGAGGTATGAATAAACAACTTATTATTTATTATAGTCACTTTATCAAAATATTTCATAAATACTTAATAATATAAATATATAACATCTTGTATCCCACTCGCTTACGATCTTGCCTTCTATTTAAGAATGTTTAGAGACTATTCCATCTTGTTGCTTTATTGTGGTAATATAAATGTGTTAGAATTTCATGTTTCCTCCTCATGTTTATCTTTAACACCAAATAGTGTAAACACAATAAGATCACGTGAAACTAAGTGATCATGTTTAACAGTCAGACTAATCACTAATTTATAATTTACATGTTTAATTTGATGGTAATGTGATAATTTGTATTCCAGGTATGGTAGATTCCAACTGGAATATAGGAGCGGTATTAGAAAAGAAACTGCAGCCGTTGCCATTTACGTTTGCACTGTCCGGTATGGCGAACCAGGCAAAACAGCAATTCAAGTTTGGTTGTGGACTTATCATCGGTTAACATGTAATAATTTGTGAATGTGATGTGTTCTGTGTTTAGTGATGCAGTGGTACCTCAAGATTTTCAAATGTTACGTAAGTAACCGCTATCAATGTTAAACAGACATTATGACAATATCGCACCGTTGGTTTAAACTTCTCCTGAAATATAGTATATTATTGTATAAAGGCAGGCAGTCTATGAACCAGATAAATACAGATATATACTGAAAGATGAGGATAATGTTAGAAGTTGTAACAGATCCATTACGGTGTCAACGACAGCTCTTGAAGATATATTTAAAAAAATTACATGCTAAGGTGGCTCATTTGACCCCATCACATATCTATATAGGAATTCATTAACCCATCAAAGTTAAATTCAAAATGCGAAGATGGGGTTGATGTATAATTTATATTATAGACACAGGAGCTTGCTTCGAAATATATGATGCCATCAGAATATATTATTATGAGTCTAGCAATGAATGTTTTGAAGAAATATTTGCTATATTGTTGTATTTTAATTTTAAAACCAAATTCGACAGACCATGTTGTAATGATATAAAATTAAATACCAGAGAAAATAATTGTTGTATAAAATCCCACTTTTGTCAATAGCTTTAATTTGTATTAATTTTTGCAGCAATAAATAGGAAACATAGCGATATACTTATGGAAAATTTTCAAACAAATCTTGATACCAATTGGATTACTCGTAATATAGAAAGGACTAAAATATTTGCTTGAGCGATAAATCCATTCCGCATCACTATTTAAAATTAGATAATGTTGAATGAGAATGTATAGATGACTCGTGTTTTATGCAAATTGAAATTTACTTTAAAATAAATTTTGTCAGATTTTAAACACTGTAGAGGTATCATCCGATGAGTGTAGTTTGATAAAGATTGTCAGACTCTTAATCATGGTATGGAATCAGCTGTTCAAAGAGTTATACCTAATAACAGCTGATAAATATCACACAGCTGCCCAAAAATCTCCAATCCTGTCAAAACAATAACACTAAAATATAGCAAGCATGAATTAGGATTCATGCAGGTCTGATGCAACTCAAACTAAATGAAAAATAAACTGGTCTGGTTACATTTCTATATTATAATTAATGAGTATAAAAAACTACGATGGCTAGTTACTATGCCAAAGTTATGAATGAATTAATTGTATTTCTTTATGTAAAGCTGCAACTTCACAAACTTGTGTGTTGTCAACATGCATTGGTGACAAATGTTTCTGTACTCTATCTGTCTCTAGTTGTTAAACATATTTGTTCCAATGTTTGCGCAATGTTGGCTTTCTGAAGAATCAATGAAATTTCTAATCATTTGAAATGAAACTCACAATAAGCTTGACTTAAACATTTTGAAATATGTACTTTACTAAACTAACCTGTTAACTTTTAACATAACCAACCGAATTGAATATCACAAATTGATATTTATGTTAATTCTGGAATTGTTTGTATTATTTTATATATATTTTATATTAATGATAAACGGCTATTGCTTTGCACCAGAACAGCATTTATGGTGGGACACTCTAGGGACATTTTAAGTAATTCTTCGCTTTTAATTAAATGACACTAAAATAGTTTAATTATTACAGTTGTTTTGTCAAAATTTATGAAGTATTTTATAATAATATAAATGTAGTGATTAGTTCACATGTTATATAAATAATTTTCAATTATGTACTTTAGAGGTCATAATGGAAATGTCTTCTAGAAATTTCTTCAAAGAGATCATTATCCTATGTACAGAATTTTTTCTATTTATTTTATTGTTACAATATTTTTTGTCTTTTATGATACATAAAAACTGCACTTACTCTGTATACAAAATTGCATTATATTTTTAAAAAATATATACATAATATGTCAGGATATACAATAGCTGTATGTCTGTATGTACAAATTGAAGGATAATTACTCATTGGAAGATATTTCTTAGCCCTATATAGGTAATCATTGTTTCAGCTAACACTAGACATCCCTAGAGTGATCACACGATGACGTTGACGCCCTCGACAAAGCATTAAAATATGAATAGAAATATGTAGTATGAGTGTGTAGATATATGGTGGACTGTATATAAAAAGCCTGTTGTTAAACTGTTTATTTTAATAGAATTATGTTAATAAATCAAATGGTGTTTTATTTTCGTTCAATATTGTTTCTCAATAGTTGGAGTGCATCAGAATGACTACTAAGTGTCAGGGTACCTTTAAAGTAATGCCTACACTTAGTACCGTGTTATTAATCTTAAGTGTTAGTTTAAATATTTGGGGTATTCTATTATACCTGGTAGTAGCTTCACGTAATTGTAAAATAACGATTCAAAAGTACTTGTAAAAGCATACTTGAATAAAGTTTATTTTGATTTTTGATATAGATAGTAAAATGGACAGTCATTCTGACGTCACGATAACACTACTTATTATTTTCCCATAAGGGCTCTGTATTGTGCAATCGTTCTTACACAATAATTTGTTAAATAACTAAAAATATGTTTTTTTTGCTAGATGTAACGGCAAAGGCTAAATACTTTTTCAGCCAAAAAAAAAACAATTTTTTTTTTATATAACGTTATAACGATTTTTCATTACAAAATATGAAGCAATTTTGCTTACCACTGTATGTATGCTAAGATGTTTATAATGATATTAGGATTTTGATGCTGCATTTTTTATATAGTGATTCATAAGAAAGATTTTTTTATACATATAGTACATGTGCAATATAGTAGAGAAACACTAATAATTTAATAAGTTTCTAATGCGATGTACATAAATATATTTTTTGCGCTTACATTGCAAACGCTTAAGCCTTCGTAATAGATCAAATACTACAGTATGGTACACCTTTAAAAGATTCTACAAAAAAGTCCGCGATGGTTTGTGTCTATCTCTTAGGGAATAACCCACAAATACATTTTTTTACTTTTTAAGTTACAATAGCTTATTTCCGAAGCGATTTTAAACACTATAGAGTAGAATTTAAATGAATATTTTCGAAGTCATTATAGATTAAAAATGCATGGAAATGGTGGCTTGTATTGTCTACAGACCGAAAAACTGAACAGGTACGCTTACCGCTGTCAGATAACCCTTCGTATGGAGATTTGCAGTATGTAATTTAAATGAATATTCTCGAAAATATTTAAAATGCAGACATAGCGGTGTGTATTGTCTAATGACAAAAAGCTATGAACTTTGTATATAATAACAATCTGTAATATATTTTGGTAGTAGTATTTCAGCCGGCGCGGGCTGCAATGAGCGTACAAGATTTTTGTTATTCTTTTATCTTACATTAAAAATGCTTTTCACGTTTCCTCATGTGAAATGTAAGTGGGGCTTACATGTAAACTACAAATAATACAATAATAATAGCGTTCTGTATTGGTACGTTGGTGGTAAGATAATTCATATCCATATATCTTATCATTTGGTTATCGCTGAATTTATCATTTTCATAGCACTCATACTATAGATATAAAGGAAGAAACTAGTGTAAGCATTTAATATAATAACAAAAATGAGTCCTAAAATTGCTGTCGTTACCGGAGCGAACAAAGGGATCGGTTTTGCGATAGTTCGAGGTCTCTGCAAACGTTTCGACGGCGTAGTTTATTTGACGTCGCGAGATGAGAAACGCGGCGCTGAAGCCGTCGCTGCTCTCCAGAAAGAAGGTCTAAACCCAAAGTACCATCAACTCGACGTAACAGATTCCAAAAGTGTAACAACCTTCCGTGATTACATAAAGGAAAAGTATGGCTACATAGATATTTTGGTTAACAACGCAGCGATTGCTTTTAAAAGCAACGCCCCAGATCCAGTAGCGGTGCAGGCCGAAGAAACTTTAAGAGTTAATTACTTCTCAGTTGTTTCCTCTTGTGAAATATTGTTTCCGTTACTTCGCAATGGTGCTAGAGTTGTGAATGTCTCCAGTCTTTGTGGTCATTTAAGTTTCATTCCTAGTGAAAAATTGAGACAACGATTCCAAGACCCTAATTTGACTATACCAGAGCTGTCAGACCTAATGCGTCAGTATGTAGACGCAGCTAAACAAGGCACTCATGCCTCTGAATGGGGAAATTCATCATATAATGTATCCAAGGTTGGATTAACAGCATTGACTAAGATACAACAAAGATTACTTAATGATAAAGGTGCGTATTAGTTATTTAATCATTACTATTATATGTAGATAATGTATACCTAGACTACCTAATTGTAGTACCTTGTGTACTCCGGTAATCCGATTTGAAACCAATATTTTAAATAGGGGTGGGCTAAGTGTACGCACGTAACGTTTATGAAACACGCACATGTAATCATGACTTAATGCAGATGCACCAGCAGGTTACTGCTACTTGTAGGGTGTAAGGGATACAAATAAGCCGGGCGTTTGAGGGCTTTCACAGAGGTGAAAAAAAGATTTTTAAAAATCTTTTTTTCTCGTCATAATGGCCACTGCGTGCATCTCATCTCATCACACAGACATTGCGTTCATGATGAATAAAAAGGAAAACTATCATGAAACTCATATATTTATTTTAATATTTTCAGACATTAAAGTGAATGCTGTACATCCCGGCTACGTGGACACTGATATGACATCTCACTCAGGTCCATTAACTATAGACGAGGGTGCGCAGGCACCCTTGTTTTTAGCTTTGGACGCTGACGACTCAGTCAGAGGCGAATACGTTTGGTGTGACAAACGGATCGTCAGCTGGTCGGGACCAAAACCAGGAGATATTTAACAAGCTGAATAATTACGATAAACAAATGAACTTTTTTATTATACTTAATTCGTTAACTATTGTGAACAATGGTTATAGAAGTTCTATAGGTGTATAGTATATACACAATATACACAAATTAGATGTAGCATCGGAAAATGCAATAAAACCGATTACTGCCGATTTACTCAACCAATAAAGCTAACCTTAAGCTAAGCTCCTATCGCGCCATTCGACGCTATTCATCGCTATAAATTCTCGCGTCAAATTGACGAATATATTACGTCATATGATATTAAAAGTTATTACATTTGTGTAAAGATCATATTTACATAAGAAATAAATATTGATAATTTGGGATAGCGTACTCAATCCGGATGTGATCGGTTTTACGAATTGTGCCGATGCTACATCTAAGTTGTGTCGTACTATAGTTATGTTACGAAGGTACGCAACTCTAACCGCCGATATTTTAAAGTAAAATCGATAATAAATAAATAACTAGATTATATTTAACAAATAACTAATAAGAATATTTTTGCTCCTTTTATTGATATATCAGTTACGTCAATAATTTAACGTTAAGGGACGCGACTTCGTTTTGTATTCGTTTTGATCGACGTACAAAACTGTTTCATATTTTTGTCATCTAGATACACGTGTATGTATTTGTTAACATAATATAATTTTTATAAGCTTTTTCATTAAAACAGCTTGTTTTATTAACATTTCTTAGCGTACATTGGCGCTGAATTTAGTTCAATGAACCTTTTACTTGTTATAATTATATTTATATTTCAGTATCATTTAAATTATATTAAATAATATTAATTATTAAATGTATAATAGCTTAACAAGTGCTTAAAAGGTATTTATTGCAGATTTCAGAAATTTCATCCAACGATTAGTGTTTCATATTTATTTAATTTCAAAATCTAAGTCACAATTACTAATTTCAAAATATTAGATATGAAATAACAAAATATTAAAAAAACTGCCTTCATTCATTTGTTTTGATAAATAATAATTATATTTTAAAATCAAATAATACACAAACTATTAGGAACCAGCTTGTCACACGTAGAAATCGTTAGGGGTTATATTATTTTTTATCATGAACAGATTATACATTATTATTGAATGGTAAAGAAAATTACATTCATTTTCAAATTACGCTTTCAAACTATATGTTTTATAATCTATCTACTGTTTGCTGTTGAGATATTGGAGCAGGCCATTAAAAGAATGCTTAACAAAAGGGACTTATATCAAGTGGAAATAATTATTAGCTAAAAAAAACATGGAAAATAAATCGAACCACCTCTAACACATTAAAAACGGCTCTGGTTTGGCTCCAATAGGTATGTCTTCGGTAATTGGACAAGACTATTTCGAAAACATTTTAATCCACGGGTTATTTCCTCTGAATAGGCTATTTGACAATGCGAAAAATAAACTGTGTATTATTGTAATCAGTGTATATTACGAGTTTAAAAATGGAATTTTTAATATATTTTTCGGTAAATATGTACTAGAAATAAAAAAATCAACTTTTACTGGGTTTCTTAACTTCTACTAAATAATATAAAATGGATTTTAAAAACCAGTCAAATAGCCTATTGCTCTTGCTCTTGCCAATATTATACGCGGTCATCTTTGAACAATTAGACTGACATCGAAACCGTTAGGTTTCTAAAACAAATAAAACAAACTTTTTTAATATTCCCCAGTTTGTTTATTAATATAAAAAAACTAAGATGGCTAGTTACTATGCCAAAGTTATGAATGAATTAATTGTATATCTTTATGTAAAGCTGCGTCTTCACAAACTTTTGTGTGTTGTCAACATGCATTGGTGACAAATGTTTCTGTACTCTATCTATCTCTAGTTGTTAAACATATTTGTTCCAATGTTTGCGCAATGTTGGCTTTCTGAAGAATCAATGAAATTTCTAATCATTTGAAATGAAACTCACAATAAGCTTGACTTAAACATTTTGAAATATGTACTTTACTAAACTAACCTGTTAACTTTTAACATAACCAACCGAATTGAATATCACAAATTGATATTTATGTTAATTCTGGAATTGTTTGTATTATTTTATATATATTTTATATTAATGATAAACGGCTATTGCTTTGCACCAGAACAGCATTTATGGTGGGACACTCTAGGGACATTTTAAGTAATTCTTCGCTTTTAATTAAATGACACTAAAATAGTTTAATTATTACAGTTGTTTTGTCAAAATTTATGAAGTATTTTATAATAATATAAATGTAGTGATTAGTTCACATGTTATATAAATAATTTTCAATTATGTACTTTAGAGGTCATAATGGAAATGTCTTCTAGAAATTTCTTCCAAGAGATCATTATCCTGTGTACAGAATTTTTCTATTTATTTTATTGTTAAAATATTTTTTGTCTTTTATGATACATAAAAACTGCACTTATTCAGTTTACAAAATTCCATTATATTTTTAATATAATATGTCTGGATATACAATAGCTGTATGTCCGTATGTACACATTGAAGGATAATTACTCATTGGAAGATATTTCTTAGCCCTATATAGGTAATCATTGTTTCAACTAACACTAGACATCCCTAGAGTGATCACACGATGACGTTGACGCCCTCGACAAAGCATTAAAATATGAATAGAAATATGTAGTATGAGTGTGTAGATATATGGTGGACTGTATATAAAAAGCCTGTTGTTAAACTGTTTATTTTAATAGAATTATGTTAATAAATCAAATGGTGTTTTATTTTCGTTCATCATTTTTTCTCAATAGTTAGCGTGCAACAAAATGACTGTACAAAGATTTAGAGTAGTTGTAAAATAATGCCTACACTTAGTACCTATACATACACTTTATACCTTAGTAATATTTAGTCTTTATATTTGGAGTATTCTATATCTAACGTAAAATGAACAGTCATTATGACGTCACGATGACACTACTTATTACTATCCCATAAGGACCCTTGTTGTATTGTGCAATCTTTCTTACACAATAATTTATTACATAATATTTATTAATAAGTATTTTTTTTTTCTAGATTTAACGACAAAGGCTAAATATTTTATCAGCCATAAAAAGACATGACATAATTTTTTATACAACGTTATCACGATTTTTCATTACAAAATATGAAACAATTTTGTTTACCACTGTATGTATGCTAAGATGTTTAAAATATTATAGATGATAAAAAAGCGTGGAGTTAATACCTGTTGACTTCCAAGCAGGATACATTAATTGAAATAATTGTATTTGAAATGAAATGAAAGAGTAACTACTGAGTTTCTTGCCGGTTCTTATCGGTAGAATCTACTTTCCGAACCGGTGGTAGCTTCACTTAATTGTAAAATGACGATTCAAAAGTGCTTATAAAAGCCTAATTGAATAAAGTTTATTTTGATTTTGAATGATACAAGGATTTTGATGCAGCATTTTTTTATATAGTGATTCAAAAGTAAGGTTTTTTTATATATAATACATGTGCAATATAGTAGAGAAACACTGATAATATTTAATAGGTTTCTAATGTGATGTAAATAAATACATTTTTTGCGCTTACAACGCTTAAGCCTTCGTGATAGATCAAATACTACAGTATGTACCTTTAAAGAGACAATATTTCATTTTCGAAGCGATTTTAAGCAATATAGAGTGGAATTTAAATGAATATTTTCGAAGTCATTATAGATTAAAAATGCATGGAAATGGTGGCTTGTATTGTCTAATGTCTATTGACCGAAAAACTGAACAGGTACGCTTACCGCTGTCAGATAACCCTTCGTATGGAGATTTGCAGTATGTAATTTAAATGAATATTCTCGAAAATATTTAAAATGCAGACTTAGCGGTGTGTATTTTCTGTTGACAAAAAGCTATGAACTTTGTATATAATAACATTCTGTAATATATTTTTGTAGTAGTATTTCAGCCGGCGCGGGCTGCAATGAGCGTACAAGATTTTTGTTATTCTTTAATCTTACATTAAAAATGCTTTTCACGTTTCCTCATGTGAAATGTAAGTGGGGCTTACATGTATACTACAAATAATGCAATAATAATAGCGTTCTGTAGTGGTACTTTGGTGGTAAGATAATTCATATCCATATATCTTATCATTTGGTTATCGCTGAATGTATCATTTTCATAGCACTCATACTATAGATATAAAGGAAGGAACTAGTGTAAGCATTTAATATAATAACAAAAATGAGTCCTAAAATTGCTGTCGTTACCGGAGCGAACAAAGGGATCGGTTTCGCGATAGTTCGAGGTCTCTGCAAACGTTTCGACGGCGTAGTTTATTTGACGTCGCGTGATGAGAAACGCGGCGCTGAAGCGATCGCTGCTCTCCAGAAAGAAGGACTAAACCCAAAGTACCATCAACTCGAGGTAACAGATTCCAAAAGTGTAACAACTTTCCGTGATTACATAAAGGAAAAGTATGGTTACATAGATATTTTGGTTAACAACGCAGCGATTGCTTTTAAAAGCAACGCCCCAGATCCAGTAGCGGTGCAGGCCGAAGAAACTTTAAGAGTCAATTACTTCTCAGTCGTTTCCTCTTGTGAAATATTGTTTCCATTACTTCGCAATGGTGCTAGAGTTGTGAATGTCTCCAGTCTTTGTGGTCATTTAAGTTTCATTCCTAGTGAAAAATTGAGACAACGATTCCAAGACCCTAATTTGAGTATACCGGAGCTGTCAGACCTAATGTGTCAGTATGTAGAGGCAGCTAAACAAGGCACTCATGCCGCTGAATGGGGAAATTCATCATATAATGTATCCAAGGTTGGATTAACAGCATTGACTAAGATACAACAAAGATTACTTAATGATAAAGGTGCGTATTAGTTATTTAATCATTACTATTATTCTAGAGGTTGAATCTAGGTACCTATTATAGATATTGAGTACCTTGTGTACTCCGGTAAACCGATTTGAAACCAATTTTTTTAAATCCATAGGAGTGGGCTAAGTGTATGCACGTTCACTGAATACGAAACATGCACATGTAATCATGACTTAATGCATGTGTACCAGTAGGATACTGCTACATGTAGGGTGTAAGGGATACAAATAAACCGGGCGTTTGAGGGCTTTCACTGAGGTGCCCCCAGAAAGTTTTTTAAAAATCTTTTTTTTGATCGTCATAATGGCCACTGCGTGCACCTACACTGAATCACACAGACATCGTGAAACTCATTTATTTATTTTAATATTTTCAGACATCAAAGTGAATGCTGTACATCCCGGCTACGTGGACACTGATATGACATCTCACTCAGGTCCATTGACTATAGACGAGGGTGCGCAGGCACCCTTGTTTTTAGCTTTAGACGCGGCTGATTCAGTCAGAGGCGAATACGTTTGGTGTGACAAACGGATAGTCAGCTGGTCGGGACCAAAACCAGGAGATATTTAACAAGCCGAATAATTACGATATTGATATTAACTTTTTTTATTATAGTTAATTCGTTAACTACAATAAATTGTGAACTATAGCTAAAGAAGTTCTATACGTATATTTAAGTTACGAAGGCACGCACCTCTAACCGTCGATATTTTAAAGTAAAATAGATAATAAATAAATAACTAGATTAAATTTAACAAATAATTAATAGCCATAATTTTGCTCCTTTTATTGATATATCAGGAACATCATGCTCATTATGACGTAAGTTACTAACACAATATGTGCTAGTAACTGACGTCAATAATTTACACGACTTCGTTTTGTGAACAGATCTACGTACCAAACTGTTACATATTTGTGTCATCTATAAACATGTACTTATTTGTTAAAATAATATAATTTTTATAAGCTTTTGTATTAAAACCGCTTGTTTTATTAATATTTCTTAGCGTACATTTTGGTGCTGAATTTAGTTTAACGAACCTTTTACTTGTTATAATTATATTTTGCCATTTCGTTATGCAGTATCACATAAATATAAATATTAATTAAATTAATGATATTAATTATTAAGTATATGATACCTTTATAGGTGCTTCAAAGGTATTTACTAATAATTATTGGTAATTTCATCCAAGGATTTGTGTTACATATATATTTAATTTCAAAATCCAATTAGTAATTTTAAGTAATTTTGTATCGATTGCCTTTCTGCTTGCTTTGCCAATATTATACGCGGTCATCATTTGAATAATTTGACTGAAATCAAATTATTATTGTCATCAGGTAACAGGTTTCAAAAACAAGTGAAACAAACATTTTAAATATTCCCCAGTTTATTTTTTCATCGAATTATTTGTACAGTTCATAATACTCTTATATGCAATAAATTAAACAATCTTTCTAATAACAAAAAAAAAAACAAATATATTTTAGGACTTATATGTGATGCACGTGTTTATTATCACATAATAAAAACAATATTTACTGTCTTTAACTAATTTCAAATACTGACGATAAATAAATCTTAGAAACAACTAAAATAAATTAAGTATAATAAATAAAGTTAACCAAACCTGTCTCCTACGAAACGAAAAACGCGTTCAGTATTTATGAAACTGCCATTGCTAGCCGCCATTTTAGATTTTTACTTGAAATAAATTAAACTATCTAATGGCGCATCGCAATGGCGTTTGAAATATATAACAGTATCCTTACTTAATGAGGTCACAGTCTCATCCGAACTACGTAACGTGGCTTTCGAATTATTATAAACACACACAAACATTATAACTTTGCCGTTATTGAACGCATTTCTTTTGTACATCGTTGCAGTAGGATATTTGACAATAAGAAAAATAAATTGTGAATTATTGTAATCAGTGTATATTATGAGTTTAAAAATGGTTATTTACTAAGGAAAGTTGAAAATATCACTTAATTTATTCAAAAATCCATAAATAAAAATGTTTGTCACGTGACACAAAACTCTCCTGATTGGCTGGGCTTGTGATGAAGTCACTTTCTTGTAAACTTTGCTTTTCTACTATATTAAAATACAAGAAAATAACGCCACCAACCTCATTGCAGCGCCATATTTTCCAAGTAGCGTTTTAGCGCTCTATTTAAATATGGAATTTTTAATATGATATTTTTCGGCATGTACTAGAAATAAAAAACACAACTTTTACTGGGTTCCTTAACCTCTCCTAAATAATATAAAATGGATTTTAAAAACCAGTCAAATAGCCTATTTTGTAATATAATGAATGTATGATATGAGATATCTTGATTTGTCATGTGTTTTGAAGCATAATATTAATTTTCTTCAGCTTGACAAAGACTTATTTTCCAATGAGATTTCAACTTAATAGAGCACGCTTCTTCAATGTCGGTCTTTGTATTCATCAATTATACAATTTAATGCAGCGCATGAGCTGAATTATGAACGCATATTAAGTACATTATTCTGTTGAGTTATGGAGTATCATAATACTCCATAATACTGATTTTTTTATAAATTGTTAAGATGTCATTTAAATTTCTTATTGATTGCTTCACATGTGTATGCATCATATTATTTTTCCCTGCATTTCATTCAACTTTAACACTTAACAATCAATACTAAGGACAGTACCTAGCAAACAATTTGTTTGGAGATCGTTGATCAAATATATTACCTAGAATTCTCCTACAATAGGTTATATCCCCGGGTAGGTGACTCCGACCCTAAGGGACATTAATACAATATACACTCATTGGTAAAACTGCTTTTGTGATGTGACTTTGCCACAAAAGTTGCTTCTAATATTATAAATAAATACAACAACAAAAAGTTGAATTTACTAAGCCAACAGTTTATGTGAGTGACGTAATAAAGCGCACCTGTGTTTGCACACACACACTTATGCACGTGTGTTCTACGTTGGCTGGTCTCAATTCAATTATTGATTTAGGGAATACATAAAGATCTTACTAGGCGTTGTGCATTTAAAAATTGACGGTTAGATTGGAACAGTTGGTCGATTTAGTTTCATTTATTTAATAAATAATAAATAAATATTGGACAACATCACATACATTACTCTGATCCCAATGTAAGTAGCTAAAGCACTTGTGTTATGGATAATCAGAAGTAACGACGGCACCACAAAGACCGAGACCAAAGACAACATAGAAAACTAATTAACTTTTTCTACATCGACACGGCTGGGAATCGTGCCCATGAAAACCGGTGTACACACTACTCGACCGAGGAGGTTGTCGTTTATTTATGTATCATGTAAACCAGTGTACAATACCTACCCCTCAAATGCAGTTGTGTTCAAAATGATTGTCAGCACTTATTTAATTGATACTAAACCCTAGAGATCAAGACATTTAAGAATAAATAATATTTACAATAATCTATAACTTCAACATACTAAATATATTTAATTAATTATTAAACAAAAAAATAAATAATATCCATAAATTAAAGGTAATTGTGAAATGAAACAAAAACATATAAATATTTAGCTACAAATCTTGAATACATACATTTCATATCTTTTAACGTTTCTTATACATATACTCTATTTCAACAAAAACAGGATAAAAGTCAAATAAACAAGTTTTGACAGCAAATTGATGCGATACCATTGGTCGAGAGCTTGCCATCTAAGCTATGGATTTGCCAAAAAATTGGCATTTTCATCGACGAAACTATTATCGGAATTTTTGGAAATAAAATTAAAGTGGAAATAAGTAGTTAAGTGTAATAGTTTTGTGTTATGAATATTCGAGAGTCGAGATGGCCCGGTGGTTAGGACGCATGTATCTTAACCGATGATTGCGGGATCAAACCCAGGCAAGCACCGCTGATTCATGTGCTTAATTTGTCTTTATAATTCATCTCGTGCTCAGCGGTGAAGGAAAACATCGTGAGGAAACCTGCATGTGACAAATTTCATGGAAATTCTGCCACATGTGTATTCCACTAACCCGCATTGGAATAGCGTGGTGGAATATGTTCCAAAACTTCTCCTCAAAGGGAGAGGAGGCCTTTAGCCCAGCAGTGGGAATTTACAGGCTGTTGTTGTTATTAACATAAACTCTTAGTACTGCACAATATAGCTGAATTATTAGCAAATTACATATAATACGTCAATCTAAGGTTTGTTTAACTTTTTTCCTACTTCTATTGGAATAGATTATATATGGTATATACTGTATCACTTTAAAAATATTCTCTTTGAACTTTTTGCATCGGCAGTGACTATTACTATTAATAATATTAAACGTATATGTTTCATATATTTAATACTAGCTGTAACTCCCGACTTCGTATGGGATCAATTCATACACTTCAATTATAGCCACTCCTACCAATTGCTCCCCCCCTCCCTTAAAGTGACAAAGACTTATAGTTTTGGAGATCTTGTGATGAGTTAGTCAATTCGTTTATATACACAGACTATCGGTCTAAGTGTTAATATTTTAGTTTGTATCAATACTTATTAACGCAGTTATTTTATTTTAGAATGGACTTCTAGTAAATTCTATAGCCTATTCTCTGATCTTGAATTGACGATATGCTTATCTAATTGGCGCTTGCGGATTCTCTCGGATTTTAGGGTTTGGTCTGTTAACCTAAATCCTGTGTTGTGATGTGGTTTGATGATGAAATAGCAACAAACAGACAGACAGATTATTTCCGTATTTGTAATTTTAGTATTAAACGATTGCATTTCAACCAACTTCGCACGTAATCTGATGGTAAGTGGTCACCACACCCTACAGACAGTGGCGCTGTAAGAAATATTAACCATTTCTTTCATTGCTAATGAGCCACCAACCTTGTGAACTAAAATGTCCCACTCAGCCACCAAGTCTGAATTATACAATATTGAGTACCATTGTTTAGCAGAAGAATATCTGATGAGTAGGGGTAACCACAAAGCCCAACCACTAAGTAGGGTTTGCTAACATATAATCCTTATTTTCATTGGAATAGGCTGTAGAAATTAATAAAGAATTTTTTTACAATCATTTCTGGCATCCTGACAATACTATTAGAAAATTCAACAAAGTTCAACACTCCCGCTGGATATCGACGAACGTTTCAAACAGCGGCACCGATATATCCTGGCTTTCTATTTTGACGCGGGTTTCCCTCTCCTGGGCGTTTATGTAGAGCGGGTCGTCGGCGCTGGCGACGGGGTCGTAGGCCTTGAGCTTGGTGACCATCCTCTCGCCCATGGCGCTCTCCACCGTGATGAGAGTCCGCTTGCTCTGCGCCTTGATCTCAGCGCGAGACATCTTCAGATGCTTCAGCTTGTAGTGTATCTTGACGTAGGACTGCGTTTTGAACTTCTGCCCGCACTCGTTGCACGGGTACGTCTCACCCGAGTGACCCTTGATGTGACGCGTGAGCACTTGCTGATTCTAGAATTGAGAAAACATAAAGTTCAACTGAAAAGGCTCTGATAAAAATAATGGAATCGTCAGTGATTTTCGTGACGTTTTTGATAGTTTGATATGTTAAAATTACGCCTGGTGTACGATTACTATAGTATGACACAACTTAGATGTAGCATTGGCAAATTCCATAAAAACGATTACTTCCGATTTACGCAGCCAACCTGCCTGCCCAGCGTGGCGATTATGGGCAATATCCTTCATCTGCAGAACACACGCGAGCCACGGCTCCCAGTTGCCGGTAGCCCCGCTATTCCTCGTCATGGTGGTGACGATGGTAACGACGGGACGGGGGGTGCTAAGAATCACCGGGCTACGGAAGGCCACCACAACCGACTGACCCTGGCGACGTACAACGGACGCACGCTACGGCTTGACTCGCATCTAGCGCAACTTGAGGTAGAACTTGGGAAAATTAGGTGGCACATATTATGGCTATGTGAAGTCCGTAGAGAGGGAGAGGACACCGTAACCCTCGAATCGGGCCACCTAATGTTCTTCCGAGAGGGAGACCAACAATCCCAAGGTGGCGTTGGGTTTCTAGTAAATAAGTCCCTAGCTGACAACGTTGTGGAAATCTCCAGTGTTTCGAACAGGGTTGCGTACCTCATTATAATTTAAACCTCTCAACGAGAGGTACTGCCTCGCGGTGGTGCAAGTGTACGCACCGACCTCGACATACTAGGACGATGAAGTGGAAGAATTGTTCATATCGAGGGCCCTCCTCTTCACCACAAAAACCCACTAAAATGTTGCATGGAGGACTTTAACGCTAAAGTGGGAGTACAGAATTGCAGTGAATCCGTAGTAGGACCCCATGGATTTGGAAGCAGGAATCATAGGGGCCAAATGCTCGTCATCTTCCTTGAACGGGAGGGGCCATTCCTCCGCAAAGGAAGTGGAAGTGGCAAAGCCCCGACACTATGACAAAACATGAGATCTACTTCATAATGACGGACAAGAGGCAAATATTCAGAGACGTCTCAGTGATCAACAGGTTTATTCCCGGTAGTGATCACCGATTCTTCCGAGGGAATATCAATTTTAGGGCCGAGCGTGTCCGCTTAATGAAGTCCACGCTCCGACCAATGCTTCTCCAAACCGTTACTGGATCTGAAACATTCCAGTCTATCCTGGAGAACCGATTTGCTGCCGTGGAAACCACAACAGACGTAAGGCTCAGGTCTCAGGTCAGGGTTTCGGACCGGATACGGCACCATAGACCACATCCATACAGTGCAGCAGATTATACAGAAGTACCATAAGTATAATCGGCCTAGAGAACGGAACGAAAGAACGGCCTATAGAAGCCCTTTGACTCGTTTGAAATCTGGGCTGTTCTGGAGTCCCAGCAACGTTGCCAAGTTGATAGGCGATATATCCAAGTGATGAGATGTTTCTACGAAGCCGCCACCATGTTCGTCCAAGTACAGAATCAGCAAACAAATCCCATTCCATTGCATCGAGGAGTGAGACAAGGGGACGTTATTTCCCCCCGATTGTTCACTAATGCAATGGAGGATATGTTCAAGACGTTGAACTGGAAAGGACGTGGCATTAACATCAATGGCGAAAACATCTCTCACTTGAGATTCGCAGACGACATCGTCATCGTGGCAGAAACGCTGCAGGACCTACAACAAATGCTGAACGAGCTGGCTGATTCTTCTATGCGTATCGGCCTACGGATGAACTTGGATAAAATCAAGGTTCAATGAACATGTTCTACCGGAACCGACTGCGATACACGGTACCGTCCTCGAAGTTGTTCAAAAATTTGTATACCTCGGGCAGACTTTGCGATTAGATGGAAACAACCTTGAGGACGAGGTGAATAGAAGAATTCAGCTGGGTTGGGCAGCGTTTGGGAAGTTACGTCGAATCTTTACATCGTCGATCCCACAGTGCCTTAAGACGAAAGTTTTCAACCAGTGCGTCCTACCCGTCATGACATACGGAGCCGAAACGTGGACACTCACAACTAGGCTGGTCCACCAGTTTAAAGTCGCTCAGCGTGCTATGGAAAGGGCTATGCTAGGCGTTACTCTGAGGGATCGCATCAAACGAGATGGTCCGTCAAAGAACCAAAGTCATCGACATAGCCCACCGGATTAGTAAGCTGAAGTGGCAGTGGGCTGGTCATATTTGTCGTAGAACCGACAACCGTTGGGGAAACGTGTTCTAGAGTGGAGACCGCGACTCGGCAAACGTAGTGTAGGACGTTCTCAGACACGGTGGAGTGACGATATATGCAAGGCGGCAGGCAGGAGCTGGATGCGAGTAGCCGGAGAAAGACCACAGTGGCGTGCACTTGGAGAGGCCTATGTCCAGCAGTGGACAAAAGCGGGCTGATGGTGATGGTGATGATGGTGATGGTGATGGTGATGATGATGATGATGGTGATGGTGATGATGATGATGATGGTGATGATGATGATAATGATGATGATGATGATACGCAACCAATAGAAACACCTCGCTATCGGACCTTTCCACGCTATAGATTCCCGCGTCAGTTCAACTCGTGACAAGTGCCAAGTTATTACATTTGTGTAAAAATCATATTCACATATAGATGATAATTTGAGATAGCGTCCTTAATTCGGGTGTTATCGGGGTATAATAGGGGTTTTACGAATTTTGCCGATGCCGTACTATAGTCAATTTAAAAAAAAAGAGCGTTAGCAAAGCAATGCATGGAGCTGTGGGCTGACCGCGAACATCTTCCCGCAGACGGGGCAGGTCTTGTCGCGCGGCGGCGCGATGCGCAGGTGCACGGCGCACGCGTGCGCGCGCAGGCGCGCCGGCGTGCGGAACACGCGGCCGCACGCGCACGCGTGCCGGCGCCGCTGCAGGTGCGACCACTCGATGTGCGAGCGCACCTCCGCCTTCGTGAAGTAACACTTCTTGCAGTAGTCGCACTGGAACCTGAGCCCCGCCGAACGTACTTTATTGTATACCAATTCTATTTCAATCTCAACAACAACAACAACAGCCTGTAAATTCCCACTGCTGGGCTAAAGGCCTCCTATCCCTTTGAGGAGAAGGTCTGGAACATATTCCACCACGCTGTTCCAATGCGGGTTGGTTGAATACACATGTGGCAGAAATTCTATGAAATTTGTCACATGCAGGTTTCCTCACGATGTTTTCCTTCACCGCTGTTATAGTATAGCAATTCTATTTTAATCTCACTAGGAACGTATTCATATTTATATTAGAACTAGTGATGAAAGATTTGGCTATAATATTATGACTTTATTTTTCGGAACGGGTTAAATTTACATTTTGTTAGTTACATAATAATATTGCTGACAACCTAGTGGGAGTGGGAGCATGCCAACTATTAGTCCGCTGTTGGTGAGTCTTTTAATAAATCTCACAAGTACTACACTACACTTTTTAAAAAGGAACTTTTCAAAAACTACAGTTGATTTATTTATATTGAAGAATTGCCTCAAACTCGTCAGGAAATAATAATTTTGAATCGATGGCACGGGTAGACTGAGCCACGAGGTTGCAATTAATTTTATATTAGTAAAATGCACATGTTTCTAATAACTATGAAATAATTGAACCGAGATGGGAGAGGAGGCCTTAGCCCCGCAGTGAAAAATTTACAGGCTGTTACTTTTTTACTACTATGAAATAATTCAGAATATGACGATAGGTGTGAGTGAATTTGTAGTGTCGCGGTACGTACTTGCGCACGCGCTCGGTGTGCATGCGCTGCGTGTGGCGCGCGAGCATGGCGCGCGTCGTCAGCACGCGCCCGCACGCGCCGCACGTCGTGTTGGCGCCCGCCCTGCACACACACACATGTATTCCCACGCCAGACCCACACGAGAGCTATTCCCCTAGCTCTACTGCACTTACCCTCTGACGCGGCCCTGCGAAGCGTACGTCCGCCCCGTGAAATTCTCGTTGAAGGTACCATCTTCGTTCCTAAAAAATGTTCGATATAAACTATTTTTGCCGTCGTGCATAATCACATACATATGTGCTTAGTTATGCCAGATTTTACAGGCAACTAATTTCTTAAAAGGACAGATTCCCTGCCCCTTTCGAAAAGTTTATTTTATACAGTCATGTCAAAGTCAAAAACCTTTATTCAAAATAGAAGTGTTTACACTTTCTTATTGACTGTCGAAAATCTACCACCGGTTCGGAATATAATACCTCAGACCCCAGAAGAACCGGCGAAAGAAACTCATCGGGATTTTCTTATTTTTTTTTATAACGTCAATTTACAATTTACAGTAATAAACATATTCTTGTTATTTGAAACAGCCTGGAGGCGATCATCTCATTCCCAAGGTGTGCAATCAACTAGAAAGTCATTAGTGTTGAAATATCCTTTAGCACACAAACGCTCTTTAACGATTCTTTTGAATTTTATAATTGAATATTGTTGAACGTTTTCTGGGATCTTGTTGTAAAAACGTATACATTGCCCCAAAAAAGAGTTACTAACCCTGTGTAATCGGGTACTAGGCGTATCAGTTTATTCTTGTTCCTAGTTTTAATGGAATGTACGTCACATTTTTTGGGAAAATCATTTATGGTTTTGCGTACATACATAACATTATCAAAAACAAATTGAGAAGCGACAGTCATTATTTTAATTTCTTTAAATTTACATCCTAACGAATCTTTTGGGCCCAGATTATAAATTGCACCAATAGCCCTCTTCTGTAGTACAAAAATAGTATTAATGACAGCTGCATTACCCCAGAGTAGGATGCCATACGACATAATACTGTGGAAATAACTAAAATACACAAGGCGAGCCGTATCCACATCAGTAAAAAATCTAATCATTTTTACCGCATAGGCTCCAGAGCTGAGTCTATTCGCCAATTTACTTATATGGGGGGCCCCATTGGAGCTTAGAGTCAATTGTAATACCAAGGAACTCTGTTGACTCTAAAACATCTAATGCTTCTCCGTTTAAAAGTACATTCGTTTTGACACATCTTACATTGGGAGTAGTGAATTTAATACATTTTGTCTTTTTACTGTTTAACATTAAATTATTGACACTAAACCAATGTACTATTTCCGAGAGAGCATTGTTCACATCGTCATACATTAAAAGAAGTATTTTTATTTTAAAAATTAAAGAAGTATCGTCAGCAAACAATACTATCTCGAGTTTATCACTTAAGAGATGTGGTAGGTCATTTATATAAACAAGGAAGAGAAATGGAACAAAAATTGATCCTTGAGGGACCCCCACAGTAACCTGAGCCCCGGGAGATTTCTTTCCATTAACATCAACCCTCTGAATACGATTGCTTAGATACGAAATCAGAAGACTGAGTGCAGTGTCCCTGACTCCATAATGTCGTAGTCATGAAACAAACTATCTTAGTTTGTAAGTCAATAATCAACAAGAACTTTATCTTGAGTATCACCTATCAACTATAGTTAGCCTAAAAATTTAAAATCAATTTTATATATTATGATTGTGTTTTCCATTTTTTAGTAATATTTGAAAGACTAATACTTCTTATATAGTAAATTATTATTATTAGATTTATATTATGTGTGTTTACTTACAGAGGATTCTTCGAATGGTGCTGCCTGTAATGTACCCTGAGAACTTCGATGTTCTTGAACGTTCTAGAACAGTGCTTACACACGACTGGCTGCCGGTCCTCGTGTGTCTGCAAGTGTCGGATGAGGTAGGCTTTATTCCTAAACTCACGTCCGCAGTGCGAACATATCGCCTTCCTATCTACATTCTTGCGTACTTCTTCATTGTGAGTCCTGGAATTCAATCCTTTGTTTTCTACTAAAATTTCAGTACTTATCCGTGGTGGGGAAAGCCAAGACACCGATCTAGGTGCCATCCGATTACACTTTCAGACAACAACATAAAGTATGGCTGTATTGTGGTACGGGAGATAAGCTAATAAAACAACAGGCACAAAAAAACATAACATCTTAGATAGCGTTATAGTGGCATTTATAATATAGATCGATATTAACAGGACAGCTGATTTATAAAATTTGAATAATATAATCAGATTTTGCAACACTAGTTAGCAACACGGATCTTACGTCATTTGACACAGAGATAGATTATAGTTTGGAATAGCAGCCGAGTTATAGTACGACACAACATAGATGTCTCTCCCAAATTATAGTTATTTATTTCTCATGTGAATATGATCTTTACACAAACGTAATAACTTGTAATATCGTATGACCTAATATATTCGTCAATTTAACACTACATGCAAATGCGATGAATAGCGTCGACTGGCGCGATAGGGTAGCCCCCTATCGCGCCAGTCGACGCTATTCGATCGCGATAGGCAGTAATCGGTTTTACTGAATTAGCCGTCTAAGTTGAGTCGTACTATACTTTTATCCCGGAAGAATTCAACCAACGGAATTGACTTCATTATTCAATATTGCATAAAAATGTTCAAATGCTTTTGTTAAACACGAAAACACAAGCTTCTTGAAGCACTTCATAATTTTGTATTAACTTTTTAAATAATTTTGGCAAAATAGTCTAAATATATCGACTTATTTCATATTCTAAAACTTTAAACCATACCAAATAAACTTTTTATTGTATTGAACATAACTATCTTAATTAAGCGTAATGCATTATTAATTACGTATATAGCAGTAAAGAAGATAATCAATTGTTTTATTACAACTCAGCAATCAAATATATAGTAGACTTAATATCTAACATAGAATGCTGAAAAGTATACATTGTTCGGAGTTCTACAGGGTGTAACTCTTGAGCTCGAATTGTTCTTCATTTCTGCGAATGATTTAACTAACTCGAAGACACACACGTGAGAAGAAATTTGCAAATCTTACTATTGTTATTATGTGATAAATTACATAGTATGTTAAAACAATCTAAGTAAATGATAATACATAATATATTACACTTTTATAGTATTTGATAATATCTTAATTTTATTGAAGATTATAGAGGATCCAGCTGACCTGACATGACAGCGGTACCAACCCCGCTCGTAGAACACGCGCTGGCACACGGGGCACTCCAGGTGCAGCGGCCGCGTGTGCATTTGCTCCACGTGCCGCTTCAGGTACTGCGGCCGTCTGCGGGCGTGACCACCACATTAGACTAGCACGTTAGCACTGGAGGGGAACCAATGCCGACCTTTAATTAGTGCAATAGAAATATACTTCATTGTGCAATCAAATGCGAAGAGCAAAAAATACAGATAATGGGTGGAACGATTCAAATTTGATTTTAAATTAACATAGTTATTTTTATTATTAAAGTTATGTTATGTCACGAGACTGTCTCGTGAACAAGTCATTCGCAGATAATGTCGAAATATCGAGCTCCACCGAACAAAAATAAAAAACATTGTAAATATCCCGAAATTAATAACTTCAATGATTCAAATTTGATTATGAACAGTTCTAATTAAAAAAAAAAACATTTTGATTTTCTTCCAGAGATAAGACCGATCGTCATTATAGTTCATTATGAATAGATTCGTTATGCAGGGGTCGCCTTCGGCATCATGTTCAAGCTCAAGTGACAAGGAACATGTCAGAGAGAACACGCTCGGTTGAGAACACATAACTCGATTAAGGGCCTTGGTACCTTGCAGACTTGCAAGTGAAACGTGTTCGGGGGGGGGGGAGGGTGTTGTCACGTACTTGAACCCGCGGCCGCAGTGCGTGCAAGCGAATGCGGCGCCCACGTGCTCGCGCATGACGTGCGCGGCCACGGTGTCCTTGTCGCGCAGGCGCAGCGCGCACACGCGGCAGCGGTAGCGGCGGTAGTGGCGCAGGCGGTGGCGGTACAGCACGTCCGCGCTCTTCACGCGCGCGCCGCAGATGTCGCACGCGTGGCTGCCGTTCTCCTGCGACACCACGCCTAGCCCTATCAAACTTGGGACCAGCTTTGACCGCAGCGACTTACTTACTATATATATATCGATGGAAGTGTTGTATAGAACTTATTGAATGTTTTACTGAATAAGCTAAAAGAAAATAGTTTTAAAAGCTTTTTATCAAGTTTACATTTGTGTGTATAAATAAGTATTTATGTTAATTTGGAAAACTCTAGACAGCTAAACAGAGTGTAGTGTTTTGATCTTGATGAAATTATAGGTACCAAACACATTTTTAGAGTCTTCTTTAAGATTTGATCAGGATAACGTGGGGATGCATTTGGGGCCCCCAAAACTCGAGGCCCGGGGCCAACCGAGCCCTCCGCCTTCCTATTAAACCACTGCTGCTACTTACCGGCGAGTGTATTTTCATATGCATGTGGTAGGCGTCCTCAATAACAAAGCCCAGCGCGCACGGCTCACACGTGTAGTTCATGTGTTTCCGACTATTGAACAAGTCGTGATGCTCCAATATCCGCTCGGCCTCGTCTATCGTCACTATTTCTATGTGTTTCGTTATGTCATCCGAATATGTCTGTTCGTCGTCTGAAATAATATCAATATGACGTTGAGCATGAAGATGTTTACTTCTCTATCTAAACATGTAAGCATGGGTGACTCTCGAACAAATTGTATGGTCTAGGAATGTGCTTGGTAATTTGTAATTGAATTTTGATGAAATTGATGAATTTTGTTATGAAACAAACTTGAACTCCAAGGATGGATATAGGCTACACGTGACAAACAACCCCTGAAACGCGAAGGAATCCACGAGCAACAACTATTAGATAATAAAACAAATAAACATTAACAAAGTTTAATTATCAGGTACAATTTGAGTGCTTTTTCGCGTCGTTAGGTCGATTAACTCCATAATCGTCGTGCTGACGGTAAAATTTAATACTTCAAATATAGGAAAAATTGTATACATATAATATTCTTGCATGTTGCCGAGGGAGAATGATTTGAAACGTAAACTTTAAAATAATAAAAAAAAATGGTATAAAAAGGTGCCCTAATCTTTTTATAACTTGACAATTTGACCGGGAGGAGCGATACTAAAATATAAAAACTGTTTTGAAAACTTACTTCGTTGTTTGCCCTTGAATAGAGGTTTTACATTTGACTCCTTTTTCTGAAAAAATAAATAAATTGGGATTGTTTAATACGCCACCGTCAATGAAAACTATGTTATACCCCCTATGCCTGTACACTGGCTTATTGAACTTCAAACCAAAACGCAACATTACTAGGTACATAGGTACTGCTACCCAGACGGGCTTACCAATGTATATTATTCTAAATATACTATTGACAAAGATTTTATATCCCTAGCAACAGTAAGCAAACGAACAGATACATTCCCCAGAAACAGATGTCTGTCGTCTTAGACGATTTACGCATGACCCGTAATGTCATTACGCATGACATTACTGGACCTCAACCTCAAGCTACTATAAATACCGAACAGCCACCCTGTAATAGGCATGAAAGACGCCAAGCTCCAGATATGACAACTATTGAATTTCCAACTCCGACACCACCTCTAGGCCTAAAAGGACTATCTCCTAGGTCAGAAGGAAATGACTTTGTAGTTGTACCTGAGGATACGAATTGAAGAGGGGGAAAACTTCGTTGCCAGTACAGAACAGGAAAACTGATTCTCTTAGCTATGCCAAACACAATCAAGATCGATTAGTTTTTTTATATCTAATACTAACAACAAATTGGTCATTTGATGGTCAATTGCATCGCTGTATTCCTATACATTGGCGCCATAAGAAATATGAACCAATCTCGGAGATTATTCAAGCACTGTATCATCAGAACGGTGATCCAGTCTGTGCACAAACAAAATTGTACTCTATTCACTTGATGTTATAGTCTGAAGTCCGACCGATTTGAGATCTGATTAGAAGTAGCTTTACGTACTTTCCGAGGCACGGGAGTGTGACGCTGCTAACTTTCTAACCTCGGCCTGCGGTCGAGAATTTCTTGAGAGAAAAACCTAATAACAGTTTTATAAGCCCCAGATGAGCCATCATGAGCTAGCTACTAGACTAGCTAGCGAGACATTTAATTTTTTTATGGTATAAGTTGGCGGACGAGCATTTGGGCCACCTGATGGTAAGTGGTCATCATCACCCATAGACAATGACGCTGCAAGAAAAAATAACTATTCCTTACATCGTCAATGTGCCACCAACCTTGGGAACTAAGATGTTATATCCCTTGTGCCTGTAGTTACACTGACTAACTCACCCTTCAAACCGGAACACAACACTATAATACTGAGTACTGTTATTTGGCGGGAGAATAACTGATGAGTGGGTGGTACCTACTCAGACGGACTTGCACAAAGCCTTACCACCAAGTGAATAAATAATATAATAATCTACAAAGTTTTTAAAATTGACTTACTTAAATTTCACTTGGAAATCTATTCAATTAAAGTATTGATCGTGAAATCAAAACCTCTGACTTTTTTTCGACATCAGCTTAGAAAGGAAGTCTTAGGACGACAACGATGTACTTTCTGGGACTTCACGACTTCAAGACACAATCCTGTCTATTACTCAGAAAATCCTTGAACCGACATGAGATTTAAACCCAGTAGCACAGAATCTGTAGCATTATAAGCTAGCCTAGGCCAACTCTCTCTCGCTTCCCTAAATCTCCAGAAATTATAAAAAGACGGAACGGACGAAAGTACATAACATAAAGCCATAAAGCGCGCGTTATTTAATTTGACCAATCAGCGCGCGCGGTTTTAGAATTGGCCGTCATATCAACCCACTTCCGAGAAGACAAAAATTAATGATGCATAAATTATATCAGGATGAAAAGTAACACCTCAGGTGCGACTTGTGAGGCTTGTTTAATTCACTAACATGTTATAAATACTCCAATACTATTTCTTTTGTTCGCGTGAATTTGCAATGAGCCGTAAAGCTATGAGCAAAACTGTTTTGTGATGCAGTCATAATTATCATTAATGGAATAAAGTCTTCTGGATCTACGTTAAAAATGGGAGTTCCGCAAGGTTCAATTTTGGGTCCCTTTCTATTCCTAGTATATATAAATGATCTTCCTTTCTATGTTAAGGGTATTTGTGATATAGTGTTGTTTGCTGACGATACTTCGCTGATTTTTAAGGTTGACAGGAAAAAAAATGACTATGACGATGTGAACGGTGCATTATCACAGATACACAATTGGTTTACAGTAAATAATTTAGTTTTGAATGCTCAAAAAACAAAATGTGTAGTTTTTACCCTACCTAATGTTAGCAAGCAAAATTATAATATATCTTTAAATGGTGACCGTCTTGAAGTAGCTGATACTACGGTGTTTTTAGGAATAGAATTGGATTCCAGACTTCAGTGGACCTCTCATTTATCATCCCTAACAGGAAGACTCAGCTCCGCAACATACGCGGTTAGAAAAGTTAGACAACTAACTGATATTGATACCGCTCGTTTAGTTTATTTTGGTTATTTTCACAGTATTATGTCATATGGCATATTACTTTGGGGTAACGCTGCAGATATTGAATCTGTCTTTATTTTACAAAAGAGAGCAATTCGGTTTATTTATAATCTTGGAGCTAGAGACTCTCTTCGGGATGTTTTTAACAGAGTAGGAATACTTACTGTTGCGTCGCAATATATTTACAACAATATCATGTATATTCACAGTAACATTGATCACTTTGATAAAATCAGTGATAATCATTGTATATGCACTAGAAGTAAGGATAAACTTATAACGCCAAGTTTCCGACTCCGCAAAGTCAATGGATCCTTCTTGGGGCAAGGTATCCGTTTCTATAATAAAATTCCGCAGAAATTTTTAACTTTGCCGTTTAGTAAATTCAAATCGTTTGTTAAAAATACATTGGTAGAAAAAGCATACTATTCGATACAAGATAATGTAGATGATAAAAAAGCGTGGAGTTAATACCTGTTGACTTCCAAGCAGGATACATTAATTGAAATAATTGTATTTAATTAAAATGACGTTGTATTTTTTAAATGTTAAAAAAGAGTAACTACTGAGTTTCTTGCCGGTTCTTCTCGGTAGAATCTACTTTCCGAACCGGTGGTAGCTTCACTTAATTGTAAAATGACGATTCAAAAGTGCTTATAAAAGCCTACTTGAATAAAGTTTATTTTGATTTTGATTTTGATTTTTGATTGGAGACATCACTCATTTGTTGCACAGATTTACTACCGGTCTGTTAGCCTTAGGAAATTATGGGTATATGACCTTTAATCTTCTCACATACTGGGTCCATGTCGAATTGTCGAGAAAGTTCGTTAGGCTGACGGCTCAGCCGCTCATTAATACTAAGCATTTAAAAATACCATTTTAACTCATACTTTAAACAAAAAAACTCCTTCACAAGTTTTTTTTTATTAAAGTTGTAGTCGAAAAAGAGCTGAGATGAGCCCAGTGGTCAGAACGCCTGCATCTTAATCGATGATTGCGGGTTCAAACCCAGACAAGCACCACTATATATATGTGCTTAATTTGTGTTTATAATTCATCTCGTGCTCGGCGGTGAAGGAAAACATTGTGAGGAAACCTGCCACATGTGCATTCCACCAACTCGCATTGGAGCAGTGTGGTGGAATATGTTCCAAACCCTCTCCTTAATGGAAGAGGAGGCCTTATCTCAGCAGTGGGAAATGTACAGGCTGTTACTTTTACTGTAAGCGGAAATCTTAAAGACTAACTAATACAAATTCTTTTGAAGTAATTTACCTTTTTCTTACTCTTAGCAGGCAAATAGTCATCATCCTCTTCTTCCTTGTCTTGTCTTACTCTGGATTTAGTTAATACTTTTCCATCTTAAAACAAAACAATTTTGTTATATTTAAAATAATTGTAATATAATTATTTATAAATAATTATTAAGTTTTCGTTTAAGGGGAGACCCCGAACAAAATAAATGGTAATGTTTATTATGATCTATTGAGCAGTTAAGATATGAAAGTGTAACAAACAAACTTACTTTCGCATTCATAGTATTATTGAGGATTTCATTTCATTAATAATAATCGAAAGTATGTTTATATGTAACACTTTCATTTATAACAACTCAACCAATTGTTGAGACAGTTTGCATACATGTAATCAGGGGAACAGAAAATTAATAATTTCAATAATGGTACCTAGAACCTGCACTCTGCCCCACATAAGGGAAGCCTGTAATATGAACAGTTTAATAATATATTTAAGTTATTTAATGCAATAGTGCTTTGGTGATGGAAGGTCCCAACCCACTCATGGCAGGCAGATACTAGTTTCCTATAAGAATATCCCATTAAAACACTATATATTATTTGATTCAAAATTTTTTTTTAATTTTATGTGTGGTTACTGTTTTGCAGAATTGAGCTTTGATGTAAATATTTTCTGTGATAATAATGTGGTAAATAAAACAATTATACCATTAGAAACATTACTGAGGATATTATTGCATACTAAAAATATAACAACAAATAACATTTACATACACTAAATGGAATATTTGAACTGACGAATAATTTCGTATCTTCATAATTGAAGCAATTGAATGACAATATTATTTAATTTTAATAGAAATAATAAAAGATAAAAGGCCTGTAAAGACCTCATTTGGTTGAAAAATATATCATTCAAGAAACATTGACAAGGTATAGTCTTAACCATGGAGATCCTCTCTTCGAATTCATACAAAAAAAATATTTGAAATTGGTTCAATTCTTTAGAATACATACAGTGGAATATACACATAAAGAAAAATTATATATTTAAAGATCAACAATATTTTCTTAATTACCATAATTATTATAGATTTCACCATCATAATATGAAGGATCAAGTTTCATAATCATTTGTTCCGGAACTATTTCTTGGTTTTCATAAGTATTATCATCATGATCTACAGGCTCTAATTTGACAGTCAACTTGCTCGGAAACTCTTGTTTAATAGCGACAAAATTATCTGGTTGAACATTGTCGACCTCCTTGGTAATATCATTTTCTATTTTTAAATTAACTTCAATATCCATTTCATGGTATTCTACGGGTTCTTCTTTGATTTGTATGTCCGTACGCATTTCTGGTGAGGGATCCATTTTTTTTTATAATTTATTTCAAAAGATATCAAATATAAACATTTATATTTTTTTCAGTTTATATAACTATATCACGAAAACGTTTAAAACATGATTTAATATAAGTTTTAAGCTTCGATAATATAAATACGTTTTCGTATTTACTACTTTCTAAAGAAATGTAGTACTTATTTTATTATTTTGAATATGTTTCACAGACTAAACTTGCAATGTTAATGAGATTATCGCCATTCTCTATGTACCGTTCTGTGACGAATTATCAGTAGGCCATCATGTATGTATGGCTTCTATCGCATTTCTACAAAACACTTTCAGCGACAATTCACTCAATGATATAACACGTCCACCAATGTAACACTCAAATATATTTTGTTCTTTTTAACATTTGAACACAACTTCCTAAAAAAAGTATAACACAAGATCATTATTTTTGGACCGCAACAAATTCGCCGATAGCACGATAATCCAAAATCTGAAGACTGTCAAAACTTGAAAAGTAGAATATAATGTTGCAAACTGTAAATCGTATTGTTGCTAGTTGACAAAATAAAAGAGATTTTTTTTTATCAATCACAAGTAGATGGATAATTTATCCCTCGAAATTATGATATTGATACTAGTTCTAATATGCGATAATTTATATTTTAAGCTCGCCAGTCGTTGGTTACCTATTTTATACAATTGACTTCTATGTTATCCTTTCTCTAAAGATGATTCTTTTAAACCTCAGGAAATCCCATTTTGTTATTAATCAAACTAATGACCAATTTTAGTGATTCTGATTTAAAAATATAAAAAAATACACCATACACCAATCAAAAGAAATCATAGGCCTCGCAGTTTTTAAGTACCGATGATATATTAGTTTGTTTTTTCATATTATAATTTGTGTGCAAGAGTCTGCGCTAACACAGCTGCGCTCTCATAACCCGATTGGACGGTACGATCAGAAAAAGCTTAGACACCGAACCGAAGACTTTGCGAGATTTTGCAGGCACGCGAGGTTTTAAATCTCAAATTTTCGGACTCCTGACGGTACCCAATTTTTTTTCGATAGAAAAATCCAATAACTTTTTTAGTCTAAGCTGAGGTTCGAATCTTCGAAGACTAAACGAAAGAGACATTGAATTATTTTATACAGTATTCAATTCAAAAGGATTACTTTTATCAAGTTGTAACAGTTCGAGATATAATATTATCGTTGTTTATTTCAATAATTAAATTTTGACAAATTTAATAAGTTTTCTCGACGTTCGTTTTCTCTATTTGGATATTTTCTAATCGAATACGCTGTTTTTCTTATCAATACATTACTTAATGGTAATATTAAATATAAGGACTCGGAAGTATCAATCTAAAGGGTCCAATGTATAACAATTTATTTTCACCGGATATAAAATAAAAAGAAAAGGCTCGTTCTTCATCCTAAATTTTATTATTACTAAAATGTTACACATAACATTATAAAAAAATTAGACAAATTTTTCGATTTACGCGACTTAAAAAGTTTACATACATACATTATACGATTCGTAATCTCAAAATATAGTGATTTTATACAATGAATAACATTTGGTATTTATCTATCCCCCACTTCACGAGAAGCATTTTTTTTAATCAATACTTTTACTGGCCAAGAGAAAAGACATTTTTATGTAAGAAAAAAAAATGTATATTATTTGGTATTAGTAAAAAAATGGTAATTAAAAAAATGCTATATTTTTTTTTACTTAAAATTAAATGTCATTAAACTTGTCCAGTTGAGATAATACTAATCTAAATACTTTCTTGCACCAGCAATTATTATAAAAATATTGACTATAATAATTTGGAAGAATTACTTTATAGTTTCTTCGAATTCGTCTTAAAGGCGAAGTTTTAAAACAGCGTAAGATTTTTTTTGTGGCGTTATTGTATTTTAAATACACTTAAAATATTTTAACGTTAATAAAAAAAGTGTTGTGCTTTGTACATAGAGTATTAATTTTGGATGTATGGTTTGATGCCTTTACCTGTTGTTGAAAATATTTAATACACTTACAAATTAAAAAAAAAAAGTATTTAAAATGCAATTTTTAGAAAAATGATTTACCGCCCACAACTCGGGTTCATTTACATAATTTATAAACCTATATATTTATAAGAATGATCTGAACATTGTATTTGCAACTACCCCTAAGCTATAATACCGATTAACGGTTGTATATTGTTTAATTTTTTTTTTTTATATAGAAAAACGAATTCGAGATATGCCCGATACTTCAGCTCTTAACTCGAATTAATCTTTTGTCATTTTTTTACTATGACTTTGTACATTTTAGCAACGTTGATAATTTAAATTTCGAATATGTCACTGCAAACAAACATATTTTTAACATGTAAAAAAATCATTAATCTTAATTTTTTTACTGAAAAGTAGAGGCAGACAAGGGGTCAAATAACTGATACTAAGATTATGAAAATTTAAAAATAAATCTGACAAAAGCATTTACGTACTACGCTTGCGTTGCTTTTTGTTTAATAAATCACTAGCTACCCTTCCCGGGTACATAATACATATGTATACAATAATAAAGATCTTATAAATTGAGAAACAAACATAAAAAAAATCGGCAAGGTAAATATGTACTATACATATATACCTTCCTTTTAAGTCGATCTGTTTATTAATAAAAACAAATTATAATACGTCGACTATTTTATGTAAGCGAAGAGAGGCGTAAAGCAATTTTGTTTTATATAAGGTAATTTTTTTTAGCGTAGGTTGTAGGTCAGTTTGTCCGTCGCCTATGCGAATGTATGCTGAGGTAGCCATTTATATTATGGAAATTTATTTTCACCCTTGTGCCAATTCAATTTTCACGCATATCACTAACTATTATTTTTCTCTCTTCAATAATTAGTTTTCAGTTACTTTAGTTAATTTAAAATGCAAGACGAAACATGATATTATTTGGATTACTTAATCTCATTTAATATTAGTTATTCTTTATCCGAGTATTATTTAACAATTACATAACAGCATAAATTGTAAAATTGTATAAAGCAATTATTAACTATTTCGATGTAACCGTCAATTCCTTGATACGGAACAACATTTAGCGATACTGGCTTACTGCAAAAATATTAATCGAATAAAATCACTAAACGTAACTACATATTTTGATGATTTTTACATCTAGCAACACTAGACATAGTCCTCTCTACTAGTTACAAATTTAATTGGTGTTGTTCTTTTTATTATCATATTTAAGGAATCCCTACTAATATTACATATGTATTTAAATATCTCTTATTAAATTAAATGAATTAAATTCTGCCACGTTGTCAGGTGTACCGAAAACCACAGAGTACAGTAACCAGCATGAGTGGTGAGCTCTACCTCGACATGTATAGTAGAGCATTGTAAGATCTTTTTGGAGGAATGAAGCCGGGGACGCCGAGGCACGCGATTGGTCCGTCAATCAATCCTTGACGCCTATTGGACAATCACTTGTCGTTCGTCTACTGTCATTTGCATGCAAAAGGTACGTATAGTACGACACAAATTAGATGTAGCATCGGAAAATGCAATGGAATGAAAATAAAACCGATTACTGCCGATTTACACAACCAATAGAAATAGCTTCCTATCGCGCCATTCGACGCTATTCCTCGCTATAGATTCACGCGTCAGAGGAAACAAGTGCATGTTAACCGACGTGTCAAATTGACGAATATATTAGGTCATATGATATAACAAGTTATTACGTTTGTGTAAAGATCATATTCGCATGAGAAATAAATATTGATAATTTGGGATAGCATACTCAATTCGGATGTGATCGGTTTTACGGTGTCTTACTATACGTACATTGCCCCCTTTTGCCCATCTGTTATAACTAACACTAGTCTATTTTCAAATATATATGCTTCCTCTACTTAAATTTTTAGCGCTTTAAATGATTTCATTACAATTAATAGTTTTCTGCAGTTAGCCGCTGTTTTTTACATTTCAATATTTTTATCCGAGTGTTATTTACTAATTTAAAACATTATATTCTTATGTCTATTGAATTCAGTGTTGCCAACAATTCCAAGTGCTTCATAACGAAAATGTTACAAAATATTAAAAATGCATGTTAATTAAATTAATATATAAAACAGACTATACAATCAAATTAACATTAATTAGTGGTGTAATATATAAAAAAACTTAGTGTAAATGACCCGGCCATAAAATATACATAGAATTATTTTAGTTTGTTTTATAAATTTCCTATTAGTCATGAGCAATACATTTTGAAAGTTAAAGCTAAAAAAGATATTTAAAAAAGTTTGGTCCTTAGTCTATGGTGTAGTGATAATGTGTACAGATTAATAAAAGCATAGAGAAATAGAAAATTGGTCTTTAGTATTACAGTTATAGAAAATACGTGCAAATTATTTCATAGCTGTATTTTATTATTATAGCCGTTTTGTGCGTGTAAAAGTTTTTGTAAGAAATAGCAAATGTTATAGAAGAAAGCTGTAGATTTTAACAGGTATACATTGAACATAGCCCGTATCGGTGGGCACGATTTGTAAAGATATATCACACTTCACTACAGGCTATTTGTCATTTCATATACCCCATGAATGTTTCCAAATTTGAACAATATAAACACATAAAATCTGAGTTACATTTTAAAAAGCAATACGATTTAATTTAAAGAATCTTGAGAAAATTAGTAATTGAATATTAGTTGACATATATATATATATATTTCTCTCTAGTTATCTTTAGTGTTGCCATTGTTACCGTTTAATTATAAAAAAAAATACTCAAGCATAATAACAACAAAAAATATATTATAATAATAGACACATATATTTAAACTAATTAACCAATTTAAATAATTTTTTTGTGTATATTTAAAATCACCAGGTTGGTTTTGATTAGACCCCGTAGGTGGTACTGCGATCGAATTGCAAATAAAAAAAAAACTTAGTCCACAAACAGGAAGTCAGTTTGTTATCGGGCAAAGACAATTCCGCAGTGAAGTGTGATTATCTCACTGTAATACATAATAAACGTCCTTTATTCATCGTGTACAGATTAAAAAAAACGTAACATTCACGAGTCACGAAAACAATTTCTGTCATATCATACAATAAATGTATTCTTCGATCACTTTTCAACCACTTTTATAATTTATTATATAAATTACACTTGTAACACGATTAATTAGCGGGATCCTGATTGGTCGCGTTTAGCTCGCAACGTCGTCGAGGAATTCCACGTACGTGAACGGGAAGTGACCGACTTTACCGTTCAACTCGCCCTCCCACTGACCGTTTATGTTCATTTTTGTTACCTGAAAAACAAAAAAGGTTTTATTTAATCATTTAAAGTATCTAAATGTCCAAAGGAGAAGCGAATACTGTGAGTAATTCCTACCGTCGAAAATGACTATAACAACTGTACAAATATTATTAATACTTATAACTTTATATTTTCTTTTTTTTATAGTATAGATTGGCGGACGACCATATGGGCAACTAGATGGTAAGTGGTCACCATCACCCATAGACAATGACGCTGTAAGAAATATTAACTATTCCTCACATCGTCAATGTGCAACCTTGGGAACTAAGATGTTATGTCCCTTGTGCCTGTAGTTACACTGACTCACTCATCCTTCAAATCGGAACACAACAATACTGCGTACTCTTGTTTAGCGGTAGAATATCTGATTAGTGGGTGGTATCTACCCAGGCGGGATCATTTAGTTAACATTTGATAGACAAAGACAAGCATAGTTTTAGAAATTAACTTTAAAAATATATTTATTGTAAAAGTATATTAGTAGAATGTCTCATTGTTAGGCTAAGGCTACCTCTTCCTTTTGAGGGGAAAATTTGGAGATTATTTCACTACTTTGCTCCAATTTTGGTTAGGATACACATGTGGAGGAATTTCAGTAAACAACACACGTGTAGGTTTCCTTACGATGTTTTACTACACCACCAAGCATGACATTGAGCATAGTTATTATTTGTACCTAATGCTCAACTTTCTAACGTAATCAAAATCGTTTGAGAAATTCGTGATCACCATCATCATAGCATAAAATAATTGTGGTCACCTTGAGTATATCCCCCTCCTGTAGCTTAAGCGCCGTCTTGTCGTACGCGTTGGGAACCCTCGACTGCCGCACACGCGCGAGCGCTGGGAGTGTCCGCTGGAAATAATGCATTTGATGGTAAAGTTGTGGTAGATGAGTAAATTATAGAGATTTATATATATATTGTCGTATGATTGTCGTTTCTTTATACTAAATGACTTGGCCGGCCTATGCTGGGATCCGTTAGGTGATGCTGTGGTCTAGTTATTATCAAAATCCCGTGATTTCCTGGTAACATTACATTAGACTGTTAGATTTTCCTTTCTTATATTGGTTGACGATCAAACTTGACCAAGGCAACATACAAAGATAGGGGGACTATTTGCAATAATTTTAACCCCCATATGCATAAACCAAAAGTGAACATTTTTGAGTTATCACGTTTTTTAGTTTTTTTCAAAATTTGTCAAAAAATGCAACTTCAAAAATTTTATTAAAAAAAAGTATGAATTAAAATCTATTTTTTCTTTTGTTTTATAAAAACTATTAAACACTGGATATTTGTCAATATTTAAATAATAATTATCGGTCTAAATTTAAAAATGCGAGACGGAAAATGATATTATTTCAATTTTTTTTAACTTTTTTTCCTCAAAAAGCCTCAAAATCTAAAAAAATCTTTATAAAACTTAGCCTGCACATTTTTTTTAAAAACATAACCGTTTTCTTAGCTTAGCAGGCCAAGTTTAACAAATGGGGATTAAAATTATTGCAAATGGTCACCCGTATTACCAATAACCCTGTATATATATAATAAATTTAATTTATCTTTATTAGTTCTTTAATTGGAATAGACTACTATAATACTCTAGTGACTGGAGACGTATATCTCCAGTGCTAACATTTTGCGCAATAAGTTATGATCAATAGTCCGCAACTCATTTCGTCGAAAACGAACAAGCAACAGTTGTTGAAAGCAGCAAAACATTTTTATTCTTAATAAATTCTTTTGACATTTCTGTTTAGTGGGCCATAAACAACAACAACAGCCGTAAATACCAGCTCGACTAAAGTCTCCTCTCCCTTTGAGGAAAAAGTTTGGAACATATTCCATCACGCTGTTCCAACGCGGTTTGGTGGAATACACATGTGGCAGAATTTCTATGGAATTAGACAAATGCAGTTTTCCCCACGATGTTTTCCATCTGAATTATAAACACTCAGGCACATGAATATTAAGCGGTGCTTGCCTGGGTCTGAACCCGCAATCATCGATTAAGATGCACGCTTTCTCACCAATGGGTCATAAAACGACATTATTATTATATTCACAGGGAAAAGATAAATGTATTTAGAGCTAGAGTAATATGCATTAAGTACCTGCATGTTAGTTCCTTTCTGCGGTTGTTTTATGTTAGGTGGGCTTGGTGGATCTCCAAACTGGTTGATTGCCTCATTAGGTGGGTATGGCATACCGGCTGGATCTAGAAGCTGAAAATAATAAAACAACTATTATTTCTAAAGTGTATGAAAGAGATGTTTCAGTTGATATCCTTAATTTATAATTATGAGCTTAATTTGGTTTTATAATTAATTCCTCATTGGACAATGATGATAAAAATCGTGAGGAAACCTGCCTGTTTGACACAGATTTGTTTATCCTCTAACCCATAGCAGAACTATGAGGAATACATTGTTAAAGTTACCTATCTTCGTAATTATTTAAGTAAAGGAAAGTAGCTCAACAGTGTCACATGCTATGACCTTATTTTTCCCTTAACATGTTTCAACAAGTCTACTGAATGACGTGACGTACGTAGCTACTGGCGACCACAGAATACCAGCGTTGAAGCTCATTTAACAATGGTTTCAACCCAAGCTGAGTGGTTTACCAATTTGGGCATCACATTATTTCCTGTTTTTTGTCATTTTGTATATTTTTTATTTTATTTTATGATTTGTACAATGTGTATGTCCAAATAAAGAGTTTTTGATTTGATTTGATTTGAATCTTAATAAATACCCTCTGCACGTATGGAACAGGTATGGAGCCAGTCCTGCCCTGAGCGTTCCGGGCCGTCCACCACTGCTCTTCGTCCCGATTGATGACCATCAGCTTCTCACCACGACGGAACGGAAGATCGTCTGCGTCCTGATGATGTATTAAAACAATTATTATGTCATAATAAGACTGCCTTACTTATACGAAACTACACTTTGCTTGGACACATTGGAGTCCACACGTGTGTGTGCCACCTTAAATACACTGTATACCCAAACATACTCCAATCGATCCGGCAAATCTAAAATGTTAATTTTTAGGGACAGTAACTTTGCGTGCTTTCCGAGATTCTTAAGTGATAACACTGCCTATTTCGTGCAGTTCCGTCTGTGTAGGTACCGACCACTCATAATTTTACCACCAAACAGATACTTAATATTGTCGTTCCTGTTTGATAATTGAGCTGTAGCAGCGTTTGGCAAAGCGCGGCCCGTGAATGTTTAGTAAAAGAAGTTGTCAAATATGACAGGTAACATACAAGAAATAGCCTCTCAAATGCAAGCACAGACATTATAATAAAATTTGTGTAAAATCAGTTTTCTATTTACGTAGTTTGTAGTTTTCATTTCTTTTATTCTCTTATGTTTCTAGCTACATAATGTTATCATCATCATCAGCATCTACATAATGTAATCTGAACGATTTCAATTCTGTATCTTTTAAAAAAATTTAATAGCATTTTCATTTTTCTATGGCCTACCAAGAGGTCGCCGACAGCTAGAGTAACAACAGGCACAAGGGACATAACTTTTTCAAATTATTCGGGTAGGAATATCACTCTACACTTAATGGCAAGTGGAATCGAATTCTAAACGCTAAGACGACTAGCACTGTCAGCAAGAATGTGCTGCGCTAGTCGCCCTCACCACGTCGTCCCGAAGTTGCCTTCTCACCCCTTATTTGAGCTTCTTAGCTATTTCTAAGTTTGTTGCGCTTTAGTTATGTAAGAAATGGTTCAACGAGAAAGTCTATTAGCGATGGTAACGACTAGCCTAATTAAGTAATCCATTTGCGCATCTGTCTAACTATTACATTAAAAAAACACTCCTAAGACTCTGATCTGTATTTCTTTTTTCAAATTTTTCTATTTGATCTTTGTATTAGCGCATTGAAACAAACGTGTTATTTAGTTTCATTTTTAAAAATAATTACACTTAATTATGTCTATCGAATTATTTAAGACATAATATATAAGACATAAACAACGTTTTTCCAAATAAGTCATCCCAACGCACCTCATTTTTTTAAATTAAGTCTTCGATTTAAAAAAAAACACTGATAATCAACCAATAACATGAAAGTGAATCAATAAAAAAAAAGTAATAAAAATAGCTTTCGTTTAAAATAAAATTAAAAAGAGAACATGTTTTTTTTAAAGTCTCTTATCTTTGATTAACACTGGAACAAGGAACACCTATAAAACTCCAGACTAAACAATTACTCGTCGATTTCGTAAACAAATATTTTTTTATAAAACTAACGTTTAGGATCTAAGCTAAATATTCGTATGAAATTTACGTTGGTATGTAGTAAAGTCGCTTCTCGACGAATGTACGCTTAATTAACCTTTAATCGGGCACAGGGACCATTCTCCCACCTTCTAAAAATATTTTTGAAATGGCAACTTTACAGGTATTTTTTACACAAAACAAAATCAAAGTATCAATAATTTATATATGATTTTATATACACTGATATCCAACCCAAAAAATACATTCATAAGTCATGAAAAACAGATTTTTAGTTCCGCCCGATTAAACACTTCACAAACATTTAATACGATTCATATACAATACAAGGATTTAATTTGTAGGATGATATACATATATATTACATGCAAATTATAGAAAAGAAAGCCTACTTTCCAGCATGGAAAAAAGACAGGAGCATTTCCTTTCATGTTTGTTCTTCAATATTAAAGCTATATGTTGAATCTATATTAATATTATTATAAATGTGAAAGTAACCCTTTTTATATGTCTTTCTGTACTAGCGAACTCCACAAAAGGATAAACGCTAATACCAAATTTCATTAAATTCGGGTCAACAGACAGTCAGACAAAGTTATTTTCACATTTATAATATTACTATAGATTACTTACTAGCTGAGCCTACGGTTTTATCCGCGCGAAATTTATAATAATCTGTTAACATATACCGACAGTCATCATTTCATCCCTTTTACGCGTATCCGTAATAATTTAGATGTCGACCAATGATATCGCTTCATTTCAAGGTCACGGCTGGTTCTATCGTTACACGTCTTGCTATTGGATTAAACTAAATACAATGTCATTTGATATCACGTTTGTTCACTTGATAATTTCTCTTATTTATTACCTATTATAAATGTAAATAAATATAGATTTAAATTTGTTAACATTCCTTGAAAAGTAGAATAAGAAATTCAATATCATTTAATAGTTTGATTATTTTGAAATGATGAAAACTTACCTACCGACATTAATAAAAAAAAGCAAAATTCGAATTGTTAAAATTAAATGGGCCTATAATATGTGATATTTAGACTTACAAAAAAAAAACAGCTCCAAATCTAGCATTCCTAGAAGCAAACAACAGACTCATCTAGCTATTTTTATAAAAAAAACCAACGATTTATGATTTAGTCATCGAGACATCGCCCAGTTTAATCGTTAAGGGAATCTATTTCTGTAAAAACATTCCGGATCGCTTCCGCCATGCCGAAAACTGGGACAGTGGAGATAGACAGAAAATATTGGGTCGCGATTTTGGGTCACTCACCTACTGGCTTTATTCTCGAAATTAATTCATAAAGTAAATAATATTAATCTTGTCTTGACATACTATTAAACTCAAACTCAAATAACTTTATTCAATATAGAAGCATTACACTTTCTTATTGATGGTCAATTGAAACACTACCATCGGTTCGGAAAAGAAAACACCCTGACCTGAGAAGAACCGGCGAAAGAAACTCAGCGGGTTATTTTTTTTTGTTTGTCTCATATATTATTTAAACAATTTAATATGAGATGAAATAGCCAGGAGGCGATCGTTTCATTCCCAAGGTGTGCTATCGATCATAAACTCATTAATTGTATAGTAACCTTTTGCACACAAGAGTTCCTTAATCATTTTTTTTTAAATTTGGCAACAGAGGCATTTTGATTAAACCGCTTCCCGCTGTTTGTCACTATGTATGCTTAGATCTTTAAAATTACGCAACAGATTTTGATGTGGTATTTTTTAATATATAGAGTGATTCGAGAGGAAGGATTTTGTATATAAATAATACATAGACAATATAGTTAAGAAATACTGATCATTTTAGAAGAATCTAATGTGATGTCTTGAATAAACAAATTCTGTCGTATATTTAGTATGAGCATTGCACCCCTGAAATGTCGGTATAAAATCTCAAAAAATAATTCATAGGAAATCGCAAAAAACATTACTCGTATAAAATGGTTAGCAACTGTACCGAAAGAGACTGATGGAGCAGATTTTATCATTCACAGACTTTACAGTTTTGGTTATTTTTTATTTTAATTCAACTTTCAATTTTTTTTTTGTTTGTCATGTAGTTGACAATAATTTTCAAGGCCTCTGGTTTCACATATATCACAAAAATCATGTGTCAAAATGTAAACCATAAAGAGTTAATATTCACTTTACTGTATGAAAAGTTAAAATTCAAATCCTCCTTGTTTTTTAATATCATAAATATTAATGTAATTTTTTTGATCTGGCAACATTGATAGCTGTAGGTATAAAGTTACTCACACTGCCATCAAAATCGAATTTTGCGATCACCACCTCGAGTACGTGGTACAAATGTGGTGGTGCCGTCGGCGCCGCCTGAGCGGTCGCCTGCGGCAGCGGCCGGACCAGCGGCGTCGTGTCCAAGTAGTGCAGTCTGTAAAAGGCCAGCAGCGCAGGCATGTCCGCAAACAGCTGATTCCCAATCCTAAACCTCGTGGTACCGTCCGCGGATATGACGCGGTTGATTATGTAGTGCGACACGCGATCATCTTCCCTGTAAGCATTTAAGGATATTCTTTAATTCATTTGAAATTTGACCCACAGGAACCCCAAAAATCTGATTTATATATTTCGAACTTTATAAACTAAAACTTCCATTTATATTTTCATCCCCATTTCGTCTTACGGGATGAACTTGGAGAAATCCTTTCTGAGTTTGATAAGGAATCTAACTAGAATCATCGTGGAATTATTTGCTTCATATATCAGTGAATATTATAAAATATTACTAATCATGTTTCTGATTAGTAATATTTTATAATATTCACTGATATATAACTTAAAAAGGACTATAAGCCAACTGCACAAGACATAGTACTATACTATGCCTTGTACTAAAGTATCTTTTCCTTAACGCATATAATAGGCTATTTGACTGGTTTTTAAAACACATTTTATACTATTTAGTAGAAGTTAAGGAACCCAGTAAATGTTGTGTTTTATATTTCTAGTGCATATTTGCCGAAAAATATCATATTCAAAATTCCATATTTAAATAGCGCGCAAAAATGCTACTTTGTCCAAGTACCATTTTTGCGCGCATGCACATACGGCGCTGCAATTGGGTCGGTGACGTCTCTTTCCTGTATTTTAATCTGTGGTACATATATGTAGTAGAAAAAGTTTACAAGAAAGTGAGTTCATCATAAGCCCGGCCAATCAGGAGCGTTTTGTGCCACTGACAATTGTCACGTGCATTTTTATTTTTTTTAATAAATTAATTATTATTTTCAACTTTCGTTAGTAAATAACCATTTTTAAACTCATAATATACACTGATTACAATAATTCACAATTTATTTTTCGCATTGTCCAATAGCCTATTCAACTGGGGCGATCCGACAGAATATTTGTTAAGGTAGGAAACCATAATTACATCGAAAATTATCCTCAATCAAAAATCTTTAAAAAGATCGATTTGATCAAAGGACCTCGGGATTTGCAGAATTATTAGCTAGACAACGAGACCGTCGAAGATATTAATAAACGTATATTCACCTGTCATGCATATGCAAACCACAAGAACGTCTCAAGAATATTGTTTTTTAATATTTATTTAACGTTAGTAAGAACATAATCCTTTTAATACCCAGAAACAAAGGTATTCTTTAAAACAAATTAAGCTGTTTGAATTTTGTTGAATAATTCAGTTGAAATAGCTTCTTCATTAGAAATTATAAAATATTACGTACAAATAAGGCAGAATACAATAATATCCAGATATTACATTAAAAAAAAAAGTTAACGTTCTTGTTTTGACGTTTCCAATAATTTCAACACATACCTGACACACAAAACGTAATCCCCATGAATAGTTTTGGAATCCCTGACGAGGAAGACTCCGCTTTCAGTCTCATTGAGTAGCAGCTTTGTGGCCTCCGCACGAGACAGCCCGCCAAAGTACCAGCTGAAATCATTATTTCAATATTATCGCACTGTTCTGTAGTCGGTACCATTGCGCACGTACGTAAGTACGTGTACATGACTAGTTTTTTTTTTAGATTTTTAGACCGCGGATTCGCTTACGTTTTAGATTGTTGGTTGTCGTGTGTTAGGCAAAAAAGTAGCCTTCTTGGGGTTGCAAGTTTGCTTCATACCAAATTTCATCGAATTTGGTTAAACGGTTTGGTCACGAAAGAGCGAAAAACAGACAGACAGAGTTACTTTCACATTTATAATATTAATATAGTTTAGAAAACAATACTGAGTGTATTGTTTTCTAAACTATATTAATACACTAAAGAGGGTTCTAAACAAAAAATATATATATTTTTACACTTAACACATTCTTGAACTCTTCAATTTTCCATAATTCCTTGGGTCATAAAACTATAAAACCCTCCTCCCACCAAGCGTGACGTCAATGCGATGAAACAAAACCACAATAAATAAATAAAAGTATATCAAGTGACAAAAAAGTATTCATTAAAATTTCTAGTAAAAATAGAAAATACAGAATATATTATAATATGATATGGTCGTCCGCTAAGTTATCTGTCCCGAAGTATATCCTGCTTTGACGGACCGTTGAAAGCTCGGTCGGTTGGGTCATTTCTTTCATTAAATAATCTCGACGCGCGCGCCTATCAATTTGCTTCGAACTGCGTCGTACTAGCTACAGCCGCGGTTTCATTCATATTAAAATTTCTACTAAATAAACAAAAGTCAGAGTAACAAACTCCAAATATAGTATCAGTCATACTACCTCATAGACTTAGTATTAATCATATTCAATTTTAATGTCTCATGTCTTATGTCTAAGTCTGTCTGTCTGTCTGTCTATCTTATCTCTAAGTTCCTTTTGATGTTTTTCTGTTTGTGTAATATGTTTGTTTTTTTTTTTAGTATAAGGGCTTTTTAGTTTTAGTTTTTGTTCTTATAATTTCATTTATTTATTTTCGTGTGCACGCTTGCGTTTATGTTTACCCAATAGTCAGGGGCCATCTGAAAATCAGTGCTGTGCATTAGCACAGCTTATACTGAGATGAACCCCTTGCTACCTACACTGTGTTCTTTAAATTAAATTTTTTTTTCCTGTATAATCTATGTAATGTATGTGTATAGCAAAATAAATGGTTTAAAAGGTTTTACTCCCATATATCTTATATATGTACATCTAGGTAATGAAATTTACACTGTACCTATCTCTATTACTAACAGAATAATAATTTTAAAATTCTGTACTTTACTGTATTCTGTATATTTAATATAAGTGTGTTAAAAAAAATGAACTATTCACTAACAATGTTTGTTAACATAATTAAAAGCTATAATAAAAATGTCCTTATAATTTATCTTATATAAGAGTGTGGAATTTGTGTGGTTGGATGCCTTTATTTCAACAACCACAAGTATGAAAAATATTGCATTAGATAGTCCATTAATTGTGGAAGGATAAGGTATTAACTTAAGCTATTATTTTAAGATTTAAAGGTGTAATCATAAACTAAGGGAACATACTATTGTATGTTACAATTATATAGAATATAAAATTCTGTTCTTTTGAGAAGGCTTTGAACATATAAAATACTTCTAAAATATACCATTTGATTTTTACCGCATGAAATAATTTACAAATGAATTCCGGCACTGTCAGAAGTATAACTCATCTCAAAAACATCAATACATTGTCAACTGAGACTTCTAAGATTAGATTACTATATTGTCCACTGGTAAGTTTGACATTAGCTCACGAACATTTCAGTTCCAAATACAGCAATATATATAGTGCCTATATTTGCTGACTGATAAAGTACATGAATTGTACTAAAATGTTTGAGTCATTTATTAATATTACTAAAAGTAAACTGTTATTTGTTAGGATTATTTATGACTGTTTATTTAAGCTCGCTGTTAACCTGTCTTAGTAAACTAGAGCAGCCATAAAACTTTACAGTGCACTGTTTTTGACATAAATATACTGAACTGAATTAGGTCTGCTATTAAAAAGCATTAACTTAGCAAGTTAATGCTTTTTAAAACTATATAATAATTATTATTTTTAATTAAGAGTTACTTTATAACTTAGTAGGTTATTTCAATTATTTATCTTAGAAAAATATGTATCTGACAAATTGGTATGGTGCCTAACCATACAAATGAAAAATCTATTTTTAAATATTGCATCTTAAGACACCCACTCATGGGCATATAAGACCAGCCAGGCAAAGCAAATCAATCTGACAAACTATACCATTATTTGATTAATAAATTTACTTGAAAAAAATGGGATATATTATTCAATATTGAAAAACCATAACCTATACTTACAACTATAGGCTATAAACTCACTAGAGAAAAAAAAAACACTGACATTATGTCATTGGTCCACGTCTTGATAAATCTAGAATATATAATGTATTAATGAAAAATTATACTATATAAATACTGGTATCAGAACTGTGGAAGTGAAATTAAAGTTTAAATTAAAGATATACATTGTATTTAGACGGAATAGTATTGTTTTATTAATAATACAATAATATTTGCTGTACCTAATACAGCAGAGCTATTATTGTGGAATATGTTAATCTATGCCTTGTTTATCTTTATTACATCTTATTAAGTCTGATAGTTAATATACATATATAAATAAACTTTATAAATAAGATAAGTACCATATTAAAAGAAAGCAACAGCTGTAATATCCCACAGCTAGGCTGGCCTATTCCACCTTTTGTGGAAAAGGTTTGGAGCCTACTCCATCCATACCTGTTTGGCACAATTAAAAAGCCATTAAACTGAGAATTGAATTTAAACTCATACTTTTTTTAAACCAATTAACAACTTAACCTTATTTCTAATGGATATAAGAATTATTATATAAGGAATACAGTAGGCAAGAATGTTAAGCAACCCAAGTTTGATGTACATTACACTCTGGAATAGGTAAACTGCGTTACAGCAGGAGCACATTTCTTATTTTCATTGTTAGTAACTATTGAATATATGTAATTTTCCATCATTTCGGTAAGTAATATCTATTAGACTAAATCAGCTATCACATCTATATAAAGTTACAATAGATATATTAATGAACATACATTACTTATTATACTTATACTAAATTTTGATTCTTGTTTTTGAAACTTGTGATAGATATACAGAAATATATCCCTTAACTTACTAAGGATTAGGTGCAAATTCATCATTTTTATGTGCTGGTTATATGAGTACAACTTATACTATGATTAAGAAAATGCATGTTCATTTATTTTTTTCTCTAATCAAAGAAGACAAGTACTTATAGCCAAAACAAAAAAGTATATCATCGAAAATTTTTAAAGCTAGCATTATTTTTAATAGCTTCAATATTCTTATCAATATCTTACATCTCACATCATAATCTCTAAACTAAACCAGTAGATGGACCAAAAATATTGCTATTTCTCTTATAGTCATTAAGTGAACAGGACTCTAAACAGGAATCTAGTACAGTCAAAGTTTGATGTAAACAACAAAATTGCACACAGAATATTAGGATTGTCAAGACATCTATACATATAATAAAATTGAAGTGTCGGTTTGTAATATTAAAATAGTACTTTTTTACTTAATGCATTTTTTACAATTTTGTCAGTGTCTGTTTGTTCCAGCTAATCTCTGGAACGGATGGACCAATTTTGACAGGACTTTCACTGGCAGATAACTTATATAATAGGGAGTAACTTAGGCTACAATAATATTTTTTTTGTCAAATTCAAACGCATACAAGGTTGCGGGCTCCGCTAGTGAAATCATAAATTTGGCTTTAAAAACCACTACATATAAAATATGTCTATATTTCAGGACAAATTGTTTGACCTAGATGTAAGTAGCATAGCTTTTGTTCCATAAGACCTCAACCTGGCAAATTAATCTGCTATATTATATTTGTTTTCCTTTAGTATGTTATTTCATTTTTGATGAGATTTTTGTACCATTTATTCTTAAGTAATCAATTAAATTAATATTTCTATTTATATATATCAGTTGTAATGCATATAAAAATTGTACATATAAACACGTAAAAATATTAAATCAAGTTTTATTTATATCTAATAAACATAATTGAATTAATATGTGTATAGTTTTTATGAATGTTATCTCAAATATATTATTAAAAAATACAATTATTTTATTTATTTTCATTTCACACAAACTGTTGTTGTACTTAATATATAAATATGCTTTTAACATTTTGTAATAATCCATAAATATTAGATAAATATAACTATGGATCACTTGTTCTTATAAGATAAGTGGCGTTCAATATTTACCTGGTCATGTCATTCTGGTCAAACGATACCCCGATCGTAGGGTTCGCCATCCCGCCGTATTATCACACAGTACTAATCACGATACACCATCACGAAAACACCGGAAGTAAAGTTAAGTTCATTACACTGTCGATATCACCGATTGCGGACTCATACATTCAATTTACAATAACCGACAAAGTTCCCTTAAATTCCTCCCACAATCAAACAACACTCCAGCGGCCGCTACTAGAAATAATTGCAATTTGTTGACATGTATTCTTTGGTATTGGTAATGTTATTCACCAAGTTATATTCACATCGAAACACATGTTTTTACAATCGTTGTGCACTGATACCGAGTCACTACACACACGCACACTTTTCTAACTAACTTTTGACTTCGATATGCGAAATAAATCTATAATTAGATCATATTATAAATAATGTTCCACGGGTCACACACGCGAAGTTTTAGACTATAGGGCGTAGACAAAATATGAGTTTTTTTTATTTTGACGCATAATATTTTCCTAATGGAGTTTGTTTGTGGTCATTAAAAATCTATGGATTATGAAATATATAATAGGCTTCTAAAAATGTATTAATTACAAATATACAATTATTTTGTTTTAAATAAAATCGGAGTGCATCGGTAAAATATCATATCTATTGCACGTGAAAGACATTTTTTTGGTTTTCTTTAAAAATGTTGTAATCATGATATACTCATGGAAACGTAATAAAAAAAATATATATATATGCAGGCGTCATAATATGTTTTATTTTAAAAAAATGTTACTTATAGTATTTAAATATATTGTCATAAATTTATTTTAGTAGGGCAAGACAGCTTTCATTACACATCACCTTCGAAATTTTAGTCTATGGTATGTGTCCATTGTTTTTCTACAATGTTATTTTTCTGACTGCTGCTGGTGGACGAAAATTTTATCTCGCTGCGTCGAGTGTGGGTTTGTGCTAGTGTTCGTGTTCGATACAGTGATTTATTTGAAATAGATCACGAAGATGTCGTCACCGAGCGCTGGGAAACGTCGGATGGACACGGACGTCATAAAACTGTATCCTTTGTTATCTTCCATACAAAGCAGTCACTGCGTTGGGCCTCCATGTAAATAAGTAGGTAGCTGAAGGGCCATCAGCTGATTGTCACGATTCAATACAAAATCGATATAGGCTATTTGTGTATTAACGTTAAACTGAATAGACGTTACCGTTATCCATTAAAATCATTTACGATACTTATATTTTTATTTTAGAAATATGTTTTGAAGGGCTTATCATCTATGGCGCTTTGTGTGGGTCCATAAGTCTATATATGTGTATAGCAGGTAGATAAAGTACGATACGTTAGCGAACGGTGTTCTTCCGTGTATTTAGATTGTAATATTTCGTAATATGTATGTAGGCCACGGTCTCGATTGCGCATTTTTTTCACTATTGCTATTAACTTTAATAGACTATACGTTAATTTTTACAAGAAAATAAACAATCGATATGGTATAATAATCAATAGCTATCTTTTCTTGTTTTTTTTTTAAAATACTACGATGCATAGATTAATTATGATAATTGTTCTATTGTTTATGTATTTGTGACGTCATGTCGACAGAAAAAAATACGACAATTACGTGAAATAAATATTCAATTTGTAGGAGACAAAATAAAGTTCATGGTGGTTTTGGTATCCTGCCAAATACTAGTATCTTCACAAGACACAAATAGCTAAGCATCATAATTCAAATAATAGATAAACAAATGTTATAAAATTAATTCCTTGTCTATACTACCATATATATTCATCAAGAATTAGTTAATTCTAAAATTTTTTAATATTTGTTTTGATTAAGAAAACACTTAAACATGAATAAAAGCATTCTTAATTCGAAAAAAGAAAATTAAACCTATTTTATAACTCAAATAATATGATTACTCCGGTAGTTAGATAATTCTAAAATCTAGACAACCATTGTATATTTGCATGACTCATATATATATTTGTATAGGAAGTGTGAAAATATATTATTTGCACTTAAATAGTTTAATACATGTAGATAATCAGACTTGCCTTTCAAATACCTAGATTGATATTATTTTCTCTTTATGTACTTTCTACATATATAGCAATTTTATTACATACAAACATTAGAGATTCTGTTGAGTTGTTAAATTAAAGTAGAAGAAATTCACATATAATCTTTGCTTTCTTATGCATGGGAATAAAAGATATAGCAATATTCTTTATAATCATTACCTGATTTGACATCTGTTAAATTAGTTTAGCTACCACCACCAAAGGTTTAATAATATAACCTATATGTCGAATTCTATAATCCTTTGTTTATAACAACAAAATAAATAAGGTTTAAAAATATATACAAAAATGACAAAGGTTTTCAATTGTGATGTCAATGGGAGAAATGCAGTCAACATTTATATCTCCATGCTTTGTACATTATTTTATTTTATTTTTTAAATATTAATTAATAAAAGAGCTAGGATTGGTTAGAACACTAGTTCTTTCAATCATTCTTTAAGAAGGACTACTTTCTTGATGTATGATTGTGAATTCAAACCCAGGTAAACATTGATTACGGCCTGGCGTTGAAGGAAAACATCCCGAGCAAACCTACATGTGTGTAATTTCATAGACATTCCGCCACATGTGTATTCCACAAACCTGCAGGACAGTGTGGTGGAATATGTTCCAAACCTTCCCCTCTAAGGGAGAGGAGGCTTTAGCCAAGCAGTGGGAAATTGACAGGCTGTTGATTTTAATTTGTGACTAGATGAAATCTCTTTGTTTTAAGTCTCGTGTATAAATATTTCCGAATTTAAAATGTCTGTGATATATGCAGTTAGCTAAAACATTTCAATACCTTTTATAGAATTAGTAGTAGAACTTTTAAAGGTTTTTTTTATTATTTCATATTTGTGTTTTATGATTGCAAGTTGTACTCTAGTACTCTTCTAAGTATTTTTAATAGGCTATGTAATTTCCCACAGTTTGTCAAATCATCGTAGATAAGACAACTTATCGTAACTCATATTGATATTATTACATTTAAATTATATCTAAACAAATGAATGTATGTTGTTTTTTGTGCGTGTTTGCTGTCTTTTTATTATTATGATTGATTTTATTTTCGAGTCATGTTCAATTTTATATTTATAATATGTAAAAGATTTTCATGTACTTATTTGCCCTAGCTAATATTATAATGCGAAGTGAGTTTGTTTATGTTGTTTGTTGTTTTGTTAAGCTTTTAGGTCATCACTACTCAAATGATTTTTAGGAAATTTTCCACCCAGATTATATAAATTGTGAGGGATTAAAAGGAGTACTTCTGTAGTATATCTATAATGCAGCTAATTGACATCTGATCGATTTTACACTTTTGATTGTATATTAATAAGAAAAAGTTTCTCTATCCATATATAAATGCGATTTTTTGATATCTTGATTAGTTTTGGATATAATTTTATGATCTTTTCGTCAATAAGTGACATATGTATATTTACATTTTTATCGCCTTTTTTGCTCATAGCTCATTATTGAATTTAGGTACATAACGGCATTATAGATATATCACAGCAGAATAGTCTACCTAACTCCTGAACAGCCCCATTGAGAGGGTCCACTAGTTTTGAATATTATTACTATTGATAAAATATATGAATATGCTTGGTGTTAGGGCTTTATGCAAGGCCTTCTGTGTAGGTACCATGCACTCAATACATGTTGTACTGCTTTGAAGGGTGATTGAGCCAGTGTTACTACAAGCATATGGGATATAACATCTTAGTTCCCAAACTTTACGGCGCATTGGCGATACAAGAGAGATCTAAGGGCGGTAGTGACAAATGACCGTCTGTGATATCTTATTGTTATTTTGTTATAATGAATTCCTTACATTAATGATATCAGTATCGAAAGTAAACATGAGGTAACGATACTCGGGGGTCTGAATGAGTTCTGCGTGAAATTCTTCGGACCTCCCGGCAGTGAGTATAATTTAAATATCTTGTTTTATTTTAATATATAATTTCAGCTTAATGGGCTATTTGACAATGCGAAAAATAAATTGTGAATTATTGTAATCAATGTATATTATGAGTTTAAAATGGTTATTTATTAACGAAGATTGAAAATAATACATAATTTATTCAAAAATCCATAAATAAAAATGTATTTTTTCAAACGTTTGACTCATGACACAAAACGCTCCTGATGGGCCGGACTTATGATGAAATCACTTTCTTATAAACTTTGCTTTTCTACTATGTGTACCACAGATTAAAATACAGGAAAGTGACGTCACCGACCCCATTGCAGCGCCATATTGTCCAAGTAGCGTTTTTGCGCGCTATTTAGTATGGAATTTTTAAAATGATATTTTTCGGCAAATATGTACTAGAAATAAAAATTAACAACTATTACTGGGTTCCTTAACTCCACTAAATAATATAAAACGGATTTTAAAAACAAGTCAAATAGCCTATTATAATTTTATAAGCTTAACATATTTATATTAAATAAAGATCAATTTACACGGGCAATTTTTTGAGTGATTTTTTGATGGGCAACACTGTACAACGACTTTTATAGTTTGGAGTGATTAGTGGAGCAATCAACAGCAATGTCTATAGATTATGACAATTGTTTTGGCATTATTGCTTCTAATTGCTCCATATGTTTGATATTGCTCTGTGTTATCGACCATGGTCATGGAGATTTAAGTCAATTTTATATTTCTATCTCTCTTGCACTTATTTTAACTCTGTCTCGTTTCGAGAGAGCGAGCTGTGCTAGGGCGATAGTTTTTGGATTATCGTTTTCAAATTTCTCGTGTATGTAACTAATACCTAGTTTATTGGAGTACTATGTCGCTTCACACCGGCCTTTTTAAAAAATGCTCGACATTTTGTCTTGTCAGAATTGCCCAGAATTATTTATAAATGAACAATTTTCATTGCCCGTGTAAACGCAGCTTTATGTTATATATGTGAAATTGTGTTTCTTGCGATATCAAGGCTTAACTACTTAACTAATCACGAAATTCAGGATACTCTCTCAGGGGTATAGAGGATATAGAGTACCTAACACTAGAACTACCTTTGAGAATCCTGAAGAATTTATTTCTCTATAAAAGTCAACTGATTCTGTCCCTGTGCTTGTTATAATCTATATAGCCTTATATTTATGGAAAAAAAATATTTGTCATTTTATATTTGTAAATGTATTTTATTATGAATCGATTATTTCTCTTCAACTCTCGCGGTCAGGGTTGATGTTATTTATGGTTCATGGTGTCAGACTATATATTTGTGTTTTATTTGGCTTCAGATCCAACCGAGATTAAGGGATGACCTAATCGTTTCAAAATATCTTATGCAACTAAGGGCCAATTCTACTAATATATAACCATACATTCCTGATCTAATTTCACCTAAACCTGAAAGAATAGATGTTATTGTTAATATAATTAAATTAATTGCCATAAATTGTCAATCATAGAAGAATTGCCCCCAGTCTGATGTCTATATTAACTATTCCGCGTGGTTTTATTCGTGGTAGTCCATAATGATCCTAGCGGGTCATGGTGATGTTAAATATACTATAACCCTCCAATTATCTACTGGTTGATCTAATGGCTAGTTTCATATTGATAGCAGACTCCGAGGTCCTGGATTAAGCAACCCAAGTGAATCATTAAAATGTATTGGATTGTTCCATTATTTGTAGTGGTCATTGCCCAGAGTTTAGAAGTTGGAAGTGTATAGACTCCCTTGCCTCTGAAAGCACTTAAAGCTGTTGGTACGTCACCTGAAATCTTTTCGTATCGAATTACAAAAATGACAGAACAGAGATGACCATAGTGTTTACAAACACACTTGAGCTAGTAAGACCAGCCAAGTACGTAGTACATATTATGGTATAATGTGTTCTGCATACTTAGTCTCCCTAGGGACTAATTGTCCAATGAGGCCGATTATTAAAAAGAGAGGAAAGATGAATTTATTTGTTAACCAACTTCAAAAAAAGGAGGAGAATATCAATACGGTATTTTTATCTTAGATCTCTATCATTCAATTCTTTAATTATTATTTTGTTTGGGATCATACTGTAAGCATACATTGATCATATGAGTTTGATCCTATACAAATAAAAAAAAACATATTTATTTATAATCTATAAACAGAACCGATTTTATTACTTCCTTCCATCATTACAAAATAACCTTGTTCAGAAGTGAAATAGACAATGTTTTAAATCAGGTAATAAAAGCCACAAATTGCACACGGATGAAGCCGCAGGTTCAACTATTGAAAGTGTCGAACAACTTAAATAGGCTATTTGACTGGTTAATAAAATCCATTTTATATTACTTAGTAGAGGTTAAGGAACCCAGTAAAAGTAGATATTATTTATTTCTAGTACATATTTGCCGAAAAATATCATATTAAAAATTTCATATTTAAATAACGCGCGAAAACGCTACTTGGACAGTATGGCGCTGCAATGGGGTCGGTGACGTCACTTTGCTGTATTTTAATATGTGGTACATATAGTAGAAAAGCAAGGTTTACAACAAAGTGACTTCATCATAAGCCCGGCCAATCAGGAGCGTTTTGTGTCACGTGACAAACGTTTGAAAAAATGCATTTTTATTTATTGATTTTTTTATAAATTAATTATTATTTTCAAGTTTCGTTAGTAAATAACCATTTTTAAACTCATAATATACACCGATTACAGTAACTCACAATAAATTTTTGCATTGTCTAATAGCCTATTCGACCACATAGTGATAGAGCTTAGTGTGTTTCTCTGGTCATCTTACACCGAGTATGCGTTGAATTTTTTGACAATTTTAATGTTTTAACTACCTACATATAATTAGATTCATTTCGTGAATTTCGTTTAAACGATTTCTTTAGTACTATTTATGATGATAATTAAATTATTATTAACCTTTTAACCCTTATCGTAGTAGTTATCATAATTTCATTTGCAATTACAATATAAAGAAAATTATTACGCAATAAGTTTAGCAATTGGATGTACTCTATGGTCTATATATGCTTTTTTTTTCGTCATACCTACGGATAGTTTTATTTTTTTATCACACGAAGGTATTAACTATTGTGCATTCTTTTGATAAAAAGTTAAAATGTCACAACACTAGTCTAATCTATAATTAATTATTTAATTTAGTAAAATAAATCGTACTAGAAAATATTTAAAAAAAATGTATTATTTTTATACTGTTTTTTCTTTTTTAAATATTATTTAGTACTCTTTATTTTTGTACACTAATTACAATGTATATAAAAAAATATACTAGGAAACTAATAATCTAAAACAAATATTGAAAATCAAACAATACATATATACCTTATAAATATCGCCGACATTATTAGTAACGAATCCATAATAAGTACCATAGATTATTCAAGATCTTAACTTTTTATATGTCAATCCAATGTCAAAGCTGTTTATTTGTTTCTATGCTCAATTCAAAGTATCATTAGTTGATGACGTCACCCATGACGAACAAAAAGCAATTCAATGACAGACCGGTACCGCTGTGGTATGGCAGCGCTCCTTGCTATGACGTTTTTTAAAGGAAACCGTACTCGCTCCTCGTACCTTATTGGTGATTTTGACATACAAAATAATATTCGTACTAATTCCGTAACCTAAGACTAATATTCAGATAGAACGGTAGTTACAGAAGAATATTAAAACGTTATTAAATCAAATCAATTCAAATCAAAATATTCTTTATTCAAGTTATGATACAGTGTTGAATTAAAGGTAAAGCTAACACCGATTCGGAAAGTAGATTCTGCTGAGAAGAATTGGGGATAAATTAAGTAGATACGATCATTATTTTCCGCCCCGTTTTTTTGTCCAATCCTGGACATAGGCTTATGTTGAGCATGATCTTCGGCTTCGACGCGCTCAGATGGCCCATTTGTTAGGTCAAGGCAAGCAGCGCTGCATTTAAATGTTTTTGATTGGTGTTTATAATCCATCTCTTGCGGTAATAGAAAACATAGTGAGGAAAGCTGCATGTGTCTTATTACAATAAAATTCTGCCCTAATGTATTCACCAATCTGCATAGGAACAGCGTGGTGAAATAAGTCAAACAATAAGGAGGTGGCCAGCAATGGGACATTTACAGGCAGTTTCTTTACTTTTTCGGTTTTTATTATCTTACTATCATTCTATTTTTTGTAATCCTCACTTCATTTTGTCTGATAACGTCTTGCAGGTCTACCTAGAGTCGATCTCTAAACAAATCGTTTCTCCTATTTGGTCCATTTCCTTGTCAGCTTTCTAGATCTTTGGGTATTGTTGTTTGCGCTGGTTTCCTTACGAAAGGACCCATTACTGGTGCGATCCTGCAAAACTGCAATCATAACCCATACAGTCAATCAAATCAAATCAAATCAAATCAAAGTATACTTTATTCAAGTGGGCTTTTACAAGCACTTTTGAATCGTCATTTAACAATTAAGTGAAGCTACCACCGGTTCGGAAAGTAGATTCTACCGAGAAGAACCGGCAAGAAACTCAGTAGTTACTCTTTTTTAACATTTAAAAAATACAACGTCATGTTAATTAAATACAAAATCTTGTATCGAATAATACGCCTTTTTCATCAATGTATTTTTTATAAACGATTTGAATTTACGAGACGGCAAAGTTAAAAATGTCTGTGGAATTTTATTATAGAAATTGATACCTTGCCCCAAGAAAGATTTATTGACTTTGCGGAGTCGGAAACTTGGCGTTATAAGCCTATCCTTACTTCTAGTGCATATACAATGATTATCACTGATTTTTATCAATGTTACTGTGAATATACATGATATTGTTGTAAATATATTGCGACGCAACAGTGAGTATTCCTACTCTGTTAAAAACATCCCGAAGAGAGTCTCTAGCTCCAAGATTATAAATAAACCGAATTGCTCTCTTTTGTAAAATAAAGACAGATTCAATGTCTGCAGCGTTACCCCAAAGTAATATGCCATATGACATAATACTGTGAAAATAACCAAAATAAACTAAACGAGCGGTATCAATATCAGTTAGTTGTCTAACTTTTCTAACCGCGTATGCTGCGGAGCTGAGTCTCCCTGTTAGGGACGACAAATGGGGACTCATCTGAAGTCTGGAATCCAATTCTATTCCCAATAACACGGTAGTATCGGCTACATCAAGCGGGGCACCGCTTAAAGATATATTATAATTTTGCTTTCTTTGGGTAGGGTAAAAACTACACATTTTGTTTTTTGAGTATTCAAAACCAAATTATTTACATTAAACCAATCTTGTATCTGTGATAAGGCACCGTTCACATCGTCATAGTCAGTTTTTTTCCTGTCAACCTTAAAAATCTGTGAAGTATCGTCAGCAAACAATACTATATCACAAATACCTTTAACAAATAAAGGAAGGTCATTTATATATACTAGGAATAGAAAGGAACCCAAAATTGAACCTTGTGGAACACCCATTTTTAGCGTAGATCCAATAGACTTTATTCCATTAATGAAAAATAGCTGACCATTTGCACTAATTAATTAACTATTAAATTTGTAATTGACTTTATGGTTATTTTTTTATTTTTAAATACGAATACCATAATTATATGTGTACAATGAGTGTGTATGGAGATTTTGTTGAATTCTGTAGCAGATTGGACTCAGATTGAACCAGTAAGATCCAGTCTCAGCTCTTGGCTAAAGTGTGGCTTTCACATTATATACCCTACATAAATAGAAGATCAGTATCTCTTTTGGGAAAAATTCAGTTTTAAATTTAGAGTCGTACTTTCGTCAACAATATGAATTGATGGAATTAGGTTTGAGAGAAGTTATTAACACGTGTTTTGTTTACAGTGTTTTATTTTTAATTATTCGTTGATCTGGATTGTAACTATTTAAGTGCGTATGTTACAACCGGGCTCTGATTCATGGTGCGTTCGTATCGTATTCCTAAATTCCGCAAAGACGATATTTGTTACTGAATATGAGCCACAAAAAGAGAGGGCTACAATTTGCATTTGCATCTCCTTTTTTTCTTCCTGGAAAAACTTATTACCTGTTTCACAAAAATCAACTCAGCGCACTTAATTTTGAACACCGAGACACCCATTAAATAACCAGTGGTACTATCCATCCTTCTGGTGGCGTAATGGGATCGCATTTGCCTGGTTTCGTGGACACTTGCACCCTCCCAGATATCAATGAAATTAGACAGAAAGAGATTAATAAATACATCATTTGAATACTAATGTCACGGTTTTCGTAATATAGTTAATTTTCAAACAGTAACTAAAGTAATAAAGGTTATCTATGCGTGAATATGCGTTTAAGCTGGGAACTAGATTAGTTTGACAACTTATTCAGCGTCAACATCAACACTAATCCTGCCAAAATAATTGAGCATTCTCAAGGCGCTTAGTGCTCATATTCTATGAACCCGTAGAGTATTGTGAAGTTACCGATACATCCCTCTGATAAATAATCCTTCCTCATACAAATGATATCTATAAAAATATTTAAAACCTTTTCAAAATTAATTTTAAGTAAGCGATTTATCCTCGAACTGCTCAGAACTCGGGCGTAAATAATTCATACTATCAACAGTTATCGTAACGTAATAAGTATTCAATAATAAATCAACTATAATATTACGCTATGTTTATGGATATGACTGAAGCCTTCGATCATGTTGTTAATAATTTTTTTACTACAGAAACTATATTAAATTTATATTTATGTGCGGGTAATGATTAAGACCTTATCAGATCATACATACTAAGGAGACAAGTGACTCAAATCAGTAGTATTTGGTGTGCTATAGGGAAGCGTTCTGGGCCGCATTTATTCTTATTATATGAAAGTAGTAAATGTGATATTTTATATCTGAATGATATATTAATAAGTCATTAAATACTGATGAATGGACTGCAACATCGAATATAAAAAAATGTTGAAATATGCTTAATATAGAAAAACTTTTGAGTTATACAGACACTGTAATTAAACGATTAAAGTACATATATACCTCATGTATGCCCTTCAACTAATTTTCATGGATTTTACTTAAGTTATCAAGATTAATAAATATAGAAATGAGAATAATGACGTGTCATACTCATTTTGTCTCTTAAAGAAATGCTTGACGATAAAACTTCAGTCGTAACCTCAAGTCAACCGAAAGTTAGAGCCTTCAATAGAGATAAATAGAGGCTATTTATTTATTCGAAATGAAAGGCCATTAAAATTAAAAAAAAATCGTTTAATAATGAAGCATCATTTGAAAGGAAACGAATACAAAATATATCCTATCAAAATAAATATGCTAGATCATGAAACAACTGTTACGAATCATCGTGTAATCATAATTGCTGGTGTTATATTGAATAAAACACCACTAGACATTAAGACGCATGGAAATATTCCTCTATTGATAACTAAATAAGGAGATCCTTAATGATAAGACGCCACTCAATTAATGAATTTATAAATGGTAACTTGACAAATGGAAGATTTAGATAAAATAACTTTTGTCGTGGTTATTGTAAACTCAATATTACGCATGATAGTCTTCTGTTCAATGACGTAATCATTATAATGATTATCTGAGATACATTCACGTCCACCTTAGCTTTTATCACTTTTATTTCCGTAACCATTAAACTGAATTCCGGACCAGCCAAATGGAACTAGAAATGGGAAATATGGGACTAAAGTAATACAAGTGTACACTCAACCATTCTCATGTTTCAATGGGAATGTCCAAGGCTACCCGAATGAGTTAAGGACCAACGGCTTATCGTGCTTTCCTTATCACGGGTATCGAAACACTGCCTAACTTGAGATTTGGCTCCTGTGATGATTTGAATTTCTCTTCAACGTTTTTGTTCCAGCCAAACCCCAGACTTGGGTTCTCTGGATTAATAAGCTAGATACTAGATCAATGGGGATGTTGGTCTTTACGAATATTGAGACCAATGCCTATTCAGTGTTAAGATTTTTTTTCTAATGCTAAGTGTTAACATCTCTTTCTAATGGTTTCCAGCTCCATACGAAGGTGGCGTGTGGCGCGTTCGCGTTCACTTGCCCGACCACTACCCATTCAAGTCACCGTCCATCGGCTTTATGAACAAAGTCTACCACCCCAACATCGATGAAGTTTCCGGCACTGTATGTCTGGATGTCATCAACCAAGCTTGGACAGCTCTTTACGGTAAGCTAATGATCATACACACTTGAGTTTATAGCCTTATTTTGTTGTAAGTTTCAGTAAGTTCAACAGATGTACCTGTACCTTAAAAGACAGGGTATTTCTTCTTTATTTCTATTGTATGTGATGATGAAGACATTATGTCATCTTGGTATAAGATTACAAGTGCATGTATATGAGTAATGATAGCAAATAAAATTGTCAATCGATCAAAGACATCACAGATTTAAGCCATAGAAGTTCCATCGCTGTGTTCCAGTTCAAAGTTCGAGTGCTATGTCCCAATGCACAAGCACAAGAGACATAGCATCTTAGCTCCCAAGGTTGGTGCGGCATTGGTGATGCAAGTGTACCGTATCGTATTAATTAAATGTTTAAATAAAATCAGTTTTGTATTGCGTATAATATAAGGACTGGTTAATGCTTATTACAGCTCCACGTCAATGGACGGTATTGGATGCTCCTGTACAAAAGTTAGTTTTATATAAAAAAAATGTATACTGTATGGCGATACGCATATATAACAATATTCCCGACCACTTAAAGGATTTACCATTTACTGTGTTTAAAAAAAAGGTATTTGATTTGCTTTTGAATAAATTGTACTATAACGTTAATGAATATTTATGTGACAAAAATTGATGAAAATATTGAAACTATTTGTATTATTATGTAATCCTTATTTTTTTTAATCTAAATTATTTATTCCTTAATTTTATTTTATTATTTTATTTTAATGTGATTGAATTTATGGTAGTCTTGCTTTTGTTAATGTTATATAAATTATTATTTATGGCATGTTTAATATTTTGCACACCGATAAATCGGTAGAATATGAGAATTTATATTAATGAACACCTGTATTGTGTACCATATTCTTGCAAATAAATAAATGAATTATGAATGAATTATTATGAATGGACCACTTCACCAACTCCAACTGTTGGCCTATTTATACATACCGCCTGTATATTTCATTAATAATAGATTGACAGAAATCACTGATCAACTGAGATGGCCCAGTGGTTAGAACGCGTGCATCTTAACCGATGATTTCGTGTTTAAACCCAGGCAAACACCGCTATATATATATGTGCTTAATTTGTGTTTATAATTCATCTCGTGCTCCGCGGTGAAGGAAAAAATCGTGAGGAAACCTGCATGTGTCTAATGTCATCGAAATTCTGCCACATGTTCTTTCCACCAACCCGCATTGCAACAGCGTGGAATATGTTCCAAACCCTCTCCTTAATATTAGAGGAGGCCTTAGCCCAGCTGTGGGAAATTTACGGGCTGTTTCTTTGCTTTTTTTTTTACTTATCAACTTTTGGAATAAACTATGACCTTCATTATGAATTCATGAACAAATGTCGTTCTGAACTTTGACAAGGTTCTTTATCAGAAGTATGGAATAATGATTAAAGTCACCGTAGTTAATTGGAATACTTTTGTTATAATGCAAGTATGTGTACAGTTTTAATCAAAAACTTAGTATTCTACTTTTTTTTTTTTATTTTATTATTTGTTAACATATATACAATAATATTTTCGTTTAAAGGGTGCAAACATAAACTCGAGAAGTTTTCCCGTGCACCCTGCGTCATCGACTCTAATCATTACAAAAGTAAAAATTGATTAAAAAAAAGTACAAAAACTAAACTAAATTATACAGAGAAAATATAATGATAACATTAGTGACATGCAGGTAATATTACAAAACAATGTTCGTAAAATAATGTTATTATTTTTATATTATTTGTATTTTTAATATAAAATTGTTTTAGTTTAATATTTTTGAGTCTTATCTTTTAATGTTTTTTTTTTTTAGAGATTTGTTATAACTAAATATAAAAATATTTAACTAAATAACTTAATATGGCACAGCAAATTATTCCAAATAGTATGGAATATATACCTCTTAGGTTTGTTTATTTCAACTGCATCAATCAATTCGACGCTTTAGCCGAGTTTTCTATTCGAAGCCTTATCGAAGTGCCAATAATTATATATCTAGATCTTTATTTAGATATATATGTCGTACTACAAAATAATTAAAACAAAGTAGTCGATTTTATCATCTTCTTTGTCTCAATAAAGCAATGAAATTCTTTTAAAATCCTTATAAGCTATTGATGTTTATGAGTAGCACTTTTAATTTATTGTTATTTATTCCAGATTTGTCAAATATTTTTGAGTCGTTCCTACCGCAGCTACTGACGTATCCGAACCCCATCGATCCCCTGAATGGTGACGCGGCCGCCATGTACCTCCATAAACCAGAGGAGTACAAAAAGAAGGTCTCGGGTAAGTCTGAGTAAACTTATATGGATTTGCACGTTGTCATTGTGGTCAATGGCTATGTATGCAGAATCGAGATGGCCCATGGTTAGAACGCGTGCATCCCGATGATTGCGAGTTCAAACCCAGGCAAGCACCGCTGATTAATGTGCTTAATTTATCTTTACAATTCATCTCGTGCTCAGCTCAGTGAAGGAAAACATCGTGAGGAAACCTGCATGTGACAAATTTCATAGAAATTCTGCCACATGTGTATTCCACAAACCCGCATTGGAACAGCGTGGTTTTGTCAATTAATTACCAAACATCAGTCTTTTGAGTGCCCGCGTTATGGCTCAAATGGAGAGAGACTTCATATAATTAAATGTCTTGGGTTATAATACATTCGCTTTGAGAATCATGAAGTTCAAAAGAATCGTTATTATATCTTGAAGTGTTATATCCGTCAATATATATATGATTAAAAGCAGAGGTGATCGTTTAGCAGTAGGATGTAGTATGTGAGTAAAATTAAAAGCTAGAATGACTTGTTTTGGGTGTATTATACACTTATCGTTTTCAATTTAATGTATTAGCTTCATAAATTCAGCATATACCACTCACATGTTCCAATTTTGATGATAAATGGTCCCCTACGGGATGACGGACATACGTAGTAAAAACGCGAACAAATAGGGGGCTAGATGGGTAAATAAGGGCAAGTGTCAAGTGTCGCAATGAGCGCGAGTGGTGAGTGTGGCGTGCCCGCAGACTACGTGCGGCGCTTCGCCACGGAGGAGGCGCTACTGGAGAAGGACGCCATCACGGGCGCGGGTGCGGGCGCGCGGGCCAACGGCGCCGCCTCCGACACGGAGTCTTCCATGTCGGAGTTCAGCGACGACGAGGCGCACGACATGGAGTTATAACGAACTGCGCCGCGACGTGCGTGCGTGGCGTGCTAGACCATCCGCCGATTGCATTTCGTTCATCGAAATGGACTCGATCGATACTTGTTTCTCTCCCAGCGTCTGTGTCGCCCTGGCCCGGCTAGTCTCCTCTGTATGTGGTTGTGCGTTGTGTCTCCGTTGCTCGCGATCGGTGTCGATGAAGCTCAGAGTCGAGATCCGTCTGTTAAATGTTTGTAACTTTGTGTGAAAATTTTTAAAGTCTCAAATTTAAAATCTATATACATATTGTGAAGTAAACTGTGATTAACGAAATATCCTTTCAGTTGTAACGGGGCGCCCGATGTAAAAGGTTGTTTTACTACCTCAGACAGTATAATTTAAAAAAAAAAAGAAACCTAAGAGGAGATAATGTTTTCTTAAAATCGTCTTTTTATAAACCTTGGACATATCTTTAGAAATGAGTTTATCGATTGTATTCATTTTTACCTTCTGACATTAGACCGATAAGTTTTAAAACTAAATTTTAGTTGTAATTGAATATCGAGTAACGAGGTAGTAATATAATCTATGGTTTAAAAAAAAACAGCACGTCACAGCAAGTATCCAATCGTACAGTGTAAAGCCAGTTATATATTATATAGTCTGTGTAATGTGTCCGCTGTCAGATCGTTAATTTCATAATTTGTATAATGTATGGACCACAATATGCCAATTTTAGGATTCTAGATCGAAAACTGCTCAGAAAAATGACAGTGGACACAAAATCGCTTTAAATTTCTTCAATGTAAATGTAATTTGTATTCTAAAATTGGTGTGTCAGAAAAGTTTTAACGGTGAAATTGTTTATGGCTTGTCTATGAATTCAGACGTCATTATCCGAGAATAGACAAAAGAATAATGTCAATCAAACCACCCTCCGTAATTCAACGTTCTACCCGACTATTATATAATTATCATATGAAAAAATTTAAAATTAATCATATAATTTGATACTTTCACGTTTAGATTTTTTGATAAATAACAATAATTTAACTAACCTTAGGTAAGATTTTTTGATTATATTATGTAGTAAGCGATGCGTAAAGTTCACTTTAATCGAATATGCTTAAAAAATTATTATTAATGGTCATATAATTATTGTTAGTTCTAAAGGTCGTATGTTAATGTTTTTTAATATATGAATGTGCTGTTTTAAAAGTGTAACTCGACATTGGTTACCATGGCAATGACAGGAATTGTTGATATCACAGAACATCATAGCTTCCAAGGTAAGTTGAGCCTTGGTGATGTGACATTGTCTATGGTCGTTGGTTCAATATAGTTTGGCGCGTAATTCGTTGTACATTGATTCGTCTCTTTGCCAAATTGATATCCAATATAACTCTAAACAAGATAGTAAAGTCGCTTAGTATCTTTCCTAATAATTATTATCTTTAACATTTACATAAGAACTTTTGCACTCTCAGTAACAATATGACGATACACTAATTTTCGTATAACTCGGTTAAATTAAAAAGTCTCACGAATGTTTTATTTTCAATGAAACATTGTGGATATTCGTTTGATATAGATTATAAATTACAAAATTATTAATGTTATAACTATTAAATATCCGTCTTTATATATAAGAATATATTAAACGTTTAAACATAGTCGGGTTTTCTCTTGTTTGTCGACTTGGTTGATGACGTGTGTCTCGTAAGTTACGCTTAGTATTAGCGTTAATATATTAAGAAAGGTGTTCAAATTGATGTTATTATCGATTCGAGTTCGAAATGGGTTCGAGAGGAATACGATCGAAAATTCTTAGTAGGGTCTGTGTAATAAGAATACATTTATAATCTGTGTAATTCGAGAATGTGCATTGTCTATGCTTCGGAGCTAATGTCTCTATGATTCCTGTTTAAGAAACTAAATGCTTATTATAAATAACATCTCGAATTTTATGATAAAAAACTATTGCTAATGAAATATTTTACACTATTTAACATTGTACTGGCAGCACGCGGATGTGAGTGAGCATGGTAGATTTTTGTAAATATCTTTTTAATCTGTCCCCATAGCATAAACCAACTTAAATCGAAAAGCCCGTTGTCGGACTAAAGTCATCACTTTATATCTCATAGGTATTTAATATTATTTTTTTTTATTATTATTATAGTGTTAATTTTTAAATAAACGTGTCAATGTCTATATTCACTGTCCGTCTCCCTCACACGTGACTACCATAGAGTAGTTTATTTTTCGAATGGCAACACTTTGAGATTTGGCAGTGACAGTTATGTCTACAATCAACTGATATTCATCTCGTACTGTGATCCGATGTCCTTACGTCAATAAAGGAATATTTTTCGTAAATTTGTCAATATAGAGGTTGAGAAATAACAATTGTTAATGGTTCTTAGTGTAATTTTTGTTTTAATAGTACTCTGCTTTAGCACAATTTATATTCAATATTCAATGTTGCCTTTTATATTGTTTTGCAAAAAATATCTTTTTTAAATATCACGCCAACAGATGCTAAATCGAAAACTGTTAAAATATAGTACAACATTTTTTTCCGCAACAAAATATGTGCTAGCTACATCACTACGATTAATTCTGTGTGTGAAAAATTGAAGATAATTTTATCAATTTGCAAGTAATTACGAAATCCGTAGAACTGAAATACAATATAACACTGATTATAGCGAAGACTCAAAGCGATTGCATATTTTTTGTTTTTATTACACGCTCGCTTGTTCGCGCAAGTGTGGCCGTCGCTTAAGATAATATCGCGTTCGCTTTTAACTCGGTCACGGTCTTATAGAAGGCAATGATTAATGATATTTTTCTAGCGCATATATTTGCCGGCTTTACCAAATACTTAGCATTTTTTTCTTTTTTTTTTTAAATGTTTGATGACTCGTTAGGCAACAACGCTTTTTTGTCCTGCCGATGAGTTTTGGACATGTTTGTAATGTTCTTTTTGATTTCGTATTTTATCGAATCACCTTAAAATAATCTGGGCTGATATTTCGGTATAAACGATTCTGTAGCCGGGTGTTAAACTAACCAACGGTTTTTCAGTGAAAAATAATCCATCTTTTGTCAGTTCATGTCATTTAATTTTTTTTATTAATACGGCATAAACTTAATGTCACTAACACCAAAAGGGCATATGTTATATAGATCAGTCAATAGATTTTCCCTGTTTCCATACTGATAGTCAAAATTAAAGTATATTGTTCATTGGTCCTTTTAGCACCAAGCTATGATTAATAGGAATGAACCCATATATTATCTGTCAAGAAGAACATTACAAGAACGAATATGACACAGATCTCTAAATATGACATTTTGCGATCCTAAAAGTGTTGCAATAGTCTTAATAGGTAAGTCTAGGTTACGTATAGAATATAACATGAAAAAAAAAATTATATTAATAATATAGACATATATGTATCTTCGAAATGATAACTCAAGCCATAATAATATATTTTGGTATAAGGAGATAAAAAGTTAAATTTCTTAGTTGTATAGAAGTTGGGTTGATGGATGTCTTTTTTTTGTCATTTAAAAGTTTTTCGTAGATACTTTCGAGCTTTCACGAGTCCACCCAGCTTTCGGGTTTGATCCACATATAGATTTCATTCCCGGTATTGAAGTATTTGTGTATGAATTCGAGGCGAAGATTTTCAAATGAATTTCCATTGAGACGTGTTTTACCTGTTGACTATTTTGTTTTGTTTTTTTTTATTGTTTATAAACGTCATTGTAATGTCAGAAATTTGAAAAGAGAACATTTGAAAATGTTGGCCCAAGCAATAGTGAAGCGATTCAATCATTTCCGTTGGGATAATTTCATCGATAAACGTCGCGTCACTACTGTTCCCTGTCATTGATCCATGTTATACTAATGATAGCGTACCAAATTAATTTGATCGTATAAGAATTTCTATGGCCGCAGATGTGAAATCAGTTATACGTGTAACAATAAAAGTTTATAGTATATTTTTATTTCATTACATGTAATAAACTTACGTTATTTTGAAACTATATCTGTTGTTTTCTTTTAATTTCCTTATAATTATTTAAATTGTATTTTAATAATATAAAATTTTTAATGATCCAATGGTTAGACTCAGAATACGCGAGTCATAGATCCTGACCAGATAAGGCGTCTTACTCGCCCTCGAATACGGTATGTGCAACGCCTTTGGCTTACATAATCTTGGGTTTTTAAAAAAACTCTGGGTAAGATTGCCAAGGCATGGAGAATGAACAGAATCTATTTTTATTTCAAGCTAATAAAATAAACTCTCTGCTATGACTTTTTTACTATATATGTAGACGAATAAGCAAATGGGTCACCAGATGGTAAGTGGGTATCCCCACCCATAGACAACAGCGCTGTAAAAAAATATAACCATTTTTACATCGTTAATGCGCTACCAAACCTAGGAACTAAGCTGTTACGTCACTTATACCTAATTTATAAATGAATAAAATATTTCAAAATTAAAAAAATCGTTAATGATGGTCCTTGGAGTAAAATCATTCGTGAAAATTCGATTTGAAAATGTTGCTATAAAATAAAACATTTATTGATATTTTATAAACACAAATAATTAAACAAAATATTTTTCATATACTCTCCACCATATATTTATACATAGCAATTATCTATACATATAATAAAATTGGAATGTCTTTCTAAAATCAAAATAGCCCTTTTTACTCAATCCATGTGTATACACGGTACATATACCAAAATTATATTTTTTTTACATGTTTGTCGGTATGTCTGTTTGTTTCGGCGTATCTCTGGAACGGCTGGACCGATTTTGACGGGACTTTCACTGGCAGATAACAGATATAATAGGTAGTAACTTAGGCTACAATCATATCTTGGTTATATGCAAAGGCATACAAGGTCAGTCAGCTAGTATATTTATATACTTGAACACTGCTGAGGATTACCAAGTATAACAGATCACTTGGTAAAAGGAATGTACAAATACAAGGTACTTGCTTTGTAATGTGTGTTTGAACAATGATACTCCTCTATATAAGGCTCCAGATCATCGTAGCATACTAATTATCCTTTATTGTATAGATCATGTTTTGATCGCTACATTAAAGGATGCTTCGTAAGGAACTTCGTATAAGATACATGCAAATATGGTTTAAGAGCCCAGTGGTTAGAACATGTGCATCTTAACTGATGATTGCGGATTCAATGACAGGCTGCTTGCCTGGTATTGAATCTGCATAACAGCACTGCATATTCGTGTGCTTAATTTGAGTTTATAATTCATTTCATGCTCGATGGTGAAGGAAAGCATTGTGAGGAAACCTGCATATATCTAATTTCATAGAAATTCTGCTACACGTGTATTCCACCAACCCGCATTGGTGGAGTATGTTCCAAACCTTCTCCTCAAAGGGAGGGGAGGCCTTAGCCCAGCAGAGGGAAAATTACAGACTGTTGAAGAATAATAAATATAAACAAACTTTAAGAGTTACGTTGTCAATGCCAGTCGATAATATCTCAGCTATATTATGTACTAAAAAGAGTTTTTGATTATTTATTTTAATATTATTATCATATATTTATTTATAATACATCATTGCATTAACTACTCTTATCCACTTCATTTGTATCTTTTAATTTCCAAAATGATAGCTTGACCGAGGTTCAAGGCTAACGTACATGATAATGTATTATTCGAGCTCTCGACCATTGTTCATGTGTTTTTAAAATAGACTAAAAAATGACACTATTCAATGTTCAATTTACAATAAATTAATAACCTTCCTCAACCCTTGATGCCATCGTTGGCAGGAGAAACGCAAGTGTATTTAAATATTCAATATTCTACAAAGGCTTCTCAAAACAAAATTCAAGTAGGCTTTTACGGGGAAGTAGATTCTAGCGAGAAAAGCCGAGTACAAAAAACTGAGTTTCTTGTCGGTTGTTCTGATTTTCAACAGTTACTCATTTTCAACATTTAAAAATGCAGTCACATTAGTCAAATACAGTTATATATCCCTATTGTTTCTGAACTATGAAATAACCTTCGATACCATAGATACTTGGGCTGTCCTAAAATAAATGCAGATATGCCCAATTTACTGCCGATATGTCCAACTCCCAAGCATACAATTGGGCCGGCACACGGCACGGGCTTATGTTGGCTCAAAGAAGAGTACTTTTGGACTGGCCGCAGGAGGTTACATCATATTTTTTAATCGTTGTGGATTAAATTACAAAATATAACGTAAAAATATAGAAATTAACAATTTTTTGTGCTTTTGAATCAACAACTTTACTCAAATTAAGTTTTTTTTAACTCTGTTCTTTGCATTATTTTTTGCTTCTCATTTTATTCTTTTCATACATAATAAATCTTTCCTCGAAAAAACCTTCCTTATTAAATACACACAGTAAATAATATTAAAGCAAACTTAATTGCTAATAAATATTTAAAAAAAAAAAAATTGTATTTAAGAAGGCACCTTATTTATTCCTTTAAACTTATTCAAAATATCCTGTAACAAATTTTACTATTCCATACAATAAAAAAAAGGTCACAATCATTAAAATATTTTTTTTAACTCTTTGTTGTGCAGAAAATGATTCAAATTTAATTATTACAATGTATAATTTATTCAAATTTTAACAATGAAATGCATGCAATGCTTACATATATTTGCTTTTCTTTTTAATTTCTTGCTTACAAGTTTAACGCTGCTTTTATAATCTAGATATAATTTTTGTTTTTTTTAGCATCCGTACCTCTTAGAAATACAAAACAAAAACGATAAAAATGGAATTTAATTAGACATTATGGAAAACATTTGTTTAATTACCGGTTCAATGAATATAAAAATAACTTTTCCAATCCATTCACGATTTTGCCATTATTGACAAATAATTATACAAAAGTTAGCTTAAATATATTCAGTGCAGTTTAATAATTCTCGCTTGGCTTTGATCCTGACCAGCTGACTATCCGTTTGTCGCACCAAACATATTCACCTCTGACTGAATCGGCAGCATCCAATGCTAAAAACAGTGGTGCCTGTGCACCCTCGTCTATGGATAATGGACCTTTATGGGATGACATATCAGTGTCCACATAGCCAGGATGTACAGCATTCACTTTAATATCTGAAAATTAAGTGAAAATGAAGATTTTTTAACAAAGACCTACTGTATAACTTGTATTAAATTATGATAGTTTTGCACAGGTTATGAAAAAAACATGAGTAGCACAAAAAAAAAGCTATAAAGAGTTTAGTAATTCACCTTTATCATTAAGAAGCCTCTGTTGTATCTTAGTCAATGCTGTTAATCCAACCTTGGATACAACATATGATGAATTTCCCCATTCAGCGGCATGAGTGCCTTGTTTAGCTGCCTCTACATACTGACGCATTAGGTCTGATAGTTCTGGTATAGTCAAATTAGGGTCTTGGAATCGTTGCCTTAGTTTTTCGCTAGGAATACAGCTTAAATGCCCACAGGAACTAGATATATTCACAACTCTAGCACCATTGCGAAGTAATGGAAACAATATTTCACAAGCCGAAACAACTGAGAAGTAATTGACTCTCAAGGTTTCTTCGGCTTGAACCGCTACTGGGTCTGGGGCGTTGCTTTTAAAGGCAATAGCAGCATTATTAACTAAAATATCTATGTTACCATACTTTGTCTTCACATAATCGTGAAATACTGTTAAGCTTTTAGGGTCTGTGATGTCGAGTTGATGGTACTTTGGGTTTAGTCCTTCTTTCTGGAGAGCAGCGACGGCTTCAGCGCCGCGTTTCTCATCACGCGATGTCAAATAAACTACGCCGTCGAAACGTTTGCAGAGACCTCGAACTATCGCGAAACCGATCCCTTTGTTCGCTCCGGTAACAACAGCTAACTTTGAGCTCATTTTTGATATTTACTTAATGGTTTCTTGTTGTTATATGGAAGATAAATATAGTTATGATAAAAAGTTATCTATAAAGTGTCCAGTAACATAAACATCACAGATATTATTACCCAGAGTATATAAATAAACTTTATAGGGGAGAATTTGAGTAACGAAACGGTAAGCGCTTGAGTTTTATATTTAATAATAATTAATCTAACCAACAGTAAACGACCCGATAACTTATCTGTTAGTATGAAAATTGAAACTTTTTGTCACAACATGTTGCTGTCACACTTGACAATTCAGAATTGGTGTGGACATAATTTTAAAACTTTCTGCTTAATAATGTAATGTAATATTTTAATATAAAATAAATTATTATTGATAAAGGTTTTATATCCAACAGCAAAGGTAAGCTGACAATGATATATTTATATCTATAGAGAAATGGCAACAACCATTCAATTTGTATGAATTATTTTTCATTGAGAACAGGTGAACCTTGAAGAATGATTTGTTAAATATACTTTTGGTTTAGGTGTTGTTTTTGGAGGTATATATCAGCTAGATTAGCTTTACAATTTCTCAAAATCTACGGCGTGCGAGCTGCATGTGTCCTGCTGAGCATTTGTAAGTATTTTATATAAAAGAGTTTACAATTTTAAACAACTCATTAAAAATAAATCATTGAATTATTAAATATTTTTTTTACCGTATCAAAATTATGTTAAGGTGCGAGTGCGTAACTGTAAACTTATTTCCAAAATAAGCTTGAGTAACTGATTTAAGATAAAATATAATGGATTCCATTTACTTTGATTCTGTTTCCTATCCCAGCTGAAATGATAAGAATAAACGGGCGAAAGAAAAAGCAATTATGTTATTTGATAATATTTTTATTAATAAGGCACTTATATCAACATTTACTGGGATTTTAAACAACTATAATATATCAATATTAAAAATAAAGTTTCATTAATATTCTATATTTTTACATCTCTAATTAAAATGGACGGTAGCAGTCATATACTTACATTATAATTACATTACAAAAGTTATACTGTCCAACTATAGGTATTACATAAATTTATACTTGTATTGGACTATAGAACTAAATCTTAAATAACTAGTGTAGAACATAATAGTTATAATAACATTTTAAAGAGACTTCATCATTAAAACATAGAAAGTGCATGTTATGCGTAGGTGCTACACATGAAAACAGACTTCGAGACTTTACTTAGATATCGTAGACACAGTCTGCTAATAGTTTTGACACTGAGCGCGGTATTGGAGCGAAGGTAAGGAACATTCATCAAACAGTGTTAATAATTGCTGATAATGTTAACTTTGCTTCTATCAAGAGTCAAAACTTAAAATCATTCGATTCTTACTTGTCTCAGTCATTTCAAATTATTCTTTAAAATATATATTTAATACATGTTACATGAATGTATAATCTTAACTTAACACAGGAACCTATATTTTCTTATTGCAATTAAAAATTTAAAATACCGTAATGAAATTCATAGGTAATAAGGCGACAAAAGTATCTATCAATTAAAATTATCTTATAAACAAAATTATATGCAATACTTATGGAGTTGCCATCATTAAAAATCTAGTAAACAAATCAACGTTCAGCATTAAGTAAGTAAGGTATGACATCATCGATACATACGTCACCGACAAAACCAACAAAGAACACATCCTCAATGAACGTTCCCGTGAAAGTACGTAGAACGGGTAATTGCAGCAACAGTGTTGCCACTCTCTCGTCATTTGGCTGGCAGGTGGTACGCAGAGAACGGAGCACTTTTGATTGGTAGTCTTGTAATTTACGCGTTAAGAAGTCCGGTGCGCCATCTAAAGGTGGAGACACACGTGAGATATCAACAGGTAGCTCAAAAGAAAAAATCTGTTACACAAACAACATATGATAATGATTATTAAATGATGAGATTACAGGTTCACTTGGCGGTAAGGCTTTGTACGTGCATGCCTGCTTAGCGACCACTTACTGATATATTCTGCCGTCAAACAACGTGACTTAGAAGTGTTGTGTTTATTTATTTATACTTTATTGTACACCACATAATACACATTATAATATGTTACAATTATAATATATAATATTGTAGAGTACAACGGGCGGTCTTATGGCTAAGTAGCCATTTCTTCCAGACAACCCAAGGATGAGTGAATTAGTGTGTCTAACAAGGGAAATAACGAATTTAGTTTATAAGGTTGCTAATGCTTTGATAATATAAATAATGGTTAATATTTCAAGGTCAGTGGGGATTCATTATTATCAACAAATGGCTCATTTGCAACCTTCATCTTAGTGGACATTTAAAGGTTTTTAGTATACTAACCAGGTGAAAAGAGGCACAGAGCCCGGAGATGAGCATGCTCCCGGTCCGAGACTTGTAACTGCTCCATGTGGCCTATGAACTGGTGCAAGCGACACAGCATGGCGGACACTTCGCTGATACGCTCGTCGGAGTAGTCGGAAATAGTTATCTGGAGAATAAAACAGTTTAATTTTACCACAATGCCAGAATAAAAATATACACATTTAAATCATCATTAATATACATTTATTAAATGCAAAGATGCGTTATAAAGTAACAATGAATTAGTAAATACTCCACTGCTAGGGTAAGGAGCCTCGCATTTTTGAAGGATAAGGAGTTTGATTCATTATAATTAATTATGATAATTGGGTGATTCATTATTGTCTTAAAGTATATATATGATAATAAAACAAAATTTGTTCCAAAATGACAAGACACGGTAATAATATATTGGAGAACTCCATTATGTCTTTTTCATTTCGTGTTTTTTTATTTTTGCCTGTGATTCTATACAAATAATGAGTGTTACTGGCGAAGAGTATTGCAAAGAGCGTGTGACCTCTGGCGCGGGCAGGTCGGCGATTAATAAAGAGTATTTATTATTATTATTATTATTGCGTGTGACCTCTGGCGCGGGCAGGTCGGCGAGAAATAAAGAGTATTTATTATTATTATTGCGCGTCACCTCTGGCGCGGGCAGGTCGGCGGCGGGGGGCGCGTGGGGCGCGGGGTGCGCGGGCGGCGGTCGCTCGGCGCGCTCGCGCAGCTCGGCCTGCAGGTGCGACGCCAGCGCCGGCAGCAGCGCGCCGAGCCCTAACGCGCCCGACCAGCGCGCCAGCCCCAGCACGAACAGCTCCGGCCAGCACTTGCGCAGCAGCGTCACCTGGATCTCGAACCTGGGGATTGATAACGCTTAAGAATGGCAGTCGAGCGACTTGTGACAGGTAAGGAAATAAGCAATGAGTGTACTATAATTTGTCAGAGGAAAGTATTGCAAATGGTAGAGACATTGAAGTTTAGCGTGTATTGTGTAATCAATATCAAAATAAACTTTATTCAAGTGGGCTTATACAAGCACTTTTGAATCGTCATTTAACAATTAAGTGAAGCTACCACCGGTTCGGAAAGTAGATTCTACCGAGAAGAACCGGCAAGAAACTCAGTAGTTAGTGTAGTGTGTAGTGTAGTGTTGTGAGTTTTGGTGCGGTGTAGTTTATTGTGCTATGCTAAAGTGTGATGCGGCGACGGTGCGCGAGAATACGGTAAGGTGTGTCTTGGCAATGGCGTGCGAGTGGCGGTATGGTGTAGTGTAGTGCGTAAGGCGTGGCGTGGCGCTGGTGCGCACGCGTGTGTGTGTGTGCGTGTGGTGCGTGTGTGTGTGTGTGCGTGTGGTGTGTGTGTGTGTGTGCGTGTGGAGTGTGTGTGTGTGTCGTGCGTGTGATGTGTGTGTGTGTGTGTGTGCGTGTGGTGTGTGTGTGTGTGTGTGTGCGTGTGTGTGCGTGTGGTGTGTGGTGTGTGTGCGTGTGTGTGTGTGTGTGTGCGCGTGTGCGTGTGCTTGTGGTGCGTGTGTGTGGTGCGTGCGTGTGCGTGCGTGCACGTACGGCAGCGCGGCGGCGTGCGGCAGCGCGAGCAGCCAGCGCGCGCAGGCGGCGAGCAGGCGCGCGGCGGCCTCGCAGGCGGCGTGCAGGCGCAGCGCGCCGCCGCCCGCCGGCGCGCTCAGCGGCAGCTGCAGACTCTCCGCCGTGCTCAGGATGCCGCCCTCCGAGCCTGGATGAAACACATGTCACGCGTCACGGTTCTCATACTAAGTAATGAGCATAGATTGTAGTAATACGAATTACACATATACTGCTATATCAAAAATCAAAATAAACTTTATTCAAGTAGGCTTTTATAAGCACTTTTGAATCGTCATTTTACAATTAAGTGAAGCTACCACCGGTTCGGAGAGTAGATTCTACCGAGAAGAACCGGCAAGGAACTCAGTAGTTACTCTTTTTTAACATTTAAAAAATACAACGTCATGTTAATTAAATACAATTATTTCAATTAATGTATCCTGCTTGGAAGTCAACAGGTATTAACTCCACGCTTTTTTATCATCTACAAAATCTTGTATCGAATAATATGCTTTTTCTACCAATGTATTTTTTACAAACGATTTAAATTTACTAAACGGAAAAGTTAAAAATTTATTTTTTATTATTTTATTTTTATTATATATTATTTATTATAGATTATGTATACATTACTTGAAAAAAAAAAACAAAAATCAGTGTGGGCCACGTCTACCAAAGAGACGACAAAAATGATTTCCAGCGAAGATCTGCTGATGTTTTGTATAAAATATAAAACGCCAAAATGTAATTTAATTTAAATTGTAAAAAAAGGCACGGGCATCTGCGAGCCTGTGGATGTTGTAAATTAATAAAAAAAAAAAAGTAATGAGCATATGGATTCTAGCGTACTGTAGATCTGTTAAAGTTCTGTGCCGTATATGCACATAGGTATTAAAGTAAACACTTAGTACATATTCTATGACTAAAATATTTACATCTGTGTATCTCATATTCTTTGCTTATCATGTATAAAAGTCGAAGCATTGCATAAGTAAAACAGAATATCTATCAAGTGCGTCACTGTCCGTATAATCGTACCGTCTCTTTAATAAATCGTGAACTAGTTAGTGACTTTCATTGTCATCTGCACAAATCCAGCAACAGTTCTATAAAGCTCAATGTAAGCCTTCGGGAATTATATAAGTAGAATGGGGGGGGGGTGTGGTATGTGTGTGGCAGTGGTACCGTCGAAAAGCGCGTCGGGCGGCGCGTGGGGCGCGCTGTGCGGCGCGTGCGGCGGCAGCGGCGCGTCAGCGGCGGCGGCGCCGTACGCCGACTGCAGGTACTCGTTTATGGCGCCTGGGAAAGAGAACGGATTTAAATTATATCGTTTACACGGTTTCACGGTTACAAGGTTTCAATCTCATGTTCATGTGCATTAGTTCAGGCGAAGAATCGACAACCTTTCAACCTCAAGACATGGGCAGTTACTCGAGAACTTTTCAATAGAAACAACAATTTTTTATTGTTCCGTCCCGGGGCCCAACCAGATCTAAATACACTTTACCCTAACAAGTAATTACAAGGACCATAGATAAATTATTTTACAATATTCATTTAAAATAAAAATGGGATTCAACTCAGCTCTGAATATACAAAGAAAAATCCTTATTAATCTTTTATTTATCATTACAGAGTGTATCATATATATAACGGATTAATCGAACTCAAGTGTACTTTAGTAGAGGAAGTACTTTATTTCTATTAAACAAAATCTATAGAAAAAAAAAACCAACCAAATTGTCCCATCTTGAATAGATTCTTAGCGAGCTGAGTCTGCAGCATGAGCTGTTGCCGTCTCGCTCCCTCCACGTCGGCCGGCGTGCCAGCCCCGAGGTACGGCGACACTGAATAAAACATATAGGAAATTATATAAATGTCACATATTGCTATCATAAGAGGAGAAAAGCATAAATACATACAGCATACATACATTTGACAGCTAATTGACATTGATCGAGAGCTTGATTAGTCTATGATATTCACTATGGACTTGATAAAAACACAAAATGGCGTTTTAAACCTCGACAAAACTGTTATCGGAATTTTGGAACTAAAAGTTAAAGTGGAAGTAGTTAAGTGCAATAGTGTTGTATTATAATAAAGATAGGTTTACCATAAAATCTTAGTAGTGCACAATATAGCTGAAGTATTAGTAAATCGCATGTAATACGTGAATCTATGGTTTGTTTAAATTTTTTCCTACTTCCATTGGAATAGGCTATGTATGTATACTGTATAGTAGAATTAAAAAAAACTAGTATATATTGCATCAATAAAAATACTTCAGAATATAAAATTTGATCGTGATAGATATAAGAAGACCAAGTTCCATTTTTTTTAAACTGTAAAAGGTTTCATTGAAAGTGTGTTGGTTTGAATGCGAGCGTGCGATACCCGGGTTGCCCTTGTTGAAGGCGACGGCGGCGGCCAGCGCGAAGTTGAGCGCGGGCGCGGCCGGCGACACGGCGCCGAACGCGTCGCCCGGCTCCTCCTTCGGGTTTATCTGCGCAGACACCATATATCTTGTAGGCGAATTATTACATTTATTTAGTTTATTTTATTTATTATTTATTTATGTATTAATATTATAAACATCTTACACATTTCACTAATACATACATACATACACATTATAATTTGTATTAAATAATAAAATATATATAAATAATTAATTCACAAGCATACTCGGGCGAAACCCGTAGTATATGGCGTTCGGATATTATTCTCCGACTACCGACTACTGCGGAACAAAGTCACATACTGAGTCGGCTTTAACGTTCGATGCGATTTGCTTTGTTTCTTATCACTTTATACTTCCTGAGTTCCTAAGTTTTTGTGTTATGCTATATTTCTATGTGTGACTGTCTATATTCTATTCTGCCTTTTGAACTTTCTTGTGTGTTTTGTGAACTGTGACTAATATACGTGTACTGGACTGTTAGCATGAGTACTTTTATTTCCTCTGTATAAGTACGTGTTTACGCACTTTACCACAATCTTATCTACACTAATATTATAAAGAGGAAAACTTTGTTTGATTGGTTGTAATGAATAGGCTCAAAAACTACTGGACCGATTTTAAAAATTCTTTCACCATTCGAAAGCTAAATTAATCCCGCATAACATAGGCTAAATTTTATTTTGAAAAAAAAAAAAGGATTCCGTAAGATATTTTGGGTTTTTCGGACAAAAAAGGAAAAAATCTACCAAAAAAGTTGTTTTTTTGCGTATGATGCCTAAACTATAAAAGATAGAACTATAAAATGTTATAACTCCGGTCCTTAGAGGGCATAATGGCCTCCGACCCTAAGAACCTCATCAGATTCGTGGCTGATGTTGGTCTGGCTGAGGTGTTGTGATCACCAATTTGAGGTTTATCACAATAGATCCAAGCGCCGGTTGCAGTAATTCTTCAAATGTGACCGTGCCTCAGGAGTAGGGATATTAAAAGACTGATTATGAACCGTTATCTACGCGGGCGAAGCCGCGGGCGACCGCTAGTCACCTTATATATGTGGAAGCTTCAAGAGTTTATTAGGATTTTTTTTTATCATACATCCTGGCGACGTCAGTTTGACGCAGAAGACATGATGGCCTAAAAGAATTATTTCAGGGGTTATCAAAAAAGAAAGATATAGACTTATATTTCGAAAATAATCATGTCTGATAACAAGTTGATGCCTAACTCCTCTTTATACAATTATAATCTAGAAAGCTCACATATCTACTAACTACCATTGGAACAATATCCAGGGATATGTCCTACCTTGTAACACAGCATTAATACAGTATAGGTTACGGTTTCCTCACTCACCTGAGCGGTCTGTGCTTGTCCGGCCAGCCCTAACAGCTTCGAGTAGGCAGCCTGCCTCTCGTGAGCCTCCCTCGCCTCGCCCTTTGATTTGTCCACGATCGGCTTCCTCTCGTGTTGAACCGCTGTCATTACAGTACAAGAATTACTGCTCGCCGAGTGTTTTTAATCACACAATAATATGAAGATGGTTATAAAAACAAAACTCGGCATATATAAATATAAATATGAGACAACATCACATACATTACTCTGATCCCAATGTAAGTAGCTGAAGCACTTTTGTTATGGAAATCAGAAGTAACGACGGTACCACAAACACCCAGACCCAAGACAACATAGAAAACTAATGGTAATCTACATCGACTCGGCCGGGAATCGAACCCGGGACCTCAGAGTGGCGTACCCATGAAAACCGGTGTACACACCACTCGACCACGGAGGTCGTCATTATTATTATATTATATATTGAAAATTAATATATTACATAATTGATTAGGAAATCTCATTTTTTAATGTATATTGAAGGGTAATTATGCCACCTGATGGTAAGTTGGCAACACTGTTCATAGACATTGGTGCTGTAAGCAATATCAACTTTTCCTTACACCACCAATGCGGTAACAACTTTGGATGTATTCGTTCAAGTATATAAGTTACTTGGATTGTCAAGTATAAAAATGTTTATAAACAAGCATGCATGACTAAGAGCTGTAGGCTTTAATATGGAACCAAAAGGTCACTTTATAATTGTTATATATACTTACTATATTACATTCCAATGGCAGGAGAAAAGATAAATCATACAATTATATACTTTATATGTGACTTCCTAATAGCTCTACAAATATTTTGATCAATTTGCATTTATACATAAATCAATATTCAATACTCTTGACTATTTTTAGACCTCGTCCAATGTCATGTCAATTCGAGGTCAAAGTTGATATTTTTAAGTTGACTTAAAGGACTTAGGATCAAACAGTCTCAACTGGTACACATATCTACATATAATAATGTAATTGAATCTTTGTCACATTAACAATTAAATATCATTTCAGTAAACTTTATGATTTTTAATCATCAATAGTTCTAATCAACCGACATTAACAAAAGGAGACATTCCACATCCACAAGAAACGTCTTCGTCTACCTTATTAGTCTCATAATAACATCTATTAACAGCACTGAAGAAACAAGATATTATAAGAATGGCTGGTACTCACAATCGCTTCTCATACCACAAGCGAGACACTTCTGCAGTCGGCAGTACTGACACCGGTTACGGTGATGCTTAGTTACTTCACAGTTCATGCTGCCTCGGCACTGGTAGCCCAGCTTCTTCCTAATGGAACGTTTGAAGAATCCTTTGCAACCTATAAAGCAATATTTTATATTTCTATTAAAATTATTTAAAGAACCCACACTTTCAAATGAAAAATGTAATGAACTATCCGGTACTGCCTTCTGACTAGTAGTAACAATGTACTGTCTGCTTGATGCTCTATATTTTATAGTTATTTTGTTATTTGTTATAGTACTATAAAATGTGTCGATAACGGATTAAATAATTAAAATGGAAAGATAAGTAAAATATAAAATCAAAGATAATTAAAGTTTACAATCAAATTTGGACAAATTTTACTTGGTGGTAGGGCTTTGTGCAAGCCCGTCTGGGTAGGTACCTCCCACTCATCAGTTATTCTACCGCCAAATAACAGTACTCAGTATTTTTGTGTTCCGGTTAGAAGGATGAGTGAGCCAGTGTAACTACAGGCACAAGGGACATAACATCTTAGTTCCCAAGGTTGGTGGCACATTGACGATGTAATGAATAGTTAATATTTCTAACAGCTTCATTGTCTATGGGTGATGGTGACCACTTACCATCAGGTGGCCCATATGCTCGTCCGCCAACCTATAACATAAAAAAAATGCTTTATAGCATGTTAAAGATAACTACTGAAACACTTTACATGTGTATATGCTAATAAGATGTTTCTTTATTGACTCACTGACCAATACTAATAAGTCTACACTTATTAAAATTATGATGAGGCAGCATGCAGTTTGTGCTATACAGTTCTGCCAGGATTCATTACTAAAGTATTCTATGTATGAGTTACCTTCACAGCTAATAGCACCATAGTGTCTGCCAGAAGCCCTATCTCCACACACAATACAAAGCTCCAAACCCCCGACTTCATTGCCTGCACTATACTTCATTTCCATTTGGTCTTGAGCCTCCATAACCTGAAAATTAAAAACGAAACAAGTTATATACACTCTAAAATTACCAAATATGAATTTTAACAGTATGCTTGTTTATAACTTGAGAAATGAAGAAATACCTAAAGAAATTATTCTTAAATTAATTCTTGTTGAAAATCAGCTGTACATACCACAAATACAAGCATAATAATATATTATTAGTATAAAAATATTATATTCCATAGTATATTAATGGCAAAAGGAATAAAGATAAATGATCAACTAAATTTTACTTATAATACAATATTTACACTACAATTTTTTCCTACATCAATATTGAATACCCTTGAGTAGTTTAGACCTTGATCAAGGATATCATATCAATTTGAGGTCAAAATTGTGTGATTTATTATAAAAATAAAATAATTAAGTGAACAACAAGTAGAGTTAGAAGAAGCCTTAAGAATATTTTTTTTAAGATATTCACTACAAATGTTAATTTTTATTGATAGTGAAATATTTATAATATTTTAACATTACTTTCAGAGAAAAATACCTTCAATGCAAGAAGTGTTAGTAATTTGTGTTTACAGTATCTATTATTTGAAGTGACCTGGAAAAATCAAATAGTTTCCAACATGTAATATCATGCATAAGGTCAATAATTTAATAATAATCTTTTGCACCCAAGCCTTCTTAGCCCAATGTTTATTAACTATAATATTTAAAATATTGGCATGACCTATAAATAATAACTTTACATAACATGAACTGCATTTAGAGTTATTTATATTAGATTTAGAATATTAATACCATATAACTTTTGTAATTAATAATTATGATTTAATTTTTGTCTTAATTTATAATTATCAGATGAACTTGCATTGAATGCGACCATCGAGATTACGGAAGATAAATTCAAGCCTTTCACTTGGATTGAGCTTTTGGTATTTTCAACAGGTTGTACAGTATAGAGTGGGCGGAAGAAGTTTACTCTTGAGGAACATTGAGATCGTTATGTTCACTGATGTAGAACTACACTCTAGGCCTACATATACTTCAGATAACAGTTATACTAAATTCTTACCTCCTATAACTAAGATAATTGTTACCGATGATTTCTATTGTTTCACAGTGTGCTAAATATTACACTAATAGTATAGGCATAGTTTAAAATATTATTTATTATTAAAGTAATGGTTTGCAAAAATAAATAAACACGTTACATGTCCACAAATCGCTGCTAAATTACAGCAGTATAATGAACACGCAATACTGAAGTGACAATGATAAACAAAGATGGCTGGGCTGACGACAGACGAATTAGCGGAGACGTCGAGTAAGCAGTGCTGCCAGCAGAGAGAAATTTTTTATTTTGTTGTGTGCCTATTTGAGAAATTCTGAAATTATATTAAGTAAAATATTAAAATAAAATTTTAAAAAAATCTTTTCAAACATAGTCTTACAACTTTAAACAAATATTAGTCATTTGAATCACTTTTTGTGGTTATTATTGATTATTGTAATTTTTAAGCGATCAGTTTATTTTTAAGACGAAATTATATAAAAGCTTACATAATGCTTTTTTTGACTTTTTCATAAGAAAAGTTTTCTTGCAATATGTTCTTATTATTATACTTTCATTGGAAAATCAATTTGATATACAACAATATTCAGTTTATTATTGTTTAATCCATTTTGGTAGTTTCAATGTAATGTCAAGATCGCATGCTTTTGCCTTCTATCAAGTTAAATGTCAAAATTGTCAAATATGTGCGACCTCGTGTGTTTGTGATTAGACGATTTTACAAATATAATAATTTTAATTATATCTCTTACTGTAAATGCATATAGAAAAGTTGTAATTCAGTAAAACAACAACATGGCGAACGCCAAAATGCAGAATATGATTGATAAATTCAGTACTCTCACTGAAAAACCAGTGAAATATTTAACGGTTCAAGACGATATTAAAAAGGACATTAAGAACTTGGTTAAATCGCTATACGACTTCACTAAATCCCAGGAGCAGGATAGCAAAACAAAACAGAGCCAAGCCTTAAAGAAGATCATCGTAAACGACTTCGACGAAGAGCAAATATGGCAACAAATAGAAATTCAAAATAGCCAGTGTTGGGATCAACTTGTATGGGACGTCGCCAATAGTATGTCTAGCAAAAAGGATTTAACGTTTCCAATTCAGTTTCCCGAAGACCGTGCCCAACCTGATGAAGCCTGTAGTGAGAATTTATCAGACAATGAAAATAAGCAGTTAGAACCTCACAATGTCAAAAAAAGCAAGGTTAAATCTAAAAATAAAGTAAATAAACAGCAGCTAAATACAAGAACATCTGTAGTGGATGACCAGTTTTTCAAGTTACAAGATATGGAAAAGTTTTTAGTGAATGAAGAGAAAACTGAAGCGAAAGGTAAGAAGAGTAACGATGATGATGATGAAGGATCCATTGATATGTTTGATGAAATTGAAAGTGAGGCCTCGGACAATGAAGGTGGCAAGGAAATGATGTATTCAGATTTTTTTAATGATGAAAATGGTGATGAAAATGCTGAGAGCTATGATGAAGAATCAAATGAAGGTGATATTGATAGATCAAGTAAAAAAAAGGTAAGATTTGCTGAACCAAATTCAGATGAAAGTGAAATAGATGATGAAAACACAAAAACTGATGAACATAAGAAACCCAGGTTTGGTCAGCCAGATGCTGAAGAAAGTGAATCAGATGATGAAGACATGGTTAGCCAAGTAAATGGAGAGAAACATGTAGAGGAAAAAAAATCAGAATTTGAGTTGAGACAACAAAGATTAAAGGAACGCATATCAAAACTGGAGGAGAAAACATTAACAGAAGCACCGTGGCAATTGAAAGGAGAAATTGATGCCACAAAGCGTCCTCAAAATTCTTTGCTGGAAGAAGTACTCGATTTTGATCTCACTACTCGGCCCCCACCAACAATTACAGAACAAACTACTGTAACTCTAGAAGGGCTTATTAAACAAAGAGTTAAAGATAAAGCATGGGATGATGTCATTAGAAAAGAAAAACCAGTTGATGATCAATTACTATTCAAAAAGCCTGAAGTTCTCGATCAATCTAAGAGCAAATTAAGTTTGGCCCAAGTATATGAGACAGAATATCTTAAACAAAAACAAGCGCTGTCAGGTGAAGTTGAAGATGAAAAAGAGCCTGAAAGTCACACTGAAATCCGTACTGCTATGTCTAAATTGTTTTCAAAGCTCGATGCATTGTGTCACTATCATTATACACCAAAAGCTCCGCAAGCTGAAGTTAAAATTATCAGCAATACTCCTGCTATTTCAATGGAAGAGGTTGCTCCTATTGCTGTAAGTGATGCTGCACTATTAGCTCCGGAAGAAGTTAAAAAGAAACGTAAAGGAGATCTAATGAGTAAAGAAGAACGAACACAAACGGATAAAAACAGAGAAAGAAGGAAAAAGAAGAAACTTCAACGGAAAAAGGGTCAAGTAATGAAAGTAACTGAACACAGAAACACTAAGAAGGGTGTGGAGTCAAGCGAAAAATCATTAAAGACGTCTAAAGCCTTCTTCCAACAGCTAAATGACGAAGCTACTAGTTTAATTAAATCTAAAACTAAGAAAAATGTTAAAAAATAAAGCATAATCATTTTGATTGTTGTTTTTTCAAAAAAAAAATGTGAATATGTATGAAATTGAACAATTAAAATCATAAACATTTAACTTCTTTGTCTCCCAAAGCTCAACTACATTAAGATATTGTGTTTTGCATAATTAAACGTAGTTTCTACAGAGAACTACGTAGAATTCACCCAAACAAAACCCATTCCATCTCGTTCAGGCTTTTAGACATTAAGTTTAGCCTTGTCATTAAAAAAGATTGCGTTCTCTATGTCTGTAATCTTACAAAAGTACGATTAGCTAACCGTCGGGTCGCGGAATGCCACAAACGGCGTTGGCTCTCGCGGTGCAGCGTAATTAGCGCGGGAAAAACTCGACGATATGGCGCGAAACGAATCTGTATCGTGCTGAAATACTAATATTGGATTCGGTATTATATTTTTTTTGGTTTTCCAAATGGACAGATAAAAAATATATTCTATTTGCAATGACAATTATTTATACATTGAGGTAGTAGTTTACTCGTTGACTTAAATATAATTTATGATTTTAATATATTGAATGCAAATCAAAGTAGATCTAGAATATTGGCATATTTTAATAGATTTTAGTACCTTATTTATCAATTGGGTGGGTACTTAAAAGTACTTTGATTATGAATCTGGTTTGATTTGTAAAAACGTTATTGTAGAGGTAATGAATAAATATTTTAATAACAATTTTAATATCGGTAGATTATTAATATTTTACACGTTAATAAATTTCATTATCGAAATTTGGCACCTCATATATTTTTAGACAGTATATTTTTGTATGAATATTTAATAGGTCTAAAAATATCAAGGAAATATCATAAAAATTGGCATATCAAAAATACTTCGTGGCTCTTTGATCACGTCTATAGCAGTTAGTGCCCGCCTAGGAAGTTACATAACGACGCCGTTACTTTTTAGCTTCAGAGTCCAAAATGCTAAATGCCTATGCATTTCTACATACCTTAAAAATACTCTTCTGGGGTTAGTGTGTATAGCATATTAAATACTGCGTCTAGACAACAAGATTTAGTATATACACTGGTAAAAACAATTATTAAAAGAAAATAATCAAAAATCGCTTTTAAATATTAAATCTCATTCTATTATTTTAATTAGTTGACTATTAGAAAATTGCCTGCAAGGAGTTTGTAGTAAATACAAATATAGCGCCTGGGAAAAAGAAATAGCAATTTGTTGCAAGTGCGCTGAATGCGAATGGAGAATATTAGGCTCCTCCGTTCCGTCAATTATTGCATTTATTGGCCGAGACCGAGAGTCGAGACCTCGCAATTTTGCCGAGCCAGTACCCGTTTTGACTGCAATTAGAATTTTCGTTAACTTTTCCACACAACAGACCGATATTTGACTAAGCATTTTTTCAGATTTTTTTATATTTTCGGCCGTATCTAGTTACTACAACAAACAATGGCAAAGTTAAACGGCGTTCTGGCAAAATTTCTATTGATTATATTTATTATCGAATGCCAAATAAACACTAACGCCATTTTATAAAGACTGGTTCAGACCTGATAAGAACCGGCTGCCCTTATGATATTATCATATATACATCTTATATACGTATGTACATATTTTAAACGAGTTAGTTTGTCGTGTCAGTTGATAGTTATCAAATCAAATCAAATGTAGGTCAAACCTTGCAACTTAATTTTTAGCCAATTCTACTGATTGAGCTGAAATTTTACACATATTTGGTGTTTTGTAATATCTATTACTTCCAATATATACGTCGATATTTTGTTTCAAATGTTCGTAAAATGTGATTATTAAAAATAAATATTATTTTAATAAGCAGGTGAATATATTTTATGTATTTTCATCGTTTATACCAGTTCTATATCTACTGTTCTCACTTGCCTATCATCAAAACATGTAAATATTAAAAAAGAATCGACGTATATGTACTTTATAAATCTAATCAAACTCAAAATATACTTTATTTATTAAGTGGCCTTTTACAGGTATTTTTAAAGTCAATTTATAGAACTGTATTAAGCTTAAAGCTACCACCGATTTGACCGCCATGATACTCATTAGTTACTCAGTAGTAATTTAATAGTTTAAGCAAATTTTATTTATATTTTGTTTTAATTTAAAGAAAATTCTAATCGTTAACATTATATTTAAAATAAAAAACTCCATTATTAAATTCAAATTTATTTTATTATTCAATTAATGGGTGGATTTCATAATAAGATTATGAATGTATTGTAAAAGATCTCATTTTCTCTATAATTCTTAGTCACGCTACGACGCTTAGGTATGACTAAGGGTTACTTTAACCAGTCTCTTTACAGCCTATTCCAATGGAAGTAGGAAAAAAGTTAAACAAACTTAGATTTAAGTATTTTATGCGTTTTGCTAATAACTCAGCTATAATCTGCACTACTAAGAGTTTATGTTTAATATATATTTATTTATAACACAACATTATTACACTTACTATCTGTCACGACGTGACATTTGTGTCTGCATCTATACATATTCATGGACTCGACAAGAGTGACGAAACAGTCACCGTGACAAAAGTTACCAGTGCGCGATAGTTCTTGATGTGTTACAGTATGAATAAGATTATATAATTAACTAGATCATATAATTAACATAGTGTAAGACATATCCAAAAAAATGAGTTTTTTATACTTTTCTGGTGGATGTGACTACACTCCATCTGATATTAAATGTAAATTGAATCCGAAAGCGAAGACGACCAGTATAGCTAATAAGAATGAGCTGCAGTCCTCACCATACCAACCCCCCAAGATGTCTCTTCACACCTCGTTTGAAGGCACCCATGTAATTAGAGTAGGAGAACATGTGTACTGGTACATACTAATAAGTAGAGTACATATTAATAACAACTTCCTACAGTAATCTAAGAGGGGATTTACATATGTAAAAAAAACATCTATTCATAATAGACAACACTATTGCAAAGGCTGTTTTTTTTTTAAACGCTTGATAATATATTGGCAATGATCTTTAGTTATGGGTATTGATTGGTAATTTTAAAGTTGCTGATGAGGCGTATTCGAAGATATTCGTTATAATAATTAATTTAACGATGCAGTATGTCGCGGCGGGGCAGGCTGCGGCTGCAATCCGCGTCAGTCGCGCACTCGGGCACATGTTTATAATTTGTACAATTACCGCACCGGAGACTACATGATAATAGACCTACAAAAGGACTAGACACGATCTGAGACTTATTTTTATTGACCTTCTCTTATTATATAAGCAAATATTTGATTAATGAGCATCACATCAGAGAGACTAGCCAATATGCCACCTCCACTTTCTACGCTGCCGACTATGGTAAATAAGATGCTATGTTTAGATATTTGTGTCTGTAATTATTCCCGTACTTCAAAACGGAATACAGTAGTGTCAATGTCCCATAGGACGGTAGACTTTTCTGTACAATTTTACTCTAATAAACATACATATTATGTAAAGTGAAATCTCATTAAATAATATTTTATTATTTCAAATTCGTATGTTTCACTATTTTACTTAAAAAAGCTCAAAATGATATAAACTGAATTTGAAAAACACAAGACGTTTAGTCTTTTTAATAATCTAGCAAAATTGTATTCTGACAGTTATTATTTGTACAGATTAAAAGAGGCAATTCTATATTTTTATTCTGTCTCCACGCAAAGCCACCAATGGTGGGCTGCAGCTAGCAGACAAATAAATTCAGAAGCGCGATAAGCGTGGTATAAATCAGTAGGGAAAAAACAGAACGCGCTGTGTGCTACGGGCTTTATGAGATAGTAGGTTGCGGTCTTTAAGAGATAAGATAAAATTAGGTGAGCCTACATGTCTTATTCTGGGGGTAATATGGTATATGTGTTAAAGCGTAGTAGTAGTACTAAAGTAACTCGTTAAACCAATACTTTGACGCTAAGTGACAGGCAGTCGTTAAGGTGCGATTCTGAGCGTTGTCTATTTCGATAAATTAAAAAAAAATAGTTTTTTTATGATCAGTTTTAACTTGGCTTAGGTGTCATATTTTAATGCTGAAATATTTTTAGCGCGATCGATAAATATGATCACGTGTCAAAAGGGGTTTTTGTCTTAAATAATATGCGTCTCCTACTTCGCCAATATCTTCAATCCTCGTTAACGGCAAATTAAAGTTTATCGTGAGTTTGGTCTGTGTGACCGAAGCATTATATTCCTTCAAGTGGCAGCCGATGAGTGTAAATCTTTGACAATTTAATTTATGCCTTGCGAAGCGGGCGAGTCGCTGATATTAAATAAAAAAGGAAATATAATTACACTTTTTATTCAGTTGACGACCTCTGTGGACGAGTGGTGTGTACACCGGTTTTCATGGGTACGCCACTCTGAGGTCCCGGGTTCGATTCCCGGCCGAGTCGATGTAGATTACCATTAGTTTTCTATGTTGTAGTACCTTCGTTACTTCTAATTTCCATAACACAAGTGCTACAGCTACTTACATTGAGATCGGAGTAATGTAAGTGATGTTGTCTCATATTTATTTATATTTATATTTATTCAGTGCAGGTAATTCATGGAGACTCTTCAAATCACGTAATAGAAAATGTCAGTGTTTAACGAAGTGTTAGTGCTATCTTTGTTTGTTCGTTGGTCTTAGGCTATAGGACTTTATGGAAGCACTCAATCATCAAATATTCTACCACCTAACACAAAAAACCACCAAAGGTGAGAGAGCCAGTGTAACCACAGGCACATAACATAATATTTTAGTTTCCAAGATTTGTAGCGAATTTGCGATGCAAGGAATATAACGTATTCCCTACAGTGCCAGTGTATATGTGGACCAGTGGACAGAGGTGACCACTCCCCCAGCAGCTAGTAGATTGCCGTTTAATTATTGAATAAAAATCCTCAGTAGTGAAAAAAAAACACCAAAAAGCGTGTGGCGGGTTAAATTCAGCTAACGAGTTTCCACCAAACTGCGGTACAGGAGCGTGAAGGCATGAAAAATTGGGACCTAATAATGAGAGAATAACCAGCTATTCTTTTACTACATGACTAGATTTGAAAGCTTTGAAGTACATAGTTGTGGTCCGAATAATTTTGATAGACTAGACAATTAATTTTTTAATAGACTTTCAGTTAAAAAAAGTAGTGTAAAGTAACAGCCTGTAAATTTACCACTGCTGGGATACGGCCTCCTCTTCCATTAAGGAGAGGGTTTGGAATGTATTCCACCACACTGTTCCAATGCGGGTAGGTGGAATGTACATTTGGCAGAATTTCAATTAAATTAGACACATGCAGGTTTCCTCACTATGTTTTCCTTCACCGCCAACACGAGATGAATCATAAACACAAATTAAGGTTCGAACCCGCAATCATCGGTTTAGATGCACGCGTTCTAATGGGCCAATAAACCACTGGGACATCTCAACTCTAATTTTCAGTTATTTTTACTAAATGACTAGTAATAAGGTTTAAATGTTATTCTATTTAATGGGACGAATGCTTTTTTTCTAAGCTATTTTAGCTATTTCTATATATTATGGCTAGCTGTCCCTTTTTCTTTTGAGGCCAAAGGACTAAAGCCACTGTTGCTCTGTTTTATTATTGTTCCTTACAAAAATATAAATATAGTAATTAAATACTAGGTTTATGCATGTTACTAGTTTTTATTTATTTAACTCGTTCCTTGTGCTTTTGCATTTTTAATGGCGGTAATACAGTTTTGAGGCATAAATTTCAGGTCTTGTTTCAAGTGTAATAAAAATGCAGATATTATTATGTAGATATTGTCATTATATGTATTTTGTAATAATTAAGTAATTAATATAGTAATACGAAATTTTATAATTAAATAAATGATGTAATAGCAAAAGTTGCGACGTAATTAAAAAGAAGCAGGTCGCTTCTGTTCGAAATAAAAGTATATTTCTTCCCCAGATATTTTGACCATTTCTTTTTTTTTAATAACAGTTTTGTAGTAACAGAAACTGAAATTCTGTCAGTTTGCTAAGTACGATAGACGTAAGTATGTAAGGCTCATGTCAAATTTAAGGTAATTTGATTTAGCAGAACTTGATATCAAAAGTCTTGAACAAAATACTTGTACATATAACACATGTAGTCTAAGTAAATGGTGTTTTATACTAGCAAGTTTTTAAATAAGTTTAATTTAAATAACTATTCTTAAGTCTTTAGCATTTATTAAAATATGTAGACCAATACTCCTATAATTGTTTTTTTTTTATTAAAATATCTAGACTACTACTAATTGTTTTTTTTTATTATTGTCAAAGTACAATAGTTGTTTTAAATAAAACATACTTTTGACCTTCCTTAAAAAATAAAGTAAATATTAATTAAATACTTAACCGATTGAAACGTGGTTGGTAATGTATTAGAGTCAGTGGTGTCAACTATAAATTCCCTAGTTTGCACTGCGACGCTACATCAAAAGATAATCTTACGCTGAAGGTTTAAGAACAGATAGACATGCCAAACGTTTTAATAATAATATATAATAATAAGAAATAATACTAGTTTATTGTTTAGGCTTGTATACACACGTGTAATTTGTGTCTTTTAATGCAATGTATATTAATAATTTCAGAATTTTATTTTAATAATTTTAGCGTGAGTGGATGGTTACTTGTAATTAAATTTAATAGTGTATTATTATGTATAGTGCTTGTAAGAGCCTATGTAAGTAGAGTATTATTTTATTGTCTATCGACTTAGACGAGCGCGGCCCACGGTGGACATTGTCGTCCATCAGTGTTGGCAATGCCAGGGGTATAGCGAAGCTGTTGTTTTTCGTAAATACTCGATTTAATCCTCGTTCAAAAAAAGTATATACTGAGGAACTGGGCGAACATAAAGGAGGGAAGATCATTCCTTTATTTTAAGGAATAAACTATTACATGCTTATGCTTACTTGTTTTTAAAGTATTAATAGCGATCCTCCCGGCTTCGCTCAGATGCAATGATATGATATCACAGTGGAAACTTCTAAAATTATTAGTGTTTCTTTACTAAATTGACCATGACATAAGGACAGAGAAAGCGTAGTTATATGAAAAAGAGTAACTACTGAGTTTCTTGCTGGTTCTTTTTGGTAGAATCTACTTTCCGAACCGGTAGTAGCTTCACTTTATATAGCTGTTAAATGACGATTCAAACGGTTGACGGTTTGTATCTCATGTATGTGTGTATCTCAATCGCTCAAAGAGGCGAACCACACTTTTTTCTCTCATAACAAACTGTAATACAATTAGGAATTTTAATAGTGTAGCTATAAAAATTCTTGATATGTACATTTAGAATGTCAAACGCGTTCCGTAAATAAATTATGATCAGTACTATTTTCGTTTAAAAAAGAAAATCAGACCATTGGTACAAGGAACAAACAAAATCTTGTTACTCCTGTTACTCGACTGCATAGTCAGTAACTCTTTTGTGGGGCAATGTATACGGTTCTACAACAGGATCCCAGAACGCGTTAAAAATGCTTCTGTTGCCAAATTAAAAAAAAATGTTAAGGAACGCTTGTGTGCGTAAAGTTATACAATTAGCGAGTTTATGTTTGATAGAACACCATGGGAACGAAACGATCGCCTCCTGGCTATTTCTATTCATATACAATTATGTATCTTATTAATTTGACAAAAAAACCCGCTGAGTTTCTTTTGCCGGTTCTTCTCAGGTCAAGGTGTTCCTTTTCCGAACCGGTGGTAGTGTTTAATTTGACCATCAATAAGTAAGCTTCTATGTTGAATAAATGAATTTGAGTTGAATTGAGTTTGAGACCCTTCCATCCCATTGGACACTTTGCGCAAGTGCCCAGGGCCATCGATAAAATATCAGGGCCAGATAAAATAAATAAGTATAATATAAATCTGTGTCCTAATTTGTCTAGTCATAGGGGCCTCATTATCCTAATATGCCCAGGGCCTCTATCAGGTTAAAGATGGTCCTGTTTATTATAAGTATATAAACTATTATATTGTAAAGTAAAAGTAAAGTTGATACAAGTCATTAAATGGAATAGAGTTTTATTAAAAACTAGCGGTGTCCGCGACCTTGTACGCGTTTGAAATAATATTATTGTAGCCTAAGTTACTCCTTATTATATCAGGTATCTGCCAGTCAAAGTCCCGTCAAATCGGTCCAGCCGTTCCAGAGATTAGCCGGAACAAACGCACAGACTGACAAAAATTGTAAAAAATATTATTTTGGTATATGTACCGTGTATAAATACATATGCATTGAGTAAAAAAGGGCTATTTTAATATTGCATACAGACACTCCATTTATATATTTATATGTATACATAATTAATATTTAATAAAGAACTGTTAGGTAAGTCTAAGTATGTCTGTTTGTTTATCTTTATTCAATCTTCGAATGGAATAGGCTATATGAGTTTGGACTATTCCCTCTATAGCCTTCTTAACACTCGGTCTACGATACGGGAGGTTTCATCTAATATAAATTCCTATCCAATATTCACAAATTCCCGAGCTATTTTAATGCTGTGGGCAAATTGCAGTCTCCTTATGCTTTCCGTGTCCCCGCGTTAAATAAAACGCCCCGGAAAATATTTTCAACTTAAGTGGATAGCTTTTGAACGAGTTTTTTTTTTAATGTTTGTGGAAAATAAAGGAGGTTTTAATTATTTAACTTTAATTGCTAAGAGAGAGAGAATGGAAGGAAGAAATAGAAGGAAGTGTTGTTGTATTTTTTAGAGTCTGTTGGTAAGTGTCACCATCGTTCATAGACATGGTCGCTGTAAGAAACTTGCAGCGCCAATGTGTTACCATCAAGTTACACTGGCTCACTCACTTTTCAAACTGTAACACAACAGTACTAACTATAGCTGTTTAGGATAGTATAAGGAGAATATCTGATGGGAGGTTAGTACCTACGCAGACGGGTTTGCACATTCAGAGTAAGAAAACCTCCGTCAGTTTTCAAATTAATTCCTTTATCAAGTCTTAAACTCTTAGTACCTTTTGGATCTAAACGTCAAATCATTGCGACGCAATATGTTATTCTCGATCGTTAAGAAGATTATCGCTCATACTGAGCACACAAAATAGATCTCAAGGTGACGAACCTTTTCTTACCTCGATTGTACAAAGTCCTTGCTGTCATTTATGAGCCGCTTCTGTGATTTCTGTTGGTTTTTGTTTCGTTGGTTACAACCCGTTTGAAAAAAAAATTAGCCGGTTATTTTTTTATTATTGGCTGTCGATGAGCATGAGCAGTATTATAAATAAAAAAAATGTTCGAATTATGTAAATTAATGTATTGCTCAACATTTTAATGTTCATAAGCAAATTTTCACGTTTGGGCAAACAGTGTATTATGAGATTGTTGAGAAAGGTCGCTACGAATCCCTTGGTGGTAGGGCTGCTTTGCATATATAGATATTGAGGATGACGGAGATTTAGGATGACAATCATTACTGTTATATAAATAAATATAGCTATTGTGTAATAGGTACTATTCCAATAATACGATAATACTTCAGTTTCTTTTGTTTTGTTTAATGATAACAAGTGTATACTTTTGTTGCAATTAAATACATATCGTATACAAAAGTACTACCTTAACAAGAGATTCAAAAACAACATTATCTGTTGATATATAAACATATATATATTAAGCTTCGTCATTTTATAGCTAACTTATACCATTGTACAATTGAAAGTACAGTAAATACAGTGTATTAAATTTCAATAAATTGATGTTTGTTGATTTTTTGTGCATGTATAGGTACCGGCATTAAAGTTGTCGCGAACTGCCACATACTAAAAGTTACATAGTGTAGCGATAGCAAAAACGTTACCATTAGTTTCCACTACACACACAAACTTTTTTTGTTACTAGTTCATGAAATTTACGCTTATCACGTTAAATATAATAATACATACTAATATTATGTATAAGTTATTTTTCAATGTGCTGTATCGTTTGGTATTATTTTTATGTATTTATTTAGTAGTTATATGAGTTTAGAATTACAAAAAACGCCTCACCATTTATTAGTACAGGTGAACAAGCTAAAACCTGTACATAAATCTGCATGCAATTCATAACAATAGAGTTATAGGGTTTAACTCAATAGATATGCAAACGCATAAATTATGATACGCTTTGTTTTTAATTTTTCACAGCGATAAAGTCCTATGGTACGACACAACTTAGATGTAGCATCGACAAAGTTCGTAAAACCGATCACATCCGAATAAAATACGCTGAGAGCGTTTTACGCGAGAGCAAATTGTCAATATTTATTTGTTATGTGAATATGATCTTTACACTAACGTAATAACTTGTAATATCATATGACCTAATATATTCGACAATTTGACACGACGATTTACATGCACTTGCTTTTCGGGTTGATCTGACCCGAGAATAGCGTAAGGTGCGATAGGGAGCTATTTCTATTGGTTGTGTAATTCGGCAGTAATTTATTCTTTTGAAAATCTATTGAAATTATATATTGACAACTAAAAAACATAATCAATTTTGAAAATAGTAAATAGACTTAACTTGCGTATGTTTTTGAATCAGTTGATATTATTATTCAATCTTTAATAATATACAAATTTGTATTGTTTTTCTAACGGTACAAAATCAAACTGACTTAAATTTCCTACTGTAAACACTGACTGACATTGCATATGGGCTTTGCTTTAACTCTAGCGCCGCTGTCTACTGTGCCATTGTTTTTTTAAAAGTATTAATAGATTACAAGCCGCAAGATGGCTATCTTATCTTGCATTGTATTTGTATATTTTTAGCTTACTTCAAAAATAAAGTATTCCTCTTATATCTTGTTTCGTTTTCGGTCTATTTTTCTTTATAGATTTTAGTATGTTTTTCGATTAGTGGAATAGAAAAACTACAGCATTGAGAGTTGTAACTATGTATATTTATTTAAATACAATTTTTTTTCCCACACTTTAATACTTATTCTCAGTAATACTAACTACAGGCACAAGGGACATTACAGCTTAGTTCCCAAGATTGGTGGCGCATTGTCGATGTAAGGAATAGTTAATATTTCTTACAGCGTCATTGTCTATGGGTGATGGTGACCACTTACCATCAGGTGGTCCATATGCTCGTCCGCCAATCTATTTTATAAAAAAAAGTTTTTATGAGTATTAAAGGAATTAACATCTTATGATCCTTGTGCATAGTTACACTGGCTCACCGAATGTAGTCGAATTGTAGTTCAGTTGTATAATATTTGTCAGCATTATTACAGTAGTCTCTGGGAGAATATCGGTAAATAACAATGCGGCTAAAGTATAAACTAGCTTCCATATAAACAATTTAAATAAATGGTAATGTTTGATTCTCATTAATAAATAGTATTAATATAAATTTCCGCTTGTCAAACTAAACAACAAAATAAGAACAATCTTACGTAATAATAGTGTAATTCGATTGTTGTACCAGTGCTTATGTGACGATAGCAGCACATAAAAAAGTGGTTATGGTCAAATTTTGAAGAGTTTCCTGTTGTAAATGTGCATAAAATTAAAGAGGATTCTTGATTGCATTATCCTAAATTATTAAAATTAAACAAAGGACATATAAGAAGGTTAGAGAGGACTACGGCTGTATAAGAAAAGAAATTAAAAACGTTAACAAAATTAATCTGTTTTCGGCAAACTCCATTTCTAACTTATCAATGTATGTTATTTGACATAAAATATCACATTTAAGTAAGGTTTCACAATTTTTGTACCAAATATAGATGAGTGATTTGTAGTTTACGATGAAAAGAAATCAAAATAAAACAAGACATAGGTTTCGAAACTTCTTAAAAAAAATTGAATATATGCAAACTTTTCCGGAAGACTTACTAGTCATAATTAATACGTTCTATATACCATAATATATATAAGAGAATAATAATAGAACATAATATTTATATTTAGTCGGCTTGCAAAGAGGATCAATACAATCAGCAAAAGAACACACTGGCATAAATAAAAAAAAAAAAAACAATTTAAAGCAAACACTACAAGTTCGAACATAATTACTCATTGCGACGGTGGCAATAATTTCTACTTTCGCAAAATTAATTCACCCAAAGGATATTCCGTATCCATATACGCTGCGCACTTAGCGTTGCACTGAACTAAAGGCTCTGATAATTTATTCGAAGCTGATTAGTGTTAGGGGGTAGGGGGATGTAAAGAGCAAGCATATTACGGCCGTAGTTTTGTGGCGCAGAGTAATTGATGACAGAGATTTTTTTTTACAAGTAAAAATAATTCGTGTATTGTTTAAACATACTGGCAAGTGTTGGATTAATATTTGTGTTTTAGGATGATGATTTCAATTGAAATTTTTATTAGTTCAATTGATTTAAATACATATTATTAATCTATTTAATAAGACTGGTTGAAATGGATTAAGATTGAAAGACGGTAGAAGTTTAAAAAGTTTTTCATTCAAGAACTATCTCTGTGCTATTATAATTAATTTATAATGTTAAACTGGGAGAAAAGATGATGTCTATCTCTTTCTCTTCTGATGACGTTGACATTCCATCAGATTACAAGGCTGAGACACAATAAAAAGGAAAAATTAATTTATAACAGTCATCGTATGGACTATGTCACGCGAAATATAATTATTTACATAATTGGTTTATTAATGAATCTTCAGAAAAAATACAAAGAAAAGAATTTAGGTCTATAAGTGTTAGAGCTCTGTTTAAGATTACTTAGCTAATATTGGTAAACATCGATTGAATTTATGTGTTTAGTTTAAATATTATGTGAACCAGTGTAATTGTTATCTATGTACTTAAATAATTAAATACTTTAGCCACTTGAAATCTCCCTTAGTTAACGATGCAATGACGTATACTTCTTAAAATCAGTTTGATTTATATTTTTACAGAGTATTGTTGCAATATAACAAAAACTCTCGTCACAATCAAAACTATATTTCTCCTGAAGTGGTTCACAATCAAAACTAATACAAGATTGATTATTTTGCTCGATCTTTCCAATTAAAGTAAGAATGACAATTGCTAGGCTTACTCCTAGTGTTAAATGTTTACACATTCCTCCTCCAACTGTAGCAACATTTGCGTTTTGATTTATTTTAAAAAATATACTTGGTGGTAGTGTTTTGTGCAAGCCCGTCTGGGTAGGTACCACCGACTCATCAGTTATTCTACCGCCAAACAACAGTATTCGGTATTTTTGTGTTCCGGTTTGAAGGGTGAGTGAGCCAGTGTAACTACAGGCACAAGGGACATAATATCTTAGTCCTCAAGGTTGGTGGCGCATTGACGATTTAAGGAATACTTAATATTTCTTACAGCGTCATTGTCTATGGGTAATGGGTAACACTTACCATCAGGTGGCACATATGCTCGTCCGTCAACCTATACCATAAAAAAAAATAAACAAATTAGTTAAGTCAGACAATCAACGTAATTTATTATGCTGATAATATTTTTAATACATGAAAACAATTAATATATGATCATATTAAAATAACTATGCTAACAGTATCAATAAACGAAATCAAATCAGCCAGCAGATGGATCATTTGCATAAAAAAGTATCTACATTTTTATATATATATATATATATATATATATATATATATATATATATATATATATATATATAATCCAGAGATATCTTTGTTACAAAGTTATCTCTGGTTCCAGCTACTCTGCGTATAATCACAGAATCGTAAATCTAATATAACACAACTAAGAGACTCAAAATCCAGGGTCGTATATTATATTAGGCCGAGAACAGAGCGCCGGCTAAATTATTCACTTGCTCGTGTGCACTCGGCTTAAATACCGATTTGATTTTCACTCCACGTTTTCTGAACGTATGGGCTGGAATAATAAACTCTATTCTTTAACGAGTGCTAACATATCTAACTATGTTATATGATTTTCAATCTCATTTCTAAAATACACGTATGTTATACTTTGTCGACGGCGACTTTGTCTGCGAATAACAAACTAGTGAGCGCCCGCAGCTTCGTTCGTATTTAGGGCTTGGTTGGTATGTGTTAGGCAAAAAGTAGCCTATGTATCCTTGTAGTTCAAGTTTGCTTCTTGGTAAATTTCACCAAATTCGGTTCATCGCTTTGGTCGTGAAAAGGCGACAGACACAGAGTTACTTTCACATTTATAAGATTAGAAGTATAGATTATATCCATAAATGAATATATACATAATATAATATATATACATAATAAATATATGGCGACGATGGTAACGGCGGGACGGGGTGCTATTACAGTGGCGTGCGATTGGAGAGTCCTCTGTCCAGCAGAGGACGAAAAAAGGCTGTTGATGATTGATGAATAAATATATACATAAATCACATGTCTTTCTAAAACACATCAGTACATATCAATAGGATTGTGCTATTTTCAACCGACTTCAAAAAGGAGGAGGTTATCAATTCGTCTGTATTTTTTTTTTTTTTTTTTTATGTTTGTTACCTCATAACTTTTTACTGGGTGGACCGATTTTGATAATTTTTTTTTGTTTGAAAGGTAGTGCTTCCCGTGGGGTCCCATTTTAATTTTATTTTTTTTCGATGATGGTATCCGTATGAAAACGACGTAAGTCTTAAATTTGCATTATGTATGTGCGCGATAAATAGGTGAATAACTCAAAATTGGTTGGCACAATTTTGATGAATCTTTTAAAATTATAAAGGACATACTTTAAGGGTAGTTTGGTGAAAGTTTGGTAAGGTTCTGAGTATAGGATCCATGACAAATTAAGGGAACGGGAGGGAACGGAACAATTCTGAGGAGCACGTTAGCAATACTCGGTCGAATCTTTTATTTATGGGTTACTTGGATACAAATATCCAAGTAACCCATAAATAACATAACCACGTTCCGGAAGGTGATTCAAAAATCACCTTCCGGAACGTGGTTATGTTCATGTAATTGTCATAATTGAATATTATAATTAACTAGCGACCCGCCCCGACTTCTCACGGGTGCAAAACTGATACTAAATATACTAAAGAGTTTGTTTATTTACGACATCACATTGCAAACTTCTAAAATTGTCAGTGTTTCTTTACTATATTGTTCATTTATTATATACACAAACCTTCCCCTTGAATCACACTATCTATTAAAATAAACCGCATCAAAATCCGTTGCGTAGTTTTAAAGATATAGGGACAGAGAAAGCGACTTTGTTTTATACTATGTATTGACGGAACTCCTAAACGGCTTACAGTTAGGGTGCGATTTGGGACAGAATTTCTTACTGTCTTTAATCAAATTTTGTGTATATGATGTGATGTCATATGATGTACGACATAGCATACGAATAGCTCTTTTGCAAAGTTTTTTTACTGAGGTCGATTACAGCTCATTCGAGGGTGGTACCTTGTAGTTTATACCGCATGACGTATTAAAGCCGCATTTTCGAAAATCTATTTTTGCTTTATTCGAAAGTTTCTTTTGAAATTGTCGCCGAAGTAGTTTTTGATTCATATAAACGGCACGCTTAATCTATCCATATTAAGAATAAAATATTAGTCTACATCAGCTTCACTTAAAATCAAAAAATAAATAAAATTTTAACAAAAAGAAAAACCGACTTCAAATAAAACACTATTTTAAAACAAATAAAAATGCACTAAAAAGTAATAAAAATAATTGCATATTTAACACATTTTTGAGAATCCTCCTAGGTAAAATGAAATGAAAAATATTAGACTATTTAAAAGTCGATTTACGATTATATAATGTAGTTATAATTATTTGAAAAAGGACGACCTCCTTGGTCACGTAGTGACCACCGGTTTTCATGGGTACGCCACTCCGAGGTCCCGGGTTCAATTCTCGGTCGGGCCGATTTAGAAAATGTTCATTAGTTTTCTTTTTTTTCTTGGGTCTGGGTGTTTGTGGTACCGTCGTTACTTCTGATTTTCCATAACACGAGTGCTTTAGCTATTTACATTGGGTTCAGAGTAATTTATATGATGTTATCCAATATTTATTTAATTTTAAATTTAATTTAAAAAATATTTGCTTCATAATTGTGCCACTGTTGGGTTAAGGCGTGCTCTAATCGCCAGGTTGCTCTATTACGGTGCGGTGGGTATATATTGGACAGAATATCATCCGGTTTATATGGGATTCCGATTTCAATGGTTGCTTTCATTGGCTCAATTAGCAGTTCAGCTGATTATTAAAAATCGTTCTTTCTGGTTGTGACGTCATAAAAGTTAACCTCTCTAAATTACGTACTCCTAATTTCAGTAGTTTAGCCTCAGAAGTAATACTCGTGGTAAAACTTTATCCGAAATAACAACCCATTGATGTTCAATTCCTGGGCAAATACAGGATATAAGTATGGGGGAACTTCAATAAACTATTGCCTGTTAGGATTTGCATTGATAAATATTACAGAAGAAAAGATTCGAGTGCACTAAGGCCAAATGGTTTTAAATGTCAACGGTGATAAGCGATATTGACTATAATAAACACAATATTTAGAAGATATACGGATCAAAGTAGCGTATCAACATAACGATTACGACATTTTTCGAAGTGAAGTCCAACCTTCCTCACCATAAAACATACACAAACAATATTTGAGTCATTTAAGGTTGAGCCGTGGCCTTAACAAACCTTTGTTGCATAAAATAAATGATGCAGTCAGAGTAAGAAAACTTTCATCAGTTTTCAAATTTATTCCTTTATCAAGTCTTAAACTCTTAGTACCTTTTGAATCTAAACATCAATATAAAAATCATTGCGACGCAATATGTCATTCTCGATCAGTAAAGCAGATTATCGCTCATACTGAGCACACGAAAATACATCTTAAGGTGACGAATCTGTTCTTACCCCGACTGTACATTGGCAGGGGAAATGGGAGATGGTCCACTTCACAATAAGTGGTCACCACTACTAGTAGACTTTGGTACTGGAAGAAATATTAAATATTCCTCGTAACAGCAATGTGCCACCAATTATTTCTTCTCAATCACTCTTAAAATTGGAACAGAACAATACAGGACTATTTGGCGTTAGAATATATGATGAGAGTACCCAAAGGGGTACCAAGCCCTACGTTTCTTTAAATAATTGAATACATTATGTATGAAGGCAGTCTGTATTTATTGTAAATGTGCAAGTAACTCTGTCTGTCTGTCGCACTTTCACGATCAAACCGCTGGTATGAAGCGAACTTGAACTCCATGAAACTCAAACTCAAACTCAATTAACTTTATTCAATATAGAAGCATTACACTTTCTTATTGATGGTCAATTGAAACACTACCACCGGTTCGGAAAAGAAAATACCCTGACCTGAGAAGAACCGGCGAAAGAAACTGAGCGGTTTTTTTGTTTATCTCATATATTATATAAACAATTTAATATGAGATGAAATAGCCAGGAGGCGATCGTTTCATTCCCAAGGCGTGCTATCGATCATAAACTCATTAATTGTATAGTAACCTTTTGCACACAAGCGTTCCTTAATATTTTTTTTTATTTGGCAAAAGAGGCATTTTGAACGCTTTCTGGGATCCTGTTGTAAAACCGAATACATTGCCCCACAAAGGAGTTACAGACTCTATGCAGTCGAGTAACAGGAGTAACAAGTTTGTGTTTGTTCCTTGTACCAATGCTATGAGTATCACATTTTCTCATGAAAGGTCAAAGGCTACGTTTTTGCATAACACATGATAACCAACTCCTGAAATGCAAGCGAAGCCACGGGCGAAAACTAGTGTATTATATATTAAAAACATACTAAGATTTTGATGAAATGGCGCGTGGTTATTTTGTATCCGAATAATAAAATAAATCCTATTGAAAAACTCGCTACCATAAGCCATGCGAGTAATTTATTAATACAGCTCGTGTATATATGTGTATATGTATGGAATTTGTTTGATGTTATTTATTCTAGAGGAAGGAAGGGTCTCCCCTATTATATTGCGTCTTAAATATCTCAATAGACAATATACTTTAACTTTTTTTATAGACTAGGTGTCGCCGATTCCCGATTGGTTGTCTGCTGTTAGCTATGAAGATCAAAAATCAAAATCAAAATCGAAATATACTTTATTCAAGTAGGCTTTTGACTTGTGAATCGTCATTTAACAACTATTTAGGAAAGTAGATTCTACCGATAAGAACCTGCAAGATAGTAGTAGTTACTCTTTTTTGACATTTTAAAATAAAGTCATTCACATCAGTTACGGGTTTAAAACTACATAGCAAAATAAATAAAATAAATATGAGACAACATCACATACATTACTCTGATCCCAATGTAAGTAGCTGAAGCACTTGTGTTATTGAAATCAGAAGTAACGAAGGTACCACAAACACCCAGACCCAAGACACCATAGAAAACTAATGATAATCTATATCGACTCGGCCGGGAATCGAACCCGGGACCTCGGAGTGGCGTACCCTTGAAAACCGGTGTACACACCACTCGACCACGGAGGTCGTCGTCAAGATAGTAGTAGTTTCTCTTTTTTGACATTTTAAAATAAAGTCATTCACATCAGTTACGGGTTTAAAACTACATAGCTAAATGCCATCAAATACTGTTCATTGATTTGGTCTTGGAAGCGAACACACATACAGAGTTACTTTCGCATTTATAATGTTAATAGCTTCGTAAATGTGATTCCTTTAAACAATACGTATAGTACGAGTTACTGATATGAATCGGGAACCTTTAAGAAAAAAGCGTACTTATTTCTTAAAGGCAGGCAACGCACCTGCAAGCTCTCTGGTGTTGCAAATGTCCATTGGCGCTGGTAATCAGATAGTAACTTTCCATCAGGGGAGCCTCCTGCCTTTTTGCCACCTATCTCATAAAAACAGATCTAAGTCTGTTGGATATAAAAGGTAATTCAACACAGCTTTCAAAAAGGTATTTATTTTACTATTTATAGAATTATAAATATTTTTTTATATAATTTATTCATCCTTTCGTAATATTAATATTCTGGTTTTTGAGACATTTAGTTTGAGTTAAATTAATTTCTTAAGGCATACGCATTATAATCGTTTATCTTTATAATTATTTTCGTATACATTGTATGATTAGTTAAAGTAAATAGCGTTCCAAATTTGAAATCAATGATTATCATTAGTAACGTATTAAATGGGGTTTACTTTTTTTTATTTTAATAGGCAGTGAAATTTCGATCTCATCTTTTTATTTATAAGAAAATTAAATAAAAAGTTTTAACTTTAGAATCGAAAGCCCCACCAATAATTACGAACGAAAATAAAAACCGTTCGTCGCGCCCGCGGCGTCAATGCAGTTACTCTTTTTAATTTCGCCTGTCCGACTTTATGTTCCGCGATAGCTCCGTAACGTTCGTTATCTATTTCGACTATCGGTTATGGTTATTTGAAAATTGCAGTAAATGTCGATGTTCGCTTTCGATGTTTTGTTTTTAATTTAGTTTTACATAAGATGTTAAATTCTACATATAAAATATTTTAACCTACTAGTTTCTAATTATGTTGTATAATTTCTTTGTAACTTATTAACGTCTATTTTGTATACATTACTGTACAAGAATTGCAAAGAAAAATCTTCTATATTATTGATTGAAGCTATTAGATTAAATGTAGAACTGTTTTATTTTTGTCTTACTCTCTTTTAAGATGAACTGAGATGGCCCAGTGGTTAGAACGCGTGCATCTTAACCGATGATTTCGGGTTCAAACCCGGGGAAGCACCACTATATATATGTATGTGCATAATTGTGTTTGCCTGCAAACCTGCATTTGACAAATTTCATAGAAATTCTGCCACATGTACATTCCATCAACCCGCATTGGAACAGCGTGGTGGAATATGTTTTAAACCTTCTCCTCAAAGGGAGAGGAGGCCTTTAGTCCTCCTTTTTTTTTGGGAATTTACAGGCTGTTGTTGTTGTTGTTGTAAAAACTAAGTCAGTGTGGGCCACGTCTCCCAAGAAGATGACAAGAATGAAATCCAGCGAAGATCTGCTGATGTTTATAAAATATAAAATATAAAACGCCAAAATGTTTAAAATAAAAAGTAAAAAGGCACGGGCATATGCGAGCCTGTGTGTTGTAAAATAAATAAAAAAAAAAACAATAGATACGTACTTGTTGGTAGGGCCTCGTGCAAGGAAGTCCGGGTCAGATTCCCTACCGCCAAAGAGCAATACATAGTATAAAGGATGGCAGTCTAGCTACCAACACAAGGGAAACATCTTATTTCTAAAGGTTGGAGGTGCATTGATAGACAGTCATTTTTAACTTAGCCGTTTCATAAATTCAAATCATTTGTAAAAGATACATTAAAAAAGGCATGGTATTCAATACCAGACTCTATACAGATAAATAAAAAAGCGTGGAATTAATACTTACTGTCTTCTATTTCGTGTAGGCATATATAATTGTAATAAACTAACATAACTTTGTTTTTTGTATGCTGAAAAAGAGTAACTACTGATTTTCTTGCTGGTTCTTCTCGGTAAAATCTACAATTCGAACCGATACTCGCTTCACTTAATAATTGTAAATGACGATTCAAAACTGCTTGGAAAAGCCTACTTGAATAAAGTATATTTTGATTTGATTTGATTTGATTGGGCCATTAAACCTACCTTTTTTTCAGAGGTTGGCGGCGCATTGGCGATGTAAGGAATTGTTAATATACAGGGCCAATGTTTGTAGCCAGAGGAACATAACATTAGCTTGCTTACGTAGCTATATTATAAAAACATGATCCAGAGGTTAGAACGCGTGCATCTAAATCGATGATCACGGGTTGATACCTAAACAAGCACCACTGAATATTTATGTGCTTAATTTGTGTTTATAATTCATCTCGTGCTCGGTCGTGAAGGAAAACATCGTGAAATGGATGTGTCTAATTTCATAGAAATTTTGCCACATGTGTATTCCACCAAACCGCTTTGAAACGGCGTGGTGGAATATGTTCCAAACCTTTTCCTCAAAGGGAGAGGAGGCCTTAACTCAGCAGTAGAAATTTACTGTTGTATTTTAATATAACGTACCAAAATATATAACTAATAAGGTTTAATCATATAATTGTTTATATAAACTTTAATAAATTAGTCTGTCATAATAATCAATACTCGTATACATTTACGAACGAAAATGTGCAATCCCGGAATAGTTTAGTTGTCATGTGCTTAATTTGTGTCAATCCTTCAACCCGCATTGGAGCAGAGTGTTGGAATAAGCTCTAAACCCTTAAAAAGAGAGAACGCCGTTAACTATTAGGATGACATTTACTGGCTTGCATTTTACTATAAACATATAGTATATGTTTACAGTATTCTTGTTTTGTCCTTTTAACATAGCATAAAACTATGTGACTTTTTTGCATAGAGATCATTTCCGATCCGGAAAGTGATGGAGGCAACTTTTTATCTCAGAAAAAAGGGGGCCAACAAATACTGTGTATAATGTAGACGTAGTATGTTCTTGGTTACATATATTGCAATCAATGGAGAAAATCATATATTTTTCTTATAAAAACTTATATATGTAGTTTGGTACGTAAACAAACAATGATATTATTAGGTCCAATCTCAAATCAATATGGAATAATTAATTAGCTTTTACTGGGAATCGAACTCGTGTCCATTGCGCAAGACGCAATTATTCACATCTGCATCAAACAGTTTATGTAGTATGCACGCTATTATTTTTAGGTGTCGGTTTACGTCATTACTATTTATAATTATATTAACGAACAATACCGTGACTAATATTATTTTTAATCTATAATTACATTACGAAATTAAAGATCATACATATCCATATTGATATTTAATTAATGTAATATAAGTAATTTATTACTTATTTTATTCCTTAAATGTAATTAAAAACGAATTTCTTTAAGTTACTAAGCGAAAAATATTAGATTAGTCAAGAAAAAAAAACTGCCCAACGCTACGATCCGCCCAAGATGTGTTTTCAACGCACACCACGGCAAACGCGCACACACGCGCAATACGTGACATTTATAGACGCGTCAGCTGAAAAACGGCGACACGCCAAAATAGCCCTTAAGCCATCGACATAAAATCCCACATGTTCAGTTGTGAGTTCGATAAATTAGGATATTTCAAAAGTCGAATACAACACTTGAAAATTTACTAGTTTTAAATGAAATTATACCTTCGTGTGTTTACATAGGATTGATATTTGAATGGCTGGGTATAAAAGATATGTCATGTCTATGTTCCGAATGCGAAAGAGCTTTCCGAGGGGAGCCGAGCGCGTACCGATCGGGTCCGAGCGGCGCCGAGACGCAGCGAGTGCCGCGAATGCATTACGACGTTGTGATAGGGCTGCTTATGCGGAAAAGTGTCATATATTTTTTTACTACTAAATGAATACACACAATTTTATATTTTTTATTTCGTATAAAAATATTTTTTAGTTTCTAAGGCGATTCTTATTGTTACGATTTTGTTTATATGTCGATTTGAAAATATTTTAATTCTGATTTTTTATATTACTTTGTGAAACTACGAAAGGAAGGGGCGGTGGCCATCTTTTCACAATAAACTTCAATGCTTGGCGTTGAGATTATTTTTTAAAAAATCGGTATAGGTACATGTAAACTGTACTAATAATATTTTATAATTTACTAGATATAAGTGTTAATATGAAGGTTTTGTAAACAAGTCAATAACGGATTGGATTCAATTCAATTATTGTAGTCATGTGTGGAGATCCAATATATATGCATATCCCCAATTCCATTTGTTTTTCCGCACGGAAAACTCGCACAGCCCTGATACGCGAGGAGTGGGGGGCGGTAGCGGGGCGAGGGCAGATCCCGCGCCAGTCGGACGCGGCGCGCCGCGCAGCCCGCACGCGATGCGCGCCCTCTAGCGTATTATGTTCCTCCCCGACCTCCCGCGAGCCTGCATGGTGGACGACGTAGCGACGTACCTGCAAGCGCCCTCCTCGGGACAGGTGGCTACAATATATTAACAACGCCCATATGTAATTAACAATGATCATATTAACAGATGTTGTGAGCTAATGTCGCTTACTTCGCCGCGATCGCCGCCCGGGTATTTTCGGTACCGCACGTGATGTTCTAGGATGTTTGCGACGTTGCCGAAGGTATTGTAAAATTAAAAAAAATATTAATTTAAAAAGAAAGCGCGAACCGCGCGTTTCGAGCGCAGAGTAAAAAGAAACGCGTAAAACAAAATGAGGTTTTATTAAACGAAAGTGATGTGGTACGTCAATATTATTATAAGTGTCGAAAACAAAGTTTGTAAACAGATCGATAGCCGCAATAAACAGGCTGAGGAGCTTTGCTGAAGTTTTGGAGCTTTAGCTGAAAGCTCTTTACGACAGAAAGCTTCATAAAACGTCACGAGTTGTTTTTCTCGAAGTTATTTCGTGATATTCTCGTCGAAAACAAGACTAAAATACTCAACTTTATTGCCCAATTCCATTAACATATGTTGGAACAAAAAAAAATAAAATAAAAGAAAGATAAAATACTAAAATAAAAATATCAACTATAAAACACAATATCATGAACTAAATAATTCTAATTGAATATAAAAACAAAAGAACGACTAAAATTCAATAAAAAATCTTAACACGTGTTTAAAATAATTTAAGAAATATACTTAAATTACAATGATATATAAAATCATACCCAAAATAATCACTAATTTATTCAATTGACAAACGAATATGAAAATACTATGTCATAAAACTCATATCATATTCATATTCCTTACTAACAATTCCTTTTTCGTTAAATATTTACTATGACAGGGTTATACTTCATTTCGTATAAATAACATATTATCAGCCATAATCTATTTCAGAAATCGTTAAAACTACAGGAATTTAAACGTAATTTTATGTGTTTTATATAAGGCATGCATAAATTAAAGCACGTGTCGACACCGTCTATATTCGTAACAAGTGTACTAAGTAAATACACTAAATAATGTTTATTTATAAAGTAATTGTAATAATTTACGTTTATTTATTAATAATCAATCGTTGTTTATTATTCCAGTAATCATAATTCGTTTTTGATTACTCTTATTTATTTACTTAAGGTTAGGTTTTTTTATTTGTTATACATATATTAAGCACAGCGATTTTTTTTTAATGATAATATGTGTTTTATAATCTGTTTTTAATCAATGTTAATATAGTTGTCAAAATAAATATGAATTTATTTGAAATATCAAAATTTATAGTAAATATTTTATCATAATTCCGTCCATAGTATAGTTGTCAGATAATGAGTATAAAGTTATTATCTCTATCTTAAAATATTTTCGATAGAGAAAATTGTTACCATAAAAAATAAGACGTTGATTATAGATTACTATTAATAATCAAATAATTATGCAAGTGTTAAGAACATATTGTAGTATTCAGCGTTATCACTTTTTTGTTCATTTATTTTTTTTCGTAATGTCAAATTTATATCTTAGTTTGGCGACAGACAGATTAAATATAAATAGATATTATATAGATACACTAGAAAAAATAGATGGCTTCGAATAATTTTTTATTCGTAACTTGTCAAAAAGGTTTTATACCGTAATTGGTACACGTTAGATAAATATATTTGATTGATACAACCGCAAGGAAGTAACTTTTCGTACACTGCAGTCTTTGAATTTTATAAATATTTAATTATCCTTATACAGTATTCGAGAAAAGAGTATGTAGCGGTTTTTTTCACGTTATTATTTTTTATAAAAACTCAGAGATAAATAATTTATGAAACGCATAAGTAAATAATCTATTTTAGTAATCTAATCGAGATTAGATCTAATCGAGTTTATTTGAGCATAAAACATAGTTGGGCGAGAAATTAAAAAAAATAAAGAGGCATGAAAAAAGGTTTCACAAGAAGTAGTTTTTATATAAATGGTAGACAAATCAATATGGTAGTGAGTAACTGCATCGGCTACGCCATCGTGCCGGCGCCCCGTGCTCTGCAGTGGGATGTTTGGAAAGTCTTATAGGAATAATATTTATCTGTGCCGAATTAATGGGATGTAGGGATTTTTTTAATGTATTAACAGCGGACTGCGGACTTTGTTCTATTTCCCATTTACTAATGCTATTCTATTATTAACTTTATAGATAGTTGATCGTCATTATTATTATTAATAAAACATTTGTACGTTATCAGAGAGAGCTGTAGGAAGCAATAAATATTTAATTTTAATATGTTATTTTAAATATAAATTGAATATATATTTTTCGATCTTTATCAATGGTTTTTACATAGTGTAATAAAAAAGCTAGGCGTATATAATAAATGACGCTGTCTGTAAGTATAAATGATATAAATGATAAATATTTTACAGATTAAAAAGAAGTTTATATTACAAAAAATATGTATCTTTAAAGATCTCTACTAAAACTATATGTCACATATACATCTTTACAATATAAAAGCTTCATTTGTAGAAAAAAAATAAACGTGTCATTTGAGTTCAGTGATTATTTTACGTAGCTACATTTTTGTGTAATAGTTCCAAATTAATTTGCCTATGCAGCATATATGTAGCTTTCTCTACAAATCGGTATAGAAGTCAAGAAAATCCATAGGCAGATAGACTGCATTATGGGGTAAGTTGTGATAGTAAAAAGGTCTGCTAGGTTTTTTGGTTTCACTTGCATCCATTTGATTCATTACGACTCTACAACAATACGACAATACGAAAAAAATATCGTAGGCATTTCGCTCTCTGATAGCTGTTTGTTTTATTTATGTTATTAGGCTTAGATTACGTATATGTAATCAAATAATCGATGTTTCTAAATGCTTAAAATCGTACCTTACATTATGATATCATTGATATTGTCACCATATATTTTACTAGATGTTTGGAAAAAAATAACGTAACGTGAAAAAAATGAGTTGGTTTAGATTTTCATGAAATTTTAAACTATATTTAATTTGTCTTTCTGTTAATCCATCATGTTGATCGTCTTGATATTAACTTTAATAGTTGCCTTTATGTGGAAATTTGGAAAATAATATAACTATATGTCCGTGACGTTGTTATATCTTATTAACGATTTAATTGATATAACTTAAATATTCCTGCATTTTTTTAATTGCGAGTCAGCAACACAATCTAAATTTTTGGGTTGTAAATTAATAAAAAATACAATAGGAGTATTAAACCTTACAACGACGTTCGTTCACTCGGGGCTTGTCTATTTTGAGAGGTCTTTGATGCTATTGGTCTTCGTGTGATTCTGGATTCCAATGATCTAGATGACATTTACCTCTTTTCAAAAATAATTCAAAAGGATTATACGACCAATTGATATAGAACGTTGTTTTAGACATTTTGAAAACGTAACAGAAACTTTTTTAATTGACAGCGCTACCACAATTACACACGGTGCTTACTTAATGTTTATTTAAGTATAATTATCACTATTAATCAGGTCTGCTCTATAAGACCAAATTCCATAGACTATATAGTAGATATTTCTATAGTTATTTATAACTTTCCTTTAAAACATTGAAGGCATTGCAACACACAGCGTCTTCTATACCAATTTTACAAGTTTTCTATTTGGCTATATATGGACTGTATATATTAGATTTTGGAAGATTTTTAATCCCAAAAGATTACTCATATACCAAATTTCCATCGATCTATTAATTTATATTTATTGATAGACAAATTCTTAAAAAATATGAATCCAAGGTGATTTAAAAAGATGGTAATCGTGGATGGATTCATGGTAAGATTTAAAAAGATCGCAATAAGTACGATTTTGTGTTTAATGTTTTGCATAGAGTGTTGCGATTGCTTAGTCAGAAATGATTACTTGAGTTTTTATCACATACTATCTCTATAATGTATTTTCACAGAAAAACTTACAAGAAGTCCCTTGTCTCCAACTAAATCATTCTGATTCGGACTTCAATACAATATAATTGATAGATTTTCTTGCGAAGAAGTATTTTGCTAAATAATATAATAGGTCAACTATATATGCTATATAGGTGTAGGATATAGACCCTAAAGTAATGTTTTCCAAAAAGCGTTAGTAACAGTATCGACAGTTAAAACAATCAATAAGAAATTACTGAAACAAAACAGATTTTGATAAACTTCAGGTATACAATATTTCTTTTATTTCAAATTCAAGCCTTTCAAGAGGTACAAGTTAAAATTAAATCGTAATTGATTGAACATTACGATGTTGCTATATAAAAAAAATACAATTGATTAAAATACAAATTATAGGGGAAAACCATTTACGATAGAATGTGCACATGATATATTAAAAAATTGATAAAAAAATTAAAAAGACAAACTAAAAAATCCAATTACTGACAATACAGTTAAGAATAAAATATAATAAATAAAATATATTTGTATTTTATTTAACATATAAATAATTTCTTTCTAAACAAAAGTGAAATGGTTTTAAAAAAGGAAGCGAAGAAAATTACAGGAATTGAAAATAATGCAAATACAATGTGTTACCTGTTTCAACGCTCCGATGCGCTACAGGGCGGACAGCCAACTCAGCACTACGTGAAGACAAACTGTCTGTAGCCAGATCTAGTCAAATATATTGTAGTTTTAATAAAAATATAAAAACTTTTTTGAACAAAACTATTTTTGTAATTATATTCATGTCAAAACTAATAACATAAAATATAACCGTATGATATAATAATAGGTATGATACAATTTCATAATTGTTATGAATAGAGGTATTGAGTTTGATCGCTATTAAAAATAATTTTATTAATATTTATTAATAAATTTCATGTCACCCTTAATCTTAAGTTTCTAAATTGATATACGAATATATTTCTAAATGTTTATATAAAAAACATGTGATTTGATTATAAACAATAAATGATAAAAGATTTAATGAAAATGTTGCCATATAGAAAAATAGCCTGAAGAAAATGGCTGAACCTACGCTACGCTTTGCTGCGCGTTGCGTTTGGCAGAATCAGCAATAGTGCCAATAGCGCCAATTTAAGCGGAAATCTAAAACGGCTTCGATTTTACCTTATCCTGTTTTGTTGATAAGATTTTAAATTAAAATATAATAGAAATCTTATCTCATATAACAAAAACGTAATTGTTTGCTTTAAAATAAAATTCTTACGTTATATCTTTATAAGTATAATGATTTAATTAATACGCATTTAATAATAATATCAAACATTACCTATTATCAAATTAAAAAAAAATGGCAGCCCCAAATTTAACAGAATAAAAAGTCATACGACAGTTAAACTAAACTATCCAGATAATTAAAAATGTAGTTAAAACAATAAATTAAATAAATTAAACAAATTTAAAAAAGTAATGCTCGGAAAACTTTTGGCGTGTACATCATAACATGGCACGAAAAATATGTGCATTTTATTATAAATAAAAAACAATGATAGAAAATTTAAATCCAAAAATACCCGGCCGGTAGTCGCATGGCGGTCCGCGCATCGGTGTTTTAAAAAATATACTCGATGTTTTCTACCCCCCGCCCCCCTATCGTGTTGTTTTTTTCTCTTTCTATCACCCTTTCTTGCCACTTTCGGTGTTTGGATGTTTTCACTAACTGTTAATGTTGATATTATTTAAGGCGGTTTTTAACGAAACGGTTTTACACAGATAATAAATTCATAGAAAAAAAAAATTAATTTAGAATATATTAATTATCAATTCCGACCAATTAAATAAGACTGTTGGTCCTATAATGTTAGAGCATTAAATATTTCGAGATCTGAATAAAACAGTAACGTCAAAAATCGTCTTTATCGTAATTAAATACATAGTTCTTAATTAAGAACTTCTTTGTGTAAATCATTTAATATATAACACAAAAATATATATTTTTAAAAATAAAATTCAATATTTAAATTTATCTTAAATGATTTACATAAATATTTATATATCTATTTGTATATATAATTTCTCTCGATCTGAATATTTTTAAATTCGGCTAGAAAAATGGCGGGAAGATATTTTCATTTTTTTTTTAGGTATTCATTGTCTGCAAAAGAAAAATTGTATTCTGCCCTCACATATGACTTATTTTATTAATATTTCTAGTCGAATTTATTAATTGAGTTGTAAATGTGCATGATTCCCGAATGCACTACCCTACAGCAAGAATGTTATGCACGTACCTTTTTATTTTTTTCTAAATGTTTTTTTTTTTTTAATTTGAAATCCAAAGGCAAAGGGAAGTCCATTAGCGGATTGGAATTTTTGGTATTGATGAAAAAACTGCGGTTAAAGCCACGATGGATAATCAATTATCCTTATGGGTATTGGATAATTAAATTACGTAATCCCGGCCATCGGATTACTGACGGTTGGTTTATTATATAGATTGATACAACGGGCCGCGTTTCGTAGATACGAGCTACGCGGTATAGTGTAAGGTCTAAAAATATTTAAAATATTAAGTGCTTATATTTGTGGCAATAATATAAGGTATGTATAGGAACAAAGAATTCATCAGTAATTTATTAGTTATACTGGCAACACTTAATTTTTAAAAAGCTTGCCATATAAAAAAATTACAAAAATGCGTTAGACTTTTCTTGATGATGATTTAAATTGTTTATCGATAAAATAATATATAAAAGAACTGACTTATATAATATTTATTAAAATGTTTAATAAATACTTTTTTACTAGTATAAGAGGTTCCCATTCCATGTGTCACAATTATTTTTAAAGATTGTTTAATCCCTTAAAATCGCCATTATATGTAATAAGGATGTCTTTCTTGGAGAGCAATTGCCTCCCTACTTATTAAGGGGGAGCGTATAGAGCTTAATCCGCATGAAGCAGCCATTACGAATCAGATAATACCCATTTCTCAAAAAAATCTTCAGTCGTACAAATGTTTTGTATGACAGAGTATTAACTATAATTATGAGAGCATATTATGTGTTATAAATTCATATATTATCCGCGCATATTAAAAAGTATATTTTTGTTAAGACGTTTCTAAAGATTATACACTTTTCTATTTGGTAAGATTACAATGTAATTTTCAAGTTATTGAACGTCATTACAAAGATAATAATCTTAGCTCAATAAAACGTTATTTGCAAATTTCTTTTTGTAAGTAACTAGTTGTTACCCGCGTCTACACTCGTTTTAGAGTGCTGGTTGTCATGTGTTAGGCAAAAAAGTAGCCTCCTTCCCTGGAGTTCAAGTTTGCTTCATAGCAAATTTCATCAAATTCAGTTCATTGGTTGTTAAAGAGCGACAGACAAAAAGAGTTACTTTCTCATTTATAATATTAGTATAGAAGTATAGATATTCATTCCGTTCGCACGTTTATAACACTTGGAGAGGCCTATGTCTTGCAGTGGATAAAAACGGGCTGATGATGTGATGTGATGTGATGTTTATAACGATTGACTAAGTTTAAAAGCGTTTAATTTAATTTTCCTGCTAAAAAGCAAAAGCCAGTGACACCCTTCTGGGCAAAGGAATGATTTCCTTTTTTCTATTGTGGATTAATGGATAGTTATGGCAGAAGTTCATCTTTCATGTATCACGCAATTGAGATTCATTATATATATAAATAATTTCTTTTTCTGGTTGTCCGTATTTGGTTATATAGTGTAGTACGTTTTCATGGTAGGTTCTATTTAAGTAAATGGATAAAAACCATTCTTAAACCAATCTTCCCTACAGATTCTCTTCACATTTACTTTTAGTAAAAATGCCAGTTAAGAACTTAAATAAAAATAATGAATAGCGACGTAACTATTTTGAATGATATTGGTTTTTAAAGACATAATTTTGTCGAATATTATTCTTATTTATCCAACTATTTATATTCCGATTTATTCATTCATATTCATTTTAAACGCAAACTTCCACGTTTTTATTAACCTAAACGTGCAATTCTAGCAGGAAATCATATAAACTTCTACTATATAAAATGACGTATTGCAATCAACAATAAAAAAATAATAATCTTGAATATTATTAAAGCTTTGCTGCTGATTAAAGCCTACCCTACGTTACTGAGGAGTTTTGGGTGGTGAGCCTATTTTGTAAGCTTTCATTGCGATTTTTAAATTTTCAAAGACAATTTCATTTAAAATACTTGTAGATGAAATTACCTAAAAGTAATCTCCTTATCAGCAAAACTCTTTTCGCGACTGAAAGCTTTGGGTGGTCAGGCTATAGAGTTACCTCAGGATGTTTCCCTTTTACGATCCGATACAAATGTATAATAACAAATAACCAAAAACTTTTGCTCTGTTTACCGATTTTCTATTCACGTGTTATTAGCCACTGGTCCATCTTGGCTCGATTCTCATGTTAAGTAGATCTATATAATGACCATGTCATATTATCCTCTCGAATCTGCCTTCCGCCTCAGATCCGCCTCGTGTGAGGGGGATTTGTCCTTGGTTTAACGATTATTATCGCAATGAAACGTTATTTTACTGCGGAACAAATAATATCAGCAAATAGATTTTCTTAAGAGATTCTTCTTTGGGCGTGTTTCTTTATTCTACCGCCAAACAACAGTACTCAGTATTGTTGTGTTCCGGTTTGAAGGGTGACTGAGCCAGTGTAACTACAGGCACAAGGGACATAACATCTTAGTTCCCAAGGTTAGTGGTGCATTGACAATAGAATAGTTAATATTTCTTACAGCTTCATTGTCTATGGGTGATGGTGACTTACCATCAGGTGGCCCATATGCTCGTCCGCCAACCTAGACCATAAAAAAAGTATGTAAAATTTCAAGGATAAATTTGAGTACAGTTTAAACGACTTAAAACTATAATGAGTATCTTTGGGTAGATAACTAGTGGTCTAACGCTGCTTTGCACGCGTTTTAAGGGTTTTTTTGTCAGCTGTGGGTAGCTTTATGTCAATCCTGGGGTCGAAGTGGGTTCATAGCATGTTGTTAAATAAGAACACATTGACAGAGTTTCATTGGCATTGTATAATATTAGTATAAATTGCTAGATTTGTTCTAATAATAATAAGTTAAGGGAGTTTAGGAAGATTTTGCTGTAATGCCTAAATGATAATCTACTAAACTAATATGTATAAAACTTATATAAGAATATGTACCGCGTTTCGGAAGGTTTCGGAATTGCACTTTGGAGTTAAATTCGCTTTTAAAGATGACTTTTAATATGGCAACCGAGTATTTGGTGTTATTTAATTACTACATATTATACTTTTTTCAGCGATGGCATCATTACTCATGTTATACGTAAGAAAATACAAACATATAATTTACGAAAACGTTTTATTAATCCATAGATAATTCTGAGTTTCTTTTTGTTTACGAATATTGAGATTAATATTTCGATTGACACTTTTCTATTTAAATACATATGAAAAAAAATGTGTTTTAATTCTTGTCATTTGGCCAGTAACAATTCTATACAACCTAAAACTTTTCAATGTTTATTTTTTATATACGGTACTATGTGAGCTTTTAAATTAATGGAAAATAAATGAAGTCGAGGAAACTTTAAAAGCTTATATTGCGCGATATTGCTGCTTAATGCTGTTACAGTAGGGACAAGGCTTTATTTCTTACTCCGCAGAGCACGCGGAATAGAGACATGTTAAGCTCATTGCTGTAACAATTAATTAAGACTTACTCGTAAAAATAAAACTGAAAATTGTTATTACGTTTTATTTATAATATAAGACCTTTTTTGTTTTTTTCGTTTGTGATGAAAGATAAATATAAATAACAGTGTTAATGATATAGGCGCGGTACATATTGGAATCATTTTAAGATTTCATTAAATGTAAGCCATCCATGGGTAAGGAAGTAGATTTCAAGCAGATGGAATGGCAAGGGAATTTGTAGTAATAGTTTTTCAACAAATAATTATATAAATTAGCTGTTTTAATAATAGGGTAAGCCGATTTTTGTCCCAATGATTATGAGCAGCATATAAAAATTGGTTGTGGTTTCATTTTGAAGAGTTCCAGGCGTAAATATGTAGAAAATTAAAGAAGATTCTTCATTGCAATTTATTAAATTGTTACGATAAATCGTACGATACTTAGTTAAAATTGAGAATTAATTTTAGATTGTGGGAAATAGTTACTGACCGAGTAGAATGGGGCGCTATGGTTGTATGTATATTAAAAAAAAAACAAATTTCGATTGAAATAATGTAAGTACAGATACACGGAACCTAACATCTTATATCCTAAGGAACGAATGAATAATCAGGTAATACTATCAGTATCAGATCAGACTTTGATCAATGACTGTTAACAGAAAAGAGTTGAGATGGCTCAGTGGTTAGAACGCGCGCATCACTATATATATATGTGCTTAATTTGTGTTTATAATTAATCTCATGATCGGCGGTGAAGGAAAACATCGTGAGGAAACTTGCATGTGTCTAATTTCATCGAAATTCTGCCACATGTGCATTCCACCAACCCGCATTGGAACAGCGTGGTGGAATATGTTTCAAACCCTCTCCTCAATGGAAGAGAAGGCCTTATCCCAGCAGTGGAAAATTTACAGGCTTTACTTTTTTACTTTATAAACAAAATTTGAATGATGAATTTCTGAAGGCAAACAAGAATTTTATATATGTTTATACTTTACATATAATATTCAATGAATGTAAACGCCGAGATCTGAATTTTCGGTCTTGGTTGTTCAGAGAGAGAGAGAGAGTTGATATTATGTTTTGTTTCATTCAAATCTCTTAATATTAATATGTTTAACTTACATATTATAAAGATACAGTAGAGTTTATAATTTTTGATAATATGATGATAGGAACTCAATGTAATTTAATAAGCGGTGATAAAATATCACTAAACTAACACGTCTTGACTTCACACGAATACAATATGGGTTAACGTTTTTTTTATTGAAGAAAAATCATCAAAATCTATTTTAATATTATAAATGTGAACCTGACTCTGTCTGTGTGTCGCTCATTCGACCAAACTGCTGAAACGAATTCGATGAAATTTGGTATTAAGCAAACTTTAACACCAAGGAAGGACTAGGCTATTTTTTGACTGACATATGACAACCAACACTCTGAAACGCGAACGAAACCGCGGGCGACTACCAGTATAAAACATGTTTTTTCTGACTTACAAATAAATAAATATACATATGAGACAACATCACATACATTACTCTGATCCCAATGTAAGTAGCTAAAGCACTTGTGCTATGGAAAATCAGAAGTAACGACGGTACCACAAACACCCAGACCAAAGACAACATAGAAAGCTAATGATAATCTACATTGACTCGACCGGGAATCGAACCCGAGACCTCGGAGTGGCGTACCCATGAAAACCGGTGTACACACCACTCGACCACGGAGGTCGTCAAACTTACAAAGTTAAAAGTCTAGAATTTTCTTTACTTTAAAATGCGTGTATTGTACAAATAAACCTTCCGTGAATAGTTCTGTTGAATTGATGAAAGCCGCATTAAAATCCTTTGCGTAGTTTAAAAGATGTAAGCATGAACGGCGGAAGCTACTTTGTTTTATATTATGTAGAAATTAATTCAAGGAGCAACTTAATTTTTACCGTATGTAATCATTACGTTTTATATCTTTTGTGGAAATTACTAAATTATTGAAATTGAGTTCATGATTGATAGGACACTTTGGGAATTAAATAAAAATTTTAACAAAAAGAAAAACCGACTTCAAACAAAACACTATTTTAAAACAAATGAATATGCACGAAAAAGTAATAAAAATAATTGCGTATTCAACATATTTTTTAGAGTCTTCCTATGTTAAATAAAATGAAAAATATTAGACTACTTAAAAGTCGATTAACGATTATATCATGTAGTTATAGTTATTGGTATATTTGGAGCCGGTGTCAGCCAATAAAACCCTACAGTATATCTATCAAAAAACAATACGAGAATACTTTAACAAATATCTTTCAGAGTCAGAAACTACTTCGAGGACAATTTCAAAGGAAACTTGCGAATAAAGCAAAAATAGACTTTCGAAAATGCGGATTTAATACGTCACGCGGCGTAAACTACAAGGATCCCTCGAAAGAGCTGCAATCGAACTCAGCAAAAAACCTTTGAAAAAGACCAACTATATTTCGTACATCATATGACATCACATCACATACACAAAATTTGATTAAAGATAGTAAGAAATTCTGCCCCATATCGCACCCTAACTGCGAGCCGTATAGGAGTTCCATCACTACATAGTATAAAACAAAGTCGCTTTCTCTGTCCCTATATCTTTAAATCTACGCAACGGATTTTGATGCGGTTTTTTTCAAAAGATAGTGTGATTCAAGGTGAAGGTTTGTGTATATAATACATGAACAATATAGTAAAGAAAAACTGATAATTTAAGAAGCTTGCTATGTGATGTCGTAAATACACAAATTCTGTAGTATATTTAGTATCAGTATTGCACCCGTGCGAAGCCGGGGTGGGTAGCTAGTTGATTATAATATTCGACTATGATAATTACGTAAACATAACCACATTACTCAAATATCCAAATAACCTATAAATAAAAGATTCGACCGAGTATCGCTAACGTGCTCCTCAGAATTGTTCCGTTCCCTTCCGTTCCGTTACTTTGTCATGGATCCTGTGCTCAGAACCTTACCAAACTTTAACCAAATTACCCTTGAAGTATATATTTTATAATAAAAAAAGAATTATCAAAATTGGTTAACGTGATTTTCAGTTATTCACCGATTTGTCGCGCATATACATTATGCAAATTTAAGACTTATGTCGTTTTCATATGGATACCATCATCGGAAAAAAAATTAAAAAAAATGGGACCCCACGGGAAGCACTACCTTTCAAACAAAAAAAAAATTATCAAAATCGGTCCACCCAGTGAAAAGTCTGAGGTAACAAACATAAAAAAAAAAAAATACAGACGAATTGATAACCTCCTCCTTTTGGAAGTCGGTTGATGATCGCCTCCTGGCTATTTCTATTCATATACAATATGTATTTAATTAATTTGACCAAAAAATAGACCCACTGAGTTTCTTGCCGGTTCGACGGTTCTTCTCAGGTTAGGGTGTTTCTTTTTCCAAACCAGTGGTACTATTTAAATTGACCATAAATAAGTGTAATGCTTCTACATTGAATAAAGGAATTTGAGTCTGAGTTTGAGTTTGAAAAATATTCAGTGTAGTTTTTCCATTACTAGAAAAAAATCGTATAATGAAAAAGTATATCATCTGTCAATCATTGCTCATCAATCATGGGTCTATGTCCCGGTACAGATTTTGTGACAGAATGCTGCTAGGCTTAGTTGTGTAGCAAATTCTGTTTAGTGATAACTATTTTATTTACTAAGATAATAATTATCGAATCGTCGACTTTGATTACACAAAAATCATTACACAAAATCAAAGTATTTTTTTATAGAATAGGTTGGCGGTCGAGCATATGGGCTTGATGGTAAGTGGTCACCATCACCCATAGACAATGACTCTGTAAGAAATATTAACTATTCCTTACATCGTCATTCAACCTTGGGAACTAAGATGCTATGTCCCTTGTGCCTGTAGTTACACTGGCTCACTGGAACACAACAATACTGAGTATTGTTGTTTAGCGATAGAATATCTGATGAGTGGGTGGTACCAACCCAGGCGGGCTTGCGCAAAGCCCTACCACCAAGTAAATATTCTTTCAAAGATAAAGCCAAGATCTGTAACATTTAGATGCGAAAGAAAATCTGTCTTCTAGAAAGTTTTCTTTCTTCTATGTCTGTCGGTCCCATCACAAACCACGGAATCTACACATATACTAGTATATATATACAGACTAGTTGATATATATATACTGACACGCTACCGCGTGTCTAGATTATATGTACATAAACGAAATACCACACATAACGAGATCTACAAAACTTTAGATTCGAAATTTAGATTGATTTAAATTTACCAGTTATTCCATTCATGACACAAATGAACACTAAAAATGTTTTTTTAGAAAATTCTACTACAAGCATTGTGAAATACATTTGTGAAATTTTCAATAAATTCAGATCCGGAAATTAGTACAAAATAGAAGAGCACAACCAGGTAAAACTAAGACTGAGAAGATCAGCCTAAAGATAAGCTCTATATTTGTTCATCTTACAATAAGTTAAATTACAAAAGCTATGTTTGAATATTCAATTATTGGACAAAATTTAACGACCTCCGTGGTCGAGTGGTGTGTACACCGGTTTTTATGGGTACGCCACTCCGAGGTCCCGGGTTCGATTCTCGGCCGAGTCAATTATCATTAGTTTTCTACATTGTCTTGAATCTGGGTGTTTGTGGTACCGTTGTTACTTCTGATTTTCCATGACACAAGTGCTTTAGCTACTTACATTGGGATCAGAGTAATGTATGTGATGTTGTCTCATATTTATTTTTAAAATAGTTATCTAAATTTATTTTAAAGGATATCATATTTGACCTATACGGTATACGATCTAGTTGCAACGTATATACGTCACGTTAACGCGGGGCTTGTAGGCGATAAGCGGCAGACCGGCAGACCTTCGTCACGGTAAGCTGTCAACCGATACTAAATATAAAATAAACTATATTTTATAATCTATGTAATAAAAGCTATAATCGCTTAATGTGGTCTTATATATTTTATATCTAAACTAAGAACCCCTACTGTTTCGCTTGTTATATAAATAACCAGTTATGCCCCATGGTTTTACTTGTGTTATATTTAGATTATATATGATTTGTACTCGCTTCCGTTACTTTGTATGGTAACATGTATTTATACATCGTATAAAGTTTCTCTAAAAATTCATTGACACACAAATGATTACATATTTGTTGTGTCAGATTCATTATAGTTTTGACAAACACGCATAACGTTACAAAATATAGTTTTATAGAACCAGAAGGCCTATGAATACAATAATCAGGAGAATATAATACATGCATTTGCATGTTTTGAATATGATTTTTCCTACTTATATATATATTATAACATACACTATATTTCTTGGTGGTTGGGATCTGTATAAACTTGTTTAAGTAGGTAGGGGTTCCTCAGATATACTACCGCGAAACATCAATTATCAGTATTGTTGTGTTTAGATTTGAAGAGTGAGAACGTAACATCTTAGTTCTCAAGATTGGAGGCCCATTGGCGAGGGTAGGTATTTACCACTTACTATTAGGTGACTCATTTGCCCATCCGCCATAAAAACATCATATATTTCATAAAAAATTAAACACTTATCAATAGATAGATGATAAAAGAGTTACTGAACGGCGTTGTCTGAATATTTATTTATAGATATAAATATAAATTAAATACTACGTGCAGTTTCGTTCGCTATAATCGTTACTGCCCCATCCCCGTGGGTCATATGGGATTATATAGACCATTTTCAATAAATATGCTGTCTTACGCGAAAACATTTTACAAATCGGATTCGATGACTCTGAGATTAGCACGCTCCAACAAACACTTTGGCCTTATAATATTAATACAGAATATATAAAGCTCTTCTTGGCGACTACATATACTTTGTACATATGTAGATATGACAGGCAGTAAGAAGAGATTTAAAAAAATGCAGTTCGTAGATGAAACAAAAAATGAAAATTAGCTTAACAGAATTACGTGTAATCTAAAACTTTATCTTAATAAAAATTACCTAGAACACTTTAAACGGCCTTATTTGTTATTTCTGCTTTTATGTTTGCAATACTACCAAAAATTTTTTATAATTGTTTTTTATTTTATTAAGGTTCTATACAGTTATTTGGACCAATGTTTGGCATGTGAACTTGGTCCAATATTGGACATTATGATTTTTTATGGAATCAATTACCTACTTTTTTTAAATAATTGTTAGTTAACCTACATATATATAGAATGCATTTTTTTACCTCGAAATGGTGGAAAATACAATTAAAGTATTCCATGAATAAGTTTAAAATTGAGAAATGTCACGAAAAATCTCGTGATTTTTTTTAAATAATTGAATAATTCTCTTCACACTTGTCCACTGGCAAACACTCGACACGTTTTCCGAATTCGGGACATCTTTAGAGCCATTACGAATCCAATCGACTTCGAACAAGATTCAGTGACCGCAACGGTGTCTTGGTGGCTGTAAGTAGGTGTATTGTAGTCCGATAACTCAGCACCGTCTGGGCAATGAGGATATAGACTTAGGCAGACCTACAAAGCTTAGAAGTGGCATTGATGAAATAACATTACGTATATTTTATTTGATTGTCTTTGTGTTGCTTAAATTAAATTCAATGTATGCAGCAAAAAAACTAATTTTGTTTTTAAATACGTAATTGTTAATTGTCATTTTACAAGACAAAAATTGTCATTTGTTCTAATTGCTTCGAAATTATATTGAAAAGAATAAACGGCCATCGTAAATTTCGTTTTCATTATTACGTACCTTAAAACAATATATTTTTTTTGTAATTTACACAGATTATATTGAAGTTTAAATTTGCTTGTTTCAAATCTGAACGTATTTATTTCTTATTTTTTTTTCAATTTTCACGTTTCGCTCTCGTGCTCGTAGTATTATTTTTGACAAACATTGACAGTGACCAGAGTCAAGGCTGTTATGACAGTTGCCAGAAGTTGGCAAAAGCTTCGAGTTAATACAATATTAAACGTCCGTAAAAATATTTTGTGGACATCTAATTTTTCGTCACTTTTCACATCTATCTCCAACGCTTGTGACTGGTCTATCGATGTTAAAGCTATTGAAATCCTCATTTATATAAAATATATATGTTTTATAACGTTTGATAGTTAATCTGAACAAGCTTATCTCAAGAAAAATGTCTATTTGGTACAATATTTTTGTAATACAAAACTACACACTCCGAGCTGAGTAGAGGAGCAGTAAACATAAACTAATATGGCGAATAGTAGGAAGATAATAGAAATAAAACTAGTTATAACGGATTTGAATCGCGTATATTAATTATTTTTGGCATCCCAAATCAAATCCAATTGGCAATTCAAGTCCGTTATAACTAGTTTTATTTCAATGTGTAATCGCGAAAATTTAAGACAACATTAGTAAGATAACAGTTTTAGTCTATGGAATCCAAGGGTAGACGATTCAAATGTTCTTCTAATTGTGTATAAATTTATTAGGAAGTAATCTTTAACCCAAGGGAAGGATACGCTTTTTATACCGAACATCTAATGGCCATTCCTGAAATGCTAGCGAAGTCGAGCCCCTCAAAGTTGAGATATTAATTAAAATACAAACGAGCTTTTAAGATGACAATGACACCCTTTTTCAGTTTTGAATTACGAGTGACGTGTTAAAATATATATGTGTCTCTTTCTTTTATTGACGCAGTAATATGTTATACTATTACATTTCCAAGATTTTTTTGAATACGTTTCTAAAATATTAAAGTATGCAACATTATTAAAAAAGTTATAGGAAATACACATATATGACAAGCAAAATTCTTTCAAATCTAACAATTCCTACGGAAATTTCTAGTGTGGTATATTGTTATAAACGTATTAACTAATGTCATTCAATATATTTACATTACATTAATTTTAAACAATTATTCTCTGAAGAATATTGTATGCAATAAAACACATTCAAACGTATAATTAAATGTTGCCTGACACAAAAACAGTTATTTAATTTAAATCGTTCGAAAATTTTAGAATTGTTTTTAAACGCAAACTTATTTATCGTAACAACGATTGTTATTCGATTGTTTAAATCTGGAATCAATGTAGGACGTGTTAAACAACATGTAATACATTTCAGTTGACACGAAGTTTCTTACTTCGACGCCATCTTGCAAACTTCGTTAACTCGCCAACTTTCAACTACCGTCAGACGTGAGAGAGATATCTTTGTGCATACAGTTTGAAAATTGATTTTGTAATATTGTTTTTGTATTATATCAACTGTCCAGCGGTTTGGACGTTATTTATTGGCGCCAATGAGTAGATTTGAAAATAGGGTTATGTTTTTAATTCTGCTTTCTTTTTAGTAGGCTAATAATATGGGCAAAGATTTTATTAACATTGGAATTGTCTTTATGAATAAAAAATATTTTATTACGGTATTTACTTGGTAGGGCTTTTATATATAATGCAGATTTAATTACTTTCTTTTAACCATTAATCTTGAGTCGTTAAGACAAAAGCATAACTAACAATGAAATAAATATACACAATTGATGATTTTTCGGAAGTGTTATGGATTGAATACATGGCGATAGAAATATTTGACCAATGGTTTGACCCTTTCGTACCGGTTATGGTCTAAACGACCCTTCAACGAACTACCTTAACGCACCATGTTCAAAGCAATTTTCTATTTCCTATAAATTGTCTCTAAAAAGATATTTATCTATATCTGTCTGAGACATAGATCGTCCGATATAGTATCTCTCCAGCCACCCTTGTAGGTCGATTTCATAATAGCCTTTATAAACCTCTCAAGATTTGAGTTGCATGTAGGGATGGAAGATATCGGGTCTTTGCAACGTTTCTATAAATTGGAATTACTTAGAACTCAGAAAAAAGTATCAATATTTTAGGCTGCAGAAATTATTGCATTTGTCAATTTTTTTTTCTTAATATAAGTTTGACATGTAATAAACACAACGTAGTTTTTTATACTCAGATTAAAACAAAGGACATACGGAGCGAATAGAACGTTAAAGTAAAGCAAAAATAGCGAATGTAACTATATATAAACAAATAAATAAATAGACACTTGTTTATTATCAAAAAGACGAGTCGTTTAGCAGTACCGGGAACTTATATACCCTTTTGAGTTTGTAATCACTTTTATTGATCCACCGTAATTATTACTTGCATATATATTTGTTATTAACCAACATGACTGTTTTTTTTTTAATATTGAAAAAGAGAAACTAATGACTTCCTTGTTCTTTTCGGTAGAATCTACTTTTCGAACTTTTCGAAAACCTGCTTGAATAAAGTATATTTTGATTTCGAATCCATTTATTTTATTTTCTGAGAATAGAATGATGTGCCTTTCGGTTTCTTAAATCGTAACAATTAAAAAAAAAAAACTTTAAATATACATATATAACCTTAAACCAAAATATTCATTTGTCTCGAGTGCCCAAATGACATGTTGTACAGAACTAAGTTTATGTAAGTATCAGTCCCGAATTCCTTCGGTAAAATTAATACAAAATTACGCTTATAATTTGCCCTTGATGATAAAATTCCTAAATAACCTAAGAAAGGTTATTGAGCGTTTGCGTTGCGAAACTAGCATATGTGCTAAATATATAGTCAATCGACCCTACAGTTTAAATATCTTGTCATGAGCTTATAAATGTATATAAAAGAAACAACTATCTATCTCAAATAGACTATAATTCTCTGATAGAGCGCGAGGGTTCACTGGATTGTATTAAATAGGATTAAGAGAATTACGTATTTATTATAGATTATGTAAATATTATTTTAAAATGAAATAAATGTCAGCGCCGGCTTCAGCTTCAGTAACAATAAAAAAAAAGCCGAAATGTTTAAAAGTAAAATTAAAAAAAGGTATCGGCAACTAAGAGCCCGTGGATGTTGTTAATGAATTATTAAAAAAAACATACCTTAATTTAAATCTTTGTATATAGATTTCAATTTTAAAACTTTCTAATTTCCTATATAATATGGTTCAAAATAAAACCTCCTTTATTAAGTGACAAAAAGAAAACAATTTGTTATTTTATCTGTGGTATAATGGCGTTTAACTTTTTTTTTAGTTCATTTGAAACATCGAAAATTTCCACCTTAGTGTGACTATATATAATGTCTCTGTTGCCAATAGTAAGCTGTGCGTTGATAGTCATTCGGCCAAGACATTGCGTTTAAATTAGTCATAAAACATATAACAAACTATCTACTAATTAAATATCTTGAAATACTAAGAGATATGAGTAATGAAAGGAGATTTTGAGTAAAATTTATATCGTCATACATATTATGTTCTTTCCACAGATTATAGTCAATTATTGAGTATTCTTAAAAAAGGTGTTATTTGATTTTGTTAAAAAAATATGAATAAGGTTATAATATTTTATACAGTTTCATTATTTTCCTGAGAATATCGTGTATGGTGTTTGATTGAAAAAATATAAATTCTTGAATATTGAATTAGAGCAGCATGTTCATAATATGTTCCTGCTTTAAAAATAGGAAAATATTTTATAGTATTAACTATTTATCTAATAAATAAATAAGCCTCTTAAAGTCACTGTTACGATAAAAATATAAGGTTCAATCAGATTCAATATACGCGCTACGGTCAATTTTCGATGTTTATAATACTAGTATCCACGTGGTTTCCTTCGCCCGAACACCTACGATTATTATTTAGCTCTGACTAATGATAAAGTAGCTGTCGTGCTCCTCAGTACGACTCATGCATTTAAGAAATGTTTCAATTCAAAAACATTCGATTTTCATAATCATTCGGTAACAAGACGCGAGGCTGAGGGTATTCGGGATTTGAAAACGATTAAGAACGGCCGAGAAGCCGATAAAGATTCCGAAATGACAATATTTCTCAACATATCGGGCCATTTTTCCGATAATAGAACGCGGCGTCCCGCTCACGGTTCCGCGGCGATGTTGCGCAAACGCTAAAGCCCAGAGCTAAAACAGCTCGTCTAAATTTAGTTCTGCAACACTGCATCGCATCGTGTCAAGCCCATAGAAAACATTAACACCGTTAGCCGACGATATATGGCCACCGCATATTCGCAGCCAGATTTTCGGCAACACAAATTGCTGTATAATATTCAATTAGGTCGACGATATTGATGGTGAGCCCGCCGGTCCGCAATTTCGGTCGGCGCATCTGCCGCCCGGACACGCGTACGGTAATATACGATTAGTTTTCCGATCGTTCCCGCCAGCCCGCCGTCGAACCCATTATCCGACTAGAGTCGGGCCGCGCGGCGATCTCTCGACTCGATTCGTCCCTCAAGGTGCGCCGCTGCGGGGACACGGCTAAATATAACGCACGCGTTCATTTTTCCTCGGACCGGTCGCCGTACAGCGTCCGGCGCGCTGCCAGCTCTACGTCACACCTCTATTACCTCATAAACGATAAACTTTCGGAAAGGACTTTAAAATTAGCAAGGACGCCGGTCCGCTCCGACGCCGGTCGAACGGTATTTCGGTGCGACATCAGAGCTCGATAATTACGCAAGTCCGCGTCGGAGATGGCCGAAGCATGGCGGCGAAGACGCGGGAGAGGAGAGATGAGCTGTCACGGGATATTTATGAAATTCGAACTAAAATAGATCCAGTAGTGGCTTCGGACGAGTCACCTTGACGGCGGCGTTATATAACGGGCGCGTGCGAATCGTTCGGGGGAGCGCAAATCGATTTCCAAAATCTTCGAAATTCCACGCAATCGATGACGTATCGACGTGTGACGCGTGTTTAGTGTTGCCACTCCTCCGTTCGACTAATAAATTTATTGTTTGGCATGTAAACGGATGCGTTCGAGCCAAGAATTTACAGCGTTCGGTAAAAAAAATATTGAATGAACCGGCGGAATGATGGCGCAGTCTAATCGGGAACGCCTCGCAGCCTTGCCAAACACTATCTTGTTTATAGTTCAACACTTGCACAAGATTTTTTTGATTATGGATTGTTTACTAGCAATACCGACAGCCGCGCGCCGCGATGCGGAACGTCGACTTTACTTCTCGAGATTTTTTATCGTAGTTTTAATTACTTCTTTCTTCCTAATGACGTCGGCGGCCATTGAAACGGGCAGCTCTCGAGTGTGGACGTGATTCTCGTTTTATTTCCAGCGGTGCATTTTTGTCTAATTTTAATAAAGGGTCATTGCGAAGCTAAGACGTTCTCAGCGTCGTTACGTATTCCGTAGATGCATTAAGGACGGCGTAGCATTTCAAGTGTTTTCTCCGAGTGTGATCTATGTGATGAATTAATGATCAATATATGATTTGAATGTATTCTACGTCTGGCGCCGCGTCTTTCATGTAACTAACTATGTCTTATTAATAATGATTTATAGGCGGATACCATTATACAATCGAGTGTAGTAATTTTATTGCATAGTAAAATACGCGGTGTATCGATAATGCGTTGCTCGTATCGACGGCCCATCACTAGTCGTAGAGACCTGACCACGCAAAGCAAATTACCGAGGCGATATTGTCATAACTCGGTGTCACTAGTGCATTTATCAGTCCATACATTACACCAATATTCAAACATACGAGCTCAATATCTTACCCTAAGCCCTCGACAACAGTAAGCTAACTTACACGAGGATTAGTGATGTGGGTAGTTGTAATCCCGTAGTATCCCGGGACAACACCGGGATATATTTGCATACGATTGCCGTTAAACGTCATCCGTTGGGGTTCGAGACGTCGTCGTCTTAGCAGGATTTGGGAGTTATACTGCACGTGAATAATTTTCACCGATTTTCCGGCTTGATTGCGGGATTTGCATGATTTCGAATGCTCAACGACTTCTATTACACTAATGGCCTCATTCTGAGTTATCTCCGTGTTTTCAAGTGCACGATACCAGCGTAATGTATGTTTGTTTGTTGAAGTAATCTTTTAATGAGTTTATGAGAGTTCTACAACTAGCAGAAATAAAACAACTGCTCTAATTAATAGTTGAATTTAGTGCTCGAATGTTTATTCCATATGATTTATTATGAGTAATCAGTGAACATACATAAAAAAGATTCCGACAAATTGAGAACCTACTCCAATACCATTTTTTAAGTCGGTTTAAAAAGAGTAAATACTGGGTTACTTGCAGATTAGTCTCAATAAATTCTACACTCTGATAGCTTTAAATTCAATTAATTTAGTAAAATGGCGGTTCAAAAAATGCACGAAAGATCATATTTAAAAAAATACATGTTTGTGGATTTGATTACGATAATTGTTTTTGTTAAATATGAACACATAAACAATAATTCGTTTAATAATTTAACATCAACAATGACATTCTATAACGTTTTAATAGTTGATTTGGTTAAAAAACAAAAAACATACAATGTCGTAGTTAGTTACTAAAAAAAATGGTTTTTTTTTGTAATTAAGCGTTATTTGGCAATGTTGCCCAAATATATATTAAAGTTGAGAATGAGAGTTTTATGAATATTGAACTAATTTTGACTTCGAACTTCTATGTGTAATTATTTGAAATTTATGTTTATTAAAAGTTTACTCTAGGTTTGAGTGTAAATTATCAATAATAACTTATCATCTGGAGTATATTTCGATGTAATGTCACCGAAACAACAAAAAAAGTCTCTAAACGATAAAAAAAAGCAACCGATATGTTACGCAACCATGACACATCTGTAAACAATAGCAATTACAATGCAAATATTAACATAACATTTATACAATACAGGCCTGACCATTGTCGAGAAAAAAAATTGATCGTGATTAGAATGGTACGCCTTTCGAGTGTCAGTGCATCGGCCTCAGCTCACCTTGTGTGACGCGAAAGGAATATAAAACGCAGTGCAACGCGGGACGCGAGTTGATCTGCGTTTTTTGAATATAACGGGACAACGGGATTTCGGTGTTTTCGCATCACTAATTTTTTTTGAATTTCGTACTTCTTCCTTGTTTAATTTTTTTGCATAACTGATCGAGTGCTGTTTTAAATTGTTTATGTAGTACTACGTTTACTGTAATTGAATAATTAATATAGTCAAAGATGCATTAAAAATTTAATAAAAAAACCCACATTTTTTTTTCGAACATGAATATATACATTTTATATTCTATTGTAAGAACGATGTAAAAAAAGCTCTACTGGAATTATTGTATCGATTTTCGTTCTCAACACTTATGAAATTAAAACTATACAATAATCAACACGAACAACACAGTATGATTATGACATTTGCAAAACTATGAGAAATAAATATGAAAATAAGAAATTTAAGGCATTCATTTTTTATTCTATATTAAAACTGAGTAATCAGAATTTAGGTTGAGCAATATTTAATGCTTTTCTGTTGCATTGGAATAGTGTTTTGAAGCAAGGCAACTTACTTAAGGAAGAGGCGTAAACCTTCACTAAAGATTGTTAGTTTTAACTTTCCTGTATATGGTTGAGAAAAAATCAGCACTGAAAAATATTTTTTGGGACCTCAAAATATAAGTATGATTTATAAAACTTTGTCATTGTATCAAAATTTAAATAAAACCCTTATTTGCCTGTCCTGTACAAACTTTCACATTCGTAATAATAAAAAAGTCATTTGTCATCTTACTTCAATGCTCACTAAAAACTTATGTTTTGCCAATTTTGTTTTTTAATATTTTATGGCATCTTATCACGGTCAGTATTAAAAAATAAGCGTTCTTTGACCATTAAAACCCAAATAAAATGAAGAGGTTAATGTCGTTAAATAGGTTGTATATAATTAGTAAAAAGAGTTTCTTAGCGACTCTTCTGAATAGACACTGTATTCTTATAAATTTATTCAACATTTCTTGTAAGAGACTCGAAAGTGCTTCAATATTTTATTTCATTATATAAAACAAGTTTTTCTCGTTAAATTTATATTCCCAATAAACCTACTTTTGTATATACATCCTCGTATTATATATGATTGTTGTGTAATATATACAACGAAACGTATGTTTAACATTATCTTCAGTAAAATATTATTATTTCTATGCAGTTTTCTGACATTATCCATCAATATCGATGACCCAATAATATACGAATACTAGCTGAAGCTTTATTTACTCGCGAGAAGTATATAAAACAAAATTTTCCTACTCTCTTTTTACCCATTAAGAGCGGAGTTTCTTAAAATCCTTTCTTAGCGGATGTCTACACCCTAAAGGGAACCCACCTGTCAAATATTAAGTTTGTATTTGTTATAGTTTCAGAGATTTAGTAATAGATCAGTGAGTTGTATTTCGCTTTTATATCTATTACAAACAAAGAGGTCATTTTTTTGTTTATTTGAGTTGAATAACTGAAATAAAGATCCAATTCTTAATTTTCATTGATAGATTCGCTGTGACGATGAGGGATAGAGTATGAATTATACCTTGATATCCGAAAATCCACAACATTGCGATTTCTTAGACATTTTCTGCCTCGCACAACCACTTTGTGGAAATAGCTTTCGCAGGCGGTTTTTCCGAACCGATACGACACGTGAACCTCCAAGAAAAGAGCGTATCTACTCCTTTCTTAAAGGTCGGCAATGCACCTGCAAGCCCCCTGGTTTTGCAGATGTCCATGGGCGGTGGTAGTCACGTTCCATCAGGTGAGCCTACTGCTCGTTTGCCACCTATGTCATAAAAATATATATTTATACAGCTTTCTCTTCGTTTCTAATTCGTAAAATGTTAAAAATTGATTCAGGGCTGCAGGGGTTGATGTTCAACTTCGAATTTCATTTTCTGATATTGATTGTGTTCTGTGGTGAGTTTGGAGTTATTTCCCACATAATGATTAAGTTCCAGTCTGAACTGAATAGGTACTTTTACAAATGAAATAACATAGGTATGTTAAATTTAAATTTATATGAGTTATTTATCAATATTTTATTGACTAGCTCGCAATAATTTATTTTTAACAGGACATTTCGATATTATTATTATTACAGGCAAAGATACAATATCCTGCAGGATTTTTTAGAAGAAATCATCAATAGACATTGTGAATACCGAAATTGGACTAACTATTTGTTTTTATATACAACAAAAATGGAACAGGTAGATTTTTCATAACTGGTGCCAATGGTCTTTGGAAAATCTTTCCCTGGTATTAATAACACTAAACTATGACCCACCAATTTCTCGGCTTTATTGATATATTTGTCGAACCAAGCATCCTATTTCGACACGTACCATATCTTCAGATTGAGCGTTCTTTCAAGTTTCTTCACACCGAAATAACTTGAACTAGAATCCATAAAACAATTTAAGATTGCATTTGAAATGTGTCACCAAACGAATAAACTCAACGAACACTGTTTTATATCGAAGTTTAACTTCTCAAATACCCTTGAAAACTTCGCAGCTTCGAAAGAACCGAACTATTCTGGAGTTTGTCAAAAACTTAAAGGATTTTAATCTGTGTAGTCAGTTTCTAGTATCGGTATTATTCCTCGCGGGATTGCTTTTTAGTTTTCAATTTTAGTTAAAAGTTATTTATTGCTTTTGTAAATAAAATGATATATTTGTTTGGCTTGGGAGATAAATTGATATTTCGTTGCTTATTTTTAAAAGAGCTTATGTCCGTGTTTTATTGCGTGGAAAATGTATAACTGCAACTGCATTCTGGAATTTTATCAGCTCATCTCTGTATTCGTGAAGCCTTAAGCTATTGTTAAAGTCGAAATAATCACAGCCAAAATAAACATTTGGATATTACAAACAAAATGAAGAGTTACAAGTTCGGAATATAGATTAAATTCAAATCTAACCCTATTTCATTTAATATCCAATATATTACTTGGTGGTAGGGCTTTGTGCAAGCCCGCCTGGGTAGGTACTACCCACTCATCAGTTATTATACCGCCAAATAACAGTACTCAGTATTGTTGTTTTCTGGTTTTAAGGGCGAGTGAGCCAGTGTAACTACATTTACAAGGGACATAACATCTTAGTTCCCAAGGTTGGTGGCACATTGACGATGTAAGGAAAAGTTGATATTTCTTACAGCGTCATTGTCTATGGGTGATGGTAACCACTTACCATCAGGTGGCCCATGTGCTCGTCCGCTAACCTATAGCATAAAAAAAACTAAATTAAATTGAAAATATACGTACATTCTCATAGTTATAATATCATTACATAAGATTGCGTTCAACTTAGCGCACGTGAGATAAATGAACAAGCTTTGGAGCTTAATCCGCCACACCGCTCTATTACGGGTTCGTAGTCATGTGGAGTACCATGCAAACTTTCTCATGACATTAAACACATGATGTTGGATTTGAACCCACGATCTATATTTAAGATTCACGTGGTCTATCCTAACTCTTGGGTTTCTTATATTTTAAAAATGAATGTGTTACCAGTGAATTAATATTTTTATAAAATTATCATTATTGCGACGTTTATTTAATTATAACTAATTTATAATAAATACTAGTATTCGCCCGTGGCTTCGCTATCATTTTAGGGTGATGATTACCATGTGTTGGGTTAAAAAAAGTAACCTATTTCTTTCGTAGAGTTCAAGTTAGCATCATACCAAATTTCATTAAATTCAGTTCAGCGGTTTGGGCGTGACAAACAGACAAACAGAGTTACTTTCACATTTATAATATTAATATAGAAATCAAACATTTGTAATGTTACAAAGTATTATTCTTATTAAAAATTCCCGTTGTAATATAAATGAAAAGGATAATTCAAGTATTCTCATTAATGAAATAACTTCGCAGTCAGTATTTAAGCTCTCCCGGACTTAGCAGTATATTAATGCAAACTTTAACCAAGCCGCGGTTCCCGGATGTCTTAAGGAGTTATGCCTGATGAATGCACTTGTCTCCAAGGAGGCACGTACAAACATACGAGTGTACAGACACGGACAGCGGAATTCTAATAAAGTTGTTGTTTTAATGCGATCCCTGTCGCTTCTGGTAAACGTGTATTATCTGTGACCGCATCTTGTCTCTGGTTTAATCTGACGTATGTTTTGGTGGGAAATCTCTATGAATTATGTTACGTTCTATTTTTAAATGTAATCAAATAAACATTGTTTAGAAATTCAATAGTATAGCTTAATTGGAATATTTTTAAAATTTAAATATTGGATTTCAATACAACTTTTTTGTAATGTATTTTAGGCAGAGACGGTATGTACCTTTGCCCATATATAGACTTTGGTTTTGAAGAAGTTAAATGCTTTAATATTTTAATCGTCGATGCGCTGTCTACCTTGTTTCTTATATGTTGTCTTCTAGGCCTGTATATATACAAGATAACTTGCCCTTCAAATTAAGACACAAAATAACAAATGAAAAATCTGATTTGGATGACGCAGCCCTTTCTAGCCAAGTATACTTTAATTCTAAATAATAAATTAAGTAAAGTAAATTTCCCACTGCTGGGATAAGGCCTCCTCTTCCATTAAGGAGAGGGTTTGGAACATATTCCATGTTTTCCTTCACCGCCGAGCACGAGATGATTTATGAACACAAATTAAGCACATATATATAGTGGTGCTTGCCTGGGTTTGAACCCGCAATCATCGATTAAGATGCGCGCGTTCTAACCACTGGGCCATCTCAGCTCTTAAGATCTTCTAAAAAATAAAAATCTCTAATTAGATTACTAAAAACCTTTACTTATTTTGTAAGACATACATGTCACTGTAAGATTACAAAATTCGTTGAAACGCACGACAGTTGACAATTTGTCGCGGGACAGATTGTAATCTAACAGTTTAACTTCTATAGATTACAATAAACTACTAAAAATAATATGTTAAATTGCAATCATACTTCTCAGTTCCCAATATTTCGATAGTTTATAATCTCTCCCGTCAGATTGTAATCTAACGGATTTTGTAATCTTACGGTGACATACATATAAGTTGTTATGAATTATATATTTTATTAGTTGGGAGAACTTTGTGTATTTTCAAAGTCCGCATTCAATATGCTAAGCACACAGGTATCAATGCTTAGACACGATGTATTTAAATAGAGTGTCTGTTTGTGTACTACACCTGGGTAAAGGCTAGTTCTCCTCTCGGAAGGCTGGGACCTTATTCGGCCTGATTTAATGCGGATAGGTAGGAAACATTTTATGTGACAGTATTTCACCTGACATATATACTAAACGAACCAGTTAATGTGTTTAAAAGTTTAAATGGTCTGTTTTGATCTAATTTAATTCGTATTTTGTATTTATATTTAAAAAAAAATAATTAGAAAGAAAATTAACCATGTGTGTGCTACCATGACTCAAATCATTTTTATTATTTTTCTTACAAAAAAAATCCAAATATAATAATATTTATAACATTGGTAGCCTGCGGCTTTGCTTGCGTTTTTGTATTTGGTTGTCATTTGTTAGGCAAAAACTAGCCTATGACTTTCTTGGAGTTCAAGTTTGCTTCATAGCAAATTTTATCAAAGTCGGTTTAGCGGCTTGATAGTGGAAGAGGGACACAGTGGCGTCGCTATCGTAGGGCAGGTGGTGCTATGCACCGGGGCCCCGGAGTTCAGGGGGCCCTCTAAACTAAACTTTAATCTTCTGAAGCTAGAAAAACCCGACCATGCGTACAAGATTTATTATTTGTTATCTATAATTTTAAAGGGTAATTATTAGTTAAAGGGGCATGGGAAAGAGTTGGTGCGGTGTCGGTGCCTATTCTTTTTCTATGCGCCGGGCCCTTCCTCACCTAACTACGCCACTGGAGGGACAGACAGACAAATGACAGAGTTACTTTCATATATAATATTAATATAGATTGTTTGTTTATTAAAAATGTTTGTATAAGTACCGTTTGTTTGAAGATTATTATGTATATATAGCAATCACCAAGAAGTTTGTATTGAGTCGAGTTGCAAAGTTGTTTAAAACAATTGCAGATAAAATGGGTCAACATTTCATATTACAGAACTATTAATGTGAGTGAGAATCGAGCGCGTTGGTTCTCTAATGTTTTCTTAACTTTATAATGTTGCTAGTAAAATATATCGTTCAATGTAAAAAGGCCTATATGCCCATTAAAATATTCAGGGAGACTGCTCTTACTTAACTAATGTATACACATACGGCACCTGCTAAAATGTTTTACACCAATTTACACTATAAGAAGTGTTAACTCATATTTTTGTTAATTGCCTTGTTTTATGGCATATTAAGATGGCATTCGGTTTATCCGAATTTCAGCAGCTAGAATCGCTTACATTCGGCCGAAATTAAGTTCAAATTTCGAACACTGAGAGTAATAAAAAAAGTAAAATATAATACCTTCTTTCACTATTTTGACTGAATAATGAATATCATTAGCCATAATGGGTATTGTTGTTTTCCAATTTGAAAGTTGAGGCTGTGTAGGACCAAATAATCGAACATCTTAGTTCTCAACCATTTTGGGGAATAGGTGATGTAAGATGTAGGGCATATTTTTAGCGCCAATATTTATAGAAGGTGGTGATCATAATCATCATCATTATCCTTCCTATCCCAATTTTATTTGGGGTCGGCGCAGCATGTCTTCTCCTTCCATACTTCTCTGTCAGACGTCATCTCACAAGTAACATGCTTTCTAAACGTATCGTCTTTCGCACTTTGCTTGTCGGATGGTGGTGATCATGTATTTTAAACGTTAGAAAAAATCTAGCGACCCGCCCCGGCTTCACACGCGTGCAAAGCTGATACTAAATATACTATAGATTTTCTTATTTTCTTACTATATTGTCCATGTATTATATACAATAATCTTCTTCTCGAATTACTCTATATATAAAAAAAAACGCATCAATATCCGTTGCGTAAGTTCAAAGATCTAAAGCATACATAGGGACAGACAGAGGTAAGCGACTTTGTTTTATACTATGTAATGATAATGATGATATGTGCACGATATCTATGAAGGTCTTCGCTGCCTTGATATATTGGTTAATACATTATCATCCTTACATAGCAGTCGGTTAGAATATAATATCCATCTGTAAAGACGTTGCATTAAAACTACAGTTGATGTAGCTAAGCTCTTACGAGGAAGGTCGGTGAGTGCTGGGTATTATCACACTGCTAGCGATTTTAAGACGATTAAATTTAATAGCGATTTACTGATAATTTCTGATTCAATTTAGTGTCATAAATCTATATATTATATTTTATCAGTTAGTAACGCAACGTCCGTTTTGTTACCTTAAAAACTTTTTTTACCAACCTCCTTGCAAAGAACTAATTATTCTCCCATTCCACTTTTGACTTGGTACGTTTGTTGGTGTATTAGTGCGATCTTAATGTCCTTAAAACAATTGGAGAAAAACAAATCCTAATCCTTAAATAATATCTAGTCAGTATCTTTTTCGGCTATGAAATGTATTAAGAATATTCGTTTTTCCAAAATGTTTAATCATTTATTACTGTAATTCCTTTCTTTTCTTATTTATAAAATATACTTGTTACGTCCTCAGCTTCGCGTTTAAGTTGTTCGTTTTTAACTTATAAAATGTAAAAATGTCCTTGCAGTTTAAGATTGCTTCATGACAAGTCTCATCAAAATCGTTTTGTGATTTAGTCGTGAACCAACAGACGAGAGTTACGTACACATTTATAATATTAATGTAAATAATTGTATTTAACTAACATGACTTTGTATTCTTTAAATGTTAAAAAAGAGTAACTACTGAGTTTCTTGCTGGTTCTTCTCGGTAGAATCTACTTTCCGAAATCGTGGTAGCTTCACTTAATTGTAAAATGACGATTCAAAAGTGCTTGTAAAAACCTACTTAAATAAAGTTTATTTTGATTTGATTTCAACATCAATTATTAATGGTCTGATATATTTTAACAAGTCTTTTGTAATAGAAAATACTTATAAAGAAGCTAATACTGATATGCCACTTGACTATTGCCGATTATAGATTTGTATCCATTGGTTGTTTAAACCATATTTGATTCTATAAACAGATCCGAGACGCCGCTAGCTGTACCAGTTTTTAATCAAATATAAAATCAAATTCAGTTATTTTCGGACATCTGCCTCGAATCATATAGAGATGTGATTTTGTTCACCAATTTTCGTTATAAATGCAATGGTGTGTATGTCTGTATCAAATTATTGACATTATATATAACATTATATAAATTATTATATATACATAGAAACTTTTTTTTATGAAAATTATTTGTTATAAACTATCTACTCTATTCGTAAAAATGTTGGTTTAAATTACGACCGTTTTTGAAAAAACAGGCCAATAAATATAGCATACAATATAACATACATATGCTATTATAATTTGTGTATTAATTTACAAAATACGACATGAAAGGAAATTTGTAAAATTATTCTTATGTGGCTTTGGAATTTCCGGTTGTCTTTTGTCTTGTTACTTACCATTCGTCAGTATTCTTATACTATTACAAAAATATTAATATCTTTTAATTCAAATTCAGTTCAAAGATTAAAATTAGCTGATAAGCAAAAGGTCCTAAATTTACATTATATTGATAAGCTAAAACAATACATAGATCCTTTGATTACTCTAATAATTGTGTTCAATTTGGAATGCACGGGTGTAATTTATTATAAAGAAAATTCAAAATGTATACCCTATAACACTTAGGAATAATAAATAATCCAGTGAAAAAATAATAAAATCTGATTACCCACAAATAAACGAACAAATTTAACGTCTTCATATTTATTTTTATGATCTTGTTAATTTTTATAAAATCACTATTTTATTTGATCGTTAAATATTATGGTTTTCTATGTATCCAATTTAATTTCGAATAAATATAAGCCTTTGATTCACTGGATGACTAGAATATTGCTATAAAACCAACATATAATTCTATTAGTGTTTGAATTGCATTTAAGAGTTACTCTAGTACTTTTTAGTGGAATGATATCAAACTGTATTAGAAGTTTAAGAAGATATTTTATATGTTTCTCTAGGAAAGGCTTGAGTGCATTATGATGCGTGGTTTCTGTTTAAGCGATAATAATATAGACTATGTTTAAATACTATTAATAATGCGAAAATTCTTCAATGAAGGAGATTTTATTTAAATCAACATCAATAATATATCGTATTTAGTTCAGTTTATTAATTATGTCTTGTCTTTATGTTTCGTCTTCGAAATATATATTTGATATATTCATACAAAACAGAAGCATTATTTTATTAATAGCAATTTCATTATAAATTGATTAATAATTACAATAATAATAATCCTCGTTTAAATAAATATACATTAAGTTTCTTCTTCAACTGCTGAATTTGATATATTCATTCAATATAGAATTATTTTATTAATAGAAATTTCATTATAAATTATTTAATAATTAATGTAGTTAAAAGATCTTCAGATCTAAGAGAACGTATACTGGTTTATATATACATTAAAATGACGACACGAAACTCATTCGTATCTATAAATAAATAAATAATACGATATCCACAGATCGCTGTAACTGAGACCTCGCGTTCATTTCTTGAAGCTATTTTCTATTTCTGCACAAACAGTTCAGCTGCTGTTGGTCTTCAACTTATTGGTAATGCGATATAAATACACATACACACACACATATGTATAAAGTCAATAGATTTGGTGATTCTGTATTTCACCCAAGTTTGGTTTCAAATGTAGGGCAATGTTTCGTATTGTGTTATGCGTTTTACACTCAGGGCTGTAATTTTAACGGTTTATGGATTTTGTTTTGAATATATTGTGGAATAGATGTGGTAACTTGTACGCGTTTGAATTTACCCAACAAAGAAAATATTATTGTAGCCTAAGTTACTCCTTATTATATCAGTTATCTGCGAGTGAAAGTCAAGTCAAAATCGGTCCAGCCGTTCCAAAGATTAGCCGGAACAAAAAGAGAGACAGACAAAAATTCAAAAAAATGTGATTTAGGTATATGTACCGTGTATATGCATTGATTTTAGATTTTGGGCAATAAATGATTGCTTTTTAACATTATAAAAACATATTTTGGGTTATATATTTTCTAACGGATTTAAGTTGAATAAATTGTATAAAACAAAGTGGCTTACCGCGGTCTGTCCCTATGTATGCTTAGATCTTAGAAAACTACGCAACGGTTTTTGATATGGTTTTTTTAATAGATAGAGTGATTCGAGAGGAAGGTTTTTACTATTGTTAAGAAGCACGGTTAATTTTAGAAGTTTACAATGTTATGTCTTAAATACACAAATTCTGTGTCATGTGAAGCCGGGTGAAGGCTTTATCTTATCTTATTATTATTATCTTAGGCTGGTCGCTAGTGTTAAATCAATTTTAAGTTTTTTAAATACCAAGGCAATGTTTATTGTACGTAACATTAGTGTTTTTTATCGTTATTTTTCAGTTTCTTTAAATAATAATAATAATATATTATGGGTTCAAAGTATTTTAATTTTAATTACTTTCTTTACACTAGCAACATTATCCATTTCAGTTTCTTAAAGTAGAAAATTTTACTTGTTTATCTCTTCAAAGTATTTTAATTTTCTTTTTTACACTAGCAACATTATCCAAGGATACGTAAATTCGTAAGTCGTGAAAAGTAACCCGTGTGTCTTTGATGGTCAGAAAGCGGGGATATCGAAGGTGTTTTCTTTAGTTTACGACCTATCGTTAAATGAAATGTGTTGTTCAAATGGTAGTTCTAACACCATGACACATTGACAAGATTAGATCAGCGTTATATATTGAGGGTAGTATTTTTATCACAGTTTGGTTATACGTCGACGGAATTGTCGATATAATTGATAATTGTTATTGTTTAAACATTTATAAATAAGGGATATTACTCAACACGCGATTATATGATAATCTATAATAATATATAACTGCTAATTTTAAATGTTGAAAAAAAGTGACCACTGAGTTCCTCGGCGGTGCTTTTCTGTAGAACCTATATTCTGAAATATGTGCTTGTAGACTACATGAATAAAGTATATTTATCTATATAATAATATATTTTGATTTTGATATTGTAAGAGGATTTTTTTTATAATTAATAATTTTCTTTATTATTAAATTTCACCTTTGCGAAGTCAGAGCGACTTTTAAGTCGTAGATAAAATATTTAGAATTAATTATTATTGATTTTTATAACATCTGTTTGTAATATTGTAGGTACAAAATAGTGTACTGGATTTCTTATCGGGTTTTCTTTGTTGAATCTACATTACCTACCATTAATATTAAATTCAAGACAATTCTGTAAAATTCAAAAGGGTACTTATATAAACTTAATTTAATTCAATATGTTTAGAGTCAGTCTTAATACTTGCGTTATGTTTTTTTTCGATATTGTATTTAAATTAGTATATATTTTAAATTTGTTGTAATTTTAGCTCATGATAAGGTAATAAATTATTTACTTTTTTGGATTAAGGTTTCAGTAACCTACTGTAGTTACAGGTGGTTTCGCAGTTCCATATTATTCTTTATAATTTGTCCTTGAAATTTGTTATTTAGGAATGTAGTCTCAAAGTAAAACATATAGACGGACACCACAGAAATAATAAAGAATATATATCGGCTACTATAGTTGTTGCATATTATATCTAAACGGTACTTCTGACGAGAACAGGTCACATAAAAATTCAGCGTACTGATCCCAGTAACACAATTTAGTTACGCGATTAATGTTATTTGCGTAAACAACGCATTAGTGTCTGTGTAGGAAGGACTCGTGGAAAGTTGCGTTTTCAAAGTTATAATATATTTATGTAATTCCAATTTCCTATATAAAACGTTGACGCGTTAGTGTAATACATTGAGTTTGTGTTCAAATGCGTTTTATAGAAATTCCTCGTTTCGAAGCTTCGGGTAAACTTCACCGAATTTAAATTCAAACGGCGTGCAGGCTAACTACCTAAATGCATATAATCGAATTTTGCATTCAGTTTACAACAATGGGGATTTATTGTAGAATTACGTGCGCTGTCCACTAAGCGAATGCATTTCTGGACGCATCATCGAATCACTTGTTGCGCGCCAAAACAGCGCGTGGCAAGATGGCGGCTTTATTTTTTTCATGGCGTATTTCCGCGTGTGCCGTAATTTTGGCCAGTGCTCCTGTGTGACGTAGGCGACCCAGTTAGGTACGCCAAGCGGTGCCAGGGCCAAGTCCAGCCGGGCATCCCCAATGAACCGGCGCCAATATCTATAAAATAAATTGGACGACCGCGAAATAAAGACGGAAAAAAAAAATAATAATGAAGGAATCGTAAGCGTCGAACGATTTGCCGCCAAAATTTTCAGGGTGAACGCACTCCAGTGTTTTGGCAATGTTTGTGGCTGTGTTGGAAGTTTTCCTAATAGTTCGTGTGATTCGATAGAAGAGGGACCGGAGGGGGGCTTTTAGGAACGTGTTATACTGCTTTTGTTGTTAGAGTTTACAGTTTGTAAACACGACTAGATCTTTCGAATACTTTCAATTGAGCAAGTTCACATTTCGGAAGAAAAAGTGACTATTATCGGAAACACATACGTGCAGCTCTACTATATTTGTAGACTCTTCTTATAATTAATATATTCATACTTTATTCTATAATCTCAATATAAAATAAACTTTATTGATCCTATATTAATTATGTAGATAACAGTTCAATTAAACTCCGTTTACACAACTAAATATAAACGAATACACATTTGTCCTTCACTAGAATTTATACGCAAAGTCATAATACAAAGAAAAATATCTGTAATGCATATATGAATAGACTCAGAACTATATCCGTTAATTAAGGTGTGCCATTTATTATTTTACGAATACTTAGGATTGCACTGAAAGAATTGGAATTGAAAGAAAACGGACTCTACGTTGTATTCGGAGGAATAAGCGGGCTTAAAGGGTGGCGCGGAATATTAGCAAAAACCTTAAGGATTCCTACTCAGCCTACTAAGGGAACCGGCACATGAGACCTCTGAAATAGCTCAATTTGAAGACTATACAATGTGAATTTATTTTTGTTTTATAAATATTGAGCAAATATATTTTTCGTTGAAATACTCTTGAACAATAAAATATTAACACTTCGGTTAGTCTGAAAACCGAAAAATTTTCCAATTTTTTCTGTGGTATTTTTTTTGTTCAATGGTGTATCAAAAATGTGTGAATCAAAATTTAAATTTTTCAATGTCATAAGAGTATATTTGAACTATTTTTAAATGAAATCAGAAGTGAGTTTCTAAGAAGGGGATAAAAGATAATCGGTAAAGCCACTTTATACCTATACCATTGCGCTATTGATACATGAAACGCGCTTATAAGATTTGAGAAGTTTATATCGCTATGGTCTTCGAAGCTCATTTGAATGATGTAATTTTCGAAAGAGATTTTTATAAATAACCAAACTGGACTGCAGAATTTAGATTTCGAACGGGAGATAATTATACATTTACTAGCTACCCGCCCCTTCGCACGGGTGCAATGATATGACATAGGGGAAACCTCTAAAATTATCTGTGTTTCTTTTCTAAATTGTACATTATACATAAAAACCTTTTTCTCGAATCAATATATCTATTAAAAAAAAAAACGCATCAAATTCAGTTGCGTAGTTTTAAAAATTTATACATAGGGATATAGGGACAGAGAAAGCGACTTTGTTTTATACTATGTGGTGATTAATCTTATTAATAATCATTTAAAAGTACCAATAAGAGCTGATATGTAAATAATATCTGTTGTTATTTGAACAAACGTATTCTTAAGTATTTCATAAAGTTTGTGAACTGGCTCGAACGATACTTTGATATGTTTGTTTTGTTATATTCTTATTCTGCTGCCAACTGTACTTTAACTCTGTATCCTCTATCAGGTGCAATATATTTGCACCTGTATTTCGATAGCTTTACGACTTTTCACGCTTTTCTTTTAATTTAATTTTAAATGTTTGTGCCTGTACCGTTGGTCATTGCGATGGAGGATGTTTATGTAACATTTCAAACAGTTAATTGAAATTCTTCTTTCTTTTTAATAAATATTTGGTTTTCAAATTTCGAACGAAACGAACGGAAGAATCTTTTATTAATATTTAGACTAGAAGACATTATTTACATCTATTTATTTTGTTTTTTATTACTAAGTGTTTAATATTTTTCTGTTTAACTTAAATATGACTGGCTGATTTTTAAAATTTCGGTTGACTTCCAAAAAGTTTCTAATATATATTTTGTGTAAATTAAATTTCCTATCAGATGATCGTATTATACATTTGACAAATGAGATGTATCTTAGTTCACTACATGTACTAAATAGTTATTTAATACAACTAGCAAATTAATGGTTGTATATTTATCGCCTGAAATAAAACGTATTTATATATAAGTATCGTGAAGCGGTTTCATAAACTGACGTAAAATAATTCAATCAGCTATTTTCTGGGTTGGTTTAAGACGACACGATGCGACTTCGAAGACACTTTTTCGTCGTAGTCGTATAGAGACTAGTTTGACTTACCTCGTATATAATTTTACTGTCCGTAAGCAAAACTAATCGGGATTAAATATAGCAATTACTAATTGAAAAATCATCGTTGATCAAATCGTTTAACCCAAAAACCGTCCAAGGCGTCCTTGAATCGTACTTTCACCTATTCCAACAGTACAATCACCTCAACATATGGTCAAGTTACTGGCAAGTTTACCAATCGACACTGCCAGTACCACGTGGCTTCAGGTCCTGCCAACAGTGCTTGGCAGAGCGGCGCTACGTCTGGCGTCCCCGCCAACTCGATGTTTTGACTGGTTCTTTGTTTATAAATCTTGGAACGGTTGGGTGTGATGTATCCCATACGATTTTCATTGATGTTACGTGTGGGCGTGTGTAGTACAATTATAGAGTAAGGTAAAGCGTTTTATATCAAAGAAATTTATGCGTTTCTAGCTGCGTGGTTCTGTGAGTCTGTAAACGAATGGACGACGATCGTTCTTAACTAACTTTTGAATTTCGAATACCTCAATGTTAAGTTGGAATAGTAATTTTGAATTTCGAATACGTTAATATTAAGAAACAACAATCATCAACTGAAAAAATATTTTATCATAAAGAAAACTGATGGTTCAAATCGATGAATACTTATTGGGTTGCTGTGAGATGTTAGATTATTATCTATACGTTTATTAAGTTCGTTATCTAACATAAGTTATTTTCTCAAATCGGCGTAGGAGATTCAAGGTCAAGTGCTTTCAAAATTACTGTCTTTATATATTTATTTTTTCGGTGTAGGAAATATTTTCCATCAACAATGCGCGATCAACTTTGAGAACTAAGATATCATCGCTATTAGGCTCAAGGCTCATTTGCTCTTAAGGCAAAACATAATAAGAATAAGTTTTGCTCTATGATAGACTAGTATCTGGTGAGTGCTCAGATGGGTTTGTGCAAATCCCTACCAAGTAATTTAACTTAAGTAATTTAACAAAATTACCATATAATAGTACATCAAGACAGCACAATCAAAGTCATTACTTTACTTTTAATATGTTTATTAGCAATGAGACGCGACGTTTCATTAAGTCTTTGATGTCTTTTAAAGATTACAGAGATCCGACTAAAGATGGTACCCGAAGCATATAGAAGACAAAATGGTATTTAATTAATTCAACATTTTGTATAGCGTCTTTATTATGGTATAGTTTGGCGAACGAGCATATGGGCCACCTGGTGGTAGTAGTCACCATCACCTATAGACAATGACGTTGTAAGAAATATTAACTATTCCTTACATCATCAATGTGCCACCAACCTTGGGAACTAAGATGTTATGTCCCTTGTGCCTGTAGTTACACTGGCTCACTCACCCTTCAAACCGGAACACAACAATACTGAGTACTGTTATTTGTCGGAAGAATAACTGATGAGTGGGTGGTACCTACCTAGACAGGCTAACACAAAGCCCTACCACCAAGTATTGTTATTATAAGTCTTATTTGAACAGTCAAATTTACACCTAACTACTTAACTCTCGTACTTCGTCATATAACAATCAATATAAAAGTCTTAGCACTCAATAAGAACTCCGACCTAGAAGAACTAGAAGAACTGGTAAGGTGACTAAATGAGTTTTTTTTATAGGTTAGGAACATTGAATTTAATTTCTGATTGCATAAAATCATTCATTTGTTATGTGGAAATATATTTGATGGAATACCGTAGCTCGATTTTTGACATTTAATTGATCATGTTTAACGTTTTAATATATATGCTTTGTAATAAATAAGTATGTTAACGTTGAATCATACATATATTTGGTATAAAATAATGTTCCATTGTTACCGCAGTGTATGGTACTGGCTTATTTTAAAGAAGTACTTTCTAAAAATTATTACATATGTATGTATATACTGCTGGGCTAAAGGCCTCCTCTCATTTGAGGAGAAGGTTTGGAACTTATTCCACCACGGTGTTCCAATGCGGGTGGAATACACATGTGGTAGAATTTCTATGAAATTTGACACATGCAGGTTTCCTCACGATATTTTCCTTTATCGCTGAGCACGATATGAATTATAAACACAAATTAAGCACATAAAGCAGTGGTGCTTGCCTGCTTGAACCTGCAACCATCGGTTAAGATGCACGCGTTCTAACCACTGGGCCATCTCAACTTTAAGCTTTTGGTATAATTTGATTGATTTATAGTTAATTTCTATTTAGAATAAAATAGCAAAAGAACTTTTACTGTTTCGTAAGACTAAATTCGAAACGTACCACATAATATGGTTGTGTTTAATATGGGACATTACTACTACTACTTACTACTACTACTTATTTTTATATAAATAGTAGTGACCCGCCCCGGCTTCGCTCGGGTGCAATCATCATCATCATCATCATCAGCCTATTTTTGTCCACTGCTGGACATAGGCCTCTCCCAGTGCACGCCACTATGGTCTTTCTTCGGCTACAGTGGCGGATTTACCAATAGGCTAAGTAGGCTGGAGACTAGGGCGGTAGATTTAGAGGGGCGGCAAATTGAGCCGAAATTTGTTATTATCTTACAGAAATTAAAATAAAAAAAAAACTTACAATTATATGTATGCACATTACGTCCGTAATCCGTATACTCGTCACTACATAGCGGGTTAGAAAACTAATCTAGTAACTGACTGAAATATCACCTAGTTTATAATCATACTAATAACGGGAAAAACCGATGTAATGAGGTCGATAGAACACAAATCATGTTGCAAAAAAATGTAGGGGCGGCAAAAATTAAGTAGCCTACTAGCGGCAGATTTGTGAATCCGCTACTGTATATTGACCACGTATTATATACAAAAACCTTCCTCTTGAATTCATTATCTATTAAAAAAAAACTCATCAAAATATGTAATTATGATAATTACAACACTTTAGTGATACAGATATAAAAAAGAATACCGTTATGAATTGTAGGATTGAATTAGTACAGGCTAGTTGTAAGTTTGAACCAAATAACAACGTCTAAAATTCACGCATCACAGCGACATCTGTTGCTTACAAAGCTAAACCAAACACGAGTATATTAAAATGTTATGCAATTTAAATCAATCTAACACGGATCTCGCTAATGTAAGCAAATGCGAATGAATTAGCCAACGTATTCTTCGCTTCTCTGAATGCAGCGCCTCTTTCCAGGAATGCATCCTCTTCGCTTCGTATAATCTCGTATGCACGAGACGATTCGTTGGCATTTACGATTTTTTACAGTTACAATAAAACTTCGTCTTTTAACCTGCGAATGGAATTTATGCGATAAATCAAGTCGACACCATTGCATATGTTATGTTATGATTCAAATCAACAATGGCGTTCCCTTACTCGATGAATACTTGATTAATTCGAATTTTACTCATGGTAGGTACTTGTTAATGTTTGTTTGTGTTTTTATTTGTACTGTTTTGTCGTCGCCTTATTGAAAGTTGATTTAAAACGAACGCGTGTGTCAAGTAAAGATTTCGATCTCGAGTATATGCAAATAGAATATTCTTTGACATTTCTATACAGAAACTCCTATCAGATTATGGTAGGGTATGATATACAATCTCCTTAGGAAAAAGAGAAGGTCAGTCCTAAGCATTGATTACTAACAGTTTGATTACATTTTTTATTGAAAAATTGCAACGTTGGTGAACGTTACTTTTTAAGTTTACAAATCGCTCAAAATGTACTTTATGTAGTAGGCTTTTACAAGTACTTTTTAATCGTTATTTAACAATAATAAGTAAATATACCACCGGGTCGGAAGGCAGATTCTAGTAGTCATACTCAGTACTTTGGAATGATAAATCAATAGGACAGAAAGAGATAGATAGATAATATCTGTTAACACTAAGAATAAGTAAAGCCGTTTAGTGTTAAAATATGATAATATACCAGACTTTTGGGTTACGTGAATGACGTAGTCAATATTTTTTTCTAATTATATCTATTCTTAAAATATTATAATCTATTCACGATTATTAATATTATACTTCTGTTGATAATAGTTTTAGGCTAACTAGCTTCAATCATAGATATCACTAGAAAGCCATAGATGTTTAGATATTAGATAATTTAGATTAATAGTACCTTTCGAAGAACGCAACTAAGATTAGACGGTTCCTGTGTACTTGTGTCATATTGGAATGATTTAAGGGAGTCTATTTAAGGTCATCTGAGGGTACATTTGATACATAATATTGTTTCCAAGAACTATTCCGGTAATTATGACAGATGCTCGTTTCAAGCGTCATTAAAATTTGACTAATTTCATTGAACTTAATAAGGTGCTTATTCATTGAATTTCCAGAATCAGACGCCCAATCATAGCCATTGTTTTATTGTGATCAATAATCACATATCGAATGGAATGGAAAAACCTGCATACATTTCATTTGAGTTCGATTTCCTGGTGTGATTTCGTACTTTTGGTTCTAGAGGACAATGACTGCATTTGTTTATTGTAATATAAACTTGATGGTTGGATTTTGATTTATATATTTGATTGAAATTAATGGTAGGTATAGTATCTAGTTGTATTCAGATTCGTATAAAATTTAAGTAGTTGTAGTTGAAAGTACTTGTAAACTATAGAAGTTTATTGTTATAAAACGATTCAAGCGTTTTCTCGTACATATACTAAAAATTCCGATCAGAATATAAAATTGTGACCTACCCTCGCCTTTGGTAACAATTACTTTATGAATGCTTTGAATGTAAATATTGTCTCGAGTGCAAGAAAAATAGTCGTAACTGTATCAGTATCGTTTTAACAATTTGTATTATTAACATGTGTTTTTCAAATATCGAATAGTCGATTTCTAAAAAGAATATTGTGAGAATTAAAGAAATTAATTTTAAAAGAGTTAATTGTTTTTTTTTCTGAGTCCCACGTTGGGCGCCAGTTTTCGTAATTGACATAAAATCTCTTTAAATGTTGTTGATTGTTTGAATGTTCACAGGACGAGTTCCATCCGTTCATAGAGGCCCTGATGCCTTTTGTAAAGTCCTTTTCGTACACGTGGTTCAATTTACAAGCGGCCAAAAGGAAATATTACAAAAAACACGAAAAACGGATGAGTCTTGAGGAGGAGCGACACACAAAGTATGAACTACAGGTAATATACTTTTTTTAATTTATATTTCCTTTCATCTCAGTCATTTACTATTAATAACGATCATTAGGCTAAATCATCCATGTTAAAAATGATTTGTTCAATTTTAAAATGTACTAACAACCTAATCTACTTTTAAAAAAGAATAATGAATATTTGCGTTAAAGCCAAGCTGCCACACAGTTATTAAAGAAACAAATATGGCGTATAAAAAAATACTGTTCCTGAGTTACCCCATTAGATGTACAGTAAAGTTGTAAGTCATGTTTGTTGAATGATTAAAAACTAGTAATTTAAAATAACATTTAACACAGCGTTATATACAGTAACATCAGTGCTGGACTCCATTTTTTATTACAGTATTTTTTGAACCTTTGCGCTTTGCTTATCTGACCACAGATACAGCAAAGCTTTGCTAATGGACAGTTTATGTATTACGCGTGTACTATACACGAAATTATTTCTACGTAACAAAAAAAACATTCTTTTTGATTGTCAATTTAAAATCAAAACCTTTGTTAAAATAAAAATATTAAAATCGTGATTCAGGAGTGTATTTGGCTATCTTTAAAAAATGGTTGACATTGCTTTAAGCGTAAAAAATTATAAAATATTATAAAATACTTTAAGAAAATACCGATTATCAATAGTGCTAGATTATCGTGCCTGCTATTTGAATTTGTAAAGTGAGTCTACACAATTTGATAGTATTATGATAACTTTTTAAATCGTACAGATAATAATTTGTAAAAATAGTGACGTATCCGGCGGAAGTCGTAATTTACAGCGCATTTTTACGCTAACATTAATTAATCATCCAGCGTTTCTTACTATTACAATTTATTGCTCAAATTTATCAATGAATTTTATAAGCAAAATTTTTACTTTAAGTAATCCAATCGTGTATTTTGAGTTTGGAATCGAAGTGTGTATAAATTATAGCCTAAATCCATCATGGCTGTGATTTTAGTGTTGCATTTTATAACCTCAAATACCGTTTAAATCTAAACGTTTTCCAATACAACTTGGTGTACAATCTAAACAAGATTATTGAAATGTACCAAAATATAACGCCAAAAATGGCGTGAGTTAACAGATTTTCGCGTTGCGGAAGATACAAAACAAAGATGTCTGCATTTGTAGATAGTCGCAATGCGTCTGTCGGACGCCGTACGAAGAATTCCATAGCACGTGTCCCAGTTGTTGATTTAGGAGGTTAATGCTGAAAATTAGGCCCATTGTTTTGTCTACTATTCAGATTTGGGTGACTTAAATTAAATTAATCTATGAGTTTTTATTTGTGTCGTTTATATAGTAAATACCGTTATTATTCTGTTGCCAAATTTAGAAAATTTGTTAAAAAACGCTTGTGTGCGAAAGGTTACTATAAAATTAATGAGTTTATGTTTGATAGCACACCTTGGGGCATGAAACGATCGAACCTAGCTATTTCTTTTCATATACAATATGTATTTAATTAATTTGAAAAAATGACCCGCTGAGTTTCTTTCGCCTTCTTTTCTTTTCCGGGTGTTTTTTTTTTCCAACCAGTATTTAATCTGACCATCAATAAGAAAGTGTAATAAATGTAGAAGTACATTGAATAAATCTATTTGATTTTAAGTTTATCTCATTATGTTTAAATAGTGCGTGTTCAATTCATATTATGAGGTTGTAGTTTTTATTTCATTTGTTTAACTATCTGGGATTACATAAATAATATATTAATGATCTGCATAAGGTAATGGATAAAATGAATTTCAATTAACAAAATCTTTAAGAATTGGTCGTCATTTTACATTTGAAATAGATTTGTTTGCGACAATTATTAGCTATTAATGCATTGTTTGTCTCAATCGTAATTTATATGACAATGTGAATAGCGCATAAATAATTAAGAGTGTGTTGGCTGCCTAAGCTAGACTATAATAAATGATCTATTTAATTAATCTATGTGATTAGAACAGAGAGCGATGGCTCATTATTTAACATAATTAATATTTGTTGTGTGAAATATAATTTTATTAATTTTCTGTCATCTAGAAATAGGATGTTTAGAACGATTTAAAGTTTATACTATACTAGTTTTTTTGTTTTATCTATATATTTGTTGAATAAATTATCCAAATAGGTACGTACCTATATTACTATAATTTGTCTTGGTCAGACACAGAGGAGATAAAGAAAATATAACCTTCCAAAAACGTGTGTTCTTCTAATTTAACACCACAAAATCTTTGCAGTTTAATGTAAGCGTTGATAATCAGCTAAGTCATGTTTACACATGAAAAGCTTTATAAATCTTTCATTGATAAAGTAGTCTTAAAAATTCGATCAATATACGTCATTAGTTATGAGAACTTTAGGTTTAAAATTAGATGTCATATTTAAGTCTTTACGGCACTTTAGATCTAAAATCATAAATATTGTGATTGACTTATTCTAAATTTAATAATATTTTTAATTTAAAAATTCACTCATAAAATGTTTGAAGAGTTTTTCGGTAACAAGCTGTTTCAATGCTTGTGCGTTTTAAATATTATTATTATTATAGTCAATATCGCATATGACTTTCTGTAATTTTACGATCGATTGCGGTGAGTTTCGAGATTGTTCATACAGAAATACGTTTTATCTTCGAAGCGAGATAAAGAGAATAAGTATGTATGTTACAGTATGTTGAGTTTCATTACATAAGTTCTTTAACCAATGGCCTAGATCCAAAAATAATATTGATGATGCTAGCTCATATATCGAGCTGTCAAATCAGAAACTAGCACGGGTTTCGTTGAAACAATACCCTTTTTATTTTTCAATGTGAGGATTTCCGTGGTTACGGATTATTATTGTTTTATTTGGATAGACGATAGTTGGGAGTTAATATACATCTGTTTTTGGTGGTAAGGCCGACAAAATTAATGTTTTGGTTTACAGTTTTTGTATTTTGGTAAGTAAGCTAGCATAGTTATACAAGATATTGTGTTTGATATGCCTTATGGAATAGGCTTGATATATTTTGGGTGTCATGATACAATGGTTATCTAGCCAGTTCAATTCAGGAATATTTAATTAATCGTAAAAATCGCTCCATTAATTCTCCTACTACGGAGCCAATATAATTGGGTATTATCTCTAAACATGAGTATTTTAATGAAACGTAAATTCTTGTACAATATCACATCATATCTAATTCAAGACTACGATTAGGTATTATTAGAGGAAATCTTGTTTGTATTAATGAGTCAACGGATTGATGCATATCTTCTATGAAAATTATGGGTAGTTTTTGAATTATAATTTTATATAGACAAAGCATTTTTTGCATCCAAATAAAACTACGTCATATTCAAACGAACTTTGATATTTCTAAAAAAAATTGGTGCTAACGTTAAATTTCGAATGATTCCAGAACGAAAAAGCAGAAGTAAAACAGAAATGGGCTTCGCGTCTACTCGGGAAACTGAGGAAAGATATAACGCAGGACTGCCGAGAGGATTTCGTCCTCAGTATCACGGGCAAGCGGCCGGCCGTGTGCGTGCTCTCCAACCCCGACCAGAAGGGGAAGATGAGGCGGATAGACTGCTTGAGGCAAGCTGATAAGGTAAATACACGATAACTGTAAAAAATCCTTTTACAAATTGAACTTTTTTAAAATTGTCATTCGCATCAAGTTAGCAAATTTTACAACAACAACGAACAACAACAAAAACAGTGTAAATTTCCTACTGCTGGGCTAAAACCTCTTCTAATTTTGAGAAGAATGTTTGGAATGTTCACTTGGTGGTAGGGCTTAGTGCAAGCCCGTCTGGGTAGGTACCACCCACTCATCAGTTATTCTTCCGCCAAATAACAGTACTCATTATTGTTGTGTTCCGGTTTGAAGGGTGAGTGAGCCAGTGTAACTACAAGCACAAGGGACATAACATCTTAGTTCCCAAGGTTGGTGGCACATTGACGATGTAAGGAATAGTTAATATTTCTTACAGCGTCATTGTCTATGGGTGATGGTGACCACTTACCATCAGATGGCTCGTATGCTCGTCCGCCAACCTATTCCATAAAATAAATAAATAATAAATAAATAAATAAAAAATATATATTCCACCACGCTGTTCCAATGCATGTTGGTGGAATACACATGTGGTAGCTTCACTTAATTGTTAATTGACGATTCAAAAGTGCTTGTAAAAGCCCACTTGAATAAAGTTTATTTTGATTTTGATTTTGATTTTCTATGAAATTAGACACATTCAGGTTTCTTCACGATGTTTTCCTTCATCGCTTACCGATTACTTTCTGTATACGAAATTATTGATTTTAACAAAGATACTAAATTTCTAAGTCTATGTCTTTTCTTATTATTACAAGACAGTTCTTTCGATTTTGTGTGACTTATATAGTCTCAATAAGAATGTCATAGTGCTTAATAAAGGGTACAATTTCACAAATTTAAGAGCCAGCGACCTGTTTATCTTAGGTACAATTATATTAAAGCCTTCTCTTTTTAATATTTCAGGTGTGGCGCTTAGACCTGGTAATGGTGATATTGTTCAAAGCGATACCGCTAGAGAGTACAGACGGGGAACGCTTAGAGAAGCACCCGGAATGTACGCAGCCGGGGCTCTGCGTCAACCCTTACCACATCAACGTGTCTGTGCGCGAACTAGACTTGTACCTCGCGAACTTCATCAACAGCTATGGTAATGGGAGCGACGGTCTACCAGGTCTCTCGCTCACTTATAATTACAACGCTTAGTTCATTTTTGTTAATGCTGGCATTGATGATATTCGACTTTCAAAATTTCAAATTTCGAATTTCAGAACAAGACTGATCAAAACATTTTCGGTAATAGTTGTTTAAGCTGATGGATTGCTTTCAGCTTCCATCTATAAAATCATCAATGCTAGTAACTGTTTTATTTCATAAAATTATTTGCTAACACTCGATTGTAAAAGTAGAGCTGCAATTGTTTTCTTTTCTGGATTTTGTTTCTTTTTTTGCATGTAATTAGAAAGCAGTATATATCATATTTAGTACCTTAGTACATATAACTGATATGTTTCAGATATACTAAGCGGATCTCTCTCTCCACATCCCACTAGGGACAAAGAGAATGAACACGAGGCTAAGAATAAAGGTAAACCGGCTCGTGTCGGTGTCGTGGCGTGTTCGTGTCGTGGTTAAAAATGGTGTTTTAATGGCCTTCGCAATTGGACTTAAATTGTCTATGAAATTTTTGTTTCTTATAAGAGAAATACTTTTAATCTATTATTGATAATTTTGTTTAAAAGATTTATGTACAATATTAGACTATTAAATTTTTTCTTTCCAATTATATCGGCGGCGTAAAAGTTCTTTAGGATATTTCCCTATAATAATGATTTTACGATTTATTTTTCACTAAATGTGAAATATATTAAAGACAATAAAACACCATTTTTAGTCGCAGCAGTAAAATTGATGAGAGATTTTTTGATTGGTATTGCACAAAAACATGTTGTGATCACCATTTTAGATTTGTGCATTTGGACGTTTCAACTTATCCCTGTATTGGCTTGCACCTCATGCTTTCCTTGGTGTTTTGAAAGTTCTTGATGTTGCTCGATTGTTCTTTGTGTAATATGTACTGTAGTCGGTGTTCCTTCTCTTTCACTCTTACGTTGATATCGTGTAACTCTTAACAACTTTCAGATATTAATCTTTTAGTATATTTTTAAACAATTTTGGTAGACATTTCATCAAAAATTCATCAAGTACTTTGATATTGATCAGAGCTGCTTTTTGAATTAATTGATTGCGGTATTTTTGTTGTTATGAGTTTTGAAAAGTAATTAAAACATCGTGATGATGGCTGTCAAAAGTTACATAGCAAGGTTAACAGATTCGATGTTCTTTTAAATTTTACGCCATATTCATATTTTTCACGTAAGATTACTTTATTTTGCTATAAAAGTTTGATTTCACAGTATTTTATCTAATTACTAAAAACTATTCTGTCATAACATTATATGTACATTATTATATCTTTTAAGAAAATACTATTAATGGATTTATTTGCTGATTATGTATTAATTTGATCACCATTAACTTTAGTACGTTCGTCTAAATCTTAATTTATATTAATATTTAAAATAGCATCGATCGTAGTTTTACTGTGTGTTTTTCTAATTTAGATGTGTAAAATATTTTGATGTTTTACTTAAATATAAGTGTAAACTTTATTAAGTGTTGTATAATTGTTGTATTTCTATAAAGTTGATTCATTTAGATGTGTTAATTTGAGTCCAATTCTGTTTGGCGATTTCCTTTTGATGTTTTTTACTTTATTTTCTATAATATTTCGAATCGTGGGTTACAGGATATACCCATAATCCATACAACGGTGTTATTTGCAACGATATCATTTTAGCGACCGGTGTCTTCTCTTCGAAGGAGCTATGGAAGTTATCTAAAGGTAATTACAGATTTATTACTATAACCTAACATTATTAAATAGTCGCATCGTTTCTATTAATCCTTTGACATCACGTTTTGGAAGATGACCTCTTTTATTTATACGCATTATTAAAATGCTAATACTCTAGTACTACTAGTTGCAATAGTTCCGTTTGACTAAATTATACTGTTTTAGTGTTGGAGATGAATATATGCAGCATTACCACTTCGTTGACGTAGAAAATGCTCACGTAAAATATTTTAATCATTCTAGCGTCTATCCTCCAAGAAACAGGATCCGAATCACCGGGGGGCTCCGGGGGCATCAAACTGGAGTCCACGTACTATGGGTACAACAGCCCCGCGCCGCCCGCCTTCGAGCCTCCGCCCGAGCGCGCCACGCCCTCCGCCATGCTCGTCGGACAGTGCTTCAGTGAGTCTCGCAGCCGTTAACAAGCTGCCGTTTGTATTAAACGCTCCATGGATTAACGGCTAATGAACAAATGTTCCATCATTATTTTCTATTGAAGAACGGTTTTAAAAGGAAAACGCCATGACTTCAAGATACTGTCTACATTTACCCTGCAGATTGTGAAATGAGTTTTCAAGCTCTGGACTTTATCTTATACTAAGAAGATATCCTGTGAAAATATCCCTAAATTTTTTGATTTCCAAAAGCAGATATGTATAATGGCCTCTCACTAGTAATTCATATATACATCATCAATATGATTCCATTATATATACATCAGCAAATACTATTTAAGATCAACCCAATCAGCAAATTATTAACACTAAATCACCTACCAATATCAATATAAAATCTCTTCATAGGTATTCACTAATATTTTCTTGAGGCCTTTGCTGTAATTTAATTTGGGCTTAAAGGCTTTCGGGATGTTTGTAACAAAAGAGTGCTCATTGTTGGCGTTACAATATATTTACAGCAACATTATGTATATTCACAGTAACATAGATTACTTTTATAGAATCAGTGATAATCATTGTACGTAAAAAAGATGTAAATGTACTTCTAACGCCAAGTTTATTTTTTGGGCATAGTTTAATTTGACGAATTCTATTTATGAATATCGTAACGGGTTCAATGAGATACTTATGACTCATTACTATTATATATTATTAGTAAAGTCTTCAATTGCATATTAATTGAATGCGCAAGAACGGTACCAAAACAATACGACGATACGTGTGTTTGGTTGATTAGTATTCACGATTGGTCCGACTTGTTCGTACACGGATCTCGTACTAAATACGGTCGCATAAGATTATTTCATATGAATCATTATTAACATTGCATTTATTTGGTTACGGGTTCATTGTATGGGTCGCTGACATATTTTGTTTATCGAATGAAATAAATTTGTATTTTTTATTTGCATTCAAATTTGGTACCGCTGTTTGAACACCTGTGATATTTTAAATGATTTTATTTATAACAATTTGGAATCAGAAGTTATACACATATATATATACTAATCTAAGGAGTGGAAGACAAGCTCGGCACGAAAATAGATCAATGGAGATAATAAAATGGGATGTTACAAGTTTTGCGAAGGTTTTTGCACTATTACTCCTAGGTTCAATTTATATCCTTAATGAATAGGATTTTATGTAAGTCAATATTTATTAGAGCAATTATTTTATTCAAAATCATATACTTTAGTTAATGAGGCTCTTACAAACATTTTTAAATCATTTGTCATAACTATATTAAAAGCTACCTCTGATTCGGAATGAAGACTTTATCGAAACGAATCCCCAAGAATCTCAGTACTCGTATCCAACATTTGAAATACAAAGATAAACGCAATTATACATATTATATCTTGCCTGAAAATACAACAGGGATTATATACACGATTTAACTTGGTGGTAGGGCTTTGTGCAAGCCCGTCTGGGTAGGTACCACCCACTCATCAGTTATTCTACCGCCAAATAACAGTAATCAGTATTGTTGTGTTCCGGTTTGAAGGGCGAGTGAGCCAGTGTAACTACAGGCACAAGGGACATAGCATCTTAGTTCCCAAGGTTGGTGGCACATTGACAATGTAAGGAATAGTTAATATTTCTTACAGCGTCATTGTCTATGGGTGATGGTGACACAACCTATAACATAAAAAAAACCCAAAAAGGTTTTTTATCATCTTGTCTTGTTAAAAATGCCTTATTTATTAAGGATTTTTAACAAACAATTCGAATTTAAGAATCGGCAAAGTTGAGCAAGTATTGATAGTATAAAAACGCCTAAAATTTAAGATGTGTTCAAATTTTATACTTGACGGATTTCAAGTGGAATTTTACGGAGAAGCTGGAAAACAAATCGTCTAAAGCGACACGTATTGTGTATTACGAAAGTCACTAAGAACCTATTTATAGATGTTTGTATAAAAATAATTGAATGTCTGAATAATTTAGTTATATCTTCATGTAACGATCAGTCACGTTCTGTGTTTGGTGTCGACGCACGCATCGTTCGGACAAAAATGATTCGTATTGTGCACATAGTCGTTTTCTCCTTAATAATTCCTAGTGGGTATATTCAAAAGAATTAGAGTTATACATTTTTTTCCTATACAGCCGTACAAAATCAAAATCAAAATAAACTTTATTCAAGTGGGCTTTTACAAGCACTTTTGAATCGTCATTTATCAATTAAGTGAAGCTACCACCGGTACCGCTCTCTAACTGGCCAGTAACTTTTTTCCGCTCTCTAATATTAAAAACATTGTTAAATTACAACGGTTTATTACATTTATATCTAGAATCCTCTTTATTTTCTGCACATTTATGGCTAGAACTCTTTCAAAATAAGACCATTACCAATTTTCTATTAATATTAATTTCAAACATAAGTTTTTCTTTTCCATTTCGCCAATTATCTTGATGGTTTACTTGGTGGTAGGACTTTGTTCAAGTCTATCTGCGTAGGTGCCACCCATTCATCAGATATTATACCGCCAAACAAAAGTACTCAATATTATAATTGTGTTCCGGCTTAGAGGTTACGTGAGTCAGTGTAACACAGGCACGAGAGACATCACATCTCAGTTTTAAAGGTAGCTTAGTAGTTGACGATGTAAGTTCTCGTTAAAAAATGTCCGGCTATTTATTTATTTATTTATTTATTTACAACAAGCACACTTACAACATACATATTGAACATTTACAGTTAAAGTGACTATATTAAAACATCAGATATGTACGTCAATGACAAGTGTACATAACATTTACTAACTATAAACAGTGCACAATTAAAAAGTTTACATATTAATTTAAAGATAAAATAAAAATATTACGTAAAAATCACAAAATAAAATAAAAAATATTACTATATAAACTTAGGAAAACTTTAACTTAGAAAAAAAATAGTCTATAATTTCTATAAGCAGTGGTGACGACTTATCAAGGCCAATTTAATTATATGTCCCTCGTGCCTAAATTTTGAAGACCCGATTACCTGAAATCCAAGCTTAAATCTACATACGATCTAAATTTGTCTCATTAGCTATGTTTGTTTGGTTTTACAGGTATTCCCCATAGTTCAGCGGGTCTGAGCGCAGCACAATCGCCCCTAGTGCCTTCCAACACCATCTTCTACCAGCACGCGCCACCTCCTACGGACACACATCCTACGGGTGAGTGTTATTTATGTTCGAGTAATCAACATGTATTTGCAAATAATGTTTTTCCAAAACGTAAAATTGGTCATAAATAAATATTATTTTGCGAATTCAATCTTGCGGAGATGAGAATGCTGAGAGGAATGTGTAGAGTAAGGAATGAGTACATAAGAGGAAGTTTGAAAGTGGTACCGGTAACCGACAAGCCATGTGGAAACCGACTGTTATGGACATATGAAGAGGAATGAGGACTAATTTGTAAGGAAGGTATTGAGCCGGTTCTTCTCGGTAGAATCTACTTTCCGAACCGGTGGTAGCTTCACTTAATTGTAAAATGACGATTCAAAAGTGCTTATAAAAGCCTACTTGAATAAAGCTTATTTTGATTTTGATTTTTTGAATGTGGATGGATATAGAGGTAGAGAACGACCAAAGAAACGATGGATTGTGTGAAAGAAGATATGGCTAGAAAGAATGTTACTTGTGAGATGACGTCCGACAGAGAAGTATGGAGGAAGAAAACACACTGTGCCGACCCCAAGTAAATTTGGGATAAGAGCAGGAGGATGATGATTTTAGGAGTTCAATCGAATTGCAATAAAATGTAATACGATTTCTCAGATCTAGGGTATTTAACACGAAAGAAATATGAATGTTTTTGTATGCAACGCAATGTCTTATTTAAAAAGGTAAGCGTGTATTTGTTTGTAAACGGTGGATGTATCTAGCCGGTTAATGTTGTCCCCTCCAGCGTCAGAGCTGTCGAACCAGCACGGCGGGAAGTACGACGGCGCGCCGCAGGACTCGCTCGGGGACTTCGTCACGTTCGTGTGCCAGGAGCCGCCCTCGGATGTGCAGCAGTTACAGGTTATACACCAACTTGTGAAAATATTTATGTCTCCTTTTATACGTTTTTTATGATGAATAAAATACCATATAGTTTTGGAATTTTACAAATGATAAAATGTCAAAACCTTTGCTTCTGATCGGTTTGGGGTCCCAATGTATTTCCATTAATGTTTACAGAAGCGATAATCGTATAGGAAATCAGAGAGCAGTGTTTATAGTGTACCTTTAAAGTCCACTATGATACAAATGTTAGTAGTTTCATGTTTCGTGTTTTTTATTATTTAATTGGGTTATTTTGCAATTTAATTCCTATAAAGCTTAAGAAAGCAAACCAAAACTATTGGTATACCTATAGCAAATAGGAATTCTATGTGAGCGCCTCAAGAAGAGACATATTTGCCTAGCTGTTGGGCTTTCTGTTACGTTGTGCATTCAAGTAACTTGGTATTTAATATTGTAACATGGTATTGTGAATATTGGCAATCTTATTCTGAAAATTTAAAAGAAAACTTCTGTGTAAATGAAAATACTGTGTTAATATTTTTTTGTAATATTTATCTTCAGGTTCACAGTCTATCAAGAAGCCCCAAGCCTTACTTCAGCAGTTCGATGTTACCTCCACCACCTCTGCCCCCCATGGCGAGGCCGGTCACCATTATCAGATCTACGGGTAGGTTTGTGATAGTGTTTTGATAACGATATGTCATGGAAGAAACGATGTTTTATTACTTACGTAAACATATACAGCTATAAAGAAAATTACTTTTATGTAATAATTCGTATTAATTTTAATAAGGCATTTGACTAATACAAAATTCGATGACTTTATTGTGTCTATATGAATTTTCGTTCGTGTTGTCTCATTTTAGATTTTCTATTATGACCAATATTATATGAAATGTTTAAGTTTGTAGGCATAAATTTACCATTTGAAATGTCAATTAGGGTTTGTCAGGGGTAACAGATTGGTTCACATTTTATTTCTAGGTTTCAGTAACGACTTATTCAATAAGGTTTTAATACTTTATTGGCTGCTATGCTAAGTGTGCCAATACGATTAATGATTTATTATAAATGAAATCGCCTTACAATCAAAGTAAAGATATTACTTAAAATATATATGAACTATTAGCCACGTTTTAAAGTAACTGAAATATATAAGACAAGATAAAGCATAGCTTTGTCGTCGTCACTCATTCGAAAATTGTATTTAACATCCTCAGCGAGCGAGGTGGGCGTGGGCGTGGGTGGCGTAGGCGTGGGCGTGGGCGGCGGCTCGCCGGCGTCGCCCGAGGTGCGCTCGCCGCCCGCGTCGCCGCGCCGGCGCTCGCCTCACTACCGCGACTGCCACCCGCCCATCTCGCACTTCAACCACTACCACGCGCAGCCGCAACAGGTAACCGCTCAGCCGGAGCCGTCGGCGACAGCTGCGTGGCGCGTCTCTAACGCTCAGTCGGTGCAGGTGTTCGGCTACGGCGCGGTGGGCGGCGGCTCCCCGCCGGGCGGGCTGGGCCTGTACGCGCCGCGCGCGCCGCCCCGCGCGCCGCACAGGTACCACAGCGGACAATTTACGTAATTCTAATTATATATCTAAACATATCCTTGCGTGTAGACTCGTCCCTGTGCGCCCAGAAACTGAGATCCCGACGATGGATCTTTAATCGAGATTTATTTTAGACGTTTACTTGCCTCTTCAATTTTGTCGTGTAACATCTTTTCTCTTGCTTATCGTTAAAAGGGTCGAGAGTGTGTAACCAACCTTTTTTCCGAAGGGATTATAATACTAACGTAGCTGAGGTATCCGATGTTATACGCGGCTAAGGCTCACATGTTGTTTTTAGTAAAATTATTCCTAATATGTTTATAATACCTAATTTGTGTTTAAAGTATATCTCGATTAATTTCTGGTCGTACGGTTTAGTAAATAACATACCATAGTGCAAGAAATATAAGAAATACTTTGCGTTTTATAATTTTTCACCGAAAGCCTTTTAAATGAGATCAAACAATAAGAGTCATAATTTTACATAGCGTTCAATTATACTCAAAATATTCACGTTTTGAGTACTGTAACTTTATTTATGAAATTATAAAGTTTATAAAGTAATATTCGTGATTATTGCATTTCTTTTCTGACTAATCGAAATGTATTGAATAAATTTGTTGTGCTATAGTGAAACAAAGTGTTCCATTTCTAACAACTAGTTCTATTACACCAGTTATAATTTTAAAATAAATGTTAATATACCTTAAGTTTTGCCTTATCTTTTGTAATGATACAGATGATGATGAACAAAACAAATTTAATATTGAAATGTAGTATATTTATTGAAAAGCAAATTAAATAAATATTACTGTTTCAGGTGGAACGCTCCATTCCCAACATTAGAGGAAGAGTTTAATATAATGACAGCGCCAACGGGACCTGACCACGTCGTCCTTTTAGACGATGGTAATTTATATCACGTTCTCACAAATAAGTGTATTTTTTTTTAAATTAAACGAAGATTCATAATTGGCGCCCAAACTGGGGCTACTTTTAATATACGCTCTGTGAACGTATTAAAAATTTTCATATCCTATTGGCATTAAAATCAAGTTCAATCGAGTGAATAATTCTGCGCTACCGTACGGGAGAATCATAATTCCGAAGTCTTTTACATTCCAGAACGCTTCTTCCAATCCAACGTGATCACGTCGGACGCGACGGCCATGGACACGGGCGCCAGCGTGGGGCAGGCCGTGGGCGTGGACGCCGACGAGCTGGCGCCCGACAAGCCGGCGCCCGACCTGCGCTCGCCGTGATCCGCGCCGCCGGCGCCCCCGCCCGGCGCCGCGCCGGACGCAGCGCCGGACGCGCCGGACGCGCCGGACGCCGCCGCGCTGCGCTGGACGCCCGCGCCGCTGCCGCACTGGCGCCCCGTGACGCACAAGACTGTTTGAATTGCATTCGAAATTCAGATGTAAATTCTTTTCGTTTGACAATAATTTTCTACGTCCGGCGCTGGCTGGGCATCGTTTTGACAGTGGAATGGGGCTAGTGTAAATATCGCATTGGACTCGGCGAAGGTTGTAGTTGAATTTAAGTTTGGGTTCGCACCGTGCCGGCCGGCGGTGTCGTCGCCGTCGCCCGGCGCGTCCGGCGCCGCCGGCCGGTATGATATTATTTCATTTATAGATGATACGAAAAGCAATACTCCAATGATAATTATGTAAAAATATGATGTTACGGAAAATTAAAACAACATATTATATTCTAATATTTTTATAGAATATAAATCGAGTATGATATGATCAAGCCTTCCAGTAATTTAGTGAAATAAAAAAAAATATTAATTATAATGCAGCTTATAAATTATTTTGCTGACCTCTAAGGCAGTTAGGAGTGTATATGAACATATGCTTCCATTACTGGCGTCAAAACACGTTGCGATTGACGAAAGTGTGATATTATAAGTTGTTTTAGTTTCGTTGTTGTGTGTTTTGTATTGAAAAACTTTTTTTAGAATAAGCGTAAGTAGAATACAGAGATTTTTTTAATTTATTGAACGAATATATAAGAAAGACGAGCCTTGCTTATGAGATTAGTTTAGTTGTATAATTAGAAGCCGAGTGCTGATCAATTGTATTGTTGCATTTTCGATCCGAATTATTCAATAACACATTTAAATAAATGCGTTAAACAAATGATGGAATATAAATATTTTATTAGAACTCGTCTTATTTTACGGTTGGTGTTTTCAATGGAGATTAATAAACTACAGCAGATCAGAAACATTAAAAAAATTGTATTAAAGAAAACTCGCCTAATCTTGTCAATTATGAAAATTCGAATCGAAAGCAACAACGATTGACGTGTGTAGTTCGACAGTCGTCGAGGGACATTTTATAGGTGCCTTTTATAAAGAAATCGTATATAACTTACGACCTAGGGACTTGTAAATTGTAGTTTTTTTTTTTATAATCCATCCACTTATACCTAAACCGTGGACTCATTAATAAATCGATATAACGTATTTTGTGGCCAAAGAGTCCAACGTATACGAACTTTTTGGTTGCAAAATATAATTAAATTACTTTCTTTCGTTACATTATTTAGCAATACGTGGCCATACGTGAAAAGCTAGTCATTAGAATAACAATGTAAATTTATTGTACTTAAAATAAAGAATATTTACATTAATATAACCCCTTACGTTTATTGGTAAGGGATGAAAACTAAATTTGTGGCCAAATTACACTTAATGAGATCCAAATATATATACACGATTTTTTAATAGATTTAGATTTATAAGTGTGGTATGATTAAGTTGGGTTTGTAAATTAAGTTCTGTGTTCACGATCACGGCCTGTTTCAATCGAAGACGGATCATAATTAAACAAACTTCAGGTCAGCTCTGCTATATTTTAAACACAGACAGCAAACGTATCAGAATACTTAATTAATACGTCAAACGAAATTCGAAACTAACCGTCAAATCCAAACGTCAAATTTCACAATGTGATTTGCGATATTGTCGAAAATAATTATAAAATTGATGGGAAACACGATTCAAAATGGCGTATCATCATAAGTCTTGTCAGCTGTTCTTGATTAATAGATCTTTTTTTATAACACACTATTTCACTTAAATACTTTTACTTTAATTCCAAAGTAACAATAACTTCGCTGACAATAAAAACGCCATTTTGAAAATTTATAAAAATCACCACAGATTATTCAACTTTTTAAATGATGTCACGTCAAATGTCAAATGTTTGTTTACATTATATCCATCTTTGATTGAAATAGACTGTATGTACTTTAATCTCATTAAAAGCTTGTTCTGCAAAGTAAAATAATATCTTACTTCATCTCAATGTTCATTATCAACGATTTATAAGTTAAATCATGTATAAGTAAGTAATTTTTTTGCAGAACAATAAAATTAAAATATGATTTAAAATCGACGTCATTTCAATATTATATCGTATGGTCTTTCAGTGTTCTCGTTTCTTGAATAAACTTTATGTTGTCATTTGTAAAGGCAAGTACAAGCCGTATTGTTTCGTATATTAATTTCCGTTGCACTATTGATAAAAAATGTATGTAGGGAATAGAATAGGTAACGTAGCAATAAATGACAAGCAATAAATTAAAAAAAATATTATAATAAATACAGCTTTAGTGAAGCTAGAGATTGGTACTGATGTAGAATCCAACAGATATAAACAGTCGACTCGCGATATTTTTTGTATAGATAAAATGCCGGAGAACTGAGTTCTAAGTAAATTAAGTATAACATTGAAGCGTTTTGGTACAATTAATACATAGCTATTTCACAGAAAAAAATACTATAGATATATAAATATAACTGCAAATATAGTACGACTAGACAGAAGGCGGAAATTAGTCAATTGCTAGCTATAGACATAATTAGAGGATATAGTACAGAAAAATTAAATAGTAAACGACACTTAAGGCTTTTGAATACATTCGGATAACCAACTAAAATTCGTCGTATTATAACGCGAACGAAGTGACTTTGTAACGACGGCAATAAATATGGTGACGAATTTAAAAGCTAATTGGTGCAGAAAATTCTAGACTGTGATTAAATTGTTCATTCTGGACGTGTCTTATATTGAAATAGTCTTTGTATGATTGGCAGTGCACGGGCAGTGCTGTAATGGAAAGATATTATTGGTACATATTGTTAACGAAATGAGACATGTTGTATGTAATGCATTTGTTATGATTATGACGAAAATAAGAATTGTAATCAAGTTTAATTATGAGAGGTGAAAAGGTTTTTTATTGACAGCGTCAGTAGATTCAGTAGTGTTTTTTATTAATAGCTTTGCAATAGTTGATGTGTTTGCGACAAATTCGGAATTCGAAAACGAAAAAAAAAAGTTTAAAAAAAAAATCGATGAATCTTTAAATAATAAGACGTTCACGTATTTGTCGCAACATAGATGTTTTCTTTTGACGTTTGATTAGCACCATTGTTACGATATGGAATAATAATTGAAAGCCTAAACATTATGTGCCTTAGATACAACAATATTGTATATTTATGATGCGTTCTATACAACGTGCTAACTAGAAATAAATGATTATTGTTATTTTAAATAAAAAGCCTCGTCCTCGTAACTTCGTTATTAGAATTGTTTTACGCGAAGGCTTGTCTCTGGATCTCCTATCGATTTATTTGTCCCAAACACGGCTAATTTGAAAAAAAAAATCAAGATATCAATCTGCCTTTTTATAGGTACACGTTTCGATCCTTCCGTATAATCCAGTCGGTGATATCTATACTTCCAAATTAACCCAAACTGGACAATCGAGTCTGGATATTGATTTCGAATCCAGATTATAACTTTAATCCTCATCTAATAATTATTGTACGGTTAAGTAAAGCTTTTACGCGTAGTTTCGCTGATATATAAATACTTCTAATATATTATATAATTTTAGTACTTACATACATTATACCCACTTACGTATCCATTATGTAATTTACTGGCATGTATATCTTAATCTACGCGGCGTTTCGGATAGGCTCGCTATTTCTTTGTGAGAGTCTGTAGTTGACCCTTGAATACTGGCATTGCTTCTTAATATTATCTGTCGATAATTGAAACAGCATCTATTATAATTATTAATATTCACACATTATAATTTGATCCTAATATATTTATATATAAAATATAAACAAAATAAATGATGTAACTAAAATCCGTCTTATTGTGTTTCTTTGGATTTCTGAATTGGAATAACATACGTAACTAAATTATAATTAAAAGTAAAGATAATTATTAAACAATAGAAAAAAAATTACTTCTAGTTACGATTTTATTAGTTCATCGAATTTGATGTGCAATTATAAATTATTTAGCGAATTTATTAATTAATTTTTAGTATTGATTGTGTCCATGACCATAATTGTCTGTAAATATCTTCCGAAGTGTATTTATATAATTTTCTATTTGTACAATTAAACTGTAGTAAACAATTAAGAGTTACAATGTTTGTCCTTACATTAATTTACATGTTTTCTATAGGTTTTTTTTCTTTTTTTTTAATTGTGTTTAATCTGTCGTGTAGATCAAATGACGTGACGCCTTGACACAGACTGTGAAATGTAAAAATAATACCTGGATTATTAAAAAAAAAAAAACAACGCGTCATTCGATTTACAAAGGAATATGAACTAAAGATAGACTTGTAAAAATGTTATAACATGTATTTTTAACCTATACATAGTAAGATATTTATAGAATTTTAGTCGTTTAATTATTTCGAACGACTTGTTATAAAGAAAATTGGTGCTTAAAGCTTAAACAAAATAAGGACGGTACTCGTGTGCCGTGTGTGTATTGTCATGAGGGGTTGGAGCATTTGACATAGCATGCGTTGTTATGCTCGAGTTTGACGCGGAATCACTTATGCATATATATATTGAAATTAAAACGCGTAATCGCTAATGTATTATTAAAAAAATATAATGTTCTTTTTTTAAATTATAATCCTCGCACAAAAACCGACATCGAATTATTTATAATGTACTACATTACAAAGTTACCGCGTACATGTATAACGTACAAAAGGTTTTTTATGATTGATAGTTAGTTTTTATTAGGTTCTTTATATGTAATGATTGTTGTTACAATGATAAATGATTTTGCGTTGAATTATGAGCAATTATAATAATGTAGGTAAACTTTGCTCAATAACGATGAAAACTGAAAGTGTTACAGTTGATGCAATACAATGAAACAAACAGAGTTGAGTTTTATTTTAATACCTTTACCATTTTGATATCTGAAAAAAAAATTCAATTAGGCATGATAAAAAAAAACAGTAAAATGAAAATTAATTTTCTTTTGAGTTACATTTTGTCCAAAAATGTATCAAATGTAGGTTTGATGTTATTAGTTTATAAAATAGGAAAAAAGAATAAAGTGAAGTTATTTTGTTACATATTAATATTAAAATACGTGTTAAAATTGTCTTTAAGTGGCTACATTAAAGATCAAAAACATGGAATAAACGTCAACGCCCAAATTTATAACGACGATGTTTAGCTTCTCCTATACCAATTATATTTTTTCTCTGAGAATCTTTTAGTAAAAGTTTTATGTATATTGGTTTAACATATTTTTCAGTGAGTACAATAGACATCTCATCTATTAGAATAGATTAGGTTAAGTTCAAAATCAAAATAAACCATATTTAAGTAGGCTTTTACAAGCACTTTTAAAGTCATTTAACAATTAAGTGAAGCTAACACCAGTTCGGAAAGTAGATTATACCGAGAACAACTGTCAAAAAATACAGTACTTACTCTTTCTCAACATTTAAAAACATTTACATATTTTTCCAAATGTAGAGTCTACCAAGACGAGAAGTCCAGTTGAAAAGTAACGCACATAATCAAACTCAAACTCAAATTACTTTATTAAATATAGAAGCATTAAAATAAATTATTGATAGTCTAATTAAACACTACTACCGGAAAAGGAAACAACCTGACCTGAGAAGAAACTCAGCGGGTATCAGAATCTCATTCCAAGCTTAGTAACATAGCTTAAATGCCACTACTGCAAGCCACCTATTAAATATGGTTGAAAATCCATTACACTGCATCGATTTCAGTAGTGGCAGAATTTGACTCGAAATATTGAGAAGTTTTTCTTAAACGAGATGGATGATTTGAATAATGAACGCAAATTAAGCATAAGAAAATTCTGTCTGTATTTAAACTTGGGGTCAATTAGACACTGCATACTTGGTGGTCGAAGTGTTCATTAGAGCCACACGTATGGTGGTCACGACCCCTCAGTAATGAGGAAACGACTAGGAAGAAGACTTGGTGGTAGCGCCTTCTGAAAGCCTTTGGTAGTACCTGGTACAACTAATATATTCAACTGTCGAAATCGGTCTGTTCGAGTGTGAAGTGCGAATAAGTCCGTACTCAGGTACAAAAGACATTATCTTCACAATTCTCAAGGTTGGTGGCGCAATGATGATATGTGGTATATTTAATATATCCTACAGTATGAATAGGTAGGTATTAGTGATTACATATACAATATATAAGTGATACATAAGTATATATAATGAACAAGATAGGAGGGAAATAATTAAAATAGCATGGCATGGCAATGTAAAAAGAAAAATACCTGGAAATGGCGATATCTTCTAATTAGTGGAAGACAAGTACTGACTTATCTGCTTTTTTTAAATAAATTTATTTGCACTACATTAATAATTAACTTCTATCATCGGTGTACATCTTTATATATATTTTTAAATATGAAAACAATTGACAACATTATGTTGGTTTAATTCAACCAATCCGATGATCCTAAAGTTGAAACAGCTGAGATCTGTATTGCTTAATCAGTTTAGGTAATCCTTTGAAATCAACCTATCAACATATATTTCTTGATGGTAGGGCTTTCTGGAAGCCCGTCTGGGTAGGTACAATCCACTCATCAGTTATCCTACCGCCAAATAACAATACTCAGTATTATTGTGTCCCGGTTTGAAGGGTGAATGAGCCAGTGTAACTACAGGCACAAGAGACATAACATATTAGTTCGCAAGGTTGGTGGTACATTGACGATATAAGGAATAGTTAATATATCTTACAGCGTCATTGTTTATGGGTGATGGTGACCACTTACCATCAGGTGGGCCATTTGCTCGTCCTCCAACATATACCATAAAAAAACAATATATAGACTATAAACGCTATCCTGATATAGAATGAATTCATATATATCATATCATCATATCATATATCTAAAACATAGTGTTGGTCGTCTAGCTAACACTTTGTCGGAGCTTTTTGTATGCACCCTCACAATATTATTTTATTAATAATAATAACCCAGAAGGGTGGGTTACTAGAACGCAACACAAATAAACCACTAAAGGGATCTAGGGAGGAAAAACAATACAATCAATATTACATCTTGCTATTTTACATACATAAAAGTTTCAATATATTTATAGGATATGCTATGATAATAATTAGGATATTTATATTAATTATAATGCTGATAAAACTATTATTAATTGTTTTTTATTAACCCAGTTTGTGTTGTTTAATAAAACTTGTAATTAGCAGGAAAATTTGTTAGAAAGTTTTCGTAAATTAATATTATATTTTGTCTATGAGGTTGTACACCTAATAATAAGCATCTATTATAGGCAAGGCCCACGTATTGTTAGTAATAATTATCGTGACTACTAATGTTAGAAGGCGTATAATATTTTCATTATTAATTTAAATAATTGTATTTAACTATTCGATTTTGTATTTTTTAAATGATGAAAAAGAGTAACTACTTTCTGAACCGGTGGTAGCTTCACTTAATTGTAAAATGATTGATTATAGTTAATCCAATATAACACCCAGTAATGCATTACGAATTATATTTAGTATTTCTAATAAGACTTTTTCAATAAAAAAATGAATAATAAAATTGTCAATTGTAAGGGCATATTAAACATTTAAATTAATGTAATTTTATCTGGAAACAAACAGTAATTAAAGTCAAACTTAGTTTTTACAATAATAGAATAAACACCTAAATATAAAATCAAAGTGAAACTGCGTTTGAAAACGTCCAATAAATCGAAGTTACGTTCGGTAGCGATCGCAAAAATCAATAGTCGATGCCGTGACATGCGGTGAGCCTACAAAATATTCAAACAATACCACACAACACAACAACCTCGCCCTTACACACGAATATCAGCTTTATACCAATCCACTAGAGTTGAATATTCCTTACGCCAATATGCAAGTTAGATCGTTAGGTCTTGGACAATGAATAGACCGGATAATCGACGCCTAGCCTTGTGCGATATCGATTTTACTAGGGGTTACTTGCTTAGAAACGAAACGACAAACATATATCTATCCCTTTCTTTCATGAATGCTGGTAAATGTAAGGAAAAGGAATAGAATGAAGGTGTTGGTGTCTACTAATTCGTGGCCCGTTGTCATAGCGACGGTTCACACGGAGGGTAAAATTTCCGATATGATCGTAGTTATCAATTTTCGATATTATAGGTGATGATGGAATTAACCGTGAATGTATTCGTCGATGGCAAGAAAATCAACATTGTAATGGTGGACGAAGGTAATACAGGAGCTGGAGAAAACGAATTATTTATTGATTTGGTAAGATATTCAGTTTGACAAAATGGCGTCACACTCTTCCAAACATTTCTATGTTTTATAATGTAAAACCTAAATATAGTTAATCTGTAATTTAGATGTATTTTAAATTTCAGTTATAAACTGGTAATTATAGAATAGCAATGATCGATTTTTCTTATAGTAAATGTTTTAGAATCTGTTTTAATTCTTTCTTACCTTTTTATGAATAAATATTTTTTAAGTTTTTTTTGACTTAATAACTTTTTATGCGGTACACACTTTCTTTATCAACATATACAATTAATGGATTCGAGCATAATTGTCATATAATTAATAAACATTAAGGTCGAAATAGGTTGTCAATTATGAGTTATACCTACAAAAAAGAACAATATTTTATCTACATAAATACATTTGGTTTCATACAGGTTTCATTCAATCTTTTATTACAAGGAAACCCTTTAACTCATATCCTTAAAATTTTAATAAGACCATATGGTGTGGTAAGGGGTCAACGCACCCGGAAGACAGTGTGGCACGAGCTGAACAGGTGTGCGATCGATATCGATGAAAAAAAAAATCGATGTTACGTCACGCACTGTAGTGGGATCGCGCAGCTGTCACGCGCTATGCTAATTAAAATGGGGTTCGAAATTTAAAAATTCAAACACCCTTTGTGTTAGAATTTTTTTAAAAGCAAATATACTTTTTTTGGACGCAACGGTTGTCTTTCGCATTTTTTTTTATGAAAACCAAATGTATTAAACAAGCAAAGGTGTTGAATTGTCATGTTTACTTTTGTTCTGTTTTTGTTTTTTTTTTTTTAAATAGTTTCTATTACTTAGGTACATGAATAAATAATCGTAACAGAAATTATTTTATTAATCTTTCATGTTATTTATTATCGAATGCAACTTAGATTAATGAAACTATATATGAAATAATATGACATTAACACGAGGATTATTTAATAAAATTTATGGACGGTAAAAATGGGGTAGGTATATTTAAATTTATTCTTTCGAATTTAGAACATGGAATAATATTATAAACTATTATACACATTATAAATAAACATTACATAATGAATCCTACCGTCTAAGCAATTATAATTTGATTGGAAAGATGGATAATACTTACAACTACGTTAATACAATTTCCAGGTTAATAAATAAAGGAAAAATAAAATAAGATTTAAGCTTTAAAAACTTAAGTTACTATTAATAGTTTTACGTTTATACAACGTTATATAGAACAATAAGTTAACATAATATCAGGAATTATCGAAAGGATTACATTAATAATATAATATAATTTATATTAATATGTTATAATGTAATCTAATAGTTATTTTTTAAACAAAGAAATATGCGAAACATATCCTTCGTGACGTAACACAAAGTTACGGCCGCTGGCTGCGGGCAGGACGCGGTGTAGGGTCTAGGGGCGGCTGCTTGTTATGTTTAATGAGAGTACCGGTGTTTTATCGATATCGATAAATATGTATTTGACTAGCGATTTTGTTCATTAGTTGAAATATTGAACATATCTTTAAAATTTAGTGCGCAAATAATTATTGTTAGATGTTTTTTTTTTTTAGTTTAAATAAAAACTGTTAGTTTTTAAGTTTGTATTTCAGTATATAGGTATATATTCACACATATATTTTGAATATATGCATATTATGTTGTTTATAAACAATTACACATTAGTGATATGTTCTAAAGTTATTTTATTTAGTTGAAGATTTTATAGCTTACTTCATCACGCGTGTTATAATTCGTGTTGGTGGCTAATTCATGTGGCAGATTATTATCATTCAACATGTGCAGGTTTCCTCACGATGTTCTCCTTCACTACTGAGAATGAAATATAAATACTAATGAAGTAAAAAATTCGAATTAAGTGATATTCTCCAGAATAATCGTTTAAGTGTCACGTTTTCTAACCATTGGGCTGACACGGCTCATCAAAACAAGAGACTTAAATCCAGCCGTAGGATATTTAACAGAGTTTCAGTATATTTGTAAAGAATATTGCTATCGATACTAGAAAAGCACATGGGACAACACTAGCCCCCTTTGTCGCGCGCCAGGTGTCGAGCGGGGTCAGGCGTATGCCCGTCTGTGCGATTACCTTACCATGTAACTAATGCGTTCTCTATGGGTGAAATGGGTAAGCGAACAATGAGAACGAGTATGATAATGTCGCATAAGTTTACACTAAAAATCAGCTTCGTTTTTTAAAAATCGTAGACAAAAAAAATATTGTTCCATTTTTAAAATGAGGTTTAAAGAAAGGAGTATATATATATTTTTTTTTATAGTGAAATCTTTAGTTAATATGTTTTAATAATTGTATAAAATTGTGCATAGGTTGTATTTGATATTAGAAATGTGTGAGCGAGTCAGATTTGCTTTCTCTCTTCAACAAATCCTCATGCAACGTGTGCTTAAACATTTGTCTAGTTCAAGTGAGCTAAGCTCTCGGAAAATCATACAATTCGATTTGTTTGGATTTACAGGTGTTATTTTTACTGTATATTGTTACACATACTGTATATATTCATGTATATTATTATTATACATACTGTATAGTTTCAACATTTAAAAATACAGTAATGTTAGTTAATTACAATTATATATGTATGTAATATATCCTGCCTGGAATTCTACAAGTATTAATTCCATGCTTTTTTATCGTCTGCATAATCTTGTAATCTGAATATGAATATGATGATAAGTATATATACATATGAAATATACAATAATATAATACGGCAATTTTAAAGATTAATATTCAAAGGCGAAAAGGTAATGTTTTTTTATAGTTCAGATTGAAGAAAGTTAAGAAAAAATACATATAAATCCACTGGATTTAGCTCTCTGCTTTCGGAGAGGTTTGCAATTTCAAATTGTGTTACGTATGTATATGTTACTGTATATAATTCACATTTTTTTACTGGCCGTTCTAATTAGAAATACTAAGACCGTACTTTAAATAGTTAAAACTAAGGAGTTACAGTAAGTTCATAAGTGCTTGTGAAAGCGAACCTATGTAGAGTACACTATCAACTTCAATTTGACTGTCTAATGTGGTGCTTGAATTTTACTTTAAAGGCATTACTTAATAGTTGAACTAACTTAGAGTCAAACTATCTTTTTTAATTGAATTGTTACATAAAGTTTGAGCATTTCCGCAGCATATATTTAAACATTTATATATAAACGAAATAATATAACAATTATTACATTGCTGTATAATTAAAAGAAACAATAAAAATATACTTTATTCAAGTAGGTTTGATCGGCATGTTGTACCGACATTTTAGAATATACTGCGAAGAATCTTCGGGTAATTTTCTCTTTTTTGACAGTTAGTAGAGATGTTAATGATATAACTGGTATTATTATTTAATAAGAATGTTGACCAATTTAGGTCATGAATTAGTACTTCGCTATATTCCGCATTAATCCGGAATAAATTGTTCATCACATATGTTAGGGTTGTAACTTTTATTTCAGTGTATCGTGAATATATATTAAATATTTAATTATTTTATCTATATATTTAAGAGTCAATAGACCAGCGTTGAAGTTGGAAAATCATAAAATAGTAAATTATGGGTGCAATTCTATTTTCAAATTTATGTTTTGGTAGGTATAATCAAGTAATACGTATTTTAACTTCCATCGTTAACTATGAATCAGAGCTAAATAAGATGGTTTTCCTATGGAAGTTCCACCACGAGGTAGCAAGTAGCCGAGTGACAGTACCTCAAACGAGGGCATAGTCTACTATCGTACAGAAAGCACACTTCAGACCCTCGTACGACGTCATTTCTTTTAGTACATTACCGCTTTAAAACTACGCGTAGTCTACAAAATAAGCAATTGCCAGTAATGGACTGCAAACGATATAAACCGTTAGCTATAGAGTTGTTAAAGCGCCTCAGGGTAGGTTAAGGGTGCATTGTAGTGTTCGCGTCATAAAACCAGACTGGACGGTAGATGGCAATGAAAAAAGGAACTTTTCGTGCTTTGAATAAGATACAAGGTTGTTTAAATGTGGTGGATATAGGACGTTTGTTAGCAAGGGTGATAGAGTAGGGGTGTTTGCAGGCGGACCGAGGGGACGGAAGGGTGCGTCGCGCAGGCGTGCTCCAGTCGCCCGCGCGACCCCGCCGCCGCCGGCCGCGCGCCATGGACGAAACACGAGTTCGCGACCGCGCGCCTCTAACCGTCATAGTGGCACCAAGCCATGTATCGCCACCCAGACTGTCTCCAGCAGACCTCCTCCCCGACGGCGACGCAGCTTTCCACCCGCTGTCAGCCGTCAACGGCCGACTTACACCCCCAGGACTCGAGCCAGCGTCATACGCCACATTAACGCCGCTGCTGCCTTTACCTCCGATCAGCACAGTCTCAGACAAATTTGCATACCATGCGGGAGGTACATTCACCGTCATCCAGCAACAGCAATCGTATGCCTCCCTATCACCCGCGCCATATAATGAACCTTTGTCCCCACAATCGGCATATAGCAGACGGAGTGCGTCCCCGAATTCGTTTGAAAGGCGGTCCCCCACCCCACCGTTGCCGAGCCCGGGCTTGGATCTGAATGCGGCTCTGCTAGCGAGGGAGGAACAGGCCCAACAACAATCTCAGAATGATACGGAGGAAATTAATACAAAGGAGCTAGCTCAAAGGATAAGTGGAGAGTTGAAGAGGTATTCTATCCCTCAGGCAATATTCGCGCAGAGGGTGCTTTGTCGGTCGCAGGGGACGCTAAGTGATCTGCTCCGAAACCCCAAGCCTTGGTCAAAGCTCAAGTCTGGCAGGGAGACGTTTAGGCGAATGTGGAAATGGCTTCAAGAACCCGAATTTCAAAGAATGTCGGCGTTGAGGCTAGCAGGTATGTTTAGCATGATTTTTATATGTATTTTTGTTTATCGGGTAACTGAATAGATAACGTTATGAAAATATGAAGATGTTTTCGTAAAATGGCGTTATAAGAAACCCTTTAAAATAATTCGTCGAAAGGAGTTTATTTTGTGTTTGTTTTTATTTTCTTTAAAGCATTTAACTATAGGATATAGATACTATGATTTATCATTATTGAATTACAATGAATGTGTTTGACCCCTTAAAATAGGAAAAAAGTAAAAATGTAATAAGATTATTTACCTGTTACGTTTAATTTTAATATAAAAAATATTTTTTTTTAAGAATATGAAATTGTACATGTTAAAATATTTTAGCACTATTTATTAAAACAATCAGATTAAAAACATTACATAGGACATACGATGACGATTCAATGTATCCAGTTAACTAACATACAGAGAACAAGCATAAAATTAAAAATTTAAATAAAATCGATATTCGCCAAGTTTACAAACATCGCGAACGTCAGCTGTATGCATCGATTCGTCGACAATCGATGATGGCCGCGGCGCGCGGTCGATACCGCGTGGTACGTCACTACGCGACGGAGAAACCGGGACGACGATAGGGCTGTAGTTTTCTAAGCGGGTGATAATAGGGTCGTGACTAATGATATATGGAAATAAACGGCGGACAAAGGGCTTGTATTGTTACCGTGCGCTGGTCGTTATAAATTTTTATGAAACCATATACAATCATATTATTCTTATTATTGGGCTATGATAAAGTTTAAGGGTCTGTGATTTGTAATACGTTAAACCAGTCTAGAGATGATTAATTCGATTGTATTTTTAAAAATAGAATTATAGATTGTTTTTTTTTTTGTTTTTTATATACATTCTTTTTTGATTGCTTAGGTTTGTTTTGTCTGGAACGTACTAATTTAATAATATTTAAAAACAGAATGTTTAACTTTGTCTAGGAATAATTAATATGCGTATTTTCCCAGTGTTAGGGACGACGATTAAAAGGGGTTAGGATCGGTTTACACCGTTAGACCCTCGAAAGCTATTGAGTTTTAGGGTGTATGAACTTTCGTGAACCATGGCAAGGTGGAAAGTGACAAAGCGGATGTTCTAACTGTTCTTTTTTACACACTTACAAATCTTGACAAAGGTGTTTCACCTTTGGTGAATCTTTTTTTTTTCTTTTTCATCTGAGTATATAGTTACATGCATATCTTCGAACCGTACCGTAATTTAAATTTGTTTTTAGACTCTGAGATAAATGAACGGTGCTTGCAATTTATAAAGACTTTTGATTTTTAAATTATTTCTCTGTCTAATGTGCTTTGTTGGTTTAGGATCTAAATGGTTTGGCTGTAATCTCCGGTAATATCTCATCGAGTTTTTGCCCCACTAACAGAGTTGTACTGGCCTTGGACTTAGCTTTACAGTCTTATGTGCTCTTGATCTCTCTCTGGTCCTGTAGGATAACTGTTCTTTTGAATTCAGAGCGTTTTTTTAAATAGGTGGGCAGCCAGGCATTTGAACACCGCTAGCTAAGTGGTCAGCATCACTCATAGAATTTGGCATTGAAAGAAATATTAAATATTCATTACAATACCAATATACTACCTACATAACTTTTGGAATATCTGGTACATGAGGACTATTTTTCAGAAACTCCTTTCACCAATGTCTTATAAGAATAATTGCTTACATATCAAAATAGAAACTGTTGTGACTGTCGAAGGCTTTCGCCAATAATTCGCCAAGCGTCTGGAGTGTAGCAAACGATAAAAATACAACTTCAAGTAATTGGGTCAAGCAATTATTCCATTTATTACTCGGAGTTCGTAATTAAAATATTGATATGTTTCTTTTATTCTAAGGGTAGAAGAAATTTACTATCTGATGGTAGACAGTAAATAGAGCCGAGATGGCCCAGTGGTTAGAACGCGTGCATCTTCACCGAGGATTACGGGCTCAAACCCAGGCAAGCGACACTGAATTTTCATTTGTTTTATTTGTGTTTATAATTCATCTCCAGCTCGGCGGTGAAGGAAAACATCGTTAGGAAACCGGTATGTTCCTAATTTCATAGAAATTCTGACGCATGTGACCAAGCTGTATTGGAACAGCGTGGTGGAATTTGTTCCAAACCTTCTCCTTAAGGGGAGAGGAGGCCTTAGCCAAGCAGTGGGAAATTTGCAGGCTGTTGTTGATGGTAGACAATACAGTTCAATGGTTTAGTGAAAGAACAACAAACAAACTGAGTTACTTTCGCATTTATAGTATTGGTATATCCATAGAGAGAGTAAACTAAATACATACAATCAAATTTCCGACCACGCAAAGTCAATACAATGGTATATACGATGGAAACGGCATGAAGCTAATGTTACTGTTATATATATTAAATGTAAATATATCTATCATTTTACTTGTTGGTAGGTCTGTTTCCAAATCCGTAGGATATATAGATAGATAGGTCCAATAGATAGGTCCACTCATCATATTCTTCCGTCAAACGGCTTAATATTGTTCCGGTCCGGTTTTAAGGGTAAGTTCCAGTGTAAAAAACAGAAAGGCATAGCATCTCAGACATGAAATTTGGTGGCGCATTTGAATGTAAAGAATGTTTAATATTTCTTACAGGGTGGTATCTATTGGCGATGGTGACCATATATCATGCCATTTTCTCATCTTTGTGTCGATATTTAATTGATGACATTTTGTCTGGCGCTCAATGGCAATTTTGAGTTATCAATAAAATATTTGGTATCAAGGATAAAAACGTTCTAAACGTACAATACCATAATATACTTTACCCAAAATTGAAATAAGGATTATTGTCAAATGTCCACCACTGAGCATTCAGGGTAATATTTAATTTAATCTTCTAAATCACAATTCTTAAATGTCATAAGAGCTTTTTAGAAATACATACGTAAAGGATATTTTGGTCTTATATCAATGAACAGGGCTCTGGCAAAAGTAAAAGTTTGAATGGAATATATTTGGCAATCTTCCTATTTCTGCAGGGCATATAAAGTTTTGTTTTTTCCGGATAAGGTTTAAGATATATAGAGGCTTGCTTTCATAGTGTCTCGGATTTTCGTGTTGTCTTTAAGGATTTAATTCAAGTCCCGTTGCGATTTGAAGGATGAGTGAGCAAGCGTCACTATGGGCATAAAGAACATAACATCTTAGTTTCCAAGATAGGTGGTGTATTGGTAATTTAAAGAATATGTAATATTTACAGCCCGAATGTCTACAAGTAGTGGTAATTGATTACCATAAGGCCTATTTAACCGAACATATGCTGTAGGGTGATTAAATGAAATTTCTAGTGCGATTTCCAACTTTTCTTTTTATTCATTTAATGATACCTGGTTAAATAGAGACATTATAAATAATAAAGAAAATGTTTTTTAATGGTCCAAGGATAGAGTAAATAAATAATAGAGTAGGTATATAAATGTAAAAGATTGCCAAATATATTCCATTCAAACTTTTTTATATTTTTTACCAGAGCCCTGTTCATTGATAGGAAACAACATAAGACCAAAATATAATTTCAGTATGTATTTCTAAAAAGCTCTTATAACATTTTAGAATTTATTTCTTATTTTCAGGAATCGCTACTAAGAGATAATTTCAAATATATATTTTTCACCAAGCAAATTCATCTATTATGAAGATACCTGTACCATGTTTCTTAACTGCGAATTTAGATGGATACGTATTGGTAAATACCTACTTTTATTCGTGTTGCTCTCATTTTTATCTGTCAACGTGATAAGTACACAAATGAAAGTGAGATTTTTATACATATTTAGCGATGAAATTGAACAAAAAAGTTATTTTTGTAACCTAAGTTACCTACTACTTATTATTATTATATATTACGTCAGCTATCTGCCAGTAAAAGTTCCGTTGAAGTCGGTCCAGCCGTTCCAGAGATTAGCCGGAACATACAGACAAAAATGTAAAAAAATGTTATTTGTGTGTATATATCATGTACATGAGCATTTAATAAAAAGGTTATTTTCATATTACAAACACACTCCAACTTTATTATATGTATAAAGGAGATATGGCTGGAAATCAAAACCTTGTCAAGCCATTAATTATGAAGTGTTTCAATCTCGTTTATAATTCATCTCATGCTCGGCAGTACGAGTCTTGAGGCTGCCACATGTGTAATGTGTATCCATGGACTTTCATTAGAAAAGTATGGTAGAGTAAAATCCAGTCCTTTTTATTATTGGACACGAGGCATTTGCGGAAATGTCTTTTTCTAACTTTAACATTTTCATAACCATCAATATGACCTATATATGTAAAACATTACTATATTCAAGTAGGCTTTTATAAGCACTTTAGAATCGTCATCATTATCAATACATAGTATTAAACAAAGTCGCTTACCGCTGTTTATCCCTATGTATGCTTGGATCTTTAAAATCACGCAACGGATTTTGATAAGCTTTTTTTGCAATAGATAGAGTGACAGTGTCGTAAAGGCACAAGAAAGAATCCGTTGTAAATTTAGTATCAGCATTGCACCCGTGCGAAGCTGGGGTGGGTCGCAAGTTTTACATAACTATATAAAAATTAGCCGTTTCGGAATTTTGATTGTACAAAAGAACTCAGCAGTTACTCTTATCCAATTTTTGAAACGTTATGTTAGTTAAATACAATGACATATTATATATAGTGCCTGAAAGTCAACAATTTTTGCTGCAGGCTTTTATATCATCTTTGTAATATTTTGTTGAATAATACGCTTGATATATTAATGTTTTTTTTTTTAACAATCGATATGAATTTATGAATCAAAGAGAACTATACTATTTATATTCAATTAATAAAATATTCTAGTGTTTCAAATGTCAGTAAAATTTATTTTCGTCCACTCGTATTTAATTGATGAACGAGTAAAAGTACGAGTAGGCCACTGTAGCGGATGTCAAATTGTTTAACGTTTTTAAAGCAAAGATCTTTTTAATTCGACTTTCATAATTTATTTCCATTTTTTATGGTATAGGTTGGCGGAAGAGTATATAGGCCACCTGATGGTAAGTGGTCACCATCAGCCATAGACAATAAAGCTGTAAGAAATATTCACTATTCCTTACATCGTCAATGTGCCACCAACCTTGAGAACTAAGATGTTATGTCCCTTGTGCCTGTAGTTACACTGGCTCACTCACCCTTCAAACCGGAACACAACAATACTGAGTACTGTTATTTGGCGGTAGAATAACAGATGAGTGGGTGGTACCTATCCTAGAATTTGTCTTTATTTTGTTTAAGTCTTTAATCAAGTTTAGTTGTTACTTTAATGCAATCTCATATTGAGTTTTACGACGATAGACGACTTACCAGTTATAGCTCTCATTTAATACTTTGTATCACTTTGTTACAATTTATATATTGAGTGATAAAGTTCATCAAGTATATAATATATTAGAGATGGCCCAGTGGCTAGAACGCACTAAACGTAACTACAGGCACAAGGGACATAACATCTTAGTTCCCATAGTTGGTGGCACATTGACGATGTAAGGAATAGTTAATATTTCTTACAGCGTCATTGTCTATGGGTGATGGTGACCACATACAATCAGCTGGCCTATATGCTCGTCCGCTAACCAATACCATAAAAAAACTTCGCTGTTCCTGACAAAAGTCCTCTATAAGGAGCTTCAATCACTTACATAAGCTTCAGAATAAATCACGTGATTCACAATAATGAAAAGAAAAGTCAAAGTAGCATCTTATTTAATATAAATAATGTTATCAATACGGTTCAAAAATAATTTAAATCTAATTAATTTTAGAAAGTATTTTTGTTTGTAATCGTCTAGTTATTTGATAATTTCTTAATCAGAAGCGTGCTTAATTTATTTAGGTATAAAACAGTAGTCAATGGCCTTTCTTGTATCTTTGTTCAAACATGCTTCTTTGAAAATTTCATCCAAATCAGTGGTTTAGATTTGAAAGCGTAATAGACAGATAAAAGCTACTTCGACATTTATGATATGATATATATATGTATTAAAAATAATGAGAATAGCAATAGCAATGACCTTTGCAATGATTTACCTACTATAAGCTATAGAGCTGAGATGGCCCAGTGGTTAGAACGCGTGCATCTTAACCGATGATTGCGGGTTCAAACCCAGGCAAGCACCACTATATATATGTGCTTAATTTGTGTTTATAATTCATCTCGTGCTCGGCGGTGAGGAAACCTGCATGTGTCTAATTTCATTGAAATTCTGCCACATGTGCATTCCACCAACCCGCATTGGAAGAGCGTGGTGGAATATGTTCCAAACCCTCTCCTTAATGGGAGAGGAGGCCATTAGCCCAGCAGTGGGAAATTTATAGGCTGTTACTTTACTTTACCTTACTACCTACTATTATTCCTAAGCGTTTTACGCTTATACTGGTGGTAGCTGGTGGTAGCTGCTTGGTAGAGCTTTGAGTGAGATTGAATTGCCACCACCCACTCATTTTAGTGTTCTGATTCGAAGAGTGAGAGTGTGTGAGTGATTTTCATGATAAAGATAGGCGGACGAGCGAATGGGTCACTCGATGGTAAATGGTCACCACCGTCTATAGATAATGACATTCCTGACAGCGAACCAACATTGGGAAATAAGATGTTACGTCCCTTGTCAGGTACAAGGGCTACACTGGCTAACTGATCCTTCAAACCTAAATACATCAATACTGGGTACTGCTGTTTGGCGGTAGAATCAATTTGATTAGTAAGCTTTTCGGTACAAATGCTATTTTTCATGGTGAGCAATTCGGTTTTAGAAGAGGTCGCTCGACAACTGATGCGGGAATTGCGCTTCTCAAACATATTTACGATGCTTGGGAGAAATCACAGAACGCTATTGGAGTATTCTGTGATTTATCTGAAGCATTCGATTGTGTAGAATACGAAACGCTTCTTTATAAGCTCAAATATTACGGTGTTAAAGGTAAAGCTCTTGATCTCATCGCTTCATATTTAAGTCAAAGAATCCAGCAAGTTTTCATTAATGGAATAAAGTCTTCTGGATCTACGTTAAAAATGGGAGTTCCACAAGGTTCAATTTTGGGTCCCTTTCTATTCCTAGTATATATAAATGATCTTCCTTTCTATGTTAAGGGTATTTGTGATATAGTGTTGATTGCTGACGATACTTCGCTGATTTTTAAGGTTGACAGGAAAAAAAATGACTATGACGATGTGAACGGTGCATTATCACAGATACACAATTGGTTTACAGTAAATAATTTAGTTTTGAATGCTCAAAAAACAAAATGTGTAGTTTTTACCCTACCTAATGTTAGCAAGCAAAATTATAGTATATCTTTAAATGGTGACCGTCTTGAAGTAGCTGATACTACTGTGTTTTTAGGAATAGAATTGGATTCCAGACTTCAGTGGACTTCTCATTTATCATCCCTAACAGGAAGACTCAGCTCCGCAACATACGCGGTTAGAAAAGTTAGACAACTAACTGATATTGATACCGCTCGTTTAGTTTATTTTGGTTATTTTCACAGTATTATGTCATATGGCATATTACTTTGGGGTAACGCTGCAGATATTAAATCTGTCTTTATTTTACAAAAGAGAGCAATTCGGTTTATTTATAATCTTGGAGCTAGAGACTCTCTTCGGGATGTTTTTAACAGAGTAGGAATACTTACTGTTGCGTCGCAATATATTTACAACAATATCATGTATATTCACAGTAACATTGATCACTTTGATAAAATCAGTGATAATCATTGTATATGCACTAGAAGTAAGGATAAACTTATAACGCCAAGTTTCCGACTCCGCAAAGTCAATGGATCCTTCTTGGGGCAAGGTATCCGTTTCTATAATAAAATTCCGCAGAAATTTTTAACTTTGCCGTTTAGTAAATTCAAATCGTTTGTTAAAAATACATTGGTAGAAAAAGCATACTATTCGATACAAGATTTTGTAGATGACAAAAAAGCGTGGAGTTAATACCTGTTGACTTCCAAGCAGGATACATTAATTGAAATAATTGTATTTAATTAACATGACGTTGTATTTTTTAAATGTGTGAATTTTTCAAAAGTGCTTATAAAAGCCTACTTGAATAAAGTTTATTTTGATTTTGATTTTGATTTTTGATTTTGATATAGATAATCCTGTAAATTTCAAAAGTGTTTGTAAGAGCTTGGATAATGAGCTATATTAAGTACCTATAGTAAGTACATTTTTCTTAACACCATAATATGGTTATAGGTTTTCCTAATATTATAAATAGGAAAGTAAAGAATGGTTGTTATTCGTTTCTCAACCATTTTAATGAAATATCACTCAGAGATTATAGTTTGGAAGAGTACATAGCAAGTGATCATATGCGCCTTAATAGATGGTTAGAAACATTTAATATATAAAAATGAGTTTATTAAAGACCTTGATTGAAATGCGAGATCTATTAAGGCTTTGGTAGCTCAAATGAGGATCATCATAATACTATACTACGTGCTAACGAGACAGGTTTGTTCCAAAAAGATTGGCCCAACCGTTTGAATATCTAAGTAGTCTATTTTTATAGCATCTGACTATACTCTAGCGATCTTATATCTAATCCAGGATATTTATAAGAAGTTAGGTTAAATAATAAATTAACAGCCTGCAAATGTCCCACTGATGGGTTAAGTATTTTCCGACCACGCTCTTCCAATTATTTGGATGGTAGAATTTGTAATTTCATCATTATCATCATCAGCCCGTTTGTCCACTGCTGGACATAGGTCTCTCCAAATGCACGCCACTGTGGTTTTTGTTCGGCTATTCGCATCCAGCTCCTGCCGTGTTGCGTAATTTATTATTATTTTATTTACTTCACTTACAACTCTTAATTGTAATCTGTTAATTGATCTTATTTTTAATAATTGAAAATTAAATTAAAAAAAAAATTATAATTCCTAAAAGCTTTCAGATTATATGCAATTTACTTTTTCTTTCTTTGTTTTCACGTGTATTTCTTTAACGTGAATGATCTTCATACTGAAACAAATCTAAATCATATATAGATATATTATTTAATAGGGTTAGTAATTTCATAATGAATTATTAGATTATATAGGTTTAATTACATCGAAATGAAATAAGGAAAAATCCTCACATTTACACGTTTCCTGACACGCGCACGAAGATTAAAACAACATTAAAAACGTTAGATGAGGGCAACGCTAGCACATGGTACCCTCCTTCCCCTGCCGTGACGTCACGCCCTCCCTCGCGCCCTCCACCCGCTGTATCGATCGAGCGACCCCCTCGTAGACTGTTCTAGTGTTATTTAGGTATAGCGACATCTTATGCTTTTATTATTATTATTATACATGTAATTTTTTTTATTTTGTTTTATTTCGAATTGATAACTTTTAAAAATCGAACGATAAAAAATTTGACACAGAAAAAAAATTATGCCACACTTTTACTAAACAAGTACGATCAATTTAAATTTCGAATATTATATTGCGCGACAAAATGAGATAGTTCAGTTTAGCAGAAACGAAACACGACTTGGGTTATCAGCTGATCGATTTACCTCGGAAATTACAATCGATAAAAATCCCATGTCAGCAATAATCGATAAAAAATAATCGATATTCAATTACATAACTCATGATATTGACGAATTAACAAAAAGGGCGAAAGGGGTACGTGTAGGGGGCTTAGTGTCACGTATTTTTTAAATTAAGTGTAGGTTTGCGATTGTTTCTAGAATTACTTATGTATTTAGTTATTTGAAATATATAAACATTGATACAATTCATTGAAGCAATTGATTAAGGTATAATTTTCCAGATGCGCCAAACCAGCAAACGTTAAAAGGCGACAATGTAAACAACATGCAGCCGCAGGTCTATCCCAGGGAGTATCAGGGCGGTCCGCCTGTGCCCCAGGGCCCCATGTACCCACCCGGGCCCCCGCCCTGGGAAACACCGGCTTACGAACCCGCCGGGGACGTTACATGCTTGTGAGTCCCAGGATTACATCAAATCCCCCCTTAGATCCTATTTGATCCTTTATCGATTGATTTGATTTATCAACGGCCTCTTTTGTTTTATTTTCTTTTTGTCGACTTTCTCCCGTTGAAATAGATGATTAGTTGGTTTTCTTTTTGTTGGCGCTGACTGAAAGCTTTACGAAATGTTTCGACTGGTTTAATCAAGTGATGATTTGATTTGAGTTGAACAATTCCTTGAATCCTCCCTCCTTCCCGATCCCTGGCTGCGTAGCAGTGGACTTGGTTTCTATTAGGTTACAAAGTCTGTGAATAGCTTGTTGCAAAGGTAATATTCGTATATACGTATGTATTTTCTAAACTATATTTATTATAGCGTTATATATGTTTAACAATTGAGATGCCTTGTGACAAGCCTTTAGAAGAAGCGATGTCTTAATGGGTTATATTATATATATTATCTTTTGTTTTTTTGAATTATAAAAATGTGTAAATTTTATAGAGCTCTTTATAGATGTTTATTATTTGAATAGGCAGTATCCTTCCCGGAGCTTCTTTTTTTTATTATTGTCTAAATGTACACAATGAAAGGCAACGATACTGTCTATACAATCGGGAGTTAATAAAACCGTTTTAGTTTTTAAAATATTTTTTAGCATTAGGTAAGTGTATTTTGTTAGCTTGAAGAAGCCAAGATGTATGTTAGACTGCTAACGCTGCCCCCTCCCTTCCTTTTTGTTTACCCCCCGCGCCCGGGCTGCAATAGATTTATTTTAAATATATGATTTTATAGGTGCCTGCGAGATTTCAGATCCTTTGTTAATGTTGTTTACATTGTCGCCAGGTATGAATTTATCATATTTACAATAATTTGAGAGATAACGAACGGTCAATGAACCGTATAAAAATCAAAATGACTGTTGTTTCGAAATGTCACGTAATTTTTTTTTTAATTAAACATGTACGAAATGATCGACATTGAAATATTGTACAGTTAATATTTTAAGTTCAGAATAGATATAGTTATATAAATAGTTTCCTTAGATTTTACTTTTGAGTATTCTTTCGCAATGGATGTGATCGGAATTGATTTTGCTCGTATCGTGGTCACAATTCATTGCTTGCGAAAGGATCCTTCTAGGTAGTCTGTGTTTAGTGGCATGTTTGTTGTCAATAGATTGCAAGGGCTTCAGATGGTCTAGAGAATATTTAAAAATATGTGAATAATTTGTGTACTAATTGTATTATTTTGTTTGTTGCAGCGGCCCAGATCCCGCAGAGAGGCAGTGAGTATCGTATGTCGTTTTATGTTGTTTTACTTTATGTAATAGTGAGGCTTCTCTATAAATATTTTCTCGTTTAATTATTTTCGAATTCAATACGTGTTTATTTTAAAGAAGATTTTATATATTTAAGATAAAGGCAAAATATTACTTATTCGAAATTTGAAAATGATGTCGTTTTTTTCAATAGCCTTTTTTTCTTTGAAGGTTGCAAACGCAAGGAGGATATGGGTTCGGATATACTGCCTTCCCCGAAGAAGCCGCGTTTGGTTTTCACAGATCTCCAGCGGCGTACTCTGCAAGCTATTTTTAAGGTAATTTGAAATAAGAAATAAATTAAACAACGACGATATTTTACAAAGGTTCGCTTACCACGCCAATAATATTTGGTAAAAAGTAGTCTAAATCCTTAATTGTTTATAAATATGTAATTTTACATTTGATCTGGTGATCAAAGGCTTAGACAAACTTTCATCAGTATTTTGTTGATAACTATATTAAGTTGTTTCTATTCTATTCCATTCAGTTATACTCTGGGTTGTTAAAATTGTTAAAATATTTGAAAAAACAATCGTATATTGGGTTAAAGGTCTATCTTAATTCTACTTGCTTAAATATATATTAAAGTTTGTATTTTATTAAATCCGGAACAACTCTTGAATTTTTAAGTTCCTCAATTATCCAATTATAGTCCGAATGCAACATATTATGAGAAACAAATTTGATACAAAAAGGATTAAAAGAATTTAAAATATATTTCAGGAAACGAAGAGGCCGTCAAAAGAAATGCAAGTGACGATAGCGAGGCAACTCGGCTTAGAACCGACGACAGTCGGTAACTTCTTCATGAACGCGCGCAGAAGATCAATGGACAAATGGAAAGACGATGATGCTCCTTCCACGGAACTGGATCAGCAATGCGAGGCCCAGGACCTAGACCACGTGCCGAGTCTAGATTCAGCCGAGTCGGAAGAAGATCACGATGACCACGACGACCACCTTTTGTGACGCCCTATCCCCCAGCAGCATTTGTTAGTGCTATGAGAAGAAACAGGAGTTGTCACAAATTTCGAATGTTCAGACTATATGTATTGAGGAACAGATTCAGTTACAAAGGTATATCACTACGTTTATAAAAAAAAGCTTTATTTTTGATCATTTTGCTTTGATCTTGGTCAAATTTTGGATGTATTGTATTTAATTTTGATCAATATTTTTAGATATTTTTGTATTTCAATGATCATTCGAATGTTTGTAGGACAACTTCCGGTTCAAAGTGTACAGAAAGGGACTCTAGTGTGACAATGGCGTTGGTCCAGACAAACTGATCTCTCGATATAAATGTTTCTAGTCAAACATATATAGCTATTTAGTTGTTCTTCAGTATTAGATGGACGATATGTATTTTGTTTTATTTATTTATAGCGTATTTTAATCGTTTGAATGCGTTTCAACGTCCTTGTTTACGCTTCGAATAATATAAATATATTTAAAATTGTAGCATATTTGTGCGTCTGTAAAGAGTTTCTATCAATTATTAAATGTCGACAAATTAAAAAAAAACGTCTCCTAAAAACATTGCAAATTTTGTGTTGTCAACATTGTATTGATGATAACAATTTCTGTAATCATAGGGTGATTATAGAATTTTTGTTGCCAAGAAAATGGTGTAATTATTGGTAAATTTCTGACGTATTTCAAATTGTTGCAAACACAAAAAATTGCGAATCTTTTGATTGGAGACGTATTCCAATAATCATATCAGTTGAAATGGATTCAAACGATTGTTTTGCTTTCATAGTTAGTAGAAGATGCAATAATAAAGGTCAATCATGTAAAAAAAGACATTCTCTGACCTTAAAGCGGCATTTAGCAGAAATATCCGATGAAATCGGACGAAAATTAATGTAATTTATTATATATATTGATTTGTGAAACGTTGCAATTTACAAAAATTCATACCGAAATATATAACCAAAGATTGTTAAATGTTAGTTGTACAATGTTAAATGTAATAAAAAACCAAAAGTCAGTGTTAGTTCTGAGCATAATTTATTTATAAAAAACACAAGTTTAAATTTAAACGCTTTTTTAAGGTATCAATTTTTGTATCTTGTGTCAGACAGCGTTTTATTACTTTCATTCTAGTCAAGAGATCTCGTAAACATTCCAATGACACACATCGTCGTGTGAACATCAATGAAAGCAAATTCCTGCGTGATATTACTTAATGTTACAATGATTAGATATAATTACATATTTAAGGACAGCTTCACGTATATATAAGTAAAAAAAAATATAAAAATCTAGTCCGAGTTGTGCAAAATGTAGTTTATTGAAGGTATCAATAAAAGCTTAATGTACCTATATTAGGCCGTGATTGATTTTTGCTCGTATCGTGGTCACAATTCGTGATCACGATTTCTTTACAAATGAGCGATTTTTAAATTTCGAACGCCTGCTATTTTAATTTTTTTTTATTTATTCTAAAGTTAGTATAATATAATTTCACTTTAAATTAAATAGTAAGTTATTTATTTATACAATATTATATTTGTACCGCGTTTATTATCACACGCCTTCGTTTAGACGTTTTATACAATAATATAACTTTTTATGTACCTTATTATATACCAAAGGAAACTGAGAAGTGCAATTTAGTTAAATATTATAAATAATGTTGCTTATAATGATACTTACGATTGAAAAATGGCGCATTTATTACATAATTATGTTCTAAAGGATATCTTATATGAATCGAGTAATTGAAGGATTGTTATTGTTTCAGTTTGATGTTAAAAATTTGAGATAGAACTAGAAACGAAAGGTAATAACTTCATAATAATTTGTATCTTTTCGGATATGAAATGGGTTGTTCCTGCTTGGCTATTGGTCAAGCCGGGTTTGGTAATTGAGGTATAAATCCTTGCTCGGTCTTGTCCTCAATTGTGGCTAACAGCTACCATGTCAATAGGTTTTGACCCAGTGGGTCTTGGTCTAATTGACTCAGTGGTATTGTCAGTACTTTTGGTTGTCAAATCCAATCTTTCAATTACTCGCCTAATATAAACACTATTGCAATGACACGATAGATGGCGTTGATTGTCTTAGAAAAGTGCAAACATTTTTTTTTCTTTTTAATCTGTGTTCACCGTCATTCTAATATTTATTTCATTTTGGATATGTCTGTACAGCTGTTTAAAGGAACTGTCAAAACGATTACATTTCGACACTGTAACTTATATTGTTTTAAAGCGACTTTTAAATAAAACAATGAGTTGTAATGATCTGGAAGCCAGTGATCAACTTTTTATATTTCGAGTACTGCTTGATACCAAAACGTACATCTATTGATAATTTCAACATATTCAAAATTGGAAAATGAATTGTCACTTATGTCATTTCAGTCCTAAATAATAACATCGTTCATTTTTATTTGACTTTATAGTATGCCTAAAACTTTGTCAGCGTTCCTCATTGACCACTATTATACCGCGCTCACTGTATTATGCCTAGTCATTTATTTTTAATATAGTTTCACGAAGATACGCTTGGTAATAGGTTTATATGATGATTATATCAAGTTGTCTAATCTACTAGCCGTTCTAAGTGCTCGATTAAGGAATATGAAAGTTATTCCATTTCCCGAACAAGATATTCTCGGTAACGGATCTGTAGTTTACATTTTTTGCAATACAGGTCATCAGAATGCACGCAAAACGCCATGCACTTGAACTGTTTGCGGTTGTGTCATAATATAATATATGATATTGTACAAATGGCTAGCAAACATATTTGTAAGAAGGATATCATGAGCATTAATTTGGTACATATCTAAAATAAACTGGCTTCTAGACATTTCAAATAGTATCTAATTATTTGATCATTATTTAGAAGATACGACAGAACAATGAAACTAATGAACAACGTATAATAATATTCTATATTGATTTAATATTTTCAGTATTATAATGATTCACTTCAACTTGGCATTATTAATGAATCCGGCATCATTTACGTTAACTCTCGAGGATTTGTCTTAAATTTTCGCGATTATTACACATTGAAATAAAACTGGTTTTAACGGATTTGAATCGCGTAAATTAATTATTTTTAACATCCCGACGACTTTACAGGGTTCGTGGTCACGTGACCACGAACACTGTAAAGTGCTCGAAACGTCGGGATGTTAAAAATAATTAATATACGCGATTCAAATCCGTTAAAACCAGTTTTATTTTTCGAGGAGTTTTTTATCGGGGAGTCTATGGTCCATCTTAATAGACTTATGAAGACTCGTGTGCTGGTAAACAATGTAAGTAAAAAAGGATTATTTAATAATAATTATTTCGTGTTTACTTTTATATGAACACGTATATTAGTATGATGTAATATTCCATTTGGACAATGAAATTAATGATTTTATTTCCAATATTGGAAGAATTCGAAATGTACATTTTTGTTACGGATTTTATTTTTGTTTACATCGTGTTTTAGTTAATTTAAGTATAACTATTTTGTTTAAAATGTCGATCTTTTGAATAATAATACAATTTTAATTAAATGTTCAAATAGTTAACTATAAACAATTGTCAACGTATTACAGAACGTAATCAGAAATGGTTGTTACTGTTTAGAATTTAACATAAAATAAATCAATAAAACTTAGAATTTGTTGAATTAAAAACACAGCTGTAAAATTTACTTGTCATTTTACATAACGCGATCTGTCATTTATGTCAAAACTGTCAATTTAAAAAGCTGTCAACATTTTGAGATTTGTCTTTTTTTTTAGAGAAAAGAATATGTGTCGAAGGTATGTCATATATGGTGGTGATTCTTTATATAAGGATATCAAATTCATTTCTATTAAATTATATAAGTAACGTAATTTTTTTATCAATAATTGTACAAACAAAAATATATAGAAATTACAGATGTATTTAATTATGTATGTGGTTAAAGACTAAGCCTGTTATTTAACGATTGAATCATCACCATTATGATGAAGATCTGTTTTAGGACAGTTCCAATTGCGTTAGTGATCGCATGAAGGGGTAACTCTACTAATATTTTATCGCAATCGAATAGACTTACCAGTTGAAGTCCGGTCGAATTGAGATCGAAAACGTATCGAAGTCGTTATAAATTAGTAGAATTGGTCAGAATTATGATACAGATTCTTCTTTATGTTAGACCTGGTTTCCAACTGCGCACAAAACCACCCCTTGTGTTTATATACTTTAATTCCACTGAACAATTTGTTACGCGAATACATTTAATGAAACAATATAAGATATGACTATTAATTATTGTAACATAGAAATGCTCGTTTAGAGGTTATTCTTGTTAAAACAAACATACACTGAAAATAAATTTTGTATAATTTGACATATAAAAATAAGTGTATTTGTAAATTTTTTATCGCTTATAATGGCCGTAGTAATACTTTTATTTAAAAAGTCGATAAATGACTATTTTTAATCACCGCATGGGAGCGTTTTGGATTCCAATAATTTTGTGAAATGAGTTTTATTGTTAAAATAATAAAGTTTAAAATTAATTGGCATCCAGATGTTTGTATGTTTTACAGTAAAGTTCAATGTAAATCTTCGTTGTCTGTCATCTCTGACGTATGCGGATATAAACTTACAATACATACCATTAAATAGGGAATAAAATATTTTTGTGCGTGTATAGTGCGCTTTCTCTCTGATTGTACATAGTACGTGAAAAATGAATGTAAGATTAAATGTACATTTTATAAAGTGCTTGATTTTTTATTTGTTTACCTTGTGTGTACGCTGTGTGGTATCATTTGATTTTTGTTGCGCACACATTGAATGTATGTATAATACGACACAACTTAGATGCAGCATTGGTAAAATTCGTAAACCGATCGCATCCGAATTAATATAAGTACGCTATCCCGAATTAACAATATTTATTTCTTATGTAAATAAATAATCATTACACTAACCTAATAAATTGTAATAGCATATGACCTAACATATTCGTCAATTTGACGCGTCGATTTACATGCACTTGCTTTCTCGGGTTGAACTGAAGCGAGAATCTATAGCGACGAATACCGTCGAATGGCGCGATAGGGAATTGTTTATATTGGTTGTATAAATCGGCAGTAATAGGTTTTATTGAATTTGCCGATGCTCCAAATCAAATCAAATTATAATATACTTAGGTAGGCTTTTAAGCACTTTTAAATCGTCATTTAACAACTACATTAAGCGAAGCTACCAACGGCTCGGAAAGTAGATTCTACCGAGAAGAACTGACAAGAACCTACTTACTCTTTTTCAACAAATCTAAGTTGTGTCGTACTATATCTGTACACTCACGAAGGTGCATCAAATTCTCAGCGAACACTCATTGACACATTGATTTAGATGTGTGCGTGAGATTTGTCATCTCACACACACAAATACATCTTGTTAGCACGCGCGTCGCTAAAAGCTCGCCGATAATTTGGCGTAGAGAAGAGCGCCTGGTGAATGAATAGATCTATAATGCCTATTATCTTGTAGATAATTTTAAGCTAAGCTCATATTAAATATGCAAGCCCACCCACTCATCAGATATTCTAACGCTAAACAACAGTACGCAGTATTGTTGTGTTCCGGTTTGAAGGGTGAGTGAGCCAGTGTAACTACAGGCACAAGGGATATATAGCATCTTAGTTCCCAAGGTTGGTGGCGCATTGACGATGTAAGGAATAGTTAATATTTCTTACAGCGTCATTGTCAATGGGTGATGGTGACTACTTACCATCAGGTGGACCATATAAAATAAAATAAATAAATGAAAATAATAAGAGCAGTATTGCTTACTGCTCTTATTATGCTGCTTCTTATTCTGTTAATACAAACTTGCAACTAACCGTAGTTGTGAAATCTCGGCAAATACAATCGAGGATAACAATTGTAGTATTTGTAGTACAAGTATCAAAACAGTGGATTAACTTTAACAGTTTTCGTTTTACAGGTGAGATACGACGTGAGTTACGGAAGAGCACTGCAAGAATTTTTTAAACATTTCATAGAGATAAATATATTAAAAAAACCGAAGCGAACGCTTTTAATAATTTTACTTTTATTATGTGTCTTTAACTTGCCTCGTTTATTTAGTTATTAGCTTATAAGACTGTAGTTCTGATCTGACCAAATTTCGAATCGTGAATAAAAAGTAATTCGATTTTTCTGTTAAGAATTTACCAGTCACGGCCCGGAGTTTGGAGATCGGTAATGTTTGGCTCGAGTCTCTGAAGGCTTAAAAAATATTCATCTGTTTTAAGTGTTTTAGGTTTTTAATAATAAGAGATTATAGATTACACTGCTGCACACTATTTATTGTTCAATATTATTTTAATTATTAATTTTTTACTCTCAAAACTTGTTCGGTTGTAGTTGTACTTTTAGTAATTTTTTTTTGTTTGATGTATTTTAGGATAAGTGACATTTTGTTATGTTTCGTTTTTTATGTTGTGTGAAAGTAGTGTAATTTGGTCAATAAATATTTAATATTATTATTATATACTTATGGTACTAACCATAAATTATAGATTAACGTAACCACTAGTTTACGTTATAATGATATAAGAAATGGCTAATATTTATTAAACATTCAATTTTTTTAAAAATGGGAACTAAGATAACTCTTGAAATCAGTTACACAAAGTTTTACAGTTTCGTGGCAAAGTATGTGGTAAGTTGAACAAAGGTGGATAAAGTCTTACCATTGGTAAAATAAGTATTTTTAGCAATCAGAAGGAAAAATAATTAAAAAAAAACAATTGAAACAACCTTTAGCTAATTCATTTGAAAATAATCTAAATTTTTAACAGTAATTCAAAATATTGAGCAATCACAAACAACCGTTAATTTCAGATATGACAAAAACATAAATAAACACAAAAACACAATTATAAATAAACGATCTTACTGCTAAGTAGTGAAGGTACCGACACTCTTACCGACCGACGACTGATGACAAAGTGACCTGCAGTCTATCGAGCGATCGTTTTTATACGAGTCGGAAGGTACGCGAACTACCCTCAATAAGTTCGGCTTATAGAGTTGTTATAAGACTAAGCATTTTCAGTTTGTTTAACCACTTTGGTCTGTGTAGTAAATATAAAAACCTCCAGGATTTCTCCACTTCTAAGATGTTTTTACGCTATCTACTGTACGCTCTTTCTTGCATGTGCTAAGGTTGGCTGGTAGATAAGGCTATATAGCTTTAAGCCCGCCTTTTGCTCAATTTATTTTTTGTTAAATAGTTGTGCAATAAAGTTTAAATAAATAAATAAATAAATGTTTTTAGTGTCTGCCAAATACGGTAATCATAAAATAAATTATGACTACCATTTTGAACGTAAGTAGAACATTTTTTTAAATATATATGGATTAATTTCTTACATTTTATAAAAATAAATCAAACAATCGGATTGGTTTTAATCAAGATTAGAACGCCATCTATGGTACGATATTACAAATCTTACGTCACAATATCGTACAAAGCGTCAAGGTAATCGAAAATTCAATAATTCTATTTTATTTAACATCAAATAATGATTTAAATATTAGCTTATAAAAAAATCAAAACAAACTTTATTCAAGTAGGCTTTTACAAGTACTTTTGAATCGTCATTTTACAATTAAGTGAAGCTACCAATCGTAAACCACCGTACACCACCAAACTCAGTAGTTACTCTTTACAGTTATAGATAAACACAAATTTTATTCAATTATAAATTATTGACAGATCTCCTTTCCTTTTATTAAGCACATAGCGCTGAGATACAGTCATATAAGTTAGGCGGGGGACCGATGAAGCAATGGCAACAAACATCATACATTATATGTATGAAGCTATTTTATTAACTATTTTATTATTTATTCCTACATTGTACTTGCAATCCGCGCACGTCATACATAAAATGTTCTACAGCCAAACTACACTATATATTGTTATTTTATTGTATTCCAGCATTCAAGTTATAGCATGTATTATTATTTGTATTAGTGTCTGCACAAAACGTTCCATGGGTTCTTCTTAAGAAGGTCTGCCTACTTCAGATTTCATCATATTCCGAACTGGTGAATAAACTTGAAAATGCAAACCTGAAACTATGTCTTACTAGTTGTTAATGTTCATGTATAAATATACTGTTTTTAAAAAAGGGATACAAGAAGTAAGGATAAGCTTAAAGCAAGTTTCCGACTCCGCAAAGTCAATAAATCCTTCTTGGGGCAAGGTATCAGTTACTATGATAAAATTCCGCAGAAATTTTTAACTTTGCCGTTTCGTAAATTAAAATCGTTTGTAAATATTGGAAAATAAAGGATTTCATTCAATACATGATTGTAAAGACGATAAAAAAGCATGGAGTTAATACTTGTCAACTTCCAGGCAGCATTTATTACATACATATGTAATTGTATTTAACTCACACGACTGTATTTCTAAATGTTGACAAAGAGTAACTACCGAGTTTCTTGCCGGTTATTCTCGGTGAAATCTATATTCCGAATCGGTGGTAGCTTCAATTAATAAAAATAATGAGACAACATCACATACATTACTTTGATCCCAATCTAAGTAGCTAAAGCACTTGTGTTATGGAAAATCAGAAGTAACGAAGGTATCACAAACGCCCAGACCCGAGACAACATAGAAAACTAATAATAATCAACATCGAATCGTCCGGGAATCGAACCCGGGATCTCGGAGTAGAGTACCCATGAAAACCGGTGTACAAATAAACATTTGCATTAAATAATAAATTAAGCATATACCAACGATACATTGTCATATTAATAATAATAATTGAAGAAAAAAACACTTCAATCTTGAACGAGGGTTACGAGTTTCAACCCCAACAAGCAGGTTTGATCTTTCGTGTGCTTAATCCGTGTTTACAATTGATCTCGCGCGGAGCAGGAAAACATCGCAAAGAAACCTATAAGTGGAGGAAAATCTGTCCCAAGTGAATCAAATAAACTCTCATTCGAGTTTGGAATAAACGCCCAGTATTCTTCCAAAACAGAGAGACCAGTGTAAACCAACAATATTATTTTAGAGTATAATAAGGCTGTTCCTTTTTTAAAAATTAAAAAAAAAAATCTTGACAATTATTAATAAATATGTATAAACAAATAACAATAACGAATCTAGTTAAGATTTATATAACAATTATTAATATTATAGTTATTTAAAACGGTTTATTTACCATGTTATAATTTCATGAACAAGACTCGAAAAAGAGTCGAGATGGCCCAGTGGTTAGAACGCGTGCATCATAACCCAGGCAAGCACCTCTGATTAATGTGCTTAATTTGTCTTTATAATTCATCTCGTGCTCAGCGGTGAAGGAAAACATCGTGAGGAAACCTGCATGTCACAATTCTACCACATGTGTATTCCACCAACCCGCATTAGAACAGCGTCGTGGAATATTTTCCAAACCTTCTCCTCTAAGGGAGAGAAGGCCTTTAACCCAGCAGTGGGAATTTGCAGGCTGTTGTTGTTGTTTTATACTACAATACTCGATAACGTCGAGATATCAAGCTCAAAATAAAAATGAAAAACATGGTAAATATCCAGTTTTAAATAAGTGTCATAATAAAAATAACCATGTTCATTTAATTATATGAACACTATATATTAATTACATTAAGATTAATAATTACATTTTATAAAATTAATTAAATATAAATTGATCATTACAAATTATTTATTTTTACTTAAATATTCTACGCATTGTGCACAATATATTCTTTTAAACTACTATGTATTGAAGCCTTAGCATAAATTTACCTTGACCTATAAAAAAATGCCTAAACGGAAAATAAACTTCATACTTAATCAAGACCGAATTACTCAGTGATCACTGTGCAATTTTTTTTTAAACAGGTAATTAAAAAATGTACCCGAAAAGAGATTATGTCATGGCGATTATATATTGATATTGATGATATGAATGAATCACGAATAGAAGTCCCAGATAACTTGCATCTTAACCGCGTTCCTTAACCCAGGCTAAAACGGTAAGATCTATGTGCATCTAGCCTAATGTCGTTAACCTGTTTTCTAGACAACCTATTTTCGACGGTATAAACGGTTCCAGAAAAGAGAAACTCATTTAAGAAATACGAAGCCCTCAGGCTCTCAGTCTTTTCACTTCCAAAGACAAAGGCCTATTAAAAAAAAACTTGGGAACTGTGAAAAACATACAAAAGGTCACCAGCGCTTTACCGTGTGCGAGGTGGACAGAATTACCGGGAACGAAACAGGTGGGAAAAGGATGGGTAGCTGAAAATCAATTTATTAGACAGTGACGTCACGTTTCGCGCACGCGTGGTTCATTTTCACCCGGGATAGGGTTGCTAGAGGGCTGTAAGTGTGCTTCCATTCAGGGAAATATGATATCGTTGTACTACGATAACTTCAAACTGGTTTTATGAGTGTTCAGTCTATACTATTGAAAATATTCCAACATTGTTAAATCTCGTATTATAGGCTTATTTTATTACTTTTACAATCGCACTCTGAAACAAAATTGCCAGTGTTGACGTGATAATAGAAAAATATCAAAGAAATAAATTTATTGTAAACATACTTCGGTCTTAACGTACATCATAAATCCACAACAGATCGCGATAAAACTTAAACATCTGTACTCTTTACTACTTTAGGCTATTTTTGTTCATCACCTGGTCACACCGAGTCATCTGGGCGGGCTGCCCGAAATAGCGCGATGCAGGGGTGGGGGGTACGGCTGCTTACGATTTTCAGTAGAGCGGCGACGGTGGCGCCGACAGCACGCGATGGCGTCCGTCGCCGCATGGCTGCCGTTCGCGCGCGCCGCTGCCATCGGCTGGGTACCCATAGCCACGCACCCGCTTCCTCCCCCGCCCGTCCCCAAGGACCGAAGACGCGCCGAGGACGAGAAGCTCCTCATCAACGTATCCGGACGACGTTTCGAAACATGGAGGAATACTCTCGAGAAGTATCCAGACTCCCTCCTCGGATCGTCCGAGAGGGAGTTCTTCTACGACGAGGACAGTCGGGAGTACTTCTTCGACAGAGATCCAGATATATTCAGGCATATACTCAATTACTACAGGACTGGGAAGCTTCATTACCCAAAACATGAGTGTCTAACTGGTTACGATGAGGAGCTCGCGTTCTTCGGCATCTTGCCGGATGTTATTGGCGACTGTTGTTACGAGGATTACAGGGATAGGAAACGTGAAAATGCGGAACGTTTGATGGACGATAAGCTCAGTGAGGCGGGAGACCAGAGCCTTCCCCAGCTAACAGACTTAAGGCAGAAGATGTGGAGAGCGTTCGAAAACCCTCACACGTCGACGGCCGCTCTAGTATTTTACTATGTGACGGGATTTTTCATCGCTGTCTCGGTGATGGCCAATGTTGTAGAAACGGTTCCGTGCGGGCACCGGCCCGGTCGCGCGGGCACCTTGCCCTGTGGAGAGAGATATAAGATAGTATTCTTCTGCCTGGACACGGCCTGTGTGATGATATTCACGGCCGAGTACCTGCTCCGACTGTTCGCTGCACCGGACCGCTGTAAGTTCGTGAGATCTGTCATGTCAATTATCGACGTGGTCGCGATCCTTCCGTACTACATCGGCCTGGGGATCACGGACAACGACGACGTGTCGGGCGCGTTCGTGACCTTGAGAGTGTTTCGAGTGTTCCGTATCTTCAAATTCTCGCGGCACTCGCAGGGGCTCCGTATCCTCGGTTACACGCTCAAGTCTTGTGCCAGCGAGCTTGGATTCTTAGTATTCTCCCTGGCGATGGCCATTATCATCTTCGCCACTGTCATGTTCTACGCTGAGAAGAACGAGCAAGACACCAACTTCACTTCCATTCCTGCCGCCTTCTGGTACACCATCGTGACCATGACCACACTTGGGTAAGTTTAGCTTAGTTGTATTACATTTATTATTTACATATAGTATGAGAAAAGAAATTCTGTTATATATTGGAAGCGCGGAGCTGCCACCTGTCGCGGACATTAAAAATTCAAGCCCTGTCATGGCGTCGAAGATTTCCCTCCATAAAGAGCTTAACGGGTGAAATATTGATGCTAAGCATTCAGTTTTAATTGTCTTTTCATTTGTGTAAAAAATTTACGATCGTAGATTATTAAGTCATTTTCAGTCATTTTCGTTAGAGAGGTTAATTGGATCTGGGTATTCAATCGTACAAAGATATTTTCTTGAATTGGCAATGCTTTGATTAATGGAATTCAGTTTTAGAATCAATGAAATTATAGTCTTATTATTAATTGATAATCATATAAATGTAGCCTAATTAGTAATTAATTTTACATTATACTGATAAACACAAATAAAAAAACTATTGTACGTGATGCTAGAAATACGAGTAGTATAAATTTACGTGTTTTAAATTCACCAATGCGAATTTATATATTAATAATGTGTTCGATTATTATAATAATTGAAATTATTGCATTGATATTGAAAGCTATAATTTAACTGATATTTTAATATATAAAACTAGATATAAGTCTTTATTGCAACACTTAGTTTTGATGACAGAACTAAAAAGATGAAGTAAAATACTTATAACATAATACATAAAAACAAGTGTATTTACAAACAAAAAAATACATGGGAATGAAACACTTCTAGGCGTACTGCCAAGTAATGGTAAACAATTTCTCTATTCGGCGCGAGTTGATCTTCGTGAAAAAATGTTACACAGATTAAATAAACATAGAAAAAGTATTTATTTGATACATTTTTTAAATTTTAAATTTGATTGATGAATCCACATTTATAAAATATACCAAGCGCGAGTAGGCCTCCCAGACTATGGGTTATTGGTATATTTAAAAAACGACAAAAAAAATCATTCAAATCATTACTGCTATTAATCCGTCATCAAATAATAAACGCGGTGAAAATAAAAATATCCCGTTTTGAATAACTGTAATACCAAAAATAAATATGTTATTTTAAAATCTTATATAAAAAAAATATTCTGTAATATGGAAGCTTTAAGCCTTAAATATTTACTTCAATCTGTTTTTTATTTTTATAGAGGAATTTTTCAACAGTAATAGATTATCTGTGAAAATTTCAAGTGTCTATCATGGCTTATGCTGACAGTCGATAGATGGACAGCGGAGTCAGTAATAGGGTCGATTTTACCCTTTGTGTACGGAACCCTAAAAATATACTTAATAGAATATTAAAATGATTGATTTTTATATAAGGGACGTCCCTAACTGGGTCTGACGTGATGAAATTTTTGCAAAGGAATTCGTTATGCAACGAAAATGAGGTAACAGAAAGTATAAAATTTATCTCCTAAGGGATTTAAATGGAAGATAAAATTTTGTACGGAATTACTATTTCTGATATTACAATATGGTAATTGGTATTCAGACTTATGTCAGTGAGATGATAACGGCTAAATTTTATGCAAATTCATCACCCAAGAAGGTGAAACTAGGGATGAAAGTTTGTAGCTTTGCCTTCTCTCATTGTTTCAAATATGTGAATAAATATTTATTCTTCTGTGCATGGGTTAAAAAAACTGATAACTAATTAAAATTATAAATCGTTTAAGTTATTTTATATTTATAAGTAACAGCTGTTTTCGATAGGAACCCATCGCATAGATAAAATAAATATCTTTTTGATAAAAATCTCGATTTTTCTATCTACATATATTTTTACTTTATAAGATATTTAAGTCATGAAGCTTCCCGTCCTTTAAGGGTTGCAGATTGAAAATCTTTCGACGTTCGACACAAAGGGATGATGGGACGTTGATGGGACCCTTGCTTTGAAAACCTAATGGTGTCTTGCGTCAGGATATTCAAAGATATGCTAATTATATCTCTTAACTTTTGGTACAAATGCCTTCGAAATTACCATTTATGAAATTTGAATGACAAGTTTTTATTACTTATATACAATTAAAATGCAATGATTTTGATTTCATCCTGAGGGATGAAATGAGAATCAAAATATATTCTATTCAAGGCCGTAAAATGCTCATTAACTCTTAATTTCAAAAAGTAATATTTAAACGTTTTAGCTTTTCTTACATTTCACATACGATATACTACCTCCAAGTTTTATATCATGTCTTATATTTATTGAGTAACATAATTAGGGGTAATAACGATGTTACTCAATAAATAAAGGTAACAGTAATTACAATTACGAATCCTAATAGCATTACATAGTATGGCGGTTTCGACATTTCTAAAATATGATGCGATATTAGCTCTTGAAATTGCTGATAAAAGTCTATTTTCGTAGAATATATTAAATTATAAGTTTTTTAATAACAATAATCTTGTTCATATAATAGAAAAAATGTTATAAAATAGCTACTGAACTGTTAATATCATTCTTTTGTTAATAATTATTTTAAAAATTCCGAGGTCACGATTTCTTTAAAGTTCGACAGTTCTCATTATAAATACAATTATACTAACAAACACAAATTACAGACTTAACTACAATATATAACGATACATCCTGACAGCTTGACAGACAACAACTTCCCACTTATCGAACGCAAAGAGTCCTAAAAACAAAAAGTGTCCGTGACAGCTGCGGTATGTATGTGGCCTAGTGTCCACAGCTAATGATAATGTATTTTTTTCTATGTAAGTTTAAAAATACTAGCAAAGATTTTAATGATTACTTTCACGTATTTAATTATATTTCTTATGTGTAACTTGTGTTCTTTTTGCGAACTATTCCCCCAAAGAACGTAATGTTCATATTGCTTATTACAAAGGTGAAATGTTAAACGTCACAAGTCATATGTGACGTAAGGCTCGCTAGATTTTTTTACTATGTTGAATGCGTTTTATAATAAACTAGTGACCCGCTCTGGCTTCGCACGGTTACAATGCTCACATTAAATATACAGTATGTCTTACAATGTTTTCAGTTTTTCAATAATTCTCTACTATATTGTGCACTTATTATACATACAAACCTTCCTTTTGAATCAATCAATCTATCTATTTAAAAAACCGCTTCAAAATCCATTGTGTAATTATAGATCTAAGAATAGGGATAGAGCGGTAAGCGACTTTGTTTTATACTATGTAATTTTTTTTTTATGGGATAGGTTGGCGGATGAGCATATGGGCCACCTGATGGTAAGTGGACACCATCACCCATAGACAATGAAGCTGTAAGAAATATTAACTATTCCTTACATGTTGTGCCACCGACCTTGGGAACTAAGATGTTATGTCCCTTTTGCCTGTAGTTACACTGGCTCACTCACCCTTCAAACCGGAACACAACAATACTGAGTACTGCTATTTAGCGGTAGAATAACTGATGAGTGGGTGGTACCTACCCAGATGGACTTGCACAAAGCCCTACCACCAAGATGTAATGTAATGACAGTTCTCACTGTTTCATATAACTGTATATACATAGAGTAGTTTAAATAATACGTGGTGCCAAACTAAGATATTAAACCTAGAAAGTTTCACCTTCGGTTACGTAAGAACCTTTTCTGGGTCGAACCATTTGGAGTTCAGACGTGATAGACACATAGACGCCTCCCAACGAGTGGAAGGGGTTGATAGCAATGTTGTTACAACATATTACCAAATATATATTTATATATCTTACGAATCTATTATATGATACGTGGTTTGAAAATGGCAAGATGGAGTCTGGTTTATTTATGTTATTATGTGTAACCCACATTTAAGTTTTTTTTTTATTCTTCACAAATATGGTGAATCGTCCGTACCTTCTTTGTGATATTTTTTTTCTTTTCGTAATTATTTAAATAAAAAATAGCAATAAAATATATATTTACATAGGCATTACTTAGATCACAAGCGGACAATATAGAGCTAAAGATAATGTGCCATTGAATAGAAGCGATATCATTGATCAAATAGTCTCTGACTAGTATAACCAAACGTTTTTAGGAATTTCAGAACGTTTGACAGGTTTTTTTTTTAATTTTATTTCATTGTAATCTGCATGACATCGACAGTTAACACTAAAATGATGATACCACTTTAAAAAAAAAAAAAAAATAAAATCAAACATTAATTTAGTTACAATTACAGTATCTCGAAAATAATTTACTTTAATTTTGTTTATAATTTGAATTATTTTCTTAAACAGCCGTAGAAGCGTTTTCCAAGTGGCCAGTAACTTTTTCCGCTCTCTAAAATTAATCCTTAAAACATAACAATTTAGTATATTGCTACGGCTCGAACTCTTCAAAATGAGACCATAACCAATATTCTAGGCAGCAACTCCCATAATCACTGGGACAGAAATCGGCTAACGCTATTAATATATAAATTTTTTACTACGGATTTGTGAATATGTTATGGAATTTTGAATATCGAAGCAGAAACAAACACCACAGGTTTGTTTCTTGGAAGTGAAATGAAAGTAGAATACATATAATTAAATATTCATCAAAATGCAAATCGCAAGGAATGGAATACGTTAATCTTTGTTTACCTTCATTTATTCCTCCATTGGAACAGGCTATATACGTATACTCTATTCCAGTCGTACAACAACAACAGCCTGTAAATTTTCTAATGGGTTTGGAACATATTCCACCACGTTTTTCTAGTGTGGGTTGGTGGAATACACATGTAAACACAGAATTTTGACATTTGACACATGCAGGTTTCCTCACGATGTTTTTCTTCACCGTCGAGCACGAGATTAATTATAAACACAAATTAAGCGCACGAATATTCAGCGGTGCTTGCTTGGGTTTAAACCCGCAATAATCGGTTAAGATGTACGCGTTATAACTACTAGGCCATCTCAGCTCTAATAATTCTAGCCATAAGAGGAGATAAGTCAAATAAACATTTGACAAATTGACGAAATACCATTGGTCGAGAGCTTGTATAGTCTATGATATTCACTATGGATTTGCCAAAAAATTGGCGTTTTAAACATCGATGAAACTGTTATCGGAATTATGGTAGTGAAATTAAAGTAGATATCAGTATTATTTTATATTATATTATTAATTATATAGTTAGAACGCGTGCATCTTAACCGTCGATTTCGGGTTCAAACCCAGGCAAGCACCGCTGATTCATGTGCTTAATTTGCGTTTATAATTCATCTCATGGTCGGCAGTGAAGAAAGACATCGTGAGAGAACCTGCATGTGTCTAATTTCATCGAAATTCAGCCACATGTGCACTCCACCAACCAACATTCGAAAAGCGCGGTTGAATATGTTCCAATCCCTCTCCTAAATGGTAGAACCTTAGCCCAGTGGGAAAATTTACAGGCTGTTGCTACATAGTAATAATAAGTGCACAATATAGCTAAAGCTAAGTTTTGTTATCTTTGTTCCTACTTCGATTGAAATAGGCTTGTTAATAGAGAAGCTAAAAGCCTGTATATATTGAAACAATGTAATATTAATGGTTGAGGTATTCGTGACAAATATTAATTAAGATCGAAAACGTGTCGCGTGTTTCAGGACCTGGGTTTTTCTAGTTCAATTGGTAGGGGCTGTTAAGTTCGTTGTATTTATTCGTTTATCGTAATGTAACCTCTTTGGTGCTATGAAACTATAATGTTAAGATTGAAACAGATTGCGTATTTATTGTTTGTTAGGAATTGACGTATAAAAACAAATTTGACGGACACGTTATGTTATAAACTGTCAAGTATAAGTTGGCGTTCCTGTGCACGCACCTGCTACACTTTTTGCCACTTTTTTGTTTATTTTACCAATATCTCACTAGAAAATAATTCTGTACGTCTCATGTTTAATAGATTTTGGGTAAGTTTTCTTAATAAGGGTAAATAAAACAAATAAAATATTATATGAACAAAAAAAAAATTAGTACATGTTTTTGCCACACGCCAACTTACACTTGACGCGCTATAGAAAAGGCGAAAATATTTCGAAATGACAAATGCACCTCGAAATATTATGTAATAAATAATTTTTGAATTTAATAATTTATTTATGTCATATGAGCCAGTATGTCAGATGACTGAAACTTCATCATAATCTAGACCTAGAAGACCGTAGACTAGGTCTGAGTAACAGGTTATTGATCTTTAAAAGTTGAATGACCATTCTGCATGACAGCATGGTCAGATTTGTTCATAGCTTTCGGCTGATTGCAAATGCAAAAGAAAAAAAATCATTTAGGTAATTATAGTGGCAAAAGGCTCATCTGATCAATGGTCATCGTTGTTAATAGTCATTGATAGTTAAGTAAATATTAATAATTCCTTACATTATCAACTTTGTGAGCTACAATGTTATTCCTTTAAGCCTTGGTCGACTGGCTTGAACAAACCATACAGAACAAAGTTGCTGTTTTTACGTAGATGGTGACGAGTGGGTGGTACTTGGTGGTAGGGCTTTGTGCAAGCCCGTCTGGGTAGGTACCACCCACTCATTAGGTACTCTACCGCCAAACAACAGTACTCAGTATTGTCGTGTTCCGGTTTGAAGCGTGAGTGAGCCAGTGTAACTACAGTCACAAGAATGTAACATCTTAATTCCGAAGGTTGGTGGCACATTGACGATGTAAGGAATAGTTAATATTTCTTACAGCTTTATTGTCTATGGGTGATGGTGACCATTTACCATCAGGTGGCCCATATGCTCGTCCGCCAACCTATAGCATAAAAAAGAAACCTTACGGATTTGCACAGAGCTCTCTCGAGTTGAAATGACGATGTATTATATGATATATAAAAGTATTACATAGTTTCTATAAATAATCGAAAGCTCAGCTTGATGAGCGAGTGCACAATTGATTAAAGCGTCACAAAGCTTCGTAATTATGAAAATAATTATTTGTTAAAATTTAATTTTAATAATACTTTGACGCGGTTTCTCGTATACAGTCAGGGGGAAACGGCAGCTGTTACGGGTTTTAATTACAACATAAGGTTATATATTTATATATGTATATGTTCAGTATAAATTACATTCTTTGTATTGTTAACAAAACTATTTGTAACCTACGGCCTCACTCGCGTTTCAAGTATTTGACATTAAAATAGCCTATTTCGTACTTTGGAGTTCAAAATTGATTCATATCAGATTTATCAGATTCAATTCCGAGAAAGACGAAAAATTAACCTCCTCCTGTTGGTCTTAGCATGATAGTATATAGCCTATAGCTCTTCCCGATAAAGGAGCTAGCTAACACTGAAAGGTATTATTAAATCTGCCCAGATGTTTCTGAGATTAGTGCGTTCAACCAAACAGATATATGTATACAAGATTAACAGATAATAATTATTGAGAAGTCGGTCTGAATTTAACATGAAAATACTCCTAAACTTTATTAGTATATGTAATCAGAAATTATAAATCAGAGTACAATTTGCGTTATGAAAAAAAATAGCAATTTTGTACAACGTATATAGACCACAGATTAAATAAATTAATTGTAAACGCGATATGCAATCTCTGACAGATTATTTGCGAGCACGAAATGAGATTACGCCCAGCATACATACCAACATATATATGACGCAGCTAGTTAGTGTAATTCGCTTTCTATAGCGCTGAATATTATTTATGTACATATATTTCAATATTAACAAGTTTTTACATAATATGTGTTGAGGTCCGTCATTGTAAATACATAGTTAAGCTTTTCTTTTGTTTTTTTTTAAGTAAAGGGATGAATACCTGATGATTAAACAAAAAGTCTTACCAGTCTTACCACCAAGTAAATTAAAACAAATACAATTAAAATTAGTGCAGTCATTCCGCATCCAAATCCGTTGTGTAATTTTAAAGATCAAAACATAGGGATAGACAGCGGTAAGCGACTTTATTTTACACTATGATGTTCCAATTGGTATTTCTTATGAGGCAGATTTCTCCTGACACACGTAGTTTCCCAATTGTTTTCATACTGAGCTCTACATATAATTATAAATGTGAAAGTAACTGTCTGCTGTCGCTCTTCCACTGCCAAACCGCTGAACCGAATTTGACGAAATTTGCTATGAAGCAAACTTGAAGTCCAAGATAAGACATAGGCTATGTTTGCCTGACACATGACAAGAAACTCCTAAAGAAACTCCTTTACTTGGTGGTAGGGCTTTGTGCAAGTCCGTCTGGGTAGGTACCACCCACTCATCAGTTATTCTACCGCCAAATAGCAGTACTCAGTATTGTTGTGTTCCGGTTTGAAAGGTGGGTGAGCCAGTGTAACTACAGGCACAAGGGACATAACATCTTAGTTCCCAAGGTTGGTGGCACATTGACGATGTAAGGAATATTTCTTACAGCGTCATTGCAAATGAAAAAAAAAGCAAAGCCGCGGTCACAAGTAGTGTATTATGTACACAAATTAACCACTATGTTGCTTGCTTGTATCACAATATAATATAGAGTCAAGTTGTGTGTTTGTATCAATCAGTGAATTTATTGTGTTAGCCAATAGGGCTTCAGTTACACTGTAGTTCATGGAAGATAATCGGTTTATTCCAACCGATTCTAGTAGTATCTTCAAAGTACATTTATATACTATATCAATATATATAAGAGTGGGTGTCAACTGATTTTTATATATTTCTCTCCTGATTGCAACTCGATTGGTTCCTAGAGTCTGTTTCCTATGCGCATTTGTTTTTGGGCAATTTTTGTATTTCCACTATATAGGTCGTATTTTTCTATGTCCTTTTAGTCCTTTCCAACTCCGAGCCAGATTTATGAAATGCCATTTTAGAAAATATGAAATTTTAGTATAATTTGGAGAATGTCTAAAAGAAGTGATAATTATTTGACGACCTCCATGGTCGAGTGGTGTGTACACCGGTTTTCATGGGTACGCCACTCTGAGGTCCCGGGTTCGATTCCCGGCCGAGTCGATGTAAATTACCATTAGTTTTCTATGTTGTCTTGGGTCTGGGTGTTTGTGGTACCGTCGTTACTTGTGATTTCCATAACACAAGTGCTTCAGCTACTTACATTGGGATCAGAGTAATGTATGTGATGTTGTCTCATATTGTCTCATATTTTATCAGATGAAATTACAGCTGATAAGAGGAGTTAGACTAATTCCAATTGGAGTAGAGAGTCCAGCCAAAAAATATTCATTGCACTTCAAATGTTGGACAAGATTAACTAATGAGTTTCTTGCAGGTTCTTCTCAATAGAATCTAAATTCCTAATTAGAACCAATACGTTTAATTCAATGTAATGACGATTCAAATATGCCTGGAAAGCCTAGTTGAATAAAGTCAATTTTGATTGTGATAACATACTGTTTTTGTAAGACAAATTAATAGTGTATAGAGAGGTGCTTATCTGCTTCACTTTGTGGAACCAGCTTTCGCAGCGAAAGTAAGAAGAAGATAGGGGACATCATCTTAGTTCCTAAGGTTAGTGGCGTTTTGGCAATGTTAGGAAAAGTTCCTTAAATTACTAACATTCGTCTTCAGACACTTCTGCCTCGCACTACCACTTTGTGGTAATTTTCGCCGGCGGTTTTTCCGAACCGACACGACATGGGAACCTTCGAGAAAAGAGCTTACTTACTCCTTCCTTAAAGGCCGGCAACGCACCTGCAAGCCCCCTGGTGTTGCAGATGTCCATGGGCGGTGATAGTCTTTTTCCATCTAGCCTCCTGCTCGTTTGCTACCTATCATATTTTTATAGTATTTTTCACATAAAATATATACTAATTATATAAGATATACAATATAACGACACTTCTACTTTTCTTTTGTTCCACGATTTCTTTAGTAATTTACTTATGCTAAGCGCTTTAGATCTAAGTAACTTAAAGTTCACGCTTTAAGCGGATTTCCTTCTTTACTATGAATCTGTTTCGTTAAAGCCAGTAGAGCCTGATTAAGAATAGTGTGACTTATTTAAAGATTTCACTGATATTTTCGTAATCAAAAAAATCATTCAATTGAGTTAATCTGAAGAGCTAAGATGGCCCAGTGATTAGAACGCGTGCATATTAACTGATGATTCCGGGTTCAAACTCAAGCACCACTGCTTAATTTGCGTTCATAATTCATCTCGTGCTCAGCGGAGATAGAAAACATCCTCACATGTGTGTTCCACTAACCCGCATTGGACCAGTGGGAAATTTACAGTCTGTTGTTGTTGTTTTGAGCTATTCTGTAAGAAACTCTATCAAGACCGTAGGGCACGATCGTGAAAATACATCGTAATTTACTCGTGAACATTTTTTAATCTCACCAAAGATAATATAAACAATTGTTTAGGTGATTTTATGGACGAAATATTTATGCACCCAGATGTACTATATATTGCCTAAGCTGATAGGATAGCATGAGATCACCTTTGTGAGTTTACAATGCAGAACTAACAGCTTCACGTGCTTTCTCAGGCACGCTAATGAAAACTGTAAAGATCTAAGCTGAGAGATTTCAATAAATTGACAAAAACACTCATAACATTGACAGCTTGCAAGACTGCTAGGCATCTTCTCCCAGTGAGAAGAAGGTTTGAAGCATATGCTCCAATGAGCACCGTTGTGGAATATGCTTCAAACCTATCCATTGGGATACACATGTGGCAGAATTTAGTTGAAATTAGACACATGCAGGTTTCATCACGATTGTCTAACACGAGATGAAATATAAACACAAATTAAATAAAACTTCCGTGGTAGTTTGATGGGTTTGAACCTGTAATTATCGATTATATTTTGGCAATTTTACATAAAATGAATGGACAATTATATCTCATTGAATTTGTTGAAAAAATGGTAGAGTTTGGTTACGCTATTTACCGAACCGAATCTTTAAAACTATAATCACATTTATAAAGTAATTCGTGGACAGACGACGAAACGACTTCGATAACAATGTCTGAAGCGATTAATCATCGAATCAATTTGTCATTCGAATTAATATACCGAGAATTCTAAATGCGGAACAAGAATGTGTATAAAGCCATTATAAGTAGATTTCTTTGGATAAAACTCAAATAACGTACGTAACGGCATACGAAACTGTAGTAATACTTGTTATGCGTCTCGACTTTGTACGATACGACTTTTTTTTATATATTTTTAAAATGTTATAACAATACAAATTTATATCAGAATTTTAATTATATATATGTAAAGATGTTTGTTTGCTTGTGTGTTTATAAATCATCTTGTGATCGGTAAGCGAATATTTTGTAAGGATTTTTTTTTTATAATAGCCCAACCATGACATTTTCATACTAATTTTTTCGTATTTAATAGCTAGATTAACTCGCGGCTTTGCTCGTTAGCAATTCAGTTTTGACGAAAATCCATCTATCGACGAAGCGAGGATGAAAACGAAAGTTATTCAAAAAGTTGCGTATAACCCTTCATCACCGAATCCCTTTAGGGATGAAAAAAGTATCCTGTACTATTGCAAATTTTCACGAAATTGGTTCAGTGACTTAACCCTGAAACATAAAAAAACATCTATATGTGTATTTGTACACATATAGATTTTTGTAATATTGTAGTCATCTATACTAATACTATAAATGCATTTTCAAGGCTGTCCATATATTGCTCGTTCATAACCAATCCACTAAATCCATTTGGTATAAAGCTTTAACTCTAAGAAACGACATGGGCTACTTTTTATGCTCAGGCATGGGTATAAGCACCTAATGTGCTGCACGTAAAACGTGAGCAAAGTCACGGACGACATCTAGTAGTATACATCACCCAAGGGGGTGATAAAATACCATATTAAGTGGGTGAAACCATACAGAGAAGCTAGTTTAAATAACACATTAAAAAACGCTACAGTATCGAATGAATGCATATATTGAAAAAAGCTGGCGTTCGTCCAGTTTTTTGTCGAATACGATACATTTGGCCCTTGAAACGGACGGCTTTTGGCACGTCGCTGAATTAATCCCTTTAGAAGTATTTCGTTCGCTCCTTATCTATTGTGCTTTGTTTGTACATAATATTATAATATGAATTACGTAGGGCTGCCGTTGAGGATGCAGAATGAAACCGAACGAATTTAACTTATACGTTTATTTAAATAATTTAATTTAACAATTAATTATTTCTAATTTATAATATACGTGACAGTCTGTTCGATGTTAGAACAAAAAGTGAAGTTCTGTAGTCTGAATTACATATTTATATACGAAATCGGTAAATCACTGAATGGTCCCCACGGTAAGGTGATTCTTGGTAGCGCTCGATGTTCGGGAGGTCTTGCGAAACAAAGCAGCGACGCTGGCAACAGGTGGTAGCTTCAAGGAATGCATGGTGTGATTATTTCTCACGGTATGGTAATTCTTGGTAGCGCTCGATGTTCGGGAGGTCTTGCGATTATTTCTTAACAACTCCCTCCGCAGGATCAGCAGCTATTTGGAGACTTTTGTCGAAAATAGTGCTGATAGAGACATAGGATCTCTGGGGCTGTCCTGGACTTCTTGTGTTCTGGTTGCCTCATTGTCCTTCTGGTTGGTATTTCTTAAATGCATACATTTGCGACGAATGAGGACGATGCTAATAGTGAGTACTGATGCACCGATGAGTAGGTAGACAGGTATAGTCGTGTGATAGAGCGTGTCTAAGTTCGACAATTCCAAAGTCACTGGTTCTTGAGAGGCAATCCTGGTATTGGTTGAATGTAAGTGAGTCAAATCTATACTGTTCAATTTCAAGATGTTCTTCGCTGTCGCTTTGTATGGATCTTCATTACTATATTCTATATTCAACATTTTCAAAACTTGTCCTTTTACTTGATCATGGTGGTTAGTGATGGTGAAGATGGACGTTTGTAGAGCACACCCTTTAGGTATTTCAGCTAGATAGCTTCCGAGAAGGTTTTTGTATTGATCTTGAGAACAGGTTAAATGAACTTTCGTTAAGTTGGGAAAGCTCAGAACATAGTGACGATCATCCAATTGTTCCATGGCTTGAGAAGATAAGATTACTGGAGTAACCCGACAGGTTTCATGGATATGTTGCTGGAGTATAAGATGTTGAATGCAGCTCGTTTGCTCTCCATAGTGTCGGTTTAAGTTGTCCTCGCAAAGATGACCGTGACTGTACTTCGGACATTCTGTCTCTATATACAGTAGATCTTTCTCGTTAATTGCTACGTATGGATAGGTAGGGATTATAATTTTATCATTACTATTAGGGGCTAAGGACAATTTGTAAAGGATGTAGTTATTGGGATTCATGATTGGAAACTTAATTACCAAGATTATATTATTATCTTTATAATAATATCCTAATCTTAATAGATCTAAATATTCCCTAAAATTAATATCTAGCACTACATTTGAATTGTATAAACCTTTTAGTTTATTTAACATAACTATATAAGTGTCGTAATCGAGAACGGAATAATGGATGCTTTTAGCTCTTATGAATGCCAATAGATTCTGTAGTTTTGACAACTCTTGTGACAAATTGTCTATGTCATCACCTAGTATTGTAAGTAGCTGGGCTAAATGAAAATACTTAATTGCATCTTCTTCTTTCCTAACATCATTATCTAAGATGGTTTTAATAATGTTCTCTATTTTCCTCTGGTTTTCTACTATCCTATCTGTAACATTTGAACTCTGAGATGCCCACTGCTTGCTTAAACTTATTTGATGATTTATTTCAATGGCTAAGTTATTTTCGTTCTTTTGTAGAATAGCAATGGCATTTTCGTACTTTAGTGCGTCCGTATAATCTAAATTTCCGGAGATTAGGTACCCGTTTCAGGCGCGACTTGGGTACGGGTCCTCTCTTTCTCTTTGTATAAATATGTATAGGTAAATCTGTTACAACCGTATCGTTCGTATAGCGGGCAGCTAATTTCTGTCTATTAGCTAGGGGATTTCTGACATAGATTCGTTGATCAGGTGCATATGTTTTATTTTTTATGCCATTTCTATTAATGTTCTCGGTTATTTCAGTACGACGCTGAAGGGCGGTTTCATTAATGATTTCGTATACCTTTAACATTCGCTTACGGTGATCTAGTATATATTCCTGCAATAGGTGCTCTGTTAAATAAGGATCGTAATAATCGGCATATTCATCGTATATAGAATTGTCAATGAAACTATTGTAATTTACTTCTTTAGATTTAAAGTAGTTCGTAGGGGGTGGGTTCCCGGATTTTGAACCTTGCGATAAAATAGCTAAATCGTTATATAGAGCGGTCTCATCTCGTTGGTCCGCGAAGTTGTTCACTAAAGCAGTTCGAATGCCTTGCCAGTCGGATGGAATCCCATTAGAATTAATTAAGCGAGCAGCAGAGCCTGTTACTTTGTTAAGAATTCCGTTGAGAAGAGCACACCTACTTAATTCACTACTACTATCACTACAAAACTGTCCTACCAATTGATCACATAATTTTAAAAATCTAGTAAGTACATTTGGGTTCCCGTCGAACTCGGGTACCAACCTTAAGGCTTTATAAATGGTGTCTAACTCAGACATTTCCGTTTGTTCTTCTATACTACTTAAACTAATATCTCTTCTATTATCTACGAAAGTTTGCCTACTACTAATAACTATCCTAGGTTCCTTCGATTTTCTTAAATGAAAAATCTTGGCAAATTTTATTAACACACAGGTTAGTTAGGCTAGGATTGAGCAACCACTAAAAAGAATCTAGTGTACTCACATGAACATGTTTCGGTCTCTCTGCGTTATCGATGTCTGGATACCTCTCGTGCAGCACTACTCGTAGATTCGGATGCTACGGATGCAGCAGCTAGACAAGCTACGGCGGGGCTTCACGCGATTACGGAAATCTTCTACGCGAAACGTTCCGCGAGCATCCTACCGACTGCGCCAATTACGTAGGGCTGCCGTTGAGGATGCAGAATGAAACCGAACGAATTTAACTTATACGTTTATTTAAATAATTTAATTTAACAATTAATTATTTCTAATTTATAATATACGTGACAGTCTGTTCGATGTTAGAACAAAAAGTGAAGTTCTGTAGTCTGAATTACATATTTATATACGAAATCGGTAAATCACTGAATGGTCCCCACGGTAAGGTGATTCTTGGTAGCGCTCGATGTTCGGGAGGTCTTGCGAAACAAAGCAGCGACGCTGGCAACAGGTGGTAGCTTCAAGGAATGCATGGTGTGATTATTTCTCACGGTATGGTAATTCTTGGTAGCGCTCGATGTTCGGGAGGTCTTGCGATTATTTCTTAACATATGTGAAAGTATCTCTGCCTGTATATATATATCGTTCTTTCACAAGCAAACCGTTGAAACGAATTTGATGAAATTTGGTATGAAGCAAAATTGAACTCCAAGAAAGGCATAGGCTACTTTTTTTGTTTGACACAAGACAACCGCGGGTGACTACTAGTATTTTATATAATATATCAATAATAATCACAAGCACAGCACAACAGCCTGTAAATTCCCACTGCTGGGCTAAAGGCCTCCTCTCCCTTTGAGGAGAAGTTTTGGAACATATTCCACCACGCTGTTCCAATGCGGGTTGGTGGAATACACATATGGCAGAATTTCTATGAAATTTGTCACATGCAGGTTTCCTCTCGATGTTTTCCTTCACCGCTGAGCACGAGATGAATTATAAAGACAAATTTAGCACATGAATCAGCGGTGCTTGCCTGGGTTTGAACCCGCAATCATCGGTTAAGATGCACGCGTTCTAACCACTGGGCCATCTCGACTCGAGTAATAATCATCATACTAGTAAAAATGTTTCGTTGGTATGGATGTGTGAGGAGCAGAAACATAGGTGACTAAAAGAGAATGAACATAGAAGGAGAAAGAAGACGAGGGCGATCTAAGAAATGTATTGAGTGTGTGAATGGGGGATATGGATGTGATGAGGTGATGTATAGAATAGAATGGATAGATAAAATATGCTGCACCGACTTCAAATAAATTGGGATATCAGCAGCGAAAGTAAGAAGAAGATAGGGGACATCATCTTAGTTCCTAAGGTCGGTGGCGTTTTGGCAATGTTAGGAATAGGACCTGAAATTACTAACATTCGTCTTGAGATACGCCTTTTGATTATTGAAAGTTAAAAGGATCTTTAATTTCGTTACGGAATAAGAAAACCCATGACGCATCAATAGATATCACAGATCAGAAACTTTGTGGAACAATACGACGTAAAGTCAAAGTGTTGTAATAAATATATTTACATATTTGTGACGACGTGATTTTGTAATATATTACAGGTATTTTGGAGTATCGAACCTTGGCCCGTGACGTAAATCCAGACATTGACCCATATGCTTTGATCGATATGATGACGTCACTCGAAACCGTTTAAAAAGCGATATTTCATTGTTTTTTTTTTCTTGGCAAATGTCCGATTTGACAAGTGGATATATGTTTTAATTTCAAAGAGTATTTATTGAGTTTTTAGTTAGTTGTTTTTTTGTTAAATGCTAACGTATCGTATTCTAATTACTTGACTGGAATTGGGCCAAGTGAAATGTATATGTTACGGTGAGAATACTTTTTCCAGATAAAACTGGTTTTGACCAGTTAAAACCAATTTTGACTGATTTTGATAGACAGCTTGAATTGAGTCTTATTTAGTTGATTTTTATTTGAGAACCATTTCGTACATACGTAATATAATATACGCACATGGAAATACACGTTTTCCATTATCGTTAAATCCCCGTTTGGTTGATACGTGTAGCAAATTCAAATTTATTCATCCAATATCAGAAGCATTACACGTACTTATTGAAAATAATCAAAGCAAAAAACTACCAATGATTTGGAAAAAGAATTACTTGAAATATCTTAGTATTCCAAACTTAAATATTTGTATTTGTGTTCCATTTTCGAAAACCAAATTCAAATGCAAATCTGATAAAATTAAAAGCAATTTATTTTTAAGAGCGATCATTTTGTTCTTATATTATTAGTAATTTTATACAGTGTAAGCGAACTTGCTTCATTTCATAATTAAACGATATTTTTAGGTTTTCTTATATGAAAACTATGTATATTAAATCAATTTTCCCGCTATGACGAACATCTGCCAGTGTTAATGTTACCAGATTAAAAAATATAATATTATTAACCAAACAAAACTACTTTTGTAAAAAAATTTTTGCCAGGATATAAAATATTAATCATTAACAACAAAATACTTCAATCAATTTCTGGTTTTCTAATATTATTACAAAAACAGTAAAACAATGCTATGCCTGACCGTATTTCGCGCCACCTCCCGCAAAAAAGAGAAATAATTTTAAAAGTCATCTGTCAGCTTGACGCATGACGTTCGGAAAGTCACACTAATTCTCCTTATATTATTATAATGATTAATATACAAATTGACAAAAACACTGTTATATATTATGATAATAATAAATCTGAAAGCTTAACTTGGCTAGCTATATAGCGAATTAGACCAACAAGATAAATCAAGACATATATTATATGTTACAATACAGAAAAACAGTGGATATAAAAATATTTTACCCTCAGATTATTAAGCTAAAAGGCTGTTGGAGCGCATCGAACATAATACTGAAGTAATAAAAGCGAATACAAAAAAATCAAAAACGAATATGCGTGTAATTATTTAAAAGCTGGACGCTCGCCAAAATAGTAGAGTGACAATAACTGTAATGAAATCAAATTATATTTATTTAATAAACGTCATTAGTTCTATTAAAATTGACGACGTTATTTAACTCTTCATAAAACCCTAGTCTTTAACGCTTACACCTGGTCTTTAGCACTTACTTTCTCTGGTTGAACTGACGCGAGAATCTTTAGCGACGAATAGCGTCGAATGGCGCGACATGAAGTTATTTCTATTGGTCGAGTAAATCGGCAGTTATTGTTTGTATTTTCATTTAATTGCATTTTCCTGTGGCTTCATTTCATGCGAAATGTGCAAAAGCACAAATTTTCAACCGCCGTTTAACCTTCGTAGGGGTAAAATTGCGTAATTTCCAAATGTCTAACACCCTATAAAGAACGTTTACAAATTTGAAATTTTGAAGCTGTATTTAAATTCTCAGATTTTGTGATTAATTACTGAGGTATCTTTCGCTTCTTTATATAGCTAGTCTGGCTTAGCTTAACCTGTGGCTTTACCAGTGCAAAATTTATAAAACACACAAATCAAAATAAAATATACTTCAAACCTTTCATAAGCACTTTTGAATCGTCATTTAACAACTATTTTAAAAATCAAAATCAAAATCAAAATCAAAATAAATTTTATTCAAGTAGGCTTTTATAAGCACTTTTGAATCGTCATTTTACAATGTGAAGCTTCCACCGGTTCGGAAAGTAGATTCTACCGAGAAGAACCGGCAAGAAACTCAGTAGTTACTCTTTTTTAACATTTAAAAAATACAACGTCATGTTAATTAAATACAATTATTTCAATTAATGTATCCTGCTTGGAAGTCAACAGGTATTACTCCACGCTTTTTTATCATCTACAAAATCTTGTATCGAATAGTATGCTTTTTCTACCAATGTATTTTTAACAAACGATTTGAATTTACTAAACGGCAAAGTTAAAAATTTCTGCGGAATTTTATTATAGAAACGGATACCTGGCCCCAAGAAGGATCCATTGACTTTGCGGAGTCGGAAACTTGGCGTTATAAGTTTATCCTTACCTTAAGTGAAGTTACCATCAAACTTCCAAAAAAGGATTAGAGTTTCGTAAAATCCTTTCTTAACGGGAGTCTACACTCTATAAGGAACCAAAATTAAAGTTTATAACTGTGATATATATTTGCTTTTATATACATAGATTATAATTACAATAAAATTTTATTACTTGTATGAATTTAGAAAATATTATATGAAATATTTGAGCGATGTTCATAATCTAATAGGTTAATTATTTTCATAGTTTAGCGCCAGTTGCCAAGAACGTGACCAAGTTACTTTCAAAACGCAAAATCAACAAGTGTAAACGAAGCACGTGAATCGTGATTTTTTCACTATACAGCCGTCAACAATATTGCGGGTATACATTCAAGCGTTAATTTGTAGGCGGAGAAACAAATTTTTTTGGAACCAATTTTTACGCAGCTTATAGTAAGCTGGCAATATCGGCACGTAAGAAAAAGACTTTCCCTCGAGAGAAATAGATAATCTCTCTATATTTTTCTTATATATGACTTTTTATATGACACTATTGAAACAACAACAACAACAAAAACAGCCTGTAAATTCCCACTGCTGGGCTAAAGGCCTTCTCTCCCCTTGAGGAGAAAGTTTAGAACATATTCCACCACGCTGTTCTAATGCGGTTTGGTGGAATACACATGTGCCAGAATTTCTATAAAATTTGTCACATGCAGGTTTCCTCACGATGTTTTCCTTCACCGCTGAGCACGAGATGAATTATAAAGACAAATTAAGCACATGAATCAGCAGTGCTTGCCTGGGTTTGAACCCGCAATTATCTATGAAGATGCACGCGTTCTTACAACTGGGCCATCTCGACTCTTACCACTATTGAAAATTATTATTAATATTAAGTCAAGTCACATTCCTTATACAGCTGTAATAGTTTTATTTAAAAAAAACACGCAACTGCAACATATACAGTATACTGGAGTTGGGTGTTGGGTGTCATGTATTAGCCAAAAAAGGAGCATATGTCCTTTCTTGGAGTCCAAGCTTTCTTCATATCAAATTTCAACAAAATCGGTTTGGTCGTGAAAGAGAGACAGACAGACAGAGTTACTTTCACATTTATAACATTAATATAGATTAAAAACGCGGGCAAACCCGCCATTACTCATGTTACCGCTAAACAGTAATGTTTAGATAGTTAATATTTTATTCAGCCATTATAACTACATAGGCTCAGGACGTAACGTATTAATTCCAACGTTTTGGTTAGGTTAGGTTTGGTTATTCATCAGCGATGTAAGGAATGCTTAATATTTCTAACAGTGTCTATGGGCAGTGGTGACTTATTACCATCGGTTGGCACATTTCTTCTAAAATAAGTGCTTATTAATAAATCATTAAGTCATTCGGGTTTTCATTATGTAACGCAAAGATTTGACAAGTGATTTCATTTTTCACCTTTGTCTATTTTACTTTTTTTAATAGAAATGTAAAGTCATTCTCCTGCCCTTATCCCAATTTTATTTGGGGTCGGGGCAGCATGTCTTCTTCTTCCATACTGCTCTATCTGACGTCTCAAGTAACATTCTTTCTAACCATATCGTCTTTCACACGGTCCATCCATCGTTTCTTTGGTCGCCCTCCTGTATATCCATCCACATCCATGCTCAAGGCCTTCCTCACAATATGTTCTAATTGGAATGTAAACTCTTGTTTAAAAATCGAATTTATAACAATCACTTCCGATTTTTAGGCTACAATAAATAATGGCAATAGCCCAAATGGATCGCTCTCAATACCTAAATTAATATTTTTTACAGAACATTATGAATAATTTCAGAACGAAAAACCAAATGAAAGTATTGTTTGTTTTAAGACAATGAAGCGCGTGCAGCGCTTTTTCATAATATTTACAAGCGACCTAAAATGTTTCTGTTTACACGTGACTTCGCCATCTCGAAACTATTCTTTGTATTAATTGGGTTAAAAAAACCGTTTTTATTTTTTATCCGCTGACTGTAACGGCTTTATGCAGCGCTGGATTTCCACGAGGTTTTGTATTCATTCGTAAAGATGGCGATTTGAAAGTCGATCTAGTTTCTATGGACTATTATGTTCGTAATAAAAGTCAGTCGTGAAGCTGGAGGGAAATGCTTCTTTACTTTTCAAAAATTTTAATTGCTTATAATTTTCTGGTGTTAAGTTGACTTTTATGAATATTATGATTAATATGGTAACATTTATAATATTAATAACTGTTTTTTACTAAATGCATACCTATGTATTTATTATTATACATTTACCAAAATATATATTTTTTTTCAATTTTTATCTGTCTCTCTGTTCCGGCTGATCTCTGCAATGGTTGGTCCGATTTTAATGAGACTTTCACTGTCAGAAATGAAATAATTTAAATTTAAACATCCGCAAATTCGCGGGCATGGGCTTGGCATAAGCTACATTTCATTCTACATATGAAGCCATTTTAATAACATAGGGAGGTGACTCAGGTCAGATGCTGTTCTTCATGGTAGCATAGGTAAGCAATCCAGTGGCGATCTTTGGGTATTCTGGTGTACTAGGGCGCACTTGATCCTAGGCAAGTCCCACATACACTACATACACGTGAAGAAAGCAGCGTCATAAAAAAATATTAAATACTCTAGCATGGCAGGGGAAAGCGATCCCTTGACATCCTTGTTTTTAATGGTTGCCCATTCACTTATGTCCTGGAGACGAGAAGTTTTACATACCCACTACCCTATGTTTGTTTGTACCCTATGTTTTTTGTAACAAAGTATAAGTTTGCGTTAGGATTGAATATATAATTATTATAACACTCGATTACTACATAGTTACTGTACGGAAAATTGCTTCGAGCTAATTATAATTAGTCTGTACGGCCGGCGGTCTTATGACTAATTAGTTATCCCCTCCAGACAACATTACCGAAGATAATACGCAAAAGAAGAATACTTTTGATTTTACATTTAGATTTAAAAAATGCATTGGCAAATTTACCATCTGATTATATAATTATCTCTAATGCCCATAGACATTGTATCTGTAAGAAATATTGATTCTTAGTGGTAGGATTTTGTGAATTTGTCCGTATTTGAATTTAACAAAAAAGTTGTGTCACAGCGTATCGTTATTATTATTTTATATATAACTCTAAAATTAAAGTTGCCTAAGTTACTCCTTTTTAGATCAGCTATATGTCAGTGAAAGTCCCATCAAAATCGGTCCAGCCGTTCCAGATATTATTCGGAACAAATAGTCAGTCAGAAGAAAATACTATACAATATACAAATAGACACTCCAATTTGATTATATGTATAGACTTCAGACTTACTTCAGTCTTTGCTAACTTCGGTTTAAATGGTCAGTGAGTCAGCATAAACAGCACAAGGGACATAACATCTTAGATCCAAGGTAATCCCATTGTCGATCTATAGTTTTGTACTTCAATGCGCCACCAACCCTTGGCTGATTAATATATCACACGGCGCCAAAGTCTAAGGGCCAAGGTTGATTAGTTATTTCAAAAAAATAAAGGCTTAAATTAACCAACGCAGTCACGAAGTGCTATTTATAAAACTCATTAGAGAAATTAAATAAAAATTCTAACGCAACGTAACTAAACAATTGTACTTGGAATATTATAATTCGCACACACACACACAACACACACACATACACGCCTACGTGCAACCAAAGCAATTAAAATCCAACGCTTTTAACTGTTTTATAATTGAGGCCATTTTTTTATAATCTTCCTATATAAGCTTACATCTAAGAACTCTATTAATATGACTATCTACTATATATAAAAATTAAGTTAACGAAATGTTAAATTATAGTAAATCGTATATTTCTTACTTATATAATGATTGATTGCACATGGGATTCAAACTATCTCTGTACTAACTTACATCCAAATCGGTTTAGCGGTTTAAATAAGAGGCGAGATGGCCCAGTGGTTAGAACGCTTGCATCTTAACCGGGTTCAAACCCAGGCAGGCACCGCTGATTCATGTGATTAATTTATCTTTATAATTGATCTCGTGCTCAGCGGTGAAGGAAAACATCGTGAGGAAACCTGCTTGTGACAAATTTAATAGAAATTCTGCCACATGTGTTTTCCACCAACCCGCATTGGAACAGCGTGGTAGAATATGTTCCAAACCTTCTCCTCAAACGGAGAGGAGGCCTTTAGCCCAGCAGTGGGAATTTACAGGCTGTTGTTGTTTGTTTGTTGTTTGTGAACTTTACTATTCTATATTTATTAGGGTTAAGTGGTCAGGTGTTAGGTAACAAAAATTCTTTGTTCATTTTCAGTATTCAAGTTTGCCTCTTATCAAATTTCATCAACCCGTTCTGGGGTTTGACCATGAAACTATAACAAAGTTAAAAATATATATATTAGTATGGTAAGAAACCCTATTTTTGACTTCGACGTCTAATAAATCCAAGTATATATAAATGCGATGTTGTATTAATAATTTCGTGCAAGCCCACGATAAACCCGAACGAAACGTATCCACGATTAAAGATTGTTAAAAAAATATATAAAAAAAATAGATCCCTCTGAGTTTCTTTCGCCGGTTCTTCTCAGGTCTGAGGTATTATATTCCGAACCGGTAGTTGATTTTCGACTATCAATAAGAAAGTGTAAACACTTCCATTTTGAATAAATTAAACAATTTTGATCTGCAAAATTCGTATAATCGAGTTTTTTTTTATGGTATAGCTTGGCGGATGAGCATATGGCCACCTGATGGTAAGTGATCACCATCACCCATAGTCAATGACGCTATATTAACTATTCCTTACAATGTCAATGTGCCACCCACCTTGGGAACTAAGATGCTATGTCCCTTGTGCCTGTAGTTACACTGGCTCACTCACCCTACAAACCGGAACACAACAATACTGAGTACTGTTGTTTGGCGGTAGAATAACTGATGAGTGGGTGGTACCTACCCAGACGGGCTTGCACAAAGCCCTATCACCAAGTAATCGAGATATTTCGATATTATGTCAACAACATTCAGTGACATGACAGTTCACGGGCGGCCATATTTGACGTTTACGGGCGCGTTCAGAAATTGTGTTCCAAATAATAATTTCGCGCAGAGGAACAAGTTTAGCTTCATTTTACTCTTGTGAAACCGAGTTTCTATGTTGTATAACAATATTTTATGAGACAACATCACATACACTACTCTGATCCCAATGTAAGTAGCTGAAGCACTTTTGTTATGGAAATCAGAAGTAACGACGGTACCACAAACACCAAGACCCAAGACAACATAGAAAACTAATGGTAATCCACATCAACTCGGCCAGGAATCGAACCCGGGACCTCAGAGTAGCGTACCCATAACCGGTGTACACACCACTCGACCATGGAGGTCGTCAATTTATTGCAGTTAAATGTAAATTTAATAAAAATGAATGTATATTCAAGAGTTTATTACAATTTACACAGCTCGCGAGTTTTCTACAAAGACAAACTAAATCTTAATGTTTTCATAGGTTAGGTTAGCTTTTAAGGTAACCTAGATTTTCAACGTTGAGAAATGTGTTTTGTTTGTAATTCAGTATTTATTTAGTAAGTAAAAGCCTGTACATTTCTTACTGCTGGGCGAAGACTTCTTTGAGAAGGTTTGGAGTATATTCCACTACGCTGCTCCAATGCATGGTGGACCTCATCTAAGCTAGATGCAGTGTTTCATTATTTTCTTTATCCGTCGAGCACGAGATGATTAATAAACACAAATTTAATACATGATTATTCTATGATACTTACCTGGGTTTGAAAAGGTGATTTGAAATACTTTGATATAATTTTTGGTATACACGTATCAAAATCGCGTATCAATCTAAGTTGGTTGTGATTATTATTCTAGGTAGAGTATAGAATATTTATCGAGAGGTTTCCCTTGGTCGTATATTAGTCCAGGCACGATATACCTGTTGAACGTGACCTTGGTTTGTGGATAAGGTGAATAGCTACGAAACGAAATCACTTTATTTCACTTATAGATGATTGAATTATTATTAATTGACGAGTATTGGTTTTCATGGGTACGCCACTCCGAGGTCCCGGGATCGATTCCCGGTCGAGTCGATGTAGATTACCACTATTTTTCTATTTCTCTTGGGTCTGGGTGTTTGTGGTTCCGACGTTACTTCTGATTTTCCATAACACAAGTAATGTATGTGATGTTGTCCAATATTTATTAATTTATTTAAATAGTAGAATATTTTTGAAAGCATATCCTTATTCCGATTTTAAATTTTATCATACATGATTTCTGCAAAAATAACTTCTCTAAATATAGAAAGTATATATATTGTACTTGTCTTGCAACATTTTTTATTAATACTTCATTAGGTGATAGTATGATGGTAAACAGCCTATGTACTTTTTTTAATTCCTGAGATGGAGAACATTGCCGTTGTCAGAAATATTAAGCATGACTTACTTTACCAATGCGCCACAAAACTTGGATGTTATGACTAACTTGGATGTTGGATGTTATGGATGTGATAACTAAGATGTTATGACCCTGGTGCTGTTACACTGGCTCACTCACCCTCAAACAGGAACACAACAATGGTATCTGATGAGCAATAGCTACCAAAACGGGTTAACAAAAGGTCATTCCGTCAAAAAATAATATGATTAAAAAATTATATTACCAGGCGAACAGAAATGCTGATAGGTTAAGTAATAACTCCTCATACATAATAGAAGTTAGGAGCTGAAATAAGTTATGATAACATTCCTAAAATTTTAATATAACCAAATAATAGTCGAAGTGCATGACCAATTACATAATGTCTTATGAATAAACGTTCTGTGCATATATTTTAAATTCAAAACAGATTCATTTTATTTTATTTAAGCTGTAAAATTGTATACAGCGCCCCATTTAAGGGTCGCTGACTTTATAACGTTGTTGCCATCAAGCAAAATAACTTTTTGTTGCCAGTGCTTATAATAAATATTCATTTTATAGAAATGACTTTAACATCTTTAACCAACTTCGAAAAAGAGGATGTGATTTTTTGTTTAATGTTTGATGTTAACAGGTCACCACTGGTCACATACATAAAAATAGCCTTTATTCTACCAAAAAACAAGCTCACAATATTCCAATTATATTAAATTATATATTATTTCCATTTTATTAATTATCCTTTCATTATATAATTTCATTAATTTACATACGGTCACATAAGCAAGCAAGCACAACTGAAAATTTATTAGCTTATTTTGTGTTTATAACTCATCTTGTACTCTGCGGTGAAGGAAAACATAGAGAAAACCTCGTCTAATTTCATAAAACCGAACCCATTCCAAATCTTCTCCTCAAAGACAGAGGAGGCCTTAGCCGAGCAGTGGGAAATTTACTTAGAGAAGAGTCTTCTTTCATTGAGCTGATTAATTGTGCGTCAAATAATTCAGTAAAATATGTAAAGGTGTGGTTTTTATATGTATTTATTTTTAATTCATATTTTTAAGCCGATGCACGGCGAGTGTTTTGTTCATGGCGTAATAAAAAATCATGTGTTAAATTCTGTTGAGTGAAATTTGTTTTTGCTCTGAAATTTTTTAACAAAACTATAGTTTCAAATTGCCATCAAGTGCTCTCGAGCCGCTTCTCAACAAGTTGTTCAATTAAAACGAGGCGAGCCTTTGGTTTAAAAGCTAATTTTATTATAGCAATTTTGTATGCACATTTTTGTTTATTTTGTGTTTTTATGTAACATATTTTGAGAGAAAATAAGGCTAGAATATATATCGTGTTATTGAAAATATACCTACAATTATATTTAAAATACTTTTGTGAATGGTAAAATAATGGACTGATATTTATTGATAACTTAGCATTCTACGCAAATCAAATAAAACGAAATCAGAACAACACCCCCTTTTCGAAGTTGATTCTTACAATCATCATTACATAGTACAATAAAACAAAGTACCTTAAAGCTGTCTGTCCCTATGTATATATCTTGAAAATTACACCACGGATTTTAATGTGGTTTGTTTTTTTTATAAAATACATAGACAATTTAGTAAGGAAATATTAATAAGTTTCTAATGTGATGTATTTCACCCGTGCGAAGCCAAGTCGTGGCGCTAGTTAAAATTAAAGTATTTTTTGTTTTAAGAGAACATAATAATATAATATAACGAATATAAATTATATCGACAAGATAGACAAGAATCCATACATTCCTCATTATACAAGACAAGCGAGGAATATTTATGACGAAAGCGACTCGCGCTGCTTATTGCACTAACTTTATGCTTACCGGCCATTCTTTCTAACCTCATCACTAAAGACCTCCAACAATATACACACAAGCCCGCTCATATCCCACTAAACATAGGCTTCGTCTTTATTTTTAGGAGAAGATTCGAATTGCTACACACACGTGGTAGATTCGTATGCACCACGTGCTGCCTTTGGACCATTATACTTAACTAAGAGAAAGTATATAATATTAAGTGAGAAAATGTGCATATGTAGAATTAAAACAGTGACATATCTAGCCACCATTAAGCACTTGAGCTGTTTTTTTATGGCATATCTTATTATTATTGTTAGTATTTAGATATCGATTTAGAGTATTTACCACAGCCCATAGATAATGGCGCTGTAAAAAATATTAACCATTCCTTACATCGCTAATGCGCCACCGAGCTTAAGAATCAAGAAATTATGTCCCTTGTGCCTGTAGTTAGCAAACGACAGTACTCAATATTATTGCGTTCCGGTTTGAAGGGTGAGTGAGCCTGTGTAACTACAGGCACAAGGGACATAACATCTTAGTTCCCAAGGTTGGTGGCGCATTGACGATTTAAGGAATACTTAATATTGCTTACAGCGTCATTGTCTATGGGTAATGGTGACCACTTACCATCAGGTGGCCCATATGCTCGTTCGTCAACCTATACCATAAAAAAAAATCGCGACACAACGATACTGAGTACTGATGTTTGCAGGATATGTGATGAGCAGTAGAATAGTACTAAAGCTTGTCTTCAAAATACCGTTCATATAAAGACTGTCACCTTAATATATGTCAACGTTGAACATTTTACTTAAATGTCAAAAATGTCCTTTACAAAATAAGATGAATGGACGAAGATTTTTGCTTACTTTAAAGCAATTAATAACTCCTTGAGGGGGACACGTCAGGCCCTTCTGTTGCGGCAAAATTTATTACCTGTGCTAAATATTGTGGCCTTATTTCACTCCTTGCAACGATGAAATATTTATTCAACCTAGCCGTTTTCTAGGCTGTGTTTTCTTGACCTAGAATATTAGATTTGTGGGTTAACAATTCGCTTTTTAATATTATAATTTTCAATTTAATAAAACACATTTAAATGCTGACTTTTTGTTTACATTGTTATAATGAGTACAACACAATTCTCCAAATTAAACAAAGAATTACTAATATTCCTATTGACCTCTCCTTTTAAGTTTGTGCTGGGAATGGGGATGATAAATAGCTCAATTGGTCAGGATTGACCTTGCATAATTAAATCGCTAATTAGACCTTAAAGTATTATAAATTTAAAAAGAAAGAAAGAAATGTTTTTTCAGACACGACACAATTATAAAAAGTATAAAAAATTAAATAAAAAAAGAAAGCACAAAGATAGAAAACGTATTAACTAATTATAACTACTGACTAACTTAATCTAAAAAAATAACAATAAGTCCAAATAAAAAAATAAATATATACTAGTAGTCGCCAGCGGCTTCGCTTGCGTTTTAGAGTGGTTATCATGCGTCAGGCAAAAACAGTAGCCTATAGGACATAGGCTACTGTTTTTGCCTTTTCTTGGAGTTCATGTTTGCTTCATACCAAATTTCATCAAATTATGTTCAGCAGTTTGGTCGTGAAAGAGCGACAGACAAACAGACAGGTAGAGTTACTTTCACATTTATTATATTAATACGGATTTATTATGAATACTCATGTAAGATATTTCGGTCAAACTGGATCAAAACTTCTTCGGGCGACATTGTGTGGGTGTGCGTGGATTACGTGTAAATTGAGATTTTTCAACAAATTAACTGTTTTTAAAACTATTAATGTCATAGGTTAGTATACTGGCGAATGAGTCACCTTCAATGAGATTCTATAAGTATTCTCTTCGTATCTCATCTGTCAAATTTTGACTGCTGACTAAAAATGATACGCCATCACTACATAGTATAAAACAAAGTCGCTTTCTCAGTCCCTATATCCATTTGTATGCATAAATATTTAAAACAGCGCAAAAGATTTTGATGCGGTTTTTTTTAATAGATAGAGTTATTCGAGAGAAAGGTTGTTGTATATAATACGTGGACAATATAGTAATGAAACGCTGATAATTTTAGAAGTTTGTAATGTGAAGTAAATCAACAAATTCTGTAGTAGATTTAGTATTAGTTTTGCATCTGAGCGAAGCTGGGTCGGGTCGCTAGTTTAAAATAATTGTAGTAAAAAAAAAATACAGACGAATTGATAACCTCCTCTTTTTTGAAGTCGGTTGAAAATGGTCACTAAATGCGTGACTTTTAAAGACTGAGCAGTTCCTATGCAGATTATAGAAAATCAAAATAAACTTGTAAAGTGAATAAACTTTATTGTCATTTAACAATTAAGTGAAGCTACCATCGGTTCGGATAGTACATACTACCGAGAAAAACCGGCTAGAAACTCAGTAGTTACTCTTTTTCAACATTTAAATGTATGTAATGTATCCTGCCTGGAAGTCAACAGGTATTAATTCCACGATTTTTTTAATCATCTACAAAATCTTGTATCGAATAAGATGTTTTTTTTTACCAATGTATTTTTTACAAACGATTTGAATTTACGAAACGGCAAAGTTAAAAATGTCCGCGGAATTTTATTATAGAAACGGATACCTTGCCCCGATAGCTTCTCTCATGCGAATTATTATACTGGTTTTACAGTATTCATGAAATACAGGCCGATGAATTCTACACGTAGATTTCAAACAAAGATTGCCTTCAATCCGTGTAAGCACTATTGAATTTACTTGTACAACCTTCTACAATTTGTATTCAAAATTCATCTCGCGCAAAAAACGATATAAATAAATCTGTATTTGGTGGAAATGCTCTCAAATACGTGGAAGAAATAGCGCAGAGCAATGAGTTCCAAATCTTCTTCAAAATGTAATGGCAGAGGCTGGCTTTGGACATACTAAAACCGTACTTATATTTTATCTATATAACTACATACCTATTATAAACCAAAGTCCGGTCTCGTCTATCTGTCTGTATGTTCACGATAAACTCCAAACTTACTGAGCGGTTTTTCTGAGTTTTCAATAATAGTCGGATTCATCAGATATATGTATAATTTATTAAGGTTTTTGTGTGGATAAGTCGATATAGAACTTTGTTCATCATGTAGGAAAAAAGCAACAAAAGATATATAAATAAATGGTAAAAATATAAAGACTTATGTCCACCCGTGCGAAGCCATAGAATATACGCTAAAACCCATCCGTCTAAAACGCAACTGAAAAATAATTAGCTGTAAGTGTTGCGCGTTTCGTAATCGCAATGAACTCTTAAAAGGGATCGAGTGTATTTGCCCAGTCACCTTTGAAAACGAACTGTATTTTTAAGATTTCCTGTAATTTTTACCAGTTTGCTCAACCCAAAAAATAATCAAATAATAATACAATAACTGTACTTCACTTAAAGGCTATGATGTAAATAAATTAAAAACAGTGAAATATAAATAAATAAATATTGAATATCATCACATACATTACTTTGATCCCAATGTACTCGTAAGTAGCTAAAACACTTGTGTTATGGAAAATCAGACCCAAGACAACATAGAAAACTAATAAACATTTTCTACATCGACTAGTACGGGAATCGAACCCGGGACCTCAGAGTGGCGTACCGATGAAAACCGATACACACTACTCGACCAAGGAGGTCGTCAAAAATATAATAAGTCGTATTATCCATATGTACCTACAATACGTATTGTACATCTATACATATAATTAAATAGGAGTGTATGTTTGTAATATTAAATTAGCTCTTTTTTACTCAATGAACATCTATGTATACACGGTCCATATACTAAAATAACATTTTTTACAATTTATGTCAGTCTGTCTGTCTGTTTGTTCCGGCTAAACTCTGGAACGACTTGACTGATTTTGACGGGACTTTCACTGGCAGATAACTGATATAATAGGGAGTAACTTAGGCTACAATTTTTTGTTAAGTTCAAACACGTACAAGGTCGCGGGCGCAGCTAGTGTGTCATATAAACAAACGATCATACTGTGATATTACTGTAATTGAATACTAATCGCTGTTTACTGATTTGTAATTATGTCTGATATGCACTGAAGTGTCGACATCGGTTGGTGATTTATGAGTATTTAATTGCCATTTTATTTAAATATTATTAAGTAAGTAAAGTAAAGCTACAGTCCGTAAATTTTCCCACAGCTGGGCTAAGGCCTCTTCTCTTATTGAGGAGAGAGTTTTGGAAGATATTCCAACACGCTGTTCCAATGCGGGTTGGTGGATTGCACATGTGGCAGAATTCCGATGAAATTAGACACAATCAGGTTTCCTCACGATGTTTTCCTTCACCGCCGAGCACGAGATGAATTATAAACACAATTATTAACACTTATATATCGTGGTGCTTGCCTGGGTTTGAACCCAAAATCATCAGTTAAGATGCACAGGGTCTAACCACTGGGCCATCTCCGCTCCGCTCTATAATATTATACGAGTGATATATATTGATGGATAGTTGTTGCACGCGTTCTCGTTTTGGAGGTAGGTTGTCACGTGTTTAAAGTAACCTATGTCCTTCCTTGTAGTTTAAGTTTGCTTCATAACACATCAAATTCGGTTCATTGGTTTAGCATGAGTTACTTTCACATTTATAATATGAGTATAGATTATATTAAAATGGCTACAGTTAATGTGGACCTAGAAACTTTTTTGATAAAAAGAAAGAAATTTTGATTAAATTTGGCATGAAATAAACTCAAAGTCATATTCATCAGCCAGACATTTTACACCCTTTGTGAGGGTATATTGGGGATAAAGTGTTTTATACGACCACCTGTTTGTAAGTGGTCACCACCACTAATAGACATTATGCTGTAAGAAATATTAAATTTACATCGTCAATGCGTAACTAACCTTGTGAACTAAGACGTCTTGGTAACTACCACATAGTTAGATTCACTTACCCTTCAAACCGGAACACAATAATACTAAACTAATATCTGACGGTGTGTGGTATCTAACAAAATGAGCTGGTACAAAGTGTATTCTGAAACTGGTATTGCTAGCTATACATATTTCATTAAGTTTTTAATATAAATACAATATGTAAATTGTTATTTACAAAATTAATTATTATGTAAAGCTACCCATTCGGAATGTAAATTTCACTGAGATAAACCAACAAAAAATTCTGTATTTACGTTGCGGAAAAAGATATCTCCGTATTTCAAATCTCCCAAAACTATCTAAAAGCTAATTTATACAAACATAGTTATTCAAATTCAATTAAAATTATAAATGAAACTGAAATAATAATTGAAACACATCCTTTTCAAATTTCGAACTTATTAAATATTCAAAATGGCAATTGCTTTATTGTATTCAACCTTTTTGTTCTACCATAAATTCTATAATAAAAATGAAGCTTTATTAATTTCTCAATAAAAAAATATTAAATGTTCATTTCGAAGGAATCATTTTCAAACGAAACGTAATTAATGTATTAATTTCCCGCGTTCTGGCAAGCGGCCATTTTGTAACACCATTTCGATTTAATACACTGGTAACACTGCAGTGATTTTTTTTTCTTTTTAAGCAAACATCTGCCAGTATTTGCGTTTTAGGAAATGGTTATAAATCACTTTCAATATCAGGATATGACTTCTCCAGAAGAAAAACTGTCTTAAAACTGTAAATGAACTCACGTATAATCGCCGATTCTCTTGTCTATTTCGATGGCAGAAGGAGTTAAGATACTTGTAAATAAACTAATTTGACCTTGACATTTGATTCGACAGTTTGACACGACACTAACGGCCGAGAGCTAAAATAATCAATACATATAATAAAATTGGTGTGTCTGTTTGTAATATTAAAATAACCGCATTTTACTAAATGCATATGTATGTATATATGTACAATTTTTTACTGTTTGTCTTACTGTTTGTGACAGTTAATCTCTGGAATGGCTAGACCGATTTTGATTGGACTCTCACTGGCCGAAAGCTGATGTAATTAGAAGTGACTTAGGCTACAAAAATAGCTTTTTTGTTAAATTCAAACGCGCATGAATTCACGGGCACAGCCAGTCTATAATATTTATTATGAATTCGTGAAAAATTGTTCTTGCAGTATTGTTAAGCAAACTATGAAAATTAAAATAAAGTTGATATAAATAGTTAAGTGAAATAACGTTGCATCATCATTACATAGTATAAAACAAAGTCGCTTACTGCTGTCTGTCCCTATGTATGCTTAGATCTTTAACATTACTCAACCGATTTCGATGCGGTTTTTCTTATTAATTAGAGTGATTCGAGAGGAAGGTTGTTGTATATAATACATGGACAGTAAAGTAGAGAAAGACTGATCATTTTAGAAGTCTTTAATGTGTAGTAAATAGACAAACAATGTATCAAATTTAGTATCAGCAATGATTAGTTATAAATAAAGATATATTTATCAACAATTGTTTGTAACGCATAACATTGCAGGCAGGCAATCACAGGCAGTATGTAAATTTAAAATTTGTTTAGTTTGCCGCTAGTATTAGAATACGCTATAGCTGTTAGTATACGAGTTTACAGAATAATATTATTCCTTGGTAGGGCTTTGTATATCCGTCTGTCTAGCTAGCTACCTACTCATCAGGTATTGTAATTTTAGCGATTGAGCCCGTAGCTACAGTTACAAAGGGCATAATATCTTAGTTCCCTAAGTTGGTGATTGGAGATGTAAGGAATGTTTATAATTTCTTACGCCAATGTTTACGGTGTCCACTTACCATCAGCTGATGCATCTACCTATTTCATAATTACATATAATTAAGATATATATTGGAAATGCTATGGGATAACTGACATTAGGGGACAATTGGGATATTGTGATTAGATGTGATTGTAGGCTTTTGCAAGCACTTTTGAATCGTCATTTAACAAACTATATTAAGTGAAGCTATCACCGGTTCGGAATGCAGATTCTACCGCAAAAGAAACGGCAATTCAGTAGTTAGTCTTTTCCATCATTTATCAGTACAAAGTTAAATACAATTATATATATATATATGTAATATCCGGCCCGGAAGTCAACAAGTTCAGCTGTTAGTATATCAGTTTACAGAACAGCAATTACTGAGTAAAGTTATAAAAGCATTACCAAGTTGTTAGAGGTAGAGGAAATGACATAGGGTACCTAACATCTGCACCCACCTTTATTTTTATAAGCTTTGATCTTGCCTTTATGTCATTTCGTATCTAATTATAGAAATTAATATTATAAATGTGAAAGTGACTCTGTCTGTCTGTTGCTCTGTCACGACCAACTCTCTGAATTGAATTTCATGAAATTTTGTACGAAGCAAACTCGAACTCTAAAAAAGGACATATTCCACTTTTCTTGCCTAAAGCATGACAACCAACATCCTAAAAATAATGACAATAATTTTTTTTATGGTATAGGTTGTCGGACGAGCATATGAGCCACCTGATAGTAAGTGGTCACAATCACCCATAGACAATGACGCTGTAAGATATATTAACTATTCCTTACATCGTCAATGTGCCATCAACCTTGGGAACTAAGATGTTATGTCCCTTGTGCCTGTAGTTACACTGGCTCATTCACCCTTCAAACCGAAACACAACAATACTGAATACTATTATTTGTCGGTAGAATAACTGATGAGTGGGTGGTACCTACCCAGACGGGCTGGCACAAAGCCCTACCACCAAGTAAAATATTATTGTCATTCGATATTATTTGATGATAATTTTTTAACAAACAGAATATTTTTTCGTATTGTAAAGTAAAAAAACAAAACTCAAGCTCCGTTCAACAGTGTTAAAGGTTTTTGAAATGGACACAAAAGGGAGTGTGGTAAAGTGCCATCGTGATGACGTGACGTCACAAAGGGCTGCGTTTGTACGACACTTGGACGGCGCGGCGTTCCGCGAGACAAGATAACAAATGTTTACGAGAATTTTATTAAACGTACTTTATCGTCTTTACGTGGGTACGACTTGAAATTTACGACACAGGAGACATCGATATATCATCCTTAAAGACCTATAAGATGAGTATCGCCCAAAACTGGCGTATAGTTACTTACAATATTAATAAGCTTATCATTTTTATTTATTTATTTAAAACACCATTGGTATGTTCACAAAAAACAATGTAATAAAAGTACACGGACCAGTGCAGTGTGATACACCACTACAGGCATTTACATCACTGTAAATTTCTGTAGTAGTAGTAGTATCACACTGCACTGCTCCGTATACTTTAAGCTTATCATAATTATCATTACAAAGTATAAAACAAATTCGCTTACCTATGTCTGTCCGTGTATATGTATGCTTAGATCTTTAAAATTACGCAACGGATTTTGATGCGGTTTTTTTCAATAGAGAGAGTGATTCAAGAGAAAGGTTTTGTATATAATACATGGACAATTTAGTAAAGAAACACTGATCATTTTAGAAGTTTCTAATGTGATGTCGTAAATACAGAATTATGTATTATATTTAGTAGCAGTATTGTCCGTGCGAAGCTGTGGCGAAGCGCTATTATATAATAAGAATCAATTACTTGGTTTGCCAAGCAAAGGAAAATACCTTTGGTTATTATTAAATCGTGGTATCATGCTGTATACTTGAAAGATTATATAAAAAAATAAAAGTGAATAATTGATTAGCAGGTTCCAATTATTAACATAAGGCATATATTGTTTAAGTGTGTACATAAACATAATTGCTCTATGTATTTCTTAGCTGTCATTTTTTGATCCTAATACGTCGTTACTGAACAAGTTCTGGAACAGCTTTAAGATCTCTCCAAGGCACGGGATATGACTCTAATAAATTCCAGAGTGATCTTGAGTTTCTGAGTAAATCTCGATATGAAAACGCGAAAAACGTTGAGGATTTGAATCTAGAACCTCGGGATCTAAGTTGAAATAGAACCTCTTGTGCGAAATATAAATTTTATATGATTCCGTTTCATTGACAAAGCCTTTTTAAGCGTGGCCTGATTCTATACACAGAATTGCCTCATGGCGAAATTATTTGAAAGTCAAAGGCTCATACACTAAATGTCGATAAAATGTATTTATATGTATAGCATTATTTACAAAATGAAGTCCTTAAATATATATAAATTTGAATTAAAAATAGTAACTTTGCGAAAAACCAATGTAGTAAATTCATAATTGCTAGTTGAAAACTGCTGTTGAAACACTTGGGTTTAGGAGTAGTGCAAAAAGATTCATTAAAAGTATTTCTTGTCTCCACTGGTGACACGAAAGCTGGTTCGTTTTTTGTTCAGAGGACGGCATTGTGATTAAACTGGGAAATTGCGCTAGCGTTCATAATACCATTTCACCATGATTTATAGTATATATTTTTAATTCTAATTCTATACATACATATATAAACGCGAAATACTACTCATTGATAAATCATGAAATCTCAGAAACTATAATCTACAAACTTGAAATTTGCTATCCTTTTAGGGGGTAGGTATCTGCTAAGAACGGATTATCTATAACTCTACCCCTAAGGGGGTAAAATTGGGATTGGAAGTTCAGTTATTATTTATCGTCTTTATGTATATAAGTGGTATTTAATTATTTTTTTAAATCCAAGAGAGGTTAGCTTCTTACATAATAGTAAGTAGTATTTATCTTTCAAAGACCATTATGTTGTGTCGCTAAAATGGGTAAAGTTAGGAACTGCGATCAAGTTAAGTATTTGATTGGGTGTTGTGGTTTGTGTTTGGAAGTTTGAGTAGCGCTGTCTTAATTTGTTCTTGTTCGACAAAATAGGCTGAAGTTTGAACGCTGCTGCTTTTATGATTATGATATTGATTTTGATGTAAAAGGTTGTTTAAAGTACATGAAGGTAAATAACTAAGGTATAGGTATTATAAGGAATTCTACCGCCAAACAATGCTTAGTATTGTCATCTTTTGGTACTTATCGTTTAAGATAAGTAGGTAGCCTTACTATAACTATAGGCTTATGGATATAACATTTTATCTTCCAAGTTTTGTGGTACCAATATCAGTGGTAATTACTTACCACCAAGTGGCCAACAAGCTGTGACGTAGCTATCATCGGGCAGGTAGTGTAGTGCACCAGGGCAACGGGGTTCAGGGATACCTATAAACTAAACCTAAGCTGAAGCTAGAAAAATACGACCTTGAGATTTCTTATTTAATATATTTAAAGAGGGGAACAAGGGGGTGAGGGCCCGATTAGTTTTCTATGCACCGGGACCCTTCCTCACCCAGCTACGTCATTGCCCACAAGCTTGTCACCTATGCTTTATAAAAAAAAACTATTTACCTGACAAGGATGAATTTCTTTTCTTTTTAAAAAAAACATATAAAATAAATAGTCGTAATTCAAACAAAGAATCGAAAAAGTTTTTTACGAAATCATATAAATCAATTCGTGAATGATCTAATCGATGAGAAGTTTAAATTTACTTCCAGAAATAATACGCAATTATATAAACGGAAGCTTAACTAGTTGTTAATGATCAGCGTAGCGATTAAAGTCGGCTTTTCACTAAAGAATATAAAATATAACACCCTATGTAATTATATATTACGATGGCTACTCATAGCAAAGATAAGTACGAAAGAGACATATCAATAAAGTAGATAGTGCACATAATATAAAATGCAGTTGAATATATTTACAGATTAACTTAAAATATTAAGTTATTTATGACCTTTTTGTATACCACAATGGTATGTTCGTTTTAACTTAAAAATTGACAGACTTCCAAACAAACTTTCAACATTTATTTCACCACTTTAGGGAGTAAAATATCAAAAATTTTCCCTTAGTGGGTATCTATACAATAGAACGATCCTTCTCACCACATTCGGCGATGATGAATTAGTCAGTCAGGACATGCTATTTTATAAATATAGACAACTAGCAGTTGTCCACGGTTTTAGGTTGGTTGTCATATATTAGGCAAAAAAAGTAGCCTATGTCCTTTATTGGAGTTTAAGTTTGCTTCATAACAAATTTCACCAAAATCGGTTCAGCGGTTTGGTCGTGAAAGAGCGACAGACATACAGAGTTACTTTCACATTTATAACATTAGTTTAGATTTATTCAATTCAATACTAGTAATATAACAATGAAAGTACTTTTATGAGGCTATTTGAATGGAAAATTTCATAGCAACGATATGATATTATAGCTCGTAGTGAAAAGCCGGCTTAAGACGCAGTTATTTGCGCTTTCAATCCGACACAGGATGTAAGGTTATTTACGGCGTTACGTCGATGACTATATTGCTTTTTTTCGTTTTAACGCTAGAATTTAAAACTGAATGACTTTTAAACATGATATCGACTAGAACTCGCTTCAATTAAACTGTTATTGTATTGCGTGCAATACGTTATATTCTACAAATTATTATTAAAATAAAACCTAAAAGTTAATAGTTAAATGCCGATGTGAACTAGTTACAATATTAAACCGATTTTCTTTTTTATATTGTTCAAATCAAAGTCAAAGTAAATTTTTTTATTCAAAATAGAAGTGATTACACTTGCTGATTGATAGTCAAAAATCTACCACCGGTTCGGAATTTAACACCTCGGACCAGACAAGAAGCGGTGAAAGAAACTTATTTTCACTATTGGTAGGTAAATGGTCAAATCGGTCATAACGTCAGAAGTCACCACCGTTCAAAGACAATAGCGCTTTAACAACATTTTTTTCAAATTGAAAATGAGTTACAAACTTCAATAACTAAAGTGATTTGTTGTTTCTGTAGCCACTGATTCCTTCAACCTTCGAACTTATCCCAAACCCCTATCTATAGAAAAATGAGACCTAGTTGTATCCGCCCTTAAATCTTAAAACTAAAGATACACTGGATTATTACAACTTAGAAGTTATATTTTTATTTTATTACATAAAAAGTAAAAATGATAATATGTGTTACGTTTATTTATGTATTACATTTGAGAAATATGAAAGCACTATGTGGAATGGAAGGAGGCATTATTTATTCATTCTTCTAGAATTCAGAGATAGAATTGCTTGTTTCGGTGGTATATAAACTGTGATTTTATGAAGTTTACAGGAGTTATTTATGATTATTCTCATCGGATCCAAGATTGTCTGGAACCCGAAAATTTTTTGTAAAGTTAGCACCAAAAAATGAGTAGATTCTCGAGAAGAAACAACACGTCACTACTAGAATCTACTTTATTATCATTCGTCATTTATTTGATTACATTTATTACATATGCACACTAAAATGTTTTATAGAAGTACCCAAATGCTTTTGGGCGCTGTTTGAATCCTTAGTTGAGCCCGAAAGCGCCATTGATACTTCCAAATAAATAGTACCCAACAAGAAAGCATCGACTTATCATTGATAGATTTCCAAGCAGTTATTTATATTATTGAAAACAAGTAACTACTGAGTATCTTCTTGAATCTTCGCGGATTTGTGTTCGAAATTGGTATATTTACATTTCATTTTCATAATAGTAACTCAACAAACCATAAAAGTAAAGTAACTTTTATGGCCTGTAAATTTCCCACAGCTGGGCTAATGGCCTCCTCTCCCATTAAGGAGAGGGCTTGGAACATATTCCACCACGCTGTTCCAATGCGGATTGGTGTAATGTACATGTGGCAGAATTTCAATGAAATTAGACACATGCAGGTTTTCTCACGTTTCCTGTATTGTAGACACAAATTAAGCACATATCTATAGTGGTGCTTGCCTGGGTTGCAACCCGAAATCATCGGTTAAGATGCACGTGTTCTAACCACTGGGCCATCTCGGCTCAGCAAACCATACAAAACATAAATTAGAAAATAAAACCTAAGTCTCGTTTGGCAGATTTTCGAGTGAGATCTTACGTAAAGCCAAAGATCGGTGCTTCCAAAAAAACCCAAAACAGTTATATAATTAGGATCAACAGACATATAAAACCTCATATAATAAAAACCTCCTTCGTCATTTTAATCGGTTAAAAAAGTAAATTTGAATAAAGAATATTGAAATTATTCTATTTTGTTACTGAAAAAACCTATAGTTATAGTATGGACTATATATATTTAAGACGATATATAAGAATTGTATACATAAATACTAGTCAGCTATACATAATGATGCTACGTCAAAGTCTACGGACTTTTCGACGTAGCAAATTGACGACTTAACAAATGACTCGCCGACTTTTCTACCTATACGAAATAGTCTTTAGCAATTTAAAAAAAAAGTTTTTGTTCATTTACTCAATGTTAGTTAAACTATGATGTCAACTATTACTAATTTATAAAAGATATATGAAATAAATTTATCAATTTCAATTATGTTGCCGAACGTCATACTTTACTTTAAAATATGATTAAACTAAACTTGGTGGTAGGGCTTTGTGCAAGCCCGGCAGGGTAGGTACCACCTACTCTTTTTTTTATGGAATAGGTTGGTGGACGTGCATATGAGCCACCTGATGGTAAGTGGTCATCATCACCCATAGACAATGACGCTGTAAGATATATTAACTATTCCTTATATCGTCAATGCGCCACCAACCTTGGGAACTAAGATGTTATGTCCATTGTGCCTGTAGTTACACTGGCTCACTCACCCTTCAAACCGGAACACAACAATACTGCGTATTGTTGTTTAGCGGTAGAATATCTGGGTCAACTGATAGTAAATGTCCACTGTCGTCCACAACGGCTTTATAAAAATATTAATCATTTCTTACATCAGCAATGCACTTGTGAACTAAGATGTTTCATCTCTTGCGCTTGTTACACTGCCTTCGAAATAGACCACAACAATGAACACTGCTGTTTGACGGTAGAATACCTGAGGAGTGGGTCGATAACCCCGACGGCTTTACACACAGCCCTACCACGGAATTTAATTTCCTTGCCCAGTTTTGAATCCACAATAAACAATTGCGATACACACGGTTTTACTTTGGTGGACTCTAAAGTCTATATAATCTTTTCCTTTATACCTTTCGATAAATAATATAACTTCCTAAATAGTTACGAGTTTAATTCAGTCATATAAAAGTATATAATTTAAGTAAAACATATTTGGCCGCGTTGAGAGTAAATTACAAGGTCACGGCGAAAACGTTCGTCACTTCCATCTCGCAAAAAAGATGGAAGATATGTGTTTATATAAGATAGAAAGAGATGATGATAATGATGTTCTTGACCGATTTCGGCTACAGACATTTTTAATGGAGACTAGCTGGTGGTTAGTGTTTGCGTCAATACAAGTATACTCTATCCGATTCATTTTTATAGCGATGGAACGGATATAGAACAGTAAGTGACAAAGACCTCTTTCTCAACGAACTGTCAATTTTGGTGAATTTTTTTTTTTTTTTTGTAACTCAAGACCTTAGTTTTTACAGCCTTATTAGGAAGCCCATATAATGTCAGTGAATTTCAATTATTTATTAATCAATTAAATATTGTATTGTATATATTAATACCAATGTTTTGGAAAATAGACTGGTCTGGGGATAAAAAAATACTATTGCTATTGCACTGTGTGTACTGTTTTATGCCTATATCGTTCATTTTTTATTTTTTATTAAAACATATATAAAACCTTTTTAAAAAAGTATACTCATATTTTTCGATTAATTTCGCGAGTGTGATATCATACCTACTTGTGATTGAAAAAGTTGATTCGAAATTCAAAAAAATTGAACAGAATTTTAGAGTAAGCTAGCCTCTGATAACTTCAGTCGGTGACGACAGGTGCAACTTTGTTGAAACAAAGAATATGTGTAATATGATGCAAAATATATTAAATAGTAAATAAATAAATATGAGACAATATCACATACATTACTCTACTTTTTAGATTACTCTGATCCCGATGTAAGTAGCTAAAGCACTTGTGTTATGGAAAATCAGAAGTAACGACGGTACCACAAACACCCAGACCCAAGACAACATAGAAAACTAATAATAATTTATTATTTATATTATACGAATATATACGTATAATATAAATAAGATCAGAAAAATAAGATTCGATATTCGAGATTCGATATTTAAAAATTCGAATGGAGACGCTATTTAAAAAAGACAATCGAAATTTAGAATGCTTTTGTAGTGTTACTTATATTGTCACATTTGTTGTAAAATTTTAGCATCAAAATTAAAAAAAAAATTTCATGGCGTGCCTAAATAGATACTTTGAAAAGTATTAACCATAAGATTCACATTAAAGCAATGATGTTAATTTGAATCGTTAAACGTTTAAATATGATTCGTGTTTACTTTCAGTTATCAACAAAATGGCGGACTGCCAAGATCTATCTCGTTACATGATTACACTCATTCATAGTTCCGGTTCTAAATTATAAATATTTAATTTGTTATTCATGACAGTATAATTAAAATCAATTAATATTATTTTTAATGCGAATTATGATGATTTACGATTTTATACAGATGTTAGATTAAATACAGTTACTGAGTTTTATAATTCTTAAGACTTTGCTTTGCGATGGTTTAGTAATTTTATAGCGTTTAAAAATCTAGTGCTCGACGCTGAAGGAAAACATCACGGGGAAATCTAAATATATTGGATGATGTAGATACTTGTGTGGATGCACAGCACACATATAGACAGGGTAGAGTGTTGAGAAAAAATATCCAATATACACCAATACACCAACGAAGACGTCTCTATTCTTACCATAGCAAGAAAAAAGCAAAATGACGCGATACCATTGGTCGAGAGCATGATTAGTCTATGGTATTCACAATGGATTTGCGAAAAAATTGTGTTTTGAACGTGGATGAAACTGTCGTCGGAATTTTGGAAGTAAAATTAAAGTGAAAATAAGTAGTTAAGTGTAATACTTTTGTAATATAAATAAAGATATATAATCGTACATTTTTAGTAGTGCACAATATACATAGTTACAAATCGACATAAATACGTAAATTTAAGGTTTGTTTAATTTTTTTCTTACTTAAAAAAAGCCTATAGATGTTTTTGCACCATAAGATATTCTAACACCAAAACAGAAATATTGGGTATATAATATGTTCAGTTCATAATATAATATGTTCAGAATTGTAGAGTAAGATAATGTACCCATGAAAACCGGTAGTACCGGCACTACACGACCACGGAGGTCGTATAACTCCTTCCAAAAAAATAACAATTAAATAGATCTGCATCTTATGGGATGTTATGTAATTTATCCAATACCTAATATTAATTTCTACATGGAATTTAAATTATATATGTATAAACATTTGACCTAATTGTTTATCATACATATTTACGTAGTAATTTAAATTATAAATAATTATTTTTAATTCACATTATATTTTAACCGTGAAAGTCAAAGGAAACGTGCTAAAGGTCTTAATGTCGAGAATTCAAAGAAACCACCCACCCGTTCGCAGTGAGGCGGAATGGCGAATCATCTCATTAGTGGATTTGCCTTGATTTAATTAGATTTGTAATTGCGTAGCTAAATATGTCTTATTTTTAGGTTGTTTTGTTCATTTATTTTGTAAACGTTAATCGTACAAATATTATAAATGGGAATTAAGGTGAGTCAGTTATTCGATTTCGAAAGGCTGGACAGATTTTGGTAAAATTCAAATGAGAGGTTTTTGTTTTTTTTTATATATATATACGTACTTATATAAATAAACCAACTACTAAGATGCTATGTTTTGGTGCCTATACGCTCACACACACCCTTCAAACCAACAAAAATACTAGGTATTGCTGTATTTGATAGAAAGTGCGATAAGAGGGGGATATATACACGGACTTGTAGGATCGTCTACCAACAACAACAACAACAACAACAGCAGCTTTTAAATTTCCCACTGCTGCGATAAAGCTTTATCTCCCTTTGAGGAGAAGGTTTGGTACATATTTTACCACGCTGTTCCAATGCGCGTTGGTGGAATGCACACGTGGCAGAATTTCTATGATATTTGACACTTGTAGGTTTCCTCGCAATGTTTTCCGTCACCGCCGAGCACAAGACACCAAATTAAGCACATGAATTCAGTGGTGCTTGCCTGGGTTTGAACCTGCAATCATCGGTTAAGATGGACGACCACCGAAGGAAAAACTAAATCACATAGAAGCCGTATTCAATGAAATTTTCTTTCCTTTTCCCTGGTATCTAGGTCATTACACTGCTTCCTTGATATGCAACGTCGGGAAGTATAATATACGTTTGAATGCTAATATTAAATCTATACATACATATGTTGACTTAAAGCTTTGTATAAGGAATTCAATTTATCAAATATATGCAATTCATGTTTCCTAAGAACCTTCTATTCCCCAACAAAAGCAGATATTATACGATGTAATACCATAGAGCACAGAATGTAATAGAAGTGGCTTAAGTCGCGTAGGTATTGTAACGCAACAGGTTTTTGTTTATAGTGAAATTCTTTGGAAGACTATTATTTTAGTTGTATTAATTTATTATAAGTGTTATCTTTTATTTTATTTTCGTTAGGTTTATTTTTAATAATTAATATAAGATGATATGTAAAAAGGAGATTATGTTGTATAACTGTTGGCTGTTTATAAATAAGTTGTCAATGTTTCAATAAACAATATAGAAAATTGATTTGACATAAAAATGTTACTTCACTTTTATTGGCGACAATAAATTGATATGATTCTGAATTTACACTCGTTTATTTTAATTCAAAGTCTGATTCAGATGGGATCAATAATATTTAATACTAAACAAAAATCTATCAAACATAGTTTCTATAGTTGTACAGTCAGAGCAGAGTCAGTTTTCAAATTTATTCCTATATCGAGAAACTAAACATCAAATCATTGCGATGCAATATGCCATTGTCGATCGGTAAAGCAGATTGTCGCTCGTACTGTGGACACGAAAATAGATCTTAAGATGACGAACCTTTTCTTACTCTGTCTGTACATATAAGGTTCCCAAATAAGTCTATATGTGTGCGTATATCTCTTCCAAATTACACTGTTCAGAGGAACGGAAACGTTCACATCTATTATATGGAATGTAATGACTCGTGTATTTCATATTTCAGCTGATTATTATACTTCCAATTTGGGGAGGCCAACACATCTATATGTTTTTGAGATACTACTTGTATATATTATTAGACATATTAATATCGTTGCTACATGAAATAATATTCTTATTGTATGTTTAATGTGCTAATGGGATGGTTCTTCCTTTTTTTTTGTTGTTTCATTGAATATTACGTGTTTTATTGCTATCTTTTCAATATTGAATGCTTGGCTATACTAATATTATAAGAAAGTCTGTGTCTATCTCTCTTTGTTGCTTTTTACCGCAAATTACTGAATTTGTTGAAATTTCATATGAATTCCAATAAAGTAGGGTATGGCCATTTCGATATTAACAAATTTTTTTTATTTTCTTATAATATGTATGGTATACATACATATAATGAATCATGTATTTAATAATAATTTAATATAAAAATGCATTTAAAAAAACGGTTAATTTAATATTACAAACAGACACTCCAATTTTATTTTATGTGTAGTGATCGAAAAAATAAGTGCTTACTATTTTCCATCAACCTCACAATCCGATGGGATCAATGCAACTCAACAGAGTAAAGTACAGGCACAGGACCAATGGAACTATTTACTTTTCGGAATAAACCATAAAGTCTGCCAAGTTCCAAATTCCAAGCTGTCAACATATTATTTCCCAGCATAAAATCTAACTTTAACTGTCTAATCTATGAAACGGTAAAATAAAAATGCCGTTTTTTTTCGCTTGCGTTAGCTTTGGTTGACACACGTGTTAGTGAGATATCTGTGTTATTAAAATCATTTTGTGTTGTTCTTTCAATAATTTTTTAGTGCAAATAGTTAATTTATATGGTTTCTGGGTTTTACTAACATTATTCGGTTTCGGTAAGTGTTAATTTTCTTTTATAGTTAACATATATTAGTTAGTAAGTTAAAGTAAGTAGTTTAAAAATGGATGTCGACCCTCCTCCTGAACCTCCCGATCCTGGGGGTTTGGAAACTGTTATTGACGGTTCGAAATCTTCCGCTCGGAAACGTTCTGGGGATAAAACCTCCGTTTCACCCGATTCCTCCTCTAAGAAGACAGTCACCCATCCCACTACCGCAAATCCTTCCATCCAGACTGTATATGTCAATCCCGCCTTTACTGATGGCCCTAAAAGTTACGCTAATGACGATAAGGGCCCATTCATAGTTCATGTCTCACGTGAAGTTGCTGACCCAGCTGCAGGAAACTCAATTCGTGCAATAAAATTCGGTCAATTCTTGCATAAACATAAAATTGGCTCCATTGTTAATGATGGGGTAAAAAATGTTGGCCGGAACAGAATAGAGGTACAATTTTCTTCAGCTCAAGCAGCGAATAACTTTTTAAATAACCCTATCTTGGAACTTTGTAAGTACAAAGCAACATTACCAACTTACAATGTTACCAGAATGGGTCTTGTGAAGGGTGTACCAGTTGATTGGTCTATGGAGGACCTTCTAGAGTCTGTCGAGCTTCCTCATGGTTGTGGTGAAATTATGAAACTGAGACGATTGAATCGAAAAAATGTCAATGAAGGAGTTGTGACCTGGATCCCAACTCAGTCTGTAGTTATAACTTTTAAGGGCCAAATCCTGCCTAATAAAATTTATTCCTATCATACCTCTCTCCCGGTTGAAACCTACAATCTTCCTACCATCATTTGCTTGAACTGTTGTCGTTATGGCCACATCAAGACACAGTGTAGATCCACACCCAGATGTTTTAAATGCTCAAAATCTCATACAGGTGACTTGTGTGAGGTTAATAAGGAAAACTCTACATGCCTTCACTGTTCTGGTAAACACTTTGCCACTGATAAAGATTGTCCAGAGTACTCACGGCAGCAATCAATAAAAATTGTTATGTCGCAGGATAACATCTCTTACATGGAGGCAGCCTCTCGCTTCCCAAACGTCCGCAGATCCTACGCTGAGATTGCAAAAGAAATGTTCTCCTCTCCTGTGTACACTCCGCCAAGCCCTAGTTGTCCCTCTAGCCTTCAGTCTAAATCCACCCCTCCTCTTAATAGATCATATAAACAGACCGTCTTCCGTTCTCCTCCCCCTAGAGTTCCTCTAGGAAAGGGTTATGATAAACATGCCCACCAAGCTATAGTTGGTAATTGCCCCTCCTCGTCTCCAAATGGTTGTGCTCTGAATGTTGGTAACCCCTCCCCTCCTAATAACAATCCCAACTTACTAGAATTACTAATTAAAACTCTCCTAAGCATCCTAAGTACATGTAATGAAATTCCTCTACCGTCCAACGTTGCCAATGATTTAACTCAACTCTTTAATATATTTAAAAATGGCCCCAATCAGATTCCTTCAATGGAACTGTAAGAGTGTCCGTCATAAGAAACCTGACCTCCTCTCTCTTATTAATTCTCATAAACCTGTCATTGTTGCCCTCTCTGAGACATGGTTGATCCCCGGTTCCCGTTTTCGGATTCCGGGTTTTTCCTGTTTTAGGGATGACAGAAATGACGGGTATGCAGGTTGTGCCATCCTGATCAGGCACTCTGTCCCCTTTTCCCAAATTCCTCTTCCTCCTTTTAGCCAGCATATCAATGCCGTGGCTATAAAGGCCTTCAATATTTCTTTTTTATCACTTTACATTCCTCATCCTAATCCTTCTCTTGCTCCTGAATTACTCTCCATTTTCTCTTCCCTTCCTTGCCCCATTCTTGTTATGGGAGATTTTAACTCCCACCATACATTATGGGGCTCCTATTACTGTGATGGATTTGCTCCCTTGTTGGTGGACATTGCTGAGGATGTAAATTTATGCATTCTTAACGATGGCTCGCCGACTCGTAGAGTTTACCCAAATCAGAATCCTCGTTCCGCTGTTGATCTAACCCTATCATCTCCCTCCCTATCCTCACAAATCTCTTGGAATATCCTCCCATCATCATTTGGAAGTGACCATTTCCCTATCCTTCTTTCACTTAATAACAGATCCTTCACACTCATCAAATCATGCCCACTCTTAAAATATAGACTCAACAACGCTAATTGGTTAGCATTCGCTAACTCGGTTGATGCCATGTTGGACTTTCTTCCTGATTTTGTGAATGATGAGAATGTCGTTGCCTGCTACGAACTTTTTCTTAATGCGATCAAGTCCTCTGCTGATGCTCATTTTCCTATAAAAAATACAAATAAGAAGACTTTGCTTTCCCCTCCTTGGTGGGATGAGGAATGTAAAGTCATGGTCCAACAGAGATCTGAAGCCGAAGAGTCATACACAGTCTCTATGACTCCGCAAAATTTCATCAAATATCAGCGTATTGATGCCAAAATTAAAAGACTGTTTTCAAAAAAGAAAAAGCAGGGTTGGACCAACTTCTGTGAATCCCTCAGTCCTCGGTCTCCACCTCAAACAGTTTGGACAAATCTTAAGAAATTTCGTCGTTCCCTCAACTCAGAAAATCCAAATGCCAATAATCCCTCCATATGGCTTAATGATTTTGCTGCTAAGCTTGCACCCCCCTTTGTCCCAGACAAAGATAGCTTTTTAATGCTGCAACCAACATCCGCATTAGATGATATGGATAGCCCCTTTACTCTCGCAGAACTCCATACAGCCCTAAAGGGACTTAAGGACTCGTCACCAGGGGAAGATGGCGTGCCCTACTCTTTCATAATTAACCTTAGTGATAAAGCTAAATGCGTCTATTTGAATTTAATTAATGCTTTTTTCTCAGCAGGAATCGTCCCGGAATCTTGGAAGTCCCAAATTATTATCCCCATCCTCAAACCAGGAAAATGCCCTTTGGACCCAAGTTCTTATAGACCCATTGCTTTATCATCTACATTAGTAAAAGTAACTGAACATCTCCTGAAAAACCGCTTGGAATGGATAATGGAAAGCAGGAATATTCTCTCGCCCTCTCAATTTGGCTTTCGAAAGGGTTTGAGCACTCTTGATAGTCTCAGCATTCTTACGACAGACATTCGAATAGCCTTTTCTAACGGAGAGTACCTTGTGGGTGTTTTTCTAGATATTACTTCTGCATATGATAATGTTCTTCTTCCGGTACTCAGGCAAAAACTGCAACAGCTGAGTATCCCTCCGAGGATGACTCATTTCATATGTAATCTGCTTTTTTGCAGATCAATTTCTGTTAAATACCAAAATTGTATTCTGCCCCCCCGATTAGTCTGGAAAGGTCTCCCGCAAGGCTCAGTCCTCAGCCCTCTGCTTTATAGCATTTATACTCACGATCTCGAGCTGTCTGTTAATAACTTTTGTAACATTCTTCAATATGCTGATGACATTGTATTATATCTTAGATCTCCTTCAGTCCAAAACTTAACATTGCAATTAAACTCTGCTTTGCATTATCTTGACCTATGGCTCTCTGACCATGGCTTATCTTTATCAGTAGATAAGACTCAGGCAGTTGCTTTTACACGAAAAAGGTTAATCCCCGTCTTTGATCTGTTTTGTGGGGATCAGCGTATCAACTTTGTCAATAAGGCGAAATTCTTAGGCATCATACTCGATAACAAGCTGAACGGAATTTGTCACTCTGAGCATATTATCAAAAAGTGTGAAAAAGGCATTAACGTCCTCAGAGCAGTCTCAGGTGTCTGGTGGGGAGCTCACCCCTATTCTCTCAAACTACTGTACAATGCAATAGTTCGTAGTCATTTGGACTATGGACTATTTGTTTTAGACCCATTTAATAAATCTGCATCCGATAAACTCAATAAAATCCAACATAAATGCCTTAGAATAATTATAGGAGCTATGAAGTCTTCTCCTACTAACGCCCTGCAAGTTGAATGTGTTGATCCTCCACTTCAACTGAGAAGACAATTTTTATGCGACCGCTTTGTGGTAAAATCATTACAGCTGTCCTCTCACCCTCTCTGGTCCCGTTTAAACATACTGTCCCAACTATGCGATCGCCCTAATAGTAAATCCTTGCTATTAGACAGTTTTTTAAAATTTACAAAACTCCCTCATCCTATATTAAGATTCAATCTTAATCCTCTTTTTTCCACTCCATTTAGAGCTCTTGTCTATAATCCTCCAATTGTCACAGACCTTGGTCTAATCAAAGGAGCCCCTGATACAAATGTTAAGTTTCAAAGAATTTTTCATCAAAACTGGTCAAACCACCTCCAGATATTTACTGATTCCTCTAAAATATCCCCTGATAGCTGTGTCGGTTCAGCCTGTTGGATACCTAAATTCAAAATTATCCTCCAATTTAAATCCCCTCCTGAAACATCAATTTTTTCTGGTGAAGCGATTGCTATTCTGGAAGCAATCCTATTTGCCCATTCACATGACTTAAGACAGACTGTAATTCTGACAGACTCTTTGAGCTGCCTGCTCGCAATTAGGGAAAATCCGTTTCGTAGCAGGCGAAGATTTTTTATCATTCTTAAGATCAGGGAAGTTTTGCTTGCCTGCCATCAAAAAGGGTTGGAAATATTACTAGTCTGGATTCCAAGCCACTCTGGTATAACAGGCAATGACACTGCAGACTCGTTCGCTAGATCTGCTATATCATCTGGTCTAACTAAGCATTTTAATAATTCTACTCAGGACTTGTGTGCTCTAGCGAAAACTCACCTTGATAAATCCTGGAACTCTCTTTGGAAAGCATCATCAAAATCGAAGGGTAAATTTTATGCTTCTCTCCAACCAGACATTCCAAGGCGACCTTGGTTTTCTCTTCACAGGCAAGCTAATCGTTGGGTCACCACAACTATCTCTCGTATTCGCCTTGGTCATGCATGTACTCCCATACATCTGCGTAAAATTAAAGTTAGAGATCACTCTTTGTGTGAATGTGGTCTAGACGAAGGTTCCTTATCCCATATATTGTTCTCCTGCCCCAATCTCATTCATCCTATATATGACGTTCTCCCTCCTAAAGTCCCTCGCCCTATTAACGTTGAATGTTTGTTAATGTTTGTGTTTAGTCCATTTTGTAAATTTCTATGTAAATATATTGAACGTAATAAGATTAAGTTGTAAATTATTTTGTGATTGTTGTTATGCATTTTAATAGTAGTTGCCTTATTTTATTTACTTTTTATGTAATTATTATTGTTGTGTTGTTTTAGGTTATGGGTCTCCAATTCGTCTAGTGCTATTATGCCTTCAAAATTAATTTGAGCATGTAATCTCGACCGAACCGATCAATCTCCATCGTGTCTTCTCCATCGCACGTGACATTGGCGAAATAATCTGTGCCTCTTTGGCACAAATAAAAGCCACAAAAAAAAAAAAAATAAATAAAAATGCCTGCATTCTTTATTTTTCGAAACATGAGATTATAAAGACTTCTTAGTCCCAGAATCAAGGTAGTTACTTAAAATCTCCAGGCAAAAACCTTACACACTTTCATTAATCTAATATATGATTTGAATCCAGGTCCTCAGTCTTACAAGCTACACTATCAAAGATTCAGTCAGACTAAAGCCCACCTACATTTGAAATCCATGAGTAATATCCATTAATATCTTTCTTATTATGATCGAACAAATGTTTAATTTATACAATGCAATAGATAATTTAAAATCACACGTACATTTTATATATCATCACTTTATGTAATGTATTGTTATAAGGCACACATAAATGAAGCTTCGTATATTTGAAATACTGGGAATACTATTATTGAAGGATTGTGTATGTGTGAGTATTTTGTTTGATACTGACAACTGACTGACTGGAAAAAGCAACAGTCTGTAAATTTCCCACTGCTGGGCTAAGGCCTCCTCTCCCACGAAGGGGAGGGTTTGGAACATATTCCACCACGCTGTTCCAATTCGAGTTGGAATGCACATGTGGCAGAATTTCGATGAACTTATACTCACGATGTTTTCCTTTACAGCCGAGCACGAGATGAATTATAAACATAATTCCCACCACTGGGCCATCTGAGCTCTCCTTATTTAATTAATTTGCGAAGACCCAATATCGTAACTAATCAGGTTAATCCAAGGCGATGATTGCGACTTTTTCCTTATTTTAAACTTATCCCCAACAAATAATAGATCATATATAGACATAGACACATATGTTTTATGAAAAGTAAGGTTTAGTTTTTCTTTTAACGAGCAAAGGCTGGGTTCCATATAGTGTTAATATTATAATACCTACCCTCCGTACCAATCTTACAATCTTAAAAGAAATCCCGAAATATTGACTACGCATCTTTTATGGGAGGGTATTATAATTCAGCTTGTGTTCATCTACAGTCCCTTCTTAACGATCTCTTAATGCATACTTAATATCGGTCTCCCACAATATCTTGACATTTTATTATTAAGAGCTTATATCGATCGAGCGAAACATGAGAATACCATAACATTTTTGGGATTAAAGGAATAAGTTAGTTATGTTTACAACATATCACATCATCCTGTAAATTTTACCACTGCTGAGCTAAGGCCTCCTCTCACTTGGAGGACAACATTTGGAGCATATTCCATGACGCTGCTCCAATGCGGGTTAGGGGATACCCATTTTGAATTTCGTTGCAATTTATCACATGCTTTTCTCACGATGTTTTCCTTCACTGAGCACGAGATGAATTATAAACATAAATTAAGCACATGACAATTTAGTAGTACTTGCCTGGGTTAGAACTCTCAATCATCGGTTCAGACGCATGCCTTCTAACTACATGACAATTTTATCTCTTACTCATAAGTGAAGAATCACTTGTGATTGACCAAACCAATTTGGAACTGCTCACTTGTCAAATATTCTACCTCTAAACAGCTTGCTTGGTATTGTTGTGTTTTGATTTGAAAAGTGATTGAGCCAATGTAATTAGAGGTACAAGACACATAACACCCAAGTGCCAAATGTTGGTGGCGTATTGGTGATACGTGATTGTTAATATTTGTAGTTTGTAAATGTTGTAAAAGAGTAACTACTGAGTTTCCTGTCGGTTCTTCTCGGTAGAATCTAATTTCCAAACCGGTGGTAGCTTCACTTAATTGTAAAATGACGACTCAAAAGTGCTTGTAAAAGCCTACATGAATAAAGTTGGTTTTGATTTTGATTTCTTACCACGCGAATTTCAATGGGTAAACGTTTCATATGGGATAGGTATATATGTCTATACTAATATTACAAATTAGGTTAGTATGTAGGTAGAGAACAATCTCTGGAACTAATGATCTGAATCTATAACATACTTCATTGGTAGCTTTATTATTCCTGAGCAGTGTAGCGTGGTATAAATCATATTTATATCGTACATTTTTCATATTAGGTACTGCCATTGTAATCGGTCATTATTATAATAAAGTGAGACAGCGTGGTGGTGACAGTACACGGCTTGTTGGGGAGATGCTTGAACGGTCTCTAGAGGCCACCTCAACAACGCCACAGACATCAAGATATATGAGAACAAGATAGTAAGCGATTAATTCACGAAACTATTTTCAAAAGAGATCAAGTATCAAAACTATACTGTAAAATAAATTAATTAAAAAAAACTGACATTCGAATTGTTCTTTTTCAAAAAAAAAAAAAATATCTCTTAAAGGTTATCGAACTATATATCATACGACACGCTTTGAACAGCTTCACACCCAAAACCTTATTCGTCACCATTGCGTGTTATTAAACGACATCGTAAAAAAAAACAGTAAATTCTATACTAAAAGTTTGATCTAGTTTATGTTGGAAATAAAAAGTCATTCAATACCAATGAAGAAAATGTTCTCAAGGCAAATGTATATTCGAGCCACCAGTTTAACTTGAACCGTTTTAAATATGCACTCGTAACCGTTAAAATGTCAGTCTGGAGATAAATCGTGATAGGTTGAGCTCTGAATCTGTCTTAATAAGAAAATAAGCGGCTAAAGGCAAACCGTTGGAAGAGTTATGCTTTCCACCCACTCACCATACGTTCGAACTACTGGGGCTACTGGGGGCACAGGCCTGTTTTGGTATATTAACATTTTTGATCTTTATTTAGCCAATCGTAGTCTAGATCAATGGCCAGTGGACGGAAACTTCCTGGAAAAGCGAGACTGATATTAATCGAGATACAAAAGTTCCCGTTTCTTCATCTTCTCCATTAATTTCTGTCCCCAAATTTCTTCAGGATAATGGTCTATCTGTCTGCATTTGCCAATCTAGTTTTTGCTTAGTTTTCACTCCCATTATTTCTTCGAGATACTTCTTGGAAATAGGCTGAATGGGCTGTATTAATAACAGTCTCTTTTTCGCCAATTGGCTAATAACCTTGCCATCACTAGCGTCACGGCAAAAAAGCAGAACATACTAATTGATCCGATATTTGCCAGTCCACTGCCAGTGAAGACATTGTTAATTCTAATCCAATTAACGCGTCGACATATAAAACGTACGAACCATTTCGGGTAACATTAAAACCCATTAATCAAGATTAAAGATGTTGATGAATACGTCCATTTACGTAATACGCTTTTGAATTTTTTCCTTTACACTTTGAGATTTTTCATTCGCGATATAACTTAATAAATTATTTAATAAAATATATTTATTATTTCCGCCGCACTACTGTTAAGTAATAGCGGTATTTTTATTCGGCCCGCATTGCAGGCGAGGAAAATCGATGTCACTTGAATAACGTCGAAATGCATATGCAAAAGATTGAATCCGAAACACGGCTATATTTCTCATAAATTAGAGTTTAAATCAAAATCACGGAATCGACGAAGTGTTATAGAAAGTTGTTTTAAATTTCAGGCAAAAATGTATTAACATTTCGACAATATTTGACAAAACTATTTACTAGTTTTTCTGTCCTAATTTGATGATGATTTATTACTGATTAATTTCGACCTGATCCTTAAAAGAGAACAGACACCTTCACTGTGGACACAGGTTAACAAACAAAAATGGAATTCGTATTCCGTTGAGACGAAAAATCCGTCACGAAAAGACTTCAGGTAAAGGATTAAGGGCTTTAATACTTTCTGAGACAAAAGTGGTGAAACGCTCCAAACTCCGAGCAACTAAAAATGTCTTAACAAAAAACCCAATATTGTTATTGCGTTTCAAAGACCGTTTGGAATTTTTCAATAGAAGTATCCTCAAAAGTCGATATGGTTTATTTACGTAAAGACTCAGCTGATTTTAATAAGGTACTTGACATCAATATTCACGATTAGCATTGTCAAGTAATTTGCATGTATAATGAAGCACAGAAATGTCAGGCACCCAGAATTGCCCTAATCTTGCGAGATACTATCTTGTCTTCTGATCTCTGATAGGGACTTGGGATCTTATGATAGACAGAAATAATACCGATAGTCTAATTAAAACTGGTGTAGTCGTTCTTAAGAACCCAGATACTGAATTTTTAGTGTTTAATTTGTGTTTGTAATTCATCTCAAGCTCGGTGGTGAAGAAGAACATCGTAAGGAAACCTGAATGTGCCTAATTTAAACGAAATTCTACCACATGTGAGTTCGAATATGTGGTGAAAAAAGGTCTTAACGTCTCCACGTTAATGGGAGAGGATGCCTTAGCCCAGCTGTGGGAAATTTACAGACTGTTACTGTTCTATTATAAACCAGTTTATAAGATACTTCAAAGATATCATCAGACTCCAAGACCACACATATGAAGGGATTTGATTACTTTTATTATTAAAGGTAGAACGAAAAAACCATTAAAGCTACAGAAAAAAAGTTTTTTAGAAAAACCTTTTTTAGTTTTGGTTATTTTGTAAAAATATATTTTAAATTTTACTGGATACATTGGTACGGTCACTTCACAGTTAGAGTGCTCAGAATTTATTGCCAAACATTTCTATTAAATATAAAATATTTTAAATCCGACTTACATTTTACGCTTTTATTTAAATTCACCTGTTTGTGAGTGTGGATCAAATATACCAAGCTCAATTATAGACTAGGTAATCTTTACCGATTAAGGTGAAATTTCGCACAAATGTAATGAACATTAAAAGACTAATTGATGATTGATTTAATTTCTGTTTATAATTCATCTCATGCTCGGTGGTGAAGGAAAATATCGTGAGGAAACCTGCCTGTGTCAAATTTCATAAAAATTCTGACACATGTGTATTCAACCAACCCGCATTGGAACAGTGGGCTGGAATATGTTCCAAACCTTCTCTTGTAAAAGACCTCAAAGGGCGAGGAGGCCATAGCCCAGTAGTGGAAAATTTAAAGGCTGTTGTTATTCATGTGCTGATGATACTAATGCTATTAAATTCACATTGAATATAATGTAATAAACCTGCACTGCACGATTTTATCCGTCTTATACATACTGCTGTTGGCTGTAATGTGATGTTAAATAACTTCCTCAAGAATTGGACTGTCAAATGCAAAAATATATTTAACTAGTTCAAGAGATTAGTTTCCAAATCAAAAATGAAAGAGATCGTTTCGATTAAACCTGGTGATACAGAAATTTTATTTTGAACCTTAACCACCTACAAATAAGATAAAATATAGCTCAATTTAAATATATTATTAAGGTTTCCATCTTAGCAGCAAACTCACTTTGCTCATGGTACTTTTTTATTTTTACTCTTTATATTGATTGTCTCGCTGGTCTTGTGGCTGGGTAAATGGGCGAAATGATGAAAAGGATATTGGGTTTGTCTATTAAATAATTTCCAGTAAGAGCCTGAAGGCCTGAAGCCTGGACATATGGAAGTGTTACATTTTCAGGGAGCCGAGAAGTAAAAATGTGGTATTTTTTCTTCAGACTCAATGCAAGATAAAAAGAGGTTTATTTCAAATAGGTTATATATATAAATTTTTTAATTTTATTATTTTTAATTTACGCATGATATGCTTTTGACGAAATAATAATTATTACATTTTGCTTTCTATATGCTCTTACGTAGTACCAATTGATGTCTTTTCACTTTACGTTTCTTTTATTATATCAACTAAATCTAGGTAACTGGGACGTGCAAAAATGACACGCCCATCTCTATATTGACTGACCTCTTAAAAATAGAAATTATAACGCTATAGATACAAGGCTTACCAGCGTCATAGAAATACTAAGGTTACTATAAACGCACATTGTCGATTTTAACCTATTATAATTTAGCAGCGGTTGATAATTTTGATCCTGATTTTTATTAAGGCATTTTTTTGTCATAAGTTATATGATATAACATTGTAAGGTAGATGGGTAAGGAGGCTGATAATAGCTGTTCCATAGACATTGGCGCCATAAGGAAAGACATACATCCCCAATTCATCACCAATCTTTGGTTTGTCTGTAACATTGGCTTACTCATCCTTTAAACTGGAACACAGCAATACCAATTATCGCTACTTGGTGAGAGAATATATGCTAACCACTATGTGACCTAAAGTCATAAAACTAATTTAAACCCTGAAAAGAAAACAGAAACATCAAGATTGCAAACATATTCCATAATGCTAATCCATTACTGTGTCTCAGATACACGAAATTATAACGGAGCTCTTCCCACACATGATTACCCAATCATATTTCACGATGTTTTAAAATAAAGGCAAAAGCACATTGATGACGTGTTATATCCGCCGATCAAATTATTGATTAGAAGTGACAGGAAAATGTACAATGTGCGTTCGGATTTATATTAAGAATAACTCAAGAGGCGTTGATGATATAAATGAATGTATTAAATTCGTTCCGATTTAAAAGCATTGGAATTATCGCGTGGTTTTTTATAAATGTTTGTGTTATAACCATTATTCCATACTATTGAATCTATTAAAAATATCGGGCTGAGATTCATTTATAAATCGCAGTATCATCACTATCAGGACATATTATGAAACAAAGTCTTTTTACCTCGTCTGTCTGTCTGCATGTTCGCGATAAATACTGAACGGTTTTTATGCGGTTCTTCGCACAAGTGCAAGACTGATACTAAATATAATACATTACTTGTTTATTTACGACATCACATTAGATACTTCTAAATTTATCAGTGTTTCTTTACTATATTGTCTATGTATTATATACAGAAACCTTTAATCAGAAGCGTTTGAATTTAACAAAAAAAAAATATATATATTATTGCAGCCTAAGTTACTCCTCATTATATCATTTATCTTTCAGCCCGTTAAAAACGGTCCAGTCATTCCAGAGATTAGCTGGAACAAACAGACGAACAAAAATTATAAAAAATATTATTTTGGTGTATAAACCGCGTGTACATACAAATGCATTGAGTAAAAACGGCCTGTTTTAATATTACAAAAGAATATTAGTATAAATTAAATGCGTCTTATTAAATTATTACTTTTGTTGCCAGTGCTATGAATAAATAAAATATTACGTTTATTTAAAAGCTGGCCGCGGTTTTAAACGATTTTGATTCGCCCACGTCTAAAGAATTCGTCTATCAAATACAAAAATAATCATACGTCGTGGTATGAAAAAAATATCAGTGAATTTTATTGATGCGGGCGCAGGTTGACATTAATATAATATAGTGAAGTTGCTCCCCAAACTGTCAATTAAACGTCACTCGAAGTAGACAACTTCACACCTTAACAAAGTGTCTTTTTTAAATTGTGAATGTTTAAATAGGTCTGTGAGTGTTATAGTAGTGCTTAAAGAAGATCTAGATTACATAATAATATTATATAGAATACTATCGGCCAGTTTTATTTATATATTTAATATATTTAGTTTTTATTTATACTTTTTTGTTGTTGCTTCTTGTGACATGATTAAAAATTGACGTTCGATTTATTAAAAATTACGATGGATTATGATGCGGTTTTATTAATAGAGTGATTCGAAAGAGAGGGCAGGGAAGTGTTTGTATATAATACATGTACAATATAGTAAAGAAACACTGATCATTTCGTAAATAAACAAATTCCATAGTATATTTAGTATCAGCTTTACAACCGTGTAATGCCGGGGCGGGTCGCTAGTATTCCCTATATGACGTGTATAAGTATATTTAAAAATACATAGAGTAGTGAAATTCTGCATCAAAATTGCATTAAACTCTCAAAGTTTCAACAAAGCTCAAACCTAATCCAGCAATGAATCATAGCTATGATTTCTGCTGCATAATTAATGCGGTTTTACTGACAGTGATTACTTACCCAAGTATATTACTTAGATATTGTAGCCAATATAGGTGCATTGTTTGCGTGGTTCGCTCCGCAAAACGAACTGCGCAAAATATTGCGTGCAAACCGATCATTACTTAAGTGGAATTTGTTAATAGCACTTTTTAATTTGTGTAAAGTAACTACGTGTGAAATGCTTGTAATAATATTATATTTTAAGCTATATAATGATACCTGGGATTTTCTATAAGTATTCCTTTTTTATGGTATAGATTGGTGGACGAGTATATAGGCCACCTGATGGTTAGTGGTCACCATCACTCATAGACAATGAAGCCGTAAGAAATATTAACTATTCCTTACATCGTCAATGCGCCACCAACCTTGGGAACCAGGATTTTATGTCCCTTGTGCTTGTAGTTACACTGGCTTACTCACCCTTCAAACCGGAACACAACAATACTGAGTACTGTTATTTGGCGGTAGAATAACTGATGAGTGGGTGGTACCTACCCAGACGGGCTTGCACAAAGCCCTACCACCAAGTACTATATTTTTGTGTTAATAGTTATAGGTTTAAAGAATTAATCTATATTAATATTATAAATCAGAAGTAACACTGGCTGTCTGTTGCTCTTTGACGATCTAAACGCTGAAATAAATTTGATGACATTTCGTATGAAGCAAACTTCAACTCCAAGAAAGGACATAGGCTACTTATTTGCCTAACATGTGACAACCAGGTCATCATTAGGTTCTATTAGTCATATTTAGAGAGTCATCAAAGCTCTTACGTAACTATGTCTAAAGACGCCATAAATTTGTGACATCTTCATTCCATAAACGGTTTAGAGTATTCTAAGATATTTTAGAAAACTTTTGGGTGCAAAATTTTGTAACATCAGATTAGAGTTATTACGGAAATTCTTCAGCAAATACGTGTAGTTCAGACAAGGATATTTAAGATACATCATAAATTATAATGCCGTTGGTATTGATGGTAAAAACGGGTGAAATCATTAATTCTATTGGTTATTAATCTTATGGACCAACTGCGTCGCGTCTATTTTGGTTTCCACTATATTATTACTAACTTATGATGAATTCTGGTAAATATAACGTGTACTATTAATAATTCGACCAAACATACAGAAGCTCTAATAATAGTTTTTAAAATTTGAAAGAGTATATTGGTTGGTACAATAAATCAGCAGTATAAGATTAAATTATGATTTCTTCCACTGATAGGAGTTTGGGGAAGTCTCTTTGAGCAGTTACCATTTCATCAAGTAAGATATCCAGTGCCATAATGGCGTATTTGTGTGTTGATACGATTTATAATAATTTTTGAAATACCAGTGTAGATGACGTAGCTGATGATCAAGGCGTATGAAATGTACCCATGTTTTGTGGAAACATAGAACGCACCCTCTCTATTCGACGTCCTATAGTACCCTGGGATAATCCGAAGAGGCAGAGATACTTGGTGCAGGATCAGTCTTCTTGTCTGTCTTAGCACAAGAGTATAAACACAACCAGCTTCCTTATTCAATTCTGCTGTTGTTTTTCTTCGTTGAGAAATCCAATAACGTATTATTACCCCAATTTGTAATTTGAACTCTAGGATCTTGGCTTTTGAAGCCTCACAAGCTAGCCACTAGACCAAACGAGACTTTCACCATAATCTTTGTAATACTATATATTTATGAAGAATTAGGTATATATTTTTAAGCATGTTTTACGCACGCAAAGATTATAAGATTTGCTATAGATTAATTATATGGTAAGACAGTACATACAGCTAAAATGTATGTATGTTATGTGTTAAAATGTATTGGCTATACCTATACTAAAATTGGAGTATCTGTTTGTAATATTAAAATAGCCCTTTTTTATTCAATGCCTATGTATACGCGGCACATATACCATAATAACATTTTTTACAATTTTTGTCTTTCAGTCTGTTTGTGCCCGCTAATCTCTGGAACGACTGGACCTATTTTGACGAGACTTTCACTGGTAGATAACTGATATAATAAGGAGTAACTTAGGCTACAATAATATTTTTTTTTGTTAAATTCAAACGCGTACAAGGTCGCGTGCACAGCTAGTATTAAATAAAATAAAAGAATACATATTAACAACAGCGTACGTCGTTTCTAATTTGGAATTAAATAACGCAATTTTTATGTTTGTCTTAAGAATTGATGTATGTTATACTTTTATTACCTATTATTTACAAATGGCGGCCATTAGTTATAATAAAATAATATCTACTTCAATCAACAGAACTTAATTTGGACTAAATATTTACTTAAATATTTACAAGAAGCCCAATCGAATTGAAAGCGATTACGTTAGTAAATTAAGCGAATACATTTTCAAAGGCTTTTCAGAACTTAAATAGGTTAAAATCAATGGAGCCTAACCTATTGGTGGCGTAACGGGAATTGGGTTACGACACTTCATCAATTTTTCCTGCTGATGTGTTATTGAAGTGATAAATGTATGAGCAATGTATTGTATTTTAGATTTTTATTAATACCGAATGTCTTTTTTTTAAATTTCATATTAATATAATATCCACAGACATGTAGTCATTGCCTTTGATGTATTTTATCCTTTAGATTTTTCTTTATTTGAACTGGCAACAATCATCACGTAAGCAAAGGGTTAATCCCCCTTCCAGACTTTCCCCTGTATCTCTATCTTTCTATTGTATACAATTTTATATAATAATCGTTGTAGCGAGCGGTTATCGAAACGAAAATTATTTATTTTCTTATATAGCGCATTAATCAAAACAATAAAAACAGGCTAAAATTAAAAAGCTCGTGTGTGTGAATTACTACTGTATATGATAATCGATGTGTGCGTGCTTATGATGTCTGTTTAATAGTTTAAATTTGTAAGACAAATTGTCGTAATGGATAACCGTAATCAATTATTTTTTTGATAATGTATTAATAATATTATTCATGAACTATTTTTTAATAATGTTGCCATATACATTTTGGGCAAACATTTCTCGTTTCATTTGATTTATATTTAAAACAATGTTCATTGGGACAAAGTCTCCACTTTGGTTATAACTTATTTGTAGACGTATATATAAAACTAGTAGTATCTCGCGGCTTGACTTGTTTTATGGTGTTGGTTGTCACGTGTCAGGCAAAAAAAGTACCCTGGGGGTCCTTTCTTGGAGTTTAAGTTTGCTTCATACCAAATTTCATCAAATTCGTTTCAGCGGTTTGGTCGTTAAAGAGCGACATACAGACAGACAGAGTTACTTTCTCATTTATAATATTAATATAGATAAATGGTAACACTATTGCACGTGATAATTAATTAGCGTCGAGATATAATCTTTAGAGTCGAGATGGCCCAGTGGTTAGAACGCGTGCATCTTAACCGATGATTGCAGGTTCAAACCCAGGCAAGCGCCGCTGATTCATGTGCTTAATTTGTCTTTATAATTCATTTCGTGCTCAGCGGTGAAGGAAACATCGTGAGGAAACCTGCATGTGACAAATTTCATAGAAATTCTGCCACATGCGTATTCCACCAACCCGCATTGGAACAGCGTGGTGGAATACGTTCCAAACCTTCTCCTCAAAGGGAGAGGAGGCCTTTAGCCCAGATGTGGGAATTTACAGGCTGTTGTTGCTGCATATCTTTAAGATTAATTAATTATACTAATGGTTGTTTTATTTTATTACAAATTCATAGTCGAGTTACCGGTCATTTTTTTGTTACTTTTATTTTCCATTACTTTACTATCAACGGTGTAGTTAACGATACAGTTTTCGAACTAAGTGACCTATATAAGCTTATGAGCCAATGCTTGGCTTATAAAATTTTCGATGTACATATAAACAAAATCATTTTGGATAGTATATGTAAGGAAATAGAATATATTAAACAAATGTTTTTAGAAGCGTTATATACTATTAATATTCATCGAAATACTTTTAAAAGTTGAAATTGAAAACAGACATAAAATTGTCGTTAACGTAATAATTGGCATAGAGCATTGGAATATTCTAGAATGGAAGATTCTAGAATAACTGTTTTCTTTTACCGAGATTTTTTGAATCGTGAGAAGCTACAGTTAAAGTATCGATTCTAATGCGAGCAAACAAGACCCAAGAAACCATTGACCCGATTTCAACAACGTTTTAAACTTTTGGTTGATTTAAATATTCTTTGAATACAATATATATTTTCACTAAGTTCCCTTTTACGATCAAATTTAGAACATTATTTTCATTAATCTTCTACAAAATGTACTTAAGTGACATTTATTCAACGTTATTTAGTTGAAGATTATTCTCTCTCTTTCTGTCTTTACTGGTTTAACATTTGAAAGAAAAAGACGAATGGTTTAACTAAGCACAGCTATTAAATTGTCTGATATTATGATCCTTAAAAGAGATGCAACCTGTAATATGAAACAAAAAGCCTAACACAGTGACAACAATTACGGCTACGCAAAAAGGTTTTAACTAATTTTGATTTTCATTTATTCATATTCGAATACATAAATAGAAGAGAAGAGCCGTGATGTCCCAGTGGTTAGAACGCGTGCATCTTAACCGATGATTTCGGTTTCAAACCCAGGCAAGCACCACTATATATGTATATGTGCTTATTTTGTGTTTATAATTCATCTCGTGCGTGAAGAAACCTGCATGTGTCTAATTTCATCGAAATTCTGCCACATGTGCATTCCACCAACCCGCATTGGAACAGCTTGGTGGAATATGTTCTAAGCCTTCTCCTTAATGGGAGAGAAGGCCTTAGCTCAGCAGTGGGAAATTTCCAGGCTGTTACTTTCCTTTTTTTTTAAGAAGTTTCGATATCGGTGTAGAAATGAAAATTAATTGTACGAATACTTAAAATACTTCTGTTTAGAAGTTAATAGAAGTTTTTATTAAATAATTAATAAAAACTTCTATTAATTATTTAAACTTATGATATTTTTAAATTAAAGTTAATTAAATTTATATTTTTATACGAGTGCATGTATGCGAACATGTTCTTATACATATATAAATATATAATGTATGTTATCGTTAATTATTCAGTCATTGTTTTTTGGTGTATTTACTTTACGTCTTATATTTACCTGAGAAAGAATATTTGGTTTAATGACTTCAATTGGTAGCTTTTATAGCTCTGTATTTTTATATAATAATAATAATAATTTATTATCTCTCACACATTATAGCTCAAATGATAAGTACGTGTGAGGCAGGAGCCCAAAGTAAGTTACCTTGTACTATAGGGTCTCTTGGAATGTATTGAGTATGTGTGGTTTCAATCAGATAAACAAGTCTGATCTTTTATTTTGAAGTTTCAGAATTGAAATCTTTGGTCTATACTATAAAGTTGCAGAATTTGACGACATTATTAACAATATTGCACCCACAACTGACCTTATTATAAAGTTTTTTTTGAGGTCCTCTGGAGTTTCGAAGTCCAGGGTCTACGGATAAAGCCGTTTGTTTCACTTCCGAACTATCTTAGATCTTATTAGATTATGACACTGAAAGTAGTAAGAATGCGTTTAGTTTATCATGGAATAAATCGGAAAGGACAATATCATATACGTATACATATTTATCATTTCACTCAAGCGAATAATATACATTGATATAAATTCCGAGTTCGCTAGTAAGTCATCATAAGCCTTTGATTACAAGCTACTTTAAATGTATCTTAGCATTACAGCGGGGATTTAGTGGTATTACGCGTCAGAATATTAATAGATACAGTTGAGTTACACAGGGGGTAATATTAGGTCACGATTATTATATTATTTATATCGTTGAAGTTTTAAGTTTATTGATGATTACAGTGTCAAAAAATTATTTCAATTTAATAAAACTAGACTAGACTAGACAAGTAGACATTGTCCTTGGGTCAAATAGCATTTTTTTCGCAAGAATTTCTTTAGGTAAGAATTAAGGATTCATACGCTAAGTTGTTAAATACTGTTTCGATTTTTTTATGAAATTTATTTATTTATTTTTGTTTGAAACGCGAAATTGGTGCTTGCTTGGAATGTAAATATTAGACTTTTAAAAGGTAAAATATACAGCAATTGTATTTTGTAAATAATTGATAACCTGGGAAGATAAATAAGATCCTACTAAAATGAGTACCTTAAATAAATTGTTTGTTTTGTATATCTGATATTTACATTGCGATTCTCACAAGTATCAGTTGTAGAAATATGAAAAAAACACGCGTTTTTCCGCAGCACGTAAAGTATTTAGACGAAGAAATCGGACATTCTCTAAAATTATATTTAGTAAAGCGTCTCAGTTCTTATGAAATGTTATACTGCCAAACAAAAACTTTGTTATTCTTTCCTTCTACCAGTTGAATATGTTTCAGATTATTTTAGTATTATTTTTTCTATATTTAGTATTTATATTGGCCCTTGTCGTCTTGACAGCATCACAGGTATGGAAACTCGAGTTCTGAGACACAGCCAAGAAAAATAAGGTCCATATGAGGTCGCCAAAAGTCTAAGTTTCTTGGCATTGATCTAGATCTGCCAATTTTATTTTAATGCTAATCTCTACTACCCTTATTGAATATATATAGAATTGACTCGATAAAGTTATTCGCCATAATTTCAAGTTCATTATGAGTAAAATTATTTGCCACCATTTCATGATCATTATCAGATAAACGTGATAGAGAACAGCACTCTTTTGCTGTTTTTCTAATCTAGGATGAAGATGAGCTGTCAGTGGACAACTCAGGATAAAAAAATGATGCGACTATATAAATTTAAAGGTTAGTTTTATTTGTAGCCACGTCTAGCAACAAATTGGATAAATATTTCACGTGATTAATTAGCTCTTAAAATAAGTCTTGTGATCAGCGGTGAAGGATAATATCGTGAGATATACATGTATTGTGTTAGATTAGTGTTGATAAGTTATGACCATGTGTATCTTAAAACCCATGGAATAAAGTGGTGGCTTATCTTTGATTATATAAGATTTATTGACAAATTCCATCATTAAAATAAACGTTTAATACTAAATAAACATACATACACCAAAACAACATTTTTACAATTTTAGTCTGTGGATAATTACATCTAATAAGGAGTAACTTAAGCTACAACAATAACTTGTAAATAAATTCCAGATCACACGAAGTCGCGGGCACAGTTAGTCTAGAATACATTTCCAATTATCCACATGATCGTTGTTCTACATATTCACTAATACAAACCTTTTTTCTTCGCCAATTTACTTTACAATACAAACAAATAATAGACGATATATATCTTCAATATTATTAACCTTTGAAAAACTACCAGAATTAATTGGGACTATTTCATATCTAGATCAGATACAGATACAACAAACATCTGATATCCCAAAGGAGAATAATTCGACTATTCGTTACGTAACTTTGTTGTAGTTATTCGTGAACACGCTGCATTTTATATTGAATTAAAAAGTCGTTGATTTCACGAGAAATTCTTGAATGTTGATACTAAATCAGTTATATCGGCTTGTTGAGAGACACTATCAATACGCTTCTTTATACTTGTAAATTTATCTCTTCCAAGACTTTTCTCTTGTAATGAAACTTTTGAATGACTTTTTAATATAATACTTAGATTCAGATACTATGAGGAATTTAATCTTACATTCAATGGGATTAAATTGATGAGTTACAAGTTCTGTTAGATATAAATTGTGAAGTAGTAGCTTTATAATAAACTAGCTGATCCTGCGGCTTGGTCAGCATGAAATTTGTAAAACTTTTAGGACACAAATTGTCGAACCCCAGTTACCCCCTCGAGGGGTGAATTAAGAGGTTTAAACGTGGCTAGGTAACAGAAAAAGTTCAAAATATTAGTATGGATATAATCCTGTAAAGTGATTTAGTACTCGTACAAGTCTATTTGAATAAAATATATATTTGTCGTAAACATTGATGTTTTGTCTTCTTCCTTCAAATGTAAAAATTAATAATGTGAGAAAGAGTAAGACTAAGAGACGTCAATTAACTTTAATGACAATTAATGAGGTAGTTATTGTCTTATAATCGTTTTAAAAAATGATTATTTGGTATTCAAGTCAATAAGACTCCTCGAATACGTATGTAGGTATATAATATCGATATGAAAATGATTAGGAGCCAAAACGGCTCAGTGGTTAGAACGCGGCCATCTTGATTGTGGGTTCAAACCCGAGCAAGGACCACTAAATATTCATGTGCTTAATTTGTGTTTATAATTCATCTCATGTTTAGCAGCGAATGTTAACTTCGTAAGGAAACCTGTATGTTTAATTTCTTCGAAATTCTACCACATGTGTATATCACCCGCATTGGAACATGTTCTAAACCATTGAAAAGGAGAGGAGGCCATATCCCAGCAGTGGGAAACAGGCTGTCAATTTAATGATTTTGCTATAATGATCGATATAATATCAAAATTGTTAGAGGACTTTACTGTACGAGCGTTTACAGACGTCACACCTACACCTTTTATTAATGTACGCACGAACACTAAAAATACACCAAAACTTATAGAGCTAAACGAAATCCATATTATAACTCGATTATTAATACTAAAGGTTTCAGTGATAAGACGGACATTACTTAAGTAAGTCAACATTTAGTAGGAGACATATATACTTTGCATCATATGACAGTAAATAAAAATAAGGGAGTGACCCTTAGGGAAAACAATTGCGGCCCAATCCCTGCTATGACATCTATATCATATGTAAGTTCCCTAACCGCTGAGAATTAAATATCTGTGGTTTAACACTAAAAATATCAATATCAATAATTCAAAAAAATATATAATAAAATCAGAATAGAAACGTCTTAAAGATGTTCGTTGGTTTATATAACATATGTCTTTTAGTGTCAGGAATATTAAACTATTTAAGCTAAAAACGGTTTAGTCTAATTTATATAGTCTAACGTTTATATTCGTCTAAAACCTTTTAGTCGTTTTCTCTTTTCTTTTATAATTTGGCAAATGATAAAAAGTCACTTATTTATTTTCAAATACTCAGAGTTATATATTTTAAAAGAAAATGAAACCAAATTGGTTTTGCATTTTGAACCTACAATTTTCGTTCAACAGTCACGAGCACAATCATCTAGGCCATCTGTGCTCCGCGAAGGAGTACACGTAAACATTCGATTTAGAGTACAATTTAATATATTTTATGTCTACATGTCGCATAAATTGTACGTTTGTTTGTCGTGTTATAAAGTTGAACGTGTAAACCCATCGTAAACACAGTGTAAACATACAAAGCGTTAGAACAATATACAGTTCGGAGGCGCGTGACTTCCACCACTTTGGGTTGACGCGGCGGCCATTTTGTTTACGTGTAGGTAGATGAGACATTTTACGGCATGCATTTTATTATCGTCATAATATTTCTCGTTGTATTCGATTTAGAGTATATTCGTGTATTGATTTTTCTTTTTTCTAATTCAAAGCTTTATCGCCTGTGTAAGATTTTCTATGCCGCGATATTTATAGTATTTTTTATTTGATCGTTCCGTTGGTTTAGTCTAGACATACAAGACCAGCTTATAGCCACTTCAGAAATCTAATTTTACAATCCGCGTCGATAACAAAGGTTCTTCGACGCATAGCCTAATTTCTGATTTGATTCTTTAAATATTTCCTAATCGCTTCTTTAATATATTTTGGACTAACAATGGTCAGGATGATGACTTTTCATCAGGCCGCCTTGCCAGTATCTACCTTTTTAATTCCTTTAAAGGTACTCAAATCATAGCACACTTTTCCTGTTTTAAAAATCATTACCAAATGGCATCCACGAGCTGTATAGAAAAAAAAATATAGTGCTGTGATAAGCTGAGTGTATATAACACTAACTCTTGGCCAAATTTTGTTAAGAATAGCGTCATGACTCTGAGGTTACAAACTGTGGTGTACCTAATCCGCAAACAAGGTTCATAAGAATTTGGGAATTAAATTTATTTACTTTGGATAACTTCTCCATATTTTTGTTCTATCGTACCATTCGTTCTCATTCCATTTGTTCTGTCGCCATAATAAGTTGAATGATAGCAATATAAATTCCAGATTCTAAAGCTATACATAGAAAGTGATTTTACATTTTTATTTTATAAACGAGTATTATCAAATTGATAAAGTAAAGATCAATCATTGACTATGACGAAACAAAGCGAGCTGTCTTTTTTACTTTCATAATTATTATTTGCTAGTGATCAGTGCAGAAGAGCAAAAGAAACGTAATCCTTTTATTCTCTTTATAAAGTAGCAGAAGAATTGTCAACATTAATAAACTGTAGATATGAATTAAATCAATATAGCTCCTCCACGCTTGTTTTGAATTGAATCTGAAGATTGTCATGCACCATCTACTCAGAATCATTGCATAGAAAAACTTCATGCTCTTGCCTCCTTGCTCGTTGGGACTTAATCTTGATACTTATTGAAGATTAACATTTTCCATTCATCATCATCATCATCATCATCCTGCCCTTTTCCCAATTTTATTTGGGGTCGGCGCAGCATGTCTTCTCCTTCCATACTTCTCTGTCAGACGCCATCTCACAAGTAACATTCTTTCTAACCATATCGTCTTTCACACAATCCATCCATCATTTTCTTGGTCATCCTATACCTCTATATCCATCCACATTCATGCTCAAGGCCTTCCTCACAATATGTCCCGAATTCCTCCGCATTACATGCCCATACCATGATAGCCGCCTTCCACATAACTTCTCGGCTATCAGTGTCACTTTCAAACATTTTCCATTCATTAGGAGATTTAATCGTACTGCTTAAATAGTATGATGTATAGAACAGTTACTCGATGTGAAAAAGGCTCATAAGAATTTTTATGAGGTCGAAGAACAAGTGAAAAATAAACAGCATTGCAAATAGCATTATGGCTGTTTCTCTTGGCTCAGTGTTAAAAATTGGTTTATTGCATTAATGAGGTGACCGGTTTGATTTTTTTATTTTGTGTTTACGTTAAAATATGATTCGTTTTGGACGGATGCCAATTACGTCCAGGTACTATGGAAGTAAATCAATTAAATTCTATCGATATTGTAAATATTTTGAAAGTGTTAGCGGAAAGACGATTTTGTTTTCGTGGAACTGTTCCTCTGATTTGTTATTTTGTTTCTTTTCACGTATTATTTGAATTTTAGTATATGCATCTACAGTCCATTAGTTCGGACGAAGACGGAAGCTTCATTTAAAAAAGCCGATGGAATTCTAGTGATTTCCCTTTCATAAAAACGACTACATACTATGCAAATACTGTACTATTCGTTACAAATTACTGAAATAAATGATTTTGAAATTAGAATTTTATTATTAAAGTTATTAATTTCGGAATATTTACCATGGTTTTTGTTTTTTTTCGGTGGAGCTCGATATTTCGACATTTTGTACGAATGTCTTGTTTACGAGAACAAGACATTTATAACTTTGATAATAAAAATAACCATGTTAATTTGAAATCTTATATAGAATTTTATTACCGGTTTCTCCTAATCCCAGGGTATAACTTTGTAAAAATTGGCATACGGATTGGTGGAGGCACTGTCATGCTGGTAAAATTCAATGCCACCACGGAGAATGGGAAACCTTAGATTATTTTTTTCTTTACTTAATAGATATTACAGTGTCCTGGTTTCCTGGTAGATAGACTGGTCCTGATGTATACAGGAATACCTAAGAAGAATACAAGGACACCAGGAGTGTCCTGGTATTTTTCTTCTTCTAGTGAGATTATAAATTAAATCTTGTAAAGTCATATAAATAGTTTAGTAAATCGGTTTACAATCGGCTACCACATCCAAGGTCATTCACAAATATCTACGAAAGAAAGCTGAATTGATGATTACCTTCTTTTTATAATGTTTACCCAAATCGAAAAGATTTTTTTTCAATCAGCATTTTTTCCACTTTCCTTTACGAAAGAAATTCTTATGTAATGTCAATTCAAGGTCATTTATTTACCTTTTTCATCTCATGCTATTGGAATTCATAATAGAGCGTTCTTCGTTGAAATTGTTTTAGTCATTAATACCAAAATAGCTGCAAATCTATTCGCATACTATCATAAAGATATAAAGAAGTTGTTCCTCTTGTTTTCGTCTCCTAACTTTGTTTTTTGTCGTTAAATTTGACATATGATGTGTTTATACAGAGATAGGTATAGTACGACACAACTTAGATATTAGTAGTTAGGTAGTAGCATCGGCAAAATTCGTAAAACCGATCACCTCTAAATTAAGTAAGCTATCAAAAATTATCAATATTTATTTCTTATGTGAATATGATCTTTACACAAACGTAATAACTTGTAATATCATATGACCTAATATATTCGTCAATTTGACACGCCGGCGGTAGCGGCGAATAGCGTCGAATGGCGCGATAGGGAGCTATTTCTATTGGTTGTGTAAATCGACAGTAATCGTTTTTATTGAATTTGCCGATGCTACATCTAAGTTGTGTCGTACTATATCTTTTTATTTATTTGGGAACCATTGGTGATAAGTGTTCACTACCTTTAAGAACTTCAGGCCATTCTTATGTCGCCAATGTGTCACAAACTTTTGAAACGAGGATGTTATGTCTCTTACACATTCAGTGACTTTGGCTCAAACGACCCAAGAACACTATATTTGGCGGTAGAAATAGTCATGAAAGGATGACATACCTTAATGATTACAAAGACCATGTAAATCTCAATGTTTGATGGCAATAATTTCCCTCCAAATTAATGTTTGAAACTTATGCCAGTATGAATGTATATTTTTCAAAGCATTAAGATCTATAGATTCAAGAATATGCCGAATAAATAATCATAGTATTACAAGAAATAGCTCGAATGGACATATGAACTCATCTACCGAATTTTTATGTGGGTAATTTACCTTTGATTCTCCTGTTTGGTCGTAAAGGAATAAATCGTGAAAAACCATACACCCGATGAAAGTTCAGATTATAGCAGCGTAGTGGAATAACCACCAAATTAGAGGAAATAAGATCATATTTGGGAAATTTACGGGCAGACTTTTATTTTACTTAAGCCAAACTCAAGCAAAGCGAAAGCAGGAATCTTACAGAATTCATAATCTTAATTCATACCCTGTAATGTCAAAAACCTTTTAATAATTCAGCTTCCTCAGTTTTTCTCGTCTTATACCTACGAACGTTTTTGGCACTTATTAAAACAGTATTCATTTCAGTACATGTATTTGTACGATTTCATGTGTCAATTAATCTACCATAAATTAGCTCGTTAAGTTACGAAAGAACCTCTATTTATTCTTATCTAATATTTGATCTGAGAAGTTTGGTTATCGTCTTAGAAAAAATGAGTATTGTTTTATTCAAAATCATTTTGGTACTCATTTGATATTGCACCTCATACAATTCGGCCACAAATCAATTTCAGGCGGAGTTTTAGTGATAATAACAGAGGTACCATTAAGATAATTAGCGCGCCATTTTGTATTAATTATGTCCCCTTGAATATTATAATTAAAAACCAAGGCTTTTATTTTTAAGTAATACTTATTATACAGATAGGTCAGTCTTCCGCTTTGGTATTTAAAACGTGACTCTTTAACAACAACAACAGCAGCAGCCTGTAAATTTCCCACTGCTGTAGCAGAATTTCTATGAAATGAGACTCATGCACGTTTCCTCACGATGTCTTCCTTCACCGCCGAGCTCGAGATGAATTATAAACACAAATTAAGAACATAAATATTCAGTGGTGCTTGCCTGGGTTTGAACACATAATCATCGGTTAAGATACACGTGTTCTACCCACTGGGGCATCTCGGCTCTTTAACACTTTTGGTTAATCTCTCGTCTTGTATTTAATACTCGAGTTGAGGTGATCTTTGCCCAGCTTACACTCATCCAATAGACGTATCATATGTCGTGAGTCGTGACCAACAAATCGAATTCCGAGAGATCTTGACATTTATTTTTTGGTACTATATTCTACCCTGGCTGTTAATTTGAGCAAGTCTCTGATCCTTTGACACAGACCAAAATTTGAAATATAAAATATTTTCTGTAATACCTGTATATTTCAGAATGTTAATTTTACGATAAGAATTAGCTATCAAATCAGTAGATATAACTATAAATTATATAACATTAATCGCGCAGGTGTGCTCGGTATTTCATTGCAAATAATTTACTTATCCGTTAACGCTAGTATGGAGCTTGCACTTTGCAGATTCACACTTAATCAGCTTCAGCTAAATTGCACAATTATAAGTTATGGCGCCCTGGTACTTCCGTTGCTTGTATTTTATACTGTGGCTATATTATATAATGCTTTATTTATACTTACACAAACTTGCACATAATTTTGCATCAGAATCCAAGTCTAAAATATCTTGTACCAAGTTATGACAACCTGGTACGATTTTTTTTATTTTTTTATTTCATTGTATAGGTTGGCGGACGTGCATATGGGCCACCTGATGGCAAGTGGTCACCATCACCCATAGACAATGACGCAGTAAGAAATATTAACTATTCCTTACATCATCAATGTGCCACCAACCTTGGGAACTACGATGTCCCTTGTGCCTTTAGTTACACTGACTCACTCACCCTTCAAACCGGAATACAACAATACTGCGTACTATTGTTTGGCGGTAGAATATCTGATGAGTGGGTGGTACTTACCCAGGCGGGTTTGCACAAAGCCCTACCACCAAGTAAACGAGCGTGCACTTATTTAAATATTTAGGAAGCTATGCTACTTTTGGCGCCGGTAATAGCTAAAAGGAAAAAAAAACGGTATATTTATAGATTCGTCATGTCTGTATGTCACATGTAACTTCTACTTTTTTATATTTTATCCAGAGACATGAAACTACACAAAGGTGCTCTATGAACCGCCAATAAAGTGTCACGTCGCCCGAAATTATTGGAATGAACTCCACGCCTTATTATTTTACAATTATTGTTTCATTACGAATTTAAATTGGGAATATTTTAATGTGTAATAAGTGTTACATGAGCCGAGATGGCTCATTGGTTAGAACGCGTGCATCTTAACCGATGATTTCGGGTTCAAACCCAGGCAAGCACCACTATATATATATATATGTGCTTAATTGTGTTTATAATTCATCTCGTGCTCGGCGGTGAAGGAAAACATTGCGAGGAAACCTGCATGTGTCAAATTTCATCGAAATTCTGCCACATGTGCATTCCACCAACCCGCATTAGAACAGCGTCGTGGTATATGTTCCAAACCCTCTCCTTAATGGAAGAGGAGGCCTTGTCCCAGCAAAGGGAGAGAAATTTACAGGATGTTACTTTACTGTTATGACATTCATTTGTTTTCATTTGCACTTGACTTTAGAATAGCATCAAGTTGTACTTCATTTGTTTCTAGCTACAGGTAAAACCGCGTGAAGTAATTAGATTGATAACACTCATAAAGCCGAGATATTAACGTGAGCGCCTGTCACATTGATAGCTATATAATGTTTACGTGTCTTCCATTCCGCGTCTGTTTCAAAATGTTTACATTTCAAAACAGTCTAGTGTCTGCCTCTGTTATTTCTGAAGCACATATCCTAACAATTTATGATACCCTGGTACCATATTGTGTCATAATTACGTTTCTGTTTCTTGCTTCAAAGTTAAGTGCCGCTGCTAAAATATGAAAAGTTTACAAAAGAGAAATACTGTTCTATTTTTAAAAAGAGAGTCAATAAATCTTTTGACGTTTAAAAACAAAACATCATTAGGTTTTATTATTGTCAGATAACGTTATTACACACGTTTGCCGAGTATATGATATTTTATTAATTTTTAATCTGTGTTTTTATAGTTTCCAATACGATGTCGGTATCGGACGAGGATAGCTGACAGTCACCAGTCGACACCATGTTCTATTTTAACACATTCTCGACAAAATCGTTCCGATTCGGCCATTTTGTTCCATAGCTTCGCGCGGAAAGATTATTATGGCAGACTATTATAGAAAACTTTATTTAATGTATCTATTATATTTGAGACGCAAAAATATTACAAAGGATGTACTTGATACATCCAATTATGGAAGCTAGATATTTCGTTTTGTATTTATGTTTTCTTACAAGGGGATGGTAAGGAGTTTCTATAGTTCTTAAATATTATTAAAAAATGCGCAAAATTAAGATTATTTGAAAACAAACCTAGATAACAGAACACAGAACAGACAGAACCTAATAAGAAATAAACATTTCAAATAGTTTTTACTTTGAAAAATAAACATTAAAATAAAGTCTTACATAATTTGGTCCCATACGTATTTCATACAATTTAATTCTTTCGATATCGGATCGGCGCCCGACACTTATGTATATAGGATCGGATATGTGGAAACGCTCTTACTCTTGCTAATGGTATTGGCATTCGTCGAGCTGTCTGAGAAGTAGTCACATTGTGACATTTAGCGCTAATTATGTCGAAATTCTCGACACTAAAATAAATAAATAAAGGTTTGTATGTATTTTATATAAATATTGGACAACATCACATACATTACTCTGATTCCAATGTAAATAGCTAAAGCACTTGTGTTATGGAAAATCAGAAGTAACGACGGTACCACAAACACCCAGACCCGATTTTTTTGCTGGAAAAACGCTTTACGCGTTTCCCACACGTGACGAAAAAAGGGATATGTGGGTCTCCCCGGGTTTAATTTTTTTTTTTACTCATAACTACAAATATACTTTTGTATATTTATAGTTATGTAAAATTTTCTTTTAAAGACGGTGTAGGAGTGTTTGTTATAACCTCAAATGAGTCAATCTAAGAACAAATACTTTAAAGGCAGACTACCTTTATAAACCAAAATGATCACTTTGAACATGATTTATTCGCCCACGTGCGTATGACGAACTGTTTACATCAACCGAGATGCGTTCGCTTTCGTACTTTGTAAACTACATCTTTAAACATTTTATGACGCCCTGGTACTACGCGCTGGCTGTTTATAACTAATACACTAGAAAATTTTATGTTTGTCGGCTTGTACTGGGTTTCCGACTAAATTGAAATTTCCAAGAAACAGTTTGTTTAACTTTCAGTTAATTTGAAAGAGTTTTTTTTGTTTCTATTTTTTTTTTTCTAAAGTTAAAAGCTTCTATTAGGATGATCACGTATGTATATTTGTATGTACAGTCGGGGTAAAAAAAGGCTCGTCACCTTAAGAGCTACGCATTATCACGTGTTTTATACATATGGCTGTATGCCTATTGATATCATAAAACAAATTCTAGATCCAGTTTTTTCCGACCCCGTACACAAACGAAATAGCTTTGAATATTTTTGCACAAATAAATCTATTCATATACAAATTTCTTTAAATATTTATCGTGTACATACGACATAATATGTGTTATTTAGTTTATTGTTAATTAAAGATTTTAGTATCTTATCATAAATTTCATCTGCGCACTCGAAACAGCCATATTTTTTTCTTTTAATAATAACTCTAGTTACCACTTATTAGTTTGTCGTCAGGCAAAAAAAATACGTCATATCCTTCCTAGGGTTCCAAATTTTTTTATATATATTAAATTTCATCAAATTTGATTTAGGCGTTTGTTATTAGACAGACAGATTTAATTATCACATTTGAAGTATGATTGTAAAAAAAAGTAAAGTAACAGCCTGTAAATTTCCCACTTATGGCCTCCTCTCCCATTAAGGGGAGGGCTTGGAACATATTCCACCACGATGTTCTAATGCGGGTAGGTGGAATGTACATGTGGCAGAATTTCAATGAATTTAGACACATGCAGGTTTCGCGATGTTTTCAAAGCCGAGCACGAAATGAATTATAAACACAAATTAATCACATATATACATATATAGATGTACGCATTCTAACCACTGGGCCATCTCGGCCTTATGATTGTATGATATTGATTTTATTTCACATACATTTTAACAAAGAACCAATAATATTTCGACGTACACTGTTAATGGCTATTTTCATATCTCGAACGAACTATTCCCTCGTCGTAAACAAAGTTATTAGGTAAGTCTGAAGGAAATTTAATTTCCGTTTTCTTGCTTCTTTCAACAATGAAAATTCTTTCAATGTTTAAATATAAATCGAAATCGAAATATTCTTTATTCAAATATCGCAAGTCTGGAATCGTTATGTTACAGGATTCCATTGGATTGAGCAAAAATTGAGTCGAGATGGCTCAGTGGTTAGAACGCGTGCATCTTAACCGATGATTGCGCGTTCAAACTCAGACAATCACCGCTGATTCATGTACTTAATTTGTCTTTATAATTCATCTCGTGCTCAGCGGTGAAAGAAAACATCGTGAGGAAACCTGCATGTGACAAATTTCATAGAAATTCTGCCACATGCGTATTCCACCAACCCGCATTAGAACAGCGTGGTCGAATATGTTCCAAACCTTCTCCTCAAAGGGAGAGGAGGCCTTTAGCCCAGCAGTGGGAATTTAAAGGCTGTTGTTGTTGTTTTTGTTGAGCAAAAATTCCAAACCGTGCTTTATATATAACTAGGGTTTATGTATCAAATCGTATTAAGACATAATGATGATCAGAAATGTAAGTAATAAAATTGGAGTGTCTGTTTGTAATATGAAAAGAATATAACAAAATATATTTTTTTACAAATTTTGTCTGTCTGCCTGTTGCGGCTGATCTCTAGAACGGCTACACCGATTTTGACGGGACTTTTACTGGCAGATAGCTGATGTAATAGGGAGTAACTTAGTACTTTTATTTTGGAATTATATATTAAATTTCATTTTAATTCAAACGCCTACGAAGCCGCAGGCATGGTGAGTTCGTAATATATTTTTTCGATAGTCACGTGTTCTTCTACGTCATAGTGACGTTGCCATGCCAGATTGTATGATAAAAAACAATTATAATTAAACTTTTTGGTGCTTTGACATATACTATTTTAGTTTTAAATTTCACTTCACTATCACATAGTATAAAACAAAGTCCCTTTCTCTGTCCCTATATATGCTTATATCTTTAAAACTACGCAACGGGTTTTGATGCGGTTTTTTGTAATAGATAGAGTGATTCAAGAGGAAGGTTTTTGTTTACAATACGTGGATGATATAGTAAAGAAACACTGATAATTTTAGAAGTTTGTAATGTGATGAATGTACAAAAATCTGTAGTATATTTAGTATAAGTATTCCAACAGTGCGAAGCCGGGGCGGTTCGGTAGTTGATGTTCTCACGATAAAAAATAAATAAAACCTCAATAAACTTTTTGATGCTTTGACATATACTATTTTAGGATTGATTTTCACGTTTTTCTGTCTAATTCTGCTTTACTTTCACCTGCTATTCAAATGAAACATGATGTTTTAGTGGTGCATATTCACGTAAGCGTACAGAATACAACGTATAGATAAACTATCATTTTGTTAATAGTATCCCCAGGATCTTAGACCGAAATCCTAATAATCCGAGACCAGGAAACAGTTAAAACGAATCAAAATCAAAATCAAAATAAACTTAATTCAAGTGGGCCTTTACAAGCACTTTTGAATCGTCATTTAACAATTAAGTGAAACTACCACCGGTTCGGAAAGTAGATTCTACCGAGAAGAACCGGCAAGAAACTCAGTAGTTACTCTTTTTCAACCTTTAAAAAATACAGTCATGTTAGTTAATACAATTATTTAAATTAATATATCCTGCTTAGAAGTCAACGGGTATTAATTCCACGCCTTTTTATCATCTACAAAATCTTGTATCGAATAAAAAAATGTGATACTATAGCGGGCGATTTCTGGACGAACCAGGAAGGAACAACTGACGGCCCGTTACCGTGAACGGGACGTTGGAATAGTCGAGTCTGGACACGCGTAAAAAGAACTATGGCGTCCACTCTTGCGCAGTTAATTATTATTGGTCTTATCTCAGTTGTTTTGTTAAAATTATTGATTATTTAATTACAGTAAAGTGTTAATCATTTAAATCTTAACTAATGAGTTTCTTGCCGGTTCTTCTCGGTAGAATCTACTTTCCGAACCGGTGGTAGCTTCACTTAATTGTTAAATGACGATTCAAAAGTGCTTGTAAAAGCCCACTTGAATAAAGTTTATTTTGATTTTTGATTTTGATTTTGAATCGTTATTATTATTTACACACCGCTATAATACTCTGGTTTTTTTAAGCAAATATTTTTTTCTATTAAATGGAGTTTGAACTACATTGTGTAGACAAAGTCTCTTGTGTATTGAGTTGGATATTGTTTATTTATTGCAATCGTTTCGTACCGATAGAGAATTGGAAATTATATTGAAATTCAAAAGTTTTGGCAACATTTTTCACACGTTTATTTTTCCTATACATGTTTTACAAATACAACACTTTTATTATTCGAAAAATATAAATAATAAAATGTCATTTTTAGGCAACAAATTTATTTATTTCTAAATATTTATAGAATACTAGTTGAACCTATTGCTTTATTTGCAATGTATATAACACAGACTTCCAACCTTCGGTTTAGGAAAGGATTTTTTAATATAAATATTACGAATTATTAATGCTCTGTCTTCGGAAGTGTGTTTTTATTACATTATAAAAAATAAAAATGTAAAGAAAACTAAACTATTCTTTTATAGACATATTGCAATTCTAAATGAACTTTTGTACATTCAAATGATTTTGGTGCTAAATGTTGATGAGACTTGCAGTTTATAATGAAATAAGTTCAAAATAAAATCTGTCATAGGTTTGAAATTTCTAAAATATATTTTAAATGAACACGAAATTTCGCGTGTGACCTACTATTTTTTTTCAAATGCCATTTGAATTAAAAAAATAACAACATATAAATCTAAACAATATTGTAAACAACAGTATTGAGTGTTAAATTTATTAACATAAGAACATAAGAATTAACAACATTAAATGCTTAAATAAATATATACAAATATGAACTAAAACTAGTTACTGTATAAATGACCGTGTGGAATGGTGGCAAGAATGCTAGCAGCATTTCCCCGTTGAATCGCAATTCCGATCCTCTGGGCAAAAAACGAACCAGCCCTCATGTCACCAGTTGAGGCAATGAGGCGAGGTGTTATACTTTTGATGAAGCTTTTTGCACCATTACTCCAAGGGCCAAGCCAACAGTATTTAGAAAGATGGGGAAAGGACATAACACTTTGCCCTTACGTAATGATAACATCACTGGCAGTTTGCTTTACTCTGAAAAACTTAATAGAACTTCGTTTCAAAAAAACATATTAATAAATATCAAAATTATCACATTTTGTACTAAGGATGTACCGCGATTAAATAGTTTTGAGCCGTCGTGTAATGATAATTGGGAAAGTTTCACAGTGTCTCACACAGCGGGTTAATATAACGATTTAAGCCAAGGGTCCCACTGGGAGAGGTGAACGGCAGGTAATTATTTACATTTAGAAATTGTGCAAATATTATTCAGTGCAAGATTATGCAGACGATAAAAATGCGTGAAATTAATACTTGTTGACTTCTAGGCAGGATACATTATATAATTGTAATTAACTAACATGACTATATTTTTTAAATTTTTTTAAATTCTTTTTTTGTATTTTATTAATTTTGTGTTACTTTCTTTTTTTTTGTGTTTTGTTTGTGGTGTGCAGTAAAGAATAATTCATTCATTAATATTTTTAAATGGTTAAAAATAGTTTCTTGCCGGTTCTTCCCGGTAGAACCTACTTTCCGAACCGGTGGTTCTTCAATTAAAATTTTTATTAAATGACTATTCAAAAGTGCTTGTGAAAACCTACTTGAATAAAGTATATTTTTATTTTGATTTGTGAAACTACATGAAGCAAAGCAATGTTTTAGAGGAACATAATAAAGTTTTGTGAGGACAACTACATTTATTATAGAAAAGAAAGTATACGTCTATCATTCCCTCCGCAATGCGCCGTGACGGTTTAAGTAATAGAGTCTTCTTATTTACTGCAAGGAGACGAAGAGATAATAAATATCCGTCTTGATAAATGGTCGGTTTTTTCTCAATAGTAAACAGACTGGTAAAGGAGCTTGATGGTGGTAAGTGATCACTTCTATCTTATCATCACTTACAACACCAATGCCACACCAACCTTGGAAACTAATATTTTTGTTGTATACCTGTAGCTACACTGGCTCACTCATGTTTCAAAATGGAACTAAACAATACTAAGACTTTATTGTGGATGTTATTCATGGGCTTAGCCTTTTGTGTCAACCTTAGCTGACCTGCTTACATGATCCAAAAACCATGGATTTCAATAATGGTGATTCAAATAATAACAGTTCTGCATCTTCTGCGTGCATTGATGTTGGGACTGCTGACCATCATATCACACTAACATATGGTAGACTGACAACTGACACCGGGCTGATAATTTTTAAGCCCAGGTAGGAGCTTAGAGAGATTAAAGTCTAAATGTCTAAATATCAATGAAGTCGCTCTTCAGCTTAGGACATTATCGAATTGTGAGACGGTGTACGGGGCACGTTCGGTTTTGACGTCTAACGACTTGACGTACTTAACTGAGGACTTCGAGATAGTCGGCAGAGACGTCGTAAGTGTAGCGAGTGCATTGGTCCCGCCCATACATCACTTTCTTCGTATTCGAAGTACGAGTACTTATATATATTTCAGTTAACCAAACGTTAGCGTGATTCAGAAATTTGTTTCGTGGGGCAAAATATATATATATATAATATATAAATATATATATTTAAAATATATATATATATATATATATATATATTTTACATGTGTTAAGTAGTGATAGCTCTACTGGTCTTTACAGGTCGTTGGGTCAAGTCCTAGATAAAGCTTTGAGTTAACGCCTTTTCCAGCTCGAAAGTAACGTGCATCCCGAGAGTCTCCTATGCGATGACACCTCGTAAACCTTACCCCAGAACGTAGTCGGAGGGATGACACGCTTATGTATTTGAAGTATCGAGACCTTATATACATTTCAGTTAACCAAACGTTAGCGCGATTCAGAAGTCATTAAATAATTTGTTTCGTGGTGTGAAATATTACATAAAATATTTGACAACGCATTTACTTAATGTTAGGTCACATATGTGTGTCATTTAACTTAATAACCAGAATGTACATTACATAAAACTGTGAGGATCTTGGGACGGTTTGATAGCGAGCTTAAGATAATATCTTAGTCCTAATTACTCTCCGAGATACTATTACGGAGATCTCGACTTGGTAATAAAAACAAATTTGCAACACAAAATAAAGACTTTGAGTAAAAGTGTAGTAGAATATTTAATCTTTATCTATATATTTAAAACAACAAGTCCTGACCGGCTGACTTATATATATTTGTATAATAAACGGGATACCACTTATTGATTAATCACGAAATCTCAAAAACTAAAACCTCAAAACATGAAATTTGAAAGATATAGGATAGGATAGGGTGCAGATATTCGTTAAGAACAGGTTATACCAAACTTTCCCTAAGGGGGTAACATTTGAGTTGGAGGTTATATTTTATAAATTTCGCGCAGGTATAACTGCACGTTCAGTTATATATATATATGTATAATAGTTATTGAACTATGATAATACTGTATAACTTATAAGCCACAATGGCTTGATACCTAGAATACAAGGAGTTGAACCGAAACTGGGCTTACAAGCACAATTTTTCATACCCTTCATTATGTGATTGTAATACGTCTTCCTCTGATGTTAATTGTATGGATGAATTATGGCACATGTACAGACAGACTCATGTTAAATTAGCCGGATGAAATAAGCTTAAAACGTAAATCACACGCTACTTTGTGACCATGAATATAACGTAGACGTGTTTGAATAGAAATTGATCCGTCAATAAATATGAAAACTTTTAAACAGAGCTATGAAAGATTTGTTTATACCCTGTATTGTAGAGTTATCGTGAGACGCATCAACATTTCATAAGAGATGAAAACATACGTGTGAATCAAACCTTATTAAAATAACAAAAATCTGAAACGACCTTTACCAAACAAACTAACTTAAACAATACTATCTACTAATAATATAGTGACGTAACAACCAATAACCTCGATAAGCGATATTGAATTCAAACATAATATATATAAAGAGCTATTTACTTGATGGTAAAACGATTCCCATAGCCTGTAAGCATGCGGAAACATAAAATTTTCGCCAGCGCTGTGATTTTATAATGCGTTAAAAAATGTAATGGATTGTTTATTTTTTTATACATTTTTAATATTGCCTCGAAGTACTCGTTTATTTTTATTACATTAATGTAATATTTTTCTGCTTGTTTTATGTTTTTATTAACGATTATGGCGTAAGTAATAGTTTATTTGTAACTATTTCATATTCACTTCTCGTGTAAGTAATTTATATTTAGTTAATTAATATTTTAATTGTATTATGTTATTTTGAATGTGTATTCTGTTGTTGTAACCACAGTAAATTTTGCTTTGGTCTTTGATAATATATTTACAATCATGAGAAAAATAGACCGTTGATCAAAAAGGCATATATGTAATTTAATAAAAAACATAGCGTTTTAAGGTTATGTTTTGTCAGGTGTCAGGCAAAAAAAGTAAACTATGATCTTTCTTGGATTCATGTTTGCTTGATACCAAATTTCATCAAATTCGGTTCAGCGGTTTGTGTGTGCGTGTTATGGGTATAGGACAGCGATGTCCTATAAAAAAATAATAAAAGAAGTATTTTTTGTTTTCAAAATGTATATACATTTCTGTATGTATGTATGTTCTAGATACGATGTAGAAGTTAAAATCCAAACAAAAAAAATTGCCTTAATGCGTGCGTTGATTTAACGAATAGTTCAAAGAAACGCAAACGAATTATGAGCTTCATGTGTTAAGTAACTTGAATCGAAAACCATTATGAAAAGATGTACAAGACGGAGATCGCTTTGATCTCTGAATAATTGACTCCAATTCTACGTCTTTTATAAACGATAGTAAGTAATACTTTCAAACCTACGAAATTATGCATTAAATTATGTTTATGCAAAGGGATATGTGTTTTAAACTCACTTCCTGTGTGAGTGAGTTCTTTAACGAAGTTCTTTTATCCCTACTCTAGCATTTTCATCTCATCTAGACGCTTATATCTTAATTTAATTACGATTACTTGCAAACAAATTTAAGTTAAGGGTATTTGAATATATAAATTAGTACGGATGGTTTTTAAGGGTTCCGTAGCCAAAGAGTGAAAATGGGACCGTATTACACTAAGACTTTTTGCTCATTCGTCTGTGTGTCACCAAGCTTGTATATCGAGAATCACTGTAGCTTTCTCGCTATAATAAAAAACAAAATAAAATCAATATTTAAACGCCATTTTTGCCTATTTTTGATCAATACCAATAAGTGTGTGTACCTGTTGTTTACAAAGTCAATGGTACGGAACCATGCGTGCGCAAGATCGCACTTAGATATACTTAATACCCAAAATTTAGGGAAAGACAAACCATAAATCGATTGTCTTTTTATATTCATATATTGCAAATTAGTATATATTAAAACATATAAACTAATTTGAAGATTTTAAGAGAATTTAAGATAATTATGATAATAAAAAATAATTATGTATATATATTATATGTATATATTTCTGTTTCGGATAAAATAAATTGTTCGATATCATACTCAATATACATTTATTTTTCAGATACGGTGACATGGTGCCAGGAACGATCGCCGGTAAGATCGTGGGCGGTGTTTGCTCCCTGTCCGGTGTGCTGGTGATAGCTCTACCCGTCCCTGTCATCGTCTCCAACTTCTCGAGAATCTACCATCAGAACCAGAGAGCTGATAAGAGAAAGGCTCAGAGGGTGAGGAATATTGCTTTACTTACTAGCTTTGAGACGCCACTTCATACGAGTTTGAATTTAACAAAAAAGTTATTGTTCATTTCGAAGATTTAAGTGTACTAACTATACTGTGTGTGAACTACTTAATTCAGAATTAATAAATTCTGAATTAAGTAGTTTTTGTGATATTCAAAATCAAAATAAACTTTATTCAAGTGGGCTTTTACAAGCACTTTTGATCATTTAACAATTAAGTGAAGCTACCACCGGTTCGGAAAGTAGATTCTACCGAGAAAAACCAGCAAGAAACTCAGTAGTTACTCTTTTTCAAAATTAAAAAAAATACAGTCATGTTAGTTAATACAATTATTAAAAATTAATGTATCCTGCCTGGAAGTCAACAGGTATTAAATTCCACGCCTTTTTATCATCTACAATATCTTGTATCGAATAATACGCCTTCTTTACCAATGTATTTTTTTATAAACGATTTGAATTTACGAGACGGCAAAGTTAAAAATGTCTGCGGAATTTTATTAAGTCGTTGGTGGGAAATATATAAAATGTATGCAGAGTGGTGGCATAAAAGTAGCCTAAGAAACTCTTTATTACCTCAATTATCCGCCAGTGAAAGTCCCGTCTAATTCGGTCCAGCTGTTCCAGTAATTAGCCAGAACAATCAGACAGACAGACAAACATTTTATTTTGGTATATGTACCGTACACCTACACACAGAAACTGCTTGAAATTTGCACAAAATGTCAAATGTCATAATTAAATGAGCCGAAATGACCCAGAGGCTAGAATGCCTGCATCTTAGCCAATGGTTGCGGGTTTAAACCTTGGCAAGTACCACTGAATTTTCATGTGCTTAATTTGTTTTTATAATTATTATCATTCGGCGGTGCAGGATATCCTGCATGTAACATTTCAATGAAATTCTGCCACACGTGTCTCCACCAACCTGCATTGTAGCACCGTGGTAGTTTAACCTACACTTTCCACCAGCCTTTCTCCTCAAAACGAAGAGGATTCTTTAAAAAGCATCAAGACATTTACAGGAGGTTACTTTTATTAATATTTTGTATTTGACAATATTACTGATCGTTGCAACATAATTGTGTTATACACTCATGTGTTACTAAAGAATAATGCAGCGTTACATTAAACAGAAACATCCATCGTTGCTAAAATCTCCAAATTAAAAATTGTCAAAACTAAGACATTTTTTGTCATATATTCATGCATATCGCAACCAATCCACTCAAGGACTGCATACTATCCTGTTACAAATTTACTATAGCCAAAGCACTCTGTATTACAGTCTGACTATCTCTGTAGTCAACTACAGAGAGGTGACTAACCTATACACGAGTAGTCTATTCCATCTTAGCACGTGGTGAGCTAATTAAGAAACTTGATTTACGTCATCCGAATTAAACACATCTATCAATCAGGAATGTAAATCCATCAAAGATCGCAGTAGCAAACAACTTCAGCCCAAGAGTTTTTTTAATAGAAGATTTGTGCATATTTGGTCAAACGTTTGCCAAAATCAAGGCCAACCAATTATGTAATTTTAAACTTAAAGATTTTATTTATAATGTATGAAGGTAAACGATTCAACTGACAGTAAGCGATCACCATCACTACAGGCATTGGAGCTATATGTAATATTAACAATTCCTTACATCGTCAATGCGCCAAACTTGGCAAATAAGATGTAATGTCCCTAGTGCCAATAGTACACTGGCTTATGTACCCTTCAAACCAAACCATCACAGTGTATTGCTACTGCCAAGACTTGTAGTACTTACCCAGACTTGGAAAAACCTCTTTCACATCTCTAAAGAGTAAGTAGTCTCCTTATGAAACTATACTGTTACCATCAAAACCCAGACTAGTCCTAAAATTTGAACCGGAATCTAGCCAATCCCGAGAGCATCACTTGTTAATTATATCTACAATATTCAAAGCCAAAAAAAAAAGTAACCAGATGCTCCTCTTGTTATATTTATTAGCTTCAATTAATAACATTAATTAATCTATCATTCACAGTACTTTCTCTTAGAGGTTGACATTTTGAATGATACTACCAACTAATGCCAAATTGCTCGTTCTAATTCCAGAAAGCTCGCCTCGCTCGCATCCGTATCGCTAAGGCTTCATCTGGCGCAGCATTCGTGTCTAAAAAGAAGGCGGCGGAGGCTCGTCTCGCTGCCCAGGAGTCCGGGGTGGAGTTAGATGACGCTGGAAGAGATGAAGATATATTCGAGTTGCAGCATCATCATCTGTTACGTTGCTTGGAACGTACAACGGTATGTTTGATGGTCTATCTATTGTTACTGTAGACCGATATAGAAATTCACAATGTACTGATGTCACAAATGTTACGTCACTCTTGAAAATGCTTTAGGAGCCCTAATCCACTTATGCACACGCTGCAAATCCGTGTAAAATTTACGCGCCATTTTAATTTTTTTTAAAGACGTCAATTTCTGTTACACTAGTAATCATTGTAGTAATCATCGCGCTGTTCTTAAATGTCTGACAGAAATTACGCGATGTATTGCAGCGCCTTATTCCAATTATTCATATCGATTACTTTTTTTATCGGACAACATCACATACATTACTCTGATCCCAATGTAAGTAGCTAAAGCGCTTGCGTTATTAAAAATTGGAAGTAACGACGGTACCACAATCACCCAGACCCAAGACGACATAAAAGAATAATAAACGTTCTACATCGACTAGACCCGGAATCGAACCCGCGACCTCAGAGTGGCGTAGCTATGAAAACCTGTGTATACACCACTCGACCACGGGGGTCGTCAAACCTATATTTTTTACATAATGAAAAATATTTAACATTGGTGTTTGGCTGTCTTTGTAAAATGTTTTATAGTTATTTATGTGAAGCCACTAGGAGTCACCCGTGGCTACACTGGCGTTTTAGAGTGTTGGTTGTCATGTGATAGACAAAAAAACAACCTGTTTTTTCTTGAAGTTCAAGTTTGCTTCATAAATATGAGACAACATCACATACATTACTCTGATCCCAATGTAAGTAGCTAAAGCACTTGTGCTATGGAAAATCAGACGTAACGACGGTACCACGAACACCCAGACCCAAGACAACATAGAAAACTAATGATAATCTACATCGACTCAGCCGGGAATCGAACTCAGGACCTCGGAAGTTGCGTACCCTTGAAAACTGGTACACACCACTGAACACTCGACCACGGAGGTCGTCAAAACAAATTTCATTAAATTCTTCATAACAAATTTCATCAAATTCAGTTCAGTAGTTTGGACGGGAAAGAGCGACAGACAGACAGTCAGATAGCAGTCATATAGAATTACTTTCACATTTATAATTTTAATATAGATTATTGTTTTATTTGCCATTATTTGATAAAATCGATATAAATCGACTGTTAATTGGCAACTTTTATTATATGTTATATATATGTTTTATTTTTGATAGCGAGTAAGTGTAAACAATATTTCCTTACAGGTGCCGTAATATTATCGAAGTTAAGAGAAAAAATGTAAACAAATTATTGTTAATAATTTTTATTTTATTCCTACAGATGTGTGATTATATTAAAAACGACTCTATCGAAGAAATTATAACAAAGAAATGTTAAAAAGAAACGAAGAAAATTTATTTACATTATTTCCGCCTAAGTTTTAGATGCACCACGCTATAAGCAGTATCGATTTACAGTTAAGTGCTTTGATAAATACAGAGAAGTCATTATATGGGGGCACGTGTCTCATAAGTTCATTGACCTCAATTTCAGGACCGTGAGTTCGTGGAAATGGAAAATCCTTACAATGGCGCGGCTAAGCGACCCGGCTCGCCATCGCCGCTGGCGTCTCCCGCGCACTCCGGCCGAGCCCCTGCGCTGCTTGCTTGCTGCGCTCGATGCGGTTGCTGCCCACAAAAATATCAGGTACAGTCTCATACTGAACATAATTACAACATAAAAGCCTTATCATCAGGTGTGTATCGTATTATCTTGAAGTAATATCAGGTACAGTCTCATACTGAACATAATTACATCATAAAAGCCTTATCAGGTTTGTGTCGTATTATCTTGGAGTAAATTTTTGTATGAAATAAATTTACGAGCTTCTATATTTTGATTTGATTATTGAATCATTAATTTAGTATGTCATTACTGTATTGAAAGCAGATAGTCAATACATTTTAGTTTAGTTATCATTCATAAAAAAAACTCAAATCTTAAGATAGAGTGATATTCTGTAAGGAGTCATAGCGCTTCGCAATTTTGAAACTTACATCCTTTAAATGTTACAATGATAGTCAAAGTTACTTATCACTTTTCATAATCATTTTCTTGAGTGAGTTTCGAATTTGTTCATACAGAATAACACTACATAATTACAATTGCGAACACACAAAACACAATATAAAAATGACTCATACATACAATTAATTAAATGAATTATGTAATCAATTAAATAATACTTATTCTAGTTAAATAATATAGTATAGTATATTATTCAATATTCTGACGACAGAGGCGCCGTCGTTCAGTACGGTGCGTGAGTCCGATCGGCCTCGCCTCGTTCCCGTGTCGTGAGGTACAAAAGCACTCGTTGTCGCGTACCAATTACGTATCGTTTCTATAAAATGGTTTAAAATAAAAGGCGGGATGTCATTTAAAAAATGTCTGATTCTAAACAAAATTGGAAAAGGTATCATACATTTTTTATATGAGTCTCACCAGACTGGGTTCTATGGCCAATATATTTATTTATGTTTTATTTCACTGTTCAATACTTATGTGCTTGTTTTTATTTGAAATCAACATATTATATTTAAAAGTGTCTATGTCTAAATTGGTTGTATTCTGTTCTTGATTCCCGTTATTTGTTTCACTTTTAATTGTTTATTTGGTCATAGAAGTTGAGATTGTCAGTTCAAATACGTAATCGGGGCCCGTATGTTGCTTATGTGGCTAGACCTTCGTGTTATGTCCCCTGAGTGCTTATGAAATTTAAAAAAAAAACCTTTTGACATTTATAAAAAAAAAATTGCTTTTGCCTTTTTACGTAAGCACAAAATATTTGCTATTTGTCCGCTAGTCCACACGATTTGACCTCTGTTCTGTGACCTGTGTTGCCAGGATAAAAAACAACAGTCAGCTAAATAAACGCTTGCAAGATTTAAAAAAAATTACAAATATGTATATAAAGAAGGGCAAACATATTTCTAATTCAAATTACTATGTAACTTTAGGGAAATTGTTATGTACAAGTATTACATAACAACGAGGTAAGTATTCAATAAATTATTAATTAAAATAAAACTTCAACATATATTTCTTATAATTATGTACGACGAAAAACTATATATAATAAATATTACATATATATTTAATGAAACAGTTATGTATTACAAATATACCTTTATTTTTATTAGCTAGTATATGTATGTATATATAATGTCTACGGCTAAAAATGTCACACAGAAAATATAAATACAGATTATGCAAAATTATAAGACACAGCTCAGTCACCAATTGGCTCTGACAGGTCCTGCTTTTAGACTCGAGTAGGAAGCGATCTCGTGGCGCTCGCAGGTACACGGCGACCTCCCGACCCTCGGATACCTCAGTCTCAGCAGCCCCCAGTGAAGACCCCCTACCAGTACGTCCATCTGGTATTACCACGCAGCGATGTCCCTTCAAGATTAGCTTTACGCAATCGAAATTCAAATTTCTTTTTTCTTTTTTTTTTGTTGTTGTTGGCATAACGCTGTGTGGTAAAGACTGGAATCTTAAGGCTTTAAATGTCTGCAGGGTGTTGGCTGCTAATATGTCGCTTAATGGATATTCCTCTAAATATAAGTATTATAATTATATCTGTAATCAATGTCTGTATTATTTAATAAGCTTGCGCTGTGGTGCTGTCGTTGTAAGATTATTTTATAATTGTACGTGTATTGTAAATTTATTATATAAGTATTGTAATGTGTATTGTTAATAAGCCGCAATATTATTATTAAAAAAAAAAGAAATACACAGATTGTTTGTTTGTGGTGTTGCCATTATTAAAATATGGTAATATAAGATATAATAATGCGGTTTCTTTTTGTAAAAAGTAGATCCAAGAGTGTTGTAATTGATGAAGGATGTCGTACAAATTGTAGATATGTAGTTGCAAATGTTATTATAAACTGCAGTCGCCAACACACTGCATACATACGGCAAACACAGGGTTGCAATACAAGTGTTGTTTATTTTTTTCTACTTTTATATATCGAACGAACATAGGCACTAAAACCTTTTTGGTAGTCTTTGACATCTTTGACATGACGTTGACAGGTGACGTCTAACACAGATAATTAAACTCATAACATAACAATAGATAACACACTACACGTTACACACTGATGGGTCTACATTAATAAAGGTTTTTTTCTTTTTTTTATATCGGCATGTTTCCAGCACATATGTTACACTTTTTTCTGTACATCTGCGACTCGATCACCCTCAAGATATTTTTCTTATCATTTAGCATATATGTTGTTTGTATTTATATATTATATATTGTTATTTATGTATTCATATGTTCCCTAAAGCTTTTTCTCGATGTTGAATGCTTTCAAATTGACTCTCTCTGTTATGTAGATTAAAAAGCTAATTGGCTTGAAAGATGTCTGTTTTTAAATACCTTCTAAATAGTATATAAATTATGTTTAATATAATGTACTATTTTCAATAAAATTTATTAAATCTGTGCCACATAAAATATTATATTAATTTGTACTTCAACAGTGCCAAATACTTTCAGTCAACATAACATTAATTAAAAAAATTACAAAATTTTAAATGTTTACCCCACAAAATTAAGCAATGTACCCACATTAGTGTTGCAATATATAATATTTTTCTTTCCTTTACAGCAAGCGTGTGGTAAATACATTCCAGCGGGGAGCACGGTACAGGGTAATCAGACCGGAGTGGCAATGGACGGTACCTATCTTGTCGAAGCATCCTTCTAGGATCCGACAACTAGCGCTCATGTTGAGAGCTACGTGTGAATCAGACTTTATCATGGATTGTGTTGCCATGTATATCCTGAAAGACTATCGCGCAAATCTGATAGCAATTACTAGAATACGTGTATTATCTTGTTAATTTTAACACGATACTGCCTAATGTTTAACAGATATCATGTTTGTATGTGTTATTCTAATGGAGACCTCAGATGGACATATATCTATGTCTCCTTCTAATTAATACTTGAAGCTAATACATACGTCCACAGAAGTCGCATTATATATGTATATATTTGTCACAGCTACGGTGACGTGAATGGGCGACATTATTCAAATGGAATAAAACCCCCCATACATCGCTTCGCGTACGTTGAATAGATAAACGTCAATTTATAATAAATAGTTAGCTTCGAGTATGAGGCATGAATATGACAGTTTTGCGCATGTAGAATTACGACGTATCAAGGCTAGTGGACAATGCATTAGTGTGTGTAATAAAGATTATATATTTGAGCACACTACGATATATATACCTTTGTGCCTCTCAGGTCTCCATCAGAGTTTAACAACTATCCCAATCGTGGTTTCTTTTATTCGTATACATAGATATAAAACAGTATTAATAAGATTTTTAATGTTAATAAAATGTATGATTGGATCGAATCTCGCCCCACGAGGTTTTAAGATTTTCCGCTTCTGAAAATCGTTAGTAAAAGACAAAAAGTTAGTTTTTTGAAATTTCATTCTAGTCAATAGTTGAAATCATATCAATATTGGTAACAGAAAAATTAATATCTTAGCTATTTCTGAAGTTTTATTTGATCCACTAGGTCACTAGTGCCTTCAATGACTCATTATACTATAAACTGTAACTTACTCTGTGTTAGTGAACGATAGAAAATAGATATTCTTGTATAAAATAATCAATGGGGGCGTTTTAGGCACGTGGCACTAAATTTCTCTAGTGATTCCCAATTAGACCCAAATTGGGTCCAAAAATAGATACACTGACCCACGGGTCAAATTCGGAATATCTTCATCACCCTCTATCAATTGTTGTATATAATCTATAAATATTTAAACAGAACTCATATATATAATAAAAGAGATATAAGTATGTCTGTTTCCGCTTAAGTAAGTTACAGATTGTATACAACATAATTATGATTTTTTTTGTTAATTTAATACTCACAAATGTAAGTATCAATGCGATATGTGCTACGTGTCTAGTACATTGCGGAGTGTCGTCAACTATTTTCAATTTATGACTGGTTGAAACGCGCAATGAATTTTAAACAATGAAATTTTACGGTTGGTTTAAAATTTAGACCCCTATAATAGTTGATGTCTTATGATTGCTATAGGAAAAAGTGTTATGTATAGATACGTGAATTTATGTGGTTAAAAATAGATATTTATTTGATGATAAATGTTAATATGTAGATATAAGATGTAATTAATAAGTGTGTATTGCATTGAATGCATGTTTTTAACGTTCGGACGTTGAGAGAAGCGAGTCACTGACAGATTCATGATCGAATGTAAAGCATAACTTTGTAGTGACGAAAATTCAAAATTGAAATATAATTCTCGTTCATTTACCGTATTAACGAATAGTGTCATTGTGAGAAATTACAATAATTATCATAATTTTGACGTTAAATTAAATTTACAAGGTTATTTCAGCTGTCATTTATTTAATTGACATTGACAGATGTCAGTATCATTCCCTCAGCGGCCGGACCTTAGTAAAGAAAGTTTTTCGCAGATAATAATTGTGCATGTATTTGACAGATTTATATTATAAAAACAATTGAATGAATAATTAGTAGTTTGATAAATTGAATATGAATTAACCGTTGATCTGTGCGAAACTTGAATATATTGTAGTAAATTGTATAAACCGAATTCGATGTTGAAATGTCTCTTCCAAAAGTATTGCCACCTTTTTCTATTAAAATTTAATGAATTAAAAACTTAAATGTTAATGTTTAAGAGTCGGTTGATAGTCATTGAAATTTTCTTAAATTAAAAAAAAAATCCTATGTCTTAGTGAAGTTTGAATCTTTTTGATTAAATCGTTGAATCTTCATAATATAAATTTACTTTGAATATAGAATCTAAAAATAAACTCGATACGTTTCTAAAAGCCGTTGCGTTTCTAATTTTAAAATATGTATTCCATAAATTTAAATGATGATATTATAATGTTTTTTTTTTTTAATCTAGTCATAGAACTCCACGAAAGTCCTCACCTACACATAACGTTACCGAAACAGGTAATAAATATTAATTTAGAATTTCTTTTGTATCACTATAATAATTTTATTATACTGTTAAGCTCCTCTGTGAATTCCTCCCTGTGATTCTATGGCTGTTTAATAATGTATTATATATATTGTTATTATAATTTGATATTTTCTTATGTTTAAATGTTGATTTTATAGTAATTGTTATCGTTGTGACATGGCCTATATTATACCTTATATAAATATCTTGTCATCAGAATTTAATAAGAAAATGTCGACATTAAAAAACCTTTTGGTTTTGTAAATAAAAATATAAATTATTTTATTTCTCCACGAGCAAATGTTACCACAAAAATATGCTGTTCTACGTGTGATGAGTTTTTATTTAGACGAACGAATTGTCAAATGTATATTCGTCTCTTTTTAACAATGTTTCTTTAGTACGAGAAGGATCTCTTGGCGCTCGAATCACAAGGGGTTACCAGTTAATAAAATCACCTCAATTTCGGGGAAAATAAAAACTCTTATTATACTCGTAGAGTGTCCATGTTTAAAATAAATGGAGTGTAGCAATTATGAAACGGATTTGTGATTTACTATTATTCTTAATATGATCGTTCAGTCATTCTTTTTAAGTACGTAGACAGATAATTGAAGAGCACAAATAATACATATTGTTATTTCATAAATAAAGTGTTGAATATCAGTTAGGACGTCTGTTAATTACAGACAAAATATGTCACTATTATTTCCGCTATTGACACGCGCCAAGCGACCCTTAACGCACTGTACAAAGTATTGAGAACTTACTCTCACGTAAAAATAGATTATATATCATAACGAAAAAAAACAATTATAACGAATGTTGACAGTTTTTTTTTTAATAACCAAATGTCTATCGATAAAATTTTATTAATAAGGACACTATTTCAATTAATTTGAACTAGTCATATAATAATATTGTGAATTGATGACACCAAATTATTTGCCAAAATCATTTACATTTTAAAACATATTATTCAGAATTTTCTTTGTATTTATTTAAAATAGGTCTACACGCGACAGTAGTGGGATAATTGTTAACTGTAAAACATTATTTCTTAACTCGCAAGGGGTGAATGGAAAAAAAATATTATTCTACTGCGGCTGTATGATTCAAACCATTTGCCCATGAATGTTTAAAAATACAGTAAGGAATGTTCATAGTTTTTAAATTAAGAACACTCATTCCGAAGATTATAATTAGTTTCGTTTGACAATTATTTCGCTATTGTCATCTGAATGCAAGTTAATTATATATATAGTTTTATTTAAATTAAAATTATTAATTTATTAAATAATAATCATTGTAATTATTTCAAAGTTTTATAGATATAACAAAAAACTATCCGTAAATATAAATTTTAGTTAGCGCACATTATAGATTTTCTATCGATCATAGTTTTTATATCAGGCTGTTTCATCATTGATACCGATACGCAAGCGCACATTAAAGAATAACAATGAAATTATAAATGGATAATAAGTCTATGATGTGCATTAGCGCTTAGATTAATTAAACGTTGTATTATAAAATAAATCAATTTGAATGAAGTTATGTGAAAGAATTGAGCCGTGTTTCGATTTGATTACTATTATAGAGTAATTATGTGGTTGTGTTGGGTACTAGTCACGAAGACGTTCTTTGATATACTATGTTAACATGTGAGGACTTTTTATAAGCTACATTACATCAACGATTTTTTTTTGTTTTTATTTGTGCCAAAAAGGCACAGATTATTTCGTCAATGTCATGGACGTATGATTTGATACGGACTTATATTTTTTGACAGTTGACAGTTGGCAGCTCGCGAAACGTCAAATGCAATTGTGTGAAATGTCAGGTATAAAGAAGTGTCATTGCGTTTAGAAATAAAGTTGTGAAATAATCTTTGCCCCAATTGGGATAGATTTCTAATCAGACAATCATCACCATCAATAACGTGGTTTAAAAGAGTATGAATAAATATTACGATTGATTTTTAAGCTGGACTCACAAATATCTCTACTAACAATGGGCTAATATTTCATTATTATTGGTGTTTATAGCGGCAGCTTGACAATATTATATAAATAAGAAGAAAACTTGATGATGGATTTTACGAAACGGGATCCAAGCTGAAATATAATTGGTATGTTACTTCTTTATACGTAACGACCAATTCGTAAAATGTGTAGCCGCAGCCTTTTAATCATATAAACAACCGATGCATAAGTTCGTTGTCAAACTAGTTAAACAGAAACTAACATACGTACATACTTAATTATTAAAGTAATAATCCGCGTCCTATGATATTTCGCTCTTAAAAATTATAAATAATAATCTTTACTGCAATAATTGTACGATTAGTAGGTAATGTATGAAATAGCGTATCAACAAATCAAGAGCTTAAATCCATTATTCCACAAGAAGTGATTCGAGTATGCCGACGAAACCCTCGGAACGCGCGTGTCTCAATTCCAAAGTGACCTGTCCCATTCTGATCGCGAGTGGATTATTTACAATCATAGTTGCAAATATGTTTGACATTGATAATAATTAAATTATTTATATATTTCAAATATCGAATGCCACTTCTGCGTATTATAAATGATAATAATATAATTCCGTCAAAATAAATTATTTAAGTATGCTCAAATGTAAAAGCAATCTCTGACACCAAATTTCGCATTGAAAATGTGAATAGTCAAGAAAAAAATATCTTCCATGTTCATAAATATGATTTAATTATAGTAACACTAATTTCCAAAGTATAAAATCAAATTATTTTTTGCATTTTCTAAATTTCTAACTATAAATATTGAAGGTACACGTGTTCGTGATAAGTACGCCTTAGTGTGTCGCTGGACCAAAGGGGATGTTCTTTTGTAGGATAATAAGTAGATTAAAATGACGTTAACTTGTCGAGATTAAATGATTTTGACAGATTCGAAGTTAAAAGTGACATTGCCAGTAACGCCATCTATGATTCGTGTTGGAAAACGGAAGTTAAAAGTAATTTGACAACTGCTAGAAAAATTATAAAATTTCGTTCCATATTTGAAAACCTTTTTGTTTATTTAGCTTCATTTGTCAAACATAACTTGCTACAAATTAAAATGAGTGCTAGGCCGTTTTCTACATTTTTTGTAGTATTCTTGTATTCATAACAACATGGAATCTCACACCAGATGCTAATTTAAGTCGCAATCTAAGTGGCGTCTAATGTGAAATCTCCTTATGCTCTAAGATAATTTCTACACTTTATCGTGATTGTTTGTAATTTTTTTTTAATAACTTATTCAACTATTATTAAGTTAAAGTGAAAATTCAATTACTTTCAATAATATCTTCAGGGCAAATTTTATTCATCTAGAATGTTTTTGGGTTGGCTGCGGAACTTTAATATCAATGAAGCATTAATTATAAATTATAAAGTAACTGATTTAGAAAACAGCATTTGTGGTAAGACTTTTCAAATGTGGTAACACCCAACTGAGTGCGAAGAGTTATATTTTATGGCAGCTATCTATTCACGAATATTTTTTACAGAGTACCTTCCCATTCAAATCATCAACATTTAATAAGATGTTTGTAAGCAAATTCTTGCGTTTTAAACTTATATTTCCAGTTAAAAGTATACGTCATGAACTATTTATTACAAATTTAAATCATATAGAATGCAATATTTCCTATTATTAACATGTATAACACACATTTTAATTATTATATAAATAAATCGGGATAGAAAAGGATAAATCGATAATTCTTTGTCTCCATATTGTGAGCTATTATAAACAGATCAGGTCAGGTACAGGTATACATATAGCACAGGTCATACATCATACCTGGAATTTCAGCTCTGAGCTGAGCTAGATGGCTGAAATGTTTTGAATGAATGCTGTTTCACTGAAAGATGAATTTTATTAAGCTGATTCAAATATAAGTCATTCAAATCTCAGGAGCTCAATAGATTTTTATGAAACTGTGGTTTATAGATAGATCAATGTCCAATACAGAGTAGTAAATAGAATAATTTTAATTATATATTATAATAGCTAAGAAATTATCATTATTATAATTATGTAACTATTCTAAAAGCGCTTTCAAGCGATAGATATTGTTGGTGAAAACTATATTATTATTAGCTAAATATGTATTTTTAAACTGGCAGTGTTGCATTTTAAACAAATGTGTCAATGAATTTTAACTAACTATTATAATAAATTATAATATGTGATACGATTATACTTTTTTTATTAAAAAAATAAATTTAATTATTTTGACATAATTAGTATTGTATATATAAAACATTTTAGCACATTTTGGTGGCAAATTAAATAACGGGCAACACTCATGATAGTCGTGCTAATACACGTGACACCAATTTTCAGAACAAGCATTGTCCACGCGACTGGCTGGAAAAACCATCAAAATTGTATCATAATACTCATAAAATTGACAACGCCCGATTGATTTTAATAAATTAATTGTAATTATTATGTAGATTATTGTTTTCAAATAAGAAAAAATATACTCAATTCTAATCTTATAAATAAAAATAGTGGTTCTAAATGTTGACACTAGATGGCGCTGTACGTAGACTTCCAACAAAATATTAACTTTTCACATTAGCGCGGTGAATATTTCATCGCTAGTAATAAAAAAAATGTAATTGTATCACAAATATATTATATTGTAAGTAAAATCTTTGGTTTTGAACCTTTAGCTTAATTCTTTGTTATTTTGAGATGAAAAAAAAAATATAACTGTATATAACGACATATTAAATTTTATTTACATTAATTTGTTAATATAATTATAAATGGTGACAATTATAATATTATATCACACAGCGTTTGTTTGTTTGTTAATGAAAACCTCAGACCAGACATTAATTATTTGTTTTTTAAATTATCATATACAAAGGTAAGTCTCGTAACAGCCTGTAGTATGGAAGATGGCTGGTGTACAATATCGTGCTATTGATCCTGGTCTCTTGACTGGGTTGTAAAAAAAAAGACCATATAATTTGACCTTTACCTAAGGAAAATACACGATGATGAATTATTATAATTTTAAGATGGTAAAAAAATCTTTAATGTAAAATGTCTAATGAGTGATTAGACATTTTACCGCCGATAAACACTAGTCTGCATTGTCGATGGCACTTTGGCGGTTTAAGGAATGGTTAATATTCCTTACAACGCTTTTGTCTATGGGCGGTGGTGACAACTTACCATTAGGTGGTCTGTTTGCTCGTCCGTGTGCCTATAAGTATGAATAAAAAAAATATCCCTCCTGATTTGTAATATTAAGTAAAGATTACCCTCTTTTTACAAATAAACTCTTTTTACCTGTTTATATAGATAGCTTTTTGGAGGCGATTGCCGATTTGAGTTCTTATTAATTAATTTTAATTCCAACGAGGTTCCCGTCTCGAATATAATTCTACTAACGCCATCTTAATTTTAAAATATTTATTAAGAAGAACATTTCATACACGATACTAATAAATCTCCACGCTTCAGTACATTCTGAAGTAAGCAATCAGCGCCATCTATTGTCATAGGTAAAAACTATTATGCTGTTTCGGAAACTATCACAAGACTTACAAATTTTATAAAAAAAACTTTTAAATACTTTTTATACCAATAGATGACGTTAGTGAGCACTATAGATTTTTCACTAACATTTTAATAGTGTTCTCGTAATTTGGAAACATAAGTCATGATAAAAATAAGTGGTTTATGCCTAAAAATCAAGTCATGTTTATCAGTTGTTTTCAAAGTATAACCTTCAGAATAGTATCTTTAGTATAAATGTTGTAAATAATTTGTTTTTGCTATGTAAAATTTAAACTATTTTTTTTAAATATTGGTGTTTTTACTACTAGTATAGTAATAACATAACTAAATTCTGAATACTAATAACTTGATTACAGGTCGGTAACTTTGTACTAGCCAACGGGTACACTAATTAAGTACGAAGTTATTCCTGACCCAGAAGAATTGAAGAGAGCCGCCAAAAAATTTTTCGAGATTTTCTTTGGAGCCATATTTTAAAATTATATTTAAAAACCATTTATAGCCTGGAGGTGATCATCTCATTCCCAAGGAGAGCAATCGACTAAGAAGTCATTCCTTTTGTAACACCCTTTGGTATACAACCGCTTCTTAACGATTATTTAAATTTGACATAAGTATACAATACAAGCAGTATTGCAACAACAACAACAACAGCCTGTAAATTCCCACTGCTGGGCTAAAGGCCTCCTCTCCCTTTGCGGAGAAAGTTTGGAACATATTCCACCACGCTGTTCCAATGCGGGTTGGCGGAATACACATGTGGCAGAATTTCTATGAAATTTGTCACATGCAGGTTTCCTCACGATGTTCCTCACCGCTGAGCACGAGATGAATTATAAAGACAAATTAAGCACATGAATCAGCGGTGCTTGCCTGGGTTTGAACCCGCAATCATCGGTTAAGATGCACGCATTATAACCACTGGGCCATCTCTGCTCAAATTGACAGCAGTATTACAATACATTATAATTCTTTCTTATTATTTACTTCTTTAATGATAGGAATGGCGATGCCTATTTCCGCCACGACAAGCCAAGGCTAACTCAGATCAATTACCGGTGTAACCCTTGTGCCAGTCATTACGCTGGCCATTCACGCAAAGCCAGGTCACAATCTATCTCCTTACTACGTAAAGATTCCAGCAGTTCACTCAAAAAATTAATGTAGTCTTGTGAATAGGTGGAAGAGCAAATAGGCCACCTTATGGCAAATGACCATTATCAGGATTTGTGTCGTGAGTAATATATATCATTTCTTCATCACCAATTGGCCAATCTTCAAAACTGGGATGTTAAGTCCCTTGTTTATTAAGATCCATTGGACTCGCCTCAACTGGAACTCAACAATACTGAGTGCTGGTTGGTGGTAGAACATGTCATCTAAGATTGTTGCTGCTACAGAACGCTTGAAGCTAATACCAATTTTAAAAAGTAGGTACCTAGGTTATTACAATATATCTAGGGGGACTATATAAAATTGTGAATGGAATAATGTCTGAAAAGCCCATGATGTGTACTCTATTCCCATGTCAGATCGATAGGTCATAGGTACTTAGAGATTGGGATTAGTCAAATGGGCATTACTATTTGCATCAGTCATTCAGATTGTATCACGATGTATTCCTTCAACGCGGAACACAAGTCAAATAATACACTAATTGTACACGAAAAGATCAATACTTATTAAAATTAAATTAAAAAAAACTAAATGAGTTTCTTTCGTCGGTTCTTATCGGATCCGAGGTGTTAATTTCCAAACGGTTGTAGATTTTTGACAGTCAATAAGGAAGTGTAACAATTACTTATTTATTAAAGAATTATTTTTTATTATATGAATTTAATAAAGATTTTATTGGCAAAGTAATTTTTCGGCACAAATAAAAACGAAACAAAAGAAAAGGATTTTTGATTTTGACTTTAATAGATAAATTAGGTACATGAAACTTTATTGGCTAGGTTCTAGAGATCTAGAATTCTCCTATCCCTTTCGTAGCTAGTATGTCTTATGTAATTAAAATTAAATATAAAACAATACATCATTACGTATTCGTACGTACGAGTTCAATACAAAAACAAGACATTCATAGATCATTAGATGGCGCCAGAATGTATTTGTCATGGTTCATTTTTATCTAGAAGTTCTAAGTAACTCACATGATTGAAAAAAAAAACAGTTTTACTGATCTGCGTCATATAGGCGCCATGGACTGGATGCAAGCTGATTCCAGAGCCGTCATCGAGAAATCATGGACTTTTTTGTGTAGCAAACGCTAGTCCAATATGATCAAATACCAAATCTAAGCATATGTGTACTCTCAATATTATAAGTACACAGTGGGAGAGGTAGGGAATTTCAGACCTGGGCGCCCCCCCAAATTTATCGTCACCCAGAGTGCCTTGCTATCGTTGGCACTGCTTCTATCCTACGGATTTGCAATCTTACGCGTTGATTCAGTTCAGATGTTTTAAAATGTTAATTACTGTTGGTATACTTTTAGTGGTATGATGACTTTTTGGCTATCATACTAGTTCGGGCTGTGAACAAATCATCCCAAAGTATTTTAGTATACTAATATTGCAATGGAATAGTTCTGGTAGGCAAATTTTATAGATAACTTTCACACATCAATTCACATCATCATAAACAGACCCTTATACAAATATATAGAAACGGTTTCGTTTCACATTGGCTGACTCATATGAGTGATAGTAAATATGTATATATCATTTCAAATATATCCATAAATACTTATAAAGTTATATAGGAATTTTTAAAATCATTATTGACAATTATATAATAAGTATATTTTTAAGATTTTTATATATTTTATATAAAACAGGAAACTGTGTAATCTCGACATCAGAAAGTTTAAAGCTATAAAACAATCTTGAGCTCTCTTTACAGTTATACACATACATACACACGTACACACACATGGCCAGTAATTGTGGAGAGAATAAAAAAATTGCGCTAAGTGTGCCTTACTTGTGCGGTGAAGAGGGCACAGGCGCAGGGGAAGCGCTTCGGAAACATTTCAATTTCGAACCTATTCTTTTTTTAAATTATAATTAGATTTTTTGTCTTTGATTTTATATGAACTTGACTATGTGGAGGAGTTTTTAATCGTCAAGTATACGATCCATTTGAATAGCAGTGACTATCGGACAAAGTATTTTATCAATTAACGTTCATAAAATTTACTAAATACTATTTTTTTGTAATCGGGCTAATAAATAATTATATGATAAGCAATTTTTTTATCAAAACATATTGCTCTAGAATGCCTAGATAGATGTTATATTTTATTAGTAGAATAATGATTTCTCCAATAAACAATTTTTAAACCAACCAACCTACAGACATAAGCAAAATTAACGAATGAAATAAAGCCTTTTTTACTAAATATAACATATAAATATATTTAAAATTTTCAAAATAATAAAGAAATTGCATCGAGTCCCTCTCCTTAGAGTTATAATATAATCCTTAAAACAGGAACTCAACAAAGCTAAGTATTGCTATTTGACAGTAGAACTAAATACACATATATGTATTTGTATAAAATGTATTGTATACATTCTGCTAATACTATTACTGTCCCGTTTTCATACACAATAAATAAACATTGTTTATCCTATCGAATAAGAATTAAAGGTTATAATTTTCGGCTTTCTCTACTGTAACATGCATTTAATAAACATATAAACTTAAGTTCTTCAACAATTCTGTTTCTTGTTAAAAATTTTAATCCCTTGTGTACTTAAACATATCTAAGCATACAGACCACGGGAAGTGACTCAACTTCATAGTAATAACATATCTAATATTTCTATTAAAATAATTTAATATATATAATACAATAATACAGTTCCCCCTTCGCCTGTACATAGCGGGCTGTTCCGAGCGGCCACAGTTGGCCGACAGACCGCGAAGTTCAAATCTCCGTCGTAATTGATAAATAAACGGCGCGTGCGCAACTTACAACGGGTCAACCAACTTGACTTTATTGAGAACTATATGCTTTTACGTTAATTAGAGATTTTTTATGATTAATCTTGGCTTTGTGTATTCACGATGAGATCCGTAGGTTCAGTGGTAGAGGTGATCGGAATGCAGCTTTTATAGCACAACTTTATTCCGTGTGTCAGGTTAAATATATCTTATCAAATATATGAGATTTTTTTTTATTTTATGGAATAGGTTGGCGGACGAGCACATGAGCCACCTGATGGTAAGTGGTCATCATCACCCGTAGGCAATGACGCTGTAAGAAATATTAACTATTCCTTACATCCATTGGGAACTAAGATGCTATGTCCCTTGTGCCTGTAGTTACACTGGCTCACTCACCCTTCAAACCGGAACACAACAATATTGCGTATTGTTGTTTAGCGGTAGAATGTGATGAGTAGCTGGTACCTACCCAGGCGGGCTTGCACAAAGCCCTACAACTGAGTATATGTAATGAGATGACGAAAGCATTTTGTGTTGGGTTATGTGAAGCTATTTGCATTGGCTACTTACGTGATTATGGTACATATCAAGAGATGGCCCAGTGGTTAGAACGCGTACATCTTAATCGGCAATAGCGAGTTCGAACCCAGACAACCACTCAACTTCCATTTGCTTAATTACAGGAAAACATCGTAAGGAAACCTGCATGTGTCTAATTTTAACGAAATTCTGCTACAGGTGATTCCACCAAAAACTTTGGAGCAGCGTGGTGGAATACGGTTCTAACCCTCCTCAAAGGGAGAGGAATCTTTAGTCCAGTAGTGACAATTTTTTCATTAAACAAAATTACTTCAACATATATAATTTTATTATTTTGGACTAGAATCTGGAAACCTAGAATTCCCATTTTCCAGTTACTCGGTCATCTCTTCTAATTAAAATCAAATTAAATCAAGTAATAAGCCGTTACATATTCGTACGGCATGCGCTCAATACAAAAACTATACATTCATAGATCATTAAATGGCGCCAGAATGTATTTGTCATGGTTGATTTTTATCTGGAAATCCTTAATTCCGACAAGTATATATATTTCATAAAATCAAAATCAAAATAAACTTTATTCAAGTAGGCTTTTACAAGCAATTTTGAATCGTCATTTTACAATTAAGTGAAGCTACCACCGATTCGGGAAGTAGATTCTACCGAGAAGAACCGGCAAGAAACTCAGTAGTTACTCTTTTTCAACATTTAAAAAATACAACGTCAAGTTAGTTAAATACAATTATTTAAATGAATATATCCTGCTTGGAAGTCAATAGGTATTAACTCAACGCTTTTTGGTGGTAGGTCTTTGTGCTAGCCCGTATGGGTAGGTACCACCCACTCATAAGATATTCTTCCGCCAAATAACAGTACTCAGTATTGTTGTGTTCCGGTTTGAAGGGTGAGTGAGCCAGTGTAACTACAGGCACAAGGGACATAACATCTTAGTTCTCAAGATTGGTGGCACATTGACGATGTAAGGAATAGTTAATATTTCTTACAGCGTCATTGTCTATGGGTGATGGTGACCGCTTACCATCAGGTGGCCCATATGCTTGTCCGCCAACCTATACCATAAAAAAAAAAAAAAAATAACGGTTTTACTGAAGAACTGTATCAAATTTGATGCAATGTGTTATGAATTATATGTACATGATTATGAAGGGAAAGATATTTTTTATAAAACAACTGAAGTTAAATGTGAGCGTAACCGCGGACAATTACTAGTTCATAACAAAACTTCAATTCACTAAATAAATTTTATTATTAAATCTAGATTACAAAATATATTACAAGACTATTTAATTTTCCCATTGCAACTGGGTATTTCTGGCAAATGATAGCATGCATTCGTCAATCTATACTAATTTTATAATGAAAACGCAGACGCCTGGAGTTAGGCTCAGGTTCCATCAACGGGCACTAATTACTGTAAAGAACAGCATTATAAATCTGTTTATTTGAAAAGAGCAACTATGCGGTTTTCTTGTTGTTTCTTCTCGCTATAAGCTGCGTATTGAAAAAAAATTGCCCTTAAAAAAAAAGTTAGAGATGTACACAATTCATGACAAATTATATTCATATAAATTTATTGTTAACAAATAGCTAAATGCCCTGACTTTTGCTACTGTCTTATAAATCCATCATCAGTGGAAAGGAATCAAAGTCCATACAAGTGTAAAACAAACGAATTGTCACCTTTCCCAATCGAATAGAAACGTAATTGTAAACGTTTTCTATTCTATTGGGACCTTTATTACTTATGGCTATTTTCGTTAGTTTTTGACCCCCTAATATACAATAAAAATACACCTGTTTTATATTTACAACAACAACAGCCTGTAAATTCCCACTGCTGGACTAAGGCTTTCTCTCCCTTTGAGGGGAAGGTTTGGAACATATTCCACCACGCTGTTCCAATGCGGTTTGGTGGAACACACATATGGCAGAATTTCTATCAAATTTGTCACATGCAGGTTTCCTCACGATGTTTTCCTTCACCGCTGAGCAAGAGATGAATTGTAAAGACAAATTAAGCACACGAATCAGCGGTGCTTGCCTTGGTTTGAACCCGCAACCATCGGTTAAGATGCACGCGTTCTAACCATTGGGCCATCTCTGGTCTGCTCAACAATATTATGAAGTTCTTATTTTAAATTTCAAAGGTTTTAAAGGTACGCATGCGAGCCTCGGCAATTGCGCGGTTCTCCACTCTTTTTTAAATACTTTTAACTCCGAGCATCGTTTTATACGGACGTAAGAACTATCGAAACTCCTTCCCACTCCCTTTTAAGAAAACATAAGACATTCCGACTCCCCTTCTAAATAATCTTGCTTAATAAATGAATGGTACCATTCTAACACAATCCGTTGAAGTGTAACTACGCTTCTAATGAAGTTAGATCGTCATGTAAACGAACCATGTCATAAATTGTAAACGTCCTGTAAAGAAAGGCTAATAAGAACCAAACCTTATATTTATAATTAAAAAAATAAACATGCGATTTGCACTTTACTGAAATCCTATGTAATTATTATGGTGAAAAATGAGTTACTACTAAGTTTCTCGCCGGTTTTGTCGATAGACTCTGATTTCCAAACCGGTACCTGTAACTTAACATTACATACTGTGACATGACAATTATTCCTTTTTTATTTTTAATATGAGCTTACTTGAATAATTATTATTGGAAAAATGAGTATCTACTAAGTGTCTTGCCGGCCAACCGGCTAGAAATTCAGTAGTTACTCATTTTCAACATTTAAAAAATACAAAGCCACGTTACTTAAATACAATTATTTCAATTAATATATCCTGCTTGGAAGTCAACAGGTATTAAATCCACTTTTTTATCATCTATTAACTTCACTACTATTCATTTCCAAATTTCTTATAACGGTTTCGTTCAAAACGCAATTTCTCACAATTAAACTCTAAAACTTAAAAAAAAAAACATTATTATTTACAACTAAGTTTCTGAGACATTACCAAGGGCTAAGTAAGGTCATAATAACTGAACCGTGCTCTGCAGGTGCTTACCCTTCCTTGGGGTAACTTAAGTTACTTAGACCATATGATCGTAGAGCTTTTTATGCCGTAAGTTTATGGGAATATTATTTTAATACGTGGTAACATTTGACATTAAGTAAGCTATGTATTTTTTTTTAGATACGTCATAATTATACACATTGAATGATCGATTTGAAATTGTTACTATAAAAAATGATTTACGAGTACTTATTACTATTCCAAACACACACATATATGACATCGCTTTGACGCAATACCATTGGTCGAGAGCTTGATTAATCTATCATCACTATGGACTTGCAAATGACGCTTTGAACGTCGTCGAAACTGTTATCGGAATTAAAAAAAATAGAATTATAGTGTACGAGTAGTCGAGTGTATTAGTGTTGTATTATAAATAAGAGATAAAAGTAAGAGTAAAGTAACAGCCTGTAATTTTACCACTGCTGGGATAAAGCCTCCTCTGCCATTAAGGAGAGGGTTTGGAACATATTCCACAACGCTGTTCCAATGCGGGTTGATGGAATGCACATGTGGCTGAATTTCGATGATATTAGACACATGCAAATTTCCTTACGATGTTTTCCTTCACCGCCGAGCACGAGACGAATTATAAACCATTAAGCACATAATTATATATAGTGGTGCTTGGGTTTGAACCCGCAATCATCGGTAAGATGCACGCGTTCTAACCACTACGCCATATCAGCTCTTTATAGTATATGCTCATTAGAGTTTAATTCATTTAGTTTATCTAACATAGAAGAAAGTATCAAGTTTTACAATTGTTTTTATATAAAACAGTGAAAAGTAGGAGATGCCTTCAACGGCATTCTTGACTAAAGATTGTTTATTTTTATTCCTACTTCCATTGGAAAAGACTACTGGCAGTTGATTCAAAAACGCATTCGTCACTAGTGTGTTAAACTCTAGTTTGGAAATGTGAGTTTATTTCAGAGTTTTATAGGCGGACTTCGACGGACACAACGTGCACTTTAAGGTACAATATAATTTTTTAACAGACTATAAAATTAATTATTCTATATTACTAAAAAACTAGAAATAATTACATTTAGTTTTAAATTAACCAGGGTACTAAAATAATTAATCACATTTATAATGAATAACAAAATTATTAAAATAAAAAATAGTATTTAGTAATAAATTAATAATTTAAATTAATTATGAAGAGATCATCACTAAACATTAAAGGTGTTCTCATCATCAGCATCTCATCAACAGTCTTTTTTCGTCCACCGCTGGACATAGGCCTCTCCAATAGCCTGTTGGTGTATCTATCAACCCTTAATTGTCCAAGGAGGTAATCTTTCCTAACTGAAAAATACTAAGTAAACTAAAGTATGTGAAAATGAAAGAATATCGACGCCATACCAGATGGGTTATCAAAGTTCTAAGCAAATTTTTTCTCACATAAAATGCAATAATACATCACATTTGAGGTCAAGTTTTCAGTTCTATTATACCTTGCTAGATAGCGTCTAACATTAAAATTATCCCAGATAGCTATCATACATATGACATATTGCATTAATCACAAAATGCTAGAAGTTTCCGTTAAATATATAGACGAACACACACATTCAAACACACACAACGAAACAACGATTTTGTTAGTGTGCGTGAGTAAAAACTCAACTCGTGCGCTTATTAGCCACATAAGAACATAAGCGGTCTAGTTCTATCTCGCTTGCTCTTGTGGTATCTGTATATATGTTTCGTTCGCACGTACAGGTAATATTAATTAATGTACTCGACTGGCGAACCGTTTGACCAATGTGTTATGTTTTGATTTAATATGTGGAAACGTATTATTTTCCTCATTACGTTGTTATTTAAGTAATAAGTTTACTATTTGGTAATTATAGAGTTTTATTGGAATATATCTTGTTTTTAATTGCGATATCTTTTTGTGTTTATTTTTTTTTTAGTTATTTTTGTAGTTTTAATTTTGAATTTCGCATAGCCCTATGATTGTTTAATAAAACGTATTTTTACATAAATCTGGAAACTGTCAGACTCTACGTATATCATACAGCTAAATTCTCATATGAACATAGTTGTATGTGATTGTCAATGATATGATATCGAAAACTTTAATGAAGCTTTTAATGAAAGAATTAGCTAAATTAGAAAGTATTGTTTTTTTCAAAGATTGAGCGTTCTTCGTAATTCTTTTAACTTCTATTCGAGTAAAGTGTCATACCTATAATTGTATTGTTTATATTATAAATATAATGTAGTTTACATTTATGATATAAACTATTGTTGTAAATGATTATAAAGGCAGGTATGTACTAATCTAATATTGTCGTAATATATTTCTTGTTAATTTTTTTAATATGCTTATAACACAAATAAATAAATATACTTATGTACTCTTCTTTGTTTAATTAAATTTTGATACAATATACATATTTTAAGAGAAGGGAAGGATGCTTGGAGCAATAGGTACATTTTAAAAAGCTGCAAAATCAAAACCGTAGCTTATAGGAAGAATATTAAAATTTTCGTCAATGGACCTGAATTTCAAGTATTTGCAAGTGTATTTTCATTTGCTTCTGATTAATCATTTGTATCATAAAGAAAGAAAATATGCTATGATGGTTTCTTTATTTGGACCACTCAATTACAATAAATGGATTTAAAAGATTTAGTCTATTGGACCATTCAAGAAGCCTTGTAGCTTAACAAAAACAAAACTAAGTGTTACCAATTAACCAGTCTCTATTTTTAACGTTTTGTTTTTCGAATGGTCAGTATAGCTCTTGGCCAAAGTGGTCTCTACAGCGTCATCGGACAGGTGGGCGAGTCGTGGAAGAATCTGCCGGATGAGAATCCCACTGAAACGCTCAGAATTCACGCAAATTTTAACTTATTAATATATAGATATACCCAGACGCGAATATCTGGACAGCACGATTCAGAAAATTGGCTTTTTCAATAAGCGCCATCTATCGGTACACAATTAAACACACTTTAGACAAATAACGTTTATAAGTTGATAGTTGACCTTGATATCGTTGTAACCATGAGAGTTTCCTCCCCTATATAAGACAGCTGTTCTGAAGCATTCGATAAAGCTGTTAAGGAATTTCAAGGACACGTTCCTTCGGCAACCAAAAAGGTTTTAATTACTGATTGTTTTTGTTTCATCCTTACTTATTCGAGATTCACTCGCCACGTTTCGACAAGTATTTGGTTCTCACCATTATGAACTACATAAATAAGCTACGTCACTGACATGAGTAGTATATCGCAATAAATTAGGTAAATTAAATCAAATTAAGCCGAATAATAATAGTATGAATACATTTAGATTATCTTGTGATCTAAAAGAGGCTTAAAGTTATTTTTTTATTAAATTACACACATTCAAGTTCTAAATTCAAATTCAGATCACACAAAAGTGAGCCAATAGTCTCAGGAAGATGACACTTGCATGCACCGAATCGTGTAAAAAGTTGCTTGGAACGGAGGTTTATACTTAGATGATATTTGATCATAGATAAATTTGAATTTGGAACATAATGTTCTAAATTCAAATTTTACCAAAAGTACGGTCACAGTTAAGAAATTCTATCACAGGATAATGGTACTTCGGTGCTCCTAAATGTATGTAAGTCGATTGGCATTACTTTGGACTATGAAAAGAAAAGGAATTGAGAATTCAATTGTAGGAGAATCGTTTGCTTGTGAACTTTAGTATTTCCTTTGCACTTAGTTGGTGCTTATGACCAACATCACTGGAATTCTTTTAAAAGGATTTAATTAATAATGTCATAGTGTGAGTTTGACCTCTAAGAGAAAAAACTGGAAAAAATGGAGAGGGCACGCTCTCTTGATGAGATGTATATCTTATAGACAAAATAAAACATCTACTATCTCAAACAAGGTATCGTAATCATTTGCTGCCGCTATAAAGTTCCGAGCCTGGGAACATAACAAGGTTTAATGTCGATAAAATGTTTATGTACATAAACAGTTCCTAGATACAAAGTCGTGTTATTAAATCACTTTATATACGTATATAATGAAAGTTATATACAATGTTTTTTTTTTATATAAAAAGGAGGAAGTATACGGTTGTTGGGCTTCGTGCCTGCCTATCTCGTCTGGTTGGATAAGAGCATACTTTGTTGTACTGCTTTGGGTCTAAAGGTTGAACGAGGCAATTTGTGCCTCGCACAACCACCCTGTGGAACCAGCTTTCGCCAGCGGTTTTTCCGAATCCATAAACTTGGGAACCTTCATAGCGTACACCTTCCTTAAACGGCGCAACGCACATTGGTGTTGCTTATGCCAATGGCCGATGGTAGTCACTTTTCTTCATTTGAGCCTCCTGCTCGTTTGTTACCTTTCACACAAATAAAAATGAACTCGTAATATCAAAGTTGGTGACGTAATAAATGGATACTTCTTAAAGAGTCAGTCTTTGGGCGGTGAATACCACCATCAGCTCTCAATAGCCCATCATTCTTCTTAATTATTATAACACAATGCAATTTAGCGTTTTAAAATTTATTTGTTTTGTTATATAGATTATAATGACGTAAGTCTTCAAAATAATTTTGTTCTAATTGGTTATTCAAATATAGAATGTATTTTAAGATATTGCATATTCAAAAAAAGAATGAAAATTATCTTTTTAAAAGTACTCAATAAAGTTTCATAGATAACCTTTCGCTGACAAACAGACAAATAACAATTATTCCCCAACCGTGGACACTACCTTGTATAATTTCTTCGAGTGTGGGCCGTTGGAACGGTTGTGCTTTCTTCGTTTCGCTCCGCCGCGTGCGCAGACGATAGTGATGGTAAATTTTATCGACACTACAGGTGTTATCGATGAAATTATCGATACCACTCAAAATTCATCATTCAATACAATATATTCAATCGCTTCATATACGTAATACTTTATAATAATTTTTTTTTAATTATCAATTGAAATCAAGTAATACGTTGTTATTTTTTTGTTTTTTTTTTTTATTATATAGTTTGGCGGAGGAGCATATGGGTCACCTCATGGTAAGTGGTCACCATCAGCCATCGACAATGACCCTGTAAGAAATATTAAAATTCCTTATATCGTCACTGTGTCACCAACTTTGGGAACTAAGATGTCATGTCCCAGTATTGCCGTGTTCTAATTTGTTGTGTTCAAGTTAGAACACAACAATACTGAGTACTGTTATTTGGCGGTAGAATAACTGATGAGTGGGTGGTATCTACCCAGACGGGCTTGCACAAAGCCCTACCACCAAGTAAAAACAAAGAAAAATGTTAACAAAGAAACAATGGCAAGTACCTATTAGAAAGATATACAAATCCACCATATATCGTAGACGACTATACTAGTAACAGTTTTGATGGGAAAACTTAACATCGGAACAATAATACTCTATATAAGATGTGACTCAAAAATGTACAACATTACCTATGTTTGTTCTGAAAATTTATCTATCTTTATATAAGAGATCCATATTCATACATAATGTTAGAGAGATGACAGAATGTTATTAGAAACAAAAATGATAGTCAGTTAAATAAATTCTACAATTTATATTATAATGCGGTTTTATTGGATTTAGAACAGTGCAAATCTTTGTGTGATTATAAAAGGATTAGATTTTATTAAATACTTAAAAAATATAACTTAAAATTAAATGATGATCATCGATATGAAACAGCTGGTAACAACACTAGCGTCCTGCAGCGGAAGTAAGATAATTGTGCGGCGTCTTCCCCTCACTAGTCGGACTCCTGATAGAGAATGAACGAATTCCATATTATTATTAAATGCTTTTTACTTGAACAGTAAATAGTACTTACTTATAAGTAACTTATAGCTAACTTAGAACATTGTAGAAGTAATATTATACATTTTTAATTTATGGTGACTCTTGTATCAGTTACGTTACTGTTCTGAATATATTATAGAAATTGATCGAGGGTAAATTTTTTTGGGACCAACAACAACAACAGCCTGTAAATTCCCACTGCTGGGCTAAAGGCCTCCGCTCCCTTTTGAGGAGAAGGTTTGGAAAATATTTTTGGGATCGTTTCTACAAATTTTGAAATAAACTTTTCAAGTACATAATTGATCTCAATTAAATTATCTTTACTAATTAGAGTATAATAATAGAAGCAGTTGCCGAAATAGGTCGGCATTTTCTCGTAAAGCACTTACTGATGTCAGCGGCATCAGACGAGTACCATTTTGACAGTGTGATGATTAATGGTAGATTGACTTTTATTTGTAATCTAGTGGTTATCTTACTGATCTTGAGTTCCTGGAACAAATATAGTTTAAACATCACGGACACCATCACGTACATTACTCTGATCCCAATGTAAGTAGCTAATGCACTTGTGTTATGGAAAATCAGAAAAACGACGGTACCACAAACAGCCAGCCCCAAGACAACATAGAAAACTAATGAACTTTCTCTACATCGACTCAGCTGGGAACCGAACTTGGGCGTCGGAGTGGCGTAATCATGAAAACTGGTGTACACACTACTCGACCACGGAGGTCGTCGAAATTTTATCAGCAGCCTGGAATCTGGATCTTGAAAGTTTTTATACTCGTGTAAAAGCATATAAATTTCAACTGCGCATGAAATCTTGTCCGTAAAATTTTCCATGCCATCGAATTCTGAGAGATAGCAGAGATAGCACTTGCGAACTAATACTTCTGTACTATATTGCCTGTTGTGAACGTTGAGTAAGTTGTCCTAGCATTTAGAAAGAGATCAAATATCATGAAAATTGTTTTCTTTTTATCATGTCTGTCAAGACAACTTACAATTTTCCTCAACAACAACAACGGCCTGTAAATTCCCACTGTTGGGCTATAGGTCTCCTCTCCCTTTGAGGAGAAGGTTTGGAACATATTCCACCACGCTGTTCCAATGCGGGTTGGTGGAATACACATGTGGCAGAATTTCTATGAATGATGTTTTCCTTCACCGCTGAGCACGAGATGAATTATAAAGACAAATTGAATCAGTTAAATATTTAGTGGTGAATGAACCCGAAATCATCGGTTAAGATGCACGCGTCCTAACCACTGGGCCATCTTGATTCACAATCACACAAATCTTCCTGTAGATACACATTTGCTATACATCCATAATACTTGATTTTAGGGTTTTGAGGAAGCCCTTCTGAGTAGTTATTTTATCAGCATTATTTGATGCTTTGGCGTTTTAGTTGAATGATGAGAGAGCCAACATATCTCCCAATTCCCAATGTTGGTGCAGCATTGGTTATGTTAAAAATCATATGGTGACAAAATTGGGCAGTAGTGACCAATCAGGTAGCCTATTTGCTAGTTCAACTAACTATGCCATAAATATAAATGTATATAACGAAGATAGTGAAAGAGCATAGAACTTTAACCGTAGGGCGTTACCGACAGATGCAGGTATCCTCATGATGTTTTACTACACCGACGAGCACGAGATGAAGTATGAACAAAAATTGAGTACATAGAAACTAAAACAAAAAGGTTTTATATTTATATTTAAAAAAAAAACTTGTAAAAATATCAATGATGGTTAACAGCCGTGTACTGATAAGGGGTATAGATTACATAACATCCAGTTACGACCTTAGGGAGCTGTGCAGAAACGTTTGACGGGTGTCACAGCGCAGGGTAGCCAGTTCAACATAACTATGCCGCCAGAAAAGTACGATAGAGAATATATGTAAAATAAAAACAAAACTAACATAATTATGATGCATACCGTTTTAAAAGTTATTGCAATTTACGAAAAATATGGTTGCAATAGAAAAAAAGACTACTTTTTGTTTTTCTAAAATCTAGTGCATTGTTAAAAGTTATGTTGTTATCTTAAAAAATCTGTTAAAACTGTTGTTGGTCTGCGCGTGCGCTGGTAGCACTACTCTTTGTTATAAAGCCGCCACTTCTCAAACTTTACGCACTTACGAATATTACCTACAACTATGTATGTAATTAGGATTTTATGTTTGCATTTTACTTGAGTAATTTACTGAAAGGTGTATATTACAAAATACTGATCTAAATATGACTCCATATATTATTTTATATATCAGAAGTATGCTAAAGAATTACTGTACTTTCATAATCCCATAAGAAGACACGACACGCTAGTACTATGTTGCTTTAACAAAAAACTCACATATATAACGCTATTTAAAGGATATGTCAAATATATCCTTTATATTAGTCATGGGCCAAGGCCTCCCCTTTGAGGTGAATGCTTAAAGCTTTCATACACGCATAATATATACGATTATCGATAAGATATATGACAAAGTCTAGAAATTTGAAATTGTATAATTAAATAGATTCTCAAATTATATAATTGAATATCATATTCATCAATTTACATTTTTTTAATTCGAGCTTCTTATTATTTTACAACTTTTGTATAGTTCTGGCTCTACCTCTAGTAATGTATTCCTATACATAGCCTTCCTTAAACTAATGTTGGGTAAATACTTGTCTCTTCATAAGCCTCGGTGAACTAATCTAACAGTATAAGTAGATGTGGTATATTAAATTAATAGTTATAACTTAGTCACTCTAAAAATGTATGTTAATGATATATGGACTTTTCCGATTAATCATTAGATTATGATTGCGGGTTCAAGCCCAGGCAAGCACCACTGACTGTACATGTGTTTAATTTTTGTTTATAAGTCATTTACTTCTCGTGGTCCAGAAAAACATAGTGAGGAAACTTGTATGTGTCCAGGTGTAACAAATTCTGCCTCATGTGCACTCACCAACCGGCATTGGAGCAGCGTGGTGGAATATGCTCCAAACCTTCTATTCAAAGGGAGAAAACGCCTTAGACCGGTAGTGGGAAATGTACAGGCTGTTAATATTGGGTTTACATTAGATCGTATATAACATTAACCTAACACCTACTCTACTTACCTCTACCTCTCTTTAATTTAACATATATATGGGTATATAGTAAAATAATTAAAATAAATTAGGTAGGTAAGTAAAATACGAATCAAAAAACACCTTGACAATAATTCGTTTCAAAATTGTATTTCAATTTTTACTTTTTTTTTTAATAATAATATTTAACAATTCATAGCTCGCCATGCCTTATCTAACTTTGAGTATAACTGCCGCTAAAGTCAGTTACAACATTCAGCCGTTACAATTTATTCATCAATTCACTCTTCCGGTAAGCGTGACAGCGATACACGGCGACCCCATGAATGATAGAGACGACGATATTTCCACCTGCTAGAGTCATCATTTTTTTTGTTTCTCCTAGCTTTTTTGTTTCTAATTACAATCGTAATGGTGCAATACTGACCACGAGTCATGCTGTAACCTGTAGTTTCTGTAATTTTTAAATTTTGCAATATATTTGTAATGCCTCGGCTAATTTAATTGTGATTTATAGATGTTGATTCAGTTATAATACGCGTTACGGGTAACGGTGTAGTTCATCTAAGTAGCACTTCTCTTTTTTTTTTTTAGAAGTGGAAAAGCATAGGTCTCTTTTTCTGCGGTTCAATATAAATACTGGAAATAAGCCTTGTTGTATAATACATCTGTTTATATTATATTTGTATTGGATATAAAATTTAACATTTCAATTTGTAAGTTCATACTGATCATACTCATTAATGTAAATTTACTTTAAAAAAATCTAATATTTCATTAAAGAACTTAGGGTTTGAACCAACAACTTCAGGATTTGCGGCCTTATCTTTGCGGCTGTGAAATTCCATTAACGAATACAAATATATATATATTTCAAGGGACTTTTATTCTAGACAAAATTCTATACATGATAAACGTTTGTAAAGTTTTAATTTCATGACGATATGTCATTTATAAATAATTAATCTTATGTGGTAGCTACAAAAAGGTTTTCATCGAAACTCTTTACCGTTTCCTTTCATTTGAATTTGGAATATACGAAATACAGAGACAAATTGCTTTCAATATTAAAAAAAAAAAAAACAAATAAGCCAAGTTTAGGAATTTTAACGGATTCGAACCTACAAAGGCTTCATTGAAGTTTTCACTTGTTATTTATAATTCGACCATCTCTACTGGAAATTATAGTAACTCGAATAGAAATGACTTAAGCCAATCATATTCTTTATGAATAGATAAAGACTTATCCAATAGTGGTACGCTGTTAAAGCGTGTTTCTAAATTATTTACTTTAGGGCACCTTACGACAGGCTTGTGTTTAACAATGGATTGATTTATTTATTTATAATATTATTATTATTATCATTTAGAAAATCTGAGATATTATTCATGATCAGATCGCATCACTAATAATAATAATATGAACAATTAACGTAATATTTATTTGTAATATAAGTACAATATTTATGTTTATTGTTACTACTATAATTATTTTTGTTGTATATTGCTAATTACTACCCTAAAACCTTTCCAATCGAACTATGTTTCGTTTGTATCGTGTTGCACAGAAATCAAGTTGCACAGATACACTGAACAATATTATAGTAAGTAAAGTAAAGCCTGTAAATTTTCCACTGCTGAGCCAAAGCCTCCTCTTCCATTAAGGAGAGGGTTTGGAACATATTCCACCACGTTGTTACAATGCGGGTTGGTTGAATGCACATGTGGCATAATTTTGATGAAATTAGACACATGCAGGTTTCCTCGCGATGTTTTCCTTCACCGCTGAGCACGAGATGCAATATAAACACAAATTAATGTCATATACATAGTGGTGAATGAACCCGAAATCATCGGTTAAGATGCACGCGTTCTAACGACTGGGCCATATCAGCTTGAACAATATTATAAGGAAATAAAAAAAAAAAAAACTAATTTTGATGGTGACAGAAACCCTGTAAGGTCATGAAATATTTATAAAATACACTTAACTATGGTTTATTTATTGCTTACAACAAATGAAAACTCATGATAAATAATGAACGACAAATTTATAATATTATATATATCGTGACGTCACACAGTCATTATTTTTTCGCTGAATAACATAATTATAAATCTCGGAGCCATAATAAAATCTCAGTAAAAGATTTTAATGCATATAAACAATTAATTGAAGAGAGGAGAACTGTCAACGCAATCACGAAACTCGTAATGGCCTTTTTCCGCCGTCAAAATTACATACATTTTATATAAGGACTTACATAAGTATGTGTGTGTGCGATACATGGCGGCTAGGCTGCGCGGGAGTCGAATTGTTCCACTCAACCGCATTTGAGTGCTGGAGGCCGACGCGAGCAGACGTGTCGGCGCGCGGACAATAAACAACTTTTATTCTATTTACTTTAGTGTCTGTGTCAGTGTTTTTCAACTGTGAAACTCTTAGTGTTCAAATTGCATTTCCTTGTTGGTCTGTTATTTGTAACCGTGTTTTGTTTTGAGGTATGTTGAATTTTTTCTTAACATTATGAAATTTCAGTTGTCCCTTTCGATTGTATTCGGATTAAACCGATAATCGACGTAACTTCAGAGGAATGCGATCGATGGCGAATGATTTATAACAAGCGGCTGTTTTCTTATTGGAAACTTATTGTGAAAGAAAATACCTAATTGGACGTTGCGATCGTATATACAAATACATTGATGTATGTGTATATATTATTTATAGTTTTGAGGTTAAAATCGTTTTTTAAAGTTTTAATTTGTAATTCCATTTTCAAATTAATTTCATTCTTAATTTGAATATAAAAGAATCGGTTACAATTTATGTTTTTCATTTCATAATGGCAGTACAATGAAATATTAGTTTTTTGTTACAAAATAAATTTCAAATCGAAGTAGGGCATTACAAAGCACCGTACGATTTATTAATTATATCTTTATGAACAATTCGTTTCTTTAGACACTACTATGATATTATATATAATAATTAATATAATATATATACCTATATGTTATAGCAAAATATAATTTTGTAACTATATGTATTGAATATTTAAAGCGTTATATTAATACAGTATATTCCGTCGGGGTTGATAGTGAAGATTCGTTTACCTAAGAATATGCCTTGTATTCTCCACAATATATTTCTTTATCATCTAAATTCGAGATCTTCTTTCTTTCTATCTTTCTTTTCTATTGCATATCTCATCCAAGTCAACTATTCGTATTTGCTTGGTGCTAAAACAAAGTGCCTACTGCTCTACTGCCACACAAGTAATACGAATTTAAATAAATAAATAAGTATTTTTATATACATAGGAATAAATACCCTTACGATATAAATGCGCCTTTTATAAATAGTTTTGTTTTTTTAAATAACAAAATGATTTTCTCATAAAACTTTGTGGACAGAAAGAAAATTGCAACTTCGAAACTAAACGTGGAATCATAATGGTCAAAAGCACTGATTTAGATAGATACCTAAATACTTGGTTGGTGGTATTTTTCATCATATATTTTTTATATTTCTGTTAATATAACTACATATATATCTTGATTTCAAGAGGCAAATAGCTTTATTATACATTACTTCGTTTATAAAACTATTTTTGCAAAAAGGCTATTAAGTATGGATAATGCGACATTGCCTTAAATTGTTATTATTTATTAAAAACATTGGCAATTTTTGAAATATGATTTGAATCTATAAACAAAATATAACACGTAAAGCCTGTAAATTTCCCACTGCTTGACTGCTATTCCACCACACTGCTCCAATGCGGGTTGGTGGATAAACGAAATATATTTGTATTTAAATAACTTGTATAAGTATGAGTGATATCAATTACATAGCTATAGACTTATGTTACCATCAAATCGTCTCATATTACACCCCCAAACTGAAAATATTTGTAGCTTGCCTAGTTCAAAGCGCGTAATATGTTCATAAAGACACAAGAGAAACATACTTTTTTCCCTTGAATGACGATATTATGAGGAGTTACTTACAGTGCTAATAACTACGGGCGGTTATGACTATTTACCATAAAGCGATAAATTAATAGGTTTTTAAAACGTGATAATCTAAGTCGAAGTCAAAAAACTTTATTTAATATAGTAACGATACACTTGCTTATTGATAGTCAGAAATCTACCGGTTCAGAAAAAACTACTTGGACCTGAGAATACTCAGCGTGTTTGTCATGAGTAAAAATCCCCCAATCACTAATTTTTATGTGCATGCATGTCTTGAACGTAAGCCTTAAACATGCACTCCTTATTGAATGGGCTGAAATAAGGCCCGAAACTTCTCAGGGAGGAAGGAGGAATCCTTCATTCCACTAATGGAGCAATTGTGGAGTTTAACTAAAACCCTACACATTTTAAAAATTTTGCTGTTTTAAACAAAAAAAAAAAAAACGAAAATCAAAATATACTTTATTCCAATAAAAATATACTTTTTTAATCATAATTTTACTATATTAAGTGAAGTTACCAGTTCAGAACGTAAATTCTACCGAGAAGAAGCGACAAGAAAATCAGTAGTTACTCTTTTAAAATACAAAGGAATTTTACTTAAATACTAATTATACATATTGAAATTATGAGTAACTTAAAAAGGAGATAAAGTATAAAAGTTTGATAAGAACTTAATTAATCGCTTAGCTTAATCTAAGTCTTATGTAAGCGTTACTTAATTACTTAATCAATGAATTCAAGTGTGTGACTCAACGTAAGAGGTCTAGGTTGGCTTTTGTTGAAATTTTCCCATGGAGTATGAATAATGCTTTAAAAACTATGTTTCATATGGCAATGACAGCTGTTCGTTTTATGTTTCATTTATTGTATTTAAAAAGCTTACAGTGTGCAGCTTAAAAAGGTTTTAATACGTGATTTGATTATTTTTTTCATTACTTGCATAATAAGTCTCAAATTTCAGTTTATTTTAAATAATACAAGTATGTGTAAAATATTATTTAAACTATGCCATTGTTTATGGGCGGTGGTGACCATTTACCATAAGGTGGCATATATGCTCGTCCGCCAACAAATAGCATAAAAAATCGTTTCTTTATAATAGATATACAAGTGTTTTAAATAGTTGATGAAGCAAAAAATACAGTACACCTACCTAAGCAGATTTTATAAATTTAATTTTTGTTTTATACAAAATTGTACAGCCTGTAACTTGTGACGGCAATTGAAAATTGCTTTTCTCGAGATATAAATGTATGACTATATTAGGTTATATACATATTTCTACTGATATATACGTTAAGTATATGTAGAAATATCTACTGTCCTGGACTATTCTGTTGTGCAATTATATTTTATCTCTTTCTAACATATATCTCATCTTATCCTGTCTAAATTACAATCGAATTGCTTTCATAATACGAATCAGTCCGTAGTGATTTTCTTTAAGATTCTGGGCTTAATCCAAGAAGGTTTTATTACTAAAACAATTTAGAATAACAAAAATAAATAAGATTATTAATTTATATGTTTCTGTTAAGTTTGGTTCCAAATTCAAATTGTTGTTCTTAAATTGAATAGCTGTATAAACACGATTCCTATTATGACTTCTTATTTAATTAAAAGTAAGATTAATTAATTTAAGTGTGCTTAATTGATTACAGTAACTCATCTATTTCGTTTTAATTATGAACATTCGAATTTACTGTTGCAGTGAAGAAAAAAAAGTTCACGAAGGCTTAATTAAAAATTAAAAAAAAAAAATTAATGAAACCATTATATTTCTAAAGTGCCGACGCAAATCTTTTTTTAAGTAATTTTTTTGGATAAAATTTAATATAAAAATTAAAACAAAAAATAATTTATAATTATATGATTTTTTTTTAGTAACAATTTTTTTGTAGTTATTCTTTCCTTATCTTTTCGTCGGTGTATCAGGGGCCTAACCTAACCTTACAGAAATCGACTGTCTCCTCCCCATCATGATGGGATATCCCGAAATCACTCACTGTAAGGCCCCGACGGCTGTACAGTCTACGGACTGTTATCTTATCCTCTTTCTCTATTGGGAGAGTCTTATGATACATATTGTGTATATGTATCAAATCAAATCAAATCAAAATAAACATTATTGAAGTAGGCTTTTACAAGCACTTTTGAATCGTCATTTTACAATTAAGTGAAGCTACCACCGGTTCGGAAAGTAGATTCTACCGAGAAGTAACGGCAAGAAACTCAGTAGTTACTCTTTTTTAACGATTAAAAATAAAAAAGTCATATTAGTTAAATACAATTATTTAAATTAATATATCCTGCGTGGAAGTCAACAGGTATTAGCTCCACGCTTTTTTATCATCTTAAAATCTTGTATTGAATAATATGCTTTTTCTACCAATGTTTCTTTTACAAACGATTTGAATTTTCTAAACGGCAAAGTTAAAAATGTCTGCGGAATTTTATTATAGAAGCGAATACCCTGCCCCAAGAAGGACTTATTGACTTATTGACTTGTATCGTGCCGGTACCGATCAACTTCAAGGATCTCTTGATCCGATGCCTAGGGCAAAAGTGTATTTAAAATATTTATTTTTCTCTTATGATTTAAAGACTGTAAATGCTAAACCATTCGTGGGAGAGTTTGAGTACCAACTAGTGGCTCTATGTCATTTCTGATACATGTTAGGCATTGTCAATTACCAAGCTTTATGTAAATTTATTTAAAAAAATAATCAAAATATACTTTATTCAAGTAAGCTTTAAGCACTTTGGAACAATGTATGGAATGTTCGGAAAATAGATTCTGCCGAGACGAACTGGCAAGAAACTCAGTAGTTACTCTTTTTTAGCATGTATATTTGCAGATATAAGTTTATTAATAAGCATCATAAGCAAGTCACTGAGTCATTCATTTATATATTTATTGTTTTCATTAAAGATAGGAAAATTATTTATCATCAACTTAACAAAAAAGCTTTTAATTGAATACAAGATTTCATCTATTTTTAATTCACTTAGATAAATCAATTCCAATCAAAATATAATAAATAATATACTCATATCAAAATAAGCCTATACAAGCACTTTTGAATCTTCGTTTTATAGAACTATTTTAAAGCGATTTTGGATTCTACCGAGCAAAACCAGCAAGATACTCAGTAGTAACTCATTTCCAATATTTGCTAAATACTCCAACTTGTCAAATAATGAATTCGATCGAGTGACAGTAAGTTTATAATTCACTTCGTCGCCGAGAACGGAGGCACCTTTCCTATATTTTTTGTCGATAAAAATAAAAGAAAAAAACCGACAACAATAGAACGGTAGCACTTTCTAAATGTTCGTTCGTACACGAATTGATTGATGGACATCGAGCGAAATTTATCTTGTAGTATTATTTTTTTTTAATATAAAACGTTATATTTAACGTATGAGATTAACCTTTTTGGTTTTGATACTAGCTGATAAGAAATTTGAATTTGGAATGCTCGATCGAATAGAATGAGTTATACAGTCAGAGTAAGAAAACCATCGTCAGTTTTCAAATTAATTCCTGTATCAAATCTCAAACTCTTAGTACCTTTTGATTCTAAACATCAAATCATTGCGACGTAATATGTCATTCTCGATCTGTAAAGCAGATTATCGCTCATACTGAGCACACTAAAATAGATCTTAAGATGACGAACCTTTTCTTAGCCCGACTGTACATTTAATTTTCAAAACGGTATTAATTGCCACTGAAAAAGAACACGTTAAAAATGACAAGTGACGTCATAAATCTAACACAAATACAATGTTGCCAACAAAAAAAACGCTTAAATGATATCATGTAAATAGCCATTTGATTTTGTTCCGTGTTTTATATAGTGTAATTGTAAATGTTTGTAAAAAAACTCATAACAAAACCGATGTATAAATATACGTACCTATATATGTATAATAGCGTGGACGAGATATATTAGTCATCAAATATATTTTACGACCTCCGTGATCGAGTAGTGTGTACATTGGCTTTCATGGGTGACTCCGAGGTCCCAAGTTAAATTCCCAGCTAAGTTATCTTGGGTCTGGGTGTTTGTGGTACCGTCGTTACTTCTGATTTTCCATAACATAAGTGCTTTAGCTACTAACATTGGGATCAGAGTAATGTATGTGATGTTTTCCAATATTTTATTTGTATATATAAGGTGAAGGAAAACATCGTGAGGAAACCTGCATGTGACAAATTTCATAGAAATTCTGCCACATGTGCATTCCATCAAACCGCATTGGAACAGCGTGGTGGAATATGTTCCAAACCTTCTCCTCAAAGGGAGAGGAGGCCTTTAGCCCAGCAGTGGCAATTAACAGGCTGTTGTTGTTGTTGTTGTGTATATAAAAACTTTGATACAACTTGTCATTTATTCTAACGCAACGTTCGTTCTGAGTTCAAATTCCTCTGTTATGGTCGGTCGCGGACAGCTGACTCCACCGACCAGCGCGCTGCCGGTGTTTCGCTTTGTGACTGCACATTATTCATTCACAAACATCACACAATATACGTCACCTATATACGAAAAAAATCTACGTCACAAATTAAGATGTACATAATAAATTTATTTATTATATATTTTATTATCATATTACATCAATTTATAAGTGTATTTAACTAACATTTTTAAATTTTGAAAAAGAGTAACTACTGAGTTTCTTGTCCATTCTTCTCGGTAGAATCTACTTTCTGAATCAGTGACAGCTTCACTTAATATAGTTGTTAAATGACGATTCAATGCTTGTAAAAGCCTTCTTAAATAAAGTATTATTTACTAATTTTTATTAATCTTATTTCTAAGTCGGAACATACGAGTATTTATTTATTTATTTATTTATTGGGAAACAAACAGCACATACATATCATAATAGTTTTCACATATAAAAAAAAATAATTACATAAGCCAACAAAGTTTCCACTTTTGCACAGTGTCATGGAGTGAACATAGAAAAAAAAAAAAAAAAACTTATAATTATCAGAATTTAACATTTTACAATTCAAAGTGAATTTAAGAATAGGAAAGAAAAACAAACATCATAAATGTAAAAAAATATTAACTATATGAGCTTTTTCAAAGAACGAGAAAACTTTAAAATACCGTCATTAAAAATATCAACACTGTTAAACAATGTGTTATAGTTAGTACAAGCTCTTACGAGAAAACGATTTTTTGCATAATTTCTTTTACATAATGGGACAGAGAAGATATGTTTACATCGTATAGAAGAATTAGAGCACTTAAAAAATATGTTATTTAATAAATATGTTGAGTCTATAAGATTATTAATGATTTTATATAGGAAAATTTGATCCCTATATACCCTGCGGTTCTCAAGTGACATAATGTTTAGACTTTTGACAGAGTTTTCCCCAAATTTGTATGTCATTCTTTTAAGAAACTTGTTTTGGACGCTTTCTATTGCCAAAATATACTTAGAATATTGCGGATTCCAAACAGTGGAAGCGTATTCCAAATGAGACCTAACATAAGAGTTGTATAAGATATTGTAAGTGTGTATGTTCTTGAAATCGCTTCCTTGACGAAATATGAACCCCAGCATACTGTAAGCTTTGGCTGTTATTTTATTTATATGTTGATCAAATAGTAAATCAGCGTCAAGAAGAACTCCCAGGTCCCTCACCTCGGTCACTCTGTTCACTACTTTATCATAAATCATGTAGTCAAATAATATTGGATTAATTTTTCTACTAAATGTTATTACATAGCACTTTTCAATGTTAAGATGTAAACCATTGGATAAACAATATTGTTTTAAAGTAATTAAATCATTTTGTAATTTAACGCAATCATCAGTTTGTTTAATAATTTTAAATATTTTTGTATCATCAGCATATAGTAATATATTAGAGTTTTGAAAAGTTTTCAATAAGTCATTAATAAAAATATTAAACAGCAAAGGACCGAGATGTGAGCCCTGGGGAACCCCAGATGTAATGGGAATAAAACTAGATATATGTCCTTTGATCGCAACTGCTTGTGTTCTGTCACGGAGGTAAGATATCAACCATCTTAATAAATCACCGTGTATACCAATATACTCAAGTTTTTTAATTAACAAGGCATGTGGAATTTTATCAAAAGCTTTTGAATAATCAGTATAGACGACATCAACTTGATATCCCCTCTCCATGGCAGAAAGAACTATATCCAGAAATTCTGTAAGATTAGATTCAACAGAACGCTTACTAATAAATCCGTGTTGTTGAGTTATTAATAACGGTCTTACTAAAGGAAAAATAGTGTCATAAATAATTTTCTCAAATAATTTAGGAATGACGGACAACTTTGATATACCACGATAATTTTTTATATTATGTCTATCACCGCTTTTAAAAATAGGAACAATTAAGGACTTTTTCCAAACTGGTGGTAATGAACCCAAACACAAAGACTTAGTGAACAGTAAATATAGAGGTAATGCTAAAGATTTGCAACAACTTTTTAAAAATGTGGGATGGAGTCCATCTGGACCACTGCCTTTAGAAGCGTCTAGATTTGAGAGATATTTTTCTACAGTATCACATGACACGCTTATTTTGTTGATTAATGTTTGATTGTGTTGAATTAAACAATGTTCATCGGGTTTTGGGTCAGTCTTGGATTCGAATACTGATTTAAAGAAACAGTTGAATAAATTAGCTATAGTATTCCCATCAGATCCAGTACCACCATCCAGAAACATGGTATCCGGTAGATTATTACTACTTTGCTTAGATTTAATATATGACCAAAATTTTTTAGAATGATAATGAATACTGTCCTCTGCTCTTGAAATAAAAGTGTCATAACATTCTACTTCTAACTGCTTAGTTTTGTGTCTTAAATCAGTAAATAGGTCATAGTCACTTGTTCGGCCGTAAATTTTCCAACGTTTATGTACTCGCAATTTCTTGTTAATGAGTTTTATTAATGATCTGGAAAACCATACTGGATGTCTAGATGATTCATGTACTGTTCTGGCTGGTATATATCTATCCAATACATTATTGATAATTAAGTAGAATTTGTCAACCGCTTCAGTCACATCAAGGTCTGAAAGTTGTTCAAACCATTCAATATTATTTAATTCCTTGTTAATTGCTTCATAATCCGCAATATGGAAACGGCGTACAATGCGTGACGCAGAGCGTAAATTAGGTTCATTTGCATTGACATTTGTTGATATGAAAAAAGATGGATGATGCATGTCTTCAGGTAATGACAGCGGCTCAGTTCTTTCAACAACACAGTTACAATTAGAAAGTACGAGATCTAGTAATCTATTATTAATATTAAAGATATTATTAAATTGACACCAGCCACTAAAACTCATAAATGCAAATAATTGCATAATCATATTGTTACCTGCAGGATTCTGAATAACAAGACTATTTTCAGTATTAATTGACCATACAATGTCTCTGATGTTAAAATCTCCTAACACCATAAATTTATCATTAGGATTACTAATGGTTAAGTCCGATAAAAAGTCAAAAAAAGAACCTTCAGAATCACACTGATTGACATTCTGAGGGAAATAACAACAGAACAGTCGTAATTTAAATTTTAAATTATCTCTCCCGATTGTAATATTAACTAATGATATATCTGCGTCTGGAAGAGACAATGGTATTCCTGAGTGCTGCACATCAACACATATGCCATGGCGTACCGCTATTAGAGTACCCCCACCCATACTCATCCCAAGGCGTGTATAGTCACGATCATTACGATACACATTATAGCGGGGATCAAAAAGTTCTTCATCGAAAATACCAGGAAGTAACCACGTCTCACTTAAACAAATTATGTCATAATTAGTGTTTAACAAATTAGTATAAAATTGTTTAGTTTTGGTGCGCAAACCTCTAACATTTTGATAGAAGATACGTAAGTCCATATTAATATATACTACTTTTTGGGTAATAATGTTTATGAATAATAATGTTAACTGATTTTAAAATAAATTTTAAAATATTAAAATTTAGATCTAAGTAATCATATGACAATTTAAAATTATAGCTCATTTTTAAATATACAATATTCCATGCCAGCTCAAAGTTTATAAAAAATACAGTGACAATTTTAACGACGGTAAATACAAATATAATAACAATTAAAAACTTAATTAAATAGATTTTCGTGGGAATAACCATCTTGATAACACTTATGAGATCTTGTTTAAACATTCCTTAGAAGTAATGTGAATAACAGGCGAGTTATCGGTCTTACGAACCATTACCGTACAGTTTCGGACCCAACAGTATAAATAGCCTTTATCCTTTCCTCTACGTCTAGCTTCACTGAGAAGGAGCTTGTTGTATGCAGACAGGTGATCGTTAATATATATCGGATTATTTTTGCCAGGGAAACCAATGTCGCTTGCTTTCAGGTTTTTTAATTTACGTAGCGATGAAAGAAAGTCATCTTTTTTGTATCGGGCTTGCATTTTCAAAATAATTGGACGGGAATGATTATCAGACGTATCATTTTTCACCGCAACTCTTGTTACAAAATCGACATCTGTATTGAAGTTTAAAGGATACCCACTTTTTTCGGCTAATGTTTTTATGATAGTTATTAAATTCTCGCCTTTCTTTTGTGGAACGCCATTTATTTGTATGTTAGAACGGCGCACCCATTGTTCATTTCTGTTGTTATTGTCCGATAGCTCTTTAAATTTTATCTTCATTTCCTCGAGCTCCGTTCCAAGTTTGTCTATTCTGGATACTTCAATATCTAGGTTATTCATGTGTTCTACCACCGAGTTAATAGACGACTCGACAGATTTAATTTTTGTAGACCAAAAGCTAACAGTCTCCGAAAGCTTTTTCAGTTCCTCGGTGATAAAAGTTTTAAAAGATTCCATTGTAGAATGTAAACTGTTAAAGCGGTCATCAAAATGATCAATTAATGATTTTGTGTCCAATTGGGATTGAGATATTATATTAATCTTTTCAGAGGTGTTAGGAAGTTTAGGGCTTATATTTTGACAAGGCTTCTTGGAAATCTTACAAACTGGACATTTCCATTTTGCTTTATTCATAGGAAGTATCTTTTTAAAATCTGTTTCACTCATACCAACACATAAATAGTGATAGATACTGTGACAAGCTGTGCATTTGATCATATCTTCAGATTTTAAAGCATTAGAACAATGTTTACATTCCATTATGTTGTTTGAAATAATGAAGGTAGAAATCAGCTGGAGTATTATTTAATTAATGCTTTAAGTGCAGCGCGGATGGTTAAATGCACTCGGATTAACGACCAAAAGGTCGTAAGTGCGGCTAAGTTACTAAGATCTTGCGCGTTTTCTTCAAAACCACGCACAATTCACACACTGTTTCACACTGTTTAACGTTTAACTTTTTTAATTTGTTATTTCCTTTAATAGTCAATTTAATTTTAATATTTTTATTAATCAATTGTTATTAATTTCTTTGAAAAAAACTGAAACTATTTTCGAAAAGTTCACTCCAAATTATCGACGTTGTCACGAAATATTGAATTTTAATTTTCGTAGTAATCACAAACAGTTGTTTATACTGTGACAGCACGATGCGTTATGCGAGTATGTATCTCAAATGAAATATCGTTGCTAATACGGCTTTGTAAGAAGTGTTAAGCTGTGATTCAAATGAGTGGTCACGATACCACCGTTTCGGTGCTCACCATCGACTTACCATCCGCGGCACGTGGCGCATGGTTCAGTGGAGCAGGACGCAGGACTTGTTTGATTCGCACGATGGCTGCGTACTCACTCATTGGGTTACGGAGATTTGGACCGTTATGTAAACAAAGTTCACGTAAACTAACTTATATTCTAATTTATATTTAGGTCCATTTTTCTATGTTTTTTTTTTCAGATAAGTACAGACCAAATAAATTAACTTACTAAAATATATCAGGAATTCCTCGATAAATTAAAGTTAAACGGGTGTTTTGTCGAGGAATTCCTGGAGGAGGTCATGTTAGTTAGGTTAGGAAATTAGCAATAAAAAGAAGTGAGATGATATTATTTCTTCTATATGTAAATCCTCATATTATGGAACTTTCAGGTATACAAAACTTAACTTGTCTTGTGAGACTTATGGGATTTAGTGTGCATGTATGTTGTCTTCTCTTTAGACTTTATTTGAAATATTCCATGTAGTCTGCTTCAGAGACGCCATACCAGTGTAGTATACGTGTTTAAAAGTATAATTCAAATAGGCTTTTAATATAGCTGAGGCTATACACGTCAGCTTGCCAATCTGCCAAGGTATGGTCAAGGAAGTCGCCTTCGTCGCATTCTGTACTTTGCACAGCATGAAAAACTGGGTAACTGACTCTATGTAGAGCATGATCTTTTTCATCCACGTTTATTCCGCGTCCTCCAGTTTAGCATAATTTAATATTTCCAGCTCATATGAATAGTGTTTTAAATTTAGAACACGTTATTAATATTATAAAACAATATTATTCATAGGAATAATAAAATATAATAGTTCAGAATAAAAGAGTTCAACGAGTTCGAATATTTTTCTTGCTTGTACTTTTTTTTTAATCTGTCCTTTAAAATAGTGTTTCTTTTTATGCAATCATTATATTAATAAAAAAGTTAGTAATGTATTGTCATAAATTAATTTAAATGTTGAAAAAGAGTAACTACTGATTTTCTTGCCGGTTCTTCTCGGTAGAATCTACATTCCGAACCGGCGGTCAAAGTCTACTTGAATAAAGTTTATTTTGATTTGATTTGATTTGATATATGTAACCTGTGTTAATAAGTAAGTTAATGTTTAAAAAAGTATCATTCTCAAAACCATGTCTATAGTTAAGTTGTCAAATACATACATAACTTAACGCCTAAGTAGATGTTTAAAAAAAATACCAATTTCAAAACCGTATTTATAGTTAACTATTTGTTGTGGCTTGAACGACGTTTGACGTCTTATGACGTCACAACTTTTCGATATAAACAAAATCGTGACAATTTATAACCAGAATTTAATGGTAGATTAAAGGAATTAACTTCAATTACCAGCTAGCATAATCGCTAAATAACAGATACGTTTAATTGAACGTATAATAAACATTGTGTCATCTCTTTTCTTCGAATATAATAAACGCTAAGAATAACTGAGATGGAATATATTTTAGTTACAGTATTTAAAATAACTCGAATAAGGTCGAGTGTCTCTGCCAGGGTCGCTTTACAGGCGTTATTTCGCTACGGCGGGCGATTGGACATCGTTGAGAACCTTGGTAACAATACCAGATATGCTAGTTATCATTAACAAACATTAATATTGACAGCCTCTAAATTTTCCACTGCTGGGTTAAGGCGTCTCCCTTTGAGACGGTCTGGAGCATATTCCACCACGCTGTTCCAATGCGAGTTGGATACACATGTGGCAGAATTACGTTGAAATGGGACACTCACGATGCAAATTCTGTGTTGCTTGCCTGGGTTTGAACCAGCAATCATCGGTTAGGATAATATAACCATTGAGCCATCTCGGCTAGTTATCGTACTAACACTTCTTCACACAAGCATAGTATATATTTCTTTTTGTATTTGAAAAACTTACTTATGGCTTAGTGCAAGGCCGTTTGTTTAAGTAGCATTCAATCATTAGATATAACCTTACAAGGGACATAATATATCGGATGCCGAGATTCGCGCATTGGTGGTGATGGTAAAAAAAACCAGTGGCAGTGTTAATGGGCCGTAAACACTTACCATCAGGTCTCATTAGCTAGTCCGGCTACCTACTCTATAAATGTAAGAAAAAGCACAATAGTTTATAGAAAGAGAACTAAATATAAAATGTTATGCTTATTATAGAGTCAATGACCCGAAGTATTATATTTTAATGTATAATTTGTTTCATACAAGAAATGAATTCAATCTTATACACTTTATATACAATTTTCTAAACCTCCAAATAGTGTTGTGTTGTTGCGCAAAAGCCTGAATAACCTCGCTTGTAATCGAGATGTCGATAAAAAATCATTAGTCAACTCTCGACCTCGGTTTTTGCTGGGGATGTTCAGATGGTCATATTTTTTGTTAGATTAAAAGATTATTGGGGTCAGTCAGATTTGGAGTAGGGCCGGACCATGACTTAGTCATAAAAAAATTTAAAATAAGGTTAATGGAGAATTTTCTATTATTTATTTATAGATCGAGATTGCCATATTTTTTTTACTCACCATTGTCGATAATTGCAAGTTTGGTATTAAGAGGTTGACAAATTCAAATATCGTATTTGTACATATGTATATAATCAAAATATGTATGTGTTCGTATAAATAAATTTAAAATAAAAACAAATAAAATATAGCGTTTTCGTAAACGACAGTTTATCAATTCCAAATAAACTTACAATAAGTACTCTGAATGTGATTGAAGAAGTTAAGAAAAAGAAGTTTATAAACATACTATTATTATATATCTTGCCTACTTTATAATATACAGTGCTTTACAAGGAATGAGAGAAAAAGTAATGATAGTAACTGGCACTTTTTAGGACACGTGATTGTGTCAAACCTTGCTTCAGTAAAGGCTGCGTGTGAGTTCTGATGTGTCAAATTTGTTAATCTCGTGCTCAGTTAAGGGCAAAATTGGCCGCAAAGGCAGTGTTGGAATAATTTCCAATATCTTCTCAAATGGGAAGGTTTATTCCAGTCAGTATTTAAAACCTGTTACTTGTCTATTACTTTATAAATATGGAAGATGAACAAATTTATATTATTTTTAATTTATATTATTAATATTATAAATGTGAAAGTCACTCTGTCTGTCTGTCGGTCTTTCAAGACCAAACCGCTGAACCGATTTTGATGAAATTTGGTATGAAGCAAACTTGAACTCCAAGGCTCCATAGGCTGCTTATTAACTGACACATGACAACCATCACTCAACCGCTAGTCGTGTATAAATGTATAATAACGCAGATTATCACATCATTTTCGAGCCGCCATTTTTGTTTTCGTATATTTTCAAGTGTGGTCGTTCTCTCGAGTCGAGGTTAGGCCAAGTTCAGATAAAAAGGTTGAGCGATTATCAATGGCCATTTTTTTATTTTTTTTCACAATTAATTATTCCATTTTACGTTTAAATTTAAATGTGAATCGACATTGACGTTTTTTGATGTTATGTAATTAAACTGTTCGAGTACGGTTGTTATCATTTTACAGCTTCTGTAAGCGTTACTCGGGTTAAATGATAATCGCGGGTTCAAACCCAGGCACCACTGTATTTTCATGTGCTTGATTTGTGTTTATAATTCATCACGTGCTCAGTGAAGGAAAACATCACGAGGAAATTCGAAAATGTGTCCGAATTTCGATTCATTTGGGCATATGCTATCTGACGTTAAAATATTTTTTTAATCAGATTGTTAGGTCTTGAGATTGTTTTATAGAAACAAACAATCCTTTCTGTCTTCTCTTGAAAGTTTTCTTTTAAATCTGACCCTTAAATCTTTATATTTGGTCTTATGATTCGTTAAAAGGTGATGTACGCTAACTATCAGATTGCCAACTGTAAGAAAATAAAAAATTTAAATAGGGAAAATATTTTATTCGAGGTCTAGAATGTACAAAAAAATTGAAATTAACAAAGTTATTTTTAGTACTAAAGTTGTTTATATTTTTATAGATTTTGGGATATTTAGCATGTTTTTTTTTTTTTTTTTGTTCGGTGTAGCTCGATACTTCGACATTATCTACGAATATCTTGTTTACGAATGTCTTGTTCAGTCTCATATCATATCTCGAAACCAATAACTTTAATAATACAAAAAAAATATTGGAATATAGTGTGTGTTGAAAATAAAGTTGACCATTTATAGCGCACGATACGATCAAGTCATTAATAAACACATAAAAAATAATTCCATGGTCCGATTTAAACAACATCCTTTCCTGAGGGAAATCCATTTTACTCGCTCCCATTTCCCATGGACTGACAATGGTGCGCGGGCGCAGACAAAATGGCGGGCGCTGACGTCACTCCGGAAACGGCTCCGTTTTGAATTTGGAACGGTCGAGCGAGCAATGGCGGAACATCCGGCGAAGACGTTACAATGAGTGCGCGCGCGACGGTAAAATTATTATAGATCAATGGTTATGTATGGATCTGATCTAGTTTTTGAGTGAGTCGATTGCCGACTTTGTATCTACTACTTACAGGGAAGGTTTTTATGTGACATACCTCACCACTTGATAAGTGGTAACCACCACCCATATAAACGGAGCACTTTAGAAACTAAGATATTATATCCCTTATGCCTGTAGTTAGACAGGCACACTCATCCTTCAAACCGGAAATATTGACTACTGCTATTTGCCAGTGGGTGGTACTCAGACGGGCCTTACATTACTTAACAAGTAATATATATAACCTCAAACTTAACGCCGCGATACATAAGCTATACGGTTATATATTTATGCCAAACGACCGTAAGCCAATCATGATTATTATTTCTCTAATATTGAAAAGATAATAAAAAATAACTTGATTTTAAGGGAAACCAACGCGAATGTGTATCATAGCTGTATTTATGTGAATAAAGTGTAAAGTGCTGGATTTATACGAATGTTTATCCCTAACGGCTTTTGTTCAGCTCCAAAAAATTAAATACTTCTTTCTTCACAAATATCTTATATAGTATAAGTTTATGGAAATTGTCGAAAAAAATGTAATATAACACAAATATCTAACATGGTAGATGAGTTAATAGGAATGTAGTATTTATTCAGAATCCTCAAAGGAAATGGGTCTTTTTATGATAAGATTTTTTCTTTTTTATTTAATATTTATAGCAACCTTCCACGGTTTCGCACGGATGCAATGCTGATACTAAGTATACTACAGATTTTTTTCTTATTTCTTTACTGCATTGCATATTTATTGTATAAAAAAACCTTAATCTCGAATCACTCTATCTATTAAAAAAGCATCAAAATCCGTTGCGTTATTTGATAGGTCTGTGCATACATAGGGATAGACAGCGAGCGACTTTGTTTTATACTATTCAATGATGACCAAGGAGGTTCAATATCAGAAAACTTTTTTAAAATAGTCCGGATGATAAATCGTACTGTGCGAACATTCATAGCGGTGGTAATAATGACTGGAAATGGTAAACAGACCGCTAATCGGTGCGGTTAGCGCGAGTGACGAGCGAATATCAATTGTATCGATAAAAAAACTTACGATTATTTTATCGATAAAATTGATACAACCATACAATTTATCAGTAAACTGAGTTATTCTTAAATTTATACAATAATATCATTCTATATATTAATATAGATGGTGTAGTGAAGTGTTATTTAAATGAAAGCCTTATAATTAAAATCTTAATATTTTGACGCTCCTTAAATGTATATCACCTGTCGTTGTAAAGCATCTGTCGATAATTGAGGCGCATCACTACGTAATTGTAACAGCAGCTACTCGGAATTAGAAAATACAATATTAGGTATCGGTTTCTTTTATTATACTTTAATAATACTATTTGTATAAAGACATTATCGATACCGAAATCGATTTTGACCATTATATTAACATAATAATTAAAAACTATTTCCAAAAGTAACTTATTTTATCTATATAAATATATTTTATTAATATAATATATACGAAATAAAATACATAGGTACAATTATTAAAAATTTAGGCTGGAGGATGGATATGACTTCTCTATATCCTGGAAAACGAAACGTGCGAATGCACTTGTCTCTTACTTAAGATGTAACGTTGATATTGACGTTTTATTGGTTTATTATATTATGTATTATATATAAATTATTTATAAATTAATCAAACAAATAAACATACTTATTCGTCATATGTTTTTTCACTAAATAAGCTTGAATGTAGTTGCGAAAGTACACCAAAACCAATCCTACTAATATAAATTCGAAAGTTTGAGATTAGATAGATGGATGTATGTTTGTTACTCTTTCTAAAAAACTACTAAAAGGATTTGGATGAAATTTAACAGTAATATAGATTATAAATCAGAATATCACATTGGCTACCATTTATAATTTTATGTAATTTGATTATAATATAAAACATCGTGAGGAAACCTGCACGTGACAAATTTCATAGATATACTGCCACATGTGTATTCCACCAACCCGCATTGGAACAGCGTGGTGGAATATGTTCCGAACCTTCTCCTTAAAGGGAGAGGAGGCCTTTAGGCCAGCAGTGGGAACTTACAGGCTGTTGTTGATTATAATATAACTATCCATATCAAGTGGTTGTACGAAGCCGTAGCGAGTTGCTAGTATATCGGCAGCACGTCTAACTATTTGGTTTAACTATAGAAAAACAAACATGTAAAAAGTCAAAGAAAACAAATTGAGGAGGCTGTATATTGTTTGTAAAATGAAGATGAAACTGTTTGTCTGTTCTCTATCTAACGGTACTTTAAACATTTAATATAACCACAGGAACCGAAGCTTAGTTTGTCCTAGACTGTAATTTAGGCAAGATCTAGGTTACGGTATATCTGCCTGAGGCTTGCCTCTCTGCTTTTAATGCACGTTCCACAATGATTTATTGTTATTTATCTTTATGTATCGATAATTATTATTATTTCTCTGAAAATTATTGTATATAAAACCTTATTTTTTTAATTAACTGTCAATTAATGAAAATAATCTAAACAGCTATTAAACATTACTCAATTTTAAACTCTAATACAAGGTATTAAAGATGATATTTTTTTTTGTTAGGTTTGTTAAACAGCTGATCGCAGGGGTTGTGTCTTAATGGCAATAACGGACCTGGACACCTGACAAGTCTAAGGTCTGATGACCCGCATGGGAAAAAGTATTTATATTCCGTCTTAAGGATTTAAACGAGCTTATAACAATTAATATAAAATGTTAGATTTGTATAGATCAACTTATATCACTAATGACCTCTTTCTTTTGTGCCAGCAAGCTATAATTTGAAACAAAAAAATTGCTCAGAATCTGTTTAAATCTACAAACAAAAATATATTAACAAAATTGAAAGTAAGAAAACAGTTTGACATTGGCTGTATGACATAAGTTTACCTCACCATTGGATAAATTAAAAAAAAAACCTGTCAATTGTTTCCCGCCAAATCTCAATTCCGTTACAAACGGTAATTACAGGAGGTATATTTTTTCTATCGCTTTCCGTATCATTGTCATCGCAGGAAGTGACTGCGCCCTTATAATTGAGCGTGATACACACGTGCCGAATATTTGAATAAAAATAAGAAAAAAAAAACTAATTTTCAATGATGGCAACCCAAACTAAACACATGTTATATTTAAATATTGCTTTTAGGGATCCCTTTACTAAAAAAAACCTATTTAATGTCTTTATATTATGTTTAAACTGAATATTATATTTTATTTTCATATTATAATAAACATTTATATTTCCTAGAATAATAACTTTTCAAAGTATGAAGAATATTACTTAAAAATCGGTCAACCTTGACCGGCTGTTCGAAATTTAAATTTAGAATGAGTAAATTCATTGTTATCTGTCGAATTGTCGATTTAATATAAAAAAGATAAAAGCTATTTTGTGCTCAATGCTACGGATATTAGAGTTTATAATGGAATGCGGTTAATTATTATAATAATTCCTGCTATTAACGGCTTTGAAAATTTAATGAATAGGTAATTGAATTTGTATCTTATTACGATTATCTTAGAGTTTGTATTCATTAACCATAAAAACAGACGTTAATACATAAGAATACTATCAGCGATAATTGTCTATGTAATAATTTGATACCTAAATTCCTTAAAGTAACTTTCTTACTCAGGATTTTTTATTCGAAATTCAAATATTAATGAAATTAAATATGTATATGAATTTATTAAACAGGCCTTATTGACAGAGAACTATGGAATATGGATTGGGTATGTGAATAGTTTGAAATATTGCTGTGCAATTTTGTAACAATTCACTTCGTTTTTCACTCGTGACAATTGTCAACAATCGACTTCTGATACGCCATATTGATACGTGATTTTATAAATTTTGTAATTATGGCAATATTGCATATTCTTCAGTAAGTGTGTCTATGGAAAGTGGTGACCACTTACCATCAGACAGTCTATTCATCAGTCTGCCTGTTGCTTGTAGATAAAAAATTTGACTAAGATTTTGAACTGTTTTAACCGTTGTTGTTATGTATCCAATATTTTATCAATTAATATCAACAATCTGATAAAAAAAATGATAAGTAGTCTAACTTGAATATTTATTGTTTATAAAGAAAGTACTTAATTAAAAAATACTTCGCATAAAACCTTTATATATTATCGCCATTTAAAACCTCTATGAAGGTTAACAAACCTATACGACCTGCGCTGACATTTGCCGCCCGTTAAAAAAATCACGCGTACCACGTGGTCGTACACCTGTGCCGTTTATACGTGGGTTACAGATAAGGCGAATATATATTGCATATGAAACTGCATATTATTTGCAAGGAAAAACAATTCTTATTTTGAATTTTCAAATTTTATTTTAGAATATATTGCAAGAGGAAAATATATTTGAATAAAAAAGTGGCCCAGTGGTTCGAACGAGTGCATCTTAACCGATGATTTCGGGTTCAAAACCATTCAAGCACCACTATATATATATGTGCTTAATTTATGTTTATAATTCATCTCGTGCTCGACTGTAAAGGAAAACATCGTGAGGAAATCTGCATGTGTCTCATTTCATCGAAATGCTACCACATGTGCATTCCAACAACCAGCATTGGAACAGCGTGGTTGAATGTGTTCCAAACCCAATCCTTAGTGGGAAAGGAGGGCTTAGACCAGCAGTGGGAAATTCACAGATTGTTACTGTTTTAGAAGAAATTTTTTCTAAATATTAGTTCGTTATGTCTGACCACGGCATTATAGTTGTTTTCGCTAATCGCTCGCCACCCTTTTATTAATGGCGTGAAATTCTCAACGACTTTAAAGTCGGTATTACTACAGTTTATTACTGTTAATTATCAGTGTAATCAATAAGAATTGTTTTTTGCACAAATGGAATAAAATGTTCAATTTGAGTGCAATGTTATCATGTCTTACTTTTGTGTAATAAATTTGACACTAGTAGAATACATTTCTGACACAGACAGATGTATCATATGTACTTTAAAACAGATAGGTTGACTGGCAGATAGGCCACTAGACTGTTATTACCAATAACACCATCCTGTCAATGCGCTATCAACCCGCAGAACCAAAATATTATGTCCCACGTGTGTGCCTACTTTTCTTAATTTATTTAACGTGATAATTTTACATGCGAGATTTTTCTTTATCTAATTCAAATAAAGAACTATATATTTTTTCACATAAATAAAGGCACAAGTGTACAATGGAAAATCTATAAGAAATGTAATAAAACATTTTCATACCGTTTTGATGTAAGTATGAGCGAATAGGATGAATAAAACTTTACAATATATGATTATAGCAATATCAGTCCCTTTTCCGCTAGGGCTGTTGCTGATTCCGTTATAGGGCTGTCACTTGAATTTAAATAAATTTAAATATTTCACCCGCGTAACAGGTGATGAATTAACGTGGGAATTGACTTTAATTTACATTTATATTTCATTATCGTAACTGTCAAAAAATTATGTAAAAAAAAATATGAGTCGTGGTAGCGCTTTTAGCAAGTCCGATTGATACGTAGTCTTCATTCATCTTATATCATCAATATACCACCAACCTTGGGACTTATCTGTGTTTATGTTTCTTGTACCTGTAGTTACACTGGCTCACTAAACCTTCAAACCGGGACAAAGTTATGTTTTGTTATATTGACTTTAGGCGATAAAACAAAGGTGAGTGAGCCAGTGTAACTACAGGAACAAGGGACATAACATCTTAGTTCCCAAGGTTGGTGGCGCTTTGTCGATGTAAGGTATAGTTACTATTTTTTACAGCGTCATTGTCTATGGGTGATGGTGACCACTTACCATCCGGTGGCCCATATGCTCGTCCGCTAACCTATACCATAAAAAAAATACTAGACAATATATTAAAAAAATGATAGTTTACAATCATAAGGATTAAAACTATTAAGTTACAATTATTAATTAACTAATAAATATATCTCATATCATAAAAAATATATATAATTAAGCTATTTGATCAGTACTATCTAGATTATTGAATGTACTTAGACAAGCATTTTGCAAGCCCGTCTGGGTAGGTACCACCCACTCATCAGTTATTCTACCGCCAAATAACAATATTCAGTATTTTTGTGTTCCGGTTTGAAGGATGAGTGAGCCAGTGTAACTACAGGCACAAGGGACATATCATCATAGTTCCCAAGGTTGGTGGCACATTGACGATGTAAAGAATAGTTAATATTTCTTACAGCTTCATTGTCTATGGTGATGGTGACCACTTATCAACAGGTGACCTATATGCTCGTCCGCCAACCTATACCATAAAAAAATTCTCAAGAGCCTACTATTTTCACCCGAGCTTTCTTAAGTACGTATTATACATATACTACAAGCATATTAGTTTACATATTATAAACTGCATATAAAGAAGTATAAAAAACGTCGTTCTTAATTTATTGTACCAAAATAATGACATTTTGTATTTCAAATAGTGTGAAAAACGTAATCAATCAAAATAAGTGTGAAAAAAAAGCTGATCAAAGTAGTCCGCTAGTCTAAAAACCAAATTATTGATCTGTTCCTTATCTGATAATGACCACAGATAAGGAACAGGATTCCCGCGTTTAGGCGCGAACACGTGCCGAGCCGTTACGTCAGGTGCCACCCCCACCCCTCTCAGCCCTCGCAGGTGGGTGTAACGACCTACAGGTTAACGAACATTGTTTTTTTTTTTTTATAATCAAGTGATTATTCCTGTCTTGGGGTAGGTTCGGTTCGAAGTGACATTTGGTCTTGAAGTTAGGTTTGTGTGACGGTTAGAAACGGCTGTTGACTTCTTTTATACGAACCGATTTGTCTGGGCCTTGTTTGTTTGTATATTGTATATAAATATACAGTTTTATAGTTAAAACTAACAGTCTACATATGTACTACGACTGATATGAGAAATCTTCTCGATTGACGAAGGCTTAAAGCTTATATTATATGTAATATTATGACAAAGTAGTATCTGATTTGGTTTAGTTGTAAGCGTGTCTTTACTTGAAGCCTAGTAAACATGATATGGGAGATGATACAGATAGAACACGTGAAGCATAACTGAAGGGTAGGGGTTCAAATCTGGGCAAATACCACTGAATTTTCATTTACCTATTTTTTTAACAATCCATTTTGATTTATACTAGCGCTGAGTATTATACTCAGCGCTAGTATAAATCAAACATTAAAAATTCATATTATATATATTGTAAGTCTGAATCTCGATCCTCGTGGTAATCAGCTGTAATTATTTTTCATTCATAGCAATAATTTTCCCTACGCTTTTACTACAAGTAATATCACTATCAGTAATGACTATCACGCAGGTCAGTGACCTCACATAATTGCTGAGTTATAACACAATGATGGGAAAGTCATCGTTTCATTAATTAAACAATACACGGGCTATCAATGATGTTTTAATGACGATTAATTTTTTATTGCATAATTTATTGCCATCGGAAGGACTTTATAGTATTTACGATTGCATAAATACTTCAGGGATGGTTCGATGATATAAGTTCTGTATTGGAATGATCGTTGGGTTCAAATTCGACATTGCTTCGCGACATTGAAGGAACGTATGCGTTGGAATGGAAAAAAATGCAATATTTTCGGAGTAAAACATAAAATATTTGGCTGGTTAAATTCCATGACATACAACGAGGTTGAACATTTTCTGGCACCATTGACCTAGCTTCTAAACTATATTCAAGTTTCATTCTCGATAAATCAGGACCTACTTGTTATTTCCTCGTGGAATTGTATATCTGAGCTCTAGTTTAATCGGAAGAAAATGTAAACAGTAGCAAGACATTGCAGTGCCAATGGATCTTTGGGACATAAAATATAACATATACCATCATCAGGTGAACCGTTTTGACTTATGAGCTCCAAATCTTAATTAATTAAACCATTTATTAAACTCGCCAGATACATTGAAAAGGAAAATGTGTGCACTGGAAAAATAAGTTTAAAAGGTATCTTATCCCTAGAAAAGATTTCTTCCAGTATACCCAAGAAAGAAGAAACGTAGACAGAAAAGTTAAAAGGTAGACAGGCAAAATCATACAAAAGGAGAAAAGTTACAAAAACAACAAAAAAAAACATATACTAAATTAAAAACTAAAATTACAAAAATTAAAAAATTAAAAATCTTCCTTATTAAGAGAGACGAGTTAACACGTCTATTCATTTTAAGTGAGAGATTGCGTTTCAGATAAAATATTAAGTGTCTCATCTCATAAATGTAAATATAATTTCACAAACAAATCTATATTAATATTATTACTGTGAAATTAAGTCTGTCTCTCTGTTTGTCGTTCTTTCAAGACCAAACCGCTGAACCAAATTTGATGAAATTTGATATGAAGCAAATTTGAACTATAAGAAAGGACACAGGCTAATTTTGACTAACACATGACAACCAACACGCTGAAACACGCGTGACGCCGTAGGCGACTACTAGTTCATAATAAGGGAAAAGCGTCATCATATCGACCTTACCTTATGTCAATTTGAGTTTTCAAATCTGATGTTAAAGTAAATTAAAAAACAAATGAAGAAAAACTACATGATGGAACTATGACGAGCTTTCAAGATCTAGTTCAGAACCCATGTCAAGATCACGAAGCGTAAATGTAACCCAGTAACGATAGCTTCCCACGCAGTCAATGTCGGGGTCGTGAGAAGACGACCACAATGCGATGTAACATTATGTCATATAGTAGTAACCGCGAAAGGAAAAATACTTTCGTTTGTTGCTTGGGAATGGGGGTGGTGATTACATCACCTGATGTTCACCGGATTACAGAACTTTTGACCTTTGTTCAGAAGAATTATTTCGATTGGATGGATTCAAACGATTTGAAAGGTTTTTCTTTTTATATAACCAATAAAAAATGAAGATGTGTACAATAAATGCAGAAAATCTTAATTGATGATTTCCAAAAAGTCCTAAGGAATCCTTGAGATCTATTTCACTTAAGACTTTTTAATTTAACGTAACCTAAGTTGTGATGTCACCTGTCGCGGATATTCGTACAGTGGGCAAGCGAAGCGAGAGCATTCTGACGAGGCATATTCGAGGTTTTTGCAGCTATTTCAGTTAAATGAAAGGGATTATCTATATAATAATATCACTGGACCAAACATTTGATCACAGAAACTCTTATAATAGTTCAACAGTGAATATGTTCTATTAATAACAAAAAAGTAATTGACGAACACGATATATAAATATCAAATTATTTAATAAAAATTCGAGGCAATATTTGCATATAAAATCCCTCACAAATATATAATTTTAGTCTACTATAGTATCTGTATCTTAGTGGACACAAGCTATCCACCATTCATTTAGACACCAACATCAATAATTGTCTGATAATAATTATTTGGACATAGGACCTTTATTATAATGATCTACGTCAAAAGTTTTTGATGCCAGTGTCTGTGAATGAAGGTGACAATCACACTGCTAATCTATTTTCCTTATATAAAGAAATAAAAAGAAAACAATATCGATTTGTATAGAACGATTGAAAAACTTATTGTAATTTTGCCGTTCGGTTTAGAAAAAGGAATACGAAACAGTTGAAACGAGACAAAGAAAACATTACTTAATGTAAACAAAAAAGAAAACTAAAAATATTGTAGTACGTAAACATCTAGACCTAATCTTGGTAATTTTGACGAATGCAATATTGATGATAATGGACTATAAATGATGTCAGGCTTTTATAAACATTGTTCATTGCAAAATCAACTTTAATGTCTAAATCGCTAGTGATATTTTAGATTGAAATGATTACAATAACATTGGTCCTATTTATTAATAATACATCAAATAGTATATGGTGATGATTGGTTGTTTCAGCTCAAGGTCATCCTTGGTAGTAACGCGTTTTATTCATAAAGCTATGTCTAGACATGACAACCGTCAATTAACCCAGCTTATCTGCTTCCATTGTTCTATTCCAACTACATCACTGCTCGTATTAGTCGTTTTTATATATTTGATTGAATTGGATTTTTTATCTTTGGTCAAATACGTGTTACCTTTTGTTTCTGAAACGCCGATTGGTTAATTTGACTCATTTGATTTCGATCTCAATTGTCATTGGTCGGTTGTAGCTGATGATGCAATAAGCATCAAATGAGTGTCCAGATTAAAAGCCGAAAGTTAAGCTAGTGTGGGTTTAGTGTTCTTATAATTCATAATCCGATGAGATGGCATTTATGACATGAGCAGGAAAATCCTACCAACTTCGAGAGACTGTGTTAGTACTAAGAATTATTTGACAGAAGACCTTTTTGCTCCGTTTGAACCATCGGAATTTTCTGCCAAAAAGCTATTAAACTAGCTAATAATGGTTACTTGGTGGTAGAGCTTCGTGCATGCTCATCAGGATAGGTACCATCCACTCAGCATATATTCTACAGCTAAACAACAGTACTCAGAATTGTTGTGTTCCAGTTCGGAAGTTGAGTAAGCCAATACTATTACAAACGCTTGGGACATAATAACTCCCAAGGTTGGTGACACACTGAAGACGTAAGGAATACATCAACTATCAAACGACCTTTTTGGCAGTTCCTCTATACCATTAAAAAAAGTTTTAATTTTCATATTAGGAAGACGTTCGTTCGTGTAATAAACAAGAGAAGTTAATGATCAACTGTTTCCCACTTGTTAGCGGAAATTGTCTTCAAATATGCGCATTTAATCAAATAACCCTAAACTACAATTGTCAGTCACGCGATGCAAGCTCATGGGGTGGGTATGACCATCGGCATGCGGGGGCTAAGCTAATGGGGTCACATTAAACGATTATCATATTTACTATGGGAATTTTCACGTTGATGTATTTAAATTATAATTTTTATAGGGTGAGGTTGGAAATTATTTGGACTTTAATGCTTACTAATTACATCGAAATAAATTATTTTAATTATAAATCGCAAACATTACAAAAAAAATATGTTATAAGTTTATTCATTAATATTTGTAATATATTAATATTATAATTGTGAAAGTAACTCTTGTCTGTTTGTCGCTCTTTCACGACCAAACTGCTGAACCGAATTTGATGAGACTTCGTGTAACGCGAACTTGAACTCCAACTCCAAGAAAGGACATAGGCTACTTTTATGGCTATCACAACTCTAAAACACGTGCGAAGCCGTGGGCGTTTACTAGTACCTATATAACATTTTTCAGTTAAGATATACAATAATCTGTTTTGTTGTCACTGATTTTAGTATATTTTATAACAATATATCAAGAAATTTTAATTTAAAAATTAATTAATTTATTCAATAATAGGAACAGTTACCAATTAACAATCTATGATTAATAATTACTTGGGGGTAAAACGCCCCGATTGCTTAAATTTTTTGACGTGCGCTTGCGCAGGGGTCGAGTCAAATGTACCGGAAAATTGCTATTGTTTACGAAATAACTCATTTTTCATGTATTTTTTTTTTATTCTTGTCGGATTATCGTCACGCTCCAATCGTAATTGAAGGGTTAATGTGAATTTCGAAACGTTTTTAGCTACTTTAGAAATTTTGTTTGGATAAAGTTCTATCGCAATGATACTTTTCTTAGCAATAGAACTTTATCGAACAAAATTTGATCGACACGTTTTTAGTTATTTTAGAAATTTTGTTTTGATAAAGTTCTATCGCAATGATACTTTTCTTAGCAATAGAACTTTATCGAACAAAATTTGATCGAAACGTTTTTAGCAACTTTAGAAGTTTTGTTTTGATAAAGTTCTATCGCAATGATACTTTTCATAGCAATAGAACTTTATCGAACAAAATTTGATCGAAACGTTTTTAGATACTTTAGAAATTTTGTTTTGATAAAGTTCTATCGCAATGATACTTTTCTTAGCAATAGAACTTTATCGAACAAAATTTGATCGAAACGTTTTTAGATACTTTAGAAGTTTTGTTTTGATAAAGTTCTATTGCAATGACACTTTTCATAGCAATAGAACTTTATCGAACAAAATTTTTAATAATCTAATTGACATTACAACCAATATTCTAAAACGAGCGAAGCCGAGAGCGAATACTAGAACTTTATAAATTAAGTATATTTGATGTCTGTTAAAGTAATTTTTAAGTAATTATATACAAATCGTATTCATTTAAAAAAATCCATTTAGCCTGTCCTTGGGATACTTACGTCATTAATAAGGACTGGTTTCCACTGAAACGAGTTACCGGTAGGGTGTACATGGTTGCTATGGTATATGAGACCGGGCGAGACAGATCATACGTCTCATTTATCTGAATCATTCATTCGTTCACTTGAATGTATGGTTAAAGTATATTCATTCACTCATATTGTGCTCATTGACTGGAACTATCGCACGATTATAAGGCTACATAATAAAGAGTTGATTTAAATATGTTTACTGTAATGTATTAATTACTCTTTAATTTGGTCAGCTTACCAATGCACTCAGCTTTTAACATAGATTAAAATATTTGGTTCTGGAATAGATTGATATGCTTCATTCAAATGATAATATTAATTTATTGCTCAATTTTATTTATTTATTTACACTGGGTAAATAAATAAATATAAAGGTTCCCTTCAATGGGAACCCAAGGATATTCAGTATTGCTGTTTTTGTGGGCAGTACTTCCTACCAGCTCTAAATATTTTACTCTAATTTTTAAATTTCTTGTTTTTTAAATTTTTAAATCGTAATTGAAGGGTTACTGTGAATGTCGAAACGTTTTTAGCTACTTTAAAAAAATTTTTTTATAAAGTTCTATTGCATTGACATTTTTCATAGCTACAGAACTTTATCGAACAAAATTGGATTGAAACGTTTTTAGCTTCTTTAGAAATTTTGTTTGATAAAGTTCTATTGGAATGACAATTTTCATAGCTATAGAACCTTATCGAAGAAAATGTGAATGCTGAAACGTTTTTAGCTACTTTAGAATTTATATAATAAACAATTATTTAAGCATTAACAGCATAGAACAGACCCACTGCCTCTACCTTTTTATATCTTTTTGACAGATATATATAAAAGTCAGTGTGTTCAATAACTAGAGATAGATTTGAAGTTTCATTCAATTGCATATTTATTGAGTTACATACCCTAATGTTTAAAGAAGTATATTTATTTATGAAAACAATAGATACTTCAAAATGCCATTAAATATGTTTTAAAAACATATATATTTAAAAATATAACAACGTATATTAACTTATGGTCACCCTGGGCATAATTAAATGTACCTTTGTCTAACATTTCGGTTCGAAACAATTGCTCGCAGTTCAATGTCGCTGTTTTTGTCCATGTGAGAATCCCGCCATTTTAACGGCAGCCATCTTGATTTTATCAGGATGATGAATAAAAAGATTAAAGGATATTAAACTCCAATATGATTCATGTATTTGTGTTTTTCGAAATGATTATTTAACTTGATTTTTAATTTGAAAAAATCGAGACTACGCTTATGTTTTTATTTTCATTTATCGAATCAAATCAAAATAAACTTTATTAAAGTAGGCTTTTACAAGCAGTTTTGAATTCGTCTTTGAATCGTCATTTTACAATTAAGTGAAGCTACCATCGGTTCGGAAAGTAGATTCTACCGAGAAGAACCGGCAAGAAAGTCAGTAGTTACTCTTTTTTAAAAAATACAAAGTCATATTAATTAAATACAATTATTTAAATTAATATTATTATATGTTATAAACTAGTAGGTATCACTCGTTTCAGGGTGTTGGTTGTCATGTGTCAGACAGAGAGACAGACAGAGTTACTTTCACATTTATAATATTAATATATCTATTATATACAAAATTATTCCATTTAATCTGTATGTAGTGTTAATTTTATATCAAATATGCTTTTTTAAAGTCAACGACAACAACAACAACAACAGCCTGTAAATTCCCACTGCTGGGCTAAAGGCCTCCTCTCCCTTTGAGGAGAAGGTTTGGAACATATTCCACCACGCTGTTCCAATGCGGGTTGGTGGAATACACACGTGACAGAATTTCTATGACATTTGTCACATGCAGGTTTCCTCAAGATGTTTTCCTTCACCGCTGAGAACGAGATTTATAAAGACAAATTAAGCACATGGGCCATCTCGACTTTCCTCGAATTAAAGTGCACAAATGCGTATTTGACATCTAAATTGTCATTTGTACGACTCGAGATTTGAACCACAGACCTTTGTACTTATAAGCTAGTCACTGAACCATCAAGGCAGTTATTTTTATTTCATTGTTAGTGAATATAATGATTTTAACAAAGAAAAATTGCAACCATTTTTAATTCATATGGCGATGACTCATTTAAATTTTCGATTACAACTGTAATTTATATATACAAATATAATGAAATATTTAATCTGTGGCGATAATACTTGAGCCTCATTTGATTTAAAAAAAAATTAAATATAGAACAAAATTAATACAAAATTGAATACGATTGTAATTCATAATAAATTGATAAAATATCTCTAATACTGGTTTTAAATTTATTCGTGTAATATCAATAAGAAATATTATATATGTTAAATAAAATGATGTAGGTACGATGTAGTCAGAGTAAGAAAACCTTCGTCAGTTTTCAAATTCATTCCTTTATCAAGTCTTAAACTCTTAGTACCTTTTGAATCAAAACATCAAATCATTGCGACGCAATATGTCATTCTCGATCGGTAAAGCAGATTATCGTTCATACTGAGCACACGAAAATTAATCTTAAGGTGACGAACCTCTTCTTACCCCGAACATACATTTACATAGGTATATTTTTTTAATATTTAAGTTTTATTTTATTCGGGCAATAACATTTTATATTTACTGTCTTAATAAATGGTAATAAAAACTTTTTACAGGTTTTATATAAATTAATATTCTAATTTGAATTTCGAATTATCCTGATAGCTTATTTATTATTTATTCATTTCAATATATTGTAGGTATAATTTTATACAACGAAGTTATCTAACCTTCCTATATCGTATATGACACGTGTATAATATATACAGTTATGTCATATTAAATGAAATAATTTAATATTAATTTCGTTTACAACAGTATTAGTTTAGGTACCACCAACTTATTTGATATTTCACCACAACGTAATCCACGTCAGCGTAGTTGTGTTCCGCTTCCAAGGATGATGTAAACACAGGCACAAGGCACATAACATCTCATTCCCCAAGGTTGGTGGCGCATTAGCCATGTAAGGAATGGTTAATATTTCTCACAGAGTCAATGTCTATATGAGAAATATTAACCAACAACTGGTGGTGACAACTTATTAGGCAGCCTATCTGCACAATATTCTACACATTAAAAATTGCTTAGAATTATTTGCATATGCACATCGGAATGTTAGATTATTATTCAGAATTTGTAGCAAGTTCGTTAAATGATGAATGGCTTAAAACTACAGCATATTTTAAGTTAGATCTTGTATGTTTCTGTTCGTATTTTCGAATGTAAAACTTGTAATGATATATTATTAAAACGCACTCATTGTCTGGGTGTCAATGTGTATCGTAGTTCCCACGACATTATATCGTTAGAGACAATCTTCACCTCCAAAGTGACAAACATCTGTTTAGTGGCGAAGGCTTTTGGGGATTCTATTTATGTACATATATTAAATATTACATTAAGTGAGCTTACTTATTATTATATTGGGTAATGCAATTTAATTAATAAGTTAAGTTGCAGATCAAACATTTTTTAATATATTTTCTTAAAAAGGCTGGTGTAGATGGCATGTAGGTTACTTAGTGATCACCACCACTGATAGTTATTATCGTAAGAACACTGTGTGTGTATGTGTTCATTCACACAACAATACTAAGTAATGCTATTTGATAGTGGAATGTCTGATTAGAGATGACTACTTAATTTAATTATATTTCTTATATATGTGCTGTGTCTGTGCACGCGCTCATGTAATAAAGGTTAAACAAAATGTCCGCTTTTTAATATATTCAGTGTTTCATTTTAAAAATCGAACAAAGCCTTTTGTTAAGCCCAACGTCCAATCGGATCTGACCACGTCAAACACCGTAATATATTTGACCAATTATATTTATTATTACAATTATACTTACATATGTATATGTATAAACAATAAAATATATTCCCATACAAAATCATTTACAAAACGCGACAATGATGAGAGCAACACGACGAAGTACGTACAAACCTTTCAATATTCTGAGAGACAAATTAATTTTTCATTGTTATTATATTTATAAGTAATTGATGCCCGCGGTTTCGTTCGCGTTTTAGGACTGGTTGTCACGTGTAGGCAATGATATTTTAATAAACAGATATGTTATATCCATACTAAACAACAGAAAAAAGTGTGCCGCGCCGGGGACCGTTTATTTTAGTTTATTTTTACATTTCGTTAAAAGGATAGCTTGATAAAAACAATAAGTAAAAGGGATAACTAGATGTTTTTATTACGCAAAACATATTACTACGTAATTATGATGTATTATAACGTATTACTACGTAAAACGACTGAAGGAAAACGTCCCAATTAGGACGTTTTCTAGTCTTCACTTTTTGCGCGTTAATAACATATCTGTTTACTACAACATCATTGCGTGTAGGTAAAAAAGTAACCTATGTCTTTAGAGTTCAAGTTTGCTTCATACCAAATTTCATCAAATTCAGTTCAGAGGTTTGATCTTGAAAGAACGTCAGACAGACAGACAGAGTTTGCGAATTGTTCTATATTGACGGCTAACTGCTTTAGCGAAACCATCTACGTCGTATCCACAAACTACTGTACTTGTTTCCTTGAACAGAAATATTAACGTCTGTACGGGATCTGTATTATGTTCAAAATTATGTAATTTTAAACTAAACATATTGTTTGTAATATTGTGCAATCCAAAATATCTATAATATATATAAATATAAAAAAAAACCTTCTCCTCAAAGGGAGAGGAGGCCTTTAGCCCAGCAGTGGGAATTTACAGGCTGTTGTTGTTGTTGCTGTTTGATATAAGTATTATTAATTTTTAAGTAGTTCTGTAATAGCAAAAAACATATAAAATTACACAAAATTAAAAAATTAATTGGGGGTAAAATTTCCCGATCGCTTCGGAGATATCAATTGTAGTAATAAAAAAAGATAATAAAACGGAACCAAAAATATAAAAATATAACTAAAATTTAAAAACAAACAATCGTAAAATAAAACAATATGAAATTAGCAATGCGACTGCAATTAATCATAATTATTGTATTGTCACCATATCTCGGGACCTATCTGCCACACGTCGCCTCGTGTGTTACACTCCATTGTGTTACTTTTCCCACAACCTTGTGGATTTAACCTTTATAATACAATATAACGTAGGTTTGAATCCAGGAGTCATACAAATATTTATAGTATAGGCTCACTGCGAAAATTTTGTTATTTCAAATTAAACATTCTTACTCGTGGAATTTTGATAATCGTTTTAAGGTCATACGATGTTTTTATTCGTGTATCTTTCAAAAATAGATTTAAAGTAAAAATTATATATACTAGCAACCAACCCCAGCTTCGCACGGGCGCTATGATACTAAATATACAACAGATTTTGTTTATTTACGACATCACATTCAAACTTATAATTTTTTTTTTATGGTATCGGTTGGCATAGGGGCCACCTGGTGGTAAGTTGTCACTATCACCCATAGACAATGACGCTGTAAGAAATATTAACTATTCCTTACACCGTCAATGTGCCATCAACCTTGGGAACTAAGATGTTATGTCCCTTGTGCCTGTAGTTACAGTGACTCAATAATTAGCGTTTTATTATTATATTGTCCATGTATTATATATACAAAAACCTTCCTCTCGAATCACTCTATATCTATTAAAAAATCGCATCTAAATCCGTTGCGTAGTTTTAAAGATCTTAGCATACATAGGGACAGCGGTTAGCGACTTTGTTTTATACCATGTAATAATAATGATTTGTTTTTTAAGAAATATAGAACATTTTAATCAGAAGCAAAATATATTAATTGTGGTATGTAACAGTACAAATATATTATTAACAATTTCAAAGTTTGATTACATTTTTATCGACTCTTCGGTAAAAATTTATAGGGATTGTGCTAGCCCTCATGTGGTACCACCCACACATTTTCATTCTACCGTCAAACTAAGTGATTTGTATTGTGTTGTGACTCTGAGTAAATCGCTGTAATTACAGGCAACGTAGCAGTTTAGTTGTCTATGGTAGCTCGAATTCGTTCGTGTAAGGAGTGGTACATACTTCTGATGGTGACTCCGCTTATGAGTTATCAGATGTGCTTTGTGCTCAGACTTTACCTGGAAGAAGTAATAATCATACCTTACACGAACATTTTATGTCCCTTATGTAGTTACATGCCCTTATAGCCGAGATGGCCCAGTGATTAGAACGCATACATCTTAAATGACGATTGCGGGTTCAAACCCATTTTCCATAATTTTCAACTAAAACATCTGAATCCATTGGAGCAGTACGGTGGAATATGTTCCCAACCTCCTCAAATGGCCTTAGCACAGCTGTGGAAAATTTACAGGTGTCTATTATAAGCTATTTATACACGTCCTTGAAACCGTATCAACTATACTAAGTATTACGTTCGGCGGTAGATTATCTAATGAGCGATGATAAGAGCCGACATGACCCAGTGCTTAACGCGTGCATCTTAATCGATGATTGCGGGTTCAAACTCAGGCAACCACTGAATATTCATATGCTAAATTTGTGTTTATAACTCATTTCGTGCTCGACGGCGAAGGAAAACATCGTCAGTAAACCTGCATGTGTCTAATTTAATAGAAATTCTACCACGTGTGTATTCCTCCTCAAAGAGTGGGGAGGTCATAGCCCAGCAGTGGGAAATTTAAAGGCTGTTGTTGTTGTTGAATTGAAATCTTATAATAATAATCACTTAATGTAAATTTGTTATTACATTTAAGAAATAAAGTGCTTGTAATAAAAAGCTCTTAATTTTTGAAGCTTTTGCAATATTTCCGTATCAAGTAGCAAATGTTTTCACATTTGAATATGAACAAAGCTCGTCCAATAGATGCGGCGAGCGTTCCTTTGTCGAGAGTTATATAGCCGCGAAGTTTTAGATGCGGTATTTTTAATCAATAAACATACTTTTGCGTCGGTTTTTCTCACTTTAATTTTCTTTTGGAACTGATAGTGTTTAATTTGACAATCAATAAGTAAGTGTTAGTGATTCTATATTTAATATTGGCTTCAATTAATTTTGATAGTATTTAATTTTACTCATACGTTCATAAGTGCATTTAATTATTATTATTCTTTATAATATTTTAATTTAAAATAAATAAAAAAGGCCTGATACAGTAAGGTCTTGTAATCTATCAACCCCCATTACAGAGGCTGGTTGGAATAAGTACCAATCCTTCTGATCGAAATATGAAAAGATCTTAGCCCAGCTGTGGGATATTTACAGGCTGTTACTTAGATTGATAAACTAAGTTTCTTCAGTCTTTCTCGTTAGAATGACATATTTTATTAAATGAAACTTGAATAACCAAACAAACTAAATTTTGATGGCAATATCATTAGCTCTTTAGAATACAAGATTCTATATATATAAGACCCAATATTAAAAAAAATAAAACATTAATACTTTCCTAAACGTCAAATGAATTAAATCATGCCACCTCTACGCTGTCTTAGATCTGTAGCGAGATAGAAAACAATAGCTCGCCGGGGCACGATGTTGTATTTGTTTAAACAAATAGCAACATTTTATTTGCAAAGCGGAACACTTGATTTATATTCGTTTAAATTTAATGTACAAATGAAATTTTCTTTGAGTTTCGTTGATTTTATCAAAATTATAACCGAAGACGCTTTTAAAGATGATTATGTAATTATTCGTTTTACATCAAGATGACATGCGAAAGTGTTTTAGACTTATTTGAATAAAAAGGTTTTACAAGTATTACCTCAAATTTTCGTAGATTTATCACGTTTCGCTTAAACATAAAGCTCCTCTCATTATAATTAGATTGTTGTTATGTAGGTATATGTTTGTTGGTGTTTGCGATAATAACGCCAGAAATGACAGTTGATATCAATAGGTCAGGATAAATTTTCATCATATGAAAAACACATATTACACATCTTTGCACTAACGTGATATGGTGGTCAGACAAACAATGTTAATGCATTTAAGTCTCCTCTCCCCTCTACTTACTTGTGTTTTTATATTTATTTATTGCAATAGTTATTTCTAAATATACGATCATACGTTTTATATATTCGCTTAAACTTTACTGAAAAATCTAATTTAATATTAGTGTCGTGGGTATAACAAATTTGCACTTTTTATGTTTTATATTATAATTTTCTTCTTTCATTCCAGGTAAAATGTTGAAAACGCGCTCGAAATTTCGCAAGAAGCAGCGGTGACAGTACCACTTAAAATGTGACAGTTCAGTGAAACAATAAACTAAGTAAAACTCATAACTAACTAACTCAAAACTAATAATACTCGAAAAATCCTCGTAGTTTAATTCAAATGTGCCAACACTAGTGACCACAGAGTTATATAATAAATAGACAGGATCAAAAAATATATGTGGTGTTTATAGAAACTTTTTGCAAAGATTTAGTGAAACAGAAAAAACAAAATATATTTTAGTATTATAAGTGTGATGCAAAAGGTTTGAAAAATGGATTTGCACGCTCCACCGTTAGTTGTTCACGGGTATGAACCTCACGCGCCTCTGCTAGAGGTCGAGGGTCTGGACCCCCACAGTCCACAGCAGAAGGTCCTCATCCATGCCCCGATCCAGAGCCAGGAACTCATCAGCACAGATCACCGGAACGGAGGTAAGATTTTTTTATTCTCTTTACTAACTTTTCAAATTAATTTGAAAATAATCATACAAATAAAGTCTAAAGTTCATTAACAGTAGTTAATATTTATAACTAATTTAATATAACATACCCATTCCTGTTCATAATTGTTCTAGTAATTTCGATAACGTTAAAATTAAAATTAAATATAAGCTCATCTTCGAATATTTTTTTTAATATCTTCCTCATAACTACCTGAATCTATTTTCAATCAATACCACTATTACAAAGTCTTTGACATTGACAGAAGAAAGTGTTGCCAGAACTAAAAACATAAATTCAAATATTGAACATATATATTTTCAAATTTTTCTGTCTTATATTTGGTTATGTTATACTTTACAATTGTTTTTTTTTTCTATTAAACTTATATTTTGACACGAGGTCTATTTTTTTTTAATTTCATTCATATTATAACTAAATATAAGCAATGATATTGCGTTGTATTCCTGGATATTGTTGTTTTCTTATGTATGAATGTATGAAATAACTTTGGCTAGAGCAGATGTGTCATTTGATATAGAGTATGAATTCGCAGATGAGCAGTACCACGCGCACAGCAGCAACCAGAGTGGTGACGGTAAGTCTAACAGTATACCATACATTTGGAATTAAAAAAAATGGAGGAATTATAAATTCCTAAAGTTTACATATATTTACGTATTTAAGCAACTATATGATACACGTGTATTTAAGAAGTTAAAATATAAAGTGCTCTATAATTATCTATTAATTTGACTATTTAAATTAAAAAGTTATACTACTTTAAATTCATTTAATACAATTAAAATTGAGGAGAATATATAAAATTATTAATAATTCTGTTCGCTATTTTGAACGGCATTTTTATTTTACATTATAATACCTATCATTGATTAAATAATTATTAGTGATCATTCATTATCTCTGTTTTTGAAATGAGGTTAATGCAAGTGTGATAGAGACAAAATATAATTGACTTTTAATATATGAAACAAAACAGGTAGCACAAATGTTTCTAATATTAAAAAATATATAATAAGAACTAAGTACGTGAAATTAAAAATAATTCGTTGATTACTTATAATCGCGTGGAATGGTGGCAAGAATGCCAGTAGCGTTTCCTTATTACAATTATTTAAGTGAAAGATGGACCGCGTTGTGATTCTACTAATTTATAACTGTAACGATACACTTACGATTATATTATGATCCAACTTCGAACTACAACATTGTCATTACGTTACGTTAACAGCCTGTAAATTTCCCACTAGTGGGCTAAGGCATCTCCCTTTGAGAAAAAAGTTTTATCACGCTATTCCAATGCGGGTTGGTGGAATACACATACACATGTGGCAGAATTTCGCATGTGCAATTTCCTCACGATGTTTTCCTTCAGCGCAGAGACCAAGATGAATTATAAACACAAAATAAGCATATGAATATACATTGGTGCTAACCTGGCTTTGAACCCGCATTCGTCGGTTAAGATGCACGCGTTCTAACCACGGATCCATCTCGGCTCTCAGCGTATTGTTATTTATATAGAAAAACGGCTAATAATATTACTGATTTACAGGTTCGATTGCGATAAATAAAAAATGTTAGTAGAATTTATCCCCAGATAGTATCGAACACAACGATATTTTTATTAGCATTATTACCTAAAACTGCATTACATAGATATACAAACTTGTTTTTAATTAGAAGTTACAATAACAAAATAATTTATACGAAACCTGTCTATTAAATTCGCAGCTCTACAAAACCGATAGAGTTCGGTCTGAGCGTTACGTAACTGTGATATTGTTATTTTAATTAGCGAATTCAATTATAAATACTTTCACAGCATTCACTTGTATTTGTTGTGAATTTAAAAACGTATAATTTTTTTATTTTTATAAACAGAAAGTTCGTGTATTTGTATTGCTTTGATACAATAACAATCTTCAGAATAATTATATTATTGTAGAGAGAAAATTATTTTGTTTCTATGGAGTAACTCACTAATGATAAACAAAAAAAAAAAAATTGGTAGAAAGCTAAATTATTGCTGAGCGATATTAAAATCATATTATTTTATTTATTAATAAATCGCACTTTTTAATAAGGGAAGAGGGGGGCCATGTTTTTTTAAAAATAATAATAATGAACAATGAGAAGGTATACTAAGCTTCATTGAATTTGATCCAATGATTAAGATGAATTGTAATTATAAAAATAAATATTGGACAACATCACATACATCACTCTGATCCCAATGTAAGTAGCTAAAGCACTTGTGTTATGGAAAATCAGAAGTAACGACGGTACCACAAACACGCAGACCCAAGACATCATAGACAGCTAATTAACTTTTAATTATTAAATAAAAGCAGTTGCTTATTCGGTTATGCCCTAATATTTTGTGGGGATTTGAAGCATATTTGTTGAAAATTTGATTTCCTCACGATTTGTTTTCCCTACCTAGAACGAGGCGAAATAACACAAATTAAGCAAATGAATATTTAGTATGTATGTATGGTCTCTATTTGACATCCATTGCTGTATCAGTACTAATCAGCTGAAAGTATTACTATACAAACGAATGCTTGGACTAGAAACACAAATAAATAAACTTTGCAAGTCATGTCGAATTCTGAACTGAATCGGAATGTAGATTTCGAAGATCATCAAAAAACTTACGACTTTACCCATAAACGTTGTTTAAGGGTTTACATAATGCTGTCTCTTTCTCTCAAATGTGAAATCAACGATGAAAGAAAGAGAGAAAACAGCGTTTAACTAAAACGCTAAACAATGATTGTAAGTAAAGTCCGATCTTTAGATGTTTTTATTTTCTCTCTCAAGATATCAACTTTCACACAATTCGTATTTGTAAGTCGAAATATATCTATACCTACTTATAATAAGTTGATTATATAAGCGTGGTGACTCAGAGGCTACTGTCGATGATATGGGAGGTGGTAGTGCGAGCGGTTTTACAAGCGGTAGCGATTTAATGCAACTGTAATTGTGTTATGCAATTTTATTTGTGTTGATTTAATATACCATTACAGTTTGTTACTTGATTTTTATTTATGTTGAAAATATTTTATTTATTTATATAATTAATGCACGTTATACACGCTAAAATTATATTACGATTTATGCCAAGAGATTCGGTAAATATATACGTAGATATATTGTTTCTAATCGCGTAATGGCTTTATTTTAAAATTATTTAAAAATTCTAATATTTTCATGTATTCTTATTATTTATGAAATGTAGCTTTTATCATGTTATATAAACAATATACTAAATAATAGTTTATTTAAAATAATATAAAATAAAAAACTAATATCCGCTGTCCTTATCGTCGCACCACACAACAAAACAGCAGTCAGGGCAAGTAATTTCACAGTGATTTAGACAAGTGTACGGTAACAAAAAAACCTCTCATTCACTCACCACCACGACTTTATCGAAGTCGCTTGAATGAATGAGTGTACGGTGTGACTTTTTAATATTTTTCGTCGAGATATGATCGTTTGTTCGGTCAGTCAACGTGACCGCATATTTTGAAATTTATATTACGACTACAAGTCGCACGCGGCTTCACTCGTGATAGAGTGTTGATTGTTAGGCAAAAAGTAACCTATGTCCTTTGTTGGAGTTCAAGTTTGCTTCATACCAAATTTCATCAAATTCGGTTCAGCGGTTTGGTCGTGAAACAACGACAAACAGATAGAGTTACTTTCACATTTAATATTAATTTGGATTTAGATTAAAATTACATTTCAATTTCATTAAATTAATAAATATGAGACAACATGAGACAATATCACATACATTATTCTGAACCCAATTTAAGTAACTAAAGCACTTGTGTTATGGAAAATCAGAAGCAACGACGGTACCACAAACACCCAGACCCAAGATAACGTAGAAAACTAATGATAATCTACATCGACTCGGATGGGAATCGAACCCGGGACCTCGGAGTGGCGTACCCATGAAAGCCGGTGTACACACCACTCGACCACGGAGGTCGTCCAATCAATTCAAATTAACAATATATCACCCAATCAGGTTTTCAATAAAGATGGTATAAACTCGTAAAATTCTATATTAAATCAAGAGATTAGTGAAAAGTCAAACTCATCAAATATATTTATGCAAAATAATTAAGCATCTACGATTTCACATACAGAGTAACTTTTCATTTAGACTAATGACCATTTCCGGCAATTAAATGATAGCATCATACTATCGGTAAATGCAATAATAAATTATTTATATATGTATTTGAAAGAAATATTTCATTTGGATAATAAGAGCCGGAGTTGCATTATGTAGTATATACAAACTAATTTTACCATTATGTTTTAAAACTATGTACAAATAAGTATAAAAGGAATTTTGCTTGTAAGAAATCGTTGTGATATTTTGAAATGTAAAACAAAATGAAGCCAGTGTAACTACAGGCACAAGGGACATAACATCTTAGTTCCCAAGGTTGGTGGCGATATTAGTAATGGTTATATGTTGATGTACATGAGCTTTCGTGAAATCTTATCTTGAAATGAACTATGATATATAAAATACCATTTTTTGTCGCAATACTTAGTAAGATACACAACAAAACAAATCGTTGTATAACTTAAAATAAACAACAATAAACTTTTTGGTTTAAATCTTTGTAACGATTGGCAGAATATATTTTATCTGTGTACAAAAATAAACAAAAAAAATTGAATTATTTGTAGTAAAAAATAATACTTACCCATAATAATGTATTATTACTTATATATAAAAGCAATGTTATTATTTAACACGTTAAAATAAAATAATGCATTTTAGTTCGATGAATTAACATCGCTGTCAATAATAAAAAAAAAGAAAAAAATATATTTAACTGTGCTCGATTCAAAATTAATTAAAGCTTTAATTACGTTAAATAAATTGAAGTTCGATGACGTATTTAAGTCTTTAAATCCGTGAGATTACAACATTATAATTTAGTACGCACGTATATTTTATAGAAGGCTTCGATATTTAAATACAAAAAAAAACATATTGCACGGAAGCTATCATACCTACCAACATAATAAAAAGCAGAATTAGAAATAAAATAGAGTTTTCTTTGCCCAGTAATGTTAATTTAAAAGGACAGTTATTTTTATTTTATTTTTCGATTTTATGTTGATATATATAAATGTGTGTGTGATTTATGAGTGTGTGAGTTCAGAATATAAAAAGTTTTTTTTCATATTTTTTTTATTATATACACAGTTTATTTTAAGCACACAAACGGTGATAGCCAATTTTAGTACAGGGATGAATTTACCAGCCTACATCCTTCCTCGGAATTTAAACTGTATTCACAGCAAAATCCATCAAAATCGATTCAGCTGTTAGCGTGAAGAGGAAACATACACTGTTACTCTCAAATTCATAATATTAGTCTAGGTTAATCAATTGTGGTATTTTCATAATAAATCCATATAATAATATTTTAAATGTGAAAGTAACTTTGTCAGTCTGTCGACCTTTCTCAATCAAACTGTTGGACCGAATTTGATGAAATTTGGTATGAAGTAAACTTAAACTCTAAGAAAGGACATAGGCTACTTTTTTGCCTGACACGTGACAACCAATACTCTAAAATGCAAGCAAAGCCGCGGGCGAAAACGAGTATTCTTAATAAAGTACCAAACCAAGATCATTTATTAAAATGTATACTTCGTATATTTAAGCATTCGTATCGTTAAGTATAAGTTTTGTAATACAGTTTCGATCTTGTTTTTGTCATCCGTTCTCCCTCGCTCCCAATGCGCAGTGCTCACGCGCATCGAAAGCGAAATGCTTGAAAAAACGCTACGTGACCGGCGCATGCGCTGTAAAGGGTCGCCGTTTGCCTTTGTGACGTCACAACTACTTCGTACTAAAGATTTAACTTTCAAGTAAATTTTTTTCGAATTATATAATAACCATTTTAGAAAAAAAATATAATTGTTGCTTATGTTATTATAGAGGCAATAGACAAATCATACTTTTCAACCTATTTCAAGGACTGAAATATTTGTTATCCTTGTCAAACTTAGGATGTTAGAAGGAGATAGCGATATAAGTTCACTTACAAGCAGTTTTATCACTGTACCCTGAATATATTTGTATTAAGGGTAATAAAAATAAAACGAATGTATAAAAATCCCAATAGTTTAGTATAGGTAATCGACACCGCACCGCAGACTTCCTTGGGAACCAGTTCGATTCCTCATTACACACGCTTCTTTTTTTTATTCAATCGCCTTTGCTTCTTGTATTGAATACAAAAATATACATTTTAAAGCATTCATATTAGTATTGTACAGACATAATATTTGTTATTTGATTTGATTGATTCAATTCTAAAAGACTAAGCTACATTATTCCAGAACTATTCTAAAAAACAAATTGTCTATGGTAGTATTACTCGGTGGTAGGGCTTTGTGCAAGCCCGTCTGGGTAGGTACCACCGACTCACCAGTTATTCTACCGCCAAATAACAGTCCTCAGTGTTGTTGTGTTTCGGTTTGAAGGGTGAGTGAGCCAGTGTAATTACAGGCATAAGGGACAACATCTTAGTTCCCAAAGTTGATGTCACATTGACGATGTAAGGAATAGTTAATAGGAATAGTAGTTCTTACAGCGTCATTGTTTATGGGTGATGGTGACCACTTACCATCAGGTGGTCCATATGCTCGTCCGCCAACCTATACTATAAAAAAAATTCTTCCAGACAACTGTAGCCTTATCATCATCATCATCATCATCAACGGCCTTTTTTCGTCCACTGCTGGACGTAGGCCTCTCCAATTGTACGCCACTGTGATCGTTCTTGGGCTACTCGCATCCAGGTCTTGCCTGCCGCCTAGTGTAAATCGTCACTCCACTGTGCCCTAGGACATCCTACGCTACGTTTTACGAGACTCGATTTCCACTCTAGAACACGTTTATCCCAACATAGCTTGGCCTTACCATATAAATTTAAAATCATTATTAATTTAAAGGAAAAATTGTTGCAAGATACTCAAAGTAAGATCCCCAAGGCAACAAAGGTATAGTACGACACGACTTAAATGTAGCATCGGCTAAATTCGTAAAACCGATCACATCCGAATTAAGTACGCCATCGAATTATCAACATTTATTTCTTACGTGAATATGATCTTTACACAAACTTGTAATATCGTATGACCTAATATATTCGTCAATTTGACACGTCGATTTACATGCACTTGCTGTCACGGGTTGAACTGACGCGGGAATCTATAGCGACGAATAGCGTTTAACGGCGCGATAGGGAGCTATTTCTATTGGTTGTGTAAATGGACAGCAATCGGTTTTATTGAATCGATGCTACATCTAAGTTGTGTCGTATTATATCCCCTTATAATATTACGTAAAATGTTTTTTCATTATGTTAAACTATTTAGAAGAGAAAGCTTTATCGAAATCATAAAACCATTTATCGTCCTTCCTGTCAAAAAAAAGAGGCGCGAACGTTAAATTAACATTTTTAATGGGTAAGGTCACTGGTTCGATTCCTGGTGCGGAACTAATTCGATGACTAGCGATTGTCGGGTTTTGTATGATGTGGGAAGTTTTGGAGAGATTCATTGACTGCCTACGTACTTACTGCTTGAATGTTGTAATACTATATGAATGAATTTTATATTATGTGTTATCATTATTACATAGTATAAAACAAAGTCGCGTACAGCTGTACAGCTGTATGCTTAGATCTTTAAAATTACGCAACGGATTTTGATGCGGTTTTTTAAAATAGATATAGTGATTCGAGAAGGTTTTTGTATACAATACACGGACAATATAGCAAAGAAACACTGATAATTTTAGAAGTTTATAAACTAATTCTGTAGTATATTTAGTATCAGTATCGCACCCGTGCGAAGTCGTGGCTGGTCGCTAGTAAGGTATAAATTATCAAGTTATATATTTAAATTGTAAAACTGACTGAATAAATTAATTAACGATCTAAATATAAATTTAATGAGACAGTCATTTAATTAAAATACAAGAAAAAATTACAAAAGTGCTAAAAAAAATAACGATTTAAAAAAAATATCTAAGAGTAAAAGAGACGGATATACGTGTTCAGTTCCGCTTGATTCATGACATCTTCTGTGTTAAATTTTGACACCTCATTCACCAATCACGATCATCCCGCGAACATGAACGCATTAATAATTCCTAAATGAATGAACTGGATTTTTCGGTTAATGGAAAATATACTTTAATGTAAGGAAATAAAATGTACTTATCTTTAATTATTTGAAATATGTAGTTGAGATAATTGATATTCGAATTTGCTTTTTATTGCAAAACGCCTTAAAAGTCAATATACATTTTAAAATAATAAATACTATTCTATTTCATTACGTATCACTTTTCTCTGTAAATATAGTCTAATAAAATATTATTCTATATTTGAGAATATTCATTGTATTTTAAACTTTATTGTCCTTAGTATAGAGCTGATATTTACTTAAATAGTTTTCATCAAGTTTAGTAATTTTAAATTAATTTATAAAAAAATGGTATTTTCCTATATAATATGAAGAGAAAAACATTATCAAGGTAAATTGTTTTTTTCTAAATTTATTATCTTGTATTAAAGTGTCATTGCAACAATTTAAGCCTTATTGCTTTGTATTTAAAACTTATATTCGATTGCAGTTATTATCTGAACCTTTCAAAAACAAAACAGAATTATTGTTTGCATCATAAACTCGTATTTTAAATAAATTAACAAACGTATAACAAATTTTGTTTGTATATGACATTTGAATAAGAAATTTATAGAAAAATAAGCATGTAGAGTCCAAAACCATTTGCACGTTTCTGGCGCTTATGACGTTTCGGCAGAGATCAGACTTTGTTGCTAACGAGTCTCATATTATGGTTTTGCGTGGAAATTTAAGGCGACATAGATTAAAGCTTTGCTACGTTAATTATTTTTTATATTAAAATAGCTTTATTTTTTAAATGAGTACTTCATTACAGGTTCAATGTCATATACGACCTTTTAGACTTACAATTTTGCTTTAATAAATAAATTGTATAATATTTTTTTTTCCATAAGCAAAAGCAAATGTTACATACGAACTTTTGGACTTACAGTTTTGCTATCATAAATAAATTAAAAATGTTTTTTTAAGCGAACAAATGTAACATACAACCTCTTAGACTAACAGTTTTGCTATATAAATAAATTGAAAATTCATTATTTTTTTTTAAAAAGCGACTGTATGTTACATACGACCTTTGGACTTACAGTATGGCTATGAGCTATAAGCGTGCAGTGTTAGCTAATGAAGCGATCCGCACATCAAAGGCATCAAATATGTTACTGTCATATGTATATGTATGTTTATTGTAACGCGATAACTACGGACTTCCTACATCTGATAAAGTTCATTCGTATTGGTTACATAATAAAAATCTTACGGGATTTTCTTGCTTTTGTTTTCTATGAGAAAGAAACATTGTATAGAATATAGAAAAAAATAATTTAAAGTCGATTAATTTATTCGTTTGTAAAGTCAAAAGAAGCAGCAATATTTTTTAATAAACTCGTGATATTTAAGGAAAACGACAGGAAACCTACATATTATGGTGGATGAGAATCTGCCTGGTATCCACTGATCTGCATTGAATCATGGTAGAGTGTTACACTTTCAGAGTTTTTTGAACCTTCTTCTCAAAACAGAGAACTCTTTGCCCGGAGTTGGTTAACTGTTATATGACTTTTAATATTCCGAAATTTATATTATCATTATTTTTCTACGTTGTCTTGAGTCTGGGTGCTAATTGTACCGTCGTTACTTCTGATTTTCCATAACACAAGTGCATTAACTACTTACATTGGTATCGCAGTAATGTATGTGATGTTGACTCATATTTATTTTCATCTATAATAATATTAGTATATCTGTGTGTCTGACTGACTTAATCGCCTTTGATAAAATTTGGTATAAAACAAGCTTGAAGAAAACTATTAATGAATAGAACAAAACAAATATAAAGTCTCAAGTCCAAAATGTTCGTTGTCAAACTAGTATCTATATACAATGGATAATTTGTCAATACGTGCATTAGCAGAGTTCTGTTATCAATTAACTGAATATAATCACTATTAACTTATATCAATATATGTACATAGCGTGTATATTCGCTTGTACATTGAATACAATTAGGGCATTTCGAAATTTAAAAAGTCGAGATGGCCCAGTGGTTAGAGCGCGTGCACCGCTGATTCATGTGCTTAGTTTTTATTTATAATTCATCTCGTGCTCAGCGGTGAAGGAAAACATCGTGAGGAAACCTGCATGTGACAAATTTCATAGAAATTCTGCCACATGTGTAGGGGGTCTGCCGAATAGATTTATCTGGTGATTGAGATTTGATCCTTGGGAATTGATATATGTCCGTTGTGTAACACTGAGTAACTCATACTTAAAACCGGAACACAAAACCAACTATTGGTGCTTATCAGTTTAATATATAAAAAGTGTTTTACAAAGACGGGCACAAAGGTTTACCAGCAAACCATTAAACCTTTTAAAGAATATAAAAGTATTTAAATCTTACAGCTGTTATTTCGAAAATTAAATTAAAGTTATTTCATTGTAATCAATGTATTTCTGTGGCCTAAAGCTTATATTAAGAATACGCCTTTTAAGCACAAATCAATTTACAATGTTTTAAATCTTAATTATTATTAGGTAAAAATCAAATTGCCAGTTTAATCAAATAACACTTAGGCCCTTTTAGTCTTTGGCTACGGAAGTTCAAACTGTAGTTCACGACATTAATTTAGATCTATACTAATATTATATATGAGAAAGTGACTCTTTAATGTTTTTAATTTACGGTAGAACAATTGAAACTCATAAGAAGAAAAAAGGAATATCGAGGCAGGATATATTAATTTAAATAATTGTATTAACTAACATGACTTTGTATTTAATTGTTGAAAAGAGTAACTACTGAGTCTCTTGCCGGTTCTTCTCAGTAGAATCTACTTTCCGAACCGGTGGTAGCTTCACTTAATTGTTAAATGACGATTCAAATGTGCTTGTAAAAGCCCACTTGATTATTTATTTATTTTGATTTTGTTATAAGGCTCGAATCCCAAAGTCGGACATATCTAATTACTAACATCTGTAATACAAGCAAAGTCACGAGTCACAACTAGTGTAACATAAATATATATATATATTACATCATAATTATAAGAAATCACGATCAAATCATAACTTAATAAACAAAATTATAATCAAGATAGTATTCGATTAAGTTATAAAAAAAATTAATTACATTTACATAACAATTACTTGTTTCACAGTTAAATTACCGACGCAACTCGTATTTTAATAGCCGAGAATAGAACCCGTTATACGATTGTGATATATGATTAGAAATGTATGTTACATAAGTCTTAACTGTATATATGTATATAATAATGATTGAATTATATGAGCTTCACGTAGGGTACATGAGTTGGTTGGTTGAAAGAGATTTGAATCTTAATGAATTCCCAAGTTCAAATCCGTGCAAGCAACAACAGCCTGTAAATTTCCCACTGTTGACTTAAGACTGGGCTCCTCTTTCTTTGAGGAGAAGGTTCAGAACATATTCCACCACTATGTTCCAATGCGGGTTGGTGACATTGGGATACACATGATGAAATTTGACACACAGGTTTTCTTATGTTTTCTTTCTACGCCGAGCATGAGATGAATTATAAACACAAATTAAGCACATGTATTAGTGGTGCTTGCCTACGTTCAAAGTCGCAATCATCGGTTAAAAGGCACGTGTTCTAAAAAAATTGTGGTGAAGGAGGTGAAGGAAATATAATTAAGAAACTGATATGGTGGCGCAAATTTGCCATCAATCCGCTTTGGAGAAGTGTAGTACTCTCCAAATATGTGAGATGTCCCAGCAGTGGGACTATTGCAGGCTAAGTATGTTACTTACATAATATAACTCGAAGTTTTGATACAAATTGGCATGTACGATTTTATTGATTTCAAAAATGTATTCACAATTATTGATGAGGTTTATTATTGAATAAAAAAAAGTTTATAATAAATTATGAACTGAATTTCTTGCCGGTTCTCCTCAATAGAATCTGCATGGTTACCGAAGTATACACGAATAAAGTATTCCTTTACTTTACGACCTTAATAAAATCATTTAAAAAAAATAAAGTTCACTAAGTAAGCTCAAGTGAGTCCAGATGGCCCAGTGGTTAGAACGCGTGCATCTTAAATGATGATTGCGGGTTCAAACCCAGGCAAGCACCGCTGATTCATGTGCTTAATTTGTCTTTATAATTCATCTCGTGCTCAGCGGTGAAGGAAAACATCGTTAGGAAACCTGCATGTGACAAATATCATAGAAATTCTGCCACATGTGTATTCCACCAACCCGCATTGGAACAGCGTGGTGGAATATGTTCCAAACCTTCTCCTCAAAGGGAGGGGAATTTATAGGCTGTTGTTGTAAGTAAGCAACACTGTATAGACACAATAATTTATTTGTATTCTTTATTCGAAAGTTAAAAACAACCAGCTTACCTTGTCTGTTCACCAAATATAGCATCAGCTATCTCTTTCACACGCGTGTCATAATTTTATTAATAAAACATTTCTTATCACTCACTATCAATGTGATTACATGTCTGCTAAAATTGCTTTTTATTTATCACGCTATCGTTTTACTATTATAATTATTGAATTATTAATTTCGATTAGTAATTTATTCAAAAATTTAACTGCAAATTATTGATAGATATTATTTCAATTTGGTTTCTTATTGAATTCGAATAAAATAAAATTTGTAACTATTAATAATTCAAATTTAGAATTCATAAATTTATCATGTTTAAATGTATTAAAATTAAGATTATTATAACATTCCTTTAAATTATATTTTTACTGTTTCATTTAAAATGTTTTTAGTGTGAACGAAAAAATTAAATACCAATTTCATGATTTAGTACCTACAGCAATTAATATTAAGATAGGTCACTACATAGTTCGTAATAAAGACTATGGTTACTTTAAAATAATGTATCATAAGGGTATTTCATCGAGAAAAATATACACATAATATATAAGTAAATACTATATTACTTATATATTTATGAAAATCAACCTTTAGCATGATTTATTTTAAATCCGTTTCTCGCTCTGCGATCAAAGATAACATCGTGAGAAAACCTGCCTCTGTAATTAAATAATTCATAAACATACACCTATATCCGCTTACATACAATGACATATTGTGGCTATCCTTAATATTTAAAAAAACTTTTTTTTTAATATCACAGGTTTATAGTTATAACGCGTACATGAATTATTTAAAAGAATATATAGTAATCACACTTATAGGAATTATTTAAAAAAGTATAATTGATGTATGAAATTATCTAATGAATATGTTATCAAAATATCATGGAGCATCTTCACCCCGATCCACCCCTAGCTCGCATCCGTCACGTGGCGTTAGAGGGTGCTTCGGTGGCGTCGCGCGCGGTCGACCGAAACCGTGCGCGGAATTTACTCCTACTACGATCGAATTTTGTTTTGCAATTTCGCGTATGTTCTTAAAAATAATAATAATTTGAAATTGGAATGTGTTCGATTTAAAAAAAATGTGTTGAAAGTGCCAATAATTTGTGTTTCATCAATCAGTGAAATGAAATTTTAAAACGTAATTAAAATATTTGTGTGAAATGTGTTTATATTTGAAAATCGAATTCGTTTTTTGAATAATTTAAATATAAATTAGTCGTTAAATAAATTAAGAGAGAATTAAACACTATAACGTATTGTGCACATAAAATATTATTTTAAATTAACAAAACATGATATTCAAAAAATATTGCATTTTTTTTTATTCCAACGTTCGAAATTCTATTTTCAAATTAACATTATTTAGTGTCGAATTTTAAATTTATTATTTATACTCCGTCCACATATATTACGTGTCACGTTCGTTTAGTGTTTACATATCTAAAAAATATTTTTTTCAAAATTTATTATTTGGAATCAATAACAAAGAATTAACTTTAAAAAAAAAATGTTCTTATATTAGCTAGTGTATTTCAAAATCAAAATATAGATACGTTACTGAAATAATTTTACAAACGTTTTTCAATCGTGAATTAACAATATTGTATAAAGCAATAACCGTTTCTAAATAATTTTATTTAAAAATACTGGTTTCATCTATTTCTTTAAGCGCACTCTACAAGATATATTTTTTTATGATTATGATACGAGATACCAAATCTAAGATCTATTACTATAATACTTTATGTAAGTATTATAACATTTATAACACATTAAAAAAAAGTGTGGTGTATAAAATTTTACCTAAGTACCTATAAATTATGGTGATAATGAGTAAAATTAAATAGTTTTTTGTGACGTCAATAAATTTTAAAGTGTCCAGAAACGCCGTTTTTAAATAACGTAAAATAAAGGCTTATTAACAAGTAATTCAATTAGGCAATAAAATTATTTCCAGCCAAAACTTTAAAAAACTGTAGCCATAAAATTAAAATTTAAAAACATAAAAAAATGTTAAAGTCATTCACAAATTAATATACATCATTAAAATACAATCAAAAATCCTGGGTTACTATCAAAACGGTTATCCAGGAACGTGTATTAAATACAAAAGTTAGAAGTGAATAAAATAAATATATCTACTTATGTGCTGATTATATCTTTCAACTACACAGATATGTGATACGCACACATGAAGTTTCTCGAAACTCAATACTTGGTATACATTAAGACATGCAGGTATTCCTATTACACGCAGTATTAGTTTACATCGTATTTTACATAATATACTATATACTTGTATTCAGGTTAACATAGCTATGTTTGTTATTCTATATATCTTCTTGTTCCGGGATTTCGAAAACATATAAATAATAAAGTGACTTAATAATTTGTGATTCTCCTGGGTAACCGAGTCCCCTATATAACATTGATTTTTTATGTAGTAATATTGCAATGATATATGCGTTTTTTTTTAATTTTCGCAAATAATTCTTTTATAGCTCGTTAACATATTAATTGTTAATGACAAAAGGTCGAAAGTACTTTTGCCTGAAAATCAATTTCGACTCTAACATAAATGAGGATTGGTTATTTTTTGTTTCAAATATCAATTTGCTTACGATATTATAGATCGGTATGTAAGTATAGCAAGACTTCTGAGTTATCAAAACAAAAAAATATTAATTTATACTTGATATTATATTACAATATTTTCAATATAGAAATATAACTCTTAAGTCATTGGTATTAAAGATCATAACAGCGTGTGTTGAAAGTAAAAATAATCTATAATTAAAACAATACGATCCCACGGCGTTCTTGGATAACCGAAATATACACCTGTCAATTGTCACAAGCCATCGACTGGCACCGTGAAATCTTACTCAAAATCAGTTCAGTCTTGTTACAGAGTGGAGTGATTAACAGATTAAAAAAGTTTTAAGCCTTATACTTTTGTGCCTTTGTGTTGTGAATAAAAAAAAAAAACAAATAGTGTTATTTTTTCGTTGAATAATTTAAAATTGGAATCAAAATATCGGTACGTGAGGTTCAATGTTCTGTAAAAATATTTAAATGAATTCCAAAAGCATTTTCGTAATAATTCAGTAAAGGCCAGTTTTTACTATTAGTCAAAGTATCAAAAGTAGCATTTCGAAATTTACTGTTTAAAAATCTTTATAACGCAAATAAGTGTGTTAATTAGTTATGAAGCCTTTCCAATTTTTTTAAATGATTGAAAAGCGTATATGTCAATATATAATTATAATATATAATAACTATATAAAAAATACGATAGCGATGTGTTATAAAACCGAGAATCTTTGGTTTGCGAACCATATGTTCATAACAGCAGCTATCTGTAATAATTGATATTTTTAAAGTTTTACAATGAAACAAAAATGTTATAAAAGAACAGCCACTAATAAAAAAAAAATTACTTTGAATTGTTTTTATAAAAAATAAAAATAAAACATGATGTAAATATATGTATAATTCCCTAGATTTCCCCATACATACAAACCTACAAATTTCATCTCAGTACTGATCTTTGTTTGTTATTTATAGGACCACGGGTCATAAAATTGTATACCTAATTTGTTACTTATAATTCTTGTACTTTAATATCTACTATAATTTAATAGTCAATAAAATAATTTAAATGAAATTCAGATCGAAGAAAAACCAAAGAAAGTCGCCGTTTAGGCCGGTTTTTGTCCTACCAAGACTTCCTCATTAAGACCAATTTCTCGTGAGAATAATGCCCACCTGTCACAATTCATGCGGAAAACCGCTTAAAACGGTGGAAAATCATCCAAAAACCGAAAATTAAACTTAACGAATCGACTTTACGACCAATCGGACGACTTTATCTAACTTTCACGGAGATCAGCCTTTTTTGTAAGAGTTAAGATATGAAAGTTAATCGGTTAACTATTTAGTTGTAATTAAAAGTCATTTGGGTGAAGACATAATTATTGGCTTACTTAGAAGTAAAGTAATTTGAGCGTCCAAAGAGTTTTTATTCTAAAAGCAAAAAAGGCCTGAAATATTCTGCCTAAAATGTTAGCTATTATTTGTAAAGCATAGACCAAATTAATTCATTAAGCAAAAATATGCTATGTAATAAACATAAAAAAATAAATATATAGTTATGCAATAACAAATATTAAAATACTAAAAATCATTCTCTATTAATTGTTTTTTAAAAAAAAAACTTATGAAACGTCATAATTATACAAATATTAAAATAGAATCAATACCATACATTGTTCTATTTTCAGTTTCAAATTAGTACCGAATATATTCTCAAGATATGAATACTAACAAATGGGGCCAAATAATGCTTAAAACTTTATGATATTTTAATAAAAATAGAGCGGTGACATTAAGTGACATTTACATTTAAAAAAAAGAAAGTGTATTTCCATTTAAAAAAAATAAATAAACGAATGACATTTGAATGTTCCAAATAGTGTGAAAGTTCGTGTTTAATTAAGTGAAAAAAGCTTTTAAAAAAGGACCTAATTGTATCGTTCTTGTAACGGAAATTACATGTATAAAAATTATCGAGTGACGTTTAAAAAAAAAATTCTGAAATGACATTTTGAAGGTTCTTTATAGTGTCGAGATTCTAATAATTCAAAAGTAAATAAATAAGGTGTTTTATTAAGTGCATTAAAAACATAAAAAAATAGACTTTCGTTATGACGCATTTCAAAGATTTAAATTTCGAACCGTAACGATGCGTAGGTTCTTTATAATGTAAAGGACTTATGTGATATATTATTAAGGTGTTTTATGTGGAGATAAGTGACTGTTAAGTGAATAGTGGTCAAGCTGGAGGGGCAAAGTAAGGCCACTTTCGCGGCCCTATTCGGGCTAAGGGCCGGCGGCGGTGTGGACTTGTCCGCCGCTTATAGATACAACCAAAATATGATGGAATATTATACATGTGAGTATATTACTTCTATCCTATACAGGCTGATTAAAAAAAGAGAAAAAAAATTGAGATTCAGTAATAATCTTAAGTAGGTATAATCAGAATAGGTAGCTAGTACGTATAACACAATAGGTACCTATTCCGAGGTAGAATTTGAAATGTTATTTCTACAAATATATTTTTGGCGATTTAACATTATTTCTAAACTGAACTAACCATTAAAACTAAAATTTTTACATCATAATTAATACCTAATTATAATCTTAATTGACCAAAAGATATGATACTGTTCATCATATAGTATCATGTTCAAGATAAAGATCACTTAAGTACCTACCTACCTACGTACATCTATTATTTATGTGCTTTTGTAAGGATGTAAGTAAAAGTAGCTGAAATATTTCAAGACTCTTGTTCTAGAAATTTCCCTTAAAATCTCAATACAAAAGCTCGTCCGAGTAAATAACCTTAAATATTCGAGCATCTCGAAAAATTTCACATAACATCAATTTATGAACATCCTTGCCAAAAATTGATGCAATTATCTTTAAAATAAGGCCCTAGCAATCTTCCTTAAAGCAAATAAAAAAAGGACCCCCGCCATTATGCAAAAACAACGAGCGCTCCATCCATAACGAGATTATCATAACACCGAACGACAAACATAAAAACCGCATACAATCATGCCTCTATAAAATACCTCGTAACATCACCGCACATCTGCGACGCCGTGATTTCATAAAACACCCAAAAATTCCCTCCAAATTCGAGATCGTTATGTCGTCGGCGAATGGGAGAGCTGCGTTGACGCGGGAGGGCGACCGGCGCGCCGTGATTGGCCGTCCGCGATGGGGCGTGGCCTGTTTAGCTTGTGTGTGTCAATTTTGCGAAGCAAGCGTGATGTGTATGCGTAGAAGCAAATTGGGATGGAGCGATATGGCCGCACGAAATTGAGGCCGGTTATTTTACGCATATGATATTACGGTTTTTAATATAACGTCTTCTGCCATGATATTATAAATTCCAATTATTTACAAGCGGATTCGAGCTTAGCGATATTCTGTATTTTAACTGAATATTCGTTTTATCATTGGTTCATTAGATATTTTCAATTAAAACTTGATACTTACCTATATTTTTCTTACTTAGGTATTGCCATGGTCTGCTTTACCTCACTACCTATAACTTTACCTATCTAACAATCTAAGTAATAAAGGATTAATAATACGTCTATATGTTCATTTAAATAAAAAGCATTAAAATTAACTCGCGAACATCTCGTCAAAATCACCATTTTTCATTCACTGATTCACCGGCTATAAACAATGCTTATCCTAATTAACAATAACTTAACATTTAACATACCTATTTAATATTAAAATATTCATAAGCCTAAAATTAATTAACATTGAAAAATTATTTTTTTCGAAGAATTACTCAATAAAATTATAACGTCGGTATTTAAAAAAGGAATACTTATATTTTTTTAAATTGATAAAATAATTGAAATATGCCTAAAATGTAGATTATATTTTATCATAACTTTTTCGACTTATCCGTGGCGGTCATAATAGCCATAAAACGTGAATCTTAACGAAGATGATGGGTCTTAATCCAAGCACTTTTGAGCTCTCTTCTGCAAAGAGAAAAACATCGTGACGTAACAGGCTTGCTTTTGTTTCCTAGGTGTAGGAAACAAAAGCAAGCCGCAGCCTAGCCTATGGTGATTACATTTTGGACATTTTTAATCGTCCTAGATGTCACCTAACAGTATTTAAGGGGTGAAGTGAAATAATCTCGGAAACTCCAACATCTTTTGCTCATTGGAGCATTTTCTGACTCTTTAATGTTACCAAGCATTTATCTGTAGAATAGTTGATGTTGATAAATGTCTAACATTGGAAGATATCTACAATCATTCATAGTGATCTATCTTTAACAAAAATCTTGATGGTTTTTTGTAAACCCATTTTTGTAGCTATTCCACAACTGATCAGATAGCATACCATACCATACCAAATAGAAAACCTTAGTATCACACACACACTACAAGCACAAGGGACAACATTTTAGCTTCCAACGTTGTCAGCACTCGATATAGAGATGGGCTTAGGCTTACTAAATACACATATATTTACACGGTAGGTACATATACCTACATTTTTCACTTTTTATGTGTCGGCTGTCTGACCGATTTTCATTGGCAGACCTTATATAATAAGCACTAATTTTGGCTACAACAATAACGTTTTTGTTTAATTCAATTCATGAAGTCGCAGGCACACCAGCGTACCTATAATACGAATATCAATACAATTCAAACTACAATTGACATTGGGTCATTACATCACTGAGGTACAGCAACGAGCAAAACTAGAGATCCATGTTCTATATTTAAATGCGAATTCAACAAGATGGCCGATGCTTTTGTCCCAAAAAACACGTGATTCCTCTGATCCTGTACTAATTACTAATGTGACTTCCTAACTATTTATACCATAATGAATACCATAGAGTAGATTACCTCTGACACGAGTATGAAACATGCTCACTAGAGAGACCCAACCTTAAATATGCTATGTAAACTGTGGTAGCGAATAAAATAAATTAATCATAGACTTACCATATTTTGCTATCGTACATACTTGTACAATATGATTTACCAAGTTAAATACCTATTCCCTTAGAAATGGGTGCAGTCTGTAGTAACTCAAGGTTAAGTATCAGTATGGATTCTTTCATCATCGTCACAATAAAATACAAAGAAATAGTACCACTAAGTATATAGTCAGCACAATCAAAATCAATTAAAATTCTACAAATAAAAACGACTCTATAACTAGAGTTTAAACCTAACCCTGAATCATCCACATTAATCCTTCTAAAACGCAAATCAGAGTCCGATTAGCTAATTTAACTATAATCTAAATTACCATTGGTCAATAGCTCCGATGACGCAATCAACGACCAATCAGCTTTCAGTATTAGTCAGATTGATAGGATTGCTCATCATGTCAGAAACTGGCAGTAAAACAAATTATTATGACGGAACAACTCAATGACAAATAACTAGTTTTTTTTAATCAAAATTTAACAAGCCGTCACAATAGAAGCGGTATTAAAAAATGACTTCCTGGAAATAATCTAAATCATATATCACGCTGGTACTACAACGAACAATAGCATTTTACATAGTATATAATGTATGGCAAGACGCCGCGCCTTAGAGTGAATGACACACGCTCAACGAACGGACAAACAACTCGAAAATCATCAACTGCACCTTATCACAAAGATATAGAGTCGAAAATCCAATATCCCTTCGAAATAGAACCGTTTGATTAAACTTGTCGTAACTCGAGACAAATTACGAGGTTTCATATGTGACGCACACATGTACTGTACGCATATAGTGTAGACGTAACTCACGCACACCTGAATAGGTAGCCCGTGATTGGACGGGGCGCTGCGCGGGCGCATATATCACGTCGATCTTCGTTTTGTAAGGAGATTTTAGAAAGGTGGTCGGTCCGGTGTTGAAATATAACTGGTTTGTTGCGTTTGATTCTTATTAAAGTTATGTAAAAAGTTCGTTAATAGTAATATTATCTACATAACTAATCTACGCGGTAATAAAATTTTAACTACCTAACTAATGAGGTACCACATTACGTGGAAAAAGTATAATTCAAAATTTAAGAATTCCTAAAATAAATCCTTAAAGTCATGTGTTCTCAGTTTAAAAATTCGTTAGGTATATTTGAATGAAGAATCGTAATAGTATATTAGTTAGTTATATAACCAATGTAATCTTAATTTCATTTACGTTTTGCTTTTTAAAGGGGAACAGACGTAAAAACTGATTAAGAGATTATTTCTCTACTATTAAACCAACTCTTATCGAAATAGCACAACGAAAATCATAATTACAAATAGCAATATTTGGATGTAGGTGTCTTGTCCTTTATCAATCTGCATAGCTATTGCAAAATTAAAAAAAAAAAAAACAAATGACAGTCAACTGATTGTTACACGAAATGTTTCTCTATATGTAAGTAAATACTTAAAAAAATATTAATCCATGTTACATAACTCAATTTTATTTAATAATAAATAATGAACAGAACTTCAAAAATGTAGAGTTGGTTAATCAGGCGTCGTGAGATCTTGACTCTACATTACAGATAATATACTCATTCGAATGTAGAGTTTATAACCCTCATTTTAAATAAACATATTATGTGTTGAATTTTCGTCTGGTGTATGTGATATTATTGTGACTCAGGAAGACATCTTCAAGACAAGTGCAGAGTAATCTTCTAAGCAAACATATGCAAACACTCTCTCTGTGGTCGAGTAGTGTGTACCGACACTGGGTTTCATGGGTACCGAGATCCAGGGCTCGATTCCCACCCGATTCGTTGTAGAAATAAAAGCTCATTAGTTTTCTGTGTTGTATAGGTCTGGTTGTTTGTGGTACCGTCGTTACTTCTGATTTTCCATAACACAAGTGCGTTAAATTACATTGGGATAAGAGTAACGTATGTGATGTAGTCCAGTATTTACTATAGCTGTATTTACATCCTATCTTTGGTTCGAGCGGTCAAGCATATCAGTCTATCTTTCTCTATTTAAATTAGTAATGTTTCACAACAATTATATTTGCATGATATCATCCTGCATATTTTTTTTAAAACAATATCACAAACATATATATGTTCGTATGTTTATAATTTCTAAAGCTTTATATAAATAACGCAGCGCAGAGGAAACGACATTACCATAGTGACCGGATGCGCGCCCGACGCCATTGTAGCCGCCATCTTGTTGATAAACTACGCGAGTTTTTCATTTTAAAAATTTTGTATTCTTTTTTTTATGCTTTTATTAAAGTAAAGCAAATGTTTTAATTAGAGAACCACCCGCTAAGCTTGGCGTAAATAAATATTTTAATTATTCTTTTTTTAGTGTAATTAAAAAATAAACTATTTTTGCATTTCATAATTATCTTCCTTGCTAAAACCGTCTAGGTTTTTTGTGATTGTGTATCATACTTGCATCTCTATATGGGGTATTTCCTTAACGATTAGTCTAGATTGGACGTTTAGATAGAATCCGGTAGGTGCGATCTTGATATAAATAATATTCATATCACCCAAGCGAAATCGAACAGCTAGTGTACCTATAATAATACATATATTCTTTTTCAATAAAAACAACGCATGGTCTTACTAAATTGGGAGTTAAATGAATGTAGGTAATCATAGATATACCTATGTATACTTATTTAATATTTATAGATACTTATAAATAGTTTTACTAATTCATCAATTTTAGGTTTTATAATGAAGATGATAAGGTACCTATATATCATATAATGAATAGGTATAGTATGCATGATAAATAATAACAGGTATATTATAGAAACTCTTCATATAAATGTTCGCTAATTTGTAGGCAGGATTTTAAATTTTAATATGAAATATATATATCCCATGCGCACTTGATAGTAGATTATATATGTACATTTACAACTTTGTTACATAGTGATAATATTTTACAACAGTACTATCTGAACTGAAAGACGTTGTACGGTCTTTGCTATGAATATTTAATACGGAATTGAATAAATTATAAAAAAAAGTGTATATTGTAATGTTTATTTATACACGATGTACTGCTAATAAATTAAATACATTGTTAAGTTATCTGAAAACAAAAACAATTCACGGCACATTTTCATTTCCGTAAGAAACTTAGAAAATTTTAGAAATAAACAAATATATGAACCCATAGTATTGTTCTCAAGTTGTGGCGTGATTAAAGGAAATGTAGATTCTTTATATACCTATGTATTATATAAGATTGTTATTTTCCACACAATTTTTTCATTTCACTTATATTATCATAATCGGCCAGGAAAACGTTGTAAGGAAGTCTGTGACATATGTTTCTACGACCAATCATGATAGTCGTTAGATGGAATGATCTTAAAAGCTATCTCTTTAACAGGACTAGCCTAATACGGATATATGTAAAACTGGGACTAGGCTTCGCTTTCATTTCCCATGACGATAACAGCCGAAGACGTTCCGATGATACCCGAGCTTAATTCGATAAAAAACGAAGTGACTATCACATAATAACAATTCCGTATGAAAACTTCTATTCCAAGGTCATAGTACAATCTCATATGACCCCATACAAAAAACATCGTAAAGTCAACGCGTGGGTGTGCGCTTGCGCATGACGGAGGGCTCTGATACGACCTTGATCCTTGCTTAAATGTAACCGGATTTTATATTAACATCATAGAAAGCACTAGTACCTAGTATTATGTATCTGTTTTTTATGTGTGACTTTGTCAAATTATCTACTATAAAATATTATGATCGTAAGTCTTGAGCTCTCTGCGAATAGAGTTTGTTGTTATAAATGTAATGAAGTATACTCTATATTGTTTATTTTTCATTTTGTAGCTTGAGTTTTATGTACTATGTGATACACAAGAACTTCTTGCGTTATGGAAGTTATTATCGCTATGGAATAAGATGTTTAGATTTGTGTCTTGAATGTTGTATGACAACTGACCAATGGTCCACTTGATGGCGATTGGTCACCAAATCTCTAGCCATCGTCCGCAAACATTGGCGCTGTAATAAGTACTAAGTTATTAACCATTCCTTAAATCGCCAATGCGCCACCAACCTTTAGTACTAAGTTGTTTATGTACTTTGAGCTTTTAGTTACACTGGTCAAATCACATTTACGTGATATAATATGTAAAGGTTAGACGTTAGGGATATATACATATATTAACTGCATATATAGAACCCTTCCAAACTAAATGTTTCGAGTATAAATAATAGCTTTTGGTAATCATTCTCAGTCTATGGGTAGTCATCGCGGCAAAGCTATATTGATTGTGAATTTTAGCTCTGAGATAGCTCAGAAAAGAATAAAGATAGATGTACAGTCGAGGAGAGGATAAGGTTCGTCACCTTAAGATATATTTTCGTGTGCTCAGTATGATCTGCTTTACCGATCGAGAATGACAATTGCGTCGCAATGATTTGATGTTTAGATCCAAAAGGTACTAAGAGTTTAAGACTTGTGAAGAAAATTGAAAACTGACGAACGTTTTCTTACTCTGACTGTAATTCTGATTTTTTGTAAATATTATTTTTATAGGAAAAAATGACTCTACATTCGATTATTGCACATATAATGAAATCTCTATAGAATAAAAAAAAAAAAAATTTCGATTATGCAAAAGTTATTTCGAAATATCTTTACACTATTTGATACATAAATTGTATTTGTGTATGAAGGAACGTAATTATAATACCGACACGGCAGGTACAACAGGTCGCATTAGCGCGTTAGTGTATGTGAAGGCACGCTGGGGTGTGCGCTGGCGCATGACGATACATTATACAGAGTGTTTGTTTTAGGACAAAAACTGTTTCAAAACGTTCCGTCGTATATGATTCTAGCACAATGGTATATGAAACCTAAAATTATTATTGATATCTGTCAGACGAGGTCATTGACCTCATACACATATGACCTCTTTGGAAATGTTTTCATATAAGTCAATGAACGTGAATCTTAAGCGTTAATTATAAATTCAAACCTAAGTACCACTGATTTTACATGTCTGATTAGTGTTTTTAATGCATGTCGTGTTCAGAGTATCGTGCGTGAGCGATCATGCCGGTTGCAAGTCTCGGATGAAAATCTGCCACATTTATATAAACAGCATCAAAGTAGAGTATGATTAATCTCAAAAGTATATTTTTAACAAGGAAACCTTTGCCCAATTGCAGGCTGTTATCTGCATTTAGGTACAAGAGGCAAAATTATTTAATTTTGAATCATGCATTTTTAAAACCAATAACAATAGGTCGATATCATCACTTGTTCAAAGACTAGCGTCAACCCCTGATTTGCACAGAATTGGGTTCCTAATATTGCAAGCAAACATACCTCTTCATAACATTAGTGTATATGAAAGCCCAGACTAAAACTACATTATAAATTTTCCATGATAAGTTATTGATGAAACAACATAGTTCAGTGCTAATAAGAACTTCTTACTCATGACAATGTCTAAGTTGATACGCGATTTTGATACGTATGTTCTTTAAATGCTATAATAATTTGAGCCAGATTTGCATATCAATATGTTAAAAGTATTTTGATTGATATTTCGAGTTCCTTTTTAGGGAATTGTTCAATATAACTTTACCAGAACGTATGTATGTTCAAATCATCCTCACAACAACAACAACAGCCTTATAATTTCCCACTGCTGGGCTAAGACCTCATTTCCCTTTGAGGAGAAGGATTGGAACATATTCCACCACTTTTTCAATGCGGGATGGTGGCGTACATATATGGCAGAATTTATCTGAAATTAGACACATGCAGATTTCCTCAAGATATTTTCATTCACCGCCGAGTACGAGATGAATTATAAACACAAATTAAGCTCATTCATATCCAGGGGTGCTTGACTGGGTTTGAATCGGTTAAGATGCATGTGTTCTTACCACTGGGCCATCTCGTATCTCTTCATCTCTAATCATACTTAACTTAGATGAAACCATATTATTTGGTGTTTCAAACAAAACATCCTCAAAAGCAGAGGGATCAAAAATCACTCGAATTAAATAGAATCCCACAGGAAACGGAAGCTGCCGTCCCCCCGAATAAGACTTTGCGTGACTGGCCGACAATAGTAATAACATTTACTATCTTTTGCACTCAGATTTGCTCATGTCAATAAATAGTTCAATGAGCTGTCGAAACTCAATACAGAAAACCGTTGATAACGATATATACGTGTATCCTTTGAAGGATACAATTATAATAATGATTATCGCATATCATTTTTTGATGTTACACTATCGTATTTTGTAGTGAGTTTCGAGTTTCTTGTTCCAGAATAACTCACAAGTTGTAAAATAAAGAACAATCAATCTTTCTTGGCATATTTCATTATTCGAATTCTCAAATCAAGAAGTAGGTCTTTTATGCCATGAAAAATGTGTTTTATCATTTGTCATAATTTTATTACATTTTACATTTATCTGTACTTCGAAACGAAAACACTTTTTATTTAGAATTATTAAAGTTTGGTACATATAATATTCCAAACTAATGATAAGAATCTGGTTTTTCATAACATATACACTATTAATGGCCTCAAAGTTAAGTTTCTATTCATAGAAGCTATTAACTTTAACATAATTGTAATTAAGCTGATTTGCTTCTAAAACATATTTAGGAAAATCCTCTCGCAAAACACTCGAACCCCTGTTAATAGGACGAAAGTAGTATCAACTAAGCGCCCATGTACCGGGGTAATTAACTATAATGACAAGATGGCGCGCCGGAAGTAGGGATGCGCGGGAAACTCTCCAGGTGGAGTTGTTGAATTGTGTTTAAAATAAATTTGGAGCATGTTTGCGACTATAGTTTATAAATCTTGAATCTTTATAATGGTTATAAATAATATTCCTTTTTACTTTAGATATTACGATAGTGTTCTATTTTTAAATTTTGCAAAATTTGAATTAAGAATTTAGAGTAACTAATTATTGCCCGCATCTTGGCTCGCGTTTTGGCCATTCGTTGTCATATGTTATGCAAAAAAAGTAGCCTATATCCTTCCTTGAGTTCAAGTTAGCTTCACAATAAATTTCATCAAATTCTCTACAAATGTTTGGTCGTGAAAGAGCGACGTATAGACAGACACAAAGTTATTTTCACATTTATAATATTAAAACTGATTCTAGGCTGACGATCCAAAACTGTCGGATTAAAGTTTCATTAAAATTTATAAATACCGTTAAATTAAAAAAAAGAACATTTTTTTATCTGTGTAAATATTTAACAAATTGTCTTATACATAAGTATTCTATATTAAACAAAATGTAATGTAATCATAACGATCCCTTGTAATTAACTGTAATGGCGGACAAGATGGCGCTGCGGAAATAGGAAAACGCAGGATGTTCGCGCCAGGTGACGCTCTTGGCTTTGAAATATGCTCATCCCTAATGAATTTGGAGATTCTTTTTACCCTGAGGGTGGCAAATGATAGCTGCGCAGGCTCTCTTAAACAACCTTATTTTAATGTCGCTAGAATTTATATTGAATAGAAATACCTAAGGCGTACCTTAAATATATCCTTTACATAAAATATATTATGACAAGTTGGTTAGTTATATAATAAATTGGTAAACATTAAACTTAATAAATATAAAAGACATTCTATAATAAAATACCACAGACATCTTTAACTTTGCCGTTTCATAAATTTAAATCATTTGTAAATTATTGGTAAAGAAGGCATATTCCACACAAGATTACGCAGACGATAAACAAGCATGGAATTAATATTTGTTGTTTTCCAGGCAGGATATATGACATACATAATCGTATTTAAATAACATGACTGTATTTTTGAATGGTTAAAAAGAGTTACTACTGAGTTTCTTGCCGGTTCTTCTCGGTAGAATCTACTATCCGAACCGATGGTGGCTTCGTTTAATGTAATTGTTAAATTACGATTCAAAAGTGCTTGTAAACACCTCCTTGAATTAATTATTTTAATTTGATTTTAATCCCGTAGTTGATCTGAGTTAGAGTTTTATCTGTTTTCTAAACAGAAAAATGAATCAGCCCGTCACTAGTACAACCAATAAAATTATAGTTTAGAAATTATTTTTTACTGTTATTCTGTTCTCTAAGTATTTCAGCTTATCTCGTTAATTAACGCTTTTTGAAATTTCCTTGTAGTTTTTAATTGAAAATAAAAATGTTCAGATAAGACTAATTTGTTTAAATCTTTACTCGAAAACGATTACATTTGTAATTATAAAATCAAATAAACTGTTTAGCAGATAATCTCTCAAAACTTTTTCATATATTAACTTAATGAAGATTAAAGTAATTCGAATTGAGAATATTTACTTGGTGGTAGGGCTTTGTGCAAGCCCGTCTAGGTAGGTACCACCCACTCATCAGTTATTCTACCGCCAAATAACAGTACTCAGTATTGTTGTGTTCCGGTTTGAAGGGTGAGTGAGCCGGTGTAACTACAGGCACTTGAGACATAACATCTTAGTTCCCAAGGTTGGTGTTAATATTTTTTACAGCGTGATGGTGTGGGTGATGGTTACCACTTACCATCAGGTGGCCCATACGCTAGTCCGCCAACCTATAACATAAAAAAAATATATTTACACTGATTTCATGTCGAGTCTCACTCAAGGGAGATTTTTACCAAGGGATTGTAGTCGTATATTCATTATTAATAGTTATAGCAAAACCAGCAATAATATCGTGAACAAAACAAAAATATACTCTTGCAAGCTTTGAATCGTCATGAAATGTAAAGAAAGCTTCCTCTCAGGTTATAAAACAAAAGTTACAGTAAAGCAACAAAATTGAATACAAATCCTGCAGTGCGAAACAGTACGTCTTTTTATGAATATTTTAATAATTAATATTACAGTACGAAGGTCCTTTTAAACGGGAAAAGCATTGATTATTTGAATATCTGAAAATAGGTTCCGTATTTTGTTTCATAATTAGATTCGATTTTTGAATGTTGATTCTACCGACCAACTAAGTCAAAGTCAAAAATCTATATTAAAAATAGGAGTGATTATAGGTCAAAAAATCTACCACCCACCGGTTCGGAATTTAACACCTCAGACCTGAGAAGAACCGGCGAAAGAAACTCAGCGGGATCTTTTTTTTTTCGTATCAAGTTACATATCTTTACATAGTATAAAACAAAGTCGCTTTTTCTGTCCCTATGTCCTTTTGTACGCTTAAATCTTTAAAACTACGCAACGGGTTTTGATGCGGTTTTTTTTTAATAGATAGAATGATTCGAGAGGAAGGTTTTTGTATATAATACATAGACAATTTAGTTAAGTAACACTGATAATTTTAGAAGTTTGCAATGTGATGTACATTAACAATTTCTGTAGTATGTTTAGTATCAGTATTGCACCCGTACGAAGCCAATATATATTTAGTACAATATATATTTTTAATAATAATACAAACATATTTTTGTTATTTGAAATAACCTGGAGGCGATCATCTCATTGGTCTTTATATTTCTATATATAGGGTGTCCTAATTTAGCAAATCAGTGATCTGTTGAGATGAAAACAAACCGAGCACGGTATCGACCGAGGCACTGGGCGTGACCGGTCGATGTGGCGTCACGCCTCGCCTCCTCCCACCCGGGTATCCTGGAGACGAAATTCGCACTACTTATTTATAATAATTTAAAATAAAATATAACCATCTAATAACATTATGATTATTTATTTCGGAACTCGTTATTCCATTACGTCATTGACTGTTGATTTGTAATTAAGATAAGGATTCGGTGTGTTTTTTATACGTTTTTCCGACTTATTTATTAACGTCTTTTTTATTGAGAAACATAAATTATTAATTATGTTTTTTTATTTAAAAATAATTATATTTCTCGTAAATCTTGTAGCCCTTAGGTATCAAAGTCTAATTCCTTAAAGATTGCTTTAGTGGCTTGATAGCAAACAGGCAATGTAACACGTATATTAAAAAACAATCTCTTAAATTAAAAAATGTCATTCATCAGCACTTTATAAACGATTTCTATTTTCTTTCAGAATCCTCCTATCCTTAATTTTTAGTCAGCTGATGGACATACTAGACATGCCTTCTAATCAAATGAAATCAATTCAATTGTATTCAATTAAACTTCACAATGAAGCGTTTTTGAATCGCTTCTGAAAGCAGCCTCTAGCGAGAAGAAGCGCCGTACAGCAGCCGTTCTTTACAATAATTAGTGTCTAATGATGGATACGCAGAGCAATATACTAACGTAGCACTCAAAATATATATATTTAATATAACATTTGTCTAATGAAATAATAGACTTATGTAAAAGGCCAAGGATCCAGAAATTCCGTTCATAAGAATATTTTAAGTAGGTACGATACTTGAATTTGTGACATTAGTCAAGAAGTTATTTACTGGTTAATTTTTGACAGCCTCCTTAATCTAGTGGCTTCATAAAACAGGCCCCCGAGGTTCTAAATTCAAATTTCACGTCGACCCGGTAAAAAGTTATTATAGGTAGTATTTCTCTCGATATTCTCAGTAACCTGATGAATGGACATTGGAAGAGTGCACTCGTGCCTGTAAGATGCTCTTCATTTCTTGATTGTTGTATAGTGGACACACTGGCCCATGGCCCATGGCAAGTCGTAGATGAAATGGGCCAGATCATCATCATCAGCTTAACAACTGATTTTTTTTTAAATAATGGTTGACGGACGAGCAGTGGGCCAATAGGGAGATGACGCTGTAAGAAATATTAACCATTCTTTACATCGCCAATGCACCACCAACTTTCGACTAAGATGTTATGTCCCTTGTGCCTGTAGTTCCACTGGCTCAATCACCTTTCAAATCGAAATAACAATATTGAGCGCTGTTTTACGGTTGAATGATGAATGGAAAACCTACAACAAATTTACTGTCTTCTTTTTTCAAATGTAAATTCTTGATGACAAAAAGAGAAAACTATTGTTTATATAAACCGTCTTTGTAACAAAAATATATGAGTTACGGTTGAATGATAAATGGAAAACCTACAACAAATTTACTGTCTTCTTTTTTCAAATGTCGATTCTTGATGACAAAAAGAGAAAACTATTGTTTATATAAACCGTCTTTGTAATAAAAATATGTAAGGCTATTGTACTATAGGTATCAAAATAAACTTACGATTATTCAGCATTGTAGCGATCTGTTGAGATGAAAATAAAACCGGTGGCAGTATCGAGCGGGCACGGGGCGTGACCGATCGATCGTCACGCGTCGTGCTCACCCGGTTCTTAAAGGTTGCCTCTAAAGGGATGGCAAGACATTAGACTGTATGGGGATTTTAATGCTAGCTAGTGGGCTGAAGTGGGGTTATGTGTTTTACAAACATTCGAATATGTGTCTGTTTTTACATATATATGATAATTCGCCAATACTTTTTTTATATGTGTATAAATAAATTAAATTTTAAATACTGTAGGTAATTCTATACGTGTTAGTGTATATTTATATATTTTGTAATGTTGTACTTAATTATATTTCATGTATGCGTATTGCTCACCTACTGTTGGATAACTTATAAATAAACAAAGCTACCACGTATACCACTTAATAAATTCCCTTGGTGAACCTCACCAACCACTCACCGTATACTTTTTTCGAACTGCCTAGCAGTACTTTATATTTAGCATCAATGTGTTCCATATTGAAGATAGAGTGAGCCACTACAACTTATATCACAAGGGACATAACATCCTTTGCATCCTTATTGGATTACGTCCACTAAAAAAAAACAAGTTATTAATTATCTATTTTATTTCCAGGTCACGGGGGTGTCAATCAATTAGGCGGTGTTTTTGTGAACGGACGACCTTTGCCGGATGTCGTGCGACAGCGGATAGTGGAGCTGGCTCACAGCGGCGTGAGGCCGTGCGACATCAGCCGACAGCTACGGGTCTCACACGGATGTGTATCGAAGATACTGTCTCGGTGAGTGAGATTACTTCCTAATTCAGATTCAAAATGTTTTACAACCCCTTCTTAATTTGGATTCATAATATTTGACACACCTCTTCTATTTAGTAGGATTATAGAGCTATAAACCTACTAAACAGAAGAGGTGTTACTACTATGAAGGTATTATTAATCGTTTCGATATTTTATTGAAACACTAGTGACCTCGACTTCGCACGGGTAAAATACTTATAAAAATATACGATAACATATGTGTTTTTTTATATCACATTAGTAACTTCTAAAATTATCAGTGTTTCTTTACTATATTGTCTATGTATTATATACGAAAACTTTCCTCAATCAATCTATCTATTAAAAAAATCGCATCACTACCCGTTGCGTAATATTAACGTATACAAAGGGACAGACAAGGGTAACCGACTTTGTTTTATATTTACTATGTAATTATAATTATTATAAATTGCAATTTAAAAAGATGGTTTGGATGAAATCGGTATAAAAGTTTTTTTTTCGGTAAAATTAATTTGAAAATAGAATATCTGAGGAAAATGTGACTTGGTCTTATAAAATCAAAGTAGGTAACGAATATTTAAGTCTTTTTATATTTGATTAATAACCACAGATACATTATAGTTTGGGCACTCGCCAAACATTAAACGTACCAAGCGATGACAACAACACCATTGTTTAAACGAGAAATAAAAAAAAACCGAAAGCTATGTCACCATTAAATTGAGCTATTATAAAGCTGTGTTAGAAAAATATTAGATCCAATTACAGTGGCACGAGCTAAACTATATCCACGCGATAATAATCTTTATCACATTAAGATAAAAGTTGATATTCCTGTGACTGTGTGTACAAAGGCGAAAACAATGGTTTTACATGGGTGTAGTGTCTGGTGCGCACGCGCCGCTCTGCTCAGCGAACGGAACGCAAAGACATACATACATAATGTATATGATTCATGGTATTGTCGCAACATATAAGAACCGTATTTTGTGTAATTGTTAGTGACGAAACTATTTTCAGTTGAAGGTTCTCATGAGGCTCATTTTGGGTTCAAAATGGAATGTTTTTTTATTTATTGTGATTGATTGATATGATCCGAACAACAATTAGATACCGTTGTTGTTGTTGTCGTTGTACGTCGTGTTTGTTGTGTATCAATAATATTTTAGTAACGCTAGTTTTATTAATAATGCTGCTGAAAACACTAATATTAAAAAAGAAAATATACACATAGGTATATAAATATGTATAATCCATTATCCAATTGAATAATATTTAGAAAAAATAATTAAATCGGGTTGATAGTTTCTGAGATTAGTACCTAAAACCAAATAAGTAAACAAAACTCGACAGCTATATAATATTGGTACCTATAGATTATGATATGGTTAGTTAAGATAAGATTCGATAAGATTTTTTTTATCAGATCAATTTTATGCACGTTTATTTAATTTTAAGAGTTGACAGCTCCTTTTTAATTGAAATGATTAATAACATAGTGACAGATTCTTTTTTCAAAAATAAAAAATTCGAATTTAACTTACGATTTAAAAATCGACCCAGAAACAATTCGAATTCTTAATAAACATTCGTTGTTTTGAGAAAGTAATTAATTTACTATTTTAATTTATCAAAACCGCGCGCCTCATTAGCGGTTAGCTATCGTTTAACAGGCGTAATCAAGACGATTAACTAAACCGCTGTTTAATGCACCGTGTTATTGCTCCAGTTTTTAACTCTTTATGGTATTTTTTTAGAATCTCTTAATCATTGTTAGTTATTGGTAAGTGGTCCACTGCTGGGCAAGTTCTTCAGTTAAGAAAATCGCAAAACTCAAATAACTATATTCAATATAGTGTTACACTTACTTATTGGTGGTCAAATTAAACACTACCACCGGTTCGGAAATAAAACCCTGACCTGAGAAGAACCGACAAAAGGTACTCAGTATACCCATGTAACTTTACAAAGGCGAGATAAGAACTTATTTCTTGCACACGATCTTTGAACACGCGATCTCCGGTATAGATCTACATATTTTATCCCCTGAACCATTTGAGTTCTATTATCAACAATAAAATCAGTTAGTCAATCAATCAGAGTTATAATTTTTTGTTAAGTAGTTGAAAGATTTAAAAATGTTTATTCAAACTAATATTCAATTGCTCGTGTATGACTGTGTACCTTGTAAATTAATTCAATACTTATGCAAAATACTACTCCTCTCCCTTCGAGGTGAAGGTTAGGAGCATATACTACCACGCTGCTCCAATGCGGGGTGGTTGATTCACAAGTGGCTGAATTTCGTTGAATTTAGCGGAGCTCGAGATTAATTGCAAACACGAATTAAGGACATGAAAATCAGTGACTTCCTTGGGTTTGAACCCGCATTTATCGATTAAGATGTACGTTTTAACCTCTGGGCCATCTCGCGGTACATAGCCAAAGTTTTTGTACAAATATTCAACTACTTTTAAAGTATCTCATTTGTATTTCGATAGTTACGTATATTACACAAACGTTAACACATAATAACAGTTTAACTCTGTCTAATATTAAATACATTTTGATAGATATTGTTAATATACGATGTTAAATAACAAAACGAAATTAATATTTACAAACACAAGTGTATCAAACAATAGACACGACGGTATATGACCACTCCGACTGGCCATTGTTCGTTTTAAATTGAAACTGACCCTAGTGATGCGAATCCCTGGACGCGGGATTACATTAAAATGTCATTAAAATCCCGTATTTTATGTATAAGACTTAATAATTTACTTGGGAATTAAGACTGCTTTATTTAATTTGGTTGTTAATTTCAAGCAATGTGTTATAATATCTAATATTTATTTAAATTTATTTAAATGTCAAGTATATTTGTTATTATTTATATTTGACTAGCGACCCGCCCCGGTTTCACAAGTGTACAATACTGTTATTAAATATACTACAGAATTTGTTTATTTACGACATCACATTACAATCTTCTTAAATTATCAGTATTTATTTACTATATTGTACATGTATTATATACAAAAACCTTCATCTTGAATCGGTCTATCTCACGCATCAAAATCCGCTGCGTAGTTTTAAAGATTTAAGCGTGCAAAGGGACATAGGGCGAGAAAGCGACTTTGTTTTATACTATTGAGTGATTTATAATTAATTGCTTATTTTAAGAAGTCTTAAAGTATGTAGCGCGATTATAATCGCTTCATACCAACAGACATCGCTCGATATTTGAGACACGTGCGTTATTTAATTTTAAGTAAAATCGAATGTATCAAAATACTTAGCTGTAGCTTTGTGCAAATGTATCTAAGTTGTTACCACCCTATGTCACCAACAAGAAGCAATGCTTAGTAGGTATTGTTGGGACGTAACATTTTATTTCACAAGATCAGTGGCGCATGGATGATTTAAGGTTTTTTTTTTATGATATTATTGATTTATTTAAAAATCAATAATGTTCTCATTGAATTGAAATTACCAATTGCAATATTATTAATAAATCAATAATCGAAGTAAAATCACGCATCAAATCATTGAGTTTATGAATAAAATAACGACAAAGATCAATATTTATCGACACGTTAAAATACAACAATTTCACCGGGATACACCCAATCCCGTTTCACATCACTAGTCCCGCGGGAGAGCTGAATGGAAGCTCTATTGCTTTTCAATTTATTTGTCTCGTGCGACCTCTATCCCTGTTTTGAACTCGGTGTGTTTTTTTATCCACTGCAATATTGTTTGTTATATTTTTGTTCATAACTGACAATGCTATTATTTTCATATACATATACAGGTTTATTGGTAACTCGACGTATATCCGTTAGGAGGTGATAGGGGTGACTATTTGCAATAATTTTAATCCCCATATGTGTAGTGCAAAAGTGAACCATTTTTGAGTTATCACGTTTTATATATTTTTCCTAATTTGTCAAAAATTTAATACTGACAAATATCCAGTGTTTATTCGTTTTTATAAATCAGAAGACAACAATAGATTTTTATTGATATTTTTTTCTAAATTAGACTTTTGAAGTTGCATTTTCGACAATTTTTTTAAAGAATGCGTTCGAAATTTAAAATCAATAAATGTACAATTCTATTTTTAAAAATTTAAAATTCAATGATAATTATTTTCTGAGATAACCAAAATTACCGGCGAAGGAAACTCAATGATTTTCATTTTGAATAATACCATAATATACAGATTGTATGCTCTGATATTGTAAAAATAAATTAGACTTTTTTAATGTGATTTTTATAATTATTTTCAAGATTTTCTTTCGTTCCATCATTTCTTTTAGTACATCAATTATTATATGTTTTATGGATAACAATTATTTACTTTTGATAAGAACTTTTTAAGAATCGTTAGCAACACCAGATTAATTGGACCGTGCTGAGCAAAAATAAGTTAGTACAGCCACAGTAATATTAATAAAAGTTAATAGAGAAAATCACTTTTATAGTGACGGTAATCCTGTTAAATTACATATGCATGTATTTATAATGATATGCATATTATTTTGGTAACATTTTTTTTTGTTTTCATAATACTATTTTCTCGTTTATATCTTCACAACGACAAGCACAAGCAAGAACAGTACAGTCCAATTATAATTAAGAACTTCGTGTAATACTTCACTTTAATGACGTTTATTTAAATTTTTGATCGTAGAAATTATATCAGGCAATTATGGTATATGTACTAATAAACATAAAGATAAAAGTACCATAATTAATTTATATAATTATGTACTGTTATTAATTTAGTTCTTAATTATCTAAATTGTATGCAAACCACATTAGTTCTATAATCACGTACTCTTAGCCTGTTAACCAATCACAGGAGGAGATCTTGGAATGACGCGATGTTATTGGTCAAAAACTTAAATGATATATGGTATTAATTATGGTACATGGCTGAAGTTTGGTTTTCTGTTTCAAAGTTCTAAGCTTAGGATATGTTTGTTCGAATTAAAAAAAAAGCAAACGCTGGTTCCTCTCAAATTCAAATTATTCATTCGCCTAATATTATATATGCGATATGTTACATATAACCTTGTTTTTTTTACTAAGAGTTGAACTTAGAATGAATGGGCAAAATTTTTATCAAAACTCTTTAAAAGAAATAACGATTTTTAAAAATAAAGAAATATTAAGCAACGACTGTTCGAATTTCAAAAATATAGCGCGATTAACAAATTAAGAGACTATATCAGTCATAAGCTTATCTTGGGCCTTTTGATTGTAATTGTAACAATTTTAACACGAGCGTTTGAATTTGGAACTCAACTGGTACATGATGCCAACATATCATACACCCATCACTGATAACGTAACCTGCCTATGTTCTAGATCTAGACTAACTAACGAGGCGATAAGAACTAAGCTGACTTTTAATCGTAATTACTTCTTCAAAATCATTACTTGAGTACACAAACAATGTACAACTTAAAGTTCTTTATACGTAAATATTTAAAGAAAATTCGTCTTTATTGTGTTCTAATAACAACCATATTCGCGTGGTATATTAAACTTTAATTATAATATCGTTGGGTATACATTTATATTGTTTATTTAATACATTTTGAACTCTATTTTAATAGAGATTGAGTCTAAAATCGTTTGTTATTTTTTTTTCAAAGCGGAAGTGAGCCGGGCGTTACGCTTTCTGCGTCCAGACGTACGGACAGAAAAACTGTATAATTATTATATACGGACAGGACCGTGCTACTTTCGTTTGTATGTTAGTTGGTTTCAATTTTAATTCCGGAAAATATATTTTTTTTAATTGAATCGACTTTAATTTTTTTTTCTTCAGTGACATTGTAAAATATTACTCAACTGTTTTTTACTGATTTGTATATCTAGCTATATGATAATTAGAACTGATATACTATCGTAACATTATGCAAAGATTTATGCTTCAACTTATAGTATTAACATATTCTAAGTATGGATATGAAGATTTTGGATATTGTGAATATCAAATGGTGCAGCTTTTGTGCACTTAAACAATAAAACAATACTATTAATTAGTACATGTCAAAACGACTTATGAACCATGAAAAATTAAAATCAATACTTGCATTACTTACCTTAAAGTCTAATTTATTTTACTTACGGACTTAGTACATTTATAAATAACGTGTGGTATATTTACGAATTAACGAAACACGGAAATCAAAGCGAATTGCCGCCAAAAAAATAACGGTCAAATTTATTCAAACGCCAAGCGATCGCTGGCCATTAATGTTACATTATTCTCTGTGTCACAAAAAGAGCATATTCGAAATTCTGCATTAGCCACCCTTAAAATAGCAAATCTCCCTCGAACAATCGCCTCTAAGCTTGTAATAAAATATCAGTACCGTTGCGAAAAAAAAACCATTTTTTTGGAACGTTACATGTTTTTGCGTCCGTACCTTCTTGTGTTATGTAAAGATAATTGAGTTATATAATACTCTATTACATTATTATTATTATTTAAAATATACTATTAATGGCTTATGAGTTAGGTTATAAGAACTACGATTAAGTATATAACAGTACGGAATATAAATAAAAGGTTAGTATTTTTTAATCAATGTAAAAAAGAGCTTAAATCTATTAAATCGTCTAAGCTAAAACTGTCATTTTTGCTGGCTTAGCGACTGGATTTAATATTAAAACTAACTTAATAATGAATACACCATTGTAACATATCCGTGAAATTTGCTAAAAATATTCACACTAAAGAAGATGTATTAAAGCTATATACTTTACTTATATAGATACATATAATACATTAATTTATATAAAACCTTTATTGAACTAATACGAAAGCGGTGTCAGTCACTACTCTATACATATTAAAATTTAAAAATTGAACACAGTATTATTTATCTATCTAAACTTTTTTATAAGTTTCTTAACTGATCTACAAATTATACAATACTCCAAATATCATATTACTTTCAGCAATTAATGTTCCTGTGGACATACACATAAATGTTAAATTGGACACATTGTAACGTTTCTGCTGTCGGTACTTTGATCGGGGTGTGATCACTTGTAATTGGCTTACATCGAAGCCCTTACACGATATTACTTAAGTGCTAAACTATTGGATTACATGTTTTCACTCGACTAATACACTCTTGCTTATGGTTAGATCAATTTGAATTTGGTATTACTATTTAATAAAACATTTCATTATTTTGCTGTCGGTAGTGTACACGTTTGGATTTGATTTTAGAATTATAAAAATGGTTTTTGTTTTAAAATGCAAATCTGTTATAACTGTTGTTTTTTTGTATAAAAATTATAAGCCATTTTATTTTCGTGGTAAGGTTTAACAATCTCTCTGAATAGGTAGTAGGGAGTAACTTACTACTAAGTACATATTATATCCTCAAACAGCAATAGATAGTATTGTTCCGGTTTTAAATTTGAACGAACTAGTCAAACTACTAACACAAGGCACACTACAGAGAAAAGGATAATATTATAACTTATGTATGTTTATGTAGGTTGTGACTTAAAACTGCTTATTTGCACATTAGCCTTAATATAACTACAAGGTTGATTTGGCAACTCCACAAATTAAGACTCAGTATTATACTCACCAATTTCATAAGAAACGACTCAATGATTAATGACAAGCAAAGTCACAATAACTAGCTAGTATTGATTCGTCTATGACAAATAATACATCAATTTGCGGGTATTGAATATCTGACATATTGGACAGAGATAAGGGGGTAAGGGGAGGGGGCGAGGTAAAGTGATTACAAACACGGATTGGCTTAGATTGAGTAATGCGTTTATTTTTCTATCCTTATAATAAAACTGTTTCTTTATTACTTTTGTAGAGTTTCAATTAACTTATTTGGTAGTGAGTGAGTGAATTTACTTGCTGGTAGGGTTTTGTGAAAGCCTTCCTAGTTGCCACCCACTCAGAATATATCTCACTGCCAAACATCAATACAGCAGAAGGTTAAGTGAGCTAATGTGAAATAAAATCTTAGGTACGGGACATAATACTAGATTGGTAGCGCGTTGGTGCCGTAAGGAATGCTTAATATTTTTATAATACTAAAAGCAGTGATGACCATATCAACTTAAAAAATTAAATACGAAAACACAGATAAAAAATAATGTTATTCCAAATAAATGTCATTATTCAGATAAATTTGATAAGTTTACCCTCAATGTTAATAATTAATAAGAAATTGTAAAATGTTGACCTTTAGTATATTAATATACATAATATATAATATTGTATGTAATCCATTGGGTGGTGTTAATGAAAAACAATCTATTATCAAATAAATTGTTGACGTCCCGCGGGACGGGCGACCCTCGGCGCGGGAGCAGCTCCATAATATATTATTTGTTCTTTAATATTTTTGAAAGGTGTCATTATTTGCTATTAAACTAGTTTCTGTTACTAAGTCTTCTAAAATAGGTTTAGTTACTCGTGTCTTTTTCATATATTTTTTTGGGTATAGTTTGGCGGACGAGCAAATGGGCCACCTGATGGAAAGTGGTCATCGTCACCCATAGACAATGACGCAGTAAGAAATATTAACTATTCCTTACATCGTCAATGCGCCACCAACCTTGGGAACTAAGATGCTATGTCCCTTGTGCCTGTAGTTACACTGGCTCACTCACCCTTCAAACCAGAACCCAACAATACTGCGTACTGTTGTTTGGTTTAGCCTCCGTATATAAAATTTTATATTGTTTGATTGAGTAGTTGAGGTGAGAAATCGCATATAAAGAAACTCACTTCCGCTTCTCATCTCACACCGGCGGAGTCGTCAGCGGGAACTAGTCTTACATATGCTTCCCTCTATTAACATTGTAAATACAGATAATTTCGAACTTGGCGGTGAAAATATTGTCAGGATGGCGGATGATAGTCTGACATGTGTCCACCAAACAGAATTGGTATAGAGTGTCAGAGTCCAACAGTGGGACATATACAGTTTTACTTATTCCTTTTATTTCATTTGAGAAAGTTATAAAACACAAACTTTCATCCCCCTCTTTGGGGTGGAGTTTACCCACGTGCTAACCTACCTGCTAAATTTCAAGTTTCTAGATGGTCAATGAGTAGTATTTCGCTTTTATATTTATATAATGGTCATTTTAAAAAGACCATTATGATGAATTTAATAATTATTAATAATTTACCTTTTTTAATATAACATAAATAAAATATATCTTCAAAATTAGTTTACGCGAATTAATGTAACTAGACTACTTATACCGACATATCCAAAGTACATTCGCTGCAGTAGCAAAAAAGCGCCCTTTAAAATAAAGGGTAGGGGCACATAATCGAATTGCCATAATACTTCTCATTATTTTATTGAGCAGTCGAAATTTAATTTTCGACAGTCCTAATGCAAGGCCCCCAGGGGCAAGGGCGTGCTGCCCGTGCAGGCCCCGCTTTATAGCTGATCTGGGAATACGTGTATGGTGTGATTTCTTGCCTTTGTCGTTTGTAATGAATTGTTCTTTTAATCTGTTTTTAAATTCGACAATCGTAATTGAAAATATGTTGAGTTGTAAAGAAGTCTGGGTTCTAGCTGATGTTTGTATTCCATAAATAAATATGGGACAATGTCACATACATTACTCTGTTCCCAATGTAAGTAGCTAGAGCACTTGTGTTGTGGAAAATCATAAGTAACAACGGTACAAACACCTAGATCCAAGACAATATAGAAAACTATTGAAATATCGATTCAGCCGGGAATAGATTCCCGGGACCTCAGAGTGGCGTACCCGAAAATCGGTTGACACAACTCAACTATGGTATAAATTACTAAATTTAATTCACCATTCGAAAAAAAGTGCGAGTGTTAGGTATTAGTCTGGTTTTCGATATAATTTATAACGTGTAGTTGAAATGCCATGATCAGTTGTACAGTAAACTCGATAAGCGTATATAAAATAATAAATACAGTATATAAAAATGAATAGACTGAATTTCTCATTTATAATATTAGTTAGGATGGATCTACGTCACACATCATATTTATTAAGAAAAACAGTAAAGGTTGCTGGGCAAAAGCGTCCTTGAGTTTGGAGATTATTCCAAATGGCCTAATGACTCAAGTAAGATAATCAAGTTGAATATCACAGACTTTTTACTTGCATATTTTTCTTGTAAAATTCATGTAATGCTCGATAAAGGGAAATAGCGTGAGGTGAAATTCCGATACTTGTATTTGTTATATGGAGTATTGTCCTCCTATCCTAACCTAACCTAACCTTCATCTCAAAAGGACAGGATTTTCCCTCATATTTTATTTTTAGAATAAGTTTTATTTCATATAGCATTAATATATAACTTTTTCCATTTCTTTCTTTCCATAGGTATTATGAAACGGGTAGTTTTAAAGCGGGCGTGATCGGCGGCTCCAAGCCGAAAGTCGCGACTCCACCGGTCGTCGACGCCATCGCCGCATACAAAAGAGAAAACCCGACGATGTTCGCGTGGGAAATACGAGATCGGCTCCTCAGCGAAGGCATCTGCAGCCAGGACAACGTTCCCTCCGTCTCAAGTATTAACAGGTAATTCATTTCATTATAATACATGAAAATATAACCAATATATAAAAAAAATTTTGTCAGGAAATATATCCTGAGCACACGAAGTAATTGACTTCTATACCAAAAGTATAGAATATACTAATTTTGATCCCTGAAGAGCACTTTAAAAAGCTAATTATATGATCAGATTAAATCGCTTCAGAAAAACTGTGCAGTTTTATCTCATCAACAACCCATTTTCCTCCACTGCTGGACATAGGCCTCTCCAATTGCACGCCACTTTGATCGTTCTTCGGCTACTCGCATCCAGCTCCTGAAAACCAGGCTTATCTGTAACAAGTTAACGGTTGCAAAAACCGAGCTCTTAATTTTGGGTGCATTTTTAATCACGCGCTTACCCGTGCTAATTGATGTATAGGTACGGTAGGAAATTGAGAGCGTATTCGATGTATTAGACGAGAATCAAACCAGTGACCATAATAATACGAACATATATACTCGTAATTTTACATTTTTTTATGCTATAGGTTGGCGCATGGGCCACCTGATGGTAAATGGTCACCATCACCCATAGACAATGACGCTGTAAGAAATATTAACTATTCCTTACATCGTCAATATGCCTTGGGAACTGAGATGTTATGTCCCTTTATGCCTGTAGTTACACTGGCTCACTCACCCTTCAAACCAGAACACAACAATGCCGAGTGAATTTTACATATTAGACCTTTTGATTAAATGATCACACTCAAAAAAGTAGCACTCCTATATGTATAATTTTAATAGTAGAAGTAAAGCTTCTAAAAAAAAAACGAATTACCTAAATTAGAATGATCTCAAATTTACTTAACAACGACTTAAACCCATTCTAAGTAACTCACTTCAAAAACAACTCTATCGAGTAATGCGTTTTAAGTCACCCCAATTGTTTATTGATACCAATAAAGGATTATTGTTCGGTAATGGAGCCCTAGGGCTGTGGAAATTGAGCGTAGGGGCCGGAGAGAAAAGTTTTGACTCAATATTACATACTGAATATGTTTTAAGCAAGCTGAAATTATACTATTTTATTTTGTACAGTTAAATAATACCTTGCTTATGTGTAGATATATATTTTATTATATGTTGATATTATGTGATGGTTTTAGATAAATTCCCCATTATTTTTAAATTTATCGATAACAAATACAATACTTAACAAGTTAAAATTGAACAGATAAACCAGAAAGCAAATATCTATTTACAGATAAGAATAAATTAATAAACGGTAGCATAGATTAAAAAGATATCCCACGAACGTAATAACCTTTTTATTATCTTATCTGGCAACACTACGCGTAATTAGACGCGTGGATTTTTAATGCGGGTAACACTTGAATTTGAGTGCATATTATCAATACTGTCTGATGTCATTGTTTAGTTTTTTTCATATTTTTATAAAGCTTTGTTGCTTTGCTAATCATAATAAGAAAAACAAAAACAAATTCCAATTATAAAATTAAATACTTAAAAAAGAATAATGTAAATTCAAATCGTTTATAAAAAATACATTGGTAAAAAAGACATATTATTCGATACAAGATTTTGTAGATGATAAAAAAGCTTGGAATTAATACCTGTTGACTTCCCAGGCCAGATACATTACATACACAAATGTTGTAAAAGAGTAACTACTGAGTGTCTTGCCGGTTCTTCTCGGTAGAATCTACTTTCCGAACCGGTGGTAACTTAACTTAATTGTTAAATGACGATTCAAAAGTGCTTGTAAAAGCCCACTTGAATTAAGTCTACCCTTGACCACGAACGCTGTAAAGTGCTCGAAACGTCGGGATGTCAAAAATAATATACGCGATTCAAATTCGTTATAACTAGTTTTATTTAAAAAGTTTATTTTGATTTTTTTTGAGGCTGTAGCGATATTTACAATTGCTAAAAGCATCAGACACCCTATCTTATCTAGAAATAATTTAAGATAATATTACTTACCTAAGATAACGATTCTAAATCTTTTTGGCATTTAAAATCAAAACCAAAATACACTTTATTCGAGTAGGCTTTTACATGTTTGTATCGTCATTAAACAAACTATACTGAAGCTACCACTGTTTCGGAATGTAGATTCTACTGTGAAGAAACTCAGTGGTTACTCTTTTATGTCATTCTCGGTAGTTTAGTTAGTAATTATTGTATGACACAATGTTATAATTTGAATGAATAAAATATACTTTATTGTACACCACACACAAAAATAAAGACATCTTAGGATTAGACACGGAAAAAGTAAAAAAATAAAACAATATTAGTAAAATGCAAAACCGAAAAATAACAAAAATCAGGTTTGTTTGTGTTAATATATGTATGTCTTGAATTTACAATAATACAGTATACACATATCTGTATTAAACGCCAATATCTATTAGTTTTAAAACTTATTCATATATAAACTCAAACGTCGTCCAATTTACACAATAGAATCTATAACAAAAAAAAAAAAAAAAACATTTTCCCATAACCGAAACTTGAAATGGGAAAAACTATGGTTTTATACGATTATTATAAGTGAAGCAATAATTCAATGGATGTGAGGCAGGATATCCTTCACGATGCGAGCACGTGTCCACTTCCGTGCCGCCATCTTTGTTGCTCCCTCCTTCCGGAGACAACCCCTTGCTTCAGGCTATGAAACATGATGGTTAAAATTAATAATAAACCTTTTTCCATAACGACACATTTAATATTTAAAAACAAGTCTCACTGTTTCGCCTGCTAATCATTTAATCAATCGTGACACTAATTAGTCGCACTCAATTTTGAAGCTTGAAAATTAAATACGGGTCTAATTAAATTTCAATGATAAATATATCATTACTTGTTAGTACAGCACCACCCGTCTTATATTCTATGACCTATCCTACACCGTTGGTTGCCTGGAAGATATCGCTATGTAGCGATAAGGTCGCCAAAATTGTACGCTTGTTATATCAAGGCCGTATCTTTGTTATATTTATTTTTATTCCTTTGAGTTGAGTGTTAACTAATTATCACATCAGTCTAAAACCAAATAAAGAAAAGACTATATAATATGTAACGAGTTATCAACTCGTTATCAGACATTGATTCAAAAGTCTAACCGTTCACGTTCGTAATATACTTCATTCGATATTCATTGAAATATCACTTTTTTGGCTGTCATTGTTCTACGTCAACTTACGTCGCCAGCATGCATGTACACGATAAAAAATCCTATTTAAATTGTTTCATACTTCGATAAATGTTTATATAATATTTTTCATTTAACATACATATATCAAGTAACAATTAAATAAAAAAAAATATTATATTATTGTTATAACAAATATATTTATATAATTGTAATGTATAAATGTTACAATAAAAACAAATAAGAGTAAAGTATATAACAGTATACCAATATTTCTTTGACACAATATTTCCAAAAGAAATTCTTCGCTATTTTCACAACCCCACCAACTCTTTCCATACGTATTTAGCAAACAAATAAAAATAAACGTTAACACACTACAATAGAGTCCTCTTTTAAACAAAGGCTGGAGAGTAATACAAACTTTCCATAAAGGGGAGAAATCGCTTAGTTTTTCGGTGAAAACATTTCAACATCTTTTTCGTACCTTCACTTAAGGCCACGCCCATTATGCCTTTGCTACGTTAAGTGCTACGTAGGAAAAGTTAAAATATACGTAGAACAGTAGGTATGAAAACTCTGATACTCCTGACAAAAAAATATATTAATGACTTTTATAAACTTTTCTACTTATAATTTTGTACTGATTGTCAACCGCGGTTTCTATCTTGTTTTAGGGTGTTATGCATAAAAAAAATTCTTGATTAGAGTTTAACAATGCTTAACACTAAATATCATCAAATTTGGTATAGTGATTTGGACGTCAAAGAGCAACAGACAGCGTTATTTTCATATTCATAATGTTCTTATGAGTTGAGATGGCCCAGTGGTTAGAACGCGTGCATCCTAACCGATGATTACGAGTTCAAACCCAGGCAAGCACCACTATATGTATGTGCTTAATTTGTGTTTATAATTCATCGCGTGCTCGGCGGTGAAGGAAAAACATCGTGACGAAACCTGCATGTGTCTAATTTTATCGAAATTCTGCCACATGTGCATTCCGCCAACCTGCATTGGAACAGCGTGGTGGAATATGTTCCAAACCCTCTCCTTAATGGAAGAGAAGGCCTTATCTCAGCAGTGGTAAATGTATAGGCTGTTACCTTACCTACCTTACCATGTTCGTATAGATGTATTGTGTTGTTTCTATAAAGAGTTAACAAATTGGTATTAAGAGACCTCATCAATATCACTCTTTTCATACAATCATATTTTTGATTTCGCTGCCAAAAAAAGATCGTAATATTATTATTAAAAAAAAAAAAACAAGTTATTCTGTAATCTATATGAATTTTGTAAGTGCAAAAGTATCTGTCTGTTTTCCTATATCTCTTCATACTTAAACAGCTGAACCAATATCGATGAATTTTGGTATGGAGATAGTTTAAGGACTATAATTATTATAATAAATGTGATAAAGGTAAAGTTATATAAATTTCGCATAGGTAGCATCGCCTTATAGTTATACTAGATTTTAGAGTGTTTATTTCATTTAATATTATTTACTGGCAACATTCGATAAACCCTTTCAATGACCACGATTAACAAATGAATTCAAATAAACACTTATAGAGCCTAGATTACATCTCAAAATTCAAAAGGTCGATTCGAAGTCAATTTTAAAGTAATTCTCCATACAAGCGCGTCTCACCCCCGATCACGTGCCTGAAACGTGTCGGACACGTGACGGTCACGTGCCGGTAATGTCCCGTCGACGGCTGCGGTCTCATGATGTATAAATACGAAAGTATTTGGCATCGGATTCGTGTAAATCGCCCGACCCTCGATTTTTGAATTTGTGCAATTTTGAAATTGGATTATCTGTTTTTTTTTGTTTTGATAATATTTTAAAAGCTTAATTTTTTATCTGTGGTTTATTTAAATTAAAAATATTTCTAATATGTATGAATCTGTGTGGAATAACAGTAAAACTTGGATTTGAGAATCGATAATTTATTATGTCAAAAATAAACGGGATAGAATTTACTTTTATTGGTCAAAATTAACATAAATCAAACCGTACGTACGTGTATTCTACGTGGTCAAAATGCAATAAAATTGAGTGGCTCGTATCTCACTTAATAAAAATCCAAATAAAAATAAAATACGCCTGAAAAATTTTAACAAGTAAAATCATAACCATAAAATCGCCCTTCCGAAACAATAATAATAAAATAAAAAACATTAAAAAAACGCCAAGTTGCGAGACGTGAAGACATTTTTAATCGAGGGCGGACCGACGGCGGGTAATTGAAGCTATAATTCTGGCAACCCCATTTTGACATTTGGTTTTTTGCCGCGCGAAAACTGAATAATTTGTCAGATAGGATAATTTGGGTTAGGTTGTTTATGGGGTCGAGAGCGTCGGCGCTGGGTATTTTATCATGTCGTGTTGTGCTATCAACGTTTTCGATAAGTTTTTTTTTTATTAGTTTCATCGTTTAATCACGCATATGTTCCATTGTTTTATTTAATCTATACTAATATATACACATTACATTACACTCGGTTACATTTTGTATTTTATGTTATTACTGTTTAATATCATAACCAAATTTTATAAATAATTTTTTTTTAAGATTTTGAGATTAAACTACACCTGAACTCATTGGTAATAATTATATAATATTAAATATTCTAATTTTATGTGATTGCGACTTCATTGATACTTTGATATATCTATGTAGATAGTCTGGGCTTTGTGCAAATGCTGAGTTGAAGAGAAATGTTTTCTTTTTTGTTTGAAGTTTGAGTGAGCCAGTGTAAAATAAGCACATTATCTACGATTAATGTTCCTTATAAGGCCAATGAATTGTGGCTGTGTGTGTGTACCGCTTCGCCTTTTTATATGAAGTAAAAAAATTGTATTTGTTGATTTATCATTACACGATATGTATATTGAATATGCGCTTACATTCATAACGTGGAGTTATTATTTACGCGAGCAATGGAGTATATAGTGTATTTCTTGTCAATTATTATCGAAATAATTTTTTTATGATCCGCAATTTTTACCCGGGTAACAATGAAAACCTTGCATTTTTCGGCGTAGATTCTTCAAAAGTGAACCTATGATTCTTACCGTATAATGTTAAAAGTAATAAATTACAAATATTCGCCAATAATAGAATGAATTATTTCGCAAAGGAAGATATTAAAATGTAAGGGTACACAAATAACCCTTCCGACCGGATGCTCATAGTTCCTGGTTTTTGCAATGTCGCCATTATAAAAATCTACCCTTTCTAGAATGGGATACTTTTAAATGTATTATATTCAACAAATATTGTGTACCGGTATAATATATTAATATTAATACATAAACATTTTTTGTTATTAAAACTAAATAGAATTTGTTTTTTGTGTATTTCGAACATATTTTTCTATGTATTGAATTATGAAAAGTATCAATAAACTCTGAAATCAAATCTAATCAAAATATACTTAATTTAAGCATCAAGTACATTTTTGAATCGTTATTTAACAAACTGTATTAAGCGTAGTTACCACAGGTTCGGAATGTAAATGCTACCATGAAGAACAGGTAAGAAACTGCGTAGTTACTTTTTTTAAAGTTTAAATATACAAAGTTATGTTATATAAATACAATTATATATGTATGTAACATATCGTGGAGGTCAATAAGTATTACTAGCTTAACTCCAAGCTTTTTTTTATCATCTGTATAATCTTGTACTGAATAATATGATTTATTTACCGATGTATTTTTTCAAATGAATTGAATTTATGAAAGTAACTTAAAATAATGAAACTATATTCAACTATTTACATACATCGAATTTATTATAAACGCCCCACAGCAAAACTGAATATAAAAAATAAAACGAATAACAATTTATCATTTAAATAACAAAGGTAGTACATAATCTCTAAAATAAAAGGGCCGTAAATCAAAGTGATACTCTATCAAAAAAAAAGTGATGAGTCTATTACAGCCCTAATTTCAGTGTGACCTTTCTATTATAATAAGTTTGCAAAGCAATTTTTGCATATGTCAACTTTTGAGATGCTAGCAATAATTCAACGCGCGCGCTATCCATCATGGCGGGAAATGAACTGTCAACCCCGCGACGGCGGCAAAATGGCCGCGATACGAAATAATGACATTGCAATGTGGATCCTTAAATTTGCTTACTACTTGACAAATTGCATTTTGTTAAACATAAATGAATGATCTGGGATATTATTGTATGAATATGTTAATATTGTTAATTATATATTTCATTTTAAACGTTGGTAAATCAATCAGATACAGTAAATGAGTTATGATTTGTTTTCAAAACCTCAAAGAATACTAGTGAAAAAATCATCTACTACACTCTATTTAAGCAGTTTACAAGAATTTTAAAACCGTAACTTCGCAGAATTTTACTAAAAGTAAAGATTCCACCAGTTCGAAACGACGAGCCGCTCAGTATTTTTTCCAATATTGAGTGTATTGATTTAGTTATATACACATATTCATTTAATGAATTTGACTTCAATGGTTTGAGTGAGCCAATGTGCGTACAGGGACGAGGGTCATAACAACTCTGTTTTCACAGTTGATTGCCAATTGGAGATGTCAGTAATGCTTAAAACTTACGGCGACAATGTGTGAAGGTGCATTAGATGGTCCATTTTCTCATCCACACATAAAAATAAAATAAAAAAATCCCTAAGAATCCCACCACATTTCGAATAAATCAACCTCGCGACAGTCTAGCTACACAATGCAACGGATGCGTGGCAAATCGCAAACGCCGCCGAATTACGCACTGACGTCGCCACGTGGCGTCGCGAGTCAGGAGCACTTTTTTGCTAATGGAACTTTCATGTCATTGATATAATTATTTTTGATGATGATTACTTATTGCTTATGTTGTGTATTATAAATATAACTAACGACAGCTTCTTTGGACTAGTGGTTTAATTTATGGCCACAGATCCAGAGGTTCTTGGTATCAACCTGAGATCAGGTCGATAAAAGATAATTGGGTTCTCGTATCGTTAAATTTGAATTTGGAAGCGTATTGCAGTCCAATGCCGTGGAAAGCTGATATATATAATAGCTGCTGGTTCTACACTTGAATTCTCCAGTTTTGACGTGTTTACCATCCCACGGATTATCAGAATCCGCCTGTGTTTGCACACACACACACACACACTTGTGCTCTATAATCTAGCTATCTCTATTGCATTATTGGCTGGTCTTTCTTGATTGATTGTTGTGACCCAAATCAGTCAGGTATACTTAGCAAGTATATCCTTTCATTTGTTTAAAAATGTTTGTGTTTCACAGGATCGTCCGCAACAAGGCAGCAGAAAAGGCGAAGCACGCGCACAATCAACAACAACAACAACAACAAGAGCAGGAGATCAGTTCTGCGCAAGGCAGTGTTGTTTCTGTACGTATACTAAAAATATATAATCATTTGTTGCTCTATATATCATAGAAGCATGTATTGTATAGCATCAGATCATCATGATAATTGTTAACTGCCACCCAGTAGATTTAAGGAAGGTTGACTTTCTGTGACAAACAGACAAGAAAGGCATTCCGTTCATCATCAGATAGACGTTAGTTTTTATGACGAAGTTAGTTATATTACTCTGGATTAATTTTATCTTCAATACAATTTGTTGCAGGTGATAACCCACGCTGGTAACGCTCCTGGTACCACAGCCGTGCTGTCCCCAACCACCGAGCACGTCAACAACACCGGAAGCTACAGCATCAACGGAATCCTGGGCATCGAACAGGTGGACGGACTCCACAATGGAAATGGTTTGAAGAGAAAGAGACACGAGGACCAAGGTAGGCATTGGAAGTTGATAAATATGGATTAATTGTAATAAACGCAAGTCCTCGTACTTACGGCATATAGGTTCTCGAAATAGGCGGACGTAAATCGAAAAATTTTGTGTCATCCCGAATTAGAATAAGACCTCCCCAGGCAAAGGGTATATCATTAAGTCCAGTGCACAATACCATTCAAGGAGGGAGAGTGTCAGGCAAGCGGCCGACTTTAAAAAGTTAAGCCAAAACCCTTAGCATGGACATCGAGACGACGTAATTCGAGACATATTAGATAGCTCTCTTTTTTCTTCTTGATAATATCATATCATATCCGATGATATGACAATGACATTGACCTCGCGAAAAAATTCCCGTATGTCGTAAATCGAAACAATTGACGTATGCTTGAGGAATAGTGGCAAAATATTGTTCGAAGTATCTTGAAACGATGGAAGTTGACGACTGCCTGTAATTATAATAGTATGACGGTCTTGATGCTTGTTAAAGAGGCATCAAATCCCAAAGTCATAGGATCAGTTCGGATGCAGGCGATTTGAAACTCATCTAGTCTTTCTACAATCCACTATCTATGCCCCAAACCTTATATTCAAGTGGAGGGGGGGCGTTTAAACAGCAGACTTTTTGTAATAAAAAAAAATTTAATTTTGGGTCAAAAGTTTTTCAAACCTAGATAAGATAAGATTCAATTGTGTATTTCTTCAAGCAAGTTTTCCACTTAAGCTGAAGGGTTCCGCTGTAAATCTCTTTTTGTCCCAAAAACTTGTAAGTAATGACACAGGGACATAGGGATTAAAATATTACTGGCTCTCCCGCGCGCCACGTACTGTCTCCAAAATAGAGATGTTTAACATGATGTCGATAAATTATACGAAAATAATAATTTGACTAGTAAAAATTACATTGTCAAATCGTTGTTAGTTAAAACTTATCGAATATTTTCTAGATTTTTTTTAAATATGTACTTTCTTGATTCTCATCATTTCATTAGATATTGTTGGCTTAAGGATCAAGCATGTTTTTCACTTGCCTTGAAGTGTGTAACAATCTTGTTTTAATATGTTTTGTATATAAATCTTTTTTATTCATTTTTATTATATAACAATATCGAAACAATGCTGTGTCGATATTCATCTTGTATGAATATTTGGTACTGCATTTAAATCTCTTTTTCACCACGCCTAATATATTTATTATTAATAATAATAAAAATCTAATACTTTCCTAATTTCCAAAAAAAAAAACAATTTCTGAAAAACGAAATGATTTCCAAATATGTCAGAAACAGTTTTATACGCTTTTTAGCTGTTAAAATGATTTTATCGATAACGTGTCATTGAAAATTCACATCACTACCCGCCACGGTGTGCGCTCAGCAGAACGACAAGATTTAGTGTGCTATTAAGCGCGGTGCACAAATTGTGACCATATTATATTAAGTTATAAGTTCTCTTAAATTCGCTGCGTTATTTCAGAAATTTTGCTATAACAATTGCTTGGTATATTATGTAGGTATGTTATTTTATTGAAGAGTACCTTTATTAACACTCTTTAATATCAAAATTTAAAGTAATTTATTTGTATGTAAATAAATAGACGGCTTTGAATAATCAGGTAACAAAAATTTAAATATAGTAGTAGGCAAGTAGGGTTTTACACGCATGTTAGGAGCGCTATTTTAAGTATAAACCACTGATTCCGGATGTGGATTCTACAGAGAAAAACCGCCAAGAATCTCTGTAATCATTTTAAGGTTTTCTTTTTTTAAATAAGTCAGATTAATAGTATATTTAATCTTTTCATATTTAATCTTTTGTCAACAGATGAAAACAGAGACTTCAACAGCCATTCAGAAGACGACGTGAAAAGACAAAGAAGTCACTACAACGGAGATCAGATATACTCCAATGTGAGTCAAAATATATACATAATTAATTTAAAAAAAAACACACTAACACCAGTTGTGGACATGTAAAAATATTTAAACAGAAAACAATAAAAAAAGAAGTTCTTCAATAATATAAATTGACATATGATTAACATGTAACAATTTGTGTATCATGGCCTCTCTTTCTGTCCTTATGGAGTTTACATCCGAAAGAAGAGGAAGAGGAGGAGTGATATATATAGATTAAGATATTAGTGATTATGTAACTTACTAGGTAAGGTTTGTGAATGCCCGTCTGTATATATCACCCACTCAACTGCTAACACAATACTGATTATTGTATCCAGTATTTATGGTGAGTGAGCTAGTGTAACTCCAGGCACAAGTGGCATAACAACTTAATTCCCAAAGTTTGGCGGTGTACGGAATGGTTAGATCTAATCGGATCAATGAGCAGTGCCCATATATTTATAAAGCCGATTTTATATTGAAAAAGATCTTTAAATATTGGACCATCTCTTCTGAATCAATTCTATGTTTTCTGTTCAATATCTCCAGCTTTATATTTCAGTTATTTTATATTGAGTATTATTTCAGCTCTGGTCATCATCAAAATGGAGTCTAAAAGACGAATACAAGCTGCTATCAGAGCTAGGAGGTGGTACCGGATATTACGGGGAACTGTTCGACGCTCCGTACGAACACCCTGCACACCATTACACCCCCCATTCTGGTAAGTGATACAAATGCTATTTGATATCTTCGAAATTAAGGAGGATTTATTAAAATTTAATATGGCTAGGTAAACTATTGCAATAGTCTGACAGTCCTCTTCGATGGGACATCAAATTAGATGTGTGACATTTTTGGGACTAACAGGATAATCCTAATGAGATAGAATAGTCTAACAATAAAACAATATAATACTGTTTAGAAAACTGTATTTCACTTAAATACAGTTTTCTAAACAGTAAACAGAGATAAAATTACAAACAACACAAAAGATTTAGCAAGAGCTTGGCTAGATTTGAGGCCCTAGCTTTCAGATGAGAAATTTTTGGGATTTTTCATTTTGGTCAATAATTGCTGATCTTATGACTAATAAATTAGCACCTACGTACCATATATTGTATAACCATTAACAAAGCCTTACGTCTTGTAACAAAAAGGTTATGTAACGTAAATTACATTCACGAAACTAACCCTTCAAATTGGCTTTACAAACAATTTATTCAATTAACATACCAATGTAATTTCATTAGCGGAAAAGTATCTTTCGAGTTCTTAGCGTAGGTAGGTACTTCTCGACACTATTACAAAATCAAAATATACTTTATCAACCGACTTCCAAAAGGAGGAGGTTATTCAAGTAGGCTTTTACAAGAACTTTTGAATCGTCATTTAACAACTATATTAAGTGAAGCTACCACCGATTCGGAAAATCGATTCTACTGAGAAGAACCGGCAAGACATACAGTAGTTACCGATTTTCAACCTTTAAAAATATGTATCATGTAGGTATGTATTTAGATTCAACATCAGTGATAGCTTTAAAATTATAAGAATATTTTAAAATTACGATTCAAAATCTATTTGATCGTCGATCATATTTACTGAAACTTACACCATCTTTTGGTATATACGTACACAGTTCATACATACGGCTTAGTAGTGTTATCGTATAATATTTACCAAAACGTAAGACATGTTCTGATATATTACAGAAAAAGCGTCTCCTCATATTGTATGTATTTCGATTTTGTTTATTTTATCCAGATATAAGAACAAAGTAAGAGATCCCGGAATAAGACGTTCAAACTAAACATTGACCTTCAAACGTTGGTTAGCCACAAATTCACGTAGGCATCCAGGAACAGTTATAACTTCACAGCTTGTCACCGCAGTCTTTCAGGGCGTGACTAATCATTAATGGTGAAATGGAGTCTCGTGTCATGACCTTGATTGTTTAGTGATAGAGATATCGTTGGAATTGTTTGCCTTTGTTTCTGTCGCTTCGTTTTATTGCATACGGCTAAGCATAAATGCTGATAGAATGACTTTTGTTTAAGCAAGATATAAGACCTGTTGACTTCCAAGCAGGATATCTTAATTTAAATAATTGTATTTAACTAACATGACTTTGTATTTTTTAAATGTCAAAAAAGAGTAACTACTGAGTTTCTTGCCGGTTCTTCTCGGTAGAATCTACTTTCCGAACCGATGGTACCTTCACTTAATTGTAAAATCACGATTCAAAAGTGCTTGTGAAAGCCTACTTGAATAAAGTTTATTTTGATTTTAATTTTTTTTGATTCGGTGACCATTTTGCTCTTTATGCAAAGTGTTTTTCATCTAATAAAAAAACAGAAAAAAGCTTATTTATTAGTTCAATGCTGATTCTAAAATTATTCTGAAATTTAGCATATCAATAAACTTTTTTATGGATATATTTTTATCGATACGCTCCAAAAGGCAGAAAGAAATTTAATTCTCTTGAAGAGAGTAAGCGATTTGTACTGTACATATTTCATTTGTACAATATAAGATCGTAAATAAATTAAACATATAAAATATCAGAATAACTTCACAACTGTCTGCGTGGAATTGAGAGAAAATATATGATCTATGATTTTAATATGACATAGAATAAATAGCTTTTGTGGTATATAATTACGAATTAAAAATTACAATTTGGTTGAGAATTACAGTGTGAATGATAAAAAAAATCGATGACTATTCGAACTCTATTCTCTACAATACGAAATATATTCGATTATAATAATTATTCGAATAATCAAAATGTAAGTTACATTGATACACAACACTGGAAGATACAGAAAGCGTAGGGCGGATATCATCACAATGGTATATAATGTCATCTCGACCACATCCTTGTGTTCCCAGTAACACAAGACGCGTGCGCAGGTAACGTGAGCACCTGTCTAGCTTGCAGTGGGTCAACGACTTTAATCTCATTCACTATTATCATTTACTATGAAACAAAGCCATCTCAAATGAATAGAGCACTTGGATCTTAACTAAAAGCCGGTTGGAAAACTACAAATGTATTTGTCGTACTGTTTAACATATTATAAGGGAAATACGTATCAAAATACTTTTCTTTATGGTATAGGTTGGCGGACGAGCATATAGGCCACCTGATGGTAAGTGGTCACCATCACCAATAGACAATGACGCTGTAAGAAATATTAACTATTCCTTACATCGTCACTGTGCCACCAATCTTGGGAACTAAGATGTTATGTAATGTTGTCTTAAATTTTCGCGATGATTACACATTTAAATAAAACTATTTATAACGGATGAATCGCGTATATTAATTATTTTTAAACATCCCGACGTTTCGAGCACTTTACAGTGTTCGTGGTCACGGGCAGACTTAGTCTGCCTATATACGCGATTCATCCGTTATAAATAGTTTTATTTAAATAAGATGTTATGTCCCTTGTGCATGTAGTTACACTGGCTTACTCACCCTTCAAACCGGAACACATAATTACTGATTACTTGGCGGTAGAATAACTGATGAGTGGATGGTACCTACCCAGACGGGCTTGCACAAAACCTTACCATCAAGTAATACTTTAAATTCTGATACATATATGTAAAATAGTTGTTTGAATAATTTCTCAATCGAATGGACTTGATTCAAAGCATCACTTGAGTTTATTTTAACCGATTCCCTCACGTTCGAGCGGCTCTTTTTGATGTGCTGTATCCGTATTTATAATTCATCTCACGCTTCGTTAAGAAAAATGTCTGTCAGTATATACCGCACAAGAGCATTGTAAATTAAGTTGCAACACTTTTCTTTAAGACTAGCGTCCATCAGCAATGTGTATGAAACACATAATTGTATGCTTCCTATTTAAAAATTTAAATGATTGAATTAGAAATATTTATTTAAAATATAAGTTTATTTTCCAACCAGCATTGCACGAGGTGTTTCCCATATATTTTTTACGTATACAACCTTCTTGGTTGCACGTTTTTTATTATTGAGTTCGATAAAGATGATACAAAAAACAAACACGTTACGATCGAAGGCCACTATTTCTCATCACAACGTGGCTCGAACCGACCGCAGCGTCTTGCGGTCACTTCGACTATCACGCCGTATCCGCTATGCGTTTTGTTCGATTTATCAATCACATGGGAATAAGTTCCGACTTCCATTCATTCAGATTTTTTCATATTATTTGTAATGAGCTGTGTACTTCGCTTCATAGGAAGTTGCTGAGTTCGTTTGGACTTTGGACTTGTATAAAGTAAAATAGCATTGTCTTGTAACTTATTTTGCTTTTGTCAATATTGTCTAATAGATAATATTTTTTTGTGATTGGTGTTTAGGTTAAGAAGGGAGTAAGCGCCACAGTGTATATACTATGTGCTTATTTAAAATTTTCGATAAATATTTTTGGTCATGTCATCGTAAGAGAACACAGGAACTTAACCTTTTGATAATTTATGGACTATGCCCATTTTTATTTCTTTGCAATATTTACTTTTAAATGATCGAATGAATGATCTCGTTCAATGTGTTTCAAATGAAATGCGTTTAATGAATGAAAGTCAATCAGTGTTCAGACATCGCAGGGTTTACGCGTCACCGATGTTTTACACAAATAACGTGTTGCACTGATCCGTTCGAAGCTACACGCAAGCAATTTGTTTTGTCATTCCAACTTTTTCAACTTTGTAAATAAATTGTTTTAGATGTTCTAAATCTATCCGTGCCTAAAATGGGATGTTGTTGATTCAATGGATTTTTGTGAATGATGTTTGGTTTGTTTTAAAATGACATAAAAAAAAATGTCTCAACCAAAATTTTTTTTTCTATAAAATCATGAACAATTTTCTATTTTTCTGTTTGTGTGTCGATTGTATGATCCTATATAAGTCAGTTATCATTAAACAAAGAAAAACCTTTTGCATTTACTACTTATATTTTAAATTTCCAATACAGAATATCGTTGCCTTCAGTATCTGTATCAAATAGAAACCACGCATCACCAAAAAATGTTGCTTACTCACTTTCACAAATCTCCAGCTCCACCTAGAGAATGTCTCAGGACTAAATTATTTTGAAACATTAATATAATTTGCATGACATATTGTTTTAAAAGCTTGTACCAAAGATCATCTAAGAGATTGCTCCGAGCAATAAAAGACTCAAAATATGATCTTCCACGCTTTCTGGTTTCATTATTTTATATCACACTTAATAAAATTGCGCTTAAGTATCTGTTAGGTGTTGTCTACGCACCTTGTTAACGTAAAGACGTATTTTCAGCGACGAACGACTCCACAGGATCAACGGCAGCCGGTGAACCACCCTCAGCTGCTGGAAGTCCAGACGCCGCAGCGCTGGTAGTTCTGCAACCTCCGGCACCACCCTACCCGCCGTATGCTCATTATGATGGTAAGTGACAAAGCTAAGCATGTATTTGTTAGGGTTACTGCGGTGTATAATCTTAACAATTACTATCTTTATGTTAAATCAAGTATCTTGTGTAAAATCAAAACTTGTCAAAAATTTTTAATACTGTTTTGCGGAAAAACAACTTATACCATTTTTGTTATAAAAGGGCACACATTGAAATAGCTCAATTTCAATTAATATCAATAAATTCTACTACCATCATGCTAAGATTCAAAATAGAAGAAATAATTAAACAGACCTAACTTACTTATATGTAAAACAAAACTATAACTATTTAATGAAACAAACTCATTTATTTATTAAAAATATATTTATCACTTTCAATTTACCATCTAAAATACTTTCTACATATCTTATATTAAAAAAACACTTAAAACATCAAAGGCCAATGATACCGCAACACGCAAAATTAATTATTAACTAACCACGCCCATCACAATTCACAACCGACACAGAATCCATCGAAGGAGCTTGCATCAAAATCATGTTCCGCTTCGTTACTAGCTTCAGACAAAGGCCGTATGATATTCCTGTATCCCCCCTTAAAATTATTTGCATAGAGCCCCGAATGAGCTATTAAACACCCCTCCCACCAAAACAGATTGCGGTAGATTAAAGACCAAAAGCGTGAGGACCCGAAACCTCTGGCCCGCAATATTAACACTTGAAATTATAAGCAATAAGTGCGAAAATTCCGTAAGGCGATATGTATTTTATGGAGGGTGGCTAAATTAGATTTTCAGCGGAGAGCACTTCTCGACTTTAAGTTCGGTACTCGGATTCTTTTCATTCTTTGTGTTTTATATTTTCTTGGTTTTTGAATTGTGATAAATTAGAGTGTTTTATTTGATTCACGTTAATGTTTTACTTTTTTTTCTTATCATATAAAATTCGAAAATCGAAGACGAAATCGGACTAACAATTACATTTTCATACGCAGATTACCTCACGATGTTTTCCTTTCCATGCTATAGATCTACTTATTGTTTTTCAAATTTAGACCTAGAGTTAGGTCAAATGTAATCAGTGATGTGAAAGCCACTGGCCAATGAGAAATGAGATCTTCTATTTAAGGGTATAAGACCTCCTTGGTATATGTAACACAGTGTAATTAAAACATATAAAATGTTATTATTATTGTATCTTTAAAATCTTGTTAAACATTTGAGGAATCTGTTTTGGGTCTCAGTATCGTAATTTCCTATACATACATGCGAATTTGAATCTTACGACATGTCGTATATAGGGATGCTTTTAAATTGTACCTTGAAAGCAATGCAAACTTTAAACAAAAGATCGCTTCTTGAATAGCAACATAATTTTATGAGCTTAATTAGTTAACTTCACTTCTGCTCAGTGACGAAGGAAAACATCGGTAGTGGAAGAGAATCTGCTACATGTATCCCATCAAAGTAATTTCCTAAACTATTCCTCAAATGGGAAAACAGCATCAGCAGAGACTGATTTTACTTGGTGGTAGGGCTTTGTGTAAGCCCGTCTGTGTAGGTACCACCCACTCATCAGTTATTCTACCGCCAAATAACAGTACTCAGTATTATTGTGTCCCGGTTTGAAAGGTGAGTGTGCAAGTGTAACTACAGGCACAAGGGACATAACATCTTAGTTCCCAAGGTTGGTGGCACATTGACGATGTAAGGAATAGTTAATATTTCTTACAGTGTGACCACTTCCCATCAAGTGGGCCATATGCTCGTCCGCCAAAGTATACCATAAAAAAGAGACAAATTAATACTATACTCTACTTTTTCCTCTTGTTTTGAATTATGTATATTATGTCTTTGGATGTGTGTGTAAAGATATATTTTTGTTTCAGGTACAGCAACCCTCGCCAGTGACTATGCGTACGCGACGTCCTACTCTCAATACTCTCCGTACGGAGGCCCCTATTCTCATTCCGCTGCCACCGGCTTGCTGTCCAAGTGGTAAGCAATACCTTAAAATCATGCTCAATATAGATTTGCCAATATATTTAGATACTAGCGACCCGGCTTCTCACGTGTGCAATCTTAATACTTAATATAGATGAGAATGTCTAAATTATCAGTGTTTCTTTACTATATTGTCCAAGTATTATATACAAATAGCATCCTCTTGAATAACTCCATCTATTAAAAAAAACCGCATCAAAATTTGTTGAGTAATTTTAAAGATCTAAGCATATACGGGATAGCGATAAGCGACTTTGTTTTATGCTATGTAGTGATAACTGAACTACATACTACAACTACATTATCATCAACCTTATAATCGCTAAAGATACTAGATAAAACTTGTTAAGGAAAATTTGTCGCCGAATTAATACTCATAACTACTGGGAACTCAAACGATCGCCAATAGGCCGTTTTTTTTATATTAAAAAAATTTAATCGATTAAAATTTGACAGCAAAATCGATGAATTTATTCGACCGACTCAAGTGATTTTTTTTTTTCGAATTGATAGTTTTTACTTTATAAGAAATTCGTAATTAACGGAGCGAAATGTCACAAGAAAACCGGTAAAAAGTTCAATTATGGCGTGGACAAAGCTAAGATTGCTTATATATCTAAATAGAGTATCGTATCACAAAATAACTAAAACAAACGCGCCATCTTTATTATCTTGATGCGCGTGACAGCTACGCTTGATATTCGCTAAACGTCATACTACTTTACTATAAGTGTGTGTGTAAATACTACTTTACTAGTGTGCGTTGGACTTACGCAAACTTACGCTTGATAAATATGTAAAGTACGAAAAGTCGATGAAGTTCTAAATTTATAGGTAATACATTAAGTCTGTTAAATTTTGAACCATATTTAACTTAAGTCTGTTTGTCTATCCCTTCAGAAAAGTTTGTATAGATTCTGTACGTCAATCATAAATATATTTAGCGTCTGATGTTTCTTATTTAAATTTACAGTTGTCATATTTAATAATAATGACCAAATTTTTAAAAGTATCGTTAACGAATTGATAAAGACTGCTTCATAAATATCTCGCACCTTCACATAAATCCTCATTTAAATCTAAACTAATTCAATTATCTAATTCACGTGCACCTGAATCCGGGTCTGAGTCCCAACGGCCAGATTCTCGACCGCACACATTACGTTTCTGAAATTTTACCAGCTTTAAATCGCTTTCACGATTAACAACCGCCACGATACAAATGACGGTGTGGAAGATATAAATCTGTACGTTTTATCACTGGCTACCATTATACAGGCTGCGACTATGCATATCATCTTCAAAGCATTTTAATCTCTATGCCACATAGCAATAGAGATGATATTTATAGATAGCTTTGAACGATTTTGACGTAGGAGCCTAGTGTACCTCAGGGTGATGTGTTAGCGCCTGTGGTTTTCCTCTTCGATCGCATTCGAAATTTACCTGTTAATTGGTATTTTTTACCTGAAACCAGATGTGATATATATTTCATGAATGACTTTAAGGGATGGGATACGATAGCATTTAACGTTGATTGGATTTACAGCTGCTGTCTTAAATTTTTGACATAATATAGTCTTAGCCCTGTCAGATAATTTGTGTTTATAATTCATCTCGTGCTCGGCGGTGAATGAAAACATCGTGAAGAAACCTGCATGTATCTAATTTCATAGAAAATCTGGCACATGTGAATTCCATCAACATGCATTAGAATCGCATGGTGGAATATGTTCCAAACCTTCCGCTAAAAGGGAGAGGAGGCCTTATCCAGCAGTGAGAAATTTACAGGCTTTTGTTATTGTTGATATATTTTGAAATTTTTATTTAAAAGATTATTTATATATTTTTTTTTTTTATTTATTTATTGGGAAACAAACAGCACATACACATCATAATAGTTTTCACATATAAAAAATATTTACATAAGCCAACAAAGTTTCCACTTTTGCACAGTGTCATGGAGTGAACATAGAAAAAAAAAAAAAAAAAACTTATAATTATCAGAATTTAACATTTACAATTCAAAGCTAATTTAAGAATAGGAAAGAAAAACAAACATCTTAAATGTAAAAAAAATATTAACTATATGAGCTTTTTCAAAGAACGAGAAAACTTTAAAATACCGTCATTAAAAATATCAACACTGTTAAACAAAGTGTTGTAGTTAGTACAAGCTCTTACGAGAAAACGATTTTTTGCATAATTTCTTTTACATAATGGGACAGAGAAGATATGTTTACATCGTATAGAAGAATTAGAGCACTTAAAAAATATGTTATTTAATAAATATGTTGAGTCTATAAGATTATTAATGATTTTATATAGGAAAATTTGATCCCTATATACCCTGCGGTTCTCAAGTGACAGAATGTTTAGACTTTTGACAGAGTTTTCCCCAAATTTGTATGTCATTCTTTTAAGAAACTTGTTTTGGACGCTTTCTATTGCCAAAATATACTTAGAATATTGCGGATTCCAAACAGTGGAAGCGTATTCCAAATGAGACCTAACATAAGAGTTGTATAAGATATTGTAAGTGTGTATGTTCTTGAAATCGCTTCCTTGACGAAATATGAACCCCAGCATACTGTAAGCTTTGGCTGTTATTTTATTTATATGTTGATCAAATAGTAAATCAGCGTCAAGAAGAACTCCCAGGTCCCTCACCTCGGTCACTCTGTTCACTACTTTATCATAAATCATGTAGTCAAATAATATTGGATTAATTTTTCTACTAAATGTTATTACATAGCACTTTTCAATGTTAACATGTAAACCATTGGATAAACAATATTGTTTTAAAGTAATTAAATCATTTTGTAATTTAACGCAATCATCAGTTTGTTTAATAATTTTAAATATTTTTGTATCATCAGCATATAGTAATATATTAGAGTTTTGAAAAGTTTTCAATAAGTCATTAATAAAAATATTAAACAGCAAAGGACCGAGATGTGAGCCCTGGGGAACCCCAGATGTAATGGGAATAAAACTAGATATATGTCCTTTGATCGCAACTGCTTGTGTTCTGTCACGGAGGTAAGATATCAACCATCTTAATAAATCACCGTGTATACCAATATACTCAAGTTTTTTAATTAACAACGCATGTGGAATTTTATCGAAAGCTTTTGAATAATCAGTATAGACGACATCAACTTGATATCCCCTCTCCATGGCAGAAAGAACTATATCCAGAAATTCTGTAAGATTAGATTCAACAGAACGCTTACTAATAAATCCGTGTTGTTGAGTTATTAATAACGGTCTTACTAAAGGAAAAATAGTGTCATAAATAATTTTCTCAAATAATTTAGGAATGACGGACAACTTTGATATACCACGATAATTTTTTATATTATGTCTATCACCGCTTTTAAAAATGGGAACAATTAAGGACTTTTTCCAAACTGGTGGTAATGAACCCGAACACAAAGACTTAGTGAACAGTAAATATAGAGGTAATGCTAAAGATTTGCAACAGCTTTTTAAAAATGTGGGATGGAGTCCATCTGGACCACTGCCTTTAGAAGCGTCTAGATTTGAGAGATATTTTTCTACAGTATCACATGACACGCTTATTTTGTTGATTAATGTTTGATTGTGTTGAATTAAACAATGTTCATCGGGTTTTGGGTCAGTATTGGATTCGAATACTGATTTAAAGAAACAGTTGAATAAATTAGCTATAGTATTCCCATCAGATCCAGTACCATCATCCAGAAACATGGTATCCGGTAGATTATTACTACTTTGCTTAGATTTAATATATGACCAAAATTTTTTAGAATTATAATGAATACTGTCCTCTGCTTTTGAAATAAAAGTGTCATAACATTCTACTTCTAACTGTTTAGTTTTGTGTCTTAAATCAGTAAATAGGTCATAGTCACTTGTTCGGCCGTAAATTTTCCAACGTTTATGTACTCGCAATTTCTTGTTAATGAGTTTTATTAATGATCTGGAAAACCATACTGGATGTCTAGATGATTCATGTACTGTTCTGGCTGGTATATATCTATCCAATACATTATTGATAATTAAGTAGAATTTGTCAACCGCTTCAGTCACATCAAGGTCTGAAAGTTGTTCAAACCATTCAATATTATTTAATTCATTGTTAATTGCTTCATAATTCGCAATATGGAAACGGCGTACAATGCGTGACGCAGAGCGTAAATTAGGTTCATTTGCATTGACATTTGTTGATATGAAAAAAGATGGATGATGCATGTCTTCAGGTAATGACAGCGGCTCAGTTCTTTCAACAACACAGTTACAATTAGAAAGTACAAGATCTAGTAATCTATTATTAATATTAAAGATATTATTAAATTGACACCAGCCACTAAAACTCATAAATGCAAATAATTGCATAATCATATTGTTACCTGAAGGATTCTGAATAACAAGACTATTTTCAGTATTAATTGACCATACAATGTCTCTGATGTTAAAATCTCCTAACACCATAAATTTATCATTAGGATTAGTAATGGTTAAGTCCGATAAAAAGTCAAAAAAAGAACCTTCAGAATCACACTGATTGACATTCTGAGGGAAATAACAACAGAACAGTCGTAATTTAAATTTTAAATTATCTCTCCCGATTGTAATATTAACAAATGATATATCTGCGTCTGGAAGAGACAATGGTATTCCTGAGTGCTGCACATCAACACATATGCCATGGCGTACCGCTATTAGAGTACCTCCACCCATGCTCATCCCAAGGCGTGTATAGTCACGATCATTACGATACACATTATAGCGGGGATCAAAAAGTTCTTCATCGAAAATACCAGGAAGTAACCACGTCTCACTTAAACAAATTATGTCATAATTAGTGTTTAACAAATTAGTATAAAATTGTTTAGTTTTGGTGCGCAAACCTCTAACATTTTGATAGAAGATACGTAAGTCCATATTAATATATACTACTTTTTGGGTAATAATGTTTATGAATAATAATGTTAACTGATTTTAAAATAAATTTTAAAATATTAAAATTTAGATCTAAGTAATCATATGACAATTTAAAATTATAGCACATTTTTAAATATACAATATTCCATGCCAGCTCAAAGTTTATAAAAAATACAGTGACAATTTTAACGACGGTAAATACAAATATAATAACAATTAAAAACTTAATAAAATATATTTTCGTGGGAATAACCATCTTGATAACACTTATGAGATCTTGTTTAAACATTCCTTAGAAGTAATGTGAATAACAGGCGAGTTATCGGTCTTACGAACCATTACCGTACAGTTTCGGACCCAACAGTATAAGTAGCCTTTATCCTTTCCTCTACGTCTAGCTTCACTGAGAAGGAGCTTGTTGTATGCAGACAGGTGATCGTTAATATATATCGGATTATTTTTGCCAGGGAAACCAATGTCGCTTGCTTTCAGGTTTTTTAATTTACGTAGCGATGAAAGAAAGTCATCTTTTTTGTATCGGGCTTGCATTTTCAAAATAATTGGACGGGAATGATTATCAGACGTATCATTTTTCACCGCAACTCTTGTTACAAAATCGACATCTGTATTGAAGTTTAAAGGATACCCACTTTTTTCGGCTAATGTTTTTATGATAGTTATTAAATTCTCGCCTTTCTTTTGTGGAACGCCATTTATTTGTATGTTAGAACGGCGCACCCATTGTTCATTTCTGTTGTTATTGTCCGATAGCTCTTTAAATTTTATCTTCATTTCCTCGAGCTCCGTTCCAAGTTTGTCTATTCTGGATACTTCAATATCTAGGTTATTCATGTGTTCTACCACCGAGTTAATAGACGACTCGACAGATTTAATTTTTGTAGACCAAAAGCTAACAGTCTCCGAAAGCTTTTTCAGTTCCTCGGTGATAAAAGTTTTAAAAGATTCCATAGTGGAATGTAAACTGTTAAAGCGGTCATCAAAATGATCAATTAATGATTTTGTGTCCAATTGGGATTGAGATATTATATTAATCTTTTCAGAGGTGTTAGGAAGTTTAGGGCTTATATTTTGACAAGGCTTCTTGGAAATCTTACAAACTGGACATTTCCATTTTGCTTTATTCATAGGAAGTATCTTTTTAAAATCTGTTTCACTCATACCAACACATAAATAGTGATAGATACTGTGACAAGCTGTGCATTTGATTATGATTGATTATGATATTTAATATTAAAAATTTCGATTTAATTTAAGAATAACAAAAATGCAAGTGCACAGTGCTCATCTGTTTTGTCAAATTACTTAATATACGTTAATAACTAAAGTAACGCTAATTGAACAAAAATCCAATCACCAATGCAAGTTGTATCAACGATAGTCAATTCTCTCGCGTACTCGCCTCATCCCTCTTTTCCAGGACGCAGACAAAGGGCTCGTGCCCTAGGGACCCGATGTAACTTATAGGGCATTAAATTTAAGTGATTCCTCTGCTTTTAAAGTTTTCCAAAGTTGGGGGCTTTGCACGGATTCAATACGGATAAAAGGGAGATATCAAGTATTCGCACCAATTTGTACTATCATGACGTATAAATATTTCATCCCTGTTATTTATTTACCTACTATGTTTTGATTTTTAAATTTCGAACGCTATCAAAATCAGAATAGTCTATTTACATGTATACTCATAGACACATGCAAACGTTCGTACTTGAAATCATTACATAGTATAAAACAAAGTCGCTTACCGCTGTGTCCCTATATATGCTTAGATCTTGAAAATTAGGCAACGGATTTTGATGCTTTTTTTATAGAGCGATTCTAGAGAAAGGTTTTTGTATATAACACAGGCACAATATAATAAAGAAATGGTGATATTTTAGATGTTTTTAATGCAATTTCGTAAAAAAAAAACAAATACTGTAGAATATTTAGTATTAGTAGTAGGTCGCAAGTTATCTATAAGACATTAAATCAATATATCATTTAAATCATAATTATAACTGCACATACTTATAATTAAATCAATTGCTAAAACAAATATTATAGAATTAAATGTAAACCTCATTTATTTCCAGATATCAACGGGCGCCGTGCGAGCAATAGCTGTCGGCAAGCCACAACGAAAATAAGTGATTAAGGACACTACGTAAAATTGAATTGTGAGAATTTTAGTTTAAACATTATCCATTCCTTTAGAAAATCTCATTATATGTAGATAAATAAATTAATATGTACAATTCGATAATTTTTATTCTCGTTAAAATTGTTAATTTTCGAGGTCAGTATCGCTTTCCTTTAGCTTTCTCAAGACTATAATTAAATCGAGCGATTCATTTATACTCATTATTTTTTAATAAATGAACGAGAGAGCCAAAGTATCGATAATTCTTCATTAAATGTAAGATGTAAATAATATTGTAACAATTATAATGTACTTCATTTAATGTCAGAATTAGAATTAGATCTATTATTTCCCTTACCTCAAAATGGTTACATTTAGTGAATATTTTGTGTAAGAATTATAATGTTTCATTTAATTAACTGTTTCGAAACTGTCTTAAGCACAATGGCGTTTTATTAGAGCCTCTCTATTACTGTTACTGTTCGTTTAAGTTAATTTATTTTTTTTATATTGTTATAATTTAGTACATAATTATGTATCTATATGCGTTCAGTGAAGCTTAAGTAAATTAATATATGCAAAGTACTTAATGTTATAAAGGTTTTGAAATTACGATGAGATTATTTCTGTTTTTTTTTTTTCTTTTTTTACTTTTTATAATTAGTTTCTAGTATATGTGTATCGTCTGTGGTAAATCATAGAATTGTAAAATCGTATGAATTATATGTTCAAATGTAGAAATTTGTTTTAGTTGTAATTATAACGTTCGAAATCTTATCGTTTCCGTCCATTTTTTTATTTGTTTTATTATACGTTTGTAAATAACGCCTTGTATGGTTTTGCTGTTTTCATATTTTATGGTATGATTTCTCTCTCAATAACATACAGTTTAGAGGTATGCCAAAGACTTGTAGTGACGTCTTTACATGCAATCTTTGCTTCTAATGTAGATTATTTTACTAAAGCAATAATATTATCGCCAAAGATATCGTGGACTTTTCTTGGTCACACTTCATTTATATCGAGACCAACTTTACATACATATTGGTATACAAAACCATCATTCAAATGTGCAATATGTGTTTAAATGAACAAATCAATTTTTATCATTTACATTTATTTTCAACTATAATTATGACCTTGAAAAGTCCACTTTAAATGAATTTTCATTTATAAAATTACGTTTCCTATTTATTTAATATTGTATTCCCTTTGCTTTTTATCCTCAAAAGCATATCGATTTAAGTGATACGTTCCACGTCATAATAATAAGAAATATATGTAATAGTTTCATTTTATTTGTACTAAGTATATTTGTAAGGCAAACGCACCAGTACGAAATAAAGGCAAATGAGTTTTTTAAAAAATATATTTAGTTTTTTTTTATTGCATGTGTATAACAACTAACTACCTATTCGTACCGGCAATAATGTGTAAATTATATATTTATATTGATCTAGTTAGTTGTCGCCCGCGACTTCAACTAGTTTGTTTATAGTTCAACTAGGTTGTTTGTCATGTGTTACGCAATAAAAGTAGCTTCCTTGGAGTTCAAATTTGCTTCATACTAAATTTCATCAAAATCGGTTCATTGGTTTGCCAGTGAAAGAGCGACAGACAGACAGACAGAGTTACATTCACATTTATAATACTAGTATACATTGAATCTACTTCCTCGCTGTACTGCATCACATGGAATCTGATCTCTTTCATGTAGGTTTCCTCACGAGCTGTACCACTTACCACTACGAACAAAATAAAGTAAAATGTTGAGATCTCAGTGGGTCTTGGTTGGTTTAGAATAAGTATCCCATGGTTACGATGTATATTGAAATCACAAGATAGTCAGATAATTTGAATTAGATCGTTCTATTTTATGCGAAGAAAGCTTCGGTAACGAAAAATACTAAGATGTATGTCATTTTATTAATAATTATGTAACAATTTCCAAACCCAAATTTACTTTAATAATAAAAATACTGAGTTGTTCATTCGAGAAGATAAATAATATATAACCTCTTTCAATGACTCGGTAGCGTATTTAAATTCTTATGTCAAAATATATAAAAAATTAAAACAAAGACATTACAAACGAGAAATAAAATCAATAGTCCAGACATACTTACAATAAATAAATAATTCTAAATACCAAAATGAAATAAAGTTACAAAACACTTTCAAAATGTCAATAATCCAACTTTACAACAGGGAATACTAATATTCGATACTATGAATTCTAAAGATTGGTTACTCAATAACTGCAACCTATCAATAGCCTCAAGTATATTTTTAAGTGATAAAGAAACTCAGACAAGTAAAATATATGTAATCGACACCGTATCGTCGAAAAACATATTTTCAAGACCACTCCCTGAGAATATCGAGGCGAAGGCTAAGGATGACAACGTCAAAGTATTCGAGTTTTCCGAAGTAATAAAAGATCCAAACGATCCCAGTTCAGTAAGTTTCGTTACAGAAACGTTCACTGAAGAAGCCTTAATTGAATCCGGCTCTCCTTGTGATACACCGACTAAAAGCAAATACAAGTATTGTAAAGAAGTCATACAACCTTATTCAAAAACTCCCAAACTGCCAAAGGATTGTCCAATTTATCCCTCATGCAAGCCTGACTGGTGTCAAGGGGTGAACCAAAGAGATCAAGAGGAACCAGAAATTATCTACACAATGGACTCTGATGAATCTAAGAAAACTTTTGATAATCCCAGTATCTCGAACAATTCATCAGACGAAAAGTGTGAAATTAAAGAAGAAAGACGGCGTTGCTGTGTTAAAAAGAACCCATGCAAACCAAAACCACCAGCCATTTGTAAGACGGTCGACGAATGTAATTTGAAAAAATGTATTTCAGCTTGCGTTAGGGAAAGCTTAAAACTGGCTAAGAAAAGTAGCGCGGCTTGTTTAGATAAACTTGAACAAGTAATTGGTGTTAAACAACCTAAGGATTGCAATGATAAGCCAACGTACTATGTCATGGACAAATGTAAAAGCCAAAGTTCAAGTAACTCTTCCACGACAGGTGTCGACGTGAAAAATAGCATTCAAAAAATCATAGAATCCCAGAGTCAAACCGTTGCGACGATTACATGCGCAATCAAAGGTTTTGTGGGATCCGTATATAACAAAACAAAGGAAGCAGTAAATATGATTAAAACAGAAAGCTGTAGGCATTTAGGTATATCCAATGAGTCCGGATCAACTTCTCAAGAAACCCCACCAAACGAACGCAAAACAAGAGACTGCTCCGGAACGGTTTCGGATGTAAGTGCGCAGCCGTTAAACGAAGAAATTGAAAACCAAAACATAACAGCCGAAGAGATTAGTGAGAGTTATAGTTTTGAAAAATTATTAGAACCAGCTAAAGAGGCGGTCGGTCAAGTCATTTCAGTTGTCGCTTCTACGGTATCAGTTTTAAAGAACAGTAGTTTCGATGACTTAATCGATTCTAAGGTAAATAAGAGCTCGACTCATGATAAACCCAATAATGGCAAGACTACTCCTGTTAAAATTGCCCAAGATCGCGAACCGGAGGCGCACTCGAGTGTGTTCACAATGCTCAAAGCGAAAATACTCTCCATATTCGATATCCATCAAGACACGTGTCAAGACGATGGCCATAGCAGCGAGGAAGATGAAGAGAGCGCAGAAAAATTATTTGATAAATACTGTGAACAATGATCGATCATAATTAATATTCCCTGTCCAATTTAAGCTTACAACTCGCAATTTACTCATAAATTAAACAAACACTAAGCAATTACAGAACTAAAAGTTGTTTTATTTATGAAATTAAAAAGAACCTCAATCAATAACAACAACAACAGCCTGTAATGTTCCCACTGCTGGGCTAAGGCCTCTTCTCCCTTTGAGGAGAAGGTTTGGAACATATTCCACCACGCTGCTCCAATACGGGTTCGTGGAATACACAGATAACAGAATTTCTATGAAATTTGACACATGCAGGTTTCCTCACGATATTTTCCTACACTATCGAGGACGAGATGAATTATAAACACAAATTAAGCACAAGAATGGGGCCCCTTCCTATTACATACAATAATTTTGATAAATTATATAAACCATATAAAATATAATAATACACATAATGCAATAGTTCCGCTTGCTTACTCACCATTCAAACCGGACCACAACTATACTAAGTACAGATATTGAGCGGTATGTAACGAGTAACTAATAATGATATGAGTTTAAAATAATTATATATACATATATGTACTTTGTTCAAAGCAGACTTAGAAACACTTTTCAATCGTCAATTTACAGTATACTATAAAACTTATTTACGGCCGATTCGGAATATAGAGTTTATACAGGAGAATCGGCAAAAAGGCAGTATTTATTCTTATTCAATATTTAAATGAATATATACAATAAAAAAAAAATTAAAAAGCCTTTTATTCCATGCATAAATTTACATGTTACGTTATACAGTATTTTTTAAAAGTTATATAAAAATAAGGTTTTGAACATTTAAGTACAAACAAATATTTATTTTTTTATATATATTCATAGTTGAGGTGTTTCTTCTTGGAAAACTTGTGTTTGTATGGATCCCTCTCAGGTGAAGGCTTCCTCCAAGGCGTTCCATTTATCTCTATTTTTTGCTGCTATTAACCATTTTGTTCCTGCGATCTTTTTTATGTCGTCCTCCCATCTTGTGTAAGGTCTTCCCACTCTCCGTTTGCCTGTTGGGCCCTTCCATGTAGTGACATTTATTGTTCATCATCAACATAGCGGGCTACATGGCCAGCCCATCTCAGTTTCTCTGATTGGGCATGACAGCGCATCTATCGCTTTTGTGTGATGTCTTATCTTTGTGTGTCGAATCTTGCGTATCTTTTTTATATAGAGCATGCTTCGTTCGATGAGTCGAGATGGCCCAGAGGTTAGTTAACCCAGGCAAGCACCTCTGATTCATGTGCTTAATTTGTCTTTATAATTCATCTCGTGCTCAGCGGTGAAGGAAAACATCGTGAGGAAACCTGCATGTGACAAATTTCATAGAAATTCTGCCACATGTGTATTCCACCAACCCGCATTGGAACAGCGTGGTGGAATATGTTCCAAACCTTCTCCTCAAAGAGAGAGGAGGCCTTTAACCCAGCAGTGGAAATTTACAGGCTGTTGTTGTTGTTGTTGTTGCTTCGTTCCATTCTCTTCTGGCATGAACTAAATTTATTTTTAATTATTTTCGTGATTTTCCACGTTTGGCAGCCATATGTTAAAGAAGGTAGTATGCATGAGTCTAAGATTTTCTTTTTAACTTTAATTGACATGTTACTTTTGAAAACATATTTTAAACTCCAATATTTATTCCAGGCGTTTTTGACTCTACGCTCTATTTCCATTTCATTACCATAATTTATGGAGCATATTTGTTTACCAATTAACCTTAATCTTTAAATGCATAATGTTTGTTAAATAAAAATGTATTTAATATATCCCACCAAAGCTTTTTTATCGTCTCTATAATCTTGTGTTGAATAATATGCCATATTTATTAATGTTATCTATTTTTAATAAACGATTCGAATTTTGAATCGGCAATTATGTGTGGAATTTTATAATTTGTATCTTGACTCAAAAACTCTGTGGAGTCAGATACTTGGTATTGTAGAATAATCATCACCCATTGCAATATCTATTTATTACCGAACCTAGTAAAATGATCAATGTTACTGTGAAATGTGAATATACATGAAATTGTCGTGAATGTAACAGCCATGCTTAAAAAAGACAAGTCAACTGCACAGGGCATATTATAGTGCATAATATGCTCACACTCAAGAATACTACCCCTCCCTTTTTTCGTTCCTATTTCCCTCACTCTTATAATCCTATAGATAAGAGCATGGGAGGAAATCCACCCAAAGTGACTTGGGTGAAATCTTACTAATCTTACTATAATATATAATTCATCGAATGCTCGATTGTATTGAAGCAACGTGATAAGAATATAACTTTAATTTGTTAAATAATCTTTTAACTATTTTAATTTAAGTATATTAGAACACAAATTAAGAGACTGGTTAATAGAAAGAACTGAGATTACATCCTCTTTAGTTTTCTTAAAAAGAAACCGGTGTCAAATACAATGTCATTAAAAAATTGTCGTCAACTGTATTACTTTTTTCACGCCAATCATGTAAATTACTTATTGATTTTAAATAACAGTACAAATGAATTGAATAACAATGTGTGTTCCAAATGTAACTTACGATGAAGACCAAGAAATGCATCGTCCCGCCCTTACCTGAGCCGCCGCCTCCCGACCCTTGTAAATTACAGCGCAGAAGGCAAAAAGAAAAGGCAGGTATAAAAATATGTCCAGAAATTCCCATAATACCTCCACCACCGCCACCAACGTGTCACGCTTTATGTATTGAAAAGATAAAAAATCCACCAATAACGATAACCAACCAGCCTGTAGTCTGCGTTGTTGAGAGAGAACCCACAGGTACCGCTAGGTGTGACGAAATAGAAAATCGTGCAGCTGCTCATCCCGACCTTCCCTGGCCTGGTTGCCCTCCAGCCCAACCTCTACCACCTGACCCCGCTCCTGACCTTTGTGAACAGCAGCAGAAGAAGAAACGCGTAGAAGAGTGCAAGGAGAGAATGAAACGATATAGACTTTGACAATGGATGATTTAATTAAAAATAACGCACCTAAAGATTCAAACATGGATTCCATGATTGAAAAATTTTGTACAGAAATAAAGAAACAACCTGGTAAAGATGTCGGAACTACGAGACGGCTTACTGTCGAATCTCCGTATAACACAAGTATCGATTCTTCGCATAATATGGACCGTGAATTAACTGAATTGGAGAACTTAATAAAACGACTGCAGAACGAAATAAGTCATATGTACAATGATAATGGGGGACCGCTTGAAAATAATACTTCTGAAGAACCATTGTTGGCTAATGATGAAGACCAGAATAAAAGGCAAACTAACAGCCATATTTATCACTTAGCCGTGAAAGATGGCATGAAAACAGATGAAGGTACGAATGACCCGCAGAAAAGCTTTGAATCTTCAAGCAAATCACAGCTTTACGAAACTTTTACCTCTATACGGCGCAACTTTTCTTTACTTTGGGATGAAGGAAAAGTATATGAAGATGAAATTGTTGTCAAAAAAGATGAAAATTAATATTGTACGAAATCCATATTCATGAAAGGATATATTGAAAATAACACGATACAATAAATAAAAGTCTATTTCGTTTTATTATTGATTAAATTCAAAGACAAAATAAAACAGGTTTTATTTTCTTTCAAATTATAATGATAATAACAAATTCGTATAGTCCATACAAAATACAACATTCAAATTTAACTCCGATACTTCAAATTCATAAATATAAGTTTTATAAGCAAGAGGCGATGACTAGATCAAACTTAATATTGATGGTCGCGTTTATATATAAATCTAAGTCAAAAATAAACATTTCATACAAGTTAATATCAATTTTAAATACAGCGAAATATATATTAACAAATGGCAATTGAAAGAACGAGTTAATATTGTAAATCAATCATTAGTGACTAGAAATAATAAAAATTGCTTTTATTCTGGTCACATTCAAATGTGACCCTGAAAACAATCGAACGAAATATTGAAATAAATACGTCTATACATTATTAAACATACATAAAATTATATTCTAAACACTTTTAAATAACACGTAGGAAGCAAATTTGCGAAGCAAAATATAAGCAATATACAGTAATATACAAAATATATTATATTTTTTGGCACGATAAAGTTTTAAAAAATTTAACAAGTATAAAATTTCTATAATGTATTCGAATAACTAAGGCACGTTGCCACACTGTTTCCATTATACATTACATAGTATAATTAAAATTTCTAAGCAATTAATTTTATACTAACATAAGTATCATATTTAACATATCAATGACACATTAATGTTATAAATAGTACTTTACAATTATATATAAACATACTGAATATCAGAATGTATTTATATACTCAAGCATATGCTATCATATCGTATATAAGCGAGAGGCACGAGGTTTCTTTATTTAAAGTTACAGTAACATAAAAAGATAATAAAAAATGCTTTTATTTCTTTAATATAATTGTTGATTTCTAAATGCCGTATATATATTTATAACTCAATACCCTAAACAATAACTATTTAACATAGCTATATAAATAACATAATACAGAATAGAATAGAATAACTTATGACACATGATCAAACTTGAGAATCTAATAGAAAACAGATTCGAAATTCAAAACTACAACAACAAAATTACACTCAAACTATTCAATTAACATTATATAAAATAAACTACATAATATATACGTATATATATTGTAGCCATCAGATTTAACGGTCACCCTGACGTTATAGAAAACTTAACAAATCCACAATCTCTCCGCCTCTAGCCTGTAGCCGAAGCGAAAAACCCTGAGGGTTACAAACCTGTACGGTTGTCAAGCGTACAGGTAAACAGAGAACCGAATATAAATATAAAATTAACCGCTTATTTCTTCCTTGGAGGGGGCTGGATCGCCGGCTGGTGGAAGGGGTGGTACTGTCGTGACAGAATGCTTTCCTGGAAGATAAAAATTCATTGGAAACTTATTTTTGCCTTATGTCATTTGTCCAAGTCTAATTTATGATATGAGAATTTATGGATAGTACCCCCTACAAACAAAAAAACCTTTCACCCCTTTATTGATAAAGACAATAGTTTTAATTAAAAATATATGAATTTAAACGACCTCCGTGGTCGAGTGGTGGGTACACCGGTTTTCATGGGTACGCCACTCTGAGGTCCCGGGTTCGATTCCCGGCCGAGTCTGGGTGTTTGTGGTACCGTCGTTACTTCTGATTTCCATAACACAAGTGCTTCAGCAACTTACATTGGGATCAGAGTAATGTATGTGATGTTGTCTCATATTTATTATTATTATTTATTTATTAAAGAGATCTGAGGATAAACGATAGCATTCCCTAAGAGGACTCACCACATCATCAGGTCTTTGGGATCCGTTCATTTTTCGTTCTTGCAAAATGATTTGATTGGCGGCTCTGTAAATCAAACACGTGTGTAGTATGCTTGAGCCTTATCAACATGACATAACATTATAATTAAAGATTTTTTAAAAACAATTAGCAAAGTCGGAATGCTGACATACATTGTCATCTTTACTTTTAAAGTGGAATGGTTCATCAAGACTATAATTGTAAATGTTTGATAAGTCCAATAGTACATGCGTTACTAAGACAGATGCTGAGTCAATCTACCTTATGGTTTTGAACAAGCCTATATTATGGGTACCGGTCATCAGACATTCAACCGCTAAACAGAAATACTTAGTATTCTTGTATTCCAGTATAAAAGGTCATCGGATGGTTTTTTTTTTATGGAATAGGTTGGTGGGCGAGCATATGGTTGACCTGATGGTAAGTCTTCACCATCACATATAGACAATGACGCTGTAAGAAATATTAACTATTCCTTACATCGTCAATGCGCCACCAACCTTGGGAACTAAGATGCTATGTCTCTTGTGACTGTAGTTACACTGGCTCACTCACCCTTTAAACCGGAACACAACAATACTGCGTAGTGCTGTTTAGCGGCAGAATATCTGATGAGTGGACGGTAACTACCCAGGCGGGCTTGCACAAAGCCCTACCACCCAGTAAATAAGTGAGTTACAAGATCCATTCTAGTTATAAAGTATATGATAAATATAATGATGATTATCATACGTGTCCATCTCTTCCTGAGTGAGGTCGAGCGCCTCCTGCATCTCGCGTGAGGTACTCTGGATGAATTCCTTGTCACAATACTTGCCCAGACCTTGCTCCGTTAGAACCTTAATGGAAGAAATAACAGGACATAAATACACCTGTATAATTGATCTCTTAATCTTTTCTAATCATGGGCTTCATAAATAGAGAAAGATTTTCATGAAACTTAAAACTTATAATATATTACACTTTATTATTAATAATTCAAATCAAATCAAAATATATATACCTACTTTTTCAAGTAGATTCTTACGAGCATTTTTGGTAAACTGGTTGCATGGTAATAAATTTAACAATCACCCTTTTCCAATGAAAATATGTCCGTGTTGAAATTATAAATGAAATTTATATATCCTGTGTAACCTTAAAGTTATTTTATCATTTGTATGAACATATACACTCATAGAATAGGCTATTTGACAATGCGAAAACTAAATTGTGAATTATTGTAATCAATGTATATTACGAGTTGAAAAATGGTTATTTACTACCGAAAGTTGAAAATAATACTTAATTTACTCAAAAATCCATAAATAAAAATGCATTTTTTCAAACGTTTGTCACGTGACGCAAAACGCTCCTGATTGGCCGGGCTTATGATGAAGTCACTTTCTTGTAAACTTTGCTTTTGTACTATATGTACCACAGATTAAAATACAGGAAAGTGACGCCACCTACCCCATTGCGGCGCCATATTGTTCATGTAGCGTTTTTGCGCGCTATTTAAATATGGAATTTTTAATACGATATTTTTCGGCAAATATGTACTAGAAATAAAAAAACACAACTTTTACTGGGTTCCATAACTTCTACTAAATAATATAAAATGGATTTTAAATACCAGTCAAATAGCCTATTATTTGCTTGCCATGCAAGATTTATTAAAGAGCATATGTGTGTAAAATCGATCAGATTGACATTATCATTCTCAGGGCCGACCTCTATAGATGGTTGTCTTCTCCAACCATCTATCTCATTTTATCCACTTACACGGGTAATAAGGTTCTCCGCTGGATTCTCCACACAATAAGGCACGTTGTTCGTATGTCTTGGCGCTCTGTCACGATCTGAACATATGAATAGAATATGTTGAACTATTCCACCACGGTATTCACCGAAGTATGTTAACATCTTATACAAACAAAACTTCGATCATGCAGTGTTTATTATGCAAACACTATTCAACCAATCATAGCTTGAACATCCGTTTTGACTCAAGGAGGATATGGATTCAGGATATATATAAACGCATAACATGATAAAATGCATATTTTTGAAGATGTCTAATTTCTGCCTGGCGATTTTATTATTATAAGATACATCAGTTTTCTAACATTAGAAATATAATAAAAATATAGGCAGTATTTGTATTTAAAGCATTAAAAAGGATTTATATTCTTAAAAATGTAAGTAATGTGTAAATAAATAGATGTAGAAGCAATGAAGTTTAGTAAACAGATATGTTATTAACGCGCAAAAAGTAAAGACTAGAAAACGTCCTAATTGGGACGTTTGCCTTTAGTCGTTTTACGTAGTAATACGTTATAATACATCATAATTACGTAGTAATACGTTTTGCGTAATTAAAACAGCTAGTTATCCCTTTTACTTGTTGTTTTTATCAAGTTATCCTTTTTACTTTTAACGAAATATAAAAATAAACTAAAATAAACGGTCCCCGGCGCGGCACACTTTTTTCTGTTGTTTAGTATGGATATAACAGATCTGTTTATTAGAATATCATTGTGTAGAAGAGATTTTAATAGTTGTGGATCGCTTCCCAATTGCCTGAAGCCAATTCGGGTACAGAATTCAAAGCTTCGCTACCCCAGAAACATCAGGCTATTTTAGTCCCCGTTATATAGAAGGGTAAAGACATAAGTAAGTTCCTGAATATGCCAGTTATCATGCGTTTATCTGTGAAATGTCAAAAGGCTGCCAGGCGATGTTAAGCCGGGTTTCGAAGAGTTAAATAAAATTGAAGACTTAAATGCGAAAAGCAATTTTAAAAAGAATTTCATGCTGTTAATCACACACACACACACACACACATACACAGCAAAAACAGTGACATTTCTAGAAGTAAAGTAGGTAATAAATAAATGATATAAATAAATAAACGAAATAAATATGTCATAACACAGTCACAACACACTAAAACGGACTTACAGCTGTTTCTCATACTCTGCATTAAATCATTTGATGTTTTTCTGTAAACGTTAATAACGTTGACTATCTTTACACTGATGCCAATAAAACAAATTAATGACCACTGGTCACTGGTCAAAGTTATCAAGGTCAATTTCAAATACCTAAAGCAATGACAAACGCATTTATACTGTTTCAATAGTTGAAATAAAACTTTTTTGGAAGTGTGGCAGATACTATATTAGTGAATTGTATTAAAATGGCTAACAGTGACATCTATTGACAATTTGACAAACTAATGTGACCAACTTCAAATATTTAAGCCGCAAGTTTAAGAGTTGTCAATTCATTACACTAGATGGCGTTGTTACCATATTTAAAATTATTTCATGCTAATTTTACAAAATGCGTGTTAGAATATACTTATAAATTTGGTAAAGAATAATAAAATTATCTATCCTTGCTTAGGTCTGTTTATAGTCAATAACTCGTTAAGCAAGATTTATACAAACATTTTAATAATAATAATAATTATAGTCTCCAGATTGTATTACTAATTATATTCGGCTATTCATCTTTCAATCGTGTTTAGACCGCAAAATTCATTGAAATTAACTTGGCATAGAAATAAATTTTGAAGTGGAACGAATGGCATCAACATAAAGACTAACCTTCATTAATTTTAATGTGCCATGACGTGATCGAAATAAGCACGAAACAACGACAACATAAAAGTTATGATCAAATACAATATCAAAATTACAAAATGAAAGGAAAATAATATAAATATTTAAATAATACAATTTTACAATCGTGATCACATATAAAAATATATTGGAATTACAATCATGATCACAAAGAAATCGGAAACAATGACCACAATGAAAGTAATAAATTAAATTATTATTATTAACGCACTCTCCGAAGATATTTTGACAGAAATTGAAAAGTTGCTGTTTCTTTTAAAATTAAGTGGTTGAACAAGATAGTAAGTATATTAAACCCAAATGTATATTTCTTTATAAGAGTAAAGTGTGTATCAGTTTATTTTTAATGTAATAAAAAAGTTTCAGATTGGTTATATATAAATTTAAATATAAAAAAAACCTATAATGTTGGAAAATTTGAGCTGAAACTTTTAACGGGCTCAAATTTTATTTATAATACTTTCTAGCTCGTACTTAGTTATATTTCAAGACTTTTTTTAATATAAATACTCCAAATAAAAAGTAACATAACTTTATACGACCACAGGAAAAGTAAAAGTGATCACTAATAATACTCACTCGATAGCTTTGAATATCTTCTCAGAGTCCTTTCCGTGGAGCAGAGGCTGCATCGCTATCTCTTCTTCTCCCTCACTTTGGTTACCGTCCTCGTATTTACTTTAAACAATAGTAATAACAATAATATAATGGTATACATTTTCAATAAAAGGTATGCATAAAAATCATTTACTTGGTGGTAAGGCTTTGTGCAAGCCTACCCACTCATCAGTTATTCTACCGCCAAATAACAGTACTCAGTATTGTTGTGTTCCAGTTTGAAGGATGAGTGAGCCAGTGTAACTACAGGCACAAGGGACATAACATCTTAGTTCCCATGGTTGGTGTCACATTGAAGATGTAAGGAATATTTAATATTTCTTACAGCGTAATTGTCTATGGGTGATGGTGACTACTTACAATCAGGTGGGCCATATGCTCGCCCGCCAACCTATACCATAAAAAAATAATAATTATGTACCAATTTTCTATAGGATACAAAAAGATATACATAGTCGTATATGAAGTAGATATCATTATAAAATTTTAAACTATGAGTGAACTCTACGTTTAAATAATTTAAGTACATTAATTTGTTTTTTGTTTATATGTATAAGTAAATAGTATAATTTCAATTTTCAATCGGTGGAAACTTCGCTGGATAATGTGATATCTAAACTGTATTATGTAATTAGATTATATTTTATATCTGTTTCTTTCCCAAATATTATATAAATAAATAAATAAATAATGGATCGGTTTTTCGATTCAACGGGGGCTATGTTATTGCTGCTAGTATTCTTGCCACCATTCCACATGGTCATGATTTAAACAGTAACTATTTATAATTCATTGCTATATTTAAGCACTCAATGCTATAAATAGTACAAAACTAAAGCTTACCTGTCGTCTTCTTGTATTTTTCCATCCATACCGAGCTCTCTCTGCATCATCCAACTTAATGACTGTCCTTCTTTGGTGCCTGAATAAACAACATAGCAATCGAATCATTTAGATAATATATACATTATTTTGGTAATTGTTTGTGTAAATCCAGAAGTGGTGTATTTTTTGAAACATTCACAAACATTTCTATTACGCGATTTGAATCGCGTATATTAATTATTTTTAACATCCCGACGTTTCAGTCTGCCCGTGATCACGAACGCTGTAAATTGCTCGAAACGACGGGATGTCAAAAATAATTAATATACGCGATTCAAATCCGTTATAACTAGTTTTATTTCAATGTGTAATCGCGAAAATTTAAGACAACATTCTATTACGTCTCTGTTATTTTATATCATATATGTATATATAATTATAAATGTGTATTCTCATGCATATATATATTTAATATTTTATCTATGTTTTTGTTTCATTATTATTATTATCGTATTTATTGTTAAATTTATTATTACCGCCTTCATGACTTTCTGTTTGGCCTAAAGGTTGACTGGTAGAGAATACCTTCAGGCATTAAGTCCGCCTTTTGTTTCAACTTTTGTTGTTGGTCAATAAAGTATTTAAAAAAAAAGGAAAATTGGACTAAACGTTTGAAGCAAATTTTTAAGATATAAAATCTGTTCTTACCATTAACGGACTTCGGTTTGTTTACAGGGGGACGGTAGAAGCTCTCTCGACCCTTCTTAATACTTGTCCAAACCGCACCGAATAACGTGTGGTTACGCTATGACAAACATACACACTTTAACATTCAAAGTTAAAACCAAAAATATTTATTCTATATAGAAGTACAGACGTTCGGAATTTGACACCTCGTCTCTGAGAAGAACCGACGAAAGAAACTCAGCGGGAAATATTAGTTTATTTTTTATTTATTTTTTTGTGTTTCATGCAAGATAATAATAAATTATTAAGAGAAATATGTATTATAGCAAGCCACAAAGCTGTTTACAAAGGCCAAAAATGTTCTAACCTTCTACAATCAACATTATGTTAATTGAGTGATTTCTTCTGTGCATATTAGTTTGTGATTAATGGATGAAATTTAAATTCAGAACAAAAATTAGCTAAGGACGGATTTTTATATTTGCGGCTGCGGCCAAAATCAGATACTAGCTATTGCCACAAGTCAAGTTACAGAATATATGTAAAATTTATATTGTTTACATATATAAACCAATTGGAAACAGTCACAACACTAAAGAAATCGGTGACAAGATTAACTAAAATAAAATAACACACAAACGCACCGTTAAATGCAAGGAGCCTATCACGGCTTGGAAATGTTAGATTACTATTTTATGCCTGTTACAGATTATTTTGGTAGATGTATCCCATTAACAATTATTATTTTATTTCCATTTTACTCCATAATCTCAAAACATGTAGCCTTTGAAGTAGCTTTACGTTGCATATACAAATGATAACTTTATATTAATATGTGAAAACAACAGTTACCCTGTGCATCGGCTCCACGACTTCAGCAACCACTTCATCTAGGTTACCAGATATCGCCCTCTTCAGCTCTGGCCCAGCTTCATGAAGGGTTCGGAGTCCAGCTTGTAACGTCATCTGGTTGTTTTGCACTGATGCTGCAGCCGCTTGCTCTTTACGTTTACGGAATCTGTTCACAGCATTTCTTATATCAAGACAATAATCATTTATACCTTAATTCACTTTTAGGTTTGCTTTTAATTCGTGCGTATCTTCGCTTTAAAAATGAGTTTTATTGGAGAAGTTGTTTTGATAATTGGGATAAAGTGTTAAGCGAAGAGGTGAGAAAATCAAATACCATTCCGAAAACATGTCTTCTCAATGTAACTCAAAAACTCACTGATGTTAGATAAGCAAATTGTTTCGGTCTATACATGCAGATTGCAAAAATAAAACGGTGACTCCACGCATAATATAACATCCATTAGATCAGCTAAACTGTGCATCAAAGCGACTGTGAGAACAACAGGTAAGTTAAACACGGAGAAAACATGCTTTGGAATTTAAGAGGCATGCTTTGAGCTACTTCTAAACGCAAGGAAAGCTAAATTTTAAAAATCATCAAAATCATACAAACATTACGAAAATTGGACGATCTTTAATAAAGAAAGAAAGATTTAAGAAAAGAACCTCAAAACCTTAATTACTACTGACTACTCAAGGTATATTAAGTACTTAAACTCTTTTGTTTTCAGAGTTAAGAAATATGAAACTGAATGATTTTCTGTTGTAGTGATTTATCAACAAAACAATCAACCACGTTGAATTAAACAGTTGAAAAAATAATGTTCTCATTTATAATAAACTATTCAGAATGATTGTATGATTTTAAAATTGCTACCAAAAATTCATAAAAAAAGGGAAAAATTCTTTCAAGCAACATTCTTGGCAATTTGTCACTTAATGCCAAAAAAATTTAGAAAGCGCAAAAATAATACAGCGTTCTTCGAAGTGGTTGCTTAAAAGTTGATTGTTGACTTACGCATGGTTCCTATAAAAATAGAAATAAGTTTGTTAATAATTTTCATTAGCACTACAATAGTTAATTCTACAGATACTGACTCTTTAGCTACATGTACTACTTTACCAGCAACATACGGTAAAAGACTGATAACAATCAAGAGCATAGTGGAAGCGACATAAAGATACAATAATAAATTGAATAACAACAGTACTAAATACTTAAATATTGAAGGCAAAAATTAATATAATCTCCTAAAAACAAAACTGGCCAAAAAGGTTTTATATTTTACAACAGATACTTAATCAGAAAAATTGTCTGAAATGATCATTCTGTGAATCTAAAGACCGAAAAAGAAGGACCTTAGATCTCTTACATTGTAGGAACATATAGTTTTAATGGGAGTAATGGTCTATCAGAAGAAACATTAAATTAAAATCTAAAAACGCTTTCAATAAGTAATAACCATCCTAAAATGATATCTTTAATAAGCTGAAAAAAAAAACTAAATTTAATTATTATTCTCATGACGGAATTTGTCAATTGATAAAAATGGCAAATAAATATTATAAACTCAATATATAAATTTAAAAAAAAAATATATATATATAAATTTATACCATATCAAAGTAAATTAAATAAGTAAATAACCACAGATAAGACAAAAATAATTAATTATTAATAATAAATTCTACCTTCTAAAATAGTCCTGTATAAGGAAAGTGGCGTAGAACTTGCCGACGGTAATCTCGTTGGGGTCTCCGGGGGGAGGTACCACCTGGTCGAGGAGTTTGGGTGAAGTTCTTTTCCAAACCTTCTTGATGATCGCTCGAAGTTCCGGGTTACATTCGTCAATGACTCCTGAATTATGAGTTAAAATATCATAAGAACTTTTTTTGCGTGTTCTGTCTAATTCAAGTCTTCATGTTTAATTTGTACATTTTATCATCTTTAATATTGGCCCAAAGAACCAATAAGGAGTTATGATCACTGCATACAACAAAAACAACAACAACAGCTTGTAATTTTCTCAATACTGGGCTAAGGCCTCTTCCCCCTTTGAGGAGAAGGTTTAGAACATATTTCACCACACTGACCAATGCGGGTTGGAATACATATGAGACAAAATTTCTCTGAAATCATCAAGATATCAGTGCATAGCCTGTGGTGAAAAACTAACACACTATTGAAAACTAGCATCAGCTCGCTATAACAGTTTGTAAGCTTTAATTGCCACCTTTTCTCATAGTTAACAATTTTCCAATAGTTAGAAGTTTAAAACCCCACCACCAATTATACACTATAAATTCACCACTTTACTGACCTGTCGTTTTGATTTGCAACTGCGTCCTGACCACAGCAAAAAGTGTCGCGTTAAAGTTGACCGTTCCATCAGAATTCAGAGGCATGTTCATAGACACAAGTCTCTTACAGGCAGTCCGATGAGGGCAGAGCTTACCAAAACCTAGTAAGAATAAAGTACAATTACTACAATTTCGATTACTAAGGCTCTTTTACCTTTAACACCTGAATACATCAATACACTAGTAATAAGTGTGTAATTACAGGGAGTATTCTTAAAAAGGTTTGCAACAATATTTATTACAAAACAGATTACTGCACTTACCAAGAGGTGGACTTATTTTTCGTAACAATGTCACAACATCTAAATGTTTTATTCTTCCTTTTGCGTCCGGATCATATTCACTCCATAACCTGAAGAGATAAGTTATTATCTATTAGTACAAATAAAGCCCTGATGTACCAATATTTATGGATAACTCTACAGTTGAAGAAGAGATTTCATTTGTCACAAGACAACTCACCTAACGAATTCATCAAGATGGTGAGGTCCAAGAATTGACCAATCTCGTGTCAGATAATCAAAGTTATCCATGATAACCGCCACGAACAGGTTGATAATCTGAAAAAAAGAACTTATTTTTTTTATGTTTCAAATGCACTTGCCTAATATCATTGTGGCATTTATTTATAAAATACAAGAGATACACTGTAGTTAAATAATAAAATTTGTAAGTAAATACGGGTAAGGTCAATGAATGTTGCACTATACAGGTTTGGTCAATATTCCCTCACACTCCAAAACAGATACGATGGATATATATGGTAGAATTGAATGACACTTTTAACACTGTGCACGAGGTGAATTATAAAGACATACAGATGACATAATATTAAGATTATAAAAAAAGTAGAACAGCTAGGATTCACTTGTTCACGACTATGCAATCACAGCTCATGTCAATAAAAAAAATGTATACTTTTCGCAAATATACTTACCAAAAAAGTACAGAGGAGCGAAAATGATATAAAGTAAGGGAAGGCGAGACGCGTCCCGCACACTTCCTCCCCATCGGGTGAATTTGAGTCTGATGAGATACAGCCCACTGGCTCCCCAGGGTGCTCGTCTTCGTTTAAGGACAGGGCCATCATGATCTCCTGCCAGGCTTCCCCTGGAAACGATCATCAGAAAATAGCGGATACAACTTTATTACTTTGGATAACTTTTTGTATGAGACCCAGAAGTTGGTTTAAAGTTGATGATTTTCATTGTTTTGACGTGTGGTCTGACTAAGTCTTACCAGCTTTAACCTCTATTTTACCAGTTAGTTAATGGATTGTAATCTGTAAGAAATCTGTGAGAAAGAGATATAACTTAACTCACCCGTAGCTGATCTAAACAACACCATCAAAGCTCCACCAAAAGTTTGGAAATTGTTGTTCTGTGTTATAATCTCGTCGTCTTCTTTCACCTTACCAAATAACTACAAATAAAAATAATAAATAAATCTTGGACAACATCCCATACATTATAAGATTTTAAATTAAGATGGTTAGTTTTATTATTAAAGTTATTGATTTCGGGATATTTACCCGCAAACTTCAGTCTCCTGAACAAGACATTCGCAGACAATGATAAAAAATAAAAAAAACATGGTAAATATCCCGAAATCAATAACTTTAATAACATAAATTACTTTGATTCCGATCAGAAGTAACAACGGTACCACAAACACCCAGACCCAAGACAACATAGAAAATTAATGAACTTACTACATCGACTCAGTCAGGAATCGAACCTGGGACCTTGAAGTGGCGTACCCATGAAAACCGGTGTAAACACTTCTCGACTATGGAGGTCGTCAAATTATAATAAAAAAGTCAATATTTATTTATGGTAGTATAGTAATTCATTTGTCGGCATATATAGGCAGATATGCGGCCTTACCGCTGCAAAATTTATAATACAAAAACTTGCAAGTCCCATTTTACCCAATTAAGGGTGGAGTTTCGTTCATCAAAATCCGTTTTTAGCGGATGTTTACACCCTATAACGACCCTACCTGCTAAATTTCAAGTTTTTAGGTATAATAGTTTCTGAGATTTCATAATTAATCATTGAATGGTACTTCCATATGCATAGTTTATTCTAATAGTCGTAGAATTAAATCTATTTGTATCTTCATTAAAACATCACGTCATATCAGCTATCCAAACTGTTACAAATTGAAAATTCGTGTCATGACAATTTGCGACGACTCTGAGTCTGACTTTTCATTCAACATTCATCTAAATTTTCATTGGTCGATACTAGCTGATGATTTAACAGTCAACCAATGAGCGTTCAATATTTAATCAAATTAATAAATCAGACTTTGAATAGCGTATCAGAAAAGTGAAGGTATGAAACTTCAACGAATAAGGTTTTTATTTATGGTATAAGTTAGCGGACAAGTATATGGGCTACCTGATGGTGAGTGTTCACCATCACCCATAGACAATGACGCTGTAAGAAATATTAACTATTCTTTACATCGTCAATGTGTCACCAAACTTGGGAACTAAGATGTTATGTCCCTTGTGCCTGTAGTTAGACTTGCTCACTCAGCCTTCAAACCGGAACACAATAATACTGAGTACTGTTAATTGGCGGCAGAACAACGGATGAATGGGTAGTACCTACCCAGACGGGCTTGCACAAAGCCCATACCAAGTAAATACCAACGAGGTGCTTATAATAAAAGTCATTACCTGCATACCGACGACAGCATAAATGAAGAACAGTAGAACAATTAATAGAGCTACATAAGGTAAAGCCTGAAAGGACTTTATGAAAGTCCAAAGTAATGTTCGAATGCGCTCCCCTCGGGAAAGGAGTTTGATAAGTCGCATCGCTCGAAACAGACGGAAGAAGGCAATATACTTAAGATGAGTGCCCTGAAAAGAAATAATAATTATTTTAGTACAAAAAACTACAACAATATTCGTTTAGATATAATTTTTTAAAGGTAGTATTTTAATTAGCTAAAACACCCATTTTAATTTGAACGTAATATACAATTGAAAATATATTTTAATGACTGACTTTTGATGAAAACCACAGATATGTCCAAATTTGCCAAAAAGAAAATTCAAACTAAAACAAAATAAAATTTATTCAAGTAGGCTTTTACAAGCACTTTTGAATCGTAATTTTACAACTAAGTGAAGCTACCACTGCTTCGGAAAGTAGATTCTACCGAGAAGAACCGGCAAGAAACTCAGTAGTTACTCTTTTTTAACATTTAAAAAATACAAAGTCATGTTAGTTAAATACAATTATTTAAATTAATATATCCTACTTGGAAGTCAACAGGTATTTAACTCCACGCTTTTTATCATCTATAAAATCTTGTATCGAATAATATGCCTTTTTTACCAATGCATTTTTTACGGAACGGCAAAGTTAAAAATGACTGCGGAATTTTATTATAAAAACGGAAATAAACAATAATTGTCGCTGATTCTAATAAATTTGGTCCATTGGTCAAATGAATACGAATAGACTAAGGGTATGATAAAGAATCTTATTAGATTTTGGACCATTTTTATAACTGTTTAAGCGAAAGTTCATGGATCATTCTTAATGATAATTCAAATACCTCTTGACTAGCTTCATTCGTATCCTTATTTTCATTAACTTGAGTAACGACGATGTCTATTATACTTCCAACAACTAAAATGAAGTCAGTTGTGTTCCAAGAATCTCCAAAGTAATTCTGAAAGAGTATTTTATTTTGCACTTATATTATAACGCAGGACCACAAATATTATTGGACAAAATTATATTTTTTTGTTACTAGCTTTATTTATGTGTTATCATGAACTTAATAAGTTGAAAATTACTGTCTGAAGGACAGAAAAAGAAGGTTTTATTAATACCAATTAAAAATTTAAAATATATTTTATATCTTGAACCCAATGTTCGTTTGAAGAAAACACTTAATGTACCTGTGTTTACGATTATTAAGTACCTTAAATCTAAACGCTGCCAGCTTAAACACGAACTCCAACATGAAAACCGTTGTTAAAAGCATATTAAGATAGTCAAGAACCTGGAAATAATAACAAAAGAATTGTAATAATGACGATTGTAATGATAATTTTTCAGATACCCAAAATTAATAAATTTAGGTTATTTACAAAGACCTAAAAAATTCATTCAACATTTGTTACTATTAAAGATATTCTATTTCCATGGTTAAGGTACTCGAATGGGTTAACTAGACCAACAACAACAGCCTGTAAACTCCCACTGCTGGGCTAAAGGCCTCCTCTCCCTTTGAGGAGAAGGTTTTGGAACATATTCCACCACGCTGTTCCAATGCGGGTTGGTGGAATACACATGTGGCAGAATTTCTATGAAATTTGTCACATGCAGGTTTCCTCACGATGTTTTCCTTCACCTCTGAGCACGAGATGAATTATAAAGACAAATTAAGCACATGAATCAACGGTGCTTGCCTGGATTTGAACCCGCAATCATCGGTTAAGATGCACGCGTTCTAACCACTGGGCCATGTAGATACTAACTAGACCATCAAATGGCAATTTATCACCATCGCACATACATATACATTTAAGCTGTAACAAATGTGAACAATTCTTTGCATCAAACATACGAAACCAACTTAAGGAGCTAAGATGTTATGTCCTTTGAGCTTGTAGTTATACTGTCACAAATCATACAGTACAAAAATAATAGGAGGCATTCTTGCGTTCGAGTATCAAGTGGATGGAACCCATATGGTCTTGCAAAGCTGTTCCACCAAGAAAATTAAATTTGACGGAATAATCTGTCATAATCATCAGAAACTTCACAATAATAAATAAGCCTCACTCGTTTGTACTCAGCTCTGGCACCATGGTACTTCATCATAAGCGCGATGGTGTTTAGAACTATGAAGAAAAATATGACGTATTCAAAGCGTTGTGACGTCACGAACCACCAAGTCTTGTACTGAATTCTATGTTTTGGAATGTATCTGAAAAAAAACATGAATATTAAATGGTTCGTCTTTCTCTCATCTAAAAATAGTTGTTTAATTATAAGAATCAAAGTTGATCTGGATAAGATTTAATTTATCCAATAAATCAAATACAGGACGAATTCAAATTCATTCAATTGGACACGTAGACACGTGTCTATGCAATGATGACCTCAATCTCATTCTTGATCATCATCAGTCTTGATGGCTTAACCATATATTATAATTAATAAATAAAAAAAGAATTAAGAAAAATTATCTCATAATTTATGTAGAACTAAATTGGTAAAAACGATGGTAGTTTTTATGGGCAATACCAGTTAAAAAAGCGTGCAGATTTCTAGCAGATGATATATTAGTATTACCTTCTCACGGGTTTGGCCTTCAATGCGAATTCAATACAGTTTCTCTGGTTCTTATCCAGTTCACAATCCTTGAACTCCTGTTCTCCCTCCTTTTGAAAGGTGACTATGACGAAACCTACGAAAATGTTGACCTGGAAGTTATAACACAAGATATATTATCTAATACATGTTGCTAATATGTTACATTTATTTTTTTCAATGTAAAAGGTAGGCGGACGGCAAGTACCCCCTGATGGTAAGTGACCATGATAACCCAGGACATTGGCGTTGTAAGAAATAATGAACCTTCTTTACAACACCAATACGCCACCAACCTTGGGAGCTAAGATTATTATGTCCCATGTACCTGGAGTTACACTGACTTACATACTCTTCAAACCGAAACATGTCCAATATAACACTAAGTATAGTTGTGTTATATTTTAGTATCTGATGAGGGAATGGTACCTAAGTAAACGGGCTTACATAAAACCCACCTCATAACAAAATGAAGGTTTCAAGATGATGAAATAACCAAACATCAGTTTTGGTGTATCTACATACAGGGGCTTAAAATACAATCCTTAACCAAGTATTCATAACTAACATGTAAACAATGATGATTACTGATCGATACTTCTAATAATATATAATAATCAACTTACCATGAAGAAAGCTATAACAATAATGTAACTAATATAGAAAAATGCAACAAGAGGTCTAGAATTTTCTATCGGGCCGTGGTCTTCTTTATTTGAGTCCATCGAAGTTGACAGCAATCTAAAATTATTATTTCAATTAAGGAACATATAATATAATAGGAGTGTCTGTTGAATTGCATATGTATGTACGGTATAAACCAAAACAACTTTTTCACATTTTTTGTCTGACTGTCTGTCTGTCTATCTGTTTTGTTCCGATAATCTCTGGAACAGTTGGATCGATTTTGACGCGACTTGTATAGGCAGATCGCTGATGTAATAAGAACTAGCTAAAGCTACAACAATAACTGTTTTGCTAAATTCAATTATAGTCACGAGCACATATAGATTAAACATAAGAATAAAATAATTTACATATTAACACAAAAGGCGACATTTAACAAAATATTCAAAGCAGAATTAAATAAAACTATGTGACTCACCCAGGCCATCCTTCAAACGTAGACACGGTGAACAGAGTCAGCATTCCGTTAAGCACGTCGTCAAAATTGAATTTGTTTCTTTTCCAAACTCTATTTTCCACCCTAGCGTTTCCATTCTCATAAATAAGATATGAACCTCTAAAAATACAAAGAACATTATTTAAAGCCTATGATGATTAGGAGTAATAAATATTAGACAACATCACATACATTCCTCTAATCCCAATGTAAGTAGCTAAAGCATTTGTGTAGTAGTAGTAAGAAGTAACGACGGTACCACAAATACCCAGACTCAAGACAACATAGAAAACTAATGACGTTTTCCACCATCGACTCGGCCGGGAATCGAACCCGAAAATCTACACATACACTACTCCACAGAGGTGGTCATAAGCTTTGCTGATCAATTCAAGCCACCGTAACCATACTTCTGGGATACTAGACACTAGCACAGGAATTAAAAGCCAATTGTCTGCCCAAATATAAACTATAAACTACACTCTACGCTCTGTACCCTTACTATCAAAATCTTATTAGAAATCCAAGACGAGGGAAATAAGTTCAAGCAGACAGAGTATTGGACTATGACTCCTTTATCAGCTTGACTATGGAATTATATCTTGAGGCCTGAGGCCTTGTAATGTAGCCATTTGACTAACGAGATTATGACAGCAATAAAAAAATGGAAATGGATTTTTACTTACTGGCATTCTTGTGAAGTCACTTTTGTAATATCGTTACAAGTAAAGAATTTCCCCTGAAATCAAACTCGTTTTGAATTAATACAAAACTAAACTATAAACATAGAAATTAAATTTTGGAATTCACCTGACTTCGCCTCAGTTTAACAGCCGAAAAACTAAGCGATAAAATACATTAGCACTATATACACAATTAACAACATCGCAACTAGGACCTTATGACATCGATATAAGCTTTAAAATACCTTAAACAACTGTACGCCGACAACAGCGAACATGAATTGCAACATATGGTTTATAATAAGTATGTTTCCAATGGATTTGATTGAAGCAAAAACACATTTAACGACATACTATTAAAACAGAACACAGTTAACGAAAACACAAAACATTGTTAATGAAAACCAAACATTACGTTACCGAATCACAGTGATCAACCGTTAATCCCAAAGTGTGTAGTTGTGTACATGATGCGTAGGACATTTTTGTGTAGAAAAAAAAATAAAGTATGCGTTAAACTCGGGAACAAAACTGCCTACTTACATGGCGTTAGTTCTTATATTTATAACAAAAATAAATCAAAATCTGCCAGTGTCCTGATCTGACAATGTATCAAAATCAAACCACATAAATGAACCAAAGGAAACCAAATGTTTTATATACCTCACTCCTAGTTTCCGAGTGAAAATGTCCAGGTAGGGTTGGATCGGTGCAAAGAAAACACACTGAAGCTCTTAATTGAGTCCAAAAAATCACAAATTAAAACAATCCTCGTCGAAATAGCACACAACACCTTTGGGCTAAAATATAAGGCTTAAATGAAAACAAAAAAGCATGCAACCTAAAAGAAAGCGAATTTTTGGACCCACGGGCAAGCAAAAACTGGTTAGTACACTATTTCTGAAAATACACTTAGAAGCCTCACACACAAAAAGAAACGAAATCAGATGATTTGTTTGGAAAAGCTCAAAAATTTTGTTTCAAGGAAATTGTGAAATTCAAAGTGAAGGAAAAGATCAAAAGTGCAAAATACTAAGATACTTACTTCCAATAGAATTTTTAAGTAATGAGTGAGATACCCAAAGGTGTCGTTATATTGATTAAAAAAAATAATTTTTCAATAGAAATTATCTCTACCTTGAACATTTGCACCCCCATAACCGCAAACATGAATTGCAGAAGGTTGGTCACCAACAAAATGTTGCCTATAGTTTTTATAGCAACGATCACGCACTGAACTACGTGCTAGAAATCGACAAAAAAATCTATTACTACCACTTATCCTAAGCAATATTTCTATTTTAAATACGATAAATAAATAACAATTATAAACTGACCTTTAATCCTTTTGCTCTGTTGATGGCTCTGAGAGGTCTTAGGACTCGGAATACTCTCAAAATCTTAATGAAAGACACGTTATTTATTCTGCGTCAGAAAAATACAATACATTATAAAACAGTTTTTAGTTAACTTATGAAAATTACAAATCTTAATTATTATTTGACTTGGACCAATTATTAGCTGTCTTAGATCAGTAAGTGTAAGAGTTGGTTCATACAATAACAATATCTATTTGCCCAACTGATAAACCAACAACCAATATTGGCTGTTGGTCAAGCTAAGAACAAAAATAAAAATTCGAATATTGTCCTATAGGTCTAGTCTACTTACCCACTTAATGATATTAATGAGACGATAACGACCAAAAGATCAAGTAGGTTAAATGCTGATCTACAGAAGGCGTCCTTGTGCAAGATGAAACCATAAGTGATGAGCTTGAAAAAGAGCTCAATAGTGAAGACTGTGGTGAAGAAATAATCAATTTTGCGAAGAACCTGTGGAAAGTAATCCATTTTTAATCAAAACTTAACTTTCGTCCGCCTTATCTTAAATATGCCTTGACCTGCCTTGCGTAATTGTAATGTTTATAAAGTTTAAGCAATCATTATACTTCTTGGTTAGGTCAGTTAAGATATTTTTTATATAACTATATTAAGCTAACATGATGTAGGAGTTTCAAATGTTGGAAAAGAGTAACTACTCAGTTTTATTGCTGACTCTTCCCAGTAAAATCTATATTCCAAACCGATTATATCTTTACTTTTAATAAAGTCAACTTAAGTATATTTTGATTTTGATACAGTCGAGTAGACTATTTATTTACTAACATCATTCCAAGCCTCATTGTTTTTGCCTCCCACGGGGTCTTCCATGGCCAACATGAGAGATGACGCCAAAATACAAAGCAGAATCAAGTTTCTGAACCAGGAGTTATTCTGGACTTTGTAACAGGTGACTCTGAACCTGTTGAGAAAAACTTAAATATAAATATGTAATAAAAAAAGAAATAGGTCACTCTGATTAATTCTTGTAACATAACATTTACAGCCTGTATTATTCCCAATGATGGGCCTCCTCTCCTTTGTGGAGAAGGTTAGAAGCGTATTCCACCACGTTGGTCCAATGTGGCTTAGTGAATTCCCATGTGGCATTTCGTTGAAATTAGCCACATACAGGTTTCCTCGCAATGTTTTCCTTCGCCGTCGAGCAAGAGATGAATTATAAAGACAAGATAAGCACATGAAAATTCAGCCGTGCTTGCCTGGGTTTGATCCCGCAATCAAAGGTTATGATGTACGTGTTCCTAATGTAATGTAAGGGCGTTCTGTAATGCTTGTAATAATGGTAATCTAATACATGAAAGTAAGTCTATTTATCTGTTCCATACCCTTTCACGATAAGCCACTATACCGATTTTGGTAAATTTGAGTTCGGAGTCATCTTAAACCCCAAGAAAAGGGATAGGCTACAGTTTTTAACTCACCCATCTAGTGGATAAAATTGAGGATGAAGATTTGAGTGCTATGAAATTTTAAAATATTCTATGTTCAGCTAGTACTGAGTATTTATTACTCGGCTTATTCTTATCTTATTTTATACAGGACTCAATTAATATATTTTTCTTATTAACATTTAAAAAAATATAGTATATAATGAAAAAAAATCGTACCAATTTGTTTTAGAGAATATAAAGAAGCTACTAGCTTCTGGTATAGGTTTCTCTTGGGTTTTAATTTCCACTTCTGACAATCGTCTAGGTCGGGCCGATATCGTTGGTTGTCGCTTTGGAGGAGGCGTTTCTTCCTTCTTAATATCACCTAGCAGAAGAAAAAATTCTATTATTTTATCATAGTTAACAGTTTTCCAACGACTGGAAACTTATTATAAGATCTTCAAAACTATCTGCGAGATTACAATATTAAATGAGATTCAGTCGTCAAAAATAAAATACGCATATTTAAAAATTTAATGGAGTATCGATCAGTGTTCGTTCCTTTGTTGAGTGAGGCACTTCTCTCTTTTAGGACAGAGCTAGAGCCAGACGTTCGTACTGACTGCATACGTAAAATCAACAAGTCGGACAATTGTGATCGTTTAGATGGCTATCTATTTGAATCTGCGATATACATAAACATATATTAGCTTAGATAGATAGAATGGATAGGTGATCATGACTAAAAAAAGAAAACATTTCTTATGTCGCCAATACGCCAACAACCTAGGCAACTAAGATATCTCTTGTGCTTTTAGTTACATTGGTTTACTCACCTCTCAAACCAGGACATGACATTATCAAGTATTTCTTGGCAGTAGAGTACATGATGATTAGATAATACCTACCCAGGTGGACTCCCACAAAGCCCTACCACCTAGCATATTAATTCATGTTTCTTGGTAAACTTACCATTTTGCTTAGTAGTGACAGCCACTAGTGCATTACTAGCGTTATCTCCTTCATCTTGCCCCTGTTCTTCAACTTCTTCTTCAGATCCTGTTTCTTCATATTCACGTTCCGACCTAATATATAAAACAATGAAAACTGTTACTGTAAATGTTTTATTAATTAATCATACAAAAAAATAAATTACATTCAATAATATATTTTTTAAGTAAATTTGTAAATAATTTTACTATAAAATCAAGTATGATGCAAATATTTACCTTGCCACTCGTTTGTAAGCTCTATATTTATGGCTGCATGAAACAGTAATTATTAAAACAGTAAAAAGTGATAAAAACGTTGATGAGAAAAGATTTCTATATACAAAACGAAAAGTATAATTCAAAATTATCCAATTACAGATTCTTTTTTTATTGTGATTCATAGTTAGTAGACCAGTAGGCTAAAGAAATTCAATGACTAATATATACCCTTCGCTGGAATATCCTTCTTCATCATTAACATATTCATCGTCAGTTTCTCCTCTTTCTTCATCAAGTTGAGGATTACCAGCTTCAGGATTTTCAGTCTCCTGGAAATATATATTAAAACTGTATAAGTTAACAGACAGGACAATGGTAGTGGATAAAACTTGATGGTTAGTTATAACAGTCCATAGATAATAGTACTGTTATAAATATTTAAAGTTCCAAACATGGCCAATGAGACACTACATTGTGCTCGTCCACAACAATACGTAATATTGCTGTTTTGCGGTAGAATGTCTGATAAACATATGTACATATATATTTGTGTTACCAACGAGCTCTAAGATATTTTGGTCAGGTTCTGTCTGGATAAAATGGTTGTAGTAGGGAAAATCGAAGGCAAGAGATCACGCGGTCGACTACCTACCCGCTGGTCCGACCAGATACAAGATATAACGGGACTCAATATTCCGACTGCCCTGAGAATAGCCACGGACAGAGTGGTGTGGGGGAAGCTCATCATCAGCTCGACTCATCGGTTAAAGCATTTCAGTACAAGCACGACCTTAAGTAATGAAGCATACGATAAAGAAGAAGTCTGATAACGGGATAGTACCTACCCAGATAGGTTCACAGCTCTTACTTAAGCTCTTACCTCTTTTTCTTTTACAATTTCTTCATCCATGTCCTCAGCATCACCTAAGTTATCTACAGCGATAGCCAAGAACACGTTCAGTAAAATATCTGAATATGTAAAATAAGGAATTATCTAAGAACATAAATTGAACACTTTTGTTATTCATTTAATAATAACGAGATCTAAAGATCTGTTCACACACAAAGATGCCCTACACATTATTTTATTATTGGCATGTCCTAAAAAATAATGAACTATTCTCTATATCGACTCGGTCAGGAAATGAACCTCGACCTCGGAGTGGCGTAACCATGAAAACCGGTGCACACACTAATCGACCAGAGGAGGAGGTCGTCGTCTTAGTGTACGTAAGCTGACTAACAGAGAAGACGGTAAAAAACATCAATCAATTAATCAACGGCGCGCCTTCGTGAGATCTCTAAGTTGAGTTGTTAAACAGTAAAGTAAATTAAAGTAAAGTAACAGCCTGTACATTTCCCACTGCTGAGATAAGGCCTCCCCTTTATTAAGGAGAGGGTTTGGAACATATTCCACCATGCTGTTCCAATGCGGGTTGGTGTATTGTTAAACAGTAAGTATACATAATTATTAGGGTATAAACGTGTAATCAGAAATTATTCAAATATTAAATAAACAAAAAATGTTCCATACTATACTGTTTAGATCTTTTTAAGTGATCACACACTTTGTACCAAACTAATGTCTATCATAAGCTTAACACAATATTTGCAACATTTATATTTTATAGCTTTATTTGATTCCAAATTAATTTATTATATATAAATAATCAGTCGATTTTTTTTTAAATCAACGAATTTTCTGAAGTTTTTTAAAGGATACAGTTACCACATATGAATATAACGATGAAATACAAAGACGCAAGCATTCCGGGAGTACCAACACCACCGTACGCATTAATTCCATGATACATCACAACGTTCCAGTCCTCACCGGTAAGAATCTGGAAAAAAATCAAATAAAATAAACAGCAAATCGGAGTGAACTAATAATTCTACAAACTATCATGAATACTTACTTGAAACATAGTAAGGACAGCCTGCCAGAAGGAATCAAAGTTATGCCTCTCCTTTTCAGCCTCGGGGGCATAATCAAAGCGGCCTCCAAATACTTGCATTCCCAGGAGTGCGAAGATCATGATGAAAAGAAACAGCAATAGCAGAAGTGAGAAAATGGACTGTATGGAGTTGAGAAGAGATCCCACCAGGTTAGAGAGAGAGCGCCAATATCTGAAAAAGATAACAATATTATTTATACATATTTCACGATATTGTTCACAAATTTAGTTTTTCTTAAAGTGCTATGATTTGTTCCTTCAGTAATCATCAAAATATTTTTAGCTCTATAATATACAACAATTAATGTTAGAACAGTTTAAGTAATAATGTTAAGGTTCATTAACAATAATAGCAATACTCTTTTTATTATTACTGGCAATACTCACTTGGTGACCTTGAACACTCGTAAAAGACGAACACACCGCAACACAGATATACCAAGCTGTGGGATGGCGCCCTGAGCGGTGAGCGCCAACTCCACGATTGAACATACCATGACAAAACAATCGAATCGATTGAAAAGAGACACGAAGTAACCCTGACAAAAGAAATAATTACCATATTATTCATTGGCATTCTTTTTACTCAACAAACTGGAACCACTGAATTTTGCCAAAAAAAACGTCGTAACGAAATTTGCTGATATTGGATAAAATTATTTCTGTCAAAATGATTCTTGCCTTAGTACAAGCACTTTACATTTGATACTTTTCACTTTGAGCAAAGGAGACAGTTAATTTATAAGAAATTTCTTACTTGAAAGCCTAACGCGTACATCTTGACTAGCATTTCAAGTGTGAACAAGACAACGAAGAGATAATTGGCATAATTCTGAAAGTAGTCAAGCCAAATTGGTTGCCTGTAAAAAGACACGTTGTTAATAAGGTTTATGATAAAATATGACATATGGCCAATTTTCACATTAAAACTTACTGATAATGTTCCGTTGCCAGAACTAAAGTGTTCAGAAAAACCAATACGATAATCGCCCAATAAAATGTTTGAGATTTGACGGCCTTTCTACAGGCTCTGCGCATGCGACGGTTTACCTAAAAATATTTAAATCAATTACTGAATTTTATTTAGTACAATCGTCCATTTTCAATTTTAATTTTTTTTGCCTTCAATATTTCTTACAAACAATTTTAAATTTAGAATATGTGTCGATAATAGATTAAATATAAATTTAATCACACGAATCGTAACAGCCAAATCCCCTTGCTCTAGCTGTTGTGATGTTGTGAGTCATTAATCACTACGCTAAGCATAGAAAGATACTTTTATGCTTCACTATGATTATTTAGGTTTTGAGAGTAAGAGTATTAAAAAAACTGTGATTCTACTTACTTTGTCAAATCTTCTGTAATATACTTTACATGTTGTGCTTTGTATTGCTTCTCCGTTTGCATTAATATTGCTTTGGGAACCGTCATTACTTCTGCGTTCCTTTTTATTCCCTACAATGTAAATAAACCATATTTATCCAGTTTTTTTAACAATATACGCGGTCGCTCTTCTATTTCTTAGAATCTTGGTGTCTCTTAAGAGGGTTAAAAGTTGAAAATAAGAACATAATTAATTCTTTAATTACAGGCATTGATACTAAAAATCTTTTTACCTTGGGAATCATGATCATCTTCCTTCTTCCCTTGATCATTTTCAAGATCCAACTCCTCAGCCACAGTTATCCAGTTGAGATAACCTTTCAAATCTTCTTCAAACTGTTGTCTTTCCCTGGATTTTTGAAAGTCGCCTCGATTCTTTGCTTTTTCTCTTTCTTTGGAAAATTCTCTGAAATGTTTAAATTTGTACTCCAGAACAATATGTCAAAATTGATGTCAATGAAATAGATAAGTGTTATGATGTTTACTTACCCAGATAACACACCAAGAATTAGGTTCATAACGAAGAAGTTACCGAAAATGACCAAAGACACAAAATATATCCAAACCCAGGTGTTGCCTTTTACATTTGCTATCTAAAATTGAAAACAATAAATAAATAATAGTAATAATAAACATTTGACAACCTGTGACAACAATGCTCTGATCCCAATGAAATTAGCTAAAGCACTTGTGCTATGGAAAATCAGAAGTAATGACGCTACCTCAATAAATTAGAAATTGCGAAAGTAACTTTGTCTGTGTAAGTTGCTCTTTCATGACCAAAGAACGAAACCGAATTAGATTATTGCAATTATGTTTTCAAGCTTGAACTTCAAGAAAGGACATACTTTTTTTGTACTATTTAACCAATCAATCAAGTTTTTCTATTTGTTCACAAATATCTAAATTTTTTTTTTTTTATGGCATAGGTGGCAAACGAGCAGGAGGCTCACCTGATGGAAAGTGACTACCACCGCCCATGGACATCTGCAACACCAGGGGACTTGCAGGTGCGTTGCCGGCCTTTCAAAAAGGAGTACGCTCTTTTCTTGAAGGTTCCCAAGTCGTATCGGTTCGGAAAAACCGCCGGCGAAAACTGGTTCCACAAAGTGGTTGTGCGAGGCAAAAAATGTCTGAGAAATCGCGCTGTTGTGGATTTTCGGACATCAAGGTGGTGCGGGTGAAACTTAGAGTTTTGGCGAGATGTCCGAAGGTGAAATTCAGCAGCCGGGATTAATCCGAACAATTCCTCGGAACATTCCCCGTGAAAAATTCGGTAGAAGATGCAGAGTGATCCGACATCTCTACGCAAAGCCAAAGGATCAAGGAGATCGGAAAGGGCTTGATCGTCGATAACTCGAGCCGCTCTACGTTGGATGCGGTCAAATGGAAGGAGCTGGTACTGGGGAGCACCTGCCCAGAGGTGAGAGCAGTACTCCATGTGAGGCCGAATTTGCGCCTTGTAAAGTTTAAGGCGATGGGCCGACGTGAAATACTGTCTCGCCTTGCTGAGCACGCCCAGCTTTTTTGAAGCCAATTTGGCTTTGCCTTCCAATTGACCGCGGAACTGAACGAGGCTCGAAATATCAACGCCAAGTATTCCGATACTACCTGCAGCGGCTATCGGAATGTTCTCAAATCGTGGAGATACGACAAATGGTGTTTTTTTAGCGGTTAACGCGCAAACTTGCGTCTTTTTGGGGTTGAAATGGACTAGATTTAGCCGGCCCCAATTCGAGACTTCGTTTAATGAAGACTCGATTTCAGACACAAGTTTGTTCCGGTTCTCTTCGACGTTTTCCCGAGAAATATTAGCGCGGCCGGTGTATAAGGTGTCAACGGTACTGTCGTCTGCATAGCAATGAATGTTCCCGATTTGCAACAAATCATTGATATGCAGAAGAAACAGAGTGGGTGATAGAACGCAGCCTTGTGGAACACCAGCATTGACGAATTTTAAGTCAGAGCATGCACCGTCGACAACGACCTTGATGCTCCGATCTGCCAAAAAGCTGGTAATCCAATTGCATAATTTCCCGGGAAGCCCATAGGAAGGAAACTTCGAAAGAAGCGCTTTGTGCCATACACGATCGAAGGCCTTCGCTATGTCCAAGCTGGCTGCTAATGCCTCCCCCTTGCTCTCAACTGCTTCAGCCCACCTGTGAGTAAGGTAAACTAGAAGATCACCAGCTGAGCGACCCCGACGGAAACCGTACTGGCGGTCACTAATCAGCTGATTCTCCTCTAGGTACCGCAGGGCAGTTAATAAGGGACTCCATTATCTTGGAGAGCAAGGAGGTGATGGCTATAGGCCTATAATTGGACGGGTCTGAGCGGTTGCCTTTTTTAGGGATCGGATGCACCAAAGCTGTCTTCCAGGAATTCGGGACGACGCCTAATGTGTAGGATTGCCGGAAAAGACGCGTTAAGACCGGTGCCAACTCGGGAGCACATGTCCGTAGCACGATTGGAGGGATACCATCGGGTCCGCTCGACTTATGAATGTCCAAGGAAAGAAGTGCTTTACGAACTGCACTTTGCCGGAATTTAACCTCCGGCATCGTGGTATCACACCGCGGAATTGTTGGTGGAGATTTTCCTTGGTCATCCAGAGTCGAGTTCGACGCGAAGAGAGGGCCTAAAAGATCAGTTTTCTCTTTCGCGGTATAGGCCAATGACTCACCGTCTCTGTGCAGAGATGGAAAAGATGGCTGACAGAAATTCCCTAAGACAGCCTTAGCGAGAGACCAGAACGCTCGTGTTCCTGAAGGGAAACGCACCAGTCTCTCGCCAATTCTGCCAATGTACTCCGTCTTCGCCCTAGCAATCACGTTTTTGAGGGACCTAGAGGCAGAGTTGTATTCCTTTTTAAATGCGCTGGTATTTACATCACGAGACGCAGATGCATTAGCCCAGGTTTGATAGCGTTCCCACTTTCGGCGTGATGCCGTTTTGCAGAAGCGACCAAACCAAGGCTGGGACTTGCCACCGATGGGTACTGCAGAGTAAGGAATGAATAGTTCCATACCCTGAAGCACCACATCGGCAACAGAGTCAGCAGCAGCGTTCGGATCATCCGGCGAGAAACAAATCTGCCCCCATGGGTAAGATGCAAAAAAAGACCGCATCCCATCCCAATCTGCTGACTTGTAGTGCCATACTCGGCGGCACCCAACAAAGCGAGGCCGTGAGTACCGCACAACCGGCACTGTACTCCGGACGAGACAGTGGTCAGACGAGCCCAGAGGGGGATCGACGATAACCTGATAGCCATCCGGATGCGAAGTCAGCAGAAGGTCCAACAGGGAAGGTGTATGATCCTCCACATCCGGTATTCGCGTTGGCGAGTTGACCAGTTGTGTCAGATCATATGCTAGAGCGAAGTCAAGAACAGATCTACCCGCATGATCGGTGGTGCGTGAGCCGAGCCATTCTGCGTGGTGAGCATTAAAGTCACCCAGAATAATGATCTCTGCGGATGGAATCTGCTGAAGCACGGAATCTGTAGCCATTTGGACGTGCTCAACCAGTCGGTCGGTTTCGGCATTACCGCTATGGGACCTATAAAGGCACGCATAGATTCGCGGATGGTCATCGCAGTCTACACGCAGCCAGATAATCGATAGATCCTGTCCTTCAAGGCTGCCGAAGCGTCGAGAACAGATATCATCTCTGACGTAAACGCATACCCCAGCTCGTGGTATAAAGGAATGTTCCAATTTGTACCCAGGGTACGAGAGAAAAGTCGTATCGGCAGGAGAAGATATCTCGGTCTCGGTTAGAAAGAGCAAGGCCGGCTTCGCCGTTTCCAGATGGTAGTGAACGGCGTTGAGGTTGGAGTTGAGTCCCCTTATGTTGCAGAAGTCCACAGCGAGGGTGGTAGGGGTTGCCTTATGATGCCTGCTCCGCTTGCCCCGAACAGTGGCGAGCGCAAAATTGCCCCCCCCAGAATTCGGAGGGCAGCCTGGGCATCCCTGCTCAGGTGGTGTATGTCCTGAGCATGGATGCCCAGAGAGGGATTCTCCACCGCTGTCGCTGATGGTACCCTCCTGGGGTAATTTAACCAAATTCTGCACAACCATCAAGTTTTGGGGGGGAGGGGGATTGGGCCTCCGGAACTCTCACTTACCGGACGAAACGCGGTAGCATAACTACCACTTTACGCCGATTTTAAGTGAGAGAGTTGTACTTCCCCGGGCGTGCCGGCCCATTCGGCTGTAACCCGAAGGTATACAGCGTGGCACTACCACTTAAAATCGATGGTCGAATACCAATTGGTCCTTGTAGTTTCACTACTCTGTTAGCGTAGTTCGTAAAGTGAGGTTGTAAAAGTAAAGTAAAGTAAAGTAACAGCCTGTACATTTCCCACTGATGAGATAAGGCCTCCTCTTCCATTAAGGACAGGGTTTGGAACATATTCCACCACGCTGTTCCAATGCGGGTTGGTGGAATACACATGTGGCAGAATTTCTATGAAATTAGTCACATGCAGGTTTCCTCACGATGTTTTCCTTCACCGCTGAGTACGAGATGAATTATAAAGATAAATTAAGCACGTGAATCAGCGGTGCTTGCACCTTGAACCTGCAATCATCGGTTAAGATGCACGCGTTCTAACCACTGGGCCATCTCGACTCTAGTGAGGTTGTAGTAAGTAGTAAAATTTTTCTCTCATAAATGCTATCTATTATCAATAAAAATCAAACAATGTAGATCCATTAAAAGAAATAATTTAATGTGGAAATTTAGATAAAGATATTAATGGGAATATTTTTCTTACTCCAAATATCGCAGTTAACTAGACTAGTATAAAAGTTAAAAAAAAGTAACAGCCTGTAAATTTACCACTGCTGGGCAAAGGCCTCCTCTCCCATTAAGGAAAGGGTTTGGAACAAATTCCACCACGCTGTTCCAATGTGGGCTGCTGCTAGTATATAATAATATTATCACAAAAAAAGTTTCAATAAAGACCTATTTTGTTTGTAAAGAAATACAAATAGTAAGAAAATACTCACAGCATACATAATGTCGGTCCAACCCTCTAAGGTGATACATTGGAAGACAGTCAACATGGAGTAACCAATGTTGTCGAAATTTGTAATCCCCGAGTTCGGACCTTCCCAGTAACCCTGGCAAACCTGATCATCCGGGCACTGATAGCCAATATCTTCATAACGTGAGCAAGCAGTTGGATTGTCGACCGTTATATCTAAATGATTAACATTTGGATAAATAATTTTATAGCTCAATATAATAAAACAATACAATTTCTTTAACCTTTATAGAAGCCCCTAGGGCGTCTCTACAGGAGGTCTGTCAATTAATCTTTTCGTCAAAATATTAGAAGAATAGGCAGAGAAAGAAAACTGTAAAATGATAATTGATTGTGATAATTTAATTATACTTTGACGGTAATAACATTAAATTAAAGGTCTTAAGCAGCAAACAATTAACTGATTTAAACAAATATTAATGATGAGCTAAAGAAGACAACCTAAGCGTTTTTAATGGTTTATAGCTAAAAATATTTCATCAAATACATCAAGATACAGGGTAACACAACTATGTATATGTAAAATTTCTGGTTCTATGTAAGGGTAAAAATTGGGCAAAATAAATACTTTATCATACTTACTGGTACCCTTAAAAAAACAAGTATCGTGTAGGACTCCAGAGAAAAGCTCCAATCCAATAATGGCATAAATAATGATAACAAATAATACAAGGAATGCAATGTGGAACAAAGGCACCATAGCTTTGAGGATAGAGTTCAATACGATTTGAAGACCTGAAAACAAAAGTGTTTTAAGACAATAATGTTTTTTTGGCATATTTCTTTATTCTCCTGTACTGAAGCTGAAATGGTCAAGTTATTAAAGAATGTTAAATTTAAATAACGATCACGAGTTGCATGTACCATATTTCATGTGGTGTTCTAAGTAGAGCATCGTAAGGAAACCTGCATATAAATAAATTTTACTACAATTGCATGCACCAATAGTCATTGTTTGACCCGAAAACATTCTTCCAGAGAAGAAGAAGGAAAATTCTGTCCGACAGAAGGTCTTTTACATGTGATACATATTTTACTCTTGTCATTCTCTTCTCGATACGTAGGTCAACGAAATAATACAAACTTGGCACTCCGGAAACCAATCGCAGAGGTCGAAGAACTCTGAACGCTCTCAAAGCTTTCACGTCGAAGAGATCTTTTGATATATATTGAAGAATTTGACTTGCTATTCTGTAAAGACGAAAGAGCTTTATTATTAAAAAGATATTTACACATATTAAGTGATCGTGAGTTCTCTTTGGAATCGAATTTTGACAGAACTGCACAAGCTCATCTTTTTTCTTTTTAAGTATAAGCAGGTAGTCATTCTGGTAAATAGGCCACTTGATAGTAAATGGTCACTATTGCAGATAAACATTGATTCTGTAAGAAATACGAACCATTCCTTACATCGTCAATGCACCTCCAACAAAGTAATAACATTTGATGTGCCCTGTATTTTATTTTGTACACGTTTATATAAAGTCATAAGTGCGTAATTTGTAATTCTACCTTTGTACCTTTGTCTTTTGAGAGCTTCAGTCATGACTTTATCTTTCGCTTAAGTGAAATTATGTAAATATTTTAAGCGTAATCTCATAGTCAAAGTAAAAGATGTTTATTCAATATAGAAGTATTACACTTGCGTATTGATAGTCAAAAATCTACCTGAGAAGAATCAAGTAAGAAATCAGAGAAGAACTGGCGAAAGAACTCAGCGGGTTTTTTAAATGTCATATTTCTAATTATTATTGTCATACGTACAAATATAATTTACTAATTAAATAAAATATGGTATTGGTAAGCTATTAAATATATTGAGAATACTAAAGAATTCTGTAAATAAATCCTATCCAAATTTGAAGACAGTACTAATGCTCTAGATGATCCTTCGAGCCGGATATGAAGAAATTAGTGACAAAGTCAGTTACTGTGCGGACGGTGGATCGACATTACTAACGCTACACTGCAAAGAGGAAATGCTATACTACAGCTAAACTGTACGCATGTTTGTTAAAAGGCAGAAAGAGAGGAAGGAATAAGGAAAGGGACAAAATAGCGAGTTTATTTTAAAAATGAATATTATTATAAAAAAATTATAAATAGTTTTTATAGCATGTTTAAGTGGGACATACCGTGCTCTCAATCTTTTCCTTAATCCAATCGACTGATTCGAAGAAAAATAATGATTCTTTTAGCACACCATTACAAATATACACAAGTAAAAATTAACGTATGTTTTTCCTCTTAGAGTTTCTAAGCCATTGATTCGAACTTGATAAAAAAATATATAGTTATTCTGTGTATGCGTGGGGAGGGTGAATTGGCAATAAACGAATATTTTTCATTTTTATTAAATACAAATATTTTATGAACCTTGTTCTTCCCATGCCGAGTTGTGTCGAGTAGAAATCAATACAAATATAGTTGTATATCTATTTTGAATAAGATAAATATTCCACACAAATAGATCCAAGAGTATATCTTTAATTCTATAAATTTGTGCTCAAACTCAAATTATTTTATTCAAAATAGACTTACTTATTGATGATTAAATGAAACGGTAACACTAATTTCAGATTGACAAATACAAAATTGTAAACTCACCCAATAGTAACGATTGTAAAATCGAGACTGTTCCATGTGTTCCTCAAATAAGCGCCGGGATGAAACAGGAATCCGTAAGCGATTATCTTCATAACACACTCCCCCGTAAATATAGCCATGAAGATCCATTCGACTTTTTCCTATAATAAAAATTAATTACCAATTTTCAATAAAATGCCTTCTTATTGGAACACCTCCATCAAATGGTATCGCAATTATAGAATATTTAGTCTATTCTATTAATAATAGATGTACTAGATTCTTATATGTATTCTTAGAGGTTGTTTTTCACCATTGGACATAAAATACTCGAAAGATGAATTTAAACCCGTGATCTTCATAACATTATAATTATTACAGTGACCTATAAATTTAAATTTGTCATAAAATAAATATTTTAAAATAAGATTAGGCGTGAAGTCAAACCCCTCTTCACCAGTGGGTACTGTGCCCAGGGCCCCAAGATTAATTGGGGCCCTCAATTCAAAAATAAAAGGATCTGCATGTTTTCAAAAGAAAGATTCCGACTTTTCCGATACATCCAAATCTTACAAAGATGGTAACAAATCAGTAATAAGGTATTATAACAAAGTATTATTTATTAAAGAACAATAAAAGTTTCTTTTCTAAGAAACTATTGTTCTGTATACCCAACGCCCCCAATAGGTCAAAGAGCCCTGCGTGTACTTGTCTATATCTAACAACTTGACACTTTATAGGCAGCTTAGCGAATTATTCATCAATTGGTTTTCATATTTTTTCATAACGTGCCAAAAGAGGTATAACTTTATAGACTTCACTTGCTGGTAGGGCTTTGTGTAAGCCCGTCTGGATCAGTACCACCCAATCATCAGTTATTCTACCGCCAAATAACAGTACTCAGTATTGTTGTGTTCCGGTTTGGAGGGTGAGTGAGCCATTTTGACTACAGGCACAAGGGACATAACATCTTAGTTCCCAGGGTTGGTGGCACAATGACGATGTAAGAAATTGTTAACATTTCTTACAGCGTCATTGTCTATGGGTGATGGTGACCACTTCCATCACCAACCTACACCAAAAAAACAAGACTAGTAATTTGATAATAGTATTTGTCATTTAAATAGTCTTACTTCGTACCGAGCACTTAGGTTACAAGGGAAATGTGTTACTTCGATTCAAGAGATTGCTTACCAATATTTGATTAGTATTGTTTGTATCCCCCGAGGGATAGGGGGTGAATACCGCGAGCGCGATACAGTTTGCGAAGATCGTCGTCAATATCATGTACTCGAAAGGTCTGATAGTACAATATAGGAAATAATATTACATACAACATTGATCATCTAAAAATTTAAATAAATTTTCAGTGCCATGCGATTCTGTAAGGATTAATTTCGTATCTCACTCGTGAAATTTTTACAACCGATTTACAAGTGATAAGCCATTTTGATACGTCTCTTCTACGAATTTCATAATTATAATGGTCAATTTCACATATGTCATTCTGACATTTTAAATTGATACCTGGCACATATCTAATTTGCCTTAAAAGTCAGGTCTTTTAAAATAGTAACAAAACAACTGATCATACTTACAACATTACTAGCTAAAAACACATAAATTTTAAAAGGATACTTCCATTCAACAATATCATAACACAGCTTTCGTAAAGGGTTTTTCAGGCCCAGGCACAATAAACTCCGCTTCGGTTTCTCAGGCTGAGGCTTGCCTCTCGGCCTCGCTTGCTTACGAGGCTGTGGTTGTGCTGCTGGTTGTCCTGTATCCGGCGCTTCGGTTTCAGGTGTCGTTGCCCCAGCTGTTTGTGTTTGATCTGCCATTTTTACCTGAAAAAAAAATAAACTCTTAAAATAGACTCTAGTATAGTATAAGATTATAATTTTTTTTTTTTATAAAGTCTCTACATAAGAGTTGAATAAAACAAAGTTGCTTCAAGCCGTGTTTATCTATAAAGTACGCAACGGATTTCAATGAGATTTTAATTAATAAACATAATTTTTCGAGGTGAAGTATTGAGTAGAAAAAAGTAGAGTATCCGTCGCTGGGGTTTATTTAAAATTTTAATTTATTCAGCTCTATGGTTTGACTATGAAAGAGCAACAGAACGATAGAGTTACTTTCGAATTTATACTATAAGTATAGATGACTCTCCTTAATAAATTACACTCGTGCAAAGCTTTTTTTTCTCTCTGGAAAAACGCATTACGCGCTTCCTACACGTGATGGAAAATGGGAGGGGGTGTGGGACTCCCCGGAGCCCTGGATGCCGAGTGCGCCCAGGCACGCCGGGTTTACCCACTAAAAAACCAGCGGTACCCTCTCCATTTTTCGGCGGACGCCACGGGATGGCTTACGCATACTACCGTGGCGAACACTCGTGCAAAGCCGGGACAAATCCCTATTTTTAAATATCGAACGCTTCATTCACAATTAAGTCAGACTTATTATAAATTAACGTTTTTTTTAATTTTACAGTGACATCATTACGAAGATATATGCCGGACGTATGCCTGTTATTGCTGAACCCATGCGTATATATAATTTAATATGTGAATTTCACTATAGTATCCAGTTAGATAGAGATTTCTGGCAATCGATGCGCCAATTTCTACATTACAATTTCTAATGCATTAATTAAATTCTGCTATTTTCGTTATCGTTCGACAAGATAATGTTTAGCTAAGATGGTTAAATAGTAAAATATTTAAACTAAATATTTTATTATTAGTTTATTATATTACATCTTTAGTTTTTTCGGATATGTAATTTTTTTTTAAACGGACGGTAAAAATTATTATCTCAGTGTGAGTTGTCATTGGTGATTTTTTTATCATAACTTATATGGCTAATGTTCCAACATTAGAAAGTGTCATGGTTAGATTGGTTAAACCGGGCTTACACTCCTCATCCTAAGGAGACTATATTTTTTAGAATCCAACTCGCTTTGGAGCTACGTGGTAGAATTAGCTTCGAAGCCTTCTCGAAATGAGAGAAAGGCTGAGCCCAGTAATGGGACCTCTACAGGCTGTGATTTTGCCTTTAATTGAGCGATAATTAAGCATAAAATTAATCTATCGACCTCAAACTCCTTTATTCAATATAGAACTAAGCATAACACTCATTTATAATCAAATTAAATATCACCGATTCCGAAAATGAAACACCCTGACCTGAGAAGTACCGTCGAAAGAAAATCAGCGGGTCTTTTTTGTCAAACTAATTAAATTATTCGACCTTCAACTATAAACATGGACCCTGATAGAAGTTCCTTCGATACTTTATCAATCAGATTAACTGTGTCTGTACTATGCAATACATTGCTTATAAACCGGAAGACAGCAATCGTGTGTTTTAATAATAAGCGTCGCGTGGTAACCCTGTCTGGATAGTACAATTAATTACACAAAGCCCTACTAAAGTCTTGTATAAATTCCTTGATATATATAATAATAGAAAAACCTTCATGTTCAAACGTAAGTGACATAAATATGTCGTTAAACACACCAGCGCGTAAATGTTTCTGAAATAATAAGATCTGTAAGTTTACGATCTCCGAAACGATAAAGATTCTTATTATGAATTCAGATATAAAAGATATTTATATCGGCATTCGAAAGGAAAAGTCACTATAGTGCCAAAAAGGTAGTAATGGAAAATGAAATTTAAAATAACACCTGCAAGCCTCATTTCCTTATAATACCATTTGGGCGTTTAAGCTTTTCTTCCATTACAGTGATGTATATAAATAATTTATGTATTTCCGACGTCTTGCAGTTTGTTTTATATGTATATTAATGCCTATAATTGAATTTTGCCATTTTATTTGAATTTTCCACATTTTTATATAGGTTTAAAACATACTGTTGTAATTGTCAAAATATTAGGCAAAGCTATCTAGTGTGGTATAAAGCAAATCTTTTTATTATTGAATGATATTATCTATTAACTGTTTCAGTGATTATATTTTTAATCTGTGTCATTCTACAAAAGCATTCATCGTTATCATTACGCAGTATAAAACAAAGTCACTTACCGCTATCTGTCTCTTGTGTATCTTTAAAATTACGCAACGGATTTGGATGCTGTTTTTTTAATAGATATAGTGATTCGAGAGGAAGGTTTTTGTATATAATACATGGATAATATAGTAAAGAAACACTGATAATTTTAAATGTGTCTAATGTGATGTCGTACATAAGCAAATTCTGTAGAATGTTAAGTATCGGTATTGCACCTGTGCTAAGTCGGGGCGGGTTGCTGGCTTAAAATAAAGTTAGTACAGTCTTTGCTTCCGAACTATGACTTGGTTTTATTACATTATTCTTTGGATAAATTTTATTATCATACAAAAAACTCAAAAAGTATACTTTTTTTTCATAACATAACTCACAGTTGTACAGACGGTTGCCGCTGAAGGCTTTGCTCACAGTTTAGTGGTTTGTTATCAGGAGTTAGGTATTAATATAATCTTATGTACTTTATTGAAGTCCAAGCTTTCTTAGTTATATTTTTTTACCGTCAAAGAGCAACCGACAGACAGACATTTACATTTATAACATTAGCATAGAAAAAAAATATCTTTTTTCGTTGATTTTTAAACAAAATATTTCTTTATTATACGTAAGTTCAATCATTCATTATCATTTAATCAACGCACCTATTTATGAAATTTAATTGGATGAAAACAGTAGCTTTTGAATTTAAAATCTACATTCCGCCAGTATCACAACGGACATTGACACGTGACACTAAATACATACCCTTCTTTGAACTTTACAGTCGGTTAAATCTTAAATGTAGATATCGTAGTACATTTGAATGACACGCGAGATCTTGGGAAGTGATTGATGACTTTGTATGTGTGTAGCGCAATGAACCTTTGTGAAATGTGTGTAGGTGTGTTTCGTTAACGATAATATTTACGTACGGACTATTTCGATGGACGCGATGGATGTTTTAAAGAAGATAATAGTGATAACTATATCATTCGAAATTTGAATTATTCCCTTGCAAGTATCGACTTTATAAAAATGTTATTTATAGAATAGCTTTATGTTTGAACATAAAAAAATATCTTATACAGATTATGTTTTCCACACACACACACAGATACAAGTATATTGTCATACATTACTGAGTTAAACAAAAAATCAAGACGTTAATTTAAATATTGAATATAATGTTTAGTTTTAGAATTCATTTTTTTTTATTTTTACTATTAATGACGTAAAAAATAAATCAAGATATTATGGATTATTCTTAAGTAAAATTTGTTTTCTATATAGCTACTTAATAGCGCTGTAAGATCCAACTAATCCCTTTAAAGATTGATACCAATATAGACGTCGAAGGAAAATCGGACAAATCATTGCGAACGATTCTAAAAATAGAATCGTACTCAGAATGTGAAAGCCTTCCTGAGATTCCAATTATCCGGACGTTCGCAATCATCCTGGGATTTTCGCAACAATCCGATTTATCCGATTATCCCACGATCTATTTACAAGTAACGAGGGAGCTGACTTTTCCAGTTCCACGTATAAAATTGTTGTCAGGTTGTCTATAAATTGTGACGTGTGTTTTGTAGAACTCTTTCAGTCAAATGATTACTACAACTATATATGTAGTAGTAGGGCTTTCTACAAGCCCGTCTGGGTAGGTACCTCCCACTCATCAGATATTCTACCGTCAAACAACAGTGCCTAGTATTGTCGTATTCCGGTTTGATGGGTGAGTGAGTCAATGTAACTACGGACTCAAGCGATATAACATCTTAGTTCTCAAGGTTGGTGGTGCATTGGCGATGAAAGGAATGGTAAATACATTTAACAGCGCCAATGTCTATGGGCGGTAGTGACCACTTATCATCAGGTGGCCCGTATGATCGTCCGCAAACCTATAACACACTCACACACACTCAATAAACATCGTTGATGGTGTGGCTGAACTGATTACCAACTTTAGGATCACATTTACTAACTTATAACTGTGAAGATATGTTACAAAAACAAACCGTTAAGGTTTAATCGTATTTATAGATGAGAACAGTGCCGAAATTAGCAAGCAGAAGTCCATAGTAAATTCTCTCAAAAATCTCCAAGAGTAGGCCGGTAGTTAGGATTTTCCTATAGGAAACCTAATAACTTTTGTCAGTGCGACTTGGAGTTTGAAAATAAGCCATCATGATCTAAGGTAATATAATTATATCTAACCTTAAGACCATAGAGGCAGTCTGAATTTCTCGTGATCGGATTACCTATAATACAATACGCTCGTATACTTACTATGAAAAAAGAGCTTGTGTTCTTTGTATTATTATATTAGTGTTAGGTTGGTATATCATACGGTGCCCTGCTGATTAAGTAGCTCACCCAACGGGGGGTGGAATTGCGTCAGGTTTAAAAGCCTATTGTAGTTACTTTTTTTTTCGTATTAAAAATGGATACTTTTTAAAATCATTAAAACACTATATTAACTTTTTTTTTTAATAATTCTTTTTTTTAATAAATCTATGCCATGATAAGGCCCAATGCAGATATTGGTTTTTATACGGGTGTGGTTTGAATTTCGAATCAATGTTAATATACTTTATCTACAAATAAATGATACCATGTTCAAAAAAAAAACATTGATAGATATGAATTATAACCTTTTTTTGGCATTGGACATACGTGGGCTAATGCGCCACCTCTTACAGCTGATAGATACCTGTTATAGCGAACAGCCCTGTGTTAAATTTTAATCATCATAATACCGCATGCAGTCCAAGTAGACATATTAAAATACATTTTAATAACGTCGTTATTTTGTGTGTGCACCAAAATAACGAAATACCTATTTTTCAAGCTTCTAAAGGGATTAAAAAAGATCCTTTTTGTTATTATTATAATAAAAATAATAATAATAACATAAGTATTGAGCATGAACGTGAATGCATATTAAGGAAGGGGATGATCAAGGAACGATGAATGGATTATGTGAAAGATGATATGACTGAAATGTTACTTGTGAAATGACGTCAAACAGAAGTATGGAAGAAGAAGACACGCTGTACCGATCCCAAGTATATTCTGATAAAGGCAGAAGGATGATAATGATCATGTTGTATTCATGAATAATAATGTCATATTGAATAATAATAGTTTTAAATATCTAGTAATATATTAGATAGACGATTCAAATAAATTAGAATCACTTGAAAAGATTTTTATTTTGTGTCATAAAATCGTTTTGAAGCTTATTTGAGAGGAAAATATTCAGAAAAAACTGACGGTGTGGAAAGAAATCTGACATGAATGTCTATCAACACGTAATGAAGCAGCGTTTTGTAATTTCCATGTTTCCTTTTCCTGTTTAACAGGAAGTCCACGGTGGGATGTTTACAGCGTATCCCTGTTTTTAATTAATTAATACCGTCATTAGCGGTCCAAAGTTATCTGGATTTTGTAATATAAGAATTTACTTGGTATACGAGCGTTGTGTTCAATGCATAGACTATTTATTACTTTAGAAAATTGTACAACTTCAAAATTTTAGTGATTTATATAGACACTTATAAAGTAGAAGTAATAGTAACAGCCTGTAAATTTCCCACAGCTGGGCTCCTCTCCTTTTGAGGAGAAGGTAAGGAGCATGTGCGGCTTGGTAGATTCACATGTGGCAGGATTTTGTTGAAATTAGACACATGTCGGTTTCATCATGAAGTTTTCCTTTACCGCCGAGCTCGAGATGAATTTTAAATACAAGTTAAGCACATGAAAATTCAGTGGTGCTCGCCTGGGTTTGAACCCGCAATCATCGGTTAAGATGTACGCGCTCTAACCTCTCGGCTCATCATCAGACACTTATTATACCTCATTGACTTGACTTTCAAGTATTGACCTGAAGGTCTTCTATAAGAGATCGCTATTAGCAATTGCAATAATACCGCCCTTTTATATTTCTGAAAAAAAAATTACTGTATTATTTTTATTATGTTTAATAAACTACATTTGTTTTTTAAATGCAACTTCTACCGCCATTGATTGTCAGGGAGGTTTGCAAGGGCAGTAAATTTGTATTCTGAACCTTTAATAATTTCATAAAAAGTTCCATTTAACGGAAAGCCAGACTGCCTGGTGGATGAATTAAAAAGTTAAACGTATAAACGTAAGCAGACAAAATTATAAAAAATACTCTATTATTTTTATTGTTATTAAGGATGACCAATTACATTTTTCTTAATTGAAGAAAAGTTGTTCTTTTTTTAATTTTAAATAAAGAATAGAGGCGAAATCCTCCGACGTGCGTCTCAGGCATTATGTAATCAATAATGGACGTTTAAATACACGTACCAATAGAGTTAATCTCTTTATGGTGTTTGCTATCAGCACTTAATTAAGGGACGCCATAAAATGGCCCTTTTCAAAGCCATTAACTATTAATTAGGATAGTAACAGGTAACAGTTATAAACGATGATGTATTTTGTGAAATATCAACGGAAACCCGACCCAGGCCTTGACTTGAGACGGGAATGGTTATTCTCACTGAAGTTGTTTTACTCAATAAAGAATTAAAACTTATTATGCTTCAAAGAGTCGAGATGGCATTATATGTATATGTGTGCTTTGTGTTTATAATTCATGCCGTCCTCGGCGATGAAGGAAAACATCGTCAGGAAACCTGCATGTATCTAATTTCATCGAAATTTTGCCACATGTGCATTTCACCAACCCGCATTGGAACAGCGTGGTGGAATATGTTCCAAAACCCTTTCCTTGATGGGAGAGGAGGCCTTAGCCCAAGCAGTGGGTAATTTACAGGCTGTTACTATACTTTACTTTATAATTATTTATTAAAATGTTGTTGAGACTGTAATCAACATCGTGTCTTCTCCATTGGCGAAATAAATTGTGCCCTCTTGGTACAAGTAAAAGTCACATAAATTGACTTGGTGGGGGTACATTTCTACTGATTGTGATATGTACATGTATCTGTGAAAAGAATACATATTTAAAAATAATTAAATTAGATATGAAAATTAAAAGGAGTAAAAAGATTTTATTATTCAAACACTATTGCAAAAATATTTGGAAGAATGAATAAAGGACCCAATTTTGCTCCAAACCCTCATGAGGCAAAACATATCTGGTACTGAGTTTGTACTGTTTGATTTTCAACCGACTTCAAAAAGGAGGAGGTTATCAATTCGTCTGTATTTTTTCTTTTTTATGTTTGTTACCTCATAACTTTTTACTGGGTAGACCGATTTTGATAATTTTTTTTTGCTTCCCGTGGGGTCCCATTTAATTTTATTTTTTCCAATGATGGTATCCGTATGAAAACGACATAAGTCTTAAATTTGCATTATGTATATGCGCGACAAATAGGTGAATAACTGAAAATTGGTTGGCACAATTTTGATTATTCTTTTTTTATTATAAAGGATATACTTTAAGGGTATTTTGGTGAAAGTTTGGTAATGTTCTGAGCATAGGATCTATGACAAATTAAGGGAACGGGAGGGAATGGAACAATTCTGAGGAGCACGTTAGCAATACTCCGTCGTATCTTTTATTTATGGGTTACTTGGATATTTGAATCACCTTCCGGAACGTGGTTCATATAATTGTCATAATCGAATATTATAATCAACTAGCGACCCGCCCCGACTTCTCACGGGTGCAATACTGATACTAAATATACAAAAGAATTTGATTATTTACGACATCACATTGCAAACTTCTAAAATTGTCAGTGTTTCTTTACTATATTGTTCATGTATTATATACACAAACTTTCCCCTTGAATTACACTATCTATTAAAAAAACCGCATCAAAATCCGTTGCATAGTTTTTAAGATATAGGGACAGAGAAAGTGACTTTGTTTTATACTATGTTATTGACGAACTCCTAAACGGCTTATAGTTAGGGTGCGATTTGGGACAGAATTTCTTACTGTCTTCTTCAAATTTTGTGTATATGATGCGATGTTATATGATGTACGACATATAGGTCGAAAACAGCTCTTTCGAGGGTGGTACCTTGTAGTTTATGCCGCATATTAAAGCCGCATTTTCGAAATTCTATTTTTGCTTTATTCGAAAGTTTCTTTTAAACTGTCCCCGAAGTAGTTTCTGATTCATATAAACGGCACGCTTAATCTATCCATATTAAGAAAAAAATATGAGTCTATATCAGCTTCACTTAAAATCAAAAAATAAATAAAATTTTAACAAAAAGAAAAACCGACTTCAAACAAAACACTAGTCCTCCTAGGTAAAATAAAAAGAAAAATATTAGACTACTTACAAAGTCGATTTACGATTATATAATGTAGTTATAATTATTGCTATATTTTGAGTCGGTGTCAGCCAACCTTTGCTATATCTATCAAAAAACAATACGAGAATACTTTAAGAAATATCTTTCTTACAAATTACCTTTTATACGATATTATACTGAGCCAATCAAGAGGCTCGTATCGCTTCTTTCTTTTGATTGTTGAGGCGCGTGCCCGTGGCTGATATATATATATATAATATATATAATATATATATATATATATTATCAATACATAATATTATCTTGAAGACTAAAAAAAATAATACTTCTATTCTTATTGTAACAATTATGTGGTAACAGTGTACCTATTACATCTATATATCTATGAGCTTTCTATAGATGCAAGTTGAAGCTATGAAGTGTAAACACTTCAGCTCTCGAAAGCTCAAAGCTGCTTGCATTGGTTCAAACGTTTAATTAAGATCGTTCTATATTTATTGAGCTATCCTTTAGATCAATGACTCATATAGTTATCTATATAGAGAATATAATAGTAGAGATGGGAAGGCCCAGTGATTAGCGTGCACCAGTGTATCTTAACCGATATTTATGGGATCAAACCCAGGAGAGCAAAAACCTATTCATCACGCGGGCGGTGTAGGAAATCTATATCTATGTATATGTGTATTATTTTAATGAAATTGTATCACACGTGTGTCTGGTGCATACACATTCGAACAGCTAGATGAAATATGTTTCAAACCAAAAGGGAGAGGAGGTCTTATCCCAGCCATGGGATATCTATAGGCTATCAATTTAGAGGAAGAATCCTATAATTAGATTTAGATGATTACTAAGAAACCGATTATTACGAGATGCTGTTAGAAATCATCGAATCAAAATTTAGCTCGATTGCATAATACTTGCTGAAATGAATCTTCATTGGGAGCGATAAGCAATAAATGTAACGTTTCTATGCTAATAGGTTGGGGAAAAAGTTTCTTCGTATTTTATATGAAAATTCAAAAAGTTATTTTTATAGTTTATTTACATTTGACTAAAGTATGTAGGTGCCATTTTGTTCCATAACCTTTTGCCATCTTGTTGGTAGTGACATGATCCCATTGCTGTAAAAATTTTGGGGCTTCTGATCGAAAAACTGCGACAAGTGGTTTTGGCAGTCCTCTCGTGATGTTAACCTGACACTGCCTAAGGAATTCTGCAGAGACCGAAACAGATGAAAATCTGAAGGTGCAAGGTCAGGACTATACGGCGGATGCATTAATACCTCCCAGCCAAACTCTCGTAATTTTTGTTGAGTGGCTAAAGATATGTGAGGTCTAGCGTTGTCATGGTGAAAAACCACACCCCTTCTGTTGATCAATTCTGGCCGCTTTCTCTCAATTTCTTAATTCAATCTCATCAATTGTTCGCAATACAGTTCTGAATCGATGGTCCTGCCGGGCGATAACAGCTCATAATGAATGATGCCCTTTCAATCCCACCATACACACAGCATTACCTTGTTGCGAGTTAATCCGGGTTTTGCCACAGTCTGTGAAGCTTGACCGGCCTTTGACCACGATCTTTTTCGCACGTTCTAGTCGTATGTGATCCACTTTTCATCACCAGTTATCAGCTTCTTCAAAAATGGTTCGGTTTCATTACGTCGTAATAAAGAATCACAAATAAGTACACGGTTCATTAGGTTTCTTTCAGTGAGTTCATGAGGCACCCATATATCGAGCTTTTTTGTGTACCCAGCTTTATTCAAATGAGTCAAAACCGTTTTGTGGTCAATTGCCAGTTCTTCAGCTACATCGTAACTACTAATATTCCGTTCTTGCTCCACTTTTTCAAAAATGGCATCAATTTTGTCCGTAACAGGGCGACCAGAGCGAGATGCATCTTTGATATCAAAATTTCCGGCTTGAAAACGCTTAAACCAAACTTGCGCTACTCTCATAGATACTGCATTAGGTCCATAAACATCACAAATTTTTTTCGCGGCTTGAGTTGCATTTTTACCTTTTTTATAGTAAAATTTTAAAATGTATCGAATTCCTTCTTTAGATTCACTCATTTTAACAACAACAAACACAAATGAAAATCACACAAATTCCTAATTTGAATTTGGAAGTGCCTTCTTTAAAATTAAAACTTTTTATGATACCAAAACCAGCCAGATACAAATGGTATAGCCAAAGTGATTTTATAACAAGTTCATACATACTATATGCGAAAAGACTTTTTCCCCAACCTAATATTTACGTTTGAAAAAATAATCTGACACATGAGAAACCATTCACTATTATATTAAGAATGTTACTCCATAGAAACAACCTTTACTTGTATTTCATTAGAAATTCATCAAGAAAATTTAAATTTGGAATCTAAATTAATATTCAATATATTATAAATTAGCTGTGCCCGCAACCTTGTACGCGTTTGTATCTAACAAAGAGTGAAAGTCCCGTCGAAATCGGTACAGTCTTTCCAGAGATTAGCTGGAATAAACAGACAAACGAGAGTCGAGTGAGTCGAGATGGCCCAGTGGGTAGAACGCATGCATCTTAACCGATGATTGCAGGTTCAAACCCAGGCAAGCACCGCTGATTCACGTGCTTAATTTGTCTTTATAATTCATCTCGTGCTCAGCGGTGAAGGAAAACATCGTGAGGAAACCTGCATGTGACAAATTTCATAGAAATTCTGCCACATGTGTATTCCACCAACCTGCATTGGAACAGCGTGGTGGAATATGTTCCAAACCCTCTCCTCAAAGGGAGAGGAGGCCTTTAGCCCAGCAGTGGGAATTTACAGGCTGTTGTTGTTGTTGTTGTAAACAGACAAACAGACAAAAATTGTAAAAATATTATTTTAATTTTACAAACAGACACTCCAATTTTATTATATGTGTGGATGACTTAGAAGCGTTAATCATTCCATTGAGCTGACTGCTTCAGGATCTGATAGCCTTTTGCCGAATAGTACAGACTCGATTATCATTAAAATGAGATGACATATGATGCAATAGCGGTATACTGACTGATTTAATACATCCTTTCGGTCATTGACCTGCTGTAAGCGATTATGTTTGAAATACCGATATGAAGACGCATTCCCAGGTGGTATCATTTATTGATATTAAAATAATAACTCAACACATTACTCAAACGCTTTATTAATAGCTGCTTGCACAGTTGAGCCACTACAATAAGAAATTGTAACAAAAAAAAATACTGCCAAAAAAACCCAACGACCAAGTAAATTATGAATAAAATTGGAGCCCATAAATGATTGTATCGCGTAGTTTTTCACCTTTAGGGGTTGTTGGGTATGATATGTTTGTTTAAATTGAAATGGAACCAAACGAGATATAATCTCGTTTGATCCGTATATACATTTTGGTTTGTATATAACAAAAATGATTGTATTTTAAATGGAGTTCTACAATAGCAAACGAAAAAAGAGTTTAATACTTTACGGATTATTCAGTCAAAAATTTCTGATAAGCCCGGAGTTTTGAAAGTTGTCAACATTGTTAACATTGTCAACATTCAAACTGTTCCGAAGCTTTTTAAAAAGCACATAAAACCCGTAGTATTAACAAAGTCCGGAGCTCTAACGTTTTCTATACTTTATGTATTTACCAGCTCAGCTCAGCTGTCGTACAACAATCAAAAATCAAAATCAAAATAAACTTTATTCAAGTGGGATTTTACAAGCACTTTTGAATCGTCATTTAACAATTAAGTGAAGCTACCACCGGTTCGGAAAGTAGATTCTACCGACAAGAACCGGCAAGAAACTCAGTAGTTACTCTTTTTCAACATTTAAAAAAATACAGTCATGTTAGTTAATACAATTATTTAAATTAATATATCTGGAAGTCAACAGGTATTAATTCCACGCTTTTTTATCATCTACAAAATCTTGTATCGTATAATATGCCTTTTTTACCAATGTATTTTTTATAAACGATTTGAATTTACGAGACGGCAAAGTTAAGAATGTAAGTTACATTGACAATGTAAGGAATGGTTTATATTTCTTCCAGTGCCTGTCTATGGATCACTTACCATCAGGAAAACTATTTGCACATCCACCAATACTTTTAATTAAATAAGTTTACTTATGTTTGTACATATTTGTGTGCTATAATATCTTTTCGAGTTGGCTAGTCTCTATCAAGAGTCACTGCTATCGCCAATCAGTCAGGAGAATGTCGTCATCATAAATTAGGGCCAGGATGGAGAAGCGGATAGCGCTTGGATCTGAACCAAAGATTTTACGATTAAATCCAAACAAATACTAATTTGTGTTATATTAATATTATTGACTCGCCTTTCATATCTTGCTCCCAGGTGATGAAAAAAATATATGGAATATACACTGAAAATGGTTAAAAATCCTCCCGAAATAACGTCAAAAAATTATTTAAAAAATATTTTTCAAATCGATTTTTTTACGTTTTTCAATGTGTTAAATTTATCGTCACAGAGATTTGAAATTGTCAATATAAAAAAATACCCATTGAGATATTATCCTGGGTGTCGTAATCCAGAGATAAGCATATCTCCAGTATATAAAAGATTTTGAATTTACGGTCAGAATTCTACCGCTACACAGCAAAGGTAAGTCATTGTTACTATAGCTATATATAGTTCCAAGGACCTGGCATCTTAGTTTAAGAAATATTTGGCTAATTCGCAATGTAAGAAATGTTTGATAATTCTTACAATGTTATTTTAAAAATCATTTTTTGACGATCTATAGTTGTGGATACGTTTCGATCGGGTCTAATCTAGAACATCAGGAAATTGTTAAAATAGATGAAGAAATTTTTTTTAATACATGGATAAAATACCAAAAAGGCAGACACCGAGTCTTATGATACAGAAATCAAAGTAAAGAAAAATAAAATACTTTCCTAGACCTAGATATTTGACTAGAAGTTTCTGGAAGCTTAACAAAAATAACAATACGATTTAATGTTTATTCCGCCCTAATGGTTATTGTGTCAGGCTATTGATTATACAGTACACTAACACGTGCCAACAAGCCCAACGCTGCTGGCACAAGCCTCCTGTTCTATTGAGGTAATGTGAGGTTTGGCTTGTGTCAGACTGATATCTTTTCCTACACGTGTTTTTGATGATTCTAACACATGTAGGTTTCCACATGACCCAAGTAATCCCACGTGAACATTACGTTTTATAAAATGTTTGTCCGTCTGTATGTTCGCAATAATCTCCAAAAGTACTGAATAGATTTTCATACGATTTTCACTAATAGATAGAGGGATTCATAAGGCAGGTTTAAGAATACAATTTATTGACGGTTTTGGGTAAATAAGTTGAAATGCAACGACAATTGTTAAACGTGTCGGAAAAAACAACAATGAAAATAAAAGATAATATAAAAAAATATATTTTGTCCAACCATTCAAACCTGGGGCGGGTCGTTTGTAAGTTAAAATAAGTTATTAAGCACATGAAAATCCTGAAAGCATCGTGAAAATTCCTGTGTTTAAGACACTGTGGCATTTTAGCAACTGTCTGATAAAAGCCTTAAGGTAAATACAAATTGTTCTATCGGGAATCGAAAGTTGAAATCTGTAACCTTCAAAGGTCAGTAACCGCTATCGACAAATATTGTCCACATAAGTTAGTGCTATAGACTTGGATAGAATAGACTGAGCGTCCTTTATTCAGTTCTGAACAAATTGCAGAAATGTGTAAGCCAGATAAAGTGATCGCAAGGCCAGTTAGTATTTTGTTCTTTTATCAGTTAGTTTTTTGTTGAAAGTTTATATTCATTAATATATATATAAAAAAAAATCTATCTTATTATATCAGAATAAAAGTCACTCAGCATGTAAATTCACGGGAATCGCATGCAACAACTTTCAATGCTCATGGGTAGCTGGCTAGAATATATTATCATGTTCATTTTGTTCCATTTTCTATATGTAATGGTTTACATTACTAAAAATTGGGAAATCAGATCGTAAATGGTAGGTAGGTAGAATTCTGACGAGTGGATGGTACCTGTACAAGCGGACTTTCTGTGTTTATATGTTAATATTCACACTGATACATTTAGAGTATTGTGTGTAACATCTAAGTTTATTTAAATTTATTATAACACTAGCAAACAGCCCCAGCTTCGCACGGGTGCAATGATATACCATCACAGTGTAAACCAAAATTATCAGAGTTTCTTTACTAAATTGACGACCTCCGTGGTCGAGTAGTGTGTATACCGGTTTTCATGGGTACTCCACTCCGAGGTCCCGGGTTCGATTCCCGGCCGATTTGATGCTATGTTGTCTTGGATCTGGCCGAGTCGATGTTTATTAATTTTCTATGTCGTCTTGGGTCTGGGTGTTTGTGGTACCGTCGTTACTTCTGATTTTACATAACACAAGTGATTTAGCTTCTTACATTGGGATCAAAGTGACGTATGTGACGTTGTCGAAAATTAAAAAAAAATGTACAACTATTATACGTAAAAACCTTCTTCTCGAATTAAAATCAAAATCCGTTGCGTAGTTTTAAAGATTTATGCATGCATAGGGATATAGGGACAGAGAAAGCGACTTTGTTTTATAGTATGTAATGACATCTTAGCTTATTTAAATTCAATATAACATAATATATTTGAATTTTAACAAGAATTTATTTATGAATGATGTATTGTATCTAGAATGGTTAAAATGTGAGCGCCATAACTCGAAGCGGTTAGCGATAACGCGAGCTCTTAGGTTAATGGAAAGCGATTATCACTTTAACAGTTATTCCCAATAAAACTGACGTAAATGAAGTAGGAAATAGAATTATTGGAAGTAAATAAATATTTATTTATATTTTAAGTTATACTATCAAAAAATAATTTGAAATGAAATTTATCTGCAAGAATTTGGTTACATAAGATCTTACAGTAATTGTGTCCTTATCATATTCAACCGATTTGGTATGCAAATATTATACTATATTACACTGAACCATGCAATCAAACTACACAATTGGAATAATTAAGGCAACCATCATGCCTTGAATAAAATATTTATACAATAAACAAAAATGTCAAAATCTTATAAAAACTGAATATCAATCTAAACAATATTGGAATACATAATATTGGTTTAGAAATAAATAACATGATAAAAAATTATACCAAATTGATAAACTGAAAACATGATAAACGGAACTTTGCTCCCAATGTTGGTAGGATTGGAATTACTTTCAATGTGGATGGACAGTGGCAATTTTATCGTTATTATTAACTACTAGTGTCAAAGGAGTTTCTGAGACTGGCAATAATTGTAAGCAATACAAACAGGAGTAATTTACGAAAAAGATTTTAGTTTAATGGATTTTGCTGTCGAAACGCTTGGCCCTTGTAGTAGTGGTGCAAAAAGCTTCATCAAAAGTATAACACCTCGCCTCATTGCCTCCACTGGTGACAGGAGGGCTGGTTCGTTTATTGCCCAGAGGATCGGAATTGCGATTCAACGGGGAAATGCTGCTAGCATTCTTGCCACCATTCCACGCAAACTGTCATTTCAGTTTATAAAAAATAATGGAGTGCATGGAACACTATAGCACAGTTTCAAAGCGAATATCGCACTTTTGACGTATTGACAAAAAGACGTGTAGCTTCAAATGCCGGGATATTGATCGCTTTTGATTGTGAATTCGCTTTTGTTGCCTCACTATAAAGTTCGTCGTGCTCCATCTGCCTTTTGTTTTGCAATCTGAGAATGTATCAAGTCTATAGAAATAAAAAAAACTAGACCAACGAGGCTTTCCAAGTGGAAAGGATGATGTTTATGTTTTTGAAGTGTCTAGGCATATACCCAAATCATTAATCAAATATAGTAATTACTCATACTCATTATAATCATTTATTTATTTTTAATTTCTGGATAGTAATATTCTAAGAAATTATATAAATGAATCAGATTGGTTGCAAAAACTTTTTATAAATTTTGTGTCAGTTTCTAAAACATTTTTTCTTAACAAAGTTTATATACGTTTTAAATTAAAGCGATTATGTGTAAATAAAAACTACTTGATTTTCAAATTATGTAAAATTCTGGTTCACTATTCGTTTATCCTATATATAGTTAAATTAGAGGTAGGGTTTTAAACAAGCCCATTTACGTAGATACCCACACATCAGACATACCGCCAAACAGTAATGCTTTAAAAATATAGTGATCCAGCTAGAATGGTGAGTAAGTCAGTGTAACAACAGGCACAAGATTTGTAATATCTTAGCTCTCAAGGTTTGATATTGATATTTCATACAGTGCTAATGGGGATTGTGACCACTTATCATCAGCTGACATATTGGCCGATACGACGATATATCTTAAAACAAAAAAAAAAAATACAATTATAAGATGTGAGAAAAGTACACAAACTTGAAAGTTGTTTTACTAGTGACCCATCCCGACTTCACAAGGATAGACATAAGTTTTTCTTATATACTTTTTTTTGTTGCTTTATTCCAACATGTTTAACAAGGTATACAATAACCTTAATAAATTATATACCTAAACCTTCCCTATAAACTCCTCTGTCTATTTATGAAAACCGCATGAAAATCCGTTTTGTAGTTTTAGAGTCTATCGCAAACATACAGACAGACGCGGTTGGGGGTCTTTGTTTTATAGTATGTAATGATTTCGACTATACAAGAAATTATTCATACCCTAAGTACACGATGTTTTTCGTAACGCTAAAATTAAAATAAAAGTCTTATACTGGCGATCGTTAAAACTAATTTGGTATGGAATTGGAGTGTCATAAACAGACGAATCGGGGTCAGGGGGCCTGTATTTATAGATTTATTGCATTCCTCTTATAGTAAAACAGGCGTGGTTATTTTTGGAGCGTTTTGAAGTTACCATTGGCTTCGATTGGGGCTGATGTATGTATTGCTTCCTTATTGGAATTTCCTGTACTATTATACCCTCTTAAGTACTCGACTGTATCTTTGGCCCAGTAGATATAAGGTGACAAGGGCTTTTTTTATGGTATAGGTTGGCGGACGAGCACATGGACCACCTGATGGTAAGTGGTTACCATCACCCGCTGACGCTGTAAGAAATATTAACTATTCCTTACATCGTCAATGTGCCACTAACCTTGAGAACTAAGATGTTATGTCCCTTGTGCCTGTAGTTACACTGGCTGACTCACCCTTCAAAACGGAACACAACAATACTGAGTAATATTATTTGGCGGTAGAATAACTGATGAGTGGGTGGTACCTACCCAGACGGACTTGCACAAAGCCCTAAAACCAAGTAATGCTGATTAAAAATTTTGGTTTTTTCGGTACATATTTTAAGCAACATCCCGGAGTCAGAATTTTATAGCCTATTCCCATGGAAGAAGAAGAAGAAGATAAACAATCCTTAAATTTACGTATTTCATGCGATTCCCTAATGACTCAGCTATATTGAGCAAAATTAACAGTTTATGATTGATATATCATTATTTATAATGCGACACTATCACACTTGACCAGTCATTTACACTTTAATTTTACGTCCAAAATTTCGATAAGAGTTTCGTCTAGTTCAAAACGCCATTTTTCGCAAACTAAGGACTAGCGCGCACTAGTAACTTTTGTCACGGTGACTGTTTCGTCACTCTTGTCGAGTCCATGAATATGTATGGAAGTGCGCGCACGTTACGACGTGACAATTGGATGACATTTGTGTCCGCTAGCGACAAATTTGTCACTCTCGTCGTCAGTCTTGCGCTATCTGCACTTTGACTGCCGACTTTGGCGCGCGCAAATGGCGTCACCATCTATTCAAAACGTAAACATTCGTGAAGATGATACTGATAATGATGTTCTAATAGAAGAATTGGAAAAGAGACCAGCTCTTTATGATAAAAAATTGAAAGAGTATTTAGATATTCACGTGAAAATTAAAGTCTTTTTCTGTCGAGTCTCACGAGTTCACAGAGAACCACCGTCTCTTCGAAATCCATAGTGGCAAATGACACTTCGATTTCGAAAATGTTTTTCCACTGTCTCTATTAATGAGCGCACTCCGCTTTGGAAACGTGACGTGACAGTGACAAACACTTTAAAGTCACCGTGACGAAAGTTACCAGTGCGCGCTAGTTCTTATAGTTATAATTCGCAAAATATCACAGATTTATCAAGCTCTCGACCAATGAGATCACGTTAATTTGCTGTAAAATGTTGTTTATTTGGCTTTTTCCTATTAAGGTTGGAAAAAAGTATATTGTAGGACAAATGAGTACCATATTGTGAAGAAGGTTTTGAGCATGGGAGTTGATGGATATAGAGGAAGGGGACGACCGAAGAAACTATGGATGGATTATGTGAGAGACGACATTGCTGTAAAGAATGTTACTTATGAGATGACGTCAGACAGAGAAGTATAAAAAAAGAAGTCATGCTACGCCGACCCTGAGTAAAATAGGGATAATATCAGGAGGATGGTGATGATGATGATGGTTGGAATAAAGTAGTGTCCATGCGCTAGCTTTGGATAGCTCGTAAAGTCATTTTCTCTGCGCTCTGACCAATTTTTGGTCGTATCGGATTTGACTTCCTATCTGATAATGAGAGAGAGAGGGAAAAGGGGAGAGCACCTGTGTCTAAGCACATACTTGTGTACGGTAATATATCCTACACTGAAACAAAAAAATATATTTTTGAATGTGGAAATATTTCGTAAAATAGTCCAAATGCACCAATCGTTAATTCAGTAGTTACTCATTGCTACTAATTATAATACGAATGCAAACAATCGTAAAATTATTAATTAGCTCAAGTCTACTGGAATTGTCGAGAGAAACTATAGACAGTCGAACGTTTTTCCTTGTTGACATTTCGAAAGGTCGATGACCTACTTTATGGAAAGGCTATGTCGCACGTAACTTTACTGGTGACACGATCAGATTTAGTCACTAATGACCGTCCCGACCTCGTGGGGCTAAAAGATATTCCTAGTTTTATTTACATGATATTTTGTCATCATCAAAATTACGTTGGTACTGTAATTTTTAAAGTTGGTAACATTGGGAAAAAAAATATTGGCGGCAAATTTACGGCTCTCTACTGAAAACGCTGGATCCGGGAGCATTGTTATATATTTTTTTTTTACAAAACTGTAATTTTTTACATTGATTGTTTCACTTCACAAAAAAACAATGAACTTGATTAATTTATTTCGAGAATGATCCAACAACAATTATTTAAGAAACCACTTTAATGTAAGTTAAACAGTAGTACATACATTATTACATTACAAACAAAATTACACAATTAATATTTTCGCACAACGAGAGTCTCTCAAACCTTAATCAAAATTCAAATTCGACCGAATTCCGTGTGACATATGATATTGCACATAGCATAATCAACACATTATTATTCTGCATGAGTATATTTAATAAACTTATATCAGATCATTGACATTTTATTTGACCCTACTCGTCCCGTATAATTATAATTAAAAAAAATACAAAGCATTCTTCTCAGCTTTGAAACCTTCCCAATATATGTAGATTAAGTATAATTGGACGAATACTATATCAACGTGTAGAACAAAAAAAAACTTATTTTTATTAATTAATTATTTAAGGTTTTATTTCATTAAAAGCTTTTATTTATCTTGTAATGTATGTGTGTATGTGCGAGTTGAATCTTGCTATTCAATTTTGAAGCAGATATTTAAACTGATTTGGCTGAAATTTTGTATAAACTTTAAGTTACATACATACAAAATTTCAGCCCACGATAAGCTGCTTTACGTCATTATAATTCCTATATGGTGGAACATTATATAATATATATATAATATAATATAATATGAGACAACATTACTTTGATCCCAATGTAAGCAACTAAAGCACTTGTGTTATGGAAATCAGAAGTAACGACGATACCACAAACACCCAGACCCAAGACAACATAGAAAACTAATGATAATCTACATTGACTCGGCTGGGAATCGAACTCGGAACGTCGGAGTGGCGTACCCATGAAAACCGGTGTACACACCACTCGACCACGGAGGTCGTCAGCATATTCGAGATGGCCGACTAGATATTTTGCACTTCTACAATATAGGTATCAAATGATATTATTTATTAAGAAGTACAAAAGTTCTTTAATATCTAGTATAAAGAAACTCGTTTATATTGTATACGATAATCTTAAGCACGTGACAATTTTAACAGGTGCGTTATAGTCAGTTTATTGAATATTTTTATGGACTATATAATATGCTACGACTCTATGGAGTTGCTGCCACGGAACATCTGGTAAATTTTTGCCAATAATTCCAAATCTTTATTAAAAATGTAGTCTACCTAGGAAAAAGTAAAAGTAATAGCTAAATATTATTATCTACTGAATAAGTTGGATAATTCTACCTTTCTTTTGGAGAGAAGACTTTAGAGTTCCAATGCGGGTTGGCAGACACAGTGATCAGTTCATATTAACATAACGTGATCTCTATATAAGACTGATTTCACGCGCGTTTGAAAAAAGCGTGGGAAAAAAGTTTTTTGTTCCGTTTTAGTATATTACCATATAAGTACGTTATATGTATATACATATATATTAAAAAAAGCGAGACACACCGATTTGATTTTAGGTAGTATTTTAATATGAATATAACTTATAATTTTTACATAATAAGCCTATACCGTCTGCAAAGTTTGCTCGAAAAATTATTAAAAAAGTTAGACATTCAATTAGTGCAAAAGTCCTTAAGTGATTCATAAGCAAGTTTATTGAAAGAATAAAAACAGTTACTTAAGAGTTTTCTTTTAATTAACTCGACATCTCGGATCACTTTGAATCGATAAGATTTCGTAACGTGATATCGGATTCAACGGAGCGAATTCAAGTAGGTATTAATAGTATGTTAGTATTAATGCTGCGTCTCCACGTTACAAAGAACATTATCTTTTGTTATTTTTTATATATATTATCTAATTAAACAACTGTTATTATAGAACATGTGAGGCTGTTTTTATTTTGACAAATTTTCCTGTTCTGCTTATTTTTAAGATTGTTTTTACGATGTAGGTAGATGAGCAAATGAATTACCTGGTGTTGAGTGGTCACCACCATCCATATAAAATCCCGGTTGCTGAATTTCACCTTCGGTATCGCATCAAAATTTCAAGTTTCATATCAACAGCATGATTTTAAGGTATTTTCTGTTTTTCACAACCACTTCTTCACACTAATACGACTTGGTGAGCTTCAAGAAAAGAGCATACAAGTTTCTTAAAGGCTGATGTCCATGAGGGGTAGTAATAACTTTCCAACAGATGAGCCTTCTGCTACTTTGCAACATATATGAATAAAAAAAACGAGCGCTGTTATGAATATTCGACGCCTCATGTTCCGCGTGTCTGTGGTTACACAGACTCACTCGCCCTTTAAAATGGAACACAAAAATACTGAGTTCTACTATTTGACGATAGAATATATAATGAGTAAATGGTACATACCCAGAAGGGCTTGCACCAAGCCTTATTACCAAGTAACGCTACTTTTTCGGAAAACTTGCACAATTTTGCTCAGTTACGCTCTGAACTTTTGCGCACATTCGAGCAAAACAATTTAATAATAGAATGCAAATATGTATAGAAAAAAATTAAAATGCATTGTTTACGGTTTGTCATACTATTATAAATAAATATAGAACATTGTGTTATAAATATTTAGTTCTAAGGCAAAAGATATGTCAATCAACGCGTCTGTGGTCAAATCAAATTTAGTTTAACTAATCAGGAAAGAAAATATAGGTTACCTCTGTGTATTATAGGAACTTGAAAACTTTTTTTAAATATTTATATTGAAATATACTACAAATGATAAAGGTAGAAATCTCTAATTCTTATGAAAATATGACTAAAATTATACTGCTAATAGAACACGTGAATCATACCTGGAGCTCGCGAGTTCAAATCAAATCTTACCATCATTAATTACATTAAGAGCCGAGATCGACCAGTGGCCAGAACGCTTGCATCTTAACAGATGCTTGCGGGTTCAAACCCAGGCAAGCGCCACACCACGCTCGGCGGTGACGGTAAACATCGTGAGGAAACCTGCATGTATATAATTTCATCGAAATTTTGCCACATGTGCATTCTCCTTAAACCTTCTCCTTAAGGGGAGAGGAGGCCTTAGCCGAGCGGTGAGAAATTTACAGACTTTTAATGTATATAGTATGTACGTGGTTAATTTGTATTCATAATTGATCATTTGGAAAATAATACGATTAATGTAATTCTTCCAGGTGTTAGCTTCAAATTTTCTCCTTAACTCAGAATTAAAACACGATATTATACGGTACTAACAACCCGCCCCGGCTTCGCACGGGTGCAATGATATAACATCACAGTGGAAACTTCTAAAATTATCAGTGTTTCTTTACTAAATTGTCCATGTATTATATAAGTACTAGTATGTATATATAAGTACTAGTAGTCGCCCTTCGGCTTTGCTAGCGTTTTAGGATGTGGATTGTCATGTGTTAGGCGAAAAAGTAGCCTATATCCCATTAGAAACTTCTACAATTATCATCAGTCTTTCTTTACTATATTGTCCATGTATTGTACACAAAAACCTTCTCCAATAACTCTGTCTATTAAAAACGCATCATAAAGCGTTGCGTAGTTTAAAGATTTAAGCATACATAGGGATATAGGGAGAGACAGCGATTGTTTTATACTATGTGGTGATATTTGACGACCTCCATGGTCGTGTGGTGTGTACACCGGTTTTCATGGGTACGCCACTCTGAGGCCCGGGTTCGATTCCCGGCCGAGTCGATGTGGATTAGCATTAGTTTTCTATGTTGTCTTGGGTCTGGGTGTTTGTGGTACCGTCGTTACTTCTGATTTCCATAACACAAGTGCTTCAGCTACTTACATTGGGATCAGAGTAATGTATGTGATGTTGTCTCATTTTTATTTATTTATTATATTTTAGGTTTGGTATTATAGAATAATAGCTGTTGTGTGGGTGGTATTTGATTAGTAATTATTGTTCCGTGACAAAATCCAAATCGTTGCCAAATTTCAATTGAAGAAGATATTTATTTCAGTTATTTGGACGCCGTTTGATAATAAAATATAATATCAATTTACAAGTAATTAAGTATGTAAGAGTCGAGGTGGCCCAGTGGTTAGAAAGCGTGCATCTTAACCGATGATTACGGGTTCAAACCCAGGCAAGCACCGCCGATTCATGTGCTTAATTTGTCTTTATAATTCATCTCGTGCTCAGTGGTGAAGGAAAACATCGTGAGGAAACCTGCATGTGACAAATTTCATAGAAATTCTGCCACATGTGTATTCCACCAACCCGCATTGGAACAGCGTGGTGGAATATGTTCCAAAAACCTTCACCGCAAAGGGAGAGCAGGCCTTTAGCCCAGCAGAGGGAATTCACAGGTTGTTGTGACGATAATGTAGTTATATTTATTTTATTTTATTATTACTATTAGATAATATATTAAAATTTAATTTAGCATTATTTATTCTATTACTTTTTACATTTTAATGTGTGAATTGTAATAATAAATTAATAAATAATAGTAATAAAAATAAAATAAAAAGTACAGTAAGTATATTCTTATTATCTATCTATTTATATATGACCCTCATCTCGAATGTGATATCCTCCTCTAGAGCTTGCCATTGGTCTTTATATTGTTCAGTGTTTTCTAGCCAGATACTGATTATAACTTTAAAATTAACCAAATTTAAGGTTATAAAAAAAACTTCGTGTTGGGGGACCGAACGCTATTGTACAAAATAATTATAAGTGTTAGATAAAAGATGAGATAGGTAAGCATGTGACACTAATTAATTAGGAGCGGTCCCCCAACGCGACGTTTTTTTTTTTAATATTAATACATACTTATACATATAGGTACTTTAGGATTAATTTTCTTTTATTATTTTTTACTTTTTAAAGGTAGCTTATGTTTTTTGTGGCGGGGGTTTCTGAAATTTTTAATTTAATTTTTTATTTTATACTTTTTAAAGGTAAACACCCTTAAAATATCTCTGGTTAAGTTGTAAATACGTAGGTTCTTGTCGATTTAAAACATATAAGTTAAGATTACATTTTAAGGTCAATCTTGTTATTTTTTATTTCACTTACTAATGAATATTTTTTGTTTCTTAATTAATTTTTTTTTTTAATAATTTTATTAAGTTACTAATGTTTTTTGTGATGTACAAGTCATGACCTTTCATTTGATACCCCACTTGAGCATATTTGCAGACATTCGGTTTTTCTTCCCCACCTTAAACCCCCCATAACTTTTAAACGGCTAAACCGATTTTCATCAAACATGTCTAAGAACACTCGCCCGTAAAACACCTATAATACAAAAAAAAACAAAATTGAAATCGGTTCATTCGTTCGTGAGCTATGATGCCACAGACAGACAGACACACAGACAGACAGACAGACAGACACGTCAAACTTATAACACCCCTCTTTTTGCGTCGGGGGTTAAAAATAAAATATAATGCTAAAGTTGTCTATGGTGATCAAAAATGAGATAATTATTTACGTACTATAAAATCGATACTAAAAATTACATTACATACAAATATTAATACTAATTACTGTAACAGTATTTTCGTAGTACATGAAAAAAATATTGTAATGCAAGTTTCTTTGCTTAGAACTATTTATTATCTTTTGTTTCAACTCTTCTTGTGTCAATTAAACACCAAGTTCAGTTTCTGCTTTGAAAACTGAGCTACGATCGATACGGAGTCCAATTACGGTAATGCTCAGCTGATAAGATAAGCGTCGCCGGGTAATGTTGCCAGATAAAAGTTTATCATAACATTGTATTAAATACTATTCATAGCGCCTCTATTACGGCTGACCTCAAAATATTTCAAGAAATAAAACACAAAGGAAGTACACCCAGGTTGTCTTTTTAACCGACTTCAAAAAGGAGGAGGTTATCAGTTCGTCTGTATTTCCTTTGAATATAATTAGTAGTAGTAGGTAAGCTTTATAGGAAATACCAATATTTAGCTTAAAGCTTGTGAGTGGGGACAGTGCCCAAGCCCAATAGCCCAAGAGGTCAGAACTGATCTCATGACTAACCCCCTATGGTATTGAAGTAACGATATTAATATAACGACGGCCTCCGTGGTCGAGTGGTATTGAGACCGGTTTTCATGGGTACGCCACTCCGAGGTCCTGGGTTCGATTCCCGGCCGAGTCAAGGTAGATTATCATTAGTTTTCTATGTTGTCTTGGATCTGGGTGTTTGTGGTACCGTCGTTACTTCTGATTTTCCATAACACAAGTGCTTTAGCTACTTACATTGGAATCAGAGTAATGTATGTGATGTTGTCTCATATTTATTATTTATTTATTAACATAAAAAAACATATTCGGTTCATAAATTACTAACTTATTTTTTATACTATAGGCAGACTGGCAATGAGCCACTTGATGGTAAGTAACCATTGTCTATAGACATCAGCGAGGTTTAAAAAGTTAATCAATCCTTAAAACATCTATTTAAATTTGCACCTACGTTGGAAACTAAGATTTTATGTCCCATAATGTTGTCTTAAATTTTCGCGATTATTACATATTGGAATAAAAGTAGTTATAACGGATTTGAATCGCGTATATTAATTATTTTTGACATCCCGACGTTTCGAGCACTTTACAGCGTTCGTGGTCACGGGTAGACTGACCACGTCTATGGGATGTCAAAAATAATTAATATACGCGATTCAAATCCGTTCTAACTACTTTTATTCCAATGTTATGTCTCCTGTGCCAGAAGTTACATAATCTTTTAATCAAAGACACAGCAATACTAAGTAATGGTATTTGGCGGTAAAATATATGAGGATGGTACCTGCCTAGCCTGGTTTATACAAAGTCCTACCGAACAGTAAAACTGTTCTGATGTAATGAAAATAATACGATAAGGTATATTTCGAATGCTTTCTGAGATTCTGTTGTAACAAAGGTTGCCTGAGAGTGATCACTGCTTTAGCAAAAAGGTTGTTGCATCTCATGCAACTTAAACAACACTAAAAAATGCAATAATTATACATTAATCTATACTAATATTATATATGCGAAAGTAACTGTCATTCTATTATTTTCTCGCGGCTAAGCAACTGAATCGATTTTGATGCAATTTTTGCTTGATCTTTGAGGAAGGACTACTATTAGGTTACTTAATACATCTAAAAACTACGACCAATTTATAAGCTTGGCCCCACCCCCAAACAACAGGCATAAACTAGTATATACATACATATATAACTGAGGATATCAATATGTATCTATTAGTCAGTTAATATTATAATCTAGATTTTCTTTCTACGTGCCCATCTCTATAAATTTGTCTAAATTATTTTTCTTCACGGATTGTTCTATAAGAATAGTAATTATTCTTTTATATTCAGTTTTCTTTTTCGGCTATCTGTATTTAGTTTTTTTGCCACATACCTATAAGGAATTATTAAATAAATAAAATAATATGGGTCTATCTTTGAGGAATTGCGTCTGAGATTAATTAATTTCGTTCCCCAATTTATTTCTCTGTTTTTAAATTACTCTACGGCTTCATCTGCAAACAATTTGGTTGCTGTGAAGAGATTGATTATGACTCAACCCACTAAAGTAACTATTGTTTATCAGAAAAAACCTATCGAAGTCACCTACCACTGTTATAAAGAGGTAAAAATTGTTTGTTTGCATGTTGTGGATGATCTCCATAGCAACAACAGCTTGTAAATTTCCCACTGCTGGACTAAAGCCTCTCCCTTTTAAAGAGAAGGTTCGCAACATATTCCACCACGCTGTTCCAATGCGGATTTCGTGGAATACACATGTGGCAGAATTTCTTTGAAATTATACACATGCAACTTTCCTTACGATGTTTTCTTTACCGCTGGCACGGCATCTTAACCGATGATTGCGGGTTCAAACCCAGGCAAGCACCGCTGATTCATGTGCTTAATTTGTCTTTATAATTCATCTCGTGCTCAGCGGTGAAGGAAAACATCGTGAGGTAACCTGCATGTGACAAATTTCATAGAAATTCTGCCACATGTGTATTCCACCAACCCGCATTGGAACAGCGTGGTGGAATTTGTTCCACACCTTCTCCTTAAAGGGAGAGGAGGCCTTTAGCCTAGCAGTGGGAATATACAGGCTGTTGTTGTTGTTACATAATATTATTTTCTTTATTAATAAATTACACTCGTGCGAAGCCGAGGTGGGTCGCTAGTCGTAAATAAAACCCTTAATAGTTCATTTATTATCAGCTTCAAACAAAACACAGTTTTCCATAGCTTAATGTAGTATTTCAAATAAATCATCCCGATACTAGTCATCGAGGTTATCACTACCACCCTCTAAAGCCACCCCCTATTAATATACAGCGAACATACCGACATGACCTACCCTGTATAAATATTTGCTATCTTTTACTAATATTATAAATGTGATAGTTTGTATGTTGTTGTATACTTCGATTGTATCTAGTAAACATTGACTTCAGACATATGGTTTTCATGGGTACGCCACTCCGAAGTCCCGGGTTCGATTCCCAGCCCAGTCGATGTAGAAAAATTTCATTAGTTTTCTATGTTGTCTTGGGTCAGGATGTTAGTGGTACCAATCAGTAGGGTTTTCTTGGCTGACACCGGCTCCAAATGTATCAATAACTATAACTACTATATAACGTATATAATCGTAAATCGACTTTTAAGTAGTCTAATATTTTTCATTTCATTTTACTTAGGAGGACTCTAAAATTGTGTTGAATACGCAATTATTTCTATTACATTTTAGTGCATATTTATTTGTTCTAAAATAGTGTTCTGTTTGAAGTCGGTTTTTTCTTTATTTTAAAATTTTTATTTATACATAACACAAGTGCTTTAGCTACGTACATTGGGATGAAAGTAATGTATGTGATGTCGGCAAATATTTATTATTTATTATTATATACATATACATGGACTATTACATATTAAATCAAAGGAAAAAAAAATATTAACCTGACTTAACCCTTAAACACTCTTCCTAAAACAAGTTGACCCAAACAAAAATTACGTAATTAATTTTGAATAATATTTATTGTTTTTAATCTAAATTTTTATTCCATTTAAATATTCACTGATACCTAAAAAAAATCAAAATCAAAATCAAAATCAAAATAAACTTTATTCAAGTAGGCTTTTATAAGCACTTTTGAATCGTCATTTTACAATTAAGTGAAGCTACCACCGGTTCGGAAAGTAGATTCTACCGAGAAGAACCGGCAAGAAACTCAGTAGTTACTCTTTTTTAACATTTAAAAAATACAGCGTCATGTTAATTAAATACAATTATTACAATTAATGTATCCTGCTTGGAAGTCAACAGGTATTAACTCCACGCTTTTTTATCATCTACAAAATCTTGTATCGAATAGTATGCTTTTTCTACCAATGTATTTTTAACAAACGATTTGAATTTACTAAACGGCAAAGTTAAAAATTTCTGCGGAATTTTATTATAGAAACGGATACCTTGCCCCAAGAAGGATCCATTGACTTTGCGGAGTCGGAAACTTGGCGTTATAAGTTTATCCTTACTTCTAGTGCATATACAATGATTATCACTGATTTTATCAAAGTCATCAATGTTACTGTGAATATACATGATATTGTTGTAAATATATTGCGACGCAACAGTAAGTATTCCTACTCTGTTAAAAACATCCCGAAGAGAGTCTCTAGCTCCAAGATTATAAATAAACCGAATTGCTCTCTTTTGTAAAATAAAGACAGATTCAATATCTGCAGCGTTACCCCAAAGTAATATGCCATATGACATAATACTGTGAAAATAACCAAAATAAACTAAACGAGCGGTATCAATATCAGTTAGTTGTCTAACTTTTCTAACCGCGTATGTTGCGGAGCTGAGTCTTCCTGTTAGGGATGATAAATGAGAAGTCCACTGAAGTCTGGAATCCAATTCTATTCCTAAAAACACCGTAGTATCAGCTACTTCAAGACGGTCACCATTTAAAGATATATTATAATTTTGCTTGCTAACATTAGGTAGGGTAAAAACTACACATTTTGTTTTTTGAGCATTCAAAACTAAATTATTTACCGTAAACCAATTGTGTATCTGTGATAATGCACCGTTCACATCGTCATAGTCATTTTTTTCCTGTCAACCTTAAAAATCAGCGAAGTATCGTCAGCAAACAACACTATATCACAAATACCCTTAACATAGAAAGGAAGATCATTTATATATACTAGGAATAGAAAGGGACCCAAAATTGAACCTTGTGGAACTCCCATTTTTAACGTAGATCCAGAAGACTTTATTCCATTAATGAAAACTTGCTGGATTCTTTGACTTAATTATTATTATACATAATAATTTTTATTATATTAATTGTACTGTTACATATTATTAATGTTATAAATCATATTAATGTACTCATTCATTATAATAGTCATTATTTGGGATGAAATGTAGTTAATCTCTAGTGTTTTTGTGGTATAAAATAATTTTACTGAAATAAATATTGTAATTTGAATTGCATATTGTGGTCATTTTAAATAGTCGGACACTTAATACTAAGTCTTATTATTTTTATTACATCTGCAACTATGTTATGACCCTTAAAAAAGAAAAAGAAATTTAATAAAGCTTTATATTAATTGGTTAATTTAAAGTTTGGAAAATTGACCACTTGATGGTAGGCGACAACCGTAGACAGTGGCATTAACAAATATATCTCTTACACCATCAATGCGATATTAATTTTGGGAAGTGTGATATGTCCCTTGAGCCTGTAGATACTCTGGCTCACTCAATCTTAACCACTTCAAATCAAATCACAAACATACCAAGTATTGATATATGGCGTTAGTATATGTCATGATTGGTTGGTACCCAGGCTTGCACAAAGCCCTATTACACTCAAATCTCCATCTCATTTTATAGAACCAGAGACAAATTCTGATATGATATACGAGTATATGACTGAACTAGAAGTTGCTAGGGTATTTTCCGCATAGAAAACATTTTAGGACTAAAACCCATTCAGACACTTACATACAATACATATACAACCTTACTCCCTAGAAGGGGAGAATTATAGCCTTATATATGTCCTTGATTCAAATTTACTTCATAACAAGTTTCATCAAAATCGATTCAGTAGTTTGTCAGAAGGTAACAGACAGAGTTACTTTCGCATTTATAATATTAGCACAGATTAAATAATAAGATACGAAGAATTTGGTGTTCTTTAAGACGAATTACAAATACTTTCGTTTATAATTAAACACTAAACAGTTACAGATAATTCTCATTTCGATACAAATAACACCCACGTAAACATACCGTCTTGTGTTCCACTATTTGTACATCATTTATATATGTTATACTACTATTTTTTTAAAAATCGAACGCTCAATAATCTCTTGGCACTTATTAGCAAATTAAAAAAAAATTGAAAAAGTTTTTATTCTTTTATATTAATAAATGAATTAAAAAATTGGTTCAATTTATATTGTTCTTTTGTTTTAAATTAAGAACACGTTATCACTGTCGTTTGAATATATTAACAGAAGTATAATCAATCAATTTTATTTATTCTATGGTCAATAAATAAAAAAAAAAAACAAACGATGACAGATATTATCTGTGTCAAATTATAAATATAAAAATAAATACAAACCTCTTATAGCACACAATCCAGTTCACACTTTAACACAGATGATAAAATAATTCACTATCAAAAAAACCGCGAAAACAATTGTCAAGACGTTTCGAGGTCGATACGATATGTCACCGAAATACGAGCTTTCCGTCTGCACTGCCTCTCCTTACTCCGAATACACTATTTTTAAACATTATTCCTTAACATGTTATTTTCCAAATAAGAATTGTATACAAAATATTAAAAAATATATAACAAACACAGGCTGTATAACACGATACTTCAAAATGGAACGCTTGCCGAAAAAAAAATTGTTTTATTTTTAAATTAAGAAGCGCTGGCCGGGCACGCGCGTCCGCGGAAAGCGAAGCTCGAAATTCGAATTTAGGTTAGAATCCGCGGGTTATGGCGTCACGCACACATGCGCAGAACTCGAACGCGAGCACAGTCATAGAATACGCTTTATATAGAAGTAGGATTTTCCTGTGCATGTTTATACATACTGTTGTAAATCACTGCAAATGTGGCGGGTTTTTCTACGATAAACTTTGATATTAATCCTTCACTACAATTTGCTCATACATTTGTTTTGTATCGAGAAATAATGTTATTGTACATAAAACATTTAAATCAAAAATCTCCAAAAGAATATAAATTAAACTTTATATAATATACATATACATTTAAAACTATAATACATTATTGCACTGAGAAATTTTACATCGTAGTTTTATACATGAAATTTTTGTTTACAATGGCGGGCTTATTTTTAAAAGAAATTTCTTCCAGCCAACCCATAGCTGTAAGAGATAGTGTTATATAGCCGGTATAAATAGTGCAACATTAGATACTCTTAGTAATTTTATATAAAAGAAACAATATATATAACTTTCCACATATCGTAAATGTACGTTTATCAACAGGCGTGTGAAATTCTACTACGAAGAAAAAAAAATATATAAAGAATTGTTTAAAATATAATTCATATATAGTTCTGTAATTAAAGATAGCTAGTAAACAAGAGGACCTAGCATCGTGGCGCGCTCTGGGGAAGGCCTATATTTTCAGCAGTGGACAGCAATAGTCTGACGATATGACATATGATATGATATGATATAATAAACATAATGCATCATTATCGTTCCAACTTAATGTTAACATATAACGTTGCATAACGCTTCGACTTTCGTTCGAAATCCTATTGCTATTGATCAATTTCCTACTATTAATTATACCCACTATATAATTTGGCTGACTGAGCAGAGATGGCTCAGTGGTTAGTGTATATTAACCGATGATTGCGAGTTCGAACCCAGGCGAGCACCGCTGAATATTCATGTGCTTACGTTGTGTTTATAATTCATCTCGTGCTCGGACGTGAAGGAAAACGTCGTGAGGAAACCTGCATGTGTCTTATTTCATATAAATTCTGCAACATGTATATTCTACCAACCTGTATTGGAACAGCGTGATGGAATATGTTGCAAACCTTCTCCGCAAAGGAAGAAGAGGCCTTAGCCTAGCAATTGGGAAATTTACAGGCTGTTGTTGTTGTTTTTTTTTTATGTTATAGGTTGGCGGACGAGCATATAGGCCACCTGATGGTAAGTGGTCACCATCATCCATAGACAATGACTCTGTAAGAAATATTAACTATTCCTTACGTCGTCAATGTGCCACCAACCTTGGGAACTAAGATGTTATGTCCCTTGTGCCTGTAGTTACACTGGCTCACTCACCCTTCAGACCGGAACACAACAATACTGAGTACTGTTTTTTGGCGGTAGAATATCTGATGAGTGGGTGGTATCTACTCAGACGGGTTTGCACAAAGCCCTACCACCAAGTAATTGATATTTAATTTGGCACATCTCTTTTTTCCTATTCATTGGCAGCCCACACATGCAAAGCCACGCGCACTACTGGCAGACTCAGCGGCGTTTACGTAGATCGCGCGTACTTGCAATATCACTGAAAATACACTCTGATGTATCGCACACGAGTGATACTACTATTGAAACTCGATTATATACATATGTTACGGAATTACGAGTTTTCACATTAAATTGACTTGACAGTGGACTCGTGTAAAAACAATATAAATTTAGGCAAACGATCATGGCGCGGGATCATAATTTTGTGATTTAAAATGATCAGTCGTACCCTGTAATCTATTAATTATACAAGAGGACCAAGAGCCAAAAAAATCTATTTAACATTTTAAATTATCATGGTTATTTTTATTAGAAGACCGTTCGCAAGACTGTTTTCTCTCTCTCTCTCTCTCTCTCTCTCTCTATCTATCTCTCTCTCTCTCGTGAACAAAACATTCGTAGATAATATCGAAATATCGATTTAAAACAAATAAAAATAAAAAACATGGTAAATATCCCGTTTTAAATACTTGTAGTAAGAAAAAAAATCTAATTCTATACATAAAAATGAATGGGAAAAAATTAAAAACATCCGGTCAAGTGATATCGTCAGTTGATGATTACTAGGAGAATTTATAAATATTAAGTTTATCAATATAATAGTAATAAATATAGATAAAAAATTAACAATATATAATTCATTCTATTATAAACATATGTATAGTTAGGCAAGGCAAGTGGTCTCTATTCCGTACAGACATTGGTTATGTAAAAAATATTAACTTTATTAGTGTAGATGTTTATATACACAAATTAAACATGGAATTATACCACTACACTTCAAGTAGAACAATCAATCAATTTAAACAATTTAAATTTTTTATTTTAATACAATCTCGTTTCGAGTTCATGAACGAGTATGATATGAGTTTCGGACCCATGGTACCTTTTCCGGAGCGGAGTTTGAGTGAGTCAGTTAGGCGTTGTTAGATAAATCTTCAACGGTAAACAGTGTCTGTCTGTTTTACTGTTCCGAAATGCAATGACGTTAACAATGATGGTTTAATGTTAAGGTTTTATCGTCTGATTGATAAACGAAGTACGGACGCAGAACATTGATACATTTCTTTCTAAATACGGTACTTTTAAAAAATAATTTGTATTAATATCCTTTGGAATTCATAACATTTTCTTTGTGGTAGGGCTTTGTGCAAGCCCGCCTGGTAGGTACCACCCACTCATCAGATATTCAATAACAGTAGGCAGTATTGTTGTGTTCCGGTTTGAAGGGCGAGTGAGCCAGTGTAACTACAGGCACAAGGGACATAACATCTTAGTTCTCAAGGTGGCGCATTGACGATGTAAGGAATAGTTAATATTTCTTACAGCGTCATTGTCTAAGGGTGATGACTACTTACTATCAGGTGGCCCATGCGCTCGTCCGCCTACCTATTCCATAAAAAGAATTGTATAATTTATAGCACGTGTCAAATTTATTAATGACTAATAGTTTTAAGGGATTGGTCACGTATTGCCTGTCCTTTCCTGGAGTTCAAGATTAGAAGGTAATGGAAGGTCAAGAAAAGATATAGAAGGTCAATTTGTTCAACAGTCTACGTAACCTGTATATTTTATGGATTCGTTCTTTTTACGGTTCCAGTTAAGTAAAATGGCAGAAATCGTCACGATCAGGAGATTTTTTCCTCTCTTTCTTATTATTTCTTTCTCTTTCTAACATTTAAGGCTTTAATACAAAGCATTACTGAAATTATTTTTCTGTTTTATTTCAGACGGAATTTTTCATAAAAATGATTATGATTCAATTTTAATTATTTGTCATTTTTTTATTATGTATTTACCAAAAAGAAAGCCACTTCGCTCCAACCGGACCGTGACATGACATTTTGCCAACAAAGCCTTCTAACCCTCTCATAATTTTCAACCCTCATAACGTAATCAAATTATCCTGTATTACTGTAATTTGTAATCACATCCCTATTGACTTTGCAACATTTTCAATGGCCACCCTTCCCAGTGTTACAAGCGTCAATAATACAATTTCCAAAAAACATATCGTGCCTGTTAAATACTGAGTCACTTTTTGAATAATTCTGGTTCTTGGTACCAATGTTTCTGGTTTATTAATATCTTCTATGTATCGAAGCATTATTGTTTGCTAATTTTTATCAATATTGTAAATGTCGTAATGCCGAAGAACGATCACAGTGGCGTGCAATAAGCTATTTGACAATGCGAAAAATAAATTGTGAATTATTGTAATCAGTGTATATTATGAATTTAAAAATGGTTATTTGCTAACGAAAGTTGAAAATAAGACTTAATTTATTCAAAAATCCATAAATATAAATGCTTTTTTTCAAACGTTTTTCACGTGACACAAAACGATCCTGATTGGCCGGGCTTATGATGAAGTCGCTTTCTTGTAAACTTTGCTTTTCTACTATATGTACCACAGATTAAAATACAACAAAGTGACGTCACCGATCCCATTGCAGCGCCATATTGTTCAAGTAGCGTTTTTGCGCGCTATTTAAGTATGGAATTTTTAATATGATATTTTTCGGCAAATATGTACTAGAAATAAAAAAACTCAACTATTACTGGATTCCTTAACTTCTACTAAATAATATAGAATGGATTTTCAAAACCAGTCAAATAGCCTATTGTAGAGGCCTATGTCCAGCAGTGGACGAAGATAGGCTGTTGATGGTGATGATGATTATAAATGTCAAAATAACTCTGTCTGTATGTCTATCGCTGTTTCAGGACCAAACCCGTGAACTGAATTTGATGGTATTTGGTATGAAGTTAAGTTGATCTCCAAAAGAGGACACAGGCTACTATTTTTGCCTAACAAATGACAATTGGCCTCTAAAACGCGTGTTAAGCTGCGGGGGACTACTAGTTTTGAATAAAGGAGTTTATGTTTTGATTGAGATCTTATTCCATCTTTTTTTAATGCAGCATTGATCAAATGTCATTTTACTGAATAAATATGAATTATCATAAGCGTATCATAAACAAGGGTCATTAAAAGAGGAAACAAAACAGTTACAGCAAATTTTGTTACAGTCTAGAAATGTATTCCGGACTAATCAAAATGTCTTATTGTTCCCAGGGGGCAACTACATAAAGGAATTTTAAATTTTTATTTAAAAAATAACTCAAATTGAAATAGCAGAAATCGTTTTCGAAAATCGAATTTCAAAATAAGAAATTTATTTAGTATTAATTTTTTTTTTTATATAAAAAAACGAATCTAACCTAACCTCCTTTAAACCTCGTTTTCAAATATTTTACCTTCAGTAAATGGAAAATTTGCATTTTTTACTGGTAACGAGTGGTTTGGTTACCAAGGCTGGATAGATCTGAGCCCTTTGTACAGCCCTCGTCTACAAGATGATACATACCGTTTGTTAAAACATAAAACGAAGCTGCCGATACACATTAAAGTAACAATTTAATTTATGTTACTTGTATCAACAAATATAACGACACAATGGCATTAGCTGTCACTCAGCATATCACTATTATTTCATTTGTTGAAATGAAATCGAATTTCGAAATTGTACCTATTTGTTTTTTTTACAAAGATATTTCACACACACGATAGCATATTTGCTTACTGTATTAGCGTTGTATGCAAATCGAGATGGCCCAGTGGTTAGAACGCGCGCATCTTAACCGCCTGTCTAGCACCGCTGATTCATGTGTTTAATTTGTCTTTATAATTCATCTCGTGCTCAGCGGAGGTAAACATCGTGAGGAAAGGAATATGTTCCAAACCTTCTCCTCAAAGGGAGAGGAGGCCTTTAGCCCAGCAGTGGGAATTTACAGGCTGTTGTTGCTGTTGTTGTTGTTGATGCAAATTTTGTATGTGTTTACTAGCGATGGGTGCGTCGCACGTGTACTTGATATATATCTATAAATTGTTGCCTATATGTTATTATGATGTGTAACCTATATTATTGTAAAATTTCTTCAAAATCCATTCAGCAGTCTTTGAGAGTAAGATCCTGACTCACTAGGTCAAAACCCACTAACACCGTTGCGGACAAGCCCGGGCTAGGAGGTATACGTCAACCGTACCAGGCTCGACCTAGGGCAACGCACTAACCACAACTGTCTTTTAGCTTATGCAATAGATGGCATCTGCGACATATATACCTATATATATATATCGAAGCGTCATAAACTTTAATTAGGATTTTTAAATTTTAGTAAATTCCAATCGTTTGTAAAAAAAACATTGGTAAAAAAGGTATATTCGATACAAGAATTTGTAGATGATAAAAAAGCGTGGAATTAATACCTGTTGACTTCCAAGCAGGATATGTTAATTAAAATAATTGTATTAACTAACATGACTTTGTATTTTTTAATTGTTGAAAAAGAGTAACTACTGAATTTCTTGCCGGTTCTTCTCGGTAGAATCTACTTTCCGAACCGGTGGTAGCTTCACTTAATTGTTATTTGACGATTCAAAAGTGCTTGTAAAAGCCTACTTGAATAAAGTTTATTTTGATTTTATTTGATTTGTGAAATATGAATGTAATTTAAGGCATTATTTTTCGCGATTGTAATCTAACGCATTTTGTAATCTCTCGGTGACATATATATAATATAATACGGGCAATTAATTAGAACAGCAATAAGTAACGAGAAACAATAATAAGTATTGTTATTTACCAAACCAATGCGATATTACCGATTTTATAGGTATGTGAATCAATTCACTTGGTGGTAGAGCTTTGTGGAAGCCCGTCTCGGTAGGTACCAGCCACTCCTCAGTTATTCTACCGCCAAACAACAGTAATCAGTATTGTTGTGTTCCGGTTTGAAGGGTGAGTGAGCAAGTGTAACTACAGGCACAAGGGACATAACATCATAGTTCCCAAGGTTGGTGGCACATTGACGATGTAAGGAACAGTTAATATTTCTTACAGCTTCTTTGTCTATGGTGACCACTTACCATCAGGTGGCCCATATACTCGTCCACCAAGCTATACCAAAAAAAATGTAACTAGCACAAGGGACATAGTATCTCATTATATATATGTATCTATATATCATTAGTTAATACCAAAACACCGGACATGATACCAAGCGAACGCTTTACTATACAATGAGCTTGAATAGTTTACGATTTTGTATATTTACGTTTGAAATTTATGTTGCCGTCGTGCGGATATGTTGACGTCAAGTTCGAAGATAGTGATGTGACTTCGCTTCGAAAAAATATATCGATAGAAAATTATTGAGGTATAATATTAATAGTGTTGGCATAGAGTCTTTACAAAAAAAATGAAATCAAATCAAATTCCTTTATTAAATGTAGAAGCATTTCACTTACTTATTGATCGTCAAATTTAACACTACTACCGATTCTAAAACACAAATACACTGATCTGAGAAGAACGAGCGAAAGAAGCTGAGGGTATTTCATTGTTTTTTTGGCAATTGTTGATTATTGAATATCCATATGTGCTTAATTTGTTTTTATAATTCATCTCATGCTCGGCGCTGAAGGAAAACATCGTGAGGAAACCTGCATGTGTCTAACTTCATAGAAATTCTGCCACATGTGTATTCCACCAAGATGCATTGGAACAGCGTGGTGCATGTTCCAAACCGTTTCAATTTATAGAAAAAAAAGGAAAACGAGATTTCGACAATATCTCATCGAAATTAAACATCACTCTTAATTCAGTAATAATGCAATATATCTGGTAAAATAAGGATTATAAACAAAATTACCGCACGTTAAACAAAATGGCGTCGGTTACCTAAATATATTGATACTATTAATAGTTAAATTTTTATTATCTAGGCCATTGTCATCTCGCGTGTCGTGATCGCGATGCTTCCGTCTACGTAATCACGTCAAACAAAATATAGATGTACTACTAAATGGCCGGTTACTATATTCAATACTACTAGTTTTGGTTACGATCATTTAAAATTGTATAATTGACTATATATTATGCAGGGTCCCCTACTTTATTCTGTAGGTATATTTCTTAGTATACTCATTTGAAGTTTGTTTGAATGAAATATATTTGTATATTTGATCACTTTTGAAATTTAATTCATAGGAAAAACGAATTAAAGATTTAATAAATTTATTATTTAAGGACAGACTTAAATATTTTCTATATTTCGCGTAATTATGAGAATTAGTTTTTTTGCCAGATGATCGGAATTGCGATTCAACGGGGAAATGCTGCTAGCATTCTTGCTACAATTCAACGCGGTCAAGATTTGTATAGTAACTAGTTTTAGTTCATATTTGTATATATTTAAGCATTTAATGTTATTAATTCTTATGTTAATAAAGATGTACTCAGTTGAATGTATAAATTATGTACAAGAAACTCCGTACATGGTGTACTATATTAAATAGCTAATATATTTATTTACTATATTGGCAATTTACTGGAGGGTAAAAAACTTATGATCTGTAGCGCCGTACAAAAAAACTGTATAGTATTTGTTCATTTTGTAGTCAAATTAGTAGACACAGAGCAGGCTGGAAAATCTACCACTTGACAGTAAAAGGTCTAAACTTAAAATATAACTACACATCGGTGTCAATGCTACCCAAACTTCAGAACTAGAAATGTGATTACCTTGAACCTGTAAGTAGCTCTACTGGCTTACTCCTTTTCATCCTACATACATACAACTGAAATTATTGCTGTTTAGATAAAATGTAATTTGTCATTGCACAAAGTCCTTTCTACCAAATAAACTTCCATGGAAATCGCTCCAATGCTATCCAAGTCAATATATTAACATTATTTATTTAAAATAATTTGAAAGGTGACATCTAGCGTCAAACTCAAACAACACGTTGTTCATAAATCCATTTAATGTATTATTTAGTAACAGCGCCATCTATGTAAACGTTTGCGTAGAGTTTTTACACTTTTACAAGAGATGGCAGCACATGTTAAGATGTTACTTCGACTTTAATTAACTATTAAGGCTTGTTTGAACAAGTATAGTGTTTCAATATAGTGTAGTCATAAATAGTGGTAATTTCGGCTTAAATGGCCCCTATTAAAACTACTAGTAGAATAAATTAGGTTGTATATGTGATAGTGTTTAAGTAGGTTCCGACGGTATTACTCAGAATATACGTATTCTCTAAGACATTGTGTGCTTAATGCGTATGAAGTAGAAGCTCAGAAAATATTTGAACTTTTCGAAATTTAAAACATAATTTTGTTTGACATTTTTGGATAGATAATAAACTATGAATTAATCTCTAATAAATGAGGTTACGTTATTGTTTAATATAAAACTGAAGTGATAAAATAAATATCAGACGTACCTACACCAGTAATATAGCACGTTTCGGAGGTTTGTGTACTCATATCATAATATCATCTGCTGGCAGTTTTATTTATAAATCTATTTTATATTTTACTTATTACTTAAAAAATATTTTAACTTAATCGCAACACCCAACTGACGCCCCTAGAGATTAGATCTGATTAAACAAAGATTGTGACTGATTTTATTAAAGTGAAAAATGAATAGTTATTCAACAATATGTCTAATGAAAATGTTTTAAAGACCATTGTAGTCTTTTCTCTGAACAAAATACATACTAAACTTATAACATCGAAAATCATCGTTTGTTGACAAAAAGTTAAATAGAGGTCCGAATGTCACTGTTAGACACCATAAAAAAATAAAATTTGACATAATAAAATGTAGTCTTTCTAAAGACTTTTTACTCCTTATATAAAAAGAGCTTGATATATACTACATATATTTCACTATGTAGCAAGCAGCTCAATTATATATATTATTATTAATATTTAAACCAAAACTCACATAATGCCTGAAAAGTCTTGATGGTAAATACTTAAGTATTTTTATTATTGTATAAACTTTGTGAGCCGCCGCTCAGTCGTAAAATAATAATAGTACTAATAGTTCTAAGTATTGATAGAATTGAAGATAGTAATCTATTTTATCTATCTAGGTATTATAAATTGAAGTAGCAATCTATTTAAAAAAAAAAGAATTGATTCATTCATTCAAAGTTTTCTTTTATACTTTAAATTGTAAAGAAACTGTGGACTATTGAAGTCTCCACTTTAAACATACTTTCGTTGTAAAATATATTACACGATTTAAGATAACATTTGTTTTTGTTATTTTTTTTACTTTAAAGTCATGTATAAATATCTAGCATATATTATTAGGTTGGGGAAAAAGTCTTTTCGCATATAGTATGTATGAACTTGTAATAAAATCTCTTTGGCTATACCATTTGTATCTGGCTGGTTTTGGTATCAATAAAAAGTTTTAATTTTAAAGAAGGCACTTCTAAATTCAAATTAGGAATTTGTGTGATTTTCTTTGTTTTTGTTGTTGTTAAAATGAGTGAATCTAAAGAAGAAATTCGATACATTTTAAAATTTTACTATAAAAAAGGTAAAAATGCAACTCAAGCCGCGAAAAAAATTTGTGATGTTTATGGACCTAATGCAGTATCTGTAAGAGTAGCGCAAGTTTGGTTTAAGCGTTTTCAAGCCGGATCTCATCTCGCTCTGGTCGCCCTGTTACGGACAAAATTGATGCCATTTTTGAAAAAGTGGAGCAAGATAGGCATATTAGTAGTTACGATGTAGCTGAAGAACTGGCAATTGACCACAAAACGGTTTTGACTCATTTGAATAAAGCTGGGAACACAAAAACGCTCGATATATGGGTGCCTCATGAACTCACTGAAAGAAACCTAATGAATCGTGTACTCATTTGTGATTCTTTATTACGACGTAATGAAACCGAACCATTTTTGAAGAAGCTGATAACTGATGATGAAAAGTGGATCACATACGACAAGAACGTGCGAAAAAGATCGTGATCAAAGGCCGGTCAAGCTTCACAGACTGTGGCAAAACCCGGATTAACTCGCAACAAGGTAATGCTGCGTGTATGGTGGGATTGGAAGGGCATCATTCGTTATGAGCTGTTACCGCCCGGCAGGACCATCGATTCAGAACTGTATTGCGAACAATTGATGAGATTGAAGCAAGAAATTGAGAGAAAGCGGCCCGAATTGATCAACAGAAGGGGTGTGGTTTTTCACCATGACAACGCTAGACCTCACACATCTTTAGCCACTCAACAAAAATTACGAGAGTTTGGCTGGGAGGTATTAATGCATCCGCCGTATAGTCCTGACCTTGCACCTTCAGATTTTCATCTGTTTCGGTCTCTGCAGAATTCCTTAGGCAGTGTCAGGTTAACATCACGAGAGAACTGCCAAAACCACTTGTCGCAGTTTTTCGATCAGAAGCTCCAAAATTTTTACAGAAATGGGATCATGTCACTACCAACAAGATGGCAAAAAGTTATGGAACAAAATGGCACCTACATACTTTAGTCAAATGTAAATAAACTATAAAAAAAAACTTTTTGAATTTTCATATAAAATACGAAGAAACTTTTTCCCCAACCTATTAATAAGGGTCACTAATATTATAAAAACGAAAGTAACTATGTCTGTCTGTCCCGCTTTCACGGCAAATCTACTGTACCGATTTCAATGAAATTTGGTATACAAATAGTCTAGAGCCTGAGACAGGACATGAGCTACTTTTAATTAGAATAAAGTGTTGTAAAGAATCAGGCCTTACGTCGATGTGATATTTAACATTAGGAAATATATTAACATTTTCTACGCGAGCAAACGAATACTGCGTTAAGTACTCGAGGTACTTTAGACAATTTTGTATCTGTGACGTTTATTCCAAGCGATTAAGAACTATTTACATTAAAAAGTTTATATAACGTTCTGTCAATTCAGCAGTTTAGTAGATATTACAATTATATAATACAAACTCGACCTAGTTACGACGCACGTATACTTCATTTATTAGAACTAGTATCAAGACTATTTACTATGTAGTTGTGCAAGCCATTTTGGTAGGTACTCATTAGATATTCTACCCCCAAACAGTACTACTCAGTACTGTAGTTTCCGATTTGAAGTGTGAGTGAGCCAGTGTAACTACATACACACACAAGCACAAGTTTGGTTGCGCATCGGCGATTTTGATGAAGAAATGAGTAGTATGTTTTACAGCGCCATTGTCTATGGATTCTCGTGACTATCTGGGGGTCCATGTGGTCGCACACACTATATGATAAAAGAGATTGTTAGAGTACAATACGTTCTATTATTAAATAAATATAATGCTGTGTAATCGATGTTAGTAACAAAGTCCAAAAATATTAAGACTATTTCGTTTAGCATGACAGGTATGTAATAAATAATAATAATAAATATGAGACACCATCATATATGTTGGTCTGATCCCAATGTAAGTAGCTAAATCACTTGTATAATGGAAAATCAGAAGTAACGACGGTACAAACACCCAGACCCAAGACAACATAGAAAAGTAAATAATAATCTACAGCGACTCGACCGGGAATCGAACCCGGGAACTCGGAGTGGCGTATCCATGAAAACCGGTGTACATGAAAATCCTAACCTCCTTACTGATATAATAAAGAAGAAGTTTTGTAAGTATGTTGTATGTTTGTTAATCTTTCAAAAAAAAAACTACTGAATTGATTTTAATGAACTTTTACAATAATATACCTCATACATCAGAATTACATATGGGCTATTACCAATAAATATATTGTTTGAATTATACATGACAACCAAACATTAAAATGAGACTGAAACCGTGGGTATTTGTTAGTTCAAAAGATTTGCAGTATGGCGTAAAAAGTAAAGTAAAGTAACAGCCTGTAAATTTTCCACTGCTGGACTAATGGCCTCCTCTTCCATTATGGAGAGGGCTTGTGGCAGTGGCACATGTGGCAAAATTTCAATGAAATTAGACACATGTAGGATTCCTCACGATGTTTTCCTTTACCGCCAAGCACGAGATGAATTATAGACATATATATATATATATATATAGTGGTGCTTGCCTGGGTTTGAACCCGAAATCATCGGTTAAGATGCACACGTTCTAACCACTGGGCCATCTCGGATCTTCTTCGAAAGTGGCGTATTTTTTTTAAATCCATGAGAGCAAATGCACTATTAATAATATATAAGAAATGCTTATCCTTCGCTTGCAAGACCGTGAGAAGCAAAGATAACATTTAACACTAATCAGCAGTAGGATATGATATTACACTCTTTTGCCTAAAGAGTGTAACATATCATCATTACACTGGCTTACATTTATTTCATTATTCCTGTTTGTAAATACTATAATGATAAAATAATCACTGAATTGTCCCCTGTAAATGGGAAAATGACCAATTTCCACCATTGGATCAAGCCCAGCTTAAGAAGTGTTAAATTAACATTTTACTTTTAAATTATTGTCTATTCAACATACGAACACATACATACACTTACGTTAAAATACGTAACGTGTCTCATATTTGCTCTACTTTGAGAATAAGTATTAAAAGATATGTTCCACAAAAAACATCACAATTGTGTGTCTTATATTGTAGCTCAAACAATAACAACATACATATATATACAATATAATTATTTACTACCCTCGGCAAAATTTATAAAAAGTAACAAAAAATATAATTAGGCCAATCAAAGTATGGTCATCGTTTAAAAGTAAAAAAAAAACAGTGTTTATCCCTTTCAGAGCTATTTGATATTGATTATACAATTACAAATTTTTGAAGCAAGTATGACTTTTAAAATAAAATTGAACACTGCAGTTAAACTCAATCGGAGCTCCTTAGCTGCATTGCGCAAAAGGCTGTAACGACGCCAAAGAAAAAATAACATATAATACATAAATACTTTTTGATATGCAACCTTTTTCAAGTACCTTAATTTACAGGTCGCTTTCCATTCGTAATCAAGCACGTTTATATGAAAAAAAATTATGAAATGTATAAAAAAAAAATTATAAACCCAAGAGATGCTCTCTGATGCGACTAAGCCTCATCCTTGGCCACGTAAGAAATATCTGATGCCTTTTGCAGTACAAATTTAGAACACTTACTGTATTTGGTCTACTGATAAAAAGAAAAAGTTTACAAATCGTAACAAGAGTACTTATGTAATGTTTTTTAATCATGAGAGCAAAGTGAACCATTTGTGGCTGTATGTATTTGAATTGTGTCTTTTTTATTACGAATAAAAAAAAATAATAAATCATATTAAGTATCGAAATATGTAAATGTTCTTAATTTAAACAAAGAACTAGAAAATAATATATGTATATATAATTAAATCATGTCTTAATATTAATGATAAATTAATTAGTAAATTGATGTTATCTTTAGAAATGGAAAAAGGACTGTAACGTTAAATCACAGTTTCACTTGACAGACATCCACAAATGACTTCGTTGAAACGAAAAAAAAACAGTCACGAGATAATCCGCGCTATCTAAATGAAAAAGTATTAGAAATAAAATATAATTAAAAGCACAGCTTGTTGTTTTATTTCAAATAAAATATTCCTACTAATAATACTTATTTATTTCGTGTAAATTAATATAATTCCATGTCTAAGAATATACCCGAATCGTAAGGCATGAAACCTAAATGATTGATGGTACTAATTTATCATAATCATAATTATTTACGAACACTATTTTCTTATTAGTAATTTTAAAAGGCAACATTTAACGCTTTTGACACACGATATCACGAAATACAAATACACGAATGCAACAAAAAGGAAACAAAACCAAGGCTGTGATATCGATTTCGTATTAACATCAAATCAAAATGAAGAAATTAAATCGATTCGAAACGAATTTCTCGCGTGGATAATCGTTGACAGAAATGTCATTTTTCGCGCCGAAACGTCAAATGTCATCCACCATTTTGAGTTCGCTTATTGGAGCTCCGCAAAAGGGTTGCTTGGAGTGTAGCTAAGAATATATATTCGTCTCTTTCCAACAACGTTACATAATACGGAAATGGGTGAGCGATGTTAAGTTGTGAAGCGAGTTCCGCATGCGGGCGCGTACTAGGGGTGGCTATTGATTTTTCTCGGAGTTTGCGGCAGTCGCCCGACAAGCCGGTGCCGAGCGCGAAAAACACATCTGTAACGCGCTTCGCGACACGAAATATCCATTCTATATTCAAAATTTAGTTTCGAAAGTTAAATTTCAGTTTACCTGATCCGTTAGCCGACGCTATTTTTTCCTTTTTTTGTGCTGTTGTGTGCTGGGAACCGAATTTCGTAAGTGTCATCTTTATTTTTTTTTATTCCGACTCCATTTTAATCAATTTAATGTGACAATAGTGATATTTTATTGTAATTTAGCTTAGAATAATGGATATTTAAAATATTATTTAAGGAATCGCTTAGAGTAAATTATATTACGTGTCTAACGCGATTTGATAATTGATATCAGCTGATTGTCCCACCCCATTGAAATGTCAAGCGTATTGCTTACATCAAATTATTTTCACTGCAGTGCATATAACAAATAATATAAACAGTATGCAGGGAATTATAAAATTATAATATAATGATAAGAAAAAATGACTTACCAATTTCTCCATGGGTATGTTTTGTCTGACTTTCGTCCTAACCGTGTGATAAACGTTCATTTTGTATAAAAAAGAAGCCCAAAAATGTTATAAGTCCGCCGCAACCCTTCCGAACGATGCGAGGAAAACGGTGCTTTTATGCGACGAAATAAAATTAAATTGGGGGTGATGGTGTAATGTATGGTAGGCGTCTTATCTCGAGACTAAGCCGAGATGGCTTGCAGGATGACGTCATGGATCGTTACCACATTATGACGTCACTCGTCCTTTTCCACAGTCCTGGGATCATTAAATGAAGCAATAACTCTGGAACGTGGTGACATTTTAATGGCGATCTCTGTGTGATTAGTTTTCTATCTCTTGATATATATAATGTAAAGTTATAAACACGAGGTCGTTGACTAGGTTTTTTTCATCGTACTGCTTTTTGTTGTATTCAATAGATTTTTTTTAAATTCTATTTTAGTCTCAAATACAGATAGAAGCTAGGCGAATAATAGTTCTCCTTAATCCTATTTAATGTTGGCTACATGTTTTCGCCTACTGCGGACAATTTGGGGCTAATGACCTTGAAACTAGGAATTTTTTGACCTTCTATTGAGTCTCTTTATCTGATGACGGCAGGCATTTTTTGTTCCGAAAATAAAATTGATTTTTTTCATAGTTGTGTTAATGACACATTTCTATTAAAATCTTGAGACTTGAGATAGTTTTTTTTTAAAATGACTTTAAACTATAATTTCACGCTACAACCCTCAGTGGCATTGCCATGCTAATATACGATATTTACGAAATACATAAAGATCAATATATATCTATAAATAATTATCGAATATATATGTTTCTTCGTTGAATTAGATATGAGTCCAAAAATCCTTGATTCTAAACTTTGCAATCAAAAATAGGTGTGTACATACATAAATGTGTACGCATCCATGCTCCACCCGGTGACGCTGTAGAGGCCAATAGGGCCAACAGCAATACACATTTCGAAAAAAAAATCCATGCTCGTAAGTTGGTGGTCTTACGTCTGGGCTCTTCCTTGACGTATTGAATTTGCTATCCCGTCGAACGATGAAATATTTTAAATAAATATTGCATCTAGAAGAGATCAACTCGAAATCATCTTGATACATCGTGATAAAAAATTGACTTTCTTGGTTCCATAATACTCATTTTAATCATAAAAGGATGTAAGATTACATGGAATAGTTTAGTTGATGACTTTGTAGTAATAACTGGGGTCGGTGTTTAGGAAAAACGTCATAAGAATAACCTCTTTCTGTTGAAATTATTGCAGCTCATTCTTGCTGACCGTACTGGACTGGTCGTCTTGGCATTTGGACTCAACCCTACCATGAGGAGGAGTAGAGTCATATGCCATGCCGGATCGTATAAAAAAAAGGAAATACATTCTGCCACATATACCCAAATAACAGGCTTTTGTCCAGTGAGTCATTACAAGCAATTGGTTTTGTCCTTTTATAATTAACAATAATTAACTACTCGAACCCCTACAACCGATAAATTACTTAAAATCCGTTAAAGCGTGATGCACATTCCCAAGAAAAGTTGTTCTATTAAACTACTTATAAAACCTGTTCTATTTTTTTTCATTGGTAGTATGTTTTTTTCTGATTGCTATTGATACGTAATGATATTGTCTTACCTGTTTGTCATACTACAAACTAGAAAACACTACCCTAACGTTGCCTTCTAAATCAATTTGGAACGCCAAAAGTTTAAGAAGCCACCGCTTTTGATGCCTTAATGTTGCCTCAATTCCAGCTTGGCTTAATAATGCCCTGTTTAGGTTGGTTGGCTCCACAGAAAAAACATACTACCTAAGGGCTATACTGTTCAGACAGTATATATAGCCCTTCATTTTTGGTATCCTGATCTTAACAAAAGATAAGTAAGTAAAATCATAACAACTAAGAATACTGCTTGAACTGACCACACTGAAAACTGAACACGAAAGTTCATTTATTGACAAGAAAGATATAGAAGAGATACGATTTTGTTGTTTTTTATAGTCACTGTAGCTATTTGTGGAGGCTCATCTTTGGTTGGTACCATGTCATCAGTACTGCCTTATATTTTGTATATCAATGTTTTGTAAAGTCTAACTTGGCCAGGGTAATTAGAGACATAGCGTGTATAATATATAGATTATATAATATTTCCTCTATACTTCTATATCTGCTACTAATTCTCAAGTGACCCATTTACTTGTCTGTCCTGCTGTTATAAAAATAAAAAAACATGTGTACAAAAATTGTATGTCACAAATTAGCCAACGCCTTAAATTTTGATAGTGATTGTTGTGACATATTTTGTTACAATACGAACGTCGTTGCCATGTATATTTGAAAATATCAAAAATATCATAAATTTCCTGTCAATAATAAACATTTTATAAATTTCTAAATAAGGACTAATATTTTAATGATGGTAGTTCTGCATTTTCTGCTATTTATTCGATAGAATATTTCATTTAAGTATATCTAGTTCAATCTTGGATGGCTTGTATACTTTTACACTAGAAATCTATATATCAAGCAACTCTATTCCTATTTCACCATCAACAACCTCTTGTGTCCTTACCAATCCGGCTTTCGACCTTGCCACAGCACTGTTGGAGCACTGCTGAATATAACTGAGGACATACGGTATGCTATGGATAATACCAAGCTTACTGTAATTGCCTTGTTGGACTTCAGCAGTGCCTTCAACTGTGTTGATTTTGACATTCTTCTCGGTGCCCTTCGAGCAGTTAACATCTCTTCAACTACCATTGATTGGTTCCACTCCTATCTCTTCGGGCGCCGGCAATGTGTAAAAACAAAGGATTCATCCTCTGATTGGACAAACCTAACTGCCGGTGTTCCTCAAGGTGGCGTTCTCTCACCTCTGCTCTTCTCTATTTTTATTAATAATATATCGCGTGTTATTTCTTCTCCCTATCATCTGTATGCAGATGATTTACAATTGTATCGTCATTTTGAGTTGAGTGAGCTGTCTGACACTGTTAATTGCCTTAATGAATATCTTTCGGCTGTTCAGTCCTGGGCTAAATCCTTTGGTTTATTGGTTAACCCCGACAAATCTCAGGCCATGATTGTTGGTAGTAGTAGATTAAGATGTAAAATAGACTGGTCGTCTGTACCCTGTGTCATGTATGCTGGGGTTCCAATAGCATACCACGACAAAGTAAAAAAATTGGGCCTGATCATAGACTGCAACATGTCTTGGACTGCTCACCTCAACGATATCAGTAAGCGTTTTCATTACACTTTTCACTCTCTCAAACGTCTCCAATATTTTCTGCCCTTTAATACCAAAATTATGCTCGCTCAATCACTTCTTCTCCCAATTATTGACTACGCCGATGCCTGCTTTCTAGATATGACGGAGGAGCAACTTAATAAGTTAGAGCGCCTACAAAACCTCGCTATTCGTTTTATTTTCGGGCTACGTAAGTATGACCATGTTTCTCATCTCCGCTCTCAACTTAAATGGCTCCCTATGCGATTCCGCCGAGATATGCACATCCTTTCTGTGTTTTCAACATACTCAATAACCCGCATACTCCTTCGTACCTTAGCTCCCGGATCAACCTCCTACCCACTCCCATACGCTCCAGGCGTTCTTGCATCACTTCGATGCTTGATGTGCCTAGGAGTAACACAAAATTTCGACTGCAATCGTTTACAGTACGAGCTCCGATACTGTGGAATAACCTGCCGAAATCCATCCAAAACAGTGGTAGTATTGAGTTATTTAGAAGCCGCTTGAAACATTATTTTCTCTCACAAGCTAACCCTTCATCTTAACCTTACTTCTCCCCATGTCTTATCTGTTTTATTTTATATACTAAATTAACATCGATCTGTAAATATGTATGTATATGTATTTATATAGTATTTATAAATAATATACGTAGTATATGTATTTTGTGCACTGTATTTTTATGTATGTTTATGTATTATATTTTTATTTATGTATGTATTTATATTTTCATATTTTTCTATATATTTTCTATACTAGTCTGCACTATCTTGCCCGCTACATCATTCCGTCACTCACCTCCATAGGTTGACTGGAAGAAATCTCTTTTAGAGATCAATCATTGTATACACATATTTTAGTGCAATAAAGAATATAATATATAAAAGCAAAATACTACTCAGTGATTAATCACGAAATACTCAGAACCTATAGCACCTACAAACATGAAATTTGGCAGATAGATCCATATAGGTTGTAAACATCTGCTGAGATTTCCGGATTTTAGGAAACTCCATCCCTATAGGGTAAAACGGGGTTTGCAAGTTTGAATTTTACAAATTTCACGGAGGTGAAGCCGCAGGTTTAACTAGCTAATTTAATAATTCTCAATCGATTCATAAATTAGGCTGAAGCTAATCCTGTTAGTATTGTTATCTTCCTAATATTATAAAATAAAAGTTATCGATCACAACAAAAGCAGAATATATTTAAATGAAACTGACCAGATCTGAATGACTTGGCAGAACACATAAGACATAAATATTAGACGTCATCACATTCATTACTCATCCCAATGTAAGTAGCTAAAGCACTTGTACGACGGTACCACAATCACCCAGACCCAAAACAACATAGAAAACTGATGACCTTTTTCTACATTGACTGCGGAGGTCATCAAAGTTACTTTTCTCCAGGAAGACCCATAACGTTAGAGGGGATTATAATTATAAATAATGTAACTGCTTATATACCCCTCGAAACATTGAAAATTCGTGTTCTATTGCTATGCAAAATTACCTTTCATAAAAAGTCTTTACACACCAAATTGAATTTGTCCATTAAGTTAGCGAATAAAGACTTTCTGATTCTATAAAGATGGATATTTAATCCTCGTAAAGATGTCCCTTAAAATGAATATTTATCTTGGCTTAGTTGAAATCCTAATATGCTAAAGAATTGTTATTGTACAAAACCTGATTATGTTATTATGGATTTTAGAATTTATTGAATAACAGAACTAGCCAAAGCACAGGCTGACAAAATTTGTCTTTCGATTTTCATGCTACAAACAATTCTATCCTCGAATATTACTACATCCATTCTTTTCTCTAACATAGTAGGTATAAAAAATTGTATTTATCTAAATTTAAACAGTTTCAAACAGCTTAAATTTCAAATATTACCTACGAGCTTAAATATTCCACGTTTCTACAGTAACATGAAATATCAAATTAACTTAAAACCAAATACCTAACAGCATAAAAACCTTAAAGTTATTTGCTCCAACATAATCTACTTTCCGAAGGATTCCAATACCCTGAAAAATGTGAGCAAAACTAAAAACTTCCAAGGAATTCTTGGAAACGCAACTTGCCATTCCTTTGACTTTTACAGTTTTTACTAAGAAACAAGAGATACAATAAATTGTTTTTTATTAGATTTAAACTAACAACAACACAAATTACATTTGTTTTAGAAAGGTAAATGAGGAAACTTCTGGGACATCTTATTCCACATATGAAGACTTTGCAAGATATGCGCAATACAATTTTAATGCGTTATCAAGAAAATGATCTAAAAAGACCATATTACGAGTTACACTGGCTTACATTTACTTTAAGCCCACTTCAATCAAAAAATCCCAAAGGCAAATATCAAAATTTAATACACACCAAAACGGTCTTGCATGATACTTATCTGTATGATACTAAATTATTCATAAAATTAGAATACACGAATTTGCAGAACGATGATAGAAAGGATATAACAATAAAAGTGACATTCTCATCGTAATTTTTACTAAGCCTATCTTAGTTTACTGATGTACAAAGATCTCTCCAATGGAATGCCATAATTTTAAGTAAGTCTACTGTAGTCAATTGCGTCTAACCTTCTTCAGGTCATCATTATACTTGGCTTGAAGGCAATCTACACTAAGTTTATCGATCATTGGACTCAGACGGACACAGCTCCACTTATAGATAAAGACTGCACCAATGAATAAAAGGGAATATATTCAGCACCAAACGTCGGTACTTCTTTAGAATACTACAAAACATAAAAACAATTACAAAGATAAAGTACTAAGTTATGAAATAGTTTTATCTTTTACTTATAAGTTACTTGGGTACCCTGTTGGCATAACTTAAAGCCATTAAGCAAAGAATTTAATTGAATTGAAGTTCCTTCCTTCGAAAAGCAAGATAGTGGATTAAGCAAAACTCTTTGGCGAGAGTAAATATTTGTACAGAGCAAATACAGGCTAGTGTTCAGAGAACTCAATATCATATGATTATGTCATATTATGTTGTACAATAATTATTAGTTAATCTAGACAGCTGTCACATAAATCTAATGTAGATCAGGACAACTCACTTCAACAACATCACATATATTATTGGACAACATCACATACATTACTCTGATCCCAATGTAAGTAGCTAAAAAGCACTTGTGTTATGGAAAATCAGAAATAATGGCGGTACCACAATCACCCAGACCCAAGACAACATAGCAAACTAATGAATTTTTTACATCGACTCGGCCCGGACCTCGACGTGGTGTACCCATGAAAACCAGTGTACAGACTACTCGACCACGGAGGTTGATAAAATATAGTTATCTCTATATGTAGGCATGACTATTTACATTCGGTTATGCTCTCTGCTGCTGCCAAGCCAAGTATTTGTGTAAAATTCCTCTGTATTAGTGTAAAACTGTAAAATATATGCAATATTGCAATAAAATTTCGTGGTATTACATTCTTTAGAATTCATAGATATTATGTAAAAGATGAAAGGAGATGCGACAAAATTTGGAAAAATTACTCGAAAAAATAAAGAAAAAATGACAAAGTTAATATGGGTCATAAGAAATCCTTACCTAAGACGAAAATTAATTTACCAACTTAGTTCCTTTAATATCACCTATTCCTTTTTCAAATACTAATTTTTTTTAAGGCATTATTTCGCCAATTCCGGCTTACTCAAAATCGTTTACATATTATCAATATTAACAGCTGTCAATATAAATAATAATACGTATTCAATTAACTATAAATAATAAATTACATTAATTAAATATGTGTTCAATTTGCTTTTGTTTTCACTGCGTAATTACGCCGTGACCAGTGAGATGAATTAAATTCAAATGGAACAATACTCGTTCGAGTGCGATTTAAATGAGGGCAACATTATAATATCATATTTTGTTGTGGAATGTTTATATTTCAAATGTTTTTTTTTTTTGTTTTGTTTAGTTAGGCTCTTGGAAATAGAGTATACAGCCCGAAAGGCATTTTATACATGTGCACTATTATTGTTACTTCGAATATATTCATCTTTTAAAGGTCATGTTTTTTGTTCTTCCGATTTGTGCTTGGCCTGATATATTTTTTGTTTCAAATTATTTTTTATATTTTTTATGAAAATGATACATTTGTTGTGTAACGGATTCGCTATCGAGATAGAGTAAAAAGTAATTGAGATTTGCTTCTAAATAAGTTTGACTTCTACGTTAAAAAAATTAAACAAGGCGGCGTAGAGTATTAGTGTTTATTGAAAACGATACGTTTAAATAATTTATACATATAATATAATTGGAGTGTTTGTTTGTAATATTAAATTAACCGTTTTCAATGCATATGTATGTACATACAGTCATCATCATCATCAGCAGCCCATGTTTGTCCACTGTTGGACATAGGCCTCTCCAAATGCCTGGTTTTTCTTCGGCAGCAGAGATGTAATAGGTCTCAAACTACACCTTAGTGCCCCAAGCCAACCTCCTCTGTCCGTGGTGAATCCTGACAACCAGTAAACAAGGCTCTGGCGACTGACTGATGGCGGTATAACCATCAAAAATAGGCGTAGTTAAATACCACAGGCCGATGACGGGCAGCAGAGTCACCGGTGCGAGAAGCTACGTTATGCGATTACAGGCAATATCCTCTATATGCAGTACACACGTATATACAGCATATATACCAAATTAATAATTAAACGGGTAAAACAGGTCTACGTCAACATCTTTAAAGTAAAATTTAATTTGATATTATTTCGAATAGATAAGGTACCAATATTTGTCCAATGTAACAAATATACAGCTGACGATTGGATTACTTGACATTCCCTGAAAATCAAGATTAAATAATTTCAGCGGCACTCCCATGAGAATACTCGCTATTTTATAATGCAATTTCATGATTACTCCATGCGAGTAATACTATTTACCACGTTCGCCTTGATAGCTCGTTGGGTAGAATATAAGGTTTTTAGCATTCTCTTCGCGGTCTACCGCAAAAACAATTGATCGTATGAAATAAATTTTGTAGAGAATTTTATACTCTACGACATTTATAAAAGGCGCAAATCACATTTAAGTGACAGAAACCGAGATATTTATGAAAAATGGATTTTTATAATGTTTGACCATCAATATCTTAAGTACACGATAGCTCTTGTGACTTTTGAGACAACATTTAGAACGAAAAAACAAATATTTATACCAATTTACTGCATACTATCTTTCATTTTTAGGTTAACCCCTTTTTTACCTAATATGACTGAGCGAATTAATTAAAAACAAAAATGAATCTAATTACTGGGTCATCTTGGCTCTATCTATCTATCATCATCATATCTATCATCTATTTTTATTTGTCCGATAGTATAAGTGAAACAGCGAGAGGACCACAGCTTATGAATTCCTTGCCAATCATAAACCTCAATATTGGCAAATAAAAACAACATTTACTAACAGAATATTATTTAAAAATACTGTGTAGAAGATTGAATTTCTGTATAATTTAAAAAGTAGTATGTTAAGTCTCAATACGAATTGTCTAGACAAAATTACCCATTTTACAATTTAAGTCCTGTGACGTAAAATATTTAAGGTTATTGTTGAAATTAAGCAAATCGAATTTGTACTTGAATTTCTTATTATTTGAGCTGTCCAAGACAATATTGTATGGAAATTAATTCCAAAGGGATAAAGAGGTTGTCGACCTCTAGTCCAATGAAAACTTATATTTATACATGAAAATTGTATTGCCCTCAATAATCCTATAATTGTATACTGACTGGCGATACAAACTAAAGTGAATCAAATTATATAAATATACACGTTTATCAGTAGTTATTGTATCTTAAGTTCAGTATTAAACTTGGTGCCACCACCCATACATCATACAAACAACAAAACATTAAAACTTGATATTGTCGAGTTCCTCTAAAGAGCCAGCGTCAGCACAAGGGACATAAAATCTTAGTACCAGATGTTGCCGCATTGATGATTTCAAAACTGGTAAATATCTCCTACTTTACAAATGGATTGAAGTGACTTATCATGAGATAACGTATTTGCATAGAAATAGAAACGAAAACCTTTTGTATTCCGTGCCATTTAATATATGGATGACAAAAAATCATGACTGTTGTATGGGGACCTTCTATTTTTTTTCTTTCATCCTTTATCTTAATTTATGTTGTTATAGGGGCAACATGAATACATCATCTGTGAAAATATCAAGTATCTTATTTTTACTTTTCATGAGATACATCCGCAGGAATCTTAGTAATAGGGTCCGTATTAGTCTTTGGATATAGAACCCTAAAAAGCGGCTTACTAGAATTACCTAATTTTTTGGCATTTCAAATTATAGCACTAGTAGTATTATAATATAATAGATCCACATAAATTGTGTGTGTGTGTGTGTGTGTGTGTGTGTGTGTGTGTAACATACTGACGATTTAAGTTGGACTATACTACGCTACATAATTCATCAAAATAAACCGTTCGTTGTGCTTCGTAGCGTTGTTTGTTGGGTCAACATATCAGTTCGTTGGACGGCAACATGCATCACACCAACGTAAACGACAGCGTGTTTGGAGTATATCACAGTGTCCAAGCAAACACGCTGACCACGCAAGATTGGTGATATTTGAAACCGACCAAGAACAAAAGGCTACGTCAAAGATTATCTGCACAGTTTGGTCAAGTTGTCCTGCTTACAAGCTTGAATGTTTCTACTTTGACACCAGCTGGCACACATCCAGAGTCAGTCAAGTTTTCAACGTAGACAATACATTTGTTTTTACACATGCACACTATTTACCAGTGATCCTATAATTGAGATTGTGATGCTGCTTAGAAAAAAGAACATGCGAGCACATTAAAAAACTTGGTAGTCGAACTTTGGGTACCTCACTCATCATAATTTTATTCTACAGCCAATCAGCAATACTTAGTATTATTGTGTTCTGGTTTACAGAGTGAATGAGCCAGTGTAGCTACAGGCACAGAGGATCTGAACTCTATAACGCCTTCGTTTCCAAGGTCGGTGACACATTGACGATGTAAGGAATCGTTAATTTTACGATCCCCATGGATATCTGTGGGCGAAAACTAGTACTCCGTAATCTATTCTACTTAATTGGCGTTTAATACCTAAATTAATTAATTTGCTAAAACAATATACTTAATTAAATTTACACTGTGTAATATGTACATCCAGGTTATGTTAAAATAGTTTTTGTACAGTTTTATCCCATATTAATTTATTTTGAGATGAGATGGCCCAGGTTAGAAGGCGTGTATCTTAACCGATGACTTCGGCTTCAAACCCAGGCCAGCAGCACTATATATATGAGCTTAATTGTGTTTATAATTCTTTTCGTGCTCGGCGGTGAAGGAAAACATCGTGAGGACACCTGCAGGTGCCTATTTCATCGAAATTTTGCCACATATGCATTTCACCAACCTGCATTGGAACAGCATGGTGAAATATGTTCCAAACCCTCTCCTTGATGGAAGAATAGGGCTTATCCCAGCAGTGGGAAATTTATAGGCTTACTTACTTACTTTACTTTTATTTTATTTTATATATCCTCACATCTCAGATTCCGTGGCAGTCCAAGTGAAATTAAAATAAGTTATATGAGCAACGGTGGCTACCTTTATCGAAAGGGCCACCTACAGCTATATGAAATTATGATGAATAAATGTACCTTCTGTCCGTTTGTGAGATATCAAGTTTTTGTTATTTCCCCTAATTTAAAGGAGTAAGTCGAAAATCGTTTGAAAACTTTTCATAATGGAATGGTAAAAAAAATCATACATCAAACGACAAACCTAACCTAAAAATCAATATATCACCAGACAACTTATATCTCCATAAAAACGTAAAAGGACGGCGAAATTTATTTTTATTTTACCAAACCCAGCACAGGAAGCGAAATAAATTGAAACTTTGAATATAATTTAATATTCCGAAGCCATTATCGAACCCTTCAGATCCTGAACGCTTGACCGTCAATAAAGCAATTTATTAAACTCTAATACCTATAAACTGGTCTCGCTATTAATCGTATTAAGGGTGTTATCGATTAGTTAATTATGTACATACAAAGCTTCTCTCTACCTCTGTTCGCCTGGTAATATTTGTACTCTAAACCATTACATGGAAACAGACTGTAATTTTCAAAGATCTACCCAAGTTTATTAATGCTCTAGACTAGATCGTATTATCGTAAATCGGTTTTCAACATTCCACGAGTGATTCACGAACTTTGTTTTCACATAATAAAACTACAGGTTCATTAGTTCGAAGTCACTGTATTCGCTTATATCGATCCTTGGGGTGATAATTTAATAATTAAAAAAAAGTTTGGGACTTTAAATTTTTAGTTCGAGTTTAAAAAAGTGTCCAATTCAGCATGTCTTATGTCGTCTGATCTCCTGTTATATTCTAGTTATTTCTCTTTCTCTCTTGGTACCTTTTTGTAATTTAATAGATAGGCAAAAGACCGGATAATGATAGGTAGTCATCACCGCCCACAAACATTAGCATTGTCACAAATATTAACTTTCTGACACTTCTGACGTCCATTATACATCCCAATAAAAATATTGTCTAGAGATATATGTACCTGCTAACTGACCCACTCACACTGGAACACAAACATTCTAAGTAATGCCGTTTGGCAGTAGAGTATTTGATGAATAGGGACCACCAAGTGAAATCACTTCATCATTGCCAGCATAGAAAATACATTATAAATGTCAACTTTCACGATAATCTTTGTTTAAGTCAACATAAAATTCTATTTCAATACGTTATATTCACAATGTTTTGTAAAAGTGATTTGTTTTTTGAACGTACGAATAAGTTAAACGTATTTCTGTGTGCAACGATCACTAGAAAACTAAAAAAGCAATGTTTCACAACTGCTATTTGGCTGAGCTCCGAGATTGCAATTTTTATATTTCGCTATTTTCGTACGATCATAACGCGTGAAATGTTGCTAGCTACGAAAATCCTGTACTAGACTTATGAGTTGTTGTTATTACTAAAATAATTGATAATATTTTGCTAGAAATCAATGAAATTCTCTTCCAATATCTCAGAGAATTAAATAAAAAGTTATACATTCAATGAAACCATTCAGACGAAGTGACCTGGTGGTTAGAATGCCTCCGTCTTAACCGATGGATAAGAGCTCCAAGCTCAGGCAAGCACACATTATATTCATGTGCTTAGATTGATTTCGAATATATAAGAGGAAAAAAGACAGGAAACCTACACGTAATTTCCATGAAATTCTACCATTTGTGTATCCACCAAACCTTATTAAGAGAAAAGTGGTAGAATAACCTCCAAATTCTCTTCTCAGAAGGAGGCGTTAGCCCACCTGTGAGGACATTTACAGACATGTAACATGTCTTTTTTCCAATCGCTAAATATCAATGATTTGTATGTTTTGGTTGAAAGAGCTTCTAATTAGTAAGGGGCAAAAGAAAAATAAATATCAGTGATACTTACGAATTAATTTAGTATGCTTATTTGTGAAAACATCACTAATTTAAACCAACCAATCAAGAGCGAGCCTTAGTAGTTGAAAATTTCTGTAGCGTTAAATCATATAGAAAATTATAGAACGTATACAAATTATTAACCTCACCACTTAACCTCTACTTGACCGGAGTTTCAGGATACACAAGCAAGTCGATTATATAAGCATCAATAGCATAAATAAAAAATATACTACGAGTTAAATAGGAAATGGCCGTTTTTAGACGTCTCATAATTTTCTTTGAGGTTAACCTTTTGACTTTAAAGCCGGCGAGGTCTGAAGAGTGTTTAGCGTTTAATTTTAGCCGCGTGTAAAAGTAATATTAAGCTACGAAGCATAATTGTGAAATATTTCGATGTTTCATCTATTAACTAAGCCATAAATTAGTCTTAATTTTAGTTTATTATATACATAAGTATAATTTATATTAAATCAATACATATACATATACGTAATCAAAAAAGTTACTTTAAAAATCTTGACCGCGTGGAATGCTGTATAGAATGCTAGCAATATTTCCCTATTGAATCACAATTCCGAACCTCTGGACAAAAAACAAAACACGTACTGTCACCAGAGGCAATAAGGCGTAGTGTTAACAGCAAAGGCTTCGCCTTACGCTTTATTAATATGTATTCGAATGTGTAATAAAATAAAGGCCCAACAATAGCTTCTTGAGGAACACCGTTTTATTATTAAAATTAATCTTATATAATTCTGTATCAAATATTCACGATTTGTAATATAGAATACTTCATTAAATTAAATAAGGTTTTGAATTGTTCTTTTGCAAATAACAACAACCATTTTCACCTGTAATGAAAATAAATATTAAAGTGATAATTACGTTCATAAGCTTTTCAAAAATTCTGTTACATCCTATATGAGAATTTTGTTATTTTATAGGGTTTTGTTACAACCAAATGACCAACCTTATGGTAACTCACAACCATTAACTGCAAACATTGCCGACATAAAAAATTACTGTTCCTCACATCGTCAATTCAGCCGCAACATTGAAAGCTATAATGTTATGTTCATTAAGCCTGTAATTAAACTGGCTCTTGCATAAATCTTTACCACCAAAGCCCTACCTCTGAGTAGCTACCACTCACTCATATAACCTACAACCAAGTAACAATACTCAGTATTATTGAAAGTTGAAGTGTGAGTGAGCCATTATAATAGACATAAGACACATTACGACATAGTTCCCAAGATTAACCGCTTTTTGGAGTAAGGAAATATTAATATTACATGCAGCATAAATGCATGAATTGGTGACCATGTCCAATTATTTAATACATGTCATTACATAGTATGAAACAAAGTCGCTTACCGCTGTCTGTCCCTGTATATGCTTAGATCTGTAAAATTTACAACGGATTTTGATGCGATTTTTTTAATATATAGTGTTTCAAGAGGAAGCGTTTTGTATAATACATGGACAATTTACTAAAGAAACATTAATAATTTTCGAAGTTTATAATTTTGTATCGTAAATAAACAAATCTTTTGTCATCTTTTATATATTTAGTATCAGCATTGCATCCGTACGAAGTCGGCGCGGATCTTTAGAGGCTTGCATAATACCCTTTCTCATGATGAACCTATTTTTTGTTATAGCAGCATCACATGCTCCAGCCCCGGTGGGCGTAAAGCTTCGGAGTAACCGAGCCATACCGAGCCGGACGGCTGCCACCAGATGATCGGCTCATTCTGGAATCTGTGCCGCGCGTGCCCTTCCATGCCTGTGGATAAGGTAAGATTAACTTTACTGACGAATTACCACTACATTAATTTATCGTGGAGGTTAATCGAAGAAGTAAATGACGTAAATTGTACTGCTAGTATACAAATTATTTCAATGGTAAAATATTTATTTGCTTCAATATATAGATCAATTTTTGCACATGGTGCTAGAGTAATGTTTCGAAAATGTTCTGGATTTTTGGAAATGTACATTTATACAAGCTCAACCCGAGGCTTTCCTTACGCAAAATTCATTAAAAACAAACTTCCTAAAGTTTTTAGGAGTTGGAGTTTCGTGAAATCCGTTCTGAAGGGAACTCTACAATTTATAACGAACCTATCTGTCAAATTTTAAGTTCGTATGTGTTATAGTTTCTGAGATTTCGTGATTAATCAGTGAGTGATATTTTGCTCTTATATTATTTTACCGTTAGATTACAAAATTAGACGAGACACATTGTAATCTAACCAATTTTGTAATCTTACGATGACATATAGATGACAAACTATTTAAATGGATATAACAACGAAAAGTTATCGTAGTATTAGATCTTATAAATTTACATTTATCGAAATGAAAACAGGATACAATTAACTTCAACCCTAAAACAAACTTGAAAACTTTCAACACAAACTAACACTAAACAACTACAGTGCAGACCGAAGTCATGTTATCCCAAGCATTTCTCTATATAAAGGAAGTACACATACCGTCAGGGTAAGAAAACTTCGCCACCGCAAGATCTATTTTTGTGTGATCAGTATCAGTGATAATCTGCTGTACAGATTGAGAAAAACATGCGTTGCAATGATTTGATGTTTAGATCCAAAAGGTACTAAGAGTTTAGGACTTGATATAGGTTGAAAACTGACGAAGGTTTTCTTACTCTGACTGTACCTACATAAATTTCATAAAACAGAACTTTAATCATAGAATCAGGCGCTTGTGAGACAGATTATGTCTGACATTTTTTAATAAATAAATAAATAATAATAATAAATAAATAGGAGACAAAATCACTTACATTGCTCTGATCCAAATGTAAGTAACTAAAGCACTTGTGTTATCGAAAATCTTAATCAATTTCTTAAATATTATTTGAAATTCAACACCTATACCACTTTACCAAAGCACTTAAATATACATATATATATACATACATAATTTTGTATGGTAACCACCGTTCACCTCTACGTATTATTAGCACTGTTAAAAATTATTGACCATTTTTTACGTCGCAAATACGCCGTTTACCTTAGCAACTTACTTGATTTAATGGATTTTAAGTTACGGATCCACTGTTTAATTTATTTGTAATTTAAAAATTTACAAGATCTATCCATATCTCATATTTGAAAAATAATAATCAATTCGAAGTTAAACTTAAAACGGCATTTAATTGTTGAACGAAAAAGGAACAAATGTGAAAATAAATAAATAACGGAAACTTCGTAAGAAAATATTTAAAAATAGAATAATATAATAAAATGACAATAGATCAGTTAGATCGTTTTAAACGTTTACGATTCACTGGATCACAAAGAGCGCGTCATAACAATTACGTAAAACTCAGAGAGTTTGAAATTGAGCATTGCTCAAACGGCAGATTCATTTGCGCTCGCTGCGTTTCATTCAAGCTTTGTTTTCTGGTTTACGGCTTTTGTTCTAGATTATGTTTATTTTTAACGATTTCTAGGTTTATTTGAAACGAATAAAAGTTTTTTTCAGGCAAGCAAAATCTGCTAAACCAAATAATATAAATATGGTATAAATATTGAACAGCATCACACAATACTCTGATCCTGATTTAAGTCAGAAATAATGAGATTACCACAAACAGCCAGACCCAAGACAACGAAGAAATCTAATGAACTTTTTCTACATCGACTCAGCTATGAATCGAACCCGGGACCTCGGAGCGGTGTACCCATGAAAACCTGTATACACACTCGACTACGAAGATCGTCAATAAAACCTACTGTCATGTCATGTAATATTATGTCGTATCATGTCACGTTTTAATAGTGTTGAGCTTTACAGCAAAATTGTCTGTAAATCTTCTCCGTGTAAAAATACACTTAATGATGTGCCAACTATCATGGCGATCGATCAAACGCTGTCGGGGTCTATTAATCTTGAACAGATACAGCGTCATCAATTTTTATATATAATATTAAAACTTTACTCTTCATATATGATCGATAGTAGTACATTTAAAAACTGTATCAAACATTTTTATAATATATGAAGATTAATAGTTTTTCTATAAAACTGTTAACCTAATTTACGATTTTTATTATACAGCCGTGTTCCTGACGGAATGACTCTTCAGAAACAGGTTAAAGTCGAATTAAATCAAATAAATATACTTACTTGGTGGTAGGGCTTTGTGCAAACCCATCTGGGTAGGTACCACCCACATATCAGTTATTCTACCGCCAAATAACAGTACTCAGTATTGTTGTGTTCCGGTTCGAAGGATGAGTGAGCCAGTGTAACTACAGGCACAAGGGACATAAAATCTTAGTTCCCAACGTTGGTGGCACATTGACGATGTAAGGAATAGTTAATATTTCTTACAGCGTCATTGTCTATGGGCGATGGTGACCACTTACCATCACCCATACATAGTGGAACATATGCTCGTCCGCCAAAATATACCATAAAAATTTTTTTTTTCAGGTATGTTTTTATAAGCAATTTTGAATCGTCATTTAACAAATTATATTTAGTGAAGCTACCACCGGTTCGGATTGTAAATTCTACCGAGAAGAACTGACTATATAATCAATAGCTATAATGTATTTTGTTTTTCAGATCGGTCCAATTCAATATATTCATTTAAAACTGTCAAAACTTATTATTTCAGGCTAATTAGTTCACGTTTTTGTAGTTTAGTTTGAAATTTAAGAACTTCTATGCAAATTGTTACAAGATTTATTATTCTTTTAAAATATTAGTACTGATAAACAGAAAACTATAACGAAAATCTGCACAAATATACATTCTCCACTCTCTTAAAATTTCCTGACAAACAAATTAATAATAAATCCAGACGCTACATATACGAAAACAACATTTACAATTTTTGTCTGTTAGTCTGTTTGTTCCGGCTAATCTCTGGAACGAAGAATCTAGAATCTAGAATTTTATTTAAAATAATTATTAAGTCATGCAGTCACGACCAAATACTATCCAGTAAATACGAAATACGACTACAAATACAATCTTATAGCACAACAACAACAACAACAACAACAGCCTGTAAATTTTTACTGCTGGGCTAAAGGCCTCCTCTCCGTTTGAGGAGAAGGTTTGGAACATATTCCACCACGCTGTTCCAATGCGGGTTGGTGGAATACACACGTGACAGAATTTCTATGAAATTTGTCACATGCAGGTTTCCTCACGATGTTTTCCTTCACTGCTGAGCACGAGATGAATTATAAAGATAAATTAACCACATGAATCAGTGGTGCCTGCCTGGGTTTGAACCCGTATTCATTGGTTAAGATGCACGCGTTTTAACCACTGGGCCATCTCGACTCTTATACCACAAGGGCTGCCTAATATACTTAATAATAGCAAAATATGTGAACTGAAAAATAACTTTTTGCTAAATTCAAATGCGCACGAACTCGCAAGCACATCTAGTTTATTCATAAGATTAATTAAAGCGATTGCTTTTTTCACCGCAGCTGAATGTAAAAAGTGTTTCAGTAACGCGTTGAATTCAAATTCTTTACGTTCATCGATATTCAAACACAATATACATTATTCAAATTGGCTTTTGTACACACCTTAGATTGCTTTACAAATGAATTTAAGTAAAGCTACAATGCAGAGTTGGCCCAGTGGTTAGAACGCGTGCATTGAAACCGATGATTGCGGGTTCAAACCTAGGCAAGCACCATTGATTATTTATCTACTTAATTCGTGTCTAAAGTCTAATTTCATAGAAATTCTGCCACATGTGTATTCCACCAACCTGCATTGGAACAGCGTGGTGGGATATGTTTCGAACATTCTACTCAAAGGGAGAGGAGGCCTTAGCCCATTAAATTTACGGGTTGTTGTTGTTTGTTTGTTTTATTGTATAATGTATTCGTTACATTATCGCAATTATTTGAACTTACTACTACTTAATCTCTTCAACATTTTCAATTGTTTTGTTTCACCTAAAGTAAATATTGATATGCGGGGAAATAATATTTCAAACGTCTGTAATTATTTGAAAAGATTAACCACTGAGTTTATAGCCGGTTCTTCTCGGTAGGACCGATACTTTGAATCGTTGGTAACTCTAATTCTAAGACATATTTTGATTCTACATATTTTTACCATCAACATTATTTGCTAGGCTTTTATGACCTGCCTAATCTCCTTTCTGATGAGTCATACCTATGAGAACCATCATACTGTACCGTAAATTAAGCAATCACATCCTTGATAATGTATGCGCTTAAATAATAATCCATTTGGTCTCTTCAACACTCACAGATTTAATTCGTCTATTACAAAATCACAAAGACTGTTTACGTATATATTTCAATTGAATTTATAAATTACTTTTGATTACAGACGACCTCTGCGGTCGAGTGGTGTGTACATCGGTTTTCATGGGTACGAAACTGAAGTCTCGGGTTGGATTACCAGCCGAGTCGATGTAGAAGGTTTATTAGTTTTCTATATCGTCTTGGGTTTGGGTGTTTGTGGTACCTTCGTTACTTCTGATTTTCCATAACACAAGTGCTTTAACTACTTACATTGGGATCAGAGTAATGTATGTGATGTTGTCTAATATTTATATTTAAAAAAATACATATTTATTATTTGAAAGAATACTGATCCAATGCTTATATAACTAGTAATATTTCCTTCCACCAATATTCAAGTACAAGCGTCAAATATATCGTGATGTATAAAAAGTTAGAACTGGCAAGCGATTAAAAAGTGATTATTGGAAAATAAAAAGTTGAATAAATACAAATGTTCGACACAGAAAAAACTCAAGCAGTGGTATTGGAAATGATTGTAATGGCTAGGAAGGGAACATTGGGGTGAATAAACCTGATCATAGGAATACAATTATGATAGATTCTGACGTAGTTTCGACTACCATGACCTCTTCTATAGATTAACCCAACCAAACAGATACAAGACGTTAACAATGACAATGACTTTCTATTTTGTTTCTCTTATCAACCAATTAAACAACAAAATAGACAAAGAGAAATATAGGGAAGGGTCACCTAAAGGAGACATAATGTTTTTTAGGGCTCCGTATTAAAAAGACTATTATTAAAAACTTTGCTTTCTGTCCGTTCGTCTGTCCTTCCATCCGTCTATCACCAGGCTCTATCTCAAAAACCGCGATGGCTAGACAGTTCAAATGTTTATTAATTATGTATTTCTGTTGCCGTTTATTTTTGCTCGATACCAATAAATATATGTATGTATTTGTGCTGTTTATCTAGACAATAGTACGGAACCCTTTACGCTTGGCCGGTTATGTTTAAGGACAGGCTACTTTTTTCATTATACATGACAACCAAACCCCTAAACGCGAGGTAAACTGCGGGCGACAACAAATAATAAAATAACAGTAATGTCTCAACATACGTTTGACGAAACAAGTATTCACGGTTTAAAGAGAAAGGTGTCATAAGTTTTGTAAAACTCAGATCATTTGAAATGAAGCTCTCAAAGGTAGCTTTGTGTGCTCGCTGCGTTTCATTCAGGCTTTGTTGCAGAGATTTATGTTTGAGCTCAGGTTTACGGTTTTATTCCGTGGATATCGGTAACTTACAAGATAAACGTGTCTTGTATTTTAAGTTTGAACAACTACTCAACAATTATTGATATTGTAAATTTAATTCCTTAAATGTATAAAAATTTTGGGTGAATTAAATTTCGAAAACGGAATGAGAATGTGAAAATAAATGTTTTTATCGACTTTAAATTTGAATTGAATATCTGTCCATTTAAATTATAAACCACAAATGCAGCGATTTGTACAGGTCTGCCCGGGTTAGAGCCGTCCACTCAGCAGCTTTTCTACGCCAAAATATGATAAATTTTACTCCTAAGTTCAGTTTAAATTGTGAGTTATTGTATTGGCAAAGCAAACGTAACATCTTAGCTCGTGTGAACTAGCGTAATGTTTTTATTTATCTCTTAAAGTACTGGGTATCTTTTGGAAAACATTTTCGGATAAAAGTATGTTCCGTTGGCAATTTATTATTGCTGTCGTCCCATCTGAAATATTCAACAATATTTTTCTTACTTAAAGAAAGATTTGTTTATTTGTTATATTAAAATAAATCGAGGATTGAAAGAGGATTCAATTTCTATGTATTCGTTTAGAAACTATAAGAACAGAAGGTCAAACTTACACAAATAAATAATTATTATTAAAGGAGGTAGTCCGATATGGACACTTCTAACATTCTCAACATCTACCCGCAAACTTCAGTCTCGTGAACAAGACATTCGTAGATAATGTCGAAATATCGAGCTCCACCGAACAAAAATAAAAAACATGGTAAATATCCCGAAATGAATTTCTTTAATTATAAAAAGAACCACGTTAATTTAAAATCTTATATAGAAATAAATAAATCAAGATTTTGGAAAAGCTAATAATTATTATACGTTTTCGATATAAATTTTGTCCAGTGATAAGTAGATTAGTATAAAATGATTACGTTGAAAACCTTGACCTTTGTCAATTATGCGCAAAAATGGAAACGAATACAAAAGCCAGATTTGACGCAACAAAACAAAAGGTCCTAACATCCAGCGTATTGTTTCACGCAACCCTTATCAATTCTGCTTAGCACCCAAACAAAGACAAAAGACCATACTGTCAAATATATGAATTATCGTATCGTATATGAACTATTAGTAGTCGCCCGCGGATTCGCTCGCGTTTGAGGCTGTTGGTTATCATTTGTCAGGCAAAATTTAGCCAATGTGCTTTGTTTTAATTCAAGTTTGTTACATACCAGATTTCATCAAATTCGGTTTTGCGGTTTGGTCGTGAAAGATCAACAGATAAAGAGACAGACAGAGTTACTTTCAACTGTTTTAAATTAATAATTAACAATGTTATTAAAACGCAATCAATTTCCAACAAAAATTACAAATAGAATTGGAGCCTCTAAATATATTATGACGTTTTTTTCATCCTTTGAATTGGTAATTTTTCCAAATTCAAATTTGATCAAACTGAAAGTATATATAGGATCGTGAGGGTTTTTGAGGAATCAGCATTCTTTTTTTAAAAAAGTAATGATGAAAGTATGATTAAATAACAGCCTAATTCTTGAAGAAGGCTTTAACATCACGTTACGGGTCATGGAAATACATACAATGAGCACGTCGAATGTGGCTGCAGCCGCGTGGAGCGGTAACTATATATATTCATATATATTGACATACTTTTCGTATTTCTAACAATTGATTCATACAATGCATTATCCTGTTGAAGCAGAGCTGAATGTGGGGCGACGATACGGGATAGTCCAGTTATATGAAAGAGTTGGAATAACCGAAGAACAATAGGTCTTAAAGCACTGTTTTCGTATGAATGGAAATTGAGTGCGGATTAAAGGTTGTCATTCTTTTCTTCTAAAAGGCAGTTTGTAATGAAACGAAACACAAAATGTTACAAATATTATAAATACGAAAACTTGGATCACGTCAGAAAGATTAAACGGATTTGATTGAAATTTGATACATAGGTACGTATTTAGAGTATAAGTATAATGTACGAATATATTACTTTTTATCCTGGGAAATTCTACCTGAGACCTCGCCACATTCCCTAACCTAAGAAAGGGGTTAAGCCACGGCCGAAACTATTACAGTGGTAAATAATACTGAATTCTCTCTCATTGAAATATTAAGTATTAAGGTTTAAAATCCAATAAAACCCAACTTAGTCTACACGAACAAATATTCTTCAAAATTTTCAATGAAAAAATACGTTAATGAGAGTTTAAATCGTCATTACAGTAATGAAGAACATCATCTCGCTATTGCTCCGTGGCTGGGCAAAGGCCTCCCCTCCTTCTTTAGAAGAAGATTTAGAGCTTACTCTACCTCGTTGCCTCAATGCGAGTTGGTTAGTATACTTAGATTCCCATCACACGTTGATTTCCTCACGATGTTTTCCTTCACTCTCGAACACGAGATGAATATGAAATCAGCTTGCCCTGGCTTTGATCTTAGAATCATTGTTAAGGATTCACGTCTTGGAACCGTTACACGGTGACAGCAGTGAAAAAGCATTTACAATAAAATATTTACAATTTAATATATAAATCCAGCATTAACAACCATTCTAACGGTATATTTTTTCATGATTATTATAACATTATAGTCAATAAAAAATAAGAATATCTTGGACTTTTTTTGGTAATGACATTTGACGACCTCCGTGGTCGAGCGGTGTGTACACCAGTTTTCATGGGTATAGTACGACACAAATTAGACGTAGCATCGGAAAATGCAATGGAATGAAAATAAAACCGATTACTGCCGATTTACACAACCAATAGAAATAGCTCCCTATCGCGCCATTCGAAGCTATTCGTCGCTATAGATTCACGCGTCAAAGAAAGCAAGTGCATGTAAATCGACGCGTCAAATTGACGAATATATTAGGTCATATTATATTACAAGTTATTACGTTTGTGCAAAGATCATATTCGCATGAGAAATAAATATTGATAATTTGGGATAGCGTAATCAATTCGGATGTGATCGATTTTACGAATTTTGCCGATGCGACATCTAAGTTGTGTCTTACTATACGCCACTCCGATTTCCCGGGTTCGGTTTCTATGTTGCCTTGGGTTTGGGTGTTTGTGGTACCGTCGTTACTTCTGATTTTCCATAACACTTTAGCTACTTACATTGGGATCAGAGTAATGTATGTGATGTTATCCAATATTTATTTAATTGTAAAATCAGAGAAACCAATTGGCATATTATAGTACTTAAAACTGAAGCCAAACTTCACACAATAACCGGTAACCTAGCCTAAATAATTAACTAAATCGATCGCTGCCCGAATAACGTGGGTTTCGCTAAAACTGCTAATTTCGTACTTAATATGGCTTCCTTGTCTAGAACGTTATCTAAATCCTAATTCTAGGCTTATAATGTTGTTTTATATTTCGCTAGTGCTTATACTTATTGATCTGAATAGTGAAATGTAATCTTGTGGCAGTTACGACCATCAGAATAGAAATAGTTTATCTAGACTATTGTGAAATATAAACGTTATATCAATCAATCAATCTATGTTTATATTTCACAATGTATTCGTAAATACTGATGGATTTTATCTTATTTATATATGTGATTGTAAACCGTCGAATGATTGTCAATTGTAATTAAACTTAAAATAATTACTAGTTTTCCGGGTAATGTAGATTACGCACTGAAAAATTTTAGATGGAAAAACCCAATGACAAATCGACTCGATTTGGGTTTTGAATTTAGAATCTCGTGATAATGGTAGGGCCACACGATAGGGATTTGGGACAGACATATATACCGACTCACAATTTTCATGAAAAGGCCCGACTTTTTCATGCAAAGCTCAGATTTTTCCAAAACACCGATTTTTGTTGATGCTAAGTTGCACAGACAAAATTCAATAGAAGTCCGGACCAAGTTTGTGTCGTGTGGACTTACTAAAAGGCTTTATATACAGCATTCAAACATTCAATAACTCTTCATGGAAATTAACAAATACCATTGTCACCATAATTCATTGAAGAATGTAACATTTCTGCCTACAGATTTATTATACTGTTTTGCCCTATGATCGCTATATAGGCTATTCCTTGGTTGGGGCTCTCTGTAAAAAGAGAACCCCAACCAAGGAAACCCCATATATATCATTTAATATTGCTACTAAGCATCAAAAATTCATGTAATAATAGGAAAATTCTTCACAGTGGTCTTGTCCTTTGAAAGTTCGCTTTTGTGAGCCCATAGGCGTACAATGGCTTGGAGCGATCCATAACCCTCGACGTAGAACGAGAGAGTAGGATATGTAATATAACCTATGTATCCGTGATGGATCGTAAAGAAAGAGATAGAAAATGCGCCTTTAAGGCTAAGAATACACAAAGCTGTGAAGGTGAAAACGCTTGAAATCAAAATCAAAATATTCCTTATTCGAGTTGGCTCTTACAAGCACTTTTGAATCGCCATTTAACAACTTCATCAAGTGAAGCTACTAACGGTTGGGAAAGTAGATTCTACTGATAATAACCAACAAGAAACTCAGTAGTTACTCTTTTTCAACGATTCTAAGTTGTCTATAGATAAAATGAAGAATTTAAATCAATTTTAATTCCTTATTTTGAAATCATAATGTACATGATGCTGGGAATCCTGGGGAAGACCGCTGATTTCCTTATTTTTTTGTCTATACAACTGTTTTTTCTGTATTATTCAACATCAGATATGTTGTTGATTACTTAGACTGGTGTTATGTGTGATGATACAGTTAAGTAATAAAATAAATGAAGCCTACAACAAGCGGCATTGGGGAATAAGATGGTGTACCCTTTGTATTCTATTTAACTGGCTAACTAACCAATCAGCGACAGAATTTCTGATGAATGGGTTATACCTGTCCAGAGCACAAAGCCCAGTGCGGGAAATTGTCCAATTTCCATTAGACGTTGTTTAATTTCCATAAAGGTTCGTTACAAATATTGTACGCTGTTATTTCGTCGACTACTTTCAATATGGGTATATTAAGGAATATGCATTGGAATTTACGTGTAGTTTTTTTTATTAAATTGACTTTTTTTTGTTACTTGGTACACCATCGTATATTGAACCGCCAGACATTAATGCTTAGTTATGTTGTGTTCCGGTTTTAAGAATGAGTTAGTCAGTGCAGCTTCAGGCACAAAGGATATATAATCTTAACTCCCAATATTAATATAATAATAAATAAATATTGGACAACATCACATACATTACTCAGATTTCAATGTAAGTAGCTAAAACACTTGTGTTATGGAAAATCAGAAGTAACGACGGTACCACAAACACCCAGACCCAATACAACAGAAATACATCAACTCGGCCGACCCCATGAAAACCGATGTACGCACTACTTAATCACGGAGGTCGTCATATTGGTGGTGGCAGTGTAGTGGTAACCACTTACCATCGAGTGGTATATCTAGTTCACCTACTTCTTAGACATAAAAAAAACTTACGAATTGCGTAGAGAAATTACATACAGTCTGGTCTCACCTTAATTCAGTCCAGATTATACATAAAAAGCTAGCCAAGCGCTGTGATTGGCCGATGGTCTTATTGCGACGTATTCCAGCGCTCCCATTGGTTAAGGGCAACGACCTGTACCTTGAACCCTGTTTTCATAGCCTTGGGAACGCGACGCGTGAAACCGAGAAAGCTCTTTATTATATTTCCCTTTGATAAATTTAATTTACTTGAAAATAAATTGCCTCGTTTTAACGATGGAGGCTCCTAGATGGATGTGTTGATGAATTTTAACCGCGGTATCATTCGCTCATGCTTTGATGTAGAATTCTACTTTTACTATCCCCTGGGTATTATGTTATTCGAAATAAAAAAAGTAACCTAAATATATGACGTCACACTTTTTTACTAAAAGCGTTCATCTGACCGAAATTTCATCACAAGCTTTGATTTTTTATGATCATGCTTTATTAATATTTAAGTACGAAATTATGTTTGTGTGGGTATTTTAACAATTGAACAGATTTCGATGAAACTTAGCAATTCATTTTAACGTAAATATATTACGACATGTAATGCTTTTTGGTAAATGTATTCGGAACTTCATCATAATATAACAGAGAAGGCCCTTTGTCAGCATTATACAATGCACTTATAAAGTACGTTACGTCATTTTGGCACTAGATAAAGTTGAAGGCAAAAGAATAATCATTAAAACACCACTTCGACCTATATGTTATGATATTATAAATACAGAAGGAACTCTTTTTCTTTGTCGATTTAATGCTCTTCGGTTTTAAGTTAGGTGCAAACACAAGAAAAGATATAGGTTGCTTTTTCGACTAACCCCCAAAATGCAAGAGAAGTTGCGGACCTACTAGTATTTTTAAATAAAAAAAAAAACTTCGGTAGTTAGTAATACTTCAGTATTCCTTGTCATGCGATCAGAATTGTAAAGTAACTATTTTCAATTTTTATTTACATACTAGCGACCCTCCCCGTCTTCGCACGGGTGCTATGACATGATATCACAGTGGAAACTTCTGAAAATTATCAGCGTTTCTTTACTAAATTGTCCATGTATTGTATATAATAAATAAATAAATATGAGACAACATCACATACATTACTCTGATCCCAATGTAAGTAGCTAAAGCACTTGTGTTATGGAAAATCAGAAGTAACGACGGTACCACAAACACCCAGACCCAAGACAACATAGAAAACTAATGATAATCTATATCGACTCAGCCGGGAATCGAACACAGGACCTCGGAGTGGCGTACCCATGAAAACCGGAGTATACACCACTCGACCACGGAGGTCATCGAAAACCTTCTTCTTGAATGACTCTATCTATTAAAAAAAACGCATCAAAATCCGTTGCATGGTTTTAAAGATATAAGCATACATAGGGATATAGGGACAGAGAAAGCAACTTTGTTTAATTCTATGTAGTGATTATAGAGTTCCCTATAAATTGAAAATAACAACAGTTGATGAAACTTACAAGTTAAAGCAATAAAAGTAATTAAAAAGTAAATAACAGTATCATAAATACGCAACGTACGAGGTTTCCGAGGATGTTAACCTTAATATAATGAAAGCTATTGATCAATGATACAGAGTTCCGTAGACACGAGGACTTGGCTCAGAGCCAGTATGTCGGGGGAAATATGTGCTTAATATCTGAGAATTTGAGTTGGAATGGCATTTTTCCCCGTACAACCATGACCACTTTAATTTGAACCCTAATTGTTATGCACTCGTTCTATTTAGAGGTCAATTTTAAATGGAAATTTAGCTTGAAATCAAATGTGTTTCTAAATAAGTGTATGTATGTATTACTTAGTAGGTCTAGCTTGTCTGGTTTACTGAGTACGCCAGGCATATATATACAGATTATGTCACCGAAGTATGTACGAAGTTTTATCGCTTAAATAGCGATCAGATGACCCTTATGCAGACTTAAAGTTGAAGTTGCATTAAGGAGGTTAACATAAGCCCATATCAATTTATTAAAAGAAAATAACATTTTAATTTTAACTTTTTTTTAAATATAAAGTACTTTATTGCACAACACATAACACGATAATTATTAAAGAAACAAAAAAAACAACAAGTGCGCAAAGGCGGTCTTATCGCTTGTGGCTCTCTCCAGTGGCGGCGTAAGGCGTAGGCAGTGTGTGCCTCGCGGTGCATAGGGTCTCGCGCCCGAAATTTGATAAAGTATAACATAACATTGGGATCAGGATACTGAAAAAAACAATAGCCTCGCAAACTGTGTCTTACCCTCATTGAGATTCGATCTTGCGCCGCCACTGGATCTCTCACAACCTTTGGTGTTGAAGCTTAAGACGAGAACAGGTAAGTGCAGATAGAAAGAGGAGGAAATACTTTTACATGTCCGTCTTACATAGTACATCATAGCCTATAGTCATCATCGAAGTACAGTCATCCGGTTCAATACTTTGTACATCCAAAAATATGTCCTATAGCGTAAGTTATTTGAGCCAATTCAATAATTGTTATTCATTCATACATTGGAACCATGCAAAACGAATTTTAAGATATATTAGCAAAACTAAATCTTATGGGTTTATGTTTACTAAAGATGATTGTAACCTAGAGGGTTTCGTTGATGCAGACTGGGCCTCAAATACCTTAGATAGGAAATCTTATACAGGTATTTACTAAAGTAAAGCTTAGCTTAGCTTTCAGAATCAGTTATCTCATATGAATGTAAGAAACAGCAAACTACAGCTTTATCCAGTACATAAGCCGAATATATGGCAATGTAATGGCTTGGCTTGTACATGGCTTGTAAAGAGGCTATATTTAAAAAACTTGTTAAATGAGATTGTAGTTTTTTGTAATTATACGATAGTCTTGTACAATGATATATATAAGACCGCCTTTGCACGCTTCTCTTTTTGTTATATGTTTCTTGTAATGTTATGTACACTGTATCTTTTGTCTTTTGTGTGCAATAAAGTGTTTATAAATAAATAAAATAAATGATAATCAGGGAGCTCAGAGGTTGACAGAAAATCCATTGTTCTATAAAAGAACTAAGCACATTGATGTGCGTCACCATTTTGTTAGAGAAGCAGTCGCTAACAAACATGTAAAGATAGTTTATCTGTAAACATCTGAAATACCTGCAGACCTGCTGACAAAAGGCTTGAGTAGTGTCAAACATAACTAATTTGTTAAAAGGCTAGTTATTTTTTTATACTAATAATGCCATCTGTTAGCAACTAATTGCATTTCTTGATATTTGTCTGTTTACTCTGTATTAAGAAAAAAAAGTTTAGACTTTGAACAACCTCACAACGTGTTTCAATAGATAATACTTAATATCCACAAACGTTATAAATACAAGAATTCATTATCTTTCATAAGCATCAAATTTCCAACCTCGAGAACTCATTATCTATACTTCTATCCTAATATTATAATGAGCAAAGATTTCGAGGATTCAATAAACTCTGTAACTGCTAAACAAATTTTAATCACCATTAAAAAACGACTTTATCGTGAAATAATATACACTTATGTTTTAATTAAGTAATAATTATAATAGGTTGGGGAAAAAGTTTCTTCGTATTTTATATGAAAATTCAAAAAGTTTTTTTTATAGTTTATTTACATTTGACTAAAGTATATAGGTGCCATTTTGTTCCATAACTTTTTGCCATCTTGTTGGTAGTGACATGATCCCATTGCTGTAAAAATTTTGGGGCTTCTGATCGAAAAACTGCGACAAGTGGTTTTGGCAGTCCTCTCGTGATGTTAACCTGACACTGCCTAAGGAATTCTGCAGAGACCGAAACAGATGAAAATCTGAAGGTGCAAGGTCAGGACTATACGGCGGATGCATTAATACCTCCCAGCCAAACTCTCGTAATTTTAGTTGAGTGGCTAAAGATGTGTGAGGTCTAGCGTTGTCATGGTGAAAAACCACACCCCTTCTGTTGATCAATTCTGGCCGCTTTCTCTCAATTTCTTGCTTCAATCTCATCAATTGTTCGCAATACAATTCTGAATCGATGGTCCTGCCGGGCGGTAACAGCTCATAATGAATGATGCCCTTCCAATCCCACCATACACACAGCATTACCTTGTTACGAGTTAATCCGGGTTTTGCCACAGTCTGTGAAGCTTGACCGGCCTTTGACCACGATCTTTTTCGCACGTTCTTGTCGTATGTGATCCACTTTTCATCACCAGTTATCAGCTTCTTCAAAAATGGTTCGGTTTCATTACGTCGTAATAAAGAATCACAAATGAGTACACGGTTCATTAGGTTTCTTTCAGTGAGTTCATGAGGCACCCATATATTGAGCTTTTTTGTGTACCCAGCTTTATTCAAATGAGTCAAAACCGTTTTGTGGTCAATTGCCAGTTCTTCAGCTACATCGTAACTACTAATATGCCGATCTTGGTCCACTTTTTCAAAAATGGCATCAATTTTGTCCATAACAGGGCGACCAGAGCGAGATGCATCTTTGATATCAAAATTTCCGGCTTGAAAACGCTTAAACCAAACTAAACACAGATACTGCATTAGGTCCATAAACATCACAATTTTTTTTCGCGGCTTGAGTTGCATTTTTACCTTTTTTATAGTAAAATTTTAAAATGTATCGAATTTCTTCTTTAGATTCACTCATTTTAACAACAACAAAAACAAATGAAAACCACACAAATTCCTAATTTGAATTTGGAAGTGCCTTCTTTAAAATTAAAACTTTTTAATGATACCAAAACCAGCCAGATACAAATGGATTTTGAGCCAAAGAGATTTTATTACAAGTTCATACGAAAAGATATTTTCCCCAACCTAATATTTCAGACTGATGTAGTACATTTGTGAAGATAGGGTCAAGGATGAAGCTGTTTTCAAAATCAAAATCGAAATATTCTTTATCCAAGTAGCCTCGTTGTCCAGGGAATAAAGACAATGCACTTGGAGGAAAAAATAGGAGAAAGCTAGTTTTTGGGATGAACCTTCCTTTTGTGGCTAAAGATCCGGAGAGGTCAAACCACTGGATAGCCAGCAAGTGTTTATGTATTTACTATTTTAATTTCAGAATACGTCAATAAACTCCAATTAAATTGATATAGAGCCCATCATGTAATCACCAAATACTATTATAGTGTTGAATTAAATGTAACGCTACCAATGTTTCGGAGAGTAGATCCTCCCGAAGATACCAGCCACTATTTATGTTTATACCATTTTTAACCATTTTAATTTCAGAATACGTCAATAACCTACAATTAAGATACATCCTGTCTGGAAATCAAATACTAAGTCAACGCTTTTTTATCATTAATATAATCTTGTATTGAGTCATCATCATCATCATCTCAACCGTAAGACATCCACTGCTGGACATAGGTCCCCCCACTAATCGCCACAACGACCGGTCTTGTGCAGCTTGCAACCAGCGGCTTCCCGCGACCTTCACCAGTTTATCGAACCTCCTTGTTCTGGGTTATATACCTTATTTATCAATGCTTCTTATATTAGATATAAATGTCTGATCAGCTTGCATGTGTTGTGTCCACTTATGACAAATTGAATTATATGCGGGCGAAACTGCGGGCACAGCTATCTTACATGTTTCTTATAGACAAAATTCAGCAAACGTTTTTCATATATCAGCGTCTTTCGTCTCAATTAAGTTCATAATTCGTTTTAAGGGTAAGGTATTCGTACCCTAATAACTGTTGCCTTGAACTGACATTAAAATTCAAACTGTTATTAGGAATAATATTATTATTTTATAAAGCCTATTACTCTGTACCAGAATATACCTATCATACTGAGAACATTTTGTGAATTCAATGATTAAATAACCTCACATATTGTATACAAATTATACATATATTTGAATAAATATAAGAAATTCTTAAAGAAAATAGATTAAATTACAATAAATAAAACTTAAGTCTTCGACATTTTCCCTTCAAAGGTCCAAACAAAATTTCCTGATGTTTGCTTATGAAATGATCATTTACGAAAATTGTTTCAGAAAATATTTACGTGTCAATTATAATATATCATTTAACAGACACTCAATTCTAAACGGAAAACTGCTTGAGTTACATAAGTCTCGTGACCACCAAGCCGTGTCATTGCAGCGAGGTGGAATAAACTACAAACGTTCTCTTCAACTGAAGATGAGGCCTTCACAAAAGCAGTTGGACATTTACGGAATATGACTAATATATGTGTACTTATAACTATCATTACATAGTATAAAACAGAGTCCTGTCCCTGTGTATGCTTAGATCTTTAATATTACACAGCGGATTTAGATGCGGTTTTTTTTAATAGATTGAGTGATTTTGGAGGAAGGTTTTTGTCTATAATACATGGACAATATAGTAAAGAAAAACGGATAATATAGACTCTACGCTATTTAGTCTCAGCATTGCATCTGTGTGAAGCCGGGTCGGGTCGCCAGTTAATTATAAAAAAAATCATGTCCGTTTTTCTGAACACAAAAACTAGCAAACAAACTGTAAGTGACTTACAAATAAAGTAAAAATTTACAATACATTTTATATAGACAATCTTTATTGGTGGTGGGGCTTTATGCAAGTCCGTCTCGATAGGGTGGTACCTATCATCAGATATTCTACTCCATAATGGCCTACTTAGTATTGTTGTGTTCCTGTCGAAAGGATGAGTAAGCCAGGAATTACAGGCACCATCGTCATAACATCTCAACTCACAATTTTGCATTGGTGTTGTGTAGTGAAAGAAAATTTTCTTACAGATCCAGTGTCTGTGGTGGTGACCTATCATCAGGTGGTATAATTCTCATCCACCATATCATCAATCTATATCATAACGAAAAGAATCATTATAAAATTCAATTTATGTAACGAATTATACCTATCCATTTATACAGGTCTATTTTCCTCTTAGATTCAAAAAGACACAGCTTCGTTCGCGTTTCAGGGATCACCAGGTGTTTGAACCCGCAATCATCGGTGAAGATGCAGGGCCATCTTGGCCCAGTGGTTAGAACAACTCTAATTACATAAAAATACGATTACATAAAAACAAATTATGATTTTGTACGAATTGGCTGAAATATGAAGATGAAATTGCATTCCTCTGGGAGTTTTACTGGCGTGTGCTGGATACACCACTAGCGTTAGACGTATGGCATAAATGTTTTATGTAGACCCTTATTATACTGTGCGAAGAGTAAGACAGTTTGCATAATCTTTCCAGGAATTCTATCACTCTTACACTTAAGTGAATATAATGTAACCTAGCAACAAGAAGTCCAAGCTGATATGAAACTTGAGAAACTTAGACCTAATGTAAAACATATCTTAGAACAAAGACACCAGACACTTCCGTATCTCAGTAATGTCACGGACAATAGTTTATATCTCATACTAGTTGTCTGTCCAGACTACGTACGGAAAATACTTAGTGATAGCGCTTTGTGCAAGCCCGCCTGCGTAGGTACCACCCACTCATCATATATTCTACCGCTAAACAACTGTACACAGTATTGTTGTCATTGACGCATTGACGATGTAAGGAATACCTAATATTTCTTACAGCGTCATTGTCTATGGGTGCTGGTGACCACTTACCATCCGGTGGTCCATATGCTCGTCTCGTCCACCAAACTATTCCGTAAAAAAAATTCAAATCAAGTAACCCTTGATGATGAAATTAAAAAAAAATGTTTCAAACATATCGGGATGAGTATAAATTCGCTTGCAAAAATATGGGCTAGCGAAGTACTTTCATAATTTTATTAAATACCAATAAATTTACTGGAAACAGACACCAAATCAAATTTTTGCATAAAACACCGTCCGAGTTCAGTCGTTAAGAAATATTTCCAAATAATGTATATATGATCTTTCTATTATTGACACAGTATCAAAATCTGGTAAATGATTTGAAGATAGCAGAGATGTCTTTACTATTTATAGATACTATAAGAAACTAGTTATAGCTCGCGGTTTCGAATTTTTTTTTGTTGATTTTTGTCAAGTATAATGGAAAAAAGTGCCTTGTTGTTTTCATAAAATTCGATTATGTAGCCTTGACAGACTGACAGTTACTTGAATTCTTAACGAATACTCTATTCCACACAAAACTGGAACAAATCGGAAGAAACGAGCTTCTTATACCTTCTTCTTTATTGGACATAGTGCCTTAAACCAGCTTTGAGAAATGTAAGTCTTAAATTTTTAGTCTTAGATTTTAAAAAAATATGTAAATTTTAGTGAAATTGTCAATATTTTTTTTATTTGGTGTTCTGGTTGCAGTGGCATTCACAGGTTAACGAATGTTTAACTTTTCTTCAATCTTCTTAGACACCTCCGTGGTCGAGTTGTGTGTACACCGGTTTTCATGGGTACGCCACTCCGAGGTCCCGGGTTCGATTCCCGGCCGAGTTAATGTAGATTATCCTTAGTTTTCTATTTTGTCTTGGATCTGGGTGTTTGTGGTGTCGTTACTTCTGATTTTCGATAACACAAGTGCTTTAGCTACTTACATTGGGATCAGAGTAATGTATGTGATGTTGTCTCATACTTATTTAATGCTAATGTCTATGGGCGGTGATTTCCACTTAGCATCACGTAGATCGATTTGTTTTACATAGAAACATAGGTTACATAAAAAGCAAAACATTCACCATATTACAAGTGGATTGAACAGAATAGAAATGATTATGTTACTAGTTTTTCTTAAACTAAAATGGACTACATTTTTGGCACTAACTCCATTGGATAAGAACGTACGCCAGGGGACAGGGGTAATTTATTTTTACTGAACGGCGTCTCAGAACCTGCCAAGTCTGGTTAAAGCTTGTTCAACAAATACTAAGTGCTGCGGCATACATATTTCAGACAGTTTTTCTATTTTGCATTTGTTTTTGTATCTTTAGTAACATCAATTTTATTCTAGAACTATATTTAAACTAATCGTCTCAATTTTTCTACTTCGTACGACGTTTACATGTATATTATAATCTCATAAATTTGAACGAATATACAATATGTTGGTATCTGTAGAAATGAAGCAAGTGTATAATATAAATAAATAAATATAAATTTACGGAAGAACGGGATGCCTAATGTGAAATGGTCACCAGCACCCATGGATATTGGCACTATAAAAATACCTTCATAATCTTACATCGCCAATGGACCACCAACCTTGGCTAACCAACTAAGATGTTACGTAATGTGTCCGTAGTCAATTTTATTTATGATGAAAAATGATTTATATTTTTAACAAATCTCAAAATTTAAGCTGCGTATTGTTAGGCTTTGTATAAGCCTGTTAACCGTTCATTATATTCTACAACGAGACAGCAATACTCGATATTGTTGTGTTTCGATTTGAAGGTTAAATAAACTAGTGTAACTACAGGCCTGAGGGACATAACATAGTTGACAAGGTTGGTGATGTAAAGAACGGTTAATATTTCTTACAGCGCCATCCTATGGACGGCGGTATCCTTGTAAAATAAAACAAAATCAGCCTTAGAAATTGAGAGAATTTTTTTTTCTAGCACTGCATTCAAACCATCTTTCTTCAAGACTATTCGTATATTCCAAACTCCTTTGCACAATGCTACTGTCTCAACTGGTGACAGGAAGCCTTCGTTAGCTTTTTGTCTAGAGTATCAGACTTGCAAATCAACAAGAAATTGTACATAGATGTCTCTCCACTTCTTATACATTTTTATAACAGACCTTATACTATGTAAATAATTAAAAATCAAAATACTTAATATGTTATTTTTTTATGACATATAGGAAGGCGAACTAACAAATGGGAAACTTTAAGGTAAATAGTTATTAGTAACGTCCTGTAAATTTTCCACTGCTGGCCTAAGGCCTCCTCTCCTAATGAGGAGTAGGTTAGGAGCATATTTCACCACGTTGCTCGAGTGCGGGTTGCTAGATTCGAATGTGGCAACTAAATTTACTTGAAATTAGACACATGCATGTTTCCTAACGATCAGAATAAATAATAATATCAGAATGTGGAAACACTAGTTAAATAATATTATACAAAACCGTATGAAATAGAAAAGATTGCCTGGAAAACGAACTTCGTCACGTGAAGAGTAGCCAGTACAGAGTCCAACGTATCTATTATTAAAATTTATTTATATGCAGTAGTATAATTTATATGTATAATAAATATACAATATGTAAATTAGACAGTGTGTAAAATCATGACTTGAATAAACATATACACATCACTGCAGAATAATTTCGGTAGAATATCAACATTACTGGCAAGTTTACAGCCTGAAATAATTCAAAATGCAATACGTATCCTAGCTTCACCATATATTAGTTGATTGTAAACTTTTATCAAGCTTTAAACTCTTAGTACCTTTTGAATCTAAGCATCATGACATTGCGACGCAATGTCATTCTCGATCGGTAAAGATTATCGCTCATACAGAGCACACGAAAATAGATCTTAAGGTGACGAACCTTTTCTTACCCCGACTGTACATAAGCTTGGTGCATAAATGCGGTAATCCTGCGGCAACAAAGTCTTGAACTCGAAATTCGATTTGAATCGATTGAAGTCCCGCCTAAGCTCGAGTTTTCACCGGAAGAATTTAAAATAAAGAAAACATTTTAAATTTAGAATTGAAACGGTCGAAAATTGATTTGAAAGTAAGTTAGTATGCCTAAATGCTACAAGACTCAGGGTATCTGGGTACGATGTTGCATAACATACATTGCGTGTATTACCATGATTTCAATATATAGTAATATTATTAATGCGAAGGTTTGTCTGTCTGTAAACTGACTATACAAAAGTATGATGATATTTGGTATGTAGCAGACTTGAACTTCAAAATAGGATATTTATACTTTTTACTACGCAAGATAAAATAAAGAAAAAAATAAGTTATTTTTTTAATTATTAAGTCTTTTTTTATGGTATAGGGTGGCGGACGAGCATATGGGTCACCTGATGGTAAGTGGTCACCTGTAAGAAATATTAACTATTCCTTACATCGTCAATGTACCACCAACCTTGGGAACTAAGATGTTATGTCCCTTGTGCTTGTAGTTACACTGGCTCACTCACCCTTTAAACCGGAACACAACAATACTGAGTATTGTTATTTTGCGGTTGAATAACTGATGAGTGGGTGGTACATACCCAGACGGGCTTGCACAAAGCCCTACCACCAAGTAAAGATTTCTAAGTATTTCGTTTGTAGAGTTAAACAAAGTATATTAATATCATTAACCAATAAGTGCATATATAGACATAATTTGTATTTATAACTCAACTCGAGCTCGGCGGTGAAGAAAACCATCGTTAGGAAACATGCATGTGTCTAATTTCAAGTAAATTTAGTTGCCACATTCGAATCTAGCAACCCGCACTCGAGCAACGTGGTGAAATATGCTCCTAACCTACTCCTCATTAGGAGAGGCGGCCTTAGGCCAGCAGTGGAAAATTTACAGGATGTTACTAATTTTTCTAACGGCACAAAATTGGCCAGTGATAACTATTAAGGTTTCCCATTTGTTAGTTCACCTTCCTATTTGTCATAATAAAATAACATATTAAGTATTTTGATTTTTATGTTGCGGAGATGAGAATGCTACGAGGAATGGGTGGTGTTACGCGAATGGATAGAGTAAGGAATGAGTACATAAGAGGAAGTTTGAAAGTGACATCGGTGTCACTTTCAGCCATGACGTCTGACGTCTGACAGAGAAGTATGGAAGGAAAAGACATGCTGCGCCGACCGCAAATAATATTGGGATAAGGGCAAGAGGATGATGATGTCAGGATTAATTGCGGACCCAACAAAAATCCTAAGCTAAATCACAATCGGATAGCGTCGCAACTAGGACGGATGGTGGATGAGATAGGAAAGCGCAATATCAATATTCTTCCATTTGCAAAATAAACTGAAATTTTGTCCTGTTGTATGTTTTATTTTATGGTCACCCTGACAACCCGTTTGCCATCACAGTTTGCGGTTACAAACAGTGATCGCAAACGATAAAACGTGGGCAAAGGAACATTTTTTTTTATATTTACTTTATATAAAAACACAGATACATAGTTCAAATAATATGTTACATAGATTAACGTTAAAATTAAATATTATTCGTAAATTATATATTTAATGAAGTAATAAATCGTACACACACACACACACACACAATTCAATTGTATTCGTACGTGTTCTATCCACTAAGCCATAGGAAAGAGCTATATTTCCTCGTCAGCAACAATTTAACTGTTCTAATTGTTGTATTGAACATTAAACACATTGGCACCATAAAATATATTCCATTACCATACTTTATTCATATATAATATCATTTAATACCAAACAGAATATTTTTTTACTAGCATGCTATAACTCGTAATATTAAACTCTATGACATATATAGCGTTTCGTATGCAGTGGAAGGTTATTCAGTAAAGATGGATTTCCACGGCTGATCTGCCAATAAAACGCTATTGGACCGCTGACTCTATATGTTCAGACAAAATTGTGATATTCCGTATGCATTTTGACATTCAATATTCGAGATTACATTTTACAAGTTCTTTGAAGGCTACAACGATTGAATGCTCGTATTTCAATACGAGGTATCTAAATTTTTTCATTTCTACCGCTACACATTTGCTTGTGAGTCTTGGGTTACATTTTTACTTATTTTACTTACTTGTTCCGATTATTAATTTTGAATCATCAAGCAAGTATTTATTTTCTCATATATTGACGACTTATACAATATAAAAATTAATTTTTCCAGTGCATGAAATCGTTGACTTGGTTAATAAATAGCAGGAAGGTATATGGTAATCTTAAGGTAAGGTCCTTGTGAAAGCCCGTGTAGGTAGGTACCATCCATTGATCTTTAACAAAAAACCTTCTTGCTGCTACTGCCGAGTTTTTAAAAGTTCATATCTGAGGTCAGTCTTGTTTGCGAATTTATCAAGGTAGCAGACGAAATCGATCCAGTGCCCCCCAAAGAGACGAAGAGGGTACCGCTACTTTAATACTGGGTATTCAAATATACTAGAGTGCCCTAGGTGTTCTGGGCACCGAGGAATAACACATTCCAATATTACCCTTTCGACCTATTCATATAGAGGAAATGCTAAGGCCTTTTCTGGTCTCGCTGGATTTTCCAAAATAAACATAAAAGGCCTATATAAATGACTATCACTTGATCTGATATTATGGTATAATGTGGTATTGTTGAAGTGTCTTAAACAAACATATTTTTGTGATATTCATAAAAATTGCTCGAACAATTCTAAAAATCCATCGAATCCATGGAATCCATTTGGATTCCAATTATCCGGTTCTTTGCACTCGTCCCCGATTGTCGCCGTGATCCGATTTGTTCGATTTTAGTACAACACATGTATTATACACATTGTCTAAGCCTCGAAAGACAGTGCTTATTAAACAATAAATTATATTTAAGCTGTATATTAAATGTATTGATGAGAAATCATTTTTTTTAAGCTTACTTTGAAATATTAGAGATAATAGTTTAACAACATTAAAGGCTTAAATATATATATACAAATATGAACTAAAACTAGTTACTGTATAAATCTTGTATTTATATTTATGTTTGATTATAGTTTAACTAAATATTATAGTATTACTGATGGTATAAAAATAAAGCAAAGTTTATGTTTTTACTGTTGTATTTATAAATTATTTTATTTAGAACAAATATCATCAATTTACTTAATTTATTGTAATTTCGAAATATATATCAAAATCAAAGTCAAAAATCTGCATTCAAAATAGTAGAATGACTATTGCTTCACATATTACATGTATTGCTTATAAATTTCCTACTGCTGAACTGAGGCTTCCTCTCCTTTTGAGGAGAAAGTTAGGTTAGGTTTGGTTATTCCACCACGCTGCTCCAATACAGGTTGGTGGATTTTGATGTGGCAGAATTTCGAAATTAGATACATGCAAGATTCCTCACAATGTGTCCTTCACCGCCGAACAGGAAATAAATAATGAACACAAATTAGGCACATGCAAAATTGTTGGTGCTGGCTATGAACCCGCAATCATCGCTTAGGTGTACGCGTTTTAACCACACGCCTCTTACAATACATTTGCTTATTGACAGTCAAAATTCTATCACTGGTTCAGAAAAATACCTCGGACCTGAGAAGAATTAGCGAAAGAAACTTAAAGAAAACAGACGGTTTAAATATTTTTTATGTTCTAATAATCGATGTAAAAATAAAATATTTATTATTACTGTGATAAATGTAATTTCTTCTTTATTCACTTAATTATAACACTCACATTCAAATTGAAGCATTCACAAATAAAATTCATAATAAAACGAACATTATAAAATAATGTAAGTGTGTATTTCGAGCTTCACACCTAATCGACGGTTTAGCGAGCAACTTGTAGACTTTTATCTCAAAATTTTTTGTCCTTAATATACACTGGTTTAAATGGGTTCTCTACTCCGCGGTATCAGCTTCGATTCCCAGCCGAGTCGATGTAGGAAAAGCTCATTAGTTTTCTATCTTGTCTTGGGTCTATTTATGGTGGCGTCGTTACTTCTGATTTTCCATAACGCTTTAGCTACTTACATTGGGATCAGAGTAATTTATGTGACATTGTCCAATATTTATTTATTTACTAGCGACCCCTACCGACGCCGCACGGGTGCAATACTGATGCTTATATACTACAGAATTTGTTTATTAAAACATCACATTAGAAACTTCTAAAATTACTTAATTCTAAAATAACTAACTATAGTGTTACTTGACTATATCGTCTATGTATTATATACAAAAACCTTACTCTCGAATCACTCTATCTATAAAAAAAACCACATCAAAATCCGTTGCGTAGTAAGCATACATAGGGACAGAGAAAGCAACTTTGTTTTATACTATGTAAAACAAGATTATTTCTTAGTACTGCTTCTTTGAGCCCACTTTAATTTTGATTTTCATTTTCTATATTTGAATACAACACGACCCTATTGGGCGTAGCAGATGACTAAAGAATTAACGTGCTTTCCGAGGCACGAGTACAGAAAACTTTCAAATTCCATCCTTAAGTTTTAGTCTGCCTCTCCTAGCGTTTAAACTCAAGACATCGAGGTCTGCATATATATCCACTAAACCAATGAGGCGGTCTCGGGTATCAAAAGTTACAAGGCAAGCAAATGCATTGTAACATAAAATACAATGATATTGTGCAATTGTTATTATGACGTTGAAACTGATGATTGGTCAGAAAATAAAACAAAGCTTATGTTTTTATTGTTGTATTACCTTTCACAAATACATCCATATCGGTCGATGAATTCTAGTCAATATTATAAATGCATACTGTTACATAAAATAATGTTGGAAGATTGGTCTGTTCAGACTTTTGTAGTTGCGACGCTATCCGATTGTGATTTAGCTTAGGAGTTTTGTTGGGTCCGCAATTATTTCTGACATCATCATCCTCCTGCCCTTATCCCAATATTATTTGGGGTCGGCGTAGCATGTCTTCTCCTTCCATGCTTCTCTGTCAGATGTCATCTCACAAGTAACATTCTTTCTAACCATATCCTCTTTCACACAATCCATCCATCGTTTCCTTCGTCGTCCTCTACCTCTATATCCGTCCACATCCATGCTCAAGGCTTTTCTCACAATTATTCCTGACCCAATAAAAATCCTCAAAATAGATTACCTGTATAGACCTGTATTATACCAGTGCGAGCCGTAAATGGTACCTAGTTATATATATAGATTTGCACTACCCTGCTCTAAAAATCAAATGTCTTAATAACCTATAAGGAAACGCTACCACCAAATCATATCGAAGTTAAGTTTAAATTCCAAACCTCTATAATAGAAAAGAACTTTGTCCAGTAGTGGGTGGTTATCTACCATGCAGGCCATCTATCATCTTGGCGATGTTTTATGTGACCGAAGAATACTTTATTTTTCTTTTTAATTTATAGATAGGCAAATGGACTCAAGTGTATCATAGTTAGTGGACACAACCGCCTCTAAGCATTGGCGCTGTAAAAAATTATAAACATACCTTACTTTGCCAACATGCCACCAACCTTACGAACTATGGTTATATATCCCTTGAGCCTGTTCTCTCTGTGCTGTATCTCGACTATATTAAGTACTGATGATTAGCGGTAGATAATCTGATGACTGAGTCGTATCTAAGTCGTAGTCGTACCTAAGTAGGGCTTGCATTGAGCCCTACTATCAAGTAAAATAAATAAATCGTAAAAGGCTGTAACGCCAAGCTATATGCATAGTTGAGCCTTGTCGAACCAAGCCGACTATTAGCGACGTCACATCCGATTATAAAGAGAGAGATTAAATACTCGAAGTATTCTTTTTGGAACGGCATTCGCTAGTTAGAGATGGCCCAGTGGTTAGAACGCGTGCATCTTAACCGATGATTGCGGGTTCAAACCCACCAAGCACCGCTGATTCATGTGCTTAATTTGTCTTTATAATTCATCTCGTGCTTAGCGGTGAAGGAAAACATCGTGAGGAAACCTGCATGTGACAAATTTCATAGAAATTCTGCCACATGTGTATTTCACCAACCCGTATTGGAATAGCGTGGTGGAATATGTTCCAAACCTTCTCCTTAAAGGGAGTGGAGGCCTTTAGCTCAGCAGTGGGAATTTACAGGCTGTTGTTGTTGTTGTTTGTTGTATTCGCTAGTTTGGGCGAGAAAAACTGTTGCCAATGGCAACTGGGAAAGGAAACCAACATGATCGGATGCAGTTCAGGATTTGCAGGTTTCGTAATATTAACATCAGAACCTGAACCAGGTTTTAGGCGTTTTTCTTGACAAAAAATATTTTTTTAATAGAACCTAGCTATCGCGATCAGTGGCTTTATATTTAATTATTTGACCCGCGGTGCAGACTCATTTAGCATTGATTACACAGTTTACAAAGAAACATCTTTTGATATCATTATAAAATTCCCAAATTATTAAACTTAGACAACAATACAAAAAAAACACAATGATATTTCATCTAGACAAAGATCTCAAGCAAGATTCACTTTTATTTAAAACCCATTGTATTCAGTTATCAGGGTCAGTAATGTAAGAACCGCTATGTCGACCTTTTTTGACCGATTTAAAAATAGAATCTAGGCATTCAATGCATACAAATAAAAAGTATAATTATAATTCTTATTTCAAATGAAACCTTTTTTGTTTGTTATTAGTCTTTGTTATGCCAACAGGACAGAAAGCCACAGATTATTTCGCTTATGTCATGTAAGAATTATACAATAATATTTGTTGAAACTTTTTGACAGCTGTTGACGAATGAAATGTCGCTCCAGTATGATTGTTGTTTGGTTACGTCATTGCAAATTCAAAATGGTGGACGATGACGCAATACGCCAGTATTTGAATCTATTGTAAATTGAATTAATAACAAAATCAAATAGTTTGAGAGATTCCAAATTCAAATATTTTATTTTTTTTTTATTGGCAAAGGCCGACACTTAGGCAATACATTTAAAAATGTATTTAATTATATATACGTACATTAACTAGTTATATCCACTGTTACTCTGGTCTCGTTTGAAGGTTGAGTAAGCGAATGTAATTACAGGAACAAGAGACTTAGTACGTTGGGTCCTGAAGCCAACGGTGCAATTTAAGACATAAATAATCCCACTATTATATATGAATTTAATCCTCATAAAAATACGAAAACATTTAAGTTATTTTAATTTATACAGTGATACAATAACGAAAACAAACCTAAGAAAAAAAAATAAAATAGTAAGTAATATTAACTATTTCTTACATCTTCAATGTGCCGCCAACCTTGGGAACTAAGATTCTGTATCCCTAGTGCCTGTAGTTACACTAGCTCACTCACCCTTCAAACCGGAACACAACAATACTGCGTACTGTTGTTTAGCGGTAGAATATCTGATAAGTGGGTGGTACCTACCCAGGCGGGCTTGCACAAAACCCTACCACTAAGTTATAAGATCATTATAGGTAATTAATGAAATAATATAATTTGGATTAGATATGTTAATTTAAAATTATTTCTTTTGGCATTTAAAGAGACATTAGCACTACACAAAAGAGCTATTAAGTGAAAGCCAAAATAAAAACGTTTAGAGTTAAAATAATTATAATATAATAAATATTGGACAGCATTAAACACATTTCTCTGATTCCAATGTAGATTAGAAGTAATGACTGTACCACAAACACCCAAGCAACATAGAAAACTAATAAATATTTGTACATCAAAGCGGCCGTGAATCGAACCCGGAGCCTCGGAGTGCCACCCATGAAAATCGGTGTACACACTACTCGACCTCGGAGGCATTCAGTTAAATTGTATGACAATACAAATACCCGGGTATTACCGAAATGAAATTACTAAATTCGTTAATAGTAGGCTTTTTCTTAAGCGTTCTTTTTTCTCGTACTCTACTGCGTCGATAAGGACTACAATAGCGTGCACTTGTGTTACTACATATATTATGAAAAACTACTGTTTTTTTCAATCCTGTTAGTAGAAATAATGGACAAATAAATGTTATTATTGGTTAATAAATTATTTTACCTCAGTATTACTATAATAACTTATTTAACATCAATATTTTGTCACTCATGCTTGTCATTCGTAAACGCCATTTTATTATTAGATAAATGACTCAGCATGTTGCTCTACTTTGCTGATTGATCTCTTACAAGGTTATACACGTAAAATTACATTCGTGCAAATTGTTATTATTGTTACTACATTTCATGTTCAATTTGGAAGTTATAAATTTAAGCCGGATTTATATTCTGCTGTAGTTAATTTGTTAAAATTTACGTAACTTGGAATAACGTTAAACTACCTTTGCTAATGAAAAAAAAATTATAACCATGTACACTATTGAGTACGTAGTCACACGTTTTTATTTTTTTTTTTAATTATGTGTTTGGCCAGTATTTATAGCTCGTAATAAATTGTGAATAAATCGTCACCAAATTTCAGTGTAAGCGAAGAAGTAAAATCAGCTAACATCTCATCATCATAATAACTGGTCTGTCGGACGTAAAACTGACAGGACTGCCTGATAACAAGTTGATATTGGCATTTTTCCAAAATGGCGCTAACATTACATAATTATTCGGAATAAAAGTAAGAATCATAGGTAAATATAAAAGTATATTACTTCTAAGAATAAAACTCTATTTTATCTGTTGTACAAACTATCAATAATGCATAGTTTTCTTTTTTTTTTTGCTATTGGTAATATGGTTTCAGCCTATAATTATTCCACCAACATTAGAAATTATTGTTAATAGTAGTAATAAAGAGTTATTATATTATATTTCAACTAACTTTAGTTGTTTTATGAGTAACACAAAAGTTGAACGGGGACTAATAAAAAGTAATTAAAAAAAAATCTCTTTATCAATGCTTACAGTTTTTTATGCAAATCTAGTTGTCGCCTGCGAATTTACATTTTGTGGTTTGTCATCAAATATTAAGGATATATTCCCTTTGCCGTCCTTAAGGTTCAAGATTGCTTCATAATATTCAATTGTTTGAGCGTCAAATACTAACAGGCAATTAATTTCGCGTTTACAAATAATATTAGTATAGGTATTAGAGTAAAAAAAATTAATATCAAACTTAAGAATATATTTTTGTTGCTTTGTCAGGCAAAATGTTGATAGTATCAATGAAATGAAAAGACGTAGAAGCTTTTATTGAAACGCATAGACAACATTTGTGTGGGTATTTTATATAAGTAACACACATCGTTAATGAAAAAATACTTTGACCTCTAAATTCCCGAAGAATACCTTCCATTAAGTGCTTAGCTATATTTTTCTTTTTATATTATGAATTTACAAGAGTGCTATAAGTAACGCCTTTTTACGTGTGACTTAATGTGCGTTACAGTAACGAATTCGATGTTTGTTATCGTTCTAAATGCGTTTTATTGATTCCGACATTCGGCGAAATGGAACGGCGCGATGGAAATCGTTTATATACTTTTATTTTTTAATTATTTTTAGCTCGAAGTTCCAATAAGTGCAATGTTATGTAATATTATTTTATAGTAAAGTGTTACCATATAATAAAATTACTATTATATTTTTATTCAACGAAAATGTTACTTTTATTATTAATTATTACGTCGATAATTTTATTTAAACATAATTTTATAACTTATAGTATTATAGTCCTTCAAATAGTACAGGCTTGATAAATATAATGATATGTATAGATAACATACGATGAGGCTATCCTACAGTCCAAATATAGATTTCTCGAAGGGGCCGTGCGAACGGTCAGTGCGTGCGCCCCAGACTGTGGTATCGATCCCACCACCACCGACCACCACTCCCTCGCGCTACTTGCAGTCGGCCATCGCCCCGCGACACGAGACCACTTACAAGAAAAAACATAATTCCGAAAAAATAATAATAATAATATGTAAATGTCAACTGTCAAATTTCGCGCCAAAATCGTGCAATTTTTTTTACCAAGCGTCCAAAGTGCCATAATATTTTTTTTATTACCTTAGTGCGAGTACTGAGCAACACCTAATTCTTAATTACACGGATGAGATGATTCACGCTGACCCGATTCGTGGATAGCAGGCATTATCTCAATTTACAGAATTAAATTTCATAATTGCGCCGCTGATAATCTTAAATGTGGACATCGTGACATTCGCAAGAGATACACTATAAAGAACCTAATCTGAAGTTTTTAATCGATCGCGCATTAAGGAGGTGTATTAACTTTCACCGTAGTAATTCAACTAACAATAGAATGCAAAAAAGGAAATTATTATCGGCCGTCTATCAGATGCAAATCATTACGGCACTTATCTAGCCCCTACTGAGGGAGCAGGAGAGGAGATAGAGGCATCTCGCTCGTCACACTAACCTGACAGAGCGTAATATCGGATTTTTCTTGTCTATCAGCTGATATAGTCTTTTGAGGCCGCGTTGGTTGAGACGCGATGGTGAAGTGAAAAATGCACGTTTTGCATGGCGCGGTATAGTGAATCGTCGGTGTGACTCAGAGAGGCGGACTGCGCAGCCGCGTCGGAACGTTTTTTCCGAACGAATTTTTCTGAACCGTTGTTACAGCGTCAAAACGAAACGAAACGAAATTCTTTTTTCGAATATTTTACAAGTTTTTATACACGATTTTTTTTGTGTGCTGTTTTTTTTTTTTAATTTGTGCTAGTGAAATGGTGTCGTGATATTCTTTCTTATAATGGAAAGAAGCGTTTTGGCAGATACGAGGCACGTTCAATGGGCGTCTGAAGTAAGTATTTTTTTGAGCATTGACCTTTGAACTTTCGTGAAAGCGGACCAGATAGCGTTGCACTATAGCAGGAACGATTGCATTTTCTTACCCAAGCAGTTATATAAGAAATGAAACAACGTCGCGTTGGTCTTTAAATGGAATTTTAGAACAGCACATCGGTGTTTTTATGACTTAGTGACGAGGATGTGTCACGCGAGACCAGCGCCGTTGGGGTCGCGAATACAATTACGAAATTTTTAATAAAACCTTTTTTTAAATAAATACTTTTTTTTAATTTTACTTTTATATAGATACAACTTTTTATTGCTTTTTTATGACTGTACATTAAGATTACATTGTACCGTGAACGTAAACGTGTACGTTGTCACTCACACTTGTGTCTTTGCTTGTATTTATTATAAAGTATTGGATTGACGTAACGTTTTGTTATAATAGTAACCGCTGTTGTAGTCGTTGCATTACATTTTATAACATCATGTTGAAATAAATAATGAAAATTGCTTGTCAAAGCTTTTTTTAAATAAAGAACTGCATTTTTTTGTATTCTTATGTAATGTCACATTCGATTATTTTATTTTATATCTGTACTTATTATTATAAATGTGAAAGTAACTCTGTTTTTCTATCGCTCTTTCACCAATTCGCTGAACCGAATTTGATGAAATTTGGTGTGAAATTTGAACTCAAAGGAAGGACATGTTACTACTACTAATTAGGACACTAATTACTGTAAATTGCACATTTACAACAGCATTGTAAAACTGTTTATTTAAAAAGAGCAACTATGCGAGTTTCTTGCCGTTTTTTCTCGCTAGAAGCTGCTTTCCGAAACGGTGGTAGTATTTAATTGTTGACGATTCAAAAACGCTTCATTGTGAAGTTTACTTGAATTATATTGATTTGATTACTTTTTTGCCTACCACATGACAACCAAACCTCTTAAACGTAAAGGAATAAGGACCTAGTAAGGAATAAGTATCTTATTTTTTATCCATCTTCAGTACTTTTGTAACAAATTAAATTCATCTTTTACATTGTTAATAATAATCGCGTAATCACAATTGTTTTCATTGTATAAAATTATAATTGTTTTGAAAATGGTGATTAAGAAAATGTATTATTCAAAATGAAATATTATAATGTATTACGTACTCGTATATTTAATAATTAATTTGTTTGTTTTTGCTTATAATTATATGCCGCGATGGTTTTGTAGCTAACTCAGTCAGAGTCGAGCTGCGAAGGTGTGGGTTCGAATTTTAAAATAGTATTTAAAATCGAATTAGCTGAATTAGATAATATGAGCGTCCAATAAAAAAGTGCACATACCTTTATAAAACATTCTTATGCAATTATCCGAATATTGTGATAATATCATCCTGTATATGTATATACGAAAAAAAACAGTCACCCACACTATAAACAATTTCCCCAACGTTACTTAACCAAAAACAGTAATAAAAATAGTTGTTAGAATATAAAACATCATAAAATATTCTTGATTAGTTCCTTCCAATGGGATGTTGACATCAAACGTAACAAAATACTATACATCGTCTATAAAAAAAGTTTATAATTTCCTTCCTCGAATGAAACATTTTAAAAATAGAATTCGAAATACGAATAACATAAAATACCTTTTAAATTTAACAGCTGAAAACCAAATTACCTATAGCTGACAGTTTTTTTTTTTTAATATAAAGTGTCGATGGTATTAATTTGTAATGCCTATTTCTTTTTTTAAATGGAAAAATATTTTTTCCGTTGCAAAATGAAAATGAAAATATTCTTTATTTAAATATGTGATCAATAACAATTTTTAAATTTACATACACCAGTTCAAGAGTACAACTCATTAATTACTCTTTCCCACAAATATAAATACATAATTATATCAATCAACATAACATATTCGAATGAAGATATACCAAGAATACTAACTTCAAGTCTCAATCATGAATAGAGTAAATAGCATTATAAAAAAATAGAAGTGTCTATGTACATCCGGTTACAACATAATCGCTATATAGTATTATGTATTTAATGACAGACAACATAAAATAAATTAAACAATGATTAGAAAATTGTTATTAAAAATCCCGAGTAGGTAAATTAAAACGATCATTAAATAAAACTTTACACAAATGAAATATTATATTTATTATTTTATACTAGCGGCCTGTCTTTTCACGCGTGGATATAAGTTTTGTTTTTTTTTTATTTTCCTTTTTGCCTTTTCGTCGAAATAACAAACGTATTTAACATTTTTCAATACATATTTAACATTTTTCGTTTGTTATTTCGACATTTTAACACAAAAACCTTAATAAATTATATACCTAAACCTTCTTTATGTATCCATCTGTCTATTAGTGAAAACCGCATGAATATCCGTTCAGTAGTTTCGAGTTCGCGAACATACAGACAGACAAGCGCGGCCTTGGGCCGGCCTTAATATGTAGTGATAATTTTATGTCAAAATGTATACACAAAAAGTTTAAAGAGAGAAAGGCCTGGAAGAGCAATAACGCAAAATGCGTTATTGCTCTTCCTTACGTATTTTTACTTTATTTTACTGTAAGCTGCATACTCGGATTTGTATGTTGAATACCTAATTGGCAAAGTTAACACATTCCGCTGTTTTATTAAAGAAAATAAACACACCGCTACGGAAAGGATGTATAGACTTCGCGGAGTCGGAAACTTGTTAAAAAACAAGTATCACACTAATGTTATATTAGTTATATGTGAAGCGAACCGAGCGGGCGGCGGTGCTATTCTGTGAACACATTTCGCATCTCACTTTTGAAATGATGAAATTCGACTAACGATATTTTGATAAATATAACCTACTAGCGGCCAGCGCAGCCCCAGCTTCGCACGGGTGCAATGCTGGTACTAAATATAGTATAGATTTTTTCTTGTTTCTTTACTATATTATCCATTTATTATATACAAAACATTTGTCTCGAATCCCTATTAAAAAAACCACATCAAAAGATCTAAGCATTCAAAGACAGACAGCGTTAAGTGAGTTTGTTTCATACTATGTAATGATGATGATGATAAATTTTATCAAAGTCATAATCTTTATCAATCTAATATTGTAAGATTGTCAGTCATGTATAAAACTACTGAACCGATTATAATAATAATTTTACTAAGAAAGTTTAGAGTTGCAATCAAAGTTAAGCAATCTCCAATTTATATTAATAATAAGACTTCAGTCTGAATCACAAAACTGAATTTCAAAGAGCAAGCGAGCAAGGGCATTATACAATAGCGGTTTATGTCAAAAAAATAACTCAAAACTGAAGTTTGGATATCGATAATAAACTCCGGAACTTAGATAACCGGTGAATGTAACAATAACAGATTCTGTAAGAGCAATAAAGTCGTATTTTTCCTTGAAATCAATGTCGTCTATCAATTTTTGACGTTTCACGATCATGTTCCGTGGTGAGTTTCGAGTTTCTTAGTACAGAATAACTCTGCGAGTCACATGTAAGCCCCTAGCAGGTGATGTATGAATTATTTTATTATTTTGAAATTTCAACTTGCAACGTTTCTACGTTTCCGTATTTCGTGAGCTCGGAGGTAATTTGCTACACGATTTTAATTTGTTTTATTGTACTTGTATTGTTATTTTAATGTTATATATTTTTAATTGACATATTACGAGATATTTTAATATAAAGTTGTTTAAAACACATATAGTAAGAACGACATTGTATTATCAAAATATATACGTATAAATTAAAGATACACCAAAGTTATGGATCTTATTATATTGAGCAAATGGACAACTGATGTAACTACTGAGTTTCTTGGCGGTTCTTCTCGGTAGAATCTACTTTCCGAACCGGTGGTAGCTTCAGTTAATTGTAAAATGACGATTCAAACGTGCTTGTAAAAGCCTACTTGAATAAAGTTTATTTTGATTTTGAAAACTAGCTTCATCTATAATATACATATATGTTTATGTAATCCATGTCTCCATTCTGTTATATAATGCTTATATACCTTTATATGTTGTAACAATCTAATAAATGAAATGCATATGCAAAGTAGGTCCGCGAAAAATCCATAAAAGTATTTTAAGCACAAATATCACGCTAGCGAAGTTGCTCGCTAAAACTAGTCTAATAAATAATGAATGCTTTGTAAACGTAATTTGAAACAGGGGAGCGTTGCCAAACACCAGCGATGTCAATAAAAATGCAGACATTATATAAAAAAGTATCTATATGTTTACAGCCAGTTTTAATGACTTTGTACAAAAATTTAAATATGGATAATTTTTTTATTTTTTTTTATTAATCGATATTAATATTATAAATGTGAAAGTGTGACAGACAGAGTGTCTGTTCGTTGCTTTTTAACAACCAAACCGTTCAACGGAATTTCATGAAATTTTGTATGAAGCAAATTGGAACTTTAACAAAGGACATAGGCTACTTTTTTGCCTGTCACATGACAACCAACACCCTGAAACGAGCGAAGCCGCGGGCAACTACCAGTATAACAGAAAAGATAAGATAGTTTTGCAATGCTTTTATAAAATAATTACTAAGCCGATATACATAGAACTTATAAGAGAAGATACAGAACGATAATTGAAAAAGTTTAAAAATATTGGTATTCCCATTTGTTTTTAATCTATGGTTTTTAATTGGCATTTATTATTAATTTCAGTATCAACAGTGAATAAGCGAAATATAGTATTTAATATTTGGAAACAAAATTCTGTATTATCGAGGTGACCCAAATTGGCGCTCCCGAGTTCATTAACCTGACACTGATCTAAATTTCCTTCAATTCTCAATTCAATGTGTGGTTTCGCAAAACTATATCAATTTATTTTGTCTGAGGGTCATACATATAAAATTATTTAATTGAAAATTAGACAAAACACCGAATTTCTTTTGACTGTTCTCAGGTCAGAAGAATTTCTTTATTAGTTGTAGGTGCTGATAAAAGATAGATGTTATTCTTAACTTAAAGCAATGATAATAACAGCCTGTATATTTCCCACTGGGCAAAGGCCCAGGAAGGCCCAGGGAGAGAGGAGACTCTCTTTTAAAAGAAGGTTAGGACCAAATTCCACCACACTGCTCCAATGCGGATTGGTGAATTCACATCAGAATTTCGTTGAAATGAGACACAAGTGAAAATCTGATATTTTTTATAAAACGTATAACATTTGTTGAAAGTATATTGATTTCGTAAAAAAACTTATATAAAACCACATCAGTGTCATTTAATATTTTTCCGTGAAGAAAAGCATTAAAACTATTTATAAAATGCAATTAAAATTAAGTTTGGGCGACGCAATCTCTATTTGCCAAGTCGTTTTCACCGTATTAAAAACTATTCTAAGAAACGCAAGGTTTTTACACAATCGAGACGGTTTCTTAGCGATAATCGAGTAAAAACGTGAAAATTGTAACTCAAATATACTTTTTTTAAGTTGCAGGAATTTTATAAAATATTAATTTAACCCACAGAGCCTAGATAACCCAGTGGTTGGAACACATGCATCTTAACCGACGATTTCGTGTTCAAACCCAGGCAAGCACCACTACTTATATGTGCTTAATTTGTGTTTATAATTCGTCTCGTGCTCGGCGGTGAAGGAAAACATCGTGAGGAAATCTGCATGTGTCTAATTTCATTGAAATTCTGCCACATGTGCATTCCACCAACTCGCATTGGAATGCGTGGTGGAATATGTTCTCTCCTTAATGGGAGAGGAGGCCATTAACCCAGCAGTGCCCAGCAGCAACTTTACTTTTTTTACTTTATTAATTTAACAAAATTATTTTATCTTTATATGAAAATCAAATTATTCTTTATTCAAAGAGGCTTATACAAGCACATTTGAATAGTTAAATTAAGATATTGTTAATTGTATATTGTTGAATTAACCTATCATCGGTTCTGTAAGGAGATTCTACCAAAAATAACCGGCGAAAAACACAGTAGTTACTTTCAACCATTTATATTTTACATATAGATTATATATGTCTAATATCAATCATGGTTGTTATTGATCAGGTAGTTAAACAGTTACTACCTAGGAAACCACAGACAGTTAAAAACAAAATAGATAATTATTTATCCCGTATGTTTATAACCTACTAGTTTGAAGCCCGCGATTTTGCTCGCATTTTAGAGATTGGTTGTCATATGTTAGGCAAAAAAGTAGCCTTTGTCCTTTCTTGGAGCTCAAATTTACTTCATACCAATATTCATCAAATTCGGTTCAGTGGTTTGGTTGTGAAAGAGCAACAGACAGACAGACCTCTGTCTGTTACTTTCACATTTATAATATTAGTGTGTGATGTATAACAGATGCATAAGAAACCGCGTCACTAAACCCTGCTAGTTTTTGTAAATAATAATAAAAACAAATTCCGTTGTAAATAGTTAAATCATGAGTGTAAAAAGTTAATCGAGAACCAATACAAAATCAGACAGCGTGACGTATTCCAGTTTGACAGCGGCATCCGAGCCGAGCGAGATTCATCAGGCCGCACGATATTGAAACATAATGATTTGAAATCATTATTTAGATTATCTATACTTTATTAACATAATAATTAACAACATTAAATGTTTAAATATATATATATATATACAAATATAAACTAAAACTAGTTACTGTATAAATCTTGACCGCGTGGAATGGTGGCAAGAATACTAGCAGCATTTCCCCGTTGAATCGCAATTCCGATCCTCTGGGCAAAAAACGAACCAGCCCTCCTGTCACCAGTGGATTATCTTAGAAAAGCGGTCGGCAACCTGCGGCCCCCGAGCATCTTCCTTGCGGCCCGTGGATGTTTTGTAAAAAAGTTGACAAATACATTAAACATACAAAAGATAGCATCTCAAATACAACCTCAGACATCACACTAAAATTAGGTTGTTTGTAGTTTTCATTTATTTATTTTTCTATGCTCAAACATATAAACATAATGTAAGTATTATGTGTACGAATTTAACTCTATATCATTTAACAATTTTCAATAGCATTTTTCTTTTATCTATGGAATATGGCCCAATATACCTAATATCGGGCTTCTAAGATTAATATCATAACTGCGGCCCGCCTATACTTTATTTTGCCACCTTGTAGCCCTTGCCTGCCAAAAGGTTGCCGACCGCTGTCTTAGAACATAGACACTTAAATGTCATCGATTATCAAATCATAGTTTTTAATTATGTATGCTCAAGGAATCATACCATTCTGCCTAAAATAAATAAAAAATTTGCAACGTTCCAATTCTGTTACATGTAAAAAACGATCCATGTGAAAAATGTTTTTTTTTCTGTTCTTTTTAAAACGTGCATCAAAACTCATAAATTACATGTGCTAGTTGCAGATCCGTACAATTGGGTACCGCGCTCATCCACCATAACAAATTAATGGTGATTAATTAATACAAAAAGCATGCAAACTGATGTTAAATCTGTTAAACAAAACAAAATTACGAACAACAAATGCGGATGTACATGTGTGTGTAATTTGTATGTGTGTGTTTGTTCATACGATTCATCTCTGGCCAAACTTTTTGGTAAATATAAGTAACTAAATACAAGTGACTCCATACATAACTCAATACATAGATTTATGTTATCCAGTTGTGTCAATAATTAAGATAACTCAAACCTTTTTCTTTTCGCTGGAACAACTCGTCACGTTTCTCCACGTGGATGAAAGTGGGCGGGAGATATGTGGGCCTCGTCGGTGCCCTAAACGCCGAATGCGCCCCGGTACATCGGAATACCCACAAAAAACCAGCGGTACCCTTTCCGTTTTTTCGGTAGGCGCCATGGAATTACGTTCGCATGCTACCGTAAAACCCTGACAAAATAACCCAACCCTAAACCAAAACAAAGGAACAATCATTACAAACAATATAGATGTACTTGCACTAAACTCCATTTTCCAGACCATTGTATTTCAATGGAACAACGGAAAAATGGAGTCCAGTTACACGTATTGGTCCTGCTGGTATATTTCTTTACGTACTTTCCAAATATTTGGACTGAATTCACTGACAAATTTCAACTCCGGCACAACTAATTATTCAACTGCAAAACCCGAATATTTCTTTCATTTTTGTTCAGTGGAAGTCTCCAAAACGGGCCCTGGTTTATGTAGACCTACCCACTAAAACTAATTAGGTAGTAGTCTTCGACCCGAATTGGGTAGGTTGCGTTATTGTTAATATCCACAGTCCATCCTATTTTGTGCTCATTGGCCTGGATGAGTTTTCCTCAGGGAAACAGGATGCAAATACGTGTAGACTAACTATTTTTCTAAGGAGTGTTGCAATGTTTTCCCCAAAAGGTCTATCTGTTCGACATTTTGTATTTGTCGACGCTATTTACACCATTCACCACTAATGGTCGCGGACGACGTTTTACAAATGGTTTAACTTAATAGAAATGTTTTTGCAAATGTATACAAACGAACTGTTCAATATAAATTGTGAACCTGATGAATAGATTAATTACTTACAAATCCAAAGTTGATTAAGATTTATTTGAAATTAATCTTAAAATTTTGTTTTAGTGTTATTTGGCTGGCACTTTCTTTAGTGGGAATTTATTTATTTATTTGATTTGTTAGCGATTTTTACATTTCTCATTCTTACAAAAATATAAAATTGTTTACATCCATATATTATGTAAAGTAATTAAAAAGCAAATACAACATCTTACACTATTAATTACTTCATTTTTTTTTTCACTAATTTATTTATTTATTCTTTAAAATCCCTTCATATCTGAAACTCATGGATTGATCTGTTGATACCTGATCACTATAAAATATTGACAAACTGCAATCATGTCAAACCAAGAGTTGAATTTGCTCACAAACACACGAGTTGTATGCACAACTCACTGTAAGAAACTCGACCAATTAGAAATTTTATTAATTTTAAAATTATAAGTCATTGATTTTGCCCAAATGGCCATTCCGGATAAATATGCCCCGCGTAAGTCTTAAACTCCCTGTATCCTGTATTTGCAGTGAAAATTGTCAGGACTCTCGAAAACATCTCATCCAATGATTTATTAGGCATTAGGAGTATCACGATGAATCACTTAAAAATACGTGGCAAAAATAAGCGGTAATTTCCTCAGCTGTACTTTGAATTTCTTTGTGATGGATAGCTTGGGAGCAAGAAGCGAATTATTAGGTAAACAGAGGGTTCTTAACTTTTATATTTATAATACTGCTAAGTGTTTTCAACGAGAGCCGAAATGGCCCAGTGGTTAGAACGCGTACATCTTAACCGATGATTGTGGGTTCAAACTTAGGCAAGCACCACTGAATATTCATGTGCTGAATTCGTGTTTATAATTTATATTGTGCTCGGCGGTGAAGGAAAACATCGTGAGTAAACCTGCATGTGTCTAATTTCATAAAAAATCTGTCATATGTATATTCCAACCGCATTGGAACAGCTTGGTGGAATATGTTCCAGACCTTTTCTTCAATGGGAGAGGAGGTCTTAGCCTAGCAGTGGGGACATTTACAGGCTGTTGTTGTTGTTGTTTTCAACATTATCTCTAGCGAAGAGGAAAATTAGTCAATAATGTAAATGACTTATTTCCAACGAGAAAGATTTTGAAAGTAAATCAAACTCAGATTCAGAAAAACCCAACGAAAATCGATGTAGAAGGTAAACAAAAGCAATATTAAAATCGCAATTTAAGATCGCTTAGTCTATAATCCGTAGCTCGCTATGAACAGGTTTTAAACCAGAAGAAAACGTCGGCAAAATGTTCTCTTAAAAATCAAAAGGTTATTATTATTACATGAAATGTTTATTTTTTATGGTATAGGTCGGCGGACGAGCATATGGTCACCATAACCCATAGACAATGCTGTAAGAAATATTAACTATTCCTTACACCGTTAATGTGCCACCAACCTTGGGAACTAAGATGCTATGTCCCTTGTGCCTGTAGTTACACTGGCTCACTCGCCCTTCATACCGGAACACAACAATATTGCGTACTGTTGTTTAGCGGTAGAATATCTGATGAGTGGTGGTACCTACCCAGGCGGGCTTGCACAAAGCCCTACCACCAAGTATAACTGTCAAACTTATTATATCATCATTACATAATATATGTCGCTTACCGCTATCTGTCCCTATGTATGCTTATATATTTAAAATTACACAACGGATTTGATGCGATTTTTTTTCAATAGATAAAGTGATTCGAGAGGAAGGTTTTTATATATAATATATGGACAATATACTAAAGAAATACTGATAATTTAAAAAGTTTCTAATGTGATGTCGTAAATAAACAAATTCTGTAGTATATTTATTTCTGTAGTGTAGCCGAGGCGGGTCGCTAGTTAAACAATATAATTATACATTTTCGATTCGCAGTCATTTTTAATTATAAAACTTTTGACGGAAAAAATCCATTAAACTTGAGAACGGTTTTTCCTAATACTGTGAAATAACGGTTCGAATTTGATCCAGGGTTCATAAATTGATTCATTTAAGATTGCTTTGTCACGCTATTTTTAAGAATATTTAAATCATTGTCATTGTCAATTTGACAACTTAATAATCGAACTTGGTAAAACTTTAGAAGTTTTTCCTTGGTTTCAAATAGAACTAACTTATTAATCTATACATATAATATAATTGGAGTGTCTGTTTGTAATATTAAAATAACCGCTTTTATCAAATGCATATTTATTGTATACGGTACGTGTACGGAAATAAAATTTTTTGCAACTTTGTCTGTTTATTTGTTCCGGCTAATCTCTGCAATGGTTAGACCGATTTTGACGGAACTTTAACTAGCAGATTGTTTATATAAGGAGTAACTTACACTACAACAATATTTTTTTTGTTTAAAATGTGCATAAAGTTGAGGCCATAGATTATATCATATAAAATTGCACAGCTTATAACGGACACGTGTTGGACTCTACTCTCGTTTTTATCTTAGCAACACGTAATATCTATATTTTTATGACGGAACATGGCGGTCGGACGAATGAACCACTTAATGGTAAACGGTCACCACTGCTTAAAGACATGTGCTGGATGAAATTCTAAACATAGCTGGCTGGTTAGAATTACTCACTAATCCTTCAAACCGGAACATAACAATACTTTGTTATGTTGTACTCTACCACCAAGCAGAAATACTTGATAAAGTTCTAGAATGTCTAATGAATGAGTGATACCCAGAAGTATCGCCAATACTAACGTTTTCACAACTAGATATATTAAATTGTAACATTTTAATTTGATTCTATGTTTATTATGTGTATGCAATCAGCGATGTGGTTCCCAATATACAATAGTATATTGAATACGCTGTGAACAACTTAAACAATACACAGAGTACGAGGAGAAAGCCCTGGGAACGTACATTGAACCGTGTAATAACAATCAGAGAATTATTATACCTAATATTAAGGTAATGTATGTAACTTTATAGGAATTTCCTCGTCAATATTTCATGGTAGGATCGAAGTCTGAATCTTTGGTAAGTAAAGAAAATTTGTAAAGTAACAGGCCTCCTCTTCCATTAAGGAGAGGGTTTGGAACATATTCCACCACGCTGTTCCAATGCTGGTTGGTGGAATGCACATGTGGCAGATTTTCGATGAAATTAGACACATGCAGGTTTCCTCACGATGTTTTCCTTCACCGCCGAGCACGAGATGAATTATAAACACAAATTAAGCACATATATATATAGTGGTGCTTGCCTGGGTTTGAACCCGCAATCATCAGTTAAGATGCACGCGTTCTAACCACTGGGCCATCTCAGCTCAATCTTTGGTAGCAAGTTTTAAATTATGTTCTAAAATGATAACTTAAAAGTGCTTATCGATTACTAGTTGTGTCCCGTGGTATGATGATATTATAAATGTGAAAGTAATTCTGTGTGTCTGTGTATCAGTCTTTCACTGCTTAACCGAATGCGATGATATTTGGTGTGAGGCAAACTTGAATACCAAGAAAGGACATAGGATATTTTTTTGCCTGACACACGACAACCGACACCGGAAAACGCGAGCGAAGCCGCGGGCAACATCTAGTATCTATATATATTAATGTTATTGGTGTGTTTCTTTTCTTTTTTTTGCCATTCGTGATTAGTTACTTAGTTATTTTTTATGCCATAGATTGGCGGAGGAGTATATGGGCCATCTGATGGTAAGTGGTCACCATCACCCATAGACAATGACGCTGTAAGAAATATTAACTATTTGGGAACTAATATGCTATGTCCCTTGTACATGTAGTTACACTGGCTCACTCAACCTTCAAACCGGAACACAACAATACTGCGTACTGTTGTTTAGCGGTAGAATATGCGATGAGTGGGTGGTTCCCACCCAGGCGGGCTTGCACAAAGCCCTACCACCAAGAAAATAAACAAATTATGTAGCATATATATGGTTAAATACCTTGTATATCTTACCTTGTATATGTTGATTTCTCAAATAAATAACACAATAAAATTATCTTGGTATACTTTAAAACGCTTTGCACAGTTATTACTCTATCAGATACAGAAAGAGTAATGATGAAGTCTTGAATTAAAGCAATTAGCTTATTATTATATAGCAAGTTTGAATTCCTTCGAGGCGTCATTTTATAGAAAGCTGTTGTTAATGATTGCATGTATAATCGCCACATCTTGATCGAGTTGTTGACGTGAACAAATAGTTCACTAGAAGTGGCATCAAAACATTTAAAACAGTTTTTAATTAAAGAACCACAAATAACAGACATATAGCAAAAAAAATATTATCTTTGTTTTTTATACAATGATCTGTTGAGTAATTGAGACGTGAAATCATAGTAAATAAACGTACTTTCGTATGTATAATATTAATGTAGTTATTAAGTGAGGATAGTAACTTCATTCTGTAGTACAAAGTACAAAGTTAAACTAAATTAAAACCAAAGATAAACTAATAATGTCTAGATGCCGACTTCGCAAAGTCAAAAAATACGTCCTTCCTGAGGCAGGTAGTCTTTTTTATAATAAGATTGCACAGTTATTTTTACCTTGGCCTATTAAAAAATTAAATCACAATTTTAAAATATTTGATAAATAAGGCACGTAAATTTAATTGGCCTTTGTTGACATACTCTTTACTTAATTATATTTTTGTAATAGAGCAATGGGGTGTAGACTGTGGTACTGAGCTACAGTAGAACTGACAGTTGAGACATGGAGTTGCTTGTCGTTTCTTCTCGGTAGTCTTTTTTTCCGAATCGGTAGTAGCTTTAATAATTCAACACTGCAACATGACAATTCAAAGGTGCTTCTATTTTTCTGAATAATAATAAGACCAACCTTACTCCAAATTCTGATAAAAAAAACTACGTCATAAAGTAGTTGAATATACATTATTTTATGTAATACAAAATGCCATTACGACAGATGTGCCATTTCTATTATTTCTTATTCTATGACAGCTTGGCAACAGAGAGCCAGCAAGAGCGCCAAGAATTATTAATTATTTCAATCCGTCATAACTCTTTGATATTAAAAAAAACAAATCATTAATCGAATATAAGCAACTAATATTCGCCCGCGGCTTCGCTTGCGTTTTAGGGTCTTGGTTGCCTGAAACATGGCGTTTCAGGCAAAAAGCCTCTCTTTTCTTAAAGTTCAAGTTTGCTTCATACCAAATTTCATCAAATTCCGTTCAGCGGTTTGGTCGTGAAAGAGCGACAAACAGACAGAGAGACATACAGAGTTACTTTCACATTTAAAGAAAGAAAGAAAAAAACATTTATTGACATACACACATATAAATGGATGGATAATAAAACAACATAAACAAAGAAAGATATAATAATTAAAAATATATATATGTATATATATATATATATATATATATATATATATATAATGAGTATAAAACTTGTGTGCAGTCAAAAGGAGACAGCTCAGGCTATGTGGGATTTTTATCCCTCTGCTGATTTTCAGCTGTCTCCCTTGTAGCCACGCAATGACAGTATCAACTTAAACATTTGAGGGGTACGAGTCATTTATATTATTAATATAGATTAGTATGTGCCTTGGTAACAACAGTCCATAAATCTCTCACTGCTTAATAAAGGTATTTTGGGACATCCTCTTAAAGATAATATTTGAACGTTATTCGACCACTCCTTCACTCCTCACTTCCATACGGGTTGATGGGTTCTTTCACACAACAGACGCACGCGGTTTTCTTTTAGATATTTCCATTATATTACATAGATATTTCGTACCAGTGAGAGATGAATCCAAAACACATAAATTATATGAAAGAATTTTTTATATTTATTTTAGGCATCATATTTAAATATGTAAGAATTAAATTACATCAACTTGGTGGTAGGGCTTTCTGCACGCCCGCCTGGGTAGGTTGAATGGTATTTTGTGTTCTCTCAAATAAGGAAAAATGAATCGTCAATATATACGAATATCCATAATTAATACACTATCTTGCGTGTGATATATGTCTTTTGATAGGGTATATTCGTATAATATGCATTCACATAAATGCCCTAAGCAATCATATACAAAGTTGTACTAAAACTTAAATTTAAAACAAAAATTGGCTTTGTGTCTGTTTCATACACAACAATTAAAAAAAAAAGTTATTCAAATTTGGAAAGCACTAAAAATAAAATGTAATTACTGTAAAATTAAGCAATTATATTTAATGATCAAGGACGCCTCAGTTTTTCTCATGTAATTAAACTTATAATTAAGGATATTTTTTCAGTTTTAGTTAATTGATAAGTATCCTTAAAAATTTGAGCTGAGGTGGCCCAGTGGTTAGAACGCGTCCATCTTAACCGATGATTATGGGTTCAAACCAAGGCAAGCACCACTATGTATATGTGCTTAATTTGTATTTATAATTCATCTCGAACTCGGCAGTTAAGGAAAACATCGTGAGAAAACCTGCATGTGTCTAATTTCATCGAAATTCTGCCACATGTGCATTCCACCAACCCGCATTGGAACAACGTAGTGGAATATTTTCCAAACCCTCTCCTTAATGGAAGAGGAGGCCTTATTCCAACAGTGGGAAACTTACAGGCTGTTACTAACTAAAACTACTATCCTTAATTATGTAAAATCGTTATCAAATTACAATTAGGCATTATGGCTTGGATCGTTACCACTAAGTCAGACGCTAACGACGTAAAGTCACCTAAAATTCTTTCATTGAGGTTAATATCTTTACGAAGAGTCGTACTTTAATTTTGAAAATGGCGACGACCTTTACTTGATTATGAAACTTTTATTACTCTGTAATGCACAAGCGTATTTTACGTGACTTGTATATGATACCTGAAATTAAAAATAACAATCTTTTAATTATGCATATTTCTTTCTTAATATTTTGGGCTTACTAGTGTGAATTTAGACGAAAGACACAAAATTTAATTAACAAAACTTTTTATTTCTTGGTTTGGTGGTAGGGCTTTGTGCAAGTAGGTTTGGGTAGGTATCAGCCACTCTCCATATATTCTAGCGCCAAACAATAGTACTTAGTATTGTTATGTGCTGGTTTGGAAGGTGAGCCAGTGTAACAGGAATAGTTAATATTTCTAACAGCGCCAATGTCTCGCCAGTGGTGACCACCAGTTGTTCATGCTCCTAATTTAACATATACATTTCCTGTCCGCAAATTTGTCAATACTTCCACTACAATCGATACAAATAGTAATCAGCCTTACATGAAAACATTCAGTTTTCCAGGAAAACGATTAATTCATAGAGCGATTACTAATCGTGCTAATGTAAGCATGGCCTTGCTCGAACTTTGTGTGCTAAAGATTTCACGTTTATAAAAGTAATTTCAATGGAACTTTTAAATTTAAGCTAATAAAAGATCTATATAATTTACTTTGAAAACTGATAATGTTACTCCAAATACTTAATATTTTTTAACCTATTTTCTATCTATATATATGTGTTACTGTAAGATTACAAAATTCGTTAGATTACAATCTATCTTATGAGATTGTAAACTGTCGAAATTTTGTGAACCGTGAAATATAATTGCAATTTAACGTATTAATTTTCGCTATATCTGGATATGATATTTGTTGAGTAGGATCATTTTATCGAGTAGACCGAAGGGAATTTTGGAAATAATAGCCCTAAGGGGTTTAAAAGGGTTTTAAAGGGGAAATCTGTCATTTTTTAAATAACCATTATTTTAATATTTGAGCTACTTAAGTGAGATGAGTGGATACGTATTTTAGCGTTTTTGGATATTCTACCCCTTAGGGTGAAAAACACACCAATGTAGTATACGAAGAGATCTTATATTAACGTAATATTTGAGGTTAATCTGTAAAAATCTTATAAATCGTTTATTTCCAAAAAGACCTCATATTGGATGTTATTTAGTTTGAGCAAAAACTTTAAACATGTCGGAAATTCTCATGCCAATTTACTGGCGTGTGGCGTGTGAACCAATAGTGTTATACATATGACGATATAACATTTTATGTAGACCCTTATTCTGCCCTTGTATTATTATATAAGTGCCTGCGCTCGCAGTTTCACCCGCTTTAAGCGACTATTAACTCAACAAGCGTGAGTTTCGTATTCTTGTTTAGTACAAAGTATTTCCTTTTCATTTCACATTATACGGCTTTATTACCAAAAGTTCGGTTAGTTCTTAAATGTTTCACGAATAATCGATAATTAACAACTGGGGCATGGCTATTGGCTGTATATTATCAAATAACACCCAGTGAAGCGTAAGAGGTGAAGGTCAACGCCCTGGACGAACAGCTGGTATAACGTTGTAAGGTTTCAATGATGGTAAGGATCGATTGATTACCAAATTATCTTTATACGCTTTAATCTATGTATGTGTCTCACTAATCTGGACTGGTTTGTTTTTTATGTGTGTGTGTGTGTGTGTGTGTGTTTGTCTGGTTAAGATAAGACTCGGTAAGATAGAATGTATGATCGTCAAGATCTGAAAAACCTGATTTTATCAAGTCGTGACGGTCAGCTGTGTAAAATTACTGAGTCTATATAAGGTGACATAAATACTTATTGTATTTATGCAACTATTTCAAGTTTCAATCTACAATATTTTATCAAAAATACAAAAAAAATCACACCATTGGGTACCAAAAGTGTGCTATTTTACAACTTGGTACACTTTTCACTCAGAATATCTATTTTTTGTACCAAAGATTCAACGTTTGCAGAATGTTTAACGAAACTAGCGTATTCGAGCACGAAAATTCAACACAAGCCATATTAAGATTATCACAAAAGAAACGTCTACCGCAGGCGTTTCATTCGTCGATTTTTCTACTTCAATTTTCGCATCAACAGCGTTCGTTCTCGCTCATGACTCTCATCTCGGAGAACAAGCAATTAACAAGCTCAGTAACCTTTACGAGATATCACGGGAGGCTGGATAGATTGCATTTAGGATACACGTCCGGTTCTTGGCTTTTAGGGTCAGATGTTATTACAACGATATTTTGAAAATTTTGTCTATTAGGTAATTTTCTAGCAAAATATTGGATTAAAGATATTTACTTTTAGAGTTTCTATTATTTATATTTCATTTCGGTATAATTATTGTTTTAACAAACAACTTTCCAATTTATATTTGTACAATATAATTGTATTGTTAGTAAAAACAGAAATCACATATTTTTCTTTACTTTGATTTTCAAACCAAAGAAAAATAATATCCTTTTAAATAAACAGATTAATTGGATATATTTTCTTAGACACAGTCGTGTTTTTGAAGTACAATTTTTTGTTTAAGATTTGACATTTCAAATCTTGTAATTAATATTCAGATATAAAATTACTATTGTCTACGTTCTCTTAATAAAAATCTCTGAAACATTATTGTGTTACTTGAAATACATATCAAAATTCAATACCGAATATCTCGTCTAGAATTTCATTTAACTTTCATATTTACGTCATTCATTTGTAGTGAAATAATTAAAGCAATTAAAAGGCTTAATTATCTAACAATAGTTATTTTATAACACGCGCGAATACGTCGTGTGAAAAATGAAAATGTACGAATAAGGATCGGTGCACATTTGACGCAAAACAGCGCAGTGTTCGGATAAACGCGCTATGAAACCGATTCTTTTGAAGACAAGTCGTTCTCTTGTTTCTAACTTGACTTAAATGCAAGCTGTAAAGTTGGGTATACATATGGCAAACTTCCATTTAATACTGCTGCTCAGAGACCTTTTAAGAGTTCTTAGAATATGCTATTTCGGACTTATTTACCCAAACTGTCCTAATGCTGGATGAGAATGTAGCATAATATCATTCATGGTAAATAAAATTACACGATTTTTTCTCGTTTATTTTACATGTCAATTTAAATACATGTAGTATTTATTATGTGTTCCGTGAAAAATATTAATTATAAAAATAATAATAACAGTTAATTATTGATCTAATTAAAAAAACAAATAAAGAAAAATTTTTGTTCTCCTGTCCCTTTAAGATAGTTTTGGAACATGTTCCACCACGCTGTTGGAATTAACGTGTGGGTTGGTAGAATACACATGTGGCAGAAATTCTATAAAATTAGACACATGCAGGTTTCCTAGCGAACAAATCAACCACATGAATCTTCAATGGTGCCTGCCTGGGTTTGAACCCGCAATCATCGGTTAATATGTACGCTCTAAGCATTGGGCCATCTTCCCTCGAACTAATCCATATAAGGCTTGAACGCCAAAGGTAGCATAAAAAATTGTGAATATTTCCTAATGAAGTCATTAATATAGCTTCAAATTCCTTTATCGTCGGTAAAGGTCGTTGAATATCTTGGAAATTCCAGTCGGAATACCTGCGATGTATGATAAACTTTCTTGACTTAGTGTTTAATGTCTGCTAACTTTACCCCGTGTAGTCCAAAACTTGAACAGTTGATAATTTCTCTTACTTTTAATGAAGGTAATTTGATGATGTTTTTAATGATAGTTTTCTTTTAAAATTTGAATAAAAACAAGTATTATACATTTTATGAAGGAATACAATATTATATTTAAAACGATTCTATAAGTACAAAAGGTCGTATGTTAAATTTAAGTTTGAGTAAAACATTTAAGATTTACAAACATTAATTAACACAGTAACTTAGTGACTTAGTGATTTTCAATAAAAAAATATCTTTGTTAGATATAGGCTGAGTATGAGGACAGCTTATCACTATTTTTTCCATTACCCAGCACAAATTTCAATCGGGGTTTCTCGCCTAGCAATCTACAATCTAAAATTAATATATTAAAAAAGCTTCGTAGTATAATATTTTTTTAAGAGTCTTTTAAATAAAATATTAAAAAAATATAAAAGTCATGACTCCATTTCCATTCACGGAGTGAATTGGTGTCGAGAGAATTCACTAGCGAATATTCCCTGTTGAATCGCAATTCTGACTATCAAGGCCAGTGCAAATAAATGTTTAAGAAGTTTCAACTCAGTCTTAATGCCTCCCGGGAGGATTGGTTCATCTTTATATGGGTTACTTGGTTTGTTCTTTTTATTATCCAATAGCCATCCTCAGCCATCGTTGTAGTTATAAGGTAGTCCTCTGTACACCTTATTTCTCACTGGAAATACGCATTACGCACTTGTACGCACCCCAATGCTAAGTGGGAAGCATGTACGACACGCCGGTGTCCAGGACGCCAAGTATACCACGCCACGAGATTTCGCATGCTACCGTGCCCTCCCCTCTACCCCGACATATCATACAAAAACATACATTTAATGAACCGGAGTTATTAATTGGAGAGGTTTAATTAGGTTTGGCTGGAATTTTAACACAGATTGTTTAAGATGTAAATAATCAAACAGACTTGGAGCTTTACTGTCGTGAATAGAATAGAATTATAAGTGTTCCGCATTCAAATTTTTATGAAGAACTTCTATACGTCCGAGGCCGAGTGAAATTTTTGTATCAAAATTATTTTGTGTTTATTGACAAAAATTTATCCGCGAAACTACACCGAATAAAGCAACCCTAAGATCCACACAGCTAATTCAAAACCACGATATATTTTCTTTTAGGAGACTTTGATGTTCATTACTCGTTATTTATTTCCACCTAGTTTAACCTACTTTAAGCAATACGTAGTGGACTACAGAGCTAATTAATTTCAACGGTGTTACATAACCCGCGTTCGGTGAACCCCACTTGATGGAGAATGAGGTGTCAAGATACACGACACGCTAACCTAGAGTGCATTCGCCTAGACACAGACCTAAACAGATATAGAACAGACATAAGTAAATAAAAAGCTATTTACTTAAATCTTTGAAGGTAATCTAATTTGTTTTGCTATTAAAAGGAACACTTGGAATGAGAGAGGCTTTAGTGCTTTCGATAAGGGTATTCAGAGTTCATTGAACCGAGTTCAAAGACATTAAATACTCTGCTACTTTTATAGGTCGATCATTGACTTTCCTTCTAAGCCAATGTTTGGTATAAAATACACTTCATAGTAATATTACAAGATCCTCCTCACGACTCCTTTGTATCTTTATAAATGTTTCCCATATTTTTTTTATTTTTTTTTTGTTTCGTGTTTTTTTAAATAATAACAGTGTACCAATTTAATTGAGGATTTACTAATATTCCTATTTAACCTTCTTGTAAGGTTATTACTTGTGTTAGGAGGGGGGACGATAATAGCCCAAGAGGTCGAGTCGGTCCAGCGATTTTTTACACATATAGACGGCTCGGCCCGTAAACCATTGCATTAGAAACATATTTTTTTTTTTTTGGTAATTCTCATATATCCTTATAGATTCTTATCTACATATTTCGGCATCTTGAAGTCAACTTTTATTGTAATCTGTAATGTCATTCAATCGAACTAATACACAGACAAGCAGTTATCAGTCATCAGTTATTCTATTTCGTCATATAACAGTTCTCAGTCAATACTGAGAACTGTTATATGACGGTAGAATAACTGTGGTCCGGTTTGAAGGGTGAGTGAGCCAGTGTAACTACAGGCACAAGGGACATAACATCTTCGTTCCTAAGGTTGGTGGCACATTGACGATGTAAGGAATAGTTAGTATTTCTTACTTCTTGTCTATGGGTGATGGTGAACACATACCATCAGGTAGACCATATGCTCATCCGCCAACCTATACCATAAAAAAAGAATAAAAGTAAAATGTAACTTTAATGTTCTAAGTGAAAGATCATACACAACAGTCAGCCTCTAAAGCTGGTGTTACAATGCTAATGAAAATATCAAGAAAATGATATTTTTTGCAGAAAATATTTCAGATCAAGACTCTCAAGATCTAGATCTACATTTCTAGAAGTGCAATAGATCACAAAATTGTGCTGTAAATATTCCGCTCATTTCCAATATATGATCAAAGGCAACTGAGGAGTTATGTCACTTGTGCTTTTAGCACCCTGTCTTACACAGACATAAATAGAAATACGACAATTCTATCGCTAGTACGACACCATTTGGATGTACCATCCGCAAAACTCGGAAAATTGATCTCATTCGAATTCATAAATATTTATTTATATATGAAAACATTATCTTTAAGCAAACGCAATAATTTTCAAAACGATACAACGAAATACATTTGCCAGTGACGATTACATTTTAAATTTGTCGTATTATACAAAATCCTTCACCAAAACCCATATAGACGTACACGATAAAGGTCAAGACTCTAATAATGGCGTTAATGTAGTGGGGAACACTATAAAGGCTCTGAAAAACAATCCCAATCCACCCTCATAAACTACAAGGGCGAGCTGACTACAGCTAAAAAACAAATGACGGAGCTGCGTCTAATGACGACATCTTTATTTACACGCTATACACGTTCTTTATTATTTTACGACGACCCAAGTAAAGCTCTGCCTTTCTAGGTGTATAATGCAAATTAGTTTAAAAGTAGGCTACGTGGCTGTCGCATTGCAGCGTTGATAATACTCGTAAGATATAATATTTCAGATTTAATCTGACAGCATAACAAAATGGTCATTAAATTTCTGGGTCTTTGGTTTATTCTGAGTTCATTGTGTTAGGTTGTTTCGTTTTAAGTGTCGCTTAAAGCGCTTTATCGTACCGCTTCAATGCTTTATTCAAGTAGGCATAAGATTAAATTGAATGTAAACTAGAACATATTATCAATTTTACCGAGAAAAACTAATAATACACTCTATAATACCCATCCAATGTTGTCATTGGTTAAGGTTAAGTAAATAATAACAATGTAGTCTTTGTTATATTTATTTATATGAACTTCTAATAAATACAAATGTACCCTATATATAAATTAATATATATATACTCGCTAGGACTTGGCTTACGACGATTAAGATTAAGTAAATACTGCTACAAGAAAAGAGTATTTAATATAATACAAAAATTCCAATATCAGAATTTGTACTTTATTTAAAACTACTTAACACTTTACTCCAAAAGTTTTATAATAAAATTATTTAGCAGCTGAATATAGGTATTCTAATATTCTTGTAACCAGTCTATGGCATAATTTATACAGTAACTATTTTTAATTCTTATTTGTTTGCTAGCGACCTGCCCAGCAAAGCTAATTCTAAATATACTACAGAATGTCTTTATATACAACGTTCACAACTTTTTTTAGTCAATTCATATTAATACTGAGATGCTGAATTTGAACCCAAACAATTCAAACTCAGGCAAACACCACTATAAGCACATATAGTGCTTTTTTTATTGCATTGGAACAGCGTGGTGGAATATGCTCCAAACCCTCTTCGCAATAGGAGAGGAGGCCTTAGCCCAGTAGTGGGAGTTTCACAGGCTGTTACTTTACTTTACTTTCAGTACCATAATGATCTTTATTTAATGCACAATGTATTTAAAATACTTAATTGGATAATAATTAATCCCGTATTGCTTAAAATCTCTTCATGAATGAGCAACGCTCTATTTTTTTACTTTCTTAATTCTTAAAAATGTCAAAGACTCAACTGGTCTACATTATTTCCGAGAAACGTGAGAATTAACACAATGTAAGACTTCGCTGATAATGAGAACATTTCTGACTTACTTGTTAACTGTCAAAATATTGAAATTTACGAAAATATTCCATATTTGAAAAATCGTTTAAGATTAATCGTGGCAAAGCAATGTATATCGATGCCCGTCCTGTCTCAGGCGTCCAATAAGGCCAGTCCGTTTTGTAACATTTTTCTCTCTTCGCTATCTAGAGATGGGCGGAACAAGCATTAACGACCCGCGCTCACGAAAATACCCGAAGATGTCTCTTATCTCGGAGTATAAATTTTAATTAAATCTTACTGAATAATTTAAACGAGTTCCTTGTAACATAAAACAAAAAGTATTTACAACGCTGTCAAGCAAAGAAACCTTGTTTCCACTTTTTGGAGTAAGAAAAATAAAAAATGGAACACTTTCTCTTCTAACGGTTGTTTATCAAAAACAAAACAAAAATAGAAGTAGTAAAAAAACTGTGCTTTATGTTGAGACGAGTGACACTTCCTTTATCTCGATGGAAATTTCACCTAGACGCGTTTTCTCGCATGAAAACGAGTATCTGGAAATCATTGAAGTGTCGTGAGCCTTTTGAAAATATATTACCCACTCCCCATATTGTTGGATTGCAAATTGACCAGCCTTCCTCAGTACTGGGCCGTTTTAGGTCATAGGTGCGCATATCACAAATAGCTTCTCCACGATCTTCTTTGGTGAAAGGATTAATCAGAGGCTCACGCAACTGCTCTACGATCTGAAGTGGGGTTGGATCGCCTCTACTTGATTAGACAATGCCGGCTTGCTGTTATACCCTAGGAGCAAATCAGGGCTTGATCGACGAAAGTTCTGAATCGCAAACACTGTTCCAACTCTGACGAAGACACCTCAAATGAACAATCTTAACGATGACACATAATTGACTAAGGTCTTCCCGTCTTCAAAGTAAGTCTGTAAGGTCTTACCTGGTGATCTAATGGTCTAATGGTCTTGCTTTCTGGTTCTGGTTAAAAACCTCGAAACCAAATAAAGAGCCCCCAGCAAAGAGAACTTATACCAGAATATGTAAAGAAGGTGTAATATTTATAAATTAATATTTTCACTTCGCAGTTTCACTCTTTTAAGACTCACGATGTTTCAAGCGTGAATTGCGTGGTATTATAATTGGCATTTATAACTAATTTAATGCCAGGCTTCTCCTGTGGTTCAATTCTCCCTCGCAATAATTATGTTTAAAAGACATTTGAATTGTTTTGGAACAGTCCACACTGAGTATAATTAGGCTTCATTTAATGTACAGTACCTATCTTTTAATTTCTTTGTTTATTATTTTGTCCATTAAAAAGAGAACTGTAGACTTTCTTGGTGTTCCTTACGTATGGCCGTCTTGGTAGGTAACCTTTCATCAGATACCCTTCTGCTAAACAGCAATATTCCATATTATAGCTCCTAAGTTGGTGCATTGGTGATGTAAGGAAAGGTTAATATTTTATAGCGTCAAATGGTGGTGAAAACTTAAGAGCCGAAATGGCCCAGTAGTTAAAACGTGTGCATCTTAAGCCATGATTACGGTTTCAAACCCAGGCAAGCACAACTTTAAGAAAATTCTGCTTTATGTGAATCAACCAACACTCATGGTAGCAGCCTGGTGGAATATGTATTCCTTCTCCTCAAAGGAAGAGGTTACCTTAGTCCAGATATTTACAGGTTGAACACTTACCAATTTTCCATGTCCTATTCTTTAAAAAAGCAATACATAAAAGAACAAATTCTAATGATAAATGAAAAGAAAACTATAAAATTATTCATAAGCAAAGTCTTCAAGATAACTTTGTTATACTTCTGAACATTATTAGGGATAAACTAATTATCTCGAATCAGTGATTACAAGCCGATTCGGAAAATTAGTATTCATTGTTCGAATCAAATTTATTCTTCAATTAATAGCAATATAAATGAAATCTCTGTCTGTAATTTGTATCTTATTTTGTAAATATTTTGAAATTCAATGCAAAGTAACCTTAGGCAAAGGTTAAAAGGGATTTTTTCATGGGGTATATTAATTAGGTTTTGATTCAAAATTTCGATTTTGTAATTGTTTTAAGTGTATATTAGGTACAGGTCTATTGCAAAAAAGTTACAAAACGTGTTCATAATTAGAAAATTATTTCAAATATGGCGGAAAAATCTTCGAAAATTTAGACGAGACTAGGAATCGGACTTCTTAAGATTCCAAATGGTTCTATCGCATTATATTATGTCTTAAAAATTATAAATTTGAAAGTCATATCTATCTGACGGTTTGTTTGTCATTTTTAAGGGCAAACCGATTAATCTAAATAATTTCTTAACAAATTTTCGTCACAAACTATATTCTGAGAGAAAAAAGTCATGAGTTCAACTATCTTATAAAAACAGTGACATAACTTCACCCCTGGAATTGTTATAAAGTGTTTTAAGACTCAGGTTTTCTCACTTACGCCGAGTCCACAGAAAATGTACGAGAAAAGATAGGATAATATTAAAACTAATTAAAAACAGACCGTCTCTTTGTTACTGGCGACAAGAGTCATTATTCGCCGGGGAATTAGTAATCAGCGGGGAAATGGTGCTAGCATTCTTGCCACCCTACCAAGCTATATTTTATTTTAATGGTCGTCACACACACATATATGTACATATGTATATACGTTTGCATGTATAGGGATAAACCAAAATAGGTTCTATATATATTTTTTTTTATTTTCTGATTTCAATTAATAGTTTAAAAGTTCAACAATTTTATATTTGGAATGATAGTCTAATATTCTAAATATCTAGTATACTCAATCAATAACACCTTAATGCATTATACTGTACTTATGCTGATACCAATTATAGTAGACGTAATTGTTTTTTTTTTTTATATGGCAACTGGTACTGGTAGTACCCCGGTAGCTAAATCAAAAACACAATCTATGATATACTTATTGATACGAAACATTATTTCATCAATCTATATTAAAATTATAAATGTGAAAGTAACTCTGTCTGTCTGTTGCTCTTTCACGACCAAACCGCTGAACCGAATCTGATGAAATTTGGTATGAAGCAAACTTGAAATCTAAGAAAGGACATAGGCTACTTACTTTGCTTGACACATGACAACCGGCACCCTAAAACACGAGTGAAGCCACGGGCGCCTACTAGTGATAAATATTTTGATTACAACGTCAACGCAGTTGTTATATGCTTCTCAAAATTCGATTTATGATATATTTATTATCTCCTATAAAATTTATCAGCATTGCAAAAATACCGATTTATTTTTCAACTCCGTAAACCGATACATCAAACAAACACGCGTAACCTAGTTACGATGTTTCCACATCCCTTTTACCGTTTTATAAAACGCTTAAAGATTTATTTATTCGTTTACAAATGGCAATTTCACGAAAGCGGGTTATCAGTGCAGTGTGCCAGAACGCGCGCGTCATATTAATTAACTAGCCGGATGTACGACACAGGGCGACGATATTTGTATTAGTTCTTTTTTTAAATATTTGATTTTCTTTTTTTTTATTTTTTAAAAATTGAATATTTCTTGATTGACAGTATTGACAGATTGTAATTAACAAATTTTAAAGGATGACAAAAATTTCGTTGGATTTGAATGTACAATAATTATAGATTGTAAATGATTATTCATTTAAATTATAAAAATATAAGCATAAATTTATTTATTTATTTCAAAATCAAAATATACTTTATTCAAGTAGGCTTTTACAAGCACTTTTGGATCGTCATTTAACAACTATTTACGTGAAGCTACCACCGGTTCGGAAAGTAGGTTCTACCGAGAAGAACCGACAAGAAAGTCAGTAGTTACTCTTTTTCGCCATTTAAAAATACAGTTATATTAGTTCATTACAATTATATATTTTATTTGAACTTCAAGGTAATTACATTATTATATTCTATCAATTGAAATATGAACAGAAATAAATAAAAAAAAAATACAATTAAACAGTTTACTTGCCAGTACCCGAGTGTATACAAAGAAGGTCTATTAAAAAAGTTTTCAAATGACGAGCGCTATAAAATTGAAAAAGCGTTCTTGCGAACAGTGCACGACTCCAGTGAATATTTTACGCGCCACATTAGCGTTCACGGCGACCGTGTGTTTCACATCAACAATAGGTTTTATTAGCTATTTACTGCTTTATAAACAAGTCGACTCTGACGAGATAAGGAAGCCTAAAACTTGGAGCACCAACTATATCCTCAGTGCTCTTTGGTCAGTTTGTCTAAATCTTCAAATGTTGGTAGCCAATCTGTTTTTGGATTGGTCTATTTGCTAAAATTTATAACACTTTTCTTTATTAACAAACCGATGCTCGCTGTCAGTCGCTGCTGATTTTTGCAAATAAAGTATTTACGAATGCAATACAAGTATATATTAACTTTAAAATTATTAAGATTATTTTAAAGCAATAAATTTTAACTGATGAATATTTCACTTAATTACGTGATTCAAATTACCGGTACCTCGTTTTATATAAAGCCATTTATCCCGAGGTTCAGATTTTAAAGTCCGAGTTAGCTACCAAAGATTATTATATTTATTATTGACGACCTCCGTGGTCGAGTGGTGTGTACACCGGTTTTCATGGGTACGCCACTCTGAGGGTTCGATTCCCGGCCGAGTCGATGTAGATTACCATTAGTTTTCTATGTTGTCTTGGGTCTGGGTGTTTGTGATACCGTCGTTACTTCTGATTTCCATAACACATGTGCTTCATACATTGGGATCAGAGTAATGTATGTGATGTTGTCTCATATTTATATTTATTTACAAAAATATATTATAGGAATTACTGTTTTTCTGAAAAAAACTGAGTCTGTAAGTTGGAAGTGTATACTTCCGTGACTCGGAAAGCTGTTCAATCAATCAGCCCATTTCCGTCCACTGCTGGACATAGGCCTCTCCAATTGCACGCCACTGAGATCGTTCTTGGGCTACTCGCATCCAGCTCCTGCCTGGAAAGCCGTTGGGCCCATCTAACTCTTTCCAATCTTCGGCTAGATAAGCCGAAGTCTGTCTGTCTGTCGCTCTTTCACTACCAAACCGCTGCACCGAATTTGATGAAATTTGGTAAGAAGTTAATTTAAACATCAAGTATAGAGGCTTTTTTCAGCTAACTTATGGAAACTAAACCCCTAAAGTACGAGTAGTAAATGAGAAAAACGTGGACTATTTATTGATGACGATCTTCAGACAGGATAAATGTAAATACTTATTGATATACTATTAAATTGAAATGGTAGAAAAAGTGCCTACTGAGGTTCTTGACGATTCATGGCAACATGGAGACTGGAAAAGGCTTTTATGAGGCTACTTAAATAGAGAATGTTTATGTGATATTTATTTTTCTAAAGCATTATTTGCATCTTTAACGTGTTTTTATACTATAAAATAAATAATAATCCACTTAATAAAATAGTTTGGGTTACTTGGTTTCATTATTACTTTCAATGAAATGCAATTTGAGCAACTTATCGCATTTGTCCGAAACGATTTGGAGTGTAAAGTTTCTCTAACGTCAAACAACTCAAAAGTTCAATTTGCAAAGTTTGTTTTCTAAACTCGAGGAAAACATCTCTATGTGTTCCCAATAAATCGGTAAAGTTTTTGCTATCTCTACTTATAGTTTGATTTATAACTATTAGTAGAGATAGCAAAAACTTAATTCTCTGTCAAAAAAAACGATTAAATTTAAAAAACATCTTTCATGAAAAATTCTGATTAATATGCTTACATTATTTTATATATTATTAAACTTGTAATAGTGCAATGATTTACGGGCCGTTTAAGTTAAGTAATTAGTTAGTTAAGTAATTCCTTTATTAATTTTGGTCATTGCTGTTAATAAAAAAATACATATATCAATTATAAATATTACTGTGTAAATATTTGTATGTATGTTTATTGCTGAGTTGCCTACTCAGATTGCGTATAATTTCAGATAGGTTTATCTGGAAGAGTATTTATTATTTATTATTATATATTATATATATATATATTATTTAGTCCGCGTTCTGATCAATAGATCAGCTAATAATATTTCTGTATATTATATTATGTGTTATACAATAAAGTTTATTAACAACTCATTCATAGTTAGGTTACTTACGTTTATTTGTTACTTTTGAAACGATTCTTCAAAGAATTCCTAACATTCATCTTGAATAAAGTTTAGCTAAACTACAATAGAGCAGAATCCCTGTCCTAAACACAATAGTCCATTGTCTAGGCGACGGATTTTAAAAAGCTGCTTGACTTACTTTTTGTATTATTTGTAACGAAAAACGTACAAACAAAAATAGTACATGCCGTTTGTGTATAAAGTAGAGTAAAGTAACAGCCTGTAAATTTTCCACTGCTGGGCTAAGGCCTTCTCTTCCATTAAGGAGAGGGTTTTGGAACATATTCCACCACGCTGTTCCAACGCGGGTTGGTGGAATGCACATTTGGCAGAATTTCGAAGAAATTAGACACATGCAGGTTTCCTCGATGTTTTCCTTCACCGTCGAGCACGAAATGAATTATAAACACAAATTAAGCTTATATATATAGTGGTCCTTGCCTGGATTTGAATCCGCAATCATCGGTTAATATGCACGAGTTCTAACCACTGGGCCATCTCAGCTTTGTGTTTATTAGAGTTAGAATATCACTCACAGTTACTCATATGATATTTATCTATTTTTTACCATTCGAACGGAGGTGTATATAGTTTGACACTTAAGAAAGTTCATCTAGAGAACGAGTGCAAATCATCATCCCATAGTATAAAGCAAAGTCGCTTATTACTTTCTGTCTCTATGTATGCTTAGATCTTTAATATTACGCAACGGATTTAGATGCAGTTTTTTTTAATAGATAGAATGATTCGAGAGGAAGTTTTACGTAATACATAGACAATAAAATAAAGAAACGCTGACAATTTAAGAAGTCTCTAAAGTGATGTTGTAAATAAAAAAATACTGTAGTATATTTTCGTATCAGTATTACACCCGTGCCAGGACGGATCGCCAGTGGATATATAAAATATGCATCAAAAATACATTTAAATAATAAAAAAACATTACATACACAACGACACGTTTATCTACATAATCCTACTACTATTATAAAGGCGAAAGTTTGTATGTATGGATGTTTGTTACTCTTTCACGTAAAAACTACTGAATGGATTTGAATGAAACTTTACCACAATATAGCTTATACATCAGAATAACACATAGGCTACAATTTTTGAGGTTTCTAATGTGAGGTCGTAAAAAACACATTTTTTGCGCTTACATTGCAAACGCTGACTGAATCCTACAAGATAGATCAAAACAATGTACTACAGTATTGTACAACTTAAAAAGGTCTACAAAAAAGTCCGTGATGGTATATGTTTATCTATTAGGAATAACCCACAATAACCATTTTTTATCCTTTACTTTGTACGAGAAATAATGGCTTATTTACGAAGCGATTTTAAGCGATTACTAGACTAGACGGGACGAACCTGAAGTTCACGCGAACGAAGTCGCGGGCAAAAGCTAGTATTTAATATAAAACATTCATAGTTTACGTTCATGCTGCAAAAGACAACACATGTCATGTCAAAAGTGAAAATCAATGATTTTTTATTATAGAATTTTGAGTCTCATTTTTCCTACGTATCTCGAAACAATGCATTTGATACTTTAATAGCAATGAATTAAGGTTGAATAGGCTATTTGACTGGTTTTTAAAATCCATTATATATTATTAAGTAGAGGTTAAGGAACCCAGTAAAAGTAGATTTTTTTATTTCTAGTACGTATTTGCCGAAAAATATCATATTAAAAATTCCATATTTAAATAACGCGCGAAAACGCTACTTGGACAATATGGCGCTGCAATGGGGTCGGTGACGTCACTTTGCTGTATTTTAATCTGTGGTACATATAGTAGAAAAGCAAGGTTTACAAGAAAGTGAGTTCATCCTAAGCCCGGCCAATCAGGAGCGTTTTGTGTCACGTGACAAACGTTTGAATAAATTAAGTATTATTTTCAAGTTTCGTTAGTAAATAACCATTTTTAAACTCATAATATACACTGATTACACTAATTCACAATTAATTTTTCGCATTGTCAAATAGCCTATTTCAACCAATAGGCGACCACTAACTATTATAGAAGTGACTGTTTAGTTTATTTCCAGTTCTAACAGTTGAATCAACTTTCAGAACCGGTGGCAGATTAGTCTAACTGACATATGATAAAGTTCTTGTTAGAAAACTACCCACGTACTTGATAAAAGTTAATAATCGCAGATAGCCCGACATATAACCGAATACTGCAACTAATAATTATTGAAATATGGAAACCAATTCATAAATATGGAACAAAATATACTATAATAATACTTTAGTACAAAATATCACAGCATATAAATAATTTCAACTCACTATTTATTCAATTCAATTTTTGATATTGATTATTTAATTTAGATATATTTATCAAATAATTTAAAGAAGAATTTCGAAGCACTAAAATATGGCAGAGTTTCACCCGACAAAATGAAGGTTACCTCACAAAGTTATTCACCGTACAAGATGAATTAGAAACAGAAGAATAATAAGAACGGTTCATATCCAAATTTGAAGCTTTTAGAGCAGTTAAAATACAAATGATTTACAAAAACAAATTTGTAAGTACAACAACAACTTGTAAATTTCCCAGCAGTGTGAGCAGTGGCTAAGGCCTCCTCTCCCTTTGAGGAGAAGGTTTGGAACATATTCCACCACGCTGTTCCATGCGGGTTGGTGGAATACACATGTGACAAAATTTCTATGAAATTAGACACATGCAGGTTTCCTCACGATGCTTTCCTTCACCGCCGAGGACGAGATGAATGATAACAAACACAAATTAACCACTGGGCCGTCTCGGTTCGTCGTTCGGTCGTTATTTTTTCACATATGATTTATCTTTCGACAAATTACAAAATTGCGCGAATTATCAGATCATTCATTCAAATAGGAAGCCCATTTATAAATCTTCAATTAGATTCCATTCAAGTCTTACCTTTAAATATTTTCGGTTCGCTACGTAAGTAATTAACTCGACGGGCTCGAAGGTTCAAATAACAAATCGGAACGCAAGAATGATTACGTTCTTCTTACTGAACTTGTCTCCTGTCAATGGACTCTCAGTATCAGCTTGAAGTCAGAATTAGGTGGAGCCCTCCTTGGAAACCCCTGCCACCAATATGATAGTCCACTTTTGTCTGCACACGCATTTATTCATAAATATAAACGACTAATAGTTGCCCGCGGCTTCGCTCGCTCTTTAGAGGATTGGTGTCATGTGTTAGGCAATAGAAGTAGTCCATGTCCTTTCTTGGAGTTCAAGTTTACTTTATACCAAATTTCATGAAATTCGGTTCATTGTTTTGGTTGTGAAAGAGCGACGAACAGAGTTACTTTCACAATTATAATATTAATGTAAATTATTATTAAAATAAAAAAATAATTTCATTTGTTTCAGCTGCACTCGGAATACCGCAGCACTTACAGATGGCACGAGTACAAGGAACAGCAGCAGCAACAGGGGGTGGTCAAGCAACCGGCTCCCACCCCGCCTACAGTACTGCCCATCACCAGGGGTATGAACAACATTACCATATTATTACTTATCTTACTACATTATGTACTTGCTTCATTGCATTATCTATTATATTCTACCACCAAGCAGCAATACTTAGGATTATATTGACGTATGAGTAAGCCAGTGTAACTATAGGCACATAAGACAAAGTCACTATGGGACTCATTTTCCAAAAATTCCAGCGAAGATCTGCTGAAATATAAAACGCCAAATGTTTTAAAATTGAATGTAAATAGGCACGTGCAACTGTGAGCCATGGATGCTGTTAAATGAAATTAAAAAGAAAAAGAAAAAAACAAGAGGAACAACGGAAATGAAATTTTAGTTCCCAAAATTGGAGGCGCATTTTCGATATAGGAACTGGTCAATATTTTATCTGTATCAATGTCTACTTGTGTTCTAATCATTTACCGTCAGGCAAATGGGCATGTGAGCACATATGTCTGTTTGCTCTACCTATTATCTAAAAAAAATTGTCAAACAGTCAGTGTAAAAATCGTAGTCAAGAAATAGTACCAAAAAATATGTCAAATTTTCATAATGAAATATAAACCTAAAAATATCATTTCATCAAACATATTATCATCTTCATCATATCTTCCATAGACTATATAAATATTAGATATAATTTGAAGAGATGGCAGACGGTCCACAGACTATACTCACAAAGTTATTATCTACGTTATCAAAGTTGACATTTCTCAAGGATTTCTCTCGTCCCTGCAAATATACGTCTAGTTTAACGACTCCAAATATAGGGTTATTTATGGAATCTTATATTAAATTAATCGTGCTAAAGACGTCATCAATCTCGATTGAGACGCGCTGACGTCACAAGTATCTCGATGCTCCATAAATCTTGAAATCGTGTATAAATAATTGCATGGAATCAGAAAATTGTATATTCTTGGATAATTTGGAGATTACGATTATTGATATATTTTCATCTTTACAGATATTTCCGATTTATGTTAACAGGCATTTTATTGCCAAGCACCATCTCAATTTAAGTTTAAGGATTAATTAATATTATTTTTATCCATATATCCATAAGCAGTACGAATGTCTGCAAAGATATCCTAGATACCAACCGGACATCCGGAATGTGGATTAGGATGTTTTGTCTTCTTGGTATTCTGGATTCCATGTGTAGTCTGGATGGTATTCGCCCGTTCATTTAATATATATGTACCATGGATTGCCATTTTCAGAATATAGTCCAAAAACTGTATATACTTTAAAGCGAGAATAAAAATCCCATTCATTGCCTGTTAAAAAACTTTCATCAAATACAAAATCTGCCTACATCTTCACTCACGAGTACTAAGTGTGGGCGTTTTAGAACTATACTGTGTTGTAATGTAATCGTTTAAGAGATGAAATATTACTCTCTTATGCAGTTATTCTCGTAATTGTGTCTCATTTACAGAGATTCAATTAAGGTTACCAGGTCGCTGTATATTGGAACTATTATCTCGTAGAAGTAGCAACATTTCATTCGTAATACAGTGTAACATATATCCGCTACTAACATTACGCCCTCATAAATAATGATATATATTTCCACTGACTATCTCGTCGGTATCATGGTTAGCTCATAGCAGATCTCCAGGTTTAAACCCGTGATCGAGTATAGAGGGAATAAATAGTTTTTGGTTTTCGGTCACAATTATCAGCATAGGGAAAGGTAGAAAGTTTGGAAATTGGCAACGTACAATCGAGTGTCTTATAAAGAACTGAATTGTTGCCGTTCGTGTTTATTTCCCGATCCTTCAGATTGTGAGAGCGAGAGGATAGATAGTGCTTCTGTGTTTGCACACACATTTAAGCACTATTATATCTCAGGTAACTATTGTCCATGGGTATTAGCAGCCATACCCAAGTCAGTCAAATCGACTTATATGCGGTAACTACAGACTCATGGATCTTCTTATTTTGACTAGTAAGTGTTGCTATTAGTATTTAAATAAAGGAATTTGAGGGTTGCATTTACAAGTAACTTACTTTTACTTACTAACTTGATCACTTATTTCAGGAGCAATAGAGCCAGCACTGCCTCGCCGCAAGAAGTACCCTGGCGTCGCTTATAAGACGAATGAACTCTTCGACCCCGCACCCGTCGATGACATCCGCCCTCAACAGGCTTCCGCCTTCGACCGCGCCCGGGTAAGACAAACTATACATATATCTTTTATCTCTTTCACTAGACGTAGCCGTTACAGATCGTTACGCTAAGGACTTACATACATAAATAAATTTCCATACATTCATTGCAAAGTACAATAGAAACTATATTTCGCCTAAAATAGACCTGTTCTGAGGAAGAAGACGTTTTTTTGTAATGCCAAACTAAAAAATCCTATCTTCTTTTTTACTTAAAGTATATCTTTCTTTACTAGGAAGTCATTATATATAACAAAATCTACCATAAAATAAAGCATGCCTAGGAAAGATTTTTAGGATATACTCAGTAAGTAGGTAAAGGCGAAATACCACTCACTGATTAATCCCGAAATCTCAGAAACTGAAAGGTAACCTACCTATAAGGATATATTTCCTTATAAGGAGTAGACATCCGCAAAAAACTAAGGAGGTAAAACGAAGTTGGAAGTTTGTGATTTATAATATTATAAATTAATATACTAATAAATATATAACTGCGCTTTGAATTTTCACCCACTTGAAAATTGGGCCATGTCTGTCCAAAGCACGTCTCATAGCTTATGTCTGAGCGGCTCCTAGTGTGTTTTTACTGCAGAAAATACGAATAACATAGATAAGATGTAATTATTGAGCACCGCACAGTTTCACCATTTAAAAAAAAATAGGGAATTATATATCTTTGCGTATTAAATTCCTATTTTTTGATGCAATATTTTAATGATGCAGGAAAATAACAGGTCACAAAATGTAATTTGTTTTGTAATATCATATGTGGATCATCAAAAGTGAATTACATGATTAAATACTCATAACAATATAGCCCTTTTTTCAGACAGTATTTAAACTACAGTACTTTTATTCCACATCTAACACTTTCACTTATATACTACCTTCCTTATATATTATAGCTTAATGCAGCGACAACTCTGACTACATGCCCCTTTATAACCTACACCCCAGAACCCTCCTCCAACTACTTCCATTCCTCTCGACTCTTTGCACCTCTTATCCATGTGCCTCTTACAACTCTTATATTGTCCACCCATCTTCTTAATCGATACCTCTTTTCCTTTTATTGTGAACCAGTAAACCCGTTCATTATTTTGACCATATTACCTTTGATTTAATTGTACGTCTTGTCAATTTTAACTTTCTATTAAAAAAACTGTCGTGTTAAATATTTTATAATTAGCAGAGCCAAATACGCTTGGGGTGCTTCCCTTTAAGTAACTTTCTCGGAAATATTAGCCCTTACACGAAGTAATTTGCATTTATCATTCAAGTACCTTGGAGTACACTCAAAAGTTATGCACGAAGATTTTTGATACCAACTTTATTTAATGTTATTATTACAGTATTGACTGTATAAAAATAATTCATATTTACTTATTGTATAGTCAGGAACTATTTTAACAATAAATATAACATATATTAAAGTTTTAATTGACAATTAAGTTTAAATATTTAAGAAATATCTTCTCGAAAATTAAATCTCCTGTGAGAATTTCCACGACACAGCTCGCAGCTCAGAATTGATCTATAGTCTTTATTTGTCAGTTCATAGAATTTTTCTCATTTTATTTTTGTAATCGGATTGCCGCTCGTTCAAAATCGAAAATAATCGTCCAGAAAATATATACAAAAAACTCAATTTAGCGGCGCGCCAAAAGTCGTTAATTTTGCATGGCTAAATAATAAAAAAATATATAACATTCAACACGTAGAACATGTTATAATCGTCCTGTGTATGTTTTATGATAAATACTTTGAAAGATGTTTAAATGAAAGAAGAAAACGGACCAAAGAACCGGTAAATACCGGAAAAAACTGCCAAAATTGTTGTTAAATCTTGTATATTACAATATCAAAAATTAACTTTAAATGGTATTATATAAAACCGTTTCTGATTTCTGCCAGGTCACTAAACGATAAAAAAACTTTACACATTATTATGAATTCAAAATAGTTACTGTATGCATGCTGCAAGCTGCATTTCCCCGTTGAATCGCAATTCTGATCCTCTGGGCAAATAATGAATCATACCTCCTGTCACCAGTGGAGGCAATGAAGCGAGGCGTCATACTTTTAATGAAGATAAAACATAGTATCAAGAATTCTCTTTTGGGTTTGACTAAAGAGAGATAAGGCTTATTTCCTTATGAATATTATTTGTATGTAACATAAAGTAAAAAGTAAGTAAAGTAACAGCCTGTAAATTTCCCACTGCTGGGCTAATGGCTGCTCTTCCGTTAAGGAGAGGGCCTGGAACATATTCCGCCACGCTGTTCCAATGCGGGTTGGTGGAATGCACATGTGGCAGAATATCAATGAAATTAGTCACATGGAGATGTCCCAGTGGTTAGAACACGTGCATCTCTCCTTAATGGAAGAAGAGGCCTTAGCCTAGCAGTGGGAAATTTACAGGCTGTTACTGTACTTTTTTATTCAAAAGGTGATGATATAAATGGCATTACTTTGGCAATACCTGAGTTATTAATCTTCTACATACATTACTTGTGCTCGCATCAGAATTATACCAATCTTATGCCTGGGATCAGTTCTCGTTATAAGAATTACTCAAGTGTAGAGAGGCAATGCAGCTTAACGACATCCGCCCTTAACAAGCTACCGAACCGAACGATTCTAAATATTGTCTGGTAAGGGGTGAGTTTCATTTTATTTGTAGTTTTTAAAAGCGTTTCACATTGAAACTGAAATCTTATAAATAGAAACTATTTATTTGTAATCTGGTCGAATAGCTAAATCGACCGGATATCTTTCATCTTCCCTGCTACAAGTAACGTATCCAGATTGTCTGGTAATCTCCAGGAAATATGACAAGTAACTAAGGAGTCATTGGTAACACAAAATGAATAATCTGATGATATTCAGTTGATCGAGAATTTATTGTGTTTGCAATTGAAAAATCTATTCATCATACGAACTAGACCAGTCGCGATACCCTTACAGGAAATTTCGGAGTGTTCTCGTCAAGATTCAGAGATACAAAAAGTAAGAGAAGGACTTTATAATAATATTTGGAATTAAAGTATTAACACTTATAAGATATTCCAAAATAAACTTATACATTTATGGAATCTTCTACAATCCAAAAGTCTATACGATGTTAATTTAAAACAAAAGGAGTTTATATAGTTTGCAAACTTTTTAATAAATTAATATTTAATCTGTATATGGAACGAATAATCCCTCTGTAATCAGAACGTGATGTAAGTGATATTGCTCAGATTACAACAAACGCTTGATTTGCAGTATCGAGTTCAATTATATAAGAGTTGATAAACGTATTCAATACTGTAATATTGTTATACGTATCTATAATTGTAATGACCTCATTAATCTTGCTGGAGCATATTGTCTACTAGTCTTGAGGTTCTGAAATACTGGGTGACCAATAGAAACTCATTGGTTAATTCTGTTTACAAAATTTTCAGTGCAGACTTCTAGTAAAAAGACTGCCAAACTTTGAGAACTAATATGTTATTTCTTAAACGTATAGATATCGACACTTGTAGCAGCGATTGTATAATTGACAACGAATAAATAAAAATTTTAACAAAAACAAAAACCGACTTCCAAAACACTATTTTATAAATAAAAATTTTAACAAAAAGAAAAACCGACTTCAAACAAAACACTATTTTGAAAGAAATGAATATGCACTAAAAAGTAATAAAAATAATTGCGTATTCAACATATTTTTTATAGTCCTCCTAAGTAAAATGAAATGAAAAATATTAGACTACTCAAAAGTCGATTTACGATTATATAACGTAGTTATAGTTATTGTTATATTTCGGTAAAAATGAAAGAAGAAAAAAAATACAGACGAATTGATAACCTCCTCCTTTTTGAAGTCGGTTGAAAAACGTACGTAACTACTGATTTCTTTGTCGATTATTTTGGATAAAATTTACAATCTGAAGCGATTGTGACTTTTCATTAATGAATCTTGTCAGCAATTAATTCATCCAAAGACTCAGATTGTGAAAGAAACGAAAATGATTGCACATTAAAATAACACAATAATTATAGCTAACTAGTTTATCTGCGACCGTGTACGCGTTTGAATTTAACAAAAAAAAATATATATTATTGCAGCCTAAGTTACTCCTTATCCTTATCCTATTATATCAATTATCTGTCAGCGAAAGTCCCGTCAAAATCGGTCCAGCCATTCCAGAGATCAACCGGAGCAAACAGACAAAAAATTGTAAAAAAATGTTATTTTGGTAAATGTACCGTGTATACATACATATGCTATTTTAATATTACAAACAGCCACTCTAATTTTATTATATGTATAGATGTTATATAACAACGTCACAGAACAGCACGTCTGTGTAGAAATTATAATAACATTAAAAAAAGTATGATGTTAAAATTATTATTGAAAAGTGAATATTTAACAAAAATCTTCTCGAAAATTAAATCTCTTGAGAGAATTTCCTGCTGGCAGTTCAGTCTTACCCGACAGTTATTATTTGTCAGTTGGTAGATTTTTTCTCATTTTCATTTTTATAATCGGATTGCAGCGTCGTTCGAATTTCGGATTATCATCCAGAAATTTTATATGATTCAATTTAGCTCACTAAAAGTCGTTAATTTTGTATTGCAAAATAATAAAAAACATGTAACAACAAAACACGTAGAATATGTATTATATATAAAGAAAGAAGAAAACGTATAAAACCAAATTTAAATTTCTTCATTTTAACTTTCCCTTCCGATATTACATCATCAACGATCAGCAGTAGGTTTAAGTATTGAATTAAATGACTGAAATTTTAAAGCGTAAGAGATACAAAATAAAGATATATAAGCATAATTTTCGTTTCATCGTATAGTTGAACGACAAAATTAGTACCTTGGACAAGAGTTGTAAAATTAGTTTTTTTTTATTTTTTACCTATGTCCGAGATGATCCATCCATCCATCCTCCTGCCCTTATCCCAATATTATTTGAGGTCGGCGCAGCATGTCTTCTCCTTCCATACTTCTCTGTCAGACAAGTACAATTCTTTCTAACCATATCCTCTTTCACACAATCTATCCATCGTTTCCTTGGTCATCCTCTACCTGTATATCCATCCACATCCATGCTTACGACTTTTCGTGGTTGGTAGAGGACGACCGTATATCCGAGGTGACAGGAAAAAAATCTTGGTCGACATTTTAAATTTTAGCTTTTTATGTCATATTTAAAAAAACCTTCATATTGTTGTCAAGCAAATCGAAATATAATGACATCGCGTAATTGGACGATTATTGCGAATTCGTGCACTCAGTACCTACTTAAGTTAAGCGCCAGAAAAATAAATGACACTTGTGAAATAAAAGAAAATGATAAGCGACATTGACTAAAATAATTATACAAACCAAAACATACAAGCATCAAAATCGCGTAACACTGTAAGTCGATTACAACATTTTACAATTGAGAACATCGACTGTCAAATTTATTTCTTGTAGAATTTGCTCTGGTTTTTTGACACTATTGTTTTAAAAGACCTATTTAAATCTATTCTTACTTTTTTATCTATTAGTAGGTCAACAACGGCCTGTAAATTTCCCACTTCTGGGCTAAGGCATCCTCACCCTTTGAGAAGGTTTGGAATATATACACGTAGCACAATTTCTATGAATGTGTCTAGTACACATGCAGGTTTCCTCACGATGTTTTCCTTCACCGCCGAGCACGAGATGAATTATAAAAACAAATTAAGCACATGAAAATTCAGTGGTGCTTGCATGGGTGAACCCGCAATGATTGGTTAAGATGCACGCGCTCTAACCACTGGGCCATATCGACTCTCATTTGAAGGTAGTGTTGGGTGAATTAAAAACCGCATTGAATAAAGAAAGGTTTTTTATCACGGCCGACGAATCTTAATATTTAAAGAACAATGACGATATCGATTTCAGCAGCAATTAATATCGCTGTGAGAATACTTCTTGAGATCAAAGCTTTTGTTAAAAATGCAAATAATAAACACTGTGGTCGGATTGATACAGATAAAGATACTTCCAATGAGGTCTTGTTAAAGGAGTTCTGGTTTTCTTTTGACGAATAGCATTAGTAGTCGCCGACTTGACTTGTGTTTTAGGGTTTATGCAAAAAAGGTCTATGTCCTTCTTTGGAGTTCAAGCTTTGCTTCATACTAAATTTAATGTCGTAAATAAACAATTTCTGTAGTATATTTAGTATCAGGATTGTATACGTGCGAAGCCGGTCGCTAGTATTAGTACGGATTAAAAAATAAATATCTTGGCTCACCTTGCTTCAGAAAAATATGCTCTATACAAAAGTTCTTAAAGTATGTTTTTGAATAAAACAAGGAAAGCTTAAAACACTGATATTTCGTATGTTGTTTACCTTTACTTATTTGGTAGATAACAAGGGAACTTCAACTTCAACTTTAAGAATATATTGAGTACAATGTACACGACGTGAGGGATATAAAAATAAGATCGTTTGTGCTTAGCAGACCCCCACTAGGGAAGAAATTTTGACAATGATACTAAGAGGATGAAATAGTGGTGTAAAATTTGTATGGAAGTCTTATCAGTGTTTGTTGAGTTAGGAACATTAAACTTTATTTTTGGGCGAGTAGTTGAAAATTGGTAGATACGTAATTAAGCATGTCTGGATAACTTACCCTAAAGGGTGAAAAACACACCAATGTCGTAATACATTAAAATAATACTTTAAGTTAATCTATTAATATAAGCATTCAACAGAGCAAAGCCGCAGAAAACAGCTATATAATATAAAAAGACTCAATAAATGTACAAGACAAACAAAAATATTCATTCAAGAAAACGGCTTCTTAATCATTCACGAAACATCAAAGTATATTTCAATCATATTTCGAGTATTCGCTAGTACAATTTAGTTCAGCTAGTTTCCACATTAATGTATAATTAAACATTCTAGAGCGCTCAGAGAAATGACTCAGAGCGCGCCGGGAGACGCAGCAAGTCTGAAGGACCCCGTCAGCCCCGCTGGACAGACACCGTCGAACCAAAGGTAATTATATTTATGATAGATCGATCTCGTAGTACTCCATCTTCAACCCTCAATCATCCATAAATGCTAACAATATTTTACTTTAAATAAATCTTCTTGTATTTCAATTAAATTGTAACAATATATACAAATGTATTTTTATACCAACAGCTATATCTTCGATTCTTGAGTGCTTAATTACAATAATCTATCTCTCTCTGCTACTATTGATTTTATATTAGAAAGAAGAAGACGCAGCATTGTTTAACTAATCCCCTATACTAACTATATGTATAGTATGCCGCGTCCCGCTTCATGCTTACTTTTTTATTTTTCGAATAAGTAGGAGGTCGGGTATATGTCCACTAGACGGTAAGTGGTTTCCCCCGTTCATTATAGGCATTGGCACTGTAAGAAATATTAACTAATTCTGACTTGGCAAATACGTCAGCAACATTAGGACTAAGACTAAGGACAACTAGGATGACAAAAGCTAAGCTAAAAAATCTAGCAAGGAATTAAAAGCAAAAATAATTATTATATGAAATAAAATCTCTTTTTTATTTGAACTGAATAAATTATGTCTTTAATTCGTATGTTGAGTTTTTCATGATTGTGTTTTATAAATTATTAAGAAATTTAAATCGTTACTAGCACCAAATCTTCGGGAGGAGCCTTTAGCGTATATCCAGAAGTATTTTACAGGCTATAACTATCTGTCATTGCAATGGATTATAAATTTCACAATCAATAAATTTTATCCGTGGTCAGTGAACACATCAATGTTACACAGATAACATATATTTTCCGAGTAAAAACAATCCTATTACACTAGACTACCGGCTGTATGAGTATCACATCTGTCTATACGGCTTCCGATTGGGCGATGTCCCTTTAATTTTACAATTGGACTGGATGAAAGTAGCATAATTAACTCCAAATTTAGTAATGGGTTTACCAGTATACTGGGTAGACTTAGCAGATCTATTGGGCAAATTTATGCAGCATTTTTTATATAGTTTACAGCAATTAAGACGCCTTTTTCGTGCATAATCTGAAACATAGAGATTGATAAGATTTTTTCAATAAAATCATTAGTAATTTTCCCAGTAATCCTTCAAAACGGTGTTGTAAATTGTTTTGTACCTTCCAACTATTAAAGTTATGTTTTATCTATGAAAACGAAAATTCTAAATTTACATAATTGTACCGTCGTACAATGTTGAGCTTTCATTGGTACAAATATATATTCTAAGAACAAGTTATTTGTGCATCTCTAAGTAAATTTCTGGAATGAATTAGGCCCTCAGACACGCCGTCACTCCAGAAAGTCTAAAAAGACGCGTACTCAAACGCACTAGATGTCCTGAGCACCCACATATCCCTCACTCCACTTCTTGTGGGAGAATGCGTCACGAGTAAATACAATGAGATCAAATGAAATGAAAGCCCTCAGACACAGGAACAAATATCAACCAGAAAAAATACGACAATGGTTTCATTCAAATTCTTTAAGAGAAAGGGCTTAAAAACTGTTCCAGTATTGTTATAAATGATTATGATAAAAAGAAAAAAAGCATTATAATAATAATAATAAATATGAGACAATATCACATACATTACTCTGATCCCAATGTAAGTAGCTGAAGCACTTGTGTTATGGATATCAGAAGTAACGACGGCACCACAAACACCCAGACCCAAGACAACATAGAAAACTAATGGTAATCTACATCGACTCGGCCGGGAATCGAACCCGGGACCTCAGAGTGGCGTACCCATGAAAATCGGTGTACACACAACTCGACCACGACGAAATCAATACTTTCCAATATTACTCAAATAAAACAATCTTATCATATTAATTAACGAATACCCTTACTCACACAGGCCACCACAGCGCTTGGTGAGGTGCTGGCGGTGAAGGAGCCGGAAGCTGCCAGCACTGAGTACCGCAACCAGTACGCCTGGCCCAAGGACACCGACGTGCCAAGGAAGAGTATCTCCATGGGGGCGCTCAAGAAAGCCGCTGTAGCTGAAGGTTGGTTGAACCCTAACATTCATAATACTCCTGGAAACATGTAAATATCATCTGTCCTAAATACATTATTAAAAATTGTAAATGTTGATAAATTGCTGTGAAGAAAGAAATGTGATAAGTACGTTTATTTGAAGTCAATAGCTATTTACTCTTGATATGTTTGGTTAAAAATCAAAATTAAAATATTGTTTGTTCAAGTGGGCTCTTAAAAGCACTTTCGAATCATGTTGTTGGATACACTGTTGAATTAAATGTAAACCTACCCTCTGGAAAGTAGATTCTACTGAGATAATAATTAGTTGGAGCATATGGCAATATAATATATGTATGTATATATAACAAGCTATTAAGCATCAACTCGTTATCAGACATGATGATATTCGAAATATAAATCAAATCGTTCACGTTCGTAATATATCTTCTCTCGATATTCCATCATATCTAACTTTTATACTGTCATCTTAAAAAAAAAGTCCTACTTAAACTTTTTTATTCTTCGAAATATACATATAATTGACCCACAATGTATTGCCAAATACAAATGATAATAATGTATTTAAAATATCTCCAAGACTAATAAGTTGGTGATTGTATTTCAAAAACGATTCGTTTTCCATACTATCAAATTGACGTTTGCATTCTAGTATCTTCGTATACCCTACATTTACTATCCGTTATTGGTCGTATCCGTTGCGTTAAATAACGCGTCATAGCATCTACCATCCGTACTAATTGCTTAAAACAATTCAAAATAAGGTCAAATACATTTTATGGGGTCATCCATACGAATAAACAATGGAAAATTTGTCATTGTTTTAATTTTTAATACACAATGCACTGTCAAGAATGAGACCAAACATCTCTTTTGTAATTATTTTAGCTCTCTCAACTCACTCATTCACTTGTATAAGAAGTGGTGCCAAGTTTTTTTTTTGTGATATAGGCGGACAAGCAAATACCATCTGATGGTAAGGGGTTACCAGCGTCCATCACCATGGTGCCACCAGCCTTGAGAACAAATATTTTATATTACTTGAGCCTGTAATTATACCAGTTCACTTATTAGGATATTCCTTTTTTGAGAAATTATTTAATGACTCTTTGAACGCGTGCGGCGCAGAACGATATTATTGATAGATTTTGTTTAGATCCGTTCAGCTGTTCTGACGTCATTAATTAGCAGACATTCATCCAAACACATTTCTAATATTAATATGAACTAAACTAAATAGGAACGAATTAATATTTTTTTTATTAAGTATAGTTTATTAGCATCACGAAATAAAATTTTGTGTAGAAATTTTGTCTTGTATTAATAAAAAATGAACCTTAAAGACAAGACGTGTACGCATAAAATATGTATGTGTATCTTATTCCAACAGGAAAGCGGGTTTCCCTTACTAGAAAATGTATGTTCCGCTATTGGATAAAGACTTTGAACGTAATATTTATTCGCAGCACAATGTCTGCTTTGGTTTTAAATTATGAGAATATAAGTAGTAAGCTGTAAATATTCAGGGATTAAAAACCAAAATCAATTTTCAAGATATAATTTTCAAACATCTGCCTCTATATTTAAATTATTATATTAGCGAAATACCATTCACTTATTAATCCCAAAATCTCATAAACTGTCGTATAGGGTGTGGGCATCCGCTAAGTATGTATTTAAGAAACTTCAGCCCTAACGGTAATAAAACGGAGATTGGACGATTGTGCTTTATAAATTTCGCACGGAAAAAGCTGCTAACCAAAATGACCAAAATGGAGTCGCTTTTCGTCATCATGAAAGTCTAGCGTGTACTCTACACGCTAGACTTTTTAACTAAGCAACGGATTTTAATGTGTCGTTCATTAATAGTTGACGATTCAAAAACGCTTCAATGTGAAGTTTACTTGAATAAATTTGATTTGATTTGAATATCCTTAGTTATTCAAGAGGGAACAGAGATTTTTGACTTTCCTATCCCCAAAAAAACAAGAATTTTTATTTTTATTTTTGTCAAACAAAAAGGTTTTATAGGGCCTTTGCTGTATTTGTATGATGTAAGTCATTTTGAACCTCTCAAGAAAATCCTGTGTAAACATTTATCCCAGAACTATATTTATTCTGTAGGTACAATACATAATATTTGTGGAAAACCGTTCTGAACGCTTTATTGATTGTATATAAATAAATATTCCGAATCAATCCGCTCTAAAATTGGATCGGATAGCTTTAATAAACTTACTTTAATATATACAGTGTAGTTACAGTTTCTTATTAGCTAATGGAAAATGTTCAATCATATTAGCGAGCTAAATTTTCATCGAATATTTCATACATGCATTTGGTATTTAGATTAGAGAATTGTATAATGAAATTAAACCTTTCTTTAAATAAGTACATAAGAGATTCTACGTCACAACCGACGAGCAAATAGGCCACCTGATCTTAAGTAGTCACCACTGCCCATAGGCAAAGGCTCTGTAAGAAATATTAACCATATTAACCATTACTTACATAACCAATGAGCTACCAACTCTGAGAACTAACTAACTATGTTATTTTTCCTGTGCCTGTACTCTGGTTTACCCGCCCTTTAAACTGAAAAACAACAATAGTGTGTACTGCTGTTTGGTGGTGAAATATCTGATTATTAGATGGCACCCACCCAGACCTGCTTGCACAAAGCGGAGGGCTAATGATAAAATTTAATAATAATTGTTTATATGATTAAACGTTATAATATAGGATAGGCGATATTTTTTATTAATTTAATGTTAATTTTAACGATACTCATTTTAAGAACAAACAATTTTACTTGCCATGATATTTTAATCCGCTATTGGTTTTATGTGCCTACATCCATACTTTCTGTCATCTATTCATTCATTCATTCATTAATGCAACTATATATTAGTAACTTAGAATGTCATTGAGAAGACTCGCTAAATCAAAACAAGTCCATAACCCGTGGATTTGATAATTTATCCACTATACGTTATGAACTAATGTTATGAACTAATATTCTGAACGATGATGAAATGCCTAAAGCGTATCCCGATATCGCTCTGTTTGAATAAACATTTGAAATTTACCCACAACGAGAGCGAGTAAGGACAAATAACGTTTGACATCGAATGGGATACAAATAACTGGGATGTGCCAAAATATAGTGCTGTGCAAAGCTATTGAGTGTTCGAACGGTTGATGAACGCATAATATATTAACATTAAACTGACACTCTTCCCACATAGTAATTCCATTTTTAAAAACCTTGAAACTTAAATTGTGATGCTGTCTGAAAATAAAAAAGCAACTGTTAAACAAAAAAAAAAGATATAAAAAGCAAATTTAAAAATAAATAAATAAAATATCCTTTATTTGACATCTCTAATATGTCAGTAAAATCCAACAAGCGGACTAGTATACGACATATTAGTCTTACAAATATAATAGATCCTCCACAGTCCACACCCTCTTCCAATAAACCATATAGGTTAGGTAATTAAACCCAGATTTACATATTTCAAAAGATTGTCTTATAAATCTATACACACAATACTATTCCACTTAAATAATGACAATAATTTTGATTTTTGTACCAAAATCCGATCCGCCATTTTTTGCTACTCCATATTAAATATCACAGATTATTCAAGATGTCCAGCAAAAATGGCGCGTCAATTCGATGTCACAGCTTTTTCTCCTCTTGTGGTTGACATTGACGATTAAAAAACGAGAACTCAAAGCCAAGCGGAGACGCCATTATGTCAAATTAACTTACAAAATCAATTCATTCATTGACGATGTTAAGAATAGTCAATATTTCTTACAGCGTCATTTTTCATGGGTGATGGTGACCACTTAGCATCAGGTTGCCTATATGATCATCCGCCAACGTATACCATAAAAAAAAGTTTTAAAGATCTAAGCATACGAGTACATAGGGACAGAGAGCGGTAAGCGACTGTTTTGTACTATGTAATGATAATATCATAACTTTCAAAAATCAAGTGTACAACTAACAATGCAAATCAGCCTTATCAAAAGTCTGTGAGATTTCAGTCTCCTGGGTTATATTTGAAACAATTTTCAGACAGGTACACAATCTCGCGTAATTATTCGAACAGTATGCAAAGATCCATCTGTCAGACTTCACTAATTGTAAGTTCAGAACTGATTTGAATATCTCCGTAACTTTGAGTTCGGATTAATTTACGATTCTGACTGCTCACTTTGTTGTTTAGTTTATTTACTGTAAAGATGTTTCTTCAAAGGAAAATAATTATTATCTTTACTGTTTAAGTGAATAGAAATGTCTAGAAACAATCTATATTAATATCATAAATGGGGAAAGTAACTCTGTCTGTGTATTCTACTCTTGGTTGCTCTTTCACAGCCAAACTAGAGAACTATATTCGATGAAATTGGGTATGAAGCAAGGTTGAATTCTACGGAAGGTCTTTTAAGCTACTTTTTATCTGTGACACTTAACCAAATCCTAAAACACAAGAGAAGCCACGTGCAACGAATAAATATAAAAATATACTTGGTAAACCCTCTCATAACATCTTAGTTGACAAGATCGGTCGCTCTTAACGATGATCTATACATACATATATGCTTAGTTATTAAGTCGTCTACATAAAAAGTTTTATGAAAAGAATTTATATTTAATTATTCAAAATTCGAATTCAAAGTACGTGGCAACAGATAATATTTTTTTTTTAAAGTTAATGATTATACTGATGAGGTTTTTGTATCAATTCCAGGGTCGGTAGAGGCTGAACCGCTCATGAACCACGTGGACGGTGACCACGACGACGGTCACAAACGGTACATCGAAGACTATCTGTGGAACGGTCAGAAACCGGGCGTCCAGAGGTAATGATTTTAACTAACACCTTTTTTCTAAAACACCTTATAAAAGATCATATTTCATACTTATTAAACATAACTTAGTTTTGTTTATATAAACAAAAATGAACTTTATTCTTTTAAATGTAAGGTTTAATATTACGTAACAAGTATGAAATAACGATCGCTCATAAGAATTTTTGATTAAACAACGAGGAATTATTTAGTGCTGGGATAAAACAAATGAGTCCTCGTTATCAGCTTAGCTTATTCCACGATATCATTCGTGCTTTTAACATTATAATAATTTATAGATTGTTTCTCAAACCCTTGCATGTTTTACCTTTTTTAACATTTATTAATTGTAAATAATAAATAGGAACAGTCTATAACAACACACTTACACTTCACTTCTGAATCATTTATCATTGAAAACGCTTCGCTTCTGCTAACGCAGCTTCTTTGCAATCTATTATTTGATTCATGGAGATTATACATTTTGTATCGTTTTCATATAAAACAAAAACACAACGAAAAATCCGTGAGATTCCGGACATACACATACTAATACAAATATTGTATAATATAGTTAAATATGACTTATTTCCATTAATAGATATAATATGTCGAAATCTTTTCAGGTGAAAATTTTATTGTTTTTTTTTACAGAAAAAAATAATAATTACGTCACTGCTAACTGCTTTTGATATGTGTCTAGATTTGTGTATTTATCTTTACACGAAGGAAACTTTTACTGCGGATTTTTTTTTCAAATACAATAAACATATATATTTTTATTTTTAGCTACTATGTATTTTTTAATTAGTTTACCTATTTTCACACATGGCAATAAAAATATAAAGCTCTCCATTCATAAGATGAGTAGATTATTTTGTGAGTTATTTTTAAAAATCGAACTGGTTGTCACAAAGAATAACAAAAGACAACGAAAATAACAATAGAAAATATGTATTTTAAGAAACTTGTCCCAAAAACACTTTAAAAAAATAAAACTACGCTTTAGGACCTTTTTTCATTACACGTTACATGTAAAAACGTTGCACTAAAGTTTGACCTTGAACCGTCACTGTAAGAACACTTTACAAAATAATAAAACTTAATAATTAAATCAATTACTTTTTTCTTAGTCTCTTTCGTTGTGTATTTTTGTAAAATCCAGTTTCAAATCACTTTCATGCTACAGAGGTTTCACTTCAATAAAAAAAATGAGCTAAATTAATAAGCTCAGTAGCCATTAAAATTAATAATATTACAATGTTGATACATAAATCTATATTTAACTTGCTAGATGTGATATTGTCTACTATGACCTTGTAGGCAGTTTTATTTGCGACAGTGTACAAACGAGGTCGAGGTTACATAGCAATAGTGCCTAAATGTAACTTTTTTATTTTTTGAGCCTTGTAATACAATTCATGCGACACAACAGTTCCTTAAATTTATTTGTATATATTCTTATCATTTATTAATTTTATTTAAGCAGAATTATTTATACCTACCTGTAAATTTATTCACAAAAAAAAAATTAAAATGGAGTAAAAGTTTCCTGCGTGTTTGTTCTGCCCTATTTATTTCCGTTCTCACACTTACTGGGTTAAGCAGAACAAGTCTAAATTTCGTTTTTGGTATTTGCTTACATCTAAATCTCGTCAGGGTGGCGGTTCCTAGGCCGAGTAGTATTAGACCAAACTATATTGTATTAGTTCGGAATGTCATCTAATAGATTCTTTTTTTAATATCGATGTGTCCTGCACTTTTGTCGATGTTACCGTTATTCAAATTTTTGTTAGATTGTATTTCGTTGTATCACCTAACACTTCTGACACCAAGTCTATCGACACGTGGGCGCGGCCCGTGTCGGCGGATCCTTCTAGACTCTTCCAGGACTAACATCCTAACCACCATTGCGAGCTTAACAATTATTTGAGCATGAATCTTACTAACCTGGCTCGGCGCGAGCTCTTATTTTGCCGCATATCATCGTAACGTCAAACGTCTGACTTGAAATGGAATTTTGCAGAAAATCGACGTTCCGTAGCGCGCTATCGGCCCTCATATACAACGGGGAGGATCGTTCCAAAGATAATAGGAAACGTTACAAAAGCGAGTACAAAAAGAAATTTAGACCGTTCTCTCAATACGTGTACGAGGCGTCTAAAGGGAAATTTACGAAATGCAGGGGGAAAGGGAAGTCGATTGAGGAGGCGAGCGAGAGGTTGGTGGGGGAGACGGAGGGGGCAGGGGCGGGTGTGACGCTAGCGGGGCCGGGGTCGGGGGCGGGGGTATTGGGGGCGGGATTGCGCGTGGGGGCCGGGGAGGACTCAGCCAGCACGCTGCGCGCGGCCGGCCTGCAGCCGCTCTGCCTCGCGCAGGGCGACTCGTGGTACCGCGAGGTGCTGGATCTGCGCAAGCGCGCCGGCGAATATAAGGTCTGCGCCCCTCTACGATACTAGTTTATACACACATATTCGTCTTATTGGACGTTACCATTGATACAATTGCCAAAGCAGGCCCATTTTGAGCCTCTCCAAGGAGCTCATAGTTGGAAAATGAAGAATAGGAATAGACAACCACCTAGATCGGCTATAGGAAAAGACCCTACGATTCTATATTTTTTGATACCACTGTGAAAATAGCACGTCTTCGAAAACAAGTACGCACCCACCGCAAAAAACTGAAACAAAAAAAAAGAATAAAACTGTTTCATTAATGTTACCCCTAATGCTACCAATTGATATAAATTCTCCCAAATCACGCGAAAATCCCAAGCCGTCATCCATATATTGGCAACTTAGCATTATATACCACTTATCAAATCTATTGACCGCCAAGACTTTGAAAACATTTGAAAAGTGGTATATCACAATCATGCTTCCATCATATTCAAATTGCCATTAATTCGACAGTACCGCGGCTGGGGAACTGAGCTAGCTCCTGAACACATCACTCAGCTTTACAATAAGCAAATCGAGCTCTGGTACCAAGTGTCCCGGCGGTCCTCGCTGTCAGCCCTTTCACTCGCTTCCACCAATCACAAGTAAGTGATGCACTAGTACTATTATTTAATTAGGGTACACCATCCGGCACTAAGGACCAACAATGTTTGTTGATAGATTTTTTTAGGTCCTTTGAGCAGGATAAGTTTGCTTACACTAGCATTATTTAAGTTCAATCAGCGATGGGGCTGGTGCTAGCAAAGAATGGCTTAGACTGCAAATAAAGAAGCCATTTTTGATGCTATGCGTAGTTTAGATATCATTAGGCAGGTTTAGTTGTAGGTAATGAAGCTAAAATTGTACTGTAGTTAAACAAGATTTGCGAAATATTTAAGGAGGTGGATATTTACAGAGCTCTGCCACGTGATGAAAAGGATGGAAAGGAATCTAGAAACCAATCCCCGAAAAAGTATAGATCTTTCCGCTCGGCACCACACCAGTCCATCCATATGAAGCTGCAAGAAACCAAGGCCTTGGAGCGCTCTCCTCATAAGACCTCGCCCCAGAAGCAGAGGAAGAAGCTGCAGGGATACAGCTTTGACGAGGGAGCTGCCCACGATGGTGAGCTCGCTAGCTAAATTAAAAAGTTACAAAAAAAAAACTTAATAGATATATTAATTCTAGATATATTATAAAAGTTCCTAACCTTCCTTTCATGTCTATCATAAAGAAGCTAATAACTTTAAAAAGTCATTATCTTTCTCTCTCTCTGTGTAGAATCAAAGATCAATCAATTCATAAGACAAGCAAGAATACCTTTAGTTTTCTATCGAACAAGAAAAGTATTCTGATGTTATAATCTCATACCGAATAATAGAAAATGTTTGCTTAGCTGTTTAATAAAGCCGATTTGTGTACTCCATGAATTCCAGGGGCAAAGTCGGAGGGTTCGTTCCGCTCCCCGCGCCGCCGGCCGCGCTCGGCCGACCCGGCGCCCGTGCCCAGCTCGCGCCACATGCCCAACGGCCACGAGGCGCACCCGCGCCCCGCCAAGCCCACGGGTGAGTAGACTCTGATGCCTAAAATACTATGTAGGAAATCCTATTTCAAAAAACTCTCCGATGTTCTGAGCTATTCTGTAAAAAAATTCGACACTCGAAGCCCAGTTCTGCAATTTTGCTATTCGATAATAATAGCGCTAATTTCGAGTTTTTTCTTACAGAATAGCATTTACTAAAGTGGAAATCTTGTAGATGATGTGATGATTAAATTGATGTTTGGATGAATGTGGCTCGATTTCTTGTACTGAAACTAATCAATATACTCCTGTGTTAGATAGTTTTTTCATTAGCATAGCATACTATTTCTGTTAGTATAGCTCCTTGACCTCATTCATATTATACTAAGATGCCTGTATTTTTATCAGATTCTAATGTGTTTGACTGTGGTTGTGATATACGTAGACCTCTTGGTCTATATTTCCAATTTTATGCAGATAATCTGCATGGACTCATTTTTCACTGGATATCAGATCTGGCGCCAGAAAATAGTCGAAAGATGGAGACAAGCCAACATCAATTATATTATGTTTGTTATATGCAAGGCAATAAGGAAGATTTTGACTTCATACTCTTTTAAAATTTTAAAAGATGGAAATACTTCCGAATAGTGCAAAACTATGGAGTTAAGAATTACAGAAATTGTTTATCTTGTACGACGCAATTTATTTAAAGTATTGTTATTGTTTTATGACGTGGAACTTGTGTCAATTATCTTGTCATTAAATACTTTGACGTTAGATTTTTATTACTCATTGAAATATTGTTATCCTGCCTGATGCTTGAAACCCAATCCGGTGTTATAGAGAAATTGACTCTAAAAAGACAATACAAAATTAAGTCAAAATATAACCTGTACAAAACGTATTTTTGGAGCCAATTTTCTCAATAGCCTAAACAATTTAGCGTGACGTAAATTTGTTCTGTAGGTTTGCCGTTAAGTAGGGGCAGTAGTGTTAGAGTTAGGTCGACGTCACGAGGTGGCCGGTCGCCTTCCGCACCGAGCAAAACAGGGGCAGGGATGACGAATGGGGCTGTTGAGACATATGGAACGGTTGGGGTCCTCGGAGCCTTGGTGACACCAGGCAGGGGCAGGCGCAGCCGCAGCGTTACAAAAGTGGGCATAAAATTGGGTGCGTACTAAACGACCAGGTGACAGTTGCGTCGACGCTCTGTGTATTAGAATGAAAAAAAAAACAATCTGGCTTTTTAATTGTCTGACGCTTTAAAACTCAAGACGACGCCAAATTCAGCCTTGGTAGATAAAAAAGTTTTGTATGTTTCAAAGCTTTGATTGGCTTCTAGATTATTGGTTTGGTTTTGTTTTTTAAATTGTTTTGATTATGTCAGTGCGTCTACGCAACGCTCCGTCACGCAATGGCACCACCAGTGGGAATGGCTTCGACACCTCACAGAAGTGATTATATGTTCGTCTTGTCCGTTTTGAACACTTGCACTGAGAACACGTCATTACGTGAGCATATTATACTTAAAGGGACAATTGTACAGCAAATATAATTATATATGTAATGAAATATGTTTATGTATAATTTAAAAATCGAATAAATATAAAAAAACGAAAAACGAACGCAATCTTATATAATATTTACTTGCTTGAAAGTGAAGAAATTTCTCTTCGTGTGATGAATTAAAAAAAAACTTATTTTGCATGTTCTTTGTGTTTAGGTGTTTTTGAAATAGAAATTTTATCGCCATTTGTCTGTGTATGTTTTTATTCAGACAAATTGTGATCAATTCGAAAAGCTTATTTCATATTTTACAGTAAAAAGATTACGTTTTTTTGTACAGAAATTTAATAAATTATTTTTTCTAATGTCAGATGTGTTTTTAAATAAATGAAATTGGCTTTAATTTTTTATCTGTTAGTGTTTGTATGTTAGGTTTATCGGTGTTGTGTATAGATATTTGTTTTAGAGATAGATATTAGGAATTTATTATAGAAATAGTGTTGTAGCAGTACACCTGATCTTAATGTTTCAAAATTAATATAAAATTTTTATTCTATCCAATATCTTACTCATAAAATTACAGTCTCAGTCTCCATAATTTTTCACAGGTTTTCATTTCATGTGTTCGATGTCCTGAGAAAAAGTGACAGCGCCTGTCATGTTTAATGTCATGTCATGTCAATAGTCATGTTTAAATAAGGTTCGATAAAATTGCAGATGACGACATCCCCGCTCACCGCAGCGCGTCCGTCGCCAAGGACCACTTCTTCGACGACTCGCCCGTCGTGAAGTCGCCCCCGGAGCCGACCCGGGTGAAGTCGCCCGAGCAGATGAACATGCGCTCGCCGGATCCGGTCAACTGGACCGTGCCGCTCGACACCGGCAAGACTTTTACGGTCACTCAGAACGTGAAAAGCGGTGAGTGCAGTCTTTTGAACAGATTGGCGGCAAACATTATTAAACTAAGTTAGGTTAAGCGTCAGTTAGGGTGTAGTTTAGGTTAATTCAAATATCGAATTGTCATTTTTTTAATTTGAACGCATTATATTATGAGGTCTTTTATAGTAGACAGTTCGTTCGGAAATTGTGATTACGTTTAGATTCGATCGCTTCAAAGAGTATCTTTTTCATATTATAATTATTTTTGTTGTTGCAATAGTAGGTCCAGCGAGTTATTATGTCAATACAATCTCTAATCTATTTTTATAGAAAACATATTTTTGTAATTTTCTCTGACACACTTAGTTTTATATAAAGTCAGGAAAGTATTGCAGTTCATATATAATGAAAGTAATTATTTTAAACATAATTGAAATGTGACTGACAAATACAAATTCGAATTTCTACCTCATAATATTGGGATTTGAAAAAAACAATGGACAAGATACTCTTTACGTAGATAGGCAGCATTCGTGAAATCTAAGGGAATGTAATAATAAAGGTTACTTGGTACTGAATGTAGGAAGAATATCAAAATTTAAACACTAATATCAAAACAGTTGAATATTAAAACTGAAAAGAAAAAACATTATTAGTGATTAAATTTTCCAACGGAAAAGAAGCCATCACACGATCATGTCACACAGTTAATTAGACAAACATGATTTCTACCATTCTACCATTGTAATAATGTGTGAATAGTAACCCCACAGTAAAGCGTAGAAGCTTGCAACACTGACACTAAATACAAACACAATAAAATCATGTACAAATAACTTGATGACACGAATTTTTCAAATGAAACACTCATTAAAATTATTCATTCATTATGTTTTCATATACATTTTGTGTTTGTGGAAATATATCATCTTAACATTTGTAGTATACTTTCTTCGTTCGCACGATTTGAAAATACATTTTTATCGCATTGAAAACGATCACTGATAAACTTGACCGTGACATTAAAAAAAGTAAAATATGACAGCTGTCATTATGACAACTGTCAAATTATCAAGTCAACAGTCGTACGGGCGTAGAACTCAGCGTTGTAGTGTCACGTTTTTCACGCCATCTGCCATACAATTCACTCACCATATTTCAGATGAGAGCATTAAGCGCCCTAGCTCTGACTTTAAGAGCGCCTCTGTGGCCGACGAGCCCGCCGCGAAGCCGGCAGGTACGACGAACACCATCGCCTAGACCATCGGCCATACACGTTTTAATGAGTGTGACAGACAGCCATGCGACAGTGAACTCTACACGACGCGACTCAAAGTCCCCCTAGAGGTCACTGCCACATAAGCACGACACACTATCGACACAAGAAAATATATAATCTGTTTTATATTATATCTATAATAGTTCATGATTAAATTGTGTTATTCCAATAATTGAGATGCTTTTATTTATTTTGACCGTACTCCGCTGAGACGTCGAACACGTATGTATTCACTTGTTGTGTGTGTGTCTGTTTCGATGTTTGCGTACACTGTCACCGTTTGGCACCCGATCTTACCCTTGTTTCTCCATCTCATCTTTCGTTCACTTTTGCATGCTGCCATTCTTTTCTATCGACGAGAGTTGCCATACTAAATAACGTTTACAATATGAAAGTTTGGCAATTTTTGTGTCTTCCTAGCTAATTATCTGATGACGGCTTTTAGGTTACCCTTTGATTTTGATGTACATGAATCCTCCTGCAGCTCATACCATTGATTCTATGTGGTAAATGTTGCATGATTTCTCCAGGAAATCCTGTGGTTTAGCTAGAATTTCTATAAATAGAGGTTTTGTATGTACTCCCCCTTCTCTAAGTTACACTCGTATATGAAGCATGATGTTTGTTTAAGGTTTCCATGATATCTACACCAACGACTTTTCGGAATACTATGTTAAAGTAACCGATTTTATAAGTATTTACACTAGAAATATTTTAATTCCATACAAACTTAAGCGTTGGTGGAGATATTTAACATAGGTAGCATGTAAAAGTGAAATTAATTAGAAAGTTTAACGATTTCTTATTTAAATTTGTTAATTGTCACTGAAACTAGGGTTTTTTGAACCATAATGTTAAAATACTTGTAGCCACATTGAATGTGTATATTATAACGAAATGTAAGTATTCGATAATTTTAAGGAATGATCGCACCAAACAATGTTTATGCCAAATAAAATTTGATAAATGTTTTTTAATTAGATTTTTTATAAAATATAATCCTAAACAAATATAGCGTCACACTGTAGAGAAAATTTATTAGCTTCACATGTTAGTGTTTACATGTTTCTTATATAAAATAAACAGAACTATTGTTAGTATATATGTATGTGCTTTATATGTACATTGAAAGTTTCAATTTTCAAGAAAAATTTAAACTTTCAAGATAATAAATATTTCGAAAGCACTAGAATAAACCTAACGACCCCCTTTTCCAGAAATCGCTCCAATTCATCACCAGCAAATGTCACCAATACGTTCGCTTAAAAAGAGCGAATCGCCGACAAGCCTGAGCAAGCGCACCGACAAGACACCCACCACGCCCGTCAGCTTGACTCCCATCGACGAAACCAGGGCCCTGGACATGAACAAAGTGAATGGAATTAACGGCCTCAATAGCAATCAGCTGACTCCGGAAACGCCTACCCAGGACGCGATCAAAGATATCAAGGAGAAAGAGGTTATTAAAAAGTCGACTGAAGCGACTCAAGTCGCCCCCGGAGTGGTTGACACGACTGTAGTCAACGAAGCCAACACTGGCGGACTGACCGCGGCCGAGGTGCTCGACAGAGCCCGCACGAGGTTCGACAAATTCTGGGGCAAGAAGGAAGACGACGTTTAGTCAATTCGAATATAAATTTGTTTGTAAATTGTGACAGTTACAAGTTCCTAAATTAAAAAATAGTAAAAGAAGCTCCAATACTAACAGTATTCAACCTCGTACGCGCATACTCTGTCACAATTTACTTCAAATTAAAAAAAAACGTAGGATGATGCCGCGTTATTTAAAATAGCTTCGCTTCAAACGACGAATGTAAACGGAATATTTATTTATTAATGAATGATTACAATCAGTCTAAAGGTGTGATGGCTTGTGATAGTAGTGATGTTCGACAACTTAAGTAATGATGTGATTCGATTGGTTACTAATACAGTGTAAGGATAACAATCTCGTACCGGTTCCTTTTAAAAGTTACGGTAATTATAAACTAAAATAATTATTAAAAAATCAATTAATGTTTACCCATTACGTGTAAGGACGTAGCTCCATTTTTTTCGATATAATCGTATTCACGTTAGCTAAAATATGTTGCGACATGTCTAATGGCCTCTGTGTATTTATGTAAGCTAAAACAGGATGCACGTGTAACCGGGCCATTATGATGCTATCGACAAATTATTGTTTTTTGAATATTTTGTGGCATATCCCTATCAATTTTCGCTTCGTATACCGTCTGTCTCTCCGTCCATCAAAACAAAACTTAACCACGCGAACTTCCAATACCGGTCTTTCAATAAAGTAACAAACGGAATATTTAAATATTAAACTAAATTGATGCTTTTTTCATTTTAAAAATAAATCATAATTTAATATTTCAACAATGTAAAGCAATAAGCAGATTAATTCAATATTATATTTTATCTGCTATTAATTTTAATTTTTTTTTTTAATTAGACGGTTACACTAAAGATAAAAAAGGCAAAGTATACTTGCGTAAATGTAGTCAGCCGTCCAAAGTAGTATTTTTTGCAAATCTTACACATTTTATTGATGACTAATTATTTTTAAATGTATCACTTCTTAAAAGTGTAGACTATATAAAAGTAATATTTTTTGAAATATTCAGCTTTATCTGTATGATATAAAAAAATAGGTTTTTGGCGGGAATCCGAAATAAAGTTTTACTCATCGATTTTAAGATACGTAGAAAATGGAATTATCCCGTCAATGCTGTCGTCTATGTTTATCGACAACAGATTTTAAGATTTCTTTATTCAGTAATTACTGTCAAAAAATAAATTTGGTGGACAAGATATTGGCTTGTTTGAAACTTACTATTGAGCAGTCAGACTATGTGACGACAATCTGCTACAAGTGCGCTGAAAATGTCGAAAGATACTATGACTTCTTTTTAAGCGTGAAAAAATCCCAAACAAAGCTTGCCGACTTGGAGAGATGTGACCGTCGGATTAACGGCGTTGAGCCCCGAAACGTAAACAGACGTCGCGTGACGTCATACGTCAGAGAGCAAGTAATTGATGCGGATTATACATTCTCATTTCTCGATTTAGATAAATCTAATAACGAAGATAAACACGAGCCTCGATCATCGAGCCCGTTCTTTTCTTACTTCTCACCACCAAATGTGCTCATGAAACAATCTAATGAACCGTGCTTGTGGAAGACGCCACGGACGCGCGTCGACAATGTCCACAAAACTGAGATTAAGCGTGAGGAACCACACAAAAGGTGTAAGTTGGAGAAACCGAAACATCACTCGAGAGATCTGTTCGATTCGCAATCGCAAGATGTCGAAGAGACCGAACTGAGAAGCCTCGATTGGAAACTGACGCCCGATGAAACGCTGATCAGACGGGTGAGAGAAAAATGCTTTGGTCGATCGGATTTTTAATTTAAACAAATAAATAATACGTTTTAACTTCTATCTGTTACGTGATTCAAATAATTTATCGAGAGTATAATTCAGTTGAATTTTAACAATTTCTATGGAGTTCCGTAGAACAGGGTATCGTTAGAGTTGATTTAGAGTGGTTTCCATGTTGTAGTTATTAATAAATTCGATATGATAGTCGTCTGTATTGTTTATTCGAAGAACCTGATACTGAGTATTACTGAGTGCCGTATGTTATAAGACTAGGTACATACCGTGTATTTATTCGATACATTCCACATGATTTATAAGATTCGATTGTTATTTTGTGTAATGTTTGTACTGTACGATGTAACCGCACGTGAAACAATGATTGGTATTTTTAAGCAATACATGTATTTATTGCGTATGTTATTGGTTTAAACTTAATTTTTAATCCTAATACAGCATTCGCATACATAATAATTAAATTGTAACTAATTATTAAAATGTATTTAACGATACTTGCTTTTAATTTATTGTATACTTAATTTAAACTAAGATGACAATGCATTTTCTCTAAGATTCAATTGTTAATGGACATACATGTAACTGATTTTGTTTTCAATTATCATTCTGTATTAATACCTAATACTCGATGTTTTTTTCCGCGCACAAAAATACTGTTCGTATAATTTTGTGACCCCGAGCGTTAGAAATAACCCATAGCTGGTAATAAGTTAGCTTTGCTACGGACTTATAGCGTGATTTTGTTCTCGACTTGTTAAATCGAAATCGACACCTAAATAAAATATTAAAAAAGTTACAATTGTGTTTTATTTTTAATAAGGTTTCTATACTCTTTGATACTCACTAAAGTAAACGCAGCTTCAGCTAAAATGTCGTACCTATAGCAAAATAATTATTACTGTTTAGTACATAAAATATTAATGAAGGATAAAATAAAACATTTTTATCAGTGCAGTCAATTTTTTTTTATTTGTTCAGATTACAATATTTAAATATTTCTGTGTAAAAAACGCTTAATTGAATATCTTTTATGTTACACTTACAAAAATCAAGATTTAAACTTATAAAATTAAAAATACATTAATGGGTATAGGTAAATAAAAAACAATTAAACAGTTTATTCATGACTTTATTTCGTATCTATAATCGAATCATACACATTTATAGAGAAAACATTCCCTGACTCACTATTAGACACTTATTTCAAAATCACATTCAACATTTTAAACGCTACATCAATTTGTATCAGCGTTAAAATTTTTATGGCAGGCAACACAGTATTTAAAAAATGAAATAATACTACAATAAGCTCATCAAAATGTACACGCGACCTAATCATACAACAAATGTGAACTTAGCCTATTATTGAATTACATTTGTTCATATCTCATACAATTCTGAATATACTTAAAATTGCTAAATGATAGAAATTATTTCTTAAGAATTTTTAACATATTCAAATATAAGATTTAAAGCGATGGTCCCAAAACAATCCTTGCTCAGGCGTACACTAATTCATTGTTTATTTTGGTCTCAATATTACATAATTAACGTGTGAATTTCCGATAATTAATTTTAACGAATAAATAAATTAGGGTGATGCGTACACACCTTTACCCTGTACTGCCTTACTAAAATTAGAAGCAAACTATAATTAATCAACCAATGAGTATTTATAAAAACGCGTACGAAAATATAGTTTAATAAAAAACATTGAAATGAAAAAAAAAATACAATTACACTTTCATGATAAAATAATAAAAATCTATAATTATCTGTACTTCATTTGTGATTATATAAAATAAAAATCAATTGTTAATTGAAATAAAACTTAAGTGAATAAGTAAAATTGAAGTTTGTGTTATGTTGTGATATTTACAATTAATTAAAGAACATATTAAATAGCTTCAGCATTTTTGTTATTGTATATTCTTCAAAAATGTAAGCTTAAAAATTATCGGCATTATTTAAGAGCTGGTGTATTTACGAACAATAACATTACTTATTATTTCTTGTACGATTAAAAGAATTAATAAGTGAAGTATTGTCGGTAGAAATTAAGATATATTACGTATGAGTTTGAAAGAATATTAGTTTAGTATATATCGATACAGGATAATTAACACTGTTATGGAATGCTTTTAAGTATGAAGCTATTTCTAACACAGATTTTTTATACATTGAAATATGAGCATTTAATATTTTTAATCCACGAGTCGAATTCCTAGGGTACAAAATACTTGCACCTCATTGGTCGATGCATTCGATCAGACAGCATCAGTGGCGTAGCTATCGTAGGGCCAGGAGGTGCAGTGAACCAGGGCCCCTGAGTTCAGGGGGCCCTAAACTAAACCTTAAGCTTCTGCTAGCTAGAAAATCACGACCCTACACAAGATTTCTTATTTAGTATGTATAATTTTAAAGGGTAATTATTAGTTAAAGAGGGATGGGAAAGAGGGGGCGAGGGCCCGATTCTTTTTCTATGTACCGGGGCCCTTCCTCACCTAGCTACGCCACTGGACAGCATGTAAGATCATTGTGAAAAATTTTGATCTTGAAGGTTATGAGTATTAACCAATGAACGCTCAAGAACTATTCCCCTTAGGAGCTCGTTTCGAAGAATAAATTTTAGTATAATTGTTATCATTATTTGTACAAATCTATTTTACCTTGAAACTTAGTATGTTTTTTATTTTATATGTATCATATTCAAAATGTGATAGTATATCTTTATATCAACATATTATTAAAAAGTATGAATGTATGTTTACTCTATTACACGATTACTAATTAAATATCTGAATCTTGTAAATCTACTTAATTACGTTGAAGTATTATGTGTGTATTATATTTATATAATTTACTTTATGTTTATCGAACATGAATATAATTCGGCCTGTAATATTGCTATTAAATTAAACCCATTGATCAATTTTTATACAAAATAAAAAATTAAATTATAAAAAAAATATCTTTTATATACAACGATACGAGCTGGAAGACAAGCCTCTGGGTGATAATACTAAAAAAATTAAGATTACAAGAGGAAAAAACATGAAAAATGTGATCGGAACATTTTGTAATGAAAATTAAGATTCGATAAAAACCATGTCATGAATTTAATTTTTTTAAATCAAACGAATTCTACGCTCTCGTCGAGAGCTGTAAGTTCATAAATAATATGGCACTGTATTGAAATTTATAAGCCTGTTGCACAATTAACGATTCAAGGAAAATAATCGTTCGATGGTAACATTCGAATTTTAAAATATAATCCGAAGAGGACTGTCGTTGCCTTCGGCCCACTAGTTGGCGCCACTGGCGAATGAGGTTCTATATGCGGTATAGAAATCTTTCAAAAGGTATTTGCTGAGACCAAACCACCAGATAAATAAAATGTTATTCGACATTTCTAGAGACCTCACTCAACACTAGCGCCCCTCATTCCAGGCACAATAAACTACTGTTCTTTATAAAATGGATTAGTCGTGTTTAATTTTAATGATGTACCAAATACATAATCCGCATACCACAATCACTAAATCATTATGACGTTTGAGTTAAAATAGATTTTTCACTCCATATTTTCTCACTTTTCACATCCAAAAAGAACTCGCACACGCCATTGATTTCTAACTTTAAAGTTTTAACATGTAAAAGGTCTAAGAATATAGGGGATAGTTTCCTAATAACTTTAATATGTATGTTGCTATCTCTTTTACGCATTACAGATTCTATATATCTTTCTTTATCTAACTTTGCCTATCAGTATTGCTAGTGATATCGATAGTTGACGTTTAAAATAGACGAGTTGAAAATGACTTCTCGTTCAAGAGAAAAAATGTGTGCATTATTTCAATTAAGCACAATGAGGTTATATAAACATTCAAAATGAATAATTCACAGATTAAAAAAAAAACAATTACAGATAAAACAGAATAAGAAAACGAGAAAAAAAATTAAGTAATAGTAAAAATATTATCACAATAATTATCTAATATCTAAAATCGAAAACATTTACGAAAAAAAAAAACTATTTTCTATAACTTATTATTAATAATAATAAACTCGTAACAATGGACCAACCAGATTGTCCTGAAATTATTAAACAAAGCGGACAAAAACAGTATGGAGTCGACACGTAATCAAAAAAAAAACAGCGCTCGCGATTTTAATTGTACTTTGTATACAAAGGAACATTTACTCGACAACCTTTAGTAACAAAAAAAACTCAATGCAAAAGGTTATACATAAAAAGAAACCTATCTAGTAGAGCATAAAGTTCATTTTAATTTAATTCAATGTTCACATACGTCCTTTTGCAATAACGTTAGCACTGTTTGAAGTCAATGTTAATGCTTTTATAATTTTTAAGGAAATAAAACAATTAATTTCTTAATATTTCGCGTAACAAACGCCGCCCTGTTACAGTTCATACGTATATATTAACTAAGAACTAAGCTATGAGATTAATAATGAACGAATTCTTTATATAAGTTTCTTAAGCAAGCGAGTGCCGTTTGAAAATTAGAAATAATAACAAAACGCTCACTAAACTCTAAACGCCTCTTTGTAATACTGAAGACAGGGCTTGGAACATTTAAAAATAGAAAATTATTTAAATTACACATCGTCATTATACTTAAAAGTTAAATGTAAAATACATATAAATAGTAAAATTTTGAAAAATAATTACAAAATCTTTTTATAATTCTTAAGAAATCAATGATGCCCTGTCGTTGAGCTGATGATGATGATGCTGATGAGATGAATACAATCATAATATCTCAATGCACAGGCCTCATCCCCTGCTAGGAGGCGGAGCTTATTTCTGACTAAAGCTTATTATACACAGTCTAAGAAAAACTAACGGCATATTTTTTTTACAATTTACACAACAGCGACATTAAGACCCTTGCACGTCAAACTTTTAAATGTACACTCGACTTTACATATCATTTTACTTTTCACATATCGCTCTTTTCAGTAATTTTCAATAGAATTTGTATTTATGTATTTTTCATTGTTGATGTATATATGATTACATAGTATATAACAAAGTCGCTTACCGTTGTCTATCCCTATGTATACTTAGATCTTTAAAGTTACTCAAATAATTTTGATGCGGTTTTTTTTTAATAGATACGAGTATTTTGAGAAGATTTTGTCCATATATGGGATGGGAAATATAGTAAAGAAACACTGATAATTTTAGATGTTGCAAATGTTAATTTAAGTTACCACGAGCTATTATCGCTGTAAGAAATATTAGAGCTTGTCATAGTATCGATGCGATGGAAAACAAGCCTTCATCAAGACAACCCAGGCAATAACAATTATATTACAAAATTAATATAATTGTTATTCGTTGAGAGAAATCACAAATGGTACCTACTTAGGTGGACTCATATGTGCAATCAATAGAAAAATTGATCAGATTTTTTTGTACAACGTATACAAATTCCATTGAATGATATTATAAAACATTAAGAATAATATTTTTTAAATACAAATTCTCAAATTCATACAGTATATAAATGATATTGCTATGAATTGATAATTCGATAAATTTAGATAACAACGACATGTGAATAAGCGAAATTAATTAAAATTTATAACTAATGAATCAGACACACCTGCGCCATGAATGTAACACATGATTGGCAACGTAACCATATTGAGAAAATTATCAGTTAATCGCGGTAGTGTGCCTGATCCTTAATTTTAAAAGTCACGTGACAAGATTGCATGTCCAAGATTAAATAATCTATGAAATCGAGCATTTAACCAGCCGTTTGGTTACTTGAGTAAATTTAAAGAAACACTTTCAAGCTACACTTATAATCGTGTCTACAAATTCAATCAAAACGTGTCCTTCCAGCGGACCGAACATTCCAAGTGTATAATGTACGAAATAATGGAAAAATATTTACTTATACATAATTAGAAGCTTGCTCATTTCTAGTAAAACATTTAGCCGTTTGTGCCTTTCATTGTACTCTATTACACAGATTTAAGGTACATTTAAAAAATATAAACGTTTTTCAAAACTACACTATGGGTACATTTACACTACCTCAAAAAGGGAATACAGATAAACGACAAAGTGACGAAAATATATCTTATTCATTTCCTCTCACTGAAAGAGTATATACCTGTCCCTCTCTGAACGTGCGAGACCGCGTGTCCCGATCACCGATCACGTTACTCACGAAGCACAAAGCATCACTAAGTTCTATATTAGTGGGTGAGTTGTCTTACTTTTCACCGGACGAGGAACTCGAGACTCTCCCTCGTCCTTTCTTCGTTTTTTTATCTTCGACTACTTCCTGTTTGTCTATGCTCTTCTCGATCGGTGGTAGTTCACTCTGTTTCTGTAACTGTGTTTGAGGCGGGGGGCCGGTGGGGGTATTCTAAAATCGAATTATTAGTTTAATGTTTAGCATTTGCTTATACAAATATACAAAAGTGACTGAAGAAAATATCAATCAATGTTCATGTTAAAAATATTATATGTCAATTTAAAAAGCAGCTGCAGAGGATTTAAAGTGAAAGTCGACAACAATATTATAATATAAATATAAATATTGGACAACATCACAAACAATAGGCTATTTGACAATGCGAAAAATAAATTGTGAATTATTGTAATCAGTGTATATTATGAGTTTAAAAATGGTTATTTACTAACGAAAGTAGAAATCAAGAAATAAAAATGCATTTTTTCAAACGTTTGTCACGTGACACAAAAAGCTAATGATTGGCCGGGCTTATGATGATGTCACTTTCTTGTAAACCTTGCTTTTCTATTATAAGTACCACTTTTTACTGGGGTTCCTTAACCTCTACTAAATAATATAAAATGGATTTTAAAAACCAGTCAAATAGCCTATTACTCAGATCTCAATGTAAATAAGTAGAAAAACTACTTGTGTTATGGAAAATCACAAGTAACGACGGTACCACTGATACTGACGGTACACGACATAATAATCGTAGACATACCTTTTTCTTTGCGTGCTTATCTCTCTTGGAACGATGGTCGTCATCGTCCCGCTTGCGACCCATCACTCCCAACAGCTTGCTCACCATACTGCTGCGACCGCGGCCCTCGCCCTCCGCCTCTGGGGACTAAGTTAGCGACATGTCATGTGAAATTGTTTCATATATGAGGACCATGCTGTAAGTAAGGTCATGAGCATGGATGTGGATGGATGTATAATTAAAGGATGATCAAATAAACGATGGATGGATTGTGTGAAAGACGATATGGTTAAAAAAAAATTAATTATGAGATGACGTCCGACAGAGAGACGAAGAGTCGAGATGGCCCAGTGGTTAGAACGCGTGCATCTTAACCGATGATTGCGGGTTCAAACCCAGGCAAGCACCGCTGATTCATGTGCTTAATTTGTGTTTATAATTCATCTTGTGCTCAGCGGTGAAGGAAAACATCGTGAGGAAACCTGCATGTGACAAATTTCATAGAAATTCTGCCACATGTGCATTCCAACAACCCGCATTGGAACAGCGTGGTGGAATATGTTCCATCCTTCTCCTCAAAGGGAGAGGAGGCGTTTAGCCCAGCAGTGGGAATTTACAGGCTGTTGTCCGACAGAGAGGTATGTAAGGAGAAGAAATGCTGCATCGATCTCAAATAAAATTGGGATAAGGGCAGGAGGATGTCGATGATTCCTTACTGTCAGTAGGCAGAATATACTTTCTTTTTTGTGATTGAAATTGACTTTTTGGTGCACTAGAACACCGGTTTCACAGTTTGAGAAAGACTGGTTTAAATTATTAAGTAAATGATGTTGATTCTATCGCAGCTGATATATTGTGTCATATAAAATACCTTATTAGCTTCTAGAGACTCCTGCTTTTTCAATCCTTCACTTTTCTTCAATGACTCCGACCTCTTCGCTTCCTTTAGCTCTTGTTTCTTCTCTGCCTTCTCTTGTTTTTCTTGCTTCTTCTCCTTTGCCTCCTTCTCTTGCTTCTCAGACTTCCTAACAGACCCGCTGCGCTCCATCGATTTTTCGTGCTTCGTTTTCTCTTCCACTTTTGGAACTTCTGTATGTCTCTCTTCAATTTTCAATTCGATCTTCTCTATTTTCTTAATCGAATCCTGCTTCTTCAACTCCTTTTCGTGTTTCTTATTTTTCTCCTTTGTTTTGAAGTCTTCGTCTTTGAGGCTGGAGTCTGACTTTTTTCTGGATTTCGTTTGCACTTCTGTGACGCTGGGTGTTGATTCTTGTGTCGTTGTGAGCTTTTTACTGAGATCTAATGTAGGAATGGTCGCTTCAGTACTTGAACGACTGTCATCTATAACGAAACAAATATATATTAATATTTTATGTGACTCTGTCTGTATGTCGGTCTTTCACGACCAAACCAATGAACCGAATTAGATAACATTTGGTGTACAGCAAACTAAAGCACTCCAAGGAAGGACTTAGGCCTTTTTCGCCTGACATATGTGTCTAGTTTATTATAAATGTGTGATACAGGGTTAAAAAAATAATGAATTACCAGACTGTACGTTACACTTCAATACATCGTGTTATCAACGTGCCTTCATTCCGTTTCACTCATTTACACATTCATAATTCTCTGTTATGCTGTCTCTGCCATCAAAACACTATTTTACTCTGGCTCTCATGTTGTACGTCTCAATCACACACCTAACGTTGGGAACGTTAGGTGTGTGATTGACATAAACATCATTAGGTTTAACTAAAGTAATGACTATTAGAGCTGAGATGGCTCAGTGGTTAGAACGCGTGCATCTTAACCGATGATCGCGGGTTCAAACCCAGGCAAGCACCGCTTTACATATGTGCTTAATTTGTGTTATAATTCATTTCGTGCTCGGCGGTGAAGGAAAACATCGTGAGGAAACGTGCATGTGTCTAATTTCATCGAAATTCTGCCACATGCGCATTCCACCAACCCGCATTGGAACAGGACTCCTTAATGGAAGAGGAGGCCTTATCTCAGCAGTGGGAAACTAACAGGCTGTTACTTTACTTTACTTTTTTTACTTTTAATGACTATTGTAGCATCACTACTGAAAATCTTATGTATGAATTATCAAGTAATATTTCCATACCAATATTAATATCACGCGACGTGTCTATGTTTGACACGTCCATGCTGCTGTCGATGTAGGACTCGTCGGACAGCGACAGCGACGCGAACGACGTGTTCGGCTCGAAGGCCGACTTGTCCAAACTCGCCTTGGGCGACGACGTGAAAATACTCGGGGTAGTCTGTTTAGCCGGTGTCCTGGAAATTTATCATTATTTATTATGTATAGTAAGACATGAATACTACATTCAGTATTTATTTATTTATTTATGTACCAACAGAGTATACAGAGAATATGTGTACAAAGGTATAACTTATCTGTATCAAGGGAACTCTTCCAGAAACTCTTAATCTAGTGGAGATTATTTGTAATACATATTTATGGTGTAGGTACCAATAGTTTTATATTATAAATTAGTTTTATATTATAAAATTCAAGTAGACCTAACGATAAATTAATATATTACACACTAAATACAAATAAATACATTAATATATACCATAATCTATAATATATATATATATATATATATATATATATATATATATATATATATATATATATATATATATATATATATATATATATATATATATATATATATATATATATATATATATATAAATATATACATATACACCCTTGGAGTAGTGGTGCAAAAAGCTTCATCAAAAGTATAACACCTCGCCTCATTGCCTCCACTGGTGACAGGAGGGCTGGTTCGTTTTTGGTTCGGGAAATGCTGCTAGCATTCTTGCCACCATTCCACGCGGTCAAGATTTATACAGTAACTAGTTTTAGTTCATATTTGTATATATATATTTAAGCATTTAATGTTGTTAATAAAAATTTACATATAAAATAAATTAAACTAAAGTGGAAAGAAAGTGTTGCTTGACTCTGATTTTAAAGTATAGTCAGTGGTAGCGAGGGGCGCACCTGGCGGGCACGCGGGCGGCGTGGTGCGTGGGCGAGTCCTTCTCCTCGGCGATGCGAGGCAGCGCGGGCTCGTCGGGCTTGTCGGGCGGTGGCGGCGTGGGGGGCGCGGGGGCGGGCGCGCGCCACGCGCCGCCGCGCCGCGCCGCGCCCCCCGCGCCGCCCGCCGCGCAGCACAGCGGCGAGATCGAGCACTTGGCCTCCGCCGAGCGCGGGTGCAGCCTGCGCAAGCGCACCGTCACTCTCTACACCACACGCTCACGTCGTACACACCGAGTACTTTGTACTCGAACGAGTCTATTTTATTTGCTCCTACTATGTAGATGACATGGTAGTTTGATTCCTACTATAGTCTGTTCGCGTTAAGAATGCAGTGAGTTGTCATTCTTTACCGGCCTGACTCCGCCCCCTTTGACCAATCAAATCTTTTCAAATTACAAAGTCAAGTTCACATTTAATTAATTATTAACTTATATTTTTATTTTTATAATTTAAATTTTGTTTATTTATTTATTTATATTTAATTTATTCAAGCTGTACACGTAATAATTAATGTAACCTATAGATACTAGTAGACTTTATGTCAAAATATGTAAATTTCTACATCGCGATTGCAAGATTCGCAAACGATTGTATATAGTGTTAAGAATTTTGTTGATTAATACCCCGATTCGATTTTTTATTTTAATGTGTATTTTTTAAATTCATTATACTTAGTATTTAAAACAAATATAATTTGTTGGAATTTTAACACAAATATGCACACACCTTCACCCTGCTGTTAAAAAAGATTTGATTGGTCAGGGGGCGGAGTAAAGCCGGTAAACAATGACAACTCACTGCATTCTTAACGCGAACAAACTATAGTTAAAATCTTACTGACTAACACATATATTAGTGTCAATGAAAATATGAACCAGAGTGATGACAACATAGAATATGAAAGTAATTCATTGTATGATCATGCAACAGAAAGCGTCGTGATCGGAAAAATAAGATTAGGATGATAATGGCGAGCCGTCTCAAGGGAGACGGGCCACACAGGACATATAAAGTGAACATGTGTTAAACACAATTGAACTCTCTATTCTTTAAGGAAGACGGCTACTTGAATACGTCTGCGAAAAGTTAATGTGCAGTGACCTTTACATCCTTCATTGATCTTACTGTTTTAAGACCGACTTCAAAGTTTTGAGCTTCTATTAAGCTTACTATTAAAACTTAATAACAAATTATATATGATCACGTTACATTCTAGCGTACATATAAAAACTAAGTCAACTGTAGAACTACAATACAATATATATCAATCGAGTAGACGTGTTATTTGTGGCCTCTATGCACTAGAGCATAGGGCACACTGGTATCGTAAGGGCGCGCACCTGTCGGGCGACAGCGCGCGTCGCAGCAGCGGCGACGCGGGGTCGCGGCGCGGCCACGCGCGCCGGCACTCGCGCGCCGCCAGCGGCGACGGGGAGCGCGCCTCGCAGCCGCGGCTGCCGACACACACGTTACACTCGACCACACTTGCGTCCGCCAACTACGTCACTATCGACTTTGTTACACTCGACCACACTTGCGTGCACCAGCTACGTCACTATCAACTATATTCGCGCGCCCTCGGTACCGTCAGATAATACGCCCCGGCCGTATGAGACAGCTGGTGACTGCTCTTATTTGGATGGTCGCAACGCCACAAGTTTTGTTAGTAAGTGAAATGAGCATACGAACACAGTCCCGTCAGAAGTAAGTGTACACTGAGCGGTATGACATGAAAGATTCGGACATAAGGAGTTCCCATAGGAGAGCTAGGTGGTGAGTGGTCTCACCTGGTGGGCGAGGCGGGCGCGGGCTGCGGCGAGGGGGAGGGCGTGCGCGCCAGCGGCGACAGCGGCATGTGCTGCAGCGACGCGCGCCGCACCTCCCCGCCTAACTTGTGCTTCAGCCCATGCAGCGAGGACGGCCTGGCGGACACAAGTCACAACATTATGAATAAGTGTTGCAAATGACAAGTTAATACAAATCGCAAAGACTGGTATACCGGGTACCCCTCTACTTGATAAAATTATTTTTTTCTTTCGTTTTTTTTTTTCAATCTCCTAGGTATACATTTCAATTTAATCACTTTATAACTGGTGTAATAAATAAAATTATTTACAATATCAGAAATTAATTACACTACCAGATGAAAGCAAAATCACTAACAGTTATACATATAATTACGTATTAAAAAAATCACTGTACACGCGTACGGCACGTACTCACCGCTGGTAGTGGGTGGTGGGGTGCGTGGTGTGCAGGGGCGAGTCCGCGGCGGGCGACGCGGCGGGCGACGGCAGCTCGCTAGACGCACCCGACACTATCTGTAAACGACATAAAACTTTTTTTACCAACACGACATTCAAGAAATAAAACGAGCTTGAAGTACATACATATGCATATATAGTACGACACAACTTAGATGTCGCATCGGCAAAATTCGTAAAACCGATCACATTCGAATTGAGTACGCTATCCCAAATTATCAATATTTATTTCTTATGTGAATATGATTTCTACACAAACGTAATAACTTGTAATATCATATGACCTAATATATTGGTCAATTTGACACGTCGATTAACATGCACTTGCTTTCTCTGACGCGTGAATCTATAGCGACTAATAGCGTCGAATCGCGCGATAGGGAGCTATTTCTATTGGTTGTGTAAATCGGCAGTAATCGGTTTTATTTTCATTCCATTGGATTTTCCGACGCCACATCTAATTTATGTGGTACTATACTTTATAAGTGTATCGTACATTTACAGGATTATTACGTAAAATAATTAAGGAATGCCATTATTTTGTCCATTCCGTCTGATGAATACACATCGAGTCTGTGGTCACACTCACTTGGTGCATCTCCTGCGAGGCCCGCTTGGTGGAGATGCGGCGGAACAGCGAGCACCGGCGGCGCGGGCGCGGCCGGGGCGGCGCCGACGCGCGACGCCCGCCCGCACGGCGCCGACCTCCCGCCTACACCATTGTTAAACTTTTATTAATTCGCTAAATACATTCATATTCATATTTTCTTTTGAAATAAAATAAATATTTCACTTGTAGGGAAGTACAAATAACAACAGCCTGTAAATTACCACTGCTGGGCTAAAGCCTCTCCCTTTGAGGAGAAGGTTTGGAACATATTCCACCACGCTGTTCCAATGCGGGTTGGTGGAATACACATGTGGCAGAATTTCTAAGAAATTTTTCACATGCAGGTTTCCTTCACCGCTGAGCACGAGATGAATTATAAAGACAAATTAAGCACATGAATCAGCGATGCTTGCCTGGATTTGAACCCGCAATCATCGGTTAAGATGCACGCGTTCTAACCACTGGGCCATCTCGACTGTAGGGAAGTGGTCATCTTCAATGATGGACAGTGAAAGTAAATATTTATGAAACAGTTCTTTGCCTATTTTGAAAAGGAACAATATCGCGCCTTAAACACGACATCCCGATATGAGGTTCGTGAGTATAAAGTGAGAAACATTACCTGAATAGTGGTTTGATCCAACGGCGTCGCGCGAAGCGTGGCGTGCGGCGCTGCCAGCAGCAACCGTAGAACCTACGAACAAACCATTTTAACTTTAAAAATAATAACAGAACTTTGGTCTAAAAATACACTAAGCATTAAAACATATACATTGATAGTACTTTGACATTATTTATATATCTATAGAATCCTATAATTTCTCTTTTGACATGTATATTTATAGTCTGTACTAGTAAAATCCAAAATAACGCTGTTGCTTTAACAATATTTAAAAAAAAACACATATATTTAAATTCCGATAATAATTTCACACATGTTGAACATTCCTCTATAGTATTCGTAAGTGAAACCCTAATACCCAATAAAAATAACTCGACAATAAGTTCACTATGTGAGCACGGATCTGACCTGTGTGTGCAACAGTCCCTGCACGGACTCCCCGTTGAGCTGCGTGATGAGATCTCCCGCGCGCAGCCCCGCCGCCCAGGCCGCTCCTTGCTCACTCACCGCCTGCGAACAATACACAACATTAATACCTCACCATCGTACGTTAGCCTCATCACAATAATTCGGTGTCGGGGCAATGAATACGCCGCAATAATTTGAACTTAACCTCGTGTCAATAGCCTTAATATTGGTCCAACCGACCAACCTAGGAATCAAGATGTCATGTTTTTTTTATGGCATAATTTGGCAGAGGAGCATATGGGATACGTGATGGTCAGTGGTCGATGCCTAAATCCAGATGACATGTTTTTTTATGGCATAATTTAGCAGAAGAGCATATAACTATTGGTTAGTGGTCAATGCCGCCCATAGACAATGGCACTGTAAGATGTATTAACCATTCCTTACATCGACAATGCACCACCAACCTTGGAACTAAGATATTATGTCCCTTGTGCCTGTAGTTACACTGGCTCACTCACCCTTCAAACCGGAACACAACAATACTGAGCACTGTTGCTTGGCGATAGAATATTTGATGTGTGGATGGTACCTACCAAGACGGGTTATGGGCAAGAGATTAACATAAAAAAATATAGTACCGCCTCTTTCGACGCTTATATATCGATATGAGGAAATTGTCCATCTCCATGGTCGAGTGGTGTGTACACCGGTTTTCATGGGTACGCCACGCTGAGGTCTCGGGTTCGATTCCCGGCCGAGTCGATGTAGATTACCATTAGTTTTCTATGTTATCTTGGGTCTGGGTGTTTGTGGTACCGTCGTTACTTCTGATTTCCATAACACAAGTGCTTCAGCTACTGACATTGGGATCAGAGTCATGTATGTGATGTTGTCTCATTGGACAGCCTCCATCTAATCAAGAAAAGTGTAGCCAAATTACTGACCGATACGAGATGATGCATGGTGTAGTAGTCGGTGTCCCCGTAGTACACGCGCACCGTGTGGATGGTGAAGCCGAAGCCCCGCGGCCCGCGCCGCACCACGATGGGGGGCTTCGACGACTGGATCAGCCTGAGGAACGAACTATTTCTCTAGTAGAACCATTCGCATCATGCTACTTCCACTTCGCACTTCGATATAGGCATCCATTCAGCCATAGTTTAATGTTTCCATAGAAATAGCTAAGCTAAGATACAAATATAATAAAATATAACGAACGTTTAAGAGATAATTGTTTTGCCGCAATCGTGAATGCGAAATGTCCAAAAATTCGCTGATGTTATGACTACTCGCTTTAAGATATAAGATTGTTTGGAGATAATGGAGCTCAGTAAATAAATTAAACGAAAGTTTGACTATTCTTTATGTAATTAACATAACCTATTCCAGCTCGTTCAAAAGGGCGCTTGTGCACTCAACTTTGGTTTAATTTTTCTAAAAATATTTCATATTTTAGAACATTGAGAGAAGAGATTTGAAGCTGAGTTTTTAGTACCGCTACATACATTGTCAAAAGCTCTCCTCAGGTACAATATAAATTGTAAACAAATATTCTTACGGTACCATTCATTAATAATCTTTACGTGACAAAATAATAAGCTAGTACGACAACCTAATAAACATTTGACGAACTATTATGATAGTAGAACTTTGTTGTTCAGTTCTGTAATCTAAGCTAGTCTATAGTAGCGGCACGCTATGATGGCCATTTTGACGTTTGCCCGCTCGTGAAGTTTCGTATTTAATAAATAATTACATCAAAGAAGCCAATTGTTGTTCTTTATTGTCAATAGTGACGTGCAGTTAGTCATATAATTTATCGAATGTGACTAAAGAAGAATGGGAAAAGGTTTTGAATAGAACTATTACTACTAGTGTTTTTGGTTTCTTTTTTGTATCAATTTATTTCTTGTATGTAATGTGTTTATAAAGTTATTCATTCTAATTCCCATTTTTGATTTAAATTGATTTCGTTCGAATATATTACTTAAGCTTATTTTATATATTTTTTATTAAATCTTTTTAATCAGATACTACTTGCAACAAAAACTTGAATTAAATTTCTTGAAAAAACACAAAGATTATATTATATCGATAATAAATTTACATTTCACGTCACTTTTTTAATGTGTCAAAACGGCCATCGTATCTTGCCGCTAGAATAGTTAAGAAACAATAGTAAGTTAAGTTACGAGTGGTTGGCGATCGCAAAGGGCGAGGGCGGGTCGCGGCACGGCGAGGAGTCGCGCGAGGAATTGGTCGACGACGTGTTGCCCGCGCACGGCGACGCCGCGCCGCCCGCCAGCGCCGACACGCTGTCGTCCGCTGCGCACACGCAACATACACTTAGTTTAACAACAACAAGAACAACAACAACAACAGCCTGTCAATTTTCCACTGCTGGGCTAAGGCCTTCTCTTCATTTGTGGAGAAGGTTTGGAACTTATTCCAAAAGGATGTTCCAATGCGTGTTGGTGGAATACACATGTGGCAGAATATCTATGAATAAACACATGCAGATTTTATCATGATGTTTTCCGCTGAGCACGAGATGAATTACAAACACAAATTACGCACATGAATATTTAGTGGTGCTTGCCTGGGTTTGAACCTACAATCATAAATATTTGTGTAACAACTTATACAAATAGCAGAAGTCTTTGAATTGATTAAAGCGAAAAACATGAACTGGTTTAACATAACAATACATACCTGGATGAATAACGAGCGAGAGGCCGGACGTGCTCGCCGACCGTCTCATAGACTTGGGCGCGGCGAGAGCTGAATGTTTACCCTTGTCCAGCTTATCTATGCCTTTTTCGTCCTTTTTCGCGACATCCGGTCTGTAATCGAAAATATTAGTTTGTTACATTATTGAATTGTCTGAATCAAAATTCAAAGTTTTCTTTATTTATTATATAATTCTACAGGCGATATGAAATTTTCAGTGGCATTGGATGTTTGTATGGATGACTCACACTCTCGGCAGGAGCGCAGCGTGGCTGGCGTGCAGCGGGTGCGGGTGCGCGAGCGGGTGCGCGAGCGGCGGCGCGTGCGCGTGCACGTGCGGGTGCGCGTGCGCGTGCGGCGCGTGCGGCGGCAGCGGGCGCAGCGCGGCGCGGCGCCGGGCCGCCGGCGACACGTCGTCCGAGTCCGTCTGCGACGACTCCGCGGTGGACCCGCCACCGGTTCCCACCATCTGAAATATATATAAGTACACTGTCTTCTCCTAGTTAGAAGTAAACAATAACTCGATTGTGAATTAACTCAGAGAATGTGTAAATAAAATTACAAAATGTATAACGCTATATATTAAAAGCAAAACGATGGGTGCATTTAAAAATCCAAGAATCAGTATATTTTAGTAATAAAAAGAAAGCTCTAAGTACTTACAATTCCAGCTATGATAGAATCAAGGTTCGCAAACAAATAAAACATACTAGACCGCAGCGAAACAACTCACAGGGCACTTGGGGTGGTGGTGCAGCGCGGGCGCGGTGGGCGTGGTGGGCGGCCCCGCGCTGTCCGGCGTGCCCGGCCAGCTGTCCGTGCTCTGCGGACACGGGACGTTAGGGACTTGTACTGCGTGCGAGTCATGAGAACATAGACATGTCGCTTCGAACGTGATAGTTGTATACTTTTGTATAACAAGTATAGAAATAGAAAAATCATCAAGACAAGAAGATTATTATTACGCTGAAAAGTATTAGTGCCCTGAGAATAAATCAATTTATCTAACATTTATACTATAAATTAGTAACGAAAAGCTAAATCATAAAAAGCGAAGTGAATAAATTAGCCATATTGAGCTTTCAAAGTCATACGTGAACGTATTTGAGTTCACTTAATGCAATATTTTATTTGCGATAGCGACTTAGGGTGCAGCGATTAAAGCTATTAAACTATTCGATACAAGAAAGCGAAATTCAAAATAGACGAATATAAAAAATAACTGCAGTGCAATAAGTAATAGTATAAATAATCTGTCAAACTACAGCAGGTGCGCTAATGAGTGACTATTTACCCTGGAGTCGTGTTCGAGGGCGGAGTGCGAGTGGTTGTAATGTCGCCTCCACTGCGGAGAGGTGGAGGAGAACGCGGCGAACACGCCCGCCTCGTCGGCCTCGGGCGCCTCGCCCGCCTCGTCCGTCTCCGCCTCGCTGTGGTTGTAGCGATCGCAGCGACCTGACACGTGAGCAAACCGTTACAAGCTACTCTCGATACAATGAGAGCATGTTAACATTATGACGTCACAATGGCGGAATCGATATCGGATTTTACATCTATACTAATATTGTAAATGTGAAAGTAATTCTGTCTGACTATCGCTCATTCGCTACTTTGATGAAATTTGGTATGCAGCATATTTAAACTCCGAAGAAGAGCATAGACTACTTTCGCCCTACACACGACAAGCAAATCCCTAAAACGCGAGCGAAGCCTCGGGCGACAACTAGTAATTACATAAAACTTAAAAAAAAAAATCATAAATTATTTAGAACTAAATATACTTTATAGGTATTTTCTTCGATTTGAATGAATACAGAACAATAAATATATATATTATAAGGAGAATTAGTGTGACTTTCCGAACGCCACGCGTCAAGCTGACAGATGGCTTTTAAAATTCTTTCTCTTTTTGGCGAGAGGTGGCGCGAAATACGGTCAGGCACTGTTTTACTGTTTTTGTAATATTATTAGAAAACCAGAAATTGATTGAAGTATTTTGTTGTTAATAATTATTATTTTATATCCTTGCAATAAATTTGTTATAAAGGTAATTTTGTTTTGTTAAATATCCAACAGTGAGAAAATGATGATGTGTTCAAAATAAACGGTAATGTACTCACTGTCAAAGTAGCTCGTGTCCTCGTCGTTCTCGAGCTGCGGTATGAACTCGGCCTTGCGTCGCAGGAGATTGTTCCAGTCCAAGCCGTAAAAGTATATGTGTTCCTGCGCGAATATTAACACTGTTAAACTTTGCGTGCTATACAAATATTTATCCATACCCTCACATTCATTTAGTCATAACACGGGATCCTTTTAATGATAACTTGAAAAAACAATCTTCTTGACAATTAGTATAATAGGCTATTATACTGGTTTTTAAAATCCATTTTATATTATTTAGTAGAGGTTAAGGAACCCAGTAAAAGTAGATTTTTTTATTTCTAGTACATATTTGCCGAAAAATATCATATTAAAAATTCCATATTTAAATAACGCGCGAAAATGCTACTTGGACAATATGGCGCTGCAATGGGGTCGGTGACGTCACTTTTCTGTATTTTAATCTTTGGTACATATAGTAGAAAAGCAAGGTTTACAACAAAGTGACTTCATCATAAGCCCGGCCAATCAGGAGCGTTTTGTGTCACGTGACAAACGTTTAAAAAAATGCATTTTTATTTATTGATTTTTGAATAAATTAAGTATTATTTTCAAGTTTCGTTAGTAAATAACCATTTTTAAACTCATAATATACACTGATTACAATAATTCACAATTTATTTTTCGCATTGTCAAATAGCCTATTATATCTATACAGGTTTTAGTGTGAAGTGACCTAGCATGTACGGCTATATACTTTGACTTGGAGCCTTTTACTGATAATTTGAAACAAAAAGAATTCTGGACGTCTGTAGCTCAATTATTTTAAAATAGCTTTTAGTGTTTGACCCAGCAGGTGCATGTGATACCTTGACTTGGTGCGTGCCCGCCGTGCCGAGGCGGTCGCGCGGGTTGCGCGCCAGCAGCTCAGTGATGATGGCGCGCGCCTCCACCGCTATGGGGAAGTCGTCCTCGGAGGGCCATTCGATGTCATCTGCGAACCACCATTCGTGATCACTGGACTGACATACTGAGGCTTACAATACAGATGATCGTCTACTGAGATGATATATAGGATACTAGTGATGTTTGTATAAGGTTGAAATTGGAGATCCTGGCAGAGTCGCCATATAAGGTTAAGATTGGAGATCGAAATAAAACATGTTGGATGCTCGAATGATACTGACTGATTGTATATTTGTTGTTCTAATTTATACGTTATAACATGCGCGTACATTACACACTACATTTGTAGCTTAATCACATTCGAACTGAACGGATTTTAATCAAATTTGCCATAAAACTCGATACTGTTGATAATTTTTATTTTTAGTTTATGTGTTTGTGTTTATGGAGTTAGTTTCACACATCTAAATGAAACGTGAATTATAGTCTGTTCGCGTTAAGAATGCAGTAAGTTTTCATAGTTTACCGGGCTTTCTCCGCCCCCTGACCAATCAAATCTTTTTAAAAGAAGGGTAAAGATGTATGCACATTTGTGTTAAAATTGTAATGACTTTAAAAAATACACATTAACGTAAAAAATCGAAATTAAGTCATTAATATTTTAATCACTATTACTAGTGTCGTCATTAGTGTTTATAATAAAATAATTTTCTACAGCGAGTTCCATAACATTATCTAAATCCCACATGTTCTTAATTGTTAATTTCTTCTTGTAAGACGTGGTCGCAGCATTATCGCACTTTTATTTTTACAAATTGGTGTGGTATTCACTTTTTTAAATATCAGTTAATAATTAATTAAATCCACAACCATCACATTCGATGTCTTTACCAGTTCATTTGAACTTGATTTTGTAATTTGAAAAGATTTGATTGCTCAAAGGGGCCGGTAAACAATGACAACTCACTGCATTCTTAACGCGAACAGACTATAGTTAAGTATATTATTTCTATATATATTCTTACCATTGACAGTATGCGCGAAGAGTTCCTCCGGTGTGTCACCAAAGAACGGAACGCAGCCCACGATGAACTCGTACAGGATGACACCCATCGACCACCAATCGACGGGTTTGCCGTAGCCCTATAGTCATGAATACAATATTTATTGTCTAATTCTTGTAGAAGTTTCGATTAATATAAAAGATGTTGACTTGATACCTGTTGACTTCCAGGCAGGATATATAAATTTAAATAATTATTATAAGTATTAAATAACTTGACTTTGAATTTTTTATAATGTTGAAAAAGAGTAACTACTGAGTTTCCTGCTGATTCTTCTCGGTAGAATCTACTTTCCGAATCGGTGGTAGCTTTACTTAATTGTTAAATGACGATTCAAAAGTGCTTGTAAAAGCCCACTTGAATAAAGTTTATTTTGATTTTGATTTTATAGTCACTGCATAGAAGTTAGATGAAGCAGACAAAAACCTAGTATAGGCTGGCGATTACTATTCAAAAACAGACAAATAAAATGATTTACTGTTAAGAGCCTCTCAGATAAGCCGTTTTTGTCGAAGGCCGCCTGGTTAGGTACCCACTCATCAGACATTGTCCCTACAAACAATACTAATATTATTGCGATTCGGTTTGATCCAATGTTGGATCCAATCATTCCAATGTCATTCACATTTCTAACGGGGTCTGTATGTACGAGCGATGGCGACCGCTTATCATCAGGCGGACCATCTCCTCTGGTTTCTTAATATGAAATATAACGGTTACCTGTCGCAGGATGACCTCCGGCGCGATGTACTCGGGCGTGCCGCACACCTGCTTATCAGAGAACTGGCGCGCCTCGCGGTCCGCGTACTCCTCGTACAGGTTGGTCGCCACTGCGCAAACACAGAACATTAACACTCTACCGCCTTTACCAGCGGGTATACTGGCCATACTAACATTGCCATATTTGGTACCGTACTTGCTTAAAGTGTCATATTTAAGCATTGATGACGTTTGCGTACCGATAGCATAAAGCGAAACATTTTTTCATATACAAATTTCTTGAGTTTATTTTATTTTTTGACATCCTAAATATTGGTTATAATATATATCCAATTTTATGAAAGCATCGAATTTAATAAAATATGTAAGTTAAAGGAAATGTATAACATTGTAATTGTTCTATGAGAAGGCTTTTAATGAAAAAAAGGAAGTGAATTATAATAAATAATAAATTTGAAATAATTCAGACACTTACGTGACATGAGACCCATCTTGCTGAGTCCGAAGTCAGTGAGCTTGATGTGACCCGTTGCTGTGATGAGCAGGCTGAGAGATGGAGAAATAGTTATTACAATTACTATCTCACACTGAATTTTCACTGGATGTCATGAAATTCCAAAATTAAATTTGTACGCTATTATTCTTTTTCAACCGACTTCCAAAAGGAGGACACCGGCTCCAAATATACCAATAACTATAACTACATTATATAATCGTAAATCGATTTTTAAGTAGTCTAATATTTTTCATTTCATTTAACTTAGGAAGACTCTAAAAAATATGTTGAATACGCAATTATTTTTATTACTTTTTCGTGCATATTCATTTGTTTTAAAATAGTGTTTTGTTTGAAGTCGGTTTTTCTTTTTGTTAAAATTTTTATTTATTTAACCGTACTATTAAAGGACAGGCGCTTTAGTTTTTACATAAAAAAAACCCGATCCTGAGGCACGATTAGATTGTTATGTCTCTCTTGCTCTGTAGTGTGTGTGTGTGCGTGTGTGTGTGCGTGTGTGTGCGTGTGCGTGCGCGCGCTCACTTGTCCGGCTTGAGGTCGCGGTGCACGATCCCGTAGGAGTGCAGGTACTCGACGGCGAGCACGGCCTCGGCGAAGTAGTGTCGCGCCATGTCGGGCGGCAGCGGGCCGGCGCGCAGCAGCGTGGCGCAGTCGCCGCCCTCCACGAACTCCAGGATCAGGCACAGGTGCCGCTTCGTCTCGAACGAGCAGTACATCGTCACCTGCCGAGTCACCCCACTCGTTATGACACCTCACACCCCATACTCACTGTCGAACCACACGACATTCCGACAATCGAGGCACCGTTGTTGGGTTATATCAACTACATACATAGTTATCTACTGAGTTTAAATGTGGTATTCATATTCATAACTAAAAAGATTCTGTTTATGTTATCAACCAAACATAACGTGCTTCTCTATCGAGTAGCTAAATCTATTGTTTTTTCGGTAAAGTATAATACTATTAAAAATAATTGTAATAATATCTCACCACAAAGGGATTGTCGGCGAAACTTAAAATGTCTCGTTCAGCGAAAGCCTGTTCGACTTGGTTCCTCAATATCAAGTTGTTTTTACTTATTTTCTTCATGGCGTATCTGTAAAGTATATTTAAGGTTAGAGGATATAGGCTGGTAAATTGATTTACTTTACCATTACGACCAATAACATAAATACTTGAACAATATAAAATACCTCTGCCTCGTTTGCTTGTGCTTGACGAGGTAGACGGCGCCGTAGGCTCCGTTGGAGATAAGCTTGATGACCTGATAGTCGTTCTCAGAGGGAGGGGCGCCGCCCGAGCCCGGAGCACCCGGCGGGGACTGCCGCCCGCGCACCCTGACGAGGCACAAGCACGGTCAAATACATACTCATTATGAAAATCGTGATATCTAAATATACTATATATAACTCAAAGGTGACTGACTGACTGTCATAGTGATCTATCAACGCACAGCTCAAATTTGGCATAAAGGTAGATGTTATGACGCACCAAGGCAGACTAAGAAAGGATTTTGATAAATTGCACTCCTAAGGGGATAAAATAGGAGATAAAAGTTTTTACATATAAATCTTCTTCAATATTTGACTGATTGAACTGAAATTAAAGATTGGAGCTACTTTGTTTGTCCCTCTTTCACGATCAAACCCCTGAACCAAAATTTGGTATATAGCAAACTTGAAGTCCAAGAAAGGACATAGACTACTTTTTTGCCTAAAACATGACAACCGAAACTCTAAAAAGCGAGCGAAGCCGCGGGCGACTACTAGTTCCCTTAAAATAAATAAATAAATATGAGACAACATCACATACATAACTCTGATCCCAATGTAAGTAGCTGAAGCACTTGTGTTATGGAAATCAGAAGTACCGACGGTACCACAAACACCCAGACCAAAGACAACATAGAAAACTAATGGTACATCTACATCGACTCGGCCGGGAATCGAACCCGTGGCGTACACATGAAAACCGGTGTACACGTCATTCGACCATGGAGGTCCTATAGTTTTATAGTGACACTTTTTATACGTATGAGTATAGAGCGGGCACTGACTTTGAGGGCGAGCAGGTCTGCGGCGGCGGCGGCGGCGGCGGCACTTGCAGCTCGGCCAGCGGGTCCTTCGACAGGCCCAGCTTGTGGATGATGTACTGCGGGATGTCCGTCGTCATGCCCTGCACACACACACACCCACGCACTCACATTATTACACCAATCTCAACGCTCATTGGTCAGCGATCACGTCATCAGATCCAACAGACCAGTAACCATTCGAATAATGTTAAATTACTTTTTGTCTTTGGAAATCGATTTAGATACTGGAGGTATGATTGTTATCATTACAAAGCCTCTATTATATTTATCTAAACTTTAAAAAATTAAAACTGGCATCTTACTCGTGACATAATCTCTACATTATAAAACCGTCATTTAGCGCTTGAAAACCATTAGTCACTGTTAAAAACTTTTAAAACTTGTTTAACGTTTTAAATAACGTATAAAAGGAGGCAAAAACCAAACAAATGTTTTGGTTTGATGACGTACTGGCGTGACGTGACGTGAAACAACGCAATCTTCTTTCCATAGACAACATTTTACTTGACATCAAACATTGTCTATGGCTCTAACCTCAAACAACTATGTTTATCTCTACCTGCAAATGTCTTGCGTGTCCTTCGGCCGCTTCCAGCAACCTGTAGAAGCGCTCGGGATCGAACTCCAAGCACTCGAGGAGCCGAGCCGGTCGCGCCATTGCAAGGGTTAGCCGGGTGACCAGTGGGGCCACTTGGGCACCCGCTTCAGCTGACTTATCTCTTGTCTGAAACGAGTGGGAATATTAATTAATCAACATAACAAACTAAATAGATACATTAATAAATTCGACATGGCTTATCCATACTAATAATGTAAATGTGAATGTAATTTTGTCCGCCTGTCTGTCTGTTATCGTTTTATAGACTTGCAAACAACCCAACGAAGAAAGGAAGTATGTCAGGATATACATATATTAGAAATCTAAATAAAATATAATACGTAGTGTTTGTAACAATTTTAATCATTTTATTTATTTTCTAATCTTATCATTTTAAATCTAATGAAATTATTAGATTCGATGAGGAGTGTTCTGAGAGAAGGTTACTCTTAAAAGGAACCCTCTGACTAAAATTTGTCATTTTATATTCAATTACAACTTCATTTTTTATTTATTTATAACAAGAAAGTCTATCACCGGCTAAACCATACAAAACAGAACCCTATGTGTCTTAATATAGATCTTAAATCATAAAAAACACTAAACTATGTTATAATTATTTAATTACCTCACATAACAAACGATCCAAACTGTCCGCCATGTCGTAAAAATAACTACTCGTCACTTGCTTCGATTCTGATTTATGAAGACAATCTCGCGCCATTTCCAATACCTAAACAAAAAATTCAAAATTAGAACTGTCCAATCAAACTGCGCGTACGCACTATATTGAACCTTACAATTGCTCTAGGGGGGGACTGGACTTTGGTAAGACATAAAATAAAAACATAAAATATACATATAATAGTTATAATAGCTATAGTGATATTGGGGGACCAAGTTATGCTGGTCATTATCTACCTCAATACAAGCACACCCTTATGTAATATAATCAAATAAACAGTATAACATGATCACCTGTCTCTGGACGAACCGTTCGATCGGATTACGATCTGGCTTTTTATCTAGCTCCGTCAGTTCTTCGATGAGGGATCTTAATCTAAAAGCAAAGTACAAAAAATTAAAATATTTTTAACCGACTTCTGAATGGAGGAGGTTATCAATTCGTCTGTACTTTTTTGTGTTTGACACCGGCTCCGAATATAACAATAGTTGTAACTACATTATATAAGTAAGTCGAGTTTTAAGTAGTTTCATATTTTTCATTACATTTTACTTTAAACTCAAAAAAAGTTTTTGAATACGCAATTATTTTTATTTCTTATTAGTGCATATTAATTTATTCTGAAATAGTCTTTTGTTTGAAGTCGGTTTTTTTTTTGTTAAATTTTTTATTTATACAACAAAATCTTTTAATTTGACGGTAGATACATATTTGTTCAAAAAAACATATCATACTTATAATCGATTCAGTCGCATACAAGAGTATGTCTTGTAAGCTCTTACTTGTAATAAGATTAAAGAAATTATTTAGATTAGATTAATTACATAAAGTCAGTTGAATTATCATACTATAAATGCAATACGAACTTATCATCCATAGCGCGCTGCGCTGCCGGGAATCGGGACGCGAAGAGCGACGACATAGCCGAGACCGCGTCGTCCTTGGAACCTTCGGAGCCGCCGCTCCCGCCGCCTGGCGAGCGGGACGGAGAACTACAACGAAAAAGAAAGACTTTTAAAGACAAACATTTAACGTTATAGTATGCAGAATAATCCTCTCAATGCTTAATTCTACTGTCAAATAGTAATAGTATTTGTATCTCCAAAGACATGCAGAATAACCCTCTCAATGCTTAATTCTACTATCAAACAGTAATAGTATTTGTATCTCCAAAGACATGTCAGTGACGAATACCTTGTCATTAATTTGATTTTCACAAAGTAGACAGTACCTTCGAGCATACAGTCGAGGACACATTCACGTACACCATCAATAAATGTTACTTATACTTGGGTGAATTTTTTTACTGATTCATTGTGTCTTAATCACACAACTGATAAATATGAAATTTTGAAATCAGAGATATAGAAAAGGACATAAAGAACCTAATACTTGCCAGCAAAACGTTTAATTTCTACAGATATTTCCTTTTATTTAAAATTATTTATACCGAAAAAAAATCTATCCTGACCAATTTTACCTGAAGCCAGAAGCAATTATTAAAAGTCCAAAGAAACCTCAAAACGTCGTTGAAAACACTATAAATTGCTGTATTTTTATATTTTAGAGACTCGCTAAACGATGTGCAAACTACTTTAACCTCGCAAGCTCCTAATAGCTTTAATTAGGTTAATTTTATGGACACTAAAAACGCTTCGTCATTACACGTGGTTTCACTCACACCCTTCTTTGAACATGGATTGGTTGACGAGGTTGTGTCCGTAACCTACAAGGCTATTGGAGGCCAAAGGGAATATATGTATGGTAAGTAAATGACACAACACTGTGCAGGTGACTTTTCTCTTTTGGAATCAAATCAAATCAAAATAAACTCTATTCAAGTAGGCTTTTACAAGCACTTTTGAATCGTCATTTTACAATTAAGTGAAGCTCCACCACCACCGGTTAGGGAAGTAGATTCTACCGAGAAAAACCGGCAAGAAACTATATAAACGGCAGTGGTTACTCTTTTTTAATCAGTCTGGGACTTTTACCACATCCTCTAAATTACGAGTAGAGAAGGAAAAGAGTTAGAAAACAAATGTCAAGCGACCTTACACCGTTGAGCAATAGATAAATAATAAACACAAGCATGAGAAAACTCATAACAGTCAGTTTTGAACCAAATGAAGCACTTTTGAGTCCTCATTTTGGACTGTATAATTTGTTCTAAACACTAAGGCTCAACTTTAATGGCCCATCGACCAGAAAATGCCGATTTTTTTTTTTAAATATGAGACAACATCACATACATTACTCTGATCTCAATGTAAGTAGCTAAAGCACTAGTAGTATAAATCAGAAGTAACGACGCGACGGTACCACAAACATCTACACCCAAGACAACATAGAAAACTAATGATTAATCTACATCGACTCGGGATATCGGGACCTCACAGTGGCGTACCCATGAAAACCGGTGTACACACCACTCAACCACGGAGGTCGTCAAACGTCGTAAAATGGTTTAGAAAACCATTCTTGTACACAATTTCGCCTTAATACCTGAGACTTCGACTCCTAACTCTCCGGGGCAAGGCCCGAGGGGAGGGCGAGGGAGCTCTGGCCGCGTGTCCGCTTCCCCCGCTGTCCGAAAGCGACGCCCAGTTCATGCCGCTGCCTTGTGAACTGCTGCAAGATAAATACCAACATCGTATATTAAATTAAGAATAATGTAACAATTTTTCGATACGGAATCATATCTCTAGATAGACTGTCTAACGTAAAATATAATAACATATTAAAAGAAATAATGGCAAGCGATTTCCACTATTTTTTACACATCTAATGTGCCTAAAGTATTATGGAAAAGTAACAATGTATCTAGATATAAATATAATAGAAGAATATGAATATAAAAAAAAAACACTACATATTTATAGTATCATATAATGTATAAACTAAATACTTTTTATAGACTTAGATAAATCACTAACAGTTGTCCTTTTTTTTCTTAAAACTACAACAATTTTCAAATATCAAGAGGGAGTCGGATACAAAATAATAAAACACACCCTTTAAAATAGAACTTAAATAACTATTTTTTAATGTTAGCAAATATTTAATTAGGAAATTTATCACAGAACAATGCGTCGTTTAGAATGCCTTGTTCAGTCCAACAGCCAGACAAATTATTATAATTAATTTTCATAAAATTATTTCCTTTTCTCTTTTAGCAAAGGCAAAGGTATTACGATATGGAGCCAAGAGTTCAGCATTGTATACTATTTGTAAATATTTACTTGAGTGAGGCTGTCACTTCACTTTACTTACTTGAGTGAGTTCTGATGGTGGTGGCAATGTGGGCATGGGGCGCGCGGCGGTTCGCACGTCACCTGCGCGGCCAGCAGCCTCTCCTGCGACGAACATTGCGACTGCAACACAAGAAATTAACAAATAATAAAACTTTATACACTAATCTTATCAAAAACATCGATCAGCAGCGGTAGACTTGAAGCTGCACCAACTGTTTGGTCGTAAACATTTTAATATTTTGACATACATCACCAATGATCAATAACTTTAGTCGTTTTCCAAATATTATATCAGTGATGACAGCAAGAGATGAATCAGCATCTGACTAAATACCCATTAAAACATAACATACAACTGCATACAACATATTCAAATCGAAGTAGGAATGAAGATATACAAACTTGGGGTAGGTTAGTAGTAAGTAGGCTTTGTGCCAGCATGCCTGGCTACGACCACTCGTCAGATACTCTACCGTCAAATGGCACTACGGGGTTGGTTCTGCTCCGATTTTAAGGGTTAGTAAGCCAATGTAACTAGAGGCACAAGGAACATAACATCTCTGCTCCCAAGGTTGATGGTGCATTGGTGTAATGTAAGGAATGATTGTTATTTCTTTCAGCGTCAATGTCTATGGGCGATGGTGAGAACTCACCATCACTTGGCCCACAGACCTTAGATTTACGTATTCCATGTTCACTACAATAAATGAACCAGAAGTTTCGATATGTTTCGTTTAATTTCAAAACGACATTCAATCGCAAAACCATAATGAAAAAAGCGGCCAACAGTCAGACACGTTGTATGTTTTATTTTAATATATTTGAATTGATTGAATGAAAGGTAAACTGCGGTTTGCGGTTTATGACGTATTAAAGGAACAAACTTAGTAGATCTTGTTCAAACCAATTTTCATGGAAGTTTGCATGGTAATGTACATCATATACTTATTATTAGTTTTACCATTGTATTATTTTAGAAATTACACGGGAAATATTTTACCACTTTGGAAGTGTCTTTCGCGCAAATTATTCAGTTTAGAAAAAATATACTTTAGACCTATTCAAAGATACTCCTGGGTTTGATGAAAAAAATTTTTGATTTTTCTTTTACTTAACGCGGTTCACAATATAAATCTGCAACTGTCCCAATTTACAACTGTATAGTTCTTACAGTATCCGATAAATTTGGCTGTGACATGCAGATAGACTCACAGACAAACAAACATGACGATAACTTAACAGTTCCATTTTTTGCCATTTGGCTACGAAACCTTATCATAGACTATACAACCTCTCGACCAATGATACCGTGTCAAAGCGATGCCAAATTTTGTTTATAACACTAATATCCTCTTGTGATTTGGACAAGTTACAGTTACAGTTTACATTTGTACAGATAAAAAAAACATCAATAAATTAAGATCTAATTCAAGTAGCTAATGTGTAAGGAATAACGTAGCTATGCTGATGGCTTGGACGACTTTCAAAGCTTAAAATAAGGGTATGTGTAGTAATATCGGCTTTAGTGCAACGCGTTAAGAGCTAAAATCGTTATACAGATTTAAATGCAGTTGAAATCTGAAATATAAAACAATTTTATCTGACATCTCGGTAACATAAATAACAAAGTCAAACGGTAATAATAGCTATATTTTTATATTACAAATGCTAAGACGGTATGAGTGATATATGTATATATGTACATATATACATATACATATTATTTAGTAAGTATGAGTCAAACTTATAAAAGTTACAGCGCGTAAATGTCCCAATGCAGGTAGCAGGTTTGGAGCATATTCCACCACGCTGCTCAATGTGGGTTGGTAGATACAGATAAATAGCTAATTTTCTTCTGACACGTGAAGGTTTCCTCGCGATGTTATTAAGCGCTGAACACGAGATGAATTATAAAATGAAACTATGTGTTAATTCACATGAATGATCTCAGATGGGCCATCTCGATTTTAATTTTTCTAAGATAAAATAATAAAAATTTTAAGAAACAATTAACACTTTGCGCATGATGGGTTCCGTACGTTATACAATAATGCAAGATACACTGATTTTACTAAAAAAGAATTCTTGTGCTACAAAATATTGCTTCTTGGCAAATCATGATTCTAGATCAACGGGAATTACCCTATAGGTTTTGATTTCATTTTGGTTTGGCATTTTATAACTCTACGCGTTCCAAATATAATAATAGGTTACATAAACAAACACAAGTACAAAGAAGTGATCCCATGAGAATTCCTTTTTACCTTTAGAAGTACGGAACCCTAAATATTTAAGTTCTGTTTGTTTGATGAATAACGAATAGTGACTAATCGTCCTTGTGTTACTTTTCTAAACTAATCCCTTTATCTTACCTCTAAGCTTCATCCTTATGGTAAACCCGGTAGTAACATTAATATTACTTGTGACACATGCATCCGAACACAACAGCATATTATTGAATTTTATCTATGACTTATGTCAAATATTTTTGGTCCATGTTTGTCTATGGTTTTCTTTGATTGTTATCACACATCTATAATATAAAAAAAATCAACCGCACGAAATCTCTCGGCACAAAAGACAAAATAAAATAAAATAAAATAAACGATATATAAGAATATCAGACACTTTTAAGAACGTGTATTATAAAGAAAAAAATAAGACATTTATTGTCTTGGGTACTTTGTTTTTCTTATAAATCATTTCGCGGTTTGCGGTTAAGAAAAACATCGTAAAGTATACTTGTCGGATGAAAATTTGCCGTATGTACATACATACATATATCCTTTAAAGTAGCGTAGTGGAACAAACTCCAAACCTCCTCAATAGGGAAGATCTAAGATCTCAGCAGTAGAATAATACATACAGGCTGTTAATTTATTTCTCGGCTATTTCAGTTATTCAAAAAGAATTAACTAAAAAAAAATGATAGGAAGTTTTAAGTAAAAGTATAAGAGTATACTTAAATAATTTTGATACTTTATATAATAAATCGAAATAAGGTCGCAGTGATGAGCATGATTTAATTACCTAATTTAGAATTCCAAGTAAATTACTCAAACTTACACTTCCGAAAGCAATTATAACTCTGTGATATGCACGCGAGCAGCCACGCAAATAGCGATTTAATTATATCTCATATAGGTTCCATTTAATATTAAGGTACCTAAGTGTACCAAACTATAGAAACGAGGAAATAATCATGCAGAAGGACTGTGTTACAGTTATCATTTGGACCTCACCTCGTCTGACTGTTGTCCAATTAATAAAACGATTTTTGACAACATCACATTTATTTTTTGAGGTCGAGTGGTGTGTACACCGGTTTTCATGGGTACGCCACTCTGAGGTCCGGGTTCGATTCCCGGCCGAGTCGATGTAGATTACCATTAGTTTTCTATGTTTTCTTGGGTCTGGGTGTTTGTGGTACCGTCGTTACTTCTGATTTCCGTAACACAAGTGCTTTAGCTACTTACATTGGGATCAGAGTAATGTATGTGATGTTGTCTCATATTTATTTATTTATTATTTATTTTCTTTAAGTAGGAGCTTACAAGCAGAATCAAAATATTCTTTGTTCAACTAGACCACACATAATATGTTCAACGGCCAAACAGAAATACCTTCTATTGTGTTCCTGTTTGAAAGGTAAGCCAGTGTAACTGTGGGCTAGGTATTTATTAAATACCTAGTTACTACTACAAGTTCTCAAGTCTGTTGAAGCATTTATAGTATGAGGAATGATTAATCTCAATATTTACGGCAGTTGCGATTTTTCCGCTACCTTTAAAACAATACACTGCTTGTTTAATGGCCACAACACTGTATGTGCATTGAGTATTAGATAAAAATAAACACACCGAGCATTATCACTTATTTTATCTGACAGTGAATAATGTCATGATTCCTCATTGATTACTTTATATTGAGTTTCACTCGACGTTTCCTTTTATTGATGATGATTAATACGTGACCACATTTTATGATTAGTAAGAACCACTCCTTGTTATTATGTATATACGAGTTGTATTTGTTTTATGAAACAGGTCGGTGGAGGAGCGAATGACCGCATAAAACAACAACAACAACAACAACAGCCCTTTGAAGAGAAGGTTTGGAACATATTCCACCCCGCTGTTCCAATGCGGGTTGGTGGAATACACATGTGGCAGAATTTCTATGAAATTTGTCACATGCAGGTTTCCTCACGCTGTTTTCCTTCACCGCTGAGCACGAGATGAATTATAAAGACAAATTAAGCACATGAAACAGCAGTGCTTCCCTGGGTTTGAATCCGCAATCATCGGTTAAGATGCACGCATTCTAACCACTAGGCCATCTCGACCGTATACATTGGCGCTATGACATATATTAAATATTCTATACATCGTCAATGTGGGACCAACCTTGGGGAATAAGACGTTACGTCCCTCGTGCATGTACTAATACTGGCTCAAGTATATTTTCAATGGGAACATAACAATACTGTGTAAATACTAAACAGAATCTTTTTGACGATGAAACAAGTGTGAAGTAGGGAGTACTAACTAATTACCAAGTAAGTTTGTTTATTCGAAGAAAACTTCGATACCCGCAAAGACGAGAAGGAGAAATTCTCCCACTAAATAAATAAATGGTTTATATACCAGTATTTCTAACTGTTGAATGATATTACGAATGGACACGCGATCATTGGTTAACATATTCATAATACACCTTTACATACATACATTTTCTTGGTGGTAGGGCTTTGTGCAAGCCCGTCTGGGTAGGTACCACCCACTCATCAGTTATTCTACCGCCAAACAACAGTACTCAAATTGTTTTGTTCCGGTCTGAAGGGTGAGTGAGCCAGTGTAACTACAGGCACAAGGGACGTAACATCTTAGTTCCCAAGGTTGGTGGCACATTGACGATGTAAGGAATAGTTAATAATTCTTACAGCGTCAATGTCTATGGGCGATGGTGACTACATACTATCAGGTGGCCCATATGCTCGTCCGCCAACCTATACCATAAAAAAAAACCCAAAGTTGTCCGAACCATTATACCTATATATTGCAATAAAATTATAGTCTTTTTGTTATATCGGATATGATCTCTATCCTCTTATTCGGTTTCACTTCAATGGTTCCACCTACTCAATACCTACGTACGTCGATGGTGTGTAGGAAGATCAATCAACTGTTTCAAATGAATACCAATAGTATTTTCACTTTATAACAAGACCCAGTCAGAGAAAACAGAAGCCCATACGAAGAGGATTCAAAACTGTAGATGGTCCTTCGAAACCGGATCTCAGTTAAGACGGGAATAAAATAAGGGATAATATTTGAAGTTGAATTAATTGTCATGCTTTAAAACTTACTGAAAGACTCGAACTGCCTGGCGTGGTACCGTAACCGGACGATGGGAGCGACGCCACCGACCATCGCCTACCGTCTCTGAAATTAAAAATATAATCAAATACAAAGGAATATTCTTTAACAATAATCAAAACATTCCAACTACTTATCAATTCAAAGAACCGAAAAAAGAACTATAATCCATATCTTTCTTAAATACGTAACAAAATTAAAATGCATAGTCATTTATTTTATATGGCCAACACTAATATCAAGACATTATATATCTCGTGCCAATAAAAGCTCAATTACTCTTCATACTGAAAAACAAATAAAATTGGCGTTGGCACTGGGCTAATAAATAATCGATAAATGTATAAACACATACATAAGGTCCTGCGTTGTTTACAAACAAAATACTTGCTATCCCTTTTTCGCTTTATACATTAGAAAGAGATAGCATATGTTTAAGTGAGTTGAGTAGATCATATGGTCAGCAGTATGAGTTCCTTAAACTTATTAGAGGAGTAATGTTAATAAGCGATCGTGACTATTTACCATCAGATTTTATTACTCGTCTGGCATCCTAAATAAAGAAAGAGACAAAAAAATCCATTCCATTACAATTCCTGTTTCAAAATATATATGTCAATGTGTAAATGAGTTGAATTTAACCTTCCCTACATACATTATTACAAAATCTTTCTTCGTTTTAAAAATATATGTAATAAGTTAAGCTTGCTACAATTGAATACTACAAGTACGAAGGTAATCTATGATAAGGTTACTGTAAATACTCACATGTCCTTATTTCTTATTGGCACAGACATAAAATAATAAATAAATCAATTATGTAACGTAATCGCAATTATATTACATATTAGCTTATAACTTGAACGACAAAACACTCAAATAGAATATCTACAAAAGTTCAATCCTATAAATGTACATATGGTCACAGGAAAGTAAGAAAGACCTAAGCGCCAGAATTGTACTTTTGGAAAATGACGTTTAATACTAAATTATTAAACATCATTTCGTGACAATACCATTTCGATCGCTTTAGCTAAACTTTCCACTAACATTTTAAAAATAATTACATAACAAACTCTAAATCAATCTGTGTCTTAAACAAATAAAGTTTAGAAATTATGCAAAATATCAGGGTTTCGAGATCTTTGAAATCTAGACATTAAGCTAACGAAACGGTTATATCATTATAAAAAAAAAACAGGGAGATTCCAGAGAAGCTGCAAAAGAAGAAAAGTTATGTAGTATAAGATTATTTTGCTGAAATCTATGGAATACTATGCTAGTAGTATTATTACGTCTCAAAAAGAAGTAAGTATCGTTAGTATGTAATCGATGTCACCCAAATAATTAAAGAATAAAAAATAAATATACAATAATAGTTTTTAAAAAAAATTTAGACCTAAACCGAGATAAAATCGTAGAACTTCTATAACGATTTTGTCAAGAGCGATTTCAAATCTACCCTTCTTCTTACAAAAAAAACATGGCAAACACACCATCTATCTATTCCAATAGTCGGAGTAAATAAACAAACAAATTTGACCTTGAATGCTTATGACGTCACTGATCGACATCTGGAATAAACTATGATAGCCATTAGTAGAAGTAGATGTCGTATTTTGGAAGTAAGTAAAGTGGAGTGTAGTACTTTTACTAAGGTTTGTTTGGATTACGTACTACAACAAAACAAAACACAATCACAAAATTAATTTTGACAAGATTCTGGCAAGAAGAATAATATTGCTCTCTTTCTTATCTATGGCATTCTTAATTATGTAAAATACTTGCTATCTTTATTTAACATATTTGGTAGAGATATGTCGTCAGTTGTGTCGAAAGAACCTTAGTTGTGATTGTGAAAAAACATACCTAAATGGACGTCCCTATCAGCATGTTAATTATTTATTATCAAAAAGAATCGTATACACCTTAATATTTCAAAATCAAGACATATTTTATTCAAGTAGGCTTTTACAAGAACTTTTGAATCGTCATTTAACAACTATAGTAAGTGATAGTAGATTCTCCCGAGAGAACCGGCAAGAAAATCAGTAGTTTAAATATAGGAAAAGTGCATTCCAACATTTAAAAATACAGTCATGTTAATAAAAGACAATTATATATGTACTTATGTAAGTATTTTTCGATTGCTGTGCCGATTTAATCTTTATTTCAATATTTGGAAATTTCGATATATGAATATCGCAAAGTTAAATTTGTAAACTTTTAAACTATAGAAGTAATGACAAAATTGTTTTTACAGTTCGTGCGTATGGAAATAACGATTAAAACGGTGTAACAATCGAAAAATATAAAAAAAAATCACATAGCGACTTTTGCAGGAGCAACTACGATAACCTGCCTGGTAGTCGACAAGTATTAATATCACGCTTTTTACCTTGACAATAATAAAAAGAAAATCTTTTAGACGTTCAAGTGAGAAACGAATTCAAAGATTTCTAGATCTCGACAATAAGCCTAGTCAATGTCGTACATGAAAAAAGTCACGGTGAAAAATCTAATTGTGAGTGACCTCAGATCGAGATAAATGTCAAGAAAACACTTCGAAAACATACATTAATAAACATACGAGTCGGATATATAAATAACAGTCCGTGGCAAATTATCAAGATTAACCTAATTGGAGACAAATATGCGTGTAATCGGAGTTTATGTAATTAGTATGCGTCAGACGATCGGGCGATTAAAATCGTACGGGATCATAAATTAGCGTTGACATAAACGATTCGAATGAAGTACTAACGCCACAGCCACCGAATATAAAAAAAAAATATTAAAGGCATTTCGAAGTGAACATCGGCACCCACTTGAACTATACCAAAAAAAATAAACAATCATGAACCAAAAAAACTACGCTAACATAGACAAACAGCATTGTGCACGGTTTACAAAGATACATCAAGTCTTGAATCGGGATCAAACCGACACCATCTCGTATAGCGACTAGTTGCAGTTGCGACAACCTTAATCATGCTATGCATGTACGTAAATAACTATAATGAAATCTCGGTGGCTCATTTTGACATTTTTTTCTGATAAAAGATATACATTCAATATATTTTTAGATAACTATAATTTTAAAAAACAACGGCAATGGAGACGTACACTTGGAACACAGCTTTCACACCCAAAGATACCATGTACTTAACTAGTTTCGCCCCCGTTTAAAAATAAATCTAATGTATACATGTCTATACATATGTATAGATGATAAGTTAACACAAACGCATATATATTGGCGTTGTAAGAAGTATTAACCATTCCTTACATCGCCATTGCGCCACCATGTATCATATGGGCTTGCACTTTGCAAGTTTATTATATTTATATATACGATCGATTTCTAAGGAGACCTCGTTCAATGCTCCATCAGTCAATCAAGTTATAGTCGAGTGATCTAAGAGGTATCCTTTGTATACTTTTTTATACTGACGCTTGGTCGTGACAAGATATTTTTTTGCTTAACGTAAAAACTGTGCTTAAACGTGTTCTAATATTTGACCGATCAGGCTTTTAGTTCTGTTCGATGGTATATTATGTATATTAATCAATAAGGCTGTTTCGTTGGTCAGTGAACCCGCATTACGTGTACGATTAATCCTACTGGAATTTAAGACGGTATTTCATTTGCATGTACTTTGGTTCTAAAACTGCGTTATAATGGTTATGGTTATTACGTTAAAGAAATAATACGGACTTAGAACTGTTTATATTTGCGGAAATCAGCATAATAATACAATAACGTAACTTATAAGTAGCTAGTAAATATTCCACAGCTAAATATTCTATCCTTTTAATAAGGTTTGGTACTTATTTCACAAGCTGTGGCACATATTTATTCGACTCTCAATATCAACATAAGATTACGTTGACAATTAAAAATAATTTACTTATAACTCTGTTACGACTTATTGTGTACCAACTAAATCAACACAACTGTTGTGAGTCGTTATACTGTCAAGTTAAATAAGGCATCTTGTTAAATATACTAAGAATAGATCGACGGCTTTTTAAATAAAAGTATAATAAACTCGAATTTTTGACTAACAATTACAATTAAACAACATCCAGCCATCGACAAAGATCGACCAACGAAATTCATATGGCATTCGCAAATCAAAGCGTATTACCTATTACTCGCATATTCAATGGAGAGCAATATGTTCTACTAATAATTTACAGCCAAGAGAACGGAATTAATACCTGTTGACTTCCAGGCAGGATAGGTATATTAATTTAAATAATTGTATTAACTAAAATGACTTTGTATTTTTTAAATGTTGAAAAAGAGTAACTACTGAGTTTCTTGCCGGTTCTTCTCGGTAGAATCTACTTTCCGAATCGGTGGTAGCTTAACTTAATTGTTAAATGACGATTCAAAAGTGCTTATAAAGCCCACTTGAATAAAGTTTATTTTATTTTGATTTTTGAAAGAGTGTCCCCGAGCGATCCCTGGGTCATCCTCATCTGCCTTATAAGCTAACCAAAAATATAACAAAATAAAACAAAAGTCGCAATTCGAATATAATAAAATTTAAATAAAATATTATTTTATCGATTTACAAGTACGTAATGTTAAATAATTCAACGATCTTTAAATAAAAAAATACAGTATGTTTTTTTTATCCGATTAATCGATTACTTAATCAATTCTGCCGTAAGCCTGTAACATAAGTGATTACATCGACGTAGTAATTAATCTTTACGAATAAATTTAGATCGAAATCGACATATTTAGTATCGATATTCGCTTATGATTATGAGAAATCAATAAATATTATAAGTGAAAACGTTGACAGATAACGAATGGATAAACGATAGCTAGAAACTTTCTCAGATTAACTCGTTTTAAAATTCATAGTTTATTAAGATTATAAAAATAAATAAATAAATCGATTACATATTTAAGTCGTCCATCGTTTAACTATCGAGTATGAAAAGCTATAGAAAAAAAATGAACAAAGTATTTTCTATTTTAATTTTTTTTTGCGACATGCTCAACTGTACTCAACCTACCCACACTTAAGGGAGATAATAAAATATCAATGGTACAAACTTGTCGAATTCTCTGCGTCATTTTTATTTGCAAGTTAAATATCTAACGTTATTACCAACACCACACAGGTACACACCTATAGCTACACACACATACATAGTTTTTTATAATAAAATATATTACATATTTTGCTCTTTACACAGAATTCTATCCTTTACGTTGACCAAAAGACACAGTCTAGAAAGATTGCCAGTCAAAATATCGTCGAAGGTCTCACAAATACTCTCCTGTTTGGGAGCGAACTAATAAAACCTATATATTTATGTTACTTACAGCTCTTTGCCGCGCTTTACGCTTGACGATAGCAAAGCGTGATGCAGTGGGTGTGCATGGTGAGCGTGCCAGCGCGGTCCTTCCGCTGGGGAAAGCGGCCCTGTGCCCGGAGAGCTGCAGCGACCAGAACCCACCTGGAAAAAGATCCTTAATATACCCCCACTTGTAAATTCAGACAGAACACCTTCCTCATCAAGCTTAGCGGTAGAGCGCTGTGAGCTTAGACATATTAAAAAAATCTACTCGTTTATATCATCACATTGACTTTTTTTTTAAAATAGTAAAAAAACATGCTCGTTTGTTTTGTCACCAGTACCAAAACTGAGCACTCAGAATATTTATTATAGTTAAACGCGAAAGTAAGCAAAAGCTTTTAGAAACGTAAACTCTAAACGCATTCAATGATTTTTTTTATCAATTTCGAAAGCAAACATTCAACCTAATCATTGTTTCAAAACAAACACGATTCGATAATAGACCGTTATTGTGTTTATTAAACGATAATTTCAACGACCTTTGCTTTCGAACGCCGTGTGCCATTCGCATGGAAATTAATTTGAGCGTAGAAACGTTTAAAAGTACAAACGCCATTAACAATTCTTGGCAACGTTTGCTGCTTGTATTTCAAACCAGAAACCTTCATTAAAACTTTTTGTAAAGGTCGAACTTGGGCAAAACGATTGCTCTTGCTCTTTCACATTTCCCTCGTTATAAAAATGTAAAATTAGCCTAATATTACACGTTAAAAAGTATGGATATGATTTGGCAGATACGTGTGGAATTTGGTTTGTGTGTAAGCCTGTCTGTAGCTAAATCTTCACCTCGAACTTTGAAAAAATAAAACTTTGCCTTATTATACGCACATATAAAATATAATATAACAAATGTTCCCAAAATATACACTAGAATTGGTTAAAATTTTGAAATTTATTGACTTCATTTTTTTTATGACACACCTACATATACTTCTTACAACGCCAATTTTCCTTCTAAATATTCGCATACCGTCTAGTGTTTTATGTTTGTCGTAACTCAACTTATAGTAATTGTACCATTAAAAATGTAAGCAGTGCTAACGGAGTCTATCAAAGATACTTCGCCACATACAAAAATTACACATGATATCGTCCTATCTGACCGATTTCAGCCACGGCCATTATTAAAAGAACTTTGCCGCATACATAAATGTCTTCAAACACACTACAGCCCGATAGGACTGAAATAGTTTAAGAGGTTTTCCGTAGCAATTGTGTGCAGGCTCGCTAACGTGAAGACTTTGGGCTGTACCCAAAAACCTACTAACCTACTAACAATAGTCTCAACCCTAACTTAAACTCTTGAAATATGCAGCATATTTCCTACCTACTACGAATAGTCAACTATACTCATTACATCACTAGTTAAAAAAACTCATAACATAATTATAATATTAAGTAGACATCCATCCAGTTCGTGAACTCTTAAATATTCAACAGTTGCTCGAATGTGGAGAAATTCTGTGTCGGTCTTATCTTCAGCCTTCACCTCTAGGCCTGAGTGTGTCGTGATTGTCAACAGCCCACTCGGTTCTAATGAAGGGAGCAACAGGTTGGCCCATTAGCAACCTTCTACCGAACACGAATAGACGAACTTTTAGAGTCACTGTTCTTTAGGAATTTTCACGAAACGACATTTTAACTGCGATTTATCGGCGTGTTCGATGCGCGTTCGTGACTAATATTTTTGGAGATTCTTAATTGTTTTGTAATGGAATATTTACATATTTTTGTCTATCTCATATATATTTACTATGTTAAGAATACTAGCGATCCGGCTTCGCAAAGACGCATTGCTTATACTGAATATACTACAGAATTTGTTTATTTACATCACACTAGAAACTTCTAAAAATTAATTGTCAGTAATTCTTTGCTATATAGTCCACGTATTACTTACAAAATACTTCCTCTCGAATCACTCTATTTTAAATAAAACCGCATCAAAATCCGTTGCGCTATTTAAATATCCAAGCATACATAGGCACAGACAGTGGTAAGCGACTTTGTTTCATACAATGTAATGATAATGATAATTATTTTAAAGTAATTGATTTAGTGACTTTACGGCATTGGTAGGACAAGCAAAAGACCAACTTGATGGCAAGTCACCAACACCCATTACTGCTGTTAGAAATATTAACCAATCGTTACATCACCAATGCGCCAACATTGGCAACTAATGTCTCTTCTGTAGTTACCCTGGCTCAGCCACCTTTCAAACCGAAAAAAGCATACCAAATATTGCTGTTTTGCGAAAGAATATCTGATGTTTGAGCTGACTTTACTACTACTAACATAGATATTATATATTTCCTTAATCATTAATATATAAATATTTATCAATATTCGTTATCATATCATAACAATAAACATTTGTGATAACAACTTAGAACTGTCTTGTCTGAACCGTTACAGGGTCAATATCGTCTAACTGGGCCGGATATGATCAATATACGGCCACCACAACCACAACGGCCTTACACAATAGAATATTTTTTACTATTATTATAATAATGTACACTATCTATTTGATATATAAATTGAAATTTGTATATTTGGTTGAAATAAATCAACTCCTAAACTTTTGATTCAGCTTGACAATCAGCTGATCATTATGGATGATGGTTTGTATGTATGTATTTACGTACACAGGCAGGACAATAAAACAATTCCAAGCTGTTTTGAATTTCATTTCAGTGGGAAATATAACTATTCTTTAATTAAAAATACTCTAGGGTATCTAGAGAAGTAGTATTTAATAATCAAAATATTTTATTTTTGAAAAAAAAAACAAATACGCTTTTTCCAAGATTCCGAACATGTTACAATTCAGACTTAAATCTAACATGTATTCCCAGAAAGGAGAAATTTAAATTAATCTATTACATAAATGTAACGAAATCCTGAACAGATCATCATCATAATAATAATAATGTATAGTTAACGTTATCTAAAAGAAAGTCCTCCTGATACGTCTGTACACGATAAACTCAAAACTAACAGATGAATTTCAATATAATTAATAAAAAACTAATGATTGACGAAGGTCTTGTATTACTTATCATTTTAAAAAGTATAAATAGAAGAAAATAATTAATAAGGAAATTATGCTGACCTATTAAGATGTACATATACTATGATTTTATGTAGACTTCTATTTTATTCGTGCAAAGCTAGGTCTGGGCGTTATGTAACATAATTACGGCAAATCAAGTGCACCTGTAAAACTGTATTATATATCTTTTAAGTGAATCGATTGGCTCGAAAACCTAACGACCAACTGTAACAACATACATTATAGGGTATTTTATTATAGCAACCGGTGGTAGTGTTTCAATTGACCATCAATAAGAAAGTGTAATGCTTCTATATTGAATAAAGTTATCTGAGTTTGAGTTTGAACATATCGCGTAAAGGAACTTTCAATTCAGGCGATCCAAGTTTTTTATTTCCTTGCTCAATGCAAAGATTAAAACATCCAGTACGAAAATTTTACAATTTAAATAGGTGTTTTATTCTTTTTTTTTATTAAATAGATAGGCAGGCTGGCAATAGAGTTTATAGTAAGTGATCACCACTAAATATAGACATCGGCGCTGTAAGAATATTAATCATTGCTTTTGATACAGGCGCCTAATCTTGGGAACTAAGATGTCATGTCCTTAGCTCATTCTCATCTCAAACATATCCATATTAAGTATTGTTTGACAGTACAATACGTGATGAGCGGATTAGTACTTCATCATCATCATCAGCCACATAGGCCTCTCCTAGTGCATGCCGCTCTAGTCTAGTCTGTAGGCTACTCGCATCCATTGAATTTATGAAACGTCAAAACAAAAAACCTAGTTAGGTAACGTACCTTTAGTGGTATTGTTCGGTACATTAAAGATTGATACAGTTTCATAAATCATCTCTCTTATTAACTGTGTTACTCGGAAGCTTGGGTTATAACACGCTACTCGATATTTACCGTTTTAACGGCCGCTGAGTAATTAAAAGGCGAGATAAGAAAAATAATGTCTTGTTAAATAAAACTAAGTATAACGAAAAGATGCACTTATATTTCACGAGGCAACATTTGCCGTTAGTATCGAACAATACATATTATAAAAATCGTAAATCGGTTCTGTACATATTACATTTTTACATTAACAACCTGTAAATTTCCCACTGCTGGGCTATGATCTCCTTTCCCTTTGAGGAGAATGTTTGAAACATATACCACAACGCTGTTCCAAGGCGGTTCGATTATAATGAAAGTTAGACACATACAGGTTCCCTCACGATGTTTTCATTCACAGCTAACACGAGATGAATAATAGACACAATGAATATTAAATGGTGCTTGCCTAGGTTTGAACCCACGATCATCTGTTAAAATACACTCGTTCTAACCACTGGCTGGCCATCTCGGCTTACATACATATGACTTAAAATAGATCAAGAACATAATTTGTTTTTTTCTTGAGCTTCACGCGCGTAAATCTGATGAAACTCATTTTTTACAATGAGTAGTAAAGTTTTAATAGGATTTAGACAATACCGTCATATATCAAATGTTTACGCGAACGGAATCAAGTGCACAGCTATTTATATAACACGCAAAGAATACAAACATATTATGTACATATTAAAATTTAGCTTACTGAGAGATTGCGATGTTGCGATTGCGTTGCGATTCGTCATTCGTTCCTTAAAAATCAAGCACTATACCGTTTCTACAAGATCAAGAAAATCTATTTTGAGACTAAAAAATCATAAAATCGACTTATTTGGTATATACACGATTAAAAGGAGCGTGAATTAATAAGTACAAAATACTTCAATGCATTTATTAATGAAAGCGTTTGTATGTATTAGAAACCGGTCAAAAGTCGGTCTCGGGTGCAAATTACTTATTAATTATGTTTTATTTCGCAATGAACAACTTAATTCATTTATATGGCATAAGATTCTAATAAAATTACCTATAGATGAATAGTGAGTAATGATATTTAAAATTTTGTACATCCAAATGTATAGTCGTTTGCGAAGAATTCGTAAACATAAATAATAAAATAATTTCGAAAGATATTAAAAATAGCCAAGAAGCGTTGTGGTTCATTGAAAATAATCCACAACCAATGGACTGAAATACTCATGAGATATTCTACTATATAATTAAGGTAAGTATAACTACAGGAACAAGGGCCATAGCATCTGAGTTTCCAAGGCTGATTTCCCAAGACGGATTTGCAATGTATGGCATATAGGAATATTTCTCTTAGCGCCAATGACTATAGTCGGTGGTGATAACTAACCTACACGTGAATAATTTCACCGTAAACGTAACATAAAAAAAAATAATCATACAAACTTTAAACAAATATTTAAGTTAATTTCATATAATAAAATTTATACAGTAACTAATTTTAATGCATATTTGTATATATTTAAGCATTTAATGTTATTAATTCTTGTTTATTTCATATAATGTATTGACTATTATTAAACCAGACACGATAGCCTAGCAGATAAATTACGATGGGCACGAACGAAGGCCGCGAGGAAATTCGGCCAAACTCCAACGTTATTCTTCAAGTGCGAACTCCGTATTAGCATTACCTACTAGTTAAAGAAATACATCGCGCGAAAACCCCAACAGGCTAAACGTAACTAGTTATAAGACACCATAAAACAGTGAATACGAGAAAAGTGAAATTTTATACAGCGCTGCAAGCTACGTAGCGGGTAAAACGTCTTCGTTGATCACTGGAGACACGTTTCTAGTTTGATTGAAAGTTTTATCACAACTATCAGACCGGTCGCATATACACAGCGACTAGTGTTGCCAGATCAAATATTGATTTACATCAATATTAACGGTATACACTGTCTCCTCGTTTAATAGTCATCACCACATATTATAAAACAAAGTCCCCGGCCGCGTCTATCTGTCTGTATATTCGCGATAAACTGCAAAACTACTGAACGAAATCTCATGCGGCTTTCACTAATAGACAGAGTGATCCGTGAGAAAGGTTTAGGTATATTTTTGTGTAAATAAGTTGAAATAGAACGATGATTGTTAAACATATCGGAAAAAAGCAACAAAAAATATTTAAAAAAAACCTATGCCCCCTTGCGAAGTCGGGGCGGGCCGCTTCTTGGATATGAAATTGATTATAAACTCAGAGAGAAAAATATGTTAGACAGGATATCACATGCGGGCGTAGATGCCGGGTAAAACTAATTCCAAACAAACAAAAAATAGTAGAGTATTTTTTAGTAATCTAGTTTAACATCTGTAAATATTTGTATAATATTTGTATAATGAGTTAGTTATACCTGCCCCTGACTCCAATACCACCTTACAGGAGTCTAAAATTAAACATACACCCATGAGTTCACATAATAAGATAAAAAAATATATAAAATTAAATAAATTCATCCGTAAAACAAAAAAAAACATTAATAACTATCAATACATATGCAAAATGAGAAAAGACCGGTCACATTTAATTAATAAAGTAAAATCATCAAATAATAAATTGCAGAATAATAAAATAATATATGAAAATGACATTGAACAACTGCAATTAGAAATTTCTAGCCTACAAAGATCTTTAGATTTTGTTAATAAAAAATATGAATTGGCTCAAAAACAGATAGAGGAACACATACACACAGCCAACAATCTTCTTGAGCTATGCACCTCTAACTTAGAAAAATTTGAATCCTTATCGAATAAATGTAACTGTATGCATACTCAGGAAAATGAGTTGGTTCCTCCTAATAGTAATAATACCAAAGTATCACCTATCAAATTGAGTCAATGTGCACCAGGGATCCATAACCATAATAAACTGGGGTTAGAATTAAATAAAGATGTTATTGTAGTATCGGATAAGTTAGGACAGGGCTTTGGCTCAATAATTAAAAGTGAAATAAAAAATGTATTTAACACATGCTCACCCGGGGCAACCTATCAATACCAAATAAATAAAATAAATTCTATGCATCTGGGTTCTAATAATGTAGTAGTATTAATGCATGGTGACAGTTTGTCTCTAAACAAAAAGAGTTTAATTAAGGATATTAAATTATTAATTGAAATCCAAAATCAAAAGAAATGCAAATTTATAATTAGTTTATTTCCATATTCACATACCTTGACAGATGCACAGAATTTACATATTTATGACTTAAACCTATGTCTATATAATTTGACTCGACATTGCAGTAATGATTTAATGTTATTTGACATTAATAAATTTATTCATAGATTTAAGTGGACAGAGGATACTATGTACCTACCAATGAAATCGAAAAGACAAATTGGTAACCTAATTGCCTACAATATCAAAAATTATTTTACAAGTAATGTTACCAAGGATCATATGTATAATAAAAATAATAATTTAATTTATATTAACACCGACAAAATTAAAAATACTCGAATTAATAGTTTAAACTAAATAAAACGACAACATCTGCGCCCTCTTACTTAAATATTATACATCAAAATATACAGGGCATAGGTGGCAAAGATCATGAAATAGAATTATTTTCGGAGTATTATAAAATACATGTATTTTGTTTCACAGAACATTGGGTTAAAAAATTTGACATATTTAATATTTCAAACTTTAAACTGTCAAGTTCGTTCGTAAGAGGGAGTGCTATTCGTGGTGGCTCATTAATATTAGTACGGAATGATATCGTTTGTAAATCTCGAAAAGATATTGTGGCCCTCTCTATCGAACGTACTATCGAACTATCCTGCGTGGAATTTCCACAGTACATTATAGTCTGCGTGTACCGGCCCCCATCGGGAGATTATTATTTGTTTGAAACCACTATGGAGGACATTCTTAAAAAGCTATGTAAAACTAATAAATATATAATTGTATGTGGGGACTTTAACGTCGACTTACTTAAAGAAACTACGTTAAGTGTTCGGTTGGTTGCCTTGTTTATGTCATTTAATTTAACTCATAGAGTTAATGAACCGACGCGAATAACCGACGGCACTTCTACGTGTATTGATAATGTGTTCTGTGACTGTGAAATATATGAAGTATCAATTATAAATAATTTAACTTCTGACCATTGTGGTCAGAAGTTTTCATTAAAACACAAAGAAATAAATCATTTAAAAAAAATAACATACAGGCCAATAACGGCTAACAAATTACATTGTTTTAAAGATATTGTGGCGTATAAATTGTCTAATCTAGATCTTACGACACAGGATCCAAATGAGCTTTATAATTCATTTTTTGAAGTAATACTAAAAGAATTTAACAATATATTTAAAATGAAATCATGTTATAGTAACACAAAATTAAAGTTTAGTGACTGGGCTACTGTTGGTATTTATAAAAGTAGAAATAAATTATACGACTTATATGATATGAGGCGGTGGAATCGAAACGTAGCCTTTTTAGAATACGTCATTAAATATTCAAAAATTTTTAAAACAGTATGCATTTCTGCTAAGTCCTTATATTTAAAGAAAAAAATCCTGAATTCTGATAATAGAATTAAAGCCACATGGGATGTTATTAGTAGTGTTAGTGGAAAACACAAAAAGGAAATGATACCAATAGAATTGAACACAGGTAGTAGATACACGAGTTCTGAATTAGAGGTTGCTAATTTATTTGAATCATTTTTTGATAAAGTACCCCATAAAATAACATTTCATTTAGAATCATCTACATCAAATGCAGCTAGGTTATTAAATAATAGTGTTTCTAAATGCGTTATTGATTTTTCATTTGAAACGGTTTCTGCAATAGATGTCATAAAAGTATTTAAAACTATAAATATTAAAAAAACTAACGACATATGGGGCATTTCGGTAAAATTTTTTAATAACATCATATACGATATTGCTCCGTATATAGCAGTAATTTTTAACAAGAGTTTGGACACTGGTTCATTTCCTAACTTGTTAAAATGTAGTAAAGTTTTACCACTTTTTAAAACTGGAAACAGAAGCGATCCCGGTAATTACAGGCCTATTTCAATACTCCCATCTTTAAGTAAAATTTTCGAAAAAATTATTTTAAATCAACTTCTCGTCCATTTCGGTACAAATGCTATTTTTCATGGTGAGCAATTCGGTTTTAGAAGAGGTCGCTCGACAACTGATGCGGGAATTGCGCTTCTCAAACATATTTACGATGCTTGGGAGAAATCACAGAACGCTATTGGAGTATTCTGTGATTTATCTAAAGCATTCGATTGTGTAGAACACGAAACGCTTCTTTATAAGCTCAAATATTACGGTGTTAAAGGTAAAGCTCTTGATCTCATCGCTTCATATTTAAGTCAAAGAATCCAGCAAGTTTTCATTAATGGAATAAAGTCTTCTGGATCTACGTTAAAAATGGGAGTTCCACAAGGTTCAATTTTGGGTCCCTTTCTATTCCTAGTATATATAAATGATCTTCCTTTCTATGTTAAGGGTATTTGTGATATAGTGTTGTTTGCTGACGATACTTCGCTGATTTTTAAGGTTGACAGGAAAAAAAATGACTATGACGATGTGAACGGTGCATTATCACAGATACACAATTGGTTTACAGTAAATAATTTAGTTTTGAATGCTCAAAAAACAAAATGTGTAGTTTTTACCCTACCTAATGTTAGCAAACAAAATTATAATATATCTTTAAATGGTGACCGTCTTGAAGTAGCTGATACTACGGTGTTTTTAGGAATAGAATTGGATTCCAGACTTCAGTGGACCTCTCATTTATCATCCCTAACAGGAAGACTCAGCTCCGCAACATACGCGGTTAGAAAAGTTAGACAACTAACTGATATTGATACCGCTCGTTTAGTTTATTTTGGTTATTTTCACAGTATTATGTCATATGGCATATTACTTTGGGGTAACGCTGCTGATATTGAATCTGTCTTTATTTTACAAAAGAGAGCGATTCGGTTTATTTATAATCTTGGAGCTAGAGACTCTCTTCGGGATGTTTTTAACAGAGTAGGAATACTTACTGTTGCGTCGCAATATATTTACAACAATATCATGTATATTCACAGTAACATTGATCACTTTGATAAAATCAGTGATAATCATTGTATATGCACTAGAAGTAAGGATAAACTTATAACGCCAAGTTTCCGACTCCGCAAAGTCAATGGATCCTTCTTGGGGCAAGGTATCCGTTTCTATAATAAAATTCCGCAGAAATTTTTAACTTTGCCGTTTAGTAAATTCAAATCGTTTGTTAAAAATACATTGGTAGAAAAAGCATACTATTCGATACAAGATTTTGTAGATGATAAAAAAGCGTGGAGTTAATACCTGTTGACTTCCAAGCAGGATACATTAATTGAAATAATTGTATTTAATTAACATGACGTTGTATTTTTTAAATGTTAAAAAAGAGTAACTACTGAGTTTCTTGCCGGTTCTTCTCGGTAGAATCTACTTTCCGAACCGGTGGTAGCTTCACTTAATTGTAAAACGACGATTCAAAAGTGCTTATAAAAGCCTACTTGAATAAAGTTTATTTTGATTTTGATTTTGATTTTTGATTTAATACTACATATTAACATCTAAAATGTTTAAAATAATGACGACATGTGGCAACACTACTGCTAACATGTCGTTGATCAAGTTTCTAAGTCTGTATAGAACATGATCCACGCCCGCAGCCGTGCTGTCCTCCTCGATATGGATTTTGACACCATGACTCACCCTTGCAGAGGCGAGGCGCGGCATATCGTTTTGTTATTGTATTTACATTTATAGGGCTGCCTATCTTCAGGTCTTGACCCGAGGCTTTTATTCAACAGACTTCATCGAAAGAGGATCTCATTGTATGTGTACATACCGGCTGTATAACGTATATTAAAACCTTTTTGCTTTATGAACTCATTACGATGAGTCTTTTCGCGTAAACCTTGAAGGTTTTCAATGAAATTAGACATAATTCAGTTTTAATTTTAAACGTTCTTATTTCCTATGTACAAAATTTTGAAGTCTACACATGTGTCTGTCTGTCTGGCTGAACCGAATTTGATAACATTTTAAGGTAAATTATATTACAAGCTAAACAGCATGGATCAAAATTAAATATGCAATTGTTAATTTAATACGAATATCAAAATTAAAATAATATGAATTCATATTTTAAGTAGATTACTGTTCAAATTACCTGTAATTTTCTGATGTTTGTTATTTCAACCAGTCAAAAAACTCAAATCAACTTCTAGTAGGCTACGAATTTTACAATGAATACTTTGACGGATAATACTGCTTACGGCATTACTGCAGGGTTAAACACATGTATTTATTCCACCAGCACTACAAAATCCGGTACAATGTTTTCCTATTATTGACTATTTTCTTTATACATACTCGTACTCTTTTTACATATCGTTTGGTACTTTATGAGTGAAAATTATCCCTAATGGGTTATTTAAATAAGCTGTGTTAAGGATAATGAGTCAATTTCCTAATGGAAAATTAAAAATAAATACGCATCAGAGTAATTTAAGGTAATAAAAAAAAGTATAATTTAATATTTGCTGATCACATTGTATGGATAGCTTATCAGTTGTAAAAATAAACTCCAAAGATTCTATTAAAGTATATACATATATTTCAACTTAAAATCTATATAACAGAATCACTATTAAAAACCAGCCATATAAAATGATTACATATAAACATCAGCCGTATTTATGGATACAAATACATGTAATCATATGTATTTTAAATTATAATTAATATGCAAGCGGAAAGTTTTCACGACGCTTAAACCGCAGAACTATTAAAAGCAAACACAGGCGTGATGTCGTAAACGAAGAATAACAGCTGGCAATAAACAGTTCTAATGTCGACTCACAAAGCCCTCCTGAACGATTTCGGTCACCAAGACCATTCCCTCAGGCCGAAAAAAGATCCGGCATAGTACCACTAGCTCTGCGTGTTTAAACACTGTTAATTACCAGACTCCAGCCTGTTAACCGTGAATTTCTCGTCAGAAAAACTCCAATAAGTATTTAATGGCTCGATTGTTGGGCTGAAACCTATGCTCGGAATCTGCTGCCTCGTAAATTTGTGACTTAACCGAAAAGGCAGTTGAATATTATAACCAAATATAAGAGATTTTAACTCGAATGAAAATGGGCTCCTTAAAATTATGAAAACCAAACATATATTTTTTTCTCGCAACCGATTCATTAATCATTCTACAGTTGAACTTAAATTAACTTAGACAAAACCCAAAAATGTAATCCTACCAGATCCAAATTAGATGTAATTTGATATGGACTCTCCAACTCCAAGGATGAACATAGGCTATATTTTTACCTGACACCTTACGTTCGACCAACTAAACGCGAATTAAACCGCAGATTACAATTACTTGTCTAAACATTAAAATACATCTTGGTATATACATACACATATGTTTGATTTTAATAGACGCCAAAATCTTTACCGGTCACTACCGGTCACGGTTCTATACTATGAACTTTGTTTTAACTCGCCTGTAGATGGCGCTGCATACATCAGACGTCTGTCGAGTTTTGATAGAAGTATTTATATATACATATATATTTATAATTTAATTTCAAATATCGTGATCAACAAAAACATTTCCAATGTTTCAAATGTGTTGACTTTCGAATATTTGCGTAATGACAATCGTGCGCCGACAAATTCACGTTTCTGACATATTGCATTTGAAAGTTCACAATTTAAACACAAGCGTACAATTATCGATAGAAAATATCATGTCTCGATTTTGGGACAGCGGTTCTCAACCCTTTCTTGTGCAAATTTATAGAACCCCCTATAAAAAGTACTGAAGAAATTCAATCACTTATTTTCTTTCAACTTTTTGAACTAATTATTCATTATTATCATGGCATTGATAGGCATTTAATATGTCTCTATAAAGCAAAGAAGAACTTTAATTAAATACTCGTCACGTTTCAATTAAAAGCGGCTTAATAATAATATTATATACATCTCTGAAACGCACTATGTCTTCTGCTAAGTTTGATGAATTTTGGTATAGTATATTTTAAAAAATAGCTATTAGAAAAAAAGTATAGATACAGACTCCTCATTTATTAATACAAATATTTTCCACAATGGTAAAATCGAATATCCGAATATAATCGACGACGATGACGACGTCGAAATTAAGCTCTAGAACAAGACAGACTCTTAATATTACAATTAGTAATTGACAAATGCTTCGTACCACAATTTAAACTCGAAAGTTTACCGACGACACGATCGCTGTTTTGCAATACGACATTAGAAAATCAATGATCGATAATAACAATAATAATCCCTTTCGTTCAGCGCTGAATCTATACCTCGTAATTCGGTCACAGATCTGTAATTTCTCAATAACAATCGTTTTTACTAAATAATGCTATCTTCTTCTTCCGAATGTCAAATCAACAATGATAAAAAGAGAGAAATCTGTGTAACTAAACACCCGCTAAACGTCGTTTATGAGCAAGGCCGTACGATTTTTAGGCCGTTCGATTATGTAAGAATCGCTTCGTATCTCACTCCTGAAATATTGTTAACCGAATTACGCCATTTTGATACATATATTAATAGTTATTAGAGTCAATGTCACATATCACGTTCTGACGTTACCATGCTTGTGATCTGCGGTTACGACGTTCTTCTTACACGGAATATACTCTACCATTGTCAGAAAAAAAATAAGACATCGTAATAGATTTATACGGTTAGGGTTTTTTAATATTTTTAATAAGGTGACGGGCAATCCATCATAGGTGACACTGTGAACATACCATGTGTGTATATGCAACTTTAAGTTACCGAGAAAGCAGATTTAAGCATGCTACGAGTAAAGATTGCCTTTCTACTACTACTTCTCGACACTACTACTTGAGACTAAGTATTTTGAGTAAGAAATAATAAATGACAATTTTATTTAATGAAATTTACAAAGCAACCTGAACTTTTACCAAACAAAATAAAGTATTACATAATAATTGCTTCGTTTGGTAATACAAGGTAACTGTGATAACTAATTACTCCTTCAAGTACTGGGTAGAAATTAAGTTCATTGGTGATTGTGCGTCACGGTTAGGCATATGGGACCTCAGGAGTACTTCAGCTCAGGAGTACTTTGCGCTCATACTATAATGTTTTATTTTTCTTTTATTATTTAGTACATAAGTCAAACAAATTGCTAAAATACTTAGATTAATAAATATTCAACATTCAATTGTTTTGGTACAAAAACAATAAAAAATGAGTTTTAAAATGGTCAAAGAAATCATCAATTCATTTTTTTTTTTGCAAACTTTCTTCAATTATTAATCGGCCCTCAATAAGCTTACATTAAAACTCAAGAATCCCAATTAATATTTTCTATGTCATTAAACATTTAAACTATTTATTTAGATTCCTTTAAAAGTCAGTTTGAGCGAAAGCATTCGCGATTACCTAAGACCATGTCACCTCAATTAAAAATCATCCTGATATAATAGATTAGACGATTTATAATTCTTATCAACGCTTCCAACCTTTATTACTCTAATCGTCGAGTCGGACGTTGTCGAAATTCGGATTACGTTTTTTCATCGAGAGGACTCTGTAGCTTCAATAATCGAAAATTCGAGTTGCTGTCACCGTAAAATTGTTAATACCGTTACATCATAATAATAATAATCTATGGTAAATTTCAATTTAATTATAAAACCTAACCTAACCATAAAAATTATTACAGGCTAGCTCTGCCCACGACTTTGCACGCGATTAAATTTAACAACAACGTTATTATTCAATTCTCAGTTTTTATTTCATAATAAAATAAACTTCGCCTAATTTACACCCTATTACATCAGCTGTCTGCCATTGAAAGTCCCGTCGAAATCGGTCTAGCCGTACCAGAGATTAGCCGGAACAGACAGACACTGACTAAAATTGCCATTAATGTTATTGTTGTATATGTACCGTGTATACATACATACATATGTATGCATTTAGGACAAAAAGCGTTCATTTTAATATTACAAAAAGACGCTCCAATTTAATTATACGTATTGATAAATAATGCTTTAAAAAAGTTAAAAGCAAGCATGTCACGGTCCATAATCTCTCGACTGTTTACAATCTCGCGAGATTATAATCTAACGAGATTTGCAATTTTAAGTTGACAGATACACGCTATCCACGCAGTATTCATTCTTATCAAAACTAATAACATAATTTTTTTTGTTAATAAATGGGTTCTTTCTTATGGTATTACTAGTAGTCACCCGCGGCTTCGCTTGCTCTGTTCTAGAGTGCTGGTTGTCTTGGTTTGAGGCAAGAAAAGTAGCCTATGTCCTTTCTTCCATAACACAACTGCTGTAGCTACTTACATTGGGATCAGAGTAATATATGTGATGTTCTTGGAGTATCTTATATTAATATTTATATAAATTTTGGGGGATAAAATAAGGAATTACAGGAGCTCCAATCCACTCAATAAATTTTAGTTCAATCAGTCGAAAATCTAAGAAGATTTATACAAACTTTCATCCCCTATTTTATCCCCTTAGGGATTAAAAAGGATTTATCAAAATCCTTTCTTAGCGGTTGCCTACGTCATAACATCGAACTACATGCCCAATTTCAGCCCGATCCGTACAGCGGTTTGGACTGAGCTTTGATAGATCACTATGTCAGTTAGTAAGTCACCTTTAAGTTATATATATTTAGATAAAGATAACATATTTATTAATAATATTTATTTGAAAATCATTTCAAGTGTAGAAGACCTTAATATCACCTTTAAATATTAAACATCAGTTTGCTTGCTATCAAACTATTTTCGAGAACAAATCTGTTAGTTAGTTGACTTGTAATGTTAATTAAGAGCAAGTTTGCTGGATTATGCATCTGTTATTTAAGATGTTGCACTTACAACGAGTGAGAGGCGGTGGTGTGGAGGTGGTGGTGGCAGGCGGGATGGTCGCCGGGACACAGCACATGGCTCTTTCTGTTAACAATACATTTGAATACAACATATTTCATTCAAATTTACAATTAACCTTAAATAATTAAATACGTTAATATTATGTATAAAAAAATACAAGCTTTTTATTTAACTTCGGTCAAATCTTCCAATTTAATTACAAAACAGTTAACACAAAACATCAATCGATGAAAATACAGTAAAATAAATCATAGCCTACAAAACATTTTAAAAAAACGGGCATTTTTATACAGAATATCTGATGATAACCATTAAGGAGCTCCACCGACTGGAGTCAATTCAGGGCGTAGAATCAGGTCTGATAGTTCATGTTTATGGTGTCAGCTCACCATAAACATGAACTATCAGCGATTGAAATTCAATTGTCAAGATTTGACATAAACAAACATTACAACATTAACATTATGAAAGCTTCTATGCCCTTTTAGCTAATAGTGACTTTCTGCTAATCAGAGGTCTACTCTCCTCTTGAATCTTCTATTCAAGATTCTTCTATTAGATTTTTCTTCAGCACGATACACGTAAGGCAAAAGTCCAGCCAACACAAATTCCCTCAAAAACAACCTTTCAGCACCGAACAGGAGTTAAAGAAAAATAAATTGTTTTTAAATTTCAATACCACAGATACAAAATTTCATATGGTAAGTGTAAATTATTATTATCCAAACAAATATAATTTCTAACTTTGTAATAACTGGCCACAATGTATACGTCCATTAACGAAAGCAAACAAGTGATATATGTATAATTATAGAAGTAATGTTAGGACTTTATTCTTAATCAACTTACCACGTGAACGGACAGAGTCGGTGCGGACTTGCCAAGCGCGGATCGACGCATGCGCACAAGGTTACTGCTACGTGCCTTGCTCGCATCTGTTGACAAACATTACATATTCAATCAAACGCGCTCATCCAATATAATATAGTTGCACATAAGTCTTATACAATGAACATTATTTATTACACAACACGATGCAGATTGCAAACTCTTTTATTTGAGAATAGCTCTTGCAGATTCTGCGATATATGACTTTAACCGTTTTTGTAGCGCTTGTAACGGAAACTTTAAAAAGGAACAATTTCCTCCCGTTTCTGCAAAGCTTTCATTGATACTCATAGTAGTAGCATGATTGTATAAAGAGTTCCGCGATAAATGTACTATCAAACGCTGAAAGAATTTATGAAATCTGACCAGCAGTTAGATACTCTTTAAATTGGACGCATTATCCACACAAATATTTTCAGTGAACTATCGTCAACTCAAAGGTAAGTAGGTATTGTCGATGTTTCCAGAGATTCGTCTGTGAACCATTCATAACAATCAACTATTATTCGATCTAGTCAGAAATCACACGAAACCAAACATCAAGAAATTCATCTGCCAAATGTTTACTTGGTGGTAGGGCTTTGTGCGAGCCCGTCCGGGTAGGTACCACCCACTCATCAGTTATTCTACCGCCAAATAACAGTAGTCAGTATTGTTGTGTTCCGGTTTGAAGGGTGAGTGAGCCAGTGTAACTTCAGGCACAAGGGACATAACATCTTAGTTCCCAAGGTTAGTGGCGCAGTGACGATGTAAGGAATAGTTAATATTTCTCACAGCGTCATTGTCTATGGGTAATGGTGACCACTTACCATCAGGTGGCCCATATGCTCGTCCGCCAACCTATACCATAAAAAAAAAAATTATTAAGTAAGGAGCTACATTCCCATACCACGGAAAACACAGTTCACAAAGAAGTAATATAAAGTATTTTTTTCTCTGTTTGCGTTTATAAACGGAAGACAAATAAATGGGGCACCTGCACGCACACATACATAAATTAACACTATAATACAATACAAACTTGAGATAGGTTATGGTCATAATTAGGTCAGAAGGATTTCTATTCACGGGTAATATAATATTCCATAGCTTGCTATCTCCTGTCAAAGTGAAATATTGCGAACTCATTCCAACACACTGTTCCATTGCGGGTTTTACGAAAACATTTCACATTTAAGTCGCCTGAGCACACAACATGCACGCACATGAACAACAACTTATGCCTGTCCAGATTACATCTCACTTTAAATCTCCACACAAAATATTTAACATCCTTACTTCTCAAACAAATTATTTCAACGACTTCTTGACTCATAATTCATAAAAATTCACAGCGAATTGATTACACGAACTTTCCATTTCAAATTTAATGTAAATAAGAGGTTTGTTTTTACATAAAAAAAGAAACTACATTATCTGACACTGTTTAAAATTTCAGTCTCGTATCGTCGCGGTGATTATGAAACTGTGTTTACTTGCGTAGTCACGCCTCCGCGACCAGAATACATATGTTGCTATTATTAGTGGGATAAATTTAATATTACGTAGACATTGAGTTATACACTATATATCTATTTATTCACACGTATGATAAAAACTGTAACGAGGACGTGTCTGTACATAAAATAATATATACTTTGAAAGTCTGTTGTTCAAACCAGAAGAAAATTCTTAGTTTTTTTAGCAACATTGAAAGCGCATCTGGGACTCCTGCATTGTGAAGAAGGCACAAATGGCACAATGGTGATCTTTAATAAAGAAGACCATATATATGAACTCTACCCATACCATCCAGACCAGCTGCAGAATCCAGTATTCCAAAAAAACAAACTCCAAATCAATGAAAAAGTCACTCACAAATTTCAATGAAATTGTCATCAATTACAAATCCAATAATTTAGATGCTATACGTCCTGACAATAATATCAGGTAGGCCATTTATTATAACATAAATAATACTGATTTAAAAATGCCACGGCATTTGGACTAACTATAAAAACATTCTAAAAAAATGTATACCAGTACTGTGTCTCCTTTATTTTTGCGTAAAGATAACAATCTTATTTACAAAACTGCTACAATGTGGGTTAAGGGATGTACGTGTGGAAGATTTTCATCCGACAAAACAGGTTTCCGCACGATGTTTTCCCTCAACGGCAAGCACAGGATGATTTATTATAAACACCAATTAAACTCATGTAAATTCAGTGATTCTTGCCAAGATTTTAACTGTTAATCTTCGATAATCTTGGCTCCTCTTTGCATTACTACTTATTACGTTGTATTTAAGAAAAAAAAAACAATTGATAGTCTAAGAGGTCTTGCGCTTCGACTTAGAAACAAAAACATTTACATGCCAATTATAACCAAACTCATTAGATAGCTTCCCAATGCACTATACCCAAAAAATAGCTAATCTTGCCATCGCGATATAGAAATGTCAAAGACTTGACAAAGCGCCATTTAGTATTCGGTAGTAACAATAAAGTCATTAATTATGTGATTATTTGAAGATGATGTTATTGCATTATGCAGCAGAATGTTGTAATGCTATGCTAATATGACAGTTGTTATCTACAATACTAACTATTAAAATGCGGCTTGAAAAAGCCATATAGCGCACGTAATGATATATTTAATAATACAGACAATTACTGCCGCCATGGTCTGCCTTATATCTGGCTAACTAACAAATCGAGTCATTTTAAAGTTTTTAGTTTTTCTATGAGCCAACACCAGTAATGCCTAAATGATTAATGCAGCGTCATACTTGGTAGTTAAGATGTTATGTCCCCTGTGTTTGTTGGTACACTGTTACACATACTAAGGGTAAGACTAACGGCTTTTTTTGCAATCCGAAGCAAATAAAGTCTCAGATTTGTCGTACCGTCGGATTGTGAGTGTAAGGAAAAAGCAAAACAGAAATACAAAAGAACTCTGCACTTGAGTGCGAGCACTAATGCACAAATAGTCTTATACAAATATATCGTTTAGATTAACAATTAAATGACCATAAATAAATAACAATTAAAAAACGATTGGAAGTGGCCTCGATCAAGATCATTTTATAAATCGAATAGTACAAGCGTAATAAACTTATAATAACGTATTAACAAACTTTTAATTACTACACACACTACCTTGACTTTAAATTTTACTTGGAGGTAGGGCTTTGTGCAAGCCCCTCTGGGTAAGTAAAACCCACTCATCAGTTATTCTACCGCCAAATAACAGTACTCAGTATTGTTGTATTTCCGTTTGAAGGGTGAGTGAGCGAGTGTAACTACAGGCACAAGGGACATAACATCTTAGTTCCCAAGGTTGGTGGCACATTGACGATGTAAGAAATAGTATATATTTCATACAGCTTCATTGTCTATGGGTGATGGTGACCACTTATCATCAGTTGGCCCATATGCTCGTCCGCCAACCTATACCATAAAAAACATCCGGCTTTGTTACTTGATGAATATGAGCCGCGAAAATTGCAGAAACCGGCTAACCCTATTAATATATAAGATAACATTCAGACGCCACTTCCATAATGTGATATATTCTGAGGTAAATACCGTCACGCGGTATTTTGGACATCATCCAAATATTTACTGGTTTTACTCTCGCTTGTAAAAGAGATATTATTGCTGTGGTAATATTTGGAGTGTGATAAAGCGTTCTTTTTAGTTTGTTTAACGTAATTTATTATTGTAATTAGATAATATTTATTTGTAACATTCTATTTATAGTCACGGTCAATTCTACTATGAATAGAATTGTTTAACAATATAATTGAACTGACTTCACATCGTATCGATTAATTACATGTTATGTGTATGTATTTAATTATGATTACAATAACTATAGAAATATAAATATCTATAAAACATTTCGCGTTATAGAAAAACCTTATCATCTATTAATGGTTGATTGATATTTGGTGGTGAAGAGGAGTCCGAAAGTGAAATGATGATCTGAAGGTGACAAAATACGACTGGAAGGTTGAAAACCGGAAGCCTTGGCGTGCCGTGGAAATGGCCCGAGTCCAAAGTACACGAGATTAACTGATGTTGATTGATAGGTATTGTTGTCAAACCGCAACGTGTCTGCTTGACAATGGAATCCCTGTTCTTCCGAAATTATTTCGAAAAAACCTTGAACAATAATAAATCTAAACATCCTAAAACAACAAGGTTTTCGATGAATAGTCTCTCATTTGTCATGAGAGACTATTCATCGAAAACCTTACATATATCATGACGATAATAATTCGACATTGAAATTTTTATCTTATCGCGAATGAAAATGATTAACTTTAACAACAGAAACGCTTTAACTGAAACGTTCGAAAACTAAAACACACCCACGTTTCACGTAAATCGCATTGCATTACGAAGTTATGACGTGAATGCTTTGAGCGTCAGCAGAAACATTAATCTTAAGATATTTTTATAACGAAAAATAGAACATTTTAAATTTCTTATCTCGACGGTATTTACCACTGTCTAAATATAATGTTGTTAGTCAAGGTTATTAAAAGTTCTAAATTAAGTAAATCTTTTCTACTAATAGAGATACATTTTTAATACCAAATTTGTAATACATAACAATATATTCAAAAACAATTAGTGCTTTCGTAAATTAAACAATTATTCCAATGTGTTTTCACCGCTGTATAAGGTAATATTACATATGATATTAATTATTTAAAAATTAAATTAAAAAAAAACGTTAATTGAATTACTCGCGTGAGAACGGCAATGAAAGACTATTGCAGTTAAGCGATCCGACTTTAATTACTATCGATTCGTAATTAACCACTTGGTAAATATTAAATACAAAGCGACGCAAATATGAATACGATATTTAATTAAAAACATTTTAATTAGGGCAGAAGAAGCACTCATTACGTTTCATTATAAAAATAAAATATTTATATCGTTTACTAGCGAACCGCCTCGGCTTCATACTGATATGTTATGTTGTATGTATTATAAAAATTTAATTTAAATTTCTGTCCATAATTCATAAGATGCATTTCTTTTCATAGAACGATGCCTCATCTTCTCCAATAGGCTAAGAGAGAGCACAACTATACAGAAGATATAATAAATTCACAAATATATGCGTATGCAATCTCCATTATTTCAATCTCATGATGGAACTAACTCGGATTTACTTTGAATTTCGAGTATAACTGTCAACAACTTCCGGTCTGAGAATTGACAAAAGAAACTTTAACTTTTTATCAACTAAGGCTGGGATTTAAACACCAGACATTAGGATCGGTTGTCTAATATGTCTAAGGGTATGTCATGTAATGAAGCGAACGCGAACTACCACCAAAATACATAAGAAATTAAGTTACTTTGTTTACTTCAATTTGCTGATATTATTTAGTTCATATATGCCAGAGCACTGACTATATTAGCATTCTGTATAGAAATGAATATTCACTCAAGTGACCGTTATATAGAGTGAAAGTATGATGTCACCTTTGCCACTTAAAATATTAAAAAAAAATTGAAATTGTTATATTTTAAATAGAACAATTAAAACGCATAAAATAAACGAAACCAAGTTAGTCCAAGATTTTTAGATATCCGCTCTGCATAAAATCCTTCTACGTGATTTTTCGAAGGGTGCCCCCCAAGTATAAAACCGAGTTTCTGTCGCCCGAAACCGCGAGCGTTAGCCGCCATCTTGGAAAACGATTTTTTGCATATATCTCGGAAACGGTAAGTTTTACGTTAAAAACCGACCGATTTATGGTGCTAAAATTCCTGGACTACGTGTGTCGAAAACGTCAAGACATGTTCAGCATTACGTCCAAAAAATAAAATAGTTCGACCTTGAAATTTGACACGCATAGATCCCTAACAAGTTGCACTCCAAAGTACACATAAACAACACATGATCGCTTGTCGTTATTATATTTTATGCGACGATAGATAAGAGAATAAATATTTCATCGAACGTTACGACAGATCTGTCAAACTTAATCGAAAGTTGGATCGAAATCGTACCGATCATTCAACGGGTCGAAATAATTAACTGGGGCACCGCCCACCCGATGAATGACAATGTCGTATTAAATATTGTTACCGACCTTCGATCAAAGAACACGCCTTATAGAAATGCTATCCTAAGACCAAAACATAATCTAGTTCAGAAACTTATAGCTTATAATATCAGAAAGAATCTTTTTTTAGTACTTCCAATGTTTGCTTTTGCTAACCAATAACACATTTCACATAAGGTGAGCTTTTTATACAATATTCTTAAAAGTAAATTTTTTTTTGGACCAACAAATTTTAAGCAATGTATTATATATTTATCATCTTTGTTATTATATATTTATAGTAATTAATAATATTAAAAAATGCGTCGCATTTTTGAACGGATTTTTGATTGGAACGGTGTGAGGTGTGATTTTTTTTATTTATTTTCGATAGTAATTCAAACTAAGTGAAGGTCATAAGAAATTTAAACAACTACTTTCAACGGCAATACGCCGCCAAACAGTGATGTAAGGCTTTATAGGCAATAAAATCAATCTTAAACTTTATCACTATCTACTCAAGAGAAGCTTTATGCCCAACAATTGGAAATTAACAAAAGGAAAATTAGCTATTACTCATTAGTAACTCTATTCTGTGACACTAAACTCTAAGATTCACCATAGATAGCTAACGAAATGTCAGAATATGACATACAATATTGACTACAACAGTAATTATTAAATTCCGAGGAAGCGGGCGTATAACCGTAGATCGATTTTCAGCATTTCAAGATTGAATAGGGACAAGTTTCTTAAAGAATAGCTCTGCAGAAGACGCCTTATTATTATTCAACCCACTCAAAGCGAGGATCGAAATTGATCCGTCAAAATGACCGCATATTACAGCACAAAACCGATGCTAAACTAGCCATCTAGTTAGTTTAATATAGACTTAGTTTAGACTTAGATTACAAACAAATAATTCATTTAACGCAATATGGAAGATTAGTTTTCGCCCAGTATGTCGCCTAGGATCGTAGAATTTGAGTATAAAAATGTATTTTATAATAAGGGATGCTAGGGATTATTCGTGGGAAAACAGATACTCTCGCAGTTATAATATTAATATTAGATATATCATATTTATTATACAATTTTAACGTTGTGATCCTTTTGGGTTATGACATATCTCTATTAGGATTTCGGAGACACCATACTTACAACTTTATTCAACTGAGGTTATTTTCATTAAGTTTCTCTTCGTATACGATATTTTGTTTGATTCTGTTTGTTTGTGTGTGTGTGTGTGTTTCATACATATGTAAATTTCTGCCATTAACCCTGTGTTATTTACGATCTCAAACTGCATGGAATAATACGTGTATCTACGACCTCATTCATATCAAGCTTCTGGCGTAGATTACTATCGATACAACTTTTTATTACATGTATTAATTTAAGTTGTTTTTATTTACGAATAACTAGCGACCGATAATAAGGTTTAGCGTTCGAAAATGAAATATTTAAAAAAAAAAACAAATATGAACCTATTTTTAAATTGAATAAGTTCTAGGAATCAAGCTCTAGGTCAGGCGATGCGTTGTCTGTCAGTTGGGGAAGACTCACACAATATATAGATAAAAAACGTGACGTAATCAATAGCTTCATTATTATTACGTAAATAGCGGCCCGAACATTTATATCCCATATTCATATCTTTTTTGTTGCTTTTTGCGATATGTTTGACAATTGTCGTTCTATTATATACCTAAACCTTCCTTATGAATCTCTCTGTCTATGAGTGAAAACCGCATGAAAATCCGTCTAGTAATTTTGGAGTTTATCGTGAACATACAGACATACAGAAGCGGCGGGAGGGGTCTTTGTTTTATAATATGTAGTGATGTTCGCAGACGACTGACGCACAGGTGTCGGTCCATTAATCGAACCCATATCAGTTTTTCACGGAACGTCTGCCGTCCGACCTTCACGAACCTTTAATAGTGAAACAGTAGCGCATTTTGGAAGTCATTAGGATTGCCTTTATTCAAGCAAGAATTAATCAAAATCGAAATAAATTCGAGCACTTTTAATTTTTACAACATTATTTTATTACTGCTAAATATATGTTACAGCTAATCTATAGATATAATAAAATTGGAGTGTCTATTTGTAATATTCAAATTACCCGTTTTTACTGAGTGCTAACATAGATCAAAATAATATTTTTTACAACATTTGTCTACGTGTTTGTTCCGGTTAATCTCTGGAACGAACTAATAAGGCGTTACTTAGGATACCTTTATTTTAAAATTGTAATAAAGTCACGCTGCAAACTGAACAATAACTTTTTTTATTAAATTCCAACGCGTACGATTTCGCGGGCACAAGTTGTATATTATAAAATACATATCAATGTTAGCGTATCTGTTTAAGATATTAATCGTCATTCGACCGGTTTTGTTGTTATTTAATTCCAAATAATTGCGATCCAATAATAATTGCGACAACTGCTTAATTAAACAAACGAAAGTACAATGAATAAACTTCTTTTTGCAATCTATCAATAAATCTATAGCTACTAATATAAAAAAGAGCGAATATAGTTTGTCTGTATGAAGGGGGTAATGTACGGAACTAATGACAAATATCTTAAAAAAAAGCTCACAAAACGCTACATTGTATACAAACCTGAGTAAGTAAGTGTGGATGTGAGTGAATAATCAGAAATAAAATGGTATAATTTATTTAAACCATATCATTTTCTTTATTAATAAATTGCAGCCGTGCAAACTCGGGAGTTTTAATACCGAGAAAATTCGAAAGAAATCAAATAAAGAGACAGAAATAACAAGTTATTTGTAATTCGAAATTGAGGTTAATAAAAAATGATTGGATATCCTATCCGAACGGAAATCGAGTCTGCGACAATCGACGTAGAAAGCCGTCACTGTCGCTACGAGCAATCGCGAATCTGATATTATAAAAATAGACACTGGAATATCTGTTTAAGATTAAAAGATATTGACAACGTTACAATGACCGTCATGTAAGTGAACGAACATATAAATTATTTCGTAATGAAGCAATGTATAGTATCCACTTCATTGTATTCTCATTTCAAGATGGCACAACAACCTCTTTACTGTACAACCGATAGCCATGATATAATTGTACTTACAAACAATTAAAACTTCACATATATTAAGTGGTCAGAAAGTTTGCATCTTTACTGATGATTGCGGAATCAATACTTTTAATTTTTAGGTGCTTAATTTGTTTTTATAATTCATATCAACTCGGCGGCGAAGAAAATCGACGTTAGAAAAACTGCTTGTATCTAATTACAACCAACCACATGTGTTTAAGCAAATGAATTAAACACCAAACGTATAACAAGAGGCTTTGCCACGACAAATTAAAAAAAAAATGTTCGTTAATGATATGATACTTATTTCGATACAACTTTTAATCCGATAATTATTGTTTATAAAGTCAGCTGATTGATCTCAATCTAAGATCTTATTTTGTATCACCTAGTTCACAAAGAAACCGTGAGAACTGTACGTAATTGTTCGAGATCGAATCGTCCTACATATTTTTACTTATTTCACCGTTACCACTACCGTCGAAGCAAATTATGAATCAACTGGTTAACACATATATACAATTTCACCAATACGCGCAGAACTATTGAAACAGTGATGCGTTGTTACAATCCAATATCAAAAGAGAAGGGAACAAGCATCGCAATCCTCTTGGAGACTATACGGTTTCCAGTCAAATTCCACAAAAATAATTATCAGTTCTAAGAATGTCAGAATTTCATAGAACATTTCACACTGTAGCCTTCATTTATGTGTTTTTAACAGAATCGAAATGGGACTCGTAGGTATCAAATATTAAGTACTTTCATAAGGGCTTCCTTCAATCAATCACGTAAGCATCTCGACTGTTCATATGATGGCAAGGTACCATGTCCTTATTAATGTACATTTGAACATAACAACTACAGGCACAAGGGACATAACATCTTAGTTGCCATGGTTGCTGGTGCATTGGTAATGTTAATATTTCTTTTAACGCCATTTTTCTTATGTACTCGTCCAACCCCTATAATAAAAAAACATAACTTAATTTATGCCTTATGTATATTCCCAACTTAATAACATAGAGAAAAGAATTAAACCCAGAAGGTTAACTGCTTAAACGATTAGTATTCCTTTGAACTATCGAAACAACTAGTATGTATATACAGTGGCGGATTTGCAGTCCTAGCCGCTCTAGGCCCCCGGCCATGTGCCGCCCCTTTCTTAGCCCCAACATTATAGACTATAATATACATCAGTAATGAATTTCTTCTTCCACTTTTAATGAAAAGAAAAATCTTTACTTCCACTTGTAATTGATTCAGAAAATTGGTTAACTAAAAGCTACCTTGTAAAGCTACCGTCTTATTCATAAAAAAGTTTAAGCCCTCAATAACTAAAATGTGCTTTCCAATTGAAAACGTCTTTGTGGTAAAAGAAACAAAACATATTTTAACTAGATCAGTGTAATAATATTTTTATGAATAAGGCAGTTAGTTTATAATATTTTTCGAGGTTTTAGGGATGATTGGACATTTAAATAAAACATTTAAAACAGTTTTATGCTTTGTTTTTAATAACATACATGTTTTACAATGTGTTACAAAACTCGTCTGCACTTAAGCGCAGCAAAATCATTAATTAAATCTTCGCAATCCAATTTGCTTAAAAAATCAGCTTCTATGTTAAGCAAAGCAAGATCGTTTAACCTTTGCTCCGTCATTGTTGTGCGTAAATAGTTTTTAACTCTGCGCAAACAAGAAAACGATCTTTCTCCTGTACAGTTACTGGCGGGTGTACACACACACATACGAAGAGCAATATCCACGTTTGGGTAAATGGTTTGAAGACCTTCGGTTCGTAACCATTTCAACAGACTGACTGCACTCTTTCGCTCCTCATTTTTTATGCTGCAGTGAGAACGAAAATGAAGACATTCTTCTGTAAAATTGTCTTCTAAGTCAGTAGAATAAATCATTTGCAATGCCTTGGCCTTATCTTCGACTTCTGAGATGCTTAAATTCGTCAGGTTGGTAATAAAGTAAAATTTATTGTTGAGTAATTTATAAGCATCCCGGCGTCTTTTCAGTTCTTCTGATAATGTATCAATGACTACCAAAAACGTATTTATTCTAAAATTTTCACGGCCATTTTTTTGTTTCATGTTTTCACCTGTATTTGTCTCGTCAGGAAGCAGCTTACGCTTTCGATTGCGTCGAAAATCTTTTTCATATTCCTGTACGAAGGACAGTTTTATGGCTTTATTTTCGAATTCATCGAAATTCTCTCTTGTTTCGCCAACAAAATGTATTAAAGTGTCGTACAGTTCTATGACAATGGTAATGTCAATTTCCACACTCTGAAGTTTTTTACTTGTGGCGTTGATGCGATCTAGTAAACATCCCCAAAAAACAGCCATGAGGGCCGTTTCAAAACGTTCCAGTTTCAAACGAATACCTCTAGCTTCGCATATAACGGTCCTCTTCTGTTTTGTGTCATTTTCGATGGTGACTAGCGCTTTATGGATTTCATTCCAGGATTCGCGCAAACTTTTACATGCGTCTGCACGAGCTGACCAACGAGTCGTTGATAGACTTTTGACGGTGAAATGTGTTTGAAGGAGTTCCCAACGCTGAGTTGACGCTGCAAAGAAATTGTATAACTCTTGGAGTAGAGAAAAGAAGGAACAAGCCTCTTGGCTGCTTTCAGCTGCACATTCACCTACTAAATTAAGCGAGTGTGCTGAACAGGGAACATAGTCGGCAAGGGGTGATATTTCCTTTATTTTAGTTTGTAGGCCGTTGTATATGCCTGACATGTTAGCTGCGTTGTCATATGATTGCCCGCGGCAGTTGGAAATGTCAATTCCCAATTCAATTAAAGTTGAGGTAACAGCATCTGTCATTTGTTGTGATTTGTGGCCTGTGTTTGGAATAAACTTGAGGAACCGTTCTACAGGTGATCCATTAGGCAGGACATATCTGATTACATAAGTGAGCTGGTCTACGTGAGATATATCCGGTGTCGAGTCAATGATCAGAGAAAAATATTTCGCTGTTAATATTTCCATTATAATTGTCTTCAAAACTTTGTTCCCCATAAGTCGAATAAATTCTTCGCACGTTGTTGAAGAAAGATAACTCGTAAATCCTGAGCCTGGATTTCCATAACGTGTAATGTGTTTTGCTAAGAACGGATCGAATTCAGCGATAAGCTCTAAGGACATCAAATAATTTCCATTGTGGATTGATCCAAATTTTTCATCGTGTCCTCTGAAAGGCAAACCACGTGATGCAAGTGCTTTTACGCATGCAACTACTCTTTTCAGAATGTTTTTCCAGTAATTTATTTCTTCATCTAATTGCATTGTTAATGCGTGGTCAATGCGACCTAACACGTTACTTCGTTCTTTCATTTGCAGAACAGATAATTTGTGATTAGGCGAATTCTCATGAGATGAAACTCGATGATATGAATTTTTCCAGTCATTGAAACCTTCTTTTTTGTCGAACTGACTCTCCCCGCCATTAAAAAGTAGACAAGGACCACAATAAACACATCCAGTACTTTTGGAATAAATTAGCCACTTTCGCGGAACTTTTTCGCCATTTAGAAGCTGACGTTCGAATAAATGTCTCGACAACTGTCGCACTTTATCTTTGTAAATGCGCTCACTATTAGGAAAATCATTTTGGATGTTTTGATTGGCTCCATTCTTACAAATGTGATCACGCGTGAACTCGTCGATTGTCCATTTAGCTGGATCGTCGCTGATTTCGTAGAGCTCCTTATCCGGAGGACTGGGCTGCACTCCTACTCCTGGTACTAGTGGGACATCTTCGGCTTGTTTTTTTGATATACTTGCCACATCGACCAAAGTATTTTCACTTGAAGACACTGCAGAATCATCAGTTGACGGAGCTCCGCTACTGCTATGAACGTCGAGTGTTGGTTCAATAGTAGGATCTTTAATATCTGTAGACGGTTTTCCAAAGAAATCGTCTAATTTCCGCGTTTTTTTAATCGTATCCTTTTGCTTATCATCTTTTTCTTTAGCCCGCTTGCGATACTCTGCCCCACTTAACCTTACCCTCTTCTTTCCGTCCATATTTAACCATGCAACACAAAGTTTTTACGTAAGCGTTTACTAATTAGTATAAAACTGAATCCGTCCGCTCACTGCTATTGCTATACGCACACTGTTGACATAACTCGCAGGCGCGAGCGGGCAAGCGAGTAAGCGTGGGTGGGGGGAGAGTAGCGCGACGCACCGCACTTGACTACACGCCGTACACGCGCGTAATAACAATCGATACCTATACTTCCTAGAACACTTATATTAAACTAAAGTACAAACTATTTTATATGTATCTACGATGTATGAAAATATTTATACTTTGATATGTAAAAATAGTAATTTAGGAAAATTTTAATCATACGGTACGTGATCCATATGCAAAAACATATTACGATACTTTGCATTTGAGTTATTTCTTGTTAATCTTATTATAATGAGTGATTTATTTTGCTACGATTTGCCGCCCTTAATACCTGGCCGCCCTAGGCCCGGGCCTATTGGGCCTTAGGGCAAATCCGCCACTGTGTATATAAGTAGTCGTTACAATTGTAATAGATAAATGACTTGCAATTAAAGTAAACCAAGACTGATCTAACCAGCGATTTCAGAGCGATCGTCTATCTGACTACAAAATTAGTTAACCTAATCGGTTGTTTAGATACTAATTTGAGATAATATATACCAAGTTCAAAATGTTGGTTTACCAATAGAACATTTTGAGATTATGTTTATGTGTTATCAATTAAGGCTTTCTGGATCATCTATCACAAAATGTGTATAACCCGCGCAGTCGTACATAAGCTTATTTCAGGAATAACGCAGTAAAACTGTTCACTTTTTACTTTTGAATTGAATACACAGACATTTCTCGAACAGCAATATTTACAACAATACTATAAAATAAAATACTAAAGGTTAGCGCGATTTAATTTCGGTACAGTGACATCTATTATTTAAATTATAAAGTATATTGGAAATGACGTTTAACTAAATACTTTTTGCATAGCTCTGATCTGACGTTGTATTTAAAAACGTACGCCTAATGACATGGATCGAATTATAGCGATTATACAAAATGCCCCAAAATAAACACGGATTTGTGATGTTCAATTGCGCGTATGCTCATTACAAACCCGTGCGCGATTGAAGGACTTGGGCCTGGAATTGAACACGAGTTCGGAAGGGGATTAGCGCAACAAACTCGTGCGTGTTTCAAGGCAGTACCTCCTAATGTACACGGGGAAAAAAATACGCGTTTAGGAAGAAATATATCTTTAGTATTATGAAAAAAATTACTCAGCTCTTGTAAATTTATTTGCTTGCTCATTATTTTATTTTATTATTCGCTATGAATATAGAACAGGAAACAAGTTTGAAGTCTTGTTAGTCTTGTTAAGATGTGTTATGCGTTACATAACTATGGTTTAAGATTTGATCAAAAATCCTGTCATCTAAGATTGTCTAAAATATGTTGCAGCTTTAATTGAATTCCACGCAGGCAACGCCTTCTCAAATCTAGACACGCGGTAGCTTGTCAGTCAAGTAACAAGCCCTTAATTTGTGTTTATAATTCATCTCGTGCTCGGCGGTGAAGGAAAACACCGTGAGGAAACCTGCATGTGTCTAATTTTATCAAAATTCTGCCACATGTGCATTCCACCAACCCGCATTGATACAGCGTGGTGGAATATGTTCCAAACCCTCTCCTTAATTGAAGAGGAGGCCTTATTTCAGCAGTGGGAAATTTACAGGCTTTACTTTTTTTACTTTTACTTTACTTATTTTTGTTGTCTTTTACTTTACTTATTTACTTTACTTTACTTGTTGAGTTGCAACGCATAAGTCCATCCGCGGCCCGCACTCTGCAATTCATTTTTAAAACACACACGAATCCATTGCTAGTATATTGTGAAGCATATTTTCTTTAAAAAAAATAAGACATTAAACAGCAACAAGTCCGTACATGGGGTTTAAGTTTACTTCTTACAGAATATCATCAAAATCTGTTCATTGATGTAGCTATGTAATCGTAATGACATATTAACACTCGCATATACAAAATTAAATATAGGATCAAACTAAACTACTCTTAAGATACATAAAATAACACAAGTGGGCCTTTTTTTACTAACGTGGATACCTGAAGCTGTATACAAAAAATATGTATAATATTTATATAATATACTCTATCTGCTATACGTCAAAAAGGAATATATGTCAGTTTTCTGTAATTTCACTCAAGTAATCACTACATACAATAAAATAAAGTTGCTTTCTTTGTCCTTACATCCCTATGCTTAAATCTTTAAAACTACGCAACGGATTTAGATGCGATGTTTTTTAATAGATGGAGTGATTCGAGAGGAAGGATTTTGTATATAATACATGCACATTATATTAAAAAAAACACTGATAATTATAGGAGTTTCTAATATGATGTCGTAAATAAAAAAAATCTGTAGTATATTATGGTATCAGTTATAGCACCCGTGCAAAGCCGGGTCGGGTCGCTAGTTTTAATTATAAACTAATTTTATTATTACGATTTAATTATCGTATCATCTTCATACGTTTTTGTAGGTCACTGTCACGCTAATTAACATTCGCATTTTGTATCTATGTAAACAATATTGTATTATTTGGATTTTTAAGTAGTTAGCTTAAGAATAGATTTTCGATCTTACTTCTATATAAATTAAAGTAGTTTTATATCGTGCTCTTTATAACTACTTGGCGTGAAAACTGCGCCCATTCGCGGTCGCGAAATTCTCTCCATAGACTTGAAACGCACTAGAAATGGCAAGTATGTTATGTATTTTAACAAATATATTTCTTTAACATCTATAGCAAAAAGGTTTTCTTGTAAAGAATTTTATATTATTTTACTTTATATGAAATTGTCTCAGTAAAACATATATTTATTATATAATTTCGGAAAAAAATATTCAATTTAATTAATTAACATAACTTGTATTCAGAACGAAAGTTAGTATTTACTTTACCAAAGATTTACAAATTTTTGTTGATGTCTTGAGCTTATTTTCACTTCTATTCGAGTCACTGGTCTATGCCCCACGCTCCGATTAGCTTGTATAATGACAAGCCAGTTCCTCACTAATTTATCTCTCGTCACGATTCTGAGATTTGCGTGTAATAATAACGTTTTTTGTGTAATTCAATAATCATCCAGATGCTGTTTTATATTTCTTTGATATATCTTAAACTTACAAATATAATAACATTATTATTGTTTGTTATTTAATAAATTAAAGTATATCTGTAAACATAGAGACAAACATTAGGTCCTTGTCTATGGATTTAGAACTTTTAATACTGGCTAGTAAAACGAAGATATATTCGTTCTAATAATGTTCGAAATTCAAATTGATTAAATTGTCTATTGTTGTTTTTTCTTTGATGCGCATTTAAATTGCGCATTATAATGAAATACGAACTAACTTCTATCGTGGCACTTAGTCAGAATTTTTCTTTATAAAAAGGTAATTTCATCTAATGATATACACTTAGTATAATTTAAAATTATAAACCTACATATTATACCAACGTTAATATGCTTTCTAATTTAATTTTATTAAAGGGTATATGAGGTCATTATGGCAATTGCATTAAAGTAATAGTTTGCCATACAGCATATATATGTTAGTTAGAATTAACATATATATGCTACAGCATATTACATACAGCCATACATCTGGCTGTATGTTATCTATATCTAGATCACTCATGTTAGAACATGACTGATCTAGATGGGGACTCAATCCCCTAAAAATTTACTCTATGTATATTTTGTTTAACGATCCCATTAAGCTGAAGGTCTAACTACCTTGAAGAGCTAATCCATGGGTAAAAGTAACCATACAACTGTAATGTTTAATCAAGATAAATAACTATAATCTATACTATAAAAAAAACGTAGTTTAAGACCACCTACCGCTTATCGTACTAACATTAAAGAGTAAGTTTTATTAATTGATTTTACAGATTTGATTTAACAGATTGATATCGAAGTTTCATATAAATATAATTTATAGTTTCAGATATATGATATGTTGCATATTTTTTAAATATACATAGCTCGAATATATAGTCATAGAGAAAATTGCCGGTCCAGCCGCTTTCGAAGCGAACGCTGCCAAAACTTTAGCCGATACACAAAAACTTTATATGAGTTTTCTAGGTCACCGAAATTTATTTTCCTTCTCTTTCTTTACGGTTCTACTAATTTAATCGGTTCCGTATATATGTTGAGCTGAACTCCAGCTATATGTTAGAACGTAGAAATAAAAATAACTCATAGTTTACCATAACGTCATTGTCATAAGGATATCATCCTTATCAAAACAAATAACTTCTGCAGAAAAACCTCTTTCACCCGGGACTCTTTTGTATATTGGAATAATATATACAGTGATGACTTCTTATGTAAAGACATAACAACAATCTCTGAGAACCTTTAAATTCCAGAAAAAAGAAAACAAAATAAATATAACACTGCCTTGTAAAACGCATTAAAAATTATTTATGGTTTCCGTGTAAAACGCGCACAAACCAGAGACAATATAAAACAGATAACCTTCATGTACTGTCAATATTACTTTTTACATATAAATACTCATTATATTAATAATTTAATCAGAAACACATTTAAAAATAAACATAACATAGTTCCAAGGAGTTACTTTTACGGCATTTTAGACCCTTTCTTGACAGTAATATATGTACATACATACCTCAGCTCAAGCAAAGTACAACGAAACAAAAAACGTCGTGCTATCTCTTTCTTTATCAACATAATAATACATTACACTGATAACTTTGTCGCGTCCATATAACGCCGAAGATTAAAAAAATAATATTACATTATTATATAAATTTAAAAGATTTAATTACATAATAAATCAATATTGGACAAGTTTATTAGACATTAAGAGGCACACACTTTTAGGTGATTGGTGAAAGTATGCGAATTAGCTATGAATCATTTTCTCCGTAACCCAAATGACCTACATAACATACGACATCGACATTGTTTATTAATTACATTTAATACCAAACAATCTTTTTTTTCTAAAAAGAACTCCGAACAAAATATTCTATATTCAATTTTGCTCTTAAAAGCTCTTAAAGTCACTATACATAATTCAATAAAATGTTCTGCGTACGGTACAGAAATTAAATTAAATTCTGAAGAACCGCCATCTTAAATGGTTACTCATTTCCATCAGTAAAATAAACAAGCATGTTAATATAACATTAAACTTTTGTATATAGTACTCAAAAATCAAAAATTAAATTCTAAACATTACACAACTAACATCCGTTTTTAGACTTCGAAATATCATTGATCTCATAATAGAAGGCAATGACATAAGTCCCTGTTGACTCATGCCGCTCAACTTAACCGTATAACAAAGACACGTTCGTTCATAACTTACATAATAAAGACGAGTCTCCGAGAAAGGATATTAAAGGGGGCACTGTATCCCCTTAACCTTCAACTTCATTCAATCGAGGCATACAATGTGTCATCCTTTTTAGCAAACCAGGACACAACAAAATACTCATACACTTTTAGAGCCGAGATGACCCAGTGGTTACAACGCGTGCATCTTAACCGATGATCATGGGTTCAAGTCCACTGAATATTTATGTGTTTAAGTTAGGAAGTTTATGTGTTTAAGTTTAGGAAAACATCGTGAAACCTGCACGTGTATAATTTCTGCCACCGGTGTTTTATATAACCCACATTGGAAAAGCGTGGTGGAATATGTTCCAAAAATTCAGCAGTATACTTATGGAGAACATTTTTTCATATAATTAAACTAGTTGTTTTAATAACTGCCTTGCCACAAGTTCCAGGGAGAAATATACCTTTAAGACAAAATATGTCACAACTACTTAAACATATATTTATATCTTATATCGATCTTTATCGTACCCTTGCGACGAGAAAGCTAAAAAATATTATGACTGGGCTTTGTAATGCTTATCATCGCGCATAATCTAATTAAAAAAATCACATCGGAATAATTTGTAAAGTATGTGCAAGGTGAAAAAGTCTTTGAACACTTAATACTTCCGGTCGATGTAGATAAAATCAGCAAAACAGGGCAAGGGACGTATAAGGGGTCCAATATGATGTTTTTGTGGCTTTGCGCGCTATTAACCGTGAATATTAAGAACCACTTACATAAACATTTCTATGAATACTAAAATTCACTTCAAATTGTCGAGGTATTCCGTCAGTAAAACTCGAAACTCACCTCAGAACATGAACGTATATATGTCAGAATAAAACCGATATCGTTACATAGTATAAAACGAAGTCGTTTTGCGCTGCTGTTCCTGTGTATGCTTAGATCTTTAAAATTACGCAACTGATTTTGATGCGGTTTTTTTAATAGATATTGTGATGCAAGAGGAACATTTTTGTATAAAACACATGGACAATATGTTTGTCTTGGGTCTGGGTGTTTGTGGTACCGTCGTTACTTCTGATTTCCATAACACAAGTGCTTCAGCTACTTACATTGGGATCAGAGACATGACAATATGAGACAACAGCACATACATTAATGTGCTGTTGTCTCATATATATTTATATTTATTTATATTTAATATACTAACGAAACAAAAAAAAACATCTGTAGTATATTTAGTATCAGCATTGCACCCGTGCGAAGCCGGGGTGGGTTGCTATTTGACTATAATAATTACTACATGTTCAGTATTCATGCAGCAAATTGCATATCGTCGTGAGTCTACATTTCACGAATGACACATGAATCACAATGGCGGACACCTAAAATTCGGCGAAATCTCGCAATGAATAATCCATACAATTCGGTAAATGGCGTGAATTATTCCAGTCCGCTCTGTTCGAAATTCTATCCCATTATACACGCTCGAAATAAACATTTCTTTAATTTCCTGTTTAAACGTATGAGCAATTTTCATTTTCCTTTTCAAAAAGAACACGCTTACAAATTATATTATTTGACAATATAAAAGTAAAAGTGAAGTAACAGCCTGTAAATTTCAGCTGGGAGAAACCCTTCTCTTCTATTAAGGAGAGGGTTTGGAACATATTCCACCACGGTGTTCCAATGCGGGTTGGTGGAATGCACATGTGGCAAAATTTCAATGAAATTAGACCCATGCAGGTTTCCTCATGATATTTTCCTTCACCACTGAACACGAGATTCACGAGATTCGAAAAACACAAATTAAGCACATACATATATATTGTGGTGCTTGCCTGGGTTTGAACCCGCAAGCATGGGTTAAGATGCACGCGTTCTAACCACTGGGCCATCTCACCTCCTATTTGACTATTCAATCTAAATCAAAGAAAAATCCAAATATATCGCCAATTCAGTTGATATATTTGGTAAGGTTGGTAGCTTAATTTGTAGTAAGATCTCAATTTCTTTGAATCAACTCCCGTGAGAAACCAAATACAGATAGAAACATTTTAGTTTTTTTTTTTAATCTCACTACCTATTCGGTATCTGGAAGTTGGCAGGGCTTACAATCTGTACCTGGAAAAGATGCCGTTGGTTTGCATTTCAACTATTGTCGTCTCGATTGGCGGGCCGTTGGATTATTAGAGTGAAGGAATAGGGAATGCACACAAATGCATCATGTTTGCACACACACAGGTGCACTTTAGTATTTCCTGCGCAGTTGGCTAGTCTCCAATATCAAAATCAATATTGTGTGTAAAAAAACGTTCTAATACGTCTTTACGAATACAATTTTAAGAATGTTGAATTTTGGAATGCATCATTAATTGTATATCGTGCTTGCTACCCTTCTGGGCTTTACACGGATACAATAAGGGTCTATATACAAGTTTTAGAATTAAAAACAAACATAAAAACAAAAAATCTTGTTCTATTTCCGTTCGCGTGTCGGTTTGTAATATTAAAATAACCGCTTTTTACTACATATAGCGAGAAAACATTTTTTAATTTTTGTCTGTATGTTTGTTCCGGCTAATCTTTGGAACGGCTGGACCGATTTTAACGGGACTTTCACTGGCAGAATAGATTGCTCATATAATAAGCAGTAACAAGGGCTACGACAATATTTTTTTATTAAATTCAAACGTGCAACGAAGTCACGGGCACAGCTATACATGTAAAACTTCTTGAAACACACTATTCAGTAAATAAAACCACATGAAAACCGTTACGTAGTTTAAATAATGAAAACGCACAGACGCCGAGAAGCGACTTTGTTTTTCATACTTTTTAGATAAGTAGATTTTTTGACAATGCCGGAAGAATTATATATTTACTATACGCAATGTAATAAACACGATACAATCTTGGCGACTCTTTAATCTTACAGCGTTACACTAAATCAGGAGTTATCTCATCTGTTCAACGGCGTGTATAATGTCTGCGATACGACCATCGAGACATTGACACAGAACCGTTCAAATCGAGTTCAGCTTGCACATTAAAGACTAATGTAGGTAGACTTGTTTATAGACCGAGAAATTTGTCAGCGCTTTTGAACATGATAATCCCTATTTCAAACAAAATTTATTCAATGTATATTACTATAATTTAGGATATATCGCCTATTCCGAGAAAGATAGATTTACATAAACAAGATTTGACATCAAATTGGCGCGATATCATTGGACGAGAGCCTAAATAATCTGTTTTTCATTACGGATTCGCCAAAAAATAGCATTTAGAATATCAACGAAGTCAGTATTTAAAGTTTAGAATCAAAGTGAAAATGGAATTGTGTTGTATTATAAATAAATGTTTACTAACCTAGAAATGTTTGTAGAAAACAATTAAGTAGAGCCATAAGCACGTTTGTATATACTTGCTATAGGTATTACTATTTTTGTAAATATACATATATTTTCTACATTGTTTTTGTCATCGGACTTCCGGTTAAATTTTAATATCAACTCAATAGATGGCAGCACTGTACGATATAAGTTTGTAGTAATTAATTTAGGTTATAGATTAGCTGATTGGGAATAACCGAAGAAGTTAACAAGTATTTATAATTTACTTAATTTTCAATAATCTAAGGAAAACTTCTTTTATATCCTGAGCAGTTCTACCTAATAGTTTATTACTCAGAATAAAGGTAGTTCATTGGTTGTTCCTTAAAAAAAATCTCTAAACGTTGGGATTTCTTTTTATCTTTTACGATAAAATTATTCCAAACTTTAAGGAAATAATCGATGTTAACGATAATACTGTTGGTTGTAGACGTTTCTTATCTAAATTATGTGTACGCCGTTTATTAGTGTACAATAGAATATTTGTATTTACTCAAGATTAGCGACCCGCCCCGGATTCGCGCGTTGCAATTTATTAATTGTAATTAATTATGCAAAAAAAAAAAACAGGAATATATTTTACTTCTCGTCATAAATATAGGTAGATTACAATCCCACCTCTAACGCTAGTTTTTAATTTATATTTTTTATAGTTTCTTTATTCAAACTACCTCTTTCAAAATCAATAAGTGTAATGTGTAAATTTTGACATCAACATACAACATTTTTTTCTCTGTTGGGTGTGTAGCTGTAGACTAATGCAAGATAATTAAATTAAAGACAGCTGAGATAATAAACGCCAAGGTTAACGCTTGATAGTGCTCGCCACACCGGTAGGCCTTTGGGCTCGTCTGGCTACCCACTGTTAAGTAATCTTAACGCATTTATACTTGTTACATTTGTGTCCGGATCTGTGGTTGACTGACCCAGAGTACATTTTTACATTCGTTTAATTTCTACATCACTATTAACACAAACATTTACAATATACAGTTAAATACAAATATGGCATCTGTCTGAACTAGATAAATAAATATATTTATTTCAAACATCAAAGCTATTCCCTAGTACTTACGCAATAATTACAAGGTTCCTTGTATAAGTTACAAACATGTCATAACATCTATCACGTAGTTTTATCCTTCCTGCAATGCCAGTCTCAACTTACATAGAATATAAGTTAGTATCTGACCCTTAGATACGACTAACTACCTTTAATATATATATTTTAAAAAGCACATTAATATGGGTAACTAACCTACCTCTTATATCGGAAAGAGGCGATTATCATTTTAAAAAACTGGCAACTTTCTTATGTTTTAAAATCAATAACAAAAGTGGACCAATTTGTGCGCCCTGAGCGACACCCCTCGTAATACGGTGTGTACAACGGGTTGTAGATTACTATGTAGTGTTGTAATACCTAAAAAACCGTGAGTAAATTACGAACCAAATTAAATGACTACCAAGAACAAGAAGCCGTTTTTTTTTCAATTAAAGAATGCTAACACAACAAAAAAAAACATTTTTTTTACAGATTCGACAATGGCAGGCAATTATAAAGTAATCATTAGTAGAAATTCTATTTGGTTCGTAATTTACTTTGTATAGAGAATGAACATAAAAACGAACAAAGACTTTTGTTCTGAATTGTTATGGAAGAAAATGAAATATCCGTCTGAAGCTAAGAGGAGGAGCCAATTGACTGTCTACGAAGCGTAGTTCAGAATCAACCAATGTCTTATTATTTACGGAATAAGATTTTTACGAACAACGGATGGTAGAGGAAATGTATGGTTATGATATAATTATACTACTAGGATTACAATAAAGGCAACTGTTCTATACGTAAGAAAAAAACCAAAGGTAATTTGAAAATAGAATAATGAGCCCAGCCATAAGAAGCTATGACGACTAAAAATTTAATTGCACAGCATTTTTTAATTAGTTTATTCTTATAATTAATTAATGCTACAATCCTTTCTACTAATATTATAATATTGTTAATCTTTTACGAAAAAACTACTAGACTGATTTGAATGAAATTTTACATTACAACAATTTTACAATACAACAAGGCTACTTGTTGTAATTTATACAAAAAAGTAAGAATTAATTCAAATGAAATTCAAATAAATAACATACAAAAATATTTCTGTCGACTAACCCTCACTAGAATACGATAAATATAACAGGGAAAAATATTTAAGGCATTTATTAAAGCTGTATAAATAAAAGGGTATACAATAATCATTAACACGGGCCGTGAAGGGCGGTGAGCCGAAAGTAAGCCACGGTTTCTTAGATCGGACCTTGGACTAAAATTCTCGATTCGAATCACATTGCATGGTGTATTTGGTATGTTGAGCCTTAGAACAGGACGATACAGAAGTGGCTTGTGTTTATATACAATTGTCAGTCAGTAACGTTAACAAAAAAAATCTTAAATAAAATTAACTTTGGGTTATGTAATAGAATTTTCATTCTAAAAAATGTAGTAAAGTAATGTAACAACCCGTAATGTCTCCCAACTTGAAGATAAGTAGTATTAATTTTATTTGACAGTACCGTTCACAAAAAAGCAACAAATATTTTTAGTGATAAAGTTTGTAACTGTTTCTCTGATGATAAAAGGCTTCATCACCTTTCGAAGGGGTTTTTGGACTGTATTCCAATAAGCTGGACATAAGCCGAATTTTATTTGATTGTGACCTACTTAAATATTATGTAAAATCTTAGTTAAGTAGTATCTTATTTTTAATTATTGTTGCTAGTATTAATAAGATATATATTGCTACTATACAAAACCAGCAATGAGAGTTCATCCTCAACATTGAAGTGACTAGTCGGTAAGTAACAATTTATTACGCTACTTTGCAACCCATTAAATTATTATAAAACTTACTTGCTTATTTTTAATGTATTTGTATTTTTGTTACCTACAGATACAGATTTTTTACCTACAAGTACATTCAAGTATGACGTTTCACAAAAAGATACATTTTCATGAAAGCACGTATAAGCAGCTCATTAAAAAAATGCAATTGTAGTAGACATTTTTTATCTAAAAATTCGCTATACAGAGTGTTCGTTTCTTCAATCTATTAATTCTGCTAGCGTTCGTCATAAAAGCGGATCGACGACTTTTTTTCCGTCGACGTTGACATAATTAACGACATCTCACAAAAAATACACATAGATAAATATACTATACAGCCTGTGTTCGTATCGGAACTATATTTTATCAAAATGTGAAAGTTTTATATAAATAAGCTTAGTAATTTTCCATGAAGCCCATCATAATCGCCATCTGTCGTAGATTTGAGTTCCAACATCTAACCTAAGTTTGTAGCTAACTAAATTTATTAATAATTTAAAAATAGAATGTAATTATAATTGAAAATTAACGACTCGATCTTTATATGTTATTCAGGAGGCGATTAGTAAAGCAATGCTGTCTTCTTCTTTCATACGTCAAATCTATGATGACAGAAAGAGAAAACTATTAAACTAAGCACCGTTGAACAAAGTACGTAAACATGAAGAGGAACATTCTGCAAATGTCTGCTGAACAAATGCCTTCTTTCTTTTATAGGAATGAAGGCATGCTAACTGGTGGATATATATACAGTTTTTCTCAAGAGTTTTTCTTACTCAGAGAGAGTCGAGATGGCCCAGTGGTTAGAACGCGTGCATCTTAACCGATGATTGCGGGTTCAAACCCAGGCAAGCACCGCTGATTCATGTGCTTAATTTGTCTTTATAATTCACCTCGTGCTCAGCGGTTAAGGAAAACATCGTGAGGAAACCTGCATGTGACAAATTTCATAGAAATTCTGCCATATGTGTATTCCACCAAACCGCATTGGAACAGCGTGGTGGAATATGTTCCAAGCCTTCTTCTCAAAGGGAGAGTAGGCCTTTAGCCCAGCAGTGGGAATCTCATCACCATCTCTCTCTGACCCATCACAGCTATTAACCGACAAAATAAAGTCGCAGTTACTCCTAATTGTTTTAATTAGTTACGTATGTTTGTAAACAGCCGTGTTATATATTTATCGGTCGATTGCATACGTCCACCATTCGTCCCGCTGTTATCAGGTGTAGAGTGATAGCGCGAATCAATTATAACCTTTAACAAAGAGCATTTGTTTGCTTTAATGTAATGAACTATTAAAGTTAACCTTACTTGTTAAATATTATATGTTCTTAATAAAATATTAGACTTTTATCCGATAATAGCGTTTTCTCAATGAGGAGACGTGTTTTGAAATACCACTAAACAAATATTGATAAAACTTTTACCAGATGATACAGCACATTTCGGAGAAAGTTTTACGTTCGGTATCTTTATTATAGAATTTTAGAATAAAAAATACATAGTCAAGTAAGACAAAGTCGATGGTTTTCTTGTAATATCAGTCGTGGTACTCTTTTTCATTAATCACCTAACATAACATACTCTTTATAACATATTGTTATTATATTATTATTTAAGATATTTGCTTTGAAGAAGCTAATATTGGCATTAATTGAATTGGTCCGATATTCATAATAAAAACTCGGTAACAAATTATCTATAATTACTTACTGCATATGTGTTGATAGGTAACAAAATTACATCACATCTTTCTTGGCGATTAAGTGGTGAATGGTTTACGGTCCTGTATCCTAATTCAATAAATGTGAAAGTTTGTTTAGATGTTACTCAATCGCGCAAACACTCAAGATATATAAATGAAATTAAGAAAGATAGCTGGATAGAAGTCAGGGTATGGCGCTGAAGTCAACACCTGAACCCCATACGTGTTCGATGCCCAGGGCGAAAACTAGTATCTACTTATATCATTACAGAATTATTACATAATCAATAATTATTTGTATGTCGTTTAACAACTTCGTATATTTCTTCTACGCAAAATATTTTTTTAACATCAAAAAGGCCATAATCGTATGCCTACATATATTTTACATAATACCATTAATATTATAAATGAAATGTTGTAACACCTTTATGGTGATACGACATCTAATTATATTTCGACACACAAACATATTATCATGAAAGATATATAATATCAGAGACATCAAAATAATCTTGGAATTATAAACATAGTTATACGTTTGTTTGTTACATACTAACATTATGAATGGAAAAGTCAATTTTTTCATTCATTCATTGAAAATATTATAATGATGATATTTAGACAAAATAAATGTAGGAAAAGCCGCAGACGGAAGCTAGTTAGGTAACTCTATCTGATTGACTGGTTGCTTTTTCACGACAAAACGAAAAAAACAAATATGATGATTTTAATGACAGAAGCAAGACCAAGGAAGGTAATATTACCTGCATGGGTAATATTTCCTTCACTTGCCACTAAATCGAATTTGATAAAAGTATTCAGTTAATCTATATATCTATATTAATATTATATATGCGAAAGTAACTCTGTCTGTCTGTCACTCTTTCACGACGAAACCACTGAACCGAATTTGATGAAGTTTAGTATAAAGCAAACTTGAACTCCAAGAAAGAACATTGGCTACTCTTTTGCCTGAGACATGACAACCAACATCCTAAAACGCGAGCAAACGTCTACGAGTATTCTTATATATTACTCTTCAACTGACAAAAAAAAAACCTTTTGACAATGAGAAGTCATAACAAGACATAAATCCAAACCTAACTTAGCTAACCGAGTCTTGTCGAGGTTTCCCAATCTCGACCCTCGTGAGCAAAACACTCAACAAAAAGAAAAACGTGACCAATTATGAAACAAAAGTTTCAAAAACGAAACTTATTTGTACCAAACACCTGACGTCCTTTAAAACGCGACCAAAGCTACAACTAGTATGAAAATTATGTCCATTGAAACGGAGGCATCACAACTTTTGACAAACAGATAATTTTTACTCACATAAATATAGAGCCTATTCCAAGCGAATAAGGCTTATTTATCTTTAAATAAGCCTTAGATACACATATGTATTTCATGCGACTTACTAATACCTCAGCTATATTGTGCACTACTAATAATTCCTACTTAATATATACAGTTTGGGTAAGAAAAGGTTCGTCACCTTAAGATCTATTTTCGAGTGCTCAGCGTGAGCGATAATCTGCTTTACGATTTTCGCAATGATTTGGTGTTTAGATTCAAAAGGTACTAAGAGTTTAGGAAATGATAAAGGAATGATTTTGAAAACTACACTATTGGCCTTTTAAATCGCTATATTTTGTATAACAAATATAATAGATTATTCAAGCTGACAAATGCATTTTACTTAGCTTTAGTCTTGTTCTGAATAGAAATACATACGTGTAAAATGAATCAAATTGCAGTATCAGTGTATTTACATAAGAGACCCGAAATAATACATACAAAACATTAAAACTATTCGGAGACCATGAATGTTATAAGACTTTTTTAATTTATCCGTCCTACAGTTCAAAACGATTCCGAAACTTTAATATTTCTTGGAATTTGTTCCACTTTGAATATATCTTAAGTTTAAGATAATGCTTGGCTTACGGGGCTGGCGGCGTATTGGCGATGTAAGGAGTGGTTGGTATGCTGCGTGTGGTTGTGACCATTTTCCATCAAGTGGCTGATTTCTCTGACCACCTAACTGTATAAATAAAAAAGGCGTTTTTAAACGATGAATTACCATTTCCTCGTTACAATTACGATGTTACCAAAGTAAGATATGCAGTAATATTAGAAGCTTATTTCACTAAAATGTAAAATATATTTTAAATAGATTACTATACGAATATTTGTATAAAGCATAGAAAGTATTCAAAGGAGAAATTTAATAATTAAACATAATCAATTAAAATGATTTTTTTATCCTTTGTAATAGTTTAAAAATGTATCGTGAGGTTCCACATAAATGTGCCTGTATGTCTGAGTAGACCAGACAACTGAACAAAATAAACTATTGACTTAACTTTTTTGTATGTTTAGCCTTTAATATACACTTTTTATGGACACGCTGATTCTACGAGTAAAGGCGAGGCAGGTAGCTAGTCAAACATGAAATGAAATAACTTAACCTTCGGTAAGATTTATTAGTACAGTAGATCCAGGCGGATATGCGATTGTTTTCTAAGTAATTAATTAACTTGTTTAAATAAGTTACACATTTCAATGCCGTGTAATATTTTCACTGTGCAAAGAGCAGCGTAAATCTACCAATTAAAAAAAAACTGATAATTTATTCTGCTAAACAGTAGTATTACATTGTATTGTAGTGTTCTGGTTTAAAGGGTGAGTAAGCAAGTGTATTTATACTCTGTTCCAACCATATGAGGAGAAAAGTCAAATAAACAACATTTAACAGGGTATTGATATTTGACGACCTCCGTGGTCGAGTGGTGTGTACACCGGTTTTCATGGGTACGCCACTCTAGAGGTCCCGGGTTCGATTCCCGGCCGAGTCGATGTAGATTACCATTAGTTTTCTATGTTGTCTTTGGTCTGGGTGTTTGTGGTCGTTACTTCTGATTTCCATAACACAAGTGCTTCAGCTACTTACATTTTGATCAGAGTAATGTATGTGATGTTGTCTCATATTTATTTATTTATCATTGGTTGAAAGCTTGATTTATCTATAGTATTCACTATGGATTTACCAAAAATGGCGATTTGAACGTCGACGAATTTTGGATGTAAAATTAAAGTGGTTACTAGTATTTAAGTGATAGGGTTTTATAATAAACAAAGATATATTAATGAACAATACCGCTGAAATATATAAATCTAAGGTTTCTTTTATATGTTATCTTTATTGCTACTTCGATTGGGGTGTTTGCCAAGCTTGTGGTTTTGTTGTCTTGTCTTCTTGTTGTGTGAAGCCACTTTCATTCAGTTATATATCCAAAAGTGAAGTAATTTAATACATAATTTAAAAAAAAAGTTATACATAAAATATTATGTAAAAAAAAACAAATGATGAAATCAATATATTGAATATAAAAACAATGATGTGATACGGTTTTTTTATCAGTACCAGTCTCTAACCCTCGCTGATATCATCTGTCACCGATAGCCGTGATTTGAGATATCTATCGAAACCGTGTTTACAATGTAGTCGGTTATCTATTTTTAGGCGAGACTAGGCAATGTCCGCGAAATCGTCTGAATAAAACTAGAATCATCATATAACGAAAAAAATAATTATCAATTATCATAATCAGTAGTATAGAGTGCTTTGAATAGAGTAAGGCTGAATATACAAAATTAATGAATTACATAGAGATAACATAAATAGTTATTTTTATAAGCTAAGTGTTTTTATTAATTATATATTTTACTTACAGATGCGCATCGCTGATTACATATATGTTAATAAGAATGATGATACACTAGCTTCCCTTACTTCTCAGGGTAGCATTATTACTAAGATATTATATAATAGCTCCGTGCCGTCGTTAGTCTAGCTATACGGTCGGAGATCCCGTACTTTTGAGTTTAAACCTAGGATCGGATTAAATATTATTGGGTTTTTTCAGGACAACATCTCAATAACAACTCGGAGCATGGAAGTAGAAACTGTGTTCGTTCCGATAACACGTCAAGCCGTTGGTCCTAATCCTGAATCCTTTCGTCAGACTTAATCTATCAGATCATAAGTAATAGTATTGCATCTGTGTTTGAGGACCTACATGTGCCATATATTATTATGTCCTACGAAGTTAACGAGCATCTCTTTAGATAAGCAACTTAATCGAATGTGATAAAATTCGGTATAAAGCAAGATTGGACAACATGGGTGGCCACTTTTTACTTCTATCATCTGTCGACTAATACGAGACCGTTGCCACGGGCGACAACTACTTACATAGACGTTTATCCACTCAAGCAATTCAGAAATTCTCAGTAAATTAAAATAAATTTTAAATTTTTTAACAAAATCGACAACTAATTTGATTATCTTAGCAAACTTACGCAAACCTTTACGAAAACATTGTAAATCTTTTAATAAACATTTAAGCATTATAGACATTTCAAAAAGTGACTTCTGATTGTGAACATACACACAAGTACACAAAGAACGCGGCGGGCGACTTCAAAATATTTATAAAACATAGATTAAAACCTAAGCTGTTGAATAATCAAGAGGGCGTATCCTGTTAAACATGAATATTCAATTAAATACAAATAGACGATAATGTAATCGGAAAACACTAATAATAATAAACTCTTTGATAGATTATTATCTAAAGAAAACCTTTACTTGTAGCAGTTTAGTTATAAGACTGCAATCTCGATGTCTCGGGACTATCCCAGGATCGAAAAAAAAGGGCGCTCGGCAGAATACGTATACTTTACATACAAATAATATTTTATAGCCAGATAAATATATATAGTATGTCGTACTTACCAATGATAACGATTATACAAATTTTCATTAAAATTATGATCTTTTATAACACACGATCTGCATATTCGCAAGATATCCTTCTTTCATACCAAAAATAAAAGTTTATATGCCTCGTACGTAAGGAGGACATGAGTACATAAGAGATCATTTGGTCACGGCTTACGAGAGTCTTACGAACGAGGCTCAAACGTTTCACATCGAAATTATAGTTTTACATGTACAAAAAATACATAATATTCGAAATTAAATGCTCTATTCAAGTCGTAGATCCGATGCTGTACCCGTTTCAAAATCTGTTGTCCGTGTAAGTGACGTTGTTTTATACTATGTAATGAATAATGATCTAAATGACTTTACTCCAGCTGGTAATAATGTTAAAGTTAGTATCTTATTTTTGGTATATTCAATACTATTTTTTCAATTATCACTTGTTGTATACTTCAAATTATTAAATCAAATATTCTTAGTGTCATTGCCCATTAGTGCGGCATGTCGTGCGAACTGCCGGCTGTCATTGCGCGCAGTCAAATATTCTACGTAGTCCTTTAGCGCTGCGTTTTGTCGCGTTTTAAAAACGCACGTAAAAATCGCGCGAGAATCTACAGCGTATTCTTGTCACGTAGATAAGTTTACGTTATTATTGTAGACCATTTCAAAAGTAATGTAAGCATATAAACAAGAAAAGGCGTATGTACAAAGACGATGTTATTTAAATCTTCCAGACATTGTATTGTAGAAGGTAATTACTAACGCTCTGAGTAAACTGATCAGGCGATAATCCCAAATTACATTTCACAGTTTAATTTACTCTTTCTTATAAGACTTTTAAATATAAAATTGTGACACTGCTTTTTATAGAACTGAGATATACGTAGGCGAAGAAAGTAAACTTAGATATAAGACAAGATGCATGTCGTAGGCGTAGCGTCGCCCACACGAAACATATTCTGAACTAGATGACGCCGAGTAGTTTAAACTGTACCCACAATATCGCGAGGAATGTTATTTCGACTAATGGTTAAACATAGTTTAGATATAGAGCCGAAATGGCCCAATGGTTAGAAAGTATATTAACTGATGATTGCGGGTCTTCTGCTCGGCGATGAAGGAAACCTACATGTGACTAATTTCAGCGAAATTCTGCCACATGTGTCACAACCCGCATGGGAGGTGCTCTCCTCAATGAGAGAGGAGGTCTAAGTCCCAGTGGGAAATTTACAGGCGGTTACTGTGCCGTACTGTAATTTAGATATTGAAATGTTACTGATAGCCTCCTTCTCTTGAGGAAATTCAGGCAATATTTCACCACGATGCTCAATGCAGTTAGTGGATTCACATTGGATGTAACCTCTAGTAACCTGTTAGCCTTCTCGAACGGAGAGATCTTCGACCAGAAGTTTAGTTTTACCGGCTGTTGACCGTGTCTCATGGTCATGATATACAAATAACACATATACGAACTTATCTTTAGACTAAGCATACGTATAGTGCAAATTTATATCTTAAACCGTGACCAAACAATTAGTAGATACATATTTTTATAACGCCACGACGCCATTCCTTTAAAAATTTTTATAAAACGTCGTCTCTTTTATAAAATTGGCCTGCGCGTGACGCGGAAATAGGGGGGAGGGGGGGGGGTCTTTCTTGCAGTTATATGCATTATTCTGGGATGTAAGGGATATATCGGTCAATAAGAATAATTAAATTTCAATAACTTTAATTTATCTCTAGATCTGTTTTGCGTTTTAGACTGTTGCTTGTCATGTGTTCGGTTAAAAGTAACCTATGTCATTTCTCGGAGTTCAAGTTTGCTTCACACCAAATTTCATCCAATTCGCTTCAGCGGTTTGTTCGTGAAAGAGCGACAAACAGAGTTTCACATTTATAATATTAAAATAGATTAATGAAGTAAAACTAGTTTCAACGGATTTGAATCGCGTATATTAATTATTATTTTTGACATCCGGACGTTTCGAGCACTTTACCCGTGACCACGAACGCTGTACTGAACGATTCAAATCCGTTATACCTAACTAGTTTTATTTCAATGTGTAATCGCGAAAATTAAAGACAACATTAGATTAATGAAGTAAATTTTAATTACTTTTAAATCGTATCAAAATCACCATCAAATAAAATAGTTGAATTGCACACGAACCAGTTTCATTTGTTAATGACATTATACCGTTTTAATTGTATTATATGATTACGAACCTACTTTATCCTTTTCGTTTACTATTTTGTATGAAACAGACTAACGTTTGTGTAGTTGTAGCGTTTCCTTAACCACTATTTATGAGTAATATTTCTTCCTGTTTTGATAGGAGTCAAAATGCGAGCTCATTTCAAGGACGTATAACAGTACACCATTCATATAGTTAGCTTACTAGGAATTTTGTACATATTTGTTTCACGGACGAGAACTTTAATTGGTCGAGTATTAAGCCTATATATCCGCAGAACCCAAGGTATTGGATTCAAACGAAAAATTTTCAAAAGCTAGGAATCTAGAAGTTAGCAGAGATCAAAGTCCTGTGCCTGGTAAAGCACTTCAACTCAGATTGGTATCATTCGTTGGGCTGAATTTTCACATTTGTGCAATATAATACATTCTGTGCATTCAAGCCACTCGCGATTTCTTCCATTTTATAAATTTCAGACTACCATGGCCCAGTGGTTAGAACGCGTGCATCTTATCCGATGATTTCGGGTTCAAACACAGTCAAGCACCACTATATATATAGTACTTAATTGTGTATATAATTCATCTCGTGCTCGAAGGTGAAGGAAAACATCGTGAGGAAACCTACATGTGTCTAATTTCATCGAAATTGTGACATGTGCATTCCACCAACTCACATTGGAACAGCGTGGTGGAATATGTTCCAAAACCTCTCCTTGATGGAAGAGGAGGCCTTAGCCCAGGAGCGGGAAATTTACAGGCTGTTACTTTTTCAATACTTACCTAATATTTAGATAACTCGATAGAAAAACTAAATTTGCAAAAGATTCCATTCATCGTATTATATCTTAAATATAAATATGAAGAGATATAATGTAAGATATTCTTATATTTTCTAAAGGAGAGACCAGAACTGACTGGGGACTTCGTTAGCTTTCCGCTCGGTGAATCGGAATTGTCATTCAAAGAAAATACTGCTTGCGTTCTTTCTATACATTATTTTGATTAACTCATCATTCTAAGTTATTCAATATGTAATCATTTATGTTCATAGTTCGCAGTGTTTATATCTTCCATTCTTCGCTACATTTATTAATAACTTATATTATTGACATAGACTTCAACTAGTATTTTATATTCAGACTCAGAGAAGACTCGACGACAAATTCACTTTAAGGGGACTACAGGAGCTAATTGCCCTTGAGAATCACGCGCACACACTTACACTAACGACAAAAACGGCATGCCCCCGCGCGCACTACGCTTAGCGAGGCGGCGAGGTTACGCCTGAATATTCCAATAGATGGCGCCGAACCGCCGCGCGCCGCGCCGAGCGAAAGCGAAGCGAAGTCAATTCTATCAATTCTATCAATCATAGATTTCATAAAAATAGACAGGACAACAGAATTGTTTCTTTGTGTCATTTAAAAAATTATGATAAAATTAAACTGAATTAATTAAACTTAAATTATTATTATTTTATGTATAAAAAATAGTTAATTTAAACATTTTTTTCTTTAATTTTTACTGTATCAATTCAATTAGTTGTAATACGAAATATTAAATCGTACCTATTTTTAAATTTTGTAAGTTTGTTAAGCGATTTATTAAATAAAATTAGAACTGTTCGTAATTTGTACATTGACAAAAAGCGTAGAGTTTGTTCGTTTTACTAATATCGGTACACAAAGAAAAAAAATTAAGTTAAAAAAGTCAGCATCAAAAAGTTACTATAAAAATAATATCGTCAAGTCAGTTTAGTAGAATTATTGGTTAACTCGGTCAATCACAGTGGGTTTAGTCATAAATCTCATAAAAATAGTTTGGATATTAGAATTATTTGTATTGTTTTTGACTGATATTTGAAATAAAACTGATTCAATTAAATTCAAATATTTTTATTTATTTTTGGTTTAACAAAAAAACAAATAAATTTCGTTTCAATTTTTTTATTAAAATATTTTTTTTAATTATTCGTTCGTCGTCGTTCGTTATTAAAATATCTTGGATACTTGCAATCAATATTTCACCCACTTTCACTGAAGCTACGAGCTAAAATTTTTCAATTGATACTATTTCCAATCTTTAAAAAATATTGAATTACGTATATGACACTTCTAAATATTTTAGTTCTTTGGTTCACAACAATTACATATTTCAAGATGGCCCAGTGGGTAGAACGCGCGCATCTTATTGCGGGTTCAAACCCAGGCAAGCACCACTAAATATTCATGTGATGTGCTAATTTGTATTTATTTATTTTTTTATTATTAAATTTCATCCATACATAACTATATTTCCTATTATAAACAAAATTGATAAAATTAAACTCTAACGTAATAGAAATAGCTTCCGTGTTATTTTTTTTCGATTTTCTTAATTCTGAAAAAATAAATGCATAGTTGTTAGGAATTAAATTTTAATAATTATAATATATATATATATTTTTAAATATAGTCCTTTAAAATAATAAAATTTTAGTTCAGAGTGCGGGGATCGAACCCGCACATTCTTCTTTGACTTGATTGCATTGACCAAATACTCCATGGTGACTGTAAGAAATCTGTCGAAAAATCTGATTCTATGCGAACTAATTGCATTGTTTTTAATAAATGTTTCCAATAATCATTATTTATAATACATATATGTTTACTAATTAAATACTCTTACCTTTTCATATTATCTTTCATATGTTCGGCTTTTTAATTTATATGAACGTTTTTTAGTTTTCTTCACAGATTGTACTTTATTTCCCATGTTTACAAAATTAAACTTTATAAAAAATAACTTAACAAAAAAATAAATGGCTAACTACAACTAGACTATTTTAACTTAATATATTTATTTACATAAAAGAATAATATTCGACAATTAATTTACAATTAAAATTACACAAAAATAAAATCTACGAGATTTTATTCGCAACGATGCGGTGAAAAGAGCGACACGTCTGTATAGCAACAGGCCTCGGCCGGCAGTGTCTGTACGAGGCGCTCACGCACACATGCTTACGCATTTTGGTCGAAAATAAGAAAATCTGATTTAAAAAAAATCTATTGATTTTACTTAATAATTATGATAATAAATTTTTAGTATATTGTTTGTAGAATAATCTGACAAAAGACCAAAATTATTGAAGGTATATAAGTGTAGTTAAAAAACAAAAAAAGACTTTTTTAGAGGTAACTTTGCGATTTTTTTCTATCGTACCAAATTAATTACATCATGTTTTCAACACAATTAATAACTAGCATCTATCCTGAAGATTAACATATATTTTTTTCATTTGGTTTATTGCATTGGATTATATACTTTTTGGCATTTTAAAACTTGCATTTAGCTCATGTAGTCCCCTTAATTCAACAGCGTGGTGGAACACATTCAACCTTTCTCCTCCAGAAGAAATTAGACCGCTTTGTGCTGGGTCTACTTGCCATTTTTATAGAGAAAGGTTTCTAATAATATTATATCGTATAACAAATGAATCGGTCAATATATGAAATGTTGAATCCAGTTTAAGCTGGAAATTTCCAGTTTAAACCGGATATGCACTAAAATTAATTATTTTTCTAAAACATCTCAGTTACTAAAAGTAATAACTGACTCTTTAAAGGGAAATCTCAAAGGATTTATACTATATCATAAACTTTTAATGAGAAAAGTTTAACTTTCTAAAACATTTATATACAAGACATTTAATAACGGGGAGAGTTAGGAGAGGAATCCCTTTCGTCGTCTGTTTTCCTTGTCAATTATAACTTGTGTGCATTCCGCATAGAGAGTAAGTCGTGCAAATAAGCCGCAAACATCTCGTTCCTGTTAATGAGAAGATTGCAAATCTCAATTACCACGATTTATACCTACAGTTATTTCTAGCTCACTCTTGAAATCGCACATGTATAACAATATCGAATATTTCGCTAAAGAATCTGACACAAATTGGCTCAGCGGTTAAGGCGTTTAAATTATAAGCGAAAGTTACGAGTTCAAATCCTAGCTAGCATCAACGAATTTTCTTATCAAATTATATTATACCAAATTTAGTTCAGCGGTTTGGTAGAGAAATATCGAGAGACAGACAAGAGTTACTTTCACATTAATAAAATTAATATAAATTTATATATACATATATTACACTTTTTATACATATATTACACTTTTACGTTACACTTACAGAAAATTGCTTTTCTGTAAGTGTAACGTAACGTAAAACGTAACTTGGTAAAGTCTTAGATATAATCCGTTAAAACTAGTTTAATTTCAATGTAACTTGGTAAAGTTAATATATTAAATAATAGAACATTAGGGTGTACCTAATTAATTAACTTATAAATAATACATAACTTGCACACTTTAATTCATAATAAACAAATTATCTAAATCGAGGTCGTCACGTTTCGCGCATTTACAAATAATTAATTAAATGACTCTCCGCTACTTAAAGTAATTTCGTCGTGACTAAGTGCCTCTAGGGATGTACCTACTTTACTTTACCAAAACGTGACAATTATATTATAAATTGTAATACCGTTATAACGAGGCAAAAAAAGCTCATACAAGTCATATTAAATGAACGGAAAAAGCTTTTGAACCTGAACTTTGCTTTACTTTAATCATTCCAATAATATAAGGTGCTATATGAATAATTCGTATAAATTCCGATACTTCTATTTCTGCACGTTTATGTAATTTAAAATGAAATCTATATATATTAAAAAAAAAGAGATTCTCTGGAAGTCAGCGTGAGTATCTCCGTGTCTGCGTACCAAATTTAATCGAAATCGGTTCAGTAGTTTAAGTGTCAGAAGGTAACAGACACAATTTCACATTTATATTATAAAGTATGGATAATACAAAATTAATTTGGCCTAAGCTCGCCACCAAACAACACTTAGACACAACGAAATATTTCCAAGCATTCTCATATAGACCTTGTTATATTTTTTAAATATGAAATACCATTATTAATAATATCTTAATGAATTCATTTACTTCAATGACCATTACAACAAATCGTATGTACTAATAATACCTTTCAATATTTCAACCTTTTTAATTTGAAAAAAAAAAAGAAATTGTTCAATTGTTATTTTATTTAAAAAAAGTTTGTATATGTAATCTAGTTGGTCAGCCTTAGTCAGTTTATAAAATTAAAAAAAAAACGTTATTCCACAACTGTCAAGAGTTAATCTTAATAAAGAGAACAGTCATAACAATCATAAATCCCAACCCACTTAACCGAGCAAGTCGTGTCGAGGTTTCTCAATCTCGAAACCTCGTGATCAAAATACTCAACAACACAATAAACGTGACAAATTATGAAACAACGGTGAAAAGGGTTCGTTAGCGACGCAACAAATGTACAAAAAAAAGTGAGAATTGGCAAAAACGTGATGGCTCACTGAGCTTCCATGTGCACGATTGGAAATCTTTTATATACAGGATGGCGGAGAGCTTATGGGCCAGCTGATGGTAAATGGTCACCATCGCCTGGGAAAGGCGCTGTAAAAAATATTAACCGTTTTTTAAATGATATTTAGAGATCTTTTATTTAATGTCATAAGTTGCTAGACTTGGATGCGATACTTGCATATGGTATTTATTGGTCATAACTATTACAAGAAACATTAATAAGCTCTCATATAACTAATGCGCCACCAACCTTGGAAACTAAGATGGTATGTCCCTTGTTCCTGTAGTTACACTGGCTCACTCACCCTTCATACCAGAATACAACAATACTGAACACTATTGGCGGTAGAATATCGAATATTTGATTTTTACTCTCATAATTAATTTCAGAGTAATTTCCATCCGCTATAAAATTTTACACCCAGTGAGCCTGAAAGGGTTTAAATTTAAAAAATGGATGGTATATTTCCACTTCATTGAAACTCGCCACTGAATGATAATGGAACACATCATCTATGCCTTCTAATCAATCATTACTATTGCTACAATTTTATTTCATTTACTCAGACATCATAATATATAAATATATACCTACATGAAAAAAATTAAAAAGTGGATTGGACACATACTGGATATTACGAATTAAATTGAATATTACGACTTGATAAAATAGTTTGCTATACTTGAACTAAAAGTATCAGAAAGAAAGAACAAATAAAACAAAGTATACAACAAATTATTACATAAAGTACACAATATATTTATCGATCAAAAAATATTCCAAATTTATACATTTAAAAAAATATGTAAAGATAATATCGTAGTATAAGGTTTCCTTGAATTACGAGCAGTTTGTATTGATTCTGTTTCAAGAACATTACTTTATTACAATTATATTATTCAGGAGTAAGGACTTGAGTTTATTCTTGCTATTTTCAGATGAATTCCACATTCAGTACTGCGCGTTACTTACGACGAAGTTTTGGAATATTATGTAATTTTATATTTTGATAGTTTATTTACTATGAACTAGCTGTGCCCGCGACCTTGTACGTATATGAATTTAACAAAAAAAAATATTATTGTAGCCTAAGTTACTCCTTATTATATCTGTTATCTGCCAGTGAAAGTCCCGTCAAAATCGGTTCATCCAAAATCCGTTCCAGAGATTAGGCGGAACAAATAAACAAACAGACAGACAGACAAAAATTGTAAAAAATGTTATTTTGGTATACCGTGTATACATATGTACATATACATTGAGTAAAAATTACCTATTAATGTAATAAAATAAAAACACATTTTAAACGTATCGTTTTGAATTTTAATTAAATGTTTGCGATAACAGTAATTGCTTATTCGTTAAATAGACAAACAGAAAAAAAAGTGATGAGTCGCCTTTTTTATACGTATATCATTGCTATCTAAATAAATCGATTTTATAATTAGGTTATAAAAACGATCTTGTACGACGGTAATCGATTCGATTCAATCGATTTTTTAGGTTAATGTATTTTATTTGTGCAAGGAAAGCAAAAACATGCGAAAAATGTCACGCAGGAAACAAAACAATCTGAAATCATACACCTATTACAGCTATTAAAAACACAGCTACGCATTCGCGGCATTAACGACAATTTACTAATAAATACATACACATAAAAGTATATATATATATGAAATATTTGTGACATTTTATCATTATATGAGAACATATACAGAATCCTGTAAATAACTCAAATGGATACGAGCCCGTTACGATGAAAATAATCACAGCTTCGATTTTCGTCTTCTCGAGCTAATGGTATACAAATTTAACTGGACAGAGCCATAATCCATCTCTCTTATATGTGTGAGATTTAAAAAGATTAAGAATTAGAACGATATTTTATAATTAGGAACGATAGATTCTTTATTTCAGTGTTTATAAGCATATAAAGTAATTTCCCTTACCCAATATATCCCTTAGATTTTCTCTGCTTTAGGACTAGGCTTTGCAATTTTCCCTAGATTAAAAATAATGTGGTTAGCGTTTAACGTATTCTATATACATCTTTTCTCTCTCTCAAAGATACGAAATGAATAGTTGACACTTCCATGCTTCGGAGAACATGTAAAGCCGTCAAAACTTCGCCTGAAAACCATTCAATCGTGTCGGTCAGGAGGGCATTGGTACTTGGCATAATAATTTTAACAAAATAAAAGTTTAGGTACGACTCCCAAGAGATATGCAAAATGTGTCATCATATTCAACGCCCCTTATACAAAGGGCTCGTGAAAAGTAACAACGTAACATTTATTTTTAATTAACAAGCATGGAACGAGAAAATACAAAAAAAGAGCTTATGTACTTTACAGATACACACACATACAACGTTTCTATATTGTGTTAATCTTCATCTCGATACTATAATGCTAATGATTTAAAATTACAAATATTCCATTCAGATACTTTTTAGTTATAGCGACAAAATATCTGAAGGGGTAGTTACCCCACCCGCCCCCGGTTTAAATTCAATCACTAACAGATTCCGTAATTGCATTAGACGCCATTTTACACTGCTCTCTCGTGCACATAGGAAATTTAAGATTAAAATTTATCGACTATTTCAATAAGTAGATACTAAACACAGGAATCCTATTTATAAATACATAGATAAAAAGAAATGTTCTGTTACTTTCTATGATTTCCAAGATGCAGGATATATAAATTTAAATACGTACGATAATTTTATGCAATTCAAAATAAAGAGTATCTAAACGGCTTTGCCGGTTTTTCTTCGTAGAATAGTTCCACAGGTCAAATCCGCTCGCTTTTCATGTAATATTTTATTACGAAATGAAGATTAAAAAGTGCTCTTGAATAACGTAAATTTTGATTTGATTCCGTAGCCCATTTCGAGCTTTAGGGTGAATTAGTTTGCAAAACACGTACATTGCTTGAGCTGAGAGAGTTATTACAGTTAGGCATTTGATAAACAGATAGATTTATAACTAGGTTGGAACAAAATAAAAATTTACATAATATATTATTCATTGAAAGGTTAATATGTAATGCAGTTGCGATGATGACCTCACTCACCTTTGGAACGCATACGACTATTAAAAGAACAGTACAAGAATATTATTTGTTTACCTCAACTCATTTAAATAATGCTGTAATCAACCTTTTATTTTTTAGGCCATATCGCGTAAGTCGGAAGCATAAATGCAATATCTCCCGCCATTACTCAAAGAGGTTTGAGTGCTCCACGCGGACCGAACTACTCAATGCAAACCTCGTTACTGTGACGTCACAGCTAGGTAATAACCACCCTAATAAAAGACTGAATTACACAATTCTACGAATACACAAATTGAAATCTAAAAACTAATGACCTACGGTTGAAAATTGAATACGAAAATGAACACAGTGGTCCCTATCGATTGACGCTAAGTGTAAACAGAGCTTCTATTGTTATCTGTGTTAGTAATGATCGTAAACATTAGGCCAGATACGTAAGTCCGATTGATAGGAAGCAAAAGAGGGCAATTACCTCTGTGTATAATTAATGTCGATTGTAAATAACGAAAACAAAACTTTCGGACAAATTTAAAACCAATGTATATCGACAATACTAAGACCCAAGTATTAAATATGTAACTAACATCAAAAACATGTTATATTAGTTGTTGCCCGCGGCTTCGCTCGCGTTTTAGGTGTGTTAGTTGTCACGTGATAGCAAAAAAAGAAGCCTATATATGTCCTTTCTTGAAGTTCAAGTTCGTTTCATATCGAATTTTATCAAATTCGCTTCAGCAGTTTGGTAGTTAAAGAGCAATGGACAGACAGAGTTACTTTCACATTTATAATATTACTGTACATTATGTAGGTACATAAATCAAATCTAATATTAAAATTTAAACATCTATAAACAACTATTATAGTTAAGGAAAAGCAAGTATTTGTTATTATGTATGTATGTAATTATCTTTACGTAATTAATCTGCCTGATATTAGAAGTAACAATTACACGAATGATTAATACTAGAGACATACAAACAGCACTTTATAATTAGACTGAGATACGAGATAGGGACTTATAATGATAGATGAATCGTAAACACATTGTTTTGAAAACTGGATGTTCATGACTCTGCCGTTTCCAATGTGAAACATATTAGTGATAAAGTTCCATTAACTGACGTTGGAGACATTTATATATTGTATAATATCCCGATAAAATCGATCGATTGGTTTAACAAACCATGGATGATCTAAAATACCACCCAGGCAAGACTTGAAATTATGTAATGTAGATTTGCGATCAATAGAACTAATCTTTTTAATATTAAATTATACCATATTATGTTGACTTTGAAATAGAAAAAGAATGTTATGAAAATATTAGCTACATTTGTATGAATTCTGTTACTGTTACTAAAACATACATTGATAATGATCATTATGTTCACCTGGCCTATTTCAGCATGGCAGATCCACGGAGGATACTAGCCAGGACATACTATGTACAAAAATGTACATTTAAGGGCAAGTGTACTCTCATACTGATAACATGATGACATCACAACTTAAACAAGTTCAAAATAAAGGACCATGTTTCATATACATTCCATGACACAACATTATAAATACAGTCAACTTCAAGCCCTGGAATTGTCAAATAATATCCAGGCAAAACCATAATATGATGCCTATAAGGATATACAGAACAGAATTCTGTATAACTTACTAGACAATTTAACCATTACTTTATTCTAGGTGAAGAAACTATGTATTGATTTATCACCTATAAATCCTGGATAATACAGTTTATGTCGATATATTAATTAAATGTTTCACGATAAATCTTGAACAATGTTATATATAGGTAACTCTAACTTAAGAGACAGTAAAAGTATGTTAAGAACAAAGGTATAACTGTATTTGACATAAAACAGTTCCCACAGCCTCATTGTTGTAACAAATCATAATGTTATGAAGCTTATTTTGGAGCACATGTATCACACTTGGTGTACATTTTTTTATTAGCTTAGTCATTATATCATTTATTCATCTAAATAATGTACATGACAACAAAACATTTACTTTTAATTGTACAGATAAAAAATTTATAAATATTCATTTGTGTTTTTTAATTAGCATTTTGAATTTGTGTGTTTGTTATGCAGATGTTTTTTTATGAGCTATAGAAACTACAAAAAGTATAGCCATAAGTCCTAAAAAATGTGTTAGATTGTGTGTTATAATAGCAATTCACCTCACCTGTGTTTAATTAAATACATAGTAACTGTGACTAGTAAAATTGTATGTCACTTAATAGTTGAAAAATGTTGAATAATATTCTTTTAGTCAGTAAAAAGGACCCATCAATTAATTAAGAATTTGTATCTATAGAAGATTTTTTTTATTTTTTTTTTTTTCTAAATATTATAATCTTTATAAAAGTTTGATTTATCATTATTTCATTTTTTTTATAATGGAACATTTTAATGAGTTAACTGAACTAATTAAAAGTAAACTTTACTGGTATTAGGTATAGCTATTGTTTTCAGCTGCTTCTTCAAAGTGAAATTAAAAAAAATACATTAATCCAGTGACATTAAAGTTTTGTTATAATATCATGGAAATCCATAGAAAATTCTTTTTAAATTTATTTAGTTTTTAGTGCATTTCATGATAGCTATATGTCTACAGTAATTATTAAATATATGTATCATTAATTAATTAGAAAAATTATCAAGATAGTTTAATAAAACATTGGAATGTTTCTGTTAAAATTATTAGTTTCTTCATGGCATGACACAGGACTAATATTATTTTTTGAATGAAGGTAGTTTCAAATAAATTTACTTTTACTAAAAGTCGTTGAGACCATTATTTTTTGTGTTCCTGTAAATGTAAATTTCAAATATCTGTTGTGAAAATATAATACAATAAAGTTTTCGACTTAAACAGATTATCAATTATTTATATATACGAAGGTATCGACAATATTTCGCAATCGCGATTATTGACAGCTGAACAAACCTTGAAAACACCGCGAATTACTACACCACGCTCAACAGTGACAACAGTAAATTAAAATCTCTGACCTTCCGCGCTTTGGTTCAATGAAGACGGCGCCGCAGATGCCGACAAATCCTTTTTCTTCCCACCTTTGGGTGGATCGGAATCGGAATCGTCGAAAACTAGCGTCCGCACCGACTGTGAACACCGACGATCCATTGCCACTCACTACACAACACACAAATAAACTAATATTTTCGCCATTTATAAACACCCAATCTCTTCGATCGTATTATACATCATACATGCAAAATACACTAAGAATCCCGGATCTTTAAAAGCAACCAATACATTTGCTTTATTTCATGACAAAATGAAAGTATTTATATATCGCAGGCCATCATATTTTACGCGACACACTACTCCTTACAAATTGAAAAGTGACACTTTTACGTTTTGAAAGATGGCTCGCTGTCGTTTGTTTCTCCCTAGAAATGTTGCCCGTGCGATATATTTTTTTCTAAGTTCCCCTCGACTATTTGTAATGTGTTCGTTCAGTAATAACTAAAAACAAGTCTAGAATTTTAAATTTATATACAGTTAAATAATAAACTACTAAATCATTATTCAAAATTTAATAAAAACAATAAAGATTAATAGTAAATGCTTGTATGCGTTTTTGGTTTTTTGAATTTTGATTAAATTTAAATTAGTTTATTGATAAGTCTCATACAATCCCTGAACTAACTTGCATTCAATATTAATCTAAATTATAAAATAAGTACGATTTTATATATTTCTAATTATTTATAAATTATTATGATAAGTATTAACTATTAAGCGAATATAATATATTTAATTTATAGTACCCTTTTCAATCACGCTTAAACTAAGGTTACAAAAACGAAAAGAAGTATAATTATATTTTGATAAGTTCTAGAATAAAATTCGAAGCAATTTCGATATGTAGCTTCTAGTGTATCTATCTAAATTAAAAACAAATATATATATTTACATAATGCAGCCAAACGTTTCATACTTATATTAAATATCTGAATTCAAATTAGTTCTTCGTTGTTACTTTAAAATTTATTATCTCTGGTATAAATTTTCCGTTCAGAAATTAATAATAAAGCATTAATTATAGCCAGAGCCATCTTTTGGGTAAGTACTTCAATAAACGAACTAAACTTACCAGATTAAAAATATATTTTACTAAGTGTTGCTGAGTACAATCTTACTAGTTGTTTTGTCATTTATATTGTATTAATAAACTAATATATTAAATGTCCAATGATTTAGCTTCATATTTTTAATCATGTGCTCTAATTTTAGGCATTAAATACTATCTGGTTTTTAAATTTTTATGATGAGGACAGCGCCATCTAGCGGCCATAATAGTAAAATAAACGTTTTTCCCGTCAAAAGAAACGGAAAAACACGAGTGTGCGTCGCCTGTAGTAGATATCAGCTGAATTATTCGGCTAAAATGCCCTGGCACGGGCATACGTAGTCGTCGGTCCGCCATTACGACGCAGCCGAGACACGTTCGTCGTATTTAGTTAAATATTTTCGTTTATAAATGAGTAATAACGCTCATGAGCTAAGTAATCGACTTCTGAATGCGTTGGATAGCAATTACAATGTAAGTTTGCGAGTTTTGAAGATCATAAGTCTGATAAGCAAGTTGGAGATACGGAAACGGTCCGCACGAGCCTGTGACACCCGACTCGAGTTGCGATTCGGCCTTTTGGAAGGTTGTCTCGATGATATCAAGCGCTGAGCGCGATTGACAAAGGTTGTAGAACTTCTGTGCGATAGCAGGGGCGAGTGTAATACGAAATCCGTGATGTAAATGTGGTTTGTGTGTGGATACGTGAGCGTTGCGAGTGATGTACGGGGCCACTGACGTCGCCAGCGCTCCTCTCGTCCCTCCGTCCCTAGTGCCAAATGTTTTGCAATGTGAAAGTATGGAATTGTGCCACGCGTGACCTTTCCCGTAGATTTTCGTCAGGTTGCGGCTAAGCTTTGTTTAGCTTCGTTCGAAAACGAAAAATGTGTTCTTATCCGTACCCTTAAATATGTTCGGCCGTAGAGTTTGCTGGTGGCAGCATGGATTTACCATCGGGCGCGTGGTGCTCGTTATTGTATCGCTTGAGGATTGAGGATATCAGTGGCTCATTTTAACTTAGTTTAGATGGTGTAATCGCAGGTCAGTCGAGTTTTCGCAATAATTTTGCATCTGTATACGATTTAAAAATTGTTGAAATGTTTGTCATATTCTATAGAAAAAATCGACTCAGATTGACTTTTAGATGTTCATATTTTATGATCATGATCTTCGGTTATGAGACATGTGAGTTACAGAATTACTTACAGGTTATCAGAAACTTTCTTAAATAAGGTTTTAATAACAACTATTTTATCTAAAATTTAGTTTGATGTAGTGATATGGATAAATTAGTCTTTGAAACTGCAATGTATGTAAAAATGAATAATAATGTATGCTAAAAGGATACAATGTGGTCAACACACCAGGCGTATGTTCGTTGACCCCATGATGAATTTATTATCAGAATACTCTTAAACTTTTTCATTAATAATACATTACCCATTTTAACCAATAATATATAATATATTTCACAATATTACTGTATTTATAATATAAAACTCAGTCATTTTTGACCATGTGACCATTACAATATTTCATGAAACTAAAACAAGGAAATAATAAATTAACATATTTAAAAAACAATTGCATTTTCTTCAAAATTACAATATCATTATGTAATTTTGCACATGATGTATGATATAACACATATTGACCACAGTTCTAGTTACCTCGGACTTGTAATGAAAAGATGTGTAAAAAATTAAATTGTCTTTAAACAGATAAAACGAACTTGGTTGTAATCAAAGACAATCTTATATAAATTTCTATTTAAATGCAACTTAAAAAATACATATTGCATTTATTCATTCATAGTCGCTTAATGATGTAACTTTTTCAACTTTAAAGTATCATGTAAAATTGATAAAAATGTACATCCTTGCTGTACAGGCTTGCATATTTTATGATAATGCAACTGAATTATTGCATATTAACAATAGTAAGAAGTAAGGTTGAAAAGAATGCAGAATTGTACATTTGTGAAAAAATTTATTACAAGCATTGAAAGCTTGGTACAACTATTAATTTTGTATCTTTTTGATTAAGTAGGAATGAACAAATATGTTGGCTATGCTCTTGGCAATGTTAGCTAGTAAATTTATAATATCCAAATGGTCCAAAGATTGCTTACTCTATGAATCTCTTGTTCTTCGAGTCTTCAAATTTTGAGATTTTTGTGAAATTATTTCAATAGATTTCCTAAAAACTTTATTTTATATATCTCAACTATCTACACTGAGTCACATTTCAATCCTTGTAAGGATTACTATTAATAATTTGGATTAAATTGGGCACTTTCAAATTTTTACAATAAGATCTTAAGATCTATGTAAAGAATAATTTTTTTATAAATTTTTGAAATTTGATTTTCTTGTTAGTTTTTGTTGGTATTTAGTGGTCTCATTTTGTTTGTAACATTTTGAACATGTTACTGATAAAGTTTAGACTTACTTTAATCAAGTATAAATTGTGTGATCCTAGTATTTCGAAATTTAAATATAGGAGCATATGAGTATAGTCTTATTGGATGATTGTATTCAAAAAATTGTCGCAAAGATATTGCAAAGCCATTATTCCAAGCCCGTGAGTTAGTACACTTCATAATTCAAGTGAGTAAATAATCATATCTCTCTTTATCACAGTCATGATTAATTTTAATATCACTTTGTTTATTATTCAAAGTTATTCTTAGTATTTTTAAAACTCTAAAATAATGTTTTCATAGATAATCTACAATTTTCTATTCTATTTTTGTCTATGGGTGATTTTCTACACATTATGTATAACTTTTCATCTCACAATAGATTTTATTTTATTTTTAAAAGTTTTCCAGTTCAAAAATTCCTAAAAGATATCATTTTATGTTCGATGTATGCCCAATGCATTTTCAAGCACAGTTGTATTCTTTGATTTCTTAAAAGTTGTTCACTATACTTAGAATATAGTGTTTATGCACATTATGTCATTCAAGACATGCATCATTTTTATGATAGTGGCAGGGGTCAGTGCTAGTTGATCAAGATAGGAAACACAGTCGGTGATTCCTATCAGGTCTATCTATTGAGTTGGTTTCTATGTGCTTACTTGCAAAGGAAGCTTAATAATAGAACATAATCACAATAATACATATGTAGTGAAGTTTATTTCCTATGTAAGAAGGAATTCAACTTAGGAAAACTTAACAAAATTGAGACAGCCATGTAGATAGAATATGTGGATCTTACACTAAGATCACAGGTTCGAATTGCTGAGATTTTTTCGTGCTTGTGTTTTGTGATGTGAGGTCAAATTATTCTGACTCAGTAGAGTTGGATGGTGGTCTGATTTTATTTTATGAAGGGATTTTGTTCCAGCTGAAAAGAATAAGGCGAATATTAAGGCTTCGAATACCTTCGTTAAAAAAAAAATAGTAAACATAAATGTCTACAATAGTAGGAAATTGATTGAGTTTGTTTCTTTTCGCATTGTAGTAAATTGATTGTCCCCGATCGTAAAATTGCCGTAACTATAAAATGAAAAAGTTTTATCCGTTCGCTCTTTCATTACTAGTTATGTTGAATACTTGATACAATTCAGAAAAAAAAAAACATTTGTAATCATGAATGAATTTAAAATTTTCCACGACCGTTGATTATAACATACCTGTAAAATGCAGATTTAATTCAATAATGTAATGTGCACTAGATGGCGGAGATCTTAAGTCCAAATTATTAAAAAAAAAAAAACTTACGACCTCGTATATGTCAATAAAAATACCGCGAAATAAAATTTTAGATCGAAGAATTAAATCTCTCGCTGGCACTATAAATAAGTTTATACTAACGTGTTAGTTTGAATTGCAGATTATAAATAGAATTATTTTAAATTACAGGTCGTCGACATGCAGACTGTTAATGAAATTATATCCATTTTGGAGAAATTCAATATCACAAAAGAGCTGCTGGAGGTAATAATTTATACATATATTTTTTTATGAATAATTATCGAATATATTAGTTTTCGTTATTTAAAAATATCTTTACAAAACTTCACTTATAATTCGTGTAAAAATGATCGTTATAAATTTAAATAAACTTATTTTAAATAATATGCACCAAAAATCGATAAATTAAATATCCTTGAGTTCAAATACTTGTTAAACTAATTTTTTTTGAAGCAATAAAGTTTAAAAATGAACAGAACAATATTGTGTGTACTACATAGACTTCAGTGCAAATTGTTTTTGCCCACCTGTTGCCAAGTGGTTACTGTCATAGATATAAGCGCTATAATATATATAAACTATCCCTAACACTGGGTCGTTCACTCTATCAACTTTAACAATATAATATTAAATATTATAGTTTGGTACGGTGGGTGGTACCCAAACACTTAGGCACTAAGCCACAAGTAAATCATATAACGAAGACCCAAATTGTCTATTTTGGTTTATTTTTAAAATAGTATACTTATATGACTATCTTTGGACTAATGTAATCTTTGTGCTTTCCAGACCACCCGATTGGGTAAGCACGTGAACGAGCTGAGGAGGAAGACCACAGACCCGACACTAGCGAGGCGAGCAAAAGTGCTCGTTAAACGGTGGCGGGACCTCGTCATACCGGCGGTAGCGTCGCCCGCGCATACCGGTAACACTTTTATAATTATATGATTATTTGACGACCTCCATGGTCGAGTGGTGTGTACACCGGTTTTCATGGGTACGCCACTCTGAGGTCCCGGGTTCGATTCCCGGCCGAGTCGATATAGTTTACCATTAGTTTTCTATGTTGTCTTGGGTCTGGGTGTTTGTGGTACCGTCGTTACTTCTGATTTCCATAACACAAGTGCTTCAGCTACTTACATTGGGATCAGAGTAATGTATGTGATGTTGTCTCATATTTATAGAGATAGAGCCACAGATTAAATAAATAAGCTATCAAAACTTTTAACACTCATGCCTATATAAAAGCGATTTATTTTGCATATTAAAGTGCAAGTATTATATTCTACCGCTAAACAACAGTACTTGGTACTGTCGTGTTCCGGTTTGAAGGGTGAGTGAGCCAGTATAACTAAGCACAAGGGACGTAACATCTTAGTTCTCATGGTTGGTGGCGCATTGGCGTTGGCGAATGATTAAAGTTTCTTACGGTGCCATTGTCTATGGGCAGTGGTTACCACTTACCATCAGGTTACCCATACGATCGTTCGCCAACCAATAGCATAAAAAAAAGCGATAATCGGATAATTTATTACAAATAAACAATTAAAATATGTGTTGCTCAGGATCGAACCGGTCGTCAGCTGAGCGACAAGTACGAAGGTTGGGGGGCACTCCGCTAACATCTCCGGCGCTCTCACGGGTTTGTGCTTAATTTTAATTGATAAGTATTTGCATTGATTAAGCAAAATTTGACTGTGAATTGACGCGTTATTACTGGAGAGCTTTGTTAATCCATCACAGATTAATCAATGATAGTAGTTATAGATTTGCAACAAATGGCGTTTTGAACTATGACGAAACTGTTATTAGAACCACTTAAATAATTTTTAAGTGAAAATTAGGTTCTTAAGTGTAATAGAAATACTAATACTAATAATACTTTAAGCAAAAACTCCTAGTAATGCACAATATAGCTGAGCTATTAGTAAAAGTCTATCTAAGATTTGTTTATCCTTATTTCTACTCCGATTAGAAAAGGCTATAGAAACACATATGTTAAATTATATTTCCGCCCTAGTGTTCATGTCTACACCTATTATGTAAAATAGCTTATATTATATTTTAAATGCAAATGAGATAAGACCTTATGAAACTGCATGGCACGGCAATGCTTGTTATGTTTTGACAGTAAAAGTATAGAATACTTTTAACAATTTAAAGAAATTAATAGAAAAGAAAAAATATATAATAATGGCAGCGTTGTTAACGGTACTAAAAAAATTCAGATGACATCATGACGCCCTCTTTTTGGAACAAATTATACCGCAGAACTGTGTTGTACCTCAAAAAGATTATATTAGGCATGACTCTAGTTCATAACTTTAAAATTTTTTATACTGAAATATTAATATGTCTCCTATAAGTGTTATAACAGTAATATTGTGTTTAGAAGAAATTTTTAGCAACATAATATGGTACATAAATGTCAGCAGATTATCACATATTTGTGGTCTGTGTAGTTAAAGTGGTATGTGTTTGCAGCATGTGGTGAGCCCCGCGGTACTTAGCCCCCGACCTCCGTGCAGACCAGGTAATATATCACATTTATTTACCCAGTTACGGATAGGGTCTTGTACCTCTTTCTCTGAAAAGGCACTAAGTGATGCTGTATTTCAAGTGGAATTTATAGTAATAGTTAGACAAGTGATACAATAGTGTAACACATAGTTTGTGTATATCATTAATGTCTTTAAATGATCCATACCATAAAGAAGGTTATTTGCTCGTCTGCCTGAAATAAGAAAAAGTCAATATATCCATATTGTTGTAGTATGCAAACACATTGACTTTATTACTGTCTAGGAGCAATTGGATTTAATGTAGGTGTGGTTTATGCAATTACATACTTCAACTCGGTACAGTATTTCTAAAAGTACATATCAAAATAAAGAGCTTCTCTACCTAAGATACAATCTTAATTGTATACACCTATAAATAGATATAATAGGTATTATGATGCCTGTATTTGATATGGTCTGTTATATAGTGTTAAATAATATTTGGGTTTGATTCTGCAATTTATGTTTATTTAATTTTACTAGTCTGTGCAATGATATTGTAGTAAACAGATGTGTTATTAACAAAAGTGAAGACTAGAAAACATCCTAATTGGGACGTTTGCCTTTAGTTGTTTTACGTAGTAATACGTTCTGCGTAATTAAAACATCTAGTTACTTATTGTTTTTATCAAGCTATCCTTTTTACGTTTAACGAAATGTAAAAATAAACTAAAATAAACGGTTCCCGGCGCGGCACACTTTTTTCTGTTGTTTAGTATGGATATAACATATCTGTTTATTAGAATATCATTGATTCTGTGTATTGTTTTTTAAGTGAAACAAATTTTTATATTCAAATACTGTTGTTCATAGACCATTACATATGTTAATAATATTTGTAACCTTACAGCATGGGGCGGTTACGAGTCAGACTCTCAGGACGTGATCCTTGTGGACGACGACCCTCCCCCGCCACCATCCCACCCGTCCCCCTTCGAGGGAACGCTACCCCTCCCAATAGCATCGCACAAGCCTTTAACACCACGTTAGTATAACTACACATTAAAGTTAATCAAATATTTGATATATATTTTTTAAATGAAAATATCATTTATTTTACAGCCGTGAAGAGGCCGCCGTCCGCGGATCTTCTTTACGATGACAAAAAAGCAAAAAGAGACAAAAAGCCCAGGAAAAGAAGGTACATTATTATTTAACATATATTCCCACTGCAATAATATTAGAAATACAAGAATATTCATACAAATTCTCACGTGTCTATGGCATAAATCTAAAGTAACTGAAACAGCTACTTATATAACAAATTAGAACCTCTGACAACATGACAACAAACATATTCACTACTTCTGGTATAAGTTTTATGTATATTGCTTTAGTTGTTATGTAATAAAAAATAGCCCAATATAATTGGTTAATTCTCTAGTACTTTTTAGTAATTATTCTGTTTTATTAATAGGGGTCACAGTCGTGCTGGGTCCGGTACAGAGACGACAGCATCAGGCACTGAGCCGTCTGCGCATGCGCACGGCCCCGTCCCGCCGCACACACCGCACGGGACGGTCCCGCCGCACGCGCCGCACGGGACGGTCCCGCCGCACACTCCTCACGGGACCGTCCCGCCGCACGGACACGCATGGGGCGCTCGTAACGGTTCGAACCCGGAGCGACGGCGGAACGGCTGGCGACGGGACAAGCAGGATCCGTATGCAGCGCTTGTCAACAGACTGCCGCCCGCTGGCGCTAAAAAGGTAATAAATTTATTAAAATAAATATGGTGAAAAAATATAAAGACTATCAACCACTATTTGAATGATAAATCAGATTGTAATGTGTTATAATATTACACTTGAAAAATAAATTTGACATACTCATATTTTACTTGATGGTAGGGCTTTTAAATGCAACCACATTTGGTTATGGACTACCAAATTCTTAAATATCCTACTATCAAAAAGCAATACTTCGTAATGTCGTATTCCATTTCGAAGGGTTGAATTGAGCCAGTGTAACTAAAGGCACTATAAAAACTCCCCCAGGATTGATTGCACGTTGGTGATGTAACAAGTGATTAAAATTTTTGATAAAGCAAATATCTGTGTTAACCACTTACAGTCTGGTGGTTTATCAGATTGTGGTAAGAGTGGCACAAGAGGGAAAAATAATACTAAAACATACAAGTGGTTGTTCTGTATGACATAATAATAATCATTATTAAAAATATATACCGTGTTATTGCTAACATATGTTTGTTAATACAACACAAAGCATTAATCTATAAAATATCACAGGTCAAAACTACAAAAGAACTACTGGAGCAGATCCAATCACGGGGTACTGGCAAGGCGCCGTCGCGGCCCCCCTCCCCGCACTCTCCCAACTCTCCTCACTCCCCCGATGTAATGCTCATAGAACCCGACCGTAAGTTGCCATTTTATAAAAGAACTAGATTTGATAAAGTAAACTAAGTTTTGGCACTAGCTGTACCAAAAAAAAATCAAGTAATCATTACATGTATTTTATAAACATAATAATAGCAATGTGTAAATTGTTTGTAGCATATTTAAAACAAGAAAATGAATGGTATCTAAATACCATGTTCTAAATCTAAATACCTTGTTTTATGTATAAGTTATAATGGAACTAAAGTTTGTCAATTAAAAAATATAAAAATAAAACCAAAGTTAAAGGCATTTTTAAAATGTTTTTAGCGTGCCCGGTGAAAGTGGAATCACCGCTTAGGAACGGCAGTAGCGAACCCAAAAAGCTGAAACCCGAGCCCGAACCGCAGCCGGAACCGAAGCCGGAGCCAAAGACCGAGCCTGAGCCCGAGCCCGTCGTCCTCCCGCCGCTCGAGGACGAGCGCGAGTGGGCGGAGTGCACGTGCGGCGAGCCCGAGGGCGACGAGTGCGGCGACCCGGCGTGCCCCGCGGCCGTGCGCGCCCCGCTGCGCCCGCTGCACGTGCTGGCGCTGCACAACGCGCTGCTGCCCGGCGTCAACGGCACGCGCGCGCCGCCCGAGCCGCACCGCTTCGCCGTGCGCCCGCCGCTGCTGCCCGACCAGCCCGGCCTCTTCGCGAGTGTCGTGCCGCTCTACAACTATTCCGACTACGCCGACGACTATTGTGTCAAAAATCTTGCGCGAATTCCGCTCTGCAGTAGTCTGCCCTGGACCGAGTTTGCGCCGGCGCCGCCCTCTCCGCCGCCGCCCCCCTCGCCGCCCCCGCTGCGTCCCTACCCATTCGACCCGCCCGAGGAGCCGACGGTCGAGGTGAAGCTCGAACCCGACGCCGCCTCCATGGACTCCGCTGACGACGCCCCGGCGGACGAGGCCCCGGATACGGAGACGACGACGAAGCCGAAGCGCGAGAAGCCGACGGTCGAGGCGGAAATGGTCGGGATTCCGAACCTGGAACCGAGCGAGAGACTGAAAGCGCCGCTGCTGTCTGCGGAGGACGAGACGCAGTTCGGTGCCGAGCCGAAGACGATCGTAGAGGTCGAGAAACGGTTCGTGAGCGAGCCACAGGAGCATCGGACGGTCGAGCGGACGAAAGAGGAGCTGGACGGGCAGACGCTGTACGCGCTGTGCGAGACGGCGCTGCGGACGGTGCCCTACCGCTACGAGCAAACGGCGGCGGCGCCCGTGGTGGCCCTGCCGCGCGGGGCCAGCGACGCGGACGACGAGGCCCGCGAGGCGCTGCAGGGCGCGCTGGAGACCGCGGCCGCCGGCACGCAGCGCGACCAGATGGGCCGGCCCCTGCGCGCCACGCACTTCGCCGAGTGGCACGAGTGCGCGCGCCTCGGCGAGCTCATAGCGCTGCCCTACGTCGTCATTGACTGACCCCGTCGCCGCCCGACCGAGCGAAGCTTCCGTTGTCTCGCTGTGTTCCAAGTGTCCTTATGTTAGATTTAAGAGTGACCGTTGTATATAAGTGCCGTGGGTGACGTGTGCGCGCTCGAATATGTACATACAGCCCGTAAGTTAGCGAATGTAGGTAGGCTCGAGGGCGCTCGCTGGACGCCGATCGCTCGGACCGGCTCACTGGCGTCGTTTATCGCTACGCGACCAGAGCGTGTGCTTGGGCCGCGTGTTCGCTGTGAAACGATTTCGGCGGATGTTTCGTGCGGTGGTTCGTTCTCGCGAGTTGTGATATTGAGGGTGCGACGAGGCCGTCCGCGGAGCGCCGGACACCAGCCTCGTCGAAAGACTCAGATAAAAATCTCTAGACTGTTTCGTATTGAGTTATCTTGTTACCGATTGTGATTTATAAAAAGAAAATTAGGTAATTAATAATAATAGGAGTTCCAATTGTATATTATACATATATATTGCTATATCGAGTCAAATATCAGATATGAATAATTTATAATCTTGCGATGTATAAATCGACCACTATCATCGTTTCGTAAGTGAAAATGGTACCTAAAACAATTTGATAAATTATTTTCAATACCTTGCAATTTTTAGACAAAAAATTGTCCGTGAGAGGCCCCCGCGTCGCGACGTTGTTCTTTGTGGTTTGTTTCTTTAATTTGTTAAGCGTATAAGTTGAGTTTGGTTTCGCAGGGGCTTCTGACGGAGTCGCCCGGTTTAGTGGGTCTGAACTATTCCGATGTGCCAGACGATTTGTGCCAGAAAACTAATAATTTAAACTCTAACAATTTATTGCGAGTACCAAAAACATGATATCTTATCGTTTTCTAAAGTAACTACTATTTTAGTCGACGAAAATTTATAAAAAATATACAATTCAGAAAGTGATATTGAATGATGTGCTGTTTCTATTTTTGTAGGATTACGTAGAATCACTAGTATATTTTAATTTATTCTCACATTAATTGTTTATGCTATTCCTAAACTAAGTTCTCTGATACCCAGAAATACAGTTTAAACTTATGTATAAATACATTCTGATTCTAATGATATAATATTTAAGTTTCCTATATCAATTTGCACATGATCATTTTTACATTGTTAAATATACTGAGTTTTAAACTCTTTAGATAACCTTGTTTAGTTGATATGTTAAAAATTACTTTCAAAAATCAACCACAGATATTCCAAAATTAAATTACTATAATAATATTTATGTATTTCAATAATATTATTGTCTATGTATTTCTTATAAACCAAAGGTAAATGAGGACCAATAGTTTTGTTGTAATAAAAAAATTCAATTTAGCATTTTAAAAAATTTTTGCAGTGATTTTGGTAAAGATGAAGTTTTGTTAGAAATCATTGTTATCTAAATTTTCTTTGATTTATTTTGATGTAATATACCAAATATGAGGTAGCGACATGGCCACTGAAAGTTTGATAAATTCTTGTTACGCAGTGCAAATGTCAAATGGTCAGTCAATAAAGGTTATCCAAATTGAGTTATGTAATTTTTAATGTTATTTTGAAGAGCTTAATTGTGCATTATCCTGTTTATTGTTATATTTTATGTTGTTTAAATTAAAAATGATTGAAGACCAAAATTAGTAAAATGTTAGATTTTGTACATAATTAAATATCCGACTGTAAATTTCAAGCTAATTTACTAAATAGAGGCGTAAGTATTTTCTTAAAAACGTATCTAAAATGTATCATTGTCAAAATAAGTAATAAAACGCAGGCCGTTTAACGTTTTTATGAACATACTATGACCTGAAACGAGATTGTTAAATGTTCTACATAAGCTCTCTGTACCATCCATTTATTTTTATATTCAATATTTCTGCTAGTTATAATGTAACAGATCCACTAAACTGAGGCTTGTAACGAAAGGCCTTACATGTAAAGCGCGGGATAATTCCGGGCGTGGAGCTTGTATAGAGGGCAATGTAACCCGGAGACTGCCTTGTTGGACTTGATCCAAAATTTTGGTAAAATATAAAAGCAAAATATATGTGTTTTTATTACGATTTTATCTTTTATTTTACCTGTTTATACGAAGCAAAAACAAAACTATTCTGGTTTTGACATCACTTTTCACTCTTGTCTTGATGTATGATGTATTATGTAAATAAGTCGAGGTATTCACAAAAAAATATTCTAGTGATAATTGATTACACGTGCCGCCAATTTTGTGTCTGAATCTTGCTAAGTTGCCGGTGGTGTACATCGCTCTTGTTCCACGTGGATTGTGTATTCGACTCATAGTCATAATACTATAAAAATGATTGGCTTGTTACACCTGCAGATTTCCAGAACGATAAAGTTCTGTATTGAACCAAAGTCCAAAAAATAACAATTATTCTTTTATTTTAATTTACTTATTATAATCATTTTACTGATAATACATCGCTACAATCAAGTTGAATTAATTGCATTACCAGCTAGAGTTTAAAATAAATGTAAATACTGAGATTAATAAATTGTGCCGCGCCGAGAACCGTTTTTTTTTAGTTTATTTTTACATTTCGTTAAAAGTAAAAAGGATAGCTTGATAAAAACAATAAGTAAAAGGGATAACTACATGTTTTAATTACGCAAAACGTATTACTAGTAATTATGATGTATTATAACGTATCACTACGTAAAACGACTAAAGGCAAACGTCCCAATTAGGACGTTTTCTAGTCTTCACTTTTTGCGCGTTAATAACATCTGTTTACTACAACATCATTGAATAATTATATAATCATTTGTATAGCTTTCGTTGAGCACGCAATCTGCTCTCCCCGTCACAATTAGCTCGTCAATAATTAAACGAAAATAAATAAAACGATTAATCAGTTAATAAATTTATTATTCAAAAAAATATATCATTTATACACGTAAGACAACACGAGGCACTTACATTACAATATCATTAATGGCACAATTATTACTGTTAGTTGATTGCATCGTTCAGTTCTTACTTCACGATAACTTATGCTTAAGACGAAATCACTTAAACTATAAAAGTATAAACAGACATAACAGTCAATATAAGTATAATATATTTTCCATAATTTCGTCGAATTATTATTTTTATTTTTACAAATGAGTTAATTTGTTTTCATACAGTTTTTATTTAATTTATAATTTTTACCAAAACTTATTTAGATAAAAATATTACTTCAATAAATACATATTATTATGTAAAAGAAAATATTGAAATAAAAATTACCTTTTATTGTTACTACATTACATATTTACAAAAATGAAATATGTAACTTGGCTATATGAAAATATTTGTTTCATAATAAATATATGAAATTATTGTACTAGCAAACATTATTGTCATATTAAAATTATTTTTGTGTAATTTGAGCAATATTATATATTTCTGTTAACATTTATTTGTTGACTGAAAATAACTACACAATTTCTGCTTTTTTAATAATATGTTTATATCATAAGTATTTTACTCACAAATTGTTAAGTAACCAAAGTAGTATCTGTTGAATAGATTGTATATCAAGGTAATTTTGTACTCTACAGTTGTACCCTGAACGAACATCGCTTTTGTTACTATAGAGTCGTATGTAACAATCGTTTATCTACTTTTAAGGCGAGATTACATCTGAATATACCTTATTAACTCATATATGTATATAATTTAAATATATTTTTTTACAAAAATATTGAATTATGAATTTTATGGTTTTTACACAATTTTTTACATACTATAAGTCATAGTAGATAGATATATTTTCATAAAAGATCTCAAAAACGATTGTTTCGTTAAATGTGTTCCTTTTTATTAGGATACTATTCTGATATAGTTTAGCGAAGAGTGTTTTGACATGAATGAGTGTATACAGTAGTCGTCCGCTAGCCGCGGCGCTGCATGGTCGTGCGTGGTCGTGCGTGGTCGTGCATGGTCGCGCGTGGTCGCGCTCACATGATGACGCAGGGCATGGCGCAGCAGAGCGGCAGGCAGACGGGCACGGCGGTCTTCTTCTCGGAGTGCTTCTCGCGACTGCGCGCGCCCGCCTCGTACTCGTACATGCCGCGCCCCGACGCGTACGCGCCGCCGCCCTGCATCATCGCCTGCGCACCAAGTATTTAGTGTAATGTCGGCACATAGCTTGCTAATTGAATTATATGTTGTTTATTGAATTTTAGAAGCACTTTTTGTCTTCATTTAAGTTTATTCTTATGTTGTTATGGAACTCAAACAGCTTTATTTTTTTTTTTGTAATATGGGTGAAATCACAGAAAATTTCAACAATTAATTTTATATTAAAAAAAATCAAGGCATATTGCAAAATATTAAAAACGCTAAATTTAAGACTTTTTTTTTCATATACATATACATAATAGGATCAGTAAATTTTTGCTCCATGAGGTGCTGCCAAAATAAAAAAACACAATAGATATAAGAATATATGAATGCCTCGTTGTTCAAACTGCAGCAGTACAAATAGGCACTGTTTGGAATACACACTATATATGGTATACCATATATATGTATGAGCAGAGATGGCCCAGTGCTTAGAACGCGCGCATCTTAACCGATGATTGCGGGTTCAAACCCAGGCAAGCACCGCTGATTCATGTGCTTAATTTGTCTTTATAATTCATCTCGTGCTCAGCGGTTAAGGAAAACATCGTGAGGAAATCTGCATGTGACAAATTTTATAGAAATTCTGCCACCAACCCGCATTGGAACAGCGTGGTGGAATATGTTCCAAACTTTCTCCTCAAAGGGAGAGGAGGCCTTTAGCCCAGCAGTGGGAATTCACAGGTTGTTGTTTTTGTTGTTGTTATATATATGTATGAACATATTTAGTAATAAAAATATATGAATACTAACGCTAGACTGGTACCCTCCAGCGGGCTCGTCCTTCTTAGCGAAGGGCGTGTGTCCGGGCGGGTAGTACACGGCGGGCCCGGCCACGTTCTTACTGCCCACCAGTGGGGGAGTGCCCTTGTTGATGGTGTTGTTCGCATTGGCGTTGTTGGTGGTGGTACCGTCTCTAAGGGCGCTGTGAGAGCCCTGAGTCACTTCCACCTTGCGACGCACCACGCCATCAGGCTGTGTTGGGAATTTCTGCAATTGTTGAAAGCAATTTTAAATTATTGTAATATAACATAAAATAATTTGATAGCTGTTACCAGGGATTATAAAATACAACTCGTGTGTTGAAATTATTAAACAAATTTAAATCTTAGAAAATAATTAAAAAGTTTCTGTTTTGACTATTAAAGATATGTATATGTGTGACAAGAAAAAAGAATCATAATGTATGAATTGTAAAATTAGCAGTGCGTCAGAGATAACAGCGGCTTAGCTTGCGTTTTAGGCATTCGTCGTCAGATGTAATATCTAAAAGGTTGCTTCATAAATTTTTCATCAAAATCGGTTGAGACATTTAGTCGTAAAAAGGCAACAAATAGACAAACAGACAGACAGAGTCACTTTTTTATTTGTAGTTATAGTATAAATGATAACTGTTTATTCAAACGAAAAATTATTTTTATATTCACGCATAGAATCACAATAATTATTGCAAGGCAGGTTTTGGTACTGACCGCTTCAGGGAACTCTGCAAGTAAGTCGTCGAGTCTCTTGGGGGGCTGCTGCGTGCCCCCGGAGGGAGTGGCGGCGCGGGGGAAGGGCGCGGGGGAGGGGGACAGCGTCGGAGAGGGGGAGGAAAGTCTTGGCGCCTCGTGCGACGAGTAAGTCGTCTCGCTGTACTTGTATGTTGATGGACCCTGTGGGAGCGTAAATACATATAAATATGTAGCTATATGTTATCCTGTGTACTCATTACTCGTATGTATACTAATAGTATACTAATTGTCACGCTTAGAGTTAGTTATACAAGTATTAAAAGTCGATGTATAGCAGAGCAGTAGCGATTTCCGAGATATAACACATAGTATATAGTTCATGATACCCCATGAAATTGTTATATGCACCAACTTTCACGGTGATCAGACTAAAATCTATCCATCGCCAAAAACATTTCTAAAAAGAAATATTTCGCCATTTGTACGAATTTTCTTGTGGCTATTTTTATTATTTAGATAGGTGGACGATCAAAAGGGGAGTTGATGGTGTGAAGAAGTGGTCACCACCATACATACACATTGGCACTGTATGAAATATTAATAATTTTACATCACCAATCCTCTGTTCTCCTTGGGTCCTAAGACGGTATTAACCTTGTGCCCAAAAACATCAACAACAAACAAAACATAACTACGTATTGCTTGGATGGTCACCCTCAGGGGCTTGCATAAATGAGTCGAGATGGCCCAGTGGTTAGAACGCGTGAATCTTAACCAATGATTGCGGGTTCAACCCTGGCAAGCATCGCTGATTCACGTGCTTAATTTGTCTTTATAATTCATCTCGTACTCAGCGGTGAAGGAAAACATCGTTAGGAACCTGCATGTGTCAAATTTCATAGAAATTCTGCCACATGTGTATTCCACCGACCCGCATTGGAACAGCGTGGTGGAATATGTTAAACCTTCTCCTCAAAGGGACAGGAGGCCTTTAGCCCAGCAGTGGGAATTTACAGGCTGTTGTTGTGGTTGCTTGCATAACCCCCAAGTCAATAGCTAACCTTTCCCATATGTTATATAACACTCACATAAGGGCCGTGTCCATTGTGCGGCTCGTGCGTGTTGGGCGCCAGAAGGACCCGCTCGGTGGAGTGGTCTGCGGACACATACCTCAACTATATTACCTCAAATCATATAAAGTTCGAAAATTTTAAATTTGGAACGAAAGTTAGTACGGGAACTTAAAATCGAATGTGGTAATTTCAAATTGTCAAACAGAAAAGAGTTTTGTAGCAAAGAGTTTTATATGCTGATATTTCGTTTACAATTTATCTCGTGGATACGATAAAGGAAACAATTATGAGGAATCTCTGCCACGTCGCCTATGATTATAGCCTACATTAAGTCATTGACAAACTTTTCTTCTGAGAGGATTTTTTGACCGTTAATATTATAAATTTGTCGGTAAGGTTACCATCAGAGCCGGATTTAAAGGTCTGGAGGCCCCCGGGCCACAAAGCTGTGGGGGCCTTAGACAAACAGAAGCGTGAACAACCTAATAATTATATTATATATATATAAATCATGAATTAGTTACTTTTTTTCATTTCAATCAGTAAGCTATGATTTATTTACTTGTATCGGTAATTTTTAAAATATTAAATAATAACATAATTAAAATTTGACTATATCTCGGTATTTGTTAACTTGCTGAAAACTGTGGCCCCCCACTAATGTGGAGGCCCCAGGGCATTTGCCCCGGTTGCCCTCCCCTAAATACGGCCCTGGTTACCATAACAAACGGTGGTGTACTGACCATCAGTGGTGTGGTGGGAGCGGTACTGCGTGACGAGCCTGGTGTTGCAGTGCGAGCAGTGCTGGCAGCCGGCGGGGGGCGCGGGGGCGGGGCTGCTCGTCGTAGAGCTGCTGTGGAACGGGGAAGAAGCAGTTTTATATTTATTTTACCTTTTTTAAGGGAGGCTAGCCAAAAGCACGGGTCATATCACATCAACAGCCTGTAAATTCCCACTGCTGGGCTAAAGGCCTCCTCTCCCTTTGAGGAGAAGGTTTGGAACATATTCCACCACGCTGTTCCAATGCGGGTTGGTGGAATACACATGTGGCAGAATTTCTATGAAATTTGTCACATGCAGGTTTCCTCACGATGTTTTCCTTCACCGCTGAGCACGAGATGAATTATAAAGACAAATTATACCCAACCATTAAACTGAAAAGGTTTGAAATATTTCAACCATGAAACGCCTTTTTAAATTTCCTCTTTTATAGACATTGTACTTTTTTCTCAAGTTTTGGTGTAAAATATCAGCACAGTACTTACTCGAGGTGGTGATGCTCTGTGTAGTGGTGCTCGGTGGGTATCGGTACGGTGGTGGGGTCCTGGTCAGCTGGCACCTCGTATGTGTATGTCTTCACCGTCGTGGTCACCTTGTTCATGGGGGTACCCGAGCGAGGCAGCTGGATAAGGAAATTAAACGTCAAATCATTATAGAGGGCAGCACTGTCACCAATATATATATCAACAAAGCGACGAGTAATTACAAAAATTAGTTTAAAAAAAATGAAATTGAGTCTTTTTTGTTTTTTTTTTTTTTAAATGGACACATCAATATATCTGTGTTCACAACTTCAATAAGTTTATTTATAATCTACTAGTAGTTCCCCGCGGCTTTGCTCGCGTTTTAGGATATTGGTTGTCATGTGTCAGGCAAAAAAGGAGCGTATGTCCTTTCATCAATTTCATCAAATTCGGTTCAACGGTTTGGTGGTGAAAGAACGACAGACAGTCAGAGTTACTTTCACATTTATAATATTAATATAGATTATGACACAAAGACATGTATTATAGTTACTCACGGTAGCAGTGGAGGACGAGTGGTGGCAGTGCGAGCACACTGCACCCGCCACCTGCGGTACTGGCAGCTGGGTGGGCAGCGCACGGGACTCTACCAGAATACATAAAGACACATTTTTAATAAGATTAGTGTTTTCTTTGTCCGCATTCATAGTGTTGATGCTTTTCAAAACACATATGTGATACTATGAATATGTTCTAAGAACTTTCCATCAAGTCATATTTGGACATTAATTGAAAAAAAAATTGCAAAAGACGAAGGTTCCCTCTGTGTCACATTATTCAATATTTTTATATCAATAAAAAATCTTGTAATAAATAGTTTATGAGCAAAATCGAATAATTACGTAAACAAAGGGTACTTTCCTTGTGCTTAATTATATATTTTAAAGTTTTTAATACCGGCTAGAAAAAAAGCTTTCAATGTGATAGAAATAACAAAAAACATATATTTAGATATTCATAAATTTTTAGTTAAGAAAGTATATTGCTATATTTCGGATAATTCTAGAAGTGTTTGAGGAAAACATTTATAATATTCAATATCACGTAAATATAAAATGTAAGAGTACTTTATGCATTTAGTATGTTGCAGTTTTGACTTGTGACCTTTAAGAAGTTAGCTTCGCACATCGTTCTTGACATTTCGGTGTTTGTCATGTCGAAATTTGTATTGCATTGTTTGAGATGTTGCACTGGCATTATTTGCTTTCATATTAAAATATTTGAAATTTAATAAGAAAATGTTGTCTAGTTTGTATATATCCGATTTGTTGCAAATGTAATATTGTCACGGGCGATAGGAAAATATACCCCCCCCCCCGACTGACTTAATGATTCATAATTACATGAAGAATGTGTTCTAAGAACTAGTTGACTAAATCTTTTCACAAAAAAAATCATGTCATCATCATGTTTTGTCTATAATATGGACTAATCAAATTTTGACTTGACTTTTGAGACATTTCCATATAAATAAAGCTCGAAAGTCGTTCAAGGTCATCTTCGGTCAGTCAGTGAGTAATGTATACCTGTCTTCTCCTCCCTGTAGAGCTGCTGGCGCACGTCCACGGAGCGCGTGACGGCGGGGACGGGCGCGGGTGCTGCGCCCCACGAGGAAGTCTCCACGCGCTCCACCGAGCGCGCCAGGGAGGGCGAGGGCGCTGCAAGGGGGGACACGCCCCACGACGACGACTCCACGCGCTCCTCGTGTTTTAGCGTCGAGTAGCCGCTGGACGGCGCCTTCGCCGGGGTGCTGGACAGCGACGACGATGATCGTTAATCGTAATGCGTGTGATTGGATATATATTTATTAGTGATGTGCCGGATATCCGTATCCGTATCCGTATCCGCGGATATTCGAGGCAGAAGAAAGATCCGTATCCGTTTCCGAATCCGTTACTTTTTGGCGGATCTATCTGGCGGATCTATTTACCTTATTAATTTTAAATTTATAGATAATATACTCTTTGAGGCGAAGGGTAAGGCGTACTAGCAACGCCAGTTGCCGAGATTGTGACGGTCCACAATTACTTCAAATAGATTCGGTTTAGTAGCTAACAATTTCCAGCAAGTGGCGTCGCTAGTGCGCCTTACCCTTCGCCTTTAATAGGTCCTTAGGTAGAAATAAAAAACTATTAAATTCAATACGGATATTTTTTTATTTCTTAAAATCAAATATTTGGCTCCTTTATGTTGCAATCTTTGGCGTAGTTATCATATTTATCATTTATCATTATTTATCATACCAATAGTATATAACTTCAAGGTTCTAAATAAACTAGCTTTTTAATGAGATCAGTAGTATAAATCACTTTTAATTAACAATAAAAAAATTAGATCTTTAAAATATTTTAAATTTGTAAAAAAGTTAAGATCCGTATCCGTATCCGCGTATCTTGACAACAAATATCCGTATTCAGATCCGTATCCGCGGATCTACATTTTATACGATCCGGCACATCACTAATATTTATATATTAGACAACATCACATACATTATTCTGATCCCAATGTAAGTAGCTGAAGCACTTGTGTTATGGAAATCAGTAGTAACGACGGTACCACAAACACCCAGATCCAAGGCAATAAGAAAACTAGTGGTAATCTACATCGACTCGGCCAGGAATCGAAGCCAGGACCTCAGAGTGGCGTACCCATGAAAACCGGTGTACACACCACTCGACCATGGAGGTCGTCAAAGGATGTCTTAAGTTTCATGATCAATTCAACACCCCAAAAAAGTTCCTAATTTTATTGATAGTCAATTTACCACGCATTTAGTAATGTGTTATCTTTTTAAAAATGGCAGTTAGTTTGATTTTAAAAAAAAAAATCCCAACGATTATTCGGCCACAGCTTCCGAACTCAATCAGTACCCATAGACATATATTGCACAAGTGTCAAATCTCGTAAACTGGTCCTAAATCTTTGGATCAATGTACAGTGTAGTCGAATTTTGATGATAATGTTCAAACACTTCCACGAGAGAAATGGCAACAACACAGAAGATATCAAAGTGGATATATAGTTGAAAAAATGCGCACTTCGCCAAAGTATCTGACTCAGGCCTGTCGGTATTTAATTCTTTCCGAAAGTGTTACGACCTTTAAATATTAATTTGTAGATTGAATTAATGGAAAAAGCAATAATTTATAATTGGTCAGAGTTGAAAAGGCAGAATCTATCGTCAGGTCAATTCGCTCAGATCTGAAGTCCAGAGATGACCACATACCGTCAATTTACTGATTTATTTTAATAAGACTTACCCTTTCCTATAGTCAAACGATGTACTTTCAGCTGTATCAGAAGTGTATCCACCTGAAACGGAAACATAGCTTTATTTAATCATTTTTATGGTTATAAGTCACTGAGGATTGATTGGTTTAGATTGGACTTAGGTAGCGCTTCGGTGCGATTAGATCCCGTTCCGATCAGATTTTCATTGGAGCCAAAAATATGCAATAGAATTCTTATTCCACCCTTAGAAGTTGGAACGAAATAGTTTCGTATTTTCGTTTGCTATCCCTTAATGTTTGTAGATTTTCAAAACTCAGTAGTCAAAAGTAATATAAGAGGAATGAGGAAAGGAGGAATACGTGTTGAATACATTAAAGCATTTAGCATATGTACCAACTTGTGGAGCAGTGTGTTATAATATGTACGAGATGCCGTGAGACAAATTATTGTACTGCAGAACAGTATTAACAGCCTCTAAAAGTACCGCGGCTAGTCAATGGCCGGTTCTTCTCTTGACAAAAAATATTTGGAACTTATCCCAGAAAACTAACGTAAATGTATTGGGAGACAAAAATGCAGCAGATCTTACATATGACGACAAATTTCACCGTCTAGCTGTGCCACCTAAATTTTTAAAACTTTTTAACTGACTTTTTTAGGAAAGTCCATGTATATGGAGTACCATACCATATAGACATGTTGTCATATAAAATGTGAAAACTTACTCTTGTAGAGCTGTCGCTCCTGGTCCTTTTGTAGGTCGTCGAGCAGCGAGTCTAACTCCTCTACGTTCTGAGTCATTTCCTTCGTCACCTTTGCACTTTTTACTTTCGAATACCCTGTAATATATCACATCTTGATTGAGAAGTATACAGGTATTTCTACATTTTTGATTTTATTATTCTATATCTAATTATTTAATTCTAAATCTAAATCTTAATATCTATTCTCTATGATTTTTTTTTAAATTATCTGCGGTTTCTTTTGTTTTTGTAAAATATTTAATTTATTAAGAAAGATTGAAAAGATAATGTATAAAATACGAGCGACCCGCCCCAGTTTCACAGGGGTACTTGACATTTATTATGTTATATTATGACGAAATTAAATAAAATCGTTATAAATTGTAGCCTTTGTATTATTCTCATATATAACCTATAATACTATAAAATCTTATGAAAATCCGTTCAGTATTTTTTTCGTGAAAGAGTAACAAACATAAATACATCCGTCTTCACAAACTATCATATGTATTCAGCGTCTAATTAATTCAACTCTTCTCTCACCTGGTGTTGGACTTGAGCCGGTTGTCTCATAGTTGTATGTCCTGGTCCCAGTTGTAATAGAGGGCAGTTCCCTCTCCTCCCTTTCGTAGTAGTACGAGCTAGACTCAGAAGCTTTTGGTACGGTCTTAGGAGGAATTGTGTATTCCTAAAATTAAGGATTACTCTGATTAGTATACAATTTGATCCAATACCGAACAGTTACTTCCTAGATTGTAGTTGACTGAGGTTAACAGACAAAAATATATATTGATGTAATTTATTGCAATAAAAAAACGACTCCTCCAAACGGAATTATATGTAAGCTTATATTTTTTGTTATTAAACTTTTTCGGTTTTTTTTTTCAGATTTAATATTTGGTATACATTTTAAATGTGTGGAATTTAAAGCACCTATTTTATCAAAACTTCATCATTTATCTAAACTTACCTCGACAGTGCGCAAATCTTTCCTGTCATACTTCCCAGAAGGTAGTTTCTCCTCTTTATATTCGTAATGGTATTCTCTGGTACCAACACCTCGACCTAGCGAGTCCAGCTTACTGCCTTTCGGTAGTAGTTCGGATTTTATCATATCTGTTGTGAAAAACAATATGTCATATTTTTAAATGGTAAATGTTTGGTTGGCCCTACAGGTATTGGTTCACTGTTTGGCACAACGAGTACAAAGTCTCAAGTTGCACTTTTTGGTAGGGCTTTGTGCTAGCTGGGTTGGAAACAGCTACTCATTAGATATGCTACCACCAAACAAAAGTACTCAGCATTGTTATGTTCCAGTATAAAACTTGAGCGAGCCAGAGTAACTACAAGCACAAGGGACATAGCATCTAAGTGCCCAAGTTTGGCGGAGTATTAGCGATGTAAGAAATGGTTAATATTACTTTCAGCTCCAAGGTCTATGGGCGGTGGTGACCACTTTTCATTGATCGTTTGCCCGTTCATCTACCTATCATACAAAAATATGTTATTAGTCTATTTCTAGGGTTAGATTAACATCGTTTTCGAACCAAAAGCTTTTCTTAATAAGTCTTATAGTACTTTTATGTAATAAATTAACAATATTAAAATTCATAAAACGTTTGAGCAGCTGCAGATATTCTAGATATATAATAGGACTTGTATACTCGAAATTTCTTAAGAGTTGTTTCCATAATTTCAGAATGTTTTCCAAATATTTCTTGCGTAATGTGAGCGCAGAAAAAAATATTTGTCATAATTAAATAAATATGTTGGCGGAGCCGTGGGTATAAGTAATTCCAAATATAAATATAATATGAATAATATGCGCGGAACACATTCACAATGTATTCAAAGAATCCAGGAGATGTAAAAACTTGAACTCATTTATCGTCATTTTGAGATTGTACGATACTATTTTTACGAGTCTTTTATATGCTCTAGTAACGGAGAGTCAGTAAATATCGCGATTGTGATTGCGCGAATCTCGACATATATCGACAAATCTTGTCGATATTTGTCGAGATTCGACAACCTATCGCCAGTTAACCTGGTAGGGCTTTTTACAAGCTTGTCATTTTAGATCTATCGTAGGTCAATAAAACGTAGTACAATGGTGTTTTTGTCAGGGTGTCTGTCAGGGCGATTAAGTCAGTTTACTACTAAAGGGACATGGAACATATTACACAATTTCTAAAATTGGTGATGTATCGGTCATGTGGGAAGTGGTTGAAATTTCAAACTCAATTAACCATTGGCTTGCCTATCCACACCAAAAAAATTAAGTTACCTTTTTAATATTGAAAGGTAATAAGTAGGTACGTACCGAATTGTTCGTCTGTGTACGGCACATTGCCTCTGCTGCTGGAATACTCTTTGTACTCCTTGTGTTTGCTGTACGATTTCGTGGCCATGATTTATGTGGTACCTGAAAAGAGAAACGGTTCATTTTATTACAATTTCCTTAATCTTTATTAAAGTTTAAAATTTGCTGGCATATTAAAGATAAAGGTGTCCATGTTTGTTCTAAATATGAGTGAAGACCTCATCTCCCTTTACACTGATTCAGTGCGAGGTTGCAGACAGATGTGTGAGTTTTCGTTCCACACAGCCAAATATCTACAAGAACCTTTAATTCATCATTGACTACATCATCTATAACTCAGATAAGTTATTGATCTTAAAACCGCAATCTCCATTTAACATTCACCGTTTTTGGCTCATGTTGACCCAACACAATCACATACATACGGTATAATTAACAGGCAGTCTATCAAAATCCAAAACTATTCTATTTTGGTATATTCTCATGACGAAAACTGGGCCTTTTAATTGGAAAACGATTTGATTTGCATATATTTCACAAGTAGCCTGCAAGCGCCGTCCTGTCAGGCCGGAATATAATATTAGCGACGGATATCGGCTACGGTAGGTGAAAATCAATTTATACAGGTTCCTAGGCGTTTTGTATGCAAGTTATCTGAGGTAGAATTAGACTGGCGACACCCACGCATCCGACTTGATAATTTTATGCAGGCGCCTTTCCCGGATACGAGAATAAATTATATTTTTTATTAGTGAAAGCTATATATATAAGCTGACTTTGATGATATTTTCCTTATTGTTATATATTTGCATCTATGTGATTAAAGAAACTATCATGAAGTAACTGAAAATATTGTTACGGGAAAAAACCTTTTCATATACGAGTATAATGGTAAACGCTGATTGGTTGAACGATATCAAAATCTGAATGATGTAATTAATCTGAAACCGATATACATTTTAATAAGATGATATTTTTCTATGTGAAAATGAAAGTCTTTCAATAAAAGGTTATATTAATTAAAAATATTTTCATAGATATTTATGTAGCGGGCGATATCATAAATATAATACGCGACATTGATTAAACAGCTGCGGTTACCAAATCTGGTAACAGCGGGTTGTATTACTGTGTCACGGTTATCGTAACATTGTCTTAAATACATTGTTAATACCTATATTTATGAGATTTATTTAAGACATAAATAATTATAATATCGAATAAACAATAATATAAAATAAGATAAAGTTTTGACAGTCTCAAATAAAAATGTAACGCGGTTTTTCTTTTGAGGCGGATTATTCCGTCATCCTAGACTTGAAATCCGAAATCCAAGACTGCAAAATTTTACACCCACAGCAAAATAATTACAAATTAAAAAAAAAAAAACATGTGCTACATAAATTGTCATAATTTAAATACAACACGGAATTCGATCGTTTTAACGACAGTGAATGCATAGCGTAAGGCCGCGAGAATTCGCGTTGTATAGCATTAGTTAACATGCAATTATTGAATGTAAATTTAGAAGAATGAATCGACACTTTGAATTTCATTTCGTTTACAATGTGTCTCAGAGGGGCAAGGACGTGATTGGAATTGAAACGGACGCAACGTTCTAATAGGGTTGCCAGCTTAAAATTGCATCCTCATATATTATATGGATTAGTTTTTCAAGATTAAATATTTAAAATTTAATTATACTATACATATACACTTATTAACATGATAATTCAGTCCAATTATATTTAAATCATATTGTTATATATTTAAAGAAAATTAAGTAAAGTCAAGGTAATCTTGACCGCGTGGAATGGTAGCAAGAATGCCATCAGAATTTTCCCCGTTTGATTCACACTTCCGATCCCCTGGGCAAAACAACGAACCAGCCCACCTGTCACCAGTTAAGGCAATAAGGTGTTATTCATTTAATGAAACTTTTTGCACCACTTCTCCAAGGTCCGATTAATTACACTATAATATTTTGATGACAGAAGTTATCATAAACAAATCTTGTATTATTAGATCCGCTTTGCTGCACTACAAACAGTATACTATTTCACTAACTACATATTTAACTATTTAATTAACTTTAATAAATTCCAAAATAATGAACAGTGTCACGAACATTCAAAAAAACAGTTTAAAATTATTCCAATTTTAAGACCATAGAAAATCTAAGATAACGTCAATTCAAGCTTAAAGATGTTTAATTGTTTAACTATAGTTTTTGAATTATCCTATTTATAAACATAAATATGGGTATGGGTACCTTTGATTTAGTAAAGTGACATTCAAACATAACATAACACAAATTAAGTATTTAATTATTTTGTCTAGAATAAAATATATAATAATCAAATCATTAGTTCTTTTAAAAATACGGTATGATACAAAAAACAACAATGTTCTATTTTTTAATAACCAATTTATTTCAATCGGCAGCCCTTAAAATAACCGGCAATCTGTCACTGACATTGCACCTTGCTCTTAAAGAAGTCTGCGCGATACTGACAAGGCTCACGCAGTAATTAACATAGTTTATTAATTGATTAATCTTATCTTATTGGAACATATATATTATATAGCTCGAAAGGAGTATGTTATATTACTACTCATTGTAAGCAGCCGAGAAAACGTATGCATCCTCAAGCATTAATACAATATAATGCATTTTTCAGCATTAATTTTTGTTACTATTATAAAAAGTATTTCTTTTGAACTTCGAACGAACGAATGAACTTTTCGAATATTCGTTATTTTGTTCTTTTAATATTTTTAATTTGAATAGATTCGATTCTATAAAGATCAATACTTTAAAAGAGATTGTACAAATTTTGATGATGAAGTAATCTTTAATATGACGATAAATATGTCAACCAATGATATTGAATACACTTTAACCAATTTTGCTAAATATATACGAAGTGATGCATTAACGACACCAAGATCACATCAGAGGTAATTCTATATGGACGAAACATCAAAAAAAAAAACACATACAGTTCATATGTCATTTTAAGCTATATTATATCTTAACGCCGATTCATAAGGTTGTAAATCTAATAGTACCAATATGTTTTTGAGATTTTACTAATTCTTAAAGTAAATATCCCTTATTTCCAAGTGTTAGAGTTCAAAATAACACCCAGTAATTTAATGAACAGTCTATGAAAATATACAAACAAATTCTTACCTCATACTCACCTCTAATCAAACAGTTTTCTTAACCTTGCTATTGTACTGTATACCTTATGACCTAGTATTAAGATCGTAAATAGATTGGATGTTACATAATTAGCAATTAGTAGTCGATGCTCCCGATGAAACTTGTAACCTAAAATAACCTAGCCACATCAAAGATGTTGTAAACGGTAGTTTGTAACTAATTTTAGTTCGAGAGGTTAATTAAATTGAAATTAGGTTAATATACAATAACTGTGTATTTGTGTAATGCTATCCGCGATGTTCGAATGGGCTTTTAATGATCGGTTTGTATATGGTTTTCACTTGGGATGTTTTTAGAACTTAACTGGCTATCCATCGGCGTATGTAGAATAAGGGTTTACATATAAAGTTTTTATCGTATTTATAATAGTTTACGCAGCAGACGGCAGTGAAGATCGCAGTCGGTTTAATTTTCCCGACATTTTTCAATGATATTTCAGCCAATCTTTATAAATCCTTTATTAAATATAAACGTAAACCTTCACGTACTTCGATACGAAGAGCCCCGGCTGCGATAGAAGATCCGCTGTTGTTGTCTACGGGGTCACAGTTGTGGCTTTTTGTAAAAATGAGGGACGAAATTCTTTTGGGTTAATTCTGCATTAGTATTTATTATAATATATATATATATATATATTATTTACTTAGATAAAGTATCTAACGAGATGTAAATATAAATAAGATAATATTATTATGATACGTGACCGGAATATATTTACGCGGAAGAATAGTTTAGAATTGATTATAAATCAATATAAAACATAACAGCAACGTATACAAGGCAATAGAATGGCTAAGCCTTAAAGGCTTTATAGTGAATGTACTATCCTTGCAAATATAAAAAAAAACTTTCTATGTATGGGTTTGATTAAATGCAATGATTGAGTACAGTATTTACTTTGTTGTAGGCCTTTGTACAAGTCAGAAAAGGTACCTCCCAATTTTTAGATGGTGATGTAGGTATTTAAAGATGAACAAGCCAGAGTAACTACAGACACAAGGGACATCTGGAAGAGAGGGGTACTTCCAGCAAGGTTAAACTATTAAATAGTGAGTAGGCACTTTTCTTGAAGGTTCCCAAGTTGTATCGCTTCGGAAAAACCGCCGGCGAAAGAAGGTTTCACAGAATAGTTGTGCGAGGCAGAAAACTTTATCTATGAGCTGCAGTGACCACTTGCTGTCAGGTAGTTTTTTGCACGACACCTATATTGCAAAAATGGTAGGTTTAAGGGCAAGGATTACGCTACCTCACAATCATTCAGTTGAATACGTCACCCTTATGGAAGCCGCAAGCCTTGTTTGCTGATATATTGACTTATCGGTCATAGGTTTGGACATTTATAAAAAACCGTTGAATATTTAAGGGTCACTAAAAAGATTCGGGCCGAAAGGTCGGGCCTAGCTCTCTGGGCTGTTGCTGACCTCTCTACGATCTCCTTACGATTAATATTTACAGCTTCTAACTTTTACGCTTTATAAGAAAAGTTTAGAAGAATTTCATTTGTTCTCAAAGAATTTCCAGTTGTCTGATGCTGTGTGACCATATATAAATGTTTACATAACCTCATAAATTAACTAATATTACCATTAAATAATTTATATCCCGAAAAATATTTACAGGCAATTTTATTCCTTTAAGGAATCTTCATAGTCGCAATCACATTATTCATATTAGTATGTGAAATTATTCATACAAAATCATAGCACATTGCGGACCATAGCCCAAATGCCTTACCCATAAAGGCTGCATGTCGTAAGATGCGTAGGCGCAAATTGCGTCATTCATTCATTGGCGCCTACTCAGAGGTCGGAGGAGGCTTTTATAAAAAAAATATTAACATACATATTATGCTAAAATATTTAATGCATCATGCCCACCGTCATAACATAGTAGGTATAATGTTCATAAATGTATTGTTGAATTTCGTATTCCTGATATCACAAAATAATTTTACTTAGTTTTAGATATTACCATCTTTGAAGTTCAATATTGTACATCTTATGTACAATATTGAACTCATGATTCAAAGTTAAAAAAAAAAATATCCCGCTGCTTATATTTAATTACTATAGAGTATAGAATGAACAGTTCTATTTATTATGAGCAAGTTTATTTAAAGCGCGTATATATATACACAGCTGATTCATTAGGAGTTGGCACTTATGTATGTTGACAATATTCTTTAAAAGAAATTGGGAAACAAATTTGTCTCATGACACACTTGAAACTTTTGTTTAGATTCTGGTATCCTGTCCGTGTGTTCCCATCGACTGTTCATCACTTACTACAGATATTCAATTACATATACCTAGTGAACAAAATGTTAGATATTACGACTTATTCTTATTATAATAAAGGTCACCCATAATAAATCAAAATAAAAACAAACTTTATTCAAGTAGGCTTATACAAGCACTTTTGAATCGTCATTTTACAATTAAGTGAAGGTACCACCGGCTCGAAAAGTAGATTCTACCGAGAAGAACCAACAAGAAACTCAGTAGTTACTCTTTTTCACCATTTAAAAAATACAAAGTCAAGTTAGATAAATACAATAATTTCAATTAATATATCCCGCTTGGAAGTCAACAGGTGATAACTCCACGCATTTTTATCATCTATGAATATATAATAATTTGGGACTTTATGAAATATTATGCATTCCTTATTGCGAGCAACCTTGAGAGCTAAGATGTTATCTCTTTTGTGCCTGTAGTTACATTGGATAACTCTTCAAAGCGGAAAACACCATACTCATGTAATATACTGTACATGTAATATATTGTATTATGTCCTATAGTTGTCTTTTGGCGGTAGAGTATCTGATGAGTATTTGGCTTCTACCCAGACGGAAGTAAACAGTCTCGTGTCATTGTGAGTTATCAAAGCCGTACCATTAAGAGAATTGACATTTAGTTGACAACTATCGACAAATTTTCATCATCATCATCATTCAGTACCTACTGTTTACTCCCCCCTCGTCTTTCTGGGGCCTTTACTTTTCAATCTATTTTAAATCGTTTCAAAAAAATCAGACCTTAAAATATTTTATGTAATAACATAGGTCAAATTACTATCTCACGAATCTGAATAAGCCGATATTTTGTACGAATTCATCTCTCGAACCACGTACGTACCTTGACCGCCATTCGCCTTACAAGCATGACATCATCGCCGTAGTCTGCCTGCCTTTTCATTTATTTTTACACACAACCCCTCTCTTTCATACCCGAGCAGCCATCTCGCTGCTCGTAATTAAACAGGAACAAAGATCTTTAGTTATGACCACGCAAATTAAATACGGTATATGAAATATATGTGAGTTTCGGCGAACGAAATATAACGATGACTCAGGATGACCGAACATTTGTAACGATTTCTGACCACAATTATAAAATTTGATGCCGTTCAATACTTTATTTATTGCTGTATTCAGAGTAAAAGTTATAACATTTCTGTCATCTTATATAATATATTTGATATATAAGAATTTTTAAAATGAAAAGACGATCTTCTTAACAACATAAGGTCCATTGGATAATGTACGTGAAGCTTAACTGAAGATTGTGGGTTCGATACATCATTTCATGCAAAACTTCACTAATGGAATCTATGATAATAATGATGCATTTATAAATGAAAATAATATAATTTCTTAAAGTTGACTAATTGTAAGAAATGCTTATAAGAATACTTAGTAAATGAGTGTATATTTTTTGAAGATTAGTTAGTTGAGTAGGTATACAATAAAGACTATTTTATGTTTTAGCAACGTGTATACGTTCACACATGTTATAAGAAATGGTCGAAACCGATATGACTAAGGGCTTAGCGATGATTACTATAATTATAATAGAGACTATAATTAAGATCGTGCTAATTGCTGCGTTCATTGCCCTTAGCAGCTGTGATAGCCAAATGCTGGAAATGACACATTCATATGGCGTGATAAATTGAAATAAACTTTTAATTTGGTACCTATGTATGCCTTTTAAGCTTCTTATCGGGACACTCCAGGTTCTAAGCTGCTGGCTTGACACTTACCTAGGCTTATATAGAAATTCAAGTCCGTTGAATTTTAAAAAGATTCATTTCTACTAAATTTGAACATTAAAAAGTATCCCTCAGTTTAAATGCAAACAACGGACCGCAAATTCTCCATGGTGATGTAGACCACAGATTTTTAATTTAAGTTAAGATTAATAAAAGTTATTTTTGAAAATGCTGTACTTGGTATTGCAATTAAGTAAAAACCAGAGACAAATTAGGGATAGAAGCAATAAGGCTTAACGTGATTTCCAAGACAATGGATTGTAAACACTGCCCACATCCGAACTCCGACCTGCTGCAAGGAATACTCCTATTGACAGATAATACCCAATTAATTTAACTGGCTAAACTCGGGATGAAAACTCGGGACTTAGCAAGGCTTAGAAAAGACATTAACGAGGCAATTAAAGAAAAAACTGGCAAAATATCGTTAAACAAATTGAAGTATATTCCATTATAATTCTTAAGTCACGATTCGATTTAAATCTTCAGAGTAAAGTGACATCAGTGAGGTCAATCAGCAGGTTAGGAATGGCAAAATGGGTCAAGTTTGTACGAGAATAATTTATCTCATTTGTTTGCATATAATTTACTTACGTCTGTTTGATAACGAGACTTTTTTGGGCATAAAACTGGCATTGATACCTCTCTCTTAATCTCGTTCGTGTCCCATGTGGAACATGTTATTAGTTATTAAAGTTATTGATTTCGGGATATTTACCATGTTTTTTTATTTTTGTTCGGTCGAACTCGATATTTCGACATTATCTACGAATGTCTTGCTCTCGTAAACAAGACATTAGAAAACATAGTAAATATCCCGAAATCAATAACTTTAATAATAAAAATAACCATGTTAATTTAAAATCTTATAAAGTTATTAGTTTTTTGATAAAACATTCGCAGTATCCTAAGTTTGCTGTTATTAAGCCGTTATTCGTGAGCCAGTATATTCTGATATTTATTCTGATATAAAACCATAAAGAAATTAGCAAAAACAGTTGAAATCAGGTAAGAAAATAAGTCGAGATGGCCCAGTGGTTAGATCGCGTGCATCTTAGCCGATGATTGCAGGTTCAAACCCAGGCAAGCACCGCTGATTCATGTGCTTAATTTGTCTTTATAATTCATCTCGTGCTCAGCGGTGAAGGAAAACATCGTGAGGAAACCTGCATGTGACAAATTTCATAGAAATTCGGCCACATGTGTATTCCACCAACCCGCATTGGAACAACGTGGTGGAATATGTTCCAAACCTTCTCCTCAAAGGGAGAGGAGGCCTTTAGCCCAGCAGTGGGAATTTACAGGCTGTTGTTGTTGTTGTTGCAGGTAAGAAAAGCATGTTTTTTTTCAAGAATCTGAATAGAATCTATAATCATTTCCACGTTCACCATCATTAGCATTGCAGCAAATAGTACCATTTGTCATAATCAAATCGAAATAATTCCAAGACCTATCTTAGATCCATTGAAACGCATATTACGCTTATTGCCGTATTCTGTAATCACTTTCTGAGGAACTGTTCAGTAAATTCGAGTATTGGATTATCATACCTCTGTCCATCATCTTAAGAATGTTTTTTCCGCATTCAGTTTTGGCTTGTCATCGTCGAGCAGGTTCTGTATACGACCGTAGGTGTGCACTTATTACATCAGGCAAGTGGTGACAAGGACATATCGTAAAACTAACGAGTTTTTGTGTAGGTATCATTTTATATAAAAGAATGAATCGCACATGTATGCCATAATAACAAATGCATGTAAATTGTTAATAGCTTGTAAGTAATTATATAATTCTACTATAGAAGTAATAGTTCGCTAAAAGTGAAGTGACAATCTTACTAGCAGCAAATTTTCGAAAGGGCTCATTAAGGGGATTAATTAATTCCTTGCAAATAAATGACTTCTATTACCTTCTTGCTTAACTTACTTCTACTAACATTTGTTTACTTAAACCACATAGAACCCGTGAAATATTGAGAAAATCAATAAAATATGATGATTTCTTATTATGAAATTTACATACATATATTGTAAATGCACGCTAACAACAATATTGGCAGCATAGTTTAAAAAAAGATAGATTTAATTATTTCCTAATTTTACATGTTGTGATTTTGGGCACGTGCTAAACATACGGCGATGTTAATCGGCTAATATAAAAAGAACAGAAACTTAATACGTAATTGCTCCTTACACTTGATTAGAGTACTCGAGTAGTACATGGTTAAAGAACTTTATTTCTCATAAGAATTTACAATTCACTTAAATGAGATTACAGAATATTATATACTAGATTACAAAAATTTTAGAGTTCTCGTATCTTGGAAGCATGCATCACACAGATATAATATAACTAAGCAAAGAAGAAATTTAAATACATATTTTATAAAATTATTTTAAACAAAGTATAAACAAACTTACAATTTTATTATTATAGGATTTTTTCTTTAATATACAACTTTAGTTTTTTTTTAAATACATTTATATTTTCCATTTCTTTTATAGTATGTGGCAAATTGTTAAAAAGCTGAGCTCCCTCAAAAAGTATATTGTTCTTTCCAAATGTTTTTGTTCGTGGATGACGAACATAAATTTTGTATTTATTCCTTAGACTGTGACTGTAGTCACAGTAGTACCGGGTGTGTAAACCTCAAACTTGACACATATCATTCGAAATTTAACCCAAATCATATATCCGAGCATTCTGAAATTAAAAATAAACAATTTGATGCGATAAATACGGTCATCTTTACTTATGTCCTCTTGACTGGTTTGGTCCACGTCAAACTTTTTCAAAGGGAATGTCAATTGCGCAGAGGATATTGTAACGCGAGTCATATATTCACTCTCATTATCGGAAGAAATGAATGTCTTTTGTATTTTTGTATAGGAGTGTAAACACTGCCGAAATTACAATTTTTTTATTGACTGAACTAGGGTTTCTCTGGTCTCGTTATCTTCGTGTTCTAATTAGATCATTGAGGCAGACTCCAATGGCTAGAAACGCACTACATGCATCATACTTTATTTTATTATAAGATATTTTCCGATACGACCCATCTTTTATAGGTTGATGGTATTATCCAGAAACATTAACCCAAATGCGAACAACAACTACTCAAAGAATCAAGTCAGTCAGACGATCGACGCGTGAACGCATAGAATTCGTACAAAAACAAACACTATTAAAAGGAAATTATTTTTATAACGTCGCAGAGCATTTTAGTGATATAATCGAGCTGATAAGTCTTGTCTGATTTTCCTTACCTCCGGATATACAATATTTGGCAAAGTTCCACTCAAGATTTCTCAGAAGTGAACGCTATAACGTGGGATTTATTTGTATTTCTCGAAGTACATAAAGCGATAAAAAGTGTAGTCCGGTGAGGTCCCGTAGGCGGATCGGTTTTAGAATGCCGCCCGCCCACCGTCTCCGGAGTACGTTTATTTTGTAAGCCACCAGAAGCTTGACACCATTAACTATATTATGACGACTAAATACGATAGGAAAAAACGAAAACTACTACTGTTACGATACGTGATAAATAATTTTAACATTTAACATATGAAGCCTTGTAAAGTAAAAATTATCGCATGTTCCTGTGCTAGGCAAACGGCTATTGCCTATTAAGGTCAGTAGATTGATCCGAGATATAAGTTGGCTTACGATGATTTGAAATTTTTGAAATCAACTCAGTGGAGCCAAAGTTAGATGTTCATTCGCCTAAATGTTCATTTGAATTGTGTCAATGAAGTATTGAATATTTAGCATTTACTTTAAAATAAGTACGTCATAACAAACAGTTACATGATAAGAGCTGTTTGAAACATTTTCACGAAAGAAAAACACATGCATTTTCCGCGAACTGGAAAGTATTTTTACATAAACGAATTTGTTAAGCATTACTCGTTCCAGTTTCGCTTCAAGGTCGAATACCAAACCGAAATAGTACAGGATTGAAGCAATACATACTCTTTAGCATTGAACTGCTAAGACTCTGTTTTGTGGATACAAGTAAAATAAAAAAAAATAAGATGTAGGTAGCGGTATTTGTTTCGGAGATTGATGGGGAATTGAGACGAACAATGGCTGAAGAAGATAGATTAAGTTATTTCAGACGCATTTTATTCTGAGCATTCGTCAGAGAAATAAATGCATACCGAACGATAGCATCAGTATATCCATTACTTCTGTGGAATCCTTTGAATGTTTTAGAAGAAATTCAGCTTTACCTAAAATTATAATTAGTTAGTAATTAAAACCCAGTAAGCTGTTAAATTGCTACTGTGGATATACGAGTATACCAATATTATAAATCTATAATAACTCTTTCTGTTTGTTTTTTGCTAAACCAAAGACTAGACCAAATCTGATGATTTTTTGTATGGAGTAAGGTTTAACTCCAAAGAAGGACTAAGGCTTTTTACATCTAACATGTAACGACCAACGAGCGATACTGCTGGCATCTAATAAAATAAAATGCAAATATTTGGCGAAATTAATGAGGCCGTCAAAATAATACTAATATGAATACATAACAACATTTTTACATACATTAGTAACTTCAATCTTAATAAATATTAATTCATTCTACCTTTTAGAGCTTATAGCGTAAAATTCAAATTTGACCACAAATCTTTTCAACCAAGACCAGTTATTCAATTATTAATAAATATTTCATAATTAATGAAAATAGTACAACGGATGATCAAACCTACACGCGTTAGAACTATTTCCGTCTCTCTTATTATACTAGTATGACATAAGTCTGTCTCGTTATCGACTCGACACTAGCCCAAGGAGGATTGGTTTTTAATGAATAAGATGTTAAATAAACCAATATGGCACGGTTTTGTCTTGAAGGTTTGCCTTGTATAACAGACGTGGCCCTGCTGTGTTCGTTTTAAAACAAAATAAGAGCGTTTTCTTACGCTCGTACCCAATGCATATGACAGAAATTGAATTAGTCTCGGAGTTAGCCAAAGGTCACATGTCCTTTTAAGGAGACAGTTTGGAGAACCGTAGTATATCTAATATATTGTCGTTGATTTAAACTTATTACCAAACTGGTGCAGTGCAAGTATCTTTACAATGATTTCGGCTCCCACTTATCATGTGAATAACACAAATTAAGTACATGAAAACAGTGGCGCTTGTCCAGATTTGATTGATTAATTTCATTTTAACGCTTAAGTTTGATGTAACATTTCGTTATAATGAAGATGCTATATTAAAAAAAAATACTGTAGACCAGGAGGTTTTATCAGAAATATATAATTTCATTACCCTTACTTCAAATCAAAAATTATTTCCAAATAAAAAAAAAACCTTTTTAACCGATTAAAGTAACAGTGGACACAAAATTTTCGAAGCATTAACATTAAACAGCTGCTTATTTATATATGTATTGATCATTTATTCTTACCTGATGTAAGAACAACCGGGACGAATAAGACGTGACACTTTTATAAAGATTTTATTAAGATTTCCATATGAGTACATTTCGTTAAAGAAAAAACTTTACGTCCAACCTTCTTTTTCAAGACATTTCAATTGGAATCTTGTACCCATAATATCAAAGCTTATCACCTATTATTGACATATTTGATAATTTTACTGAAACAGTTGTACATTTAATGATGTAATGAGACATTTCAATAACGAGGTTTAATTGAACAAAACAATTTCATTGAATTTCGCAAAAACATTTAATTCGTCAATTAAAATATGCCGTAAATAGTAATAAACGACAAACATGTCTGAATATCACCAAAACACGTACCAAGGTTATCAGTTGGGACAAAAAAAATGTATTTAGTGCATACAAGACTGGTCTGACTCGTTTTCGTTAGGTGTCTACATTCATATGCCACAGATATAAGTATATGTTGGTTTAGAACTTCATAGTGACGGGGTTTGCTTTTTTGCAACTTACCTAATACATAAGAATTGCTCCTTATTCAATTTGCTTTAGATACTTTCGTAAACAAAATACTGATAAATTTCATATTTTCTTAATTTTTAAGGTATGTATGTTACTTTTTTAATCAAATGATATACTTTTCTGTTATTTTCTCTATTTCATTTAACTGACTCTAAACTACTATTAAGAATACCACGCACAAAATGTAGAGAACAGCTGCGGAAATTGGGATGGCGGCATAAAAGAATATCACGCTGTTTGCCTTCACGACCAATAGATCAAACATCAAAAACCTTTTTTATGTCAAATAATGCTGAAATAATGCTATAGCTATCATTAATTGCGAACATTGAAACACTACATGGTGATAGGGCTTTGTGCCAGCCCGTCTGGGTAGGTACCACACACTTATCAGTTATTCTACCGCCAAATAACAGTACTCAGTATTGTTGTGTTCCGGTTTGAAGGGTGAGTGAGTCAGTGTAACCACAGGCAAAAGGGACATAACATCTTAGTTCCCAAGGTTGGTGGCACATTGACGATGTAAGGAATAGAATCTTACAGCTTCATTGTCTATGGGTGATGGTGACCACTTACCATCGGGTGGCTCAAATGCTCGTCCGCCAACCTATACCATAAAAAAAAACTACGATCGAGCTCTTCAATTTTCATATGTTCAAAGTTAAATTGGTTATGGTGTTGACTTTTTCTAAGCTGATACGTCACCCTCTACTATACTTATTTATCATCACGTCACACAAGAATGGTCCGGGTAAAGGCGAATTTAGCGATCTTTTTCCCGTCGTTCTTTGATTCATACATATTCATAATGCCGAATTAATTTTAGCTTGAACAAAAAGTGACGTGTCTACTATCGGTTTATTTCCAATGGCACCTTTTGGCAGCCGTGCCAACTGGGCTGCCTCACGTAGGCTGAGTCAGGAAGTTACATCATAATCCATATCACCTGTGAGCTAGACTAGATCATAGACTTTCTCGTGTCTGTGATAAATTGACTGCATGTCGTCTGTTTGTGGAACTTTTTATCGTTAAGACAGAGAGAATATATTTACATGGTTTTAATTGTTCTAAACCAAATTCGTAATTATTAGCCATTGCAATATAAAATTTTCAAAAGCAACCAAGGCTAGTACCACTAAATTTTCATATGCTTGGTTTGTTAGACATATATGAATACATTTATCGCTCCGATGAAGGAGAACAACTTGAGGCAACCTGTTATAATAATAATCCGCTATATTTATATCTAACAATGCGCATAGGAGCAGCTTATAACAATAAGCTCTAATCCTTCTCCACACAACCTTGACCTTATTTCACATAAATCAAATTAGTATCAAAGCAGTAAGTGTCTAGCATTGACGATTTAAGCAAGATGGTCTGTCTAAGTACGAGTTATAGGGGGTGAAAAGGGCTTGGGATTCAGAGGCACTTCGTCAAAGATGGTGGAGGGGCAACCGCCGGAACACTGCATACACCTGGGTGATTGTTTAAGACTTAAGCCCTAAAGTGAGTAACTCTAGAGAGTAAGGTTTATGCAGAAGAATTCTGTGTTAATAATTAGTCTAGATTGTTAATAAATAGTTTGGACCATTTGCAACTTAATTTCGAAGAAATAAGACCTTCTTTGGAATGAATACGTACAATTTTAAAAAAATCTTATTTAGCTATTATATCTTGTTCAAATTAATGGCAATGTTGTCTCTAAAACTTACGAATGTGTGAGTAACATTCAACATAGGGTCTTAATTAAGAATCATTTTACTGAAGTTGTATTTGAAAACGCTATATATATACAGGAAAATAATCTTCTAAAACAAAATGGATACGCCAAAAATTTTAAAATGGAATCTACGTGATACTTCCTTTATTCAACATATTATTTACATTACATACGTTAGTTCATTTAAATTGCGTAACTTAATATATTCAAGCGTTGTCGTTTACGAAGAACAGGTTCTTGATATATTTTTTTTATTTCGATTCGCAAAAAGTTTGTTGACCCCAGATTAGAGTACTGATATTTAACTCGATCCAGTACTTGAGAGGTTGAGTATTTTGATTTCATTTATTAATATCGTACTATAAACAAAAATTTAAGTACGGTTCTGCTACCGAATTGGATTTTGCGACGAAATTAAAACACACATATAATGGCCCAAGTAATAATTGTACCTTTTATGATATCAACTTTCAAAGAACCAAATTAAGAACATAACTTATCTCTATATTAAACGCTATAAGCATTTAAAACGAATTTAAAAATTGTCACCTTAATATATATTTTTTTAAATACTTAAAATTTATGTGAGATAACATATGAGTTATAATATAGAGATCTTTAAACTACTTTCTATTTGTTTTTTATTATGTAAGTGTACATACAATTTCAACTTTAGGCTGATAAAGTTATAAATCGAATTTTAATTTTGGTATTTGCAATTTTTTATTTCTTTTCTAATCATTAAGCTGTATATTTGATTTCTTAGACTTATAATGCTGTCAAATATTATAGAACTAAACAAATATAATGGGGCTATGTAATATGAACAGAAGCTTTTTTAACATTGTATTCAGAGTTTTATATATTGTTAACAATTTTTACTTTATAATACTAGCATAGATAGTACAATACTTCTCCCCCCCACTTCTCTGTTACCCCAGGGCCTCTGTCAGACCTCCAAATCGGGTCCTGTTCGGTAGTACATTAGTGTGTTGTAAGAAAAGACTAATATTTCGTACAGCGCTTATGTCTATGAGCGTTGATGATGATGGAAGTGTTCTATCGGATAACTGTTCAGTGGAAAAACAATATATATATATATATAAACATACATACAAATAGAGCCCATATTTGTAAACGTAATAAGACGTATTTTAGCCAGTAGATTGTTATATACATAATGTCATTGTCACAATGTAGTCATGGTTGTCATTTTACGATATGTTTTTAGCGTAGGATTTGTATTTTTATGGTCTGCTTTGTCGCATAAATAGCAGCTATTTATTCAAAACATTTATATGTACTTACTACTGATTTTATGAACATATTTTTGTAGCGCTATCTTCCATTTATTATAAAACACTTTTTGTAATAATATTTTGTTTGGCGCAAAATACGGAGCAATAATAACTGTACTTACATATATATATATATATATTATTAGTTTTCGTCCGCGAATTCACATGGCATGGGACTACCGTAGGTTTTGATACAAAAACTATCCTTTATCCATAATTTGTATTCAAATTTGCTTTATTTCAAATTATTTTATGTTGAAGGATTATAAATAAAAACCAGTTGTCGCCGGCGGCTTTCAACGCATTATAGCTGTTGGTCAGGTAGAATAAATAAAATTTTAACAAAAAGAAAAACCGACTTCAAACAAAACACTATTTTAAAACAAATGAATATGCACGAAAAAGTAATAAAAATAATTGCGTATTCAACATATTTTTTAGAGTCTTCCTAAGTTAAATGAAATGAAAAATATTAGACTACTTAAAAGTCGATTAACGATTATATCATGTAGTTATAGTTATTGGTATATTTGGAGCCGGTGTCAGCCACGGTGCCCTTGCCCCAACAATCAAAAGAAAAAGCGATACGAGCCCCCTGATTGATCCAGTATATTATTGTGTAAAAGGTAATTTGTAAAAAACATATTTGTTAAAGTATTCTCGTATTGTTTTTTGATAGATATACTGTAGGGTTTTATTGGCTGACACCGACTCCAAATATAACAATAATTATAACTACATGATATGTATAATCGTTAATCGACTTTTAAGTAGTCTAATATTTTTCATTTCATTTAACTTAGGAAGACTCTAAAAAATATGTTGAATACGCAATTATTTTTATTACTTTTTCGTGCATATTCATTTGTTTTAAAATAGTGTTTTGTTTGAAGTCGGTTTTTCTTTTTGTTAAAATTTTATTTATTTTTTGATTTTAAGTGAAGCTGATGTTGACTAACTAATTTTTTTTAATATGGATAGATTAAGCGTTCCGTTTATATGAGTCAGAAACTACTTCGAGGACAATTTCAAAGGAAACTTGCGAAAAAAGCAAAAATAGACTTTCGAGAATGCGGATTTAATACGTCACGCGGCGTAAACTACAAGGATCCCTCGAAAGAGCTGTAATCGAACTCAGCAAAAAAACTTTGAAAAAGACCAACTAAATTTCGTACATCATATGACATCACATCACATACACAAAATTTGATTAAAGATAGTAAGAAATTCTGCCCCATATCGCACCCTAACTGCGAGCCGTATAGGAATTCCATCACTACATAGTATAAAACAAAGTCGCTTTCTCTGTCCCTATATCTTTAAATCTACGCAACGGATTTTGATGCGGTTTTTTTTAAAAGATAGTGTGATTCAAGGGGAAGGTTTGTGTATATAATACATGAACAATATAGTAAAGAAACACTGATAATTTTAGAAGTTTGCGATGTGATGTCGTAAATAAACAAATTCTGTAGTATATTTAGTATCAGTATTGCACCCGTGCGAAGCCGGGGTGGGTAGCTAGTTGATTATAATATTCGACTATGATAATTACATAAACATAACCACATTACGGAAGGTGACTCAAATATCCAAATAACCTATAAATAAAAGATTCGACCGAGTATCGCTAACGTGCTCCTCAGAATTGTTCCGTTCCCTTCCGTTCCGTTTCTTTGTCATGGATCCTGTGCTCAGAACCTTACTAAACTTTCACCAAATTACCCTTGAAGTATATATTTTATAATAAAAAAAGAATTATCAAAATTGGTTAACGTAATTTTCAGTTATTCACCTATTTGTCGCGCATATACATAATGCAAATTTAAGACTTATGTCGTTTTCACATGGATACCATCATCGGAAAAAAAAATAAAAAAAATGGGACCCCACGGGAAGCACTACCTTTCAAACAAAAAAAGAATTATCAAAATCGGTCCACCCAGTAAAAAGTTATGAGGTAACAAACATAAAAAAAAAAAAAAAAAAAAAAAAAAAAAAAAAAAAAAAAAAAAAATACAGACGAATTGATAACCTCCTCCTTTTGGAAGTCGGTTGAAAATACCCTAGTCCTTGGCACTTAAACTTGCTTCATATAGCAAATTACATATTATATTAAATAATTTGGCAATGAAAGCGTAACAAGCAGAGATAAATATTTACGAATTTAGAATATTAGTATCATCATCATCAGCTCGTTTTTGTCCACTGTTGAACATAGGCACCCCAGGTGCACGCCACTGTGATCTTTCTCCGGCTACTCGCATCCAGCTCCTGCCTGGATATTAATATAGATTTACATGAAATAAAATTTAATTTCATTGAAATATACTGTTTATATACACATATATATTATAATACCTACTTATTTTTATAAAATCCCCTTTTGCCGGATTCTGCGTATTACTCGAAATAGCCTGTTTTAATTAATGTCAGGGTTACACCAATGATTTCACCGTATCCAGTCATATTTACAAGGTTCGACATTTCTTGTGTAACGAATATGACACATTACGTATTCCGTATAACATTCGTTTGCAAAATGACCTTAGCGCGATCGTGTAATGTTGAGGATAAGAGAAGGAATAAGTTTAGCATTTCATACATAAATACTATTTGATTCAATAAAATTACGTCAATGACCTCGAACTGACAGCTGGAGAAAACTAAAATATGTCTTGAAAAAAGGTTATTTCTCAATGATCAATATTTGTTTTTGTATTTAAACTGTATCATGTAAGTATATTTGTATAAAATATATAATGACGTTACAATATGGCGTCAAATTGGGATCGCATGGTATAAAGCAATCCCTTGATGTAGAATAAAAAAAAAACTGATCAAATATAATGTAATTAAAAGCCAGGCGTAATATTTCGACGTCTTCTAGCGTGCTGATTTGATCCTTGAGCTAGCGCATGCAGTCTTAGACCAATACTTGTTTTTGTATTAGCAGAGTATTTTTAATATATCATATGTAAGCACTATTTATTTCCGGTCCATTACATAATTTATTCTTTTCTTTTTTAAATCAGATATACATATTAAAATATATTCTGTCTTATTTCGTTTTGTGCTTAAAATATTAGATACAGTTACAATAGATTTTTTTATAATTAAATTTTTGAAAAAGCACGATATAATATGAAACGATAACTTCAATATTTCTATAATCTATATCTCGGCTCCATGGATAGGCGCCAAGTTTTAATATAGCGCCCTCGATAGCTGATGTCATCGCACTGTTTACACAGTTTCAGAAACATTGTTCTGCGTATTGCAAAGGGCGAATATATTTACAACAACATTTACTTCATGGTACAGCAGAGAAAGTGAGCCAGTGGAATTAGAGGCAGGGGAAACATAACATCATAGTAAGGTTGTTGAGATTGAAACATTGACGCATAAGGTTTCTATATATATAATAAAATTGGAGTGTCTGTTTGTAATATTTAAATAGCCCCCATACACAGACACATACCAAAATAACATTTTTTACTATTTTTGTCCGTCTGTCTGCCTGTTTGTTCCGACTAATCCCTGAAACGGCTTAACCGATTTTGACGGGACTTTCACTGGCAGTTAACTGATATAATAAGGAGTAACTTAGGCTATAATATATATATTTTTAAATCGGCTTCATTGTTAAATTCAAACGCGTACAATGTCGCGGGCGCAGCTAGTTGTAAATATTTCTGACGGTATCTATGGGCGGTGTGTATAAATAATATTTTTTTATTACCAAAAATTGCTCATTTGTCTACAAAAGTAAAATAAAACAAACCATTTACAACGGATATATGTAGAACCATATTTGCCAATGACAGAATAGCTGTAACTAATTTTAGATAATATTTAAAGTGCCAAATTTGTTATTTGCAAGGAATGTTTTTTTACGAAACTCAGATATATTTAACGGTCATTGGTTCTTTCATAGGATCTTTAGTTTACATTTTTCACGACTAAAATACGCGTTAAATTTCCAAATTTTTGTACGAAATATATTGATGTAGAAGATGAATAGAATAATATTACGGAATAATATACTTAATATTATAATATAAAATCAATAGTAGGTATATTCCGCAAATATTTTGCCATTAATATTACAATTAATCTCAAGTTATTATAAATATTAATTGATCAGTCTTACTCTATAACACAAGAACATATAGATGACAAAAAAAAAATGTCGTGTTAATTGATTTCGAAATTAGGATAATTTCTACTCACAAATTATCACCTAATCGCAATCGAATCGACATGCATTCATGGCCGTTTTCCTAAGTATTCTACTGACTAATACTATTCACTTGTTTCAGTCGATTTTGGATCGGATATAAATCAGAATAGAATCGCGAACGGATAGTAATCGTTACAAATTAGTAAAATTCTTTTATTAAACTGCTTATTATTATAAGCCTGATAGTATGGGAATGGTATCAAAACAGTTATACATTAGTGGAATTATCCCTCTTACAAGAACACTTAATTGTATGTGGCTGTGTATTTATATATAAAAGAATATTTAATGTTTCATGCTGATTTTGCAATGTGATGCTTATATTTATAAATATTTACTTAAATAAAAATGTTGTAATGCAGTATTTAAATAGTTTGTCTTCACCCTTTATAATAACGAACAGCAAAAACTATTGAGTCTGGAAAACAAAAATTTGGAACATAGGATTATTTTGTCAAAAAATAATTCAGAAGTTTTCAAAAACTTTATATATAATTTTTTTTATTCAAATTTAACTTAAAGAAGGGAAATGGATGCCGTTTGTTTACTGTAAGAAGTCGGAGTTAGTATTCTATAGTAAGTGCAAGTAGGTGTGGCTGAGATCTTTCAACCGAATTCTAAACCAATTCCAGCCGATCGATTCAGCTGAAACTTTGCAGATATCTGCATTGCTGTTATCAATACAATCTAAAATACATATTATTAGTATTAAATATTATTCGTTTAATTGTGGTAACGTGTGCAATTAAATTTACCGTTCGTATGTAATGTATGTGTTATATGTACATACAACAACAACAACAGCCTGTAAATTCCCACTGCTGGGCTAAAAGCCTCCTCTCCCTTTAAGGAGCAGGTTTGGAACATATTCCACCACGCTGTTCCAATGCTGGTTGGTGGAATACACATGTGGCAGGATTTCTATTAAATTTGTCACATGCAGGTTTCTTCACGATGTTTTCCCTCACCGCTGAGCACGAGATGAATTATAAAGACAAATTAAGCACATGAATCAGCGGTGCTTGCCTGGGTTTGAACCCGCAATCATCGGTTAAGTTGCACGCGTTCTAACCACTGGGCCATATGTATATAATTAAATATAATATTATAGTTATAAATCGAAGACTCTATCTATCTAGAATCTCTACTAATAATTATAAATGTTAAAGTAATTCGGTCTGTCTGTTTGCTGTTGCGTCATGGTCAAATTACTGAACCGATTTTGATGAAATTTTATATGAACCTTTTTGAGTCATAAAAGCTCAGGCTTTTTATGCTTAACGCCTGGCGATCAACCTCTAAAATGGAAGCAAAGCACTGAATGACAATTCATATTGAATATTCAATACGCTACAGATAAATCATTCATTAATTTGACACATACGAGTTTTTGCAACAGTAATTCGAGTAAATATGAAAGCTGTCATCAGCTGTCAGTTCTCTTTATATTATTGTTACATTTTCATTTACACGTATAATGTATTCAGATGATAGCCACGACTAGCTTTCGTTAGTGAAAGTGAAATATAATAGCGTTATATTGAATATCGCAGAACAAGTGTTGACTTATCTGTAGAGTATAATAAATGTATTATAATAGAATCACTGTGAGAAAATTATTCCGTTTATAAAGTATGTTTGTCTTGTTTGTTGCTTCAAACACAATCACTTTATTTACCAATTTGGGTAGGAACCATATAGCAATAGTTAGTATTGTTGTGTTCCGGATTAAAGGGTGAGTGAGACCAACAGGCACGGAAACATAACGCCTTAGCTTCTAAGCTCCTTGCAGCCCCAATGTTAAGAGGCGGAGATGACCACTTCAAATCAGGTAACACTTGCCTGTCCTATCTCTTACATAAAAAAATATAAACAATATTTATTAGAGATATATTAGAAATTGAAGGATCCTAATTAAATAATAGATGTAATTTAGTAGTTCAAATATATATTACAAATATAAATATTTGTATTCCTATGTATGAGCTCAATGCGATTGACCCTTCAGAAGATCTCCGAAACAATCTGTTCAATTGACTTGATATTTAACATATATATATTATATAATTACCTTTCTCGATGGACTTATAGGTTACCAAGTGTTTTTTGGGAATTTTGGAATTTCTATTTTCCGTAATATATGTAATATATGTAGCTATAGAAAAACTCATGCATTCTTACCACTGGGCTATCGCTACTCGATCAATTAACTTATCGCTAAAGCGATAATTAATGCAGCCTTGATGACATACTGAGATGTCAGATCTTATTCAGGAAGCGATGACATTGCTTCCTATTACAGATCATTATCATAATGCGCGTTGCATCTGTATCAAATGATAATTATGTATAACTAGCAACCCGCTCGGCTTTGCACGGGTGCAATACTGATACTAAATATACTGCAGAGTTTGTTTATTTACGATAACACGTTAGAAATATCTAAAATTATCACTGTTTCTTTATTATATTGTCTATGCATCACTGAATAGGATAAAACAAAGTCGCTTTCTCTGCGCTATATTCCTTTCAAATCACTGTACATATCTATTAAAAAAACCGCAACAAAATCCGTTGCGTAATTTTAAAGATCTAAACATACATAGGGACAGACTGCAGTAAGCTACTTTTTTATACTGTATAATGAAGCCGAGATAGACTAGTTGTTAAAATTAATATTTTAAAGACTGCGTGTATATTGCGCGTTACATCCATCAAGCCTTGGAGCAGTGTGTTGGAATATGCTCTCCTTCTCTACAAAGGGAGATGAGCTCTTAGTCCAGAAATAAGAATTCTTCAGGCTGAGATGGCCCAGTGGTTAGAACGCGTGCATCTTAACCGATGATTGCGGGTTCAAACCCAGGCAAGCACCGCTATATATATATGTGCTTAATTTATGTTATAATTCATCTCGAGCTCGGCGGTGAAGGAAAATATCGTGAGGAAACCTGCATGTATCTAATTTCATCGAAATTCTGCCACATGTGCATTCCACCAACCCGCATTGGAACAGCGTGGTGGAATATGTTCCAAACCCTCACCTTAATGGAAGAGGAGGCCTTTATCCCTGCAGTGGGAAATTTACAGGCTGTTACCTTACCTTACTAGGCTGTTTTTTAGTGTTGTACATGTAGTGTGCAACAACTTTACTTAGAAAATACTCATAATTGTTTGCTATTTAAGATGATTCAATAATGCATTATATCATCCCAAGGTACCGATAAATCCGTGGGCCTTGGTCTCAATACAATTGCTCACGGTTATTTCGGCGTGTACAGAACCGCAAGGCTATGCGTCAGGACTCTGAGTAGAAGCTGTTTGGTCATTTCTCTCTTGAGGAAAATGCTCCATTGTACTTATGTATATACAACTTTGATAAAAACTACTAACATGAGTAATATGTTTTTACGGTCATTCTTTGTAAAAAGCTGAAAATGCAAATTTAAATAATAGATTTATAATACCTTATCGAACTGCATTTACACAGTATTTATGAGTAAAATAAATTATAGTAATCATAATGTTATTGAATGAAATATAAATTTAAGTTAAATGAAAAATAGTAAATTCAATAAAAATAAACTTACAAATTTCAAAGTTATCGAATTAAGATAGGGTTGCCAAAAAAAAGTTAGAATTATTTAAGAACTTTAATTAGTTTTGCACTACTCATAATGCAAGAGTTTCACGGCTGAATAAATAATAAACCTCATTTCGACACCACAGAGAATATCATAGATTAACCAAAGTCTCGACCAATGATATGGCGTCAATTTGCCGTCAAATGTTGTATATTTGCCTTCATTAGCAATGCGCCACCAATATTAGTACCTAAGATGTTTTGTCCCTTATACACTATCTCAGTCATCCTTCCAACAGGAACACAATAATACTATGTATTGCTGCTTGGCGGTTAAAACACAGATTATATAATTTATTTATTTTTAATGTTATTAACCGTGTCTAGATAATCAGGATTCAGATTAGCGGAACTCAGTTTATGGCTATGGCTCATAGCAGCAATTCAAAGTGAAGGCTATAATTGCCCATAGAGAAAAAAAATATACTTGCTTTGCTAAAAATATTTTAAGAACTTATGTTTACACCTCGTCTTTTAAGTATTTCTGGTATAGCTGGCTCTTTACTGAATGGCGTTACGAAGTAAAGCTGGCGCCACACATTCTGAACTAACGTTGGTGAATTGAAGAGTTATAAAATCATAGATGAGTTTTTTTTTATATTTTGTCGGTAATAGTTAAAAAAAACACACACAAAATTATTTAAAATCTTTAGTCTAGTTTTAATTATAATGAACGCATTTACTTTTAAACAGCGTGGTACAAGGATTTATATCCTGTGTGTAACAAAACGTTCAATTATTGGAACACAAGTATTATATACTGAAGTCTTAATCGGATGACAATATTCTTGTTCAGTTGAGTTGAATGGTTCCTTGAACAAGAAAAATAATGACTTCATAGTTTAAAAATAAATTAATACATAATGATCTTGTCTTGTGAATTAAATGTATTCTTCATAATAATGACACATCACTGCAAACTTGAATATTATTTTGCTGCATACAAAGTTGAATATCAATCATGTTATATAAATTAATTATGTATTAACAATATCCTAACTAAATCTAAATAATACAACGGCGATAGTAAGTTTGTTTGTTTTACTTGTTATTTGGCTGTGTGCAAACGCGTCTGGCCACATCAATCACTCATCTGAAATTCTACCGTCAAACAGCAGTACTCAGTAAACCAGTGTAACTACAGGCACATGGGACCAGAGTCGGATTTAAAGGTGTGGAGGCCCCGGGGCCACAAAGCAGTGAGGGCCCTAGACAAACAGAAGCGTGAACACCCTAATAATTATATTATTATGAATTAATTAGTTTTTTTTATTTCAATCAGTAAGCTATGAATTGTTTCGTATTTGTATCGGTAACTTTTAAAATATTAAATAGTAACATTATTATAATTTGACTATATCTCAGTATTTGTTAACTTGCTGAAAACTGTGGCCCCCTCTCATGTGGAGGCCCCAGGGCAGTTGCCCCGGTTGCCCTGCCCTGCATGGGACACAACATCTTACTGGAACTAAGAATCGAAACAATTTAGAAACAGATGGACCATTTGCTTGTGCGCTAATCGATATCCAAAAAACCTACCACCTACCACTACCACTCCGAAGGCCATATTCAACACGGATTGAGGAGTTTGGGAGATCGTATATCGTGATGTTACGCATCCGCTGTCTCTCACGACGCGACGTTTAATTCATCATGGAATTTACATACATCGCAAACACGTTGTTAGTAATAACAAGTACGAAAAAAAAACACCTTCATTTATTTCTTAACGCCTGTCCACACACAGGTACCAAGTCGCAACGGAAACAAATGAACTATATATATATTTTTTTTGTTTACCTTAAAATGAACGTACCCAGTTAAGCGTTCGAATTATGAATCTGACATTTATTACCTAACAATTAATTGATTGTACACATATAAATTATACAATACAATGTACCAGTAATTTGTTTCGTACCGAATTAATTTGTGTTTACAACCGGTAGAACGCGGTAAATTTGAATATTGTAACACAACCTGACACCTTCAGATGATATCATGGCACCGCATATCCACTAAAGCTACTAAGATGTGTGCTGGAATAAGTTTCAAGAGTTTACCTTAACATAAATGGAATCTTATGTCCAGAAATGCGAAGTTCACGAGTCATTACTATGTTACTTAAGTTTTTCAAATCAAATCAATTTTATTCAAGTAAACTTCGCAATGAAACGTTTTTGAATTATCAATAATTAAATACTACCACCGTTTCGGAAAGCAGCTTCTAGTGAGAGGAAACGGCAAGACACTCGCATAGTTGCTCTTTTCATTGGCGAGAATTAGGTTTTTGTTTAAAATAATTAAATAGTATTTGAAAACGAAATTTTATTTTGACTGTTCAATATCTGACTATAGGTTTAAAATGTTTGTAATATCACTTTTATCTAAAATTATCGTCAACGTACGTTTAAAAAGATCGAATACTTAATTTAATATTGTAAATATTTGTGATAGACTTAGCGTTTTCAGTCAACCACAACTTTGTAAAGATCATTAAAGAACGGTTTATTTGTAAATAGATAAATCCGGCACAATACCGTTCTTGCGTACTTTCAACTTAGCCCCGAGCCAGTCTAGATCCTACTTATCATCCTAGACTCAGCCCATATCTAAGAAAATAACGGAGAGCAAACAACCATAAAAGGCCGCGAACTACTTATCTCTAAGAAAAATCTTGTTTTGACGACATTACCGTCATAAATATTTCTGGAGGTCATTTAAATACGAAAAGTATTCAATAAAAAATAATACTTACGTTTAATAATTTTTCAGCAAACAAGTCGAATTTAATTATAAAAACACAACACTAAACACAAATATTTATAATAAATAACACTTAAATTCTTGTTATAACATTATAATACCACTTAACAGAGGACAAATATTTAATTTATATCGAAATTATTTCATTTAATATTCGATCGGAAAGTGCGCGTGCAGTTCAAATTCGTTCGCGCGCGGAATGACGTTTATAGCGCGCGCGCTAGTTGAACGGAACGCGGGAAACGAAGAATCAAATGAGACGAACGCGTCAATCGTCGGTTGAAATCATGTAAACCTGTCTCTGTCACTCACTTTTGTTTCGCTACAAATTTTTTTTATCCTTATTTCAAGTCTTTGATGAATTAAAAAGTCAGAATAAAATGTTATAAACAAAAAAATAAAAAAACTACATTAAAACATTTTTTTTTAAATAAAATAATTCTAAATTACTCATCAAGACCAAACTTATATACTGACATCCTTCCTAGATGTCGCTGGGTACAATACGTGTCGCTTGTTAAAGTGTTGTACTTCATTCTGGTAATAATTTAGACGTTCCGCAAAAGATGGCGTTGATCGGTAATAATAATTTTCTAAAATATATATCAAATATGAATGATATTCTAATCATTGTCAAATATGCATAGATCGATAATATATACTATCATAATCAATATACTACAAAAATTCAAATTTCATATATATACTTTATTCAAACATTAATATTATTTATTAATGTCAAACAAAACAATAATACTACACTTGTCTATATTTCAGCTCGTATCTAATACAGTTTAGTTGATTCGAATGATGATATAGATTTTTAACCAATTGTCCAAAAGTATTTTTTAAAAATTATTTATGATTATGTTGCCGTTGCTGTTGTTGTTCAAAAAAGGAATCGATATCTCACGTACCCACACCTATAAACACACATAATATTTACATAATATTTTGTATGTGTGTGTGATTAGCAAAATAGTTAGCATTTAATAGAATATACGCATAATTCCTCATATTTTATTACTGGTATATGTATTATTTATATAACTATGGGGCCTATGCAGTTAGTACCAACAGAAATGGTATTTTTAAGTAAAAAAACAGAGCAAAAAGACCCAGACGTTTTCGGCTCCAGACAGTTTGTTGTAGTGTGCGTAATGTGAAATTTGCACACAATGAAACATAGAGGTGTGCGGTGCTTGATAGATTAATCGATAAATTTCAACTACGAACGAAAAATCATACCAAATGAATTTGCTTATTATGTTGGTCCGTTTTATTAACTATTTGATATGGAACTGAGCAATCAATTGACATAATGTTGAATTTAGATATTTGGTAATGTTAGTTACTCTTTCTCTAGCCTCTAGTTCTGAGCAATTTCATATTTCCATTAAAACATATCCGAAATTTTCCAACATAAAATTATTTTTTATAAATTATGTTAATTGTATTTATGGTATTAGTCAATAGGATTAAAATAAAGATTTGATGTCTTTTAATTCCTTAATAAATCAAAGGTTTATTATTTCAAGTAGAAATTATAAATTACGAAATAAATAAAATATATATAATACATCGCCCGCTTGTTAATATATCTTTATCGAAAAGTGCATAATTTTATTTTATATTAAGCCACATATGACAAAAGAAGAATAATAAAAGATTTTTTTTTCTCCTTTTTTCCGTTCTTCTCGGAATAATCTATACTTAGAACCAATCGTTCAACCGATTCCCGCATACTGTACTATAGTACATTTGAATAAATAATTGTTTAAATGCTTTCATTTTCTAAAATTTTAATATTTTTTAAGGCTTTATGCTAAGCTTTGTTTTATGGAATTTGAATCTCAAGCTTTACAATAGATAACACAGCACCTTTTCTGTTAAATTTTTACCATATTTACTGAACACTTCACACCTATAAAAAGAAGAATCAATCTAAAAGCCACTGTCCAACAAATTAAAAATAAATGAAAATAATATTAATATTTGTTTACTTATACATAATTTTCTCAATTTACTACTTTTCTATACTTAAAATACTAAGCGAAAAGTGACATTTAGTTTTATTATTTATTACAATGATACATTACCATTATTAGTATGGGCCTGTCCCAGGGGAGCCAACGCCTAGCGCACCCTTTTTGGAGTAATAATTAGTGACTAAATGTTTAATGGTCACATTTCTACACGTATCATTACCGTGTTTGCTAATATATTAATTTAACTTATATACTTGAAAAGGGAAAAATTTTAATGAAAAAATTTATTTACTTCTTTTTTAAAATTTTGTATATTTAAAATTTTATAATTACTTTCTTTTTAGAAAGACAAATAACTCTAATATTATATGTTATTATTACTTTTAAGCATATGATCAACATACGCAGTTAATCTTGATTATCTCCTTATAAGCAGTGGCTATATGTATCGATAATCGATAACTTCATTACACAACATTATGGAAGTATGAATCACTTGCCCACATATTCCCGCAATGGTGAGATAATGCAGCTTTTGCGTTATTGGTCGATACGCCTCTGCGGCAATTGAATCGACCAATCAGAATGTGGTATGGGGAGCGTCTGTCCCCCGTAGCACCGGCCCTATAAATACTCGCCTAACGGAAATTTTGTTCATATTAACCGTTCGGCAAACCTCTTAACCGGTCGCGCTGAACGACGACTGACTTATTTATTAACTTATTCCTACGTTAAGTTCAACAAAACTCAATCAAAATGGTAAGTTTTATATTCATTTATTAAGAAAGTTCATTTTTAAGTAAATTTAATCACGATTATGATATTACTTCACGCGTTTCCGTTACCAAAGTGCCGGGTGGTCGTGCCACCATTTTGTTACTGTCTTATGCACGAGGCCGGGTGACAATTATTTCGAACCTACTTTGTAACTACTTGCAGTTTAGTAATAGAGAATACGTTTATTCTTTTGTTTTAATATAGAATATCATTTGTTTAACGATTTGATATCTTTAACCCCGTTCAAGGTTGCCACGCCGTATGCGACACGCCCTTGCTAAAATCGATACTTATTCTAGATCCATTTTCTTTCGTCGAAGTCTCTTAGTCATTCTATTGTTCATTTTTATATTTCGAACTATTATTTTAGAGTATTTCTTACTTTCGTTGCTATATATCGGTGACGTGTACGTTGACCTCATTCAAGGATTTATATACGCTGATGTCACGAAGTCAGTAACTCATCGCTTCGGTATTTTTACATTTTAAATTTATATCAAAACTAAATATTTTTAATTAATTACTTTTAACACCGGATTGGTTATAATAGTATTGTATCCATTCTGAGAATGAGGTTAACGCCACAAGCAGAAGGTACTTTCCCCTTTCTCCAATTTCATATTAATTGTTATTGTAGGTCATTTATATAGAAGATACTTAATCTGTTATTAATCGTAAGTTTTTTGTTAAGCCTTATATAATGTATGTCTTTGTTTAACAGCGTGAGTGCATCTCCGTACACGTTGGCCAAGCTGGAGTCCAGATCGGTAATGCCTGCTGGGAGCTCTACTGCCTTGAGCATGGCATCCAGCCTGATGGTCAAATGCCAACTGACAAGACCATCGGTGGTGGCGATGATTCTTTCAACACCTTCTTCAGCGAGACCGGAGCCGGCAAACACGTACCCCGTGCTGTGTTCGTCGACTTGGAGCCTACAGTAGTTGGTAAGCAATCTAAATAATCTCATACTTAATACACTACTCAAGTTAGAGCTGCGAGAAAATAAATTTCATACAAAATACAAATCTAAATTTATATCATTGTTTGTTTACAGATGAGGTTCGTACCGGCACATACAGACAGTTGTTTCATCCAGAACAACTTATCACTGGTAAGGAAGACGCGGCCAACAACTATGCCCGTGGTCACTACACCATCGGCAAAGAGATTGTCGACTTAGTCCTTGACCGCATCCGTAAACTGGCCGACCAGTGCACAGGTCTTCAAGGTTTCCTCATCTTCCACTCCTTCGGTGGCGGTACTGGCTCAGGATTCACATCTCTCCTGATGGAACGTCTCTCGGTGGACTACGGAAAGAAGTCCAAGCTCGAGTTCGCTATCTACCCCGCCCCTCAGGTCTCCACCGCCGTGGTTGAGCCTTACAACTCCATCCTCACCACCCACACCACCCTCGAGCACTCCGACTGTGCCTTCATGGTCGACAACGAGGCCATTTACGATATTTGCCGCCGCAACCTCGACATCGAGCGCCCAACCTACACCAACCTCAACCGTTTGATTGGTCAAATCGTGTCTTCAATCACCGCATCCCTGCGTTTCGACGGCGCACTCAACGTCGATCTTACCGAGTTCCAGACTAACTTGGTGCCTTACCCACGTATTCACTTCCCTCTGGTGACTTACGCTCCAGTCATCTCTGCCGAGAAGGCTTACCATGAACAGCTGTCGGTCTCCGAAATCACCAACGCGTGCTTCGAGCCCGCCAACCAGATGGTCAAATGTGACCCACGTCACGGCAAGTACATGGCCTGCTGCATGTTGTACCGTGGTGACGTTGTACCCAAGGACGTCAACGCTGCTATCGCTACCATCAAGACCAAGCGTACCATCCAATTCGTCGATTGGTGTCCTACTGGTTTCAAGGTGGGCATCAACTACCAGCCCCCAACCGTCGTTCCCGGTGGTGACCTCGCCAAGGTCCAACGTGCTGTGTGCATGTTGTCTAACACCACTGCCATCGCTGAGGCCTGGGCTCGCCTTGACCACAAGTTCGACCTTATGTACGCCAAGCGTGCCTTCGTGCACTGGTACGTCGGTGAGGGTATGGAAGAGGGTGAGTTCTCCGAAGCCCGTGAGGACTTGGCCGCTCTTGAGAAGGACTACGAAGAAGTCGGCATGGACTCTGCCGAGGGTGAAGGCGAGGGTGCTGAAGAATACTAAGCGGAATATTATTTTGCGTACAAAGCACTCACACCGAAACATTCCGGTGATATAAAATAAAAAGAAATTAAAATTTAATTCTGTTGTTTCCTTCACAATATCCTATATTCAAACTTCTAAAATAGTCATTAAAAGTTTTTTTTAAACCTTATTAAATTAGTTCCGAAATGAAATACCCTATATCACAATATGTATTACACAGATAACATTTCAATAAATATTAATTTATCTAAATTCAATTTTAACTTCATGAGTAAGATAAGATTTACTTTATTTTTAACACCAAATAAGACAAGTTTGAATAAATAATGATTGCCTATGAGATAGAATTATTAATAATAATTATTAGTCATAATGATTCTCTGTAAACAAAAACAAATATATAATTTTATTAATTTCATAAAGCTCATTGGCTTCGAGTTGACATGGATGTTTCAAAAACAATTGCCTTCCTCATAGAGATACACATTACCAATAAATTTCGTGAGCGTAGAATTACTCAAAACAATTGTAATAGGTACTTACAGAGAGGATTTGAGTGAAGTATTTTCATTTTTTTATTGATTAGTATTAGTTGGATAATGTTCGCATGAAAGAACTCTGGGGCCATTTATTAAAAATGCTTGTCATGGTTATTTTTAATTCCGAATAAATATGTACAATATTTTTACAGTTCTATCTTTCGACTTGAGCTATAGGTATCTAAAGCCTAGACATTTCACATTACTCAAGTATAACGAAGTCGATCGATAGATAAGTTCTATATTAAGAGGTAGGTAGGTATGTTAGTTTCGTCTAACCTAACTAGTTCAATTCCTTAAAACATGGGTATATAATAATAATAGAAACATATACAAAAGCAGTATACATACTATTCAATAGTAGTGGTAGCTTTAGATTTAATTCAACACCTGCCTACTTGAATGAAAAATATTTTGATTTTGAATAAACATATGCGCGATATACTCGTATATCTGATTATTCATTAGGTGTTTACTTATTTTGATTACTGCTAAACATATATTGATTGATGTCTGTGATCCTTTACTAGTTGTTCTCTTTTTAAATTCAATAAAAATATCATGCCTGGAGTTGTAGGTACCTCATATGAAATAGAATTTTATATTAAGATTATTTAATTCCTAAAAGAAATTAATTTCTCAATTTTTTTGCTATAGTGCAAAGTATATATGCATTGTACCATTTTTTATATTATTTATATTCAATGTTCTTGAAATGTGTACCAAATTGTATATGAGATGTCAGATGAGATTCAAGAATACTTAAGATTGACTTGTACTTGGAAACAATAAGTATGAATGAATAAATATAGTATAAAACAATGTATAAAGTACGGTCACTAGTGGTCAATGAGTTGTTGAGCGTAGACAGCCCACTAGTAATCCTTGACGTAATCCTACACGAGAAGTATGTACCTACAGTATAATATGATAATGTGCGCCGTCGTGGGCGAACTGACATCACCGCCCGCATTGCCTTACATGGTCAACAACAAGTCGTATGAATGGTGACATAATTTCTGAAATAACACGTAGCGTTAAGAAAAAGATTCGTACAAACAAGGAAATGTGCGGAACTTTTGTCAAAATATTCAAGGCGTATCTGTTATTCTTTATTATTTTATAATTTCCCACATTTAATTGTATGCTTTTCAATTCTTAGACTTAGCCAAAAATTTAGCCCAATTTAGAGACCAAAATATCATGGTTTTGGTCTTTTGAAAGACCAAATCCATTAACCTGAATTATAAACTACCAATACTTATAAAACATAATTTCGTTGTGTATTGTTATAGGTACCTACTCTCTAATCGTGATAAAGTAAAAAAAAATCTATTCGACACAATGTTCGACATCTACTAAGTATATGTCTGAATTTATTCAATATTTGGGAGGCCTTAAGATATTACACGTTGTTTCTCATAACGTTGTAAAAAATAACGTTTTCACTCGAACTGATCTGCTTTAGATTCAAGTAAATATGCATCTATTGTAAGAACTCGACAGCGAGCTATTCTCGTCTCAGTTTTTAAGGTTACACTGGTCATTGAACTGAAGTTAAATTTAACTATATTATAAGCGTCCATCTTCCGTTACTCGCCGGGAGTCGAATCTTATCGACTTCTGAATTGCAAACTTTACAACTTTCATAAATCTCTACTATCTGATATTTAGCTTTCTTTAATTGTTAATATTTACCATTAAATTGAGATTAGATACAGTTTTTGGCCTAATTTATTTAATATCTTAAAAATCTTAATTATAATAAAGATATTTTTTTTTTTTGTGAATTTTCACCCAAAACAGTATAAACAGCTACGACCTACGTTTTGAAGATTGTATTTGAACTTATTAAAATAGACTTTTTAATTGATGTATCAGTCTACATTAGTATTCAGAAATACCGTTAACGTTAAAAAAGTTTACGCTAGTAGATAACATAAATTTGGAATGCAAAAAGTAGGTAATTACTAGAAAATATAAAACAATAGCTTTGGTCGTATGTATTAAAGTTCAAGCTTCAAAGCTAACTAGGTACATAATATATACGGGCTGCGATTGTGTGAGTAGGAGTACTACTTTCTTATAATGAATTGATTCATTACAAAGTACCTTAAATAAAACATAAGTCGCAATCGACCTCAAAATAGCTTCGGCGAGGTATGGGGCCGCTCTTCTATACATAGTCATGCCAACTATAAATTGCGCCGTGCAATACAGGTATTTAAATAAGGTAGTTATTTAATTTGAGTAAGTTTTTAAATTGATTATTATTGAGTACTTATTCCATATTGATTTCCAACTCCGTTATCTTCGACACTATTTCTGGGTTTGTAATTAAGTACAATTTTGTATATTTTGTATGTTGGTAAAACAGTACAAAACTGACCTGTCCTATTGAGAAAAAAAAATCTTAAACATATTCCACGTGAATTATGGCTGTAATGGATTTATTTTTTAAATTATTTGGGTTGGTTGACACATGTGGCAGACTTTCATCTGACACAAACACGTTTCTTCACGAAGTGTTTCGAAGCCGCTGAATACACACACAAATTGAGCACAAGAAAATGTCGTAGTGCTTACCTTGGTTTAATTATGCATAGTAAAAGTAAAATTTACTGTAGGTACTGTTAGGAATATATCATATTACAAAAAAGAAATGATTTGATTAGGATCTACCTAAAGCGGATGTCTTTATAGTAGGTAAGTCTTTCGCCGTTTGCAATAAGCGCATGCCACACTCTCTTAAAGTTCCTACTGACCCCGATGCCACCCTCCCTCTGAAGTGGTGATTCAGTCACTCTCCTCCTAAAACAGTAATGAGAGAGTTGAAAATTCTGGAATACATTTTAATTCGTTAGAAGAAAGTAGTATGTAGTATATATTTGCATTCAAGGGTCTTGAGTTCCAGGTCAAGAGTTTAGTAGCTAAGGAGTAACTGCCATACAGGTAGATATGTCTACATATTATTATAGATTGTAATCTTGTCTTTATTTGATAGTTTCAGTGCCAGGGTTATTATGTACCGAGAAACTCGAATCTCACCGCATAATACGAGTGCGAAATGTCAGAATTTGATACGTGAGATTGAATATAATAAGTTCACAATTTATTGAAACGAAAGACAAAAACAATTACTATCTCCTGTATATTTATTATCATTAACCCTTTACTTTTTCCCTGTTATTCACTCCCGTTGTTATCGAGACACTCTTTTCTTTTTGTTAAATCGTTTGCCAGGGGCGACAGTCACTTTTGCATAAACTCATTAGTGGACGGTTGGAAAAGAATGGGTCGGCTATTCAATTCCAAGGCTTAGCTTGTGTTGGTTTGGCTTGGTTTGGCTCGGTTTAACATTTAACGTTACATTATAGTAAACACATCAAAACGGCGTGTCATTGTAATTCGACTGTCAACATTTCACGAATTGTTGAACATCTGTTTGAAAATTACAATATGTGCAAACTAAGTTAGCCTTATTGACTGCGAGAGCTTCGCACATGTAGGTCACGGTCGTTGATAGAGAATCATTCCAAGAACTGGTTAAGGAAACATAATTTGCCTTAGTCGATTAATTAGTTTATTTAATTTATAATTGTAACTAGCTGTGCCCGCGGCTTTGTACGAGTTTAAATTTAACAAAAAGTTACTGTTGTAGCCTAAGTTAGTCCTTATTACATCAGCTTTCAGACAGTGATCTAGTCCCGTTAAAATCGGTCCACAGTCGGAATAAACGGACAGACAGATAGAAATTTAAAAAAATGTTATTTCGATATATGTACCATGTGTAAATATACATTTAGTAACAAACAGTTATTTTAATATTACAAACAGACATTTAAATTTTATTTTATTTATGATTAAAGTATCTTGTTGCGAAATAAATATATATGTTTATGTATGTAATATAAATAACATTTAAATATATATCGAATATTTTATTTTTGTTTTGCACCAAAATATTCAAGGAATGTTAGAGAAAGACTTAGAAATTGAATTATTTTTGACCTGTAATGGCATTGATATTTTGTGTTTAACTGAACATTGGCTTCAAAATTTTCAGTTTATATTTAATGTAAAGATATTGTGAGCCTTTCTATTAAGCAAACTATAGAAATAACCTGTGCAGAGCGTGAGCATGTCATTGTTGTATTACGTATACAGGCCCCCCTAGTGGATTATATGAATTCTTTGAAAATATATTGGACAATGTTTTATCGAAATTATCTGGATCTAATAAAGAAATTATAGCTTGTGGAGATTTTAATATAATTTTTTTGCATAATTCAACCACAAGTATTAGATTTAGATCTTTGTTAAGTTCATATAATCTGGTAGATCTGTTCTTAGAACCAACTAGAATAACAAATTCCACAGCAACTTGCATAGATAATATATTTGCTACCTATTTTCCACAACACAAAATTATTATTAATAACTTAAGTTCAGATCATTGTGGACAACAAGCGTTATTTAATTTTCATGTTAAAAAAATAAGTACTTCTGAAAAGATAATGTTTGTTCCTTTGACCACAAGTCGTATTGAGAAGTTTAGAAGTAATATTATGGCTAATCTCCCTCACCTATCTTTTAGTGACAATCCCAATGTCTTGTATAACAATTTATTCAAATTAATTAGAAACAATTTTAAATCCATATTAACTTCTAAAACAGTTAATGCAAAAAACTTTTTAAAATTCAATGATTGGGCGACTATTGGAATTCATAAAAGTGGGCAACGAATGTATGAGCTTTACAATGAAAGGACGTATAATCGTGTGCCACTTTTGCCAATTATGTAAGTAACAAAATTATTTAAATAAGTGTGCTTTTTGGGAAAATCTTTAACTATAAAAAATAAAATTAAGAATGCACATGACAAGATAAAAATGACTTGGAAAATTATTAATTGTGAAACTGCTAGAGTTGGCTCTGAATTGATCCTAAATTATAATGATCAAGTAGTAAATAGTCTAAAGGAAGTTGCTTCAGTCATTGAAATATTTTTTGTTGACATACCAGCTTTGACAACTAAGTTACTTATTTCTTCTCCAGATGTTGCCGAGTCATTGATGAAAGAAAATGTAAGAGCGTGCAAATCTAACTTTAATTTTACCATTGTCAACCCCAATGACATTATACGTGCCTTTAAGTCATTAGACATCAAGAAAACAACTGATTTGTGGGGATCAATTATTAATACACTTCAACAAACACAATCTGCTTCATAGTAAACAATTTAAACGAGGGGTCGCTCGACTACTGACGCTGAGTCACGGGATGCCTTAGGGATTTTCTGAGACTTATCCAAAGCCTTTGATTGCGTTCATCATGAGACTCTGGTCAGGAAACTTTATCACTATGGAATTAGAGAATGTGCGCTCGACCCTCTGACTTCTTATCTTAACAATAGAATTCAGACGGTTGACGTTAAAGGTAAAAGGTCTCCTGGGGTCTCAGTCGGTATGGGGGTCCCTCAGGGATCATTTCTTGGACCTTTTCTGTTTCTCACATACATAAATGACTTGCCCTTTCTTGTCGGGAACAAACATGATATAGTATTGTTTGCTGATGATACCTCCTTAGTTTTTAAAATTAATAGAAATCAGGTACAGTATGACGACGTAAACAATGCTGATGTAGTTCATTGGTTTAGTGTAAATAATCTGAGGCTAAATAATAAAAAAACGAGAATTGTGAAATTTAGTACACCAAATGTACAAAATGTAAAAACCGATGTACTCATCAATGGGGAATCGATGGATCCAATTGATTCTGCGGATTTCTTGGCCTAACTGTTGATGCCAAATTGCAATGGGGCCCTCATATTAGCGGATTGGCGAGTAGACTGAATTCTGTTCTCATAATGTCATACGGTATTATGCTGTGGGGCAACGCAGCCAATATCCATACTATTGTATATTTGTGCTGCAGAAAGGGGTATTCGAGCAATCTATAAACTAGGAGTTAAAGAATCGTTAAGGAGTAAATTTAAAGAAATCAAGATATGCGGCTTGTTGTGTTGTTGCTTCTCAATATATATTCTGCAATGTTATGTATGTATGAAAAAATATTACTGATTTTATGAGAAAATGTGATACTCATAGCATTGGTACAAGGAACAAACACAAACTTGTTACTCCTGTTACTCGACTGCATAGTCAGTAACTCTTTTGTGGGGCAATGTATACGGTTTTACAATAGGATTTACCAGAAAGCGTTCAAAATGCCTCTGTTGCCAAATTTAAAAAAATATTAAGGAACTCTTGTGTGCAAAAGGTTATTATACAATTAATAAGTTTATGATTGATAGCACACCTTGGGAATGAAACGATCGCCTCCTGGCTATTTCATTTCATTTAAATTGTTTATATACTACATGAGACAAAAAAAAACAAAAACCCGCTGAGTTTCTTTCGCCGTTTCTTCTCAGGTCAGGGTATTTTCTCTTCGGAACCGGTGGTAGTGTTTCAATTGATTATCATTAAGAAAGTGTAATACTTATATATTGAATAAAGCAATTTGAGTTTGAGTTTATAATTGGAATATAAGGCTCAGGCTACTCAGGGCTTAGATAATGACTAATATGAAAAGGTTGTTTTTGAAATAAAACTCGAAATAACTTTAATGATTTATTTCATTCTGTATAAGACACTGACATGGGTTCCATACTCATCAGAAAATAAAAATCGACACAATATATTAGTATTATATAACTTCTTGTCATCTATTACAATGTTAATGAACTGAATTATATAATATACTTGATCTACTTCGTACTGGTTAAATGTAAGTCCTATTAGTTGCTACGTCAGATAAGCAGTGGCGTGCATTGGCCAGTAAAAAAAATTAGCGAATTTAAACAAAGATTTTCTTCTATGAAGCTTTATAAAAAAGCTAAAGATAAATATCTAACGGTGATTTGTATCAATGTGAAAACATAAAAAAACGTGTAACTTTAGATTGACATTATAGTTCTTTAATATTAGTGTGATTTTAATTTGGCTTAGCACAGAACAAGCATTAGATTCTTTATATTTCATGTTATTAGTATAATAGAATGAAGTTTCGTGTGTGTCAAGCGTAGCTCTCCCACACAGATAATAATGTTGGCTCGTTAATTTTTTGTTGAGCATTATAGCGATTATTGTCGTTTCTAAAATACAAACACTTCGTGTTGGGGAGCTACAAGAATACAAGATTGAGACATGAAATATTAAATTAATTAACATTTCATTAATTTCATTGATTATTACGTTTTAAACAAATGTGTAAAAAGTAAACTTTATTGAATCATGTTGCCACGCTGCTTATGAATATAATGTATAGTCGATTCCAATTCGAAGAAAGAATAAATAATATAATATCATACATTATTCAAGAACGACCAATGACATCGCGTCAATTCGATGTAAAATTTAGTTTATTTGGCTTTTATCCCCTTGCGATTGAAATGGGCTATATAGTATTTCGCTGAAGGTGAAATAATGAAGAAAAAGCGTGCAATATAAGTTTAAGATGGATGCCACTGCCATAACTACAAATTTTACTTAAGATTTATTCTATAGGTACAAAGTTATCATAAGCATTCAACGAACAATTACAATATGAATTATTTTTATCTTAACTTGTAATTGTTGTTTTTAAATGTAATTTTTTGTTGTTAACGTCACCGTTTGAAATAAATAACACGTTTCTTTTATAGAAATTATTGCATTGTTTTATTATACTCGTAAATTGATATTATTTATATATTATTTCAAACGTTCACAATAAGTTATTTGTAAATCTAAATGACACACGTTTACTTTGTATAATACTAGAATGTTGTTTTTTATTTAATCTGTTCAAATATTTAAGCCATACGTTCTTTTTACTATATATATACTGGATTTTTTGAAATTGGAATTTGAATCAATTAAAATTGATACATTTATATATATTCTTAATTAAATAAAGTATACTAAACACAAGTCTTTAATTGAATATAATAAATGTCTATGTTTTTAATAAAGGCTTAAGAAACGTAACTTAATGCAGACAAATAATTAAAAATGGAATACGTTCGTTATGTTTTTAATACAAATGGAAAAATTATATGTAAAATAATTTACTTCAAAATATTTGGCGTCCATTTTTGGCGCGTAATGTTTAAGGAACACTGAAGCCCATTTGATTAAAAATTATACCATAATCGTATTTAACGATTATTTCATAAATTATAGCATTTATCGGTAACAGTTTGGCAACACTGACAAAGAATTCTTTATAGTTTTTTTTTTATTGGAATTTTTGGGAAGTGCTGTTTTAAGACAATGTTAAAATGAACCTAAATTTAAATGCTATCTAGTAAACGTGTATTTTAATCGATTCTAAACATCGTGATGCTACACATTCATAATATTAATGTATAAAAGTAACAATTATATAATACTAGCGCCATCTTTTGGGCAAATTTGGAAGATATCTTATAATTAACTAATGTTATCTTTATATATGATATATACCCAGAACAAATGAAATATACATAATATTTTACATAACTTAGGGACATGAAATTTATTTATTTTTTACACTTATGCTCAATCTACACATAGCGACCTAAGCAGCAGGATTTGAGCAGTGAAGTCGCTATAGAAAACCACTCGACTACACAGTGCAAGTACGCTTGTAGCTACTATCTTTAACGTGACAATTTAACGGCACAAACCAAAACTTAAACAAAAGAGATCCCTGATATTTGACAATAATCAATGTTCATTTGTTTGTAATAATTTATTCCGCAAACTTGTTGATTTATAAAAGGTGATTTGACAACACTTATTATTTAGCTAAATTTATTTTCAATGATTTTAGATGTATGCGAGTGTGGCTGTACCGTCGGCACGTACAATATTTTAAAATAAATAAAATATATATACAAATAAAATGATTAGTGGATTGTGTATTTAAAGTTGCTGAAATAAAACTGATTCCACTGGTTTATAATTTTTTTGTAGATGAATTTTAGTTGCCTATTCCGACGTTGTTTGGTTAAAAATCATACAAATAGGAAAGCGCCTTCCTTTTACTCTCAAAACAATAAAATTTCTAGAAAAATGTTTTAGATGTGAGATTTCCAGAATCACTAGCATTTGATTAAGAGTTAGGAGAAACGATTTTATCATTATAGTTGAGAGTAAACGTGGGAAATTGGGAATATCATCAAAACTATGTAATTTTTACTGATCATTTGATTGTGGATCATGATTTCGTCTGTCAGCGACTACAATACTATTATTGCTATTTAGTTAAAACATAAATTAATAGTTGTTTTAAGGAAAATTTTAGTGTTAAATTAATGTACATCAAATAAATTATTGGTTTCTTATTTATTGTATTTAAATGATCTGTTTAACGAGTTTTGTACAATTTTTTTTACTGTCGTTGTATCAAAGAGTATTTTTATTAAAAAACAACCATATTTTTCCATTTACAAATATAAATAACGATTAAAAATATAATCCATAAATATGAGTCGTATGAATATTTTATTGCTAACTAAATTAAACATATGACACTGTTATTAAAATAGTTTACATTAATTTTCAAATCATATAAATCTGTCGAATAAATAATTTCAGTCTATACAATGAGAAAATAATGAACAACTTTCTACCTTATATCTTCAGCGATAAGGTTCAAAATTTATCTATCAACAATGTTTAACGCTTTATATATTACATACTACGTTGTCACGGGGACATCTTTGACACGAAACTGAAAAAATTAAAATATATTATTACTCAAAAATCAATGGTAAAGTATAAAATGTTTCAATATTTTTTTATATTAAGTAAACAGAGAAACATAATAAAGATGATTTTTTATGGCAAATAATCACTTTTATCTGGTAATACTGACAATATCAGAGGTATTAGTCACTCAGTTGACACTGGCTTTTCTTAATTCTCAGCGAGTAACTATGTGCACCCCTTTACTGGATCGATTCGTCTTTGTTTACTGTTCGCATTTCAAAAGCTACTATGGGCTTGTAACGAGTAATAGGGTAATATATGAACATGAGATAGTAGTGCTTTAACAGAAAACGTCAATGAGGGAATTCCCCTATCGGCGAGCAAAGCTGGCGGGGGGGGGGGGGCGGTTCGCGACGCACCGTGGGCGCGCTCTACACGCGCGCGGTGTAGAGCAGTCGGCGCTAGAGCGCGGGCGGCGGCGCCAGCAGCGCGCCGAACTGCAGCAGCGCCTCGCGCAGCGCCGCGCCCGCGCCGCCCGCGCCGCACACGCGCGCGCCGCCCGCCAGCCGCACCAGCGACGGGTACACGTCTGCGGGCACGGTATGCTTACACATATAATGACATATGACTATGTTTTTTCGTTTATAATTTCAAATGATAAAGCAAAACTTGCAGACTTTCTTGGTGGTAGGGCTTTGTGCAAGCCCGTCTGGGTAGGTACCACCCACTCATCAGATATTCCACCGCCAAACAACAGTACTCAGTATTGTTGTGTTCCGGTTTGAAGGGTGAGTGAGCCAGTGTAACTACAGGCACAAAGGATATAGCATCTTAGTTCCCAAGGTTGGTGGCGCATTGACGATGTAAGAAATAGTTAATATTTCTTACAGCGTCATTGTCTATGGGTGATGGTGACCAATTACCATCAGGTGGTCCATATGCTCGTCCACCAACCTATTCCATAAAATAAAAATAAAAAAATAGTCAGACAGTGATCCATCAAGAAAAATTTAAAATCAAATTGAAGTATTAGAGTAACAATTGTTCAGGCGAGACTATGGTGCATTAGCACGATTGGATAAGTCGAAGTAGCTCCGTTAAGGTGCACGTACCGATGAGCTTGGTCCAGGCGGCGCGGTCGACGCGCGCGGGCGGCGCGCGGCGCATGGCGGCGGCCAGCGCGGCCACGGCGCGCAGCACGAACGACACCTCCGACGCCTGCTGCCTGCGACGGGACACTACGCTCAGCGGGGGTGCACACTCGGCTCAGTGGTTAGTTGCGAGCAAAACGCTATTTACCGTTTTCAACCGACTTCCAAAAGGAGGAGGTTATCAATTCGTCTGTATATATATATATTTTTTTTTTATGTTTATTAAAGACAAAAACATATTTGTTAAAGTATACTCGTATTGGTTTTTGATAGATATTCGTAGGGTTTATGTAGGGTTTTATTGGCTGACACCGGTTCCAAATATACCAATAACTATAACTACATGATATAATCGTTAATCGACTTTTAAGTAGTCTAATATTTTTCATTTCATTTAACTTAGGAAGACTCTAAAAATATGTTGAATACGCAATTATTTTACTTTTTCGTGCATATTCATTTGTTTTAAAATAGTGTTTTGTTTGAAGTCGGTTTTTCTTTTTGTTAAAATTTTTATTTATTTATTATTTTGTCCATACAATTTTTAAAATTATATTATGAAAGCATATTGAGATGAGTGATTAGTGCGACTGATCACGAGCTATCATATGTACCTGGGCAACGGTTCCGAGCTGTCCTCTTCTTTATTATACCTGGATATGACTTCTTGAAAGCGATCTAGTAGTGGCATTATTGCTAATGGGTCATTTTCATCTGTAGAAAAAAAACGTATTTAATTAGATGTAACAAGTCTTTATTGCATATTGCAAAATATTTTAATTTCAATGTTATTAAAATGAGTTAAATAAATATGTATTTTTTGATCTATAAGATATCGTTGTATATTTACTCTCAGCGGCAGTTATGGAATCCATGTCTTCAAGCATCGAGAATTGCAAAAGCGTTTCGAAGCAAGTCCTAGCGAACTCCTCCCTCTCTTTTAGTTCCTGCTCGTTCTCTATTCAAGAAATATATTAATATCATAATTAGTGGTCAACTGTACTACTGGTAAAAAGCAAAGGTGATCGTTCACAATAATTATCAGCACGAGTTATGACTCTATTAGGTACTCACGCTGCGCGTGGTGCGCGGTGTGCGCGGTGTGCGCGGTGTGCGCGTGGTGGTGCAGCGAGCCGGCGCGCACGAGCGCGAGCAAACGGCGCGCGGCGGGCGCGGGCGCGCGGGGCGCGGCGCGCAGCACCTCGTCGCGCACCACGCCCACCACCTCGCGCGCCTGCGCCGTGCCGCCCACTCTGCACGGGTTTAAATAATATAATATATATGTCGGAGACGGTCATGAATTCCTTAGCGTAACGAAGCGCGGCACGAATCCCGCGAGGCGGCAGCACTATCGTGACGTCACGACGCGACTAACTTCGTGCTACGACGGAGCCTGCCCGGTGGAGGCGCTCAGAGAGGACTCACTTACGATTCCGCTCTCGTGAAGACCAGTACCTCCATCCTAGGAACTGTCATTCGCTTCGTTGCCAAGTGTGAAACAGTGTGATACTGAATTAGTGTGTTAAGTACTTTAAACGTAGAATAAACGTGTTCCTGTATTCGCGGTTTCCTCTTTGCTCGATCACCCTAGTAATACGCCCCTATGATGTCTTACGATCGTACTGATGTCGCTGGCAATCCGACATATATATATATATATATGAGACATCACATACATTACTTTGATCCCAATATAAGTAGCTAAAGCACTTGTGTTATGGAAATCAGAAGTAACGACGGTACCACAAACACCCAGACCCAAGACAACATAGAAAGCTAATGATAATCCACATTGACTCGGCCGGGAATCGAACCCGGGACCTCGGAGTGGCGTGGTCATGAAAACCGGTGTACACACTACTCGACCACGGAGGTCGTCGTATCGTTATATCGTACGTTATGTTCTGTAACACAACGTTAAGTATTAGTCTATGATAATTATAAATTAATCACTCACGGCGGCTCAAACATAAATGTCTCCAAAACGGTGGGCAGTATCTCCCAAAACTCAGCGTACTCATCGGGGTTTTCTCTCGCCAGAGGCAATCCGGTCGCTAGCACCTAAGCGGGGAACGAACGAGGGTTAGATATTCAAAGGACATAATTTTATAAAAAAAAAAAATTTAAATGATAATATATAAGATGATCTATCAAGTGTCAAAGAAGTTATGATGTGTTAAACGAGCACTGCACCTGCAACAGTAAGGAGGCGATCTGCGTGGGCTCGTCAGGTTGGTCTCGCTCCCTGTCGCTGTTCCGGCGTCTCTTGTCCGGTGAACACTTCTTGACCGCTGTGTGAAGAGCCTTCGACGAGTTTAACATTAGTAAACTTTATTCAAAACGTTTGTCACTGTTTATAACGAGATGTATATAAACCAGACAACAATATACTCATAATTATAGGTACCAGGATTTAAGGTCCGATACCATTGTCTCGTAAATTCAAATCGTTTATAAAAAATACATTGGTGAAAAAGGCGTATTATTCGATACAAGATTTTGTAGATGATAAAAAAGCGTGGAATTAATACCCGTTGACTTCCAGGCAGGATATATTAATTTAATAATTGTATTAACTTAAAAATTAACTAACATGACTGTATTTTTTTAAATGTTGAAAAAGAGTAACCACTGAGTTTCTTGCCGGTTCTTCTCGGTAGAATATACTTTCCGAACCGGTGGTAGCTTCACTTAATTGTTAAATGACGATTCTAAAGTGCTTGTAAAAGCCCACTTGAATAAAGTTTATTTTGATTTTGATTGAAAAGTGTCGAATATGTGAAGGCGTTACCTGCAGCAGGCGCGGCGCGTGTTGCGCGCTGGGCCCGGGCGCGGCGCGGTACAGGCGCGCGGCGGCGGCCAGGCAGCGAGCCGAGCCCGCCTGCTCCGCCGCGCCCGCCAGCGCGATCAGCGCCGAGAACAGCGCGCCCAGCAGCTCGTGCCGCGACAGCGCCTCCTGCCGTACACATACACGCGACACGCGTCGCCGTCAGTGCGGGCTCAGGCGCGGGGCGCCGGGGGGGGGGGGTTGTCGGTGTCTCACCCACCTTGTGCACGGTGTCGAGGCAGTGCAGCGCGTGCAGGCTGACGGGCGCGCCGCTGCCGAGCCCGTCCAGCGCGGAGGCCGAGGGCTCCACGCTGCACACGTTCGACAGGCACTCGCCGAGCTTCTGCACGTCCTCGGCCGTGAATCTGCACGAGTGGAGTACTTGTATGAAACTTCGTGCCAAACTTAAGCAACCGAATGAAAGTGTGCATTTGTGAACGTCAAAGTTCTTACGTAGGTCGTATGTGTTGGAAGATCAGTGGAAAGATCTGCACCAGTGTGGTGAGGAAGTTCAGCGACGGCGCATACAGCTCTACCGGCTTCCCGTCCTCTGATGCTGAATTAAAAATGTTTAGCACATTTAGATTCATATATTAAATCCACTATATAAAACTCATATATTAAGAGAATAATTAATATAGCGAATCAGAAAACATTTAATTTACAATATGTATGCGTATATTTATTTCATACCAGGCGGTGGTCCACCGAGGCCGGACGCGATAGTGGTCCATGCGGCCCACGCGGCCGGCCACACTCGCCGGGGAGCTTCGCCCTCAACGCGACCCGCAGCCGATACCACTTCTTGGAACGACTTCAATGCTGCTACTGACACCTGCGTTACAACGTTATCAATAAATATTTAACCGTTTTTAAAGTGCCATGTCACTTAAGATTACACCATGTCAGACAACATTTCAATTTATAAGAATAATTCAGTGATGCTTGCTATAATAAACTATTTGACAATACGAAAAATAAATTGCGAATGATTGCAATCAGTGTATATTATGAGTTATCTACTAACGAAAGTTGATAGTTCGAAATACGCTATTATATATATCATATATAATATGATTTTTTTCGGCAAATATGTACTAGAAATAAAAAACACAACTTTTACTGGGTTCCTTAACTTCTACTAAATAATATAAAATTGATTTTAAAAACCAGTTCAAATAGCCTATTTCAAACCGCGATCTTCGGCTACCGTTATTATGGAATTAGGATAGCTTATTTCTTTTTATTTATTATTTTTTTAAGAGCAATTTTATTAATGGAGGTTTAATTTCTAAAACTTTGATTTAATCTTGAGACTTACTACAACAAGTTGTTCAACTGACCTCATGACTCCTGCGCAAGGCGAAGTCAGTGATATAGTCAAGCAACGCGGTCCAGGATCTGTTGAAGTCGCCCACTGTGGTCAGCAGTTGGAAACGAGAATGGAACACCCTCGATACGCCAGACAGTGTCAACACCTGTAAAATAGAGATGAAATTTTAAACAAGACAGATAAAATAGGGAAACAAACAATTAGCTTGTGATAAAAAATATGCATGGATGAATAATTATGGAAAGAGCTTTCATAAAATCTTATGCAATTTTATTTATATATGAAAATGAAAGATTATCTTTCATTTTCATATATAAATAAAAACAATGAATTAATTCATATTTGTATGTATTCACATTCCTATATAACTACGAATCGGTGATAGTCTTACATTTTAATAATTTTATAAATGACGATTCAAGTTGTTTGTGAGAAACTTAAAAGTTATAATAATATACAAATTTTACCTAAAAAATAAAATTTTTATTATGTTTCCTGGGACGACTGAAGTCCATTATGAGAGAGTACATTGTACTTGTTCCGCCGCTAGCCGCCAGAGGTCTCCGTTTTCCCTCCAAAAATGACTGCTCAGTGGCGCCCTCAACTTTCTTAGCGATGTTTCGTTCCACAAGCCGCCATATTTTTTCGTCATTGGGAGTTCATAATGATGATGGCTCACCAGGAAGACATCACCTGGACTTCAGACGTCCCAGGAAACATAATAAAAATTTTATTTTTTAGGTAAAATTTGTATATTATGTGTTCCGTTTGACGTCTGAAGTCCATTATGAGAGACTTGTTTGTTATCTCCTGGTGGCTTGTGGATGAAATTTTATTAAAAAATAAACAACGCAACAATGTGGTAATGGTTGCTTATATTAAAAATATAATGTATGATTACAAAGAAAAATTAAATTTACACTTAATTGAACAAAATTAAATAATTAAGTCAGAAGCGTAGCGTGCCTTAGCGGGGCCCCGTATAAAAATTTGTCTGGGGGCCCTTAGGAAGGGTAAAGATTTCTCAAAAAAAATGCATAAAATTAATAGAAATATTTATGGTGCGTTGCCGGCCTTTAAGGAAGGAGTAGGTTTTTTTAAGATTCCGAAGTCGTATCGGTTCGGAAAAACCGTCGGTGAAAGCTGGTTCAACAGACAATTTTGTACCTTGCACACTAAGGTACAAATTTGTCTTAAAAATCGCGCTGATGTGTATTTTTAAACATCAAGGTGGTGCGTGTGAAGCTTTGAATTTTAACGAGATGTCCGAGGGTGATATTTGAATAAATCCTCGGAATATTTCCCTTGGAAAATTCGGTAGGAGGTGCACAATGATCCAACATCTCTACGCAAAGCCAAAGAAACAAGCAGGTCCGAAAAGGCTTGATAGTCTGTAATTCGAGCCGCTCTGCGTTGTATACGGTCAAATGGAAGGAGCTGGTAATGGGGAGCATCCGCCCAGAGGTGAGAGAAGTAATCTATGTGGGGTCGATTTTGCGTCTTGTATAGGGCCGACGTGGAATCCTGTCTTGACTTGCTAAGGGCACCGAGATTTTTTGAAGTCAACTTGGCTTTGCTTCCAGTTGACCGCGGACTGACCGAACCAGGTTTGAATTATCCACGTCAAGTATTCCGATACTAGCTGTGGCGGCTATAGGAAACTTCTGAAATCATGGAGATACGACAAATGGTAATTTTTTAGCAGTAAACGCGCAAATTTTCATCTTTTTGGGGTTGAATGGAAGTTTAGCCGAAGGTCCGTAGCTACTAAGTGAACCGGTGAAGGCAGGGAGTCGGTCCACTTCCCCGCCATCAGATATGTTAATAGAGTAATAAAGCAATCATATATGGACTAAGTTTAGCCGCCCCCAGTCCGAGAATTTGTATAATGAAGACTCGATTTCACACACAAGTTTGTTCCGGTTTTCTCCAGCCGGTGGCCGGTGTATCTGTGTGAGGTATCTACGGCACTGTCATCTTCAAAGCAATGAATTTTACAGTAGTCATTGATATGTAGAAGAATCAGAGTGGGTGATAAACCGCAACCTTGTGGAACACCAGCATTCACCATGTATAACGAATTTAATGCTCCGATCTGCTAAAAGGCTTAATTTCCCGGAAACCCGTTGAAATTATGCGCTAATGCCTCCTCCTTGCTCTCAACTGCTTCTGGCCATCTATGAGTAAAGTAATCTAGAAGATCATCGGCTAAACGCCCCCGACGAAAACGAGAACAAGAAGGTGATGGCTATAGGCCTATAATTAATCGGACGGGTCTGGGCAGTTACCCTTTTTAGGGATCGGATGCACCAAACCAGTCTTTCAGGAGTTACTCAATAAAACATACAGGGTTATTGGTAATTCGACGTATTTTCGTTAGGAGGTGATAGGGGTGACTATTTGCAATGTTTTTAACCCCCATATGCATCATAAAAAAGTGAACCGTTTTTGAGTTATCACGTTTTTTAGTTTTTTTTTTCAAAATTTGTCAAAAATGCAATTTCAAATATTTATTTAAAAAAAAGTATCATTTAAATCAACTTTTGTCTTCTGATTTATAAAAAAAAATAAACACTAGAATTTTTTCAATATTTAAACAATAATTATCGGTCCAAATTTAAAAATGCGGGATGGAAAACGATTTTTTTATTTTGCTTTTTTCCTCAAAAATACCTTAAAAACAAAAAACTTAAAAAAACATCCAATGAAAATAAAATACTAACTTATTTAACTTACTTAATAGAAATTAAATATTAAAATAAAATTTAGAAACCTCACAAAGAAGTCCCTGAAAGGCGAGTTATATATACGATAACGGCGACTTTTCTTGACTTAGCAAAAAAAATTCGGGGGGGGGGTTTGAACCCCCAAAAACCTCTACCTCTACCTCTACCCACAAACCTACTACTACCATGGGTGTACTGTCGTCTGCATAGCAGTGAATGTTCCCATTTAGTTATAGTTGATGATGACTTTAGTTTTTCTAAAGTTTCTGCTTCTATGGACAATGAGTCCAATGAGAACTTTGCTTCAGCAGTAGAGCTCTCATTAGATATCGCTCGTCACCCGTCGCTCGCGCACAGTGTGTAGAGGTCATTACGCGGGAATAAGAGAAATCGTTTTTTTTTTTTACTTTTGTCATTTGTGAAATAAAAAAAGAAGTTGGGAAAATTTTATTAATTTTTGCTTACGCTAGTTGGGGGCCCCGTGGCCCGGGGGCCCCGTATAATTGATACGGCAGATACGGCGGTAGCTACGCCCCTGAATTAAGTTAATAATAATCAGTGAATTAGTAAGTGATTAATTAGAAGAGAAGAATCGGGATAAGGATTTTTCTGAATCTACAATCATGGCGGATTGAATTGGTTTACAATAGAATTTTCTAAATGTACTTTCGTGTTGCCAGTTAGCATTATTTAGAATATCATTAATATTATACTTTTCCAGCCAGTTCAAGGATGAAACCGCCGATCTGAAGCTACCTGGTGAAGCTTGGATGCCAGCTTCAGATAAAACTTTCTTTACCCAGCCACCAATTATAGTCGGTGTGGCTGGCTTCACGACGCCTCTAGTAGTAATAAAAAGATTTGATATAGACCCTCTCGAGCTTCCTGATATTTCTTTTAGAGTTCTTACCCAAAATACCGGATCAATATTTCTTTCAGGTGCAGCTGAGAGTATCCAGTCTGATTGACAATGTGATCTGGAATCTGTTTTCGACCCAAACGAAGGTGTTAGAGTGATTGAGTCTGAATTGTCCACGAAATGATTTGCATCACAATGTAAAAGGGTCAGATCGTGCACCCTACGCCCCGATGCTAACAACAAAAGCGTGGCGGTGTGTTTCGAAACCTCGTAAAGGCTAGTAGGATCTGGGTTAACGAGTTTTAGATGCCTGATGACTATTCTTGCATCCCAAATAGGGATCTTGGGCGCAGGAGGTTTTGCTATGGAGATAGCTTTTAGCACGTGCTTAACTATGTGGCTGGAGGAAATCTTCGCGGTGGAGATAGTCTCACAGATTGTTGATATTGCGCTCTTATGCACTGATATGGTACGATAAGCTAAATTATCTTTTATGTGTAGGTGGGCTAAGTAGCGTGCGACCTCGGCTGGCGTGGGCATACGCAGATCGATGCCACTGCTTTTACACCAGCGCGACCACTTCGTCCATATCGGGATGTAAGTTTTAAATGTGGAACCGCGCCAGCAGGATGACAAAAGCTGTCTCTCTTCCACAGACCAGTTGTGGGTCAACGAATCCCACCCAAAATGAGCCAAGCTTCCAGGTTCAGTCTGTCCACTTGAGCCGGTGGACGCCCTGTGGATGTGTCTATGAGATTTGTCTCCAAGTCCTGAATCTTCCTCGGTCGAGTCAGTGATCTGTTTTTGAGGTCTGGGCGCCAAAATGGTTTCTTCCACTTGGGCGTTATTATTATAAATCTGCCTGATGCTGAGTTGAGATGATGGAGCACTCGAGGCAGGAGGCTGGGTGGGCAGAAAATCCAGGCCAGATCGTAATGCCAGTGCCTGCTGAAAGCCTCGTGAAAGCAAGCGTTCGAGTCTGCCAAGTCTAATGAGACATATGTTGGAACAACATGTGCGAGATTTGACGCAAATAGGTCGATTACGGGTGTTCTCCAAACGCCGAAAATCTTTTCTGTAGCCTCGGGCAATAGATGCCACTCGGGAGCGACGCGCTTGCGCGAGAGGTGGTCGGCTTCCGTATTATAAACTCCCGGGAGGTGGTGTGGGAGGAGTACAATGTTGAGGCTGTCCACTAAAGTCAGCAGAACCTTGGTCAGCTCTAAGAGAGGCCCTGACCTGGTTCCGCCTTCGTTTCTTATGAAGGCTATCACAGTCCGGTTGTCGCTCTGCAGGATCACAGTCGAGTCTTTCAAATTCCTTGTTTCGGCTGATATTGCAGCGATCACTGCATACATTTCTTTCATGTTGCAATGCCAACTTTGCTGTTGCCGAGTCCAAGCACCCTGTAATCTCTTGCTGTTGGCTAGAGCTCCCCATTGTATATCGGATGCGTCCGTAACGATGTAATTCGTTGTCATCATCTCGTGATGGATTGGAGTCACTTGATGTATGTTGTCCAACCACCATTCCAAATCTTGATGGACTTCCTTCGAGAACTTCATTGGGGCTCGAGGGTTCAGACGAAGCTTGTTCTGTGGCGTTGCAAAGTTCGGCAATGCAACCTTCCCCGGTGGGTGATGAAGGTTGCAAAGTTGAGATACCCTAAGAGGCGTTGAGCCTGCTTGACGGTCCAATTGCCTGTTGCAAGCCGAGCTTGAATGTACTGACCCACTTTTGAGACCTTTTCTTGGGGAAGGGACTTGGTGTTGATTTGTGTGTCCCAATTTATACCCAGAAATTCTATTGACCTCGTCGGAGTGAGGATGGATTTTTCCAAGTTGACATACCATCCGAGACTGGTTAGGAATTTGATAGCAATTTTTATTTGGGCTTCCAGCTGTTCCCTGGACTGATGAGCTAGGAGGTAGTCGTCCAGGTAGACAATTAGACGGAGTTCTTGCTTTCGTAGCTTTTCTGCAGTCCAGTTCGTTAGGGATGCGAACATTTTTGGTGCCGCCGCTAAGCCGAACGGGAGGCAGGTCATCTGCCACAATTTGCCTTCGTAGCTGATGCGTAGGTAGCGCCTGTGCTGTACTTTGATAGGCAAGTGGTAATAGGCTTGGCTGAGATCTAGCTTGGCCATCCAGTCTCCTGATTGAAGGAAGTTGGGGGTCTGATGGTGATTTATCAAGTTGAAATGTTTTGGTGTCAGGTATCGATTTAGGGCTTTCAGATTGAAAATTACTCGATTTTTTCCATTGCTCTTTGTTATGATGAACAACGGGGAAATGAAACTTGGGGTAGGGGGTGCAGGCTCTAGAACACGAGTTTGAATCATCTTCTGTAACTCGATTGACATTAACGTCGATTTTGGAGTCTGGTATTCCGTCAAAACTTCTTTTGTTGGAAGAATTAATGGTGGCGCTTGGTTGAAAGGAATGCGGGCACCAGATACCATTTTTAATATAGCCTGTGGAGGATTCAAGGCGGCCCACTTCTTTTGAAAGAGCCTTAGACACCCCCCCGTAAAACCACTCGAGTCATTTACTTTTAAAGTTTTGTTTACTTTGCTTGTGGCTTTTATGTCCTCCCTTTTGGCGTTGACGGGCTAGAGGACACAGGCCGAGAAACCGTAGAAGTTGTTGATGCGGCATATTGTTTGTGTAGCTTGTCCACCCCCCCTATTTTTTGCACATACGCAGATAAAGCCTCAGGGTTGAACATATATTCGGCCGAGGGAGGTATTTTCTCTATGTCTTCTCGAACGTACGTACCTTTAATAGCCTTGACAATAGCACGACGACGAAGTTCCAACACCTCTGCACGTTTTCCGCAAATTATTTGAAAAATATCGTGTATTACGCTTTTATAGGGCGAATCGGTTCCGAAAAGTTCTTTCAGTTTCTCATAAATGGATGACGGAGAGAGCTGAGATTGGTTTACCGCCGACCAATCAATGAGAGATTGTAAAGCTTCATTTACGGACTAATTTTGAGCCATAACAGCATTGGACAACGCTGCAAAACTCCGCTCCATTTGAAACCATCGCAATGGAGCCTTAGGATCATCAAACTTTCGCAATTCCTCGTTCACTTTTAGTTCCATGAAGCCCGGGAACGCGACGTACTTCTTTTGAGTTTCGGTATAGCGTACAGAGTTCCAGTCTTCAGAATCCAAACGTTGTACCGACATCATTTTAGCTACGCGTTCGTTATTGGCTCTTGCAATTGTGGGTTCTTTGATAGTAAGATCCAACTTCGCTATATCACCTACCACTAACTTATTAATATTTGCGGGTAGGTCACTGCCGCGACTGTCAGGAATAGGTTTAACGAGAAAAGGTGTCGATCTTTCCTCTAATGCAGGTTGTGAGGGTATTACTGCCCTAGGTGTTTGCGCAGCACCCGGTTGCATAATATTTTAGATGTAACTCACCAGATGTTGCGAGAGGGCCTCAAACCTTTGATGCAATTCGTCGTCTTCCACCGTAGAGCCCGAAACGCAGCTGCGGGAGCCGCGCGAGCAGCGCGAGCGGCGCGTGCGGCGTGAGCGGCGCACGCGCTTCGGTGTAGGCTGTGACTCCTTACTCACAACACTTTCGTCACTATCACTGTCACTAGGGCTCGATGAACGTCTAGAACGAACAGTCAAACGCGTGGTGCCCAGAGCACCTTCCGACATTGTATCGTTAACGATACCGGCGCGAGAATCCGAAATCGAGCTAAGACGACGCTTTCGCGAATTTGCAGTCACGTTTTCTTGGTCGTTAGTTTCCATAATAATCACGACCACGAAATAGGAAAAACGAAAACAGAACTTTTTACTTCTCAAAAGTTCAAAATAATTTATAGACAAATTTCGATAAGCAGCTTTAGCACGCGGTTCGAAGAACAACGCAACAATGACGAAAAAATATGGCGGCTTGTGGAACGAAACATCGCTAAGAAAGTTGAGGGCGCCACTGAGCAGTCATTTTTGGAGGGAAAACGGAGACCTCTGGCGGCTAGCGGCGGAACAAGTACAATGTACTCTCTCATAATGGACTTCAGTCGTCAAACGGAACACATAATAATTTCTATTACTTCTTTTTCTTATTTTTTTAGAAATATAATGTAATTATGTCAACATACTTGCGTCTCGGCCCATTGTTTCTGCGCTGTGTTCCTCGTGTGATGGATAAGTATGTGCTCGCCAGTGTCCACCTTCTCAGAACTGGCAATGTTAGATTGCTTTTGGACCTTAAAAAAGAAAAAAGAGTTTGATGATTAGTTTAATACAAACTTTATATAAATATTAAAATGTATAAATGGTAAATATATTTATACTTGATAATAATAAGATTCCAAAAAAACTATGTGTATATATTATACATAGTCTAGCAAATATAGTCAGTTAAGATTGAGTTGAGCCACTGACTTTCTGTTTATTTATCTCCTGTACAACAGCGAGAGAATATGGGAAGGACCTTTTGGGGATCTACTTTATAGCGGGAAATTGTTTTACAATGCTTTTTTTCAATCTATCGTGAAACTGCAAACGGCTTTTCAGGGCACTAATTCAATACCAAAGCTTACTGTTAGAGAGTAGTAGAACGAGGATATTGTTTTTTTATGGAATAGGTTGGCAGACAAGCATATGTGCCACCTGATGTAAGTGGTAAGTGGTCACCATCACCCACAGATAATGAAGCTGTAAGAAATATTAACTATTAATTACATCCCCAATGCGCCACCAACTTTGGGAACTAAGATGTTATGTCCCTTGTGACTGTAGTTACACTGGCTCACTCACATTTCAAACCGGAATACAACAATACTGCGTACTGTTGTTTAGCGGTAGAATATCTGATGAGTGGGTACCTACCCAGGCGGGCTTGCGCAAAGCCCTACCACCACGTAAATAAAACGTATCCGACCTGGTCGAGCATGGGGAAGAGCACGGCGAGCAGCGCGCGCCAGGCGGGCTTGCTGAGCAGCGTGCCGTGCGCGCCGATGCAGCTGAACAGCGTCTGGCTCGCCGCGCGACGCACGGGCGCGCGCGCCTCCGTGCACAGCTCGCCTGCAGCACAAAGTCATGTCTCACATAACAGTAACGCATTGTGTTAATTAAATTGACTATAATATGCATAGTACAGTCGGGGTAAGAAGAGGTTCGTCACCTTAAGATCTATTTTTGTGAGCTCAGTATAACCTATTAATCTGTGTTACCGATCGAGAATCACATATTGCGTCGCAAAAATTTGATGTTTAGATTAAAAAGGTACTAAGAGTTTAAGACTTGATAAAGGAATGTATTTGAAAACTGAGAAGGTTTTCTTACTCCGACTTTACATATGTTATTAAGTGTGTACGATTACTTCTGTAAAAAAATTCAGATGTTAAGATAACGGATTTAGTAGGACATGTTGACAGTCGCAAGTACAACGACACGAGGCTCTACAGCGAGTGTCGACACTGCGACATCACCCACCATCCCGAGGAAAATCCACTTTAATCGTAATGCGAGCACTGGGGACTTAAATAACTAAGGTGTATCTTTAATTTTAGATAATTGCTTATTTTTGTTTACTTATTTTTTCTCTTTTTCTAGTTGGAAATATGTATAGTACGACACAAAATAGATGTAGCATCGGAAAATGCAATAGAATGAAAATAAAACCAATTACTGCCGATTAACACAACCAATAGAAATAGCTCCCTATCGCGCCATTCGACGCTATTCGTCGCTATAGATTCACGCGTCGGAGAAAGCAAGTGCATGTAAATCGACGCGTTAAATTGACGAATATATTCGGTCATATGATATTACAAGTTATTACGTTTGTGCAAAGATAATATTCGCATGAGAAATAAATATTGATAATTTGGGCTAGCGTACTCAATTCGGATGTGATCGGTTTTACGAATTTTGCCGATGCGACATCTAAGTTGTGTCTTACTATACAAGCTAGCGCTGTTCCTTCGAGCCGGACAAAATGAACGGGATAGTTAGCACACGTTCACTTTATTCGTCAGATGTTAGATGTCAGGTAGATCGGAGAGCAATCGGGGTTGTCGTCTAGCAAAGAAAACAATATGTTTGTCAAGCCAACCGATACTACGGAGCGTCTTTATTACACTGAAAGTACATATAAAAATGTAATAACATAATGATCGTAACTGAGTCATACGAATTGTGTGAAAGAACGTACAGGCACGTGTACAGCGCTAGCTTGTACACATGTGTTTAATAAAATAGTTTCTTACAATTCTTAACATCTAAGAAAGAAATATTTTTTTTATAATAATAATAAAAATTGGACACATCACATACTTTACTCAGATCCCAATGTAAGTATCTTAATCACTCGTGTTATGGAAAATCAGAAGTAAAGACGGTACCACAAACACCCAGATCATAGACAACACAGAAAATTAATGTACTTTTTTACATACATTCAGCCAGGAATTGAACCCGGGACTTCGGAGTAGCGTACTCATGAAAACCGGCGTACACACTACTCGAGCACAGATTTTACAATGTGAAGTATATTCACGCATGCGTTATGTACGTAGTGGTGCGTGTTGGCATGCGTGCGGTACTCACTGAGGCGGATGTAGAGACACATCCACAGCCGGTCGAGCGGCGGCAGGTCGGGCTGCGCGTCGGGCGCCGCCGCCGCCTCGCTGCTCAGCGCCGCCGACAGCTTGTCGCGGTTGTGGTACAGGTAGTCCGAGATGTTCCACTGCCAACCGGACAGTATTTATTGGAAACGCCAGGTTTTACGTAACCATGGTACCCGTGTTTCATTCTTACAGTAAATTAATGTATATAATGTTCAAAAACGCATTGTCAAATTTAATCTAACACCATTCTTCTATAAAAGCTCGAGTTTCATTAAAAAAAGAAAATTTTGAGTGTTTTTGCGTGTTTTTCTCGCTAGCAACAACTTTTAAAACAATGGTAGCTTAAAAATCATTTAAACATAATCCCTCGCGACTACTATTTTTTAATCTTTGTACTAGAAATTACAATGATGTATATTTTAAAAAATATTTTAGGTGTAACTTTTAGATATTTTTTTGTGGGAATATTTCACTTTTATCTTAAATATATGTACTTAAATCGAATATATTAATAATCGAGGCTTGCACTCACCATCAGGCCCACCGCCGTCAGGCTAATGTTCAACTCTTTGGTCTGCCTGGCGAAGGCGGCTGCGGCGGCCAGCACGCGGCGCAGGCAGCGCGGGCCCGCACAGCCCAGCAAGTCGCCGGCCACCAGCTGCGCGCATTGAAACGCCGAACGGACCAGCTGCTCACTGTGGACAGAACATGTATAGTATGACACAAATTAGATGTAGCATCTGAAAATGCAATAGAATGAAAATAAAATCGATTACTGCCGATTTACACAACCAATAGAAATAGCTCCCTATCGCGCCATTCGACGCTATTCGTCGCTATAGATTCACGCGTCAGAGAGAACAAGCGCATGTAAATCCACGCGTCAAATTGACGAATATATTAGGTCATATGATATTACAAGTTATTACGTTTGTGCAAAGATCATATTTGCATGAGAAATAAATATTGATAATTTGGGATAGCGTACTCAATTCGGGTGTGATCGGTTTTACGAATTTTGCCGATGCGACATCTAAGTTGTGTCGTATTATACGTGAGTAATTAGCCTTAACCTTTATAAATGTAACAATATTATTGTCCAATCGATTTTATGAATTATATTTTTTAGTTTACTATTTTTTAACTAGATGGCGCTAGTAGTACATTGAATCACGCTATCGTTTGGTTTGGTCAAAGGTATATAGTCTTAGTATGGAAAATAAATAAACACCTATACGTTCCGGGAAGTGTGTTTCATTTTAGCATGCATATCACTATCCCTGGCTTTGTAGACACATTAACAATTATTCAATAGTCAATAGTCAATACCAGATTTGGTAGATCTAGATGATAAAAAAGCGTGGAACTAATACCTGTTGACTTCCACGCAGGATTTTTTTAAATAATTGTATTTAACTAACACGACTTTATACATTAAATGTTAAAAAAGAGTAACTACTGAGCTTCTTGCTATCTACTATCTAATTTACTTTCCGAACCGGTGGTAGCTTCACTTAATTGTAAAATGACGATTCAAAAGTGCTTGTAAAAGCCTACTTGAATAACGTTTATTTTGATTTTTGATTTTATGGCAATAAGTTTGCGACGTTCAAGTGAGTTTCCTATATAGAGTGGAAGGAGGTAAGTCACCTGTGGTGGTCGCTGATGGCGGAGATGATCTCCATCATGAGCGGCCAGGCGGCGCCCAGCTGGTCGCCGCGCGAGTGCAGCAGGCGCGCCGCGCACTCCAGCTGGCGCGCGCGCACGTCGCAGTGCCGCACCGCGCACAGCTCTGCCAATGGCTCCAGCACCAGACGCTCGCGCGCCTGACACGCACACACATTTTTTTTTTTTTGTAAACAGTAACGAAGAATAAACTTAAATTTCCACATAAAAAAAAAGTAAAGTAAAGTAACAGCCTGTAAATTTCCCACGGCTGAGATAAGGCCTCCTCTTCTATTCAGGAGAGGGTTTGGAACGTATTCCACCACGCTGTTCCAATGCGGGTTGGTGGAATGCACATGTGGCAGAATTTCGATGAAATTAGACACTTGCAGGTTTCCTCACGATGTTTTCCTTCACCGCCGAGCATGAGATGAATTATAAACACAATTAAGCACATATATATAGTGGTGCTTGCCTGGGTTTGAACCCGCAATCATCGGTTAAGATTCACGCGTTCTAACCACTGGGCCATCTCAGCTCTATATAACCATATAAACATATTGCACGTATCTAAATTTCTACATATTGCTTTAATTTGAATTTATATCCAATTCTTCAACTCATGGTCCGATTTTGGAGCTGCAACACTATACTGCGATCAAATTCGCGTCGCGCGCCCCAAATATGGCAAGGGTCGCCATGAGGGGACTTATGTTATTGAAACGAGTGTATTTGGAAGAAGATGATTTATTACTGATCAATTAGTGCAACGATCTTAATATTTATACGCCATCTGACTTACATACTACTTATTACACTACAATACTCATATCGTACTTATTTCGTGTAAAAAAAATACCACTCTTTTCTCTAATCCAAGTAACACAAAGAATTAAGATAATATTTATTGTTATGGAATCTAGTATGAGTGAACACGGCATTAGAAAGAAATGACCCATGCACACTTACTTCCGTGACGAGGCCGGGGTTATTGTGGTGGTACTGGAAAGCTGCCTGCACGAGGTACGTGATCGCTTCCACGCCCCACTCCCGCATCCTGATATGGGGATGCTGGCACACCTATAGACATTTCACAAATAAATAACATACAATATATAACCAAAATGACGTATAAATCAGATAGTACATATTATGTACTTACTTCAAGGAGGTGATTCGTGATGGGCCTCCACATAATCTCTATGCGGTGCATATTCGCCAAGCCCGTCTCGAGAAGTTTAGCGACCGCGAACAAAGATGGCTCCTGTGTATTTTAAAAGTAAATGAAACATATATGTGTAATAAATTGTTTTCTATAATACTTAACATTATTGTTGGTTCATTGTTGTGTGTTTGTTCCATTAAAATACAAAACATATATCTAAATATATTACATCAAAGAGAATCATATAAACTCACCAATTTTTCTGTTTTTCACGCATTATACATAAAGACTAAATAAAATGTTAAAAGTACAGCAATTGAATAGTCTTGATAATATAACTTACCCTATTAGAATAGGCGAGCTCCATGGCCTCATTGGAAAGTTTACAAAGGGCATCTATGAGGTGATGTAGAGCCACATCGTCCAAGTTCTTGGAAGCTTCGAATACTCTCGACAACATAGCCGATAATGCTGAAAGAAATTGCGATTCATTTATCACACAGACATTTATTGATAGTTTTTTCTTTTATTCACATGCTCATTCTAAAAGCACAGACGTCACCAAATAAATACATAATATATATGTAATATTAAATTGTGCAACCTTATCTTTCATTATATATTTGAGCATGGCATTCCTAAGCATGTTTATAAATATATATGCAGGACGTGCGTTATAACTCATTTTGTGTGTATTATTTCGATATTTGTATAATTGTATAATTATTGATATTGTATGAAATTTTCTATGATGGATATTTACATACTGGCATCTTATATATAGTCTATTCCAATTAAAGAAGGAATAAAGATAAAGAAATATTAGATTAAGTATTTCTTTCGATTTGATAATAACTCAGTATTATTATGTACTACAGACTGTTCTCGATTACATATACGATACAATATTTCACTTAAGTACTTATATCTAAAATATATTTTATTTCCAATGTACTAAAAGTATTATTCGCAAATCCAAATTGAATATCAGAGACTATAAGATTCGACCAATGGTATCGCATCAATTAAATTGCAAAATTTGTAATTTAAACTTATATCATCTTTTGGTTGGATTAGACTATAAATTATCTTTGCATATATAAAATTTTCGGCACGCCATATTGTTTCCATAGACAACGCTTCAGAGATTAAACAATGAACCGCTTTGCTAGGAAAGTTGATATTAATAGCTCAAAATCCATACAATATCAAAAATATTTAAAATACAATTATGTCTATGCGATGCAATCGAAAATAACGGTGCATGTTAAATAATATAAAAACACGGCCAGCAAGCTCCATCCCAGAGCGCGAAGACGGACAAAAGCGACCCCTAGCGAGACCGTCGTATAATCGAACTTATTACAATCACATAAAGTCGATTATACAACGTCGTTATTCCAATCCCATGTGTGTCTATTTGGAATCTCATTGAATGTATTGTTTGAAGCACACATGCACGAATGATGATAAAGTGACGAATGTATCCCTAAGAAGATATGTATATATGATATACTACTTGTTTTTTTACATAGTTATTAATTTAACAAATTTCAATATTGATAGAATATAAAGACCTATTTAAACAAAGAGGCACATAATTACGTTTAATTTATTTATTTTTATTAAAATAAATATAAATAAAATGAAATTACTAATTTTTTGCTGTCTCTACTGATAGCTATCTCACGCTAAGACATCTCATAAGCACGATCTTCACTCTATCATAATAATGCGCGCCGATAGTAATTGAACGTGGAGGAACATTCATGTATATTTTATTTTGTTTAAAAACCTCTTTATGAGACTTTGGGCAGTTCTTTTATTTACGGCAATTTTTATTTTAACAGCCGTCAGATCTGTCCACTGTCGATTTAACTCGAAAAACATTATTATTATTATATTCATATATAGATATGCACAAGGCTTTCTGAAGCGATATGTGGCGCATCTTTTATACAAAATATATGTCATATACTATGTTTAGTTAAGCAAATAGATTGGATATGAAAATTTAGATAAAATCGTCTATTATGAAGCATCATAACGGCACATTAGAAAATATTTAAAAAATGAAAACGTAAGCTTTAAATTAAATAAATAATATTTCGATATGAGTAATATTTATTTTTTTGGCTGCAAAGAATATGTGCAGAATGACGTCACAGAAACGGTGAAACATTCCAAATAGACACAGAACGTTTATAAAACATTGTATACCACTCATGACTCCGAGAGACTCGGCCACGGGAACTTGCTGACCTGAAAATAATTTCATTACAACACACTTCGAGATATTACCATGATATAGGTTGGTAAGCCCAAAACACAATAGTCGACAATGGCGCCGGAAGAAATACTAACCATTTCTTATATGCCCAATGTGTTACCAACCTTGGGAACCAAGATGTTATGACCCTTGTGTCCATAGTTATACTGACTCACTCACCAAACTGAAACACTACAGCTGTTTGGCGGTAGAATATCCGATGAGTGGTCGGTACGTTTTTTCAATTACCGTGACGTCATAGCTATATATTTCAAAATGTTACATAATACATACTATCTCAATTGATACTACTATAATTCATACTCTTAACTCAATTGAAAGTAATAACAAGATTCAGTAACAATGTTTAAATTTTTCCATATCACAGAACACTATTGTCTTCCTAGGAGGATTATTTTATTCATCTTTTATAATCTGTAATAATTTTAACTTCTGTTTTGTTTAGATATTAAAATATGTGAGTATGAGAAACATGATATGTATTGGTTATCTTGGTTATACGGTTATGACTCAACCAACCCATATATATTAGCATAGCATAGCTCTATGATGAATGACTATTTTACATGATACGAGCAAAAACCATAAACAATTTGGTTGAATTGTCAACTGTCAATAGAATATCTGTGTGTGTAAGCCTTTACCCGGTAAGTCCGCCATGACAGCTGACGTGCTCATCACGGCGTTCGCGTCCGCGCTCGCCCGGCTCGCCTTCATACTGCCGCCCGTCGACGGCTTCAGACCTAGAATCCAGACCTACGCACAAAGCTAACTCAGTTCACATCCTATTCAGGAATTACTTACTAGTGAGTTTCAAATCACGTAAAATATAACACATCGCTTTCCTCGAAGAAAATTAATATAAACATTGAAAGCAGGCTATAGAATCCGGTTCAATGGAATCCAGTAGTATTAAAAGGTACTGGAATCCACTGAGAGGGAGGATCCACAGGATGAGCACGCACCAGATGCTGCAGCGTGGTGAGCACGGGAAGCCAGGCGTGCTGCAGCGCGTCGCCGTCACGCCGCGCCGCCGCCAGCAGCGCGCGCATGGCCGTCACGTGGCGTGACGTCACCATCACGAACGACTGCTGCTGCCCTGCGGACACACTGGCGTTGGTATCGTCGGCGTGTGCGTGTGTGCGTGTGCGTGTGTGTGTGGGGGGGTACCGGTGGGCTGCGCGCAGGGCAGCGGCGTGCCGACCCAGACGACGTGGTGGCGCAGGTCGGCGCCGGGCGCGGGCGCGGGGCGCGCGGCGGGCCAGGGGCAGGCCAGCGCCGCCAGCGCGCCCAGCACGGGCACGCAGTACTGCGCCGGCAGCGCGCAGCGGCACAGCGCGCCGATGCACGCGTCGCGCGCGTTGGTCACGCCCACCTGCACGCATATACATTGACGCGGGTTAACTACTGGACTAGCTCCTCAAAATCAACAGGGAGGGGGTAGGTGTGGAGTATCATTTTCTGCACTCTTGACAATGTATGCAAATCTTCATGACTATCGCTTGAGTTGTTGACTTGAAAGCGGAACGTCAGTTAGCATACACTTGTCATTTCATTATGCTCCCATGTCCCAAGTTATTTAACAACACATGTTCTTCACAGTACAATATACATTACATATTCCATAAAAACTTGTCTATCTATAATATCTCGACCGTAATCGGCCTCAGCGACTGGGATCTGAGAACTTCTGTTGTGTTCTCACTTCTTAAGTTACTAACATAGCCAATTTTTTCAGCGCATGTACGCTTCGAAAATGTAATATGTAATTTAAATAATTTTTAATGAACCTACCTTTCCACTGACTCTTGCCAATGTCTGTATGGCACGCAGAATGTTTTCCAGCTCGCCAATGCTGGCCTCCGCTAACACAGAGAGGCCCCATACCAATCCACACCACGAAGACTTTATTAGCTGAAATCAAGATTTTACTATTTGTAATCTTGTGTCACATTTAAGGTCGTAAAATCAAAAAGAAAATAAGCTTATAAAATAGAATCCTGTAAGATTTATTGCTGTTTTAAGTAATGATTTTACTTAGAATTATGCAACCTCACTGAAGTTTAATGTGCTTATTTTGTGTTTATTTTTCATCTCGAGCTCAGCGATGAAGCTTCACCACTGAGCTCGAGGTCGTGAAAAAACCTCCATCGAAATTCTGCCATATGTGAATTCATCAACCCGCATTGGGGCAAGGTGGGAAAAGCTTCTAACCTTTACAAAGTCAGAGGAGGCCTTAGCCCAGCAGTGGGAAATTTACAGGCTGTTATAATAATATATACTATTTATATAATTCAAAAAAGGAATTTAACCTCAGATATATAACCACATTAGACAACATATTACAAAAGAATCCAACCTGCAACTTCAGCTGTCTCTCCTTGTCTTCTGCTTCTGGATCGATCTTCTCGACCACGTTGGAGTTTTGATCCGCTTCGCCGTGTCCGTTGTTTATGGCCTTACCATTGTCCAGTGTACTTTCGGATTCTGGTAAAATAATACGTATGAAGTTAATCACCAGTATTTATGTCACTTGTCACTTTGGACGACAATTTTCTTTGAGTAAAACATTTTGGGCTTATCTATTATAGACTAGTAGTCACGCGCGGCTTTGCTCGCGTTTTAGGGGTTTAGTTGTTAAGTTCAAGTTTCAACATATTCCACCACGCTGTTCCAATGGAATACACATGTGGTAGAATTTCTATGAAATTTGTCACATGCAGGTTTCCTCACGATATTTTCCTTCACCGCTGAGCACGAGATGAATTATAAAGACTAATTAAGCACGTGAATCAGCGGTGCTTGCCTGGGTTTGAACCCGCAATCATCAGTTAAGATGCGCGCGTTCTTACCACTGGGACATCTTGACTCTTTTCTTCGTTCAAGTTTGCTTCAAACTAAATTTAATCAAATTTGATTAAAATTAGTTTGAAGTACCGAAGTCGGTGCAGTGATTTGGTAGTGAAAGAGTCAGACAGACAGAGCTACATTCAAAATTGTAATATTAGTTTAGAAAAGGATACTCCAAGCTTTTTGGTGGATTAGTAGCAAAATTTCACCAGACACTGGGCCTGTTAATTCATTTATAGTACAAATGGCTACTAATTAGGTCGCGCAAAATTCCGATATTTGATATTTTTCGAAGATTTTGTAACGTAATTGTGGCGCACGTTACATGTTTCATCCATTTTTAAATAATTTCAACAAAAAGTATTAAATTTCTAACATAGGTTATCGGATGTCACCTGTCATTTGACTCTGACAATCATTTCTAAGGCTATGTATATGTATAATTTAAAAATACCGCTAAATTTGACATTTAAAATAAAAATGCACTTTTTATGCATTATGCGTTCCTGACCTAATTGTGATTTATTATCTTTATATTATCTTTGAGATGATCTCTGACATTTGTCTAAGACCTCACTTTCCTTCCGCCTTTTAAGTCGAAATGTGACGCTAAATTATTTTCAAAGTTTTTGTAACTTTTATTTGGTTTAAACTATTGAATATTGTTGAAAATTGAAGTTTTAAGGCACGATATGTCTTAATTTAAATAATTGGAAGTGAATCCATGTCGGATTATAAAAATAAATTTGGATATTTGTCGCCTCGTGGTAAGTCGAAAAACTTTCTTCGAAATTTGAATTTATTTCAATTGTTCTGTTTCGTAACAACGAATGTGGTTCTTTACAGGGAATCTTTAGCATATTTCCCATGATGAATTTTGTTATTTTTGGAAAATAACCGGGATTGACCGGGTAAGTTGGTTGAATTATTAAAGTGAAACTATAGATTTTCGAAATTCGTGTTAGGTTCTAATTAGAATTGTTTCTCTTTTGCAGTTATTTTCAATGGTTATTTTCAACAATTATTTTCTACAATTATTTTCAACATTATTTTCTACAACTGTATTATCGAGGATTATTCCTTGAATTATCTTCTTTGGCTGTATCTTCGAGTGGATTATTTTCAACGCTTTTTTGAAGAACTTTTGAACTTTATTTGTTTGGATATTTTGAAGATTTGGATAGAAGCTTTCCTGGAGATAAAATTTTGAAACCTTAAAGGAAGTTGAAACCTTATAACAATTATTTAACCTCTGGATTTCGGTATGTAGTTTTTACATATTTATTTTACCGCAATTTTGGAACTTCGTGGGATACATTTTTATAACTTTATGAAAAGTTGGCATTCAAACACTTTTTTTTTAGGATATTTATACATTATTGTAACGTTATTTAAACTTAATATTTGACTTGTTTGTAACTTTTATTACATAACTTAGTCTAACTTTAAAATATTTTTTGCTAACTTTAAAACATTTACAATAAGTAAATATTTAATTAAGATTAGTGAATTTAAATGGATGTAAACATCCAGGCGCCCGATTTTGTTACTGTTGTTACTTTAAGACTTTTTAATTGTTAAAATTATTTTGACATATTTTTTTTGAATAAATTAATTTATATCATAGATTTGCCTTTTTTGTAAATCTACTTGTAATGTTGAAGGGTTATTTAACTGACTTCCGGAGCACTTTCTTTCGAGGATTTGTTTAATTTAAAAACCTTGTCCAGCTCTACCGAATTTTTAGTTTGCCTCGAAGAAAATTAATATTTTTTAAAATTTAAATTTATTTATAGTCAATTAATTAGTACAATTGACACCCCCTTCAAAAATTTTTCATTACAATTTATAAGCTGCTAGTGGCTTTATATAATATTTAATATTTGTTTATTTATTATAAGATCATTAAAAAACTAATTGTCCGCACTTCGCGTTCCTATTACGAGGAATTCCCGAAATTGCTAATAAGTTAATTGCAACCTCGGGCAAATGTTGCCAGAACAAAAACTCTGCTTGACTTAAGATACCTATGTTTTAACCACTAGACCGTATCAGCTGATCGTTGTATGAAATTGAATTAAAAACCAAATCAAATCAAATCTATTAAAATCCAAAAACGAAATGAAAATGATGTTAGCATTAAAGCACTTACCTTTATGATTATTAGTTGTCTTATTCGAATTTATTTCTTTGTCTTCTGCGTCGTTCTGTGAATCATCATAGAGCTCTTGCAATCTGCAAAATGTCCGACATGATACATTCATAGTGTATATACAGGGTCATTGGTAATTCGACGTATATCCGTTAGAAGGTGATAGGGGTAAATATGTGTTGGTAACAGTCAGTTAAGTAAAGTAGGTTTTTTTTCATTGGTTGTTATTTTTAGTTAATTTTGTGAGAATTTTAAAGAGCGACCTTTATACGAATGTCAACCAGCGTCCTTTCTGGTGATATTATTTCGATTGATTTGGAATAATTTCCTTCTTTTTATACATTTTTGGAATGCTAAGAAAACGGTTATTTTTTTTAAATAATCTAAGCCAAGCCAAGTTTCATAATGATTTTTTTAGTTTTTCAGGCACTTTTGAGGAAAAAAATCAAAAAAATATTGAATTAATTTCGTTTTCCGTCTCGCATTTTAAAATTGGATGGAACACTGGATGTGTTTAATCGTTTCTATAAAACAAAGGAAAAAATAGATTTTTATTGATAGTTTTTTTTTAAATCAATTTTTGAAGTTGCATTTTTGTCAAATTTTGAAAAAAGCTAAAAAACGTGATAACTCAAAAATGGTTCATTTTTGGATATGGGGGCTAAAATTATTGCAAATAGTCTCCCCAAATTACCCCTATCACCTCCTAACGAATATACGTCGAATTACCAAATACCCTGTATAAGATGATGCTATGCTATGCCTAGATGCTTGTACCTACATAATTAAATTAATGCAAAGTCAGATTTTGGAATTTCATAAATGGAAACATTGCTATACATTTATCAAAAGCTAGTTGCCGCCCGAAACTTCGCTTGCGTTGTAGTATGAAAAAAAGTAGCTTATGTCCTTATTTGGGGTGCCACATTGCTTAATACCAAAAGAGTAGCAGACACACTCCGACAGAAAGTAATAGCGCAATAATTAGTATCTTTTATTTAGTTAATGTTGTCTTAAATTTTCGCGATTACACATTGAAATAAAACTAGCTATAACGGATTTGAATCGCGTATATTAATTATTTTTGGCATACCGACGTTTCGAGCACTTTACAGCGTTCGTGTTTCGGGTAGATTTTATTTAGTTATCTATTATTATAAATATTGAGTTTAATGTTAATTTTTTTTTCGTTGAAATCGATTATCAACTCGGCCGGGAATCGAACCCGGGACCTCGCAGTGACCTACCCGTGAATCATCGTCATCAATTGTAATTATTTTACTAATAAAATTTTACCTGAAGTAGTCATCTCCCTCCAAGGTGATGGCGATCGAGCGTATGATCTCGACGAGGCAGGCGTACGCCACGGATATGCCGTAGCCGTCCTGTATCGTCGGCGCCTCTGTGCGATCCAGCATCTCTATACTGGATTTTAAATATTTTACTTGAAATATTGTTAAAATATTTATTTATGTAGTTACATTACTATTAATATATATATAATAAACCGATTTCAGAACGTTATTTTTTTTTTTTTTGAAGTTAACAAAACATTTTTCCCGTGTAAAATTGGAATTAAAATATGTGTCATCGATTGATTTTATTCCAACCTCAGAGTTATAAAGTGATAATATTAAACAAATACTAAAACCAATATTAGGTATACTGATGTGTTTATTTAGTACTATATATGCTACTTACTATACTGCCTTAGCGGTACCCGGTTCGAACGTGACGCAAAGCGGTAACCACACCCCTTTCCAGTAGAAGCCGGCTTGTTGAGGGATGCTCGATGATCCTGTAAAAACATGATAAATAACCAGGGACTTAAATATCGATAAAAACACAGTAACGTTTTCTGTGCAAGTGCAAGATAACGTTATATTTGAGAGAAACGATACATAAAAACGATATTTTGCTATGCTTTGTATGTGTATAACGTTTAAATTACGTTACGATACTTTTCTAAATTAAACGTTTCTAAAATATCGTTATAAAAAATAATAACGTTATTATTTATTGTTCTATGCCATCTCTTTTACTCAATGCTGTTTACTCTCTTTTTCGTATTTTTTATCGAGCGTCGTGTCTAAAGCAATAGCGTACCTTTTGTGATCGTCAGCGCAGCAATTTAACTGAGACAAGATTTGACTTAAGTAACTAGTGACCAGCTCTGAGTTTATTTAAAATAATTTATAAATCTTTTGTAATTTTTTTAAATTATAATAAAATCTTTAGCTATATGCGTTACGTAGTTAACAACCGTTTTCAATATCCTATATGTCTATTTTTTTTAATAGAGATAGAAGTTTTTCGTAAATAAATATTTTGTTAGGGGGTAATTTCAAACACCTATCCTTAATAAACGGATCCGCAGATTGATATAATATTGGAAGCAGTTAACTAAGCCAACTTGATAACTTTACTTAATAAAAAATCGCTCGCGATTACTTATTAACGTTAATTAGTTCCGCGCGATCCTAATGTTATATAACGTATTGATACCTTATTAATATTTCTTTTGCAAACTATTTTTCAAATATCTGATTCAAATATAGGTACCATAGCAATACAAATATTTAATACTAAATTGAAAGAAAACGCAAGACGAACACTAGTTGTTATAATTGAACTAATCAGAAAGCATGAAAAAGAAAAAAAAATATACTTGTATGTTATTCTAAACTAAATAATAAAAACAAAACTTTTGACCGAACAAAATAATAGTTGCAGTAGGAAGTAGCATATTTAACGTCTAAGGTCCAATTGGTTTTATAGAGCTTTTATTCTATTTAATTATATAATTTCTATAAACGTACATAGTTCTGCAGGATGAGAATTAACTGACATATCTATGTCTTTTGAAATTTAGGAATGAAGCGAAGTATTTCTCCTGATAGAATGGACCCGGAAGCAAATAATCGCCCAATATCCCCATCGTTGGTACGGCCTACGAGATCCAATACAGAAGAGAAAAATAAGAAAAAAACACGTTTCAATGTGTTTTATTCTTTGTTCTCCAAATATTTAAGCCTGAATGTTGTACTACGCACATATGTGACGATAGAAGAAATGAATACTTTGTCCAATTACTAACTGAAGAGCTCAAATATATGAATCCATGTATGAGAACAAGATGCTACATCAAAATACTAAATTTTTTAAATGAGTTGAAAAATTACCAAACAAATAAAATAGAGTTAACGGACACAGAAATAATGTAAGCTAGACACTGTAATCGATTCGAATCAATTAGGAGCAATACTTTATTTTATAAATTATTATATTATTATTTTCATTATTAACTGATCAACCAATGCTCGGGATTAAAATAAATAAAAGACGAAAGCTAGGCAGCTAATTTTATTTTTATTATTTTTAATAAACACAATTTTAGTGGATTTTAAATAATTTATCGATAATTATAAATAAAGTAGTTACCTAATGTAACGTAACATTCAGTTTTATTACACTTACATGTTTTCAATAACCAACTAAGAATTACTTAAAACAAAATTAGTTAAAGGAAAATTGAAGAAAGATATTACTTTTTAATTTTTAGTTATTTTACTAAGCAACTGTGAACCCCGTGTAAACAAAATTCTGTCTTTTAAATTGAGTTATAAAATACAATGGATAAATACATATATGATAACATAGGGAAAATTAACGTATATTCAATTATAAAGGACAATTTAATTAGAAAATTCAACACTAAAAACATAAGAAAGTGTCGTGAGTTTTATCTAAAAAAATATTATAATATAATGTTATAGTGTCAAATTGAACTAACAAATTATAGATTACGATAATATTAGTAATTGATTATAGTATTACGATATTATTAGATATATAGTAATACTTCGCAAACGGTTTATGTCTTTATTGTTAAGAAATGTCCATGCATTAAAACGTTGCCAGCTTGATTCACGAACCTAGCCTGAGCTATCTAATAGGCCAATGAGATCCTAGCGTCGCGCGTATTCGCGCACTTTTGGAAGATAATAAGTTTGGCAACGTCGCCTTTTTATCGTTATATTAACGTTATATTGCCTGTCATCATTTCGTTCTGTTATTTTTAAAACGATATAAAAAATATTGAAAACGATATGTATGCTGAGGTAACGATACCATTATAACGTTATTATATCGTTACTAATTATGTTATGAGTAACGTTTTAAGTCCCTGTAAATAACAATATTAAAAAAGTATCAAATTAATCGACTAAAGAGTATTGCATGCAAATGTTTCTTGAATACATCCAAAGTATATACATACGTATGTTCTGTTATGTAACCTCTAAGAGGTTGTTTGGTCTTTAATGAAAAATGGGACAGTTTGCATTCCTTTGATGATGTAGTCGTGACCAATTTCCCTACGGCGATCAATCCCACGGGAGACTAGCCTATGCACTGTAATATGTCCTGAGTAGTTGACTCAGGGCATATTATAGTGCTCAAGTGTGTGGGCTAATTTAGACGCACTCAATTTCCTCACTTTATTAACCGACTAGATGAAAAATCTGACACGACACGGTGACGACGGATAGACCATCCGTACCATCAGCTTACCCTTTCTTAGACACGGCGCAACAATTATATAATATAACTACAATAATATTTTTTTTTAAAGTATTTGAACCCAGAACCTCGGGTTCATTGGAATTCGAATAAGATAATTATATTCTAACATAACTGAACTATTTTCATTGATAATTTTCAATTAAATAAATAAAAAAAACACAAGTCTCTAAGGTCATTAAATCTGTAAGGCCATGGTAAGTAATTAATATGAAGTATGAAATAAGATTTAGCGTATATTATGTGATAACAACATGCATCTTCTTAAAATTATTGCAAGGTAATGATGAATGAATACCAATTAATTTCGAAGATTTCCTTTCAGGCTTTCGGGGCCAAACCGAGCTTTAGTCTCATAGGCTACTTTTCAATACCTAACATTTACGATCAACTCTTAAAATGCGATACCACAAGCGTATATTATTTAAATATAAGTGAAAAAGTTAATAATATGTCAAATTCTAAGATGTTATACTTAATAAGATTTTAAATTAACATGGTCATTGTTATTATATGTCGAATCGAGAATCAAGAGTCTCGTGAACAAGACATTCGTAGATAATGTCGAAATATCGAGCTCCACCGAATAAAAATAAAAGACATGGTAAATATCCCGAAATGAATAACTTTAGTAATGTTATGCTTAAGTTTTGTTTATCTCTACAGCTCAAACAACAAGTCCTCGGAAGTCCAGACTACACAACTGTATTCGATGCACGAGACGTTATACGCCCGGAATGTGCATCGAACCCGTAATACCAGTGTGGACTTTCGTATTCCAATTGCAAAACTGCACGTAAGTTATCAATGAAAATTTTTGGTTCGCATGTCTTTATACGTATAAATGCCGTTGCCCGCGACTTCGTTCGCGTTTTAGAGATTTAGTTGTCATTTGACGAGATGGCCCAGTGGTTAGAAAGTGTGCATCTTAACCAATGATTGCGGGTTCAAACCCAGGCAAGCACCGCTGATTCATTTGCTTAATTTGTCTTTATAATTCATCTCGTGCTCAGTGGAGGAAAACATCGAATTGCATTTGAACAAATTGCATTGAAATTCTGCCACATGTGTATTCTACCCGCATTGGAACAGCGTGGTGGAATATGTTCCAAACCTTCTCCTCAAAGGCAGAGGAGCCCTTTATCCCAGCAGTGGGAATTTACAGGCTGTTGTTGTTGTTGGGTTGGGCAAAAAAATGTCCTTCGTGCAGTTCAAATGTCCTTCATTTTGGTTCCGCAGTTTGGTGAGTGAAAGAGAGACAAACAGACAGACAAAGTTACTCACATCTATAATAGATGTTATTTTAAAATATACATTTCCAGTGAGCGTTACGGCTGTCCACCGGAATGGCGGTCGAACCGTTTCGTCAGCTACGAGCGCTGCATGAAGCGCTGCAAGCCGCTCGTGAACCTTTACACCGAGATCTTGGCTAACGATACGCAAAGTCTGTCCACATACTTGCGATCTAAGAGCTGGGGTGAATACTTTTAACTTACGTATTCATTTAAATAATGTCAATGGGAAATCTCTTCCCAACAACCATAGAAAAAATAGAAGGTTATATTGCACATATAACAAAGTAAAGCAAACATATAAATAGTTAAATAACAATGATATGCAAACACACACAGAGCATACGATATTTTAAATTTAATTCACACGTTTCTTTTTTTTTAATTTATTCAGTTGAGTTATCACTATATTTATAGTATAAAAATGTCTATCAAATAATGTGCTACACTATTTGTACTATCATGGAGATCGAACCGAAATACAGATATAACCTCTATGTTAATTTATAAGTATAAGTATCAATGTATAAATTTAACAACATATTACAAAGAAAAATAATATTACGATAATACATATATATATCAAAGAAGCCTTTTTAGTATTTACTTGTGCCGTATATGCACATAAGTATTAAAGTAAACAGTTAGTAAAGTTATATATTCTATGACTAAAATATTTCACATCTGTTTATCTCATATTCATTTGCATATATCATGTATAAAAGTCGAAGCATTGTATATGTAAGACGGAGTGTCTATCATGTGCGTCACAGTCCGTATGATTGTACCGTCTTGTGAATAAATCGTGAACCAGTTAGTGACTTTCATTATCCTCAGCCCAGCAACATACTAAAAAGGCTTCTTTGGAGTGAAATATCTGTCTAGATAGTAGAAATGCAATGAAATATCTAGATAGATATATCATTGCATTTCTAAATAATAATCACTTAAAACTTGTAGCAAATTCAGGGAGACGAGATATAGACGCAGATTATGACCCCGAGGTGGATGAAGACATTAAACGGGAAAGTGCCAAAGGCCCTGCGCCGGATCCCCTAGACGACGACCAAGACTACAAGTACCGAGAGTTGACGCCCGACATAGATGACGTCGATTTGGAGATCACGCAACTTGATACGATGGGGCGTTTTTATCCTCGTAATTAAGTCGCAATTAGAAATGACCAATAGTAAAATACATTAATTAAATGTAATCTAATGAGGTCTTTCTTGGGTTCCGTGTAGAGTTGGTAAGATGTAGAGCGGTCAAAATATATATTTTTTTCATTTTATCATTATTTCAAACATTATCAATTTTAGGTACGTAATAAAAACCTAACGAAATTTGAGATATTTTGTAACATAAACTTAATAGTCTTAATACCAACTAACCTTAACACCAAATATGTTAGAAACGAAATTTTCCAACTAGCGATTACGTTATATTAGAACGACTTTCTTAAAATCTATACGAACTTGAGAGCGGCAAAGTTAAAACATTTGTACAAGGATACTAGTAAGTAAAAGATAATTGTGATAATAATCACTATACTCTGTCCATTCGTTCATTTTATTTTTTACAGTTCAAGAAAGTTTGGAATTAGTGACACAATTTTCAATCGATTTCATAAAATATTTCTAGATTGGTAATTTATGGTTAGCTGTCAAAAATAAATAATGATGCATTAGAATTAGAATTTGATATTAGTTTACATGATGTTGGGTTATGTAATTTGATTTTGTCTAATCCTTCATCCAAATTGGCCATTAGTGTGTACTCTATGATAATCAAATTAATTAAGGTAAGAAGTTAGTGATTTGTAAATTAGAACGATGGAGCTGACATAGTCGCTCAGCGACTAAAGCCTCTTTTCAAATAAAGATTTTTTTAAAAAAAGGACTCGCTTTGCACTATGCAAGTCTCTAAATTTTTTCAACGTCGAGGATCACAAATTTTGTTGAAACCATAATACTTATACAAAGATTTATGTGGACAGTGTTACTAAAAGTAAAATTTACTCTCTTTGGGAAACTTACCAGCTGGCGTATTGACCTGCGAGGCCACGAAGAGGCTCTGCACGTAGGCGCCGAGCGCGTTCACGATGTCTTGGAATATGTTTGTGGCGTGCGGCTTCATGTCGTAACACTCGCAGAACGCTTTGAGCAAATCTGAAACAAGAACATTTCGTTTTAGATTTTATTTGCTTAGCCATTTACTCCTGAATGATTTATCTTATTTTACTTGCACAGGAAACATCCATACAAATATTGTTACTTACAATTTTTTTAACTAAAATTGGAGTAAAAAATGTATAAGTCGGGTCGGGACACTTCTTTAATTTTAAAATCAATCAATAAGAACAGTTTATTTGATTGTCGTTTTAGAAAATAAAATGTATGTTAAATGCTTTTTTATTCAATCCAGTCTTTTTATAGCTTCGAAGGAGAGTGATGATATTATATGATATTATAAATAAAAAACACACCTGGATGAACAGTGATCCGATGTAACACTTCAAGCGCTAGGGCGCGCTGCCACAGCGGTTTGTCCGGGTCCAGGAACTTGATTGTCAACGACAGGAAAATCTCACATTCCGTCACCTGCGTCAGATATTTAGTTAGCAGACATTCCAAATGGCAATCTTTAATTACAAGACAGTGTAGACACAATGTGACATCTATTATATTCGATACAATAAAATATTTACATCAAGTGGGTATTCACGTACATTTACAATGATACAAAAATATATTATATAAAAAAATTAAATCAATTTGTAAGCGGTATATTCGTGTCCATGTAAGAAAGACACAATAATTGTTATGTACACTACGTGCGTGCACGCCCGCACGCACGCACGCACGCACGCCCGCACGCCCGCCCGCACTCACCAGCACGTCGTGGTACTTGTGCACGATGACGGACACGAGTCGCAGCAGGCGCATGGTGACGGGGAAGTGCGGCCGCTCGGGCGCGCCCGCCGCCGCCGCCGCGCCCGCCGCGCCCGGGATGTGCGGCGACGGGAACGCCGCCCTAAGCCACGCGCACATTACTAGCCAGCCTTGACACTTGTATACACATAGTGTCGAGATGTGACCAATAATAAAATAAATGTAATGTAATGAGGTCTTTCTTTGGCTGCCGTGTAGAGTTGGTAAGATATAGAGCGGTCAAAATATTTTTTTTTTTCATCTTATGATTATTTCAAAGCCACGCGCACATTACTAGCCAGCCTTGACACTTGTATACACATAGTGTCGACATGTGGTCCAGGGGATAGAGCACGTGCACTGCTATTGAGTTTTCTTATGTGCTTTATTTTTATTTACAATTTATCTATTGCTTGGGATTTCAGTGAAACATCTTCAAATCGTGTGTTTAAAAACCAGCACTGGATCAGTGTAGTGAAATAATTCTGAACTTTTACGTTAAGCGGAAAACATCTTTTAAACCAAGACATTACTAGGTAGGCATTAGATATTATCGTTGTTAACTTTCTAACTACATTACTTACCTATATTTAACATTGGGCGAAAACAGCCTTATAATTAACGCGCACACATGTTCCTTTAACAGGAACCGGAACTCGGAGATCTGCAAAAACATTTTATCATTTCGAAATCACATTTATTTTTGAAGATGAAAGATAGACAATTATAAATCATTTAATAGAAAAGTGTACCTTAAAAAATACATCTGAGAAATCGGTTAAGACTGTATCTAGCAGTTCCAATCCGAACGTCTTTGGTACATCCGATATACCGACAAGCCAATGCGCTGAGTCTCCATTGATTAGCTGAATAATATCCTGCAATAGAAATAACATTACACAAATTATTCATTTATATATTTAGTATCAGTATTGCACCCATGCCACGCAGGGGCGGGTGGAATGGTAGAAGTATATATGAAAGTTGTATAACAATAATTATTAACGTACTTGTAATATAAGGTATGCATCCACTGCACACGGCTTAAGGTCCTTCGGTGCTTTATTATTAGCTTGCATTCTGACATCAGCTGGATTCACTTTCAGGGTACCTGTTTAAACGAGACGTAGTGTGTAACGTGTATGAACAATAATCGATTCGTGAAGAAGAAACAAACAACTTTGACCTTGACTAGACATGATATCATTGGTCGAAATATACATAATCTGTGGTTATAATTATATGTTGGTGAAAATACTATCGAAACTTTGGCTATAAAACTTTGGTAGATGTAAGTAAAATTGATTTGTATTAATAGAGAATATTTTGTAGCGCATAATATAGATGAGCTATAAGAATAAGTAAATCGCTTTTCAGTGGACAACTTAAAACAATATCATATGAGAATACAATAATATTTTACTTTGACAATGTTTCAAAATTATAACATTTAAGTTTGAAATAAGAACTTTATTCAATTATCTAATAGCATTACCATTGGCCTCTGCCAACGCCCGCTCAAACACGAGAGCCACGAGCTGCCGCACGGTGGCTGCGGCCGCGTGACTCGTACTCACGTCTCGTGTCTCACTGGGCGACACCATTCGTATACACATCACCATTGTCTGTAAACCAACACAACAACTGTAAATTCCCACTGCTGGGCTAAAGGCCTCCTCTCCCTTTGAGGAGAAGGTTTGGAACGTATTCCACCACGCTGTTCCAATGCGGGTTGGTGGAACACATGTGGATGAATTTCTAAGAAATTTGTCACATGCAGGTTTCCTCACGATGTTTTCCTTCACCACTGAGTACGAGATGAATTATAAAGACAAATTAATCACATGAATCAGCAGTGCTTGCCTGGGTTTGAACCCGCAATCATCGGTTAAGATGCACGTGTTCTAACCACTGGGCCATATCGACTTAAAGTAACATGAACATACTAAATTCCATTCCACAAATCGAGCTCTCAAAGGAAATTACCCTTATTGGTTAAAACACGTGACCTTGAAAATGCAAATAATTGCTTAGGATTGTTTTTTATTCCAGATTAATTTAGTTTATTGCTTGTGGCGTGCATCGACCAATCAAAAGCAAGTATTTAGTTTCCTAGCAGTTCGACTCGTGAAACCAACAACCGAGACAGAAATATATATTTTTTGTTTTAGGTGTTATTAGGTAAACACTAAAACAAATATATACCTATCAATTTCATAATGACCTCTAATATATAACCTCACAAAAATGTTTATGTTAAGTACACTGATATTATTGAACAGCTGCTTCTTATCACAATTCATGGAATCATTGAAGTAAATCCCTAACAACTTAATGATCAAGTACCTGTATAACAAAATTGTAACAAGGTTTCTGATTAAGCTAGCATTAGGCAAAAATATTATTAAAGATAATCATACATCTAACGACAAAAAAATATATGAAAATTTAAACCCAATATAGTAAAAGCCTGCCTGTAAAATAACCTAAGGTGGCTGAAGTCTACCAATCCAATTTTGAACTCTCAACCATAAATTTTTGAATTTTTATATTTTTTTTTGTAATATGTCAAAGACAAAGTTTAAAGCATTGCCTAGTATTATGTAAAAAAGTATATTTATGCACAACATGATCCAATTGTAAAAATAACTTTCTACAATTAACTTATTCAGAATGATCTCTACATAAATATAACTTACCCTAGCTAATGTGTCACCGTGAACCAGATCAGATGTTGTCATTAATAAGGCAGCCGTCTGCAGAAGTTTTAACTCCAGCATAGCCGCCTGTCCAAGATTGTACAGGCAATCTACGACATGACGAGCACCCTTCGCATCAATCCCCTGTTGAGCTATTAGACGTTGGATTGTGCCAAGGCAGAACTGTAATAATGACCAGTCATTTATATACATTTTATTTAAAAAAAAAATTATCACCATAACAATACTTAAAACTCAATTACTGTTCTAAAACTACACACTTTTGATAAAATATTTTGAATGATAATAAAGTTGCAAACTAAAATGAATCTTTTAAAAATATATAACGTAGTAGGCATGTCCGAGCGCGTTTTTAAAAAAAACATGACGTCAGCATAGCTGACGTCACGAGTGTCAGGGTTTCGGTCTTTAACCATCTTCGGTGGTATGAAATAAAACTCAGGAAATAATCCTCTCTGATTTATTCCAATATGAGACGGTCCGATCGCTCCGACGGCTCGACCAAGTCTGTCGATACCGGCGGGCGCTTGATCTTTTATAACAAAAATAGGTGGGTAGACTTATTCACTCAAGATAACAGTTGTTTACAAACATTAAAATATTTCAGAGTAATTTAACATTTCAAAATTCACTAAAAATTATTCATTTAACAATGAAACAGTTTTAAATTATTAAAATAATCATTTCTGGACACGTGTTTTTCTTAAATTCGTGGCTCCGCGCCGACACGGCCATTCTGACAGGCGGTGCGCGCTCTGCACCTGCCTAAGTTGTGCGATTGGAAATCTGTGAATCAAAAATATTTTTGAAGCAGGTATCTGTAAGCAACACATCATGTTGGCCTTTGATAATTGTTTTGTAAAACAGTACACAAAGAAATCTCTCATGCACCTTTATTGTAATAAATATGGAAAGATTTTACGCATACTATGCTCATAACTGTGTCATAATAACTGTTAAAAGTTCTCGTAGATCTGTGGTGTATACATGTCTATACCACGGTCCACAAGGTCTCCCTACGGTATCTCATGGTTCTCTGTGGATACATCAAGGATCCGTGGGTAGCTCGAGGGTAACACGTGGTTAGCTCAGAGGTATCACTCTCCAGATTATGGTATATACATGGCTACCACGGCTCCACAACGCCTCCCAACGGTATCTCATGGTTCACTTTGGATACATCAAGGATCCGTGGGTAGTACGAGGGTAACACGTGGTTAGCTTAGAGGTATCACTCTTAAACCGGAGTGTACGTGTCTAGTTATGGTTGCATGAGGAATCTCAATGGTAATTAATATTCATAATTTTTTTTTTTGTTTTTTCTTTTCGTTATTGCTTTTTTTTTTCTTTTTAGATTTTAAGAGGTAAGATAAGTAAATTTTGCCTCACAGTTTTAATGTGATGATTAGTTCTCGTCGATGTTGACCAGTCCGACTGACTGACCAGCTCGTGATATGGATGGCAACCCCCGCTGTCACGGCCATTCTGCGGGACGGTGCGTGCTCTGCACCGGTCGCATTTCTTGGTCGCCCGGTTGCGGTGCACGACGAAGCTGATCACGAGCGCCCTCTGTCGACCACCTTCTCCGCTGTCGTAATTTTTATGAAACCTGTAAATCTCGAAAGGCACACTTAATTAGTCATATCAAGTAATAATGGTTACGTGGACTCTTAATCTTTATGTTGAAAATAATTAATTTTAGTTTTATGAGAATACAAAAGATGACTGTTATATTTCGAACAAGTCATTCGTTGCTGTAGTTGTGTTATTAATGCCATTCTGCGGGATGGTGCGTGCTCTGCACCAGTCGCATTTCTTGGTCGACCGGCTGCGGTGCACGACGAAGCTGATCACGAGCGCCCTCTGCCGACCACCTTCGCGATGCGATGCGATGTTATTCTTATGAATCCTGTAAATCTCGAAAAACACAATTAATTAATCACATCAAGTAATGGTGGTTACGTGGACTCTTTAATGTTTATGCTGAAAATAATTAATGTTATTTCTGAGAGTAGAAGCGACGACTGTTCTATTCCGCACAAGATTAATTCGTTATGTCCTCTGTTTGGTTATTGATATCGATCAGGTTTAAGAAGTTCAGGTGGTATGCAATGTTTTCTTTGTGTAATAAGTGAGTGGTGCAACTCCATATACTAGATGCACTGTTCGGTCTCATAGTTCTTCATTTTTATTAACTCGTTTTTGAGGGTAGTAATAATTCTTCCCACTTGGCCATTTGCTCGGCTGTTTCCTGACGTGTTGTTTATCTTAGTGTCTCATTTCCCCATGATATCCATGATCTCCGTGATATCCATGTGGATCACTTGTTGAGTTTTCAATTAAGATGTTCCACACATATGAACAGCATGGCAAATGAGGATGCCCTTGTAGCGTATTATTCTTAATTGTAAGAAGTAGCCGCCTTAAGTGTTGACGAAGTGGGTACTCCCGCATTAATCGGCCTTGGAGCTGATGAATGATTTACTGGATCCGTGGTTTGCGGTCCTCCCACTTAGATGGGCCCCATTACACCGAAGTTGCTCGTAGATGTACCAGGCAGTTAGTGTGAAGTGCTTAGAGATCTTCTTATCAATTCGCAATATGGTTCTGTCTTGTAGCGATCCTTATGTGACAGGTGGAACCGAAGCTGATGAGGACGTAGCAGAGATCGGAGCTTGTTCCAATCCCGCTTCTGATAACGTAGTAGGCATGTCCGAGCGCGTTTTTAAAAAAAACATGACGTCAGCATAGCTGACGTCACGAGTGTCAGGGTTTCGGTCTTTAACCATCTTCGGTGGTATGAAATAAAACTCAGGAAATAATCCTCTCTGATTTATTCCAATATGAGACGGTCCGATCGCTCCGACGGCTCGACCAAGTCTGTCGATACCGGCGGGCGCTTGATCTTTTATAACAAAAATAGGTGGGTAGACTTATTCACTCAAGATAACAGTTGTTTACAAACATTAAAATATTTCAGAGTAATTTAACATTTCAAAATTCACTAAAAATTATTCATTTAACAATGAAACAGTTTTAAATTATTAAAATAATCATTTCTGGACACGTGTTTTTCTTAAATTCGTGGCTCCGCGCCGACATATACATAATTTTATAAATTGATATAAATAGATTGCGACATTTGTATACAATAAAACAACTAAACAAATACTGTGTTAATTGCAAATAAAAGTTATACATTTTAAGTGATAATTTTTTGATTTTACAAATAGTGATTTATTCAACCTTTTATTTCTCAATATTCTTATAACAAATATTTGTTAATACTCTACTTTTACTCTTTGTGTCTCTCTATGAGTAATCAAAAAATTTAGGGCAACCCCTGATTTTAACTATAATGATTTGATTGATCTGATTGTACTTTTAAATATGCCAAAAACTAAAACAAATCAATGACTAAAGAATACATATCATATTAGATTTCTCTAAGGAAATATAGTAATTACCTTTATAATTTTCACATCCTTTGATTCACATCCTTGAACCAAAGGATATAGTATTTGATTCACCACCCCATATAGAGAGGCTTGTGGATTATTTGATGCTAGTGCCAATTTCTCTATAGCCTCATCACACGCCTAGAATAAAGTCGAAATTATATTATTTTCCTACTGTTTATGTACTTATAAATATGTACAATTATGACTTTAAAAAAAGTAACATTTTAAAGTCTCCAAGTGTCAAATATAAAACTCATTATTAAGATCTATTTATATATATTGTATTTAATGTAAAAAAACTATATTTTAAATGTTTATTGTTAGTCAATTGTAAGAATAATACCTCTCTTATCTGTGGATGTTTTTTCTTGGTTTCTAAGCTAAGAGTTTTAAAGTCATTTTGTAAGACGTCCATGAATTTCTTCGTGGAGTCATCGCCGGTAACAGCACTGACAAATGCCATGTTTTGAATGTAAATTCTTATTAGTTTTTCACTTCATGTTTTACACAAAAATCTTACAAATTACAAATTTGCCATGTACACAATCGACATCACAATTTTCAGTTCTAAAATGAGATTTCGGAAATGTCATAAGTAAATCATTATATTTGTGTTAGCATAAATTTTGTAAAATAATACAAAAGAAATTTTAAATGACTAGAATAATATCGAAAGTTATAAGATAGGACATTCAAATACTATTTAAAAATGAGGCAAATACAATCATGATTCGCAAATTTTAAATTTCTAAACTGAAATATATATGTCAAATTATATTTCAGTTTTAAAATATGCAATATTCAAAATTATACACATATACTTTGTTTATATAAGTAAATAACGAGCAAAAGTTAAAATAGTTTAACTTGTTTTAAATTTATTAAAAAGTTTTCGTATTCGATAAACTCTGCGTAAAATAAGTAGGAATGACATTTCATTATTGCCATAAAAATAAATAAAATGCAGGTTATAAAATATATTTATATATCTTAAATTAATCTTAATTAATTAAACCATGGGGTAACATATTTCTAATAAGACAAAATAATTTGTTTGACATCGAAAAGTGTACTTATATTATAGAAGGAATATTGTTTTTGCTTAAAGCCAAATAAAATAGTGAAAGTGAAAAAGAAAATTTAAAACAAGATCGATGACCCACTTTTTCGTCCTATTTTTTTGAAAACTAGCAACACTGATTTACTGATTGTGCAGAAGAAAAAACAATGGTGTGATTCCAGATTTTTATTTGTAAGTATTTATAGAATCGAATATCAATTTAGCTAATGTAACGTTTATGAGTCGATAAAACGATACACGTATTCAACGATGCGGATCCTAAGGTACAAAACGTTCGCATTTACCCAAAAATACATGCTTTGTGAAATTGACGGACTGTCATTGCAATTTTTACTCTATTTATTCAGCTTGATTTAGCTATGCGCCATTCGTATTATAATAAAACGGCCAATGCATGCAGATTTAAGAGCACCGTTAAATAAATCATTAATATACGCGAGTGGAATGGTCAGAAATTTGATGTGGATCAGACGTAATATCTGCAATACTTTCCGTCGTGTTTTCTCGGTTTTCATATCTCGTTGCCGGCACCTAGTTTTAGTTAATTGTGTGTCATAAGCTCAGTGTTTTGTTATTACATTCGCGACGAAAGTAGAGTGTTGACCTCCCGGGACTATCGAAATATTTATGACCCTGGAGATGTGTCAGGTGCCTAAAGGTATAATTTAAACCGAAAAAACGATGCAACATGTGTTTTTGTGTAATAAATATATATAAATCGCTTTGAAATCTCACTAAAAATAGTCTCTTGGCTTGTAAACCAGTTTGGACAACTGGTCCATAGCTAAATTGCTATCATTTACAACCACTCTATACATTTTTATCATGTCATACCAATTTCTATCATAAAATTCATATAAATGTTTCACATCTGTCAACTAATTGATATCTAAATATAGTTTCAAATCTTGTGTATCCTCTGACTCTTATCATTACAATAACTGTATACTTATATTCTAAATACTGTGAGTCATAAATACACAATACAGAAAGTAAATAGGTCTATGTAGGCTTGTTATCATTTAATTGATCTGCATTGCATCTTCACAGAAATAAACAGCCATCTCCTAGATTACATATGTATGTTGAATATGTCTGATAGTGATTTGATTTATAACATTTATTGCAAGTGTCAGAGAGAACATTGCTGCTTTAAAACCTGTATGAGACAAAAAGGTATAATAAAGTCTTATGTAATTATGCACCAAATTTGAAAGGACAGATATTTTTAATTTTTTTTCACACTTTATTGTGAATTGTTTTTTTCAGAGGCCAGTTATTGTTAAAAAATGTGAAGAATATCATTATTGTTCTTTACATTTAAAGTGAATAAATCATATTTTGTGTTAGCCCTGTAATATTTCGAATTATAAATATTTTCTCTAAAAAGTAAGGAATGTTAAAAGGGAATCTTTTGACTAACACTATATAATATTATAAATTATAATTACTTCAGTCAATCAACTAAATATTATATTAGTTGATTGACTTTTTGAAATTATTATATAATTTTTCTTATTAAGAAGAAAGAGCTCAATATGTCACACTGTCGGGCTAAGTGTAGATCACTTAAGAAGATAGCTTTAAGCATATCCACAATCAACTTTAAACAAACACTTGCTGGTTTGCTCACAATGATTTCCTACACCGATTATTATAAGATTGTAAATAGAAGCTTAGAAACGTCTCTGAGTTGAGACCCGTCTCGACTCACTTTATATAATTTTTAATATTAATGACAATGTATTTTGTTTGTTTCAGATAACATCATAAAATATACCAATCCTGCAATAACTTTCCAAATTTCCCTCAAGACTGTTTATATTTTAGAATAAATATATATTTTGGTTAGTTTAGGGTATGAGCGATAGCTAGTGAAGGATGCCAACGCTGAGAGAGAGAAAAAAAGACGGAATTAGTTATTTATTTATTTTATATTAATTAATAAATAGCTTAATCAATTGTAATCATATTCCTAGTTATTCATTATATCCTATATCATTGTATAAAATTATTGTAAAGGAAATGAATTTATTAACGAAATACTGAGATTGTGATGAATTTGGTGATTATTTATTTATTCAATTATTTTATCGTTCGTTAGTTATTAATTAATGAGATTAAAGTAATCACAATGAATATTGAGTGTACTCGTTTTTGATATTGTGACTTGATGGAGAATTATGGACAATATGGCGTCCAACGTGTCTTTACGCAGCAACAAGCAGAGGAAAGACAACCTCATTACACGGAAACAGGACAAGAGCCCCGAGAAGACCATCAGAGGAACGAGGGGCGCGTACCGAGGCATACCGTCGACTTCGAAGCGTGATGATGAAGCGGAGGCGGGTTCGACCGAGCGATTGGATAGGCCAAAGAAATTTATATCACAGAATAAAAGTAACTATGGCCTGGGGAAGAGGCCTGATTTCTCCTTGAAGAACAGGAACGTGCATTTGGCATCCTCACGATATGGACAGGTGAGTGAAACCAAACTATATTTATCATACTATTTGTAGCATTTTGTAATTTATCATAGATACTATAAATTATAATGCGCCCAGATAAAATGTCACAAATAGAGTCGAGTGTATAACATCGAAAGATATCAATTTTGTCTTTATATTTAAGCATATTGTATGCAAAAATGTTATTTACACAGTCCTTAGAACAAAAGATATTACGTATCATTTTAGTACATAAATGAATTATTTATTCAGCATTCTTATATAAAATCCCATTGGCTTAGGAAACCAAGAAAGATCCAATGCATTTAATATTGTTGTTGCGTCTGATATACTTTGCGATTTACTTGTGTTACGATTGTTTGAAAAATCAAACGTTTTTACTTAATCACATTATATCATGATCGATCATAGTCGAATTTAGTTTTAATTATTATCATAGAAATGAAAATACATGTATCCTATATTGTTACGTTGTAAGTGTAACTGACGAATTGCGCGCCGTTTTACTTATGCATATAATATATAATTCTACCGATTTAGATAAAACATACTTAAGAGCACTCCGGAGACATTAAGATGGGAGATAGCGAACATACGATCTGAATCCGTCCGATCGCTTTTATATGCCGTCCGAAAAGATCGACTAGTGACGCGAGGATTTACAAAAGCGAATTTGGAATACGAAACTTACACAATATATTTTTCCTCAAAGTTTCTTTGATAACATAAAATAAATTACGTGTTAAATCTACACAGTGCTTTGAAATCGCAGAAATGTATTGATTTGCATTATTAATTGTCGTTCAATATAGTTGTGTTCGTAAATGATTCTATAGTATTATTCTAGTTTAATGATACAAGCATCACCATCAGCTTATTCACGAAATAAATTACGAAAATGTAATTCATTGGTACAGTGTGATACACCATTATATGCATTTACATATTTATTATATATTTAATTAATTCTGAAACCGTTAAGTTAAAGAGCTGAGCGCCATCTTTTAAAATCGTATGAGTGTATTGTATTTCGATGTTCAAATAGTCGATATATGGGTATTATGTTAATATAATTAAGCTTAAAGCTGTATCAGATATCGACGAAATTTGCCGTTAATTCGTTAGCTAGGTCAAGTTAGGAAATATTATATTCTTGGCACTGGTTCTCGGCAATTTGCAGTGACATTAGTCCAGTGTGAAAATTTAAGTTGTTGCAAGCATTTTAAATTGAAATAGAAAACTTTAATTGACCTATTTTTTAATCGTATTATTGGATTCCATATCGGTATTCTTCGTATGTACCAATGTTGTATTCTGTATATCTATTTATATATGAAATTATAACGTTCCTTTTCAATAACTTGTACGTATAGCCTAACTGATAGAAAAGTTATTATATACGTAAATTGAGGTCCGAGAGATATTCCAATAATCTAATTTACAAGAAAAAAAATCTAAAACTTTTATTATAGTAAGAATTTGAATGTTTATTTGTGAACGTTTTTGCTCAACCAAAAAATTTCTTCATACTTTTTTTGTTTTACGATCGTTCACTATTTCGATGCCTCGGTCACGAGATGACGTTCGTCGTCTCGACGAATTTACATCTTTATCGTACGTTTTATCGATTGATATAACTATCACATAATGTTATTAATGTTTGATAAAAGACATTCATTTTGTATCTGATAAATGGTCAATGCCCGAAATTGTTTTATCACCACAGATAAAGATTTAAAACGGAGTCCGAAGTTGATTTGAACAAAACCTAACTTAATAACTAATTATCTTTTAACGTATTTCAACTTTTTTTTAGTTCACTACTTCTTGATGTAATTAACCTACCTAGTAATGTTTTAAGACGTGTGATATATCAAGAAAACGTATAAACAGCTTTTTCGCTTTTATTAAGCAATTGCTCCTGTCACCTGCTTCGTTCGCGTTGTAGGTGTCGTTTGTCATGTTTTAGGCAAAAAAGTAGCCTATATAACCTTTCTTGGAGTTCAAGTTTGCTTACCAAATTTCATCAAATTCGGTTCAGCGGTTTGCTCGTGCAAGAGCGACAGATAGACAGACAAAGTTACTTTTACATTTAAAATATTAATATAGATTGATCGAATTAATTTCTTTAAAATATCTTTGTACATAATAAGTAAACGTTATGTAACTTATTTCTTGTCTTGAAACTATCATAATGTGAAGTTCGATATTTATAGGATTAGTTGAGCTTACTTTAATCCAGAGATATACGAACTGCTCTTTACAGTAATAGTATACGATGCAATTTTTATGCCGCAGTATTAGGTCCAAGAACTTAAAAATACGCTAGTTCCTTTAAGTCCATATTTATGCGAAATGCAGTTAATTGTATAAAAGTTTAAACTTATACCTTGTCCAAATCATCTTCTATATACTTTATGTATGCTGCTTAATTCGTTAGTTTAGTTATATCAGTATCTTAGTCAGCCATTATATGTAGGTGGAGAGATATATAGATAGATATGTATAGATAGATTAAGATGCAATTTCATTCAATTAGAGAATCATAATGCTTCAGATATGTCTGGGTCAATTGGTCATTACAGGTCACCTGACAGTAATAATCGTATCACATTAAACTCATGACGCTAGCTAGGGTTACCGTGGACTTATTTTAAATTTTATTCAAATAAGGGCTAAAAGTTAGGTCAAGAGCTCTTGGTTTTTCTCAAGTGCACTTGTTTTACAGCTGCCATCTTTGACTATCACGGTTTGCGTTGATAAGAGGTATGTCAATAATTAATTGTTTATATTTTTGTGGTAAAGTTGAATGATCATTTTATTTTTGGTTGATCAAGATAAATTTGAAGTGGATCACGTAGATATGTTATGATTTTTATCTTGTAAACTTGAAAAGTTTCAGAGATAACAGTTGAGATAAAAACTTCTGATACCGTACAGCATCATAATAAATATACGTTCGAATTAGGGTGTTCATTTTTCATTGATATTTATGAAGAAGACGATTTAAGTAATGTTGGTTCCAGAATGTGAGGTAAATTTGTACGAAGTAAAAGTTACTTTATACTTTAAGCCGAAATACAGCAAAACGGAATATTCGTGTTTGATAAGTGGCTGTTAGTCATCCACTGGTGTCTAGCAAGTTCTATCACAGAATATTATTTTGAGATGTAAACCTCCGCAGAACCATAATGAAGTCACGTAAGGTTACCTATTGGATTCTTGTACTGACGATAAGGAAAGATCTGGACGTATAATATATATTTTTTACATCGATTGAAATAATATATTTAAATGTTTTAAATCAGACCGAGCGCTATTGATTGAGTCTATTTGATATAACCTGATATGTCGTTAAATTGAACACGTCATATAAGACAATATGTTTGTATATATAAAGTATAATTACATGACAAAACATTTATTTATTTAACTATGTAAACGAACGCTAAAATCACGACCAGACAACAATATGCCATACATTTAATAGTAAACATTCGTTCTTATACATATTTGTTTTCGATATACAGACTTGTATGTTTAACGTAAAGTTTTATTGAGAATGCGATAATTTTTTTTACGTCTTTGCCAATGCAAAATATACACGTACGAGCAGAATGTTTAAACTATAGATCTAATGCTTGGAAGCAAATAAAAAAGTAAATAAAGTATCCCTTATAAGTTAAGCTATAGTCCGTAACACTGTTGGGTTCGGCTTAATTTATCAGCCCTAGTTTTTGCCTCTCAAAGGTCCTTAAAATCACTAGGATTATTAAGATGAAAAGATGGTTTATTTGCCTAAACGTACTTGTCTCAGGAATACCAGTTATATGTTAAAAAAAACATATTTTGTTAGATAGCTCATTTATCGAAAGGTTATAAAATATCACACTGTGACCCACGGGGGCGGAGCTGTTACGATTAACGAGTGCGGACCAGTTAATATGTATATAGTAATATTTTGAAATTTGTTTATTTGTATGTATACGTGATCTCCAGAACTGTTCATGCCAAATGCTATAGGGTATATACAATATAATAGCATTTTCTTTGTTGATAATATGTACCCGTAAAAAAGACCGTTCTAAAGCTGTTATAATGTAGAGCTACAATTTCGATTACTGAATATATAAAATACTATTCGGTCCATTACTTGGTTGCTACCATTAACAGCTGTATCTCTTAAACTTAATTTTGAATGTAATTCATTTTCGTTCCGACTAAACAAAAGCATAAAAAACACAACACGTGATTAAATTTTCAACCAATCACAGGACGGTATTTCGAAATTCTGAAACGGAGCATGTCTTAATAAATAAGGTTGAATTTTCGACTAATTAGATTAAAGATTAAGCTTAATGTTTCGGTATTTGGTACGCGAGACTTTGTATCTACTAGTGTAGTATAACATATTATAAAACAATGTCACGGCCACGTCTGTCTGTATGTTTGCGAGGAACTCCAATACTACTGACCAGAATTTCAAGACGGATTCATAAAAAAAGTTTAGGTATACAATTTATTAAGATTTTTGAGTAAGTTGAAATAGAACGACAATTGTTAATCACGTCGGAAAAAATCAACAAAAAAATATAAATACAAAATAAGACTTATGTCCACCAGTGTGAAGCTGGGATGGACAGCTAGTTTGTGTATAAACTGGTTATTCTCGATATTTTTTGTGAAGTAAAATCGTTGATATAACCTTGTGACATTGCAGATACTTGGGTAATACTAAAATGTCCAGCTGAGTTGAAGTGGAGCGTCGTTTGGCATTTGCCTATGTCCACTCGAAAGCTCTGTTATTTCTTTTTTTTTTCTCAACACTTTGCACATTACACATTGCCGCATTATGTACACTGCAGACATTTTTTTTTATTTGCACTCTTGCGCAATTGACACTTGAATACATGTTTCTGTATCTGTTTATATTATTCAATCGTCGTTAATTATTACATGATATTCTAGAATTGTAACTCATAAGAAGAATTGATATTTAATTGTGGGTAGGTTCCTCGTCATCATCATTCTCCTGCCCTTATACCAATTTTATTTGGGGTCGGCGCAGCATGTCTCCTTCCATACTTCTCTGTCGGACGTCATCTCACAAGTAACATTCTTCCTAAACATATCGTCTTTCACACACTCCATACATCGTTTATTTGGTCGTCCTCTACCTCTATATCCAACCACATCTATGCTCTGTTTTCTCGTATGAAAGAAAAAGTTTTAAGACCTTATTCCGACTCTACCAGTGCGGATGCTATTGAAAACAAACTTATATATTTGATTAGTTTTCGTACGTTAAGCCGTGATAAATAGTGTGATTTATTCATTCATATACTACACATTGAATATATTAAGTTAAAGCACCACTGATAGCATATGTATATTTCTGGCTCATCCATGGAAAATGGACTATGATAAAATGGACTCCTATGGAACGTTTGGCGTTTATTTCACTACAGTGCGAGTTGGTGGATACACACGTCACGCACATATGCAGATTCCTTGATCATGTTTTCCCTCAACTCCCGAGTACGAGATGAATTAAACACTTGGGCTTGAACCGTTAATCATCGGTTAAGATGCACGCGATCTAAACACAGGATCATTTTGGCTCTCGTTAACATCTTAATTAAGTTATCTATACCTTCAATGATAGACATTTATTTTTGGAAAACATATAAGCTATTGATCCACCTAATCAGTTGACGGATATTGGCAATGTATGAAGTATAAACTACTACATGCATCTTAAATGCGCCGCCAACGATCCTTATAAGATCTTACGTCCCTAGAGTTTGTAATTACACTGGCACATTCATCATTCAAAATCGGAACATATAAATTAAAGGTACTGTTGTTTAGTGGAAGAGTAACTGGCGAGTGGGCGGTGCACCATATAATATTATCAGGGTTCCGTACCTGTAAGTTAAGAAGAGACACCTTTTACTAAAACTCCGCTGTCTGTCATCAGCCTGTATAGCTCATGAATTTTTATATAGTTGAAATTTTCGCAGATGATGTTTTTCTATTAGCGCTTTTACAATAAACACTAAAAACGACAGAATATTTTGAATATTGAAGGGACTCCAATACAACAAACGTGTTTTTTTGTCATTTTTATAGATAATTTTACGGAATCCTTCGTGTTCGAGTCGGACTTGTGCACGAAGGGTTCCGTACGATACGATAAATATTTTTTACTTTTCACAGCATATATTAACACAAAATATTTCTATAGGTATTTTTAACAGGGACTGTTGGTTGTTAACTCGATATATTTTTCCCTACATATAATTTATTGACATCGTTTTATTACAATATGTCTATGAAAATCTATCAGCGTCGTGTAAATAAATTTCAATCTCGATGTAAATATGCAATCTCGAGCAATGAGACCAAGTCCACGTGTGCGTCGATTTCAAACGTTTTATCCTGTCAATTTGCGACCGCTCGGGAATTGGTTTTAATTCAATTTCATTCATGAAATAACAATTGGGTCTCGCGGGTGTTACGTCACCGCTAGGAGTCTAGGCTGCGGCGTTTACCTAGCGCTAGCCGCATTACCGCAAGCCACAACTCGGACCGTGAGCATGTTATCGCTAAAAGATATTTTATCTTGCTATTAATATTATTTTACCGCCGACAAACAACAGCAAACAACGGCGATACAAAGTATTTCTGATGATATGTTTCGGTTTGAATTGTGACTATCTTAGCACATCTGATTCTGTAATAAATTGCGACTATTGTACCGATTATGTTAAAGACAAAAAGATACCACATACCATAGGGCAAGGTAAATTTGTACGTCAGCCTACAATAAATGAATTAAAAAAAGTCGGCTAACAAAACGTACACCAATTAAGTTTCGAGCAATTGCTCAATAATATAACTATCACGTTACAGTTACAACATATAAAGAAAGATAAATAATATATTTTTTTTATTTTATTGTATGTATGTTTCACGGTAATATTGACATTCTTCTGACTGTTTCGTTGGTTTTGTGGCAAACGAATAAGGTATATCTATGTATTGGATTTAAACCACGGGCGGAGTAATACAAACTTTTTGGATTTTTTATAGAGAGATTATCAGTATCAGCTATATAGTTTTGGAGAAATGTTTACACGCAGTCGCCTCGAGAGTAAACTGTGACAAGATCTACAGTTACATTCTTCTGGTTATGTCAGATTTTTCGGTCATTTGGATTATGAGAGTCAGAAAATTGAGTTCGCTTGCGTTTTCACACACAAATATGAACTCTTACATGTCTTACAAAATATGTCGCCAGATAGACTATAAACTCTAAATCATTTGTTACGGACGACAGTTCAAAACTATACCATATAAGGTATCGTTTTGAAACGTAGTACATATGTATAAAACCTAAAGCATCACCTAATCTCAGAAAGTATAACCTACAAACCTGAAATTTGACAGGATTATTAGGGGGATTATAAGGGGTAGACATTCGTCTATAATTTTACAAAACTCAAAGATAAATTCTCAGTTTTAACCAGTTATATATAAGAGCTGAGATGGGTGGTATTACAGATGGAACGCGTGCATCTTAACCGATGATAGCGTGCAGTTCAAATCCAGGCAAGCACCACTATATATATATATCTGCTTAATTTGTGTTTCTCGAGCTCGGCGTAGAAGGAAAACTTCGTGAGGAAATCTGCATGTGTCTAATTTCATCGAAATTCTGCCACATGTGCATTCCACTCGCATTGGAACAGCGTGGTGGGATATGTTCCAAACCCTCTCCTTTATGGAAGAGGAGGCCTTATCCCAGCAGTGGGAAATTTACAGGCTGTTACTTTACTTTTACTTTATATAAAATATAATCTAAGCAATTAAATGAGAAATGATATGTTAGTTTAAATGAAATATAAGACTACGAGCTAATGTCTCATCAATACGGCGCGAGTATCAGTGTATAGGTAGTTAATTATTTATAATTTCCAAGTATTTTAGGTAAACGTTGTCGAACGAGTCCTCCGGTCACGTATACGAGCGTTTTATTTGCTCCTTTATTCTTAGAAAACATTATGTTTCACAATTATTTTCTTCTAAAATAAATATTATAACAGTTAAAAACGCTGTTCGTTTTATAGAATTTACAGAACTGTTATATCTCTGGAACCACTTATCCTTAAACGTATATTATCAATTGATTATGGAATAGTGCGTTCAGTTAATAGATAATTAAGATATCGATATCGATTGTTTCAGTTTAATACACGTTGTCGCCCGCGATTATGCTCGTTTTAGTGTTGTCCATCCTTGGAGTTCAAGCTGACTTCGTAAAATCTCATTAAATACGGTTCACTTGTTTAGCCGTTAGCAACAGACAGACAGGGTCACTTTCGTATTCATAATCCCTACATATAAAGCAAAGTCCCCTGGCCGTCAGTCTGTATGCTCTCGAAAAACTCCAGAACTACTGAACGGAATTTCATGAGATTTTCACCATAGGCAGAAAGAATCATAAGGAAGGTTGAGGTATAAAATTTATTAAAGTTTTAAATATTTTGAAATGAACGACAATTGTTATTTATATCGAAAATAAAGCAACAAAAAAATTATAAATAAAAGGTAAAAATATAAAAAAAATTACGTTCACCCGTGCGAAGCCAGGGCAGGCCGCTAGTATTTGTATAGATTAATTCAATATGTGCCCAAATGTGGTTTATGAAATGGACGATTTATATTCAAATCAGTTATTCTGGGTGCCGGTTTGTAAGATTGTTTAGCTGGTGTAATTACAGGTAGAAAGGTCGTACACGGCTTATTGACGGTGTAAGAAATCGTTAACACTTCTTAGAGTACGAATGTCTAGTTGTGAAAACTTATTTACTATTAAGAGGTGCAAGTTTACCTTATTTCTAAATTTGAAATAAGAAACACGACAAGACACGATCTCAGATATGAAACCTTCTTGGATTTTCTCTTACATTGGAACAAAATTCAAATTATTTCGAATTTTAAAAATTATCATGATCAATGTTTGGGAGTATCTAACCTGGGCTAAGTTTAGACACGATAAAGCCTAATTACGTTAACACCGCGTAATTATAACGCGACCTTTTCTGTCAGCGGCGCGGAATGCCGTTACATCACGGTGCGATAACTCTGACGCCTTATCACAATCCTTTCTGAGTAAAGATTGCGCCGTCATACACATCGTTATCCATAATGCACCGTTTCAACTATTAGGCTGCCCTTGAACGAAGCAGATTATTGTCGTCGTGAGAAACGCCGCGACAATAACGCTTGTATATAAGATAATTGGGAAATTTGTAGCAAATTGGATACCAACTGACCTTTTTACTATCGGACCTTCTTTTCTTGTTAAGAATTGAAAGCAACTACTTATATCTTATACCACGCTGTTTCATATATAATTGTAGATGTGTGGTAGATCTTCATCTAACCCATGCATTCATTCATTTCATTCACTTCATCATGGTTTCTTTCAGCGCCAAGTAGAGCTGATTTTAACTATCTAGGCACTCCTGATGACGTTTCGACGTATTTAGTTTAATTTCAGTATGATTTAGGAAAGACAAACTATATGTCATAAGGAACCACTACAGTATTAAGAGTATGCAGCAAGAGTCAGGAGGATATCCTAATCTATTCGAGTATTTGAACCCACTTTCATCGGGTCGTTGTTCTATTCTTCGGTACGTCTCAGTCATTGAGTGTTTAGTTCACGCTGTTTACTACAATAAATTTGTCCAAATAGGAAAGGACAAACGGATAATATCAACGGATAACGTCATTTTTTGAATTCGAAATTCATATAAAAACAAAATGTTTTAGTTTCCACTAAATTAGTAACTTCCTGAAAGTATTCGTCGTTATAATTTGGTTTATCTTTTTTTATTTTGTAGAGAAATATATTTTTTGTTCTGCTCGATTATATTACTAATTATTTTAATAAGAAGCCTAAAAATTTAAATTAAACAATTGTAATTAATTTGGCATTGGAAATATATAACATTTCAAAGAATAACAGTATGTTGCTATCTCTTTTTAATGTCGAAGGCTAGAAAGGATAGCAAGGAAGATTTTAATAATGTTTTTCAAAAGTCGTTTCAAAGCGTAACATCAATATTCAGTGTAAATAATTAACATACATTTTCCTCGTAGCGTTTCTGTGCGTTGTATGTCAGTAGCCTTACACACGATGCGTTTCTGAACTTTTATCGCGGTGTTTATTATGAATGGACCAGTGTCAGTCAATCACTGCTCGTTTTAGGATTGACATTTCGCGCGCATACTTTTTTTTTTGCTTTTTTTTTTCCTAATTTAATGCTTACGTACGATCTTGTCGTGATTTAGTGTCAGTGGATGGAAAATAAATTATCTACTATTGTGACGATATACGCTCGTGATGTGACATTAATTTGGTGTGTGATTTTTTAATGATTCGTTTTATCAGTGTGGATAATTTTCCTTAATTATTTTTGAACGTTAAATTGTTATTAATGGAGTGTCTCATCATGGTGACATGTCCAGGAATAGTTACAAACGGAATACGTGATTTTATGGATTCGTTCACGGATGAGTCAAATTTATCTACACTTGTTTTTTCAATAATTGGTTATTAAGATATTTATTATTATAAATATTTATTTCCCTTAACGCTTAACATTCGTGTCTAAATATAAAATACTGGACTTTGTTGTGTATGGCTAAGTCAACTTAGATATTATTATTACTCAGACTTCCCTATGGACTGTGGTTGTGCATCCTGGCTTGTCATGACTTAAGTAAATAAGCGGCATTATTTATATTTAATTTTGTATTATTCGCAATTATTCTAAAATGTTTGTAAAAGAAGAATAGTTTTCTTTCGATTAAATGGGTATTATTTTAAAGTTTAGAAATATGGGACGGAATATTTGCGTCGTGGTCGAAAATTTGTAGGAGTTTGAGTATATAATAAAAAAGGACTTTAAGATCTGAAATGAAAAGTTTTGGGGGCATTTTGCCTCTAGAGAAATATGTCTTTGGTATCAATTGTGACATTGCTGCAATTTGTATTAATAAATGAATAAATAACTACTTTATCAATATGTATAAGACTTACCAGAAGTCGCGGCACGTTTTGGAAAAATATTTTCGAATTCGAAACGATTCATAATTTTCTTCAAATATTCGATATATGTATTTGCAATTATATAAACTCGTACGTAGCTTGGTACGGGTCCAGCTATTTGTTCCGTTTGATGATTGTCGAATTAAGGAATCATACAGTTAGGATAAATAGAGGCGTTTGTCAATTGATCCTGTCAGCGCAGTTCCTCTCGGAGCGAATTTAATCTCGAGTGAATACGTATCGCGGATTGCGACCTCGTCTCTCGCGAGATTGAAGGATAGATAAAGATGTAAACAGGGTATATTGCAGAGCTCGCTTCGGTGGATACATTGCTTTCTTTGATTCGTATCTTATATATCCATAGCGTTAGTCGATTTTTCTCAATGATTATGGGACGATAGCTGCACATTAAAATCGGTTTTGGTCTCATTTTGAAGCCGCAGATGTGAATAAAATTATGTACTAAATTATGACAATTTAAAATATGAATTAACTTTGAAAAGCGGAAAAATATAAAAATAAGAATAATAATAATAAATATAAAAGCGGTTAAAAAAAAAAAAAAAGAATAACGGTTAAGAATAAGAAAAAAAAGAATAAATAAATTGTTATCGACAAACTCCAATTCTTACTTACTTTTTTAACAAATTCTTTTAAATAAAGTTTTATCATTTTGGCGCCAATGTAGATTAGTGGCTACAGTTTACAGCGAAATGAAATCAAAACAATACCTACCTGTCAAAATTCCTAAAACATACTTTGCATAAACGCGACCCACTACTTTATATTAAATGGAACTTATCTATACTGTTTCCCCAAAGGAAATGGATTAAAATCGATTTACGATAATCATTCCATAATAACGCATGACAAATATTGAGTGCTTAATTTTATAAGGTCGTATCTTAAAACAAAAACTGGTTTAGCAATACCATTTTGGTCTTGACTGAATATGTACATTTGTCTTTCCAAATGTTTAACGCATTCGGGTGTCTTAATGGGTTCGTTTCGTTTTACAGATGACATCTGGCCTTCATCATCAAATATCGCAGCCGTCACACCACCTAGAGTCGACCGTTATCCCCGCGAAGGAGAAGACCGTGCATGGCAAGGAGAAAACATTTAAGGTACTGGCTTCTGTTTAAATCTTATCATAGATAATCGCCCAGTTATACGACGTTTTATAGCCAATAAAACAGTTAAACGAATCTCGGCACCCGATAAGAATAGAACACGATTATAAATCGCAACTTCGCAACGAATTTTATGTATCTCACGTACGGTTTTCGTCTCTGATGGACATTTTGTAATTAAGAACCCATCAGGTAACCATCAGCTTTGATGGTAAGAAATCACCGAATGAATTGTCTCCTATAAAGTTTCTTTTTGAAGTTAATTTTGATTGTTTAAGTGGCAAGTGTTTATGTGTGTGTCCCAGGTGGTGGTGGGGGGCGAGGTGGGCGTGATGAAGACGCCGGTGCTGGGCCCGCGGCCCTACAACGCGCTGGCCATCATCCACACCCAGCAGAGCAACACCTTCGATATGCTCAACTCGCTCACCACCAGTGTGGTATGTATGAACTCATATATATGTAAGCTTACAGACTTGTACAAGGCTGTTTAATCCGGTTTTTACCGGTTTCTATAGCAAGAATGTTTAACTATCAACTAGTTGTCGCTTGCGGCTTCCCTCGCTTGTTGCGTGACCATGTTAGCTATTAAAAGTAACCTATGTTCTTCCTTGGGTTTAAGTTTTGCTTTGCATACTAAATTACATCAAAATCAGTTCAGTGCTTTGCCCGTGACAGACAGAGTTACTGTCGCATATATAATAATGGTATAGAGATAATCTGTAGCCTATTTCGACCACGAAAACAATAAAGTTAAATAAACAAATTGACATCCATTTGAAGCGCGATATCATTTAGATCTGATATTATTATGGATATTCATTATGGGTTCGCGAAAAAAGACGTTTTAAATAGTCGTAGTTGTTATCGGAAGGAACAAAAATTAAAATATGACTAGGTAAGGATAAGTAAGTTAAGTGGAATAGGGTTTTACTATATACATTTAACAAGATGATTCGATGCATTTATGTAGAATTGAAAGATACTCGTTCGATCTTGTCTAAAAGTATCTTGTTTGTCACCAAATTCAATTATAATCGTTTGAATTGAAGCTTCGAGATTGAAAAGTCACATACGTATTCATTCTAACAATCCTGGCGCTAGTAATCACGTACAACACTTAATTCGTTTTGCTTCTGATACAAAAGTTACCTTGGGTTGGCACTGGGGTTATTGATGTTTTATTAAAAATGTCTTCTAGGCAAGTCAACCAGTAGTGGGTGTCGCCGTTGGTGGATATCGAAGGCGTAGTTCAGGTCAGGGCACCCTATGCGACCCCGAACTGGACGACAGCGGCAACAAGCTGGTGGCCAGGCTCGAAGACGACGCCTTCATCTCAGAGCAGGACTTGGTGAGTAAGCGTAGATCTGATACTCCAATTGTATCAACAAATTATGTTTATATATGTATGTAATATGGACGTATAAAGCCATATATTAAGTCTCGTGTATTATGGTATGGGCGACTCCAAAGCATAGACGAAAGGTAAACCTCAGAAATTTAGAGTAGGTTAGACAGTATAAAAAATGAGCGCGTCATATTTTTTAACTGTGAAAACGTCTCCTTTACCATACAGGCATTTGATCAACAAAATTACTCGTCGATTCATGTATGTAGGTAATACCGCCATTGTCTCCATTTACCCTAGACGAGTTTCGTGTCTTAGGAATATAGAATTTGTTAATTTTATATCCTCGATACAACTTGATACTGGTGTGATCAAAAACCTCAATCATAAACACGTAGCGCATCAAGTTTGTCGTATAGCACGAACTTTGGGCAAGATAAGTAAAGCGCCTTGTACTATTGCACTATAACGGTTATTTCTAAGAATATAAATATGTAAAAAGAGCTGAGATGGCCCAGTGGTTGGAACGCGTGCATATTAATCGATGATTTCGGGTTCAAACCCAGGCAAGCACCACTACATAAATGTGCTTAATTTGTATTTATAATTCGTCTCGTGCTCGGCGGTGAAGGAAAACATCTTGAGGAAACCTGCATGTGCTACATGTGCATTCAATATGTTCCAAGCCCTAATGGAAGAGGAGACCTTATCTCAGCAGTGGGAAATGTACAGGCTGTTACTTTACTTTACTAAATATGTAAGAAACCATATGTAATGCTCTGTTATGGTTTTTTTTCAGGAAGAGAATATCGAGATAGCAGCGGCCACTGAGAAGGGCGCTCCGATCATCCCGCACCCGCCCGCCGACGCCAGCGGCCAGGAGCAGCCGCAGGAGCCGCAGAACGGTGAGCCGTTTCCGTTCATTCGTTCGTTCGTTCGTTCGTTCGTTCGTTCCCGCGGATATCATACACTTGATGTTGTTACTAATCAGCCTTATCTATGTATAACGTATTAGTAATACGATAACTCACTGTCATTTTTTTAGGTCATTTTATTTAATATATTTTTATGGTTCCGCATACTTTATTATGCTACCACTACGTTAGTTTTTCATCATGCTCTGTGCATTGTACTCTAGCGTGTGGCTTCTTTGTTCTTTATAAGATATAAGCTCTGTTTGGAGCTTAGTTGGTAAGGCTTTTTGAAATTTACTGGTTATATATGTGCTATAATTTCGACTTGTTAAGGCCAAGATGAATAATAAACAATAATTGGGCATTTAAAAGTTATTCTTACTTTGTACGAAACACTGTACGCGGTACTCGACTCGCTCTTGTCAGAATTATATGAAACGTTTTGTCAAATTATGAATCATTTAAATTAATACGATTTATTGTTATTGTATTACCTCGAACAAAGTGGCCGATTAAATTGTTGTTTATTTATATATTTGTTAATAAAAAATATACATCATATATCATCATCATATATATATAATTAAACGAAGCATAATGTTATATGATAGTATGTTCCTTTCAGGTTTAGTGTATGATCCAATCTATGAGCTGAACAAGCTGGATGATAAGGACAAGGAGAAGGAAGAAGATGAGGAGGAACCCATTGGAGTGTCTCCATGTGGCAGGTTGGTGCAACCTTCATATTACTTTTTTTTATGTTACAGGTTTGCGGACGAGCATATGGGCCACCTGATGGTAAGTGGTCACTATCATCCATAGACAATGACGCTGTAAAAAAATAATTAATTATTCCTTACATAGTCAATGCGCCACCAACCTTTGGAACTAAGATGCTATGTCCCATGTGCCTGTAGTTACACTGGCTCACTCACCCTTCAAACTGAAACAACAATACTGCGTATTGTTGTTTAGCGGTAGAATATCTGATGAGTGGGTGGTACCTACCCAGGCGGGCTTGTACAAAGCCCTACAACCAAGTAATATTATATAATAAGTACTAGTGGCGGTAGGCGGCGCCGACAAGTACTATTTGTTATTATATTATCAAACCGGTTTCACAAAGCTATTTATAGAGAAATGTTTGTTTATGTTTCGGTATGACTTTCCTTAATGTCGTTAGGAATCGACGCACGCGTCGAAATTTCATTTCGAGTTTTCCTCGTGAAATAACTTTAGTGAGGCATGCTAGATTATACCATAATAAGTTTCATTAAAAGTCAATCAGTGATTTACATCTTCTTAATAGAAGAATATAATAATTTATACTACTGATATTTATATACATATTACAAAAAACTTTCTTGACTTATTAAAAATAAATAGTCAACAACTAATACGGATTTAATTAAAAATTATAAATAATTAAATTTTTACAAATATTAAAACATTGCAGTTGAGTAACATTTTTACATAATTTCATTCATTTTTCATAAGCATTTCGTGCTGTTGTCGCGCAGGTTCTTCAAGTACGACAAGGAGGTGGGGCGCGGCTCGTTCAAGACGGTGTACCACGGCCTCGACACGCAGACCGGCGTCGCCGTCGCCTGGTGCGAGCTGCTGGTCAGTACAGCCGTATCGCTACAAACTTATTCTCAAAAAACTCTCAAAAACACATTGGATCAGTCTTATCAAGATGCTTTAGATGATGAGCTAAGCCTATCTGGGTTGGATCGAAATGCCAAGAAACATGGGAGTTACTCCTATTGTACGTAAAATAAAATCAACAACAAACAACAACAGCCTGTAAATTACCTTTTGCTAGTCTAAGGCATCTTTTTCCTTTGAGGAGGCTTGGAACATATTCCACCACACTTCCAGGTTGGTGGAATACACATGTGGCTGAATTTCTATGATATTAAACACATGCAGGTTTTCTCGCATTTTCCTTTAGCGAGATGAATTATAAACACATGAATATTCAGTGAAGCTTGCCTGGGTTTGAATCCGTCATCATCGGTTAAGATGCACGCGCTCTAATCACTGGGCCATCTCTCTCTTTAATTATTTTACATCGAAATTTGAAACCACGTCTAATATATGCAAAATATGCTCGCAAGTGATGACACGGTATACACATCTTTTTAGGAGAAAAAGTTGAACAAAACGGAGCGTCTCCGGTTTCGCGAGGAGGCCGACATGCTTAAGAAGCTGCAGCATCCGAACATCGTCCGCTTCTACAACTACTGGGAGGGCACCGTCGCTAAGAAGAAGAACATAGTCCTGATCACCGAGCTCATGGTCTCCGGGACGCTCAAGACGTTAGTACATGAAATTATATCCAATTAGTGTAAAGTTTAAAGGTCATAAGTCAAGGTCAAAGAATAGTAGTTGAACTACTGTTTAGATAATAGAATTGTTCTATTTTTTTTAATTGAAATGATAAAGTTAGACACGATTCTTGTACTAAAATTACTTGTAAAAGAAGCTCGTATCATGTATCACATGAACATAGGGACTATTTTCTACTTATTGTTTCATTATTGTTTAATTGTAATTTATATTAAAATAATTACAACATTTTTTTAATAACTTCACAAATATAGAACTTCTCACTTGTTTAAGAGCGTATTTCTTATAAAATGGATATTATATCTGAATTCAGGTATGTGTCTCTTACATTTTTTGTATCTGACGTATTTTTTTTAGGTACCTGCGACGTTTCAAACGGATCAACCCCAAAGTTCTCAAGTCATGGTGCCGCCAGATTCTGAAGGGACTGAATTTCTTACATTCGAGAACACCGCCTATTATACATAGGTAAGAGGTCAAGGTATAACAGACTCGATTTGTTCCTTTATACCAATTATATTAATACAATGTTCAACTTTGCGACTGATACATATATTAATGATTTTCGTCTTCATAATAAATTTTAATAGTATTAAAATATTCCCGTTGATTTTAATCTATATATGTATATGTTACTGTAAGATTACAAAATTCGTTAGATTACAATCTGTCTCGTTAGATTGTATACTATGAGACAATATGAGACAACATCACATACATTACTCTGATCCCAATGTAAGTAGCTGAAGCACTTGTGTTATGGAAAACAGAAGTAACGACGGTACCACAAACACCCAGACCCAAGACAACATAGAAAACTAACGGTACCGGTGTACACACCACTGACCATGGAAAATACAGACGACCGTCTGTCGAAACTGTCAAAATATTGTGAACCATGAAATATGATAGAATGTAAACTACTGAATAATAACGGTGACATATGATTGGTTGCTCTTACAATGAGGCCGGCCAATCAGGAAGAACTTCAGGGACAGATTGTAATCTTACAGTTTAACTTCGATAGATTACAATACAGCGGGGTTTGGAAGTTTGTGCTTTATTAATTGTAGGTTTAGCTATTGTTATTTAAACGAACGTAATGTTCACTACTTTAAAATTAAATAATATTTTGTTTTCATTTCGTGTATTATATATTTTAATGTTGATTTTTTATTTCATTAACAGAGATCTGAAATGCGACAACATTTTCATAACGGGTACAACGGGCAGCGTTAAGATCGGTGACCTCGGTCTCGCCACACTTAAAAACAGGAGTTTCGCCAAGTCTGTTATTGGTATGTATTAATTATTAGATAATTGTTCATATTTTGCAAATGCAATCTTTGCAGAATCTTTTAAATATTCTATAATGCATCTATCTATACTACTAATCAATGAAAAACAACTTCTAATCTTATATGCATAGTATGACAAGTATGTAGTATTATTATTATGCAAGTGGCAGCGTTTTTTCACTAGTGTTGTTGGAATGGGATGGAACCAGGTCAAAATAAAGTAAGAATGCCTTATAGACGTTCTTACTGGCATTCTTACTGCAATCTTTATCCAAGTAAATCGTAATATAATTTTAGAAGATTATGTCTGTGTAAGTGCGTAATACTTAGGTTGTTAATATATCTCTTTCTCTCTCTAAAATAATACAGCTTCAATTCACGAGCAAAAATCGAGACTACACATCATCTAGCGAGCACCAATGCCAGCGTGCCGACCGCTCGGTTACGGTCTCGGAAGGTCCCATCCCATTCTGAGCACGCTTTTATACGTGGTGTAACATGCAATCGCATTAGCTAAAACGGGATCACGTAACATGTAAAATCCTTTACCACCTATTATTCCTAAGACTGATTGTCTCGGTGTGACACACGCTGCGTTTGGTCGCAGGCACGCCGGAGTTCATGGCGCCGGAGATGTACGAGGAGCACTACGACGAGTCCGTGGACGTGTACGCGTTCGGCATGTGCATGCTGGAGATGGCGACCGGCGAGTACCCCTACAGCGAGTGCAGCGGCCCCGCGCAGATATACAAGAAGGTGGTCTCGGTGAGTGGGCAGTGTACATGTGCATGTGCATGCTGGAGATGGCGACCGGCGAGTACCCCTACAGCGAGTGCAGCGGCCCCGCGCAGATATACAAGAAGGTGGTCTCGGTGAGTGGGCAGTGTACATGTGCATGTGCATGCTGGAGATGGCGACCGGCGAGTACCCCTACAGCGAGTGCAGCGGCCCCGCGCAGATATACAAGAAGGTGGTCTCGGTGAGTGGGCAGTGTACATGTGCATGTGCATGCTGGAGATGGCGACCGGCGAGTACCCCTACAGCGAGTGCAGCGGCCCCGCGCAGATATACAAGAAGGTGGTCTCGGTGAGTGGCCAGTGTACATGTGCATGTGCATGCTGGAGATGGCGACCGGCGAGTACCCCTACAGCGAGTGCAGCGGCCCCGCGCAGATATACAAGAAGGTGGTCTCGGTGAGTGGGCAGTGTACATGTGCATGTGCATGCTGGAGATGGCGACCGGCGAGTACCCCTACAGCGAGTGCAGCGGCCCCGCGCAGATATACAAGAAGGTGGTCTCGGTGAGTGGGCAGTGTACATGTGCATGTGCATGCTGGAGATGGCGACCGGCGAGTACCCCTACAGCGAGTGCAGCGGCCCCGCGCAGATATACAAGAAGGTGGTCTCGGTGAGTGGGCAGTGTACATGTGCATGTGCATGCTGGAGATGGCGACCGGCGAGTACCCCTACAGCGAGTGCAGCGGCCCCGCGCAGATATACAAGAAGGTGGTCTCGGTGAGTGGGCAGTGTACATGTGCATGTGCATGCTGGAGATGGCGACCGGCGAGTACCCCTACAGCGAGTGCAGCGGCCCCGCGCAGATATACAAGAAGGTGGTCTCGGTGAGTGGCCAGTGTACATGTGCATGTGCATGCTGGAGATGGCGACCGGCGAGTACCCCTACAGCGAGTGCAGCGGCCCCGCGCAGATATACAAGAAGGTGGTCTCGGTGAGTGGGCAGTGTACATGTGCATGTGCATGCTGGAGATGGCGACCGGCGAGTACCCCTACAGCGAGTGCAGCGGCCCCGCGCAGATATACAAGAAGGTGGTCTCGGTGAGTGGGCAGTGTACATGTGCATGTGCATGCTGGAGATGGCGACCGGCGAGTACCCCTACAGCGAGTGCAGCGGCCCCGCGCAGATATACAAGAAGGTGGTCTCGGTGAGTGGGCAGTGTACATGTGCATGTGCATGCTGGAGATGGCGACCGGCGAGTACCCCTACAGCGAGTGCAGCGGCCCCGCGCAGATATACAAGAAGGTGGTCTCGGTGAGTGGGCAGTGTACATGTGCATGTGCATGCTGGAGATGGCGACCGGCGAGTACCCCTACAGCGAGTGCAGCGGCCCCGCGCAGATATACAAGAAGGTGGTCTCGGTGAGTGGCCAGTGTACATGTGCATGTGCATGCTGGAGATGGCGACCGGCGAGTACCCCTACAGCGAGTGCAGCGGCCCCGCGCAGATATACAAGAAGGTGGTCTCGGTGAGTGGGCAGTGTACATGTGCATGTGCATGCTGGAGATGGCGACCGGCGAGTACCCCTACAGCGAGTGCAGCGGCCCCGCGCAGATATACAAGAAGGTGGTCTCGGTGAGTGGGCAGTGTACACGTGCATGTGCATGCTGGAGATGGCGACCGGCGAGTACCCCTACAGCGAGTGCAGCGGCCCCGCGCAGATATACAAGAAGGTGGTCTCGGTGAGTGGGCAGTGTACATGTGCATGTGCATGCTGGAGATGGCGACCGGCGAGTACCCCTACAGCGAGTGCAGCGGCCCCGCGCAGATATACAAGAAGGTGGTCTCGGTGAGTGGGCAGTGTACATGTGCATGTGCATGCTGGAGATGGCGACCGGCGAGTACCCCTACAGCGAGTGCAGCGGCCCCGCGCAGATATACAAGAAGGTGGTCTCGGTGAGTGGGCAGTGTACATGTGCATGTGCATGCTGGAGATGGCGACCGGCGAGTACCCCTACAGCGAGTGTTTCTTAGCTGAGATAATCAGCTAATATAAAAAAAAATAGTTTGTTCAAATCAATTTTCTAATGAAGTTATTTTTAAATTTAATTTTGCGTTGGTATGTAAATGGAATAATATTAATTTCACATTTTCCTTTTAGGGTGTTAAGCCTCAAAGTTTGGAGAAAGTGACAATACCGGAAGTGAAGGACATCATCGAGTCGTGTATTAAGCCTAACAAAGCCGACAGGTATGAAACGTACTTTTAATAAAGTATATGTATATAAACTTAGTAAAAAATACTTTTACGAATTACTCGCATTGATTTTATTGCCTTACAATTTGAAAAAAAATCCATTCAGGCCCAAAGTGAAAGATCTGCTTAACCACGAGTTCTTCGGCGAGGACATCGGCCTCCGGCTCGAGATCGTGGGCCGAGACCTCGTCACGTCATCGGACATCACCAAGATACAGTTCCGATTGAAGATCATCGATCCAAAGAAACGGTAATATTTAAAAATAAATCGTAAAACTCAGTCTTGCGAATGCTTACATCAAAATCTACCCGTAAGATAGAAGAACAATCTTCTAGGGTACTCAGTACCTGTGCAAAGTATTATCACAATCGAATCAATAGCATAGAAATCACTACCACTTGTTAGAGCTCTGTGCAAGCCTGTCTGGGGAGAATCCCAACATATTGTATCGCCAAACAGTAATACTGTATTGCTGCGTGCCGATTTGAAGGATGAGCGAGCAAGTGTAACATCAGCCTTTAAAGTTAGTGGCTCATTAGCGATGCAAGGAATGGTTCCATTAGGTGTGACCATTTGCCCGCTTGCCTATATCATAAAGGAACGCATAAATAAATTTACATTGATTTTTATATATTTAGATTGCTGTTTTTATTGAAAATACAATTTGTTCAAGTTTTTTGAATGTAGTGATATTTACTAAAGAGTGTGAAATCACTGTCAATGTAATGATTGCAGGAATCGCGTTGATGACGCAATTGATAACGTTCAATACTCTCTGAATGAATTACTATATATAAAGAAATTATAATAATATGTATTATTATAATATGTTAATGCTAATTAACATATTTACTATTCAGTTTACGCGAGTATTGTGTATCATATCAATAAATGTATAAAGGTTAAATTTGTTTGTTTGTACGTTTTAATTGGTATATAGCTACTTTATTTCTGAGCGCTGAAGAGTATAATATACGTTTATACTATATCATGTTTTCCATAATAAATCGTACAATGCGAAGCCGGCCCGGGTTGCTGGCGACAAATGATTGAATCTGGACTCCGAACCGGTGATAGCTTCACTGAATATAGTTTGTTAAATGACGATTCATAAGCACTCGTAAAAGCCTACTTGAATAAAGTGTATTTTGTTTTTATTTGGTTTGATTAAATTCGAAAACAGCCATTGCTAATATAATATATGTATACTAATACGGCACTCGGTGGACGCAGGTCGTACACACACAAGGAGAACGAGGCGATCCAGTTCGAGTTCGACATGCAGCACGACGACTGCGAGGAGGTCGCCAAGGACATGGCCAAGGCCGGCCTCATCATGGAGGAGGACGCCAGGATCGTCTTCAAGCTGCTCAAGTCGCAGCTCATCAGCCTCAACCGGTCAGTCTTATATAACTAGTCTTATATAACCGCAGTGTTTGACGCTCACTGACCAGTGTGGTCATCGGTGGTCGGTACTGATAATGCAAGCTACGATGTTTACATACGAAGGGCAAAATATCGATATCGATAAAGGAATACCTTCGTCTCACTACAATATGTATGCATTTATATATTTGAAATCCTACTCATATTTACAACAACAGCCTGTAAATTCCCACTGCTGTTGTAAAGGCCACTTCTCCCTTTGAGGAGAAGGTTTGGAACATATTCCACCACGCTGTGCCAATGCGGGTTGGTGGAATACACATGTGGCAGAATTTCTATGAAATTTGTCACATGCATCTTTCCTCACGATGTTTTACTTCACCGCCGAGCACGAGATGAATTATAGAGACAAATTAAGCACATGAATCAGCGGTGCCTGCCTGGGTTTGAACCCGCAATCATCGGTTAAGATGCACACGTTCTAACCACTGGGCCATCTCTACTACTCATATTATAACTGCGAAAGTTTGTGAGGATTGATGTACGTATGTTTGTTACTCTTTCACGATAAAACTATAACAGTCTTCTTTTGCCACAGGGTTAATAATTTGCTCATTCGTTTTTCTGTTTTATTGATTAAATTAAAAAGTTACAAGGTTTTGTTCGCGAAATTATATCTACAAAATAATGCATACATAATAATTTGTCGTATTAACTTATAAAGGCACAAGGTCGTTCATACTTCTATACATATAATAAAATTGGAATGTCTGTTTGTAATATTAAAATAACCGCTTTTTTTAAATGCATCAGTATGTAAACACGATGCCTAAAAATAGATAACAGTTATTACAACTTTTGTTTGTCATTATTTCTTTTTGGGAACAGCTGAACCGATTTTGATAGCACTTTGACTGTTAGATAGCTGATGTAATAAGGAGTAACTTAGGTTAAAACAATATTTTTTGTTAAATTCAAACGCGTACGAATTCGCGGGCCTAGTGGTTAATTATAATTTTAAATCATTTATAAATCGTATTACGTAAAAGATAAAACAAATTTGTTAAATATAATTGGCTTAATATTTCATGAATTCCATATATGTGGATTTTTATAAGGCTTAGCAAATAAACTATTGTGTTCGCAGAGTTTTTATATTTCAACGTCGAATGATTATTATGTAAGTAGAGCTATTTAAAACAAAGATAAGAAATCAGCAATGGATCTCATTGTATTCATAACTCGTATATCGTTATGATGTATTGTATATTCATAGTAGACGGATGTCGGCACACAGAATGTAGATTATATGTCGCGACCCTGAATTCGTATTTCTAATCGTGTCGGTACGTGTAAAACGTAACTTGGAAGGTTTTATGCAGTCCGATTTTTTTTTAGTATTCATTTCAACCTTGTATTGTGATTGTATCACATAAGTCGCGTCTGTTATGAGAAAGTCTCGTCGCTTGTTCCCTTTCACACCGTAACGGAGCTATAGATTTACGTGATTTATTATTTTAAATACATAGTTTATAGGGTACATTTTACAATGCAGTGAAAAATAGCAGCAATGACTTTTTTTAATTGTATATCACGGATAAACAGCTTAACTCATTACTTTTCTTGGTTATGTCTTGTCGGTTAACAAAAACAAAGCAGTCATTGATGCTCAGTCGTTCTCGCATAACGTCATCACAATTCAAATGCTTATTTTGACGCTTCATTGCGCGTAATTAATTGCTCTGACGCGATAACTGCAGTACATTATGTGTACCGGAGATTTGCACAACGGATTTGGTGGTAAACTGACGTTATTGTATATATAAAAAAATGCTCTCTGTGAGGTTGGTCGCGATCGTTTTTATTTGTTATCTCGTTACGGTGCTTTAATGTATGTGTGTGTGTGTCTGTGTGTAATGTGTCTTGGCATTGTATGGTAGTGTTGTGCATCACACGTGTGTTATTTTTATGTGACAGTGAAGAGTGTTTACGATGACACGATGATGATCATTGCGATGTTATTGCTGTCATCGACATCTATAATTAATTCGTAAACACTGTCATTTATCGTATATTTGTTTTTGTTTGACTGACGAGTTGTATCTTTGCTATAAGATATCACATTAAATATGTTAAATTTAAGAACGTACTATAAATATCGTCGATGAATTCCGATCCCACGCGATACTGGTTTTTATTTAATTGTCCTAAAACATATAATCTTGTGGCAAAACATCGATCGTTATCCTTTTGCATTGCAAATTATTTTTTTATTGTTCTGCGTACTAATCTAGTTAAACAAAAATTTGATGTTTTGTTGATCGTACTTTTTTGACATCATGGATTGAAGATATTATTTATTGAGAGAAGTGGTTTTTAGCAAACTTAGCTTTATATAGAACCGATAATAATATAAGGTCTTTGTACCTATAAGCTATCGATTTCTAAACTGAACCGTATCGCGTGTCTCAAACAATAGTTTCTTGCGACTTTCACATTGTTCTTGATTTTTCTTGAATTTTCATATATCGTTAAAGGTATTTCAGATGAACAGTCTTATTATGATTTTGTTTTATACAAATTTAATTCAGTCTTAAATTTGATTTAATTCATATGGTTTGTGTTATGACTTTAAGATATTTATTTGAAATCGATGGTAAGTTTTTAAAAGGAAACAATTTAATTCTCATTAAAATATTTCGTCCTTCTCGTCGCTGGTATTATATAGGCATTATCGTTACACATTAAAGATCAAATTAATTAATGTTTCCTTTAAAATCAGATAATATTAAAAATATCCAATATTTGAAATTTATCCAAAGTCTAGATTTCTTTAAACGTCTGATTGTTTCTCGATATACTTAACGTAGTCATGGCAACCCTAACAACGACTGGCACGCGCTAAATTCCATCAGTTACACGACCTCGCGTGCTCTGCATCGTTGTGAAATGAAAATATATTTCTGTCCGTAATTTATTTACGTTTATTTACATAAACAAAATTTATTATAAAAAAAATTGTCTGTGATTTGAAATCAAAGTATGTTGTATATAATACACAAAATTAAGTAAAAAGTATTTTTTTCGAAAATAGGTCTTACATAATTAGTTTGATTATTTGGTTCTAGACTGTAGATCTCTTATTTTAAATATTACAATGTCAAGGACGAGGTCTCATATGGTTTTGATATTTAGGTATAATAATTTTTGAAAATTTTTTTTTGTTCATTTTCATACCCATCAAATGTCTTTTTTAAAAGTTGGATTGCGGCTCTTGTCTCATTAATATTCATCAGTTTCTGACTGGACTCAGTTGGAAACATCATAACAGTTGGTGCTCAGTTTTGATGACAGTTTCCTTCTAGAGATTTTTTTCCACTAGACGTCGTAATTTTGCCCATTTCCTTATAGTTCAAGTTATTCGCTTTTACTCTTTCCTCTAGAAGTCACAAAATTCGCAAAAAGAATCGTAAAAAAAATTTTTTTTACTTTTGCAAATAAGGCCCGAGAAGAAATGTCAATGTTATATTGGTGTTTGTTTTAATCCAAGTCTTTGTTTATTTTTAGCGAAAGGAGTGAGAAGAAAGCTCAGATGCTGTTCAACCAGGAATTGATTAATGAACAGAATATGCAGCAACAATTACTTTTGGAGCAGCAGTTGAGACAGGTTTGTAGCAGGTTATAATATTTTTCGTTTAGTTGAAAACGATGATTTGAAAAGATTTCCATTATGAATTTATCGGTTAAAGGTTAAAATGATCCAGAACCAACAACAATCGGGTCCAGTGGATCCAGTGAAGGCTGGTCTGCTAAATGGTGTTGGTCCACAGCAGACTCTGGCATCCGTACAGTAAGTCGTTAAGCTGTAATATTTTTAGATATGTATATATTCGTAAATGCATTTGCTATATGGATTTTAATTTATGTGTCTAGGCTAGATCAACAATCTCAACTGCTGCAGGCTCAACAACAGCTTCTACAGCATCAGTTTCAGCAGCATCTTAATAATGAAGAAAAAGCCATGAAATTGTTTCAGCATAATCTTATGCAGGCACGCATGTCACCTTCTCTTACGGGCGACCAGCAAATCTTGCAACAGCAGCAGCTTCTTCAGCAGCAGCAGTTTCTAGAACAAAATCTCAAACAGCAGGTGATGATGGAACAGAATCTCCTCAATCAGCAGATGTTAGAACAAACGGTAACCAACCAAGTTTTGATGGAACAACAGGCCCAGCAAGCTCTTTTCGAACCGCAGCAAAATACACTACAACCGAATTTATTAAATCAACAGTTAGTAGCGAATGAAATTAATAATCAGAATCAAGCGTTGCAGCAGCAAATAATACAGCAGCAACAGAACATTATCGCTCATCAGGCAGCGGCGATACAACAAAAACAGTTGGAGGAGCAATTTACGGCCCAGGAGAATATGATGACTGGACCTCAAACGAATCTCGTTTCGAATCAAGTATTAGACCCATCCTTACAAAACTTACAAAATATTTTAGCTCAGATTATACACAGGCCGGATACGTTGCAGTCAAGAAAAGACTCCGAATCAGAACAAATGCAACAGCAACAACTTTTGCAGCAGCAGCAGCAGGCACAACAGCAACAACAGCAGCAGCAACAACAACAACAGCAGCAGCAACAACAACATCAACAACAACAGCAGCAGCAGCAACAACAACAGCAGCAACATCCACAGCAAATACAACAACAAATCATAAATCAGCAAGCCGAAAACGAACTTCAAAAAAATGCTCTGCAAGAGCAGGAATCCATGCAACAGAAGCAGAATCTAATGAATGCACAGTTGCAACAATCGGCTGGTCAAAGTATGAATTTTCAGCAAAATCAGCAGTTTATGCATCCAAACTTGTTGTCGGCTGTAGATCCTACTATTCTCGCGCAACAGCAGCAAGTGGCGCAAGCTCAGCACCAAGTAGCTCAAGCTCAACAACAATTAAATATGCAAAAGCAAATGTTAGCACAGCAGCAGCTCGTACTTCAGCAACAATTAATAACTCACCAGCAGATGCAAATGCCGGGACAAACTCTATCGCCGCAGCATATACGAAACTTGCAACAACAACAATATTTAGCTCAACAGGAGTTACAATTGCAAACCCAACAGAATATAATAGATCAGCAAAATTTAGCATTGTTGGCCCAAAAACAGCAACTAATGGGACAGCAGCAGCAGAAAGTGGAGGAGATATTACGAGCACAACGGCCTATATATACACGCCAAGGATCAGAGCAAAGCCAAATAAGCACAACGGAGGTTCACGATCATCAACAACCTGTAGTTTCCGAACAGTATCATCAGCAAAAACCGCTTCTCCAGCCCCAGATGTCGATGGATCAAATGCAGTATCAGAATCAACAATATGTAGAGAAACAGTTACAAAAGCAACCGTCCGAAGAGCAACCGTACCATCCTCAAGTGCAACCAATGCAGGGCCAATCGCTTCCTCATAATATGATGATGCAAAATTTCAGCTTAATGCAGCAGAACGAAAGGCAGATATCTAGTCATGAAGGCACACCTGTGCAAAATTTTACTGCCAATCCTCTGCAAATTTACCAACAGAGTCAGCCTGTGCAAACTATGCCAAACATTGCGTACACTTCCGTCGAATCATCCATACCGTCTACAGTTCCTACAACATTACCTCAAAATCCTCCTGTGACACAGTATCAGCAGGTGGAGACCGTGTCGACGTCGAATGCTACTTCGATACCTTCGTCAATTCCAGCCTCTCTGCCTACCCAGGTGCCCCAAGAAGTCAAACCTCAAAATCAAGTCCACGATACGGTGCCTCAGCAACTAAGCATTCAAGCCGAAGAAGCCTTCGTGCCAAATGGTTGTCACAAAGAACAATTCCACACCCCGATGACAGAGTTCCCCTCGGGTGCGACACACGCTGAGGCGATACGGCAGCCGGAACTAAGCTCCGTTGAAGAAAAACAAGCTGAAACTCAACAACAAGAAGGTGAGCATTGATTATATATATCTGGTTAGTTGCCATACTTTAAAATATCGCTACGTTTTAAAAAGTTCCATCCATAAAACATGAGTGCGTAGGTTTTACTAAATATTAGGTTCGAAATACGTATTATATGTAAACATAATTGTTTAATAGTCGTGTAAAAAATCAGACGATCATATTTCGAGAATCTTAAAATAAAAAACTATTTTTTTTATTTTAATTTAAATAGTACATATTCTTACGCTCAGGAGGACCATCGTAAGAATATGTAAGTAAGTTTAAGTATTGTGAAACACTTTAGGCACGGCGGTACCGTCTCCTATAACGAGCGAAAAGAAAAGTCGTGGTTCGAAGAAGCGTTCTCGAGAGAAAGAGAAGTTTCCCCGTCTCACGTTGCTGACGATAAGCGACGACAACACCGTGGTCGAATGCCTGCTCGAGTCCAAGTCGAAGACCGTAACCTTCAAGTTCCACGTGCCAGATGTCAACCCCGAAGAACTCGCCAATAATCTTGTAAGTGCGATATCACAAACTCAAACTCAAATTCCTTTATTCAATATAGAAGCATTACACTTACTTAGTTTATTGTCAAATAAACACTACCACCGGTTCGGAAAAAGGAACACCCTGACCTGAGATGAACCGGCGAAAGAAACTCAGCAGGGCTTTTTTTTTTTTTTACACGCATGTATTTAATGTCACGTGATTTTTATTTTTTAAACGATTCTAACGTCATGTTTCTTTTCATAAGAAATAATGCTGTGAATGTGAATATTTTATAAATCATACAACATATTTTTTTTAAATTAAAGACGAACAAGTTTGAAACCTTGTATGTGCATGATACCAAATTAAATACACATATTGTAAGTACACCGTACCGCGCAGTAGCGACAGTAGCGACACGTTGGTACTGTCCAAGCTCCCGTGACTAACGAAGGCGGCGTAGGTGGCGAACAACTTGCTGCCCGAATGGCAGAGCGGGGCGTTCACGGAGCTCATCGGCGACATCGTGCGCGAGCTGCGCGACCCCGCGCTGGCGCGCGCGCCCGGCCGCCTGCGCCTCAACATCGACAAGGTAAATAAGATACAACATCACATACATTACTCTGATCCCGATGTAAGTAGCTGAAGCACTTGTGTTATGGACAATCAGAAGTAACGACGGTACCACAAACACCCAGACCCAAGACAACATAGAAAACTAATGGTAATCTACATCGACTCGGCCGGGAATCGAACCCGGTGCGTGCCCGCCGCCACCGGCCCCCTCGCACTCCGCCGCAGGAACGCACTGACCGCCCTCGTCTGCTTTCAGACGGACTACGACTCCGAGACCACGGAGCGCGACGAAAATCTAACGGATTCCAATCAGGACAACTCCGAGTGCACCACGCCCACCGCCTCGCAGGACAGCATCGCGCTGGCCGAGCTGGCGGACGAGGCCGAGCCGCCCACGCCGGTCGCCGCCCTGCCGCCCGCCCCGCCTCTCGCCGCGACCCTGCCGACCGTCGACACGCTGGCGCGGAAGATCAGCACGGCCTCGTCTATAGGTAATATTTGTATTGGTTGAGATTAGTTACATATGTTCTAGTAGGTTCGACGCGCGCAGGCGTTTATTTGCAATGATCTGATTAAATATTGTAATAATTGTGTGTAAAAAAGAATCTGGTTTAATTCCTAGGTTCTAATCAGTCGGATGGAGGATCGACGGCGGATAGGTCCGGTAGTATGGAATCTAACGGCGAGAAGAAATCCCAAAAACCCACTCGAAAGATTTCGAGATTTCTAGTCAGTCCCGTCGTAGACCGCGGCGAGGACGTTCCGGAGGAAAAAGTCGACCGGACGTCCGCCGAGTCGGATAAACCGGTAGAGGCTCCAAAAGTAGCCGAAGTCACCAAAGAACCGCCCCGCGAGCCGCAAGTGAACGGTCTCCCGGAACCGGAGCCGGCACCGGCGCCCGTTTCGCAACCGGTGCCCGTTCAGCAGCCGGAAGCCGTACCAGTCACACAGCCGGAACCGCCCGCGCCGGTGGCGACGCAAATGACTCAAGCCATTCCTTCAGATAAATTTGTTCCTACGCACCAGTACCCTCTGCCGACGCAGCTGTCGCACGCGCCACAAACGGTCACCGACCACAGGCCGGTGGACATGAAGCAGATGCTGAGCGAGTCGGCGGGCGGCTCCATCGTGCAGACCTCCGTGCAACCCAATGTCACGTCTACCCATCTCCAGTCGACGATGCCGCAAAGTTTCCCCTTCCCGAGCACGATTAATTCCACCCTATTTAATGGTACATTACAACCAAACCTTACAAACTTAACGACTCCATTACAAATAGCAACCGATACCCCACTACTCGGGCTGAGCCAAGTCGGAACGCCTATGGGAGTGGGTGGAGAGCTGGCACTGAATATAGGTCTGGGGCAAGTGGCACCGGGGCTCGCTGATCCGATGGGGCTCAGCAGGCTGCAGCTGACGCAATCCTCACTGACCCCCACCCCGGGGGTTTCCGAGTCGCTAGCGAATGCCGAAAATATCCAGAGGATGTTGCTCAAGCAGAATATAATAAAGTAAGCTTTATAATTAATGTATATTGTAAATATTCAATAATATATCACTAAATATTAAAACAGTTTCGAATGCGACCATAAACAGTGGCGTCGCAAGATCAAAACTTAATGTGGGCAAGATACATTTTTCGAGGCCCTTTCTTTTCGACAACAGCACATACATTACTCTGATCCCAATGTATTTTTTTAGATGCCATACTTTTTCAAATTTCTAATTAATTTTCGGGTGAAATGAGGTGAGAGGCCACTTATCCACTGACCATAAAAAATACATAATGGTCATGTTTTTATAATTTTATGTAGTGACTATGATTATGGGATGTTCTGTTAGGTAAATGATTCGGGTATATATACAAAAAGTTTCGATGACAAAAACAACCCCTTCCAGAGTCTATCATCTGTTTCCAATACTCAGTTAATAGTAAAATAAATTTCAATCAACAACAGCCTGTAAATTCCCATTGCTGGGCTAAAGGCCTCCTCTCCCTTTGAGGAGAAGGTTTGGAACATATTCCACCACGCTGTTCCAATGCGGGTTGGTGGAATACACATGTGGCAGAATTTCTATCAAATTTGTCACATGCAGGTTTCCTCACGATGTTTTCCTTCACCGCCGAGCACGAGATGAATTATAAAGACAAATTAAGCACATGAATCAGCGGTGCTTGCCTGGGTTTGAACCCGCAATCATCGGTTAAGATGCATGCGTTCTAACCACTGGGCCATCTCGAAATAAATGTAATTAAAGTAAATTAACGTTGTATTGTTTCAGCCAACAGCAGAATCTCTCGGGACCGAACCTACTGGGTCTTCTCAACCAGCCGCAGTTCCCGCAGCCGGAGCTCTCGCTACACAACAACTTGCTGACTAACGCGCAACCTGGTATATATCTGATGCTTATCTCGTGACCTTACTGAAAACGATACTCATCATATATATGTTTATAAGATTATATCGATGGCCACTGATAGTCTAAGCCAATGTGCTTGAACGATAAATTAATATTTCGTTCAAAACGTATACCTTTTTATGATATATATTCTGTGGCTTGGTGTTAAAAAGGCCTAATATCAAAAAATCCTTATTTTTGGTAGCCAATAGTCGGTTGTTTTGTTATATAGCGTACATATGGTCTTACTGTGTAATATCATTCTCTTATGCTGCAAAATAAGGTTTAAATTTTAGTTAAAAGGTACATTGGTCCTTTTATCACCAGGTGAACGTATTCAGTAATAAAATGCTGGTTACTGGCTTTGTAGCTCGTGCATGGCATTGTGCTGTGCCATTTTGTATCTAACTAACTTGCTCGTAGAATCCCTTTTTATGTGATATATGTAATATAGAAATTAACAAAAAACATTCTCCAACAGTACTTTTGAGTATATTACCGAATATATTGCATTTAAAATGTAATTTGACCGTGTTCGGGAACGGAAACTACTGAATAGATTGTCTCGACTAACGCGCCCTGTATATCAGTATGAGCATTGTTCCCGTCCCCGCTGTGACTAACGCTGTGTGCAGGCCCCATGTGTCGCCTGCCCTACGCCCCGCCGCGCTACTACCAGCCCATGCTGGCCACCGCTAACGAGCTCATAGGTAACTACCACGCTCATTTCTGTCTTATCACGACTCGACATTTCGGTTTGTGACGGCTGTGAACCTCCAATGTATAATATTTATTCTGGTAACGTGCACGCTTATATACTCTGTGTACATAATTGATCTTGTTTTCTGTTATATAGGCCGATTGACGCGCTACGACGCAATAATATAATGCCATCTTATGCTTATATAAAAAAATAGTTTAAGAATATCTTGTATTGTACATTATTTGTAATTTTGACTAACAAATGTTCCATGTGTATAAACTTGCATGCCAGCGAGCTTGTTACGAAAACAGACGGAAATTTAAAATCGATAACAACTCGGTTTTCCAAACCAATTAAATTCGATCATCTTGTGCATTATACACTTTTTAATTTCATAAAATATATAATAATGGTATCTGAAATGTTGATCATAGTCTGCAAATCTCATTTTGATTTTGTATCGAGTTCTTTAATTGAAAGATTCGGTTTTAAATAAGAGGACATCTTAAATATATTTCGTGTTCGCAATTAATCGTATGTTTTTACGGATAATTTGTCATTCAGCCCAGCAGCAAGCGCTGCAAAATTCGGGTCAGCTTAACCAGCCGATGTCACAGCTGGGCCTGGGCTTGGGCCTGGGCGCTCCGCTGCAGCCCGCCCTGGCGCAGAACCTCGGCCTCCAGCAGAACATAGGCCTCGCCACGCAGAACCTCGCACTCAATCAGAACATTATGGGACAGAATCTTGGACAGAATTTAGGTGATATATGTTTGTCTAACTTGTATCATCATTTTTACTTATTGCAAGATTAAAATAGTATTAATATTTTGGATGTCATAGTCTTAAGATTATTTAATAAACCCATGCTACATAATGTAATGTATTTATCGTAAATAATGTGGTTACTCAAGATTTTAAACATTTGGATTCGCTAGTTTTTTTTAGTCCTAGTTGTCATTTTAAATACGAGATAGATACATCTCATCTTCAGTCGAGTCAGCTAGATGATCATGCTTCTTTTAACGTAGGTCTAGCCGGTCAAAATCTAGGTTTAAGCGGTCAGAATCTCATGGGCGGTCAGAACCTCGGACTCGGTGGTCAGGGGCTGGGACTGAGCGGCCAGAACCTGTCGCTGATGGGACAGAACCTCGGACATCTCGTGGCCCAGCGCGCCGTGCACAGCGCACTCGCGCGCAGAGCCGCCGACATCGACATCGGTGAGTCGCCCACCATCCGCCCCCGGAGACACACCTGGCTGCTTCATTCATTATCTCTTAGCATGTACTTCTGCTACATTTTCTTCGTCATTAAACAGAGCTTAACAAAGGTGTAGCTAATTGTATTCATATCACTTTAAATCATTCTTGTCTTCCAGAATTATTTACAAATTTTAAGTCAAAAATCTCTTTTGTTTATTTTGGGTTACTTATCTAAATATGAGTTTTGTTTTGTCATATTAGCAATCGTCATCCGGTTGCTAATTACTTACTAAAAACCTTACGTTTGTTTCGTGTTCGCTGTCAAATCTTCTAATATCGTCCATGCCCTCTAAGAGTCTAACATCGATGTTAGACTCTTAGAGGGCATGGACGATACCTTGTACAACGTCTCTCGTCCACAGGCATGGCGAATGTGAACTCGACGGGCTCGTCGCAGCCGAGCACGCCCAACAAGAGTCAGTCCTACAGCGAGTATATGCTCACGCTGCAGAACAAGCTCGCCTCCATCTCGAACAGCGTGAGTATAAGTAATTGGGTACCATCCCCGTCGTCCATTGAACCAATTCTTTGAGGAAATTTATTTCTAATATTTCATTAGTTCAAAATAATGTACTTAATTTTTTTGTCTTGTCGTAGTAATAAATGTGCTTCACTCGTAAATATCACTTGTAAAAACGTATAGTTGTTTATGCTACACAATTAAAAAAGCCGTTATACGTGTATTTGCGACCCCTTACCTTACAGTACAGTATTTAGTCTAATAATAGACTAACTTGACGATTTTTTGGACATAAAAAAACATATTTTATTTATAAATCTTATATCGTTGGATTTTTTTTTGTTTCTAGGGTCCAGTTTCTCCACAATCTCCTCTAGAATACAGTCCTGCATTATCGCCAACGCATAAACAAATGCACTCAATTCCAGGACATAAGGTGAATAAAATTATCAAGTTGACTAAGTGTTGTTACTAATTTTATGTTATGATTAATATTGATAACGAATAGTTTTTTATGAAAACTATTAGTTAATAGTAGTTCACTTCAATTGATTGATATTGTCTGATTGAAATCATCATCCTCCTGCCCAATTTTCCCAATTTTATTTGGGGTCGGCGCAGCATGTCTTCTCCTTCCATGCTTCTCTGTCAGACGTCATCTCACAAGTAACATTCTTTCTAATCATATCGTCTTTCACACAGTCCATCCATCGTTTTCTTGGTCGTCCTCTACCTCTATATCCATCCACATTCATGCTCAAGGCCTTCCTCACAATATGTCCCTCATTCCTCCGCATTACATGCCCATACCATGATAGCCGCCTTCCACATAACTTCTCGGCTATCAGTGTCACTTTCAAACTTCCTCTTATGTACTCATTTCTTACTCTATCCATTCGCGTAACACCATATGTATGATGGAAAATATTTATTAAATTGAATGTCAAATCACGACCTTCGATCGACGAGACGGTAATACATTTTATGAAATTTGTATTCAGAAACATGTGTCCATATAAGCGCTACAGATATGTGTATAATGGTTTCCAGCGGGACGCAGCCGACGGAGGCGCGGAGGGGGCTGCGGAGGGCGGCGAGGGCGCGGAGGGCGGCGAGGCGGCTGGCTCGCACGCCGAGCGGCTGGCGCACCTCGACCACGAGCTCAGCAAGATCAGCCTGCACTACAAGCACTCGCAGCCCAAGGTCAGCCGAGTCACACGCGCGGCCCGCGCCAGTCACGGTGCAGACGATAAGCCACGTGTTGCGTGTTGCAGGACGCGTACAGCGAGCACGGCGCCGACATCAACGACGCCGCCGTCGAGAATTACCACGAAGGTTCGTATTATTCCATTTATAAAAATGCAAGTGAGATTAGATAATTAATTAGTCATTTTAAAGAAAAAGTAACAGTGGTTTCACTGATTTTTATCGAAGTAACAAATTAGAATTTTTTTTTGGTAATATTTTTTTTATTATTCCGATTTTGGCCTCGAGCTAATAATATCTGTAGCGCTACAGCAAATGAATGTAGCGTAGTGACGCTGAGCGTGTGTCCGCAGAGCGCGTGCCGGGCGCGCGCTTCCAGCTGTCGCGCGCCGCCGCGCTGCGCGGCTACGCGCTGTGCCGCCTGCTGCCCGCCGACGCCGCGCACGGTACGCACGCTGCGGTCGAACCGCTGCCGACTCTTCTATTAAAGCCTACTCTACCGGGACCATCCGCCCTCCACGGCTGTACCTAATCAGTTGATCTTTTTGACACCTAGGCAAAGATAAGCTGGAGCTATCTCAGAGTCAATTCGTCGGGGAGGGGGGGCTGGACGAGTTGTCGTGCGACAACACGTCGCTGTGCGAGGACGCGGGCGAGGCGTCGGCGGACGCGGACGCGGACGCGGGAGCGGACACGGACGCGGACGCGGATGCGGACGTCGACTGCGACACGTACGTGCTGACGGACCGCACGCGCGCGCGCCGCTACGTGCTGGACGACGCGCTGGCGGAGCGCCGACACGTCATCCTCGACCCCGCGCCGCCTCTGGTACGGACCGCTGCGTGGCCTTGAGCTTGTGTTGAGTGTGTGTGTGTGTGTGTGTTTATAGGAAGAGATAAAAAGCGAGCAACGACAGTTTATATTACATTTTAATTTTCATGACATTCGTAATAAATTATATACAATTAAGCAAAATGAGCATTTAAAGCGCACTGTTATTTGTTTGAGAATTTGATCGTTTCAGTTTTAATTAGTCACATCGATGGAGCTTCGACGGTTGTATGACAATGATTGCAAATTGTTATATATTTTTTAAAGAGCGATTCGAGGCCGAGCCCCGGCGAAGCAGTCGAGACGGTCGAAGCGGGCGAGTTCGAGCGCAGCTACCTGGTGCTGGACACGCTGCGGGACATGACCTGCACGGTCATCGACCGCACGCTGGCGCTGGAGGACGACGCCTGCTTCGCGCGCTTTACGGAGAGGAGGCATCGCGATGAGACGCCGCCCAGCGTAGGAATCTCCGTGAGCGAGGAGTTCGCGCGCTGGCGAAGTGCCGCACCTCCCGAGCCCCCGCCTGCGCTCCCCGGGGCCCCCGCGGCCCCCGGGGCCCCCGGGGCCCCCACTGCTCGTCGCCGGCTGCTTCGCGACCTGCCCGCCGCCGACCTGATGGCCGACCTCTACGTCGACGACGCGCTCACCGACAGAGGTACTAGCGGATCTGTCATGTTTATAAAGTCATTAATAAATGCGATACACAATTATGTGCTTCTTGTATGGCATGTTCGATTATATGGGAGGGTAAGCGAGCATATGCCGCCACTGAAAAATGTTCCAATATATATGAGTAGTCACGTCCCTTATATGTTAATTTTAATTAGGTAACGTAATAAATAAATTATCTATGTATTGACCGTTAGCGATGCCTATTAAAGAATATTACACGATGATTTTGATATTGAACATCTTGAATCAGTTAGTGATTATTGAATGAACCGATTTGTATATAAAAGTGAAGTCGGTATTGTACGTAGCGGTGTGTGTGTCCACAGCGCAGTGCCGGCAGTTGGTGCTGATGTCGGTGCGTCCGCGCTCATGACGTGTGTAGCGAATCACCTTGTACCTTATATTTATTGTACGTGTAACATACTATATCTATTAATTAAATATTCATATGTGATATCTATCTCGTTGTTTTATTTATCTAAACATTTAAAAAAAAAAAAACTCCTGTTGAATCAAACACTACGCCTTGTCCAGGCAGTTCTTTGCCTTAAAAATGATTGTCGAGGATTGATGAAAAATTAAAATATGTAAACTGCATAATGTTATTTAATTATCATTTTTATGACTTCTTATATACATTGTTTTACCGTAAATGTATTCGTTTTTTTAATAACATAATCATAATCATTGTCATGCATCATAAAGTTACATTCTATGGAACATAGTGACGTGATCGATTCTGCAAATTAATAAATCGATAATAATCATTTTATACACGTGTAAATCATTATTCCCTATAATGATTGACACGTGTATAAAATGATCATGATCTACTAAATCTGCTCAATATTTATGAAACGTATAAAATACAAACCTTATGCTGATTAAAAAGGAGTTTAATGGGTTTAAATAGTTACCATAATTGTTTATGGATGTTATGTTCTGTTCTGTTTTTAGTGAAATAGTTTACTATGTGTTTATCTTTTAAAAAAGCTTTGAACATCTCAAATATTGCTGGAAGTAATGATATTCTAATAAACAGATATGTTATATCCATATTAAACAACAGAAAAATGTGTGCCGCGCCGGGGACCGTTTCTTTTAGTTTATTTTTACATTTCGTTAAAAGTAAAAAGGATAGCTTGATAAAAACAATAAGTAAAAGGGATAACTAGATGTTTTAATTAGGCAAAACGTAAAACTAGTAAACTACGTAAAACAACTAAAGGCAAACGTCCCAATTAGGACGTTTTCTAGTCTTCACTTCTTGCGCGTTAATAACATATCTGTTTACTACAACATCATTGGCTAGAAGCGTTTTGACAGTACGCAGGTTTTCGGTCTTTTTTTAAATCTTCATAAAAAATCATTATTCAAGTGGCTCATAAAAGTTTTGAGTCCATTTTTATAGTGATGAATATAATAAAATGTAAAGTTCGTAAAGTCGATTCCACCGAGAAGATCCGCCAAGAAAACTCATTACTTACTGTTATTAGCCATTTTAAATTAAAGTTATGTCAATAAAGTACATTAACATTTGTATTAATCCAGCTCAGAAATCTTTATTTCCTTTGTTTAACTAATTAGTTATAAATTCACGATTTTTTTAATCAGTGATATTATATTGAGTAATATGGATTATTTTTTTATGTTTTTTGAAATGAGCTTTAAATTTCTAATTAGCCAAGTTAAAAATAACTGGAATTTTGTAAGTACTTTACGATTTACTCCTCTGTTCTATACAATTATTGTCAACGATTCTTTCAGCAAGATTGATTTATAATAAATTGTTGTATAATAACGTGCAGCACTACGATCGCCTCCTGGATATTTCATTTCATATTAAATTGTATATATAATATATGAGACAAAAAAACCCGCTGAGTTTCTTTCGCCGGTTCTTCTCAGGTCAGGGTGTTTTCTTTTCCGAACTGGTGGTACCGTTTCAATTGACCATCAATAAGAAAGTGTAATACTTCTATATTGAATAAAGTAATTTGAGTTTGAGCTTTATATTGTGAATCAATTGTAAGTATAAAGTATACTTACAATTGATTCATTAAAAACCGGATCCTGATAAATGATTAATGATCATAACGTGTATGTTATATGGATGACTTTCGAAACACAGTTCTCGAGGATTAAAGTGCGAGGTGAAGTGAAAAACGACTCACTGCAATAATGCTAAAAGCTAGTAGTAGGAGATTGAAATGAAGAGAGGCGGCGCTGCTGGACCGCGGGAAGGCCACGCCGTACACCTACGAGAAGACATTTTTATAGTATCAATAATCGAAAAATGACAAATCGTTATAGAAATAATAAAATTATCTATGTATTGCCTTGTACTTATATTCGACAGTATGTATCTTGGTAGGGCTTTGTGCAAGCCCGTCTGGGTGGTCTCAACCGGCCATAGACATTGGCGCTGCTAGAAATATTAACCATTCCTTACATCGCCAATGAGCAACCGACCTTAGGAACTGAGATGGTGTGTCCCTTGTGCCTTAGTTGGCACTTACACTGGCTCACTCAACTTTCAAACCGAAACACAACAATACTAAGTAGTATTTTTGGCGGTAGATTATCTGATGAGTGGGTGGTACCGACCCGGACTACCACCAAGTAAATAATAAGTCATGGGAAATTCAAAGAACGAATGTTATTATCAAAGTAACTTTGACAAGCATGGTTGAATTGTGAGATAAAATAATCTGTAAAGTGTGGAAATATCTCGTTACAAAGATTGCTACGGCATTATTTTTATCTGAAGCCATTTAATAATCAAAAACGTATTTGGTTAATATTCTTATCGTATTTCTGGTCACGCACGGTGGAGTTGATCCAATTGAAGTATGCCGCCACGCGCGTGTTGACTCCAGGGAACATCGGGTCCGCACAGCCCCACCCCCACGACGTCAGGCCGACCACCACGCCGTTCGCCACCACCGGCCCGCCGCTGTCGCCTTGGCACGCGTCCTTACCTGACTCAATACACGAGACACGTGTAGTAGATGTCGGCGACAAATTATAATTAGATTATAATACTTATATACATAGAAAACAATGAATTATTTCTATTTCATGGGATATTAGGATATTAGGTCAGAAGTTATCTGTTACTGTTACTCGTAATGATGCTCACCGCCCACGTCGAGCAAGCCCGCGCAGAACATGTTGTCAGTGACGGGGTAGGGATACCCCGGGGTCTCCAACATGGCGTAGCGCGCCGCGCACGTTTCGTGCGACACCGTGTACACTCGCACCTCGTTCAGCACTGTCGACCCTTGCGCCACCGACGCCTGCGCAGATCATATATATTCAAATACATTTCAGGCTCCTTTAAACTATTATTCTTTGTTAAATGAGCAATCAATGTTCGTATTTTTAAATCATGAGAGATATGATGTTTAAGCTCCGTCGTAATCTTTTAATGGTTATGAGTCTCAGAGGTACCCACATTGGTCCGTCCCCAGCCGAGGATAATAACGGGCGTTCCGTCCGACAGCCTAACTTTTGCGGTCGGCAGGGTAGCGATCCCCACAGACGCCGACAGCGGCACGAACGACGATAATGTCAGCACCGCCACGTCGTTGTCGCGCAACGGCGTGTTGTACGACTCGTGGACCACGATCAGCGACACTTGGCGCAGCAGCCCGCCTGCACGGAGAATCTTTGATTTACACATTGTATAAGCTTTGGCTTGAGTTAAGTTTAAGTTACATCGTTGCTACTGGTAGAAAGCCAGAACTCATAATAAAAATATAATAATACATTTGTTGCGAAATTACATTGTTAAATATTGTAAATACATTCAATATTATTTTAAATTAAGGTTAAATTCGTATGAAATACACGTAGCAGTAGCTCTTGAAGTTGAAATTTCAAGATTCTTTCTTACTAAGCGTATATATAAGTAGGTACAGCTTTATATAAACCTATTTTCTAACGTCGACGATTCATATAGTGAATATACATATTTATAATACATATGACATAGATATATTATATATGTACGGCATTATTTATCAGATTATGTGCTGGCAAAATTGCAGCTGTCGTACTTACCTCTATTTATATATGAAGATCCTACTCTGACGCTGAAGTAGAACGGGCTTACTTGTATGCCATTCCTAAGATAAAATATTTTTGATTAAACCTGTGCTCGTATAAAAATATTATTAAACAGCGGCAATCAAAAGTTCGCCGACATAAAATTTTAATTAAAAAAATTTTTTCTAGTTATTATATAAATATGATGGGAAAACGTGTAAGGGAAGAATCTAATTGAAGTAAAAAAATATTCTAGTGGAGTCAGTGAGATTTTTGATCGTGCTGATTGCTTCATTCACCTTGTTTCGAGTTTGCTTGACAGTGAATTCACATGTAAAAATGTTTTACAAAGTAGTATCGTATACGAGTATAAGTTTAAGAATCATTGTTTTACCAACGAGGTGCCAATACCACAAAAGATCTATTTTGTATTGTATCTTACTGAGCAACGAAGCAATGAGCGGCGGAGAGCACGTGCCACTGTGTTATTAAGGAACCGCCGCATGATAGTTGAGATGAGTACAGGATCTGTAAATTACAATAGATGTTTACAATAATGTCCATATTTTGAAGAATTTAAATATTGGCAATGGTACTTTATATCAAAATTGCTGCGTTGGTCTTTGTAGTTACATACAGGATTTCAAATAAGAGGTCCCAGGTTCTAATTCACGCTAGTCAAAAGTTTAACTTTTTTTAGGTTATGATTATTATATTCTCGGTGTATTTGATGACGTTCTGATTGATTTTAGATAAGGCGGTCATTCTCAATGGACATTTTACACACGTGCACAAATGCACACCCATAATCCACTATGTTGATATACTATTTTTGGACCGAAAAAACCTACCAATATCTTTATCCGGGTCTCAATTTAAAGTTTTAAATGTTTATGTGATTGATATACCTGTACAATAAACGGATACTTTTCCACGGTAGTAGCATTTCCACCAATGATGCGCGTGCTGGTGACGTCTATAGCGCCGCCAACGCTCAAGTTTGATGTGGGGACAGTTTGTGCGTAAGCTATTTAAAAAATAAAACATGGAATCAGTATCTCAATAGTATAAATGATAATTGATTACAAACTGTTAGTTATGTAGGTATATAAATAAAAAGTTATTCTAATGTATGTTGAAACTAAAATGAACTGTGTGGCGTTTCTGTGAAATTTTTAATCTTTAAGGATTATTTTATAACATGACTAGCGATCCACCCCAGCTTCGCACGGGTGCTACGCTGATACTAAATATACTACAGAATGTCTTACAACGTTCACAGATTTTTGTAATTAGACGATGCATTTAAGGTAGGTTCTCAATTGGATAGGCAACATACTGTGGCGTATGTTGTAAATTGTAATAAATTAAATTGTATAATATCTTAGTGTGTCAAATTAAGGAAAATGTTAGTAAAACTTTAATAGTATCATTAATAATTCATTTTAGTGCCTTATTTCTCAATTAATGGCCACCGTAGTCAATACGGGCTCCTAGACAGGAGCTTATTATTATATTGTAATGATTCTCAAATAATAAGTAATTCATACTTTTAGCAAAATAAAAAATAAAAAAAAAAAACTATTCATATTAGTGATTGAACAAATAAAGTCTATGCTTTTAAATAAAAAAAAAAAAAAACAAAATGATAACAGGTGTGGTAAAACAAAACATCTATAATTTAAAAATTACAATTCGGAAATACCGAACAATAAACCAAGTACTTCAAACTAATCTTTACTGTTATTATACTTCGATTGAGTATTGCTTTTCTAAAATTTATAAATTGAACCCTATTGTCATTTATATAAGAACTTAATTCAAATAAACGTAAGACTTTAATTTATCTAGGCAATCGAAATTTCTAATAACTTATAAATATTCGATTCGATGTAATACGGAAAATATGTGACTGTCCTAATTATGTTTTTTTTTTCGTATTATGAGGCAAACCTAAATCGTTAAAATAAAACAAAGGTTTATTTTCAGCTATCTGATACCAATCGGTTATTGGCTTTATAGATTTGATATTTTAATTATATGCATACATTTTATACGTTGAAGGCACTTCGCCGTTCTAAATCATCTATTTAGGTTTATTCAGATAATTAACTGTTGCTATTTTAGTCATCCTCTATAGTTATTAACGTTATTACAGGATTTTATTTTAAAAATGATCCGGGAAACTGAACAAAGATTTCGCTAATTTGGGTTGATATTTTGGAATTCATGATTACCAATAGTTTTATTTAGTTGAAGAAATATATATTCCTGGTAACCCTTGCGTCCTTAGGCCTAGTAATATACAATACCTAACTGTTAAATATACTAACAAAACTTTTAGTTATCTATTCGAAATAATTTTGTTTTAAAAAATATATTGAATATTAGAACAAACAGAAGGCTAATCAAAGGGTACTTACAGCACACTATTAAATTTAAAATTAAAATGACACACCACATTTTTGCAAACACTAACAATGGACTGGCGATCGAGAAGTCTCTTATCGAGCGATAGCGCTGATATTATCGGTTGATCCAATTTCTATCTTCATCAGATATAAAAGCTCTTGAGCATGTGATTCATGATTAAACTTGCTCTTTTAATATATATAGATTTTTATTTTTTTTTATTCGTTTTTATGATTTTTGTCAGTTATAGTGCCGGACTAAGCACGTCACAGGCCCAGAGTAGCAAAACTGAAAACGTCCCTATTTCTTCGCTCGCGTTTAGTGCGGTCGGTTGTCATGTTAGGTATGTTAGGCAATAAAAATATGTCCTTTCTTGTAGTTAAAATTAGCTTCATACCAAATTTCATCAAATTCATAGGTTTAGTAGTGAAAGAGCGACAAACAGACAGAGTAACTTTCACATTTATAATATTAGTATAGAAGTATAGATAGATATCGATAATAAAACGATCATAAAAAAACTCAAACAAAAAAGTATTTTTAGTTTGGTAGACAAGTAGCCTACCTAGGTCACCACTACCCGTAGACATTTGTAGATGAAATTTGGAATTCTGTCACGACGTTCGAAGGTGAATTTCAGCTGTTGGGGTAAATCCGAACAATAGGCTATTTGACAATGAAAAATAAATCGTGAATTATTGTAATCAGTGTATATTACGAGTTTAAAAATGGTTATTCACTAACGAAACTTGAAAATAATACTTAATTTATTCAAAAATCAATAAATAAAAATGCATTTTTTCAAACGTGTGTCACGTGACACAAAACGCTCCTGATTGGCCGGGCTTATGATGAAGTCACTTTGTTATAAACCTTGCTTTTCTATTATATGAATCACAGATTAAAATACAGCAAAGTGACGTCACCGACCCCATTGCAGCGCCATATTGTCCAAGTATCGTTTTCGCGCGTTATTTAAATATGGAATTTTTAATATGATATTTTTAGGCAAATATGTACTAGAAATAAAAAAAACACAACTTTCACTGGGTCCCTGAACTTCTACTAAATAATATAAAATGGATTTTAAAAACCAGTCAAATAGCCTATTCCCCTCGGAACAATTCTCTTGAAAAATGTGTAGGAACATATGAAGGAACATAGGAAAATATGCAAAGCGGTGAGAACGTGTTGAGTCGAGTCGTTAAATTATGATTATAGAAAACCTTTTTAACCTTCAAACTAAAAAAAAGGACACCATAATATCTAATCAAAATACTAGTTATCAAATTTACAATATAGAAATACTTAATATAACAATACCTACATTAATTCTGCTAAAACGAACACACTTACAATTATTATCTTAATAGCTAGCTAAGAGGAAATATAACAGAATAATTGAAATGACTCAATGAACAAATGGAAAAGTGAAAATAAAATAAATAAGTAATAATATTAAAAAATGCTAATAAGTCCTTAGTTTTGTAGTAACTTATCTGACGGTATTTTTGTATTTGTAAATAATAAGCGCTTATTCTACTTTTTGACATATTTTAAGCTTGTGTGTGTAGATGCGTATGCGTGTATAAGTACAACAACTACAAGCAAGCCAATCGATATCACCATCACCATCAAATCATCGTGAAGATATTACATTATTTATTTCGTATTTTACGTGAGTTTTATATTAAATTGTATAGAAAGTAAAACGGCTTACGAATCGTAATAAATTACTGAAATAATTATAATATATTAGGTATACACACAACTCATTTATAAAATATAAAAAAATGAGTAAACATACTATTAACAAGAGACTACTTTGCTACAATATTTTTTTTATAATTATTGTGAAATTGGCTGGCCCGGTATAAGTATATACTCATATTACGTTTGCATTATTATTGTGGTGATGATCATTTTATTTTGTGACACTAATGTTGTGTGTGGTCTATTATTAACAAAAATAACAAAGTCGCCAAACCGCCTGCCCAGCGTGGCGACAACGGAAAATTCCTCCATGTGCAATCCACGCAAGCCACGGCCCCCAGTTCTGGGTAGCCCCGCATATGTACGCACCGACCTCGACACACTCGGACGATGAAGTGGAGGATATGTTCGATGACATATTGAGGGCCCTCCACTTCACCACGAAAACCCACTACAACGTTGTTATGTGGGACTTTAACGCTAAAGTGGGAGTACAGAATTGCAGAGAATCAGTAGTAGGACCCCATGGATTTGGAAGCAGGAATCATAGGGGACAAATGCTTGTCAACTTCTTTGAACGGGAGGGGCTCTTCTTGATGAACTCCTTCTACAAGAAGCAGCCCCAAAGGATGTAGATTCTTCGAAGAGAGAACTCCGGAGGCGTGGAGTAGGAGTGAGGTCGTCCTCTTTTTCAAAAAGGGAGACAAAACCCTGCTGAAGAACTATCGTCCCATATCCCTACTGAGCCACGTCTATAAGCTGTTTTCAAGAGTGATCACGAACCGTCTTGCTCGAAGATTCGACGAATTCCAACCCCCGGAACAGGCCGGGTTTCGGACCGGATACGGCGCCATAGACCACATCCACACATTGCGGCAGATTATACAGAAGTCCTAAGAGTATAATCGCCCCCTGTGTCTTGCATTCATGGACTACGAGAAGGCCTTTGACTCAGTTGAAATCTGGGCTGTTCTGGAGTCCTTGCAGCGTTGTCAAGTTGATTGGCGATACATCCAAGTGATGTGATGTCCTGCCATCCATCCTGCCACCATGTCCGCCCGAGTACAGAATCAGAAACTGATGGTCAATTTAAACAGTACCACTGGTTCGGTAAAAAAAAAATACCCTAACCTGAGAAGAACTGAGAAAAATCAGCGGGTTTGTTTTTTTTTTTGTCATATAAACAATTTAAATGAAATGAAATAGCCAGAGGCGATTGTTTCATTGCCAAGGGTGTGCTATCAGCGCATTAATTTTATACAAAGCTTTTGCACACAAGGGTTCCTTAATATATATATTTTAATTTGGCAACAGAGGCATTTTGAACGCTTTCTGGGATCCTGTTGTGAAACCGTATACATTGCCCCACAAAAGAGTTACTGACTCCATGCAGTCGAGTAACAAGAGTAACAAGTTTGTGTTTTTCCTTGTACCAATGCTATGAGTCATAAAATCAGTAATATTTTTTTCGTACATACATAACATTACAGAATATATATTGAGAAGCAACAATTAATATCTTGATTTCTTTAAATTTATTCCTTAACGATTCTTTAGCTCCTAGTTTTTAGATTGCGCGAATAGCCCTCTTCTGCAGCATAAATAAAGTATGGATAGCGGCTGTGTTGCATCGCAGCATAATACCGTATGACATTATACTGTGAAAGTAACTGAAATATACTAAGCGAGCCGTATCGACATCGGTAAATAATCTAATTTTTTTGACCGCAAAAATGCCGCAGAACTCAGTCTATTCGCCAATCCGCTAATATGAGGGCCGCATTGCAACTTGGCATCAACAATTAGGCCAAAAAACTCCGCAGAATCAATTGGATTCATCGATTCCCCATTGATGAGTACATCGGTTTTTACATTTTGTACATTTGGAGTACAAAATTTCACAATGTTTGTTTTCTTATTATTTAGCCTAAGATTATTTACATTAAACCAATGTACTGCATCAGCTGTAGCATTGTTTACGTCGTCATACTGTACCTGTTTTCTATTAATTTTAAAAACTAAGGAGTTATCATCAGCAAACAATACTATATCTTGTTTGTTCCCAACAAGAAAGGGCTAAAAAAGGGAAATTTATGTATGTGAGAAACAGAAAAGGTCCAAGAATTGATCCCTGAGGGAAGGGTCTTAGTTGGTATCCCCCATACCAAGGAGACCTTTTACCTTTAACGTCAACCCTCTGAATTCTATTGTTAAGATAAGAAGTCAGAAAGTCGAGCGCAGATTCTCTAATTCCATAGTGATAAAGTTTCCTGACCAGAATCTCAAGTTGAACACAATCAAAGGCTTTGGATAAGTCACACAAATCCCTAAGGCATCCCGTGACTCTTCCCAGGCTTCATAGATATTCTTTATAAGCTCGATACCAGCGTCTGTAGTCGAGCGAACCTTCGTGAATCCAAATTGCTTATTATGAAGGAGTAATATGTATACTATGTGTTTGTTGAAGTGAGCTGATAATTGATTTCGAATATTTTTTTCAAATATTTTGCTGAGGGTAGGTAGAATTGAAATTGGCCTATAGTTGTTGGGGTCTGAAGAACTACCAGATTTAAATATTGGAATAACTTTACTATGTTTCATCAGGTCAGGAAATATACCACGTTGGACACAACCAGTAAATATTATAGCAAGATAAGGTGCAATCACATCAATAATTGAATTTATCACCTTTAAAGAAATACCCCACAAATCAGCTACTTTCTTGATGTCTAAAGGCACGTATTATGTCATAGAGTGAAGACCGCGTCTCGGCAAACGTAGCGTAGGACGTCCTCGGGCACGGTGAAGTGACGATTTGCGCAAGGCGTCAGGCAGGAGCTGGATGCGAGTAGTCAAAGATCGATCACAGTGACGTGCTAATAGACAGACCTAAGTCCAGCAGTGGACGAAAAAAGGCTGTTGATGATGAAGATGATGAATGAAGCTGGTATCGTGAAGCTCCTGCTTAGAGGTGAGAGCAGTACTCCATGTCCGCTAGGCCGAATTTGCATCATGTATAGTTTTAGGGGATGAGCCGATGTGAAGTGCTGTCTAGCCTTACTGAGCACGCCCTAGTTTTTTAGGATGCCAATTTGGCGCCTTCCAATTTACTGACACTTGAAATATCGGCGCTAAGGGTGTTGATGCTAGCCTGATTGCTTCCAGCAAGGGAAATTTTCATAAATACTGTCCATACTTTGAGAACATTTCCCTACTTTAAAAGATTTATTAGTATTCAGAATCACTCCAAAGTGCCGTAAATCTTTTTATTTCAAAATAGTCACAAATGCGAGTTTCTTGACTTTTCTCCACTCTGTTCGTTGAGGTTTGCGATTTATCGGAATAAAGTTATATATCTTTATGAGATTTGTAAAATAAAATTTTATACAGCTACTACGTATATTTAAGGCGCTAGAGACTGATTACTTCTTAAGTGTCACAGTTGACAGCCCAATAAAATGCAAATTTACCGTCACGTTTTCCTTATTATGGATATGGCGGACAGGGATAGACTTATTATGGATAAGCCTTTTAGCCTAATTATACAATAACAAAATATAATCTACCTTACTTAAGGAAAAAAATAAGGAGAAAAATAAAAACAAAACATTTTTGTGCCATACTTTTATATTTCATAAACAAAACCATATTTGCAGCCATTGTAACAGACTTACAATAATTCCTTTATTTCTAATAGAGAACTAATGCAAAGATTCCACAATACAGATCTATTGTTATCATATAAAAGATAAATATACGAGGAATGTATAGAATAATGCAAGAAGATATATTATTTTTTCATAGAGAAAGTATCAAATGTAACATCAAAACTCTACAAGTAGAAAAATCCAAATTTGGTCACTCATTCGACTACAGGAATTTAATTAGTAAATATATTAAAAGTTTGATTATTTTAAGTCGAAAAAATATAACTTTGTAAATATTAGATTTAAAAAAAAGGTTATACTATTTAATAAAAATCTTTTAAATTTACATAAATTCTCTGTACAAAAACATTATACATATAAAATATAAAGAGATAGTTGTTAAAGGAATGTTAACATTTCAGTGTAAACGGTAAAGTTATAATAGTAACAAGATAGAATTGTAGTTTAAGCAAAACAATAAACATCTTAAGTACAACAAAATGACTCACAACTCATAACATCTCTAGTATTTGGCATCTTATATGTTCCCTTATGTGTATATAATGCATACTCAGTTGTATAAAAACACTAAAATATATTCTCAAAAGATGAGCCGAGATAACTCAGACTCAGAACTCAGATTTTTAATAAGTGCTAAGTATGCAATGGTTTTGTTAAAAAATCAACTTATAACTATCGCTATTGTTACTTTCAAATGGCACTGTTTTATGATTTCAATGTCAGTAACATTCAAACATCCTAAAACATATATAAAATATTCAAGAAGAAAAACCCTCAGAAATCGTCTGTACCCAATTATGAAGCTCTTATTGCCAAGGCATAGAGACTATAACTTCCACTTCATGGAAGTATAGTAAACGAAGTTGTCATTTATAAACCGACGTGTCAAATAAAAATATTAAAACTTAACCTAACGTAACTATTCGATACAATCTAAATAACACACAGACAACAAAATATATGAAACGCACGATTTATCGCAATTAGTTTCAGATCTTTATAAGATTTTTAAAATAAAATTTTATATATCTCCTAACTACAGATAACAGATTTTGAGCTCAGTCATATTGCACTACCGAAATATTTAAATTTTGGGAGACTTCGTTGAAAAATTATAAAAAAGACCTTAAACGAATCTTCTCTACACAAAATTACACTCAATTGTAACTAAGTTCGAGAATAGAATGAAAAACAATAAGGAAGAAAAACGTTTAAAACATATATATATTTGACGAAAAATAACGTTAAAAAATATAACTTTATAATTAAGCTAATAACTAAATATTTCGTATAAAAATAAATATAAACTTTTAAATAGACAAAATAATGAGAGATTTAGATCCAAGATTCGGAAGATAGAATTTAATATTCAAATTTAACGAAAAAAGAATAAAATTTCCCGACGGAAACAATATTCAACTTTCACTAAGAACAATAACGAACAAAGTTTCCTGTCTTATTACATCTAGTCGCAAAAAATCTGTAAAAAATCCAAGGATATGAGACTTGTCTATTTCGTGTTGATAAATGTTAATGATGGATATAATGACTTAATTTTTTTTTTTAATATCTTATAGTGTTACTATCATACAACTAGACTGTTATATTTATCATGAAAATTATTGCTTCAATTTGGCTGTCAATAGTTTTACCGTAGTTTATATCCCATTTTATTTTAAATTTTTTTAATTTTCGAAGTATATTTAGAAACAAAGTTAAGATTTGAACGTTGCTGCGATTTAAAAAAAAAACTGAGAAAACTGTAGTTTTCTATACGAATGTTTATTCTATCAAATCCATTTTAAATCACACTTCAAACATATCCATAAATATGTTAATATAGTTAATATATCTACTGATATCTAGTCGAATTTAAAAACATTTTCTAGTAGACGAATTAGTCTTATTATATATTGTATTACGTATTTCACATTTCGCACGCATGCACGCATGCTTCGTGCGTTTGACGGCTAAACAACGTCATTGTCATTGTTTGTTTTCTTTTACTAACATTACCAAAGCGTACCAAGGTGATTATATTTTTGTGCGATTGTCATCGAGGTTAGATGGTATACGGGACGCACCGGTTTTGAAGTTTTATAAATATGACTTGAGCATGAAAATTCATTTAAATAAATGAGGTTGTTCAAAACAATAAAAATACTTAAAGTATCTTAGATTCTAAGTGTTAATCTATTAGAAAATTGCTAAGTATATTTTGGGTGACAAATATACGTCATACATGAGCTGTTAGATTGAAATTAAAACTTTGATGGACTGAAATCCAATGGCCGGTGCGTCGAAGTGAAGGCATGTCGCTCATGGCGGAAGGTTCATTTGCAAGTTCTGGAGATACGCCGAGGTTGAGTTCAACAGGCCGATACGTTGTTTCTGTTTTCGCTGTTCCGTCATCTGCGAACAGGGAAATCATTTGATTAATAATCTTAATCACAAAGAGCCTTCGCTATTCCTAGATTCCGTACAAATGTATAGAAGTTTTCGTCTATGATCTGATGTATGAGAAGATATCGTTTCCCACGACATTGATATAGATATCATAAATAATATGGAGTTTATTATAGTCTTTTTTTGTTCCTTCATATTGTCGTTAAAAGATTTACTGACGTAGAAGTGCAGTGTTTTGTTTTATGTGTATTTATAGAAAATATTCAGAAAAAGTAGGAACTTTTTCTGAATATTTTGTGAATATGCCGATGGTGTTTCGAAAATGTAAATAAATAAATTTAAAAAAAAATAGTTGAAATATTGTGGGGCGTTTCCAATTTCAAAATCATTGATCAACTTTCGACTCCAACGAGCATTCTTGGTCTTCATTTGCAAGTTCACACGAAATGTAAGTATGTAATAGAACAGTCGGTAGGGGGGGGGGGTTCTGTATTTATTTATATACTCTTTATTGCACACCAATATAGACAAAAATAATAGGAACAATTTTACAAAAACAAAGAAAAGAAAAATGTACAATAGGCGGCCTTATCGCTAAAACAGCGATCTCTTCCAAGCATTCTTGGTCTTCATTTACAAGATCACACGAAATGTAAGTATGTAATAGAACAGTCGGTAGGGGGGGGGGACCTGTATTTATTTATATACTCTTTATTGCACACCAATATAGACAAAAATAATAGGAACAATTTTACAAAAACAAAGAAAAGAAAAATGTACAATAGGCGGCCTTATCGCTAAAACAGCGATCTCTTCCAAGCATTCTTGGTCTTCATTTACAAGGTCACACGAAATGTAAGTATAGAACAGTCAGTGGGGGGGGGGCACCTGGTCACGCAGGTCTGTGAGGAGGTCTGTGAGTGCGCGCACAGCGGCCTGTGCGCGCTCGAGCTGCGCCTGCAGGTTGCGCAACTCCAACTCGCCCCCCTCGCCCTCCCCGCCGCCCACCAGCGACAGAGCGCGCAGGCGCGGAAACCACTCCAGGTTGTTACTCTGTTGGAAGCAACATAACATGAGATTCAAGAAATTAATTAAGGTGAATTTGAATGGCATTTTTTTTTATTACGCTGGAAAAACGCTTGTGATGGAAAGTGGGGGGGGGGGTGTGGGACTCCCCGGAGCCCTGAACGCCGAGTGCGCCCAAGCACACCGGGTTTACTTACTAAAAAACCAGCGGTACCCTCTCCGTCTTTCGGCGGACGCCACGGGATCGCTTACGCATGCTACCGTGACGAAAAAGTAAAACAAAAAAAAAACGAAAAACGATGCGCACAAGTGAGATTCGAACCTGTGTCGACTGCATATGCGTTGCGTTCGAAACCTTTATTCCAACAACTGTTTAGAATTTGAATGGCATTAGTAGATTCATAAATTAAAGTATTCGTCATTATCACCTTGATCATGGAGTGCACGTAACTCTCGGGGCCGGTGAACTCGGTGGGGTCCTTGACCCGTACCAGCACCATGAAGTACAGGTAGTGCCACATGTTGTGCTCACTCTTTATGTGTTCCTCGAACGAGACCGTCTTATTGTCAAAGGCTGACCTGTTCAACCCTGGGACAAAAACGAAATACTTTTAAACGATTGTAATTTGTTGTTCACCAACATAATTAGCACTATATGATAAACTCAAGAATTGGTATGTATTTATATAATTACAGAAATTTGGTAAATAAGGCTCTCACCACATATAAAACATGTGTTCTTCAATATAAGTTCTTTTTGCTGCTTCTCGCTACGAAGATCGGCGAAAGTGTCGATGATCACACCGAAGATGAGGTTCAGTACGATGATGATCACCACGAAGAAAAACAGTAGATCGTACACCACGCGTGCGACGAACAGGGGCTCCTAAACACCAAAATGAGAGAAAACGACATTTAATAGAAAAATTTAAAAACAAATTGAATTTGTTTTACTTTTTGAAATTTTTTAAACAGTTATATTTAAAGGTTATTGATAAAACGAAGTTACAAAAACAATTAAATACTCAATAATTGTCTCATTCCAAATTTAGCCATTCATGATATTTTAGTTGAAACCATTTTAGTTGAAATAAGCGATTTTTTTTAATATATATTCGATTGGCAAACTTTAGAGGAAGAGAAGAATTAACCAAAGAGTTGTCATTTTGAAATAAGAAGGTTAACGTTTAAGTAGTTTATATTGGAGGTTGGAATTCGCGTGGAGACACGTGAGAGGCACTGACGAAGCTGGCGGGCGCGCGCAGGATGTCGCCGATGCCGCCGCCGTTGCGCAGGCCCTGGTTGAGCGTGGTGACGATGCACATGATGAGCGAGTCGCAGCTGCGCTCGCGCAGGTCGCCGCCCACCGACACGAAGCGCGCCGGCCGCGCGTACTTGCCGCCCGGCGCGCCGCACTGCTCGCCGCACTGCTCGAAGCGCGCGTCGTGGTCGTCTGCAAGCGACGGGTGACGTCACACGCGCTCCACGTGACGGCGACACTGGTCGCAAGGATAGTTACCGTCCAGGCGGTCGACGGTGACGAGGAAGTGGTCTCGGAAGAACATGTAGCCTACTATGGAGAACATGTAGACCAGCACCAGCGCCAGTACGGCCGTCAGAAGGATGGACCGCCCGTTGCGAGTGACTGATCGCATCACGTTCAACAAGGTCTCTTCTCGGTATACTATGTCTAGGAGCTGGAACGTTTACACGTTAATTTGTGATATTACGTTTGTAGTGATACATATTATAGTCAAACTTTTATATATTTTAATATTACTACAATGCGGGACTAACCAGAACTGAGAAAAAGAATGGATGCCAGCATATGCCCATGAAGCAGAAGCCGAGATAGACGCCGTGGTACAGCAGCTCGGGGTCGGTGATCACGTTCCGCGTCGACTTGGACAACGTGCCCTGGTTGCCCATTATGCTCACCAGATGAATACCCTTTACTACTATCTGTCGAAGTCAAATTACAATCTTGGAGAAACATAAAACTCACCAATGATATCGTAAAAACTCACCCGGAGCATAGTAGAGATAGGAGTATCACACGTTTGACGCGTATACTCAAGAGGGACTCACAGTGAGCATGCCCAGCATCCACATGGTGGGCTCGGGCCCGGCGGAGTAGATGAGGCGCACGATGGCGCTGGCCAGCAGCGCGCGCGCGCCCGAGCCGCGCGGCAGCCACGTCACCAGCGCGCCCGCCGCGCCCGACGCGCACCACACCACCAGCGACAGGTGCTGGCCCAGCTCTGCAACGCGACGCACGCTTAGCGCACTCGCCCGCACGCTTAGCGCACTCGCCCGCACGCTTAGCGCACTCGCCCGCACGCTCGCACGCGCGCCGCGCGGGTACTTACTTGGGTTCTCGTCTTGGAACGGGTAGTAGAAAGCGACGATGACGTTGATCAAAACGGCAAAGTTGAACAATATGTTACTCCACAGAGACATGTAGGACGACACCCAGAACAGGAATGGTTGGCCTGAAATCGAAAGAGATCGTATACTCGAGATGATCTTAGAGCTGAGATGGCCCAGTGGTTAGAACGCGTGCATCTTAACCGATGATTGCGGGTTCAAACCCAGGCAAGCACCACTATATATATGTGCTTAATTGTGTTTATAATTCATCTCATGCTCGGCGGTGAAGGAAAACATCGTGAGGAAACCTGCGTGTGTCTAATTTCATCGAAATTCTGCCACATGTGCATTCGACCAACCCGCATTGGAACAGCGTGGTGGAATACGTTCCAAACCCTCTCCTTAATGGAAGAGGAGGCCTTATCTCAGCAGTGGGAAATTTACAGGCTGTTACTTTACTTTTACGTATACTCGTGGGCTCCGGGGTCTTGTAGTTTATGCATATCTACGTAGGACTAGGTTATCTCAGTACCTCGCAGCTTCTTTTGCCACTTCATCTCGTGGAAGAGATTGTCGAGGCGCGAGAAGAAATCCGCCACCTTGCTGCCCTGGTCGTCGCGCTCGGCGCTCTGTAGAACACGGTGCTTGCTGTCGACCGGCAGGTACTCGCAGATCTCCGGGATCGGGAACACGATCTGCTCCATGCTGCGATCCGTGCGGACTATCTGTATGTACATCAAGAAGGTTATTTATTACCTAGTCATAGTTTAAATAATGAAAAGTAAATGCGTATTCGGATTGTATCTTTGGTTAGCAGTACTGGAAAATGTTATAGGTTGACGGACGAGCATATGGGCCACCTGATGGAAAGTGGTCACCATCACCCATAGACAATGACACTGTGAGATATATTACCTTACATCGTCAATGCGCCACCAACCTTGGGAACTAAGATGTTATGTCCCTTGTGCCTGTAGTTACACTGGCTCTAACCCTTCAAACCGGAACACAACAATACTGAGTACTGTTATTTGGCGGTAGAATAACTGATGATTGGGTGGTACCTACCCAGACGGGCTTGCACAAAGCCCTACCACCAAGTAAAGATAGAGAGAATAGCTATTCCTTAAATCATCATTGAGTCGACTACAAACCAAAACAAAGCAATGTATGTACAAAGGAGAGGTAAGTGCAAGGAATACAGGAGTACCTCAATCTGCGCGGTGTGCGTGCGGTAGTACTGCAGAGCGGGCGCGGCGAGGCCAGCGGGCGAGGCGCGCACGAGCGCCGCCAGCTCCTTGTTGTGGGCCGCCAGCTGGTGGCACAGGATGTAGATGTTGTGGCCCACCTGCGGACCACGACCGTGCCATTATTGCCTACAGCTGAATGGACCATTATTGCCTACAGCTGAATGGACCATTATTGCCTACAGCTGAATGGACCATTATTGCCTACAGCTGAATGGACCATTATTGCCTACAGCTGAATGGACCATTATTGCCTACAGCTGAATGGACCTAACGAAAGTTGAAAATAATACTTAATTTATTCAAAAATCCATAAAGAAAAAAGAATTTTTTATACGTTTGTCACGTGACACAAATTGTTCATGCTCCTGATTGGCCGGGCTTATGATATCTACTATATATACCACATATTAAAATACAGCACAAGTGACGTCACCGACCCCATTGCAGCGCCATATTGTCCAAGTAGCGTTTTCGCGCGTTATTTAAATATGGAATTTTTAATATGATATTTTTTGGCAAATATGTACTAGAAATAAAAAACACAACTTTTACTGGGTTCCTTAACTTCTACTAAATGATATTAAATGGATTTTAAAAACCAGTCAAATAGCTTATTCATACTGGTATTAGTCATGGAACTTTTGACAGCGTTTCGTATAAGTTACTTACTTCCTTTGGAGAGACACCCTGTACGGGCGCGTCATCTTCGGAATCGGAATCGGGATCCATAGAGTTCTCCTGATGGAAGGCAGAGCACGCAACATCAACCTGTATGAGGATGAACAAATGGTCATAATTTATTGTTTAATGTGGTCTCGAAAATAAATTATAAAACCTAAACAACGTATCCTACGACACCATTAGGTGTCCGCTAACATGATGTTAGCGGACACCTAATGGTAAGTTATCATCACCGCCCATATGTCTATGGCGTTGTATTAATTATTCCTTAGATCTCCAACTACCACTACCAATCTTGGGGACTAAGACGTTATGATCCTTGTCACTGTAGTTATACTGGCTCACTCGCCCTTCAACTTGAGTGGGTGGTATTTACCCAGACGACCTTGAGTAAAGCTTTACCACCGAGACCACCACTCACCAGCTGTTTAGGATTCATGTTGTAGAGGATCCTCTCGGCGTTGTTCTCAGAGTCGTTCCTAGATTCCATAATAGCCAGCAGGAGCTTGGAGGCGTTGTTCTTTAGCTCCAGTACGAGGTCCATGCGTGTCTTGCCGAGGGGGTTAATGTCGTTCAATATCAATGCCGTTATAATATCAAGTCCGTTGCTTTCGTGTGTCGCTATACAGTTTTGATTTTCGTGGCAAGGACCTGGAACAAACATTTTGATACGTTTTGAATCATAGTTGTTACTTGAATGGAGTAAATATGCGGTTAATTCAGAAATCTATATTAATATTATAAATGTGAAAGTAATTCTGTCGGTCTGTCTGTTTGTCGCTCTTTCACGACCAAACCGCTAACTTTTTTTTTATGATATAGGTTGGCGGACGAGAATGTGGCCACCTGATGGTAAATGGTCACCATTACCCATAGACAATGACGCTGTAAGAAATATCAACTATTCCTTAAATCGTCAATGCGCCACCAACATTGGGAACTAAGATATTATGTCCCTTGTGCCTGTAGTACACTATGAAGTATGATGTATGAAGCAAATTTAAACTCCAAGAAAAGACAGTGGCTACTTTTTTTGCCTAACACATGATAACCAACACCCTAAAACAAAGCCGCGGGCGACTTCTAGTACAGTCGGGGTAAGAAAAGGTTCATCACTTTAAAGATCTATTTTCGTGTGTTTAGTATGGGCGATAATCTGCTTTACCGATCGAGAATATATGACACTGACATCTTTTGATAATGCAGTAAGAAGATATTATATCTAATTTGAATGTGGAATGACTAATTACGCCATTAAAGAGATTTCATGTTGATATAAAACTAGACGTAGTCCAAAGATGTTACACTATATTAAACCAAGTTATCATAATATGTAAGTTTAATTGTATATGCAGTTGTCAGTTTAGTGCTTTAGTTTCAAAAGGTACTAAGAGTTTAAGGCCTGATATAGGAATGAATTTGAAAACAGATGAAGGTGGTCTGACTGTAGAAAGTATACCTTGACAATACTCTGTGAGTGTTTCTAAGGTCTGGTTGATGAGTGCCACATTCCCTTCGTTGATGTAGAGTCCGAGCAATCCGAGCCCTCCAGTCGTTGATCCGCAGATGCAGTCCAGGAACATGAGGGTCTCGGAGACGAGGTTATAGTTGGACTTGTTGTTTTGGTTGCGAAGGAGGTTCTAGTGAAAGGAGAACACAATATATATAACAAATACTTAATACGTATAGTACGTTACATCTTAGATGCAGCATCAGCAAAATTCGTAATACCGATCACATCCGAATTAAGTACGCTATCCCAAATTATCAATATTTATTTCTTATGTGCATATTATCTTTACACAATCGTAATCACTTGGAATATCATAATATGAACTAATATATTCGTCAATTTGACAAGTCGACATGGTTGAACTGACGCGAGAATTAATAGCCACGAATAGCGTCAAATGGCGCGATAGGGAGCTATATCTATTGATTGTATAAATTGGTGTTATTGAATTTGCCGATGCCGCATCTGAGTTGTGTCGTACTATACAATAATATATTTAATATGAGGATAGTATTCTAAACGTTATACCTGCAGGTCAGGATTGTGGTTCTCGCAAAGCAGCTGTAGGAAACGCAAGATCGGTCGCATGACGGCCACCTTGGCAGGCAGGACGTCCGAATTGCCTGATTCCCGTTTTTTCTCCGCCATTATTTCTTCTAAGACGGTTGTACCTGAATATAATTATGTAGACATTAGATACTGCTGTTCTAAGTGAAGATTATTTTAGACTTTACATATAATGTTTAGTTAAGTGAAGTCACTACACTTGGAAGTGTTTTAAATGAACATTTACACCATGTTTATATTATATCATATAGCTTAGCGGAACAATAGGCCACTTTTTGGTAAGTGGTAATCACTGCCCAAAAACCTTGGCTCTTTGATAAATTATAATGATTCCCTTAATCAAGAATGCACCACCGACTTTAGGCGCTAAGATGTTATATTCCAGTGCCTGTACCTATACTGGCTCACTCACATTTCAAATCGGAATACAAGAATATAAATAATTTCTGGTTGACGGTGGAATTTACGATGGGATGGTAGCTACCTAGTAAGACTTGCAAATTCCTACCACCGATTACCATTTGACGTTGTCATTATTCATTGGTTCAGGGAAAATCTAAAACGTGGTTGCACTTTTTTACAAGGCTGTATCACAATACAAATTGCTACGACGATGATTAAATAAGTCGTAATTATATTTATCGTACCGACCCTCTGCATAGAAGAACTGTCATTTGGTCTTTGGATTTTGGATTACTTAGATGATTTTGGTAACATTTGGCCAGTATCTCTTTGATTAGGTTATCTCTATTATGAAACACCATTTAAGGTCGTAATTGACCATTAAAAGTAAAAATTGTCCAAGGGCATTAACCCTAAACAACGATTGCGGATTTATAACAGGATATAATATGTGTGTGTGTACCAAATCAAATCACATCAATTTTATTCGAGTAAACTTCACAATGAAGCGTTTTTGAATCGTCAATAATCAAATACTACCACCTTTTCGGAAAGCAGCTTCTAGCGAGAAGAAACGGCAAGAAACTCGCATAGTTGCTCTTTTCAAATAAACACATTTACAATGCTGTTATTGACAGTAATTAGCGTCCTATGAAGGAACCCGAGCCTAACTCCAGGCGTTTCTCTCTAAAAAGCACTCTTTTAATGAATAGTATGATTTATTTATTAATTTAGTCTTAATAATATTTTTAAATTTTGAAAATGGTAAATTGATTATATTTTCCGGTATCTTATTATATATGCGTATACCATTGCCCAAAAACGTTCTATTTACCGTATGCAAACGGAAACTGGGGGTTACAAGTTTATTCTTATTTCTTGTATTATATATATATATATATATATATATACCGTGCGACATGGTGTGTATGTCGGAGTATGCGTGCACGGCCGAGCCGCACGCGCTGGACACCTCGTCGTCCATGTCCTCGCCCACCACCATCGGACCCACCACTGCCTTACCTGCGGTCAGATGATGATAAAAATGTTATTGTTTCTATGCATCCCACTGTGAAGAGTGACTTTCCTATATAGAAGTAGTTTTAGATAGCACAAGTAAGGAGCCACCTGACGGTATGTGGTCAACACCACCCATATACAACGACGCTATAAGAAATATAATGTCCTTACCATGTTTATTTTAAGGCATGATTTTTATTCGCTTTGCTAATAAATATTGGTTAAAATGTATTTCATTATCTATAGGTTTTAATAATCTTAACATACTGTAATGATTATTTCATACTATAAATAAATTTATTAATTTTGGACAACATCACATACATTACTCTGATCCCAATGTAAGCTAAAGTACTTGTGTTATGGAAAATCAGAAGTAACGACGGTACCACAAACACCCACTACTACATACACTTAGAGAGTAACTTACCGTCAGTGCTGTTAGACTTTTGCTTTTCCGTAGACGACCGCTTGTCGGTGGTAGTGGTGGTGGTGCTGCTTACAGCTAGGGACCGAATCTCTTGCTGGGCCTCACGCATTTTATCGTAGAATACCTAAAAATCAGATAATCTTGAATTAACAAAGACCTATACATACACATCCTTAGACATAATGACTAGCTGACCGATTTCGGCCCGACTATTTTGAAGTCACCTGAGTATTTAAAAATGTATACACAAGTGTAGTTTCTATTCGATCACTCTCATAATCAGCTGAGACAGCAAAACGTCACAACTGTAAAAGTTCAGACGCACCCACGTCTTTATGTGCTTTCAGAGGCACAGAGGTTTACACAATCCCAACCTGCGCTTTGAACCCAAGAGGACGTCGGCCTTATAAGCTATATACATAATATCGACTATTATATCTCAGCTATATATTATTTATTAACCTGTAATTTAGCGACGCTATATAAATTCCTGACGAAATTATTGCCTTAATATCAATATGGCATACAAATCGATAAAACATGCTCCAAACATTGAATTAAATTAAGTTTCGATGGAAATGTTATCACGTATTATTTACCTTTAAAAATGCTTGCGATATTTCACCATTCTGCAATTTAGTGAAGATGCTGTGTTGAATTATAGGATTACCTCCTTCTAAAAGCGCAATTCCTGTAAATGAGTACATTTAGAGTAAAAATCTTTGAAATACTTCTTGCATATTCGGACCATCTGTAAGATTTGGCGAATGTATGGCTGTAGCATAATATCGTATCAATATACTTGCGAAAATGTAAATTGTTTAAAATTAATGTTAAAGTACAAAGAGGAAAGTAAAGGTTTACAGATTGTAGCAATGAGACAACGAGACAACATCACATACATTACTCTGATCCCACTGTAAGTAGCTGAAGCACTTGTGTTATGGAAATCAGAAGTAACGACGGTACCACAAACACCCAGACCCAAGACAACATAGAAAACTATTGGTAATCTACATCGACTCGGCCGGGAATCGAACCCGGGACCTCAGAATGGCGTACCCATGAAAACCGGTGTACATACCACTCGACCACGACGCAATGGCTTAACTATTAATATAATGAGCAATTAAAGGCAACTCACCAAGCTGTATAGCTTCAAGGAAGATAGCCGGTCGGTTAGTGCTCTTGATGACCAGCTCGACGACCAGGTCGGAGGCGCCCTCGCGGTCCAGGTGCGCCTGCACCTGCGCCAGGCTCTGTCCCGTGCGCAGCAAGACCTTCGCTGCATCACCACACACACAGTCACTATTGCCTCTGATTTTACCACAAATGGTACCACCGTAGGATAGGTTAAGAGTATGATTTAGGCATATCCATAAAGATATTAAATTTATTAATAATACTTAATTAAAATTAAGACTAAATTTATAAATAACTTTTTATGATTTATAGATTTGGACAGACCTCTATCATACTTCTTAAAATTAAGACAATTAGATGTGCCATCAAAACAAAATATTTTAATATCATATAACATAAAGGATAATAATTATAATACGATGGCATTTCTAATGTAGTTTTAAAATTATGAACACCATAAATATTTACATTACTCATAGGAGAAAGGGTCAAAACATTCATAACAATAATTTGTTAATTGTATTAATGTTATTATTCACAATTAACATCGAAGAATCCAGAGCGCTTATAACGAATAGTCTATTATATACCGTAATATAATATATGAATACTATATATATTAATTATTAAGTAATTTCCATTTTTATTATGGCGTAGGTTGACGAACGAGCATATGGGCCACCTGATGGTATGTGGTCACAAACACACATAGACAATGACGTTGTAAGAAATATTAACTATTCCTTACATCGTCAATGTGTCACAGATTTATGTCTCTTGTGCCTGCACTATCGATAGTTTGAATTACAATGGTTGAGGTATTAGACGATATTTTATTATACATTTCTAGTATCAAAATCGCAATATAAAGCGAAGCATCTGTGTTAGATTAATAAGTGAATAGCGAGGGTTATACGCGTTAATCTAATGCATTTGTAATAATATATCTTGTACAATATTTAGTTGATAATGGCTTAGTAGAAATCACTATCGAGTTCAAATCCTGACTAGCTATAATTAATCACATCGTGAGTAAACTAGCATATATAGATTCATATAAACGGCAATATTGTAATACTATTAAAATATATTATAAAGACCAAAATAGTTAATCTTTAGTATGTATCAGTTTTCCAAGTTAGACTAGTTATATTTATAATATTAATGTAGATTATATTAATATTATAAATGTGATAGTAACTCTGTCTGACTGACGCTCTTTAACTACCAAACTACTGAACTGGATTTGATGAAATTTGGTATGAAGCAAACTTAAACTCCAAGAAAGGACAAAGGCTACTTTTTTGCTAAACATATGATTCAAATCAATCCTTCAAACGCTTATGAAGTCGTGGGCATCAAACAGTTTGCTACATATGTATTTTTGTGGTATAAGGGAAACGAGAGAAGGGCTTACCCTGGCAGGACTTAACCAGAATTTTTAATCTGTAAAACTAGGGCGCAACACTTATTTTTTAATTTTCAAAAATAATAATTTAGAAATCAAAGTCAAATAAAATACAAATATAATTGACATTTCAAAAGATACCATATTAATTACATCCATTTAAATTTACCTATAAATTTTTTTAGGGGGTGATTACTTAAACAATGTTGTATATTTTTCTTTCAAACGTCAAAACAATGGAGACAAAAGGAGAGAAATGTATGTTTAACTAGACACCTAGCGGGTGTCTAGTTAAACATACATAATTACCTTTAGAAGTAACGCTGATTATAATGAAGCGAATATAATATCAACGACTATTGTTATATGATTGCATTCTATATATAATGCTATATATTTGAAACGGTAACGTCCGTACAACTAATTTCTGAGCTACGTGCGACATATAAAGCTGGTGACTGGATAAATGTTATGGACCCACCTCTTTTCGGCTGTTGCGGTACAGTGTCTGCTGCGCATGCGCATCGTGGAAACAAATGAAACATTTCTACTAGTATCTAGTTTTCTTAACATGGCCGATTATACTTTATACGAATATATAAGATCTTTTGAATCAATAAAGAAAAGGAATGAGATTTAAGTATATAATTATGTAATATATACTTTATAATTAAAAATAGAACACTGTTATTTTTTTTTACAATCAAGCAACGATAATTCGTTTGATTTATATGTTTGATATAAATCAACGAAAGAGGTTTTAAGTTACATTGTAAAAAATAAGTACACTTTAAAAAATATATAAACAGCCATGTCAAATTCTGAATCATTAAAGTTACAAGATCAAGTAATACGTTCTATTAATCAACTAGTTCTGTTAGGGTTTTAGCATAGAATACTAGTTAAATTAACTAATATCTATTGTGCTGCAATCCTAGAGCTAATGGTGCATAGTAACTCTATTATTTAAGTTTATATCGTTATTTGAGTAACATTAATTTTAACTTAAGTTATCAAATTTAAATCATTCTATTCGTGTACAAAAATTGATTAAATTACAATTAATAATTTTAATTATTGTAATAATTGAAAATTATTTTGTAACATATAATCAAGTTTTGTATGATCCTCATGGACTATAGACGACATTGGCAGGAGGCATAAATATAAATAGATTTGATCTCTAATTGATATTGCATAGTTAGTCAAGACTATGAAATAAATAATTTAAAGTATTAATTATGGATCAAAATCGAAATATTCTTTATACAATGTAGGCTCATAAAACAGTTCCCACTGCTGGGCTAAGGCTTCCTCTCCTAATAAGGAAAGGGTTTGGAACATATTCCACCACGCTGTTCGAATGCGGGTTGGTGGATGCACATGTGGCAGAATTTGGATGAAATTAGACAAATTTAGGTTTCCTCACGTTTTATTCCTTCACCGCCGAGCACGAGCTGAATTGTAAACACAAATTAAGGACATATATACATATAGTGGTGCTTGCCTAGTTTGAAACCCGAAATCATCGGTTAAGATGCACGCGATTTGAACCATATTCATATTATAGTGTTTGAAGTTTGATCTACCATCACAGCATTTATGCAAAGAAATAGCTTTTATAATGTAAATTTAGTAAATTGAATGGTGTTGTATTATAAATAAATATTATTTAATCAAAAACTATTTGTAGTGCACAATGTAGCAGAACTATTACAAACGTCAAGGATTTTTAAATCTATATTTAGTTTATTTTTACACCTCCTGCCATCAGAATGTACATATCGTTTTAACTTACATTATTATTCGAGGCTAAATCATTTAAGTACTCAAGAAGTTATTAACATTAAACACTTACGATTCATTGAGCGGTAAGCTTTGTATTTATTATTATGACATTTTTTTAAATCTTCTTTTAGATTATGTCTTTGATACTATGCCGATATAAAGTGTTCTTACCGCCGGGCCCGTGAGTGACGGCGACGCTGGCGGGCTGGATCTTAGGTTCGGACTTGCGGTTCACGAAGTACTGGGAGAGCAGCTTGTTTCGTAACTGGTTGCCCTGAAAGTGCACATAGAAAGAGATCTTAAGATATACATATATACTAATGTTTTAAATATGGAAGTAACTCTGACTGTCTGTTGCCCTTTGACTGCCGATTGGTATAAAATTGTATTATTCTTAGAATAAAACAAGAACATAGGATACTTTCTTATGCCTAACGACCAACCACTAAAACGCAAGCGAAACCTTAGTCGATTAGTTTTCTTTTTTTAATATACTTACAGTGAATTAAGAAGGCCACGGAATCATATGCGTGAGGGGGGGGGGGGGGGCTTTGTTAAATAGTCTATATCTGCTGTTATGCTATATATCTGCCATTTATCGAGGAGGTGGGTTGAACATAAATTTATGCTATTAAAATAATTGTTTTATAAGTATCTAGAATATCGCTAGTTCGTAGCAGGACACACTGTATATATTATATGTATATAAGAATTTATTATTACATCAATAATAAATTTAAAGGAAACACTCTTTTTTCTCTAATTTTTTGCGACATGTCTAAAATATCTGTTTATAAAAAAGCAGTGTGTGTATTTCATACCTTCTCTCCATATTCGGGATCGACGGCCATCATCTCCCGCAACGTCCGCAACACTTTAACGCACAGCTTTTCTTCTTTCTCTTCTAGAAGCTTTTCTGTATGACGTATTAACCTAAAATCATTTTGTTTCATTATAAACTACACAAAAAAGTCTGTTATCGTTTATCGATATAATTCCCTCCTTATTAGTTTCTCCAACTCTGATATAACCTTGTAACGTGCGTAAACGGCATCTAAATAATGCACACATAATGTAAAAAAGACACTCGTCCAAGTTTTCACAAAATCAAAATAAACTTTATTCAAGTAGGCTTTTACAAGCACTTTTGAATCGTCATTTAACAATTAAGTGAAGCTACCTCCGGTTCGGAAAGCAGATTCCACCGAGAAGAACCGTCAAGAATTCAGTAGTTACTCTTTTTCAACATTTAAAAAATACAGTCATATCAGTTAAATACAATTATATATGTATTTAATGTATCCTGCCTGGAAGTCAACAGATACTAATTCCACGCTTTTTTATCATCTATAAAATCTCGTATCGAATAATATGCCTTTTTTACCAATGTTTTTTTTTTACACACGATTTGAATTTACGAAATGGCAAAGTTAAAAAATAAAGATAGGGAAATAGTATAGTTATTCTGGACGTTTTTAAAATATCTTAGTGTATTTAACATACCTTTTTTTTTTTAATTTTAATTTTATTAAGTGTTTGTTTATTTTTTATGCTCTTTAATTTTTATCAATTTTTACATTATTTTTTTTCTTAATCTTTCTACTCATGTTGTTGTAATTGTGTGTTAATTTATTTTTGAAACAGATATTGTAATTGTTGTGGCTACTTTAAAAAGCTTCACATGTTGGCTGTTTTCGCATAGTTATTTTACATTTGTCATTAAAACATGTAGAAGCTGCTAGTGGTCCTAAATAAATAAATAAAAAAAAAAAAAATACCTCGATATAAATATTCCGCTGGTATCGGGGTGCGTGAGCTCCCCGGGACTGGTGAATAGCCGATGCGGCTTGTACAAGATGTCCACAAGCAGAGACTGCTCGGCTTGCAGCAGGGGTCGCAGTTGCTCCTCCAGTAGCGCCACTATCTCTTGCAGGCCTTCCATCACTGATCTGTCGTTTTGGAGGTTCGTCTGAAGTGGGAGAATATTCTATAAGACTTTTGAAACAATTTTTTTTTGGAGAGTCAATTCCGCTTTAATAATAATAAATATTGGACGACAACACATATATTACACTGATCTCAATATAAGTAGCTTGTGTTATGTAAGTCACTTGTGTTATGGAAAATCAGAAGTAACGAGGGTACCACAAATACCCAGACCCAAGATAAAATAGAAAATTAATGATTTTTTTTCTATATCGAGTCGGCCGGGAATCCAACCCGGGACCTCAGAATGTCGTACCCATGAAAATCAATGTACACACTACTCGACTACGGAGGTCTTCAATTTACATTTTATTTAGAACCATAGAGATTATATGACCACAGATATTGTTGCTACCTTTAGTCACAGAATTACCCAACAGTACTATATATCAGAGATATTATTAGTAACAGCCTGTAAATTTCCCACTGCTGAGATAAGGCCTCCTCTTCCATTAAGGAGAGGGCTTGGAACATATTCCACCACGCTGTTCCAATGCGGGTTGGTGGAATGCACATGTGTCAGAATTTCGATGAAATTAGACACATGCAGGTTTCCTCACGATGTTTTCCTTCACCGCCGAGCACGAGATGAATTATAACACAAATTAAGCACATATATAAAGTGGTGCTTGCCTGGGTTTGAACCCGGAATCATCGGTAAAGATGCACGAGTTCTAACCACTGGGCCATCTCAGCTCAAGAGAGAGATATTATTATTGACGACAAGGTTCTGTCAGAATAGCTAAGACGTATAATGTTGGAGTGCAACCTGTGAAGCCATCTTCTCGAGCTTGGAGGTCTTGGAGGCGAGCAGCCACTTGCTGGTCTGGCGGGAGAGCGCCGCCGCCTTCTCGAACACGGTCTGGATCTTGGCCTCCAGCTCCAACGGAATCGCTATACTGCGACTCTTAGCTGTTAACAAACTCAAAATCAACAAGGAACATATATATTTTTTCAAAGAACAAACCGGACCTTTCAAAAATTTCATCGTGTAAAATTATATTTTAGCAGACAACGCAAAATTTTTATATAGTGATATCACAATATTAAACAAAAAAGTGTTACTGAATAAATTATTTACTTGACTAATTTATTTTCTTTTGATTGTTAAGATTTTTTATAAAAAAATGTTGCTTATTCGTTACCTCTCGCTTTTTAAGACATAGTAGTACGAAAATCACCTGATATATAGTTAATCCTATGGATAATTACAATAATAGAGGGCAAGCAGGCGCGTTGGCATTTCTGATTATTTTTTCGAAGGTTTTCGAATCGTATCAGTACAGTTTCATGTAAACGTCTTTAACTGTATTTAGATTTGATGAAAATTCATTAAAATTGTTAACTAAAATTTAAAAAAAGAAAACAAGAAAAAGTTCATAATGCTCACCGACTTAACAAAAAAAGTAATAAGTACACAAACTCATAATGCTCACCGACTTCGCTGAGAGTGCGTATGCATTTCTCAACGTTGAGCTTCTGCGGCGGAGTGAGCCAAGGGCACTGGTAGATCCGGAACGTGGTTTGGAGCAGCTTCACGAATATTGACTGTCGGGTCTGTGGAGCGGATAATATTGTTTAGTACGCATATACGCACGCATAACAACGTACATTAACTATATTTATATTTTGCCTTCATACAAATAAATGGTGTAGTTAAAATGAAATATAGGATAAATATATTGTCTATTGACATTCCGAATCAGTGATAGTTATTATCGATATTACTTTGAAACATTCATGTATTTGAAGTAGAAAACATAACAATTTCGTAAAAATAAAGTAATAGGAAATCATGTCTCTGGTTTTGATACTTACACCAACAATTCCAGCGTCCGACATAGGAAATAGAATATAAAAGTTAATTCGAATATAAATATAGTAAAATATCGTAATAAATTTTCAAACATAGAGATTATAGCAAAATTAATTTATTTGATGAATATTAATAGTTAACGAGCACTGCAATGTCATATCAGTTGACTTTCGTAAATTATTAAAACAAATATTTTAATATTTTTGTAAGATTAGTGCCTCGACATTGTTTGTAAAACCTAGGTAATGTTCTGTTTATTTTTTTTTTAATTATTTATATATTATTACATAATTTTCTTCATCAAAATATAGATTGTATTTTTCATTATTTAATTGAATTCGTAATATTAAACATTAAAATAAAAACATACTATACCAAAAGAAAATGTTTAAACTAGCCCTAATATATATAGTTATTAACATAGCATTTGTGTAATTACATCACAACTAGCAAGATCACCAGTGGCAGGAATATATAGTCGTTTGTAAAATCAATCTCAAAGCTACATATAAAGATGATTTATGTGAGAATTCACGTTACTACAGGGAGCATAATGGTATACTAAAGTCGTAAGAACCAAATTTTCAACATGAAAATAACTACTATTTAATTATTTTATGTTAAAACTTAAATTGTATTTTATCTCTTCTTAATTGAATGTATTTGTTTTAAAAAATAATAGCATTTAAAAAGTTACAGAATCCAAACTTAGTAATATAGTAAAAACTACTTGTATCGTTTATTTAAAAAAAATATACAATATATAGATTTTATTCGTAGGCTATTATTTTATAGCTTAAACTATTAGGTATAATGACAGAAAGAGAAATAAATAGTTTTAAAATACAATTAGATACTCTTGTAAAGATAATCATCATTTTTCTATTGGTTTCGGTTACGAATATTTTTTATATTTCCAATGTCCTCTAATCAATAATACCACTGTAATATTGATCGAAACGATTATCCGAGTTTCGGTTATGTTTAAAGATCTCCATAACATCTCTGATAGATTGTTTTATCAATGAACTAGTACAGTGTAATACACTATAAAAACATACAACTATATAATATATGTCACATCGTGGACGCCTAGCGGATATACCAAACAGATGTAATACTCACTGGATCCTTAATAGGAACACGCGTGGATGTGAACTTTAATCGCGTAAATAATTTGTTCCTTCTTACATCTTGTGTTACCTTACGAGACACAAAACTCATTATCAAATGACTAATATGTTTATTGACATATATATATTATGATGTCAAATTCAGAATCTTTTAGATTAATCCTAAAGATATAAAAGAAATAAAGGAGAATGCGAAATGATACAGACAAACATTTTTTTAACCGTTTCAAAGTTAAATCAAAATTTTAGATATCATTCTCTCATCCATACTTAAGGGGTAATAGGAGTTAAAAATGCTTTTCCAGATTTCAAAATATATATAATATACAAATAAGTCATTTTTTCCTTTGAACGGACTTCTTTTAATTTTCAAAAGAATCGAAACCGCCTTTCATCTATACCTATCCTGCTCACACCTAAACTTGATCAGTATTATTATAAGTAGTATGGTGGAGAACAGTCCCTCCTCTATATCTGTCCTACTCACTCTTAAGCTTGATCAGTATTATTATAAGTAGTATGGTGGGGTGGTCACCTGCACGGTGGTGCTCTGGTCGCTGAAGGGCGAGTTGAAGAAGGTGCAGATGGTGTGCACGAGCACGTCGGTTACGTAGTTGACCCACGCCTGCCGTGCGCCGCCCGCCACGCCCGACACTCCTATACATTTGTGGGTCAGCGGGGCAATTCATTCAGTGTTCAAATGTATTGGAAATATTGGACATCACAAACATTACCCTATGTAAGTAACGCAAAGCAAAAATCAGAAGTAACGAAGGTAACCAACATCTAGACAATATAAAACACTAAACAACTTTTTTTTTCTACGTCGTCTTGACCGGAAATCGAATTCGAGTTAGGTGACAGCGTTCTTTTCTGTCTATTTTAAGATTACATGCTTTTATATAATAAAATATTCAGTAATTTTTTTTTAATAACAGGTAGGTAGGTGGACGTACTAATGGGCCACGTGATAGTAAATGGTCACTATCACCTATAGATACTTTCAACGTAAGAAAATTTAAATCAATCATTCACATCAATCAATTAATTTAGGAACAGAGCAGATATGCCCCGTGTGTTTGTAGACACATTGGCTCATTCGTCTGTTAAGATGTAGAATGTATGACAAGTGGATGGTACCCAGATAGGCTTGCAGTCTACCACCAAGTAAATACGAAACAAGCATTTCACCAGGTTCGGAAGCCTGCGGCTCCGGCTGTAGGATGGCGAGCATGTCTTGCAGGAAGGAGCGCTCGAACAGGTCCCACATGTAGTTGCTGGAGTATATCTCCTTCATCTCTACCTCGGTGTCGATGTAGCAATGGTTCAGGAAACCCACATATGCTTCTTTCACCTATATGAAGAGAAAGGACTATTTGTAAGAATACTTTGATCTATAGAAAATTTTAATTAGTTTTTGTGTTTTAAAACAAAGGAGATGTTCCAAATTTGTATAGAGCTCTGGACATGTCCATGAGCACATAATTAAAGGTTACAAAAAAATTAATAAAACTTAGATTTAACGTTTTTTTTTTCATGAATTACACGTTGTTTCCGTGTACATTACATTTTTCGCGATTGTATATAGCAATTTTATTAGTATGTCATTAAATGGCGTTTATTATATTGTCAAAATATCTAATTGACAAGTTTAATTAATTATGTAGTGTTATTACTTTAAAAACATTAACCTAAAACTGTAAATGTTCCTAATTTTTAATATCAGTATAAGATAAAAAATGATTGTTATTTTTTAGGACTTAGTATGATTTTTAGCATTGATTTATATGGTGCTCATTGACATGTCCAAATTTGGAACATCTCCTTTGATTTTGGATTTAAAGAATGAAAAATATAAACATATGTGCACTATCACTAACCACTCGTTCATTTTATCAAATGAATTTTTGATGAAAGAACACGATGACTTTGTGTTTAGTGAAAAACTTAGCTTACAATTGTTTAAGGTTTGACTTAATATGTTTGTGGGACAACATATATATAGTATGTTTCGCTTCACCTCAGGGATACAGTCCGCGTGAGTGATCATGGCCACGATGTCGTCCAGTGGCAGCAAGCTGTGGCACTTGATCTCGGTGTACACGTTCTTGCCCAGAGTACAGCACGTCAACAGCTTTACGAGGTCTATATGGTATCTGGTTACAGTTAAGAAATTGGAGGTATTTACGTTTTTTATCCCTATATTTAGTTAGAGGCATATTTTAATGCATATGTTTAGTGAAATTCTAATATATCTGAATTTTATAGCAATTTATCATTGAAAATATTTCAATTGCGACGACGAAGTTGTAGGATACAGCGAGTCTGTAATAAAACTAGATATAACGGATTTGAATCGCGTATAGTCTACCCATGATCACGAACGCTGTAAAGTGCTGGAAACGTCGGGATGTTAAAGATAATTAATATAAGCGATTCAAATCCGTTATAACTAGTTTTATTTCAATATGTAATAAAGTTTAGACGATACAAGGTAGTGTACTAACGTCAGAGCCTCCGGCATCTCGCCCGTGCGCTTGTACTGGCGCATCATCTGCAGGAAGTAGTTGAAGGACACCTTGTCGTTGTAGAACACCAGCACGTCCTCGCCCGCGTTCACCATCTGCAAGCGGGCGGGGCGGGTCAGAGGGCGCAGGGGGGGCGCGCGCGTGTGTGTGTGTGTGTGTGTGTGTGTGTGTGTGTGTGTGCGCGTGTGTGTGTGTGTGTGTGTGTGTGTGTGTGTGTGTGTGCGCGTGTGTATGTGTGTGCGCGCTCGTGTGTGTGTGTGCGCGCGCGTGTGTGTGTATGTGTGTGTGAGCGCGCGCGTGTGTGTGTGTATGCGCGCGCGCTTGTGTGTGTGTGTGTTTGTGTGTGTGTGTGTGTGTGTGAGAGAGATCGTGTGTGTGTGTGTGTGTGTGTGTGTGTGCGTGCGTGTGCGTGCGTGTGTGTGTGTGCGTGTGGGGGGGGGCGCACCTCCTGCATGACGAGGTCCTGGCTGCGGCGGATGTGCTGTCCGCCGGCGCGCACGATGGTGCGCAGGAATCGCAGGTATGCGGGGCGGCGGCCGCGCGCCTCCACGCAGTGCACGAAGTGCGCTGCAACCTTCTCGTTGCCCTCGTGCGCGCACAGCGCCGCGTTCTCCGAGAAGATGGCGCACACCGTCTGCGCCTCGCGGATCTGGGAAGAGACGGACGCTTTGAATTCCCTTTTTTAATTTTACTCTGTGATGTCTGATCGTATCCGGTTACGTCGTATTACAAATTTTCATAATTAGTGACTAGGGCACAGGGACGGACGCTTTTGTTTACTTTTTTCATATTATTATTGCAATGATTGATCGAGTCAGATTAGTTCGTCCTAGGCATCTTCGCATTGTACGACTCCTTACCCCAGCGTTGAGGAATAGGTCCAAGTGCTTGTGTAAGATGGCCTGGTTCTGCTGGTTGCCGTGGCAGAAGTGTTGGAGGAACTCGTGGGCGAGGGCGAGTAGCTCGTCCATCGCTGCATCGTCTTCGTCGTGGGGAACCTGAGTAATAGACAACACAAATATAGTACAGCCAGTATTGCCCTTTTATTTTACTCACAAATGTAGTTAAAATTATATTTTAACTGCATTTGTCTAACACGGTAAGCCTCACTAACTCAAACTAATTTCACTAAGCACATGGTCGTATATTTCATCATCGACTGCTACCAACCAATACTCATTTAGATAAAGTATAATTTTATTAGAATATATTGTTTATTTTGAGTCATGAGTCGAGATGGCCCCGTGGTTAGAACATGTGCATCTTAACCGATGATTGCGGGTTCAAACCCAGGCAAGCACCGCTGATTCATGTGCTTAATTTGCCTTTTTAACTCATCTCGTGTTCAGCGGTGAAGGAAAACATCGTGAGGAAACCTGCATGTGACAAATTTCATAGAAATTCTGCCACATGTGCATTCCACTAACACACATTGGAACAGCGTGGTGGAATATGTTCCAAACCTTCTCCTCAAAGGGAGAGGAGGCCTTTAGCCCAGCAGTGGGAATTTACAGGCTGTTGTTGTTGTTTATTGTTGTTGCTCATTGCACATGTGGACCTGCAACAAGTCGAGTACGATGTTGTGCACGCCGATATTGCGCAGTAGGCGCTGTTCGTGACGGCGCGGCCGGCCGGGCTCGCCCTCGCCGCCGCTGCTGTTGCCTTGCGTGCAGTACTTGATCATGCGCTCAAGGATCTACAAACAACAATCATCCATGTGAATTTACTTGAGTTAGACAAGATATTTTGAATTACTTGAGTTGACGACCCGTTTTAACATCAGTTAGACCGTGTTATAACGGTTTTCCAATTATCAAAAGGGTGATCTCTTTTGATTATTGGAAAACGTGACAATGCGTCTAAAGTATGCATTTTCTAACGGCATTTATATTGACTTATTAATAACTCATACGATATGCAACTATTTAAATTTGAATTATTATAAAATTAACATTGAAGTAGGTACATATTATTATTTTATATTTAATTAATAATTTTGATGTCTCTTGCAACTTAATCTTATTTACTTTTTTTTTTTGTATCTCAATTATTCATGCATGCTGTGATAACCTGTAATTGGAAGTGCAACTAATTCTTAGTCTAAGAACATCTTTTATGCAATTACTAATGTTGTAACTTCTGTTGGTTGTACCTAAATAAATAAATAAATAACTCGCAACTCAGTGGACTGAGTTGCGAGTTATTAATAAGTCGCGAGTTACTATTTAATAAGTTAGTATTTAATAAGTTGCGAGTTACTAATAAGGTGGACCTTATCTAATCGTAAGTCTGAAGTTTTCAAATATCCTTTAATCAACTATAAATTACTGATGACATATTCAGTATCTCATTTGATTACATTATCCAAAAGAAAAAATATTCACTAAGTACGATCTTATAGTACGACACAACTTAGATGTCGCATCGGCAAAATTCGTAAAACCGATCACATCCGAATTGAGTACGCTAGCCCAAATTATCAATATTTATTTCTCATGCGAATATGATCTTTGCACAAACGTAATAGCTTGTAATATCATATGAACTAATATATTCGTCAATTTGACGCGTGGATTTACATGCATTTGCTTTCTCTGACGCGAGAATCTATAGCGACGAATAGCGTCGAATGGCGCGATAAGGAGCTATTTCTATTGGTTGTGTAAATCGGCAGTAATCGGTTTGAATTTAATTCCATTGCATTTTCCGATGCTACATCTAATTTGTGTCCTACTATACTAAAACCTGCTGTATATATACTGTTTAATCTCAAGCTACAATTATTATATATTTTTAAGTTTTACCTCCTTGATCTTGTTATATTCGTTCATGTGGTCATGTTTCGTTGACCTTGAGGTGTCTAAGACGTTGTCGAGGGACGCATTCCTTTCCAGGACTGCTCCACCGGGGCCCACTGTTCCCTTAATATCTAGAAACAATTGAAGACTGTATAAGTATAAAAAGTAGCATTTTGTTAACCAAACCGCATTGGAGCAACGTGGTAGAATTACCTCAACGGCATTCTTCTTAAAAGGTTCCAGCCTAGCTTTGGGATTTTATGTAATTACTAACAACACAATTCACCCCTCCAATTAAGTCTAAAGGTGATAGGAGTGGGAAGAAACAAAAGAGCAAGGTCAAGATCAAGCTGCGAACTTTTACATGGCTAGGCGACCAGTAAGCTACTGCACCATGCACAAATTTATATAAAGTCACTTTTTTATATTATAGGTTGGCTGTCGACCGTATGGACCAAATGGTAAGTGGTCACCAACACCCATATACCATGACGCTGTAAAAATTAATAACCATTACTTACATCGCCAATGCGCCACCAATCTTGGAAACTAAGATGTTATCGCCCCTGTGCCTCTAGTTGCACTAGTTCACTCATCTTTCAAACCGAAACACAACTATACTGAGTACTGTTATTTGGGGGCAGAATATGTGATCAGAGGTTGGTACCTACCCAGGCGGGGATGCCCAAGCCCTACCACCAAGTAAAATAATTATGTTATTAATTTCCTTTTTTGCATTTATTTTGTAACTTACCACTATGATCGTCCAACGCTCCGGCGCGACCTTTATTAAACACCCACAGCTCAGACTTTTCCACGCTCTGCCGTAACACGTCCAAGTCAGCTTTGATTTGCTTGTACGATTCCACGTCTGCGTCTGATACCAGGAGTTGTACCTGAAGTTTAATAAATAGTTAGTTCGTTTTTGTTAGTGTGTATGTTATATTATAGAATTAGTCTAGTGTTAAGTCGCCTTTATACAAAAATCTCGTGTGTCGATCCAAATATGGGTGACCCCTCATTAGCCTAAGCTTTCTTTGTGTTATGTTAAAATCTCCTATTGGTATCAAATATGATTTGAACCACATTAGAGGATGTCGACGGATTGACGGAATAATTTTTAACAACATATATTTTGACGTTAATTAATTAGTCGACGTTAGTTCAAGCGTGTCATTAGCATTTTATTTTATATCAAAAACTAAATTAAAGATTATGAAAATAAACTATTTGGAGCAGGAACTTTTTTTTGTTTAAATAGTGACAGTGTTGACATATTACATACATAGTTGGAGAAATATTGCTACACTGCAAAATTTATTTCTACAAAATATTAAGAAAGGAAAAATCGAGAACACAATATCTTGCATCGTACATATGTATAAAGAGATATTTGTAGGAAATTATGTAATGCTTACTTGTTTAAAGGCTGCCAGGACTTCTTGCCTTTGGCTGAAATGTCTGAACAGCAGCGCTAAGGCCCCAGAGACAAGAGAGGCTGAGGCCCCTTGGGAACACAATTGCAGTAACACGCGAAGGACCATACGACCCCCGCATTCATCCAAGTCCAATCCGTCTCTGGAATTTATTACATATATATGTTAGAGGATTACAATTTCAAAGCACTTGATAGCACTCGGATTAAATACAAGTGTGGTTATCAACGAGTTAGTGATATTAGCTAAGACAAAGCCCAGTACACGAAACATTAGTGGTGAAAGCATTTGGGATACCGCAGCATGCTGTCAAGCAATTAATACTTTGTTAATACTAATTTACAACATCAATAAAAATATTATTACCAACTATGTATATCTCATTCACTTATGTTACTTATCGAGAAATTTCCGATATTGTTTCATGAAAGTGATTCCTTTGAGTATATATCTTATTTGGCAACGTATAACAAATGATCCTTTCTAGGAAAGATTAATGTTGTAGAAACCGCGAAGGAAGAGCCTAAAGAGAGTGAGGAGTAATAACTGTCGGCACTATATGTACCATTTCCCTGACTTTGTATTTTTTAAATGTTGAAAAAGAGTAACTACTGAGTTCTTGCCGGTTCTTATCGGTAGAATCTACTTTCCGAACCGGTGATAGCTTCACTCAACTGTTAATTAAAAAGTGCTTGTAAAAGCCCACTTGAATAAAGTTTATTTTAATTTTAATTTTGGTCACCAGGTTTAGGAGCATTTTGTACCAAGGAAACTTTATAGCTTGGAAGGTAGCAAGGGTAAGGCAACCGTAGGGGTGGGTTGGGCTAGTTTTTAGTGGATATTCCTGTGTACCCAGCACACAGGTTGTATGTTAAGAAAGATGAAGGAGCGTTTTCCAAGCTAGAATAAAAAGAACTATAGAACTAATCAGAACAGAATAAAATACCATTCATAGCCAAAGTTAAAGTTGTTTGTAAATAAACATTTGTCATACGTTTTTCGTCAAAGGATTCATCAGAAAGAAGTCAATCATTCCTCACAAAGTAAAGTAAGTGAAAACGGAATAGTTGTTATAATGTGAACACTTACGGTTTATTAACATTAATAAACTAAGTGAAATATTTTACAGCAGGTACTTTTGTAGGACATCAATTTCAATAATCCTCTATAAGTTTTCAAACGCTCGTATTTTCTGCGTTTGACGATTTTTCTTTGTACACAAAATAGAACATGCACAATTACAGTTAAACACGATTATTCACACTTGTAAATTGAACATTAATATTACTATTTATTTTTAAACACAGTGGTAAAACACACAGTCGAAAAAAAAACAAAACTTATTTATAGGTCGCATATGCTTGATACAATTATTTTTTCCAACATTAACGATTACTTTGACCTCAAAAAAAATACAAATTGTTATATATTTTACTTTAAATAATCTTGAAAGAAACTCAATTTTAATTTGATTTTGATAGATCATGGCTTTCAATTAATCTAAAGTGAAATTAAATTACTAAAGAAACTAACATAAGAATTAACAACATTAAATGCTTAAATATATATATACAAATATGAACTAAAACTAGTTACTGTATAAATCTTGACCGCGTGGAATGGTGGCAAGAATGCTAGCAGCATTTCCCCGTTGAATCGCAATTCCGATCCTCTGGGCAAAAAACGAACCAGCCCTCCTGTCACCAGTGGAGGCAATGAGGCGAGGTGTTATACTTTTGATGAAGCTTTTTGCACCACTACTCCAAGGGCCAAGAAACTTAGTTTGAGACGAACTAATGTTCATTACAAATCTAACGACGATTAAACCAATTCAACTTTTCAAGTATTCACCTGAATTTAACTCATATATCAGATTAATAGCTATGTTGTCGTTTATCAAAGCAAATTCAGCGTTGTTCTAATACATATAGAGGCGAGTTTAGAACGGTCATGCTATGGCATGCATCATGCATCGTATAGTAGATCTTACTAACAAATCTACATTTTTTGGAAGACAGTTGTCAGGCACAGTCTGTATTGCTCTGAAATAATATATTTTTTTTTATTAAAATGATACCAACACATTTATGTAAATAATTATATATTTTTTTTAATCATGTAACTACATTATTAAAGTCGAAAAATGATGCGTGTTTCGGAACGTCGGAATTCAGAAAAAAAAAATCATTTGTACCTTCTATACTACTACTATACTGTAAAACAAATTGTATTACATCACAAATATTAAGCATGTATATTTAAAGTCCAAATAATGTCTTGGTTTTTAAATGAAAATAAAATTGAAGAATCAAATCTCATTTTTTATATTATTTAAAATTAATTTATCAATTAAATTAACTATTTTAATACTAGCAAGTAAATTTTAATCATCAATAGTAGGAAGAACATTTTAATTTTTTGTTATAGATGATATTAACTACATCTACAAATTTGTTAATAAATAGAAAATTATTTAAGAAATAGCACTAGAATCTATGATAAAAATAGAAAGATGCATTACCCAAAATTAGATAATAGTGTTTTGATTATGAAAAGTGTTAAAAGCTACTGAAATTATTAACTACAATGTAATAACTACATTTTAATTAATTTGACCGACCACCTTTGTTATATGTTAGTGACAACATTTCAATGTTATATTACATAATGATTACAATAAATATTTAAAATTTAATTTTTAATTATTTCTAACATTCCGTACTTTAAATAGATTATAAAACACGAAAGATGGAAATACTTTTATAGAATAAAAACTCTAAAGGAACAATTAAGAAACAGAAAAAAATATTCGCATGGTACAAATTAACCGCATAAAAATGATTTTTGTTATTTTTTTCATAAACTTAAACAAACATATATACATGTATTTGTTAAATGAAATATTTGTATAATAGGTAAGAAAACAATGTGTATGTTTAAATAAGGATCCTAGCTAACTACTCTTCGAATTATTTTCCAAGTAATATAAGCGACTTCTAGCAGTATAGCTAAGATTTTGCCTTGATTTTTATTCAACATTTTTGAATCATTATAAATAAAAACTTTATCAGTATTGCCAGCTTTCAAATTAAATGTTAAATTTTGGCTCACATATTTTAAGAGCAATCTGTTTGGTGGTAAAACGATTTGTATTGACAAAGTATTGCTATTTCGCAATATATTATAGATTATACATGTTTGTATGGTGAGTAAGGCATAGACAAGATAAGAGACAAAACATATTAGTTACCATTGCCGATAGCGCATCTACTATCATAAGAATTACGATTACCAACATCTATTGGTGATGGTGACCAGTTATCAGATGACCAAAGAGCATGTTAGTCGTCTTAGTAAATAAAAAGATTAACACAATTTTGAATGAGTTTCAAAATGTATTTGTGACATTTTAATTGCGCGACTTTTATATAGTAATTAAAATATGATGATACATAAAGTTTAATATATTATGTACTAGTTTGGGGTGTTGAACTTACCGACAACTGAATATGCCTTCAGCCTGCAGTCCAATGGCTTCTACGTCAGCTCTGCCGATGTTATCAGCTTTATCGGATTGCTCGAACTCCTTCTTAAATATGGACAGCAGGCAGCTGATACGGTAATCCAGTCGCACGTCGAGAATGAACTAGGAAAAGTATATGACCATCGTTGAGTAAGCCGAGATGGCCCATCGTTGTGTAAACGATGAATGCGGGTTCACTGAATATTCATGTGCTTAGTATATATTTATAATTAATTTCGTTTTGGGGGTGAAGGAAAATATCGCGAGGAAACCTGCATGTGACTAATTTCATAGAAATTAAGCCGCATTGGAACGTCGTGGAAAATGTTACAAACCTTCTATTTAAAGGAAGAAGAGGTCTTAGCAAAGGAGTGGGAAATTTACAGGCTGTTTTTGCTGTTGTTGAGTCATATTAAAGTTTAAAATTTTTAGTAATCTTAACAATAATCAAAAAACAAAAAAAAAACATTTTGGGTTATATTACATTAATGATTAATATTCGTAACTTATGAGGTGGCTAGTAGGTACTTAGATGGCAACACCGGTCGGGAGGCAGTTTACCTGCAGGATCTCGATGATCTTGAGCTTGGTCTCCATGACGAGCGGGTGCTTGCGCGCCAGCGCCAGCGCCGACGGCGAGCGCGCCGCGCCGCCCGCCACCTGCGCACGCCACGCATGTACACTGCACTTATATAACTCATCGTGACAGTCTATACTAATATTATAATCGCGAAAGTAGCTCTGTTAATCCTAACCCTTTTTTTTTTTTGAGACAACATCACATACATTACTCTGATCCCAATGTAAGTAGCTGAAGCACTTGTGTTATGGAAATGGTAATCTACATTGACTCGGCCGGGAATCGAACCCGGGACCTCAGAGTGCCGTACCCATGAAAACCGGTGTACACACCACTCGACCATGGAGGTCGTCCATTGAATTGAATTTGATGAAGTTGAAGAATTAAGGAAGTTTCAACTCCACGAAAGGACACGGGCTCCTTTTTATCCCTAATACCTGACCAATTCCTGAAAGGGGAATAAAGTCGTGAGTTAGTAGTTTTTAATAAAAAAAGTTAAGAACACAATAGCCAATGACAATTTTACCTAATCTTTTTGGAAGAGCTGGAGAATTAAAAAGTCGATTTGATCGATTTAAATTATTCCAACACACTATAAATAAGTAGTATAAATTAGTATAACATTAGTCGAGCCGAGATGGCCCAGTGGTTAGAACTCGTGCATCTTAACCGATGATTTCGGGTTCAAACCCAGGCAAGCACCACTATATAAGTGCTTAATTTGTGTTATAATTCATCTCGTGCTCGGCGGTGAAGGAAAACATCGTGAGGAAACCTGCATGTGTCTAGTTTCATTGAAATTCTGACACATGTGCATTCCACCAACCCGCATTGGAACAGCGTGGTGGAATATGTTCCAAGCCCTCTCCTTAATGAGAGAGGAGGCCATTAGCCCAGCAGTGGGAAATTTACAGGCTGTTACTTTTTTTACTTTTATTAGTCGACTAGCTTATTTAATAATCTCCCGTACATTACGTGCGACAGATCCGAGCGTAATGGACGTCATGACGGCGCCCATGTCTCCGATGCTGCGCAGGACGCCGCCCTCCGCTAAGGCAACAATAAAAATATTATATTTATAGTATACTATGGCGGGTCCCTCAGCTGGGCCAATTTTCAAACAGTTGCTGGTTATTTATAACGAAAATTATAAATGATATAAATATAAGGTATACATTGTAGCACTTAATAAATTTTTACAAAACCAACATTATTATATGAGTGTAATAATGGTGATGAAAAAAGAAGGAATTAAATTAATAATAATAAGAATTTTATTATTAATAAGATTTTTTTTTTTTGTGGTATAGGTTGGCGGGCCAGCATATGGGCCACCTGATGGTAAGTAGTCACCATCGCCCATAGACAATGACGCTGTAAGAAATATTAACTATTCCTTACATCGTCAATGTGCCACCAACCTTGGGAACTAAGATGTTATGTCCCTTGTGCCTGTAGTTACACTGGCTCACTCACCGTTCAGACCGAAACACAACAATACTGAGTACTGTTATTTGGCGGTAGAATAACTGATGAGTGGGTGGTACCTACCCAGACGGCTTTGCACAAAGCCCAACCACCAAGTACATTTATACATTTGCTGTTTTTATGCAATTAAAAACTATTTTTAATAACAGAATTTGAACTTATCATCGTACATAGGTATAGTAGGACACAAATTAGATGTAGCATCGGAAAATGCAATGGAATTAAATTAAAACCGATTACTGCCGATTTACACAACCAATAGAAATAGCTCCCTATCGCGCCATTCGACGCTATTCGTCGCTATAGATTCACGCGTCAGAGAAAACAAGTGCATGTAAATCGACGCGTCAAATTGTCGAATATATTAGGTCATATGATATTACAAGTTATTACGTTTGTGCAAAGGTTATATTCGCATGAGAAATAAATACTGATAATTTGGGAGAGCGTACTCAATTCGAATGTGATCGGTTTTACGAATTTTGCCGATGCGACATCTGAGTTGTGTCGTACTATACACGCACTATTTTTATACTAAAATTTGTGTTGCCATGTAATAGTTATCGTTAAGTAAATTTAGTTATATTAGGATTCACTTACGTTTCTTCATTTCACTTTCCTGAGCTGCTTGTTATCAAAAGATCACTAAATGAAACTATAGTTATCGGTGGCATTATTAGATTTATGTTTATACTACTTATATTATTATTTTTTTTAAGAATAGTAGCTATACCCCAATTAAATTAAGCTATTACTAATATTCCTATTTACCCTTTTTTTAAGCTTATCACTTGTGTAAGGAGTGGGTACGACCATAGCCCAAGATTTCAGGATCAAATCTGCAACTTTTGACATTACTAGGCGGTACTATTTGCACTATTGATGCTTTAAATATTATTTTAAGGTAATAACAACCAAAAAGTTATTTATAATACTAATTTAAATACTAATTTAGCTATATAAATAACTTATTAACTATATTTTTATATATGATTTTTGATGAGTTTTTTATTATTATGAAATAAGATCAATCTACAATATCTTTAACTAAAATACATATACAAAAAAATGGTTATTTAAAAATACTCTTTTAAAAGAGGTCGTATCTTGTTTAGAAGCAATAACTTACATTCGACCTCTCCAGTGAGCGCGCTGGTCTCGTTGAGAAGATCTATGGCCGTCACGCAGTCCAGTATACTGAGCAGGGTCTTGGTCAATCTCAAGAGATCGCTGAAGCTGTTAATTGTACATTTGTTTTTAAAAATTGTAAAGAAACATACAGCTCTGAAAATTATCTTTATATGAATACATTGAATATGATATGACGAGGTGATTAAATCATACAAATGTTTACAAAGTATTTATTACAGTTTTATATTTAGGGAAATAAAATTAAAAATAAAATAAAATTGAAAGACGCGATGTCCGAATAGCGACAGAATTACTTAGAAGAAGAAAACACCAAATTAAGACTTACAGATTAAAAGTCTAATACATAAATATGCAAGAAAAATATATTAACATACATTTACATAAGAATTATAAAACGACGTGGAAATATTGCTAATATTCATGATACCGCTAATAAAGGGTACGATTTGTAAAGTAACTAAATTTAATGTTGATTTATAAGAATAAGATAAACTTCAAATAGATTTAATGACAGCAGACATTTTAAATTTACCTATAAAATCCGAAATAAATCAACTCCCTGGCCAGCTTGACCACCTCGAAGGTGAGCTTGTTTTGATCGTGGTCGCTGAAGTACCACGTCCTCGTGACCACGTTGCACAGGTAGTTCTCGACGAAACGGATTGTGGACGCGAATTGCTCCTTGACTTTCTCCCGCGTGGCGTCCGGGCCGCCCTTCACGCACTGGTAGCTGCGGTAAGCGGGAAGGTTAGAGTGGTGTTAAGGTCGAGATGGCCCAGTGGTTAGAACGCGTGCATCTTAACCGATGATTGCGGGTTCAAACCCAGGCAAGCACCGCTGATTCATGTGCTTAATTTGTCTTTATAATTCATCTCGTGCTCAGCGGTGAAGGAAAACATCGTGAGGATACCTGCATGTGACAAATTTCATAGAAATTCTGCCACATGTGTATTCCACCAACCCGCATTGGAACAGCGTGGTGGAATATGTTCCAAACCTTCTCCTCAAAGGGAGAGGAGGCCTTTAGCCCAGCAGTGGGAATTTACAGGCTGTTGTTGTAAGGTGTGTGTGTGTGTGTGTTGGGGGGGGGGGTAGTGTGTACGCACTCGTGCACGTGTATGGTGCCGGCGACCTCGGCCCAGAGGCGCGCGTACTTGACGGGCGTGACGGGCTCCTGCGGGTCGCGGTCCACGTGCAGGTGCAGCATGAGCCGGCAGAACGACGCGCGCACCTCGTGCGACAGCGCGCTGTTAGACATGCACCTGCAACGCACGCACTCGTTACACTTGAAACCTCATATACATCACAGCCAGCTTTATATTCGATTTTCGAATTCGAATTTAAAAATAGAACAAATTGCGCTATATTTTTCTGCCTCATTGGATTAGTGGTTAGTAGATGTCTTAGACACAATTCACGAGTTCTTGGAATCGGGGAGTCAAACTAGTAAAATTATAGAATATTTAGTTTAATAAATTCTCCGTATTATTTTGTAGACTTTGCACAAGTCCATCTGTTTAGGAACCACCCACTCAACTAATATTCTACCACCAAGTAATACTTTATATTGTTGTGTTCCAGTTTGAAGGGTTAGTGAACCAGTGTTACTACAGACACGAAAAATATAACATGTCAGTTCCGAACGTTAGTGGCGCATTGTGTATATAAAAAATGATACAAAATAAGTCATCCATACTTGGTCAATATCCATTTGCAGTGGTGACCACTCACCGACAATGGACCCATTTGGCCAACTACCAATGTCATCAAAAAGTAGCTTAAAGTTTAATAATTGGCAGCGATGTCAAACGCAAACTTGTATACTGTGATATGTCCTACACAGTTGAATAGGATAATGTAGTAGGACATACTTGAGTATGAGATCAATCTGCAATTGCTGCGACAAGCTGTTGAGCGCCAGGTACTGCCTGTTGAGGCACATGTTGGAGAAGAGATCGAGCTGATGTCGATAGTAGTCCAAGATGGCCGCGGCTTCGCTGCGAGGATCCGCTGCCGCTTCTGATGCCAGTGAAGATAGTAACCGGGAACTCTGAAAAGTTAAATTAAATTGATAACATTAATTTAAATAATTGTATTTAATTAACATGACGTTGTATTTTTTAAATGTTCAAAAAGAGTAACTACTGAGTTTCTTGCCGGTTCTTCTCGATAGAATCTACTTTCCGAACCGGTGGTAGCTTTACTTAATAGTAAAATGACGATTCAAAAGTGCTTATAAAAGCCTACTTGAATAAAGTATATTTTGATTTTTGATTTTTTGATGTCTTTTCAATTTTAATAAATTCAATTGGTCTGTAAAGCTACAGCAGTACCTACGCAACAAAGAGAATGCAAGGTATATATTTTGATTTGGAGTTGGGTTTGAGCACTTAAAAATCAGTTCCTTGGGGGCAGGCCTTTTTGCAAGGATACGAGGCGTGAAAAATAATTTTGAGGGCCGGCATAGCGAGGACGGCTAGTACAGTTAAGTATTCCCGACTGTACTGGGCGTCTTCGCGGCTAGAGGAACTTTTACATTTTTCTGGGTAGGTTATTTTTATATATTCTACTACCTCGCAGTAATTTTAGGCATCTCAATTTTCAAGGTTGATTTCGTATTGATGGTGTACGATAAATGATTAAAATTTCAATGGTGACCACTTATCACCAGGTAGCCTATCCTACCAATAAGTATGAAAAGAGTAAAGATACCTTTTTATTGTTCCAAAGTAACATAACATCGTCTTCTACCGTGTATTTATTGCCCATGTCGTCAATTTCCGAGACGTTCTCGTATTTTGTGGAGACAAGTCTGTAACAAAATAACATTACCAATATAAATACCAAAATAATATTTTTTTCATTTTTGTTTGTTCGTCTGATTGACGGGACTAACCTAGGCTATAAAAATAATTTTAATTTTTAATTGAAACGCGCAAAAACACAGGAGCACAGCTAGTGTTACATAAAATATATCGTAATTAGTTCGTCAACAATATTTCGCAGGAACCAGGATGAACAAAAATTTGTAATTTATAATGAAAGCTATCTACAATAAACGAACCCATTACTTCAATATATATATATTATACAAAGGTGACATAATGCACGAGGGCATTTATCTTCCAGTTAAGCGTAAAAGACAAAGAGATGCACAAAAGTGTTTGTTTTCAATAAAAATTAAATTATATCAAAGAATATCTTGGAACTGAATTACCTTGTCTCAATGAGAATGTCAGCGTTGTTAGCACAGAGCACACTCTTGCAGATTAACTCCTGTGTCACAGCGATAGCTTTTTTGTTGGAGATGCACAAGTCACTCAAGTAGTCTAAGAAGCGGGATTGCCAGGTCTTCATATTCTTCCGTACCAGGCCTAAAAAATGACAGGCAGTGTTATGTATTTTGTAGGCAATAAAATGATACGAGGTAGGCTAGGCTACCTTATGTAGAAAGCAATTACTATTTACACTTATGTAGATGTTATCTATATATCTATATGGTCTATGGTTAATTTTACGTATGATAAATATGTTAAAATTTTATTACTATATTTGAATATACATTTGTTTGTTTTTTCCGACTAGAAAAATAGAAATTCTCGGCTTTTCTCTACTATAATATGCATTATAAAACGGCCTCTTAAATCACTCTGTTTGTATATGGAAATCATATTAAAATCCGTTGCGTTGTTTAAATATCTAAGCGTATAGTACGACACAACTTACTGCCGATTCACACAACCAAAAGAAATAGCTCCTTATCGCGCCATTCGACGCTATTCGTCGCTATAGATTCTCGCGTCAGTTCAACCATGTCGACGTGTCAAATTGACGAATATATTAGGTCATATGATACAAGTTATTACGTTTGTGTAAAGATCATATTTGCATAAGAAATAAATATTGATAATTTGGTATGGCGTACTTGGTTAAGATGTGATCGGTTTTACGAATTTTGTCGATGCTACATCTATGTTGTGTCGTACTGTACAGAGGGCGAGAAACTTCCTTTTTTTATACTATCTAGATATTTATGAACTTCTTTGATTAATGTAACATAGTTCGACCAACAACTGATGTGGGTCATTCAAATGATACGTCTCTAAAGGTATAAACAATATCAAAGAAGGTTTGAATGTGCCATGTGTGTGCTGCCTCACCAACGAAGGTCTCAATCTCCGAGGCCGTGATGTGCTTTTCGAGCAGCTTCCGGTTGTTGTGCAGCAGCGCCGTGATCGTGTCCTCTGCGAGTATGTCGTATCCGATTTGCTTTTGCATGAACCCGAAATGCTTCGCGATGTACTCCTGGAATCATGATTTCTATGATTGAAAAATCATGTTGATTCTTGTTATGTAATGTAAGGCTACCGATAGTAAAGTAAGTAGATTCTTTCAAGACAAGTCGGCAGGAGTGTGCGGTTACTCTTTTAAGTCAAACAAAGTGCACAAATTGAACTATAAATCATAATTTATATATATAATAAATAAAATTACATAATATATATATTTATACATAGTATACATAGTATTATTTTATATGTGTAAATTGATGTTTTATGGTATTGTATTACGCTTATTTTTTACAAAACTTATTTACAAGAAAGAAGAAAAAAATATCTTATGTAGTGTTACCTGATTCTTCCGATAGTCTTGCTGACTGAGTCTGAGTATCCTGTAGCAGAGACGGAAGATGAACTTATACGGCGCATAGCGGGGATCATACAGCTCCTCTATCTTGAGGAACGCCTCACCCTCCGGGGACTCTTGGAAGGGACCCTGAAATACGACAATATTTAAAGCTTATTTAATTGGTTCAATCAGGGACCCATAATTTTAATACTTAATAATTATCCTATTTAATTACTATTTATTCCAATAATTTATTACGTGGAAGGCGACTATCACGGTATGGGCATTTTATGAGTGGAATGATGAACATATTGTGAGGAAGGACTTGGGCATAAATGTGGATGAATATGGAGGTAGGGGACGACCAAAGATGCTGACGAACTGAGATGGCCCAGTGGTTAGAACGCGTGCATCATAACAGATGATTTCGGTTTAAAACCCAGGTAAGCACCCCAATATATAAATATACATATATGCTTAAGTTTTGTCCAAACCCTCTCCTTAGTGGAAAAGGTGGCCTTAGCCCAGCAGTGGGAAATTCACAGATGTTACTGTACTGTACTGGACGACCAATGAAACGATGGATTGATTGTGTAAAAGATGATAGGGCTGGAAATTAATATTATTTGTGAGATGACGTCAGATAGGGAAGAATGGAGAAGACATGCTGCGCCGACCCCAAATTGCAGTAAGGGCAGGATGATGACGTAATGGATATCCATTGTCATGTCATATGACATTGAAGTACTTCACCTGGAGTATTTTGAAGAGTTGTCTTAATATATACTGTTCACGTAGCAGCTTCTGTCTGTCGCGATTCGGATTTTCCACCACCAGGTCGAGGGCTTTGCACTTGTTGGGTTCGTTCTCGAAGCCCGCTATAAAGTATACTATGTCTTGGAGGAGGCAGGTCAGTGCTCTGGAAATGTTTAATTAGTGTTATTTACTAGCTAAGTTTATGAAAAAACATTTTTACGAGTCTTATATTCCTACAGCAAAATGCAGAAGGACTTAGTCAAAGCGACTGGTTTGTAAAATTGTTTTCAGAATACATAAAGTAAAACTTACAAAATAAAACTCAAAACTCATACTCTTATATATTAACGTTTTAGCAGCTTACTTAATAAATTCCTTATCTCTTTCTGTGATCACATAATGACATTCGAAAGAAGGAGACAAAGGCATGTTTGCCAAATTATATTATAAACAACATATACATGTAAAGAAATCGTTACATATCTCACATAAGAGTTTTTTAGAACTCACTTCATTTCATTGTGTTCAATATTCCCGTGATGCAGTTTGGTTGACAATGCGGAGAGGACTTTGCAGGCGTCGTTGGCGAAGTCCAGGTCCCGGACCTCGCTGGGAGATACCGATATCAGAGCAAATGCCTCTTTGTCCTCTTTCACTACTGAACATCCCACCTGCAATTAGATTCCTCATTAACCAAAGCGTGACTTGTAATAACCGGGTAATTTGACCTTGAATTAAATTAAGAAGACAAATTTTGTAAACTTGTTCGAAATCTAATCAATGTTTTTATCAGATACAGAAACATTAAGCTTACTTCCTTAGTGGTGGTCAAAAAAATCTACAATCGGTTCAGAGATAAATATCTTAAAAGACACGATGAAAAGAACTAAATTTTTTTAACCTCAAAGTTTAACCTAATAATTAAATTACAATTACTATGAGTTTTATTTTTATTTTATCTGTCCTGCCTGTTAACTTGAAGCACATTAGCACACAAACGACTATCTTAGTTCCACAATTTAAAATTTGTGATCAATTTGTAGGGATTCTCTTGTAAGTAACCTATAAACAATACAATACATTGTACATATTAGACCTGTATAATGGAGTAATAGAAGTTACAAATTTCTTCCTTACTAGCAACCCGAATCCTCCATCTCGAATCACTCTATCTATTAAAAAAACAACATCAAAATCCGCTAAGTACTTTCAAAGATCTAAGCATATATAGGGATAGACAGCAGTAAGCGACTTAGTTTTATACGATGTAATGATATTGAAACAAAGTACCTCAAAAATATAAACAGTTTTTAATGTATTCCTACAAAATATAATTAAATATATATTGATTACCTTCGACATAACTGGCTTCTCTTCTTCTTTATCGATCGGTATTGACGTTGAATGCACCCAAGTGTGCGTGCAGAGATGCTGTAATCTGTAACGAAGTGTTATAACTGTTTACTCATTTATTACAGAATGCTTTGGTCTAGAATCATTGGAGCTGAATACATCACGTGAATCTAAATCCAAGGTCATCAACCCAAAGCCGAGGCCATGTTTATTTTGCAGTTTTTTATGAGTAATGTGTTATCTAATTATTAGAGCTGAGATGGCCCAGTGGTTAGAACGCGTGCATCTTAACCGATGATTGCGGGTTCAAGCCCAGGCAAGCACCACTATATATATGTGCTTAATTGTGTTTATAATTCATCTCGTGCTCGGCGGTGAAGGAAAACATCGTGAGGAAACCTGCATGTGTCTAATTTCATCGAAATTCTGCCACATGTGCATTCCACCAACCCGCATTGGGACAGCGTGGTGGAATATGTTCCAAACGCTCTCCTTAATGGAAGAGGAGGCCATATCTCAGCAGTGGGAAATTTACAGGCTGTTACTTTACTTTTTACTTTTTTTTTTACTTTAATTATTCGATAATATAGGTTAGCTTTGTCAGTATAATCAGATTTACAGTGTTGTGTGTGTGTGTGTGTGTGTGAGAACACCAGCACGTCCTCGCCCGCGTTCACCATCTGCAAGCGGGCGGGGCGGGTCAGAGCGCGCGGCGGGGGGAGTTGGGGGGGGGGGGTTGAGGCGTGTGTGTGTGTGTGTGTGTGTGTGTGTGTGTGTTGTTGTGTTGTTGTGGTGGTACCTGACGTAGCTGCTCTGCGGCACGGGCGCGTCGGAGTGCGTCATGGTGGTGGGGTCCAGCTCGAAAAGCGTGGCGATCTCCGACGAGTGCGGCACCGACACTAACTGGTACGCCGGCTCCGAATTCAGACCCTCATTCTCCATCATGTTCTCGCTGATAACAAATACATTAAACAATAGTGTGTCGAGTGGTGTGTACACCGGTTTTCATGGGTAGGTCCCGGGTTCGATTCCCGGGCGAGTCGATGTAGAAAAAGTTTATTAATTTTCTATGTTGTCTTCGGTCTGGGTGTTTGTGATACCGTCGTTACTTCTGATTGTCCATAACACAAGTGCTTTAGCTAACATTGAGATCAGAATAACGTATCTGATGTTCTCCAATATTTACTTATTTATATATAGACAGCAACTTACGATTGTTTAATACAAGCTTCAGCGGCTAAATAGTGTCCGGTAGCGAGGTGCTTGAAACGGAATATCGAGTTCCAGTGACCCGCACCTCCTCTGCACGGGTCGTGTTGTACTACCTGACGCAACATTACAATTTGTATTAAAGACCTAGTCCTTAGTTGGTCAGCAATAAAACTCACACTCTTTATATATACTTTGTTTATATAAATTATTACATATAAGTTTAGAAAAATAATTTAATCTAGATATCGCTTATGTTTTCTGATTTCAAGATCATAGCAATAAAAAACTTAAATTATAAAATTCTTAAATTTAATCAAGTTAAAGCTATCTATTATATATTGACGACGAGTTTAATCACTAAACAAAGTGCAATACACTTTTGTGGAATGTTTAGTACAAAAGTTGGTCACGCTTTTGGTGTGACAAACGAGAACAAAAAAAGAAGTGTTAGAGACGATTGAAAATTTGAATTCTACCAATGAAGAATGCAATAATAATATAAAATAATTGTTGCTTTAGTGCTGTGTAAAATTAAAAATAAGAGGTGGTACCTCAATCTCCCACAAGGCTTTACTGCTGGTGGCAGCAGTGGCGCTCGAGCGGCCCGTGGTCCTGAGGAAGACGTGCTGCCTTCGCCTGTACTCATCCATTGTGAGGAACTTCTCCTGTTCAGCGTGAAACAGCCGAACTACGTCCCCACCCTTGAGCATCTCCTCCTGGTTCTCTTTGTGTTCCAGGAAAAGGGTCACCTTCCATGACGTCGATGAATTTACTACATTCACCTGAAAACAAATTTGATTTTTTACTTGGTGGTAGGGCTTTGTGCAAGCCCGTCTGGGTAGGTACCACCCACTCATCAGTTATTCTACCGCCAAATAACAATACTCAGTATTGTTGTGTTCCGGTTTGAAGGGTGAGTGAGCCAGTGTAACTACAGCACAAGGGACATAACATCTTAGTTCCCAAGGTTGGTGGCCCATTGACGATGTAAGGTAATATATCTTACAATGTCATTGTCTATGGGTGATGGTGACCAATTTCCCTCAGGTGGCCCATATGCTCGTCCGCCAACCTATAACATAAAAAAAAAAAATTATAGCGCGTCAAGTGCAAGTTGGCGTGTGGCAAAAACATTTACTATTTTTTTTTGTTCATTTAATATCTTTTTTGTTTTATTTACGGTAAGAAAACTTACCCAAAATCTAATAAAAATGAGACGTAGAGAATTATTTTCTAGGGAGATATTGGTAAGATAAACAAAAAAGTGGCAAAACAAAGGTGTAGCAGGTGCTGCCACAGGAACGCCAACTTATACTTGACAGTCTATACAGATAGGAACATAAAAATCAAAATCAAAATAAACTTTATTCAAGTAGGCTTTTATAAGCACTTTTGAATCGTCATTTTACAATTAAGTGAAGCTACCACCGGTTCGGAAAGTAGATTCTACCGAGAAGAACCGGCAAGAAACTCAGTAGTTACTCTTTTTTAACATTTAAAAAATACAGCGTCATGTTAATTAAATACAATTATTTCAATTAATGTATCCTGCTTGGAAGTCAACAGGTATTAACTCCACGCTTTTTTATCATCTACAAAATCTTGTATCGAATAGTATGCTTTTTCTACCAATGTATTTTTAACAAACGATTTGAATTTACTAAACGGCAAAGTTAAAAATTTCTGCGGAATTTTATTATAGAAACGGATACCTTGCCCCAAGAAGGATCCATTGACTTTGCGGAGTCGGAAACTTGGCGTTATAAGTTTATCCTTACTTCTAGTGCATATACAATGATTATCACTGATTTTATCAAAGTGATCAATGTTACTGTGAATATACATGATATTGTTGTAAATATATTGCGACGCAACAGTAAGTATTCCTACTCTGTTAAAAACATCCCGAAGAGAGTCTCTAGCTCTAAGATTATAAATAAACCGAATTGCTCTCTTTTGTAAAATAAAGACAGATTCAATATCTGCAGCGTTACCCCAAAGTAATATGCCATATGACATAATACTGTGAATATAGTATGACACAACATAGATGTCGCATCGGCAAAATTCGTAAAACCGACCACATCCGAATTGAGTACGCTATACCAAACTCGACTTTAGAGAAAAACATCTTGAGGAAACAGCGTGTACTAGTCTTAAACTCCAGTGGGACATTTATAGTTTAATTTACTTTTTGCTAAAGAAATAAGGCTAATTATATATCGAATGATAAGTTGAGTCTTCAAGATAGAAAGTGATAGACTATATTGCTACAAGGATTTAATTAATAAAAGCATCCTTAGATCAATTGTTGATCTCTCTCTCCCTCTCTCTCTCTCTCTCTCTATATCTCTCTCTTTCTCACCTCCATACATCCAACGTTGTCCGGCAGCTCGTGGTTAGAGGACACGTGTAGGACCTGTTGCCCGGCGTTCACCGGATTCAATATAACCTTGTCGCCGACCACCACATTGTCCCCTACGAACGACATTATTATTAACACATCATTAAATCTACACTTAATTAGTTTCATATATAATATTTTTCCATCAAATCTTAAATCGAGCCCTACCACTTTACTTGGTGGTAGGGCTTTGTGCAAGCCCGCCTGGGTAGGTACCACCCACTCATCAGGTATTCTACCGCTAAACACTAATACGCAGTATTGTTGTGTTCCGGTTTGAAGGGTGAGTGAGACAGTGTAACTACAGGCACAAGGGACATAACATCTTAGTTCCCAAGGTTGGTGGCGCATTGACGATGTAAGGAATAGTTAATATTTCTTACAGCGTCATTGTCTATGGGTGATGATGACCACTTACCATTAGGTGGCTCATATGCTCGTCTACCAACCTATTCCATAAAAAAAAAAATCAGATCAAAATAAACTTTATTCAAGTGGGCTTTTACAAGCACTTTTGAATAGTCATTTTACAATTAAGCGAAGCTACCACCGGTTCGAAAAGTAGTTTCTACCGAGAAGAGCAAGAAACTCAGTAGTTACTCTTTTTTTAACATTGAAAAATACAAAGTCATGCATAACATTTGAATTCCAAAATCAAGCTTATAGTTGTTCTCCTAACAGAATGTGATCTATTTAGTAACTTTGTCTGTCTATTTGTGTCGCTCGTCCACGACCAAACCACTGAACCGAATTGGATGAAATTTGGTGTACAGCAAACTTGAACTTCAAAGAAGGACATAGGTTTTTGTCTAAGACATGACAACCAAACCCCTAAAACACGAGCGAAACTGCGGGAGATAACTAGTCACTTATATATAATTTAATAATCTTTGTAATTAATTTGTTTATTTCTCTTGATGATAGAGCTTTGTGCTACCCAGTTTGGGTAGGAACCACCCACTCATCAGATATTCTACCAAACAACTTAGTAACAAATAACAAATGCTTCGTTCGATCGTCAGCCAACCTATAGCATAAAATAAATTTGTAGTGTGAAGGTACTAGAATTGTCATTATGTATGTATGTATGTATGTGTGTGTGTGTACACAATACGCACCAGTCGACCGGAGTTTGTAGAACGGTATTACATAGAACCACGAGCCTTCATTGCCATTCGCGTCTAAATGCACCCGCATTGCATTTTTCTCGAGCAACGCGGGTAATCGTTTATTAACCTAGAACAAAAAAGACATACATTTTTATTTACATTGTATAAGAAGATAATGTTTTTAATGCAATTATTACTTAAGATTTATATTGTAAGTATATAGTGTGTAATTCGCTGTACAGCTATAAATAGTTTATCTTTTATTTTCGTCTATATTTATGACTATATACATATTAGATTACATATTCGTTCTGTGATTAGTATATAAAGCAGTAAAGTAACGCCCTGGTAAATTTCCCACTGCTGGGTTAAGGCCTCCTCTCCCATTAAGGAGAGGGCTTGGAACATATTCCACCAAGCTGTTCCGATGCGGGTTAGTGTGACTGAATTTCGATGAAATTAGACACATGCAGGTTTCCTCACGATGTTTTCCTTCACCGCTGAGCACGAGATAAATTATAAACACAAATTAAGCACATATATATAGTGGTGCTTGCCTGGGTTTGAACCCGAAATCATCGGTTAAGATGCACGCGTTCTAACCACTGGGTCATCTCAGCTCGATGAGTATACGTATACGTATAATTACGTAGATATATACGTATAATTACAGATAAAATATCATTAACATGTGTTATTAACTAAAGGGCAACGACCTCTTTTGCTGAGAGAAGAGAAATTAATTTACTTCGAACACATTCATTTTGAATGCGTAACAAACAAGTAGTTTTAAAATTTTTCAGTAACTCTATCGGCTATGCATACCATAATATTGGAGTGACTGTTTTTTATATTAAAAACCACTTTCTACTACGTATAGCAAAGCAGGGTACACTTAGCAGAATAACTTTTTTGTCTGTCTGTCTTTTTGTTCCGTCTAAACTTGGAACGGCTACTTCGATCTTGACGGGACTTTCACTGGGCTACTACTAGGCTACTTTTAATAATTGATAAGTTAGTTAGATATAACAAATTAAAATTTAACAAAGAATGTTACATTTAAACGCGCTCAAAGTCGCGGGCTCTTCTTACATACATATATAAACCAAAATACTCACAGTCAAATACTTGTTGGACTTGACATGCAACAGTTGTATGACGCTGCCATACTGTACCACTGTACCCAGTAGTTTCTTATTCTCCATCTCGTTCTGCTTCTTCTCTATCTCAGCGGCATGCTGCAGAGGAAAAGAGACAAACATAATTTTATTTATCTACACACAAAACAATTTAAATGCTATATAGAAGTTTGCTTAAAAATATTGCAAGTCCAAAAAGTCCTTACTATCTTTGCATTATTATAAAAAAAAACATGTATAATCAATAAACTAAGGTCTTAGAAACTAATGTGTCAGACCCCGTCGTGAGATTGGTTTGATATAGTCGGAGATGATATTCATTTTCTATACGCAAAAACAGAATGGGATAATCGTAGTAATTGTCATACGATCGATGTGTTTCAGCGACACCTTGCTTGGTTTTGGGACGCTTAGTGATGACAATACCTCGCTTTGTAATCTGTGCCTTCGGGAGACATGGAAGCATTAAAACGTCCTTCATGCTCATTCAATGGCGTTACATATGCATTAATAATGAGTTTGGAATCATATGTTGTTGCACCTTCCAGAGCATTATAAAATTAAGTTAGAGAACTAAACAATTACTTTCATTAAGTATAATCCCTAATTTAGCAATGATGTCTCGATTAGTTGTGGTACTGAACATGCATCGTCGATAAATCTCTTTTTCTACGATGCCCATGAAATATATTTGCAGAAACTGAGATTACCTTCGGATACTGGAAAAAGTGAACCAATCTGATGATATACTTGCCCTTGCACTTTAAATGTCGAAGGGAAATTATAGTATTGTACAATATTTGTTGCTTCAAACGATATCATTTGAAAACATGAATTGTAATTTCTAATATGATGAAGAAAATATTTAGTGTCCTTAGTAGTTCCACTAACGTAGGTAAGCAGAGGTTCTTGTGGTTCAACCAGTTATGGTAAATAAAGTTTCCCAGTGGAGCACCACATAACAGCAGTTCATTTTAAGATTGCGTGACAATATGGGCATACTATACTCCAATGATCACATCGGGATGCATCTTGTTAACATAACCTTTATCGTAACGTAATCGTTGGTTCTAGTTTTATTTCAGACTTAGTCTCTTTCAATCGTTGATCATCCAGTAGTGGGACTCGCTCGTCAGATTTTTCAGTAGCTCTTAATGAAGATGCTCTTGTTCAAAGATCTGCAACCTGATCATTACGTTGACCAACTGTTTCAGGAGCTCTTAAAGAAGAAATTCGGTTTTTATTTACTACTAAACGTATTTCTTGTTGTTGTGGTATTTTCGTAGCTCTTTTGGTTGTATGACGCTGCGCGCTTCTCGTCGATGTTCCGATATTTTGTTCTTTTGATGACATTGTAAACAACGTCAAAAGTGTAACTGTTATTTGACTTTGACGTTTACATTTTAATCTAAAGGTTCACTGTTATTGAAGTTATGAGTATACTTACCAATTATGATCATCGTTCACTTTCTTATAAACAAAACAGCTAATCATTTCTGCCCGTATATACAATTCATAATTATCTCAAAGCGATAATTATTATAGTTGTTGTTATTATTTTATGTTTATTGACAAATGACGAAAATTAAGTTAGTTGATTTGCTTTTGCAATATATTTTCTTTTTTATAATTATCGGATGATGGGTATCAAAGTCGATACGTGGAACCGCCAGCTGCTGGTAATTTTTAACGATACGGGTGAAATAATCACTTCGTCCGGAAAAAATAATTGTTCATACTAATTTTCATGACAATCGGATAGACGATTCAGAAGTCTATATATCGCAGCGTCACCTGGTGGCAAGTTACATCAATGTGGATAGCATAATCACTTCCTCCATAAAAATACATGTATATGCAAATTTTCATGACAATCGGTTGTACGATGTATAATTCTATAGATCGCAGCGTCACCTGGTGGTGTGTTACACCAACGGGGATAGCATACAATCCTTCTTCGAGTAATAATACATACGCATATCAATTTTCAAGTTGGTCCGTCAAATAGGTTCTGAGTCTATAGATGGCTTACACACAAACACATACTTTTTTGCGTATATTAATAGCCTATCATTTGCGCAAGCACATGTTCTTTCCACATACCAAATTTTATAAAGATCGGTTCAGCCGTTCTCGAGTTATAGCGGGACATACAGACAGACAGACAGACAAAAATTTCAAAAATGGTAAAACTGATGTCAGTCATTCATAAAAAGAATATTTATGAAGAAATTCTACAAAAAAATTTAGTGTACAGACAGACTCAAGAGATTTATATAGTAGTATAGATATGATGTGTTATAAACCTTATATTTGACAAATTCATTGTTTATAGAATCAATAGTTTGAGTAAATTAATTCATAATGTATTTAGAAACTTTACAATAATGCAACATTTATTTTTGTCAAACGACAGGACTCAAAGGAAAAAACTTAAGTCCATAAATAATAAATAAACATTAAAGAGATTTAAAATATAATTAAGCGTTGCATATTTCGTTAAAACGGAACGAGAATAATCGAGTTTGTCGCCGAAGGATTTATATGTAACGTTCAGTCCTAAAACCATTACGACAAACCGTTTATTCAACCTGTCAAGTATTAATGTCTTCTAAAATTCTTATTACAGCGAGATGAAAGAAATATCAGCGATTAAATTGTGTAACAGGAACATCGATCAAGTGAATTGGGACGTTAAATTCACTTTATGAGATGCATTTAAAAATATTTGACAGATGACAAGATTATCTGGGTTAATCGTAATGTTTTCTTTGCTTTTGTTCTTACTGAAATGTCTTCTATTTTTAAAAACTTTTATTTATCTTATAATGTTCGTGTGTGTAAGCCGAGCCGAGAGAGTAAGCTGTAAGATACCACTTCGTGTATCAATATTGACATCTGACGTACAGTGATACGTCATTTTCAAAAAAAAAATCAAAATAAACTTTATTCAAGTGGGCTTTTACAGGAACTCTTGAATCGTCAATTAACAATGAACTGAAGCTACCACCGGTTCGGAAAGTAAAATCTTCCGAGAAGAACCGTCAAGAAACTCGGTAGTTATTCTTTTTCAACATTATATCGATACGTGTATCCTATAATTTTATAGTCAATATCGTATATTACATTTTGACGTTTCAAACACGGTCTTCTGCGATCAGTTTCGAGTTTCTTCTTACAAAATAGATAAATTGCAACCTGCAAAATCGAAGCATTACTGATACTTCAAGTTTTTAATATGCCTTTGGATTGGAAATTTATTTTATTATAGGCGATAACTATACAAATATCGCGTGGAGTCATGTGTTAAAGAAATGTCTAGCATACGTGTATTCACTATGCCACTGAATTGAAGCTACTTAGAGGAAAAGTTCCGCAGGCTGTAATAAAATAGAAATAGGGTATTTAGCTATCATTTTAACAATAATAAAAATTTTATTTAAATGTAATTAGAGCAATGATATTGTAATAAACAGATATGTTATACCCATACTAAACAACAGAAAAAAGTGTGCCGCGCCGGGGACCGTTTATTTTACATTTCGTTACAAGTAAAAAGGATAATAATAATAATATAATAATAATAAAAGTCTTTATTCGCTGACCAAAATACTTATAAATAACTAATAACACTATAAGTAATGGTTACAATAAATATAATTGATTTAAGACATATCTTAAATTCTACAGCAACCAGTTCGTTAGTCAGGTTGTCTTTCGACATAGGGTTTTGGTTTTTTCCATTCGTGTCTGTCATGAGCAAGTCTTCTCCAACCTTTTGGTAGGTCATCGTCCCATCTTTTGGTTTGGCGCCCCTTTTGTCTTTTCCCATTCCTAAGATACCATTCTATTACGTCTTTCGTCCATTTTTCTTTAAGATATCGCTCACTTTCATCTTTGTCCTTATCTTTGTGATCGTCCATCTGTCACGTAGCCTTATGCTTAGCATACTTCGTTCCATATTGCGTTGGCAAACTGTAAGTTTTTGGATGTTTTTACTGGTGGCAAGCCAAGTTTGACACCCGTAGGTGAGACATGGGAGGATACACAAGTTAAACAGTTTGCTTTTCTCCGAAATTGGTATTGTTTCGTTCTTAAATATTTCTCGCAGGGACCAGTAACGTTCCCAAGTGTTGCTGATTCTTCTGTCTATTTCTTTCGAATATTGGTCTTTTATTGATATTAGTTGTCCTAGATATATGTATTCATCGACATATTTGATAATCTCCTGTTCTATAGTTCTATGTTTTCTTTTATCGCATTCGTCATTATTTTAGTTTTCTCTGGATTCATTGATAAACCAGCTTTTTTACTATCTCTATCTAATTGTTGCAACATAGTTTGTAGTATATATGATAGTAAGTAAAAAGGATAGCTTGATAAAAACAATAAGTAAAAGGGATAACTAGATGTTTTAATTACGCAAAACGTATTACTACATAATTATGATGTATTATAACGTATTACTGGCATAATTATGATGAAAACGACTAAAGGCAAACGTCCCAATTAGGACGTTTTTTAGTCTTCACTATTTGCGCGTTAATGACATATCTGTTTACTAGAACATCATTGAATTAGAGACAAAAAAACAAACAAAAGTAATATTATTCGTCAACTGTTTCCAGTGAAAAGGTACCAGCAAACAGGTAGATTACACGCTGAGTTCATAGGGATATATTTAAGTATGTAATCCAAGATAATAACTCGCATTACGAATGTAATACCGAGTAATATCGCATGTAATCGACCAATATATGTGTATAAACATCCCAATCCACCCACTAATAAAGTGAAAATAGATCGTATCTACGTGACTGATATGATCACACTGTCGATATTAAATTGGCATTTGATTCGATTTTTTTTCTCTGATTTTAAACAGGTCAACGTGTAACGCTTTAAATATTTCAATCGAAGAGTAAGAAAATAAACAAACTCGGCATCATAGACGTTATTTATGATTCACGTAGACGATCTATAAAAACATTGTTGTGGACCATTTTTCAAAGGATGCTATTTTTGAAAATATTATTTTGACACGTATTGCATTGGAATATTTTAAATAGTTTCCTGTATTTCTCAACTTTATTAAACCGTCTCATTGGTGTAGCAGTTCCTTATAAAGTTGCAGAACTCAAACTACATACACATTCTCAATAGGAACTATAAAATGTAGCTTTTATTCTTGTCAAGAATATCTTAAAAATCAGAAAGAAGAAGATGAAGTATAGATATAAAGGATGTTACCAGTATAAGTCCTATGTCTGAACTCTCTCTGCTTGTTTCGATTTATCGTACCATCGGATTACGAGAGTGCATCTGTATTTAAGCGTACATTTGTGTACGATTGTGTTGTATAAAATCTCCATATATGTTTGTGAGCCGTTGAGTGGCTTTCTGAGAATCTTATCAAACCAGAAGTTCAGGAAGACATCATGTTCTTCAAATTATTACAAATGTGATATATTGTATTAAACGTAATAAAATATTCTTTGTCTATATCAAAATTTGCATAATAATAAATGCATGCAATAAAACGATGTACTGAAACCTGTATTTTAGCTAAAACAACTTTAAAAAATGGTCAGATTTCGATTACCAGTTTTTACAGAAGCCTTGGTACGAATATCTAAAAAATTGATTTGAAATATTATTAATACTTCTTAAATTTAAACCACTTTTTATTAAGTCATATAATTACGAGTGTAGTTAACGTTTTATTATATTAACGACGATCTTGAAGACGTTAATTTATGTTAATACCATTGTTAATTGTGATGCAGTTTAGTATTATGTTAATAAACAACAGTAAGTTTATGTGAATAGTTGAACACTCAATCTTGTTAGTTACTTGAAACTTTCAGACTAAGTAATAGTAAGTAGATTGGATAAAGTAGATTGTTTTCTGAGTTTTACCTTATGCCAGAAACATGAGATTATTTTTTTAAGATAAGTAAACGATAAAATGCCTACAACTGTTTAGAAGGCCGAGTTATATCTGAGGCTTATTCGTTTATATTTAATGCCAGAAATTCGCCAGTCAAACCTGAGTTGAACATATTATATACAGTAGAAATTATACAAAAGTAAAACAATAAAAATAACACACATACAACAACAACAACAACAAATAACACAACACAGCTATAATATGTAAATATATATAAAGTTCAAACATAAAATATGTAAGTGTAAGTGAACATACATTGGTTATGTCAAAATAGAAGAACAAATAATAGATTCAATCTAAGAAGAATTAAAGGAATCGAGAGGTTGAAAAGAAGTAAACTGGCACAATAAGATAAGATGTATCATAATGTCGTGTGATTATTGGTGAACTACTGAAGAATTGTATAGGGATGCTATTAAGAAAACGTAAGTTCATTCAGAGGAAACGCAAAGTACGTTGCACAATTGAAGTCAGCACATTTTTGAACTTAAAATAAATTTAAATGAAGTGAGTCAGTTCAGGCACAAGGGACACATCCAATTAGTTCCTAAGATCGACACCACCTTTGGTCATGTACGGAATGGTGAAAATTTTAACGGCGCCAATGTTTATGACTAGTGAAGACTATTTACCATTAATTGGAATAACCACAAAATTATGTCTCAAAAGAAATAAAGTGGAATTTGAGTTTATAATTGAATATTTCTGACGCAGAGTTTCACTTCCGACACGTTACACGAGCTTTATTTTTCGAATGAATTGATCTTGTTTAATCTTTCACGCGAAATGAGTTCTTATTATAATGCGATTAGTGTACATAATCGGAAAACAAGCGATAATTTTTTTGTATAAAAGAAGACTGACAAGATAAAACATCTAATTAACTTGTCCGCTAAAGCAATTTCGCTTTACAAAAAGCTTTAGACATAACTCATATAAACGTCAGTGGTAAAATATAAGTATCATATATGTATATTTATAAAGTAAATACAGCATATATCTATCCAGTTGCTGGGGTTTCCTAAATTTTATGGGGAATTTTTGTAGCTTATTCGACCAGGCTCTAACACCTGGTGGATACATCTGCCAATAATTATAACCCACTACAGCCTTGCTCAAAGTTATTTCTACCAGCGATCTAGCTCCAGATGAATTATATTGGACACCAACACATATATTATTCTGATCCCAATATAGCTTAAGCAATTGTGGTATAGAAAATCAGAAATGACGACAGTGCCACGAACATCTAGACCCAAGGCAAATTACAAAACTAATGAACTTTTTCTACATAGTCTCGGCCGGGAATCGAATCCTGGACCTCGGGGTGGCGTAACCATGAAAACCGGTGTGCCTACACTACTCGACCACGGAGGTCGTCGAATAAAAATTATCCTTTTTAATAAATCACGGGTGATAAGAGACGCTATTCATAAGTATTGCATAATAACCCAAATAAAAAAAATACTATCCCATTACAACATAGAATAAAACAAAGTCGCTTTCTATGTTCCTATATAAGTATGTATGCTTAAATCTTCAAAACTACGCAACGATTTTTGATGCGGTTTTTTTTTTAATAGATGGAGTGATTCGAGAAGAAGGTTTTAATATATAATACATGGACATTTTAGTAGAGAAACACTGAACATTTTAGAAGTTTCCACTGTGATGCCACATCACTGAACCCGTGCGAAGTCGGGTCGCTAGTTATACGTATATAAGACTAAGATCGTTTGTAGTTAAAATGCTTAGGACTGGCTTATCCTTACGCTTGCCTAAAGTTCAATACTTCGCTATCAGCAGATAATATAATGTGCATAATATGATAAAGCTTACCGATATAATATTTGCTCGTTTGACTTAATCACGCTCGAACGCAGATTTTAATAATATTATATAAAAATCGATTTTGTGGAAAAAGAGTACAAAGTTATTGTAAATTTTTATTATAATTACATGGTATTAAACAAAGTTCCGTTTACCTCTGTTTGTCCCTATGGTATGCTTATATATTTTAAAATAAACAAGGATTTATATGTATTATACGTGCACAATATAGTAACGCTGATAATTTTAGCCGAAGATCGATCACAGTGGCGTGCTATTGGAGAGGCCTATGTCCAGCAGTGGACGAAAAAAAGCTGTTCTTGTTGATGATGACGATGATGATGATGATTGATGATGATGATTGATGATGATGTTGATGATGATGGTGGTGATTATAATGGTGGTGGTGATGATGATGATGATTATTATGGTGATGATGATTCTAGTTTCTAAAGTGCTATCGTAAGTCGTAGCGGTGTATTGTCTAATGACTGAAAATCTGTAAACGTTAAACGACATGCTCTAGTATAACTTAAGCATTGCTCCTGTGCAAAGTCAGGGCTGGTCACTAGTTTTGACATACTAGTTTTACTCACACCAATCATCAGATATTGTACCGCAAAACAGTAGTACTCAGTATTAAGTCTTTTCTGAGACAATTGTAGAACAACAACAGCCTGTAAATTCCGACTGCTGGGCTAAAGGTCTCCTCTCCCTTTGAGGAGAAGGTTTGGAACATATTCCACCACGCAGTTCCAATGCGGGTTGGTAGAATACACATGTGGCAGAATTTCTATGAAATTTGTCACATATAGGTTTCCTCACGATGTTTTCCTTCACCGCTGAGCACGAGATGAATTATAAAGACAAATTAAGCACATGAATCAGCGGTGCTTGCCTGGGTTTGAACCCGCAATCATCGGTTAAGATGCACGCGTTCTAACCACTGGGCCATCTCGACTCAATCTCGACGCCTTGTAACTGCCAACACTATCTCTTACTATATGTGTTCCTAACCATCCAAATTGTAGAACAGGATCCAGAAAAACCTTCAAAAATTTTAAATTGTAAAATTTAAGATTCGTTTAAGAGCGTTTGAGCTAAAGGATATTACAACACTAATGAATTCTTGATTGCACCTTGGGAATAAAATGATCGCCTCCAAGCTGTTTAAAATAACATAAATATATTTATTGTTATTGCATCAAAATGATAATTGCGACATCATATTTAAGAAAAAAAATCCCGTTGATTATTTTCGCAGTTTCTTATTCGTTTAAGGAATAAACACGTTAGGTTTTTGATTGATGTATATTTATTTATAACACACTACTAGTGCAATTGACTACTTATATCCAAGGTAGAAACCACCCTCATCAGATATTCTACCGCTAAACAACAGTACGCAGTATTTTTGTGTTCCGGTTTGAAGGGTGACTGAGACAGTGTAACTACAGGCACAAGGGACATAGCATCTTAGTTCCCAAGGTTGGTGGCGCATTGACGATGTAAGGAATAGTTAATATTTCTTACAGCGTCATTGTCTATGGATGATGGTGACCACTTATCATCAGGTGGCCCATATGTCCGTCAACTTATTCCATAAAAAAACCTTCGGAAACTGCTTCTTCAAAACGGCCTTTTTTACGAATGCCATACTATATTATTCAAGTCTTCATACAATGATATCGCATCAATTCGACGTCTTTTTTTATTAATATTAATCTCTTTGGGTTTGGAACTATAGATGGAAATTAATGTTTATGTACGACACAACTTAGATGTAGTATCGGCAAATATCGTAAATCCGATCACATCCGAATTAAGTAGGTACGCTATCCCTAATTATCAATATTTATTTCTTATGTGAATATGATCTTTACACAAACGTAATAACTTGTAATATCATATGACCAAATACATACGTCAATAGGCTATTTGACTGGTTTTTAAAATCTATTTTATATTATTAAGTTGAGGTTAAGGAACCCAGTAAGTTATTTTTTTTTTTATTTCTAGTACATATTTGCCGAAAAATATCATATTAAAAATTACATATTTAAATAACGCGCGAAAACGCTACTTGGCCAATATGGCGGAAATGGGGTCGGTGACGTCACCTCCCTGTATTTTAATCTGTGGTACATATAATAGAAAAGCAAGGTTGACAAGCAAGTGACTTTATCATAAGCCCGGCCAATTAGGAGCGTTTTGTGTCACGTGACAATCGTTTGAAAAAATGCATTTTTATTTATGGGTTTTTGAATAAATATATTCTTTTCAACTTTCGTTGATAAATAACCATTTTTTAACTCATAATAGAAGCTGATCACAATAATTGACACATTATTTTTCGCATTGTAACATAGCCTACTTGACACGTCGATTACATGCACTTGTTTTCTCGAGTTATACTGACGCGAGAATCTATAACGACGAATGGCGCGATAGGTAGCTATTTCTATTGGTTGTGTAAATCGACAGTAATCGGTTTTATTGAATTTTCCGATGCTATATCTAAGTTGTACGAATATACGTGTCTTTATAACCATTGTAAGAAAAAGATGAGGGTACTTACATGCAACCTCTTCAGCAGTCCGGTATCTGTATCGGCGCTGGCATTGGCGGACTGCTTGGCAGTATTCCAAAACTGCTTCTGAGCGGAGTAGCGGTTCATAGGACATATCTTGAACAGGCAATCTGGCAAATATTTGTAAGATTAGTACAAAGAAATCCTTTTTTAAAAATTCCTTTGATTGTGTTCTCTTAAAGCTTTTTAATTTTAGCATATATAATAACCTCTTTTTTAATTGTTCGTGAGATTCTATATTTAAAAATATACAAAAAAATAAAACAAACTTGCAACATGACCACAAAAAAATCGTTGAATTTTAAACATACCGCTGATGCGTCCGGCTAACAGTATTTTTTTTATTAATATAATAACTGTTACATATTCTGTAATTATTCAATTCGTTACCAATTACCGCTAATTAAAAACAATATAAAACAACGCGTATTAATAAAGAACACAGAGAAAACAAATTTTAAATGCTATTATTTTTGATTAAGCTTTATTAAAATTGGATCTTTTATGATTTCTGAAATAAATGAACTAATTATGTAATTATGGATAAGTGATTTTTGTTACACTTAAATAACGTTAATTTACAACACAATGTTTATTTATGAATAATTAAATTTATAATGAAAGAGTGCGTATTGTGTGCGAGGAGATGGCGATTCTTTTAAATGTCTATCTAAACGATTGAATTCAACGGCTAATTATTAATAAATATTTTTATGGGCACGTGTGATACCGTGACTTTTGTTTAAATGGAAATAAATATTCTGTCGTTTTAGAAATAACACGAATTCGTTACACTTACCCCGGAACTTTTTGGGCGGATCAGTCAGGTCGCCTGCCTCAGGGCAAACAACGCACCTGTCATCTACCAACCTGCAACAAACGTTCGTGTAAAAAAAAGGTTTTCACGAGCGCAAAATAAGCGTACCGTACAAGGGAAAAATTTCTATATTTAGCGCCCTTTGATTCCCTTGAGTTTACAAATAAAATATCTGGAACATTCAGATCAAGCCTTATAAGAAAATTCATAATTATTTTTAATTTATTTATTTACACTATATAATATACATTGGCGAAAGTAAGTCTTTCCGTATTTCTGTGTTCAAACCACTGAACTAAATTGGATAAAATGGTATAAGACAATGCTTACTTTTTATACCTAATTTTGAGTAAATAATACAATATTATACAATAGTAACAGCCTGTAAAATATCCCACTGCTTGGTTAAGGCGTGCTAACCTTTTGAGCAGAAGGTTAGGAACATATTCCATCATGCTGCTCCAATACGGGTTGTTAGATTAACACGTTGCAGAAATTCATTGAAATTAGACACATGCAGATTTTCCCACGGTGTTTTCCTTCATCGTCGCGCTCAAAACGAATTATAAACACATGAAAATTCAGAGGTATTTGCCTGGGTATGATCCCGCAATCATCGGTTAAGATGTACGCGTTCTAGCTCTTTTAGCTAGTTCTAGCACTCGGCTCTTTTATACAATATTATATACAATATTAATAAAAGTATTTTAAAACAGATAATTATTGACTGGTCGAACTTTTAAATGATTATTCTTTAAATACTTATTCTAAAATTTATTTTTAAATTATTTCCCCTTAGAACTATATCAAATTATATTATCAAATATATATAAGTTTCTCAATTAAACTCAAGACTCGAACTGTGTCTGAACTAAATTCAAGTCACGGAATCCTAAAGCTCATCGGATAGAACGGAGATTACTTTGAATACTGAGGAAATTGACTTTGTCCTTCCAGAGAAGACGCTCTCTAAAGGGCTTTGCTTGTTTGTTTGCTAACTTTATAACACTTTAATAACAAGCACTTACTATATATATGTGCTTAATTTGTAAAAACATCGTGAGGAAACCTGCATGTGTCTAATTTCATTGAAATTCTACCACATGTGCATTCCACCAACCCTCATTCAAAGCAGCGTGGTGAATATGTTCTTAATAGGAGAGGAGTCCTTAGGCCAGCAGTGGGAAATTTACAGGCTGTTACTTTACTTTACTGTATGTATATTCGATTACGTTCTTGTTTTAAAATAAATAAATATTGGACAAAATCACATACATTACTGTGATCGCAATGTAACTAGCTAAAACACTTATGTTATGGAAAATCAGAAGTAACAACGGTACCACGAACACTTAGACCCAAGACTACATAGAAAACTAATGAACTATTTCTACATCGGCCGGGAATCGAACCGGGGACCTCGGAGTGGCGTACCCATGAAAACCGGTGTACACCATACTCGATCAAGAAGGTCGTCAAATTATTAAAGGTTTTGAATAATTTAATTTGTTTTATAGCAATAGATTATTTTTTGTTTCATACGATTGAGATGTGGTGAAGAAATAGTTACTATGTTGTATATATACCTACACATCGTACATAAAAGTTTCAATGAATTTACTTTATTAGTTTTTATGTGATTTCGAGAGTTGTCGTTTATAAATAGGTACACTTTATTTTTATAATAATATTTTATAATAATATTTATATCATAAATAAAATGTACGTGCTTAAATCTAAATATTATATTGTGTCCGTTTGTGATAATTGTGAGAAATCAATTTTAATTATTTTTATAAAACACGTAATTAAAATTTCAAATCAATAAAAATATATATTAGTAAAAAAAAATAGTTCAAAACAATAAAGAAAATAGAAAACAGCGAAAACAAAAACATTATGGTATATTCCAATGTACAACGATAATGATTTTCCAACTCACCCTAAGGTACTGAGGAATCCTGCCACAGAGCCCTCCGCGAACAGGGACACGATGTCACCCAGGTGCAGGAAACTGTCACCCATCTTGCCCCCCTTTCCTCACTCCCACCATGAAACAACACCTGCGAACAATTATAACATACATCAGTCACTCATTCCTATTATCTTATTGATAATATTGTGATCTTCTTTTGTTTCTATTTAAAAAAAGAACGAATACAGGTCGAGTCGATTTTTTAAAATTTATTTAAAATGTAGCAAAGATTTGATCAATACATCTGAGGTTAACCAGCCAGTCAGAAACGTTTCATTTTAAAAACGTTATATATACGTGTTTGTACACGTTTGAGTTTGACGTTTCAATGTCCCGTCCAAGCCCATGACTTCAAAGAGTATCGTGAAATTATTTATAGCCATTAAATTTAAGAGAGATACGCGGAATAAAAATCTCTGGATTCCATTTTTTTAATAGATTTTTAGTAGAATATGAATCTATGTATATTATAAATGTGAAAGTAACTCTGTCTGACTGTCTGCTCTTACACGACCAAACCGCTGAAACGAATTCCATCCAAGAATCCAAGAAAGGACATAGCCTACTTTTTTGCGTGACACATGACAACCAACACCCTAAGACGCGAGCGAAACCGCGGGCAACTACTAGTACTTGAATAAAAAACAATTCTATTTTCAAATTTTCTTTAATAAGAGTGCAAAAAAATATTAATTTTAATACTATTTTCCGCGATTGCTGATTACTTAAGAAATATTCTTCGAATTATGCATAGATGATATGTTTATCGAACTAAGGATGTTATATCTATAACAATAAGGTCTATGTTAGCGTGAAGTTGTTTCGAATATTTTTCGTTTTGTTTGGACGAATCTGTCAACACCGAGTGCGAGGCTACCGTTTAATGTTACGCCGAAACTCCGTATCTTCATTGAGCTATTGTACAATGCTTGTTTCGCCGGATTATTTTCAAGGTGACGTACGCTGTGATATTTCAAGCTTTTTTTGTACTTTAAATGTGTATTTCGTTTTTATTATTGTTAGATGAAATCAAAATTTTTTTATTGTTTCTTTAAGTCTTGCGAAATTTGTTAACATATAACCCTTCACCCTGTTGTGATGGGTGAAGGGTTATATGTAATTAAGTCACTTCTACACTTTGAAAATGTACGGAATATTTCATAACAATCAGTTGAGTTGATAATACGTGAAAGCATAACGGACAAATAAACAACCTCTTTTTCGCATATATGATATCAGTTACAATGCAAATGATTAATTTAAATTTAAATTAAGAATAATATTTTTAGTTGCAGTTCTTGAAATTGTAGTCTTTTTTTTTATTTGTGTCGACAAAGGCAACAATTGATATGCTTGGGTACATAGTTTTTTTTCGCAAGGACTTCCTTCAATAGATACATATTATGAGGTTCATAAGACAAGGAGGCGTATAGTACTGAAATCGCTTTGTCACGCACATGTTATAAGTATTATTACGTATACTTGAAGTATTATAGTAATGATTCTCATATATTAAAATTGAGACATTTTATGATACAACATTGATATATATAAGGCTACAAATGTATATATTTATTATACTCAGATTTCAACCTGCCCTCTGGGTCTATTGTCAAATCTACGATACAACCTACCACCCCAAATCTACCACGTAATAACGATGCTATAGAAAACACACGCAAAACAATGTGCTATTACAAATATATATATATAAAGGTTACAAATTTATCTATTTTTTATACTCAGATTTCAATCTGCCCTTTGGGTCTATTGTAAATTTATCTATTTTTTATACTCAGATTTCAATCTGCCCTTTGGGTCTATTGTCAAATCTACGATACAACCTACCACCCCAAATCGACCACGTAATAACGATGCTATAGAAAACACCCAAAACAACGTGCTATTACATCACATAAATATCAGTATACGTTCGTATTTAGTTTCCTACGGTACATAATTCGACGCGAGTTAGTAACAGCGTGCTTTAAACTCATAGCAACAAAGGATACTTGGTTATGTTAAGCATAAACATGTTAGTTAGTAAACATACTGAAACTGCTAATAGATATGATCGCTAGTTGCTATTAGTGATCATTATTGCCGCGATAATGAGTATCGATAATGTTTAAATCGTATTTTATTTTCAAGAAATTCAAATACTCATTACTTGGTGGTAGGGTTTTGTGCAAGCCCGTCTGGGTAGGTACCACCTTCTCATCCGTTATTCTACCACCAAATAACAGTACTCAGTATTGTTGTGTTCCTGTTACTATACAATTAGCGAGTTTATGTTTGATAGCACACCTTGGGAATGAAACGATCGCCTCCTGGCTATTTCTAATCATATACTACTATGTATCTTATTAATTTGACAAAAAAAAATAACAAAAAAAAAAGACCCGCTGAGTTTCTTTCGCCGGTTCTTCTCAGGTCAGGGTGTTCCTTTTTCCGAACCGGTGGTAGTGTTTATTTGACAATCAATAAGTAAGTGTAATGCTTCTATATTGAATAAAGGAATTTGAGTTTGAGAGTTTGTTTGAAGGATGAGTGAGCCAGTGTAACTACAGGCACAAGGGACGTAACATCTCAGTTTCCAAGTTTGGTGGTACATTGACGATGTAAGAAATAGTTAATATTTCTTACAGCGTCATTGTCTATGGGTGATGGTAACCTCTTACCATCAGGTGGCCGAAATGCTCGTCCGCCAACCTATACCATAAATAAAAGCTTTTTTTAAACATAAAAATAATGTGTACAAATAGTATAAAACTATTTATGTTTGTTTGTATCTCTTAACGGATTTTGATGCGGGTTTCAGGAATACAAAGAGCAATTCTCTTTGAATGTATAATTTGTAAATATTTTTTAAAAAGGCTGACCTATGATGGCGTGAACCAAAAAACTGGACGCTTATACTGCTATTTCTGACCAGTAAAAGCAAAAGTTCTACGGAAAATTCGCGATAACCTGTGTCTATCTTCTGAGATACAATAAAAAAAAATGTTTTAATTATAACATTTTATTGAGAAACTAGGCTTTATTATAAATGTGTTGCTACCTTGAAAATTGAATAGATATAAAATTAAATTATCCGTAACACTGTATGATTCGAATGAATACTTTAGAAGATATCACTTCTTCCAGATTCATCATCGTCATCATCATATCAGCCGAAGGACGACCACGGCTGGACATAGGCCTCTCCCAAAAATCGCCCACGCCCAGTCTTGTGCAGATTACGTGCAAACAAATCGATACTGTGAAATGAATGTTCGGATAATTTGCTAAAAAAATCAAATCTATAATCCGTGAGGAAATTTTGATGATTTTTTTGCTATAATTTTTATGAAAATATAAATTAACGTTAAAAAATAAATAAACCTACTTTCAAAGCTCACTTCGCATTTAATTTCTTACTAATTGTTTCGGTGCGAAGATATGCCGTATTGCTAGACACTTACATCTTATTATATTAGTTACTAATTAATTAGATTAGTTAATTTTTTATACGCATGGAGTCTTCTAATGTAGGACCTATTAAAAATATTTAAATCGACATTTTAAATTTCCGAAAAGCAGCTAAAAGCTGACCTCATTCGTATAATGCATGTAATTGAATGCAAATTTTGTCTAAATTAAACTTTTCTATGACTACATTTATACGTGGTATATGTATTTGTATGATTTAGCGGTTACAGAATTAATGTAGCGAATTTAATGATGATGATAATAATATCGTCTAAATCGTTTTTTTTTTAATGATAATTCATTTATTTCAGATATGTCTCAAATATGTCCATTTTTGTTAGTAACAATTATCTTATCCTAATGTTAGTACAATATTTTGATCATGGTGTATACTCGGTGTATAGAGATTAGGCATGAATATATCGTGAGCAAGTATATGTGTGTGCAAATAATAAAGTGCTTTAGTGGTTAGAACGCGTGCATCTTAACCGATGATTTCGGGTTCAAAGCCAGGCAAGCACCACTATAAATATGTGCTTTATTTGTGTTTATAATTCATCTGGTGCTTGGCTGTTAAGACAAACATCCTGAGGAAACCTGCATGTGTCTAATTTCATCAAAATTCTGCTACATGTGCATTCTACCAACCTGCATCGGAACAGCGTGGTGGAATATGTTCCAAGCCCTCTCGTTAATGGGAGAGGAGGCCCAGCCCAGCCGTGGGAAATTTACAGGCTGTTACTTTACTTTTTTATTATACATATACATTATTCACTATCATTATCCGATAGAGAAACCGACAGGACTGAAAAGATTTCAGAAAGAGGATTAACGGCTTGTGTAACTTGTACATTCAATGGCCGGGAGTGAACCTATACATTTCTAACTTCAAGAACTCAGACAAAATCCTCAATAACTTTATACTGTACTGTTTGAAACGACTAATTGAATAAGCAATTGAAACATAAGTATGAAAGTATTTACTTATTATACAAGGTAAAATATACAATACTTCACATAAATTATAAAGGCTTTCGAAATATTAAGGATTCTCCTTAACGATTTCGGTAAAAGCACGCTCATAGGACTAGTCAACTGCTCAAATATTTATACCAAGCCTAACATTTATATTATGATAAAAACAAACGTTAAATAGACATTGACGGAGATAAAAATATCAGCTATAACTATTCTTTACACTTCCAATCCTCCGCCAACCTAAGGAAGTAAGATGTTACACATCCGTTGTGCCCGGTAATAGCTTACCTTCCTTCAAAATAAAAACCACAACAATATGTACTTAGGAAATACTCTGTATATCGTTGCGGTACCTAGCAATAGCAAAATTCCTTCTAACATAATATAACAATTCTGTAATAGGAACAACTTTTTGAATTTAGAACGTCAACAAAAGCATAACAAACGAAACTTACCAACGCTCAAGATTACTCCATCCTCTCAGTACAGCTCAACTAACTTCATCAGAAGTTTGAGCATATCGCATACGAAGTAGAACAGATGCAACAATAGCTTATAACACACACGACGGAAGTCTATTAGGTAGTAACTGAGCACCAACGCAAGGAAACACGCACAGTAACATAATTTTCGATTTTTACTTATAACCATCTGAAATTATACTCTCAATACTTCATATCGAACAATTTTGATCCTCAATTTAAAATCATTGGACCATAATAATATATTTAATAAAATAAAATGATGCAATTGTTCCTTGTTATACTTTATATTTAAAGTTAGTAATTGCATATTGATAATAATCAAATATTTAACATATTTTAAAACCAATGAAATAAAAATAAAGCTGTAAACCTAAATTGCGGCGCTTATGGTGAGTTTACGATAGCTAATTGAGTTCGTTCGCTTATTAATCTCTCAAATTGATGAATAAATTGGACGTTACAATATTGTTTATTAAAATTTAACTAAATTTACATTAATTCCAGACAAACAATACTTATTAAATATTAATACTATATAATTATTTGATTTAAAATTCCGTAATTAATTATTTTGTAAAATCAAAAATGACCTAACTACATAATACACACCCTCTGCATTCACTAATTAAAACTAAACTATGTACAATACATAGTATAATTATTTTTATAAAAAAAAATACGCGGCAAATAAATTATTACTATGGAGTTTCAGACCACAGAGTTTCTATATATTATTTGTCAGCCAGCAAACCGGCCATTAGATGACAGGTATTATCTGACACTAACTTTTTCCCGCTCGTTAGATACAGGGCAATCGATATGTGAAGTGGATGCGTAAGTCTAATCAGGCAAGGTGGGCCCGACACATATAGAAAAGTCCTTTGGACCGTGTACCTTTAAAAGCCCACTGACCTATTTGTTCCTTTTGCTAATTTTACTTACAAAGGTTGACGGTGCATTTATTTTTAATTTTGAAAGGAAAATTTTAATGACGTCTCTTTCTTTTATGAAATGTAACATTTATTAAAGTTATTTAAATCATTCTCTATAGTTTTAATAAATTATATTTTATCTTAATAATTTATTTAATAAACTTACTCACTCATATTTAATGTGAAAAAGAGTTCGAGAGCCACTCGAAAACTATTCTTCTTTAATGCTAAATGATTTTGATTTAAGGGGTTTTAGTTTGCGGATAGTTTTGTTACCAAATATCGTTATGTATGTTATATTATGAATAAAATATAATGTCACCACTAAATCGGCTTCAATTAGAAATAAAAATTGTTCCTTTTTTTTTATGAAGTAATAATTTTCAACGGAACTTCGTTACGTAACGCGTTACGGCGCGTCTGTCTGGCTTTCCTTTCTCATGCGCATACGGCAACGGCAATCCTGATACTAATAATGTACATATACAAAATTTTTGTATACACATCCAAACATTGCAACTAAGAATAAAATATATTTTATAATCAATAAAAGATTTTTAGTAACAAATAACTTTGCCTTACATTATGATATTACAGAGATAAAATTTAAGCAATAACCTAAGCTTTCTGATAAACAATTGCAAAATTAAATAGTTAAGACTTAAATTAGTTTCAGGTAACCTTTCTGTCGGCGTTCCGAGATAGAGCTTGTCAATAGCTTCGCTAGAGGTGTCACAGCTTCCTAGAGGTGAGATAGAGGTTAAAGGACCACCGGTGGACCGTTTTGGTCGAAACATGTACTGATGATCCTTACTTAGACTGATCTAAGTAATGGATCAGTTTGTTGTATTAAAATTAGATAATTTACCATTTTTTAAATTCTTGTTTATTTAAGAGTAAAGAGAAAATTTTGCTACATTAATTTTTTGGAAACCTCAGCTTTATTTACTTGACGATTGTGAATGATTCCTGGTCTTCAAATCTAATATTACACATTTTAAGGAATATCAAATATGAATTTATGTTATATGCTTAATACAAATTTATAGTCGCATGGATTCGCCAGTCGTGAGTTCTCTTGGTACTTATTATGTCGTAAGTTATGCATGTTATGCCCCGGAAATATTTTAGGATAGTATTATGTATTTGCCTTTGAAGGTATAATTATACATTCATATTGAGAATAGGGAATCGTTGATTTCAGTTTCAAATGTAATCGTAGGAGTTACATGTGACAGTTTTAGTGCAAAGATTTATCATTCTGAAAATCAACCGTGACAACTTGAATCACGTTTCGTCACTAAGACCGCATAATTTGTATGTATATAATGACTTATTAATAATTGAAAAGTAAATATAATATAACATATCATCTTAATATGAGGAAACTTTGTCAAAGTAGCTTGGAATATATGCCCTTAGACATCCGGAGGTTTCGGCAATTTGTCATTTATTTTTAGAGCACTCCTATTGACTTAAGGATCATATTCGCTTGTCTCCGTAAATATTAACACTATATACAATGTCACACACTGTTCACATTTTTCCCATTGGGTAGCCAACCGTGAACTGAAGCTCCTACCTCGGAATTTCATGATCCACATGAAAATTTGCCTGGAATGAATGATGGTTGGAACAGCCTTGTTTTTTTACGGCTCTGTTTATTTTACTTTTCGCATCTTTTATGTTTTTGTGTCATTGTAGTTTGTTACAAGTGCACGTAAACACGGCGCACACTTTGTGCTATTTGAACTACGCATCGCAATGAAAACGTCCCGTTTTAAAAAGTGTTTCATAAACAGATTCGACAGCTCTATTTCATTTCAATAATCACATTCCAGCGATGATAAACTGAAGTTCAGGATAGTCATTTATAACGGTTGATGTAGATTGAAAATTACAATTAATCAAGTGTTTATGATTGTATAGGGTTATCGGTTGACTTTGGCTAGTTGGTTACCAACTAGCCAAAGTCAATGGTTTTTCGCATAACATATCTAGTCGTAGATCGCGAGATTCTGGGTTCATAGAACTGAACTGTTCATAGAAGTAGGGGTAGTAATACGTTATTGTCTCAGATTTGTGAGCTCCTTGCTTTTTTATTTATAAATTTGTGAGGGAGATATTACTATATGATTTCAAAAATAAATCTACTAATTTACACCTTTCTGGAATTTTGTATTTATGTAGTCTATTACATTAATATCAATTTCATAGATAAAGTTTTCGAACAAACGGATCCATGAAATCAGCGACATTTTATACTATTTAAAGGTAAAGATTCAATGACTACACAAACATGTAGATGACTTCAATAGTGAGTTTAAAAATAAAACTATTATGTTTTAATATTAGGTAGCAGTTCTTTGCACTTTTACTTAAATATAAAATCGTCAGTGCAAAGTAAGAAAGACTAAAGCGCCAAATTGATACTTGTAGGAAATGATATCTAAAGTCAAGGCAATAAACATAGTTCCCAAAAGTATTATTTTGGCGCATCAGTGTTTTTTTTCCTTTTCATTGACGTAAAACGTTATGACGATTATATGTAATGACGCAAAACAATATTACACTACGAAATTATCACAAACGAATCTTCCGTTTGTCGAAAAATTTAATAAACATTCACGTTTCGCCGTTTGATATTATATGGCTGCTGCTGTCTGCTCGTAAAGAATAAATAAACAAAAGGCATGGTGACCAGTAATTCTTCGATGGGAATCATAAGGAAAAAATGTTTAGAAAAAACAATATTTTTTTAATTGTGGAGTACTATTTAATAAGTTTGCGTTTTTTTTATATTGGACAACATCAAGTTTATTAAAATAAAAACAATAATAAAAAACTACTATAATATGATTTCTTCATTGTTCTAGTACCTAATTATCATTTAATTAATGACTACACTCGGCGTATTCTAAGGTTCAAAGACTGGGTTGGGCCAATATAAAATAAAACTTTTTTTTTTTTTTATTTAAAAAATTCTCAGCGGCACATTGAATTTGGAAGTGTTACCATGTTTCGGAAAGCGTGGAAAAACGTTAGGGCATGTGTGGTCTCTTTACGGACGTATTGTCGTGTGTGACATTTCACCCCATCGGATAATGTGTTATGTGCCTAAGGGATAGATTGCATTTATATCTGTATAATAATATTTCCTGTTTATACTAGTGTCACTAATTCGGTATATACCTTCAAGTGGCCGGTTCTATTGTCCTATGAACGACAGTTCAATATATTTCTGTATAGAATAAGCTGGATACGGTGTAGCAATCTACATTTAAATACATTCATATATACATATAATATCAAATACAATAGTTATATGTTACAATATGTTTATTCCATCATTACAATAACAGTTTACTTATTCAATACGATAATATAATCGCTTGTATTTAAAATATCGCACACATTACATCCTAATATAAAAACACAAATTTGTTCCATCTCAAAAGGATACGGAACCTTATTACAGGTTATTCTGTAGCTTAAGAGGACAGCACCAGCACCAAAAACTATTAGCGATTACTAAATTTAACAGTTAAATTAAGTGATTATCAATATTATTTCTAAAGCTTTGTTAAATAACATCAAAATATTCCATGACTATTTTGAAATGGTTTGGGTGCGTTATATATGACCCGTGTCTTGGATTGCACCTGGGTGCAAATTCTACAGTCAAATATTTACCGCTATTGAATCAAGAGTAATCTTTGCCGTTCTGACGTTTTTCTATTCTACCAATTTACGATGAAACGTTGTTCAATTTAATTCGGATCGAAATATAACGGGTATCGTATCACAGCCGACACAAATAAGTCAAATTGGCTTTTAATAAAGCTTAAGCTGAAGCATATATTTGCGAGGAATAGTCAGTTCGATCGGTATAAAATCAATAGCTTATCCATAAACGTAGTAGAATAGCCCTGGTCGAAACAAAATTTGCCAGATGTTTGGTATTTACTAAAATTCCTGATTATAAGCGTATACTACGTTGATGCCATAACAACATTCATTAAAATGTCGAAATACTAACCTTGTATTATAAAAAAACAAAGCTTATTTGTTTACGTAAAGTAATGCTAAATACATTACTTTGACAAATGATCTCGACATATTATTTTCCGAAATTATTCCACTTTTTCATATATGTATGTCCTGGGATTTGTAAATTCTTGGTGATGTTATTAGATAACTGTTAGAACTAGCGCGCACTGGTAACTTTTGTCACGGTGACTGTTTCGTCACTCTTGTCAAGTCCGTAAATATGTACAGATGCAGACACAAATGTCACGACGTAATGTGCGCGCACCTCCATACATATGTGTACTCGACAAGAGTGACGAAACAGTCACCGTGACAAAAGTTACCAGTGCGCGCTAGTTCTTATTTCTCATCTATAATAATATTATAAATGTGGAAATTACCCTGTCGCTCTTTTAAGACCAAACTAAAGACCAAATTTGAAGAAATTTGGTGTGAAGCCTTGAACTCCAAGACAGGACATAAGGTTATTTTTTGCCTGAGACATGACAACTAATCTCTAAAACGCAAGCGAATCCGCGAGCAACAACTAGTAAAATATAATTTACAAATGTAGTATTCGAATCAAAGCTGCCAGATGTTCGGCTTTGTTCATCTTTACGAGGAATGGCCCGTTTTAATAAGACGTTTACTTTATTCTATGCCATAGCTATGAATTTCGCATTCATTCATAATTCAGAAATAGTATTACTGAGAATATATTTTAAAGAAGGCATATTATTCACTACAAGATTATGCAAACCATAAAAAAAGCGTAGAATTAATACTTGTGGACTTCCAGGCAGGCAAAACAAGACTGTATTTTTAAATGGTGAAAAAGACTAACTACTGAGTTTCGTGCCGGTTCGTCTCGGTAGAACCTACTTTCCGAAGCGGTGGTAGCTTCACTTAATATAAAAAAGTACTTATAAAGTCTACTTGAGTAAAGTATATTTTGATTTTGAATAATCAAAACAGGATGTAGTAATTTATTATTGTTTTGCTTTCAAAAACTAATAGCCGTAACTTTTATTGTAGTTTTGTCTGTCTCTAGCCGTGACGTATGCAAAGTTTCATGACGATAGATTAAGTGGTTATGTTATCAAAATCAAAATCAAAAATCAAAATCAAAATAAACTTTATTCAAGTAGGCTTTTATAAGCACTTTTGAATCGTCATTTTACAATTAAGTGAAGCTACCACCGGTTCGGAAAGTAGATTCTACCGAGAAGAACCGGCAAGAAACTCAGTAGTTACTCTTTTTTAACATTTAAAAAATACAACGTCATGTTAATTAAATACAATTATTTCAATTAATGTATCCTGCTTGGAAGTCAACAGGTATTAACTCCACGCTTTTTTATCATCTACAAAATCTTGTATCGAATAGTATGCTTTTTCTACCAATGTATTTTTAACAAACGATTTGAATTTACTAAACGACAAAGTTAAAAATTTCTGCGGAATTTTATTATAGAAACGGATACCTTGCCCCAAGAAGGATCCATTGACTTTGCGGAGTCGGAAACTTGGCGTTATAAGTTTATCCTTACTTCTAGTGCGTATACAATGATTATCACTGATTTTATCAAAGTGATCAATGTTACTGTGAATATACATGATATTGTTGTAAATATATTGCGACGCAACAGTAAGTATTCCTACTCTGTTAAAAACATCCCGAAGAGAGTCTCTAGCTCCAAGATTATAAATATATTATAAGAATATATTTATTGAAATCGGCTTTTACAAGCACTTTATATCTTCATTTTACACTACTGTATAAACGAACTACTGCCAGTTCAATAGGTTGATTCTACCGAGAAGAACTGGCATGAAACATAGTAATATAATATGAGTACATTCGTTTTATATACCTATTCTTCGCAGCAACATTTAATTCAACGTTACTTGTAATTATTACGTTTACAATATTGTTACGGTTTGACGTAGATACACTGTTAACGAACTAATGAATATTATAAAATTCATAACACATTTCATGTTTCTATTTTATATACTTATTCGTACATTAGTCTCGTCACTAGGTACACTTTTTTTTATTTTAATTTAACAATATACATGGGCTCACGGGGTTCCTAGTTAGTATATGTGTATTCCATGAAATTACACAAACAAAATACATATGTACCTACCTATGTATTACAAAACTAGCGACCCGACCCGGCTTCGCACGACACCACTCTAAAACATCTAAAATTATTAGTGTTTCTCTACTATATTGTGCATGTATAAAGGTAAGCCTTCCTCTTAAATCCATCTATATACAATAAAAACCGCATCAAAATCATGACATTTTAAAGATCTTAGCATAGGGACCGACAGCGATAGCGACTTTGTTTTATACTATGTAATGATGATGATGATGATGATGAACCTTTAGTCTGAATCTTCACGTTATTTGGGTAAGGGATTTACATAGAGATAGACAAACTTTACTATATATCTGTTCATACATGTATGTATAAGTAATTAGGTACACAATGAGATCATGGTAATCTTTATATACAAAAATGGATGTCTTTAGACAATTTTTGTTTTTTAAGACAATTTTACGGAAAACGATTGAGTTATTTTTTGGACTAGCTGTCCCCGCTACTTCGTATGCGTTTAAATTTAGTAAAAACTTATTGTTGTAGCCTCCGTTACTACATATTACTTCAGCTATCTGTTATTAAAAGTCCCATCAAAATCGGTCCAGTTTTTCCAGAGATTAGCCGGTACAAACAGACAGACAATGTAAAAAATGTTATTTTAGTGTATGTACCGTTTATTCATTAAATTCGGCTTATTGGTTTGGTCGTGAAAGAAAGTGAGCGACAAAGAGAAAGACAGAAAGAGTTACTTTCACATTTATGATATTAATATAGATTATTTATCTTCAAAGGGTTTTAATCTATCAATACTTATTAGAACCAGAACTCAACTTAAATAATATTAATTTTTATTACCAATTCTTCGGTGTGGTGCTGGCTTTTGTCATACCTGTTGTACTGTACAGTACTGTTGCTATTGTTGGAAGGGTATAATACAAATGTATAATTTGTAACTATTATAATAAAGCTCTAGTATTGTTCATACAATTTTTATATTTAATGAAAAACATACAGTTGTAATGTTATAAATGCGGAGGTAACTTCTGCCTGGCTGCTCGTTGCTCTGTCACAGGATCCCATTTAATCGCATTTGAGCTTTGACACTGGTAAGTGATGATAATAACATTATTAGAATACAGAAATTGTTTTCAACGGCTTTTCCTGTAATATTTTTGATAGTGTTATGTCCTTTCGCGACGTACACGCTTACTAAGAAAGTAATTTTGGAAATTTTAACTTCAGGCGAGAAATGGGAGGAGTAACTTAGTATGCATACATGAAGTGGGGGGCTGGAATACGCTTTTAATAGTACAAGATGAAACGAACTATTCATTATTCTTTTGTTTTTTTTTTCTACATAACTTTTATTAATACCCTAATCTAAATATGTAGGTATGCTAATCAAATAGACTATTATTGAAAGCCTTACTGAAAAAATACTACAAAACAAATGGTAATAAAACTTACATCAGAAGATGCCACTCGTTTGAAATTTTTTAATAATTGCGTTTGCAATTGGCACCGATTGAATTTCATTGTTTTGAGAACGTATTAAATCAAAAAGTTACATGAATGGAGAACCTCCTCCTTTTTGAGGTCGGTCAAAAATGATATATTTATTTATTAGAGTGCTCGTCATGTTAACTATTGTCTCCTTAATATAATGCATGAAGGTCTGCCGGTTTAAGATAGTAGACGGGGAATTTTGCGCAACGCCTTTGTAGGCGCAAGGAGGCATTAATTTTGCTACTTTGAATGTGATCTGAACACGACACTGAAGGCACAGAAACTGAATGGATATGTTTTTATTTATTTACTTATTTAAGCATCATATTTCATCATTGAGACGCGAGATGGTCCAGTGGTTAGATCGCATCTTAACCGATTAACGCGGGTTCGCATTCCCCTTTGAAACACCGTGGTGGAATGTGTTCCATACATTCTGCTCACAAGGGAGAGGAGGCCTTAGCCCAGCAGTGAGAAATTTACAGGCTGTTGTTGGTGTTGTATTGCATCATTAACAAGATGTGAATGATAATAACGGCGATAGTGTAAAATAACTGCACCATAGCAGTTTTTAACCTATGTGAACCTGGCACCCAACTTTAGAAAATCAAATTTTTGTTAATGCATTCTTGAAGTGTTTGGTAGTTGATTGTAGTGAGAAAATGTTTGTTTGTAGTTTGACCAAAGAACCAATTTGGGTCACCCAAGAATGGCCATCCCCCGGATTTCGAAAAAATCAATTTTAACGGTTGATTTGTATAGGAAATCGTTAGTAGTTGATTGTAGTGAACGAATTTTCGTTTGTAGTTATTTGTTGAATTTTTTTTTATTTATAATTTTTTTTTATTTATAATTTTTTTTTTATTTTTAATTTTTTTTTTCTTTAAAGTTAATCGTTATTGAACCTTTTGCCTAAATTGTGCTTCAAAGTAAAAGAATTTCGATTGTGGTAAAAAAGCAGTTGATAAGTAGCAATCAACTTGAGTCAAACTCGCTTCGAAGTGATGAAGATTGAATTACTCCGGTTGTGAACACTAGACGACTACTACAAACGTCGAAAATGACTCAAAGATGCTTGTTGTAGTTTGTAGTAAAGGAATTGTTGATTATAGTAGAACGGAAGTTCATAAAAAGCGACCAATTTCAGTCTAACTCGCTTTGGAGTGATTCCGAGTGAATTACTCCGATTGTGAAGATTAGACGACTACTACAAACGTCAAAAACGACTCAAAGATACTCGTTGAGGTTTGAAGTAAAGGAATTGTTGATTGTAGTAGAACGGCAGTTCATAAAAAGCGACCAATTTGAGTCTAACTCGCTTTGGAGTGATTCCGAGTGAATTACTCCGATTGTGAAGATTAGACGACTACTACAAACGTCAAAAACGACTCAAAGATACTCGTTGAGGTTTGTAGTAAAGGAATTGTTGATTGTAGTAGAACGGAAGTTCATAAAAAGCGACCAATTTGAGTCTAACTCGCTTTGGAGTGATTCCGAGTGAATTACTCCGATTGTGAAGATTGAACGACTACTACTAACGTCAAAAATGACTCAAAGATACTCGTTGAGGTTTGTAGAGGAGGAATTTTCGATTGAAGTGGAACGGAAGTAGACGAAAAGCGACCAATTTGAGTCTAACTCGCTTTGGAGTGATTCTGAGAGAATTACTCCAGTCGTGAAAACTAGAAGACGACTACAAACATCAAAAATGATTCAAAGATGCTTGTTCAGGTTTGTAGTGGAGAAATTTTCGATTGTAGTGGAACGGAAGTTGATGAGAAGCGATCAACTTGAGTCAAACTCGCTTTGGAGTGATTCCGAGTGAATTTCTCCGATTGTGAAGATGAGACGACTACTACAAACGTTGAAATAGATTCGAAAAGGCTCGTAGAGATTTGTAGTGCAGGAATTTTTAATTGTAGTAGAACAAAAGTTAACTTAGAAGCTATCAAGGTGACAGGAAACTGATTTTGGAGTGATTTCGAATGAAATACTCCAGTTGCGCAGATTAGACGACTACTACAAACGTCAAAAATATCTCGAAGATGCTCGTGGAGGTTTGTGGTGGAGGAATTTTTAATTGTAGTGGAGGAAAACTTGAGTAGAAGGCATCAAATTAAGAGAAAACTCAGTTTAGAGTAATTGCCACTGAATTACCCCGGTTGTAAAGATTAAAAGATTACTACAAACGTCAAAATAGACTTGAAGATGCTCGTTGAGGTTTGTAGTGGAGGATTTTTAATTGTAGTTAAACGGAAGTTGATGAGCTATAAATTGCGTCCAACTCGCTTTGGAATAATTTCGACCGAATTGCTCCGGTTGTCAAAATTGGACGACTACTACAAATGTCAAAAATGACTCATAGATGCTCGTTGAGGTCTGTAGTGGAGAAATTTTCAATTGTAGTTGAACGGAAGTTGATGAGAAGCGATCACTTTGAGACACACTCGCTCTGGAGTGATTCCAAGTGAAGTACTCCGATTGTGAAGACTAGATGACTACTACGAACGTCTAAAATCACGCGACGATACTCGCAGAGGTTTGTAGTGGAGGATTTTTTGATTGTAGTGGAGGAAAACCTGAGTAGAAGGCATCAAGTTCAGAGAAAACTCAGTTTGGAGTAATTGCCACTGCATTATTCCGGTTACAAAGATTAGACGACTACTACAAACGTCAAAATAGACTCGAATATGCTCGTTGAGGTTTGTAGTGGAGGAATTTTTAATTGCAGGAGAAGGGAAGTTGACGAGACGCGATGAACTTGATTCAAACTCAGTTTGAAGCGATTGGGACTGAATTACTCCGGTTCTAAAAATTAGACGACTACTACAAACGTTAAAATGGACTTGAAAAGGCTTGTAAAGATTTGTAGTGGAGGTATTTTCAATTGTAGTAGAACAAAAGTTAACTTAGAAGCTATCAAGATGACAGGAAACTGATTTTGGAGTGATTTCGACCGGTTTGCTCCGGTTGTGAAAAGTAGACGATTACTACAAACGTCAAAAATGACTTGAAGATGCTCGTAAAGATTGGTAGTGGACGAATTGTCAATTGTAGTAGAAAGGAAGTTGATGAGAAGCGATTAACTCAAGTCGAACTCGTCTAAACTTCACAACTGAAGTAATTCAGTCGAAATCACTCCAAAATCAGTTTTCTGTCATCTTGATAGCTCCTAAGTTAATTTCTGTTCTACTACAATTGAAAATTCGTCCACTACAAACCTCTACAAGCATCGCTAAGTGATTTTTGACGTTTGCAGTAGTCGTCTAATCTTTACAACCGGAGTAATTCAGTCTCAATCACTCCAAAGCGAGTGTGACTCAAGGTGATCGCTTCTCATCAACTTCCGTTCTACTACAATCAAAAATTCTTCCACTACCAACCTCTACGAGCATCTTCCAGTCATTTTTGACGTTTGCAGTGGTCGTCTAATCTGCACACCCGGAGTAATTCAGTCAAAATCACTCCAACCCGAGTTTGACTTGAGTTGATCGCTTCTCATCGACTTCCCTTCTACTACAATTGAAAATTCCTCCACTACACACCTCAACGAGCATCTTCGAGTTTATTTTAACGTTTGTAGTAGTCGTCTAATCTTCACAATCGGAGTAATTCACTCGGAATCATTCCAAAGCGAGTTAGACTGAAATTGGTCGCTTTTTATGAACTTCCGTTCTACTACAATCAACAATTCCTTTACTACAAACCTCAACGAGTATCTTTGAGTCGTTTTTGACGTTTGTAGTAGTCGTCTAATCTTCACAATCGGAGTAATTCACTCGGAATCACTCCAAAGCGAGTTAGACTGAAATTGGTCGCTTTTTATGAACTTCCGTTCTACTACAATCAACAATTCCTTTACTACAAACCTCGACGAGTCTCTTTGAGTCGTTTTTGACGTTTGTAGTAGTCGTCTAATCTTCACAATCGGAGTAATTCACTGGGAATCACTCCAAAGCGAGTTAGACTCAAATTGGTCGCTTTTTATGAACTTCCGTTCTACTACAATCAACAATTCCTTTACTACAAACCTCAACGAGTATCTTTGAGTCGTTTTTGACGTTTGTAGTAGTCGTCTAATCTTCACAATCGGAGTAACTCACTCGGTATCACTCCAAAGCGAGTTAGACTCAAATTGGTCGCTTTTTATGAACTGCCGTTCTACTACAATCAACAATTCCTTTACTTCAAACCTCAACGAGTATCTTTGAGTCGTTTTTGACGTTTGTAGTAGTCGTCTAATCTTCACAATCGGAGTAATTCACTCGGTATCACTCCAAAGCGAGTTAGACTCAAATTGGTCGCTTTTTATGAACTGCCGTTCTACTACAATCAACAATTCCTTTACTACAAACTACAACAAGCATCTTTGAGTCATTTTCGACGTTTGCAGTAGTCGTCTAGTGTTCACAACCGGAGTAATTCAATCTTCATCACTTCGAAGCGAGTTTGACTCAAGTTGATTGCTCCTTATCAACTGCTGTTTACCACAATCGAAATTCTTTTACTTTGAAGCACAATTTAGGCAAAAGGTTCAATAACGATTAACTTTAAAGAAAAAAAAAATTCAACAAATAACTACAAACGAAAATTCGTTCACTACAATCAACTACTAACGATTTCCTATACAAATCAACCGTTAAAATTGATTTTTTCAAAATCCGGGGGATGGCCAATCTTGGGTGACCCAAATTGGTTTTTTGGTCAAACTACAAACAAACATTTTCTCACTACAATCAACTACATACCAAACACTTCAAGAATGCATTAACAAAAATTTGATTTTCTAAAGTTGGGTGCCAGGTTCACATAGGTCAGTTTTTAACGCAAACGAAGCGACATTGCTCTATTTCTTAACACATTTCAATTTCACAAATGTATTAAATACATAACACTGTATGTACTTAGTTAACCTGGGCAGTACATCGTTATAATAATTTAAGCTGGGTTCGGAAATCAGTGGACCACGTTCCCATTAATATTTCGGGCATTTCGAATAGAACATCGCTATCATCCGGACCTCACTTGAAATTAATTGCCGACCTCTGCTCCGAAGGCTCGTACATAAAGTGGAACTGTGAGATAAATAGAACAATATATAGACTCGCATATTGTACTCACGTTCATAAAAGAAATACACCTAGTCCGTATCACAATAGACGTATGTACTATTACTACAATAAGGCATCTTCATCGTTTAATGGCAGTTAGTTGGAAACGATCTAAGTTTAAAAAATAGCAGTGATATAAATCTAGACTAATATTATAAACGCGACTTACACGGCCAAACCATTAAACCAATTTTTTTTTTGAGTCAAGCTTATACTCCAACTCCCACCCAAAATGCAAGCGACTCTTCGGGTGACAATTAGTAATTAATACCTATATAACTAAAAATACACGAACTTTTAATTATGTTGCATTTAAACTCAACTAATCATCATGTAAATTTATAAACGTTGTCAGTGATACAGAAAAGGTCACTGGGTATCTTACACCTAAACAACAAACACACAACCGCAAACGCCTCTACCAGAAATTAGTATACCTTATAAATTTTGTTCAATTATCTAATATAACATTTGGTTCCAAGTGAGAATAGAATACAATAGGACGCGAGCTGAGATGGATTAGTAAAGCACGTTGATTTTCAATGAAGGCTGATTTTACATCCAAGCAATCACCACACAGTTTTCAAATCTGTTTATAAATAATATCGTGTTCGGAAGGAAAACATCGTCAAATTCTGCCAAATGCACAAATATCCTTCAAACCAGTGGAGCGATAGGTTGGATAAACTTGAAACCTTTTGAAGTTGTAGGTTAAACTTCGAAGTACATGACTGTTTGCAGTTTTCTATTTAACTTGGCCTGTTAGTATGTCAAATGCCGGACAAAGCTTGCGACTGAAATTTAAGCAAGGTACATTCGAACAATTCCCTTGGTGGTGTGAATTTGAGCAAGGCCGTTTGGGTAAGGTACCACCCGCTTATCGTAAGCTCTTTCAGCACGCAGCAATGTTTAGTAGGTACTGTTGGTCTCGGCACAAGGGAAATAACATCTGACTCCAAGCTTAGTGGCGCGTAGTCATTGTCTATGAGCTATGGTGACTATTTATCATCAAGTGGCTAATTTTTCCGTCCGATAACACATATCATCATCATCCTCCTACCCTTATCTCAATTTACTTGGGGGTCGGCACAGTTTGTTTTCTTTCATACTTCCCTATGACGTCGATTATTTATTCGCCTACGCATATGATATTCAAAAACAAATCATAGTCTATTGAAGCGGAAGGTAATAATAACTACCATGTTATACATATTTTTTATTATTCGTGGCTTGGCTTGGCTATGGCTTTGGCATTGGGCTTTGGCTTTGGCTTTAGCTTTAGCTTGGCTGGTTTGGTTCTACTCGACTTGGCTTTGCATATAGCGTGGCGTTACACTATATTCAACACAGAAGCATTACACTTGCTCATTATTTCGTAAGAGTACCAAATATTATATTTTCAACAACGACGTCACGAAGAGTCGTTTATATTCTATTTTGGATCGCCTAATACATTTAGAGCCATAAAAAAATAAACATATTGACATATATTCTAATATGGTTACTACGGTCAGTTATTTTAAATTTATAATGACACCGCATAACACATTATAAAATCATTTAAACATTTATTCTTTACGTCGTCACATTCATAGACAAGATAAAAAGTGGTAAAGGAACAGTCTCTAAATGCTGGTGTAGAACCTCTTTTCTTATTCAAGGAGAAGGCTCAGAGCATACTCCAACAATGAGGCATGAGGCATACTCCATCAATGAGAGTTAGATAGTTATGGATACACAATACACATGTGGAAGATTTTTATCCGACACGTATCTATATGTAATAGTTTGCTCGCGGTACCATCATCAAAAGAAGCTAAGCTATTATTTAAAATGTGTGAATAGAAGTTTACCTTTGCGATTTTAACACCTTATTTAAAACAGACTATTGATGTATTATATTATTATATTAGTTATGTAATATTGAGTTAATTAGATGTTAAGTTGGTTTGATTTTGATTATTGCGTTATGATATTGTGTTTTGCTTGTACGGGGGTGACATAGTCAATTTGTTGACTTAACTCCCAGGTATAATTAAAGAATAAAAAAGAAAAAAAAAGACACCTATAGATTTCCTCATGACGTTTTTCTTCACACGGCATCACGGCATATATTTTAAGCACGTGAAAAGTCAGCATTTCTAAGGCCAAATGTCGAAATCAATCAAACAATGAAAATAAACTTTATTCAATGCAATACAAGTACTTTTGAATCGTCGTTTAACAAACCATATAAAGTGAAGCTACAGCGGGATCGGAATGCAGATACTACCGAGAAGAATCAGCAAGAAACTCAGTAGTTACTCTTTTTCAACATTTAAAAATACAAAGTCATGTTAGTTAAATACAATTATGTATGTACGTAATATATCCTGACTGGAAGTCAACAAGTATTAGCTCCACGCTTTTTTATCACCTACATACACATACATATATATAGAATATATTCATATAAAGTATTTCAAGTAGTTTATCAACCGTTAGAGAAAATTATTGACAAGGTCACTGCGATGTCGCATGAACGAGACAATACCTACTAAGAATTAATTATTCTCTTACAACAGGCGACTGGCCCTTGTACATCGTTTATTATTAAACGATAATTAACAAGCTAACTTCTATATAATTGTAGTAGTTTTATAACAATCCTTAAAACACAACTACACCAGACACCCTAAATTCCGCAAAATCTCATTAATATAAAACCTTTTTAGTTGACATTTTTTATTAATTATCAATATTTTAGTATATCTGTAATCGTTTGGTAACAATTCACTCGCCAGGGAAAAATAAGAAACGACGATTTTCTCTTCAAACGCGTTGTCAGCGATTCGAAGATCATCGCGATCTGTAATCTATTTTGATATAAATATCCAAGAAAAAAAATCCTTTTATAACTACTATAAATATTTATACATATGCCTATTTATAATTATAAATACATCTTTGCACTAGTATTAAATAAAGGGTTTCTATAAAAAATAAAATAAAACTAACTACACAATTAGGGTACAATAAAAAAAGTAAATAAAAAATTCTAGCATATTGAAGAACGAATGCAAAAATATTTTTGTTTTTTTTTTTGACCAAGCACCTGCACTCGCGTGTGAAGAACGCAAATTTATCAAACTTTCAACGAATTAACATCAAACACACATACACCCAGAAATAAAACCAAACCAAGTCAAATTATTCTTTATTCAATTAGACTTATAAAATCAGGCTCATTAATCATCGTGTTACAGACTTAATAAGGATTAAAACTACCACTGGTTCTAAAAAAAGATTCTACCGAGAAGAACCGATAAGAAACTCAGTAGGCAATCTTTACCATCACTTTAATTATAGAGTATGTCAATATATGTATATCCTGCTTAGAAATGAATAAACACAAAGTCTAAACTTTCCTTTTTTTTTTATTTATTTTTTTTTATTTTCTGGGTTACTGATTAATATGGTCATAACGAAGACCAATAAAACGAATGCCCTGAGGTTCATATATTCGTATTGTCGATAAGACTACACTTATCGTTAATTTTATTATTATTATAAACGCAATTTTCCTTGTACAAAATATAATATAATAAAATGATTATCCTAATTGTTGTATATGTATGCTATGTAGCCCCGAACTTTAAACTTCATTACAAGATTATCAAATGTCTTCCTGTTTCTCTCGATTTCGTTCTATCGTTATGATACAAGCTGTGCCAATTAGTACGCGTTTCAAATTAACAAAAAACAATATTATTGCAGCCTAAGTTACTCCTCGTTATATCAGTTATCTGTTAGTGGAAGTCCCGTCAAAAACGGTCCAGTCGCTCCGGAGATTAATCGGAACAAACAGACAGACAAACAGACCGACAAAAATAGCAAAAAATGTTGTTTTGTATATGTTTATAAATGCATTGAGTAAAAAAAGGGCTATTTTAATATTACAAACAGACAATCCAATTTTATTATATATGTATAGATAAAGAGGAAATCGTAAAATTAAATTTTTTTTACGAATTTGTGAACAAGTACAAGGTCAGTACACACGATGGCGTCTTTAGGAGTTCCAGAAACTACTATACCCATTGATATACAACTGTTACATTAGGGTAGTTCATCATATCATTATTCATCATTCTCCTGACCTTATCCCAATTTTATTTGGGGTCGGCACAGCATGTCTTCTCCTTCCATACTTCTCTGTCAGACGTCATCTCACAAGTAACATTCTTTCTAGCCATTGTCCATGCTGTAAGTGTTTCGGCTTTTATTTTTAAAGTCGGCCGCCTGCCTGACACTAACCCTCCTTGGGAATGCTATCGTGGTGGTTTACCCGCCACCGTGCGGGTGGCCCAAAGTGCAGATGATATGCACTGGGCCCTAATATAAACCCTTAGTCGCCTCTTACGACACCCATAGTTTATATTATATTTTTGAGTTAGAGCTTCATTGGTTCATAGCTGGTGATAAAATAGTTAGTCCCACCGCTTTCTATGCGAACGCCGACGAAACTATAAAATACACGAAAATGTTTATAGTTTCTCATAAAAGGCAACATATAGTGTTTATTTTAAAGATAAGTCATAGTCATTGCTTTTATGTTTGTAAAAATGGAAATACTAAACGATAACTGTCGTTTGTTACGCAGTACTAATCCTTATCAAAATGCACACATATATAAATAAATTACATATGTTAAAAGTTTACTGTGAACTTTTAGACTAGAAAATTACTGAATAAAGATGTGTTATGTACCACCTTCAATGATGTTCTAGTAAACAGATATGTCATTAACGCGCAAAAAGTGAAGACTAGAAAACGTTCTAATTGGAACGTTTTCCTTTAATATGTTATAATACATCATAATTATGTAGTAATACGTTTTGCGTAATTAAAACATCTAGTTATCCCTTTTACTTATTGTTTTCTATCTATTCTTTTTACTTTTAACGAAATGTAAAATAAACGGTCCCCGGCGCGGCACACTTTTTTCTGTTGTTTAGTATGGATATAACATATCTGTTTATTAGAATATCATTGACCACCTTACAATGTCTATAGGCGTAAAAATCGCGTAACCTGTTTTAAAATTAAAAAAAAAAAAACACAAGGTATTATTTTTCAAGACTTCAAAATATTTCAAACATTTCATCAATAAATGAAGCTATTTCATCATTATTCAGATTAAAACACGAACACTTTCAGCTGTTCAACAAATCAAGAACTAAATTTAGACATTTGTTTTATAAACTTTACAATTTTCATATTAAACCCGGTCAACACAGCGCCGCTGTTATGAGCTTACAAACATTACAAGTATGCTTCGTAACAATTAATTATCGTGAGCGCAGTGCACTCACGCCATTTAGCACAATTAACTCGACGCGAAATGATTGAAATGTTTTGTTTAACTCTGATACATGACCATTTATATTAATTACATCGTATTTGATAACGTTAATTATGAAATAATATTATTTTCGTTAAATGCTATTTACGATTAATCTCAAAAACATATTTATTCTAGCAATTAATTTCTATTTAAATATTTGTACAATATTTGTAAATATTTGTTTGGACTATGTAAATCTGTTTACATGTTTGTGTTGCTAGTGTTGTGTAATGATTTTATGTATAAAATTAAAAAAAAAAATCTCTTATAATGGCTACTGTCAAATATACTAATTGTTGTCATCCACAGCTTAGCTCTCGTTTTAGGGGTTGGCTGTCAGAGGGGAGGGGGGCGCTTTGGTGGCGTCTTTAAGCTTGCTTCATACCAAATTAATGAATACAGAACAGGAGTTTGGTTTTGTAAGAGTAATAGAAAGAACAAGTCCCTTTCGCATTTATAACAAATGTAGGGGAAATAGAATATTTTAAAAATATATTAGAACCGAGTATCTGTCGAACCAATATTAATTAGGTTAAGTTGCAAATATATGTACTATGTTATTGATAATTGAAAGAACCTTTACTCATAGTCAGAGAATTATCATGTAAGCATACATAAAATATAGATGAAAACTGAGCAATATGATCAAGGAAGTGACGTCAACTATCGGACATAGTAAAAGCAAGGTTCTTATGGTGGTATTCATCTTAGGTTGTCACGGTGGCAGCATATTTATCACTGTCAGTTACTTCTCGATGAATTTAATAATATTTCATGGTATTTAACTGAAACTTCATTGATCCGTGTCCATCAACATTTATTTTAAATGTTTTTTTTTAGAAAACGATCAATTCTAAATTAATATTCGATAACTGTTTAAATAAACGATATGAGGAAATCTTGATTACTCTACATATATCATATTTAGTTAAGCGACTACAACATCCATCACAGCAAGTTATTTTCAAAATATTGATCGACAAAAATCCAAAATAATATAAATACTCTAAGCTAAGAACTTTGTGTTAATCAAGTTTTAATTATCCTTTTATACTCTTGCATACCATGAACTAAGAAATTCACTAATGACCACACACTCAACAGTAATTAGGGAATTCACAAAAAATATTTCAAGAAATGATCTTAAGTAAAGGTCATACTTATAATTATGGCTTGGTGGTAATAATATCTACAGAGCTTAAGAAAACATTTTGTGAGTATGGCTTCTCTGTATGGTCAGCACATTTAAATAACTTCATATATAAATTACTATGAAGATATTTTAAAATATATCTAATATATCATTTCCATTAAGCATATTTATTATAAACAAATTTTAAAGAAGAGTATTCAATTCTCAAACTATAGATTTTATCTTTTGAATAAAATTCATGTCCTATTGATAATTATTATTCTTGATCATTTAATTATTAGTTTACCTACAGAATTATATATGCTCCTAATTTGTTATCAAATTACCTTACAATGTTGATATATCTAATTTTGTCTTTTTATTTATTTTAATTATACATAGTATATAAAAATATATAAATTGTTAAATATGTTATTAAACATTTAATAAATTTGCTTGTTCGTGGTGATAAAATGTTTCGTTGTTGCCAATTTAGACTTTTTCTTGATCGAGCAGAATATTTTAAGTGGGGGTAGGTATATGACCTAACCTCAAACGAAAGTGACTTTGGTGGCTATTAAAGTATCATATATAGTTATTCACTAAATACATACTTTGAACAAGTATTTAACTTCAAATAAATTTAAACGATTTATGTGCTATAGTCCAATAAGATTATTAATTAATTTATTCAGTTTTAATAAATATGACTGATCTTATGTCAGGAACATTCTATTTATTGATGTAAGATTCTAATAGGATTCTAAATGTAAAGTTAAATCTACAAACCGGTCTTTCCATCCTAAATAAATAACAGAAACATTTACTTTGGGTTGCGTATCAATGTCGTTGATAAAAACAAGAAAAAAAACTTTCTGATCACACCTGATATAAGCAAGCCCAGCAACAATATAAGAAAACAGAGGTCTTCACGATATTTAACATTGAAACATTATTCTAATAAGAATACAATTTCAATGCAATACAGTTCAGATTCGCCGTTTGACAGGAGTAAATGAATAAACGATTAACTTACCCTTATCACACACCTCGAGCACACATGAGATGATAACACATAATCACAATAAAGTCCGCATATGATAATTAATGGGATTAACAATGACAATTCGAGAAAAACATGTAAACTTTGACTCGCATGACACAAAAATCATACGACACGCTTCCCTCTCGCTGAAAGGCGCGCCACTGCGTAGGGAATAGGGATACCATGCGTCAAATACTTTTACCCTAAAATTAATAAACCAGGCAAATGAGATTTAAGAATAATTTTAATATATACATTGAATATTCCGCTTAATGAAACCAAATCAATTAATACATTTCGATGATGATTCTCTGCATTCCCGACAGTATGTCGCACAAGGAAAAGAACATACTTTCCGACACGATTTCACGCTTGTAATGTCGTAGCTTTGAATTGACTTAGACTTCATGGGCTTCCTTTCAAGCCGTAAACAACATTCAGATTCTGAAGCTATGAAAGCTAACATAACAGGCATTTTATCACCAAACAATTGTTTCATAGTGCTATAAACTGCACGATTTGATTTATATTTACTAAGCGTTCTAGGTTTTCTTATGTTTCTAGATTTTTTTATAGACGGCTCGCAGTTTTTTTGTCTAGTTTTTGTTCCCTTTACTGCATGTAATATGTTTCCGGAAAATTCTTGTTCGTCTTCGCCATGTGGAAGGCCAATAAGATTTCGATTTCCCATCCTAAAAATATTTGTGAAAATAATACAGAATAATTTTGTTCAGCAGAAATTCATATTTTTGACGTGTTTATACAAATGTGACGTTTACATAGACAAAGCCAGATTTTTTTTATTAATTGATAGCTCTAGCTCGATTTCATTATGTATTTGATATACTTAGTAAATTTATGTTCAAAATAATATTAGTACTAATTTTCATGTGTACACCGTTTTCGAATAATTATCCTTTTTTAATAACTCATCTAACCCGTTACAGTAACGATTTCGGGGATGGCGATGTATTCGTAAACTTAGAGGGTTATTGAAAATGCCCGTAAAATATGTAGGAATAGTTAAAAAAAATCGTAGGATAAGTCTTAAGGGTTTCTAATATATTTTTTTAAATGGAGTTCAATCCAGAAAATAAAATACTCTTACATCCCAGTTCGCTTTCAATCTCATTCAATTGCTACGCTTACTCCTGTACGAAGAAAATTATCAAAAGAAATAATTGTTATTTAATTAGATAAAGAGTACGTGCATGATTGGCAGTACAAGTTATCTTTGTAAGCTTTTTGTGTTGGTATACAGGCTGTAGCAAAATTATGACATTTTTTTTTAGCACGCCTTTAATCTTATTTATGCTAAAAATATGTATGCCAACGATGCCAAAGATTCAGGCCAAAATATGAAAAATAAATCAAAGGATCCTTTATTTATTATATATATTAGGCTGATAAAGAAAAGTAAGAAAAAATATATACATACCTGAATAAAATCATATGTAAAGGATTACTAAAACGCAACACAATCAGTAAACAACATATTTTATTGGGTTATTAGACATAATTTTATTTATATTTTCTACCGAGAATATCATGTTATAATCGTGATAATAATGAATATAAACACCATGTATAATACTCATAAATTGTCGATTGCAAGGAGTTTTTAGTCCAGCTTCAACGATATATATACGCTACTTTCGTTTGTAAAGTTGTCTTGATACAGCCACGGATAGTTTATCGACATCATGAGCGCCAAATTTATTTGCTTGGCCTTTGCACTATTATATACTGGTAAGTTCCCATGTATTATTTAAAAAAAAACTTTATTTTGTCATTAAATTTATAATAGAACACATTCAGAGCCCTTTTTAGGACCAATTATCAATTTTTGTATGTTTGTGGTAAAGTACGGGACATTTTTTAAATTAAAGGCCTGTTGATGTTCAGAGTATTTGTATGAGCAGAGATGGTCCAGTGGTTAGAACGCGTGCATCTTAACCGATGATTGCGGGTTTAAACACAGGCAAGCACCGCTGATTCATGTGCTTAATTCGTCTTTATAATTCATCTCGTGCTCAGCGGTGAAGGAAAACATCGTGAGGAAACCTGCATGTGACAAATTTCATAGAAATTCTGCCACATGTATATTCCACCAACCCGCATTGGAACAGCATGGTGGAATATGTTCCAAACCTTCTCCTTAAAGGGAGAGGAGGCCTTTAGCCCAGCAGTGGGAATTTACAGGCTGTTATTGTTGTTGTATGTGTATCAAATATTACATGTAGTACCTGTAGATTAGTGTTAAATTTTGTTGAATCGATGATAAATATATGTTTTTAATGTATTCTAATTATAATCTTGTAGCATCGGCAGCACCCGAGAGCCGCATCGTCGGTGGTACTCCTACCACTATTGAACAGTTCCCGTACATTTCTGCTTTCATCTACCACTATCCAAAGCCCGATATCTTGATCCAAAGATGTGTCGGTTCCATAATTTCCTCATATCATATTTTAACTACAGCTTATTGCTTTACGTAAGTATGGATAAGAAATGATATGTTACTAAAAAAATGTTTATTTAATTAAATCCAGTAAGTGCTTACGTCACTCGTGGTATTTTATTAGGTTTTAAAAGTTGGACGATATGCAAAGTGCCTGAATTCGGCAAGCCTGTTGATATCAAAAAGTTTAAGACTTTTAATTTTTTAACGGCATTGCTAATCATATAAGACATTAAATCTGCAATACACGAATTAAAAAAGCAATCTTGATAGATTACAAAAAACGAATTCTACAAATATTATCAAATTATCTTACATCATAGCCGATAAGGCAATTATGCAATTTACAAAACTAGACCTAAAAGTGATTCACCGATTAATTAATGTAATAATCGAGACTGCACTGATAACTAATTGATCAATAATGTGATCTTAACATTTATCATTTCTTTATTTAAAAAGTTAATAAGCAGTAAACTAACAGTTTCCTTTGGTATTTATGTATATCCGGCTTGAAGGACCAATAATATAATTTCCACAGAGGTGCTGAACTTAAGAACATGCGCATACGCGCCGGTTCCACGAACAGCATGGAAGGTGGCGTTTTAGTTGACATTTACGATGTGATCAAGCACCCCGACTACGTCGAGACTCCACGCGCCTGTGATATCGCTGTTGCGAGATTAGTAGAACCACTGAGAATGAGCGAAACCATTAACATGTTGTTCATACCACCCTCGGGAACATACATTCCGGATAACCTATCTACTAAAATCGTCAGCTGGGGATTTGAAACCGTAAGTAGTTTTTTTTTATACATCATACTCCTTACTTTTTTAAATTTTAATTAACAACAAATTATTTGAATATATTTCAGGAAGACTCTTCGTCTCAACTGCAAACGCTTAAGACCATTTCACTCTACAAACAACCCTTAGCGGAATGCCAGAAGATCTTTGAGAATGAAGATGTTTTAATCAATGATGGTGAATATGACTTATTAGTCCTTTTTGTTAATATTTCTTAATTAGTCATTTTTTTTTATCATATACGGTCAAAATTTAAGTTTGTGTGAAATGTTTATGTTAGATCTAAATGAATTTTCTTTTCAGCTGTGATCTGCGCAAGTGCTCCAGGCAAGGGTATCTGCGGCGGTGACTCTGGCGCACCAATGGTGTACAACTCCGTGTTACTGGGACTCTCCTCAGTCTACAAGGACTGCAGCAGCGATGAATACCCAGACGTCTTCACCAGGATCGACTCCTACACTGACTGGATCATGGAGGTCGCTAGAGCACCGGGCACCTCTGAATCACCGCTCAAAATTGCGAAAATATTTTAAGCCAAATTATGTATAAAGATTTGAGCTAGTTTAGTATTTAGTCATGTGTGTAGTGTACAGTCAAGTTAATAACGAAATTTGAGTTCTGTTAATACATAGTAAGTATTGAAACGAAGTTAGAGATGGTGTAAAGATCTTAATAAAACTAAATTTTAATGATTATAAAAATATATGTATTTACTTAGTAAATTTGTTTTTTAACGCCCAATCCCTTTATTCTAATCAGCGTCATTTGAATACATATAATAATTCACTTGCGAATCATTGGAATTTACTGGAATATATTTATCTACAGCGTATCACAATGGCGAGAGAAGTAAAGACACATAAAACTCGATGTGGCTTGACATAATAGGATGACACCTCAAATAACCGCTCGTATTCACATTTTTTTCTAGAAAAAAATACATTTTGAAGATGTGAGAAGTTGATATCGAAATTATTGAAGTAGAATTAAACTAGATATAAGTACATTAATGTAGTTGGTTGGAATAATAGTATATTATAAATATAGATAATAAGATCAAGATATATTTGTCTTGCACAATATAGCAGAGCTTTAGCAAATCCAATAAAATGAGTGAATTTAATGTTTGTATATCTTTACTTCTCCTCCCATTGAAATGTACTTCAAGCGATTACATAATAAGACAATCTTTGGGCGTTATATACAAGAAGGTTTCATACATTTTACAACAATTGGATCAAGGCAAGACAGTCATATGAAGGCACTTACTGTTTTACTCTTAAATAACAGATTAAATTATCTAAATTACACTCCTTTCGGTGGTACCACATCACCTAACGAAAACTACAACACCACTAAAGACCTATTCAATTTTTTTCAGTCACAATAACAAATTACACATTTAAATTTCCAATGTATTTACTTTCTAAAATGGATATAATAATTATGTATAAAATTTATAATTGAATATTTCAATTAACTTCGCATCACTACAAAGATATTTTGTATATTCCAAATAAATCTTAACAAACATTTGTTTCTGGTCCTCTTTAGTTATTACATCATTAAAATTAACATTCTATTATTATTGCAAAAGTACATTTAACAATATTACAACCCTATAATGTTCATTATTAAAATATTATCCAAAATCCATTCCATAACAATGTGGGATTATAGAATCATCTGAACACACCTTTACAAAATATATTTACAGTTAAAATCTATTTCGAAAATAGATTACACATAAGGCAGAGGTCACATTTAACTAATATCTAAGTTTATACAAAACATTGAGCAAAATTTGTTTTAATAGTCAAATGTGATTTTGCTTGTTTTGTCCTAATCTTAAAAAGAATGTGAATAACGGTGTATGTTTGTGTATTTTAATGGTATTTAGGGCTAAAAATTTGGACGGCAACTATTCGGAAGAAGAGGCACTTAAGTACTACACCAAATTTAATTATATTTTTAATAATAATCTATCTATATCTAAATTTATTACTAAAACTACGATAATACTTAAAATAAATTTGATATTAAATTAAAGCTATAGAGTCAATACTTCTAGTAATCTAGGCTTATAGTAATTATTCAAATACCTGTAAAGACACACCGCTAGAGGAATGAGATTTTCATTTTGTTTGGAAGTCTAAGTTGATTCATTTTGAGATTATTTTGCATGTATCTGAAATAGGAATAATAATCCAATGTTATGCTATTCTTATTATTTACAAACAAACTTAAATAAATACAATACATTACTATACTTAAATATATTATATTTTGACGACCACCGTGGTCGAGTGGCGTGTACACCGGTTTTCATGGGTACGCCACTCTGAGGTCCCGGATTCGATTCCCGGCCGAGTTGATTTAGATTACCATTAATTTTCTATGTTGTCTTGGGTCTGGGTGTTTGTGGTACCGTCGTTACTTCTGATTTCCATAACACAAGTGCTTCAGCTACTTACATTGGGATCAGAGTAATGTATATGATGTTGTCTCATATTTATTTATTTATTATTTATTTATATATTTAATAAAATAAATTCATTATTTTGCAAACGGTACAAATTTCCACAATCCTCAAATATTATCATAACATTGTAATACCAAGTTAAACCATTGTGTATCACTCAATATAAAACCTTTATGGTTTCCGTATCTGGTATACGAGTAATGTAAGTGGGTTACCGCTGGCGGGTTCAGTCGTGGCGCGGGTCGGGCGGCGTGACGGTGAGCGTGACGGCGGCGCCGGAGCGCTTGATGAGCGCGACGACGTCCGGGTGCGGCAGGCTGCGTACGGGCTGGCCGTTGATCGCTACGATCGTGTCGCCCACGTGTAGGCGCCCGCAGCGCGCCGCCGGCGAGTTTGCGATCAGCTGCCCTGCAACACGACCTACCTCAGACACGCACCTACACCAACTGGGTACGATCAACAACAACAACAACAGCCTGTAAATTCCCACTGCTGGGCTAAAGGCCTCCTCTCCCTTTGAGGAGAAGGTTTGGAACATATTCCACCACGCTGTTCCAATGCGGGTTGGTGGAATACACATGTGGCAGAATTTCTATGAAATTTGTCACATGCAGGTTTCCTCACGATGTTTTCCTTCACCTGAGTACGATCATTTAAATAAAACTAATTATAACGGATGAATCGCGTATATTAATTATTTTTAAACATCCCGACGTTTCGAGCCCTTTGCAGTGTTCGTGGTGTCACGGGTAGACTACCCGTGACCACGATGTTTAAAAATAATTAATATACGCGATTCATCCGTTATAATTAGTTTTATTTAAATGTGTAATAATCGCGAAAATTTAAGACAACATTATGAGTACGATCATGCCGTACGAGTGTGTGCGTGCGTATAGAAGGGACTTTCTGTTTAAAATTACTGGCATAAACCGACGCTATGGAATAAGGCTCAGAGTGTGCGCATATACTATATTCTACAAAGAATACAGAAATTAGTAAGGAATACATTTTTTTTATTTTTAAGTTTTTACCATTATGATCAAGATATTAAAGATCTTTCCTGATAAGTAAGGCGTCACAGACCAATAATAACTTATTACGATACTTAACTATTGCAAAATGTAATAGCAAATAATACGATTAAGTACTTATACGATTTTGATATAATCAAAATTCTTAATTTGAACTCACCTATGGTACTAGTGGCTTTGTTGGTAGATGAAATAACAACGAAACCGAAACCTTCACCCTCGTTTCTTGTAACTGTCACGTCATAAGGAGTCGGAGACCATCCTGTGTTTGTGTCGTACTGAACACCATACCTAATAAAAATCGATTAATGGACTAATGAACATAGCATAAAGATAACATAGCATTTATTTACATGAATACTTTTAATTAAAAACTGTGCATTACTCTTGGTAAGAATTTATAGAGACACATAATATTAGGTGACAACTTTGTAGAATATAATAGAATAAAAATATATTTAAACCAATCTATATCAAAATATGTACACATTTAAAAAAAATCGTATTTATAAAATAACCAAAACCACGTCAAATATGGAACCCTATCACCCCAAAATATCTTACGCTTCATATTAGTTTCATTATAATTAAATTATGAAATGATATTATAATCATGCAAATGTAAAATTAGAAAATGAACCTAAACAGTATATACATAAGATTGAAAATGCAACGAACATTGACATATGCGCGGCGGGCGGGTACATCGGCGCCGGGTGCAGTATGTTGTAGGAGGCCGGCGACACGTGGTGCAGCGGTTCCGTCCTGCGAGGTCACGGGTAACACTTACACACTTACTATCTATCTATACACACACACACACACACACACATATACACTTTCTATCTATTACTATCTATCTGATAATGATCTACCGGGAACTTTGACGCTGTTAATTACAGATAATTTTATATTATTCTAGAATCATATTATTTCGTATGGCAACATTTTTTTCTTTAGACGATGTAGACATCCAACACTTGCTCCATAGAAGACCATGTGCTGCCCTCTGCTCAAATAAGAATTGAGTTGTTCTAAATATTTACCTTTATATTGTCATTTATTTTTCATAACATTTTTTAACATGACATTACTAATATACTATAATATAACATACATTTTCTATTTATTTGTGGTGAGATTCGAAAGCAGTGTGGAAGGAACTTTACACTTGCCTTACTAATACTAACCAAGTCCAGTTGCAGTCAACATGAGTTGACACGCGAAAAGTGCTCGTAAGTATACTAATATAAGGTATATTTTGAGTTTTGATTATAGAAAATTCTGTTTGTGTTTATTTCAGTTAGCACGTGTTGTTTACATTTACTCGATAAAACTGATAACGTTAAGATATAACTGATCATATTAATTGAGTTAATTGAAATGACGATTTTTGTAATTAATTACAATTTTAATGATTTTAACCTGTTAATTATGAATCTAATTAAATAAATACATTTTTTTTATGCAATGAATCGAATTCGAGTATGGAGGTATTGTTGTCAACAATATTTTTCTTCTTTACCATATATCTTGTTATTTATATTTTATTATTAATTTAAGTATTATGTGAGTTATTATTATTCTTGATTATTGTTTTATGATGAAGAGATATTATGAATTATGAGTTTGATTTACCATAACATTTAATTACAGAAATGAATATCCATATATCATGCATATGTACATTATGTTTTAATGGCTGAGTCATGTTATTAAAGCCATGAAGATAAAATAGTCTTACGCAAGCAGCGGTTGGTGGGCGTGGGGCGCTGGCATGGTCGGTAACCCGAGAGGTTGGATGTCAGCTCGGTTGTGTCGCACGCCGAGTGTAACCTTAAAAACAAAAAAGGATTTAAAAAAGTAAATCAACAGCACGTACATAACTAACCTATCTATATACTATATACATATATCTAAGAAGCTTATTCCGTACATATGCACTGAGCAGGTAAGTATATACGAAACATCCATATAAAAGAAATTACATACAATATTTATTGCGTCATTGCGCTAATTATCTTGGGAATTCAGATGTTATGTTCCTTGTGCCTGTAGTTACACTGGGTCACTCACCCCTCAAACCGCATCCCAATAATATTGGGCATAGCTGTTTGGCGGTAGAATGTCTGATGACTGAGTAGTACCTACTCAGACAGGCTCGTACATAGCTCTGCCACCATGTAAGTAATTTGAATTTATAGTAAATGCTTGAACTTAGTTTGGTCGAAGTTCAATAGCACGTGTCAACGGTATTGCAGCGTTCTGTTGTAACGGAGTTCCCGAAAGTCTTTTCAAAAAAAGAAATTGAAAATAAATAAAACTGATTTATTAACGTTTTATTAATAAATAATAAAATAATAAATTTGTGTCGCGATTGAAAAATGGAATGGGCCTGACTGCTTGACTGCCTATCTTAGTACTACCGTGTGAAATGATGAGAAAGGGGTTGTGTCAGCATTTTAGCTAACTAACAAACAACAACAACAACAAAAACAACAGCCTGTAAATTCCCACTGCTGGGCTAAAGGCCTCCTCTCCCTTTGAGGGGAAGGTTTGGAACATATTCCACCACGCTGTTCCAATGCGGGTTGGTCGTAGCTAACTAAGGCCGGATATAAGGGCCCTCGCCCACGACGACTTTTTGTAGCGATGCAGTCGCGCGTTTCATAAAAGCGCGACAGCAGCGATACTAACGCTCGTTAGTCGCATTTGCAACGCGCCACACCATTGCAACTGTATCGATGCAAACGCGCGGCCATGTCGGACGACATCGGGGAGAGAACGGTGGGGGGATGGCGCGTGAGTGGAGAAACGAGCGAAACCACCAAGTAATCTCTCTTTGTTAAATGGGTGCATCCAATATTGATGCCGCTTTCGTTGCCCTCATTTCGGCTGCTCACAAAGCAGCACCAAAGACAATGTGACTAATGTTGCATCAACGGAGTCCATCTTGCAACTGTAGCGATTACCACAGGAATTTTTGTGCCGTTACTGAATCGCATTTGCATCGCGACAGAAGCGCGACAGTATTGCGTTGACATCGCGACTGAATCGTGGTTATGTGGGCGAGGGCACACTGCCAGCGATCGCATCGCGACTGTATCGATGCGAATATGAGACAGCATCGCTACTGCATCGCTACAAAAAGTCGCCGTGGGCGAGGGCCCTAACAGTTCGCTGGGCACTCACGTGTCCGCGCGCGGCGGCGTCGCACACGTAGGCGACGGCGAGCGCGTGCGTGGCGCCGGCCAGCGGGATGCCGTCCACTGACGTCAGCAGGTCGCCCGGCCGGAGCAGACCGTCCGCCGGACCGCCTGGGTAAGTCATATGTCCATTAATAATACATAAAAATAATCTTAAAATTATATTTTTATCGTGTGCGACAAAGTATATTATTATAATCCGGACAAACAACAACAGCCTGTAAATTTCCCACAGCTGGGCTAAAGCCTCCTTTGAGGAGAAGGTTCGGAACATATTCTACACCGCGGGTTAGTGGAATACACATATGGCAGAATTTCTATGAAATTAAACCAATACAGATTTCCTCGCGATATTTTCCTTCCCCACCGAGCACGAGATGAATTATAAACACAAATTAAGCATATGAATATTCAGTGGTTGCTTGCCGGGTTTCAACCCGCAATCATCGGTTCAGATGCATGCGTTCTAACCCCTGGGCTATCTCATAACTGGAAGAAGTGAATTATAGAAATCTTAGTATATGGGTATTAATGACTTACCCGGCACAACATATCCCACGGCGACCCGACTGCCGTCCTCCGTGCCTCCCACGATACGGAACCCGAAGCCGGCTGATCCTCTCGCCAATCTTACTAACACATCTGCTTCCGGATCCGTAGCGCCCCCTGCTTCTACCTGTGTATGAAAAAGTTACTTAATAAATATTGACCATTCCCTACTACACCAACGTGCCAACAATCGAAGGAACTAAGATGTTATATGGCTATCGTTACTAGCTCACTTCTCCTTCCAAACGGAATTCAACAATACTGACTGTTATTGTTTGGCGGTTGACTACGTGATAAGTGGGCGGAACATATCAAAATAATCTTACACAATGCCCAACCACAGAGTAAAACTTAGCTTAATGCCTCACAGATTATATATTCAGGGGTTGCCTGCCTGAACTTTAGCATATTCGGTTTAGTACTTTGACTGTGTTAGCGTAACAGGCAATTAAATAGTCACTTTCATATTTATAATGTTAGTATTGATTATGACGTATTGATTATCTGGCATAAAAAAATGGTGCAAAATGTAAATAAATATCTAGACGCGAAGTAAAAGATCGTATATGACAACAATACCTGTGGGTAGTTGGCGACATACAGAGCGTTCTGTGTTTCTTCCGCGTAGCACGGAGAGCGCGTCGGAGACCGCAATCTGAGGGAATTATAAAAGTAGTTAAGTAAAAGTAGTCTTGGTGTTGTTTAGGCATTCTCTGCTTGTCATTTGAAATTCGTTCAGAAATAAACGAGAAATACCTTCCTGTAAATTACGCTTACGAAAACTATATCCTTTAAAAAAAACTGTGTCAAATTTAGTTTTATAACTGATGTATAGTAAAAAAATATTTTGTAAGATACTATTTCTTATTTACATACAATTTATTTTGGAATGTTTGAGAAGGTTTTGTTACTAAATACAGATACTATTGCGTTCATTTAATAAACAATTTTCTAATGTAAATTTTTTGCATTGTTTAGCCAAATAACTTATGTAGGATACTAAAAAATACCAATTAATATCTCATAGCAAAAAACAAACACACACACACACAAACACATACACAAAGTAACAAAAACTACAACATGGGTCTTATGTACACATAAACAGTAATATATTCCTAAATAGAAAAATGTTTCAACATGTGCATTGTTGCTTTATCTTTGACGCTAGATCCCATTAACAAACAGCGACACGATTTCAACGCTCCTTGACGATAGGAAACAGTACAAGGCTGGCAATTTTCAATAAACAATATACATTAGTAAAGTAAAGTAAAGTAAAGTAACAGCCTGTACATTTCCCACTTCTGAGATAAGGCCTCCTCTTCCATTAAGGAGAGGGTTTGGAACATATTCCACCACGCTGTTCCAATGCGGGTTGGTGGAATGCACATGTGGCAGAATTTCGATGAAATTAGACACATGCAGGTTTCCTCACGATGTTTTCCTTCACCGCCGAGCACGAGATGAATTATAAACACAAATTAAGCACATGAATCAGCGGTGCTTGCCTGGGTTTGAACCCGCAACCATCGGTTAAGATGCACGCGTTCTAACCACTGGGCCATCTCGACTCAACAATATACATTAAATTGGGATATTTAATTATAAACTAAAACATATACAGCTTAATATAATAGCCTTTAGAGCACACATTAAAAATACAATTCCATAACTTACTTGGCATAAATAACGATAGTTATTGGTTTACACGTCATCGGACAGCTTAAATTACATAAAATATTAGATATATTTATATCTATACATATAATAAAATTGGATTGTCTGTCTGTAATATTAAAATAGTCCTTTTTTATTCAATGCATGTACAATGCATACACGGTACATAAAAGAAAATAACATATTTTACAATTTTTATCTGTCTGTTTGTTCCGGTTAATGTCTGGAACGGCTGAACCGATTTTGACGAGACTGACACTGGCAGACTGGCAACTGATATAATAATGAGTAACTTAGGCTACAATAATATATTTTTTTGTTAAATTCAAACGCGTATAAGGTCGCGGACACAGTAAGTATATCATCACATATATACTATACATATAATACATAACAAAAACATTTCATTGAGTCTTTTTAAAAAACTAAATATAGCTTTTAAGTTATGTAATATTTACCTGAGTGGCGATCCTTTTATCCGGCTATTAGAGGAGTTGTTGGAAGGAGACTGACTCTGCAGACGCGTCGAGGGAGAGTTGGCCAGGAGACGCTCGGAGGCGCTGTTGTTTGACGGCGAGTGACTCCTCATGCGACCTTGAACAATTAAGGAAAGACCTACATTATCATATACAGCAAAAAATAAATTGTAATGGGGGCTTACAAAATTATTTTGAGATAGAGCTTGAATAGGCACGTCAACAGAGTCGAGATGGCCCAGTGGTTAGAACGCATGCATCTTAACCGATGATTGCGGGTTCAAACCCAGACAAGCACCGCTGTTTCATGTGCTTATTTTGTCTTTATAATTTATCTCGTGCTCAGCGGTGAAGGAAAACATCGTGAGGAAACCTGCATGTAACAAATTTCATAAAAATTCTGCCACACGTGCATTCCACGTGGCCTTTAGCCCAGCAGTGGGAATTTACAGGCTGTTGTTGTTTGTTGTAGGCACGTCAACAAGTAATGTTTATAAATACCGTTCGAATTAGACGGCGAATGAGGTCTATTTCTGCTGGTAGAAGGTGATTGTCTAGACAGCCCACCAACAGCCGCTGTACTTGGAGAATGAAGCATACCATCTTCTGGAAAACCTGTAAATAATTGATATTTATGGAGTTTGTTTCCGTGCGTAACTTGCTTCAATTAAAATAGTATTTATTTGTAAGGACCTTTTTGTATGAGCAAACTAGCAACCGCATTAAAATCCGTTGCGTAATTTGAAAGATAGCATACATAGGGGCAGACAGTAGTAAGCGATACTGTTTAATACTATGTAATGATGAGATATAAAATATATATTTAACAATTTGGTTACCTCCATTATCGCTACTATCCGCGACACTAGCGTTCCCCCTCCAGTACGCGGCATTCATATCAACGTGCACGGTGGGAGTGGGGACTTCCCCCCAGTTGTTATTCCACCTTTCCCCTCGCTCCCAACCATTACTCGGACCATCGATCCTACCGATATATTCTGTATTATTTCCATCCCATTTCTGGCCCGTTTCATCCCATTTCTGAGTCTCGGCCCAGTTCCTGACATTGTTGGAGTTGTCTAGCCAGGGTTGCTGCTGCCATTGGTTGTCCTGGTTGTCGTTCCAGTGCGTGACCACGGGGAGCGTGAGCCTCGCCCCGGGGGTGCTGCTTCGGCGTCGCCTTTCCATTATACTTTCACGAGTTTCGCGGTTTTTCGCTTCGGGAACCGCATATGTTGCTTCCACTGAGATGGTGATATGTGATATGAATGAGATGTAATATAGCAAAATATGTAAAACTAGTTAGGAGGCATTTAAATACTTTCAATACCATTTAGAGAGTAAATGGAACGCACGGCTAATCTAGGCTTAGACTGGCATTAAACACTAATATTTTAGTAGTATTAAACAATCACAAATCAATATTGTGTTTCGCACGCATTTATAATCCTAGAGCCAATATAATTTTAGTATGATTCGGTTAATTATTTAGATATATCTGAAGTTTGAATCCGAAATCTTATTTAACACTACTATGAGATTTAATACGGGAAACAAAAACCAAACTACTATGCCTCTTAAAGAATTGGTACTACTGTATAATGATTTGAATCAACTTTTATATTTGTGAAGATGATATCTATATTTACATTCAATATAATTATATTAATAATGATTCTAAATCAAATACATTACTTCTATGATGTAAGTAATAATATGTAGCAATCTATAAATAATTTATCTATTATATGTAATAAACACAATTGTGTTATATTTACCTGAATTCATGCCGTTCTGTCTCTCTCGGAGCTCGTTGTCCGGCGTGCGTATGGGTGCGGACCTCAGCTGCTCAGCCGTTGGAGTTTTACTTCGACCCAGCTGGATATTGTTGTTTGAATTCGCTGAAATATTTTATTAACCTCTTTTATTAGTAAATATTTACGACATTTTTTTATTACTATTTGTTTATGTTTTTTTATTCAAAAGACTTTTTAAAGATTCCCTACATAATTAAAATTCATCCGAATAATATCATGCTACTTAAATTTAACTCTAAAATGTAATCTCTTATAAATTGTTATGTGAAATATGCGGATGTGATAATATGTAGCGTCAGAAAAACAAACAGGTGAATTGCATAAGATCAATCTATCTTATGCAATTCACCTAAGATAGATTGATCTTATGCAATTCACCATTCTTTTGAATTATGTATGTAAGCACAACTGTACATCAAAATCAGGGAAAGATATAGTATCGGCACTCACGCGGCGCGGCGCGCGTGGCGGAGCGGCTGCGCGGCGCGCGCGCGCTGCGGCGCCACACGCGCAGCGTGCTCTCCGACAGCGCGGGGCACTCCTTCAGCACCTGCGACACATATCAGCTCAGTTGCATTCCAATTTCAAATTTAGTGTTCATGTGAAACTACATTACGACACAACTTAAATGTGGCATCGGCAAAATTCGTAAAACTGATCAAATCCGAATTAAGTATAGTACGACACAAATTAGATGTAGCATCGGAAAATGCAATGGAATGAAAATAAAACCGATTACTGCCGATTTACACAACCAATAGAAATAGCTCCCTATCGCGCCATTCGACGCTATTCGTCGCTATAGATTCACGCGTCAGAGAAAACAAGTGCATGTAAATCGACGCGTCAAATTGACGAATATATTAGGTCATATGATATTACAAGTTATTACGTTTGTGAAAATATCATATTCGCGTGAGAATTAACTATTGATAATTTGGGATGGCGTACTTAATTCGGATGTGATCGGTTTTACGAATTTTGCCGATGCGACATCTAAGTTGTGTCGTACTATACGCTATCTCAAATTATCAATATTTATTTCTTATCTAAATATGATCTTTACACAAACGCAATAACATGTAATATCGTATGACCTAACATATTCGTCAATTTGACACGTCGATTTACATGAACTTGTTTTCTCTGACGCGACAATCTATAGCGACGAATAGCGTCAAATGGCGCGCTAGGGAGCTATTTCTATTGGTTGTATAAATCGGCAGTAATTGATTTTAGGAATTTGGCCGATGCTACATCTAAGTTGTGTCGTACTATACACACCTAACCTCATCTGTTTATTCTAATCGAGGAATATAGATAGAAAAAATAAAATATATGAAAAGAAATGAAACCGATATTGGTTTACATAAATAATATACTATGTACATTAATATGAGCTTACTTGAACGACATGTTGGTGGGGTGCGTGTCTAACATCTGTTTCTCCGATTTGCAGCAGAAGATCGCCTTCACGCAGCCCAGCACATCGACTGCGATCTAAGACCTGGATATTGAGATGTAGTTACATTTAATAAAAACATATTTATTATTCATATACAAAAACATTTTATATATTGAATGTCTAATCTCTTTGAGCAGTATAAGCAGTATAATTGAGCAGCTTGTAATACAAGCTGTGCGAGCTTGCACACATAGATAACATACACACCAAAAACATACGAACATATTTTTTAAATACAGATGTAAATAAAATCATGCCGACATATTGTTCAAAAACAACAACAACAACAGCCTGTAAATTCCCACTGTTGGGCTAAAGGCCTCCTCTCCCTTTGAGGAGAAGGTTTGGAACATATTCCACCACGCTGTTCCAATGCCGGTTGGTGGAATACACATGTCGCAAAATTTCTATGAAATTTGTCATATGCAGGTCTCCTTACGATGTTTTTCGAGCAAATTACAAATTAAGCACATGAATCAGCGGTGCTTGCCTGGGTTTGAACCCGCAATCATCGGTTAAGATGCACGCGTTCTAACCACTGGGCCATCTCGACTCTATATCGACATATTGTTCATTATAATGAAATAATTGACTGTTAAAAGAATATAATATGTTACCTTTTTGACTTTCTGCCCGTGTACGCTGTCTGCTATGGTGAAGCCAAAACCCGCGGCGCCTCTGCGTAACGTGAGGACGAACTCGCGACCCGGCTCACTTGCAATACCATTGTTGTTGCGATGTGGGTGATCTACGGAAATAATAATTGCCAGTTGTTTTTATTATATTATTATATTATTTTTACTTGGTGGTAGGGCTTTGTGCGAGCCCGTCTGGGTAGGTACCACCCACTCATCAGTTATTCTACCGCCAAATAACAGTAGTCAGTATTGTTGTGTTCCGGTTTGAAGGGCGAGTGAGCCAGTGTAACTACAGGCACAAGGGACATAACATCTTAGTTCCCAAGGTTAGTGGCGCAGTGACGATGTAAGGAATAGTTAACATTTCTTACAGCGTCATTGTCTATGGGTGATGGTGACCACTTACTATCAGGTGGCCCATACGCTCGTCCGCCAACCTATTCCATAAAAAAAAAGATTTTTGACTATCAATAAGCAAGTGTAAATACTTCTATTTTGAATAAAGATTTTTGACTTTGTGGAATACCCACAATCCACATATATATATTTAAATTAACTTTACCATGTATCATTATTACTTAAAAGGCATTTGTTATCTACAACTAGTAGCAATTTAATATATAAATCGTTTGATTTTCTCAATATCTTACCGCTAGCCAAAGAAAGAAGATGGTCTGCAGATGGGCATCTCGGAGGCACCTTGTTTTCATTGGTCGTTCCTATCTCATCCAGATCAAATGATCTCGACATCAGTCTCCGTTGATTTGGGCTGTGAGGAGTGTCTGGGGAGTTATCTGTTTCATCTCGTCCTTGTGATGTGTCAACGTGATTGGGTGAGTCGAGGTTGAATCTGTAAGTATCAAAAATATTAAAACTGGGCATGCAGCAGGGAATATTTGAGCATAGTTTGTCTCTGTCACTGCATATATTGCTATTTCATTCACACAGGTGCAGTAATAGAAGTCATCAGAAATTTAAAACTTATTCTCCTTATAAAATAAGGTTCATTCGCATCCAGGTGGGATGTGTTCAAATAAAAATCGAAATTACTTTCTATTTACACTATTTTGGTAAGAAATGTCTTATACATTTCTTACCAAAATAGAATACAATATAAAAGGATACAACAACAAACAACAACAACAGCCTGTAAATTCCCACTGCTGGGCTAAAGGCCTCCTCTTCCTTTGACGAGAAGGTTTGGAACATATTCCACCACGCTGTTCCAATGCGGGTTGGTGGAATACACATGTGGCAGAACTTCTATGAAATTTGTCACATGCAGGTTTCCTCACGTTGTTTTCCTTCACCGCCGAGCACGAGATGAATTATAAAGACAAATAAAGCACATGAATCAGAGGTGCTTGCCTGGGTTTGAACCCGCAATCATCGGTTAAGATGCACATGTTCTAACCACTGGGCCATCTCGACTCTAAAAGGATACAATATTTTCAATTTCTATGTATTATAAATATTCTATAGTGTCATTTCACCAATTGGCTTTATTTCAAGACGAACCTGGTCCTCAGGGCTCTCGTGAGCTGCTGCATGGCGACGGCGTCGGGCGTGGCGGGCGTCGTGGCGTCCACAGCCAGGGTGCTCAGCACGCGAGTGTTCGGGTCTTCCGAATCGAAAGAGAGGGGATAGCCTGGAATGGAAACGTTACATTATTTTTTATTTATTTATTTATTTTGTCTCAGACATAGTCCATATTTTAAATTTAGTATTACATTGCAATCTTATAACTGTTAGTAAAAACAAATAATAATAATAATAAAAAAACAAAACACAAAAAATTAAAATCGCCGTTCTTAGACAACGTGTAGCCGTATCCAGTGGCGCAGTATTTCAGAGTCCCAGTGCACACAGAATGCCTTTCGAGCCAGATCGCAACCTCTGAAGCGCAGATGCACTCCTCTTGCGAATGATAGCATAAAAGCTATCGACATTTATTAAATAGATAAATAAATAACTATATTTTTATCTATGATTGTTTAAGCATTTTATTTAATACAGATGTCTAGTGTTGTCAAATGTAATTAATATCATGATAAGCAATCTCAATGGGTCAAGAAATATTGGCTTAATATAATTAAGGTACAGCTGTTAATAATTATTTTTTCATACTATAAACTGAAATAGGCTGATATTTAAAAAAAAAAAACGGTTATATATAATTCGATTAGTAATGAACTAAGAAATTTAGTGAACCATTTTTGTTTGTTTGGGTCAAACATAATTCTTACCTCGCACAAGATGTAAAGTGACTTCAGTCCCCGGTGTAATGGATTGGAAGATCTGAGCGACTTGCGCGTGCGACAAACCTCGTACAGCCCTCTGCCCCACCCCCACCACAACGTCGCCAGGGCGAAGAGCGCCTACATCATGAGAGGAAATTTATTATTCATGATACAATAATAGTCTATAGATTTTTCTGTGCTAGTGTTTCAAACGTGCATATCAGGCGATAATAGCATCATCGAATATATTATAAGGGGTTTCTGTTACATTAAAATCAAATCAAAATAAACTCTTGTATAAGTTTATTTCAATTCCTTATTTTTATTCCTTCACTAAAACTGTCACATGTAACATCTACCTACGATTACATCTGAAACTTAAATCAACGATTCCCTATTCTCAATATGAATGTATAATTATACGTTCAAAATCAAAATAAACTTTATTCAAGTAGGCTCTTACAAGCACTTTTGAAGCGTCATTTTACAATGAATTGAAGCTACCACCGGTTCGGAAAGTAGATTCTACCGAGAAGAACCGACAAGAAACTCAGTAGTTACTCTTTTTCAACATTTAAAAAATACAAAGTCATGTTAGTTAAATACAATTATTGAAATTAATATATCCTGCTTGGAAGTCAACAGGTATTATCTCCATGCTTTTTTATCATCATTGTCCGTATGAGTACTCATTCTGACAGATTCCGACAAACATTATAATGTACCAAGAAGATGCACTATTTATTTGCGATATTCTATTTTCGAATGGAAGAAAAATCCAATACGAGCAACGGGATTAGGAACAGGAATGACACTCACCATCGATCCAGGCCGGACTATGAGGCACTATACTGCGGATTTGCAAATAGCCTTCTGTCTCCGGTATTCCTTCAGCTCCAATCAAAGTGAATCCCAAACCCTAAAAAATATTTAAAAAACTATTAAATAATAACCAGAACTAAGTTGTAACTGATATTACATTATATGTATTTATTTATACTTTAGTACCAATACTTAATATAGAAGAATTTACAAAAGATGAATGCAACAAGCGACCATATCACTAAACAGTGATCTCTTACAAGAAACCTTATACTGAGGACTGGTTGGAAAAAGTAAAGTTTATTTATGATGTTTTTTGTTTTATTATATTGAGTTTTTCTTTATGACTTTTATGTTCTAACAAATCATAAGGGAATAATAAATAATAATTGTAAATAGTTCTATTTATATTGTCATTATGTTAATCTTATTTTTAGTGTTACCTGTGGGCCTTTAGTGAGATTTAAAGTAAATCTCTCCCCTCTTAGCTCTCCTGTTGGTGGAGGACCGTTCACTTGATTATTATTGCCATTTTCTGCAGCCATTTTTTCAGCTAAAACATGAAAATAATAAAAATAATGATATATTTGATAAACAATTTATTAACAGTTAGCTAACGTAGCAAAACTCAAAGATTGAATTTTCTTAAAGAAATACCTAAGAATATAGTTTAATTAAATAATATTTAATTTAATTCTATAGTCAAATATCAAACAGAGCAATGCAATACTATGATAGTAATAACTGCTAGGTCATTAACATCTTATATATATTAAATAAGGTCATTAATAATTTATTTGTAAGATATAAATACAACTCACCTCTGAGTCTACGAGCCTGTAGAACAGGATTCTCGTATTGAGTGCGCCTATTGATGTGGTCCACATAATAAGAGCCATATCTCTCATCTGTGACCCGTTCCCATCCATATGGTAATTCATCTTCACCACACTCACCGAGAGAATGCTTTCTAACTCTCGCTAGTCTTGGATCCAGCCAATGTGATGTCCCTGTATTATAGCTAGAAAATTGAAAACATTATTAATTATTAAAAAAAAAGATACATAGTTAAGAAGTGTTAAAGTGTTAATGACAAATTAATTCACTTTGGTATTTATAATATTAGGATTTTAACATAGTAAGAAAAAGATTTTACTTTTTTGTGAGTAATTATTAAATAAGATGCACATGGAATGCAATTATAGTTAATAATAATAAAGAGAATAAAAGAATAAAAGTGCCAGTGGCGACACCACTGTGTTAATTTACAAAAAAGAATACTTTACACACAAATCTAGACTTTATCCTTTCTGTATCGGTAAATTGCAGTGACTTCTATAAAAGTTACTGGACACAGACCAACACCTTCTGGTGGTGAGGTAAAAGACAATTGATTCACATACCATGTATAAAATTGGATATTTAAAGATATATTGTATTTGTTAGTGAAAACTTTTTAATCCATAAAATAGAGGGCTAAATAGCAATTTAGCTCTGCAATACTTTTGAAATGAGAGGAGCACCTCTCAGACAGTTCAAAGAAAAGTTCATGACATTTTGTTTTAAATAGACTCTGCCTGTTCATAGGGCTTTGAACAAGCCTGTCTGGGTAAGCATCACACCATTCACTCAACCTGTATTGTACTGATAAGTAACATTGCTTTGTATTAAGTGTTGTGTTCCCATTTCACGGGTGACTGAGCCTTTAACAACAGACATAAGGGACTATGTTTTAGTTCAAAGTATGGTTCTAATAAATATGCTAGGAATAGTTACAATTTCATGCAGTGTAAATGTCTATGTAAGGCAGTGGTGCCAATTTGAGATAATACATTTTCTTGTTAACGATTATCAATATTACGTACAGTAAGTTTATTATATACTTTTAATCGATTTTTTAGCTAAATTATACAGTTTTTACAAAGTACTATAACTATTAAGAGATTAAATAAATGAATTATAATGTATTTATTTTTGTTTTCAACACAAAACATCTATAGTTTGGAAGATGTTACAATTTCATTATACTCATTGTACCGATCAAATTAAAAAGTAGCATATTCAAAGCCTTATACACAATAGGATTTAATTCTAACTTTGAAAGAAAACAAATTAAGAACAAATGTATCAACTATGTATATAATCAACGGCTTATGGGGTCAGGGCAAAACCAGCAACCTTCAATTTATAATTCTATCCTCTACAATGTATTAAAAGGCTAAATGACCCAGATTACTTGATGTATGCCGTTGTGTACTTTTATGTTTCTCTTTTGTAGATATTCTATACAACTTTTTTATGCTATTGAATTAGACAATGAAATGGTATTCTCTTATATGTCCTAATAATTTTATTTAAATTCACATGTACCATAAATTTTGCAGGGTCTTAATATTTGAAATTAATAAAGTAAAATCATAGAAATATATATAAACAGTTATTGAACAAGAAATTATCTATGCTACAGCAAAATAGAAAACTCGTTGAAATTAGCATTTCAAATATTCTGCATAAAGATCTTAACAGATTCAGATTCCTGATGTTTTCATTTTGTTTTGATACTTGTCTCAAATAAAACCTGTTTTTGTATATTAAATAATAAAAAAAAGTATATAATAGAATGTCACCTTCACAAACAAATTAAATAAGTGGTGCATTTTGTTTAAAAACATGTTTTTAATAATAAAAAAAAGGATCAAAAGCATCCTATTTTAGTAAATCTTCCTTATCACCTTTTGTTAATCTTCTTTCCATAGCATAAAAACATTTTTTAATTCAATATCACCTTTTATTAGAACACTAAAACTCACTTATACAAAAGTTGTGAATACAACAACTTTTGTACTGAAACTAAACTTTTCCCAAGAACAATATATCTATTTTTAGATCTCTTTAAAATATGTAGTTTGATGTTCTCATTACGTCTTCAATGTGTTCTGTTTAACATCATTAGCAAGCTTCAATGCTAACAGATTTTCTACTGATTGAATTGGTAATTTCGTATAAATTAATTGATTTATTACCAACATTATGTGAATTTCACTTTTAATTACTATGCTATTGTTTTATAATTGTTACTTACTCTATGAAATATCTTTCTCCTGATGGTGTGAATGCTTTCTCCCACATTGGAGGTAATGGACCCAAATTGTAATCATCCTCATCTTCTCTCTTGTGATTTGGATCACCAACTCTTACACCAACCACAGATCCTCCAACTGTCCCTGCTGTTCCTGAACTGTGAGTAGAAATACCAGCCGAAGATAGTCTATCTGATTCCACTGAACTTTGAGCCATTGCACTATTCCAAATAAACTACGAACATTTTAAGAGAAGACACTCATTTACAACTATTCCCGCCAAGTGCCTTGCATTCTTTGCGATGTACTCATTGAAAAAGGCAACATTCCACAAAAACTAAACAAAAAACGTATACTGCTTCTCACTTATGAGTCATTTTGTGATCTGATGACTCTTCGGTCTGTCAGGTAGTTTATTTTTTAGTTTATCATGATACACACAGTTCCACGTAGTTAGCGTAACTGAATTTACTTTAATTATTCGCTTAGTCGTGTCATAGTAACAATGCACTCAACTCAATACACTGTTGGATCGTGCGTTAATTAACGCCCGACGTATCTGCATAATGCACTGCAGGTGCATCGGAGTTGTAACGAATTTTGCTATCGAAAACAACACACATTCCGCTTCCCTGTACCGATTGTAACGGTAAATTAGATAACACAGTTTAAACGCCAATGCTTTAACATGCTAATTAGATAACATGTTCACTTTCTCACATAAACAGGTAAAATATTAACTTTTTGAAAGTAGGTGCAACAAGTTGATGTTAAACTGACTGAGTAGGACGTTAGTCGTTAAGGCTGGTATGAATACGACATAACGACACATCGCATTCAGCTGTTTGTTTGGTTAAGGCTTAGTGTACACATATAGTTTTGAAATATTTGAATGAGGAAAACATTTAAATGATCCATTGAACCCAATCTGAATATGAAATATTTTTACTAAAAAAAAAATCAAATAAAAAGAAAATATATTATTTATTTGTGATTTTTTTATTAAATATTAAGTGTAGTAACATTTGAGTGTGATAAAACAAGAAAATAATCTCATTCTAATAATTCGAATTTTCAGTAGATGTCGTTAGTGAGACGTACAAGAGTTAAATTATTTTACCTAATAAAGTACCTATGCATTTACATTTTTCTATATCTCTTTAATATTTCTCTATATTTACGTGGTACTAAATTTAACTAAACTTTTAAAAATCTAAATCCTTAAAAGACCTATTTATGATGATGAATGTAGCGTAGCATTCATAAAAAATGAAAGATAGTTTTCTTGCAAACGAGTTTTTTATTGTTTTAAATTTAGCCTTTGTATTATTTTTACTAAATAATTTACTTTGACTACTAGGTACTGTCATATCCTTTAGAATATAGAATATAGTTCCTTAGCAACGTATTACTTGTTATGTCATTACAAATATATATATATATATATATATATATATATATATAGAATAAAAATGTGTTATAAAATTACGAATAATTATTAAAAACATATTAGGTACAATTAAATTTTATTAGACCAATTTATTGTTCTAAGGCATTATAAGGTGGTTTGGTAACCACCAGTTAACAGCGTTATTTTTCTTAAACTAACGCTTAGGGATTCTCTACTGAACTGAATGAGGGCCATTACGCAATTTCGTATTTTATTACACTAGGCTACTCTAGCACAGGTTGGTGTGATACACGTGGTTCTGGTCGAATTTCATCGCCAACCTGCAATTTTTATCACAATCGTTTCCTCTCCTCATTAATGCCTACCTCCCAATATAACTTAAAGATTTATGTGCAGTTAGTTTGACCTGCAATATTACGTGAAGGTAAGGCAAAAGTAATATAGGTATCTTAAAAATTACATATAAAAAAAACTACCTAAGGGTAATCGCCCGTTATATATGTTATGTGAAGCCAATAATATAGTACCTAGATACTTACAAATAATACAATTTTAGTTAAATTTAAATTGATGACTGATATAATTATTATATCAGTCATCGATTTAAATTTAATTTTTACTTGGTGGTAGGGCTATGTGTAAGTCCGTCTGGGTAGGTACCACCCACTCATCAATTATTCTACCGCCAAATAACAGTACTCCGTATTGTTGTGTTCCGGTCTGAAGGGTGAGTGAGCCAGTGTAACTGCGAAGGGACATAACATCTTAGTTCCCAAGGTTGATGGCACATTGACGATGTAAGGAATAGTTATACATATATATAATTAATAGTTAGAAGGGAGTTACAGACAGGATTGGCAACATCTTGAAGCGAGCTTCAATTAAAACCGTTTACAAGCCTCATAAGAAAGTGAGCCAGTTCTTGAGACCTATCAAGAGTAATATTCCTTTACAAACTGCAGGAGTATATAAACTCGAATGTGAGTGTGGTTTATCTTACATAGGCCAAACAAAGAGAAGTATCGGTACCAGGGTCAAGGAACATATAGGAGATGTCAAAAATAGGCGTTCTTCTAAGTCTGCAGTCTGTGAACATGCTCTGGATAAATCTAACCATTTTATCCGATTTGATAAACCACAGATCCTCGCTAGAGAACACAGATTCATTCCTAGAATGATACGCGAGGCTATTGAAATTCAAAAACATCCGAACTTCAATAGAGAAGATGGTTGGAGACTTTCTAACACCTAGGATCCACTTATTAAAAATTTAAAATCCCAAATCCAACAGACTGCAAGACCTAAAGATACAGTTAGTGCCTTCTGCGTGCAACCGGAACGTTACTCAAGATATCAATTGAGAAATCGTTGGCGGTAGTTGTTAATAATATTTCCTTTGTTCTTCAAATAGACAAGTGTCATCTTAGTCTGCCCGTGACCACGAACACTGCAAAGTGCTCGAAACGTCGGGATGTTTAAAAATAATTAATATACGCGATTCATCCGTTATAAATAGTTTTATTTAAAAGTTGTAAATTATTGATACCCTATGTGATTAAATTTGTTGGGATGTAAGGGGGCGCAAACTACATCTAAGTGCCCCAAGCCAACCTCACCTGCCCGTGGTGCATCCTGCTGACCAGCAAACGAGGCTCTGGCGACCGACCGACTGATGGCGGTATAACCATCAATATAATAGGCGTAGCTAAATACCACAGGCCGGTGACGGGCAGCAGCGTCACCGGTGCGAGAAGCTACGCCCTGCGATCGCCAACCCGCCTGCCCAGCGTGGCGATTATGGGCACAACCTCCACATGCAGCACACACGCAAGCCACGGCCCCCAGTTCCCGGCAGCCCCGCTATTCCTCGTCATGGTGGCGACGATGGTAACGGCGGGACGGGGGAGAGGACACCGTAACCCTCGAATCAGGCCACCTAATGTACTTCCGAGAGGGTGACCAACAATCCCAAGGTGGCGTTGGGTTTCTGGTAAATAAGTCCCTAGTTGACAACGTGGTGGAAATCTCCAGTGTGTCGAACAGGGTAGCGTACCTCATTATAAAGCTCACCGACAGGTACAGCCTCAAGGTGGTGCAAGCGTACGCACCGACCTCGACACACTCGGACGATGAAGTGGAAGATTTATTCGATGACATATCGAGGGCCCTCCACTTCACCACGAAAACCCACTACAACGTTGTCATGGGGGACTTCAACGCTAAAGTGGGAGTACAGAAATGCAGCGAATCGGTAGTAGGACCCCATGGATTTGGAAGCAGGAATCATAGGGGGCAAATGCTTGTCAACTTCCTCGAACGGGAGGAGCTCTTCTTGATGAACTCCTTCTTCAAGAAGCAGCCGCAAAGGAAGTGGACGTGGCAAAGCCCCGACACTATGACAAAAAACGAGATCGACTTCATAATGACGGACAAGAGGCATATATTCAGAGACGTCTCAGTGATTAACAGGTTCAATACCGGTAGTGATCACCGACTCCTCCGAGGCTCTCTGAATATCAATTTTAAGGCCGAGCGCGCCCGTCTGATGAAGTCCACGCTCCGACCAAAGCTGCTCCAAACCATTGCGGGATCTGAAACGTTCCAGTCAATCCTGGAGAACCGATTCGCTGCCGTGGAAACCACAACTGACGTAAACCAGAACCTCGAAAATGTAGTTCGAATTCTCAGGGAAGAAGGCACGAGATATTGTGGCATGCAGCGTAAGGGCAGGAAGTCGAACCTTTCGGAAGAGACTTTGGGGCTCATGAAGAAACGACGTGAAAACCCACCTGTCACTTCGTCAGAGAAACGGCAATTAAACCAAGAGATCAACAGGCGCGTACGACACGACCTCCGGTGCTCCAATACTCGTGCAATAGAAAGAGCTATTGAGCAGAATCGGGGGTCTAAGGTGTTCGTACAATCTCTTGGAAGGAGCCACCTGACGAAGTTGACCACAACAAGTCGTTTCTTCTAAGCCGGCAGTACTTTCGGAAGTAGAGGACTTCTACGGCCGGTTATACGCATCGCATGCATCTCGACCTGATCCCGAAAATGAGGATCCTAGAGCTACATTAACACGCCATTTCTCCGAAGACCTGCCTGAAGTCAGTATTGGCGAAATCGAGACTGCTCTTGGACAGCTTAAAAATGGAAAAGCCCCTGGAGAGGACGGCGTTACCACAGAGCTATTAAAAGCGGGAGGTAAACCAGTACTTAGGGAACTTCAGACGCTTTTTAACTCTGTCCTCTTCGAAGGGAGAACTCCGGAGGCGTGGAGTAGGAGTGTGGTCGTCCTGTTCTTCAAAAAGGGAGACAAAACCCTGCTGAAGAACTATCGTCCCATATCCCTACTGAGCCACGTCTATAAGCTGTTTTCAAGAGTGATCACGAACCGTCTTGCGCGAAGATTCGACGAATTCCAACCCCCAGAGCAGGCCGGGTTTCGGACCGGATACGGCACCATAGACCACATCCATACAGTGCGGCAGATTATACAGAAGTCCCATGAGTATAATCGGCCCCTGTGTCTTGCATTCGTGGACTATGAGAAGGCCTTTGACTCGGTTGAAATCTGGGCTGTTCTGGAGTCCCTGCAGCGTTGCCAAGTTGATTGGCGATACATCCAAGTGATGAGATGTCTCTATGAAGCTGCCACCATGTCCGTCCGAGTACAGAATCAGCAAACAAATACCATACCATTGCATCGAGGAGTGAGACAAGGGGACGTTATTTCCCCCAAATTGTTCACTAATGCAATGGAGGATATGTTCAAGACGCTGAACTGGAAAGGACGTGGCATTAACATCAATGGCGAATACATCTCTCACTTGAGATTCGCAGACGACATCGTCATCGTGGCAGAAACGCTGCAGGACCTACAACAAATGCTGAACGAGCTGGCTGATTCTTCTATGCGTATCGGCCTACGGATGAACTTGGATAAAACCAAGGTCATGTTCAATGAACATGTTCTACCGGAACCGACTACGATACATGGTACCGTCCTCGAAGTTGTTCAAAAATATGTCTACCTCGGGCAGACTCTGCGATTAGGTAGAAACAACCTTGAGGACGAGGTGAATAGAAGAATTCAGCTGGGTTGGGCAGCGTTTGGGAAGTTACGTCGAATCTTAACATCGTCGATCCCACAGCGCCTTAAGACGAAATTCTTCAATCAGTGCGTCCTACCCGTCATGACATACGGAGCCGAAACGTGGACATTCACGACAAGGCTGGTCCACCAGCTTAAAGTCGCTCAGCGTGCTATGGAAAGGGCTATGCTCGGCGTTTCTTTGAGGGATCGCATCAGAAATGAGGTGATCCGTCAAAGAACCAAAGTCATCGACATAGCCCACCGGATTAGTAAGCTGAAATGGCAGTGGGCTGGTCATATTTGTCGTAGAACCGACAACCGTTGGGGAAAACGTGTTCTAGAGTGGAGACCGCGTCTCGGAAAACGTAGTGTAGGACGTCCTCAGGCACGGTGGAGTGACGATATACGCAAGGCGGCAGGCAGGAGCTGGATGCGAGTAGCCGGAGAAAGACCACAGTGGCGTGCACTGGGAGAGGCCTATGTCCAACAGTGGACAAAAATAGGCTGTTGATAATGATGATTGATGATGATGATGATTGATGATGTGATTAAATTAGTGGAAAATACTAACTATTGACTTTCTTACCAGTTCCTCTTGGTACTACTTACCGAACCGGTGATAGCTATAACTTCAACATACTCGTATGATGATTTAAAAGTGCTTGTATGAGCCTACTTGAATAAATAGTATTTTGTTTTTAATTTAATTGATTTCATTTCGGTTTTATTTGTCTATTTATTAAAGAGTAGTTTAGTTTTTTTAAAAGCTAATTAGAGCAGACATTGGAGATATGTTTAATTTTTATGATAATAGGTGATGGTTATACGAATTTACCTTTTATTACCTCCCTTTAGAAGGTTAGGTGTCTTTTAACGCTGATATATACAACAAATAGGCTATTTGACTGTTTTGTGTTTCGACCCATTAAATGTGGTGTTTTTTATTTCTAGTACATATTTGCCGAAAAAGATCATATTAAAAATTCCATATTTAAAAAGCGCGCAAATACGCTACTTGGACAATATGGCGCTGCAATGGGATCGGTGACGTCACTTTCCTGTATTTTAATCTGTGGTACATATAGTAGAAAAGAAAAGTTTACAAGAAAATGACTTCATCATAAGCCCGGCCAGTCAGAAGCGTTTTGTGTCACGTGACAAACGTTTGAAAAAATGCATTTTTATTTATGGATTTTTGAATAAATTAAGGATTATTTTCACCAACTTTACACAACAATACTTTATTTTCAACTTTCCTTAGTAAATAACCATTTTTAAACTAAAAATTCACAATTTATTTTTCGCATTGTCAAATAGCAATCGAAAGACGTACGACATCCGTCGACGTAGTGTGGCATTAAGACAGACAAACATATGGCCGATATCACACTACGTCCAGAAAATTTCGCATCTGTTAACGTAGTAACGTAAAACATCGTGAAACGCCTTTCGTATAGTATGGAGAATTCTTCTGCTGTTTTGTGGTGTCAAGGTAAACGCTTACTGTAGGCGAATCTGTTAATAGAATTGCTAATAATGTTACAGAGGTTTATTTAATACTAAGTTTTTGCAAATATATTTTTGCTTCTAGGTTTTATTTTTTATTTTTCATGTAGCTAGACTACTATAAGACCATTATGCCCATAGATATTGTCACCCTTATATTACCAACGAACCACCACCTTTATACAACAATACTAATATTGTTGTTGGAGACTGCATCTCGGTAAACGTAGTGTAGGACGTCCTCAGGCACGGTGGAGTGACGATATACGCAAGGCGGCAGGCAGGAGCTGGATGCGAGTAGCCGGAGAAAGACCACAGTGGCGTGCACTTGGAGAGGCCTATGTCCAGCAGTGGACAAAAACGGGATGATGATGATGATGAATATTGTTGTTGACCGGTCTGTACGAAGCCATATTACGACCAAGTGATAAAAAAAAATGTTAAAACTATTCGTATTATTTGTAATGCTAGCATTACCGATATTGATAACGAATTTAATTTTATTGTAGCATTGCGTATTTCTGCACACAATTGTTTCTTTGAATTGTTTACTGATCTGTTAAATATCGAGAAAACGGAATATGATTTAGTGGGTAAAAAGGTGCAATCCTATCAGATAGGTTGCGGTTCGTATCTTGGCAAACATCTCAATTATACGATCTTCTATTTTAATCATAAGCTTGAACCACTTAAACAATTCGTGATACATATTCTAAAATATCCAGTTTAATGCGAAGTGTCAAATGACATTCTTGTTATAATTAAAAACGTTTTTAATTAGAAGATTCCCAAAATTGCTTGAAATAATTTTGTTTTAATAGACTGTAATTTTTAAACGTAATGTGATTACTTTAGTTATTTTCGAACCCATCTGTATTCGCTTGTCTTTTTATATCCCTTAAACATGCGTAAGTGACATCGAATTTATCAGCAAAATCACTTGAAATATTCTTATAAATATAGACCTTTATACCAAAAGCAAAGATGGCGGCTTTGAATTCAACAAAGCACTTCATTAAGGAACTCATATATATGTGTCGTTTATGTAATTATTTCCCGAGTTCATCGTATTATAATTCGATGCAAGTGGAAAATGATTGCAAGATTTACGTGTTCCAAAATACATCACACACATTTTCACCCAGCCACCTAAAATTTACTTTAAGGCACGTGAAACGTGCTTTAGTCACGTATGTTCTCTGGCTGGGTAAACACTCGTGATAAAAACACCAGCTGTATATTTTATTAATAAAATAAAATAATTAAGTTCCTTTTTTAATAAAAGTTTATCAGATAATCTGGTTCGCGTTTCCGAACGCTCAAACTTACCGCGCTTTCTCGAGTTCCCGCCATCTTTACCGGAAACTTTTTAAAATTGGAAGTAAGTGAAATGTATACAATTTAAAGTTTCAATAATTTGTGTAACATAAATATGCTGTGTGAGTGTTTTAATGGCAAGTTAATATAAATTATGTTATTCTATAATATCATACGAATAGCCGGCGTTGGTTTTAGCAAAGTGCTTTATTGCTAGTGCTTCTTAGAAACGACCGGCCTCCATGACAAATAGTTCGTGTGTGTTTTCAAGCAGAGATTATTACGCAGAAAACATTAAATTTGGTTTGGCAGAACAGCTAGATTTCATACAAGTTACGATTAGATATATGTAAAGTAAATATAGTTTAGGCCCAACCGGCGTCGAGAATGTCAACACGTGATGTAATCGGTAGTGAAATCCTTCTATTTTCGGGTTAGCTTGGAATCTGTTATTATAAAAGTAGGTACGAAACGCTCGCGATTTCCACACGTAGGTTGGAAATTATTTTTAATCTGTAATCCTGGTGCATATTTTAATGTCGGATGCGGGTACATTATTCGATTCTTAGTCAGCGGTAGTCAAAGCAGACGTAATGATAACGACTTGCCAAAGTTTCTAAGCGATACAAGATTCGAAAGATTAATATGAAATTTATTTGTAATTTATAATTCGAATGGGATTGAATAATCTTAATTGGAACGATTTGTTTAATTAAATAAGGATTGATTAACATTAAAATGGCACTAAATTCAATCCGTTGGCAATTGATCAATTTGTCGTCGACTAAAGCTTTTGTAAGTGAAATCTTGTTAAAAAAAAACAAAAAAAAATATAGAGCAACGTTTCAGTACACGTAGTAAATGTATAGCAATCTTAAAATTAACCAAATAAAAATAAATAAAGATAAACTGATATTTTCCAGTTACAAAAAAATTGATAAAAATATTATATTTTTTTTTACTATATATCCCAGTGATTTATCTAAGCCTATGTAGTTAATACGGTCGCTTGGGGCCCTAGCGGTCTATACAAGATACATTTATTACAAAATACTTTTTCTAAGAGACCTCCATTAAAGTTAAAAAGGCACGGCAAGTCTACTTGTGATAATTTTCTGATCATGCGTTTGAAACAGTATTATTACGGGGTGTGTAGCCCCATTGAATTGGACCGCACCTATGTTATCGCTCTAGCTGTTCTTGGTTCTTGGTTATCGTAGCTGAAATGTCTCGAGATTTAAGTTGCTTCCTTTATCAAAATCTCACAGTGATTTAACTGAGGCTGCACTGTTCAACGTAACCAATGTTATACGCCAAAGTTGACAGTGCACGTTCGTTTTCATAATAATCAATGATTCATTCGATATGTTTTGCATTGGGCCCCATAAAGACAAATTACGCCACTGATATTAGGGCTTGGGTATAGGTAGTCCTATATCAAACCCTTTTTGTTACTAATTCTACAAGATGTAATATCTTTAAAATTGAACTTTGTTGTAACGCCCGTTCCAAGTTCATTCAAGTAATGTTACTTGCTGAGTTCCAATTTTGAGAACTAGTGAGCTAGTGAGATTGATATTCCTAATATCTATGGGCGGTGAACAGTTACCATCAGGAATCAGATGGTCCATTTGTCTACCTTCTTAAATTAATAAAAAAAAATACATTATCATCATCATCATCATCATTATAATATGCAGTTTATATTAACTTATCGCTTTAAGTTTTCGATTAGTTATTTATCTCTTTCTTTAAAATATATTATGATAGTTTAAAAACCTGTCACCATTTTGCATGGATTCAATTATTGATAAATAATATGACATGACATAAACATCATTTACACCCCTATATCGCCATCACTAATGAAAATAATCATTACAATCGGAGATCATTCCCTACATCCAAATGAAGAAAATCTCTTTATAATATAAGTCCATACTTTCTAATGGGCGGACGATGACGGTGACGGTGACGATGGTCATAACCAGTTACTATTGCTCAAAGAAATTGCCACAGTAACGAATATTACCCATTAGATATAGGACCAGTTCACCAACCATGAGAATTAAGATGTAGCTGTAACTCAAACTCTTGAATCTTCAGCAATAGTTCTGGGAGTAAAATTCAATGAAAAACTATCCTTCAGGGAACATTATAATTACATAAGTGACAAGATTACAAATCGTGTGATGTTATAAGCAGAAACATTAAAAAGATTGAATGGTATATATGTCCATAATATGTTTTTGTGTTTTAACATATTTTCTGATATGGTTAAGTAGCTACTACTATCTCGTTTCGCTTGTCCTTAAATAAAAAAGGGCGGTAGTTCAACGGAATTATTTATGTAGATTGGTTATAGTCTTATAATTATATATTCAGTGCTATTCAGGTGATTGACATATACAGAAACAAAATATTCCATCTATAGATTAGTTTTTGCAGAATTAGTTATTGTGTATTCTTCGTTTTGGCTAACAGTAGATTTAAATCATAAAATAATAAGCTTAAAAATTTTCAAGTGCAATTCTAGTAAATTCCTTTAGAATGTCTCGTAATCCTTTCCGTGTTCATTGTTTTACGTATGATTCACTCTCATTGTTTAATTTTTGTCGGTTATTTGGACAGGGAACCAAAAAAGACACTGATATGATTATCACTACACAGTATAAGACAAAATCTCTCCCGTTATCTGTCTGTCCGTGTGTTATGTTTAGACCTTTAAAAGTACGCAACGGATTTTGATACATTTTTTTTTAATAGAGAGAGCTGACAAGGTGATGGCTTGTATGTATGTATGTGTAATACATGGATAACATAGTAGAAGTTTTGGTTTTGCTTGTATAACCCTTATCTGATTGAGTACCTTAAGCTAATTGTGCATTTAACTGACTGAAAAAAATTTGAACGTTCTGTAGTATATTCAATATCAGATTTGCAATCGTGAAAAGCCGGGGCAGGTCGCTTGTTACATCGATAAATTAACATGTAATCTCAAATGAATTACATTATGCAATTTATTATTATTAATCTTAGCCTAAATATATAGCACAGGAACTTTCTCGCCATTAAGAATTTTCCGGGAAACCGCTTCCCGGCGACCCACTGGAGCTCGACGTCCCATTTCCAGCGCTAATTAATAAACAGCCGGACAGATACACCCGTAAATAACTCGTCTCGAGAAAATATACAATTAAGCAACAATATTTGATGGAATTCAGTACTGGCGTTATGTTAATTCGGAGTGGACGACTAAATGTACAATCTTATATATTAATAGCGTAGCCGATTTTTGTCCCAGTCATTGTGGAACGGTAGCTGCACATAATAAATCAGTTGTAGCCTTATTTTGAAGAGCTCCAGTCGTAGATGTTCGAAAAAAGAAAGATGATTCTCGATTGCAATTTTACAATGAAAAAAAAATTACTGGCTGGTGAGAGCGATGCGAAGGCTTTATAAAAAAAGTCCGTAATTCTTTAAAAAAAAAGTAAATAAGTAAATTTTTCTGCATTGACTAAAATCGACACTGACTCATTCGCTAATTAAACCAGAACAAAGTACCACAAATACGTTTTCGGATTGATTAACTGGTGAGTGGGAGCTATCCAGACAGGTCTGAACAAACTAGTTAGTAAAACTACCAGAGAGTTAGATTTAGTTTTTTTTATTGCAAAACGTTATGGTGCAGGCCAAATAATGTGTAATGCCCTTACAGCGATCCCTTCAATGCAACCTTTACAAAGTAGGGTGGAATATTTTTATTCCTTCGATTTTGTTGCAAATAAAAAAATAACTATCGTAGTATATTATTATGTATATTAAAGAAATGGACATAATCCTACAGATATATAAATGAAAATTAATAACGATACTGTACAATAAAACTATACAGCCTTAGCGGAATTACTATGGTAGTCATGTAGTTCTAAATCCAAAATATTCTGTTTTAATTAAAATAATAATAAAATATACTTTAAGTAATCTATATTAATATTATAAATGTGCCAGCTCGAGCGATACTACTAGTGTAATGTACTTAATATAGAGAAAAGAGAGGAAGAAAAAGAAATAGAAAGGTCCCATGGGGGAGACGTAACGGGTTTTCCTAACATGACGGTTCCTAACAAAATAATTTAAAAAAAAGTAAGCGTATTTAGGTTCTTGTTATCATTGTCGTCAATCACCAAAAACATCTCTTATGTAAAATTTCAACCGTACACAGAAATAAACATTAAAAAAGCTCTTAATGAATTAAATTGGGTAGTACCAAATGCATTTTCCATAGTTGTACTCTTCTGACATTTACAACTGGATCACAAATTGCCGCCTTATCGCTACTAACGATTATTATAACTAAACAAAAGGTATACTAACACACCGCGACCAGTCACAACGCTCTATTAAATGCGAAAGCATTAAATAACGCGGACTGACATTTATTGGATGCGCTTTAAGTGATCCACTAAGATCTCTTCCTTGAACGTGATAGTGGAATGGAGGGTACTACAAAGTTTATAACTACAATTATTGTATTAGGTGATTTTTGGGCAGTTCTCTCGACTGTTTGGTCAATTTATGCATTCATTAATCTGTGCGATTTTGCTACAATTATAATAGTAGGAGATTTTTGGGAGGTCCCCTTTCCTATTTTGTCAATTAATTCTTGTATGAATCTGTGCGATTTAAGTCAATAACTTATGTTAATCGTTGAAGAAAAACATCTTACTACTGGTATTTTAAGGCTTAGCTTTTCGTATTTTCGTTTAAAATCAAAAATCAAAATCAAAATGAACTTTATCCAACCAGGCCTTTACAAGAACTTTTGAACTTTTTTTTCGCCATTTTACGATTAAGTGAAGCTACCACCGATTCGGAAAGTAGATTTTACCGAGAAGAATCGGCAAGAAACTCAGTAGTTACTCTTTATCAACATTTAAAAAATACGAAGTCATGTTAGTTAAGTACCATTATTGAAATTAATATATCCTGCTTGGAAGTCAACAGGTATCAACTCAACGCTTTTTCAACCGACTTCAAAAAGGAGGAGTTTATCAATTCGTCTGTATTTTTTTTTATCATCTATAAAATCTTGTATCGAACAATATGCTTTTTTTACCAATGTATTTTTACAAACGATTTGAATTTATGAAACGGCAAATTTAAAAATATCTGCGGAAATTTATTTTAGAAACGGATACCTTGCCAAAAAAAGGATTTATTGACTTTGCGGAGTCGGAAACTTGGCGGTAGAAGCTTATCCTTACTTCTAGTGCACATACAATAATTATCACTGATTTCATCAAAGCGATCAATGTTACTGTGAGTATACACAATATTGTTGTATATACTTAGACGCAACAGTGAGTATTCCTACTTTGCTAAAAACATCCCGAAGAGAGTCTTTAGCTCCAATATTATAAATAGACCGGATTGCTCTCTTTTGTAAAATAAAGACAGATTCAATATCTGCAGCGTTACCCCAAAGTAATATGCCAAAGTAATGTGACATAATACTGTGAAAATAACCAAAATAAATTATTATAATAATTGCGACAATTATTATATTTAATTTTTCCAGATTTTCACAGTAGAAAGGAACATTATTTCATTTCAGAAATATTGTGAGTTTGTTCAGTTCAAAAAATCCATTTCTAATGCGCAACCAACATTAGGAACTTAGTAAAACTATCCCTTGTGACTGTATTTATACCGACTCACTCACCCAAACGATTGTAAGAAATGCTGCTTGTTGGTAGAATTTATTACAATGAATGGGTGGTACATACCAGATGTATTTACACAAAGCCATACTACCGAGTAGTCCTGTCCAAATTACACAATCATTTTCAAAGAGTAAAGCAATTCACATGCCGTTTTAGTGTGGGATCGTAGAGATCATATGACTGAAATTTTATATGACACGTGCAGGTTAGCTTCGTCATATTTCCGAGTATGAAATAAATTATAAGCAATATATAAAATGGAAATCATATATCATTTTAAAAGCACGTGCAAACTACGAATACTGGATAGGTTTCCATTCCCAAATTTAATCTCGTGATTCTCAGTCCGCGTCTTCTACGACAAAAATAATTCATTATTCGCAGCGAGATCGACCGACCGACAATCCCACTGTCAGATTGATTATAATATCTGTTAAATGTTTATATTAGTTTTATTTTGATTTTTATAGTCAGTTTCTTTTCTTTTTTTTTGTCTTACATGATGAGTCAGCCTGTACTGATGTCGGTTATTTGTTTTAAGCCGTTTACATATACTTAGGGTTAAATGAGGTTTAAGAATTTATTCTCAAAAAAATAGATTCACTTACGTGAACACAGTATGGTAAATGTAATGCTAAGTAAATGGAAGAGAATATAATAAAATAGCTGTGTGTATTTTAATTGCTTGTATTAGATACTTTACAAAGTAATGATATACATATCACGGTTGCTTCTCGTATCAATAAAAAAATAACTTTTAAAGATACAGTTACTTCAAATACAAATAATCTTTTCGAATGTAAATTGGAATACAGTGGACTATTAAACTTAAATCTGTCATCGCAGTCGTGTCACGTTACTAGACGAGATATTAATCTATAAATAACAGTGAGCCATCTAAGATTAATTAACGATGCGTTATTCTTCACGGATCGCGATATTTTTACTTGATACGTTATATTCTGTAACGTCGCGAATTCTTGGGTCGTCGTTTCGGAACAGCTGTTTCGAATAACGATTTCGAAAGCTATGTATATTTAAGATATCTAGAAATAATAATTTAGACTTTGTGTTTCTATTCAATTTGGATACGTGTTTGTATCTTTTGATTATTTAATAAATTATTATAAATTTGAATAAGCGTGAGGAAATAAAAGACGAATTATCCGAGAGACAAGCTATTTGTGTAATAATGATTATTATTATACTGCGTTCTCATCATATTTTTTAAAACGCTTTCCACACTTTTTTAATGTGTGGTCAATTATTTTCATGCATAATTATTTTCGGACGATTACATTCGTCTTATAATACTCAGCAGTAAGTACTAGTTTTCAAGAAAACGTACACATGTTAAATAAAAATCTGCCATCTAAATATGGAAGTTGGAACTTCCAATCATTCTTAATAGAAGAGGAAGCCCCAATCCAGTATTAGGACACTAACATAATGTTATTTTATGTTACTACATTAGTTATATTTTAAATTGATCATCAAAATATACATTAGAGAAGTAGCCTTTTATAATATTTTGAATCGTCAATCTACAGAACTGTATTGAAAGTAAAGCTACTACTATATAATACTTTACTAATTAGAGCTGAGATGGCCCAGTGGTTAGAACGCGTGCATATTAACCGATGATTTCGTGTTCAAACTAAAGCAAGCACCTCTATATATGTGCTTAATTTGTGTTTATGATTCATTTCGTGTTCGGAGGTGAAGAAAAACATCGTAAGGTGAGTAAGTAATCGTAAGTGTCTAATTTCATCGCAATTCTGACATATGTGCATTCCACCAACCAGCATCAGAACAGCGTAGTGGAATATGTTCCAAAACCTCTCCTTAGTGGGAGCGGAGGCCGGAGGCCTTAGCCCAGCTGTGGGAAATTTACAGGCTGTTAATGTACTCACTAATTAATAACGAAATGACAGAATCTATAACACAAACTTTTAATTTGGTAGGTAGATTCCTTATAGAATCAGACATCCGTTGATCGGATTTTAATAAACTTCACCCCTAAGGGGGTAAAACAGGGTTTAGAAGTTTGTGCTTTATAAATTGTGTACAGGTAACGTCGCAGGTTCAGCTAGTAATGTAGTAAAGTTCTCGAGCCCTTTTCATTATTGCCTTCGATGATTGTTTAATGCTCGATCGATTTTAATCATGATGATAAAAATGTTTATGTACAACCATTCATCCATCCTCATGGCTGAACAATAACATCCAATTTGGCTAGCGAAGGTTGTAGATGAGTAATATACTAAATTAAATATAACTTTTTTAAATAATTATTTTGAACAATTGTACGCTGAAAAGTGGACTAGGAAATCACTGACAGGGTATATCATGTTTTGATTAACAACAAAAACGTAACTAGTTACACCAAATCTTTTTTTAAAAGATTATATTTTGTATAAATTACTTTTCTAAACGTCATCTAAAAAGTAAAAAGCAACAATAACCATTTTACTTATAACGTTTTAATTACATATTTTTTGTTTATTTCATGTGCGTATTAATTTATGACGTTTTATGTTTTCTTCCAATTTATTCGCTTTCTCTTTCTAAACTTTGTCTTAATTACAGGACCGCCTATTTTAATAGACCGGAGTATATTTAAGATAGCAGTGATTAAGAGCATTGAATATGTAAATACAGACGTACAAAGTAAAGGATAAATTGTTTTACTTGGCACGGCTCGGATTCGTTCAAGGGACATGAATTATGACACGAGTACAAACGCAAGTACAATAATATATCATGTAAATATAGTTTTCGGGAACGTACTAATTGTTTAAGATTTATTAGTTGACCATCAAAATCTTTAAATGACATCGGACTATGGTCGGGGTGATATTCTCTGTCAAATCACAAGTCCGATTTTTTGACAGAAAAATCTTACCATCTCAGTGTTTTGATTTCTGAAGTACAAGATTTTGAAATCGATACCAAAATATAAATTGAAATGTATAGTAAGAAGTAAATTAATGAAGTATTTTAGTTTTATAATGATATTAAAGGGTTGTCGGGGAAATATACCATATAATAGAATGTGGTTATCACCGTCTGTTAACGCTGTAAGAAATATTTTCCATTCTTTGTCTCAAGGGACCTCAGATGATCTATCCCTTGTATCTATATTTACACTCATCGCTTTTCAAATCAGAACACGAAATTACTAAGTATTGCTGATTAGCGGCTTATGAATAGTCGGTACCAACTCAGACAGTCTTGAACAATGTTCTCCTATCAAATTGTAGGAATTGTACAGTCCTACATGGGCTAGTTAATAGCTTCACTTATATCCTCTTGAACAATTTCAGTCACCATTCATTATTAACGGATACTAACCAACTGTTGAGAGACATAATTGCGTAAGTGCGTTAGCGGATACAGTTGCACTCGCCATTCTATTATAAATTCGTAAGACGAGGTAGGGTACATGAACAGTAGCGATATAAGCATGCTTTTTTAACTGAGCATTACAGAAACTTTATTTTTACCCGATTAATTTAAATAACAATACTAGCGTATTGTCGCTACATACATCGACAGCCTTTGAGGAGAAGTTTCGGAACATATTCCACCAATATGATCCAATGCGGGTTGGTGGAATTTCTATGAAATTAAACACATGCAGGTTTGCTCAAGATGTTTTTCTTCGCTGCAGAGCTCGAGATGAATTATAAAGACAAATTAAGCTCGGTGCTTGCCTAGGTTTGAACCTGCAACCATCGGTTAAGATGCACGTGGTCTAACCACTGGGCCCTCTCACCTCTTACGTTAATAATTAATGTGTTATTTGAATTTAAATTAAATCGAAAATGTACCCGCATTTTAGCATTAAAAATGTTACTCGAAGTTTCATTTATTTCAATGACAGTGTTACAAATATTTATCGTCTAAGCCGACTGAATATTGGACTGGAATTATATTTAAAACAACGTACCAGATGGTCAAGAAATGTTTTATAATTTAGTGCCTCATCCTGTTGCTGTTTTACATTACATCGAATCATTTTAACATAAAATATTTTAGTACGACATGAATGAAAATGCCAATATATAAATTACTAGAAGTCGCCCGTGGATTCGCTTGTGTTTTTGGTAGTTGGTTGTCATGTGTCAGGCAAAAAAGCCTGATGTCCTTTTTCGGAGTTCAAGCTTGCTTTATACCAATATATGTATTTCATCAATATGCGATTCAGCTATTTGCTCGTGAAAGTGTGACAGACAGACAGACAGAGTTATTTTGAAATTTATAATTTTAGTATAAAATACAGATAATTCAATATTAATTGAAATACAAAACAAATTATTAATATTTTTGTAGAATTACTAAACCTTTTTTAAATGTGTTAATACTATAAACATAAATATAATACTATAAAAAGTATCACTACATAGTACAAAGTGCCCCAGACTAGATCAGTCTGTATATCTGTCTGAATGCGATAAATTCATAAACTAGCGAATTTATTTTCATTCAGTTTTCACCAATAGATTGAATGATTCACCAAGAAGGTTAAGGTGTATAATTCATGAGAAGAAACTCAGCAGAATCAATTGAATCCATCGATTCCCCATTGATGAGTACATCGGCTTTTACATTTTGCACATTATTTGGTGTACTGAATTTCAATATTTTTGGTTTTTTATTATTTAGCCTAAGGTTATTTACGCTAAAACAATGTACTATATCAGCTATAGCATAAAAACTAAGGAGGTGTCATCAGCAAACAATACTGTATCTCGTTTGTTCCCAACAAGAAAGGGCGAGTCATTTATGTATGTGAGAAACAGAAATTGTCGAACAATTGATCCCTGAGGGATCCCCATACCAACTGAGACCCCAGGAGACCTTTTTTCTTTAACGTCAACCCTCCGAATTCTATTGTTCAGATAAGAAGTCAGAAGGTCGAGCGCACATTTTCTAATTCCATAGTGTTAAAGTCTCCTGACCAGAGTTACATGTTAAATGACCAAAGGCTTTGGATATGTCACAGAAAATTCCTAAGGCATCCCGTGACTCTTCCCAGGCTTCATAGTTATATATATACTGAATAAAAACCATGCTTACTGAAAGTTTTACCCATTAGATTTATATTATGAATTATAAACATTTCACGTGGACTTTCTACTCGCGTGAAACCGGTTAGATAACTTGTATAACAATTAATATACATATTTATAAATTAGGTACTTAAAATTTGTTTATGTGTGTTCATGAGTTTTATTATAAACATAAAACTGTTCGATAAAAAACTGAGGATTCGAACAGAATTAAGTCTAGTTTTATTTTATGCTACGTTATAAAAGCGATGATTACTTGTAATCTCGCAAAACTAAGGATTTTATAATTTGTATTTTTAATATTTTTCATTGCTTCATTTTCGTAAGCTTTGCATTATAAGCTTACGCAACTTGTAACGAACAATAAAAACGATCCAGTCTGGTATAAAAATAATACGGAGACAATATATTACTTACTAACTTAAATTTTAAGTGTTAGTAATATTATTTACATTTCCTATATATTTGATTTCAGAACCGGCGTCCATTTAGATTTTTACAATCTATATGTGATTGTACTAATAGGAAGGAATAAAGGACGTCGAATTTGAATTTGTAGCGCTCTTGTAGACTTCTCACAAAATTAAGAAAAAAAAGAAAAACACGTTTTTATGTCGAAGGCATGTTTTATGACGAAGGTTTTTTTATAGAAGTAATAGACATATTGTCTCAGCCTAAGATTTTATTTGTACTGCATAATGTTAATAGACAAGTAACTATAGTTCTTTAAAGCGGTAGATCTTAATGCATAGATTTAACTGCACAGATAAAAAAAATGTGCTGTCTGTCCAAAATTCCTCAGTAATGGCCAGGATTTTGGGAGTTTGCATTTTCATACTTCTTGAAGCACGTTAGCCATTAGTTTTGCTATTGAACTTTTTCCGGTATTGTCGGATGTGCCAATACAAATTCGCTTAGAAACAGTGTAGGGTTATAGATTTGTTTACTTACGCCTTCTTGTATTAAAGCTATTTTAGTAAGACAAATTCTCTAATGAAATTCTTTAGCAATGTCTTCCCACTCAAACGAAATGGACTATCGGAGTTTGTGTACTCAGCCTCGTTTACATCACTTTGATACGCCATCAATCTCTAGATTAATGCAACACTAATATTTACGTGATACCGAGAATAAGAGATTGGATTTTCTGTTTGCAATTTTAGCAATTAAAATGCATAACATATTCACTTAAAAGCAGTGACATTTAAGTTTGTTTTTATTTATTTAGATCAATATTATCTTATAAATGTGTTAGTAACTCTGTCTGACTGCCTGTCTTTCGGTTTTTCACGACCAAATCGTTTAACCAAATTTGAATTCCAACAAAGGACATAGGTTACTTTTTGCGCCTGACACATGACAACCGACGCCCTAAAAGCGAGCGAAGGCGCGATCACCTAATACTGTTTTATAAGTACTATTTGCTACGTGGTTATAACCGGCTTCAAAAATAGTAACGTGATTTTGTATTATCCGAAACATTCAATAACGGGATTATCTAATTTTTAGTTGGGCAGGTTAATTCTGAGTTTATATTTTATTTAAATACAGAGGTATGTTGACAAATGTATCATCTATTAGCATAAAGTCACACTCGTAGATATTGTCTAATTTCATCGTTATTCTGACACATGTGCATGTTCCAAACCCTCACCTTGGTGGGAGAGGAGGCCTTAGCCCAGCAGTGGAAAATTTACAGGCTGTTACTGTACTCATTAATTATTAATAATTAAATTTGGGAAGTAGATTCCTTATAAAATCAGACATCCCCTAAGGGGTTATAACGGGGTTTGAAAGTTTGTGCTTTACAAATTTTGTACAGGTAACGTCGCAGGTTCAGCTAGTGATGTAGTAAAGTTCCTGAGCCCTTTTGATTATTGCCTTCGATGATTGTTTAATGCTCGATCGATATTAATCATGATGATAAAAATGTTTATGTATAACCATTCATCCATCCTCATGGCTGACCAATAACATCCAATTTTGCTAGCGAAGGTTGTAGATGAGTAATATACTAAATTAAATATAACTTTTTTAAATAATTATTTTGAACAATTGTATGCTGAAAAGTGGACTAGGAAATCACTGACAGGGTATATCATGTTTTGATTAACAACAAAAACGTAAGCAGTTACAACAAAATTTATTTAAAGGATTATATTTTGTATAAAGTACTTTTCTAAACGTCATCTAAAAAGTAAAAAGCAACAATAACCATTTTACTTATAACGTTTTAATTATATAATTTTTGTTTATTTCATGTGCTTATTAATTTATGACGTTTTATGTTTTCTTTCAATTTATTCGCTTTCTCTTTCTAAACTTTGTCTTAATTACAGGACCACCTATTTTAACGGACCGGAGTATATTTAAGATAGCAGTGATTAAGAGCATTGAATATGTAAATACAGACGTACAAAGTAAAGGATAAATTGTTTTATTTGGCACGGCTCGGATTCGTTCAAGGGACATGAATTATGACACGAGTACAATAATATATCATGTAAATATAGTTTTCGGGAACGTACTAATTGTTTAAGATTTATTAGTTGACCATCAAAATCTTTAAATGACGTCGGACTATGGTCAGGGTGATATTCTCTGTCAAATCACAAGTCCGATTTTTTGACAGTAAAATCTTACCATCTCAGTGGTTTGATTTCTGAAGCATAAGATTTTGAAATCGATACGAAAATATAAATTGAAATGTATAGTAAGAAGTAAATTAATGAAGTATTTTAGTTTTTTAATTATATTAGAGGGCTGTCGGGGAAATAGACCATCTAATAGTATCTGGTTATCACCGTCTATTAACGCTGTAAGAAATATTTTCCATTCTTTATCTCAAGGGACCTCAGATGATCTATCCCTTGTATTTATATTTACAATCATCGCTTTTCAAATCAGAACACGATATTACTAAGTATTGCTGATTAGCGAGTTATGAGTAGTTGGTACCAACTCAGACAGTCTTGAACTATGTTCTCCTATAAAATTGTAGGAATTCTACAGGCCTATATGGGCTAGTTAATGGCTTCACTTATATCCTCTTGAACAATTTCAGTCATGGTTCATTATTAGCGGATACTAACCAACTGTTGAGAGACATAATTGCGTAAGTGCGTTAGCGGATACAGTTGCACTCGCTATTCTATTATCAATTCGTAAGACGAGGTAGGGTACATGAACAGTAGCGGTATAAGCATGCTTTTTTAACTGAGCATTACAGAAACTTTACTTTTACCCGATTCATTTCAAATAACAATAATACAACAACAGCCTTTGAGGAGAAGTTTCGGAACATATTCCACCAATATGATCACATGCGGGTTGGTGGAATTTCTATGAAATTAAACACATGCAGATTTGCTCAAGATGTTTTTCTTCGCTGCAGAGCGCGAGATGAATTATAAGCACAAATTAAGCTCGGTGCTTGCCTCTGTTTGAACTCGCAAGCGTCGGTATGTACGTGGTCTAACCACTGAGCCATCTCAGCTTTTACGCTAATAATTAATATATTATTTGAATTCAAATTAAATCGAAAATGTACCCGCATTTTAGCGTTAAAAACTCGAAGTTTCATTTATTTCAATGACAGTGTTACAAATATTTATCGTCTAAGCCGACTGAATATTGGACTGGAATTATATTTAAAACAACGTACCAGATGGTCAAGAAATGTTTTATAATTTAGTGCCTCATCCTGTTGCTGTTTTACATTACATCGAATCATTTTAACATAAAATATTTTAGTACGACATGAATGAAAATGCCAATATATAAATTATTAGAAGTCGCCCGCGGATTCGCTTGTGTTTTTGGTAGTTGGTTGTCATGTCCTTTTTCGGAGTTCAAGCTTTGCTTCATATCAATATATTTCATCAGTATGCGATTCAGCGATTTGGTCGTGAAATTATGACAGACAGACAGACAGAGTTACTTTGAAATTTATAATTTTAGTATAAAATATGGATAATTCAATTTTAATTCAAATACAAAACAAAGTATTAATATTTTTGTAGAATTACTAAACCTTTTTTAAACGTGTTAATACTATATACATAAATATATAATTATAAAAGTTTAAAAAATATCATTACATAGTACAAAGTGCCCCAGACCAGATCAGTCTGTATATCTGTCTGAATGCGATAAATTCAAAGTAGCGAATTTATTTTCATTCAGTTTTCACCAATAGATAGAATGATTCACCAAGAAGGTTAAGGTGTATAATTCATTAATATAGAAGTATTGCACTTTGGGGGACCTATTGCAACTTGGCATCAACAATAAGGCCAATAAACTCAGCAGAATCAATTGGATCCATCGATTCCCCATTGATGAGTACATCGACTTTTACATTTTGTACATTTGGTGTACTAAATTTCACAATTTTTGGTTTATTATTATTTAGCCTAAGATTATTTACGCTAAAACAATGTATGTAATATCAGCTATAGCATTGTTTACGTCGTCATACTGTACCTGTTTTCTATTAATTGTAAAAACTAAGGAGGTATCATCAGCAAACAATACTATATAATGTTTGTTCCCAACAAGAAAGGGCAAGTCATTTATGTATGTGAGAAACAGAAAAGGTCCAACAATTGATCCCTGAAGGATCCCCATACCAATTGAGACCCCAGGAGACCTTTTTCCTTTAACGTCAACTCTCTGAATTCTATTGTTAAGATAAGAAGTCAGAAGGTCGAGCGCACATTTTCTAATTCCATAGTGACAAAGTTTCCTGACCAGAGTCTCATGTTGGATACGTTACAGAAAATTCCCAAGGCATCCCATGACTCTTCCCAGGCTTCATATATATATATATATACATGCTGAATAAAAACCATGCTTACTGAAAGCTTTACCCATTAGATTTATATGAGTTATAAACATCTCATATGGATTTTCTACTCGTGTGAAACCGGGATAGATAACTTGTATAAAAATTAATATATATATTTATAAATTAGGTACTTAAAATTTGTTTATGTGTGTTCATGACTTTTATTATAAACATAAAACTGTTCGATAAAAAAACTGAGGATTCGAACAGAATTAAGTCTAGTTTTATTTTATGCTACGTTATAAAAGCGATGATTACTTGTAATCTCGCAAAACTAAGGATTTTGTAATTTGTATTTTTAATATTTTTCGTGGCTTCATTTTCGTAAGCTAAGCACTATAAGCTTATGCAACTCGTAAACAACAATAAAAACGATCCAGTCTGATATTAAAATAATACAGAGATAATATATTACTCACTAACTTAAATTTTAAGTATTTCAAAAAATCTAAATCAAAATAAATTTTATTCAAGTGGGCTTTTACAAGCACTTTTGAATCGTCATTTAACAATTAAGTGAAGCTACCACCGGTTCGGAAAGTAGATTCTACCGAGAAGAAACGGCAAGAAACTCAGTAGTTGCTCTTATTCAACATTTAAAAAATACAATCATATTTGTAGTTATTTATGTATGTAATGTATCCTGCCTGGAAGTCAACATTTCCTATATATTTGATTTCAGAACCGGCGATTATTATAACAATATATATATACGTGATTGTACTGCTAGGAATAAAGGACGTTAAATTTGAATTTGTAGCGCTCTTGTAGACTTCTCACAAAATTAAGAAAAAAAAAGAAAAACACGTTTTTATGTCAAAGGCAAGTTTTATGTCGAAGGTTTTTTTTTATAGAAAATAATAGACATATTGTCTCAGCCTAAGATTTTATTTGTACTGCATAATGTTAATAGACAGGTAACTATAGTCCTTTAAAGCGGTAGGTATCTTAATGCATAGATTTAAATGCACACATAAAAAAAATGCGTTGTCTATCCAAAAATTCCCTTTTCCAAAAATTATTTTGGGAGTTTGCATTTTCATATTTCTTGAAGCCCGTAAGCCATTAGTTTTGCTATTGAACTTTTTACCGGTATTGTCGGATATGCCAATACAAATTCGCTTAGAAATAGTGGGTTATAGATTTTGTTTACTCACGCCTTCTTGTCTTGAAGCTATTTTTAGTAAGACAAATTCTCTAATCAAATTCTTTTGCAAAGTCTTCCCACTCAAACGAAATGGACTATCGGAGTTTGTGTACTCAGCCTCGTTTACATCACTTTGATACGCCATCAATCTCTGGATTAATGCAACACTAATATTTACGTGATACCGAGAATAAGAGATTGGATTTTCTGTTTGCAATTTTAGCAATTAAAATGCATAACATATTCACTTAAAAGCAGTGACATTTAAGTTTGTTTTTATTTATTTTGATCGATCACCTCTTCCTATATATATTCAAATAATGTCAATTAAAGAATCTATATTATTATTTATTGTTATAAATGTTTTAGTAACGCTGTCTCTCTGTCTGTAACTTTTTCACGACCAAACTATTTAACCAAATTTGATAAAATTTGGTATGAAGCAAATTTTAATTCCAACAAAGGACACATAGGCTACTTTTTTTTTGACACATTGACACATGACAACCGACACCCTAAAAGCGAGCGAAGCCGCGATCACCTAATACTGTTTTATAAGTACTATTTGCTACGTGGTTATAACCTGCTTCAAAATGGATAGTAACGTGATTTTGTATTATCCGAAACATTCAATAACGGGATTATCTAATTTTTAGTTGGGCAGGTTAATTCTGAGTTTATATTTTATTTAAATACAGAGGTATATAGACAAATGTATCACCTATTCGCATAAAGTCACCCCCGTAGATATTGACACCGAGAATGAATCGTACTTAATATCGCAAATCCGGTCACCAAACTTGGAAACAAAGATGTTGCATATCTTGTGGCTACAGTTCGTTTACCTTTCTAACCGAAACGCCAAAATACTTACTATTGATAATATGATTGTGATGAGATTAACGCATTCGAAATACTCTTTATATTTTTGGTAAAGGTTTCCTTCGTTTCAAAATCCACATAAACATTTGGGTATATTACAACATCAATTCAATTAATAAGATTTTTTATAATTTTTTGTAATATACTAAGGTAAGGTAAGACGAGAAAATGGACAACCTGATTGCCCATAGAGATTGGCGCTGTAAGAAATATTGACAATTCCTTACATCCCTCATGCCCCACCAACATTGGAAGATTTTAACTTCGTTGTGCCTGTAGCTCTCACTGCCCAGTCATCCTTTAAACAGAACAACAACATTACTAAATATTGTTAAAAGCTGTAGAATATCTGACTAGTGTAAGTTACCTAGTTATGAGTCGAGATGGCCCAATGGTTAGAACGCGTGCATCTTAACCGATGATTGCGGGTTCGAACCCAGGCAAGCACCGCTGATTCATGTGCTTAATTTGTCTTTATAATTCATCTAGTGCTCAGCGGTGAAGGAAAACATCGTGAGGAAACCTGCATGTGACAAATTTCATAGAAATTCTGCCACATGTGTATTCCACCAACCCGCATTGGAACAGCGTGATGGAATATGTTCCAAACTTTCTTAAAGGGAGAGGAGGCCTTTAGCCCAGCAGTGGGAATTTACAGGCTGTTGTTGTTGTAAGTTACCTGTGGGCTTTAATAATACTGAACTTCGCGGATATTATTTAAATATGAAAATTTATCGTATACATTAATTTTACTATCATTTGTAACATCAAAGATTTAAAAAAATATTATAGTTAAGAAACATATGGATCTGACAAATGTAGGTACGTATACATAGGTACTCGTGTATGAAATCCAGCGACCCCATAAAGTGTGTGTTAACATCGAATTTCAAAGCGATCCAAGCTATATTTATAGAGTGGCGTGGCGTTTCCTCAGCAAACAACGACACGTGGGATAGAATATTTCAGACCTATATTACCAGAAGACGTGTAGACTTAAAACTCTTACCGCGTAGTTAGTCGTAGTGTAGCGGATAGCCTAAGTTTTAGTGTTTTGTGTTGTGCATACAATTACGCGGTAAGTTTAAAACGTTTTAAATATATACAGACAAAATTAACTCATTTAAAAAAAGAAAACGGAAATTCTTGATAAAATATTTCTTTTTTTTTAAATCATTCATAGCATAGAGGATGATATTAGGAATTATTGGGTGGATTATAAATTATTCCTGGCTTAAATTAAATGTAGGGGTTTAAAATATGACTCGTAAGTGATTGGTTTTTATTCAACGCATTTTTGTTACAATAAATACATTTTATAAATATTTATAACATTTATTCCGAAGATGGTAAATTAAAGGGATAAATAGTATTATACCGAATAATTGACGCGAAATGGATAAATATGAAATTTAAAAACATTTTCCCTAATTATATTTGTAATCTGATAGCTTTAGACGATTGTCTACTAAAATAGATACATAGACAAACAATATAACTTTATGTACCAAAGTTTACAGCCTACTATTTTCTCAACGTTTTTTTGTTTAATTTCTTACTGTATTGCTTTTTCGACTTTTTATAGCCTATCAAAGAGAGTAAATTAATTTTAAATTGGTATGTTTTAATAACGTCTTTAATTCAATAATAGGTGTCCTAAATATAAACGAATGTGTTAGTCATTTCATTTGTGTTATTTTCATACAATATTTTAACACTTTCGTTACCTCTATATCTTTTAAAGATCTTCTAAATTCAAATATAATTATTCAGATATCGGCTCAAAAATGATTATTAGATATATAATTTAAAAAAAATTGTTTTTTAAAAGTAACAATCATGCAGACACTTTAAATAATTATGCACTTGTCAAAGAACGACATGACGAAGAACAAAAGGAAATACAAAATGGCCGACCTTTCGCCACTTGTCAAATAGAATTGTCAGCTGTCATAGCTGTCGACGGGTGATTAATTTTCAGCAGGCTATGCACGTTGTAAGAATTTAGTGATGATTAATATTAAAATTATATAGATCTTTTTTTAAATCATTGCAATATTTTCTTTTTGAAAAACGTAAAGGAGTTTCTTGTAATTAAATTTAAATATTGTAGTAGATATCCGTTTATTTTTTATTTTTAAATTTCAGGAAGTATTATGAATATTCCATATACTCATAAAAATAGTTCTTTAATTTGCTGTTATGTGGACTTTTTCGTATTTGGGTAATTTCAGTCATAACTAGGACTGCTTTCTTTTATTAAAATTAAAATGAACCTGTATATGTCTTATTTTATTTAAACAAAAGAAATAAAATTGAAACAGAAATATATCTTAAATGTTATTTTTTACTTTGTAGCTACTTTGCAACATCTAGCTCAAAATTAAATATTAGGTCAGTAAAAAATAGAAAAACATATCTGCTTGATTTATAAAAATTGCCTAGAGACGTATACAAGGATTCATTATATTCATTCATGTATATCAGAAGTCATTCGTCCTAGACATTAACCCGCGCAAAATTTATTTTATATACAAAGCTGGTTGAAGCTTTTTTATTCCTCAGAAGTTTCATAAATTCCGTGGATGTCTAGACTTAAGGATCCTACTAGCCAAATCTGTAATCTGTAGGTGTTATAGTTTTTGAGATTTCGTTATTAATCCAAGAGTGGTATATCGCTTTTATTTCATGATGAATTAAAAATAGTTACTGTATAAATCTTGAATACATGGAATGGCAGAAGTAGTATTGCCCCGTTGAATCGCTATTTCGATCTTCTGTGTAAAAATCGAATGAGCCCTCCTGTCACCAGAGTAGGCAAATAGGCGAGGTGTTATACGTTTAATAAAAGCTTTTGCAGTACTACTCCAATAAATTACATTTTTCAAAAAGGAATTGGACGAGAAATCGTATTTTGTTTAGTAACATAATACAGCAATTGTAATAAATACTCCTATTAATATACCGCATGAGCACCTTTACAGAGATTAGCATTTATTACTGTTTTTAGTTAGGGCTGGGTAAATGGCAGCTATGTCTGCAACCTTCGGGTGAGGCGCATTATGCAGACTTACCGATTCAGGTACTTGGTATACAATTAAGAAATAAACTTAACTTGCACTTGTTTTCTTTTACTTTTAAACTACTTGTATAGTAAAAATAAAAAAAAGAAAGTATTAAGCGATTTAAGCGCCACGGCGCGATATTCAAATATTTTATCAAAGGCTCATGCTACACGATGTTGTCATGAAGCATTCTTCGTAGCCTAAATAATTAGGATAAAAAAATGTTGGATTTAACACTGCGGTAATATACAGGTAGTTTATGAATGGATATAATTGTGAAACAAACATTAATAATAATTAATGTTGCCACTTAAAAAATTTGGGACTTAAAATAAAAAGTAAAAGCTGAGACGATTCGTACACATTTGTCGCTTGTCTTTAATGTTTAGCCAATTTTTCAGTACATTGTTTTATCTCTCAACCAAGCAATTTATAAATGGGTTTCTTTATCAATAGCGCGTGAAAACGTTTTGTATTTCAATCATCGCTAATACATTGCAGTGATATTTGTTTTTTTTTTTTTCATAAAGTTTGCACTTAGGTACAATTGTTTTCGACTTTAGACAGATTATTAAATTATGTTTGTAGAATGTTTTCGCGTCACAATTTTGACATGAGTGCAATTTCATTTTTAAGGAATTGTCTTTTTTATTTAATGTAGTTAAAACTGACGTTTAAAAAGGACATTTTTTTTGCAGTAGAGATCGTTTATTACTATGTATCCTGTCAAGTTGAAAATAGACTTTATAGCTTTATAATACAAATAAAATACGATCTACGTCAGAAAGCCTTGACCCGAAGGTCGCTCATTCTCCGTTATCCGTCCTTGTTTCAACCTTCTGCCTGACCTCGGTCTCTGGGACGCCTCGACGGAGGTCACCGGGAAGTTCAGGGCTGTAGTAGACGTGTCAGGGATTCAGGGCAGGCCTTGTTAACGAGGTCGGGGCAACCTTGTCGAAGGACGAAATTGTCTTCACGAACTTCACAACATGCCTGAAGCAAGGCTTTTTGTTATACGCTGTAGACATAATATACACACATGTAACATGTAAAGTATAACAGATAATGTTTACATAATAAAATATTTATAGTTTGGTCTACGTTTAATTTGACTTGATACAGAACGTATAAAATGATTGATTGATGATTTAATGTCATATCGCGTAAAATCTTTTCGGAAGCCATTTTATGACTGAATATGTGTGATTTTTTTAAATAAAATGACAATTGTATTTAACTATGAAATTTTTAATTAAGGAAATCGAGCAACACTATATCTGATCAGACAGTGAGAAAGACGAATAGTAATATTAAAAAAAAAAAAAACAAAAATAATTCTAATAATAAAACTACAATTTATACCTACTTTCAAATAAGATTACAATGTACATAATATGTAAAGGATGCAGAAGTAAATATTCTATTAAAAACTACAAAAACAATGAAACAATTAATTTTAGAGAATTGTATTTTTAGATTTATTTAGTACATTTATGTTGTTGTATATATACTTTTTACTCAATGTAACATATCAGCAGTATTACAATATATCAGGGAATTATCTTATTCAAATAAAATAGCTTTGAAATAATGTCATAGTTAATTTTAAAGGTTGGCAACATTTGTCAAAAAAAAATAAAAATTTAAAAGTTTCGCAAAAACATAAAATGTAAAATAACGTGACGGTTCTCATTAAATCAAAGTATTAAAACTTTTTTATTAAATAAAATCTCAAAATCAACTTATTTTAATATAACATAAAGGTTTGATTGACGTATTTACAGAGACGCGCAGATTAAACGAAGAAGTTTAAATAAAACGAAGAATGTTTTATTTATGTAGAAGCTCACTGACGACTGCTTTCATCTCTACTTTAGTACTTTACTCTATATTGTAATATTTAAACGACGAGTTATGCAATGCTCTTCATTTTAAAATAACATCCTTGAACAGTAATACAAATGTTTGCTTGTATAAATAGCGAAAACAAAACAATCTAAAATCCAAATCTTTTCTCTCATTACTTTGTTAAATCATTTTCAATGTTTTGATTGGACGGTATTGACGAGTTGTCAAAAAAGAAAATGTGAAAATAAGACTAAAAATTAAATATGTTCGAAAATTTCAATATTCAGATCGAATTTCGACCCACTTCTCACGGAGAACGCTTAGAGTATTTAATTACGCGTGAGTTTTAATTCAAAGTGGCAAGTTTATAAGGCTGAATATTCTGATGTCTTTGGTGATAGCTCCATTAAAACAATATTGATATTTTTGTTGAGATATTCCCGCCTAATTGCCTGGACGTCACTTTCTATCATATGAGTATTGTGAAAGTCAGGGAATAGAGATCGTGTATCACTTATGTGCAGACACTTTGGTACTTTGATTTGCCCTGCGCTTTAAACTAATAAATAAATATGCCCATATTAAAGTGCAAGTTTCTCCCTTGAGAATAGACATCGTCGTCGTAATCAGTCTGTAGGTCAGCCAAATATAAAATAATACAACTAAATTATAAAATTATGATTTACTATGTTGCTATCCACTTCAAAATAGATCAAAGTTAAGATGAATATTAAACATTAAATTATTAATAAAACTATTAACAAACTGTTAATAGTAAAATAGATTACGAGAGATTTAATACAATACACTAATTACTGTACGCGATCACGATATTCAATCATTATACATCACTAGCGGGCGATGCGCCAGCGCACCTGTTACGACCCACTGACTCAATAAGATTTTATGCTTTTTAATATTTAGATTTAATTAATCTTTTTTTGTGTTTAAATTTATAGTTTCAAGATATTTCTAAATGAAAATGGTAATGCAAAATAAAAATTTAATTTTATATAGTTAACGGTCGTGCACGGTCGGGCAAAGCTCTTCTCTCCCTTTTAAATAGAAGGATTGGAGCTTACGTCACCACGCTGCCACACGGTTGGTGTCGTGGTGGCCCACGGGGCAGATTTTAATCCACATTTAATTTTCCTTACGACGGACGGTTTCGTTTACCGTTGAGCACGAAATTAACTATTAAGTAAAACAATTGCTTGGGACCGGTACCATGTTTTTGTTTTTTGTTACAAGGTACATTTTAATTTTAACCTAAAGCTTCCACACGTTTTGATGTAGATTTTTCTTGCAAGAAACGGCAAGAAATCCGATAGATCAGCATAATATTGTATTCTAATAATCCGGAAAGGATGTTCTAACTGACGTCTGAATATTTGACTATTTTTTCTTTCACCGTAATCGAATAGTTTAATAAAACTATTCGATTACGGTGCAAAAACAATCCGGAAAAAAGATGTATTGATTAATTTTATAAATATAATATATGTTTAACTCTTTCAGTCAGGATCGTCAAGAGTCAGCATACGAGTGTGGTGGTATTAGCATATTTTTCATAATTTCTGTCCTTTATGTTATCTTTTTCCTTATTTCTTTATTTTACTTTATAGTTTTTAGTTGTGCCGTAACAAAATAAACAATAATTTATAATGACTACTACCTAAATTACAAATCGTATTTAAATATTATTCTGTTATATATCTAAATTTCTTAAGTTAATACATTTATATACAAAGTCTTAGACATATTTAGCATTCTATTATAAAGCAGGTTAGTTTGGTTAAAGCTCTTGTCAGTAATCCCAACTATTTCAATAATGCTTGTTGCATTCGAACATTATAGAAAAATGTTATAGGCAATATAAATTCACGCAACGACTGCATGTACGGTCATAATCATAAAAGTTAACCAATCTAGCGAACTGCAGTAATCATGTTTATAGACTCAGAAATATACTGCAATGCAAACTGTAGATACGGGTTGTTAAATGTAGAAGTGAACTAAATTAATAGCTTGTTAATATTTTACTGGGCAAAGCTCTCCTCCCCCTTTTCAGGAGGTTTGGAGGTTAATGCTCCTTGCTGCTCTAATGTGTGTTGGTACATGGTACATTGGTTCCTCAGGATGCCGATTACCAATAAATATAAGATAAATTATAAATATAAAATAAGCACATGAATTCAGTGGTGCTTTCGGGTTTTGAACTCAGAATCCATGTTCAAAGATTCACATTTTGCAATCATTGAGCTATACGATTCTCGGTAAATCTATATTATTAACATTATAAATGTGAAAGTAACTTTGTCTGTCAGTTTGACGCTCTTTTACGATCCAATGAACCGTATTTGATGAAATTTAGGTGTGAAGGAAACTTGATCTTCAAGGAAACACATAGGCAACGATTTTTGCCTTATACATCACCAGCAAGTCCCTAAAATGCGAGAGAAGCCGTGATCGACAGCTAGTTTAATAATATTACATTTAGCTTTTTGATAGACAAAAATTGACGATTGGACCGAATATGTATCTTGATATTAACAAACTTACTCTTTTCAGACGTGCTCAGAAAAATTTTGGCGAAAATTAACAAGATAAATGTGCTTACTTGTTTACATTTGTGGTTTTTTTTATACGACACCCACTATCAGACACTCTATAATTAGCAACATTAATCTCTATAATGTGCATCCAATAACATTAATCAGCGTTAATTTATCTATATTACCGACGAAATTGATGCTGAAAACATCGTTTAAAACAATTCTTGTAATAAAAATAGTTTTCTAATTGGTCGTTCTTAAGCACTTAATTGCGATTCAGATATATTGTCAGTATATTTACCAGTAGTAGTATCTTGCGGCTTTTTTGCGTTAGGGGTTATATGTAGGTTACAAAAGGAGTTTCCTTGAGGTTCTAGTTTGCTATAAACCAAATTTCATAAAGTTTGGTTCAGCGGTTGATAATAGTAATAATAGTAACAGCCTGTAAACTTACTACTGCTGGAAGATCTCTTATCCCTTTGAGAAGAAGGTTAGGGGCATATTCCACCACGCTGCTCCAATGCGGGTTGGTGAATTCACATGTGTCAGAATTTCGTTGAAATTAGATACATGCAGGCTTCCTAACGATGTTTTACTTGACTGCCGAGCTCGTGATAAATTATAAACACATATTAAGCACTTGAAAATTCAGTGGTGCTTGCCTGGGCTTGAACCCGCAATTATCTGGCTTCGCAGGCTTCAGTTGTCTGATCATGTAAAACAAACAAATAGACCAACAACATAGTCAAAGTCAAAAATCTTTGTTCAATATGGAAGTTTTACAATTGCTTATTGATAATCAAAGACCGACCACCGGTTCGGAAATTAAAACCTCGGACCTGGGAAGAACCGGCAAAAGAAACTCAGCGGATTGATTTATTAAATTTAATATTCAAGTGTTTCATGTTACATAATTTTTCATTAAAAATAATATGCTAGATTTTACTATTTATTTATTTTAAAGTACGCGAACAAAGGCAGTGTGATACACCACTACAAGGATTTACAGCACTATTGGATTACAGTAAAAAGTAAAGTAAAGTAACAGCCTGTACATTTTCCACTGCTGAGATAAGGCCTCCTCTTCCATTAGGGAACATCTTTCACCACGCTGTTCCAATGCTGTAATGCATTTGTGGCAGAATTTCGATGAAATTAGACACATGCACGTTTCCTTATGATGTTTTCCTTCAGCGCCGAGCACGAGATGAATTAAAAACACAAATTAAGCACATATATATATATGTATATAGTGGTGCTTGCCTGGGTTTGAACAGGCAATCATGGGTTGCGCAATGCATGGGCCATCTCAGCTCTACAGTAAAAAATAATACACTCTTAAATTAATAATAACGAATTAAACTAGCATAAACTTAGATAAAAGATACTGCTTGAGGCTTAATACAAACATAACAATTATAAAACTTAAAAAAATACAATTTAAACAATAATATTTGTCATTTTGCTTTTGCGAATAATAATCAAATAATTCCACGAAGTATTTGTATAATTAAATATTTCCTTTGTTTTTTTGTCAGACAGCCAAAGATCTCCATATAAATTGCTCATGTTCTATACCTAATACCTCCATATAACTTGCCGATTTATTTGTTTCCATTGTAGGTTTGATTTATTTAATTAAGAATTTTAAGATTATTTTTTCTATGGCAAAATTAAATATATATTGTATAGAAGGAACTGTTTCTCAAAGATTGCTTTTAGCAGGATAGTTTCGAATCGATGGTAGCTAAACATTTAATTCTACACTGTAACATGGTGGTTATAAGTACTTTTATAAGCTTAAAAATTATAAACATTGAGTCCTTAAATATATAAATATGAATTAAAAATATTTACTGTATAAATACTGACCGCGTGGAATGGTATCAAGAATGTTAGTAGCATTCTGAATCGCAAAACCGATGATCGGGGCATAAAATGAACCAGCCCTTCAGGGGAGTCAATAAGGCGAGGTGTTATACATTTAATGAAGGATTTTGCATTACTATTCCAAGGCTCAAGTGTTTTGACAGCAAATGGATTAAATAATAAATATTTTATATTGATCTGAATTTTACTCTCTGTAGGTGGTGACCACGTAAAGAAAGAAACAAAATAAAACGATTGGTGTTTATTTTGTATGAGTAACGTATACGACGATAATGAAATCTGACTGTTCATTATTGATGCTGTAAATCATGTCTTACATTACGCTATAAAATAAAATTAGACGGAATTACAGGATATTCCTACCGAATTTCCTGTATATATTTTTCTAATGAAAATAAATTCTTTCATCTCGATTTATAGTTTTAACAATAGAGCCAATATAACCTTGGAGAATGTACAAGAATAATTTAGATTTAGATTTTTATGCATTGACGATACGAGTATGAAAATTTTACAAGATGCATCGATTTTTTATTGTTTAGTTAGGCGGGGCATACCGACCACTTGATGGTAAGTGGTCATCACCATCGATTGAAGTTAGTGCTGTAAGAAAAAGTGACCGTTCTTTACATCGACGATGCATTGCCAGTCTTGGGAACTAAGATATTATGTTCCTTGTGTCTGTAGTTGGACTGGTTCTCTTAACGTTCTTACTGGCATGAATATATTTATAAGTATATATTTACTGAAATTTGGTGGTAGAATATCTGAACTCTCATGCCGGTTGGTGACCGAAAACTGGGGTCTATGCGCCGTCGTCGTATAAAGAGATATAAATTCTCCGCCCCTGTCCTCCATAATTAATACTCAATTATCCCGGTTACATGATTGGAGAGTCCTCCAAAGCTTAAACTGGAATGTGATTGCTCGTCAGAACGTTTTTTGTTACCATCAGCGCTGTTTGGAGGATCGTTACTTCTCCATGCTGGTGGTACGTGTAGAATTGTTTCGTCAGAGCTGAGTTTACATGTACCTCTACAGATACCACAAAGGTGATTTGAAGACGTCTGTTTGACCATTTTAGCCGGGTAGCAGATGTTGAGGAAGAGCAGTTTCGTAAGAATTGGTATTGTTGTGAGATGTATAATATAATACTCACCATGAATCATGGTTGAACTCCTTCAAAACTAACCATGCAGGAAGGACTTTTCATGCTTTCGCTCTCGCTTGATGACTTGACCCAACTGGTTGATCAGCCTACCAGGATGTCAGACGTAGACGGGCGAGAACCTTCGCTACTAGAAGCTAGCCTTATCTGGTTCAAAAAAATTGAACAAAAGAGTCGAGATGGCCCTGTGTGAACTTGACTGATGATTTTTACTTCAAACAAGAGCAATAAGTGCAGCGCTGAATTGTGCTTCATTTGTGTTTATTATTCATTTACTTTTTGATGTTTGAATGAAAACATCACGAGGAAACGTGTATGCGGTGTGTAAGAATCTTTCACGTGTATCTGGGTCGTTGGTGCTATGTTTCTAATTATAAATACAAAAAGTGATCTATGTACCTGATTATCATATGACAATATTGAAAACATTTATTATCTCATACATAAAAAAAAGGTGGAATAGCAATTTTTTATGTAAAATGTTTACCGCCTGACGTTTAACCTTTCTAGGATCCGGAGCAAACTCATTCGCATAATTATAAATTGTAGCCTTTATGTTATTTTGATGTATAACCTATGCTACTGTAAAATTTCATTTGTAAAAAGTAACATACATCTATACTCACAAACTTTCGCATTTATAATATTAGTAAGATGCAGACGCGATTATCTTTTAAAGATTAACATTTCTTTTCAAGCTGCAGTCGAAATACTTTATTATAAATAAAATATTCCTTACATTTTTAAGTGCCACGTATCATTAAATAATAATGGTATTTATATGAGGCGTTTTGCGATTTCATAGAAAGCTCCTGTCACATACAGACGTAGAAAATGTAAAAACTTGCCAAGCGCTGTTTGTATTGGCAAGCGATAGCGTTTTGAAAAGGCGATTAAATATTTTCAATGTAATAAATTTACAGTCGTGTATAAGTAAATTATTTATAGTTAAAATATTTCTTGATATTTGCAAAGGTTGGATCTATTGTTTTAATGTAATTGTTAAACTGTTTTTAATACCATTTAATTTAATATACAGTAAACACTTTTTGTAGAAAAATGTTAAATTCATTTTACCAGTTCAAACGGGTCTTCAATGATTTATTTGTAATATGACACAAAAAAATAAACGAATGTACGAGTATAGTATTAGTGCGAAAACCTTCACTAAAAGTATAACACCTCTCTTTATTGACACCACTGGTGTCAGGTGGGTTGGTACGTTTTTTGCCCAGAGTATCAGAATTGCGATTCAACAGAGAAATGCTGCTAGCATTCTTGCCATCATTCCACGCTGTCATGATTTATTCAGTAACTATTTTAATTCATATTTAAGGACGTTAACATTTCTTAGATAAAAATGAATTAACCATGAATCTTTCTGAGACAAAAATACTTATCGTTTTACTAATTTTATAAAATTCCTGTAAAATTCAAATGTAATTTCTATTTACATCCTCAAATACCGTTGGTATCGCAATCAGGAGTGCTGTCAACTACTGAGTGGTAACAAAGTAATCGCCAGTATGTATGAACATTCTAGAAATACTATAGCTATAGAGCGGTGACTTGAAACTGTTTTTGTATCGTGCTCGTAGAACGTTTGGATATATTTTGACTACAAGGATTTTGTATCACAAACTTTAACAAAAGACTAGGAACAAACGATGTTTGCTACTTCGAGAACGACCTCACTGATGAACAATGTGCACTGTGGAGCCTTCCTCTTCTACTACTGTGTATTTCCTAAGACGACAGAGAGAAACAAGTGACAGATAAAATAGAGAAATAATAGATAAACCACATTATAAGCGTTTTTTCAACTGCTGATAACGCTATCCTTCCTTTAAGATAGTTTACTCATTTTCACTGGTTTCGTATGGTTTCTCCAATTTTAGACACAGAAAAACTGTATCGTCAGTCATCATCCTCTTGCCATTATTCCAATTTTTTGAGGTCAGCACAGCATATGTTTTTCTTCCGAACTGCTCATGATCTCACAAACGGCGACATCTTTCACTATTCTTTTCCATCCATGTAGCGTTTCTTTGATATATATCCATCTACTTTCATGCTCAAGACCTTCCTTACAACATTGTCCACATTCCTCCAAACCGTAGCGACAATAACTAAGGTTTTTTATACAGATAATTTTCATCAAGTAGTTGAAATTCTGCTAATCTTTGAATGTATTGATGAGGACAAATCTAAATTACACCGCACTATATATTATATTATATTTTATGTTTAATATATAACATTTATAAAAGAAAATACAGATAAGTAAACAGTCTTTTCTGCGCCTTGTGCGAGCTTCTATAACTGCGCCCTATTTAAGCAGATCCTTTGCCTATTTTATTCTCTCACACACTAAAACTTAAACGCAGGTTTACTACTGCAAATGCATTGCCCATTAACGATCGAGTACTAGGGGCTCAGCGGAATCTTAAGAAGAGCAAAACGAAAAAACAATAGTCCTGCCCAGTCTGTTTATTCTTGCGCCCCCGAGAGTCTACGCCCTGTGCCTGGGCACCGGTGGCACCGCCCAATTTACGCCACAGGATAAGATAAGCGTTGAACTTTGGAACACGAGTCTCGTAATAAAATAAAAACTAAATTTCATCGCGAATATTAAATTAAATTTTAAGCGAAACAATAATAGAAGTATCAAATAAATCAAATGTAAAAATAAACACGTAGCTATACGAGATTCTATTATAATTAAACGTAGACGGGATCGGACGCATTGAAAACATGCGTAGGTGAAACCCGACTGCTTGATATAAAAAGTTCTTACGAAAGAATTCGCTAATCTACGTTATTAATCATCATTTTTCATCAAAAATTGAATGAAGTTTGAATGTTTATTCACAGTATTTCCGTTCATTCAAGAAATTTGCATTACACGAATAAATCAAACACTCAATCATTATGACTCTACCTAATGTGGTTTGTTGGTACTTAGGTAAATAAATCTGTCTTCTTCTTTCGGATGTAAAATCAATGTTAATAGAAAGAGAGAAATCAGTGTTTAACTATACACCTGCTAAAATTTTATAAGTAAGGATATAAATAAGGGCTGGTGTTTTCCAACTAAAACAAACTGTAATACGTTTTTATTTTTTAAGTTTTTGTTGTAATTCGAAATGAAAAACATTTAATCCGATTTCTCCGAGATGCCGAATGTTTTACGAATATTATACCTACGTAAAAAAGAAATTAAATTGATGATACGACTCTAAAAGTGGATATTTTAAATGAATGCTAATAAATCATTTTTCTATTAATTTAATAAGTTTCCTGGTCCTTTAAACACATGCTCCTTTACCTAAGCAGACACAATATTTGAGTAAATAATATCTTCGTATATGTAATAGTATGATTATAGGCAAACGGAACATAATATCGCAATTACTAAGGATGAAATCTATTGGTTACATGTAAGAAATAGTTAGACTTTAATACGACACCTATTTCTATGGGCAGAGATGAACACTAAAAATCAGTTTGCCTATTTGAACATCCAAATTCCATACCATTAAAAAAACTATAATAATACTAACGCGAATGCCATCTTTCAAATAACGAAAAAATTGTTATCGATGAATTTCCTTGACAACGCCATCTAGTTAAAACTTATAAAAAATAAAAGCAATGATCTATATTTACTACAGCACCATCTATTGGTGGTTTTTGAAACTTAGATAGCTTCGATTCGAACCCATCCTGAAAAAGAAAACTGAAACGCTGAACGTGTAGCGCGGTAACGAATTTCAAAGATATTTATGCTTGCGGCGAACAGTATGAACTTGGGTGTCCGAAAATAGTACAGTTTGACATATGTACGGCGGAAACATGTAGTTTTTATTTTGAATGTCGTCGTTTGGCGAATTTTATTTCATGAAAGTATTCCCCGTGTTGCCGTAGATGATTTTCGATATGGATTCCGGGTAATTATATACACAGTAAATTGTAATTGTTTTCATTTGCTCGCTTGCGAATTACATATATCGACGAAAAGCTATTGTTTTTGTTCCATATAACCTCTTTTTTTACGTGTTTTCGCTTTTACACTTAGATTCAAGGCTTACAGTAATTAATGTCCTTTACGAATTAAATATAATTAATTTTATGAAATATACTTCATACATTTCAGTACATATGCACATTTTTAAATGTATAATTGGCGGCACTTCTTTTTGTGACAAGCATGAATGAAAAAATAGACTTGTTGATATATATAATCATTATATTTATATTATTAAATGCGTAGATATCTATTGATTTGTTTTCTATTTATAAATATATTTTTTTTATTCTATTTTATTTTTAGGCTTTATATATAAAGTCTTTGTCTGTAATAAGCAAGATTTAATAAATAAAAGTAAATAATAAATTCCTTGTATTCATTCGAATTTCAAATATGTCGCATTTATTTATTTGTAAGTCGGCATGGACTTTAAATTATGATTTGTTTTTTTTTTTTTTTTAATTTAGTATTCGAAAAGAGTATTAACAGTCAATCAAACCTATAACTATTATTTACTTTTGGTTTTTAACCAAACGTGAATCACTTAGGTTCATTTTAATACAAATAAGATTTTAAATTATTTAAGAGAAGTCGAAGTTCAGAAGTGTAGTTACAATTTAAATGTTAAAAGTAAATTTTAAAGATACGATGTCACCAAAAAAAAAAATTTAATTAGGACGTCTTGTCTAGGCACCCCCCATGTGATGATTGACATCGTCTCGTAACCATATCGTTAGTTAGCTGACCTAATGCTCAACTTATTTGCTGTATATTTATTTAGAAATCTCGCTTAAATAACTCACTGAGGGTAAAAGTTATATATAAAAATAATATTTCGAATTTTTATTTTAAAAGTTGCCATTGTTTCTTAAAAAATAAAAATACAAGCGAAGTCAACGCAAATTTTGTTTTTTTTTTTTTGAGTTAAATAAATGTTATAATTTTCTTGATGAACTCCTCTTGACACCGCCGTTAAAAATATACACATACTATTTTGCTTTCGGTAGTTTAATTAAAAGAATAATTTCATTTTTCAAGTTCTCTTTGGTATTGGTCATGGCAGCACTCAAATGCTTTAGAGGAGTCTTGAATCCCTATAGCTCAAACAACCACCCTCCCCATATATTCCACCACTGGTGACAATTTATATATATTATAAGGAAGTCATGATATGTTGGTCTTGTCTCATGAGGTTAAGGCGGGAAAACCTAAAGACAGTCAAAATATTTTCGGCAATTTAAATACAAATTTGATGTGTTTTTCCGTTAATTTCTGAAACTAATTTTAGTATTTACTTATTACTATCGAATTAAAATATTTAAATCAAGAGAGCAAAGTTTTATAACTTTCGCAGTTTATAGATTTGAATTATCTGGAATAAGATGTTATTTGAATATATGTATGTACTAGCTTTCTATCACATATAAACATAATAATTTATAATCATACAAATACAATTTCATTTGTGGTAAAAACTACATTTATGTTTAGATAAAATCATCTTCTAAATTCTGATATAAGAGTGCTTGATTATTACTTAAGTATTATATATTTAATTACAGAGGCAGTACAAAGAGGCTGGGTGAAGGCGGCGACCAGCGTTGGTACATCGATTCTACGTACGCGTCCTCTCTGAAGGTTTCCCTCCGGCTCCCCACCAGACAGTTCCTAGAAGGTAAGTAGAAATACTAAACATAATTAATATAAGTATTACATTACCACAATTAGCAAAGAATTAGGCCAAAATTATTATGGTTTCAATCTAAAGAAAAAAAATTGATATGTACAAGATTGCCTCAAGTATTTTTCATAACGGAAGAGATATAGCCAGGAATATACGAAAAATTTCAACAGTCGACTAATAGAACGCTCTTTGAATTATGCGAATTTTTTCGTATAGACGTAAGAAAATTTATGAAAGTCTGTTAAAACACATGTGAATAAAAATCATGATTTACTGGAGGAGCTGAGAATGAGGTTAATATTTACAGAATACTATCAACCGACGCTACGTCTGAGTCAACTTGCCAAAAACGTGATGGGTACGTTCAGATTTGCCCTGTCCTTTTACCCCATATATAGGACAATCCATGAATAAATTGCATCGAATTATCCTTATAACGAATGTGTCTTAACCACACTGCGATTACATTCCAAAAGATTTTTTTCAAAATTTAAATATCGAATTGATTTTATTATTTTTCAATTCGGCGGTAAAAAACGATTAATAAAAAAAAATCATAAAATTCGGACTGTATATATGTAAAAAATATATTGATCTGGAATGCATCAGTAGTAATCATCCCTCCTGTAACTGTTAACGTAACTCTTTATGTTTTTGTTTTAATAATATATTTGTTTGTTTTGAAAAATATAATCACAAATCATTCCACAATAGCACTACTAAAAGTAAAGTTAGTAACAGCGCCATCTCTCGCATTACATTCGAACTAAGACGCTAAACGAAATCTCGTCTTTGTAGATTTGTCTGTAAAATGCAGATGGCGGGTAAAACGAACAGATATAAAAGTATTTTTAGTTTGAAGTATAATAAATAATAATAAAGAAGTTTAGAATATAGAATTATTTTACTAAAAAAAGACATTAAAATTAAGTTAGATCCAAAAAATGTTAACAAATTGTTAAAATTAATTTTAAAAGGCTAAATACATTTAAAAATAAAAGAAATATTTTTCATATTTTGAGCGTAACTGCACTCCTAGTATTTTTATGACCAAAAGTTCAAGAGTACAATTTTTGTCTTCTATTAATATTTTAAAAATTAAGGGGACTACAGGAGCTAATTGCCCTTGAGAATCACGCGCACACATACATACACTAACGAGTCTAACGACAAAAATGGCATGTCCCCGCGCGCACTACGCTTAGCGAGGAGGCGAGGTTACGCCTGAATATTCCAATAGATGGCGCCGAACCGCCGCGCGCCGCGCCGAGCGAAAGCGAAGCGAAGTCAATTCTATCAATTCTATCAATCATAGATTTCATAAAAATAGACAGGACAACAGAATTATTTTAATTTCTTTGTGTCATTTAAAAAATTATGATAAAATTAAACAGAATTAATTAAACTTAAATTATTATTATTTCATGTACAAAAAATAGTTAATTTAAACATTTTTTTCTTTAATTTTTACGGTATCAATTCAATTAGTTGTAATACTAAATATTAAATCGTACCTATTTTTAAATTTTGTAAGTTTGTTAAGCGATTTATTAAATAAAATTGGAACTGTTCGTAATTTGTACACTGACAAAAAGCGTAGAGTTTGTTCGTTTTACTAATATCGGTACACAAAGAAAAAAAATTAAGTTAAAAAAGTCAGCATCAAAAAGTTACTATAAAAATAATATCGTCAAGTCGGTTTAGTAGAATTATTGGTTAACTCGGTCAATCACAGTGGGTTTAGTCATAAATCTCATAAAAATAGTTTGGATATTAGAATTATTTGTATTGTTTTTGACTGATATTTGAAATAAAACTGATTCAATCAAATTCAAATATTTTTATTTATTTTTAGTTTAACAAAAAAACAAATAAATTTCGTTTCAATTTTTTTATTAAAATATTTTTTTAATTATTCGTTCGTCGTCGTTCGTTATTAAAATATCTTGGATACTTGCAATCAATATTTCACCCACTTTCACTGAAGCTACGAGCTAAAATTTTTCAATTGATACTATTTCCAATCTTTAAAAAATATTGAATTACGTATATGAAACTTCTAAATATTTTAGTTCTTTGGTTCACAAAAATTACATATTTCAAGATGGCCCAGTGGGTAGAACGCGCGCATCTTATTGCGGGTTCAAACCCAGGCAAGCACCACTAAATATTCATGTGATGTGCTAATTTGTATTTATTTATTTTTTTTTATTATTAAATTTCATCCATACATAACTTATATTGTATTATATTATATATATTATAACTTATATTGTATTGTATTATATTTCCTATTATACACAAAATTGATAAAATTAAACTCTAACGTAATAGAAATAGCTTCCGTGTTATTTTTTTTTCGATTTTCTTAATTCTGAAAAAATAAATGCATAGTTGTTAGGAATTAAATTTTAATAATTATAATATATATATATATATATAGATAAAATTAATTTGACAAATGACAATCTATTTTAAACTTATAAAATATTGAGATGTGCTTGTCTAATACGTAATACAACATTTCCTAAATAACTTTACAAAATCAAACATCATTTATAAAAAAAGTGTCAAACCTAGTTGAAATAAATACATTTCTTAATTTATAAATTTCAATCATAGTAACAAAAGACTTAAGACATCGCATCAAATTTTAATTAATTATCAAGAAAACACACAATTTATAATATTTTAAAGTACAACAATCTCACTATAATATTAAACCTGTTCAGCGATTCTCTAGTCTAAGAGCATAAATTAATTTAAAAAGCTAGTAAATTGTTACCAGCACTGAAAATTGAGTTTAAAATAATCTGTATCAAAAACTATTATAAGTGTGGTGGTGCCTTTAGTTATAGTTTCGAATGACGCATTCATATGTTTTATGAGGACAGGTGGAGGAATTTCTTTATATATCATTTAATATCCACGCTAACATTACGATATTTTTGTAACACCCTTATGGCGTAGATTAGGGTTATTTGAAAGCTTTTCAATGATTTTATATTCATTGGTATTAAGTCGTAAATATACATTTTTAACGGATCTCGTCATTTGAAATAAAATTTATTTTAACTGTTAAATATTTTTAAAATGTATATTTTTGTCACGTTATAAAAATATGTATATTATATTTTATAATGTTACTAGACGTAACATTGAATCTAAGATGTAATCTTATGAAGGGTAAAGCTTAGAAAAACACGTTAAATTAACTAGACTATTTTATAGCTTTATATAATTCAATTAGAAGACTATTAATATGAAGTTATTTACAATTCAACTGATACATAACGTAGTAACTGCGTACACAAGAATTATAACAACTTGGTTTCCAAGATTCGTAGTATCTGGTTATGGTGTATAGAATTATTAATATTTCTTACAGCGCCAATATCAATGCACGATGCTGTCCACTATCAGATGAGACCAATGGTAAGTGTACACTAGGCCTATATACTGGCACTGTAAGAAATAATAACAATCCTTTATACCGTCAAAATGTATTAAAAATGCAATACATCCTAGGAACAAAATTATCTCTCATATTCCTATAGATACACTGGCATGCTTAACCTTTAAACCAGACCACAGCAATACTACCTATTGCTGTTAGGCTATGAAATTGTGAGTGGGTAATACCTATACGGGCTTGCACAAAACTCAGCCTCAAAATTATGTAGTACCTTGAGCCAACCAATTTGAACCATTATATGTATATTTTTAAATATGTTTATTATAAAACAGTTATCTATTATAAGTTTTAGAAAACACACATTCCAAACAGAGCTTACAGGCTTGGCGTGAACCCAGAACTGGAACATTAAGACATTACGCAGTTAAATTGTCATTTGAAATACAAATTATTAGCTATTTCCATACGTTTTAATAATATGCCATTTATTTTAGTATTTATAAATGATTTTGATATTTAATTAATATTTTCTAAAGTATTATTTTTGTTATACCAATTTAGAAGCATTCTATTTGATAAAATGAGCTTAATCTCCATTTAAACGCAGATTAAATAAAATTAACTGTTCTGCCTTTAATTTAGATGATCATTGGGCAGATGCAGTTGGTAACGTAATAGGCAAGCAATGAACACTCAGAATACAATTTAGTTAATCTGACTTTGACCAATGTTTCAGAAACCGGCTTACCAGATCCATTTTATTTGGAAATAAGAAGTAAGCTGTACTACAAATTATGCATAAAATAAATAGCAATAATAATATTTGTTAAACTTAAGAAATAGTTAAAATAAAATCTCCAATTAAGCTTCGAAAGGGTAACGAGTTGTATATGAGCCTCCCTGTGTCATATATAAAGTTGCTGCTTCTTAAAAGTTGTTGCGTTAATTTTCTAGCATATTAACTCTGTTTGACGATAGAACAAGACATAGTAACGGCCTGTAAATTACCCACTGCGGTGCTAAGGCCTTCTCTCCCATTAAGGAGAAGGTTTTGGAACATATTTCATCATGCTGTTCCATTTCGATGAAATTAGACACATGCAGGTTTCCTCAAGATTTTTTCCTTCACCGCCGAGCACGAGATGAATTATAAACACAAATTAAGCACATATATATTTAGTGGTGCTTGCCTGGATTTGAATCCGAAATCATCGGTTAAGTTGCACGCGTTCTAACCACTGGGCCATCTCGGCTTATAGACAATATTAAAACAAGACATATTGATATATAATATATTATATTTCGATACATTAATAAGACACATGGACTATCATACAGCATCAAAATATAGTAAGTATAGTAGTAGTAGTAAAAACATAGCTTTTGGTCATTGTTTAAATCAATTACTTGAGTTAACAGTTAGATACGTGAGTGTTAAAATTTTAACCTAATTTAATCAAATTCCCAAAATCATATTATAATATGGAAATATTCAATGGCTACCAATATACACATTGACAATTCTATAGGTTGTAACTCTTTAACATGAGGAGCAAATCTTGCATATTTGCTGGCGAATTAAATAATTTAAAAAAAAATAAGCGGTATCAGTAATTAAATAATGAGAAAAAAAAATAACCTGAGTCAATTCATCTAAATACTTATAAATCGTCTTGTTATTATATTATCGTCGATTAAATCGAATAAAGAGTTACGATCGTTTTGCTATGTAAAAACCGACGAAAAATCCATTAGTAACTCATTATTTTCTTAACATTCTACTTTTAAAATTTGTATGTAAAATAAATATATTAATAACAATTATCTTTACGAAAACAATACACAAAAAATCACAAAAGTTATATATTTCTATAAATATATCAAAGATATTTCAAAAAGTAGCGTGTCCATTGAATCGTCAATAACATTACGACACATAATAAACGCTGAATTACATTACGAAAATACGTGAAAAAACCAGATATAATTTTAGTGGATATTAGTGCCAAACTTTGTAAATAATTAGCCGCTGTGGGCGAAGACTCTAGACGCGAATTTTCAATATACTCTGACTCAGACGGATATAATAAGAAAATATGCATGCGTCAAATATAAACGGTTAAATCTAAACTTAACTAAAGATAACAGATAACTGTATTATGAACTTGATTTAACGAAAACGATTATATAAATGTAACGAACCGCCCCGACCTCGCTCGGGTGCCATACTGATGCTAAATATTACAGAATTTGTTTATTTACGACATCACATTAGACACTTCTAAAATTATTATAAGTGTTTGTTAGCTATATTGTCAATGTATTATGTACAAAAACCTTCCTCTCGAAACACTATATCTATTTAAAAAAAACGCATCAAAATCCGTTGCGTGATTTTAAAGATACAAGCATACATAGGGGCAGACAGTGGTGACTTTGTTTTGTACTACTTATGTAGTAATAAAGATTTGTATCTAGTTAACTGGCTAGCAATAATAAGGGTCCACAACTTTTTTAATCAATTATTAAAAAACACACACACACAATCTTAAGGAATCCACATGCATACACATACATACGCATTTGTGTGTATATTTGAAGCATCCTCATTATTTACTCCCTCCATTAGTGAAAACCTTATAGAAATTTGTTTCGTAGTTTTTGAGTTTATCGCGTGCATTGAAAAATGATAATTATGTTCGAAGTCTAAGTCTGGATACGAAAGAAGTGTAATTGAGCATACAGCCTAAAAATATGAAATGGCAAAAAAATTAAATTAATAACGTATGTCTGTTGTCAGAATATATTGCTGTCCTTTTTACTATTTAAACGACGATTTATTATCTGGGCAATGAATGTTTGACTAAAAAAAATAATTAAAAAAGAAATTAAGTAAAGTTAAAAATAAAAATCATAATCAACTAAATTATTAAATCATATTATGAAAGTTATATTCTGATTTACGAGGTGAAAACGGTTCTTTCATCTAGCTCTTTGATAATAACTGTGCATAGTTCATTAACATAGGCGCTGTAAGTAATGTTTCCAATACTTATATTGTTAATACAATATTACTCTTGGGAACTAAGATGTTATGTACCTTTTGCTGTTAGTAAATCGGCTACATGTGTGTGGTGTTAACGGGCTAAAGCGCTACCATTATGAATTCAAAATAAGAATGATTTTTAATAGTTTTTTTTTAATAATTGTAGTCTGTAAGCTTCTGCATTATCACGTTCTGCCAGTGTTACGGAAAAATGTTTTTGCATTTATAACATTGGTTAACAGGACATTTACCAGTTCCAAAGACATTATTAAATGTTAATAGTTGTAACGATGACACATAACAACATAAATTACAAATATAGAAAATTCATATAGATCATTTTTTGGAATTACAATTTGTTTTTTTTATACCTGTCATATTTTTTCATTTATCATGAAAGATAAAAGGAGGATTTATGTAGAACGGAAGTAACTCATTATAAAAACCGTTTTTTTATCGTTCTAAATTTGATTTACTACATTGTATTTAATATAATATAGGTTTTTCATTTTCAAGACTAATAGCTCTAGACAAATAGATTTTCATTTGTTATTTATAAAGTCCTGCGGTGTTTCCGAAACGATTTCATCTTGTTAGATTATTACCTTTAGATGTTAAATGTTATTCGCTTTTCATTCGAATTTAGAATAATTTAGAATTTAGAATTTTTAATTAAAAACAAATACAAATGTGTGCTTTTTTCACAAAATTTTCTACAAAACACGACACTCACTTGGTGTCAAGGTTTAAGCGAAACTGTTTAGGAAGCTACCACCCAATATTCTATCGCCTTACAGCTGAATTTAGTATTGTTGTGTTCCAGTTAATGTCCGAAATGTATTGCCGCCTGTAATTTTTCCAAACCGACTTCGGAACATTTAACAGTAGAGCTCAATCATTCGTTAAAAAAAGGCAAAAGAGCCTCTATATTTGAACAAAATATTTACAGGAATGGTGTGTTATTTTGTTTTAGTTTAATCAAGAAAATTTGTGCTTATTTCTAGAATTGTAAATGCTAACCTCGTCGCTGTATAGAAATTTGGAATACACGTTCGATTTTCAAAATTATTAAAAAAAATAGAAGTATTTCAGAACATTCTGGGTTCTTAAAATAATGTAACTTTTTTTGTACACGCTGTAATAAATAAAAATTGCATTCAAGCATATTTCCGTCTCAGACGGGTGACATCTATTATAATAACTATGAATCAGAAATTATTAAAAAAAGGCGCTATGACTCAAGGCGCTTACATTTTAACTTTTTTTTTTCTGAACCGGTGCCAAATCTGATATGAGTACACTTAGTAACGAAAACACTTCATACGAACATTAACGAAGCATTGGAATGTCTCTAGGGTTCCTTATTAAAATAAATTTCATTACAAGAACCTTCTAGAAAAGATCGTTCACATTTCTTAACGGCCAGTAGCGCCAGCAAGCACCCCGATGTTGCAGATGTCCATGGGCAGTGGTAGTCACACATGAGGTGAGCCTTATGATCGTTTGCCACCTATATAAATGAAAAATAAATAAATAACATTACGATCACATCTTAAAATTTTTATGGTTTTGAAAATATTCAAATATTCAAGTTTTTAAAAATTTTTGGTAACTTCATTTAACGTGCAAAGAGGTTTGTTAACTAGTACAGCATACTAATATACATTTATATTTCAATGTTTAATTAAAAGAATTTCTAGTTAAAAATATCAAAATGAATAGTTGACAATGTTAAAAGTTAAAATCGAGTATAATGTATGATAATGAAATGTAACTTTGAACAAGTTTTTTTTCCACCGTATATTTATCATTCAATATAGACCTGAGAAGTAGAACTCTACCCAAAGTCAGGATACGTAACATAGACAATATCTATTTTTTTTAATGTATAACATTGTACAAGAACAAAGATCCTATTACATGCATTATAAAAATAACAAAGTTTATTACCCTACCCTTTTAAAAGCTTTTTATGTGTGAGTTTCTATGGACATATAGTTTCTGATATATAACTAATTTTATTCAGTTTCAGTATTCTTCATATCTCGTTATGTGTGGTATTTCACTTATATATAATGGCACTGGAGCGCCATTATCATCTTTATCTCTTAATATAGGATTTGTATCACATCATGAGGGCGTGGGAATGTTGTTATTGATTCTAGAAATAAAAAATGATATCGTTAGATTACAATGTTGTAATGTTTTACGTGCGCTTGTAAAATTATTTACAATAGTTAAATCAAATAATGAACTGGGATTACAATTATAGACGTCGGCGATCCGTTTGCGTGACATACACTGCTTTTTCCAGCTATTATTCGTTGCCTTAGCAATATTAGCCATCGCAAGCTTAACTCATCCTCGTCCAATAATCAAAACTTTACAAATAAATTCAATATTAATCAAATAGATAGCGCCGCATTAGGGGGGCGCCGTCATATATTACAAATTTAGAAAATTCATATAGATCATTTTTTGGTGTTTCAATTTTTTTATACCTGACTTATTTTTTCATTTATCATAAAAGATAAAAGGAGGATTTATGTAGAACGGAAGTAACTCATTATAAAACCGTTTTTTTATCGTTCTAAATTTGATTTACTACATTGTATTTAATATAATATAGGTTTTTCATTTTTAAGACTAATAGCTCTAGACAAATAGATCTTCATTTCGATTTTCATTCGAATTTAGTTTTTTTTTTAATTAAAAACAAATACATAGATACATACATATAAAATCCTAGTAAGTCTAGTTAGTCAACAAAAAATTTAGTGGTGGTCATCTAAGAGGTTATGTCTCTAACAAGACCTGTCAAAGCTCAACGGATTGGCAAGGACTCCTGTGTTTTTAGTACTTATAAACGTCAAAGGTGCTATCGATTCTAGTCAGAGTAGGCGACCACTTCTACAAAACGGTACCTTTGCCTGTCAAAAACATAAAATCTCCTGAAAATTACCGTCGTAAAATACCTTAATGAACTTTGCATAAATTAAATTAAGAGCTGAGATGGCTCGGTGATTATAGGGCGTACATCTTAACCGATGATTGCGGGTTCAAACCCAGGCAAGCACCACTGAAGTTACGTGTGCTTAATTTGTATTTATAGTTCATCTCGAGCTTGTCTGTAATCGTGAAGAAACCTGTGAAAACACCAGCCCGCATTTCAGCAGCGTGGTAGAATACGCTCCTAACATTCTCCCCAAAACAAGGCCTTAGTCTAGCAGTGGCAAATTTACAGGCTGTTACTGTACTGTACAGTACATTGAATTATATTTCAAAATCAAAATAAACTTTATTCAAGTAGGCTTTCATAAGCACTTTCGAATCGTCATTTTACAATTAAGTGAAGCTACCACCGGTTCGGAAAGTAGATTCTACCTAGAAGAACCGGCAAGAAACTCAGTAGTTACTCTTTTTCAACATTTAAAAAATACAAAGTCATGTTAGTTAATACAATTATTTAAATTAATATATCGTGCTTGGAAGTCAACAGGTATTAACTCGACGCTTTTTTATCATCTATAAAATCTGGAATCGAATAATATGCTTTTTCTACCAATGTATTTTTTACAAACGATTTGAATTTACGAAACGGCAAAGTTAAAAATGTCTGCGGAATCAATGTTAACTTTTCAAGCCAAAGGGCTATTTTATCATCATCCCACGCTTACTTAAATATTATCTTTGATTGATCTCATTCTTAAGTCTAAATAACGATGTTTGTGTGTTTCTGTAACCCTTTCAAGATTACTCTTGCGAGACAATCGCTTGAACAATACTGGCGTGGTGCCAAAGAACTGTCGGACAATATTTTAAAATGATTATCTACGTAAGATCCTTTAAAGACTTGTTTAACAAGTATTTCGATTATGCCAGTCCGTGTCAATGACCTGATGAAGCTACTTTAAGTGATCTTTGATATTATATACTTTGATATTACTTATGAATAATGTGCTTGAAGATTATATCGTCTGTTGTTTAATATAATGATTCGAAAATCAAAATATTGTAAGGGATTCGTCATCAGCAGTGGCGAATTTACAAATCTGCCGCTAGTAGGCTAGTAAGCTATTCAATTTTTGGCACCCTTATTTTTTTTTGCAACATTTATGATTTGTGTTCTATCCTCCTTATTACATCGGTTTATTCCCGTTATTAGAATGATTATGGTATTTATTCCCGTTATATATGACTAGGTGATATTTCTATCAGTTACTAGATTATTTTTCCAACCCGCTATGTAGTGACGAGTATACGGATTACGGACGTAATGTGTATACATATAATTATATATATTTTTTTATTTCTGTAAGATAACAAATTTGGGCTAAATTTGCCGCCCCTCTAAATCTGCCACCCTAGGCTCCAGCCTACTTAGCCTATTGGTGAATCCGTCACTGGTCATCAGGGAGGTTTTGTAATCTCTCTATTGCTATTTTAGCTCTATATAATATGTTAGTTATATATTTATGCAAGTATCATTGCTAGAAATTTTCAAGTAGATGGATCTACCTACTTACATTGAAGCAACATGGGACAATGAGGTTCATACCTCGTCCTATAAAGAGTAATTTGCAAGTATTGACAAGTACTAGTGCTGCAACTGTCAGTTATGTTATGCTCACACACTCACACATACACACACACAGCACAGTACAAAATAAAATAAATAAAATGTGTCTGTCTCGTTAATGTTAATATCATTACAGCTGTGATGGTAGGTAGCTTCACGTAATATACATAGTTGTTAAATGACGATTCAAAGGTGCATGTAAACCTAATTGATAAAAGTATATATACTTTTTGGTTTTATTGTAGGCAGGTATATGGGCGGACGGTTATTCCGAAACTAATACAAGCATAACTATATATTTAATTGAGTGTTTCAAAGGATTATATGAACTAGTATGCAAGTAATAGGTTGTATATTCCTGTACTTGTTGTTATTACATAATCTAGTCTTTATCGACGACATGTCCCAGCCCAACACTCAGTTCAATTAATCCGTCTGTCAAAAAAGGTGCTATGTCTAATCTACTACGATTAACTGATAGCCTGATCGGAAGGTTACCAGTGAGACCCACAGTGTTATCTATTTGATGTTTTGCTGGCAAAATTATTTGTAACTATTTCTTGTCATTAGAGTATTTAAATATATTGTAATTACAGTAGTTCGGGATCGCCGATATAATGTTATCCATGCTCAAATCTCTCTAACTTTTGTTAGAATGCCACGCTATCATTTAATTGTTTTCTAATGACAGCTCAGTCATATTTAAAATAAGAAATAGTGTTACATGCCTGTATTAAATGCTATGCCATATAAAATAATATTAATTACAGTTTTACAAATTATTGATTAGTAAATTACAATAATAATTGTTTATAATAAAGTAAATTCAATAGCCCCTGCTATATTCATAATATGCAATAATAATGTGATATAAATTATTACATTAAATCAAATGTCATAACACCGTGTTGAAGGCTAAGGTTACTCTCGTAACAGTATATTAAACCATGGGTAAATAAGATATCTTAAAAAGGTTTTGACCAAAATACACTAAAAAAGGTGCCGATTTATATATCCAAATCAATTGTTATTCAAAACAAGTTTATGTAAAATTATGGAGCTGATGTGTGTTGATATTCAGGCCGGATATATTACTATACAATATGTAATCGTATTAAACTGTGCTTTTAAGGGCATTTATGATTTAGTATCGTCATTTAATAGCACTGTGTTACACGTAAAGTTAACACCTTTTCGTTATGTAGAATATATCAAGAATAATTGTTTTCCTACAGAGTAGAAAACAATACAGATTTTTTTTAAGTTTTCTGCCAGTTTCCCGACTTTTGAAATATGAATTATTGAAATATAATCTACTCAATTGACATAACTTTTTTCATTACACTTGTAACATAACATTTTTCTATAAAATAAATTGGTTATAAATAAATAAATTTTATTCGATATTAAATAGTTTAATAGTTCCTGTGTAAACACGTGCCGTTTTTTCGTAATTCAATGGAAATTCATATAAACAGTAACGTCTACACTTAGAGCATTTGCTCCAGTTTTGGACATCGCCCAAAGTGTATTGAAATCGAGTAGAAATCTCTCTCAAAGTAAACATCGATTAATTTACTTGATTATTGCGTTATTTCAAATATTCCCGGCTCTTATTTACGACAATATTACACTGACGTAAGAAATTAATTAGTGAGGTTTTTGATCTTTGGATTAAATATATCGGTTTGAATATATTATTTTTATTTAACTATAAAATCGACTGTATGTTTTTTTAATAGTGAAGCTGGTTGTCATGCAGTGATATAAATTTATTATTCCTAATATGTGTAAAAAGTTTCCATCTAATGTCTGCAAGTTCACAACGGCGCGATTTTCAAGCCATTTTCTGCCTTAACCAGTCTGTGGAACATGCTTTCGCTGACGGTTTTTCCGAACCGGTACCTTGGAATCTTCAAGAAATGTATTTTTAAGATGTCCATAGGCGGTTCTAGTTACTTTTCAACAGATGAGGCTCCAGTTGATGAGCATGAGGTTTGTCTATTCCATAAAAAAGTCAACCATTTTATAAACAAAGAAAAACACAAACATTACTGAAAGTGTGTAAAATATTAACATTTAATAAAAAAATATGTTATTTCGTGTTAGAGTACATAAGCCGTTTTCAAATACTATTAAATTGTATAAAAACTGTTAAGATTTTTGTTATACGTTTCAAATACTAGCGCTAGTTGAAATAACCAGAAGTAATGTTTTAATTTATAGACCGATTAGGATTTTTAAATTAACCATAGATTATGAGATCGAATTAGTTGCTTGAAATATATACGTATTTAATTTAAACATACGTTTCAGATGTTTATTGATAGAAACGTGCTATAAATATAATTTGTTTTTAATAAAACAGCATGCTCCAAGGTCTTTTCTCCAGTATAAAATAATTCAACCTACATCTAAGCCAAGATTGTCACGCGAACTGACATTTGTCAACGTTACATTTAATGACGTTTCCTGCAAAACTTTAAAGTCTGTCCTACACATGAATATTATTAAAAAAAACATCCTACACGTACTATTCACTTACGAGAAATGCATTATTTAAAAAAAAAAAAACTTATTATCGTTTTAAACAGGAATGAGTAAATCTGATGTATGATTTGGTGTATTTAAAGCGCATAAAAATATTTTCAGAACGTAAAATAATACGTCCTTAATACCGAAAAATCGTAAGAAAAATCAATCAGCATTCCGCGTTGACAGCACAAAGGACCTTTAATGAATCGTGCACGTCACTCAAAGACATTTCAGCAAAAATAACACGTGTTGAAATGTGGAAAATAAGTGTAATTATAATAAAATATATAAATAAATACTTAGTTGTATGTTACTACGCGGTCTGACTTCGACTGGCTAGTCGCAGGTCGCGCGCACCGCTGTGCGGTACCCTCTGGAATTCCACATTCGATATTTCAAATTCAAATCATAAGTGGCCAGTGTGAAGTGATTTTAGTGCGGTAAAATTAAATTACGGTTTGTGTTTAAAATTCGAAATGGCAGGAGTACGATTTTATCGTTCTTAATGTTTTTTTTCTATCCTTACACACTCAACACTATACAAGTCTATAAAATTATATTAAAAATAAATTATTAAATACCACTATCGGAGTGAGTTGATTGCTACGCGGGTGCTACGCACAAAACGTGTTGCTACGAAATGATACGAAAGGAAAACCTAATCAATCGTGGGGACTTTATTCTAAATTATTTCTAGATAATCTATAAATGTTTCATGCTATAATATATTTAAATACATATCTATACACTGTTAATAATATTTTATAATAATTCAATATAATATATACCTACTAATGTAAAATAAAAAAAAAATACCATAGAAAAGCAAAAAAATAGAAAATAGTAAATGTGACATAAGTAATACTATTCCAGGTTCACAAACGTTGCACTTAAATTCAACCTTGAAATTTGAACCCTCGCGCCAAAATAAGTTTTACTTCATAAAAAAAATAATAATCCAAGAATTCACGGAATTTGAAAAAGGAGGTTTAAAATAAAAAAGGTTTTTCTCGCGGGTCTTAAATATGTAGGAATGTATAATCTTAATAAAATTATTTTTAGCGATCCCAGTTTTATTCATTCGTAATATTTATTACGTGCTACAAGTGAGCGGTCGTGCTCGTAATGAAAATTGTAGTCGCTATTTTAGATGTTCGAGCCAAATTTCTTAGCTTAATATTAGATACTAAATAATTTTAATAGAAATTTATTTAGAGACAAAATATGTATCAACAAATTCCTTCATTAAAAAAAATATATGCGTCATTTCGTAACTCATATCTCTTTATTTTCTTACTGTCAACTTTTAATCGAATTCTTAATTCGAAATTCAAAATTTAAAACAATATTATACGAGTAAATGCAAAAGTAACTTTGATGAATTTGGTGAAATTTGGTATTAAGGACAAAGGTTTTCTTTTTTTATGTTTTAAAACTACTAGTCGCGGGCGAATCCTCGTAAAACTGGTTTGTCACAAATTTATTAGAAATAGTAGGAAAACTTTTAATGTTTTAACTAAAGTCCCTATTCCTTTTTCCCTTCTTCTAAGCGAAGAAGGAATCGGTTCTATAAAACACGTAAAATAAAAAACAAAAAAACATATCAATAAGAAATTATAAAAAGCTATATAATAAAAATCTGTATAAAGTATGCATCGAGTTTTTTCATAGATACTATAGACCTAACGTTCAGATCGGGTATTAGGCCAATTACCGTCAAGAGATGGTGTCTATTATAGATTTTTTTTTGGAATATTTTTCTCTAAATATCAACGCCTCAAGTTTTGCGCTTTCATATAAAAGTCACAAGTCAAACCTTAGACTAATGATTTGTCATACCTAGTATAATAATTACTTGATTTGATATTATCCCTTTTTTACAGCGTGAAAATTCACACTAAATGTCGTTAAATAAATATGGATAGAATAATTAAGAATTTCAATTTAATTAATTCAATTGAGATAAACACAAAAAAAGTCATAATAAAAATAGATTAATAATATATGATATTATTAAAAAAACAAAATACCCGACTGCACACTAAAAAAAGAGTAAAACTTTGCGTTGACGCAGAATTAACATGTTCCCGTGGGAATTTTGAGAAAAAACGTATCCTATATTAATTACTCCCGTGATTGAAATGAATCTAATGATACCGCATACATATTTTTTTAAAGGGAAATTTAGAAAAAATATTATTATGTCTTTATCCCGTGGGACTTTTAGGATAAAATGTATCCTATGACACTCCCGTAATCAAGACAAATCTAACGATACCTCATACATCAAAATCCATCAAGCCGTTTAGGCTACAGGAGGTCACAAAGGAAAAGACATACATACATACTTACATACACTCGAAAAACATTACCCTCCTTCTTTGGCAGTCGGGTAAAAACAAAGTCAAAATCTTAATCTTTACTTAATATTATAAATGCAAAAGCAACTCTGTTAACACACAAGCTGAAACTACTAGCCCAATATTGATGAAATTGATTATAAAGAGATAGTTTGAGTTCACGATAAGTAAATAGGCTATTTTTTAAATTTACTTCTCGAAGGTTTAAATTTGAGTGAAGCCGCAAGCCTATCATACGAAAGCGCAGTCGAACTGAACGCAAAAATCAATTTGTAAACACATACAACTATATCCAATTATCGCTTTACGACGTTTCGTGAAGTAATGCGAACTTCCTAAGTACTGAGTCATTAGCAAATTTTCGATGTTCATTTCTCATAAAGTCGCACCGTGAAATCGGTTGCAACGACAGAATTCCAAATATATTTTCAACTAGCTTCTATCCGCGATTTCACTTATGCGTTTATTCAGATTTGATAAGTATAATTAAAAAAAAAGTAGACCTTTGTGGAATCCCGACTTGGTAGGTCCCTCTCATCAGATTTTGTACCAACAAGCAAGACTTAGTTCCAAGGTTGGCGCATTGGCGCTGTAAGGGATGGTTGAGATTACGGCACCAATGTGTTGGCGTATTGGTGACCACTTCAATCAGTTGGCCTATTTACTCGCCAAACTATGATATTGAAATACATTGGTACTATAAAATTATGAATACTTGTCTAAGTGTTTTCTTTATACAAAAACGTAAGAATTTGCAGTGCCTATGAAGTTGGGGGCCAACATTGGAATTGAACTGAACTCTGAAATTAATTATTAAAATCATTGAAATCGTTATAAAATCATGAGTCTTATTTGGTTTCGAGTTGTTTTGTCATGTAACTTTTCGGGCTATAGATTAATTCTATACTTGATATAATATTATGACAATCTCTATTAAATTAAGTACTAAATATCAATAACGCTTGTGCATTTACAAAAGAAACTCGCTCCGTCTTCGCATTGGTGCAATTTATTGATAACGGCCATTATATAATATTCATAATATTCTAAGGAATAATGTATCTGCGAGTGAACATTTTTAAGATCTTATCCTTATGAATAAATGTTTTTTTTTTATTGCTACATTAAGTATTGTGTTTAGGGCTTAAAATTTTGTTTAGCTAATATTTTGTTAAATAATTTCGTATCTTTAAATATAATATCAACGTAACGTTTAATACATATATTTATTATCTTTAAGCTGATAACGACGTAGCACTTTTTTTTTTAAATATAGCTAGTATGTGCAAATGTTACACGGTTCTGCTAATTTCATTATACACGGAATTTAGTAGGTTGGAGCGGCTTGCGTCTAGCAGCTGCTTTCAGGCTGGGCGGATGTATAAATTTTGAAGCGACATTCTTGGTTGGCACTCGCTCCGGTCACAGCGCAGTGCGGACGGACAACCCGATTATTTCTGTAATCATATCGAATTATTTTCATGGTTGTCACTTTTGTACATTCGACTATTGGTATCAAGAAATAAGTTTAAGATAAAAGAAAGAGAGGCAGCGAATGACAGAGAGGGAAATATCGCCTCATAACGCTTTTTTATACTTGACGATTTCGGCCACTTAACTGTATTGTAAGCCAATAATTTCAAGATTACATTGAGATTGATGGTTATTTGTCTTATATTAGATTATTTTTGCCAATGCATTGAATATATTTTCTGCCAGTAAATGGTTTCTAACAACAGTATAGTTCCGAATTAGTTCAGTTTTTTATATGTTATAAATACATGGATTAAACTGGGCATTGAACTACTTATTTGGGTTGCAATTAAAAAATATCGTTTATCAAAAACATTAAACGTCAAAGAATCAGTACGACCGAGAATTCATTATATAACTTGACAATGCAGCTCCAATTTCTGACGCTGAACTTGTGTCAATCGTGACTCAGAATCCCAGATCATTTCACGCATATAACTTGACACCTGATGGTTGAAGAATTCCTGTAACATATAAACAGAACCAAGGTTACTTGGGCCGTTGCAGTCGACGTCCACATTAATTATGAAGAGGCGAACTACGGAAATCCTAGTCGAGTGATAGATGTACACTTACATGCATCACAATGTTTGAGCCAAATGGGTCAAGTAAATGTGGTAGGAAGGGAAAAGTTGACAGCTATGAAGGATATTCTCGAATGTGAATAAGATATCAGCGACACCTTTTTCTCGTCAGATGTCCGCTCTGTAAGTGGTCTGTGTATTATGATTCTGACAGAATTTATCGTTCGGTAATACAATTAGTTATGACGTTTCCATTACGCGCTATTACTAATATTTATGGTATTTTTTTCAATGTATATAAGTATTGGATAAACACTTTTTTTTTAAGTTTTCAAGTTCAACGTTTAAAATATATTTTTATTAATAGTGTTAAAATGTCTATATTGATTACGAAAATAGATCATATTATTATTAAATTTGAAAGTAGATTTTTTGGAATTCTATCGGATTTTCATTTTAATTTTTTTTTTTTGCCATTAAGTATAAATTACAGTGGATTGTTTAATCAATTACATTATCTTATAATTCAGGAAACTAAAAGATAAGTTAAACGTGCTGTCAAGTGAAATGAATTAAAATAAGTTCTAGTATTCATTGGGTTCAATGTTCGTTCAATATCTTTTACCCCGCTTCATGGTCTATATACATTGGTTAAATAGAACATAATTATTTTATATGTGATCAAAAAAGATAAAAATAGTTTTTTTTGCAGCATTTTAAATCGCTAAATAGTTATTATTAATAATTGATAGCAGGTTACAAAAAAGCTGAGATGGCCCAGTGGTTAGAACGCGTGCATCTTAATCAAATTCAACCACATGTGCATTCCACCAACCCGCAATGGAGCAGCGTGGTTGAATATGTTCCAAACCCTCTCCTTAATGGGAGAGGAGGCCTTAGCCCAGCTGTGGGAAATTTACAGGCTGTTACTTTACTGCAATAATTTGCTATATGATGTTAGCATAGTGATAGCTAAACTAGACATACTACTATACATTAAGCGAATAATAATAGACTACAATTTATATTGATATAGTTTACTCAGCATCTCATAAATCTTTTCATTTTGATAAATATCTCTAATAGTATAAATTGAATACAAATATAAGCGCTAAAATACTTAATCTTATAGATTCAATGCTTCTTAAATTTAATTATAGTGATTTTGGTAACAGGAATAACTTAAAAGTAAAGTAGTGGGCTAATCAATTTTGGATAAATCTTTGTCTCGATATTTCTTTGTGTGTGTAATGTATTAAAATTCATATACATTAAATTACTTATTTCATAATATTAAAAGTTACAGACGAGATGGCTGATAGCTTCCTTCCCTTAGCCTTTTTTAACAATAAACTGTGCCTATCTACCAAATAAAAAAAAATACTTTTCCGGGGATCACAGTACATCATTATTAAATCAAATTGAAGCTATAAAGTGATCGGAAAATTTGTTTAGCTTAGTACAATTTTATATGGAATCTTATCGAAATATTAATTTACTAGATCCGAATTCGCTCGAGTTAAACAAATAGAACTAAACAGATGAGGTAAATCCTTCCCTTTTTATACAACGTTTTTCATAAACGTTGACTTATAATTTATTTAGGACTATTAGTCGCCCGCGTTTTATGGTTGTCATTTTGTCGGCTCACCGGTTTGGTCGTGAAAGACCGACTGACAGACTTTTATAATATTAATATAGATAAGTTTCTTTCGAGTCCTAGTCTAGTCTATTTGGTCTAGTTTATTTAATACACTTTGTGAACGCACCCGTAAATATCAAACATGGCCGCCCATTGATAGCTATGGATTTAATATCGAAACATCGCGATGACACGAATTTTGGCGGCTATATGTCGACTAAAATAAAAAAAATGTATCTATATTAATATTAAATATGTGAAAGTAACTCTGCCTGGTTATCGCTCTTTCTCGATTAAACCGCTGAGCTGAATTTGATGAAATTTGGTATAAAGCAAATTTAAACAGCAAGAAAAGTAATGGCTACTTTTTTGCCTAACACATGACAACCAACACCCTAAAACGCAGGCGACTACTAGTGATCTATCTATTTTTTTATTTCTGTTATAGGTTGGGGGAAGAGCATATAGGCCTGATGATAAGTGGTCACCATTACCCATAGACAATGAATCTGTAAGAAATATTAACTATTCCTTACATCGTCAATGTGCCACCAACCTTGGGAACTAAGATGTTATGTCCCTTGTGCCTGTAGTTACACTGGCTTAATCAGCCTTCAAACCGGAACACTACAATACTGAGTACTGTTATTTGGCGGAAAAATAACTGATGAGTGGGTGGTATCTACCCAGACGGGCTTGTACAAAGCCCAACCAAGTAAATTCCAATTATTGTATTCAATAAATAATAAACGAAATAGTATTAAACAGTCCCAGTGTCTGTGTTAGCGTTCTTGACCGACTTGGGTTCGCGAATACGAAATGATTTCATAAATGATACAAAGATGACATTTGAATTAATGAGCTCCCACAGTTGTCTGAATCGCGTACACAATTAATTTAATATATAATATCTTCTTTGATTTAACTTAAGAGTTTTGAGACATCTCATTTAGTTATTTTATAAAATGTAATTTATTCCGTGAATTGGTTGCTAATGTATTTTCTTGGACGATTCCTCTAAAACATGACTGATTCGATGTCAAATTCTTATCATTTTCATTACATATGAGACGAGATGCCCCAGTGGTTAGAACGCGTGCATCTTAACCGATGGTTGCGGGTTCAATCCCAGGCAAGCACCGCTGAATATTCATGTGCTTAATTTGTATTTATAATTCATCTTGAGATCTGCGATGAAGGAAAACATCGTGAGGAAACTTGCATGTGTCTAATTTCATAGAAATTCTGCCACATGTGTATTCCACCAATCAGCATTGGAACAGGGTGGTGGAATATGTTTCAAACCTTCTCCTCCAAGGGAGAGGAGGCTATAACCCAGCAGTGGGAAATTTGCAGGCTGTTGTTGTATCATTACATATTATAAAACAAAGCTACTTACCGCTGCATGTCCCTAATGTATGCTTAGATCTTTAAAATTACGCCACGGATTTTGGTGCCGTTTTTTTTAATAGAGTGATTCAAGAGGAAGGTTTTTGTGTATAATAAATGGAAAATATAGTAAATAAACAAGAATAATTCTATAGTATATTCAGTATCAGCATTGCACCCGTGTGAAGCCAGGACTGGTCGCTAGTTGGTAATAGGTTATCTGTAGTACAGTAAGTGCTTAGTTGAGTCTTTGTAACAAAGTCAAGCCATCTAAACTTGTTCAAGTTTTTTCGTATAGTCGTTCTTTCATATCATTAGATTATGTTTGTGTGTGTCACTCACACATACTCATATATACATATCGTTCGTATTTATTTTATTTTCGATACTTTTATATATAATTTTAGATAGGACGTTGATGAAAGACAAAGAAAAGCAACAGCCTACAACTTTCCCACTGTTAGGATTAGGCTGCCTCATATTTTGAGTAGAAGGTTTGGAACTGATTCCACCACGCTGGTTCAATACGTATTGGATTCGAATGTGACAGAATTTAATTGAAATTATATAAATGCATATTTCATAACGAACGTTTCCTTTATGCGAGCATGAAACGTAGAAACAGAAATTACTAATGAAAATCCATAGCTGGTAATAGTTTTAGCCGCAATCATCGGTTGAGATGTTGGTGTTTTACCACCAGGAAATCTCGTTTATTTTATATTTAGTGGCAGGATTACCATTACACGTTCCGATTTTCTTAGTTTTGCGTTTAGAACTGTGATCATTCCAATGATTACAGCGAGGTTTAACTCGCTTTTACGTCCATTACGTGACTTTGTTTTTAGGTCTATAGAACAATTTAAACATTTATAAATAGTTTAGAAGTAAATTTCATTCAAATATCTTTAGTCTTACAGACAATTGTTATAAGATCGTCATCACCAATCTCTTGTTGATTAGTCTGGAGGCGTGTAATCTAATCATGTAAATATTCAAAGTTTATTGACCTTTTAAATATAAGCATATTTCTTCCTACAATTTAAATATCAGCGTATCTAATGTGTCTAGATTTTAACAAATGACGGTTTTATACGAATCCACGATTTGTATCTGGAATCTGTTCCAAATTCCAAATTTAAAATGATCACGCCGCTTGCGCAAAATATTGTGAAACCTAGCATATATTATATTCTACATAGTTTAATTTGCACGTTCCCGTTTAAGATTTGTATTCCACTAATTAGTTGATGCGGTTTCGTCCGCAACACAATTAAATACGTAATTAATGTCCTCTGATTTTTATTTATGTCGGATGTAAAATGTAGTATGTACTTTAAATTCCGTATAATTTATTCATACATATGTCATTTAGCTATACAAATTAAAATTTGTTTATACAATACTGGTAGTCGCCCGTCGCTTCGATCGCATTTTAGGGTGTTGGTTGTCATTTGTCAGGCAAAAAAAGTAGCCTATGTCCTTTCTAAGAGTTCAAGTTTGCTGCATACCAAATTTCATTAAATTCAGCTAAGCGGTTTGGTTGTGAAAGATCGATAGACATTAAAACAAAAAAATGTCTCTTAGGAAGTAAAGTCATTGGTCTTGCAGATGAACTGTTTACGATCAGAGTGCTTGTAGAATCTTGAATGTCCTGCTTAGTTGACTTCTCTTCCTTGAGGAAGAAAACATAAACATATTTTACCTACAGTGCATAATTTGATAGACACCGGTCTTAAATTCATAAATAATGAATAAAACACATATTTTTGTATTGGTAGCCGAACGGCTAAATGTGCCTTTAGGATGGCCAAACGCTCGTATATGTTAGCGTTGTAAGAAATACTCACACAACAATATTTGGTATTGCTATTTGGTGGTAGAATATCAGAGTTGGTAGAATCTCCGGGAGCTTGCTTAAAGCCCTACCGAGTTGCTAATAACCGTTAAATAGTTTTAAAGATACCCGATGTTTTGCCTACTTTCTAATGTCAAATTATTGAGAAAGTTGTTAAAAAAGTGTAAAAAATAGACGAAGCTGGGTTAGTTTATGTATGATTAGCGAAGCACCCAGGGCGTCGCACGGATACAATACTACATAATTTGTTTATTTACGACATCATATTAGAAACTTCTACAATTATCAGTATTTGCTAACTATATTGTTCATGTATTATATACAAAAACCTTTATCACGAAACACTCTATCTATTAACAAAAACCACATCAAAATCCGTTGCATAGTTTTTACGATTTAAGAATACATAGGGATATAGGGACAGAGAAAGCAACTTTGTTTTATACAAATGGTTGTATGTGTTAATGCTGATTGGTTAAATATAGGACCCGTTCATTAATGTCGCCATATAATTTATGATTTACCAATTACGTGTCGTTATTTTGACGAATGTTTCATCGAAGGCCGTAATGAATTTAGCCATAGATCTATCAACAAATTTAGAAGTGGCACGCGTTTATAAGTAATGATTAATCGATTTATGATACTTTTAATTAATATTCGGCTTCATTTCGATATTCCGAAATTTATCATTTAGTGATTTAAAAATAAAAATAAATGTGTATTGTAAACTAATAAATATAATGAGATAAAATTTGTTTATGTGTAATTAATGTTCCAATTTCAATAACATTTTGTTCACTGTTGTCAGTTTAGAACACTTGAATAACAAAGGATAGTAAGTGTATATTTGAAATTATCGCTAGCGATACTGTTACTAATAATAATCTATCTTCAATATCGATACTATATTTCGCAAGAGTTCATAATTGCTGCAAGTATACGATACTTATTATGTGATCATATCGAATCAAAATGAACCTTATTCAAATAGGCTCTTGTGAGAATTTTAGAGTCGTCATTTTGCATAGATTAAATGTAAAGCTAGCTCCTGTAAAGGCTAACTTATTGATACTTTATTAATGCATCTTAAGCGTTTCGCACGTGACATTGGCGAAATAATCTAAATAATATGGCACAAAAAAAACCAAAACAAATAAAAATCAAAAAAATCTTAATCATCTTTACGTGATATATTTATTTATTCGGTTTTCTAACAATCAACCAAAACAAACAAAACATGATGAAAAATCGCTTAGGTCATTAATGCCAAATTAGTGACTAATTAGTGCCTATTTTATTATACCAACTATGTAAGATACTGGTCGCCCATTGTTTTGCTTGTTTCAGGAGTGAAAAAGAAAAAGCTTTATGCTTATCTAAAGTTGAAACTTGCTTCATTCCAAATTTCATCCGATTCGGTTCAGGTATAAGTGAAAGATGGACATACATACATACATACATACATAGTAACTTTCGCATTAGTAATATTACTATTTATTTATTTATTTAGTGTACAGGAAACAAACAGTGAAATAATTACAATAAAATAAAAAAAAATATAAAACTATTCTTAAACCAAAACAGTTTCCATTTATAAATTAATCATAAGTAAGTACAAAACAAGACATTTTTTTATATTTAATAGGTGCATGAAATTATATAATTCATTTACATAATTTAATTTAATATAAATTTAATTTTTAAATCAAGAAAACATATTTTAATAATAAATAATCAAATTATAATTAATTAATTAAAAAAGCATAAGTAAATTAAGGCTCTTCAGAGTATAATATTTCTTTTACTTGTAGTTTGAATTTTTTAAGGGAGAGATGAAAAATATCACATTCAGTAAATGTTTTATTGTACTGTTTAGATGATCTATTAACAAATGCATTTGCTGCATATTTAGTTTTTGTCAATGGAAAATCAAAAATAGATTTGTTGCGACTGCCAGGGCGAGGACACTTGATATTTATTTTAGAAAGGAGATAAGGGGAATCAAATATGTTGTGGATCAATTTATATAAAAACACCATATCACGTTCAAGTCGTCTCTGTTCAGTTGTCGGTATCTTTTCTATTTGATTCAAATTATTTATAGACGAAAAATTTAGTTATTTTAAAAACTTTTCCTGAATATTTTCGATTAATTCTATATATTTACTATACTGTGGATTCCAGACAGTGCAAGCGTATTCTAGAATAGGTCTCACAAATGATTTATATAAAAGAGCAAAAGTTGAAACACGCTTAAACTCTCTGGAAATCCTCATCACAAATCCTAGCATACGAAACGCTTTAGAAGTTATGGATATATCATATTATATTTATACGTAGTAGAGAAACAAATTGTTAATTATGATGATTTACGTTTTCTACATTGTAAAACATACAATTCTAGTACAGAATACAAGATGTAAGAATCGAACATGATAATTATTACTTTTTACTAAGCGAAGCCTCTTTTTCTTTAAGTCGAGATGGCCCAGTGCTTAGAACGCGTGCATCTTAGCCGATGATTGCTGATTCAAACCCAGGCAAGCGCCGCTGATTTATGTGCTTAATTTGTGTTTATAATTCATCTCGTACTCGGAGGTGAAGGAAAACATCGTGAGGAAACCTGCATGTGACAAATTTCATAGAAATTCTGCCACATGTGTATTCCACCAACCCGCATTGGAATAGCGTGGTGGAATATGTTCCAAATCTTCTCCTCTAAGGAAGATGAGGCTTTTAGCCCAGCAGTGGGAATTTACAGGCTGTTGTTGTTGTTGTTGTTGTTGTTGAATCCTCTTTAGATGCAGCGTTTCTGCATGTAACGTTTGAGTGCAACCTTTCTATCATGAAATAATAATTTGAATTTTATTTAATGTACATTGTTTTAAGAATAATAATTATTATTGAATTAAATTCATACCGCCATGGCATTCCATACCCAGATGAAGAAAAGGTAATTTCAAAAATCGAATTATATTAAATAATGAAACGTGCTAAAAGTAACAAATAATACATAAATAAGAATTATTGCATACTTAAGTAATTTATAGAACGCAGCGGTTATATTCGGACAGAAATGTTTGGAATAAATCAAATATGTTTATAAACAAATGCATATTGCATTAGATATGCAATTAAAACATCAGCAATACATTTCGTTAAACATTTGAGTGAATAATTATTTTATTATTTATAAACATAGTGTTTTAAAATAACTACGGAATTCTACAGTAAGTATATATCTAGGATGCAGGTGTTTTTTTATGGAATTGGTTGGCGGACGAGCATATGGGCCTCCCGATGGTAAGTGATCACCATCACCCATAGACAATGACGCTGTAAGATATATTAACTATTCCTTACATCGTCAATGCGCCACCAACCTTGGGCTTTACATTTACACTGGCTCACTCACCCTTCAAACCGGAACACAACAATACTGCGTACTGTTGTTTAGCGGTAGAATATCTGATGAGTGTGTGGTACCTACCCAAATGGGCTTGTACAAAGCTACCACCAAGTAAAAAGTCTGTTTGTATGTTTTTCCGATGTATGAATTTCTCGAAAACTAAACGTCGTATTGCAATGGTCATTTTTAATCTATTAGGTACAGTTAAACTTAAGGAACAGTGTGAGTTTTATTAAAATCGGTCTAGTACTTTCATAGGTATATTTTTTTATTTTTAATTCACTAGTTGTTTCTAATTTTGAAGTCGGTTTCGTTTTTTTATAAATTATTTATCAAATAATACAGCTTTTCAAACTTCGTAAGAATTACTTTCGTACAACCATTTTTTTGACGACTTGAGTTGCAAATCTTAATATCAACCCCTACTATTTTAAAAGACATATTCAATATAATATGAAAGATCTATTGAAATCCCATTAATTTATCTAGAGATCAATACTAAAGTTTCAAGCGATGTTATTCTATATTCGTAGCGCTAACAAAATAAAGTTATCTTTAATGTATTAGTAAATTTTAATGGCGAATACCGTCTTTCCGGGAAATAGACACAATAAAACCAAAGAAAAATATATAATTATATTTGGAATTCTGAAATTTATTTTATTCGTAATTTAAAGCATTTTTCTAATAGCAAATTAAAAAAACCATATTTACCTTTAAACAATGTGATAAAACATTATTTACTTCTAGCACTTAACTAAACCATTTCTGCCAAAAAATGCAGTTGTCAGTCCAAAAAACAAATATTCACCTAAATAAAAATATATTCGAATCTTGCAAAACATTTGACAACCCTAACTTGATCTTATAATATTGATATACGTAACGTACATATTTTTCATTAATTTATTTTGACATTAGCATACACAATTTTCACAGGTAATAAAAAGCTCAATACTATGAGATACAGGATATGTCATGTCAAAAGTGTTTGGTGTGACAACCCTGACGTTTGACCCCAGCCTATAAAAGTATTAATGCGCATTACGGCTCATGACCTGATTATATGATTTCATAACATTCTGGATCACATGGAAGCTATGTATTTAAGATTGTGCCGTCTGTCGTGTTGTAACTTCATTTATGTCTATGGTATGGTTTAAATCCGTTTGTAATAAAATTGTGTATTGGCCAAGCATTTGATGTGGCTTATAATTTTTATGAACACTCCAGATAGTCCAGGGTCATATTGTAGTTTTGTTAGAGCATTGTGGTTTTGTTGAATCGAATATTCGTTTCGTAGTTATTGGCCATATTTTAGATCAATAAATGATGATGAGGTTCTCAAAGGAAACCAGTCAGTTGCGCGGGAAATACCCTACCTACACGCTTATCAAGGTCACGCATACAAACCTTTTCTTCTTTACCAAAGCCAGGCTTTGAGTAAACCCGCACCAAAGTACTTTTGATTCGTCATTTTATAGAATCGTATTAAAAGTAAAGCAACCACCGGTTTGGAATGTAGATTCTATCGAGAAGAACTGACAAGAACCTCAGTACTTTATGCATGTACTAGCCCTCGTCTCCGCTTCGCACGGGTGCAATACTGATACTAAATATACTACAGAATTTTTTTATTTACGACATCACATTACAAGCTTCTAAAATTATCAGTGTGTCATTAATATATTGTCCATGTAAACACAAAAATCTACCTCGCGAATTACTATCCATAAAAAGGACCACATCAAAATCATTTGCGTAGTTTTAAAGATAAAGGGACATAGGGACAGAGAAAGCGACTTTGTTTAATACTATGTAGTGATATTCAAAGAAAGAATATTTTTTACTGGGGATTTTGTACAGTACGCTTGGGTACTTCCCCATCAGTACCAATATTCCCATACTATATACAAAAGAGAGGATGTCGTGTGAATCTATAACGAAAATTAAACCTCTTTGACTAGCAAAGACCTTGAGTCTAGATGGCCCAGTGGTTAGAACGCGTGCATCTTAACCGAAGATTGCGGGTTCAAACCCAGGCAAGCACCGCTGATTCATGTGCTTAATTTGTCTTTATAATTCATCTCGTGCTCAGCGGTGAAGGAAAACGTCCTGAGGAAACCTGCATGTGACAAATTTCATAGAAATTCTGCCACATGTGTATTCCACCAACCCGCATTGGAACAGCATGGCGTTGACTAGCAAAGTGAAAAATTACATTTTCTTCAAGTTTGCTATAATGATTATGATTGAATTTTGTAAATAAATTAATGTGTCATTGTTTGTCCCGTTGATTCGTATGCATAGAGTATTCATATCGAGCTGAAACTTTGTGAAGTTGATGAATGCTGATAATGAATGGTAGAGAGAATCGTATCGGATAATTATTTTTCAAAGAGGCACGCATTCCGGGCGTTCATTCATTCATGAGAAAAATAATTATTTATGTTTCCGAATAACTGCCATGGCTAAGGGTGAATCTTTTGTGAAGTTTTTTTTTTAATTTATTCAGGCAGACGGTTGTTGTGGTACATACATGGTATATGGATCCTAGATATTGTTGTTGATTTGTATTATTATTAAAAATATATATTGTATATGTAACATGATATTAAAAAAAATGATCCCATTGAGTTTCTTTCGCCGGTTCTACTCAGATCTGAGGTGTTAAATTCCGAACCGTTGGTAAATTTTTTGACTATCAATAAGAAAGTGTAATCACTTCTATTTTGAGTAAAGATTTTTGACTTTTTTCGTTTAAGAAATATTATCTATCTCTTACAATGTCAATAACTGAGGTGTTACGTAACTTGTCTTTGTTACACTGGCTCACTCACTCTTCTAACTGAAACACAACGATATTCGGTATTTGTGTTCAGTGGTAGAATTAGTGGTGAGTGGGTGATAACTATCCAGGCTTGCACAACGAATGCAATACTTTAAAAATTTCGTAATCTCGTCAGTTTAAAAATATATAAAATTTATGCGTTATATAAACATACATTTTGTTTTAAGTATTCAATTGCGTAAAACATATTGCCGCGACGAAATCTCTGGAATGTCACTGAAACGTAAATGAAATATTGTGAATATATTTCATTGATGTAAATTATTCGAAGATTGTATTTTTTTTTTATTTGAACATCAGTATTGTGATATATTGGCTGGCAGGAAATAATGTTACAAACAAATTTAAGTCAGAATGTCTTACATTTTGTGGAGTTAATTTTTTTTTTTAATTTTTAATGCTGAAAAATAAAGCAATAATGCAACGACCTTAGGACAAGCTTTAGACATAATTAAAGGGGTCTTTAGATAAAAAAAATAGTTTATAAATTTTATTATTGGATATTACATTAAATGCTTTGTTTGATAATTTGATATATTATGTTTTTTTTCTGACACATCGTGGCATATTCAATATCAGTAGAGCAAGAACACTACATTTCAATAGATCTAATTCTGTTTATTATATACATCAAGCACTTAAGCCTCTAAAGCGATTGAGGAATTTTCTGAAATTGTTGTTCCAAATCTTTTTGATAGAATTATCCTCAGCGATTTCAGCAACGGTGTCCAATTAAGTGTGACCTGCGTAACTGGCAGGACATATTATATTGAGGATAATGAAAATCAATAAGTTTATTTTCTTAATGTGTCATCCTTATAGAAGATGTTGATAATATTAAAATCCACATTGAAAGATTACGTCAACTCACATTATTCATCTTTTTTTTTGAGATCTGATTTATAAGATCAATTTATTGGTTATCAATGTTTAATAGAATTACGTGGAAATATTCATGAATGAACGACAGACATCTGTCAATTATTACCCAATAATATTTCAAAACGAATATTTTGAGACATCTGTTTAGAATATTACTACTAATCATTACATAGTATAAACAAAGTCGCTGAACGCTGTCTGTCCCTATGTATGCTTATATGTTTAAAATTACGCAACTGATTTTGAAGCTTTTCTTTTACAGATAGATTGATTACAGAGAAAGGTTTTTGTATGGAAAACATGCGCAATATAGTAGACAATGACTGAAAAACTGTGAATATTATACGACATTCTGCAGTATATTTAGTATCAGCATACGAGAATCAGGGGTGGATTCCTAGTAGACTAAATAGACCATCATATTTTTTGGCATAAATAATTTTTGGCGGTGAAGGAAAATATCGACAACCTGCAAGTGTCTAATTTCATCAAAATTCTGCCACATGTGCATTCCACCAACCCGCATTGGAACAGCGTGGTGGAATATGTTCCAAACCCTCTCCGTAATGGAAGAGGAGGCCTTATCTCAGCAGTGGGAAATGTACAGGCTGTTACTTTACTTTTTTAATTTACATAATTTTTAAAGTCTATATGTCACAGTTTTTGAAAAATATCTTTAACCTATTAAGTATGTTTTCAAATGTATGTTGAGTAATGGCTTTAGAGTATCAAGATTGATTTATAAAATTAGTATATGTATGTCACTTGGTAGGAAATAGGAATTTACTTTGTATTTTAATAATGCTGTCAGTTTAAACATTGTTTTGTCTAGAATAGTTGCCGCTATAATTTGTCTTGACACAACACGATTACATATGTTACTTTTATTATATTTTACTTTATTTTAGAATGATTTATATCTGGTGATTAGTAAGAAGAGAATATATGTATTATCATTTACACAAATAAATAAAGTAATATATAAAAATTGAATTCATAAATAAAAAAATAAGTGACAACGAAACAGAACATTTATTACCAGGAGATACACACAGATACAAGCAAACACGTACGCATGCACGCACACACACACATACCCGCACGCAGGCACACACACACACAGTGTCACATACTTTTAAATTTATGCATTGAGATATTAAATAAGTTCGAAATTAATATTTAAGATAATTGCTGTAATTGTAATTGGTAAAAATTTAAGAGTAATTAAAAAGATACGTCGATTATCCTATCATTGTTAAATAAGATTTCGTCACCACCAAGCACGAGATGAATTATAAACACAAATTAAGCACATATATATAGTGGTGCTTGCTTGGGTTTGAACCCGCAATCATCGGTTAAGATGCAAGCGTTCTAACCACTGGGCCATCTCAGCTCTCTCATATATTATATATTAATCAACATTCACAGTGATAGGTCTGTCGAAGTTTATTAACCTCAAATATGTATATATCTTTCTCTATATATATATACTTTCTTCAGTCTTGTCCTGCGGAAGTCTCTGACAGTTGACGTAGACATGGTCACATCAAATGTTTATTTATATAAAAGTACATTAAACAATGTATATACTATGTTAAAATATTAATTATTGATCTGAATTAGACTTGTCTGCCTGTCTTTCTATTGCCCTCTGGCAGCCACTGATGATATTTCTTATAAAGCAAGTTTGAACCCAAGGAAAGTCATAGGCTACGGGCTATATGCTGAGGGTGACATATAGTACTTAACATATTTGTAATTGTTTCTTTGAACTAGCACAGTTGATTGATTAATTGATTTATAAATCATCTCGTGCTCGGAAAATATAGTAAGGAAACCTGTAGAAACAAAAACACGCATTGGACTATAACCTAGACTAGTTCCAAGCTTTCTCTTTACAATACAGAGTATCTTTTGGCCAGCACACACATCAACACACTTTAACTGTGCTATAAGCTATGTGTTAAATCTGTTGTTAGAATATAATTCTGCGTGGACTGTAAAGTTGTGATCATGATACAGCCGAGATGGTTAGAACGCGTGCATCTTAACCGATGATTGCGGGTTCAAACTCAGGCAAGCACCGCTGAATATTCATGGGCATAATTTTCATCTCGTGCTCGGCGGTGAAGGAATACATCGTGAGGAAACCTGCATCTGTCTAATTTTATAGAAATTCTGGCACATGTGCATTCCAACGCATTGGAACAGCGTGGTGAAATATGTTCCAAACCTTCTCCTCAAAGGGAGAGAAGGTATTAGTTCAGCAGTGGGAAATTTACAGGCTGTTTTTGTTGTTGTTGTGACGATTCCATCAAGCTATGATAAAAGGGGAATAGAAAGCGCTATGTTGCATATGTGCATATATTTCCACTCTGTATTGTAGGTGAGTCCTACATTACAGAAATTACCAAAATAACAGCAAGAAAACAATTTTATACATCTCAACTTAAATAAACGAGTACGGAACACATAAATGACTTTTGTTTTGATATTTGTTAAATAAAAATGTTGTAATAACGTCGGTGACAGTGTAATAATTTATCGCAGACGTTTCGCGTCGGAAATATCACGAGATATCTATGCCATTAGACCGCTGGTGTGGAGACAAACAAATTCGATTTTGTTTGATATTCATACAAAATACCGAGAATATTTGGTCGTCACGCGTCATTATAACCACACTTGTGTACATTATAAATCATTCGAATTAATCTACAAAACAACATTAATTTATTTTTATTACGTGCAATATTAATACATAAAATACTAGCGATCGCCCCAAACTCAAACTCAAATTCCCTTATTCAATATATTAAACTTACTTATTGATGGTCAAATTAAACAAGAACCCAGATATGGTCTCTTTACGACATCACTTTGGAAGTTAAAATTATCAGTGTTTTGCTACTATATTGTTGCATGTGCATGTTGATACAAAAATCCTTCGAATCACACTATAATTAAAAAAAACTACATCAAAATATGTGCAATATTAAAGATCCAATCATACATAGGGACAGATATGGATAATGTATCATAACGATTAATATTATTAATATTTTTGATTGCCCATAGTTTTTATTAGGATAACACTAATCTACTTAAAATCGAAAATGGGGCAGTTAGTACGTTGATCAAAATCGAACTCATTCCCATCTTCGTCTATCAAGGAGTGAATGATAGAATAATTCGGTTCTATTAATAAGGCATTCACTCGTTTCGCTTTTGTTAAAGAAAAAAAATTTGCTCGATATCGATTTTTTATTTTATTCGCAGATATATAAAACGGTTACAAAAAGTCCAATTATACTTTATTCATATACTTTTGTATAAAAATATATTTGAAATATAGAACATGTAATTAACAAACAATTCACTTAGAGTTGATAATAATTGATCATAAATATAATAATTAAGCAATAATGCGTATGACATTGATTGACGCTGATTGTAATAATCTATTTGGAAGGCTGCCTACCAAAACAAACGAATTGATCCTGATGCAGAGTGATTTATGTGTCTCAATTATATCTTATAATATATAGAGAGTTATTCTTTTGTAATATATCACTTAGGAACCGAGATAGCACAGCGGTTAAAATGATTAAACAATCGAAGATCGCGGGTTCAATTCTCGTGCTTAAAGAGAAAGGATAATGTTGTTAGCAAACTATCTGTAAATTTCCCACTGTTGAGCTAAGGCCTCGTCTTCCTTTGTTCAGAAGGTTGTGAACATATTCCATCACGCTTTTCCAATGCGGTTTGGTGGAATACACGTGTGGCACAATTTCTATGAAATTTGTCACATGCAGGTTTCCTTACGACGTTTTCTTTCACAGCCGAGCACGAAATGAATCATAAACACAAATTAAGCACAGGATTATTCAGTCGTACTTGCCTGGGTTTGAACCCGCAATCTTCGGTAAAGATGCACGCGTTCTAACCACTGAGCTATCTCGGCTCTCGTATTTGGGAAGTGTTATATAAATTATGTATATAATTATTTATATATATCAAAGTCTTTATATATACAATATTACTATGTACACCACTCTTACAAGGTAATCTTTAAAATTAAAAAAAAATTAACTCAAAAAATAAAGATTAAATTTTGCAGTTGCATGCTTTTTTCAACTCACAGTGGCGAAGCGTAGCGGAATAAGTTCGAAGTCATGACATTGACAGTATAGCATGCCATTAAGCAGTGAGCCATTTACAACAACAAACAACAACAACAACAGCCTGTAAATTCCCACTGCTCCTGCTCTCCCTCTGAGGAGAAGGTTTGGAACATATTCCACCATGCTGTTCCAATGCGGGTTGGTGGAATGTACATGCAGGTTTCTTCACGATGTTTTCCTTCACCGCTGAGTACAAGATGAATTATAAAGACAAATTAAGCACATGAAACAGCGGTGCTTGCCTGGGTTTGAACCCGCAATCATCGGTTAAGATGCACTGCCATTTAAAAAGCTGTTATAAGAGACCTATCACAGAATACCAATTGCATACGTGCCTCTATCATTTTCCACCAGCAATTACAAGAGAGGATTAAGGTAATACAAGGAATATTGACTTGTTGATATTGGTTGAATATCCTTCTGAATACGTAATAATGCCATGTAGTTTAACTTTAAGTACAATATAAAGTTGTTTGAAACAATTGAAGCTAAATGAATCGTGAATGTTTTTTTCTGTAGATAATAGAGTAATATTCTCTATATATTGAAGGTGTGCAATAATGCTTAATTCTCTTTGATGAAAAACTTGTGTCAGAATCACGCAGGCCATAAACTTGACACGTGGTCATGATAATATTTGCAATGGTGTGCGTGACCAACACTTATAATACGTAATACGTGACTCCAAACAGCCGGTTACAGTTAATACTGAGTTAAACAGAAATCATCAAATTTAATTAAAATTGTAACAACAATTGCAATTCAAATTTTTCTATTTGTTTTTTAAGTTTAATAAGAACTACTTTATTATCATATTATAATTACTTTTCTTAAAAGACTTCTTAAGCTGTAAGCAGAATGTAGTATAGGACATGTCAAAAACCTTCACCCTTCATTATAAAAAAAGTACCATATAAAATTTCACTTTCGATCTTATTAATCTCAAATGTACCTAAAATGTTCTTCGCCATTCCGTTAATTTTATCTATATCAAGTAAATTAAACCGAGTCTAAGTTCTAGCAAAAATAATTTCAGCATTTATTAATCATAAATATTACGAACCAGTTATTTTTATCAACTGGCGGGAAACATTAGTGCAGTTAATTATCTGTGGATTCATAAATTTAGCTACCGTTTCTTAAGTGTGTTGGTATTCCTATTATTAATTTTTTTTTCTCGCACGAGATATTGGCGATATCATTTATGCCTTTTGGCACAAATAAAAACTATACAAAAAAAATTGTTTATTAAATAATAAATTAATTTCCCGTCATGTTAAGCATCTGTCATGTTCATATTTATGTTGCCAGTTTAAAAATGTAGAATATTATAATATTTGTGGACGATAATAATTATGGATTAAACTAAGAACCTCAGATCAAACCTCAGAATTTCAAAAGTGCTTGTAAAAGCCTACTTGAATAAAGTTTATTTTGATTTTGATTTTTGATTTTCAATTTAAAAAGTACCACAAAATCGTCAGTAATATATTATAATAAATATTTCTACCTATAATATATATTAGTCACTACAACATTCTATGAAGGATTTATTTATTAAAAGCATTAAATTAATCGTCGTCACTATGTATTGCCAAATCTCCCGATGCTCCACCATCCTTTCTCCTGTAATTAGAAATAACATGAATCTTAATAATCATAGATTATCGATGGTAATGGTGACAAAAATGATGTTAAACCGTCAAATTTTTCACAATATTTCACAGGCCGTTATTTATTCGCTATATATCTTATTAGACCCGTTGACAGGTCTGAATCGTCGAATTGTCAGCGAACGGAAACGTCGCGCGCTCTAACCAAAATATCACGTGTATTATGAGATATATATTACTAAGAGCGGGTTTATATAACGCTAATTCTATCTTTAAATATCCTGTTATAATAACAACTCGCTCCGATATTGATATGAGAGCAAATTTAAAAAAATAAAAATTAAATAACAGCAAAGATGATAAGGAGGTTAAATGCATATTCCAGTACGATTAAGTTGGATAGTAAACAGTGGCGGAATTGATTTCGACATTTACACAAGGTTTCCTCGCAACATTTCCTATACCATCGAGTACAAATAATACACATGAATATTCCGGTGCATTTGAAACCAAAATGATCGGCTAGAATTCACATGTACTCGCTAGCACTTACAGCGAAGCTTTAACATACAGGATATATTAAATTTAAGGTCCATACCACACCATAGTCAAAAATCTTCATTTAAAATTATTTATAATCAAATATCTACCACCCGTTCAGAAATTAATTTAGATCTGAGAAAAACCAGCGAAAGAAACTTAGCGGTTTTTTTAAATGACAATTTTAGAACTAATGATTTCACGCCTACTTCTTTCTTCAATCAGAGTTACTTGCTAATTTAAAGGCTTTATAATATGACAGCACCAAAAATATTAGTCGAAAAATAATCACGCAATGTTATAATGTGTAAAAAGTACTAAGAACTGGGATCGTTTTCATTATAATTATCTTAATTTAATTAATACGAAGTCGTTAATTTAAATGGCTGACATAACCCAAGCGGAATGTCGTTCTAATATTCGTATTTAGGTCAAATTACATAAAATACACTCACGTTTATTAAAAATATCCGCGTCATATAACTGCGCCCTAATATAAAGTCGGAGGCGCGTCCTGTACGTTGCCAACTATTTTTATGATTTTTATTGTCAAAACTAACGCATAAACAGCACATTTTATATATTTTATAAATAAAACGACGATTATACATAGCGACAAGGTATAATCACGAAAGTATGACGTCATTAGTGAAATAATATATTTCGTACATAGCTTGTTCCTAATTGATAATTATCATGTTGATATATCTCAGAGACATATAAATTGTACACTTGTATACTATGAATGATGTGAAATATTTTCATCGGCTCCGTTTGAAATTGTCAAGGATATACGGAAAATTTCGAATGTTTTAAACATAAATTAATTACATACTGGCTAAAATATATAGGATTAAAATAATATATTGCTAAAATTCATTTTGGTTCCACATTTTTTTGATAATATTAATTCAGTTCAAATGTAGTTATTTTATAAATTTATTGTGGTGTTAATTTATTTAATAATTTGATTTATTATAAAGCAAATTTTTAAGATAACATTTACATAAATTCTCTTTTAATTCTTGGATCATCAGTGCTATTTTGTAAGAAATCACTTTTCATATCATACGTAAAACCTTGAAAACTGACCTAACTTTATACTCTAGTTTGCTACGTAGAAAGTCGCCTGATATAAAATCAGCAGTGAGTTTCGAGTTTATTCTTACAGAATAGCTCTGCTAAAGACTTCAACTGTACAATCAATAGCAGCAATATCAGTCAAAATTATCGCGGAACCAATTTGGACTTTAGCTACACATCCCTTAAAACTATAAAATCGTTAAACACAAATAAAAAAAACGGATCATTAAAAATAGGTGTTACAGAAAAACTAAAAACAGAAAATATACAAAACTAAACATGTCAAAAATATAAAACACACACAACACAACACAATACAAAACAAGTTTTCAATTTGAAGAATTGCAAGGAGAGATAATACCTAAATGGCGTTTATGTCTGGTCTTTGGAATTCTATCGTTGGTGGGAACGGGAAGGAAGATAATTGGAACGACGTATCAGTCTACTATTGTGATAAAAAAAAGAAATACATCTCAGTATCTGAGATCGATAAGGAAGCTATACCAATAGTGTTTGCTGAAGCACATAAGATTACATTCAACAAAACTGGTCTTGGACTTGATTACACGCCCATTAACTTTTTGACGATCTATCATATTGATACTAGACAAGGTTGGTTAATGATATAGATCTCCATCATCAATGAATTACTTATATTATTACACAGACCAGGTGTAAATAATCTAGTTTCAGAAAGCTATCACACATCCAGTACAATTTTGATAACATTAACGCTAGACCTAATTTAATTTTTAACTCATGTGATTTAACAAGCACTCTCTAGTCACATTCCCATTCAAGTTGAGCTTGTTTTTCCTAAAACTCTCCAAACGATACCCTCGTGACTTTAAATAAAATATTTGCATATATTCCAGCGGAAGTAAAAATGCCAAGCGGCCACATAGACCAACCAGTGATTGAAGACAACCGGGATGGAACAGTCAGTATCAAATACGATCCCCGGGAGGAAGGTGTACATGAACTCTATGTGAAGTACAATGGAGAACACGTACAAGGTAACACTTTAACATTTCTTCTTAAATCTTCTATAGTCAGACCAATTCTTGCAATTTAAAAAATGATTTAAGAATATTTTTGTTATACTCCTAGCACTAGTATTGAGTTACAAATATAATAATTCTTATCTAAAGGAGTATCAACATCATCCTCCTGCCCTTATTTCAATTTTCCTTGAGATCAGCGCAGCATATCTTCTTCTTCCATACTTCTCTTTCTGACGTCACTTGTGAGAACAAGTAACATTCTTTTCAGCCATATCATCTTTCACACAATCCATCCATCGTTTCTTTGGGCGTACCCTTCTTCTATATTCATCACATTAATTCTCTAAATCTTCCTTATCTAAAGATGTTTAAATTATGTATAACGTTATAATAAATGGGTTAAGAGGTTGAATCGCATAAAATATTAAAGAAATGCTAAGAGCAGAATATTAATAGATATTTTTGCAATCGAAACTATTAAATCAGATTCATAACAGCTGCATGAAAGTGTAATTTTGTAAGATGCTACAAATTGCCTACAAATGAAATTGAAGCCAAATAATAATCGAGAAATGGGTCAAGGAATACTTCTTGTATCTTAATGTCAAATTATGATAGCTATCTGAATTACTTCAAAGAGAATTTTATTAAAAATCTTTAGAGAAATATTGTAAATCTAGACTTTGATCTTTATTTTAATCTTTTCAGGATCGCCTTATAAGTTCCACGTGGACTCAATTTCCTCTGGTTACGTAACCGCATATGGTCCTGGTTTGACCAGCGGCGTCAGTGGCGAACCAAGTCAGTTCACAATAAGCACCAAGGGTGCTGGTGCTGGTGGACTGTCTATGGCTGTTGAAGGTCCCAGTAAAGCTGAGGTAACCTTGAATCATTCTTATTTATATTGTTCAATGAGACAGCTGTTGAATTATATTTTATCAGAAGGAGAAATAAATTTTGACTAATATAAAGTGGTAATCATAGTCAGTTTGAAAGAAATGTGACTTGCTTTTTTATTTTTAATAATATGTCTATTTTAATTTATTTTTGTATATATTTCAGATCACATGCCATGACAACAAGGATGGTACCGTCGCTGTATCTTACCTACCCACTGCACCTGGAGAGTACAAAATCTCTGTTAGGTTCGGAGACAAGCACATTAAGGGATCTCCATTCATAGCTAAGGTTGGTTTTAGTTATGTATGTGTTCTGAACTATTATTATAAATGTATGTTTATGATGTAAGTAAAGTAAGTAACAGTCCGTAAATTTCCCACTGCTGGGCTAAGGCCTCCTCTCCCACTAAGGAGAATGTTTGAATCTTTAATATTTGAATTGAATATTCCATCACGGTGTTCCGATGCAGGTTGGTGGAATGCACATGTGCCAGAATTTATGTGTTCCTTCAACGTCGAGTACGAAATGAATTATAAATACAAATTAAGCACATGAATATTCAGTGGTTGCTTGCTTGGGTTTGAACCCCCAATTATCGGTTAAGATGCACGCGTTCTAACCACTGGGCCATCTCGGCTCTACTCTATTATTTATCAAGTAAGGGTGATTAATGTATTTTTTCTTCTTTTTAGGTCACAGGTGAAGGTCGCAAAAGGAACCAAATATCAGTCGGTAGCTGCAGTGAAGTCACTCTCCCTGGAAAAGTCAATGACAATGACATCCGTAGCCTAAACGCCTCCATCCAGGTTCGTGTATATTTTTATTATTTTTTATAAACGACCTGAACATAAGTTGAACCTGTCTAAAATGTCATATTCCCTATAAACCTTTACGGAACTTGCGGTTACCCTTTGAGGAAAAAGCAACACGAATACCCAAAACCCTGTAAACCTACTCTAACTTCTATTTATATAACTATTGAGTTTGTCCGTTTCCATTATGATACTGGAATTGGTCCAATTGATGTCATATTTGTAGTCTTATTTTTTATTAATTGAAAATACTAATTAGTATCAGATATGCTGCTACTGATGGCAATTCTTCATTTCGTTTTGTATATGTTAAAATATGTTTAATGAAACCAAAAAATCTTGTGAGGATAGCAATTCCAAAGGCTTAAAATTAGGTATTTTTTTTGCTTTCATATTTGCTATACAAGTTTATAGTTAGGCGTAGTATTAATTTTATTTGAACTGAGATCGTAAATACGTTTTTAAAACGTATCACTTAATTCACAGGCTCCATCTGGTCTTGAAGAGCCATGCTTCTTAAAACGACTGCCGTCTGGTAACATTGGTATTAGCTTCACACCCCGTGAAGCTGGCCAGCACATCGTCTCCGTCAAGAAGATGGGCGTTCACATTCAGAACTCACCCTTTAACATTACTGTTCAAGAACAAGAAGTTGGAGATGCTAAGAAAGTCAAGGTAAGGAGGCAAGGTTGATTGTAATATTTAAGACCAAACAACGCTGTAATATGTCACTTTGAAAAAGATCCCGATGTTCTAGAATTTATATTTGTGAGTTATATGTAGTTAGTTGGGTAGATTTCGTTTTGAGATATTGGTATGTTATAATTAATATTCAAGGTGGTTAGCTTGCGGCTGGCCAAAAGGGCTAATGCTAATGTGGTGAGCGATGCTCATTAGTAACTGTGTGAAATCTGTAAGTTGCTACCGGTTAAACTTCTTTACCCCGGCAAAACACTATTGGATCGTTTAGGGTTTGCCGTTCTACCAGATTATCGAGAGTGTACTTGTTTTTCAAACACTTAACATGTCTTACGAGATTTGCCGACTGGGCTATTCTATCTTGAGTAATTGGTCAGGAGGATATTATATTTGTGCTTAAACAAATTACAATCTGTTATAAAATATTTAAAACTAGAGTTAGGTTTAATACTTATCAGATAATTGGAGTATTCTTGACAGTTCTTATCAATTTTACCGGACTGCAACTGTTTCTAATTGTTTTTTTTTTTAGTATTAACAATTATATTAACTTTATCCACTTTACACTACTTTATATAAACTTTATCTACTGTAACCATTTAGCCATTATTAATCGTTATACTTGGCAGTGTGCCATCTCTCTTCTGTACCTTTTGCAAAATTTATCTTTTATCTTAGAAGAGTTACTCTATTTTTTATAATTGGCAGGTCGCCTTATCTAATCTGAATCTTTTCCAAAATATAACATTTATAATAGAACCGTCACTTCTTTTTCATTTACTTCTAATTGCTTTAATGAACCATTTACTTGTATGATTAATATCTTTCCAGGTTGCTGGGACAGCCCTGAAAGAAGGCAAAACTCAAGGCGAGAACACTTTCACAGTTGATACCAGAAATGCGGGTTACGGTGGTCTCTCACTGTCCATTGAAGGTGCGTTTGGTGTTTTATTTACTTTAATTAAATGCTTTACTTTACGCTTGAGCTGACATCGTCCAGTGAGACTCAACTTTATGCTCATATTTCGTAGTCTTGTATTCGTGATTTTTGAACCGTATCAAATGATATTCTGTTGAATTTTTTTATTGGCTGTAAAGGTTGGCAAATGGGTATGTGGGCCACTTGATTATATGTGGCCACCAACGACAGTAACTTCCGGTATGGAAAACTAACCATTCCGTACTAAGCCCATGCGCCACCAACCTTGGGAACTAAGATGTTTCGTTTCTTGTGCCGATTATGACTTACCCTTCAAACCAAAACACAGCAATACTGACTACTGCTGTTTGGCGGTATAATATTTGATGAATGGGTGGTACCTTCCCAGACGGGCTTACACAAAGCCCGTTGTTAAATAAACTCTTCATTATTTCTATTTTTAAAGAACAATTTAAACTGTTAGTACATTTACTAATGTAATCCCAATAATTATTTCAGGTCCAAGTAAAGCTGAGATTCAGTGCGCGGACAGCACCGATGGCGTTTTAGCGATCAGTTACAAGCCAACGGAACCCGGCTACTACATCGTCAACCTTAAGTTCGCTGACCATCATGTCGAAGGATCTCCATTCACAGTTAAAGTATGTGTATCAAATTCTTATATTTCCAAAATGGTGACTGAGAATATGACGTACAATAATATAATATAATTATTTATAATATGCGAGTTTGTGATGTAGAACGAAATTTTTTGGCGTCTGTGTTACTGGAAGTTTAGTTTGAACTAGCTGTGCCCGCGACCATATATGCGTTTGAGTTATAGAACAAAAACATTATTGTAGCTTAAGTTACTCCTTATTATAACTGCCATTGAAAGTCTCGTCAAAATCGGTCCAGCCGTTCCGGAGATTAGCCGGAACAAACAAACAGACAGACAGACGGACAAAAATGGTAAAAAATGTTATTTTGGTATCTGGACCGTGTATACATTCATATGCATGGAGTAAAAAGGGCTATTTTAAAATCACAAACAGACATTCCAATTGTATTACATGTATAAATTTAGTTAGTTTGAATATTCGATTCAATTGGGATGCCAATATGCTAATGCTAGCATTCCTGCCAACATTCCAAGCGGTTAAGATTTACACAGTAACTATGTTTAATTCATATTTGTATATATTTAAGTATTAATGATTTTAATTCTTATGTTAATACTGGAAGTAGGTTATGCATTCACACCGAATCCATCGCTACGACTATTAATACATCAATAGCTATACAGTTGTTATTTCGACCCTGGACTTGTTACATCGCATAAGATATCTTAACACTTCAGTTCTAATGCAATCTGTCAAAATCTAAGACGTATAATGTAATGGTGTGCGCGCGCAGGTGTCGGGCGAGGGCAGCAACCGGCAGCGCGAGAAGATCCAGCGCCAGCGCGACCAGGCGCCGCTCACCGAGGTCGGCACCAACTGCAAGCTCACCTTCAAGATGCCCGGTCAGTCGCTTCCTTCCCATTACACCACCGTAAAAAAAGATATATGGGAGCACAATTGTGCAAATTATGTTATTAATTAATTGCCAATTATATATGCTTATAGAACTTGAATACTTGGCCTTAAATCATGGTTGTAAAGGGCATGTAAAATAGTGCTTCCCAGTCATATGATATTTTCAGATATATTTTACTATTTAGGCACTTTTTTACTTCAAGTCTCTGAGAAATATGATGTTATACAAAAAAAAGAACTATGAGAGCCTGAAATTGACAAAAAGCTAAATATGTTTGACCACTTGTCATTCGTGGCTTTGCTTGCGATTTAGGTTGTTAGTTCCTTGGAGTTCAAGTTTGCTTCGTACCAAGTTTCATCAAATTCGGTTCAATGGTTTGATCTTGAAAGAGCGTCAGACAGACAGAGTTACTTTTATATTATAATATTGGTATATATCAATAAATAAACTTCGTTTTTCCAGGCATCACGTCCTTCGACCTGGCAGCGACTGTCACCAGTCCCGGCGGTGTGTCAGAGGATGCTGAGATCCAGGAGGTGGAAGACGGTCTCTACTCCGTCCACTTCGTGCCCAAGGAGCTGGGTGTGCACACCGTATCCGTCAAGTACAGGGAGATTCATATTCCCGGTGAGCTCTAGATGGAATTTCAACAACAACAACAACAGTAGCCTGTAAATTCCCACTGCTGCGCTAAAAGCCTCCTCTCCCTTTGAGGAGAAGGTTTGGAATATATTCCACCACGCTGTTGGTGGAATACACATGTGGCAGAATTTCTATGAAATTCGTCACATGCAGGTTTCCTCACGATGTTTTCCTTCATCGCTGAGCACGAGATGAATTATAAAGACAAATTAAGCACGTGAAACAACGGTGCTTGCCTGGGTTTGAACCCGCAATCATCGGTTAAGATGCACGCGTTCTAACTACTGGGCCATCTCGACTCCTAAATTTTAAATTTACCTTAATTTTTGACGAGAATTTATTACCGAGAATTTGATATACTTATGTGCTTTGAAGAGCTTGGGACTTCAACATCCCTAACTTAATAACTCTGATAAGCTATTAAAAAAATGTAATGACAGTCCTTTTTCGTAACCGGGACTATAGGATTTGGCTATAAAAATAGAAATCTACTATAGGACCAAGACGATATTTTTTTTATATCTAAGGGACACATGAAATAGGTCAATGACTTATACAGCTCAACTTAAAATTTAATTTACTATATTCCTCCATTGCATGTTAACGATGGAGGGGAAATTAAGTTATTACATAAGTTATGACGATTGAAATGACGAATGATGATTAAAAGTGCTTGAAAGTTAAGCTATTTATATTAGCTTAACTATTACTATTATTATAATTTACAAAATAATTCTCCTCAAATGGTAAAAAAATATTTTTATTTTCTTTTTAAGTCATTGCACATAGCCACATTAATTGTAATGAAAATATTGAATGCTATTTATTTAAGTAATCATTTCCAAACGAAAATTTTCACTTGTTTTCATATACTAATATTAATTAATCTTTTTCCAGGCTCACCCTTCCAGTTCACAGTTGGTCCTCTTCGGGATTCTGGATCCCATTTGGTGAAGGCTGGCGGTGCTGGTTTGGAGAGGGGAGAAGCTGGTCGCTTCAACGAGTTCAACGTGTGGACCAGGGAAGCTGGAGCCGGACAGCTGGCCATTTCTCTGGAGGGTCCCAGCAAAGCCGAAATCGACTTCAAAGACAGGAGGGACGGATCGTGCGATGTGTCGTATAAAGTGGATGAGCCAGGTCAGTTTGTATTTTGGTTCATAAGTATATTTAATATTAGGAAATTTGTAGGTTATTTTAATTTAGTATAGGAAAGTAGATGATTGAATGAGCCATTTGTTGGTGGTGTTTATTTGAGACACAAATACTATTTGTTATAAATACAACGTCAACTACGGAATTTAAAATTACTCTTGAGTTTTTATTCTTTTTGTTCTGGCTCATTTGAAGAGTGAAAGAGCTATTGGCGGAAGAATACGCGCTACTATGGTAAAAGTTATAACCTTGTATATGTATAAAGTAATATTAAAACTAGTAATATCAAGACATTAGGTAGTGTGGAAGAACATAAACATAAATGTGTATCACACATTTAAAGTAGATTATTGTTTGTTGCAAATTAAAAAAAATAAAGTGAGATATATCTTATGTAATCAGTTTGACTTTAAAATAAACTAGTTTTCGGTCTTGGCTTTACATGGATACAAGGGTGATATTCTCGGCTTTCTTCTGTTAAGCATTTATTACACATAATTATAACTTAATAAAGAATCACTCTGTATATTAATGACAACCGCATTATTTGTTGCGTAGTTTTTAAGATCTGAGAAAATAGTAACATCGGGAAGCAAATTCGTTTTGTCTAATATGTCGTTATAAAAAACGAAAATATACGGATAAATAAAGAAAATATTGATAGTGGAATGGCTTATTCATATACATATTTGTCGAAAAATGTCATAATATGGATGACAAAATATATGAGGTTGTGTCGGAGCGAGTCGACAATAACCGACAATAACACGGAGTCGAATAATTCATTCCGAGGCGCTTTATCGTCCCCGGATCAGCAAGTCAAATGGCCCGCCGCCCCCGCGGAGCCACACTGAACTGTACACTATAAAAAACCACATAAACACTGAAATGCACTTCATAAATAAATCGCCGGACTCGTTCCTTATACGATTGCCGACCACGCCCCCCGGCCGGCGGACCAATGCCGGCCGGCTTGACCGATGCCGCGGCGAAATTTACTGCGAACCATTTTGACAGATCGATTTTTTAAATTGTTTTTCTTTTTTTAAAACGACTAGCATCTCCAGGTTCTTTTTTTAAACGTGATAATAGCTGTCGCGTTTTCGGTCAGTGATTACGCGAATTTACGATATTCGTTTTTGCTAATGTCCGTCATAACTCTTTGGCAGGAGTTCGGGTTTTGCGCGGTAATTTTATGAAGACATTTTTAAATGTTAATCCATTTATAATTGCTTCAATCATTGGGTGCATTGTTGAAAATTTAATTTTAACTTTTTTTGATCGTTGACGTTTGTATAGGTGATTAAAGACAATAGATTTTTTTGTCTATGTCCAATGCTGTTTAGTAATATTTAATGAATTATGCAATTTAAATACAGTTTGTAACAATTACCGGCGTCAGCTGCAAATAATCACTGTTTAAATCGCGGGGGAATGATAATATTAGGCTTGCTAATTTCCTCGTTTGCATATAACTAAGGAGTATTTAATACACACACTAATGGCGTTTTGAGTTCATTGTCTTAACGTAATTTAAGTGCGTGATTCCTCGAATATTCCTTTCAACAACGACAACATTTTTATGTTGGTATATTATTGTATTTGACACAAATTAACATTCTTTAAATATTATTTTTATTACGGCAAGTCTTAAAAATATATAAGCTGAATTTTATATAATATATGTACTAAGTATATATTTTAACTTATAGATAATAAATAAATAAACTTACATAAAACATATATTACTTCCCCAACACTTAGAGTAATTTTCTATAATAAAATATACTCAATACGGTCATTAAAAAGTATAAACTATAATTATTATATATATTTTTATTAGTCCGAAGAAATGTTCAACATATTTCTGATTGTATTTCCGATATTTTAAGGCGAAAACATGATATTAAAAACTAATCTAAATTTGCTAAAAAAGTACAAAACCTAGTACGATTAAATTGAATGAAGTTCAATATTGTAGGAATTTGATGTCTCCTTAAAATTATAATTTCACAAAACCATTTCTTAGGACATTGAACTTTTACAATTTAAAACATTATTGACTAAAACTGTGTATGTGTCAATATTGATTATTTTTGAATTTAGAATGTCGTGTGTATACATAATAATCATAAAATTAACGGATATCTCGAATTTAGACATAGCAATTGATTCGTAGTCAATGATGTACGAGTACATTGTACCCTGCTTGCATATCTTATATATACCAGTAAATTGACAGTTTATAGTCTATGAATAATGTTAGCGTTTTCCTCATTGAAGTTCGCTTACGTTAAATTTTGGGTTAAGTAGAAGGTTTAAACCGAACATTATCTATGCCCATATTATTGTATTACAGTAATCGGATGAGATGAACCAACGCGACTCAAGGCGTTACTTGTTTCTCGAGGCACAGAAGCGTAAGACTTACTTTGCTATTCTGTGGAATTTGTTCTCTATTTAATACTTAACTACTTGTAATTTAATTTTTATTAGTTTGGTTTTGATCTAAAAACCTTGGGGTCTGTCATCAGTAAATGAGCCGCTAAACAAACGAGTCGAGTTTATGAGCCAAAATACAATAATCGTTACTTTTTCTTAACAATTCATATATATTGTATAGATCACTTAAACAGTAGAAATATTAATAACAAACGAAAATACCTTTAGAAATGTCGCGCAACACAGTAGCCGGTTGAGGCATTCGGCATCCCGAATTGAATTCTAAACCCGTTCTGACGTGGCATTCCATCATAGTGCGATGTCTCCTCTTCAGTGATTCCGTGACTTTTTTCCACCATAATATTCGACCGGCGGTCAATTAAAATGACTCTTAAACACCAGTGGCAAGGAATTCCGCTTCTAAACTAAATTTGTACGGGTCCATTGTGTTCGTTTCGACAAAAAAAGTCGCACGCATCCGACAAAGAAGCGGTACCTTTTTGTTGGCGGATACTTCATAAGTGTATAGCGAATAGAAATTTCTTAGTTATTTGATGGAATAATGACTTTGTTCTCTTCGTTTTGTTTATGGATTATATATTCGATGTTTGTTTTTGTTTTATTGTCGCGAACGCATTTGATTCCGTACAATCAATTACATGTTCACACTTAACGTAACTTGTTATACTTTAAGAGTAAAACCAGCCGTCGCTATTTGACGGTGACATGTGAAAATTATATTAGTCTGTTTATACAATTACTGGTCCTGATTCGCTAAAAATAAAGAGAAGTTTAATTTGATTGGATGAAATTAAAGTTATATTTAAATAACATAAATAAATTCTAAATTCAACTATAAATTTTCTGTTATTTTTTTGTTGATAAATTAATTGAACAATTAGGCATCACTTTTGCATTTATTTCGTACCATATTTATACTGATCTAGAAAGAATAAGAGCTTATTATAGTTTTTGTTTTTACTCATACGCCGACATAGTCCAGTGGTTAGAACGCGTGCAGTGATTGCGGTTTCAAATTCAGAAAAGCACCACTGAATTTTCATGTGCTTTATTTGGGTTTTTAATACATTTGGTGCTCGGTTGTGTAGAAAACATCGTGAAGTAACCTGCATGAGTCTCTAATTTCAACGACATTCTGCGCCTGCTGCTGCTGGGTTACACAACCCAGATTGGAGAAGTGTGGTGTAAGCTTTAAACCTTCTTCTCAAAGGAAGAGGAGGCTTTAGCCCAACAGTAGAAAATTTACAGGTTGTTACTGTTAAACATTATTTTTATAATAAAGAGGAACTTCTCCCATGAAAAGTATTATGAAAGTATTATTATCATATGACTATCTATATATCTGTATCTCTTTCTAGCACATAAAACAATAATTGACTCTTTGCGTTAAAGGGGGACAAATATAAATTACACAACTAATTTCCTCAATGACTAAGTACTCTAATATTCGATTTATAAACTATACATCAAAATTATTCTAACTCTTTCACTCCTCGACCGATCAAAAAAAAAAAAGTAAAACTTTCTTTTTAACATTTCTATGAAAAAGATAAAAAAAGGCTTTAAACTTGGGCACGGCGCGGGCGCATCGGGGCATCAAAGAGGTTGAATTCATCTTACTCATTCATTTATACGAACATTTCTGGACGAATTCTTTATAAACTGCCAATGGTCGCCGATAATCTCAAATGATTATTAGCTACTTCTGTAATTATTATTATTATATAGAATTTACCAGACGGTTAAATGGAAACCATTATGATAAGTGGTCACCTTGGTTTATAGGAATCAGCACTGTATTGCTTATCAATTACATTCAGTATTTAAGATATAATGTCCCATCTGCCTTTACTGATACAATTATTATAGACCAGATAGTATGACAAATATATATTTTTTATTACTACAAGTATTTGAAACGGGATTTATCATTTTTTATTTTTGTTTGGTATCGATATTTCGATATTAGCTACGAATATCTCGTGGATAAGATAAACATCCCGTTTTAAATACTTGTAGTAATAAAAATGACCATGATAATTTAAAGTCTTATATACAATTTCTGTAGCGCGAAGTATATTTTTCAACGACTACCAGAATATAAAAGAATCTGTGTACATAACAAATATAGTAAGATTTCCCTTAGAAAATGTTATTTATTTATTAAAATTGATTAAATAATACATATTAAATACGATATGTTTCACTGATGAAATAGATGATATAATTCAACTTTTAAAATGTGAACTTGTAACAAATCTCTAAAAAGATTCAATCATTGTCTCCTGGGTTACTTTACGAATTCGAATACAGCTTATTAAAAAATCTGTTTGATGATAATTATATCATAACAAAAATAACAACATCCTATAAATTTCGCACTGCTGGGCGAAGGATTCCTCTCCACTTTGAAGAGAAGTAAAGTAAAGTAACAACCAGTAAGTTTCCCACTGCTGGACTAAGGCTATGTGCCTATGTGCCTCCTATTAAGGAGAGGGTTTGAAACATATTCCACCACGCTATTCCAATGCGTTTTGATTTAATTCACACGTAGCAGAATTTCTATGAAATTAGACACATGCAGGTTTCCTGAAGATATTTTCCTTTACAGCTGAGCTCGAGATGAATTCTAAACACAAATTAAGCACACGAAAATTCAATGGTGCTTACCTGGGTTTGAACCCGCGATCATTGGTTAAAATGCACACGTTAATTATATCCCTTAATTATAATATCGGTCTTTAACCAATCCAATCTAAAGTGAGACCAGGCTTGTGCGCTGGAGATATTATTGTGCACAATTATGTGCGCAACACACAAACACACACTACCTATTTATGATATAATTTCTAACTATTAAATTGAGAAAGTATATCATAAATATTACTTCCAAATATATACTAATATTATAAATGTGAAAGTAACTCTGACTGTCTGTCTTTTGAGCATAATGGCCACCTGATGTTAAGTGGTCGCCATCGCTCATAGCAATGACGCTTTAAGAAATATTAACTATTCCTTACATCGTCAATGCGCCACCAACCTTGGGAACTAAGATGTAATGTCCCTTCTGCTTGTAGTTACACTAGTTTACTCACCCTTCAAATCGGAACACAACAATACTGAGTACTGTTATTTGGCGGTAGAATTACCGATGAGTGGGTGGTACCTACCCAGACGGACTTGCACAAAGCTCTACCACAAAGAAGATGTCTGTCGCTCTTTCACTACCGAAGCACTGAACCGAATTTGATGAAATTTGGTATAAGGCAAATTTGAACTTCAAGGAAGCTTTTTAGGCTCGACAATCAACCTCCTAAAATGCGAACAAAGCTGCGGGCGGTAATTAGTCAATAACACAAGTGAAATAATTAATAGCTCGAAAAGTATATAATTTATTTTAATTATTATTATGTATGTTTTAATGTCTAAACTATCGTTGGTAATCAATTTCTGAATTTATATCGGCGTATTTTTAATTAATTAATTAATTCGACACATTTAATTTTAATAATAGTTGAATTAAATTAATGATAACTGAAACTATCGAAGATTCAAAATGGCGGAGAATTATTCTTTCTAACTATAGAACGAATAATTAAAATAGTAAAGTAAAGTAAATTTGCAGCCTGTAAATTTCCCACTGCTGGGATAAGGCCTCCTCTTCCATTGAGAAGAGGGTTTGGAACATATACCACCACGCTGTTCCAATGCGGCTTGGTGGAATGCACATGTGGCAGAATTTCGATGAAATTTGTCACATGCAGGTTTGCTCACGATGTTTTCCTTCACCGCCGAGCACGTTAATATAAACAGAAATTAAGCGCATATATATAGTGGTGTTTGCCTGGTTTTGAACCCGCAATCATCGGTTAAGATGCACGCGTTCTAACCACTGGGCCATCTCAGCTCATAATTAAAATAAATTACTTTAATTATTTATAAACATAAAATAAAACTTCTAGTTAGAGGTACAGTACAGTACAGGTATGTACTGGATATATGTAGAATCATGTTACAGGGTAACATTCATCATAACTATATTATTCTTATATGAATATACATCAAATAGTATAAATAATTTCTATATATTTCGTTGTGTGAGCGTATGTAGTGGAGTTAATACATTTCAGTTCTGTTTAACTTATAAGAATTTCCACCAATGAGATGGCGTTCTAATAAGATTTTGATCACGACACGTTTTACAACAAATATACTATTTCCTAATCCAGTAAGATGTAAATTTCACCTGCGAAGTAGCAAAAAGCGGAATGATTTTTTTCAAACCGAAAGTATAATAAGAAACAAGAGGAAGCGGCCGGGACATCGAACCCGCAACATGTCAATACCTCCGCTTTGCATGAGGGCTACATCATTATTTGTGGATTGGGACGCGTGCCACCGTGTTCGCTTAAGTGGCAGTTAACAAATTGTCTGAAAGAGTATTTTCCTAACCAATTGTTTGTTATAAATTACTTGATAAGTAATATATTCTTGTAATCAAGCAGCAGTTATTAAACCATTTATTTTGCTACACATACACGTACATTACATCGATTATACACAAGAAAATAATTTAATTTAAAGAACACAGTGTAGGTAGCAAGGGATTCATCTCAGTATAAGCTGTGCTAATGCACAGCACTGATTTTCAGATGGCCCCTGACTATTGGGTAAACATAAACACATGCGCGCACACGAAAATAAATAAATGAAATTGTAAGAACAAAAAACTAAAACTAAAAAGCCCTTATTCTTGAGAAAAAAAAACATATTACACAAGAAGAAAAACATCACAAGGAACTTACCCGAATAAAAAAGACATTAAAGATGAATATGATAAATACTAAGACTATGAGGTAGTATGACTGACAGTATATTTTGGAAGTTGTTACTCTGACTTTTGTCTATTTAAAAATAATACCGTCAAATGTTTTTTCCAAGTCGTCCCAGGTGGAACGTACTATTTATCTATTAATTTTAGTAACATTGTGTATTGTTGTGATCAGATTTATAAGTAATTCGTAGTTAGTAACTACTGTTACAAGGGATATACTCTCTTGGTTTCCAATATTGGTGGCGTATTAGCGATGTGAGTAATATTTCTTACAATGTTAATGTCTACGGGCGGTAGTGACCACTTACCATCAGGTGTTCTATTAGCTGTCTGCTTAACTATTACAATAAACAGAAAAATCGAGATGCAAAGCTGTTGAATAATTGTGAACGGCGCATAATAAATAAATATACGCCCTTGGACTCAGAGATGGATGTAATGTGCCGATTTAAATTAGATTTTTTTTTAAATAATATTTATATTTGTTATATAATTCTATTAACGTCAATTTTCATGTAATTTATTGTCCAATTAGGAATAGCTATATAATACTATAAAGGACTAATAATCTATGCCCTATTTGACAATGGGTCTTATAAGATCCATTTTAAGTATGAAACAGAAATTCATTGAAATTAAATAAATTTGCTTTCCATCCAATGTTTTCCTTCACGGTTGAGCATGAGATGAATCATAAGCACAAATTAAGCTCATGAAAAATCTGTGCTGATTGCTTGGGTTCAATCTGCCAAAGTAGTTTAGAAAGCACTTTCTCATATTTTCTGATTAAAAATAAACTTCTGTTTAACCAATGCTGTGACACTGGTCCCAAAACTAGTTGAAAGTACCAAAAACAGCGTGCTCGAAAAAAAAAAAAAACAAAAACGCAAGATTATTTTTTGTCCAATCAATGAAAAGTACAACAAAAAAGAATTCTCTCATGTAAATAAATCTGTAACAATATGCCCTCCACGAAGTTCGGTTGTCCATACGTAAAAAACTATTCGAGAAAAATTTAAATTTCCACCAGGGGAAGAGATATGGCCGCCGTCGTTAGTCGGTTATTCAGATCGAGTGACGTCTCCTCCGTAAAAACCTCGTTTCTTGCAATTCAAATCGCGTTTTTGTACGGCTTTTTTCCAATTTTGTCGGTTTTTTAGATAGGACATATAATTTATAGGACATGCGGGGAAAGGATCGAGTTAGAAGTGACGTGCGTTTGAATTTTTTTTTTTTTTGTAATAAAATATAAATTAATTTGTTACAACTTATTTTTAGTGATGTCTTTCTTTCGTGTATTTTTTTTTTCTAAAACATCATTAATTTAAATTTATTTATTTGCAAAACTTTAGGAACATCTTTGAAATAACAATGATTAAGTTCAATCTCCTCCTCTTGACGACCTCCGTGGTCGAGTGGTGTGTACACCGGTTTTCATGGGTACGCCGCTCTGAGCTCCCGGATTCGATTCCCGGCCGAGTCGATGTAGATTACCATAAGTTTTCTATGTTGTCTTGGGCCTGGGTGTTTGTGGTACCTTCTTTACTTCTGATTTCCAAGTGCTTTAGCTACTTACATTGGGATCAGAGTAATGTATGTGACAAGATTTTATGCATAACTATAGTACCATATATAATATTGTAAGTGAAAACTCAAAACTAAATTTAATGAAATCGGAATAAAGTGGACTTGAACTCTATCATAAAATAGATAACTTTTTTAAGCCCTGACGACCCCCAAACCGAGCGAAACCACGCGTACTAGTATATATACATACTTTAATTGACAATCTCGTTAGATTATTATCTATTTCGCGAAACTGTTGAAAGCTTCTGGGTGGGGATCCTTACAATAAAACGTATGAAATGTTGATAGCTTATTTCCTTTGGTTGGTTTGATTAGAGTTTTTTAAATCTGTTATTGATTTCGATAGATAATCTACGGAAATATAATTGTAAGCTGCATATTACGGTTCACAATATTTCGACAGCTTACAACGTCGTGAGATAGTAATCTATGTCACCTATAATTTTACGATGATTTACATAAACGAAATACCGCCGATTCATTTCGATATCTCTGCAACTATAGGTGCGATTTACTTGAAGTTAGGCCTTTTACTGAGAAAGGAGTTTTGGAAATCAATTTATTGTATTTGTCTGAAGTCGGGTTAGCAGCCAATCTCAATACAAAAATTATATACTACAATAAAACAATCCCAGTATTTGTATCTACTATCCCAAAAAAATCATATGCAAATATTAACCAATCCTTAAGCTTAAATTTTTAGCTTTTTTTTATTTTATATGTATTATTAGATTAATTTTAAAAATCGAACGAAATTTGACCAATTGGAAGACAGAAATAAATTAATCCTAATAGCTTATTTAATGATATTAGAAACTCGAATCACTTAGATACGAACGACCCCTTTAGTAATTATCGAGTTATTCGATTACATTGTAAAATTGATTAATATTTGTGAGATTACATGCAAATTATAATGTTCTTATAAATGATTAGATGCGATCGATTCTAAGTTAATTCGTTAAAGTGATTTTATAACGCGATCGGGTATTTAAGTAAACTTCAAAGGAGACTTGCCGCGTATGATAAAAAAATAATTAGTATGTAAGTTTATTAATATTTGAATAACATAAAATTATTTATATCTAATATAATCTGTAGTGAAATGTTAATTTTCATTTATTTATCGTAAAACTTACACCATCAACTTCTTACTAAATACTTAAAAATATGTTTAATACAGGTAAAATTCAAGGTATATCTTTATAGGTGTAAACAACATATACATTATTTCAAAAATAAAAACTAAATTAACCTATATGAAATATAAAATCAAATTTTGTACTAAATTATATAATAAATGAAATTAAGATATAACTAAGACGAAACGTAACAAAATATAAAAAAAAAAAAAAAAACTTAAACATATTACTTAAAAAGGTATGAGATCGAACTATGCAAAGCAAAAGCAAACTCAGGCAAGCACCACAATATATATGTGCATAATTTGTGTTCATAAATCATCTCGTGAAACCTACATGTGGCTTATTTCATCGAATTTCTGCCACATGTGCATTCCACCAACCCGCATTGGAACAGAGTGGTAGAATATGTTCTAAACCCTCTCCTTAATAGGAGAGGAGGCGTTAGCCCAGCAATGGGAACTTTACAAGCTGTTACTTTTATTTTTACTATGAGATCTTTGGAATTTTAACAAAATATGTTTACATTAAAAAAAAATAACTGACCTTCGTTGCACAGGTGAATACCGCATTGGGCTCAAGTTCAACGAGCAGCACATCCCAGACTCCCCCTTCAAGGTGTACATCTCCCCAGCTGTGGGCGACGCACATCTTCTGGAAGTAGCTCAGTTCCCAGACTCAGCTCAAGTGGACAAACCTACACAGTTCTACATAAGGCTCAACGGGGCTAAGGGCAGCTTGGATGGCAGGGTCAGTATATTGTAACAGGGGTCTCCAAGTATTTCAGAATTAAGGGGCGGAACTTATTCATTGTATTATTATGGTAAAGGTTCAACAGTCCGCAAATTTTCGTCTTCCGGTTGCGGGTCACATTATGAAAACCACTGGTGTGTGTCAAATATTACGTTACAAAATTTTTGATTTGATTATCATTATAAATAAATAATAAATATGAGACAACATCACATACATTACTCCGATCCCAATGTAAGTAGCTGACGCACTTGTGTTATGGAAATCAGAAGTAACGACGCTACCACAACCATCCAGACCCAAGACAACATAGAAAACTAATGGTAATCTACATCGACTCGGCCGGGAATCGAACCCGGGACCTCAGAGTGGCGTACCCATGAAAACCGGTGTACATACCACTCGACCAAGGAGGTCGTCGTTATTCACAATACAAAACAATTTGAAATTTCAAAGAAATATATTTAATAATTAATAGATTTACTTATATCCGTATATATGTTTTATATTGTATATTTAAATTAAAATATCCTTAATATTTATTACCAGGATGTATATTTAAAAGTCTAGGTAGACTGGCTCTGTGTTTGATCAATCAGACAACTTATCAGCATAAATGTAATGATTACTGATAATGATACTGGTATATTACTAGTGGTTCGCCAAAATTTTGATTTTGTTTTTATCTTAAAACAAAAGCAAACCTTATTTAAATTTTGATTATTTTTTTTAACGTCTAATAGCAATAATAGCAATTGGACGTTCGTTATACTTTAGTTCGATTAGAGTTATAATGTGTATATAACAATTGAGTTTAATTTTCTTTTCTTTTCTTTTTCTTATTGTTCAAGATCAAATGACATTATGCCAAATAATCATTTAGTTTATGATTTGGTCAATAGATGGCGTTACATGTATTTTACATCGCGCTATAGAAATGTTTTTTCTAAAGTACAATACAATTTTTGTAATTTCATAAAGTGAGAACAATTACACTATCTGACCAGCAGTACATACTCGGTGGTTTTATGTTGAAGTCTCACAGTACCAATACTCCCGGGTAACATCCCTAACATTGGTCCAGTCGAGCCGGATAGTGTTTTTTGTGAGCGGTGAAGCCGCTTCTCCCGTGTCTCCGCAGTGGATTGCTGCAGTAAGGAAACACGCATCAGAGGCCGCAGCAGCGGGACCCCAGCCGTGCATTGGTGGGCGGACGGAGCAACTGCAGCGGATTAGTTCAAAGTGTCGCCACCTACAGAGGGCGCCACTTACACCAGGTCAACAAATTGTGTTTGTGTGAAGTGCAACCCTGTGAGTACATTATTTTCAATATTTATTGGTGAATAATCAAAAGTGAAAAAAGTTAGCTTTCTTTTGAACTTTGAATTTCTAATAATATTTCAATTTGAAGAAATTTTGAACTTTGAAAATTTACGAAGAATTTTAAACTTAGAAAATTTATTGATTAATTTAGATTTACTTTATAATTTTAAGCATGTTAGTTAAGGACTTAGAATAATTTATAAAAAAACGAAGGAACGGGGAACCTATGCCCGATTTCGAAAAAAAAAAAAATTCAAAACACTTGTAAAATTTTAGAGATTTGATTTGAAAAAAAAAAAAAATAAAAAATTCATACTTTTAAATTATCTTAATTCATAATTTGGATATTTTAAAAATGGAAGGTTTAATAAATGTTTTAAAAGATTCGCAAAATGTAATAAAGAAAGGTCTAATTAACTTTAAAAAATGTAGTAAAGATAGACTAACAGTAGAATATATTGAAACCAAGCAAGAATTGTTAGAAATGGATTGGTCTATATTTAAAGAGAATAATACTAAATTATATGAAAGATTTAAATTGGAGGACATAGAACAAATGGTAGGTGATATATATGATGATGTTGAGAATACTTATATAGTTTATAAAAGTCTTATGAAAACAACGCTTAACAAAATCTGTTCGACAAAGGGATTAGTACAAAATGAAAACACTTCAGGTATGTCGAAGCCAGTTACTCCTTTTGTTAAACTACCAAAGATCGCCATCCCTATATTTTCTGGTAAATATGGGGAATGGACAACATTTCACGATCTTTTTACATCTTTAGTGCACAAAAATGATTCATTAGATAATGTACAAAAAATGCATTATTTGAAAAGTCACCTTTCTGGTGAAGCTGAACAGCTCATTCGCCACACTCCAATAACTTCCGCTAACTATAGTGAGTGCTGGGCTCAATTAGAAAAACGATATAATAACAAGAAATATCTGACTAATTGTATTTTAAAAAGATTGTTTGGTCAAAAACGAATTAATGTCGAGTCAGCTTCATTGTTGAAAGACTTGTTAGATACCACATGTGATTGTTTACATGCACTTAGAAACTTAAATATTAACGTAAATACATGGGATATTATTATCATACACATTGTTACTCTAAAACTAGATAGTGAAACTCGTAAACAATGGGAGTTAAATGTTTGCGCCAGCGATTCCAATAACGATTTGCCAACCTTTGAACAATTCAAACTGTTTATTGAAAATCGTTTCCGTGCTTTAGAATTTTTAGAACCAAAGGTATCGATGGCTCAGCAAGTAAATAAAAATTATAATTATAACAATTCTCATGGTGCAAAGGTAATGTTAGCCACTAACTCATCAAGTATGCGCTGTGAATACTGCTCAGAACCGCACAAACTTTGTTTTTGCAAGAAGTTTACTAAACAGCCTGTTGAAAGTAGACGAGAGTTTGTGATGAAGAACCGAATCTGCTTTAACTGTTTAGGTAGTAATCACACCGTATATGATTGCAAAAAGGTTACCACTTGTAGAGTTTGTCGGAAGCGCCATCACTCGCTTCTTCATTTTAATCCTCAATCAGAGCAAACCACATCAGTGAAGCCTACGATAGAAAATGTTAATTCCTCAACTAGTTCTCCTCCGATAGTTTCGTGCTTGTCGACAGGAAGGGTGTCAAAGCCAAGACAGGTTTTATTAGCCACAGCGCTAATCAAAGTCGAGTCGAAGAATGGCGAATATCATCCCGTCCGTGCCTTACTTGATCAGGGCTCCCAAGCTTGTTTTATAACCGAAGCAGCAGTTCAATTTCTTAGTCTAAAAAAGACACCTATACAAGGAGTTATATCAGGACTTGGTGAAAATAGTTCAACCATTGCTAGGTCTATGGTACATTTAAATATAATATCAAGAGTGAATTTCGACTTCGTGTTTACGGTGAAGGCATACGTGTTAAACAAAATAACATCCTACTTACCTGAACGTAGCGTCAACACTAACTTAAATTGGCTAAGTGTCACAAACCTGTGTCTTGCAGATCCAGGATTCCACACCTCTAATAAAATTGATATTTTATTAGGTGCTGACGTTTACAGCCACATCATTACTGAGGGGATAATAAAAAATCCTGCCTGCAATTTAATCGCCCAAAATACTACCTTAGGATGGGTCATCTCGGGTGTTGTGGATAACGAAGATAAAGAGAGGTCAAAGGTTATCAATGTATTACATGCTCAGGTAGATAAAGAAGATGATATTTTAAAAAGATTTTGGGAATTAGAAGAACAAACTAGTACAAAGCAAATACTTACACCGGAAGAGAAAGCATGTGAAGAGTTCTATAGTCTAACTACTAGAAGAGATGAAAGTGGGAGATATATTGTTAGGTTACCTTTTCGTGAAGAGAATACACTATGCATGTCTGGAAATTCGCGAGATATAGCTGAAAAAAGATTTAAGTCATTAGAAAAAAGATTAGGAAATAATAAAGAACTAAAAGAAAAGTACGTAGAGGTTATACAAGAATATTTATCATTAGGACACATGAGACCAATAGCAAAAGATGATATGAAGAAAGATAAAGCTTTTTACTTACCTCATCACGCGGTTGTACGCGACGATAAAACTACTACAAAAGTTCGAGTAGTTTTTAATGCATCTCAGAAGAACAGTAACGGAGTTTCTTTAAATGATAATCTTATGGTAGGGCCGAAATTGCAAGCTGACTTAAGGCACATCATATTAAGATGGCGATTGTATCCCATAGCACTGGTAGCAGATATAATTAAAATGTATCGTCAAGTCCGAATTGCTGAAAGAGATGCAATGTTTCAACGCATACTTTGGCGTGATTGTCCGGAAAAAGAAATTGTTGACTATGAACTAACGACAGTCACCTTTGGTACAGCTTCTGCACCTTATCAAGCCATTCGGACGTTACACCAAGTTGCTTTTGATGAAGGAGACAACTATCCACTTGCAAAAGATAAAGTACTCAATTGTTTCTATATGGATGATCTTATGACAGGGTGTCACGAAGTGGATCAAGGATTAGAAATATATACACAAATAACAGAATTATTAGGTAAAGGTGGATTTAAATTGCAAAAATGGAATTCTAATAATCAGGAATTAATAAAAGAAATTAAGGAAATGGAGAATGAGAAAGATCAAGAACAATTATATATAAATAGAACAAACAAGGACATAATTTATATGGACAACATAGACAAGGTTAAAGAAATATCACACGAAGAAGTAAAAGAAGTAGAAATCAAGATAGATAGTACAATAAAAATATTAGGACTTACCTGGAACCGCAGCCAAGACACCTTCCAGTACTTAGTTAATCTCCCGCCGCTAACGACTGCACCTACAACTAAAAGATCAATTATTTCAAATATAGCACGGCTATTTGATCCTTTGGGTTGGATAGCCCCAAGTATAGTACTAGCAAAGGTATTCATACAAAAGTTATGGCTTACCGGCGTTAGTTGGGATGAAGAACTAAACGTGGAATTAGTGAAGGAGTGGATTGACTATCGAGAGCAACTGTCACTACTTACCGACGTACGCATACCTCGTTGGATAGGCACTACATTGAATCAGAAGCTGGAACTGCATGGATTTAGTGATGCTTCGAAGACAGCTTACTCAGCCGTGATTTATTTGAGGACCATTGACCTTGAAGGTAAAATACACGTGACACTTATTGTTGCAAAAACCAGAGTAGCTCCTGTAAAACAAATTAGTATTCCACGGCTAGAGTTGTGTGGAGCAGTTCTTCTGTCACAACTTTTGATCGAAACAGCTAATATCTTGAGTATTCCCAAAGATCAAATTAAAGCATGGACCGATTCCACAGTTGTACTAGCTTGGATAAACGACCACCCAAGTAGATGGAAAACGTTTGTAGCTAATCGAACATCTGAAATACTAACGAACATGAAAGCATCTCAATGGTTTCATGTTTCGACAAAGGACAACCCCGCAGACTGTGCATCTAGGGGAATACCGCCGAAATCACTTCTCACCTGTGATTTATGGTTTTCAGGACCATCATTCCTGAAAAAGGACAATATATCCTACAACAGACCAAATAATTTAGACAAATTAAACTTGGATTTAGAAGAGTGCGTTAAATCTTATGTAACGGTTGTTCCAAATAATTCAATTTTCGAAAGGTATTCTACATTAAAAAGGTTAATGAAAGTTGTTGCATATTGTCGAAGATTCCTAAAAAATAACAAAATATATCGTGGAATGTATTTACAAAAGGTAGAATTAGATGCTGCGCTGGAATGTTGTATAAGACAAACACAAAAGGAAATATTTACAAAGGAATATACACAATTACAGGATAAAGGCTATTTACAAATAAAATCAAGTGTATTGAAGTCACTTTGTCCTTACCTTGATAATAAAGGAATAATGAGAGTTAGAGGCAGATTGGAGAAAGCTCAGTTGAGTGAACAGACCAAACATCCGATTGTACTACCACGCTGTAGTCCAGTGACTCGACTTATAATAGTAGATGCTCATGTCACAACGCTGCACGGAGGTCTTCAATTGATGATAAGTTTTTTGAGGACAGCCTACTGGATAATAGGAATTAGAAACTTAGCCAAACACCACATATACAAGTGTGTTAAGTGTGCTAAGCAAAGAGCAAATATAAATAATCAATTTATGGGTTCATTACCGTCCGTTAGATGTACTCCAGCTCGTCCATTTTTACATAGTGGTGTAGATTACGCGGGACCCATAAATCTTAGAACAACGAAGGGTCGTGGGCACCGTTCGTACAAAGGCTATATATGTCTTTTTATATGCATGGTTACTCGTGCTTTACATTTAGAAGTAGTCAGTGACATGAACACGCAGGCATTTTTGGCAGCCTTCAGACGTTTCGTGTCTAGACGAGGTCACTGTGCTAAGTTGTGGAGTGATAACGGTACCACTTTTGTCGGTGCCGCAAGAGAGTTACAGGAATTAGTATCAATTCAACCATCTATAGCAGAGCATTTAGAATCGAATGGTACGGAGTGGCACTTCATTCCTCCGCACAGTCCCAATTTCGGCGGACTGTGGGAAGCAGGGGTGAAATCAACAAAATTTCACTTAAAAAGAGTCATAGGTGACTCGACTCTTACATTCGAGGAAATGACCACGCTTCTGACCCAAGTGGAAGCTTGTTTAAATTCGCGACCCATGAGTGTTATTCATGTCGCTGATCCTGGTGAAGTATTACCTTTAACACCTGGACATTTCCTAATTGGCGAACCGTTACTGAATGTACCTGATAATCAATTTGAAAGTTCAAGGTTGAACCACTTATCGCGTTGGCAATTTGTTCAGAGAATGGTTCAATCGTTTTGGAAACGTTGGTCAAACGAATACCTGTCTAATTTGATGAACCGGTATAAATGGTCGTGTCAAGTTCCTGAACCATCAGTTGGTGACATAGTTCTGATAAAGGAAGATAATTTACCTCCAAGCCGTTGGTTGTTAGGTCGTATATTACATAAACATCCTGGTAGTGATAATATTACCCGTGTAGTCACAGTACGCACTAAGTCCAATACAATTAAAAGACCAACGTCTAAAATTTGCATTTTACCAGTTACCGAACAAAAGAATGTTTAATTTTTGTTTGTGTGATTAGATCCTATTATATTCATGTGTTTTAGTTCAACTTTTGTATTATTATTGTTATGTTTTTCATTATTCTTAGGACAAATGTAATTGTATTAGATAGGGAGACCAAATAATATTTACTATTGCAAAATCTTATTACTTTAAATGTACCTAGCTTAAGTTTAGTTTTATTTTATGTTTTAGAGTTATTTAATTTAAGGTACTTAGTATTTTTAAGTTATTATTGTTCAGTTTTAAGTTTAGTTCAAACCAGTATATTATTGTATTCAACAAAATATTTTATCTGGTTTCTTATTATATGTGTACAACTTTTAAGTAAACTCGGAAGGACGTTCCTTCAGTAACGTCCTTGGTGGGCGGTATGTTCAAGATCAAATGACATTATGCCAAATAATCATTTAGTTTATGATTTGGTCAATAGATGGCGTTACATGTATTTTACATCGCGCTATAGAAATGTTTTTTCTAAAGTACAATACAATTTTTGTAATTTCATAAAGTGAGAACAATTACACTATCTGACCAGCAGTACATACTCGGTGGTTTTATGTTGAAGTCTCACAGTACCAATACTCCCGGGTAACATCCCTAACACTTATACAACCGTGGTACTGCTTTCTAGCCGATTAGTAACTTTTATCCGCTCTCTAAAATTAATAATTGATAAGTAAATTTTAATAAAGTATATTCTTTATATTTCTGCATATTTCCGGCTATGGCTCTTAAAAATGAGACCATTCTAACTCCAAACTAATCGTAAGCTAATCTTTCCTTGGAACACAATAAATTTTACGAAAGATATACGTAAGCAACGTTACGAAAGGTAACAATAGTTGAATAGGACTAAGCGTCTGATAGAAAGAACTATTGTCAATACAACAAATGCATGCAATGTTTAAAATTTATTCTCAGTTATCTGTGTGGAGTCCGCGATTCCCGGACAGTATGTTTGCCAATAAGCGAGGGTCAATTTGATTTATCGTGTGAACATGATATCCGTCCAGGCCGTCGTATTATTAAAGATTTATGATAGATGGACCCGCGTTACGTTTGCCGTAACATCCCTCAACGATTGTACTTTTATTTGATAATACAAAGATACTGTAAACGTCTTTTGAAAAACAATGTCTTTCATAAATCTTTCATTAGTGTTTCGAAATAAGAATTGTTTGCTAACTTTCTTCACGAGAGTCGAGATGGCCCAGTGGTTAGAACGCGTGTATCTTAACCGATGATTGCGGGTTCGAACCCAGGCAAGCACTGCTGATTCATGTGCTTAATTTGTCTTTATAATTCATCTCGTGCTCAGCGGTGAAGGAAAACATCGTGAGGAAACCTGCATGTGACAAATTTCATATAAATTCTGCCACATGTGTATTCCACCAGCCCGCATTGGAACAGCGTGGTGGAATATGTTCCAAACCTTCTCCTCAAAGGGGGAGGAGGCCTTTAGCCCAGCAGTGGGAATTTATAGGCTGTTGTTGTTGTTGTTGTTTCTGCACGACCTCCGTGGTCGAGTAGTGTTCGATTCCCGGCTGAGTCGACTTACAAAAAGTTTATTAGTTTTCTGTGTTGTCTGGGTTTGGGTGTTTGTACCATCGTCACTTCTGATTTTCCATAACACAAGTGCTTTAGCTACTTACATTGGGATCAAGGCAATGTATGTGATATTGTCAAATATATTATTCTTCTAATAGTTGAATCGACGTTCCGTTTAACGTAATGATTCATAATTATTGTACTTTTATTTCATAATCCAAAGATTATGTACCATCATTTAATAAGCAATGTCTTTCATATCATTTCATAAATCTTTAAAAGGTAAACCCTTTTTTTAAAGATATAATATCATCTTTCTTTTTCAAAATATGTATAGCTCAATTGACTATAAAACTTTTACTTTGCTTTGTAATATCATGAATATAATTCACAAATTAATTTTCGTTTAATGATTATAATTGAGATAAACATCTACAGTATTAGACAAATATCTCAAATCAATCTTACCATCTCACGTCATTGACCCAGTGGCTGAGCAATTAATTAATTTAATCATTATTAATAAGCCTACAAAACTTTCTTTTTTACTTCCCTATTACAAATTCGCTAATTACATACATTCACAACAGTAGACTTATAAAAACACAAGGACGTATGTAATCTTTCTTTGCTTTCATTAATCATATTCAACTAAACGTTACATGTCAGATAATTAAAAAAAAAACATATAAGAACTCTTTTGCTAACATTCTAAATTTAATGTTTTTGCGCACACTGGTGGTATACCCTATTTCTTTGGAAAAAAAATATGTAATAAAACAGGCTGACCGCACGTGACCGCCCTCAGCGGCATAAATCATAGTCCAGCTTAATATTTTATAACTCCGTACGATGAATACTGGCCGAAGTTTCACGATGTGTTATAAAAATTAATATGGTAACAGTTGCATTGTTTCATAATTCAAGAAAAAAAGTCAACAAAGATTTATCGTTTAGCCTTATTCTCGTTAAGTTGTCTATGTGTGTGTACAACTTGGATGTAAGTTTATGAATACACAATTAATCATTGCTAATATATTAAATATCTTAACATAATGTGCCAAGAACAGAATAGAGTGAGCTGCAGCAATTTCTAAATTAAATATGAATCTTTTAGATATCGGTGCATAGAAAAAACAATAGGGACCTCTCCCCCTCTTTCTTTAATTATCCTTTAAAATGATAGATACCAATTAAGAAATCATGTACGCAGTTTCATGATTTTCTAGCTTCAGAAGATTAAGGTTAAGTTAAGAGGGCCCCCTCAACCCCGGGGCTCTGGCTGTACTACGATAGCTACGCCATTGGGTGTTTTCCAAAGTATCCTAGCGGATCTGACGATATTATCGGCTTAGTTTACTATATATATATAGTTTACTATAAAGATATGGTTCTGACATACATGCGGCCTTTAAAAGATAAAATTTAAGATTTAGCTAATTAATAGTCATGTAATTTTCAAATTCAAAATTCTAATGAAGATTATTTAATTCATTTTTATCCATAGCAACATTTGTTGTTGTGTTTGACCCGCAGTCATCCATATCTCAAAGAAATATTTTACTCAAAAAGAAAATTTCAATAACAATAATTATTCGTGCAGGTCATCTCCCCATCAGGCAAGACGGATGACTGCTTCATCCAGAACATCGACGGTGACCAGTACAGCATCAGGTTCATGCCCAGAGAGAACGGTGTCCATAACATTAACGTGAAGTTCAACGGAGTACACATCCCGGCTTCTCCACTCAGGATCAAGGTACGAGAATATATAATTGGTATCAAATCAAATCAAATCAAATAAAATCAAATCAAATCAAATCAAATCAAATCAAATCAAATCAAATCAAATCAAATCAAATCAAATCAATTTTATTGAAGTAAACTTCACAATGAAGCGTTTTTGAATCGTCAATAATTAAATACTACCACCGTTTCGGAGAGCAACTTCTAGCGAGAAGAAACGGCAAGAAACTCGCATAGTTGCTATTTAAAAATAAACAGATTTACAATATGAATATTATAAATGTGAAACTGTCTGTTTGTCTTTCGCTCTTTCACGAGCAAACCGCTGAACCGAATTTGATGATATTTGGTATAAAGCAACTTGAACCCCACGAAAGGATATAGACCACTTTTTTGCCTAAAACATGACAACTAACGCCCTAAAAGGCGAGTGGAGAAGCGTTTACTAGTAGGTATATATAAGTACCTAAAATTGTATTTGAAACTCTACATTAAAAATGTCAAAGAAATTGAAAATGACAAGTTCATATAAAAAAAGTCATCGACATAGCCCACCGGATTAGTAAGCTGAAGTGGCAGTGGGCTGGTCATATTTGTCGTAGAACCGACAACCGTTGGGGAAAACGTGTTCTAGAGTGGAGACCGCGTCTCGGCAAACGTAGTGTAGGACGTCCTCAGGCACGGTGGAGTGACGATATACGCAAGGCGGCAGGCAGGAGCTGGATGCGAGTAGCCGGAGAAAGACCACAGTGGCGTGCATTGGGAGAGGCCTATGTCCAGCAGTAGATAAAAATAGGCTGTTGATGATGATGATGATGATGATGATATAAAAAAAGTCATAATATATAATTTTAAATTTACTCCGCTCTGCGATTCTATTCTGTAAGAAATAATTTCGTATTTCAACATGAAATTGAATCCGACTTACATTCTTATTCGTAATAAGTATTACAAGCAAATGTCGCATATGACTTTATGTAAATAAGTGATTGTTGTGATGCAGGTCGGTAAAGATGATGCAGATCCAGCTGCTGTTCACGCCCATGGTCCAGGACTTGGAAGTGTTAAGACAGGTAAGATAGTGATCGGTCGAAAGGAGTTAAAGTAAATAAAGCTCGCACATGTATTTTTTAATTGAAATTATTTTTATTTCTGCACAACTTATACACAGTTCGCCATGACTTACTATATTTACACTAGCAAAATGTCTGTCGGGCTTTGCTAGTTAATACAAGATTATACAGATAATAAAAAAACGTGGAGCTACCATACGATCGCTTAAAACACAAAAATACTCATTTTCAAAAGTTCTAAAACATACTGTTTTAGGAGTTACCTTCGGAACTATGATAATGTTTTTAAAGAAAGCAAACTCAAATATTATTACTATAAACTTCAATTATTCATCGGAGAATAATTTGTTCGTACAACTTTAATATATTGAATTTGTAATCGTCAAGAAGGCTCCGGAGTAATGGCACATTGTAGGACGCGTTTTTAAAATATTTGATTTCAGAATAATCTTTAAAGTTGTAATTTTGTAAATTTTCACATTCTTAATACACGTAAAATATCTTAATCTATCCAGTGAACTTAACGGTAGCAGATTATCAGGATTTTTACACATTATGCCGCGGTCACACTTCCTTAGTCAAGTGTCCATTTAACACCTCCTGGCTTTTTTCGATGAAATGGAATATCATGAATTTACTTGAGAACTATTTGCAGTGATCACTTGATACATTATATCTATAAAAGCGAAATACCACTCATTGATTAATCACGAAATTTCAGAAACTAACACCTGCCATGAAACTCGAGACTTGGCAGATAAGTCTCTTACAGGTGTAGACATCCATTAAAAACTGATTTTACGAAACTCCACTTTAAGGGAGTGAAGCAGGGTTTGGATCTTTGTATTTTATAGTATAAATTTCGCGCAGGTATGTCAGCGGCTTTAGCTAGTATATGTATTAATAACTGTCAAATCGTCAATATAAATGGTATCCAGTGTGCTAGAAATATTTCCTATATAAATAGCAATTGCAATTCTCCTTACGAAAATAGAATAAACCTATTAGCCTTATCACCAGAAGAGGCAATAATAGATGCAAGGTTGAAAAGCTGCATTAACATCCAAGGTGTTTTACGGAAATTTACTTACAACTTGTTGGCATATTACTTTATTAAAAATAATGTATATGACTAGTCGTCTGATAAAAATTATAGATTATTAAAATGTAGTACGGATGTAATAAAATATATTTATTTTAGTTGTAGTTTTTAGTTTTGATCTTTGAAATTCCTGGAACTATCCATCAAATTATCCAAAAACGATTAAGGAATTAATATTAGAATAATAATTTAAACAAAATCCCTCCTTTAGAAAGGACTGCGGTGACATACAGACGTACAGAAGACTTATTTACGCGTATATAAGGATAAAACAGCGTGACGTCAGTATTTATAGATTTTCATGCAGGATAAGTAATCAATATATTTATTTAATAGCGATTTCATTGAGAAACAGTAGGTTCAAGTTTGTAGTCGGTTTTTCTCTGTACAATCTTTATTTGGAGCCGTTGTTATGGTGAGCTTTTTATGTATATTTAAGTATATTTTATAGTATTAGTTAGTTATGATAACATTTAAAAATATTGTCAAGGATCGATGTTATTGTATAATATATTACAGTAGTATAGTGTTAGTAGATAGCAGAAGGCTTAGAAGGTTTATAAAGAAGTTTCATCGTAGAATTCTTTATGCAATGTAAGTTTATATGCAAACTTATTGGGGTAAGTATATGTATATTATAATTGGGAGATCTACCAAGCTATACCCATACTTATTAAAACATTATTAGATTGAAACCAGTTATTGAAGCTGTGTTGTTTGGGTACCAGTACCACATAATATTCTGCCACCAAATGCAAAGCATCTGCAGATATTAACACAATAGATGCTTGTTGCATTTTAGAGGTTATTAAACTACTGTAATTACATTATCAAGGGAAATATCTAAAATTAAATGGTTGAGAGATGAGAAGATGAATAATCATGTCACGTGATCCATTTGATCTTCCTGGAATAAATAAAAAAGTCTGTTACCAGCATGATATTTAATTATGATTTAAATAACTTTGCAATTAAAAATATTATTTAATATATCGTACATAAACAAAAATGATTTCGTCGTTTTTAATGATGGGTACGAAATGTTTCGAACGCAATTTATTAAAATAGATGCAATTAAAATTCTGACTTCAATTATAGAAGTAATTAATAAATATGTTTAAATGTAATTTAGGATATTGATTGTAGATAATGAAATTAGACGTGTATGCTATGTCGTTAGATATATCTACTGTGTAGTGTACCTATTTCCTTATCTCTGAAGGTGTGGGTATAATTACATATGTATTTGAATCAATAAAAACTTAAATGCTTCTCTGTATTTCTTAGAATACGATAAATTTATAATATTTAAGATCAATTTAATTTTAATTAAAATTGAAAGAAATTTGAAAACGTATTCGGATGTGAGATAAGAAATAATTATGAAAATGAAAATTGATTCTTAGCTAGAATTACTTGGAACTCTTAAATAATTTATGCATTGTAGTAACAGTTGCGATATGTCGTAAGTCTCTATAAGTTTAAAGAGATTCTTGTTGTTTTTCTTCCAAGCTTCAATACGTTCATAAGTCGAAATCTGAATGTTCCGTTATAACCAAGAAAAACATTTCACTTTGATTTTTTTAATCAAATTAATATTAATATTTTTAGTTAAAATCCTGTGCGTGGTGTTATGTCCCTTGGGAAGTGTTACTTAAACATAAATTGAATACTGATAAAAAAAGAGTAACTACTGAGTTTCTTGCCGGTTCTTCTCGGTAGAATCTACTTGCCGAACCGGTAGTAGCTTAACTTAATTGTAAAATGACGATTCAAAAGTGCTTGTAAAAGCCTAATTGAATAAAGTTTATTTTGATTTTTATTTTTGATTGAATTTATTTTGCTAATATATTGCCATTGCCATCTACTGATGGTAGCTTCACTTAATAAAGTTATGTAAAATGATTAATCAAAGGTTTTGACCAATGTATGCATTTCTCACTCTTCATAAGTATTCTATGTTCGCTTTGTATTTTGTACTTCAAATTCTGGATATATTATTTCATTTTTTTTTTCAAGTAACTTTTTGTCGTATAACTAGTGAACCTACCACTCGTCACGATTAGGACATTATTACGTAGCCTTTTTAAACAAATTATTATAGCAAGCATTGCATTATGTTTTAGTATAGTTTTTGATCTCTCGTTATTTGGAAAGACTACTTGCAGTTGATATAATTCTCTAAAATTGTTTCCCAGGTGCGAAAACTGATCTGATAATCGACACGTGCAATGCGGGCGCTGGTATCCTGGCTGTCACCATGGATGGTCCGTCCAGGGTTGCCATGGACTGCACTGAGGTTGAAGAAGGTTACAAGGTAGGTCAAAGTTAAATATATAAGACTTCGTAATTACTGTTATCCTGGCCGATTACGGTCAAAGGAGAGCTCCCAAAAATAAGTGGGATATTATATTGCACCAACACGGGTGCATTTTTTTACTCTTCCAATATCTACATTTATTTATTTTTAAGATATTACTGGATTTCTGGATTTTGCATGGATTCGATAATAATCTCTTTTTCTAACCTTTGGATATCTATCGCGTACCTTTTCAGACCAATTACGATTTTTTATAATAGTTTCATATAAAACATTTAAATATTATTGGAAATGAAGGATGTTATCTTACGCCTCTACGAATTCTATTTTTGACCTTTCTAGAACATTTTGCACTCTTGTAAGGGTTTTTTACATACCTTGGTGATATATCTAATAGAAGGCTTTAGCGAAATCCTTAATATACGTCTCGCTAGGTACGTTGTCTGGTACCCTGATTTTTCATTCCTTTAGAGGTATTTTTCTTATTTTTTTAATCATTTTGGTTTGAATATTCTTTTTATCTTTAAGATTTCTTTGATTTGTAAAATAAGAGCGATTTCTATGATTTTGAACCTTGAATATACTTCTCCAAGATTTAAAATATAAAATATTGATGAATTTAGTTCTTTATATACGTATGTATATGCAAGCCTTCTTTATCTAAATTATTTCTAATAAGGAATGGTAAATATATCTTAGAGCGCCATTGTCTTTACTTACCACCAGGTGGCCCATACACTCGTCCGCCAATCTATAACATAAAAAAAATTAAAACCATGTTCTCAAATTCAATAGGCGTTAGTACAAGACCGTATAGGGATAGATTTAAATATAATAAGCTGCTTCAACTAATTTGCTGGTTTCTCTCCTTGTTAAAATAAAACATATCTCTGATAAAGAAGTAAGAAGCAATATCAATAAAATATGTATGTATTAATTGCTTTCTTGTCTGGATTTGCTACAGTTTTTTAACGTGTATTAATTTCCAACATCCTTGTCAGACGACCAAAGTATTTTGTTTATTTGAACGAATTATTTGTATTTTAAACACTACCTTTTCGTTATGTCATTGAACAAATCATATTCTAATAAACAGATATGTTATATCCATACTAAACAACAGAAAAAAGTGTGGCGCGTCGGGGACCGTTTATTTTAGTTTATTTTTACATTTCGTTTAAAGTAAAATGGATAGCTTAATAAAAACAATAAGTTAAAGGGATGACTAGATGTTTTAATTACGCAAAACGTATTACTACGTAATTATGATGTATTATAACTTATTACTATGTAAAACAACTAAAGGCAAACGTCCCAATTAAGACGTTTTCTAGTCTTCACTTTTTGCGCGTTAATAACATATCTGTTTACTAAAACATCATTGCATTGAACTGATTTAAGACTTTTTAATTGTTTTTTTTATTAAACTATATTATCGATGAAATAATATTTATTTATCATCTAAATAACTCGTTCTTGCTGCTCAAGGAATACAATTGTAAGTTGTAAATCATTACATAATTACACTCCTATATTATCTGTAGTGTCAACTTTTTTTTCATTGTGTAAAACGTGTACCCAGAGGTAACATGCATACTGCCAATTCTAATTAAATTTAATTCTTATTATTTAGCCGAAATTTGAATTATAAAAACAAAGAAACGAAAAACAATATGCTATAGTAAATTCCTTTTTTAAAAATAATAACATAAAGTTTATGTTACGTGGCTGTTAAGGCCTTTTGCTACGGAATAATTTTCGAAAATTTTCATATTTACTTTTGATTCCCAGGTTCGATACACACCTCTGGCCCCCGGCTTCTACTACATGAGTGTGAAGTATAACGGACATCATATCGTCGGATCGCCTTTCAAGATCGAAGCGACTGGTAATTTTAACATATAAATTAAAAAAATATATCAAGATAAGATATATTTAGCGATATCAAATTGATAATGATCGCAAGTAAATCTGTAATAGATTTGACTGTTCTACTTTTGATGGGATTGCTTTTGTAGGTATAATTGTAATTAGTTCCGGATGTATGTGTACTAAATTTACTCGGCGATTTGAACGTGGGAAATAATTATAAGTACTTTAAATGGTGAATTGGTTCAAGATCCATAATAATAATCAGTATTAATTCAGTTGTTTAGCTGACAGGCAAGCTGTAGAAACTGTGTCTTCTGCCTAGTTATTTTTCTATTTATTGGGATAAAAATACTTTTATTGAACTGGAGAGTGGTTATCTTGTAAAATATAATTTAATTCTATTTGATTATACATCATTAAACCATGAATATCTTTTAAATTGGTCGTTCCAAGTCATATAGATTACTGGTATATAGTATTAGTAAAAAAATATGATTATATTTTAAAATTAAATTTAAACTTCATAAACGTAAACGTATGAATACAAAGAATTATTTGTAGTAAAGTAACAGCCAGTACATTTCCCACTGCTGAGATAAGGCCTCTTTTTCCATTAAGGAGAGGGTTTGGAACATATTCCTCTAAGCTGTTCCAATGCGTGTTGATGGAATGCACATGTGGCAGAATTTCGATGAAATTAGACACATGCAGGTTTCCTCACGATGTTTTCACCGCCGAGCACGAGATGAATTATAAACACAAATTAAGCATTTATATATAGTGGTGCTTGCCTGGGTTTGAACCCGAAATCATCAGTTAAGATGCACACGTTCTAACCACTGGGCCATCTCACCTCTTAAGAATTCTTAATATAGGAATAATGATTTTTAAGAAGAATTTATTTAAATGGCGTGATATTATTTATAGATTCAATTATATGATTAAAATACCTGTCGTTTTTATGTATAGTCGTATCGATTTTTTATTTTTAAACAAAATATAGAGTAGGTACCTATTGCAAAAGTTTGATTTTACTTTGAAATGGAATTCATAAGTTTTGGTGATCAAAATCATTAAAAACGGTTAGCGTTGTTTGATGTGTTACCTCTACCGAATAACTGATAAATGCATTGTTCAGATTACTCTTTTACGATAGAGTTTATCGTAAAAGAGTAATTTTAAGATCAAGAAATTTGATTGGATACTAAAGTTATCAAATGCGTTAACAATGTTAAAAACCTCATTTTGAATCCAGAATTAACACTGATTCTCGAAACTAGGAGACAATGTAGCTTATGATTCTGACTTTCGAATTTTCTGATTCAAATGACATTCAAATTCTAGGTGAGAATCTGGCCGAAATCGGTGCACAAGAGACATCATCGGTGACAGTGGAAACGGTCCAGAAGGTCTCGAAGGGCGCTCAGAAGCAGGGTCCAGTTCTGCCACACTTCAAATCTGACGCCACAAAAGTTACGAGCAAGGGCATGGGATTGAAGAAGGCGTATCTGAACAAGCACAACCAATTCACGGTGCACGCTGGTGATGCTGGTGAGTTGATATAGATAAGATAAACTGTCCTATATATATGTATATTTGGTAGACGACAATACCTAGAATACAAAATATCAGAATGTAGTTACGAATCAAGTAGGAGCTTTAAATAATAATCAAAAATATTAATTCAATTTTTTTAGATAGGTCCATTTACAAAAGAACATTATTAATTTGATAAATACATACAAATGGTTCTTAATTCATATTATATCATACTATCTAGGTGTACTAATTACTTACTAGAGAGAATTAGTTTAAATCGAAGATATTGTTTTAATTAAATCGTTATTAAACTATTCCATATTCAATGAAGCTTGTATAGCTCATTGAGTAATTAATTGAAATCTCCAAATGTCTTAATCTTTAATTATATTTTACATCCAGGAAAGCTATCAAATTTTTTCAACCTAACAATCTATACTATGATATATCTAGATTTGAATCTTATATTTTTTATGAAGTGTAAGTATTTTACACAGCTGAAGTGTCTTAGTATTCTTAATTCGATCTTTTTTGTTGTTTAAATTTCGAATATCAATCGTTTGAATAATCTTCATCAGGTAACAACATCTTGTACGTCGGAATCTACGGTCCCAAAGGGCCTTGCGATGAAGTTCAACTCAAGCACAAGGGCAAGAACAACTATGAGTGCTGGTACGTCGTCAGGGACAGGGGAGAGTACATCGTCATCGTCAAGTGGGGTGATGACCACATCCCCGGATCACCCTACAAGGTGGAAGTCTAAATATAGTCAACATGCGTATGTAGCACCATCTACCATCATCTAGTATATCAATTATATCATTTAAATCGTGTGTATTTTCAAAATTATGTTTAGTTAAATTCGTGTTGAAAATTTAAGATAATCTACATACGCTGCTTTCTGAACTCGTTGTTAATTAAGATTTCGATACTGTTGGATTATTTGATTTCGGAGTTGATCTCTTTTCGATCTGAAACGTCTTGTACATCGACTATCGTTTTGTGTTTTTCATGTTTTCGTATTTCTACATCGTTATCAACGCTGCGTCACGAATTGTAATTCTCTATCGTAATTAGCATTTTATTAATGCCTATTTCGATGTCACCGTCGTAGTCGACACGTGTCAGCGTTTTTTTTTTTTAATTTATATGATTCTCGTTTAGTTTTTAGGGCGACTAAATGACAATACATATAAAGTATTATTTCAAAATATTCCCTTTTATAGTTTAAGTCGTAAGATGTAATTTGTAAATCGTAAGATTTAAGCGAATTTTTCATTGTTATTTTATGACTGTTTGTTTGAGATACTTCTGCGACTTTTTCTTTAAAAAGTTCGTAAGGAAGTTTCTGTAATTCGCTTCCTGTCTTTAGACCGACTTATCATAGACGTTAGATTTTTCTTGTCCGTTTTTTAATATTACTAACTCGTATCAAAAAATCTTTGTCTGTGATTCGTCTTTTATATTTAAAATGAATTGCATCTTATTTTTATATTTTTTAAAAGTATGATATTTTGCTTTCTAATTTTGAATGGTTTGAGCTGTATGAATTTTACCTACGTAGGTAGAATGATCCCTTATTTGTAAATACCTATTTTAAGTACCTATTCAATAATGTATTTGCGACTGTTTACTAAATAAAAACGAGAAAAGTGTTGACATGTCTTTTTTTTTAAACTACCATTTGAATCTTTGATAAGTTAAGAGAAAAAGAATTAATAAAACCTCTTTACTAAGCTGTATCATGTGCATAATATATAGCTTCAATGGTTATGCAGAAGTGATTTAAATTCAGTTTGAAGGTTAGACCAGTAACTTACAGGTAAAGCTTGACTCATACTATAAATACTTGTAGAAATTCAGTGAATGAAAATATATATGAAGTCTAGTTAGGTACATACGTAGTTGATCAAACGACCAAACCAGGCCATTTCAAAAATTAACTTATATGGATGTTTGTTCAAAAAGACAAAATATTTCTATCGCCAGTTTTTCTCAGGTCTGAAATGTGTGTGTCGATGGAAGAATTATGACAACCAATGAACAAGTGTAATGTTTCCACTTTGAATGAAGTTATTATAAATCAATTGGTGGTAGGGCTTTGTGCAAGCCCGTCTTGGCAGGTACCACCCACTCATCAGTTATTCTACCGCCAAATAACAGTACTCAGTATTGTTGTGTTCCGGTTTGAAGGGTGCGTAAGCCAGTGTAACTACAGGCACAAGGGACATAACATCTTAGTTCCCAAGGTTGGTGGCACATTGACGATGTAAGGAATGGTTAATATTTCTTACAGCGTCATTGTCTATGGGTGATGGTGACCACTAACCGTCAGTTGGCCAGTATGCTCGTCCGCCAAAATATACCATAAAAAAAATCAATTACGTGCATTAACAGTTTGATCTTAATTAACGTGGAATTTATTGATGTTATGCGGAATACATTACTTTGTCTAAATTGCATTTGGTGACAGAATATTTTTTCTTGTCCATATTTGCTTGTCAATTATTTAAATATATTCCTATAGACGTGTTTCTCATTATATCATAGTAATTTATCAGGGATATAAAGGTGCATAAATAAAATGAAATATTTCTTGGCATAGTTGTAATTATTTTTATTCGATTTTAAGTAACAAAAAAGTATTCGTCCACTTTCATCTAAAATCTTAAACGGGAACGCTAGACGAAGCGAAACTATTATAAAACGAAATTACTTACAAAAATATGTATTTAATCATAGTAATATAAGTGTACACTTAACTAAAAATAAAAATCAATACAATATCACATGTCTACTTACAATAGAGAGATATTGGCGATCTTTGCATCCCTTACAACCGAATAAAAAAAAAATCAATAAAATCTTGGCTTAATGTCACCTATCTACATTTTGCACAAGCACTAAAACAATTCGGAAGAGATTATAATATTGCCGTGTAATTACAATAAAAAACAATGATTTCTTTTTAATTTGTACAAGAACTAAATATTAGCATTTGGCTAAATTTGTGACGTATGGACAGACGGCGTACGAAAGTTCCCACGGAACCCGGTCCGAATCACAAATAACCACAACCTAACGATTCGTAACCTAATATAAAAGATCAATAGCAAATCAATTTAGACGAAAGATCTTCGAAAAATACACCTTTCCCCGATTCAACTCCTATCACATTTCTTTTTTAAAACTATCCGCTCTGAAATTAAACAAATCAACAATATTTCGTATACATCAAAATTAGTCTAATTACGATCGACTGAATTCATTAGACAATTGATAGTTTAACTGCATTTGATTTTTATTTGTAAATTTTTCGAATAAATTGAGAAAATGTATAGTGCAATCATATTGCAAAAAAATATGGACAATGATTTAAAATTAGTGATGTGCTACCAATTGTCTAAATTTCATTATCGATAAAATATATGTCAACGAAAAAAATGTCAACTGTTAAGTACGATCAAAAACTTAAACATTGATGGTTATCACCAAAATAAATTTATAATTAATCGATTTCACTTAACGTGAATTAATTTGATTGACTCTGAAGTAACATTTTCTGTTGCGTTGTATCCACATACCAAACGACATCTTACGTCTAATATAATTGAGCATAAGCATAGACTTAAAAGGAAAAAAAAATATTTTCAATAAATTTCAAGTTTTCTCAAAAAATGTGTTTCATTATTTACAAAATATTTACAAAAGTGCGTTTTTATCGATATCGATAGATGAGAGAAAGCAATTTTGGCCACCTGTCGATATATTACATATAAACGTATCGTACAAATGCAAATAGAAAATGTATTCAGCCTTCGAGATTGAAGATTAACATATTACAATCAATAATAGGATATAAATAAAAAATGTATCCTACTCTACTATATCGCAATCATTATTATTTTTCACCTTCGTATGTCATTCTTATTGAAGTTTCTTAAACGATTTCAAAATAATAATATACTATATTACTGATAAGGAAATACACGATTTATAAGAAATAAGAGATACTATCACAACCTTAACTTCAGTTTGAAGTCTACATCCATTAATTCTTATTAAAAAAGGTACAATAATTCATTAATATCAATCCCATCCTAGAAACAATGTACAAATCTGAAGGAAGACCACATTTTCTAAATCAGTTATTATAATAAACTAATGATCGCTGTGTAATAAATGAAAAATATATAAAGCTAATTAAGTTTTTATTCGATCTAAGTAGGAACTGAGTGCAAATGTGATGGTTTAAGAGATCTGTCATGTTCAGTACATGTTGACGTAAAAGACAAAAATGCAAATGAAATCATGTAATATTTTAAAAATCGAATTTGTATTTTATCGATATTGTAACTTCACTATTTATGTTCAGGAACTCTGTTTTTTTTCATTAAACAACAATCAACACATTATATTTAAATATATTGCTTATTATGGGTTTAAAACGACGAAATTATTTACTATTGTTGGTACATTATTCAATACTTCTCGTAAAGGGTTATTTTTTTAAAAATTATAGCTATTTTATTCAAAATAAAATTTGTTACATTCAGTACTTTAGAAATTTATAATTTACACGTTAAAATGTGATAAGACTCACAGAATAATTAAAACATCGAAGTGTAGAGTATTATTACGTTTGTAAAGCCTTTTTATTATGCAATTGTATTATTATTTTTTCCTATAAATTTTTTAAAGAGATTTTCTGACGTTATTGCTTTGAAATTTTAATATAAAGATTAGTTTTCTTAAAGGCAACAGTGTATATAAGGTTTGCTGTGATTTGCTTTGATAATAAGGAATCTCTAAAAGATTTGTTATCACTAATTAATAATTAAATAAGGATTTAAATACCTACGACAACCTGATATATGAGTGACTGTGCTTTAATGAAAACTAATCAGTAATAAATTCGAGCGTGATTCACATAAAATTTGAAATCACATTTCATACAATATTTGTTACATATCTACTCGCAGATTCAGAATATTTATACACAATATCGATATAAGTCTAAAAACATGAACTTCGCATCACTAGTGACAAACAAATTTCGTATTTCATACATAATACCACTGTCTTGGAGAGCGAGATTCTAAACATTTTAATAATTTTTGTTTATTTTTTTATAGACTAATAATACCATCATAAGTTCTAAGGTAAGTGCACCTACAGAAACGGCAAGGGGGTTACTGTTTGTCTTTGTGAGCTAAGGAGTGGGGCAGAATGTGCTCTGCGGGCAAGAGTGCCGAGGGTTGGTGAGCGTAATTCCGAATTTGGTGAAGTGATATCAATTGGTTAGGGAACGAGTTTGGCTGCTGCTTCCCTTGCTGGAAGTGGAGCGGGTCGTACAAATACGGTCGCGTCGGAAGCGCACTGTGATGCGACAGTCCATTGAGATGGGGAGCCATCGAGTTGATGGGAGTGAAGGCGGAGTTCGCGGCGGACGAAACGGGGGGCTGTATGCGGTCTTCTTGACTTTCGTGCTGGGCGAACAGCGCCCGCTGCTGCTGGAGCTGCTGTTCGTGATGATCATCGCTTTCTCGCTGTTGATGGTAACCACCCTCGTCGGACATGTGAGCCGCTGAATCTGGGCTCACTTTCGGCCAGTAGGGGTGATCGGCAAAAGGTGCGGCCGTCGGGGCAGCCGCCGCTAGGGACCTATTGAGCCCGCTCAGTCCCAGAGCAGATATCGGCGGTCGCTTGTCGGCCCGCTCGGCGTGCTTGTTCATGTGCTTACTTAAGTACGTCTCCTGGGTATAACTCTTACCGCAGTACTGGCAGATGTGCGTCTTCAGATGTTTCGATTCTTTATGTTTCGGAATGTGTTCCAGCAGATCCTTCTCGTGTGTGAAACACTTGTAGCATGAATTGCATTTGAACGGCTTGTCGGTTTGATGACAGCGACTGTGGCTTTGGAGGTTAGAGAGCTGGGAGAAGGCTTTGGTGCATCCGATTTGAGTGCATCGGTAGGGCTTGTCACCGGTGTGGGTGCGGATGTGTTGCTGTAGATGAGAGAGTTGCGTGAACTTGCGCTGACAAATCTCGCAGCGGTAGGGCTTGATGCCCAAGTGTATGCGGGAATGCTGCGCCAAGTATGAGGAGTTCGCGAAGGCTTTCGGACACTGGGTGCAGCGGTAGGGCTTCGCTTCGCGGAGGTGGATCTGCGTATGTAGCTGGAGATCCGCTTTTGAGCCAAAGACCTGGAAGGAAGCAAAAAAAATAGGTTAATAAATTTTTAGTAAATTTACTAATTAAATTATTTAAATATTTTCTTAACATTTTTATCGATTTATTTAAGTATTACATGATCAATTAATTAAATATATATCGAATGAGTTTCTATGGTACAGTAATTCATCATCGGAAAGCGAATTTTGCCCTTGAACGACATCCGCAGGTAGCCGGAACTAATTGTGCTTGGTTTCAAAGTATTTTTTATTTACTCAAGAGACGAACGCGGCAATAAAGGCAGGATGCCACCTTCACGGCGTTTTTCACGCATCTTGGGTAGCTAACTTCCTCAAAGTTAATCCACTAAGAACACGACTAATTATAAATAATACATTTATTTTGGCTCATTTTTATTAACCGTGTAATTGAAACCACTAATGTTGTTAATAAAATGATTGATGATAGCACTGATGAATTCAGTCTGTCTATTCAACCTGAAGCGGTCTAGAATGATGTTGCTAAACTAGTTTTAAGTACCTAGGTACCGGAGGTATCGCGTGCCGAGTGTGTCTATAATAGAGCGTCGGCAATCTTTGCACATTCAAAAGCTGTTTTGGTACGGCATCGATACTCATTGTGATATTCCAAATTAGTTTCTGAGCTAAAACCGAAACGTCATCCTACCGAGACGTTTTATTCACTGTCCAACAATGAAACTGTGGGCCACGTTCCTTCGGGCACCGGAATCTATTGAAGAAACACGACTCAATTTTAACTCCTCTATCAAATTTATAGACGCATTCAAACTATCATTGTTCTTAACACCATGGCATAGAGTTCAAAATATTTCATCGGTTACAGATTTATATTGTCGAAAACAGCATATCAATGTATTAAATTTAAAATGCTCGTGATAAAGATTCGTTTTCAAACTAATTTGTACTCTTAACTTATGGTAATAGAGTTGGTTTCGGATTGTTTGTCGAGGATGCTGTTAGTGCCTCGCGTTTACCAGAGTTATAGGATTCGGTAGCACGTTGCATGACTTGTAAGAATACGCAAACACGAACACGATTGGTCACAGCCTGAACATAATTAAAGTTTGGAGCACTACTTAATGGCATGAGGCTGGAAATTCGAGGTGGTGGCTGACTTTTAATAGGACTTCGTGAAGGATTGATTTACCGCAGAGGAATCTGTGTTAAATTAATGTATTGTTGTTACACCTTCCGCTCTATCTAAAACGACTTCAGCTACTTAGGAATTCTCATTTGCTTGTAATGATTTCGTTAAAGAATCGCTGACAAGTTAAGATGTACGAAATTATTATGCGGCAAAAAAATGTTCTCTGAAGAAGCAAAAACAGCCAAGCAAATCGTACAATTTGTATAACTAATGGCACTAATGATTTATGGATACACATTGAAGTATTTAATTGAAAATGAGATAGGAAAAAAGGCATCAAAGAATTTGAATGATAAAAAATTTACGAAACAAAAACAGTTATAAATAAAACAAATTGTCAAACAGAATAGCTCATGAGCGCTTCAAAATTTAAACAGAGTTTACTAACTGTATTCTTTTTTTTTAAAAAAAACAGATTATTATTTGTCTTAATAATTGATTGTTAAGTGATGTACAATAAATGGCTACGTAATTTTATGGCAACATTTTTAAGTGATTTATTGACATAAAAAACGAATGGCGATCGAAACATCACTAATTCAAGTGGGCTCGAATTTTTTTAAAGACTCCTTAAAATAAATACTTGTTCAGATTGTAGTGTATAGGAGAAACTCAGTAGGTATTTCTTATTTAACATATAAAAAAATTGTGTATACGAGAAACTCAGTATTTTTTATTTAACCTATAAAGAAATTAGTTGTGTTAAATAGTATTGTTATTTTGAACATTAATTATGGCATGACGTATTAATCTAGGGTGGTATAAAGTGCTTTGATTTGAAGGCGAGATTGCCTTCCCCTAAAGATGTGAGTGAGGGTCAAAGGATTAATGCATATTAAGGGCGGGACATGCATTATGACATATTTTTGACCCTTGAAGTAAGGAAAAATGGCTACACTTCGGGCAAATTCTGACAAGTTTATCTCTGGGTTGGATTCAGCAGATTAGAATTGGATACAGAAAATTATTATTTTCTTTAGTTTATGTTCTATTTACGGTCAGATACATTGATTTTCGCAAAAGATTTACATCTAAAATTACAAAACAATTATTGGAAAATTCAATCGAATACAATACAAATAGAGTACAATCATTTATATGTAATATATTAGTATTCGAATCCCAGAGTGGAAAGCGTTACTCATTCAGTTAAAATTTTCTGCTAAAAGTATACGAATTATTAATGTTATTTTTGGATAATTTGTTAAAGTGCTAATACCAAGGAAATGCCATAAATATTGCGACCCTAGCACAGCAAGATTCTCTGATCTAATTTCCTTATAATCCCTTCTTTTAGCAAAAAGCTTGACAAAAAGTCGCAGCGAGCGGACAGTTTTCGGCGTCCTAAAATTATTATTAATCGTAGACATACATCGCGTCTGTTTATCTGACGATGCTGGGGTTTGTTGAGGGATGCCCTCTAATAAGGCGGTTTTTTGCTGGGCTTAATCTCGAAGAAGCATTTCACTCTTAAAGTTGAAAAAATTGCGCAAAACATTTTAAACTGCAACGCGATTTGCTAGTAATTTATGGGTCTCAGTCAGTTTTACATATTAACTTATATTTAAAAATATTATGCAATTTGCAGTTTGGGTGCACGTCTGGGCAGGCAGGCAGTCTTAAAAAATGTCTTTACGAGCTAGGCAGTCTGTCTACCTATTCTTATTCTATATAAATAAGATAGGTAAGCATAAATGTTTTGTTGTATAAAATACTGATTAAAAGTAATAGAGTAAAACTATATCATTTTCTACTATAATTCAAGTAATTGTATATTTCTTGTAATTTTAATAATAATTAAATTAAAATAATGATTGTTTTAATTAAGTAATTAAAACATTATAAAATCAAGCTCGTATGTATGCATAGGAAATATATAAAGGTCATAGGATGGGATATGTTTGAAAGATATTAAATTATAATATTAAAGGAATATATAATCTGAATAATTGAGCGTTTAAATAATAATGATTTCGTACATATCTCCTGCTTCGTATAATTAATATATAATGTATTTATTTGTTTCTTATTACAAAATTCAATATATATTACAGTTAACGTAAGTTATGTTAGTTATCTCGAAGAAATCTTTGTCATTTATATCTATCTATTTGTAAAAATACAGATAGATAAAATGGTTATCTTTGTTTCTTAGTTCATTGCATTGATTTGAATTATTGGCCTATTAAATTAATTAAAGCAACAACTCAGAACTCTCAATGAGTCAAACTTGAAATGGGTCGTGTTCTTTGATTACACAAATATCAACAATAAAATCCTCCATATAGAAACTTCTTAAAATATAATATCTCTAAAACTCAGCTTACTTTTCGACCTTCGTTTGTTTTTATACGTTTATATTTAAATTTTACTTTTAAACCGTACGTAATGCGCTGAATGTTTTAAGTATTACTTTATATAACGAACACACCATTAGTTTATTTAAATTTTCTATTGTATTAAAATGATAAATTATTTTTCTGTGTTCCTAAAATTCGAATTTAAATTCAAAAATAAAATAGTCTGCGATAACTTTTGTCTATTTACCATTCAATGTATTTATTATGCTAATTTTTAATCAAAAGATAACTTTAACTTAGTCGGTTAAATTATATACTGGATAGTTAACTATTTTATAGAAACGTTGTTTGTAATTCAAAGCCTTAGGAATATATAGAATTTTAAGGTTGACATTAAACTCGAGAAAATGTCATACAATTATTATTATGTGTTTAAGTGTCTATGTATAAATATAATATAATATATAAAAAATATTGACGATACGAATCGAAACATTTTATTGATGCCTCGACCATAGTTCGATCAAATTTGTGACGTCATCAGATGACGTCACTAACGAACACCGAAAATTATTCGTCAAGCACGTTCGTAAGGCAAAGTTAGAGTAACATAAGATTAGCTGCCTAAAAAACAAGTATCAATTACAGAATATTTACTGTATAAATCTTGTCCGCGTGGAATGATGTATTTCCCCATTGAATCGCAATTCTGACCCTATGAGCTAAAAACGAACCAGGTCTCCTGTCATCAATGAAGGATATTATATATGATGTGACAATACAGTAATAAATAAATATTGGACAACATCACATACATTACTCTGATCCCTATGTAAGCTAAAGCACTTGTATTATGGAAAATCAGAAGTAATGACGGTACCACAAACACCCAGATCAAGGCGTACCATTGAAAACCGGTGTACACACTACTACTGGACCACGGAGGTCGTCACAGTATATTTTTATATATGAACACTGCTTGGATATTTTGATGACCGTTATGGAACAAAAATATTCCAATTTACGACACTTCGATCCAAGTTATTGCATAAAAGCCACAACAACAACAACAACAACAACAACAACAACAACATCCTGTAAAATCCCACTGCTGGGCTAAAGGCCTCCTCTCCCTTTGAGGAGAAGGTTTGGAACATATTCCACCACGCTGTTCCAATACGGGTTGGTGGAGGTACACATGTGGCAGAATTTCTATGAAATTTATCACGTGCAGGTTTGCTCACGATGTTTCCTTCACCGCTGAGCACGAGATGAATTATAAAGACAAATTAAGCACATGAATCAGCGGTGCTTGCCTGGGTTTGAACCCGCAATCATCGGTTAAGATGCACGCGTTCTAACCACTGGGCCATCTCGACTCGCATAAAAGCCACGTGTTCAGTAAATATGCCCCGTATCCACGCGGACGATAGTGAAGATCCGAAACCCCTCCGAGCTCTATACGAAGTATTCGTGTTAGATGTTTATGTACGTGCGTGTGTACCCGGCTTTACGAAATCCTCGTTTACACTGGACATTTGACGGACGTTTAGGTATTTTTAACGATAAGCCCTCAAGAGTTTCGGTTGTAAACTACCCTTGTTAATAAAATAAATAGGGTAAGTGTAACAGGTGTGAGTTTGGACATGTAGGAAAGTTACTTTTTACGCATTGTACTAAAATGTTTTGCAGTTAAGACTTTAATATTAGTATGTTAAAACCTTAACCGATGAAGTCTATATTAAAGTTATATATACGAAAGAAGTTTGCTTACAATTAGGTAGAATATAACAATTAAAGATAACTACTAAAATATATTTTGCCTTAAGCCTAAAGCTTTCTCACGACGGATATGACTATACAAGTGAATCATTGGTGCATTTAGTTAATGGCTCATGAATCATATAAAACCTCGCTTTGCAACAGCGTGGTGGAATAGACTCCAAGCCTTCTTTTCTTCTTTAAAGAGGGGAGCAGGAGGTTAACAGACAGTTCAATTAAACTTTATAACATATTTATACTGCGATCAATTCAATGTAAAACAATGCTAAAACGTGTTAGAGCGACGTTCTTTCTGTCTTTATTGTGTGTAATATATTTGAAACGTGTGACGGAAACAGGTGCGTTTGCATGTTACGTTTAACTCTGTAACATTAATTACTTCTACAATTGAAAGCGAAGAACACGTTTTAAACTGTTGAAATTACGAGCAATATCAACAACGAAAGACATTCTTAACTAAAACAATTATTTATCAGATGCTATATTATGTTGTAATCTGTAAACATTAAAAAAAAAAAAACCGTTTCGTAAATAAATTACAAATTTAATTCAACTTTTACGAATAAGGAAAACAGCCGTTACATTTCAATAGCGAATTATTATTACGGAAATATATTTCATTGTAAAACATCGGGGATACGACACTAACCGCGGTTCCGACTCGCGCCAAATTAAACTATTAAAACGAATTTCCACGCCCAAATCCACGGCACCTTCAATGCCAATATTAAACGGTTTTTTTATTCGGGAGCACGATTTCCAACTTTTTACTCGCCGCTTGGGTGACAAAAGCGGAAAAAACTAGCTAGATCTATCGATCACGGATTTAAACCTTGCAGCGTCGATTTAGAACTCAAATCGTTTCGACGGATTTGAGATTTCGTAGGGTCCGAATTGGGTCTTGGTCTTTCGCTTCTTTACGCCAATGCGTCGAAAAACGGTTATTTGGAAATATGATTTTTTTTTTTATCTGGCACGTGCTTCTCGCCCGCTGTTAACGATATTTGAATATCTCGATAGCTTAAACCAACTTGTTTGTTGTTTTTTTTTTTTAATTTTAATGAAACCATAACATAGATTTATACTGCCTAGTGACATTTGAAATGATAACTTATTTGGGTTTGGTTCTTGCATTGTTATCGAAAATATTAAAGATTTTTATTCATTGTATTTTTCTTTTTCTCGTATCATATAAATATGCAAATGAGGTCTCGGTATGTGTTAAATTGATTAATGGATCAATGGATGTCGTCATTGTCTCCTTATTTTTTTTCAATCGTTTGTACGAATTCTTATCTTAGCCTTTTATTATATACTTAAAAGCAAGTTAAATTTTATCTACTTCATATTCATTTAGCTCATCGAATACGTTAATCTAACAATATAAGTTTACTTTAAATGAAATATTTTTCGTCTATATAATTATTTCACAATAAATGTAGATTAAAAATACTTCAACGAATCTTGCCAGTGACGAAAATGTAAAACAATAAAGTTTCACCGTGTTATAATCGCAAATGACTTTTTGAAATTATGAATATTGGTACAAAAAATATTATCACAGAGATCGATTCGTTTTGTTTAGTAACACTTGATTTCTTGCTATTTACCTAAATTATTCGCTTTTTTAACAGAAGTTGCGCCAATCTTTCACGCATGGACGGCGCTGACATTGGCTTTTTTGCCGCCAAAAAGAGGTCGACCAATCGATACTTTTCTATGATATAATAAATATCTTTGGGATAATTCTGTGTTTATCTGAACCAATGGACTAGATAATTGAAGGTTAGAATTAAGTATATATACGTATATCACACTACTGTCTGTCTAATTGCATTTAAACAAGTAACAAATATACCTATCCAACATTAATAAGATTTTAGGCAGAACAATTGTGATCTGATGTATAATTTCAAAAAAAGAATTAAAACGTCAAACTTAAATGTCAATAATATTTGACAATACAAGTCTATTGATAAATGTACGTTTAAAAAATTAAGACAAATTAAAAAATTGAAAATAGATCGACACGTTGCAATAATCAAAACCTAGATAATGTTATATTGCATACAAATATATGTATTTAATTTAACAGCATAAAGTAGAAAATTATAAAGATGTACACGGCTTTGAAACGCTACAAAATTAGTTTCATGCTCATTCGTTTTTAAAACGAATTTGTCTCGTAATTAATGATCATTAAACAAGCAATCAAATTAAATCAGGGTTTTTAAAAACGTCGGTAAACTTTAAGTTAATAATATGGAAATTGATTTGACTATTTTTTTTTAGTTCTAGGTATTCTAAGATTAATATATTCATAATTCAGTTCACATTAATTGATATGAAATTATAATATCTTGCTCGTGCATTAAGAACATTTAGAAATGACAATAGATAGATATATTGTGTGATTTATTTTTATAACCATTTTTGTGCTGTAGATAGAAATGAAGGTCCTTTTCATACATGTGTACTAATTTAGCGAAACATCCATCTAATAAATCGTTTCTTATTATACAATCCTACATAACTTAGACAGTTTGTAGCCTTAATCGTCATACGAAGATAGCATAACATGAAAAAACAAAGAGTATTTATACTAGATTTTTCTCGCGGCTTTACTTATACGTTAATTTCGTAGGTTCTAGTTATAAAAACTTTATGTCCTATCTTGGAGTTTAAAATTACGCCATACTCAGCTTTTTAAAAATGTCGTTAAGTGGTTTAGCCGTTTAGACAAACGAATATACTTTGACATTTCTAATATTAATATAGATTACTACTAGTACTAGAAGATTAGGAGAAGAAAGTAAACGAAAGACATCAACGTGTGTATGTATATCCTGAGGTTTCTAGGCTCTATAACAGTAAGCTTGGATTATGTTAATCGATACTACCTATCTTCTCCAATTGAAAAATACATAGATAACAATATACATTTTTTATAAATGTTATTGGTGGCAAAAAAGCATAAAGGATAGGAAGGAAAAAACGATTAAGAACTCTTATGTGATCCGCATTAGAGTTCTTAATCATTTTTTTCTCAATAAATTATATTTTAGAAGTCTACGATTCATCTTTATATATTCATTGTATTTAAAATGTAATTTTCGTTAAATTATCAAAAGTAATGTTGAGTATAAAAGCCATTACTAGCACCAAGCAATATCGGATCGATGAAACCCATCGTTAGTCCGGTTCCAGGATCCATTAAGATTTCCGCCCGGTGCCGTGAGATGCGCGGGAGCACAAACCGTTTACAAAACCAAAAGAACGTAAGACAATTCCGCGATCATTGAATTTGAGTCTTATGCATACTGCGTAGGGTTCATTATTTATTTATTTGCTTTAAAATTGAAATGCGCCTACATTATTACAATGTTGATTTAATGTACAGCACTTTATAGTTCAATCTCGTTTGGTGTTATGCAGATAATTGTGCTTCAAAAGGAGCTGAAAGTGTGTTATATAAATTTGAGTTTAATTCGTTAGTAGTTAAGGATGTAAATCGTTTGAATTCGCCGAGTCCTTCGCAGAAATCTGCTTGTTGTTTGCTATCACTCATTTTTATAGTGGTTTTGAGATAATGGTATTGATTTACCACTGTACACAATATCTTTAGAAATCTGTTATATTGTATACAATATTCCGGTCTCATGGATATGATATTTCATTTATTTTATAATATATATGTACTTATTAATAATAAAAAATTAAATATTATGTGTACCGACACATGAGAATGATAAGGTTCTTAATTTATTCAAGCATAGTTATCAAAGCACAAACGATATAACTTTGAATTTGTAAATCCAACGAAAACTTTTTTTTTTCGAAAGGTAAAATTTTAAAAAAAACTGTAAAATGAAGAATAATTAAATACAAAATTAATATACCCAGTGATTTACCTGTTTCTAGTAAGTTAAATAATTCTAATTAATAAAACTATTTCATTGTCTTAATTTGGGACAGTATTGTATTTTTAGACTGGTCTCATATTAAAATACAACATACATTAACAGAATCTATATGTTCACATTAAATCCATATATAATTACGACAAAAAACAAATATGTAATGTTATGTTTTATTTACAGAATGAAAAAAAATTAAACTTTCCTGCAGGAACGATTAAAAATAAACAGTACGATTTTTAGCAGTAATTAAATGTAGACGTGACAAAATGCAAGAAAAAATTTCATACGTGCTCCTCACACAGGAAGTTGAATACATAATTTGTCTCTTTCTCGCCTACAGTAATTACTCTACCCGTCTCATTCAAACGTACCAGTTTTTGGCGTTCCCGAGAAGTATTGCTTATTCTATGGATATTTTACCGGATGATTTAACATTTTCAAGACTGTATTGACGGATTGGTTTATTTTTTTTATTTAAGTTACAAGTTCGGAAATCGAAATTATATGTGAAATTGAAATTTCATATAATAAGGATCGATTAAAAAACGATTCAAAATTAATTAAAGAACATAAGTTCTTTAATTATCATAAGGTTTATTTTTTTATATATCTATAAATATAACGATATAGATACTGGACACTCAGACAGCGATGTGTATCAATTTAAAAAAAAAAACAGATAATGTAAATTTATAATTGAAGATAACAAAAACACAATAAAAGTTATCGCATTCAGCATTCAACATAAACGGAATGGAATTGAATGAAAAAGTTATTTAAAATATAAATTATAAATAATCATGCCGTGTCTGGTAACAAATATGTCTATGGTAATACTCATACGTGATGTAACGTAGCAGGTGATCAGACGAAGTGTTTATTACAACCCTTTTCAATAAGGCTTATTTTTCTATAGCAAAATTGATATTATGTACATAAATATGCAAGCCATTTTCGACTTTATATCATCGTTATAAATGTCACAGGATATACATTCAGTAAATGTTTTTGAATGTAATCGATATTAAATTCGTGAATCCCGTTTTACGTATACGTCTTTCTGTCATGGCGTTTTAATGCAAACCAGATGTCAGATTTCGATACTGCTAGTTTAAAACTGCGGCTTTCATAATAAAAGGCTGCTAAAATTATACACATTTAAAAAAATAGAAGTAATGCTATTTCATAATTTAAAAAAAAATAACAATTTAAAAATCGAACTTGTATGTTATAGTTCATCGGATGTATTTTGATTGTTCTATTTTTAAATAATAAGTCGACTTTTACTAACATTAGTTGGTACACATTGATAACTGTTATATGCACCCTAAAATCGGGCATTGGGTCATTCAGAGGGTTGATGCTGGGATGACCGTTACACTATTGTTATGGTAATCTATATTTATGTTGCAAACGCATGCGTTTTTATCCCGCTTATTATTTTTACGTGGATTGATCGACTTTGATACTTACACTATTATATTACTTTAATTTTTATTTTGTCATATAAGTAAAGCTTGGTATTTGTAAAACATTAATGTTGATTTTATTTTCTAAATATAAAATTATATATTGATATAATTTTTCAAATTTATTCGTAGTAATTTTTTTTTGAAATAATAAATTGAATTGACGATTTTTTTATAATATCTATAGTATTGTTTGATACAACAATGTAGCTTATTGTTGTATTATTAGTAAATACCCTATTAATAGTATCGTATCGTATTCATTGATTAAACGCACCCCTGACCAAAGAATGGACATGTTCGATAGTCCTTCCCATGAAATAATAGATCACCCTAAACAGATGCAGGGATTTTTAAAAACGTAGGATGGAATAATTGACGGAATACAGGATACCGATAAATCATTTCATCATAGAACATTGCACAAAGGAAGTCAAAATCTAAGAAATCCTCAATCGTGGAAACTACGTTCCCACGAAGATATACCAACAATATTAGGATATCCAGATTTTTACTTTATTGTGTTGTACGAAGGACGTTTTTGCATTGCGATAGTTTGAAACATGTGGGCCGTCACCTGCAGGGTCGTGGGACAGGTCGCAGCATCCCTCTTAAGTTACATCCTGTTCGACTTCAGATATTTGCGGGTTTTATGGCATTCTTTTAAGGGATAATGGGGAAGTATTAGATTCTATACTATATAATGGATATCCTATACCTGTTATTGTTATAATTGCTCTAAAAATTACATACAGCAAAAGCGGTTTCGCTGAAAACAGACGGAAATTCTTTAAAAATTTTTTTTGTTTTTAAAGTTTTGAATAAATTTTGTAACACTAGGTTTAATTTTTAGATATGAGATAGCATAGTAAGATTGGTATAAAAATAACACTACCACTGACTTCTTAATGGCTAATATCATACGGCTTCCACACCACCTGGTCGACAAATGCGAAATCGTTAGGTCATATGGTCAGTGGACCACCCTGGATGGTCAATTACATGGGAGAGTGGACAATGTCCACGGAGTTAATGTGGCACATTGAGACAACATGAGCCAAGAGGGGCTTCCGTTGCTAGGAAACGTGATTTTTTTTATCTCTGTTAAAAAACACGCTATGTAGGTGACATTTGGAAGTTCATTGTTAAATGAAGTTTGTAAGCGTCTAAAGAAGATAGAATTGGAAATTTGCGATGGTAGAATAAATTGTAACACTTTGAGTAATATTAGGATAGTTGTTTCGTAAGATATATAATATTTATAATCATAGGACAAATGGTAAATAACTATTTTGACATAGAAATAGTAAATACTTTGATTGGCAATAATTATTTCCAAGTACATGAAATCGAATGTTGACTGCGATAAGGTTCTAAAATTAAAATTGCATCCGAAATCTAAAATAAGTGACTCAAAGATAAAGATCAAATGTGACACAAATTACTTCACCTAAAAAACAACCTTAAAATAATAACATTAAGAGTGTTTCGAAGCGATAAAATCGGCGAGACGAGATTTCCTCGGACGATAAATTCAGGTACACTAAAGAAATATATTGTAGACCACAATAAATTAGCTCGAATCGCCAGATATCGTCTTAGGACGCGGCAAAATGCTTATCTATGCTAATAGTGGGATAGTGGAAGGGTTCATAATTTATCTGTCCGTGTGATATTACCCTTAGTTTCGTGTTCGAATTTCAAAATTTTCTTCATATAAAACATGCAGGATATTTAGAACTGGTATCTATCATTGATATTGATATTACTAGCGACTCATCCTTCGCTCGGGTGCAATGTTGATACTTACTATAGAATTTGTTTATCAACATCACATTACAAACTTCTAAAATTATCAGTGATACCTTACTATATTGTCCATATATTTAATACAAAAACCTTCCTGTGGAATCACTCTATCTATTAAAAAAACCGCATCAAAATCGGTTGCGTAATTTTAAAGATCTAAACATACAGAGGGACAGACTGCGGTAAGCGACTTTGTTTTATAGTATGTAATGATGATAAATGCAAAAGTTACACCGTCTGTATATTACGTTTAAATTTCAAAGGATATGTTTTTTTTTATATATATAAAACGAAGGAAGACTTTTTACTTACGTAAATAGGGAAAGACGATTTACTTTTTTTGTATAGAAATAAATATAGTACGTCAACTCTGATTGTATTTTGGGAACCAACGAAAATAAATGTTTTAATTATTTATAAACAAACGCATGTAATATGTGTAGTTAAAATTCCTCCGGGTAATGAATCAGACGAAGAGAGAACAGCTAATAATAAATATAGCTAGATCAGCTAATCTTGATACCATCGAAAGTTATTTTCCAGGAAATGTTCATTTGCTAAAATCAAAGTTTAGATGGGGTTACTTGTACCCTTGAGTGATGACTAGCGGTTTCAAACACGGTTAAAATTCGACCTGCACTTGCTAGGGTTAAATTAATTGTACGAAGGGTTACAAACTATAAATTATAATAAAGGGTGGATAACTATTTGGATCGATGTGACCATTTTGATAATTATTGTAATTTACATCGATGGTATGTTTTTTTTTCATATTTCAAAAAGGGCGTATGTTGCGTGGTTTGTTCTATGGGAATAAAACGATTTAGACCAACGTTAAAAGGCTTTTTCTACTTGTGCACGTGTTTCTAGCGTTGAAGAAAGGGGGGACTCTTTTGTCTATGCTACTCAAATGAGCATCAACGTACATTAGGATTATTGTGTTGAAACTCACGGGATTGCTTCAGACAAAAACGTTCCTTTATATTTTGTAAGCTATGATCATTTTATAAATTATAAATACCACTTAATATTATCTAGACAATTTTACGGCTGCGTTCAAGTTATGCTATATTATGTCATTTGAATAAAACCTATCTCTTTTTTAATGTTTGATGCAAATAATATATTTTAAATCAAAGAGTCTAAATAAATGTTACAAACACAAAAACAATGAGAAATTGTGTTAACTGTTTCAAAACAGCTACTACGACATTTGATAGCAAATAATTGACCCACGTGACCTTATTATTTAAATTAGGAAATCGAAATTGAAATAGAAAACAAATTTAAATATAAATCAAATCATTTGAAAATTTGAAAATAGAAGAGGAGGCCTAAAACTTTAATGTTCTAGTATTCAATAAAAAAAATCTTTATATTAAAAACCGCCCGGGGAGGTACCACACTCTCATCTTACATTTCACCATCAAATAGTATAACTTAGTATTTCTGTGTTCTTAATTGAAGGGTGTGAGTCCGTGTTAGTAGAGACATAACTCAAGGGACATAACATCTTAGTTCCTAATGTTGGTGGCGTATTGCCAAAAGTCCACCGGCAAAGGTTCTACCCATGTCCATTTTCCAGTCCACCTACATATACGATTTTATTTAATTTTACTAACAAAACAGTTGCGATGTTAGATTCAAAAATCGAATGGACAGTCATCAACTTTCGCATCAGAGCCAAAACGGCGTACGTGATATATATATGTTATGTAATAAGAAAAATGTATTTCTCATTGACGTAAGAATGTTGTGGATGCGTTCAGCGACTGTACGGTCTGCCTAATTTTTACTTGGCATTGAGCTGGTCCAAGGTCACGCTAAATACGCCCGATGACGTCACAGCGTGCGTCTGCGCCGAGCCGAACCATGAAGTGGGTGTGCCTTTTATTTGTTACTTTCACACGAAAATTTATTATATTCGTTCTTACACAAATATAAATTATTACGTTTGAAATATATATGGAATTAGTATCTTATTAAATCTACGCTTAGTTATATTGTAGACATTTTCCTTATTTGTAAATAAATACGAAATAGTTATAAGGGCAAAGGTTAATTTCAATGATGCTTGAATTAAGAGCTTTGTAAAAAATGATTTTTTACGGTTATTGGTCAGTGTCATAACATCTAACATCTGAAATTAGCATGACATTGAATCAGTTACGATATCTATTTAATTTTGGAATCACCGACAATATGGACTTAAAAGAACTTTGTATCTTGCCTTATATCAACATATATATCACATATACTACACTTAGTACTTAGGCTCTTGTTTTAAGGGTGAATGAGCCAATGTACTATAGGCACACAATCCACAAATCGACATTAGTTCCCGAGAATGTAAGAAATGGTTAATAGAACATACAGCGCCTGTCTGTGGTAGGTGGTAATCACTTGCCATGAAGTGGCTTGTTCGCCAGACTACCTATCCATTTTAAAATAAAACAAAATGTTCAAAGAGTTAATTATTATAATGGATTCAAGATTGATTCAGTAAAGAATCAACAATGTACTATGTTATAAGATTAATTTATCTCGTATGTTGATTTACGGGGTATTCGGCCCAACATACAAGAATATTCGAACAATGTGAGAGGCTCGCCGCAAAATTGTAATTTAATATCATAACTCGTGACATTTCTGTTAACGAGTAATTCTAACCCGACATAGAGCTTAATATTTGTTGGAGTCAGTTCGTCTTATTGTATAAAAAGTTAAGCAGTAAATTGTCCACTATTGGACTACAGCCTAATTTTTAAAAGAGATCTTTTCGACACACTCTTTCAAACGGAACAGGACTCAGTAAAAAAAGGTTAATGAGTTAAGATTTCCGTGGGCTACTTGGGTTACGATTTGTTATATGTTTATATATTGACGTAATCAATATATATCTAAACAATTATTAAGGATTCTGTTAAACACAGTGTCAACAATTTGACAGTTTAAGCGTCTTACTATAACGTTACTTATATATAAAGTGTATTTGAAAAATTAAAGGTGCCTAATATGGCAAACGAGACATACATATACATATATATGTGATGTATTGTTATCTACATAGCTTTGTCATCCTCTGACAGACATAAACTAGTTGATGCAAAGATTATTACTTTAAGCATTTGTAGTCGTAACTTTGTTTAACATAGTCTTAATAACATACGCGAGGAGGGCGGGACTTTTGTATATTAATATAATTACGTTAATAATACGTCCATGTTTATATTAAGGTTTCTTGAAATTAAGTTTCAAATATAAATGTAGAAATAGTTTCGTTTAATGAGGTGACTTTAAAGGAAGTAATATTCTCGGACATGTGCTTATTACTTGTTAGTTAACGACTTCAGATCTCGCTGTGTGAGTGTGGAAATAGGTTGAGCATAAATAAGTCAATCTACTGGGATATAGTATTCAATATATGTTGAAAAAAATGACATATGCATCCTGTTTATATCGAAATCAATAGCAACGTTTTGAAGCGGAAATATTTTATCATCGAATCGTTGATAATATTTTCAAAATATATATGTTTGTCAGGTTTGTTTTTAGTTTTGAACGATAATTTTGTGATATTTATAGAGTATAATATGTTGCGTGTACGTTGTAATGGTCTAATGACTCTTGGCTTGTCCATAACAAATGGCCTAAAATTGTGAACAACTCATACAAAGAATGCCGAGTTGGCCCCAGGCGGAGCCGTCAAAATAATTACCTATATAATACAGGAGGTAAAGATAGTCGAATCGCGTGACGGCGTCGTGATTAGTGTAATTTCGTTAGACTCCAAATGGATTATTATTTCACTCGTTATATCATATTTAGAATGTACATGACCTTCAATATACAAATTTGTCATGTTCAAATAAACACAATAACTTCTAAAATGGAATAAATCGAACGTTATTAAATTTTTCTGATTAAAAAGGCAATTATGAAGTATAATAATTTTATATTTAAAAAAATACAATACACAAAAATAAACGGCTACATAATAATATACAAGCCAAGAGATCACTAATAGCTGAAGGCGAACAAACGCACTCTTGTAATCATTACGCGTCACCTTGACTCCAAACTCATAGACTTAAAGTTCAATATCAAGTGCGAAGCGATAAATCAACAGAAAAATATAAAATTGTACAGCCGAAAAAATAAACCGACGTATGTCCGTAGTTACTCGATGACGCAACGCCTAACCCGCCCGTAATGGTTGGTGTCAATCAAAATTACAGTGTAAATTTGTTGATATGCGTCCGTGTAAATAATTTGCCAGGTCATTATAAACTTTACGCCTCCGGGTATAGAGGTCTAGGTGAGAGAAAAAATTACGTACAACGAGCAAAATTTCGTTAATACGTTCCGAGAAACGTCTTGGATCAAGACATGGCGGTTTGACTACAAATTATTATTTCGTTTGCTATTTTAACGAATATTGTTTTCGCAAACATTTTTTTTTTTAATATTATCTCAAATGTCATATTAAATTACCTTATACAATTTTTGTTATAATCAAATAATATTCAGCCACGGAATTAATAAAATTATTAAAATCTAAAAGTTTTTATATCCTTATGGTGTCAATGAACTTAAATAAAAAGTTGTTTGGTAATTAGATTAAAATAACTGATACATATGCAAAAAATATTTAAATGACAAGTCTGGTGCAGGCTTTATTGACATTGACCGTTTCAAGCGCGGTCGTAGATAAAATATCTAAACTTGAATCATATTAAATATACCTAATACGAAATCTATGCGGAACATTATTATGATAAACAAATTAGTTTTTCTAACATTTTGTTCGTAATTATTATTATATTTGTAAAAGTTATTGAGTTAATTTCCAACAGATAAAATATTTTTTATATCGTATTTCGTGCATGAAAAAACTTTTTCACAATTGAATTATCGCAATCAATGTTCCAATTTTAAAAAGTGCCATAAACTAGCATGGCCAAAGAAAACATCAGTCATGCGCTGGCCGGCGACATTGACAATGGTTTGAAATTGGAATGTGGCCTTGAAACGAATTCGGTTTCTCGACGGACGGCGAGCGAATTGCGCGGGAAACAGATCAGGTTTTTTATAATCGATAGATTAGACGTGCAGAATAGATTACCGAACGTATCGGACATGCAGAGATCGCTGTTGCTGGATACGAAACTAGCTTCGGAGTTCAGTTATTTATTTATTCAGCTGCCATAGATATGCTATCTTGTGTATTTGACATTATTAAAAATAATATTTAATGTGGCAACATATTAATTGTTATGATAAAATATTATATAATAAGCCATAATTTTATCTGAAAAAAATATCATTATCATACGAAATATGAATGATTTAGCGCCATAACATATTAATAAAATAAAAAATTACATATAATTAAGAAATATTTTTTACTTGATTGTTCGTATAGCGAGTTTGTTTACTAATATTATTAAAGTAGATTAAAGTTTTTGTTAAATATTTATGAATAAAAAAAAATGAGAAAATATTTTGATAGGTATAAAGTAATTTGCGCATCCAAAATCAAATAACCTTACACATCGGAAACCAAAAAGGATTTAAATTTGTGCTAATATATATAATACAAAAAACTGAAGGTTATTCCTGGTAATTGAAATTCTGATGGGAAGTGTTTGGGTCAAGATAAGACATACATACATTCATGTATAAGGTTACTGGTATGAATTTAAAAACTTTTTACATCATGTCGGCTGAATGATATAATGCCATGACCATAATAATGTAAGAACTATAAGTTATAAAAAAAAAATGTCCTGTCAAATAAAATTAGCCATGAAAATTCTAAAATATCTATTTTTAAATGATACATACTTACGTTTTATTTGTTTTTAATTGATTTAAATGCTATTAATGAATCACTAGTGTTTCATTTCGATAACATTTTATGGGACGCGTCTGACCTTGAACGAGCAAGGCATTTTTGTAAAATCATTCGAATACCTAAAATCTATTTAGCGTTTTTGATAGTTATTTTAGTCTTTATCTATAAAATTAAATATGTTAAAAAAACTTATAAAAAACACTATCGAAACATAACATAATTTTAAATTAAATGTAAAATTTAAATAATCTTTTGCATTTAACATTACAATATTTACTATCGATATATTTAAATATATTTTAATTGTTTTAATATAAATATATATTATTACAATAATTCATTACGAATACATCGTATCGAATAACATTTGGAAGATATCGCCATCAGTTTTCTGATAAGCATTTGATAATTTTAACGCAGTGCTTAAAATTTGTATGAGACTGTAGGTAATCCATCTTCGATAGAATTTATCAAGAGGTTGCGTTCATCTTAGGAAGCTATGGGCTTTTCTTATAAGCCAATATTCAGTGAGTAATTAATCAACAAAATGAGTCAATATTATAAACAATATATTAACAAATATAGCAAGTTGTTTGTCGTGGATAGAAGTGTCGTAAAAGGAGTATATTTTGGAAGCTGTATCAAGAGGTATTTGTAACTATTTCATTGAGTTATTAATATCTTAAGTATACAAAATAGTTAACAAATTATATCGATATAGGAAATGGGATAACAATATATTGAGTATTTGTATAATGCAGACTAATAAGCTAAGATCGCTGAGCATTTATTAGTAGATTTATGCATCTCAATATGAGAAGGGAAATTTGATCATTTGGATTCACGGGGCAATATTTGAAATTAATTAATATTCTTTTTTTTAAATTAGAAAACTTTTTTTTAAAGCGTATAAGTTTTCATTGTGACATATGAGGTTTTATTACATGTAAAAAATGAGAATATCCTTAGTAAACTAGACGCAACTACTTACGAATATTATGTAATAAATATATTTATGTTTTGTAACGTAAGTAGTATTAATATTAATATATATCAATGATACTAAGTATAATTAATTTACATATTCTATTAGTAATTGATTTGATTATAAAAAAAGAACTTTGTGAGTTCTTCAATTTATTTGCAAGTGTAGTAAAAAAATATAGGTATTTATTAATATCCAACGGTTTATATAATGTCTTGGTTTTATCAGAGGCCTTGTAACGATTCGTCTCTACCGGGTCACCATATCTTATTTGTTATCAGCGTTTGTACGAAAACGTCGAGTTTAGGAGTTATTGTGTAGTTATATGTGTGTGAATTTATAACCTTTGAACCAGCATGCGTACCTGATACTACGAAGCAAAATTTTAACAACATTGCTCTTAACCATTTCACAGTTAGAATATACAAAGTAAGACCCTTCGCCAGTTTTCAAATCCATTCCTTTATCAAGTCTTAAGCTCTTAGTACCTTTTGAATCTAAACATCAAATCATTGCGACGCAATATGTCATTCTCAATTGGTAGTAAAGCAGATTATCGCTCATACTGAGCACACGAAAATAGATCTTAAGGTGACGAACCTTTCCTTACCCCGACTGGTACGATGGTAAAATCCACTATACGAATTTCAAAGCCTAATAAAAGTGCACAATCTCAATCTTAGAATGATTTGAAAGGGAAGAGAATCCAAGACGAAATAGATCACGCGCAGGTATAAGACACTTACGCGCTCTTCAATACACGAAAGTTACTTCATTAAACATTCTAGTAAATTCTTAACCCTTAGCCGTAAAGGGTTTTAACTGTAATGGACAATATCATTAACAATAACAGAACAATATCTGGTTAAATATACTTTTGATCACTAAAGAGTTTTTATATTTCTGTTCTCATATAATGTCATCTTTGCCTAAGCATTTTAAAAACTTATTAGCCTGATGTTGCAATCTTTTTAACACTGGCTGTTTATAAATTCTAATTTTACAATTTATTATTTTTAATTCACGTGAAATCGACTCGCTTTAGAACAAAGGAATAGGAATAATATTCTAAATACTGTGTATTATGTAAAATATGGTCACGCCGCCGCACGCCGTTATATTAAAGGCGTTAAATACGGAAGCAAAACATATACATATATTACTTTATAAAATAATTAACTATATTAAAATATCTTCATATGGATTAAAGTAGATAATATTAAGAAAAATTTTGTCTGAGTCAGAAATTTTGAGTTTATTAAATATATTAAGTTTCTGGTTTCGGCCCAAAAAATATTTTGTTGAATTTAATTCATCGTTATCTTAAAAGTCTTTGTCAAGGATTCAGAAAACCAAATATCAGAACATAACCCAACGCGGACGGAAACTCTTAAATATATAGGTAATTCATTTATCTATAATTTACCGGCGATGACTAACAATGCAAAATCTTATAAGATGTCTGATAAGCAATGAGAATGAATTAAATTCATATTTTATGTTAATTACAGAACACATCTAACTCAAAATTACCGAAATATTAATTAAGTTCTAATCCCGGAAGCCACCGTTAAAACGTCAGTCGAGATTGAAAAACGTTACTAGGTTCTGTATATACCTAAATGGAGAAAAAGTTATAAAAAAAGTAAAATGACATTCGGAGTTGCAAGCACAAAAAATACTAATACTTTTTCAATACGGTAACACTGAATTTAATATAAATTACGAAGCTTATTACTGTTGCTAATATAATTTTTATTTGTGAATCTAATGATTTATTTACAGTCGGTAACTTTCTTTTATAAAGATAAAATATATAACTTCTATCTGATGGTAAAAAAGTTAAATAATCCTTGAGCTTTGAATATTAATTAAATTAAATAATAAAATTATATTATATTATACAAACGTTCTTGGTTTTTCCCTGCGTTCATTATCATTATAAATCTACTTGATTATAACATTACTTAGTTAGATTCTAGTAAAGTTTCTTGTTTGCTCAGATACACAAAGAGTACAAACTAATTTAAAGCTTTCTAATACTATACCAATTAAACCTCCTTTAAAAACCCAAAAAAAAATCTTGTTTACTTTTTAATAAAGTGAACACACTGTCGAATAAAAAAAGATTCGAAATTCAGATATACAGACACGTTAAAAAACTATTTAAAAGTTTAAGTAAGGTTTTAGTTGTTATAGTAGTTATTCTAAAATCAAAAGTTCTTATCTATTGCATGAGACTGTACTTATTGTCCTTTACAACCTCTAATCGACCTGTGTACGCCTGACCTTGTACGCTCAAGGCACATCCGGACTCATCAAGCGTAATAGAGGCTTTCGTTTGGAAATTTTACGATTTTAACGCTTAAATTTAATGCAATAAAGGTGATTTTCAATTTACGTACCTGAGAGAAAATGTAAGTAATTAAAAATTCAAAAAATAAAATTAATGTTTTCACAGTTGGTATTTGTATGTAAATATTTAATGGTTTTGTAATTATTATGAATAATGTGTCATTTGACTTCTTATGATTATTTTCATTTTTGAGATGAATGCGATGTTTAAACTTTTATTTTTATTTAATAATTACGTTAATAGTAATTATTAAATAAAAATAAATGTAAGTCTGAGTTCATTAGACAAATAAGTATAAGAAAAACTGTTGGATAAATCTCTTACAATACAGAGTCCAAAATAAATCGAGATAAACTTGGAAATTTAGCATATGCTTCTAAGTATATTATATACATCTTGGTTCCCCATTTGTTTACTGTGTTGGTTTAGTGGAATATAATATTGCCTCTGATTGGATTTAAGCAGATGTTGGTCCTAAGCATGTTAAACGCAGGTCGTGACAATTGGTCTGTCCATCGGAATTTGAGCAAGAATAGTGCGCCGGAGTTAACACACAAATTTGAGCCTTTTGCTATGTCAAACTATATTGAGAACACAAATATCAGTTAAGATATTCTCCAGGACGTCAAAATGTATACTGAGAAAAATCAAGTGAAATAATTCTTAACGAATAGTCGAAATGCCATAACGACCAAACAGAAATCAAAGGAGTTGCTTTCGTTTAAATATTTTTTCTTAAGAACCATACTCGGTCTTTGTATGATGTAAATAACATATCGATAAAACTTAATATGTAATAAATATATATCTAAGGAAAATCACTACAAATATATACTCTACTATATTTAAGGATCGAATTGATTCGGCGAGTAACCCATTATTTTGTTTATTGAAATCATAAGAATTGAAAAGCACTAATTCCACACCATTTTAACATAAGTATAATTAAATTATATAAGATATGCTTTTATCTATTGCTAAATATATGTATAATGTTCGTGTTATATTATACGATATAATAAATGTTAGTTTTGATGATAATATTTAATTTATTTAAGTAGCAAAAACGATTGCTGAATAAATATTTATCAATAATTTATCAAATTCATCGCTCAATTCTAAGAAGAGTGTTCGACTGTCGAGTACTCTTACAAGATGAAGTTGATATATTATGTTTGATTTTGATAAATATTCATAAACGAAAGTGATTAAATTTATCATTGTTTATTTGTTTAATTCATTTATCAATTAGAGTTTCAACAGAATTTTCTGTTTTTTTTTTTTTATATAAAAAGTAAAAATATGCCAGTTCATTTAAATAAAGCATCATGAACTTGTTTGTGTTCTTCAATAGTTTATTATAATTTTAGGCCATATTTCGGCTATTAAGCACCTTGACCTCTGAATACTTAAAGCACTAGACATAGATCATGTTAAACTGGTTTACTTCACTGAATCTTATTAGAATAACATAATGTTGATACCTGAAATAGTAATGGAATATCGTGCAACACAAATGGCGTTAGAACTCGAACGAGGAAGTTTAAGGTACTTAGGCATATTAGGAAATTCGTTAACCAAAAATAACAAGAGATCATCTTAAGATTAATGGTCCGTATGCGGAACAAACTTGCATCGTGATTCTTCATAACGATTATAATAACGAACGCTGTGTTAAACCGAATATTACCAGCGCGATGACGTCAACAGTCGAAAACTTCCGAAGACTTCAAGGATAAAGAGTAATGATAAATATAATTTATTAATTACGACCGCTAACAAAAAACATCTAACCTTCTCTTCCTGGATGCTATGGCCGCCGTTCTCTGATAAGGGTGTCGATGGTGCGCTGTAACCTTTCCCGTCGTCGTGAGGAGTCATCTGCCGCTGAATGTCATTCTCTTGGTCGTTGTGAACTCTTATCTCGTGCAGACCGCTCTTGAATTCAGATAGTCTAAGTACGGACGGCTTTATTTCTGGCATATCGTCAGGGTGTTCATATCTTCTTAAGTCTGTTAGATTGGCTGCTAAGTGTCGGTGTGGGTCGAGAGGTGGAGCCACTCCAATAGACCTAAGGTGTTCTATACTCCTATGGATATGCGAATAATTATCTACTGGTATCTCCGCCATCAGAGGCGAGTTATGGTAATCTAGTCCACCACCGTCTGGCCTATAATCGATTGTCCTTCCTTCCATCATCTTGCTGTTTTTATTAATTTAATCCTATCTAAATTTGAAAATAATCGTAATATATTTTTTCTAAATCGTATTTGGCACTATCATATAAAAATATACGGATTCTGTCTTAATATTTCCTTGGTATCTTTTGTTTCTTGTGTCATGGAATTATTCGAGATCCTTCGTTCTTTCTATCTGTAAAAAAAATAAATCGGTGTGTCAGGTACGAGACAAATATCAGATGTCTCCGAAATGTTGTCCGAATATCGTGTCGTAATTAAGAAGTACAATTACGTTGAAAAATCCTACGGTGTCGTTTAATTTGACGAGTTGCTCAACTGCTTCGGACATTTGTGTACGTCTATCTGAAACTAGATTCAGAGTGTAAAAAACTTTAGTTTTTTTTTCGAGCAGGTGACGAGTGAGCAAGCCGCGTAGGTTGTGTCAATGATCTAGCCCCTAGCCCACATGCCGCATCGAATAAGGCTTCTATAATCACACGGTTTGTACAACCATGCCTACAATGTTAATATGAATCATGATTTGTTACGATTTTTTTTATAAATCAATTTTTTTAATTATGTATTAATAACAGTGTTGCTATAAGTAAATTTATTAAAATATTTATATATAAATCTAAAAACATCGGGATAGTTTAGACGTTATTTAAATATTTTAAGTTGATTTCGCGTGTACATAGAGTGAATATATTAATCTAGTTACGTAAGTATTATATGTTTGCTACCAACAGTACCTGTGGAGCTGGCCATACACAGCTGTCAAAGATAATAATTGCGCGTACCGAATACACGGCCAATTTATATTTGCTGTGGGTTCGAATTATTTTACTGGACCTTGATCTTTATGCCTTTTACAATAAGGATCAAATAAGTCTGTCGCGATTTGTATTTATGTTTGTACACTTGTGATGTTTAGTACTTGGGCCCCACGGTCGATCAAGTTCAAGATTTGTAATCATTACTCGTTTTAAAATAGGGAAGTGAATCGAGAATTTAATTACGTTTTTATTGATATTTAGATGAAAATATAAAATATTTTATTTGTAATTGTTTAGTGTATTTATTTTAGTTTGTGTTTTATTTAAATAAAATATCAGCATTGATTTCGGTAGCGACGTTTCGATATTCATTTGTTTCGGTATTTTGATTCAAAACGTCATGAAAAAGTCGCTTTTCGTCATTTTTATAAAATATAGTTGATTTTTAGTTTTGTTTCTTAAGCAACACTGATGTTAGGAGGTACGATTTTTAAATTATTTGTAAATCAGATGTTGCCAAATTCGTGTTAAGTGAAGCGATTCGATTGAACAATTATAACTTTTTCGGGTGCAATGTGAGTTTTTATAAACAATTAAGTTTTTACTTTTTAGAAGTTTCACATTTTAATTTAATCCACACTTTTAATTTTAAAAATATTTCATAAAAAATATTTATAATAAAACGCGAACTTAAATATTTGATAATATTTCTACAAGAATAAATTCCTCAATATATATTCACGACGAAATGAAATAAGCCAAAACAAAATCAGCATTTAAATTTAAATCGTAGTTTTAAAAAAAAAATGTAATAATGACTTAACATCAATGAAAATTTTTTTACGTCAAATTTGTAATATTAAATAATTACAACAATAAATAACTTATTTATAACAATCTAAGTCGGACAACATTTCGTAATTTCTGAATGAAAATAACTTGGGAGGCAAAACACCATAGCGTTTTCGTTAAAATTGGTTAATGTATTATTTGTTTCACGTATAAATGAATAAATGTTAAAACAATGCAATACATCAAAACACTGTAGCTATGAATATATTTCCGTATATATTATAGTTCGGGCATATTCAAGGTCGTGTTTGACAGACGGCAACGATTCGTCCTACAATTTTAGCATCCATCTTAGTCGGGGGAGATATTACGTAAAAAATCTCTCTCCTCCAAGGGGCACCCTCCCCCAGCTAGGGGTCTTGCCTCCGGATTAATTAAAAAAAAAATTAACATACCTCTCACTATCCCTTAAATCTTCAATTCACCAATATCACCATAATAAATCACAGTTAGTTCCTATATAAATGTCACTTAAAAATATCACATAATAAGGTAACCACTAGCGTCACAACACGTCCAAAAGGCAACAGTCCCAGGCCTTAAAGCCAAAATATATCAAAAAATCCACGTGTTCCCGGCAAATAAACATTTAAAAAAGTCGGAGAAAAAATCGCCGAGCCGTACTGTTGACCCTGAGGTAAAATTATGAATGTCGAGCGTCGTTACTAGGATCCGAATTGCCCGATTTTTTTTGTACTCAATATTTTTGTGTGCTGTATTTTGATATAGTTGTGGGTAATCCACACGTGATACAGCGCTCTGTCCTTTTCGCACTCGGCGATTTGCGCGTGCACCGATTGCAGTAGCGATTGTACGCTAGGACATGTGCTTCGACAAAAGCCGGCACTCTTCAGACAGCGAGAAGCGCCGAACCACCGGCAACTCTCGACAGCAACAAAAATGCAATATAAAACGCCCGCTCGCCCGCCTTTAGACCGACGCGGCAAAAACGAGACTGAAATTCAGATCTATAGTAGAAAAAGTGAACTACACCGAGCGAGGGGTACACTAACACATAAAATGAAAAAAATCACACGGACGCCAACATCGACAGCGGAGCTTAAAAAATCGGAGTGGGGAGCGATCCGCACCGCTCTCTTGAATAGCGGCTTCCCGCTCTAGCGGCGTGAGGCCGCACGCACACACCCGAGCCGCGGTTAAGCGAAAAAAATGTGTACACATTTTTTTATTATTCACGATTTTTATGTGTGTAAGTGGGCTCCGTGCAAGCGAGACGGGGATCGGCGGGCGCATCTATCCCCCTACCGGTGCGAGCGAGACAGCGCGCGTCGCCACGTGCTCGTCCCTCGGTATTAAATAATAATTAAAATGGCTACAAGACCGGCGTTACGAGATACTGTTCGGTAGACGATTTTTTGGACGAGCTTTTGTCTTTTTGCTGAGCTTTTTGCGAAATCTACGAATACGGGGCAACGCGTGATAATAAACGTGCATGTTAAAAAATGCGCGTTGATTGACATATAATTTCAAGTGTAACGCGCGCAGAATGTCGCGCCGGGGAAAAAAAACCAAGGACGCGGCGCGAAAAAGAACTTATTGATTAAAACAGGGCTGTCATTGACCAGACGTAAATGAGGGTGGTTAATAGTATGCAACGATGGATAAGAGTATCTTGTTTTTTTTTTTTTTAAACTTCGTACCATTATAATCGGTGTGAAAGCGTCCGTTTAAGATATTAATCTTATTCCAATAATAGTTCATACAATAGAAAAATTAATTGTATGTTAATTTAATTGACTTGTTATTAGCTCGATCGTCTTATAAAATATATTATGTTTTATAAATGAGATTGTCTTTTTTCCTGCGCAAGTTTCACAAGATTTCTTAGCAAACTTTACTATTAACACAATATAATACTTTAATAATTATATCGTTAACACGAACTTTGTAATTGGAAGGTAACTACTAATGACATTACAACTTGCTATTTATTAATAATAAATCTAAACTTAAATTAAAAAGGTCCTAATTGATATTAAGTTTGCAGAAATAACTTATTTCGTAAAATGCAACAACAAGCAAAGTTTGTTCAAATGCAACAAACTTACCACATGGATGAATTATGCCGTCAAATCTGTATGATAAAATATCACTATCTAATAAAGTTTGTTATACGACCATCGAAGATTGCTATAATATTTTTAATATATAATTTACATATTTAAGGAGATACTGTAGCACTTAGCCTTCATTTGGAGGAGCTAACGGGCCACCAGATAAACAATATCTCAGTACAAAATATTAGCAACTTCCTATACTGTCAATGAACGATCTAAGATGGACCAAGATCATAAAACCATGTTTTTAATTACACAGGTAATTCATTACTTTTTGGCGGTATAATTGGCGATTTGGTTATCTACGAACACACAGACGATCAGCTCTCTTGACAATCATAATCTCACAAGACTTCAAGGGAGTAAATTATATTAAAATATCATTATTAGCTTAGTGTATTAAGTGCATAATTAAATCATAAAATGGGCATTAGGACCGAGGTTCCTCTCAAGTTAGCACATCAGTGATATTTTACATTCTTTATTATTTTATAGATTTATAAGGCACTTTTGCACTTTTGAAGACAGTGAAATTGATTATGGGAAACTATATTAGTTCAGATTAATTGGTATTAAAGTCGTTACTTAAAAGAACACATTTATTTTAAATAACAGACAGATCGACCAATATTTTGAAACACATTATTACTTATTTGATGAATACTCATTTATGGGCGTTTTAAACATCAGGCAGAATAGAGTCAAAATCAATCAATGGTAGTAGCGTTGTATCATAAGTGTTTTATGCTTGATGTTCTTAGGAATAATGTACAAATGTTCATGATGAACGATTTTGGAGATAAAACGTGACAGTCTTTTCGGGATTTATATTATTATCTAACCCGGCTTGGTAGGAATGGACATAAGTTTTAGTGAGGATCCCTAATCTTTTCTAGTAACAAATATAGCCTATGTCACCCTAAATAAAGGCTATATTTATATCCTGCAATAAATATAGCCTTTACTTAGGGTATAATATAATATTTATTGCATGCTTATGACATGGTGTAATATTTTTTTAAAACGTTACAGTTGTTTTTGAGTTCATTGATAACAAACATATACACTCAACTTTATATTATGTTATGTCAAAAAAATATATAATAAACACTTCCAAGTTCCACACAAACTTGTATTCCTTTAACATACACGAGTTGAGATGTTTCTTTATATTAATGTACTTCTTGTAACATGCGATCACAATAATGCTTAAAACAATATAATAAAAGAATAACAAAAACAGCAATAAAAATGGCCGTTTTTTATTTCTATTATTTTAAAAAACAGAAGTGAATAGTAAACCAATTCGGCAGCTTCCAATTTTGTAACTATAAATGCAAACAATGCAACATTTAAATTGCATCCTAAAATTTCGTAACTTTCAATTTTTAAAGTCATAAAAGTGTAAAAAACTTCTAAAAGCAAAAGTTACTTTTATTACTTCTATAAAAATCATACCATTGTTTTATTTTCAAAAAGTATTAAGGGATCGAATTGTTTTGTTACTTTGAACATTTTTAATATGTTGTGATCTTTTTTTTGTTTTAATTATTTGTAACATAATTTTAGACTGTTAGTCAATGCTATAATATCTCATAAATAAAAGTGAGATATACTATAAAAAATGTGTATACTTTTTTATAATCGTTACTTAAATATAGGTATAGAAAAAACCATTGATAGCACGAGAGATTCCAAGACAAACGACTTTAACGCGTGCGCACGCGCAGATAAAAAATATGTACAGATAAAAAGTGACGTCTTTAATGCTGACTGGTTACAATAATAATAAAAATAGTTCTTTTTTTAATATTACTTTCTAGTACTAGTGTCAATGAAAATAGACAAATAAAATATCTTTGCCTGCATGATGATACTAATTTTAAAATTAAAAAAGAATCAAAAGAATCTCAATCTATTTGACCATATTAAAATCGTATTCTATAATTATGTTTACAAATTCAGATACAAATAAGAATAATCTACGGTATTTTATAACTGACTTAAGTAAATAAAAACTATTTTATAATTAACGTCAATATAATATTATTAAATAAATACAAACGTAATTTGTAATAACAATAAAGAATTATTAATAATTTACTTAATAATAACATAACGATCCTTGAGGTACGCCTACTGAGTAATCAAAGTAGCCATTAATACAACAAAATACAATATATATACTTCGATCAAGATTCTTCTTATTATTAGAAGGAACTAGAGCTTCTAGAATTATCTAGAATCTGAGATTATATTACGTTTCATTTTTATGACGTCACGGCCATAAACTGATGAAAAGCTTACATTTTTTAGGTTACATTTAAAATTTCAATTTCGAATGTCCTTGATTTTTTTTAGACTGCCAGTTCATAATTCATTGAATTTTTTTTTTTCGTGTATTTGTCGACGCAATGCAAGGGTTTGACAACAATTGGTTGAATAGTTTTTTTTTAAGTATTAAAAAATCACCTGTTAAGGGTGCGGAAGTCGGATGTTGATAAGATTTCTTATTTCAATTCAAATTTTAATTCACTTGTCACAATACAAGGAACAAGTACTTGACGACTGTTCTTGTATCTTTTGGCTATACTATATAAATACTATAGTTGATAATATTTGTTTTTTTTTAATTTTCGACTCCATATTTGATTGTGTTGTTTATATTCATTACATTAATCTCGTACAATAACAGGAAGGAGACACTTAAACGTTAAGTCTTTCAATCTTTTCATCTAGCATTACATCTAATTTTCTACATACTCCAACACGGAACCTGTATTTTGGGTGTCCGCCATTTTGATCTACACAACATTAAATCATTGTAATGAATAAAAAAAAATCATAATTATGTGAAAGTTACATTGCTGTTTCAACAAATGAATTATAGTAAACCGATAAAACAAAAGCAGCAGTAGTCGTTGTTGCAAGCGATACGATCGAAACTATCGATGATGTAATAATATCTCGTGGTGATAAAATAAGCATGCAAGTGCCCGATCATCCATCACGCAAATGTTCAGAACCGGATTGTATCGAACAAGATTCGAGCCGAAATATAACTTCTAATTCATCTCAAGAGATAACGAAGGCGTTATTAATAGTTGAGAACAAAGCTACCGTTGCTGAAAATCGTCGTTCTTTTAAAAGAATTCGAAAGAATAAGGCAGCCGACACAAAGTATTATTTTTATTGCGTAATATTGGAGCAACACAAAAAGAAAACTTTCTCTTTCGAAAACTGACTTTTTGTGCGGACTGTTAAAAACCATTTCAGCTACCGATAAAAAAAAAACATCCCAATTGTTTTTTAGATTTCTTTTTGTATCTAACGAAAGGGTGTTTTATATCGGATATTACAAAACAAACAATGAAAATTTCGGTACGGTTTGAAAAAACAAAAGTAATGCACCTGGTTTAATATTTTTTATTGATATCTTAAATGTTTATTATAATCAAATAAGTTCCTCTTCCTGTCGGAAGATGGGCGCCTTGTTTTTTGTGAACGCCATAAGCATAAAAACGATTGGGTCAGAGATTGTTCTATACCCCACCTTAACATGTGGGCCGTAGGAGACACCGATCTCGATGTAAATTTTAGCCTTTTGATTGAAAGTTTATAGATGCAATGTGTTCTATAAAATTTAAGGGCCTATTTGTTTAATCTTTCCGTGCAGATGTCGTTTTATTAATTCATATAATTAGAGAAGGTTATCTTTATTCTTCACCGGTTTATTTCAAATAAATTTGCTTATATAAGTGATTTAAAAATGTGTAAGTATGTATCTTTAGTACATTGAAATCATTAAGCGGATGCAATTAGTAAGTAATTAGTTTGTAAGTATTTTATCCAAAATTAACAACCCGCCCCTGCTTCGCACTGCACTGTATATTAGATATACTACAGAATTTGTTTATTTACGACATCACATTAGATACTTTTGAAATGATCAGTGTTTCTTTAATGTATTGTCCATGTATTATATATAAAAACCTTCAAATAACACATCAAAATCCGTTGGGTCATTTTCAAGATCTAAGCATACATAGGGACATACAGCGGTAAGCGACTTTGTTTTATGCTATGTATTATGTAGTTTGGTAATCTATGTAAGAATCTGAAGTGGTCATATTCAATTAACCGTCTCGAAGTAATTCTCGAAATCTAGAGAAAAATCTCAAACGGCATCCGCAGTCCATCCATCGCACAGCTTGACGCCGACACCAGCTTTTGTATCTTAAAATCGACCCTTGTTTTTTTCATCATCCCTCAAAATGTTCGAATTTCTTTACCTGCTCATCCCTCTAATATTATATTCGTTAACCGACTTTTATTGACAATGCATAATCAACGTTACCCATTTGTAATAAAGGTTGTTTTATGTTATTCACATTTTGAGTTAAATCTTTTAGTGTCAAATCATTGTCAACAACATCTTGAATAGCATCCCCTAATTCTTAATGACTCATTTTACTTTAATTACAAGGGAAATTGTCGTCTATATTTAGACACGATAGGAGTAGTTTTTGCGTGCGTGTTTTAGGATATATGCCATATAGAGGATAGTGGATAACGAGCCGTTCTAATAGAATTTTGCTATGGTGCATATGAAAATGTGCGTTCCCCGTAGTTTTGGAATTTATTAGCATGGGCGGCTATCCGTGGTGCAAAGTTTTAGTGATTTTAAGCTAACAAAAGGTCTGCTTAGGTACTGGACAAACAGATGTCAGACGTCAGAGGATCGAGTTTTTATTTATGGCTTCCTATTTACAAAGACTTAAGATTGTTGTGTGATTAATATGTAGTGCCAAATGCTTGTGTTTTTGGTGAGTGTCAGGTTAATTATTTAATAAATTTAATATGAATATAATTGTTTTTATTTAAAAAAATACTACAATACAGAGAAACCCAGAATTAATATTAAATATGTCTTACAAGTAATTTTTATAACATTTTGTAAAAAACGTTAATGGTGGTAGGACTTTGCCTGCCAGGGTAGATACCTCATCAAATATTCTCGCAAAATAGTAGTAATCAGTATTATTATGTTCAGTTTAAAGGGTGAGTGGACCAGTGTAACTATTGCCAAAGGGACATAGCGTCTTAGTTTCCAAGGTTGGTTGAATATTCGCAATATAAGAAATGATTAATATTTTCACAGCTACTGTGTGCGATGGTAACGACCTACCCTCATAATATGTTCGTATTGTCCATCCTACCTATAACATTACAAATAAAACTTTAGAAATAATATCAAGGTACCCATAATTTCACACAGAACTAGAACTCATAGACAATTTGGCATTTAAACGATATAAGTTAACTAGTTATTTATTCAAGAAACGCCCGAATATTGATTTTCCTGATGAGATTCGTAAGGTATACAACCTACACGCACATAGACAAACCTCACCAACTCACATTCACATATCAACTACAGAATTCGCTCTATTCATCGCAGACAGCACCTGAGCTATCACAAAGCAATCCCCTTTTTAGTTAAAAAGAAGTTTTTAATAAAAAAAATCTCCCACGACGCGCGATGCAGTTTTTTTCATTCGATCCTGGATTTTATGGCCTCTGATTAAATATTGTTAGGCTATTGTATGTGTTCAGATTTATTTCTTTGAATTATTTTATTGTTACTTACTTCATGCTTTTTATTGGGTCAGTGAGGACGGTTTTTTTTATTTTTTATTAGGTATAGAACACGTCGTTTCTAGAGTAAATTGTTACACGACAAATTAAAATTGTATTTGTGGTACAATAGTTGGAGAATATTCGACGTACTTCCTAATCTCTTAATATAATAATATTTAAAAATTGGTTTATATAATGATATTTTAAATCTTAAGAAGACAGTAAAAATATTGATTATGATATTATTGTTTATTGATTTCAAAGTACCATTGTAAAACTTCTTTTTTAAAATTGTGAACACAGATTACAGAAACTTAGCAAATTTGTTCAAGCAATTCTTTTCATATTCACTAACGTTAAATAAACTTTGTACACATAATAATAAAAGATTTATTTAGATTATTATGGCTCTATCAAGTACAGTACTAGCGACACTTGTAAGAATTATTTGCTTAAATTAATCTTAACCAACAAACATTTGCCTACATCCGGGTATGTGTTGAGAGCGCAATGGTGTTGGTTTTACACAAGTGTAGTACTAGACTCAAGAGACGAACTTCGTCGAATATATTTGAGAAAATCAAGGTTATCAATAGTGTATTCTTAATTTAAAATTATTAATAAAAAAATTAAGGGCCAGTATTCGTTGAATTTATGACGAAATATATTTCATTTAATTTTTTATGTAATAACCTATAGTCCTGTTTTTCTCTGGAAGAAATCTGCTGCTTTTAATGTTTGTATAATTAATAACAGTTTTAAAGTAATTTTTGTGTGATGATTGGAAAATTAAATCTTGATTTTCTTGACGATTCTTCCGAAATAACCCTCATGGTAGTTTGTATGTTATTAATTCAATTTTATAAGAAAAAGTTCGCGCATTGCTTTATTTAAACAGTTCAGTTATAAAGGTAGAGAATGTCCCCTAAATGTTTTCGTAATCGATGTGAATGTTTAAGTAAGTTTATTTATAAGTAACAACTATAGGTGTAGGCAACACAAGTTTTTTTAACTACAGATAATTGTTGTATGCTTGTTGCTCGTTGTATAACAGATAATTTTAATGTCAACTTAAACAAAGATCTTACGAATGTCGGTCCAAGAATTGTGGCGTTTAAGACACGCTGTATATATTTTAAGGTTTATTTTCAAGTATAGTTTTGATGGCAAACGTTTACGAAATAGCTCAATCTATCAATCAGTCACATGTATTTTAATTCGAGAGAAGTTAATTGTACATTTTAATATTTTGAATGTATACATTTCTAATCTATCACTGTATGGGAAAACAGCTTCTCAGCAAAAACGAAGACTTGTTTTAATGTAATAAATATTTGGAATTTTATATGGATGACCAGGTAAGTAGTACCGTCCAATAGACACTGGCACTATTAGAAATATCAACTATTCCTTTTATCACTAATACGCCACTTTGAGAGCTAAGTCCTTGGTGCCTGCAATGACACTGGCTTTGTGCTAGCCCGTCTGGGTAAGTACCACCCACTCATCAGTTATTCTACCGCCAAATACCAGTACTCAGTATTGTTGTGTTCCGGTCTGAAGGGTGAGTAGCCAGTGTAACTACAGGCACAAGGGACATAATATCCTAGTTCTCAAGGTTGGTGGCACATTGACGATGTAAGGAATAGTTAATATATCTTACAGCGTCATTGTCTATGGTTGATGGTGATCAGTTACCATCAGGTGGCCCATATGCTCGTCCGCCAACCTATACCATAAAAAAACTCATAAATAATTAAACATTATATCAGAGTTCTCTATGTCATTAAAGTCTGTATGATAAGTGTTTAATTTCGACTATCACGCAAAATTTTGATGTTTTCTCTCACTGATCACGATGTTAATCGTTAATACGTTTAAAGCACTCGAAATACTCATAGGTGCTTGCACGGATTTGAACTCGCGACCTTTGTTCATCCACGTGTTCTTTTTAGGTCATCGACATTGGGAATAAGTCTTGGCTAAAAGGAAATACGCCTAATAATAATTGACTTTTAAAAACATCTTATATGAATAAGAAAATCGTGAAATTTTTTCTTCGTAAATAGCATATGTATAATGTATACTAATATTATAGATGCGAAAGTTACTGTCTGTTCCGCTTTCACAGTCAAACCATTGAACTGAATTTGATTAGATTTGGTTGAAACTAGCTTGAACCCCAAGGACATAGCTACTTTTATATTTAACAATTGATTACCAAAACCTAAAACGAATGAAACCGCGGGCTACAACTAGCTAGATACATAATAAGTAATATATGTAGCTTAATTTTACTATATTAAAACTTTTTGTCAAATTGTTACGATACTTATATCCTTTATACTTATATATACTTTAATGTTTAAAATATTTTTGCAATGTGAAGTTGACTTCTTTAAGATGTCAATACAATATATATATATATAACAACTAATAAAATTAAGTTCTACAGGGCAGAGACCGAACTCTTGAGTACTAAGAGACAAATAATTACAGTACAACTTCTCATCCTTAATTGTAGAATGTTAAAATGAAAATGAGAGTAAAAAATGAAAATGAAAAAATGTTTATTAACAAAAAACAACATTATAGAATGAAATGTCCGGTGGTACCCACACTAGGTATTCCTGTGTCGTGGGTTACCTATTGAAGATTAAGGTTATATGTTATTTTGTATGATTATGTTCAGAACGCTAGAGATGTTAGCGGCTTATATATTACTAGCTGTTCGTCCCGACTTTAAGATATTTGTGAAACTTTGACTTTTTATGCAGCGCGAGCATCGGAACATTCTCAACAGGAGCGATTTTGCAAAAATTTTTGTTGATACTTCTCTCGTATTGGGTATAATAGTATAAGTTTAATGTAATAATATTCCTGAGCTTACGCGTCCAAACAAACAAATATTAATATAAGTAAATATAGGTAATTTCAATTTAATAGAATCCTATAACTTAACCAAAGAGGTTCGTATATTGAATTCAAAGTATTAATAGACTAGGTTTTATTATTGTCGCTTACTTGGTGCTTGGTAACAAAAGGTTGTAAGTAGGATTTCCGTATCATTGTACTTCAGACATAGCCTTGCTCGCTTATGGCTTTTTGGAAATAAAGAATTTATTGTAGAGAGACGTAGACTGCGAAATGTTCTTAGTCAACTAATAACAAATAAATTAATACATATTTAAAAGCATTGGAAGACAATCTAGCAAATCTACCAGCAGATAACACGTCGCCTTAGATAGACTGACAAAGAATTAACTAAGATGAAGATATAAAAGATCTTGTTCGTCTATATATAAAAGAAGAACACGTTAATACAAATCATTTGTTTGAGGTAGAATATTACTGAGTAGGTGGTACCAATCCAGGTGAGCTTGACAAGGTACTATAGGTAGTATAATAAGATGAACATTAACAAAAACAATTTCAATTTAATACAACCTTATCGAAATAAATAAGATATAGGAACTGTTATAACTTTTCGCCACAATTTACGTCCAGGTTATATTCAATCATAGAGAGCTCAGCGAACTAGTTTTTGCTATGAAAGTCATGGCCGTTGCCTAATATATACGCTGTATATTGTTACAGTACGAAGTTACGTACAGAAGAGCTTATAATAAATAGAAATGCCATGACGATCCTAAATATAACCTGTATAAATGTGTTAGTTTCTTAATTGATGGTTAGTTTAAAGACAATTCGATATTAAATTAATAAAAAGTTATTGGATTTATCAGTCAACAAATTGTCAAAAGCAGCTAGAGAATTTGAAGATGATATTGTTACGTTCCTTCAGAAAGCACGCTAAGCACCTAAAATCTATTTATTTTGGATTGCTATTGTATCGGAGCTAGAATTTTTTATACTTGTTATCCATTGAGATTTACAATTTCAAAAGTACTGACAAATGAAGTATGTTTTATGATAATAAATGTAAAATTATAAGTAAGATCTAATAAGTTTGATGACAATTTCAATTATTTACTTTCACAGAATAAGGCATTTATATGTATGTCACTTCTACATTGTTTTTTGCTCTATGTCAAAAAGTAGTCACGTCGATAATATGTGTCATAAAGTATAAATATAAACCCGTCAATATTCCATTTATGGGGTAAGATATCTAGACAATAAGTTTCAGTTCGAGTTGACAAGTAAATTATATAATGGCATATAATGTTTGTTTCACAACACGCTATGGAGTTAATTATAAATACTTAGAGCCAATGGGCCATCGTATGCTAGGTCACATCTGCCCATAGACATATGAATGACTAGACCTGTTATAATATTTAATCTGTTGGCGTGGGGGTTATGATGATGTATTTTTTTATTAATTTGTTGTCATAGCACTGGATCGTTTATCATTTATGCATAGTAGTTACTCATATCTGTACAAATATTCCGTAAGGTGAAACTCGAAACTCACCGCAGAATATAAGCGTGAAATGTCAGAATATGACTTGTGACATTGTCTATAATAATTATAACAATATTAGTATCGAAATGGGGAATAACTGTTAATCAGTCAGGATTTGTATTTTTTTTAAAAAAACATGTATTAGTATGAAATTACTGTATTTTCAAATCAAGCTTGCATACTGAGATCCAAGGAGCAGATTTAAGTCCGGTAGAGATCAGCCTGTTTATATAGTAAAGCTGGAGAGTTTGAGAAATTAAAATGTTGTTGCAGTTGCAATACTTTCACTCCGAATAATTTAACTTACTTGTTTTGAATAGATGTTTATTATCTTATCACGCTAGCGGGCTGAACAGATCTGATAAATTAAAGTCTGGAATAGCTTGCTTCCAATATTAAATAGAAAAACAAATTCTGTAGTATTTAGTATTAGCATTGCACCCGTGCGAAGTCGGGGCGGGTCTCTAGTTATTAATGTCAAAGGCCAAAGGTTTTATTGAGTATATAGCAATAATAATTTAAATAATCTCTATGATCGTATAACTACGATATTATAAGTGATTGCGTAGGTTGATATATATGCTACACGGCTTCTTCAATCATATTTCCGTTTGTTTGAATCGAGAATGATTAATCCATATGACAAAGGATTCATATTATTTGTTGCCACATTAAAAAAATATAATTTGTCTGTTACCAACATAAATATAGTAAGTAAATTTACAGAATTTCGACATTTAAATACATTTTTGATGATTCTAATTAAACAGCCAGTTACTAATTAAGTCGATGGGAGATGTTTTTTTTGTTTTTTTTTTTCGCTTTATGGCCAGTAACAACAATACGTTGATATGTATTATCCGTTAAAATTAAACATATTTCGTTACATGTAATGATTGTGTACAAGTGAATCAATGAGCAGGTTGTTTGAAGGTCGTCAAGATTTTGTGTTAGATATTATTTCAGAATTAAAGTCCAGTTACGTAACGATACACAAAGATTTATGTTCTCTTTCGTAATATTATAAATATATTTTGTTTTCATAAAGTTATAATTGATTTATTACTTGTGACGTAACTTGATTGCTAGTACGTTCGTTAATAAAAAAGGTTTAATATAAACAAATTATAAAGGAAGTTTACTTGGTGGTAGGGCTTTGGCAAGGCAAGCCCGCCTTGGTAGGTACCACCCACTCATCAGATATTCTACCGCTAAACAATAGTACTCAGTATTGTTGTGTTCCGGTTTGAATGGTGAGTGAGCCAGTGTAAATACAGGCACAAGGGACATAACATCTTAGTTCCCAAGGTTGGTGGTGGTAGTTAATATTTCTTACAGCGTCATTGTCTATGGGTGATGGTGACCGCTTACCATCAGCTGGCCCATATGCTCGTCCGCCAACCTATTCCATAAAAAAAAAGTTTTAAAAATCGAATGACGGATAATTAACACCCTCAACGGTCATAATATATGTAAAAGAAATGTAAACATAACAAAAACACCTTACGTTATAAGCAAGTGAAATCATAGTAAAAAATATAGCAAAAAGCCCCCTAACAATACTAGCTCGTGGAGATTTTTTTTTTTTTCCGACTCCGATCTAAAATATGTTAGAATCTGCGCGTGAGCACAGAGTCAGGTAGAAAGTCGGGTTCGCAGGTAGAAAAAATCTTTTGGTGGATGTAAAAAAAAAGGTTCTTTTATGCGACCCACCCTCTGTGTACGCCTACGATTTGTTACTTTCATACTTGGATTGAATAATTTTGATACTCGAATACTGATAGATATAGTTACAATGTAAACGGTATTAATATCATGGCTTATCTCTTGAAGTAAATATCTAATGCATATTGAATCGAAGCTTAATATAGTATATTACATATATATGTTAAAGCAATGAGAGATAGATGTTGTATGCTTTATATTTGTTTCTTTATGATTATTGTTTCATATCATACAAAATAATAACATTTTCTTAATTTTTATATTATTGTAATTTATATAAATAATAATATGAGATATAGTCATATAATTAAACACAGTTATGAATATATTATATTGATATAAAAATAAATTTAAGACAACTATTAAGATTATTTGTCAGTCTATATAAGCGGGGGTGAGAATTGTATGCAACATTGGAACCGCATAGCTGCGTATGCGCATTAACACACACAAGCAAACGCACACATGAACGAAGATTTATAGCTTAAAACGAGACGACTTGCGAGATTTCGTGTAATTGCACGGAGCTTCATGTAAAAGGTTTTACACAAAAAACAGCACAAAATGCAGAATTTCACTTATATTACATAAAATAATATAATATATTCAAATATGCATAAACTACTAATCTATACAACTAAAACTGGAGTGTCATTTTGCAGTACCTACCTATTAAAATAACCGTTTTTTTTACTAAATACATATGTATGTTTAAACGATAAATATACTCAAAATAACATTTTGTACAATTTATTTTTTTCAGGCTAATCTCTGAAACGGCTGTTACGATTTTGAAGGGACTTTCACTGGCATATACCTGATGTAATAAGGAGTCACTTAGGCTATTTTTATTTTAGAATTAAATGTCCAAATACTTTCCAGTATAGCGCTTGGAGACTGGGTAAGTGGACTATCTAGGAAGACACGGTAGGAGTGCGTGAAAAGATATGAGAGAGATGGTTGAACGACCATATGACAATTAATAGAGGAGATTGAAAATTTCGAATCTTTTTTACCTTACCTGATGGTAAGTGCCACTATCGCCTACAGACAATGACGCTGTAAGAAATATTAACTATTCCTTACATCGTCAATGTGCCACCAACCTTGGGAACTAAGATGTTATGTCCCTTGTGCCTGTAGTTACACTGGCTTACTCACCCTTTAGACCGGAACACAACAATACTGAGTACTGTTATTTGGCGGTAGAATAACTGATGAGTGGGTGGTACCTACCCAGACGGGCTTGCACAAAGCCCCATCACCAAGTAAAGTTGAATTAAAGTAGATTCTACCGAAATAAACCGGTAAGAATCTCAGTGGTTGATAAATAGCGTAGTCAGTTGTTAATATTAGTGTTACATTTTTGTTAGAGATAAAAATCACGCTTTACAATATAGGATATCTGCAGGTTTGGGGTAGAGATCGCTATTTTAGCGATAAAGATGCCTCTTGTGTATCTTTCTGTGTGTGTTTATTGGTGTTCAATTAAGGAAGATTTGATTCGTTGATTTCTGTTGGTCTCTTATTCTCTTTATATTCTCTGTTTAAAGAGTCAGTATACTTACTTGCACGAGGGATGTATATGTAGCCATAGTTCGCAGTGTATTTACGATATGAGGAGTGGCATGTATTTTATAGGACTTACATCAAGTCCTTTACATCGTTATGAAGAAAGGCCCTGATTAATATAGTTATATAATAATACTTAATTTATTAGTACTGTCCTGTCGTTATTGTAGTATTTATGTTGTTTTATTGTATTCGGTAGCTCGTAACGTATATAGTGTATTTATAAGGTTGATCAGAAGGTACTATTGAAAGATTTCATTACAGGGACTAACGTTAGTCCCCAAAAATTGGTAGGGTATTCAAAAGTTCATTTTCAAGTCTGCTTACTGTTTTCAGATAAAAATATATAGAGTATAAGCAATGTAGAGCATTATATCATTTATATGTAATTTTTTTATATGAATTGTGAAATGCTAAAATACACTTCTATTTGTACCACAATTCTGATTGTTCTGTGTATTTAATGTTTATTATCATTACTATTGGTGCAATCTGTATGTTACTTATTTGCTGTGAATTGATATTTAAATTGTAAGGTATGAATATATTTTCAATCAACGGCCATATCTAAGGTTTTAGTTACAGGATTAAAGTGCGTTCGTCGAAGTTCATGTTATGCAGATTTCCTTCAAGAATGAGACAATCAAATGGTGCAAATGATTTCATTCCGCGACCTGACTCAACATCATATCAACACAAAAACAACGAAAGCAAAAAAACACTTTTAAAATTCAAACGCGTGCGGAGAGTTTAAGTCGACTATTTATTTGCAAAAAGTTATTGTAGACTTTTTTGTCTGCACCTTTTTGCTCCTGTTTTGAGAAGAAAAAGATTTTGGATGAGTCCGACGTTACAACAGACCCCGTTATGTTGTTTTTGCCCTTCGGAATGTGGCGTCATTGTGACTTTTTTGTTCCCATCGATTCGGGTTGCATAACGCGGGTCAGGTTGTGGTCAAGAATTTTGGACCACGAAATTAGAGTGAGGTCAGGTTTCAGAAGTATTGCGAAATTTAACCTTTCATCCTTCTATTGGTGTAATAAAATATACAAATAATTGTATTTTAAATCGACGTCATAATATTCTAAATACAGAAAGTGTAAAAGTTTCTTTTCACAAACACAACTGAAATTAATGCATTATATTACATATATACATATAATAACATCTTAGACGTCAATAATTATCCATAATCTTCAATAAACCTTTTCATGAAAAAATTGCAAACCAAAGTATCTTTATTATGCTAAACCGCTGAACCAATTTTGATGATATTTGGTATGAAGATTTTACTACTTTTTTATCCTTTCGTGGGAGGAAATAGGTTATGAATATTTGTGCTCTATGAGACTCTATTTATTTTAAGTAGGTGCTGCGTTTACCTATCTTTCATTATAGCTATATTGATAAAACAAATGACTATTATTAGCGAATTCTAGTGAATATAAGAGTACTAAGAATCTTGTGGATTAGAAAGCGAACTCTTCCAGGTATTTTATGCGTGAAAATAGAAAATATCAATTTGGATGGATTTCTTAAAAACAATATATCAACACCATAGAAAAAAAGTTAACAACCTATTAATTTAACATGTATACATTTTCTGGGCACAAAACGTATAAAAAACTGATCATGCAAAACAATATATACAAAATAAAGATGTAACAAGATGAACAAATCAGCGTTTTTCAAATAATGCTTTAAAATAGTCGTTCTAAAAATAGTAGTTTTTCAATTTCATTGTCGTAACAAACAATTAGCATAATCCCCAATGAGTATAAGTATAATAATATACTTATACTAATTGTAAATGAGAAAATAATTCTGTCTCACTTTCATAGTCAAATAACTAAGCTGAATTTGATAAAACTTGAACCCAAACAAAGGACATAATTTTAAGGCATTTTTAAGCCTGTCGATCAACAATAAAGACCTAAGCAAATCCGCTGGCGATCTGTAGTAATATAATACGTTTTATGTTACCTGAAAACTTTGCACAGAATCGAAACTACAACCTTGTGTATAAATCGGTTAGTTTATCCTTGAAGTTTAGGCGTAATGTCAGCGAGTTCATGATTTCTGTAGTACACTTCAATTAACTATTTCTTATTCCAAATGACGATAGACCGTAACATTTATTCTTATTAAATATTCATACGTTTGCTATTTATAGATAATTAAATAAGTTCGTGATCCGGAATCGAATCTGCAACCGTTCGTGCGTAAAGAACGTAAAGTAAAAAAAAAATTGACATCCGTCGTATTTTTAATTAGTTATGATTCTTTTAATTAACCGCAGTACTATGATAATTATAATGGCGTCCGTAATATGAAATGTAAATTTGACAGATGGTCCGCCATGTTGGAAGTAAGATGGCGCAGTTGTTTGGCGGATGCGTGGGCGCAACAGGTGTTACCGTGTCGGGATTTTTTTAAAAGTATTTTTTAGTCTCGGTGATCCGGCGATATGCTATTTGAGAGCCGGTGGGAAGATTTTTAAGATGTTTTTTTTTTTTAATTTTCATGCAAGTGCATATAAAGTACGTCTTAGTCGGTTAGAAATTTTTTTTTTATAAAAAAGAGCAATCACAAAATATTTTTTTTTTAAGTTATGCAATATAATTATTTTTTATTATTATGTATTAATATGTTATTCAAAATAAATAGTTAATAATAGGAAGGTTAATTGTTGTGTTATCTTCACGATTAGACTGTAGAAATATATTTAATCTCCATGATTTTTTAATTAATACAAAATACTGGCAACAAAGAAAACAATTTTAAAAATAGAACTCATTTGTTATTGATAGTTAAGTAAGTATATTTTTAATTTATATCATAAACATGAGGTCATAATACAAACCATGGCAAATAATTAAGAGTCTGGGGTGTCGACGCGCACATGTGCGGCGCACTTGTCTATGATGGGACGATTGGGACGCGCGACGGATACAATAAAGAGGATAAGACAATTATATTTTAATAATCTTAATGACAATCTTAAGTTGATACAATTACCTTGTTGAAGGAGCTGAGATGGCCCAGTGGTTAGAACGCGTGCATCTTAACGATGATTGCGGGTTCAAACCCAGGCAAGCAGCGCTATATATATGTGCTTAATTTGTGTTTACAATTCATCTCGTGCTCGGCGGTGAAGGAAAACATCGCGAGGAAACCTGCATGTGTCTAATTTCATCGAAATTCTGCCACATATGCATCCTACTAACCCGCATTGGAACAGCGTGGTGGATTATGTTCCAGACCCTCTCCTTATTGGAAGAGGAGGCCTTAGCCCAGCAGTGGGAAATTTACAGGCTGTTACTTTACCTCGTTGAAAGTATTGTAAGAGTTGGTAAAGGAACACCCTATAAATGTCCTACATTTGAGCTAATGCTCGCCTTTTTGAGAAGGTTTGCAGCTCATTGCTAGCCATTGCTATTTGGTAGAGTTTCATTCAAGATGTACGCTCTCCAACGATGTTTTCTTTCACTGAATTTGGCATCATAAGGAGTGTTATCAATGCCATCGCCAATGTATGAGAATCCTTAAAATTGAAGATGTTATGTTATTAAACATTTATAGAGAATTTAGATCCTTTGTACTAATTATACTCGCTCACTCATCCTTAATGCTGGTATACTGATGTTTAGAAGTAGAACTTATGGTAAAATTGGTCTTACCTAGACGGTCATTTTAAATAACGAAAGATGAGGTTTTTATGATGAGGTTTTGACATTGATTTCTCTTAATTATTATATTATAATGAATTGTACACACTAAAATTTATTTGACAATCAGAAGGCTGACAGACGTTGTCTGCGAAATGCGTTGCCAGATGCAACGCATTTCGCAGGCAACGCAAAGTTTTATATACATATATTAGTATAGTATTTTTGTAGTTCGGAAATACAAAAAAAATCGTCTCGTTAGTTATTATTATTGATTATGTATTTATAATGTGGTAAAATTAAATATTTAATACCGAGTCTTATCCACAATCAGATAGTCTTTTTAAAATTTGTGCCTTGTAAATCAACGTTCAAAATTGCCGTCTGAAGTAAAAATTCGATGCATTTCTAGAAATATGTTCACGGGGAATAGAAAATAAATTCTATATTTAAACTACAGTATTGACTTTAAGCGATTCATATGTTTCTGCGGCTAGTATACGTAAACTAACAATAACTACTGAAGCAGTGAAAATTGTGGGTCCAAGCTCCAAGGTTCAAATGTTAGGAAACCTGCATCCAAATAAAATCTGGCACATGTGTGGTTTATACAGTATTGGAGAAGCGTCGTGGACCAAGCTCCAAGCCTCCTTCAATTGTGACGTCATCATTGCATAAAATTGAGACATTACACGGCTTTTAATTTACCTTTATAGTATAAGGTAAAAATATTTTTCCAAAAATTCCAGGATTCTGAGATGAGTATCATGAATAGAGGGTAGAAAACTTTAATCTATACGTACAATCTCGCGTTCGAATTTGGAAAACTACTAAATTATCGGAAGAAATCCTACAGGAGCGCCATATTGGAATGAACGTTAAGCCTTCTCTTTAAAAGGAAGCCCAGGATTTATGGGCAGGTACATTTCTACCATTATTTAACTTTATTTTATTTTTCACATTAAAATAACAGATTTATTTGGAACTTCCGCAACACTTTTTGGACGTACGTAGTCAGTAATCTAGAGTGCACTGATCCCCAAAGTGTAAATCACATAATATCGTTAATACCTTCACTGGTCATAGGAAGGCTGGTTAATTTTTTGGTCCAGATGATTGGATCGCTCTCAAGATCATTTTTAATTTGATTTAGAATTTACTATAAATTTTTACTTGGAATCAGAATTTTTGGACATAGATGTTGACGCCCATAGACAATAGCAGACAAAAGTGTTGACGAATATTCAACAACAACCACACAGATTATGAGCCCCGTCATTTGACAAACACGATTTTACCGTAGAACCTGACTTTTTCGGACTTTACCGTAAAATTAAACAATCGAAATACCTATTATGCACAGAATGTCGCAAAATTTAGATTATTTAATTTGTTTAATTATTAATGACATGAGAATGACGTAAATGAGACACGTAATTAAAAAAGTTGTTTATTTTAATTGATATTTAAATCAGCCTGGATAACATAATTATATTTGAGTGATACATTTATTATGTTTTTTTAGCTAGTAGCAATTTTGCAAATAAATTTTCGCTGATAAACTTCAATAAGACAGCCATCGTCTGCTGCACTAGACATTTATTGACGTCATATCCTTAAGAACGTATGGATATTACAATAATCGATATAAATGATCAATAAATGTTGTATCACTTGGATAACATGTACATAACAGTCGGGGTAGGAAAAGGTTCATCACCTTAAGAAGTATTATCGTGTGCTCAGTATGAGCAATCTGCTTTACCGATCGAGAATGACATATTGCGTCACAATGATTTGATGTTTAGATTCAAAAGGTACTAAGAGTTTAAGACTTGATAAAGGAATTAATTTAAAAACTAAAGTTTACTTACTCTGACTGTACCTACACATTCTATTACTGAAGATATGTTTCAGTATAAAGGTTATATTAGATCACTAATCTACTAAGTGTAACTGCCGGTACAGGGCCGTCATTAACCATTTGGGCAATCTGGGCTGGTTTTATTCGGCGCCCTTTTTAAGATCAGGGCCGGACTGGGTAGTTCAAAGGTCCTTCAAAAAAAACATGTGGGTATTACAGATATTTAATACGGGATATTTACCATGTTTTTGATTTGGTGGAGATCGATATTTCGACATTATCTACGAATGTCTTGTTCACGAGATCGAGGCTCTTCTCGAGCTCAATCAAATAAAAAAATTATAAATGTCCCGTACGAAATAACACTAATAATAAAAAACCATGTTAATTTGAAATCTTAAGCATGGGACTTTTTTCTTACGTAGCGAGCGTAAATGCAGTGTTGTTGAGGAACGATTCTAACGATATGCATAAATAATTGAGCGTATATAGGACAGGAAGCAGGAGACTGCAAATCTTTGCACATGACACAAAAATGTTGGTAACCTGGCATTTTACAGGTATAACATCTTAATCCTGAGTGGAGTGGTTAGTTTTGTTACATTGCCAAAGTTTATAGTCGATAATGACTTTTTAACACGTGTCTCATTTGTAAGTCTGTTTACCTATTTAAAAATACAAAGAGAAATACAACAGTAGTGTCTTACATTTGTAATAACGCAAAGGTTACAAGTTACGAAATGTTATACTGTAACGAATATATGGGACAAAGAGAAGACAGAGCTCATAGTGTAAAGTCCAAATTTACTCAAGAAGGTATTAATTAATTTAAAAATCAATTGTTTCTGACTCTATACCTATGTATAATCTCACATAGACTAAGAAATCTTATGAGCAATATTTAGATAATTAAACTTTGAATTTCTTGGTGGTAGATACCACCCAGACTGGCTTGGCCATGATATTCTACCGCTAAACAATAGTATTCAGTATTGTTGTTTTCCGGTTTGAAGGTTGAGTGAGCCAGTGTAACTACAGGCACAAGGGACATAACATCTCAGTTCCCAATGTTGGTGGCACATTGACGATGTAAGGAATAGTTAATATTTCTTACAGCGCCGCTATGAGCGGTGGTGACCACTTACCTTCGGGTGACCCATATGCTCGTCTACTAACTTATGCCATAAAAAAAAGAATTCATAAGAATAGCTATAATTACGGCAAATGATCTTCGATTTCGTTCAGGCTAATCAGGAAACTGTTTCATAATAAATTAGGTCAGCTTAAATGTATGCGCATTGGTAATTAAAAAATGTATGTGTCATTAGAATTTATTGTTAGATACGTTTAATTCGACTATCACACATACGTTAATAATTTTATTACCTGAACCTACTAGGCTTTAACCGTGCGAAGTTTATATAAACACAAATTTGCAATCCCCTTCTTATTTATTATGATTATGAGACAACATCACATACATTACTCTGATTCCCATATTAAGTAGCTAAGGCACTTGTGTTATGGAAAATCAGAAGTAACGACCGTACCACAAATAACCAGACCCAAGACACAGAAAACTAATGATAATCTACATCGAATCGGCCGGGAATCGAACCTCCGGGTGGAACCTCGAAAACCGGTGTACACACCACTCGACCACGGAGGTCGTGGTATACAGATAATAAAAAGCGTGGAGTTAATACTTGTTGACTTCCAGGCAGGATGTATTTATTATATAAATATGCAATTATATTTAACTAACATTATTTTGTATATTTAAATGTTGAAAAAGAGTAACTACTGAGTTTCTTATCGTTTCAACTCTAAATAATCTGCAAGCATTAAAGTGTTAGCTTGACTTTTTTTATGGTATAGGTTGACGGACCACCTGATGGTAAGTGGTCACCATCACCCATAGACAATGACGCTGTAAGAAATATTAACTATTCCTTACATCGTCACTGTGCCACCAACCTTGGGAACTAAGATGTTATTTCCCTTGTGCCTGTAGTTACTGGCTCACTCACACTTCAAACCGCAACACAACAATACTGAGTACTGTTATTTGGCGGTAGAATAACAACAGTTATTCCTAGTGGTACCTACCCAGAAATTTACTATAGTTTGTTAAATGACACCAAAAAAGTAAAAAAGTACACCAATAAAGTATATTTTGATTTTGATGTAACAAATTTGATTTGTTACTAGATTATTATAGTCAACATATAAGTCGATAGATTATAAAATTAAGACAATCGAAAGAATTCTGCGTTATCAAACTAGGACGGTATTGTAATCTCTTATTAATTACATTCTGATATTCGAATCCGATATAAAGGTGAATACGCTTTGAACCTGTGACCCTAAGATACACGTGCTGCGCACATCATTATTCTTTAATTGTTCAAGTAACAACAAGGTCTCCTATCAAAGTTTTGCTCATTATAAGTCATGAAAACGATTAATAAATTAAACGTCTCGTATAAATAGTGAAGAACGTTTATATCGATAAAAATATATGTTAATCATTGTTTACGGTACGCGCAATTTAAGTTTGCCGGTCAGATGTTAGTCACGAATGCTTGTGCAAATATAGATGAAGTAAGAGGATGATAATTTAGACTAGATATGTCTTTAATTATTATATGTTTCTAAACTTAGTTTTACTATGATTTATCAAAATTAAAAACAACAATTTATTCGATAAGATTATTTCAATAGTAATTAAGTTACAAAAACGTTTTTGTTCGATAAATGCAACAGTCGTCCAATCTATATTAATATCATAAATGTGAAAGTAACTCTGTCTGTTTGTCGCTTTTTCACGACCAAGCCTTAGGACCAAATTTGATGAATAAACTTGAACTCCAACATAGTATAGGCTACTTTTTGCCTGACACGGGATAACCATTACCCTAAAACGCGAGTAAAACCGAAATATAAATTGTGTATTTCACCTACAATTAGTGATAATCCAGGAGGTAGCGGTGTCAAAACAAATCAAATCAATTCTATTCAAGTAAACTTAACAATGAAGCGTTTTTGAATCCTCAACAATTAAATACTACCACCGTTTCGGAAAGCAGCTTCCAGCGAGAAGAAACGGCAAGAAACTCGCATAGTTGCTCTTTTTAAATAAACAGATTTAGTGTGTAAATCACTAAGTTTTATGTCGCTTCTTTTATATTGAGTTATCTCAGTTAGCGTGTCGAAGGCGCGTCAATGAATGTACAGTCAGAGTAAGAAAACCTCATTCCTTTATCTAGTCTTAAACTCTTAGTACCTTTTGAATCTAAACATCAAATCATTGCGACGCAATATGTCATTCTCGATCGGTAAAGCCAATCGCTCATACTGAGCACACGAAAATAGATCTTAAGGTGACGAACCTTATCTTATCCCGACTGTACGATTAAAAAAATAACCAAAAGGCAATTTTATTTCGCTCAAAACAATGACTGTTTAATCGATGATAATATTCATAATGTGTTATTTAATAGTCAGTTACGTTGAAAATTGTGTAAATTACGTCAGTAATTTGTATAAAATTTAACAAAAGTTTTTTGAGATATGTTATTTAATTGACGCTTGTAAATCGTAATATTTATAAGAAAAATCTAAAAGAGAAAGCAATTTCCCCCTTATTTTTCTTTTATCGGTTATTTTTTTAGGGCTCGCATTTGGGGTACTTCAACAATGGTAGACTTTACCCAATCAATGGTACCTATAAAGAGTAAATTTTTAATACCCCAATACTCATCTCATCATCTCAGCTCGCTCAACTATTGCGGGTTGGGATATATGGAAGAATTTACATTAAATTTGACATATGCAGTTTGAACGCGTGATTATCGCTTGAGATTCAAGCGTTACGACCACTGGGCCATACGGCGTTACGTATAACAATATTAATTAAATAATTTGTCTATGTTGTTTAAAATGGTAAGTAATCATTCATTTATGATGATGATATCATTCTAACTTCAGAGGCGGGGTCTGGGCCAATTTCGAAGATATAGTACACGAGTTAAAACGCAAACAGGTGGAATAATTTGAAGGATAGCAATCTGACATAGAAAGAATTCAAGAGGCATGAGCAACAACAACAGCCTGTTAATTCCCACTGCTGGGCTAACGCTTCCTCTCCCTTTGAGGAGAAGGTTTGGAACATATTCCACCACGCTGTTCCAATGCGGGTTGGTGGACTATACATGTGGAAGAATTTCTATGAAATTTGTCACATGCAGGTTTCCTCACGATGTTTTCCTTCACCGCTGGGCACGAGATGAATTATAAAGACAAATTAAGCACATGAATCAGCGGTGCTTGTCTGGGTTTGAATCCGCAATCATCGGTTAAGATGCACGCATTCTAACCACTGGGCCATCTCGATTCTTGCATGACCAACGACTAAAATCAATTCTAGGCACTGTTATATACTAACAACATACTACTGAAGATGTTTTAACAGCCAATTAGTAATAAATGGATCGACTGAAGTTTTGAAGATGAGGCTTTGCAGCAGCTATCCCAAGGATACAAGGATTTGTAATGGTGAATATATGGCGACGTTGGCACTATACCATCACGTGGCTAGGTTGCCAGTCTAACTATCTATTCAAATAAATATAAAAGACGATTACTATTAAAATGTAATTGACCTAAGTTATGTACATACGAGGTCATGATCCGTAATAACATTTGATTTACCAAAATAATGTTTGTGAGGAAATAGTTTGACAGTTTCGTAGTACTTATTATATGGTATAAAACCCTTATGAAATAGTTGAGTTTATTTCATTTTCTACTGTTTTTTTAAAGTTGGTTTTTATATTGTAAGCATAGTTAGATGTATTTGTTGTGTTCTATAGTTAAATACCTAATGTAAAGAGCGCTATTTGGTGTTACCTTACGAATGAAACATCGTGAGGTCAGAGTCGATCTGTGTTTAGCCAAAAACCTGTTGGAAGGGTAACCATGAGATTCAATTATCGCGAGACTTTGTACTATGTGTAATATTAAAGTAAATACGTTAACAAACAAATATTGCAATAGTTATCCATAATAATCAAATCAAAACTATTCTCAATAACATTCCTTATATTAAATTTCCTTTTATAAAATAATTTCAAGTTTTATACTTTGGACCGAAAACTAAATTGGTTAATATTTCTGACGATGCGATGGTGTTAGTGTCAAGTTTCCATTATGTTATGTAAGTGTGCCGGCCAGCCCTCATTTAAAAAAAAATAGCCGATTAGCACAATGAAATATAACATATAAAGTATTGAGTACCAGTACTGTACTCAACCGTTGGGGTGGGGGGCGCGTCGTATCGTATATTAATATGTAGATACAAAAAAAAAAAAACAAATAGTGATCGCAACTTAAATGAGAATAATGAGTAATGACTAGGTAAGGTGGTTTAATATACATATATCACAACATTGTATAAAACAAAGTCGCTCTCTCTGTCCCTATGTCCCTATGTATGCTTAAATCCTTACAAATACGCAACGAATTTTGATGCGGTTTTTTTTTAATAGATAGAGTGATTCGAGAGTAATGTTTTTGTATACAATATAGTAAAGAAACACTGATAATTTTAGAAGTTTGTAATGTGATGTCGTAAATAAACAAAATCTGTAGTATATTAAGTATCAGTATTGTACCCATGTTGCTAATACATACATATATATAGTCCTAACGAAACCGTTGATCGTGGTCACCCCAAGTTTAGCAGCGTATTACGACTAATGCCCACACGTCAATCACTTTGATTGAAATGATAAAAACATTGATTCATATTCAAAGTACACTGACAGTTGAGGAATTAAACGATATTAAAATTAATTTATATCCTTCTAGGATAACATTATGTTACAAGGAAAATTACGTAAAATTATAAAAATAGTCGTTAATTTTTGGTTCTGAGATTTGTTTTCACTAACTTACTAAGCTATTATAGAAACAGTTCGGAATTTCATGTGTCTTTTTAATAACATTTACGACATTATGATTGTGTTTTCTTTCGTACTGTTGAGATAGAGTATGCACAAGAATGATTATATTATAAAATGCTAAATTGGAAATTCATTTACTTTCAGTTGTGTTGACAAGTGAACTTGAAATCACAGTTTTCATGTGTCTAATTAGTTTTAATAATATATCTGAGTGATTGTTTTCATAGTATGAAAGCGTGCATGAAACTACTGGCTAACTATATACAACATACTATACTAACCCAATTTGGTAGGATAGGTTTATGTTTTATTTAGTCAAAGATATGCATATGTAAAAGTTCTTTTCAATTGCATCACCAAAAGGATGTAACTTATGATTAAAAATTTGTGTGGAATTTCGTAATTTATGAAAGATAATAATAAATAATAAGCATTTTATTTAATTCCCTTAGTTAATATATATTTGTATCAATAAGTGTAATATAATATTCAAATATTCAAACATGCACTACACAGTTTTAAATTATAAAATGATTAATTTGAATATATATTTGTAGTAATCTAAAATTGTGTATTGAACTTCACTCTAAAGACGTACAAAAATAACTACAGAAATTAGTGATGTTTAATAAATCTGGATCGAAAATCGACCTTTAAGGCAGTTCGAAATAAGAAAATAAATTTTTAGATTTGCGTTTACTAACCTATACTAATATTATAAATGTGAAAGTAGCTCTGTCTGTATGTCGCTCTTTCACTACCGAATCGCTGAACCGAATTCGATGATATTTAATACGAAGCTAATTTGACCACCAAGGAAGGACATAGGTTACTTTGTTTGCCTAATACATGACAAACAATCGCCTTAAACGCGAGCGAAACCGCAGACAATAACTAGTGTATATTATTTATAATTAAAACGCTTTCAAAATGAATCCCTTAAGGATTTTAAATGAAGTATAAGAATATTTACATAATAGTTTAGAGTCAGATAAAATCCTTTATTATTTGATTTGATTACTGAAACGTCAAAAAAAAAAATCAAAATTAAAATATACTATCAAAGTCAAAGTCAAAAACCTTTATTAAAAATAGAAGTGTTTACACTTTCTTATTGATTGTCGAAAATCTACCACCGGTTCGGAATATAATACCTCAGACCTGAGAAGAACCGGCGAAAGGAACACAGCGGGATCAACTATAACCAAATAGGCTTTTACAAGCACTTTTGAATCGTCATTTAACAACTATATTAAGTGAAGCTACCATCGTTTCGGAAAGTAGATGCTATCGAAAAGAACCGCCAAGAAACTCAGCAGTTACTATTTTTCGACATTTAAAAATATATGTTAATTAATTACAATTATATATGTATATATAGTCGAGATGGCCCAGTGGTTAGAACGCGTGCATCTTAACCGATGATTGCGGGTTCAAACCCAGGCAAGCACCGCTGATTCATGTGCTTAATTTGTCTCTATCTTCATCTCGTGTTCTGCGGTGAAGGAAAACATCGTGAGGATGCACATGCAGGTTGTATGTGACAAATTTCATAGAAATTCAGCCACATGTGTATTCCACCAACCCGCGTTGGAACAGCGTGGTGGAATATTTTCCAAACCTTCTCCTCAAAGGGAGAGGAGGCCTTTAGCCCAGCAGTGGGAATTTACAGGCCGTTGTTGTTGTTGTTGTATATATGTATGTAATTTATCCTGCCTGGAAGTCAACAAGTATATCCACCTTAATTTCCACGTGTTTATACCAGCTCGGATTAAAGCAGCGTCGAGGAAGCTAAGTATTTAAAAACAAATTTGACCATTAATAATATTGTTAATTAATTATTTTCAACTAATTAAACCTGAAAGAGTTTGTCAGAATTGTTTTGTTGGTCTAAAGACAACTCAAGGTTATCTTAAACGTACAGTATACATGGTGTTATACAATTGTAAAATATTATTTCACCATCGTAAATCATTTTTATTCAAACATAATATATAATTATTTAAATTTTCGTAATAATTTATCATAAAATAATCATTTTAATTTAAAGAGTTTACCCAATTATTTTTTTAATTATCTATAGACATTTGTAATAATTAATCATCTTTATTAATACGCATATTAAATTTTGTTTCAATTACATAATCATATTTATAAAAAAATTAAATGAATAAAATATTATCATAAAATATCGACAAAATAACAATACATTCTGTGGCCCCGCACTACGCAGAGCCTATTTTGTATAAAGAATATATATTTAGAACACATATATCAGTACTCATAAATAACATACTAGCTTATACATATTTAACTATGCATATGTAGAGCTAAAACTCGATAAATATAACTATATTAGAATTCATTATTTTAGTTGTTATTTGATAAGGATAATACGAGATGTCCCTGTGCTTAGAACGCGTGCATTTTAACCGATGATTTCGGGTTCAAACCCAGGCAAGCACCACTATATATATATGTGCTTAATTTGTATTTATAATTCATCTCGTAAAAATATGGTGAGGAAACCTGCATATGTCTAATTTCATCAAAATTCTGCCACATGTACATTTCACCAATGCCCATTGCAACAGCGTGGTGGAATATGTTCCAAACTCTCTTGTCAATGGAAGAAGCCTAAACTCAGCAGTGGGAAATTTACAGGCTTTAACTTTACTTTTTTTTAAGGATAATTATCAAGAGTTCACAGTACAAGTACACAGATGGTCTAATGGGTCATCTGATGGTAAGTAGCTACCACCCATAAACATTGGCGCCGTTATCTTCAATGAGCCTCGAACCTAGGGAACTAATATGATACGTTTCTTGTTACAACGATATTAAGTATCTATTACTGTTTCGTGGTATAATATGTGATGGTGGTAAATAAATATCCTGCTGAGTTTCTTTCCGGGGGTAGATTTTTGACTAGAATACACATATGGCAGAATTTCGATGAAATTAGACACATGTTGGTTTCCTCACGCTGTTTTCCCTCACCGCCGAGCACGAGATGAATTCAAAGCAATGTTATCTTAAGATGCACGCGTTCTAACCATTGGGCCATCTCAGCTCCTAAATTTAACCACGTCAAAATACATAATTAAACTAGATTTTAGAAATACAAGTACTACTTTTGAATTACAAATATACGGAATTGTATTCAAGCAGGACTACCAACGTTTCGGAACGTAGACACCTTGGGAATGATACGATCGCCTCCTGGCTATTTCATCTCATATTAAATTGTTTATTTATATAATACATAAGACAAACAAAAAAAAAAAAAACCCGCTGAGTTTCTTTCGCCGGTTCTTCTCAGGTCAGGGTATTTTCTTTCCGAACCGGTGGTAGTGTTTCAATTGACCATCAATAAGAAAGTGTAATGCTTCTATATTGAATAAAGATATTTGAGTTGAGTTTGAGTAGATTCTAATCGAGAAGAAGCGTCAAGAAACATACTGAGTTTCTTTAATAAAAAGCTATGTTAACCAAATACTATTAAATTTATATACATAATATATCGCCTCTTAAATCCCTCAGGGGAGTGAAAAGTAGTATTAAGTATTTAGGCCTTTTATTTTCTTTTTTTTTAAATCGCTTAAATTTATAAAATAATAAAAAGAAATATGGGGCAACTTTACATACATAACTCTGATCTCAATGTAAGTAGCTAAAGCACTTGTGTTATGGAAAATCAGAAGTAACGACGGTACCACAAACACCCAGACCCAAGACAACATAGAAACTAATGATTTTTCTACATCGACTCGGCCGGGAATCGAACCCAGAGTGACGTACCCATGAAAACCGTACACACTACTTGACCAGGGAGGTCGTCAAAAATAGGCAAAGGTAAAATTATATTCTTCAATAAAAAGTAAACTTGTAATCATTTCAATCAGTCGCGTGTCAGACATGAATAAAATTATATTTTTTTTAAAAAAAACTAAACGAAGTCGAGAAAAAAAAAATGTAAATAAACAATAAAACCTAAAAAGGACAAATTATATGAATACATTATACAGATAAAATATGCCGATCCGTGCTAACTGTGACTCAATAATGACCAATTTAGATATCTAATAATAAAAACGTTTAAACGTATTATATATAATATATAAATAGTTTAACGATATGTCTGTGGATAATTTTTTTCAATTGTGTCTTTTTTGTTACGGTAATAAAGAGAACCTTTTTTTAAAATGTAATTTAATCAGTGATTTTTTTTAAATGAATTAAAGAGCGTTGCTGGCACGTGCTAAAATTGTTATGTTTTAAATAATCAAATTTCGAATAATAATTTAAATTAGGAATTACAAATATTTTTTTACAGATAAATAATTATCTGAATAATTTTAATTTTTCGTACATTTGAGGTATTGTAAACCATGATTTTTAAACATTTGTCGACGTTGGAAATAGGTATATTCTTAGATATTTAGTTCAAAAACTGACAACCTATTTTGTACAGTACCAATATTTGCCAGTAATAAACTTAAAAAGTATACGTATCCGTATCCAAAATCTGTAAACAGATCCGTATCAAAACCGAAATGTCATTACTCGTAATTTAATAAAACAAAATGATAGGATAAATTTATTTCTTGTCTTACCTCATTTCATTATATCATTCAGTCTCAACTTCCATTATTAAGTTCCAATTATATATCATTACTTGATGGTAAGGCTTTGTGCAAATCCGCCTGGGTACCACCCACTCATCAGATATTCTACCGCCAGACAGCGTTACTCTGTATTGTTGTGTTCCGGTTTGGACATGAGAGAGACAGTCTAACTACAGGCAAAAGACTCATAACACGTCAGTTCTCAAAGATGGCGTATTGGTGATGTAAGAAATATTCTTACAGTACCATTGTCACAGTATGGGTTGGACCACTTAACATATGGCCCATTTACTTGTCCATCTAGCTATTATCCTCCTGCCCTTATCTCAATTTTTACTTGGAGTCAGCGCGGTATCTTCCATACTTCTCTATCTGACGTCATCTCACAAGTAACATTATTTCCAGCCATATCATCTTTCACACAATCCATCCATCGTTTCTTTATATTATTCATTAAATAGATTTCGTTAAAATCAAAATCAGAATCAAAATAAACTTTAGTCAAGTAGGGTTTTACAAGCACATTTGAAACGTCATTTAACAATTAAGTGAAGCTACCACCGATTCGGAAAGTAGATTCTACCGAGAAGAACCGGCAAGAAACTCAGTAGTTGCTCTCTTTCAACATTTAAAAAATACAGTCAAATTAGTTAAATACATTTATATATGTATGTAATGTATCCTGGAAGTCAACAGTATCAATACTTAATATACTACAGATTTTGTTTATTTACGACATCACATTACAAACTTCTAAAATTATCAGTGTTTCTTTACTATATTGTATACAAAAACATTACTCTCGAATCACTCTATCTATTAAAAAAAAACCGCATCAAAATTCGTTGCGTATTTGTAAGGATTTAAGCATACATAGGGACATAGGGACAGAGAGAGCGACTTTGTTTTATACAATGTTGTGATATATGTATATTAAACCACCTTACCTAGTCATTACTCATTATTCTCATTTAAGTTGCGATCACTATTTGTTTTTTTTTTTTTGTATCTACATATTAATATACGATACGACGCGCCCCCCACCCCAACGGTTGAGTACAGTACTGGTACTCAATACTTTATATGTTATATTTCATTGTGCTAATCGGCTATTTTTTTTTAAATGAGGGCTGGCCGGCACACTTACATAACATAATGGAAACTTGACACTAACACCATCGCATCGTCAGAAATATTAACCAATTTAGTTTTCGGTCCAAAGTATAAAACTTGAAATTATTTTATAAAAGGAAATTTAATATAAGGAATGTTATTGAGAATAGTTTTGATTTGATTATTATGGATAACTATTGCAATATTTGTTTGTTAACGTATTTACTTTAATATTACACATAGTACAAAGTCTCGCGATAATTGAATCTCATGGTTACCCTTCCAACAGGTTTTTGGCTAAACACAGATCGACTCTGACCTCACGATGTTTCATTCGTAAGGTAACACCAAATAGCGCTCTTTACATTAGGTATTTAACTATAGAACACAACAAATACATCTAACTATGCTTACAATATAAAAACCAACTTTAAAAAAACAGTAGAAAATGAAATAAACTCAACTATTTCATAAGGGTTTTATACCATATAATAAGTACTACGAAACTGTCAAACTATTTCCTCACAAACATTATTTTGGTAAATCAAATGTTATTACGGATCATGACCTCGTATGTACATAACTTAGGTCAATTACATTTTAATAGTAATCGTCTTTTATATTTATTTGAATAGATAGTTAGACTGGCAACCTAGCCACGTGATGGTATAGTGCCAACGTCGCCATATATTCACCATTACAAATCCTTGTATCCTTGGGATAGCTGCTGCAAAGCCTCATCTTCAAAACTTCAGTCGATCCATTTATTACTAATTGGCTGTTAAAACATCTTCAGTAGTATGTTGTTAGTATATAACAGTGCCTAGAATTGATTTTAGTCGTTGGTCATGCAAGAATCGAGATGGCCCAGTGGTTAGAATGCGTGCATCTTAACCGATGATTGCGGATTCAAACCCAGACAAGCACCGCTGATTCATGTGCTTAATTTGTCTCTATCTTCATCTCGTGTTCTGCGGTGAAGGAAAACATCGTGAGGATGCACATGCAGGTTGTATGTGACAAATTTCATAGAAATTCAGCCACATGTGTATTCCACCAACCCGCGTTGGAACAGCGTGGTGGAATATTTTCCAAACCTTCTCCTCAAAGGGAGAGGAGGCCTTTAGCCCAGCAGTGGGAATTTACAGGCCGTTGTTGTTGTTGTTGTATATATGTATGTAATTTATCCTGCCTGGAAGTCAACAAGTATATCCACCTTAATTTCCACGTGTTTATACCAGCTCGGATTAAAGCAGCGTCGAGGAAGCTAAGTATTTAAAAACAAATTTGACCATTAATAATATTGTTAATTAATTATTTTCAACTAATTAAACCTGAAAGAGTTTGTCAGAATTGTTTTGTTGGTCTAAAGACAACTCAAGGTTATCTTAAACGTACAGTATACATGGTGTTATACAATTGTAAAATATTATTTCACCATCGTAAATCATTTTTATTCAAACATAATATATAATTATTTAAATTTTCGTAATAATTTATCATAAAATAATCATTTTAATTTAAAGAGTTTACCCAATTATTTTTTTAATTATCTATAGACATTTGTAATAATTAATCATCTTTATTAATACGCATATTAAATTTTGTTTCAATTACATAATCATATTTATAAAAAAATTAAATGAATAAAATATTATCATAAAATATCGACAAAATAACAATACATTCTGTGGCCCCGCACTACGCAGAGCCTATTTTGTATAAAGAATATATATTTAGAACACATATATCAGTACTCATAAATAACATACTAGCTTATACATATTTAACTATGCATATGTAGAGCTAAAACTCGATAAATATAACTATATTAGAATTCATTATTTTAGTTGTTATTTGATAAGGATAATACGAGATGTCCCTGTGCTTAGAACGCGTGCATTTTAACCGATGATTTCGGGTTCAAACCCAGGCAAGCACCACTATATATATATGTGCTTAATTTGTATTTATAATTCATCTCGTAAAAATATGGTGAGGAAACCTGCATATGTCTAATTTCATCAAAATTCTGCCACATGTACATTTCACCAATGCCCATTGCAACAGCGTGGTGGAATATGTTCCAAACTCTCTTGTCAATGGAAGAAGCCTAAACTCAGCAGTGGGAAATTTACAGGCTTTAACTTTACTTTTTTTTAAGGATAATTATCAAGAGTTCACAGTACAAGTACACAGATGGTCTAATGGGTCATCTGATGGTAAGTAGCTACCACCCATAAACATTGGCGCCGTTATCTTCAATGAGCCTCGAACCTAGGGAACTAATATGATACGTTTCTTGTTACAACGATATTAAGTATCTATTACTGTTTCGTGGTATAATATGTGATGGTGGTAAATAAATATCCTGCTGAGTTTCTTTCCGGGGGTAGATTTTTGACTAGAATACACATATGGCAGAATTTCGATGAAATTAGACACATGTTGGTTTCCTCACGCTGTTTTCCCTCACCGCCGAGCACGAGATGAATTCAAAGCAATGTTATCTTAAGATGCACGCGTTCTAACCATTGGGCCATCTCAGCTCCTAAATTTAACCACGTCAAAATACATAATTAAACTAGATTTTAGAAATACAAGTACTACTTTTGAATTACAAATATACGGAATTGTATTCAAGCAGGACTACCAACGTTTCGGAACGTAGACACCTTGGGAATGATACGATCGCCTCCTGGCTATTTCATCTCATATTAAATTGTTTATTTATATAATACATAAGACAAACAAAAAAAAAAAAAACCCGCTGAGTTTCTTTCGCCGGTTCTTCTCAGGTCAGGGTATTTTCTTTCCGAACCGGTGGTAGTGTTTCAATTGACCATCAATAAGAAAGTGTAATGCTTCTATATTGAATAAAGATATTTGAGTTGAGTTTGAGTAGATTCTAATCGAGAAGAAGCGTCAAGAAACATACTGAGTTTCTTTAATAAAAAGCTATGTTAACCAAATACTATTAAATTTATATACATAATATATCGCCTCTTAAATCCCTCAGGGGAGTGAAAAGTAGTATTAAGTATTTAGGCCTTTTATTTTCTTTTTTTTTAAATCGCTTAAATTTATAAAATAATAAAAAGAAATATGGGGCAACTTTACATACATAACTCTGATCTCAATGTAAGTAGCTAAAGCACTTGTGTTATGGAAAATCAGAAGTAACGACGGTACCACAAACACCCAGACCCAAGACAACATAGAAACTAATGATTTTTCTACATCGACTCGGCCGGGAATCGAACCCAGAGTGACGTACCCATGAAAACCGTACACACTACTTGACCAGGGAGGTCGTCAAAAATAGGCAAAGGTAAAATTATATTCTTCAATAAAAAGTAAACTTGTAATCATTTCAATCAGTCGCGTGTCAGACATGAATAAAATTATATTTTTTTTAAAAAAAACTAAACGAAGTCGAGAAAAAAAAAATGTAAATAAACAATAAAACCTAAAAAGGACAAATTATATGAATACATTATACAGATAAAATATGCCGATCCGTGCTAACTGTGACTCAATAATGACCAATTTAGATATCTAATAATAAAAACGTTTAAACGTATTATATATAATATATAAATAGTTTAACGATATGTCTGTGGATAATTTTTTTCAATTGTGTCTTTTTTGTTACGGTAATAAAGAGAACCTTTTTTTAAAATGTAATTTAATCAGTGATTTTTTTTAAATGAATTAAAGAGCGTTGCTGGCACGTGCTAAAATTGTTATGTTTTAAATAATCAAATTTCGAATAATAATTTAAATTAGGAATTACAAATATTTTTTTACAGATAAATAATTATCTGAATAATTTTAATTTTTCGTACATTTGAGGTATTGTAAACCATGATTTTTAAACATTTGTCGACGTTGGAAATAGGTATATTCTTAGATATTTAGTTCAAAAACTGACAACCTATTTTGTACAGTACCAATATTTGCCAGTAATAAACTTAAAAAGTATACGTATCCGTATCCAAAATCTGTAAACAGATCCGTATCAAAACCGAAATGTCATTACTCGTAATTTAATAAAACAAAATGATAGGATAAATTTATTTCTTGTCTTACCTCATTTCATTATATCATTCAGTCTCAACTTCCATTATTAAGTTCCAATTATATATCATTACTTGATGGTAAGGCTTTGTGCAAATCCGCCTGGGTACCACCCACTCATCAGATATTCTACCGCCAGACAGCGTTACTCTGTATTGTTGTGTTCCGGTTTGGACATGAGAGAGACAGTCTAACTACAGGCAAAAGACTCATAACACGTCAGTTCTCAAAGATGGCGTATTGGTGATGTAAGAAATATTCTTACAGTACCATTGTCACAGTATGGGTTGGACCACTTAACATATGGCCCATTTACTTGTCCATCTAGCTATTATCCTCCTGCCCTTATCTCAATTTTTACTTGGAGTCAGCGCGGTATCTTCCATACTTCTCTATCTGACGTCATCTCACAAGTAACATTATTTCCAGCCATATCATCTTTCACACAATCCATCCATCGTTTCTTTATATTATTCATTAAATAGATTTCGTTAAAATCAAAATCAGAATCAAAATAAACTTTAGTCAAGTAGGGTTTTACAAGCACATTTGAAACGTCATTTAACAATTAAGTGAAGCTACCACCGATTCGGAAAGTAGATTCTACCGAGAAGAACCGGCAAGAAACTCAGTAGTTGCTCTCTTTCAACATTTAAAAAATACAGTCAAATTAGTTAAATACATTTATATATGTATGTAATGTATCCTGGAAGTCAACAGGTATTAATTAATTCCACGCTTTTTTTACCATCTATAGATAAATATATAATATATGACAACAGTCACAGTAAAAGGCTAGTTAATATATAAAGGACAAACGGAGACATAGTGACCCAATATTTCCCGATAAAGTGAAAAAAACGTATTTTTTGCTCATAAAAACATGGCGTTAAGAACAATCGTTGTTTTTACGACTGTCGGTCTGTGTGATAATGATTTTTTTTTGCACGAAATTGAGCAAAAAATCCGTTTAGCGTAATCAAGTAGGTGCTTTGATGAATACTTTGATTTATAGCCGATTATATGATGGAATATTGTCACAAATGTCTCTATCGCTTTCACATATGTGTAGTAAATATGTGACGTCATAAATAAAAAAAAAACTAAATACGATTTAGTTAATTAAATCTAAAAAATATAGTTTGTCTATGTACTATCATAAATCAATTGAAAATATATTTTCAACTAAATATAATAAATCTTTAAAACGAGTTACGGAGTTTGTGTATTAGCATTAATTGCAATAAAGTTAATTTGCATAAAACCACATCGCAACCGGTTTAATGTAATTATATTTTGGTTATCAAAATCTTTTCTTGACGTATTAAGTACAACGTTGACCTTGGATGTTTTAGGCGTAAAATTATTTTTAACGTATTTTATACGTGCATCGTTGGCTGTATATGGTAAAGCCTGTGCCTTATTTTTTTTTAAATACGCTACTGATTATTTCGCGCCTTTTTTGATTTTTTTTTTTTACTATTAGATACGTAGGTTAAATAAATATTTAAAATAACAATTTGAATAAAATTACAAATTAATAAATTTTAACAGACAAAAAACACACTCCTCACCCTTTGAGGAGAAGGTTTGGAACATATTCCACCACGCTGTTCCAATGCTAGTTGGTGGAATACACATGTGGCAGAATTTCTATAAAATTAGACAGAGGTTGCCTCACGATGTTTTCCTTCACCGCCGAGCACCGAGATGAATTATATAGACAATTAAGCACATATATATAGTGGTGCTTGCCTGGATTTGAACCCTCAATCATCGGTTAAGATGCACGCGTTCTAACCACTCCCATTTAGGGTCTCATAATAAACATTAGTTACATTTAAAAATTAGCTAGGATACATATACGTATTAGTTGTATGTTTTGTATCAAAGGAAATATCAAATTATATACATTATTATATTAAATAAGATAAATGTAAAATATAACGAAATGTTGTATTTAATTCAGTATTTCTGAGTATTGCTGTCGCCCTTCACGGTTTACGAAACAGATCTCGACAGCGATAAAAACTGGTAACTTGTCAAAACCTCAGCGAAATAATTAATTATTTAATAATATACTTGTATTTTCTAAAATTCATTATCAAATGTTTTTGACGTCTTGAATATTTATGTATTTTATTATTTTTTTTTACAGAAAGATAGACTTTTGTCGCCAGTCGTAGAGTCTATGGTGAAAGACATCAAAATATATTTGATTTAAGTAGACTTTTGAGCAAGCACTTTTGAGTAATTTAACAACTACATTAAAAGCTATCACTTATAGATAGCTACATAGATTTCTCTAAGTATGAAACTTTGAGAACCTTTAACAGGCTATTTGACGGGCTTTTAAAATCCATTTTATATTATTTAGTAGAGTCAAGGAACCCAGTAAAAGATTTTTTTATTTACCGAAAAATATCATATTATAAAAAATTCCATATTTAAAAAACGCTACTTGGTCAATATGGCGCTGCAATCGAGTCGGTGACGTCACTTGCCTGTATTTTAATCTCTGGTACATATAGCAGGCAATCTAGGTTAAAAAGCAAGCGACCATAAGCCCTGCCAATCAGGAGCGTTTTGTGTCACATGACAAACTTTTAAAAAAATGCATTTTAATTTATGGTTTTTATAATAAATTAAGTATTACTTTCAACTTTCGTTAATAAATAAACATTTTTGATTACAATAATTGACACTTTATTTATCGCATTGTCAAATAGCCTATTTTATTTGGCGTTAGGTGATATTTGGGTATCTTTGCTTGGCTGAAACTCCAATAGTAATAAAAATTGATCTTGTTCTTATCAAACAGGTGCGCTTGCGCATATGGAATGACTTCGTTTAACTAATTAAATATATGCACGTTTTTTTGCACTTATATTCAAATATTCGATAGATTGATAGATTGATTCTGAATTAGTGTTCTAAAACTTTCCGCCCTAAGATATCGATACATAATATGCAAAATGGCGGAAAATGTATATATGAAAATATTTATATTAAAGAAATTTAAGTAAACTTTTTATTATTAAATAGCTATCACGGAATCAATTTTATTAATAGACGAACTATTATTTCAATTTGTATTTTTAGTTTTTATTTTATATTTGTTACTTTAGTTAATTTAAATATAATTAAAAAAAAAAAACTTTCGCCAAAAATAATTTGCTATAAATAATAAGTCTCTAGTTTTATTTATCTTCTTAATATACATAGATAAACTATTCATGAGTTAATTTTATTAATAACAATTATTTTTGCAAATTTATTTTTTTCTCATATATTATAAACATTGTGCAATATATCCCCTAAAACAATCTATTCTTAAAAAAAATGTACGTAATAAAATTCAGTAGCCAGAATGCATAACACCGAGCCAAGTAAACGCAAACCGTACAAAGTGCGATAAACAAACTAAAGAAAACTTAAACAATTCAACAAAACAAATGCGGAAAGACATAGCCGGAAAAACCTTACTTGGTAACCGCCGAATACTACTCGTCACTACTGCCATACAAAATGTTGCAATGACGAACAGTACATATCAATCAAAAATACACCTTATACCAATGTATTAGAGCTTAAATATGATTGGTTTGGGTTTGAAATAAGGCATTATAAGACGCTGTGATGTAATATGTCCGCCACAAGGTCAGCATAGACCGAAAATCAGGTTTGCCCCCCGTACCCCGCTAAGCATACACCGCGTCATGGGAGGCGCCGTGTGCGTTGCTACAGCATCACTTGGTAGATTTCTGACATTATTTTAATAATATTTAATAAGTAACAATAATAATTCATTCATAGATAACAATTTCACGCTTGATTATTCTATGGTCAGACCATTAGATTTGTAACCTTATTATCATTATATATATATAGTTATCATTTCCAGCTTCACCAGTGGTCTTAGCTTTGTAGTGTTAAGAATAACAGCAAGACTATATATTAACTTGGGCTTAAAACTGGTTTCATATCAAATTTAATTAAATTTTATTCAGTGGTTTTTGTACGACAGCGACGGTCAAAGAGACTTAGAGTTACTTTCGCATTTATAATATTAGTAAGTATATATGGTCGTTAATAATAACGTATTCATATTCTTATTGATATTATTATATTTTAAAGTCCAGCTTGCGAAGTATATTAGTAGTACAGAATACTTTACTACGGGACCTATTATTTCTTCGGAATTGAGTGTTTAATCAATAACCATTTTATAAAAAATTAAAGAATATTAATAACTACGTATTCAATCTTATTAAATAACTGTAGAAGTCTAATATAACATATAACAATAACATGTAGATACATAATTAAAATATACCAGGAAAAATTGTTATATATGACGGTTTGTATTTAATACATATATATATATATATAAATATAATAATAATAAAATGCCCTTGATTAAATTAACAGTTAATAGCTTCTGCTTGAACTTAAGACATGTCATTGACATAACGAAATTACAAGTAAATCAGTTATATGTAATCATTAACTCCTTATTTATAATTGTTAGCACTATACTCAAACTACATTTTAAATTAAAACATTTGTAACTTGAGATTATTTTAATGGAGTTAGAAACAGATCAAATAATATTTTTACTTGCAGTGTAATTTTAATGCAATGAATGTAATATATTTCAGTTTCACATTAAGAATGAACCTAACCTACATTATATGTCTTAACGCAAAAAATATGAATTAAAAAAGAAAGATAATGTCGGTGTTCTTTCCATAATAACGCATACGTCTATTCGGAATTCGTCAAAATACTCCGACGACTACCACATGGCTCACTCATTCTTCATACATGTTTAGATGTGTGCGTCTACGTTGTATGTGTGTGCATTCACATCTATGAATGCGAAGTTGCGCTTGCGTCGCTGTTCCAGTGTTAAACTACGATTTCGGTCGTATTAAATTAGTAACACAAAGATCTATAATTAATAGACCATTAAATAATTAAAAAATGTAATCGAGTTTACTTCCTAATTTAAATTGACATTCTATTTTTTTTAATAATATTTTCATACCAGCTCTGTCAAAAAGATCTTAGGAATAATCTTATTTGCTTTCGAATATATTATGGAAAAATTATATTTTATTTGTGTAGATTTATTATTAATATTTGTTTATTTTTGTTTAGTACCTATGTATATAATATATTTTTTAATTGTAAATATTTGTGAATAAACCCTTAAGTGCCCATTTTATTATGTCTTGTCTCAAAAGTCTTTCATATTATATTTATTTTTTATGTGTTGTTATATTGTAGGTAACGTCGAATATATACTTAAATGGTAATTTTCTTATAATTACAATATAAATGAAAAGGAAATACATATACTGTATTAATTTTATCTAATCTAAACCAAGCATTTGATTATTACCTGAATTTGCATAATTATAAGGAAACTAAAATTACACGAAAAAAAATCATAGCATAATTACCTGTTCGAAATTTAAAATATTGATTAAGAGATCATACTAACGCCACCTATCGGTGATCAATTGAACTAACACGTTAATTCCTTGATCAGACGATAGATGTCTATGAAGGGGGTAACGCTGTTTAAATTATTTTGAGCCCTGTTATATGTATCATACCTTATATATTTGAAGAGGTTTTAACGTACCTGAAAAAAAAATAACAAACATAGATTATTATATATTGATATGTTATTAAAGCTATTCGCTTATAAATACTTTTTAATTTATAAATTAAGCTTGTAATTTTTTTAACCCGTTAAGGAGCAGGAAAAATATCGTCTGTTTATTTTCTTATTTTTAATTTCACATAATACGAAGGCAGGCTCGTGAAAAGACCATCTCATTGTAATATACCAGTAGGAATTACCACATAAGAAATATTAAGAAACTATTCCTTAATCAAAAATGAAAATCTAAATATACTTTATTCAAGTCGGCTTTTACAAGCACTTTTGAATCGTCATTTAACAATTACGGGAAGCTACCACCGGTTCGGAAAGTAGATTCTACCGAGAAGAACCGGCAAGAAACTCAGTAGTTACTCTTTTCCAATATTTAATAAAAATACAGTCATGTTAGTTAATACAATTATTTAAATTAATATATCCTGCCTGGAAGAATCTTAAGAATCAAAGTGCCGCCAAACGTTGTACTGATTCTGTATTCATTTTATTATGTTTTGAGAGTGAGTAAGTCAGCAATGCAAGGTTTTGTTGCTTAGCAGTAGATTTTCGAGTCGCAGATCAGCTTGTGCTGATGGTATTCATCTTCTTTAATTAGGTTTGGATATTATAATTTTACAAGTTCCTTCAATAATTGGATAAGCCGTAAACATATTAATTATAATATACTTATAAAACATCTGATAAGTAGTATTCTCATAAATACGTAGTTTAAATCCAGAAAAAAAGTATTCCTAATTTAAGTAGGCTCATAAAAGCAATTTTGTTATTATCTGATATAATATATCTGATATAAAACATCAATACCTTCATGATTAATACAAGTAACGGCCTTACTCAAAAGCGTTGTATATAGTTCACTTGAATACTTATTTATCTCTTCTTGCCATCATTGATTAGATATTTGAAAGAAGAAGATATACCACCCTCAAACAACATATACAGTAAGACTGTTACATAAAACTAAAGTACTTTGGGTTGGTGCTACCTACTCTATATAATTTATTCTACCGCCAACCAACAGCACTTAGTATTGTTGCGTTCCGATTTGAAGGGTGAGTGAGCAAATGTCAAAATCTAATGTTCAAATTGCCTCTTTTACTGATAGGTCAAAATCTATTCGACGAGAGAATGCTACCACTTGCTCTCATAACTTGCTCAATAATTATGATATTTAATTACGATTGTAATATCCTACATGTTAATAATTGATGAAAATTAGGTATCAATTTCAAGTAATAACACTGTTTCACACTACATAAATGTTATCAGAACATGCTTTCATACAATCACATAAGCTTTAAATTGTTAGTTGTGAATTATAAATTGATGATTTTTTATATTGTTTACTAAGTATTCAATAAAAGATTAATCAAAGAAACAAATTGATTTGTAAAATTTTAAGAATTTATGTGATTAAGATATTTTTGGTCCCATTTTTCATTTGTCAATATGTAGCTATATTCTATTGTAAAAACTGGTAATACAATGCTCCAAGAAAAGATAAAAAATCAGGGTGCTATCTACGCATAAATAGAAAAAATTAAAGGATCTCAAATCCTCACCCCAGAAGTCTGTGTTCCCATAGATCAAGACAGAACAACGCATTTGCATACGTTGAATCATTAATTTCTTACTCGAGATTTTTTTTCTCATCCCATTTACCCCACAGAACTTGAATAGATTTAGCACAATATAATGTCATTAAAATAAAAGATTAAATACTATCCGTAATTTGCATACACATCTTAACCTGTGAGAAAGGAGTTCCACAGGGGACGGTACAGGCCCTGCATTTTTCATTATACATGCAAGTGACTAGACAATACAAAATTGTTTTTATATTTATCATTCAACGATAGAAGCGGTTTTTTCACTATTTGTTTTTTACTTTTAACTTCGCACGGTGATTTGCATAGCCTGTTTCGGTCACCCTAACTTTTTTGCATACTCCTTTGCATATTAATGTCTAAGACTGTCTCTTTGAGTATGTGTGTTTACTTTCAGCTTTATTTTAAGGATAGGAGATTTTTTTAATTTAATTCATAAATTTAGGGTCAGGTATTTTTTTTCTTTAGTCATTGTGAGTATTGTGATTGTCATTAGTGATGCCTTTGCTATCGTGTGAGACATTTCGGGTGAATCTTAAGGTGAATGATTAAAGTATGGAACACAAAGTTGGTCCCCACAAACAATTTCTATTGTATATCTAATTGAATTCCGGTTTTGTTGCTCGTCATCGCTGATTATTCTTTGTTTGATGAATATTTAGGAGGCGATTTTTTTTTATCATTGCCTTCGGGTGCATTATTTTTTATTGCGGAACAAAACATCTGCTTCGTTGTAATTAGAAAAAATAAATCGTGAGAACACCGGGGATGTCCGTTTGAATTAATTAGAATTCTAGACGATATAATTTTTAAAGAAACCGTTACGAAATAAGTTAGCTTACGTTGATAAGTTATGATTTGAAAGATAATTGTAAGTAAGTGCATTTATATGTAAGCGTTTTAATAAATCAAATTGTAAGCAATTATATATTAATTATGATATTTGCACTTACCTCAAAGGTGCAAGTTATAAATATATTTATTATAAAACGTATGAATAATAAACAATTCTAAAACAAGGAAACATAAAGGCGCAGGTGAAATGATCACGCAAGCATTTTATTTAAGGCTTTGGAAAATACATAATTAACAAGTTAATGAAGTTTAAAAAATCATTAAAGTTAATGAATAAATAAATTTAAATAATTCATTTAATGATTATAAATAATTATATAAAAATACAATAATGATTTAGTTCGCGGATAATTAAGAATAGACAATTGTTATCCGTTGACCGGCACGGATCAATAATTTAAGTAACTTTTTACCGTAGTTATTGTTAACTTTATTACCGCATTCAAACTGATTTGATTGGCACATAATAAGATCAAATAATTTGGCAATCGTGTTATATTGTACCCCTTGCAATGAAATATTATATTTCATCAATAGTACCCTAGGCATAAGTACGGTAGTACCAAAATTGTTACAAGCAATATTATGCCTTATCACATCATCATAAAGGTAATCTTTCTGTGAGATATTGTTAGCTCCGATGACTGTATCACCAATAAAGGGTTAACTAAAATTATAAGTCTATTGATGATTGTATTGATGACATAAATTGAGATGGCTCGTGCGATCGTTGTATAGATCAACAATTTCCTATGAAATTGGATATTTTTTGCTTTGTGCAAAAACTACATCGATTGTTATTTGCGGTCGGAGCGAATTGTTGTCTGTTACCGAACAACTCAATAGCGTTTAAATTATTTCCTTAATCTCAGGAATATTTATCTGAAAGATTTATACATTTTCTAAAATATATATTTTGTGTGATAAACTGTTAAATATAAGTAACATACTGTATATCCCACTGCTGGACTGGAGATTCCTATTTTGAGACAACAATAACGACAACAGCCTGTAGATTTCCCACTGCTGGGCTTAGGCCTCCTCTCCCATTGAGGAGAAGGTTGGAACATATACCACCGCGATTTTCCAATGCGGGTTGGTGGAAAACACATGTGACAGAATTTCTATGAAATTAGATACATGCAGGTTTCCTCATGATGTTTTCAGTCACCGCCGGGCACAATATGAATTATAAATACTTAAGCATATGAATAGTCAGTGGGGCTTGCCTAGGTTTGAACTCGCAATCATCAGTTAAGATGCACGCGTTCTGACCACTGGACCATCTCAGTCATTTTGAGACGAAAGCTACCAATTCATTTTATCATCAAAATTCTGTTTTGATCTACAATTACTTTCTAATTTGCAGTATCTAGTCTGTTATCTTACAAAGGTCAACGATTTCTATTTTAGCAAACCATAGACAGCTGTCAAGCAAAATCGGCTTTTTGTTAATCTTTAAAAAAAAACTTAACCCTTCGATTGCTCCCAATAGAGTTTTACCGTCTTACCCTTCGATCTATTATAAGATTATTGGGTATTGATCTATTGTGGAGGGCGCGAAAGGGCTTAAGTACTTCTTATTGTCGTCTAAATCCTTTTACCTATTCTACCTTTTGTACTTTGAAAGGTATATTTGGATTATTGATTCTATCGGCTGTGATAACAAGTGTCGATTTTGCTAATGAGGGATTATTTATGTTGGGACAACAATGTCATAAATGTGGGTTTGTACTGGCAACACTGCTGACTTACCATTTGAGAAAGTTTGAGAAAATATTTATTTACTCTTTATAGTAACAACTATTATTGTAGTAGCCAAAACACTTGGACCTTGGAGTAGTGGTGAAGAACCTTCATCAAAAGTATAACGCCTCCTCTGGTGACAGGAAGGCTGGTTCGTTTTTTTTGGAGCCCAGAGGATCGGAATTGCGATTAAACGGGGAAACGGGGATGTGCTGCTAGTATTCTTAACACCATTCCACGCGGCTTAAGATTTATACAGTAACTATTTTAATTCATATTTCTATATCTAAGCACTTAATATGATTATCTCTCTAAAGTATGTTTTATTGTATTGTTGTGTATGGGAATATTCCTCTTCTAAAGTATTCCAAAACTCCTAATTATTCTTGGTCCTTTGATCTTCGAATTCAAATACCGCTACATTATTTTTTTAAATATTATTTAAAAAACTAGTAAATTTAATCGATAACTTAATGGTCGAAACATTATACAATTACGTGTATCGAAATTAGTTTAGGGTCAATGACATAAATTGTCCTTAAGAGATATTCACTGCAAAAAAAGCGCGTGTGTACACTTGTACCTACATAAATATTTCGTTAAAGCAGTAATGCATGTAAATCGAATAATCGATACAATTAAAGTACCTTCCAGGAAGTCATATCACAATGGTATATTTAATTATAAAAAACAACAACAGTCTGTAAATCTTCTACTATTGAGCTAAGGCCTCTTTTCACTTTGAGGAGGTTTGGAGAATATTCCTTACACTCTGCTCTACAGTGGGTCGGTGGATTCATATGTGGCAGAATTTCGTTGAAATTAGAAAAATGTAGGTGCTCTCACGATAGATCTCTCAGCTGAGCATGAGATTAATTATAAATGCAAATTACTAGCTAACTCACTTTCATAAGAAGTCATATTTAAATATAATACCTAGATCATTCCTTAAATAACACCCAAAACAAATGAAGTCTTTCGAAAAATACTTTTACTGGTAGAACGTTCCTGATATAGGGTTATCAATTATATTTATATGAAATCATTTTCTTTTCAAATACACATAATCCGCATATTACCGGGCTGATCACTGGTTTACAATAAAATGCAAATTATGATCACATGAACTTTTTGAAGACGATCCACCTCTAACATTATACAGCAGAGAGGTATTAGTTAATATTTTTTACGAATGAAGCGACGAACATATAATTATTATTAACAATTTATAATCATACATGTTTGAGAAGTATGTTTATTTAAATAAATTTAGCAATGATAGAACTAAGTGTTATAATTGCTCCGTTTATAATTTCGACACTCGCTAATAAACTAACGGTAATTCCAATTATCCGGTTACTTCTCACGTAATCTTACATTATTCTTATCAAAACCTGTATTTAAAACTTCATATTTAATTACGAAAGTAATTCCAAGTATAAAGATTTCGATAAATTTATAATTTAAGCCAGTAGTTCCCAAACATATTTTTCTTGTGGACCAATTTCAAAATTTTATTGGTTATTTACCTCCTGCTGCTACATTTCTACCACATTCTTAAAGTCGCCAAAAAATAAAAATTGTATCGGTTCTGAGTTCTGTCCCTATATTCTTGACGACCTCCGTGGTCGAGTGTAGTATACACCGGTTTTCATGGGTATGCTACTCCGAGGTCCTGGGTTCGATTCCTGGCTGAGTCGATGTAGATTATCATTAGTTTTCTATGTTGTCTTGGGTCTGGCCGTTTGTGGTACCGTCGTTACTTATGATTGTCCATTACACAAGTGCTTTAGCTACTTACATTGGGATCAGAGTAATGTATGTGATGTTGTCTCATATTTATATTTATTTATTTATTTATTCTGATAGGTAAACTAAAAACGAAAAATAGTACATATTCTAACACTTTACTTATTAAAAGAATATAATTACAAGAAAAAATTAATAAGGTAATATAACTTATGCTTACATTTTTGCTCTTTACTATCAAAAGCAGAAAAAATTTCGTGGATCCCCATTAACATCTTATGGACCTCCATTTTGTACTCACGCCTACGTAGACTCCTATCATGTCTCCCGAGGACCCCTGGGGGTCACTGAACCACTTTGGGAATCACTGATTTAAGCGAGGAATAATTTGATCATTAGTCATAAAGTCGAATCACGTATATCGAAAGCGGGATGCCGTTTTTGGTTCCCACATTAGCACTAAACACTTTCCGATGCAAATCAGAGCCTAATCCTAGGAATCTACATAAAATACTCTTGCGGAACAAAATTTTAGCAGTGACAAATTATCAAGTGGCTGAGTATTTCTCACATACAGAATCATCCCTTACGCGTAATGTTTTATTCAATAATTGACAACCTTTACAATTATTATGCAAAGTAATGGACTTTGTGATTGTGCATGTTGACATAATACCATCAATCTGCTGTTTGATTTATGCCACGATAGGGATGGGAACGGATATCGATATATATCGGCGGAAATGTATATCGTCTATCTAAATATATCGAGAGTATGGTCGCAAGTTTTATTAACGTTTTTTTTTTATCACCAACAACATCTTTTATTAACTTCTTGATATCATTTACTATAATAATTAATTAGGATACTTAATTTCAAACGTATCTATATATCTTTAGATATATTATATACATATGTGAAATTCAATACTGTAAAATATATTAAAATACTTTTGTTTATTAATAATAAGCATCAATTTTATTACGTTAGATTTTTTAATATCGATAATTACAGAACTATCGATAATATACAAATCTATCGATATTTACATTTCGCGTTCCTACTTTACTTGTATTATAATGATAGATTATCTCTCCTTAGAGCTTTATAAAGCGTCTTCGCACCGCAACGCCTATTACTGAACAAATGCATTCTTATTCTAATTACGTGTTTAACCTGCACCCCATGTGTATACATGCATGGAATTTAATATGGGGTATGAAATGCCTGCTAATGGGTTGAAACGCATTGCTAAGGAAAGGAGTTTGGGAGATCCACGTCTAGTTATTGGGTGTTATATAATAATATTATGCATCAAAATTTTATAAAATAATTTTCACCTGCGACTCCGCTAGTATTTTCAGTAACCATGGATAACTGTGTTAGGTACAGAGACTGTACTTGGTGGTAGGGCTTTGTGCAAACCCACTTCGGTGGTACCAACTCATCAGATATTCTACAGCTAAACAACAGTACGCAGTGTTGTGTTCCGGTTTGAAGAGTGACTAGTGTAACTACAGGCACAAGGGATATAATATCTTAGTTCCCAAGATTGGTGGCGCATTGACGATGTAAGGAATAGTTAATATTTCTTGCAGCATCATTGTCTATGGGTAATGGTGACCATTTACCATCAGGTGGCCTATATGCTCGTCTGCCAACTTATTCCATAAAAAATAGAAAAAGTGAAAACGTCCCAATGTTTGTGATGAAAATTAATTCATGTGTGATTCCTGACTATTATCTATCTCTGTGCCAAATTTCATTCAGATTTGTTTAACCGTTCTGACATGATTGAGTAATAAACGTACATGCAAAAGGTCATATGTATGTTATTATTAAAATTAAAATTTGTCAAGTAACTTTTTATACGTACTCGTTTATTAGATATTATATATTCGTCGCGTCATTCGAAGATACAATTAACTAAGTAGTCCTTTTAACTCACAGGCATTGTCCGCACGTTTAGAGAATCGATTCATAAACGACCTCTTTTTACTCTTTTACTTTTTTATAAATAACTCCCTTCATTATTTCGTACTGTCACTTGTCACTTCATTCTTTTTTCGAGCGAGGCAAAGTTCGCACGGCCCTAAGAAATTTATTGAAAATTTGTAATCTTCATCATGACAAAATCAAAGAATAACGAAAAATAAAATAAAAAAAGAAACTAGTCGCTATCGGCGCAACCTAGCAAACATTGTAAAGAAAAAAAAACGCAAACGCAATCGTGTTCTGAATTCAACATCAAACTCAAAAAGTTTATGTAGTTTTAAATATGTATCTATAACGTATAATCTGTAATAAGTTATTAACATTTTTATAGGTTACTATTTTTTTTCATTATAACACCTTAGGCCTTATGCAGGGTTATCCTGGGGCGAATAATTACGACTACAAATAGTTTAGATTAGATCCTATGGTTAATAGGGCGATGATCAATTATAGAGTTGGTTTATACTTCTAACTGTGACAGTGTCTATGATAGAATACTAACTAATGGTCTATATAGTTTACTAGCGATCCAACCCAGCTCCGCACGGATGCAATACTGATAAACAGTGGCAGATTTACAAATCTGCCGCTAGTGGGCTAGTAGGCTATTAAATTTTTGCCGCCCCTACTTTTTTTTGCAACATTTATGATTTGTGTTCTATCGTCCTCATTACATCGGTTTATTCCCGTTCTTATTATGATTATAAACTAGGTGATATTTCTGTCAGTTACTAGATTATATTTCCAACCCGCTATGTAGTGATGAGTATACGGATTATAGACGTAATGTGTATACATATAGTTATAAGATTTTTTTTTTAATTTCTGTAAGATAATAAATCTAAATCTCTCTCTCTCTCTCTCTTTAAATCTGCCGCATTATTGTCCAGCCTACTTAGCCTATTGGTAAATCGGCCACTGCTGCACACTGCAGGATGTCTTAAAATGTTTATAGTTTTTCAGTCATTATCTACTTTATTGTGCATGTATTATACATATAAACTAATCTGTTAATTTTAAAGATCTAAGCATCTATAGAGACAGAGAGTGGTAAGCGACTTTGTTTTCTACTATGTTATTATTAAAACTATACTGTAGACTATACTATATTATATTGATACTAAAGAGCATTCTTGCCACCATTCCACGCGGTCAAGATTTATACAGTAACTAGTTTTAGTTCATATGTGTATATATTTAAGCATTTAATGTTATTAATTCTTATGTTATTAAAAGATCATGTACTTTACAAATATACTCTGTGATTATAATGAAAAAGAGCAATTATTATAAACAATATTTATGCCATTAATAATTAAAACTTATTATTGTTTATTAATACATGTAAACAAAATCGAAAAGCCTCCACAAAGTTCAAAGTTGAGTGATTATAATTTAAAGTTAACATATTGAAATAATAAGCGGATGTTTAAATTGTATTCGCTCAAAGCTGCCTCGTATAACCTTTAAATGTCTTAGGCTTTTCTCGACTACCGCAAAGCTTCTTGTGGCGAGCTTTCATCGTTTCAAGAAAATTATACTTAAAATTGTTTACGTTTGAACGAGATGGCGGTTCGTATCTTATTTATATTTGTTACCGAATTTTATATATTTAATGTGAATTAATATATGTATACAGTTGTATTGTATTATATTACATATAAGTGAAATAATAATAAACATTTATATTATAATATTATTATTGATATGTTATTTGAAAGTGTTATAAAAAATGTTGTGATTTTTTTGTCTTGAAATGTGGGCCTCAATCAAAGGAGATGTTTTTTCATGGAACTTTCGAGAAACGGACTTTCAATGAAAGTGAAGAAACTAAAAACAATATGTTTGCTATATTTTAACTCATTGATACAACTTCAATTGTTTTTTTTTTTAGGTCGGTGTACCATAGGATATACAATACAGTTGACCTAAACCAATTAAATCATCTGATAAAACTTACATGGACAGATGCAATAAAACATTAGAGATATATATTTCGAGTTAGCACATTATATTTGTTAGGGCACATCACATCTGAGATGAATGGTATGAAATACAGTAATTCATAGGTTTTTTTGCTGTGTGTGTGTTGTAGTACAACTACTAGAATTAATATATAAACATGATAATCACAGTATCTAACATCTACTTAATTAAACTGATGTTATAATATTACGTCTTGTATCAAATAGCTTAAGTCCATTCAGAGCTATTTAATAACACACAAGTCAGGGTATGATTTATCCCGTCGTTTTACAAAGATGCGACCCGGGATGCGGTTGCGGTGGCTGAGACCACGTGAAGATCTACGCCCTTAAGGAGTTGTGTACGTGTTGTGTAATGTTTAAGAAAATCCATTTACAAAATATTAAATTTATATATATTTTTTATTTAAATAATTGTATTTAACTAACATGACATTGTATTTTTTAAATGTTAAAAAAGAGTAACTACTGAGTTTCTTGCCGGTTCTTCTCGGTACAACTTTCCGAACCGGTGGTAGCTTCACTTAATTGTAAAATGACGATTCAAAAGTGCTTGAAAAATAAAGTTTATTTTGATTTGATTTGATTTAATTTGTAGAAGATATTTTTGTATGGTTTGTTATGATTAATGATATCGTATATTTTTTTGGGAAAACATTTCCTTTGAATACTGAATATATAGCTATGTGACATTAAATTAAAAATACTGTTGGTAGCAATAGAAATTAATATAACTGTTAAATTTTATTACATATTATACAGATATCAAATAAATTTATAGAAATATTAATGATTCAAAAAAATATTAGAAGTTATTACAGTTACAAAATTTTAACAAAAGATTTGATTGATTCCAGGCAGACATCACTAAATGTTCACACAGTGCTTATGATTCATCTCGTTCTCCGTGAACGAAAGCATCACGAGATACTTTGCATGTAGTGGATGAATAACTACTTTAAGTCTTCTAGAAGACTTCTCATGAAGAGGCCATATTCCAGAATAGCTGAAAAACTGACAAATGTGGTGTCTAACAAACCACATTCAATTTTCTCCTTTGTTGATTATAGACCAGTACACGAACCTTTAGAGCTTTACTTACCTTAATGTAGGGAAGTAAAGCTCTAAAGGTTCGTGTACTGGTCTATAACCTACATTAAGGTAGCGATAAAATAAGACAATACATGTATGAACAACATAAAATGGGCTATTTGGCAATTCGAAAAATAAAATGTGAATTATTGTAATCAGTGTATATTATGAGTTTAAAATGGTTATTTACTAACGAAAGTTAAAAATAATACTTAATTTATTCAAAAATCAACAAATAAAAACGCATTTTTTTAAACGTTTGTCACGTGACACAAAACGCTCCTGATTGGCCGGGCTTATGATGAGGTCAGTTTCTTGTAAACTTTTCTTTTCTACTAAATGTACCACAGATTAAAATACAGGAAAGTGACGTCACCGACCCCATTGCAGCGCCATATTGTCCAAGTAGCGTCTTTGCGCGCTATTTAAATATGGAATTTTTAATATGATATTTATCGGCAAATATGTACTAGAAATAGAAAACGCAACTTTTACTGGGTTCCTTGACATATACTAAATAGTATAATTTGGATTTTAAAAACCAGTCAAATAGCCTATTGACTATTTCACATGATTAATATGAAAGCGTGTCAATCTATCTCCATTGCGATCTATAACCGCCTATCTCAAGGAGACAATTACGTGTTTCCGCCGTACCCTGCCCACGTTTTGCAAATATTTTAACCTGTCAAGTTAATATAGCGTCGTAAATTAACAACAAAATGATAAGTCAACTGTTTAACGGTCGTTAATGCAGATTATATATGAAAATTGTAAATTGCATGTCTAACGCTTGCTTGAACGCGCGGGGCATGAAATACGCGTGTGGGAATGCTTTTTTTAACCGACTGTGCTGTTTAATGTTGTTATGTAATTGTTCTATCTTTGTTTTGGTTCTGCTGACGCTACTCCCACACATCTGATCTGAAACCAGTTGAAACTGTATACTAAAACATTTTCATTAAACATCGAAGTTTATTTCATGGCTTAACGGAAAATTGTTTTATTCCAGTTTAGTTATTTATTCAAGTCTGTAAAGATTTCTAAATTAAATTATAAACACACTGACAATTGCTTACTATATATTAAACAATTCATATGTAAATGCATATAAATATATTGAAAAAACTGAAGTTTGTTCGAAAGCGCTAATCTTAGTATCTAGAGTTACAGTTAGCATATTTTTTGAGAAAAGTGTATATGTTTATCAATTTCAGGATATATTATACACATATAATTGTATTTATCTTGACAATGAATAACTACAGAATTTCTTGCTGGTTCTTCTAGGTAGAATCTGCATACCAAACCGGAGTTAACTCAATATAGTTTGCTAAATGACGATTCAAAAATACTTGTAAAAGCCTATTTGAATAAAGTATATTTTGATTGAACTGGGGAAAGTTATGTTGCAATATATTTTTCGCTCTTCCCCGTACCTCTTTTTCAATGGCTCCACGCTAATAATCGCAAGCGGTTCCCGTGACAAGTTTTAATTGCGGCGCATGCGCTGGTCACCTGCCGGCGCGCGCGCAACGTGCCTCCTTGTGTATAAAGTTTGCCTTCATACATTAATACGAAGAAGTAATTGCTCTTTATCATTCTATATGTTATGATTTCTTTGATTTATAGTGGTTTTTTATATTGAATTATAATACTATGTTGTTAATTAAGTACATATTTTTACCCTATACTATGTATAAATAATAAAATATGAGGGTTGTCACTATATAAAATATGTTTTTAAATTATTCTAGTAACAAAAGGGATGTTTTAATAATATTTTAAAATTATATAAAATTAAATGTAAAACGTATTTATTATTAAATAATAATACCCTTGTCATACGTTCTTATTTCATAACAAAATATGTTACTGAATAACTTATTATAGAGTTTGTATATAGCTTTCGAGCTAACAATATACAAATAAAAATATATGTATCATAATTATCTATTATAGAATGGTTGTCGATATATCATTTATAGACTAGCAGCACTCAACACAATTGTAAATTAATTTATTTTTGGTATCTATATAGCTGGCAACTTCATTATCATCATTACATAGTATAAGTCACTTACAGCTGCCTGTGCCTATGTATCTTTAAAATCACGCAACGGATTTTGATGCGGTCTTTTTTAATAGATAGAGTGATTTTAGAGCAAGGTTTTTGTATGTTATACATTGAAAATATAGTTAAGAAACAATGATAATTATAGAAGTGTATAATATGATGTCGTGAATAAACAAATTCTACAGTATACATACAGTGTGAAGCTAAAACAGGTCACTAGTTACTTTATAAAAAAATATACTGGAATATCTTTATACATCTAACCTCTAATAAAAACTACAACTTTATTTGATATTTTCTTACAATATTACGATATGGTATGGATAGCATGACAGTTACAATTTTTAATATAGCCATGGCCAGCTGTTTTAAAAAACCAATTAATGCCGGGCTAGGGAAAATGCTGAACTAATTACTCTGATAAAATATCTGATTAAATATAACGATAGCTGGCTAACATGATCTTCGGAACATGACTGTCAACAGCTTATTGGGTTCAATGGTACTCATACTGGTAGTCATACTTGCTGTTGCCATGTCAAACTAAACGATTATATTAGTTTGTAAGTTGTTTTATATTTTGTTTCTAGTCAAGTAGTTTTAATGGTTGAGTATCATGAGATCCTGGGTTCGAAATTTAAGTCGAGTCTTTAAATCTCGATTTTTAACACCCCCTATAAGCGGTTTTGTCCTATTGGTCTTACTAAGAGGCCTTATTACTAAATATTTTGTTGGCCTACTGACTAGCCTTCCTAGAGCTTCCATGAGCTTTGCCACCTGTGATTCTATCATTATTCTGAATGAAATGACGAAGTTATATCTGGAGCCCTAAGGCCACGTAAGGGTTTTGCTAAGATGATCTCGCAACTTTAATATACTGAAAATGACTATGTCAGGAGTTATAGTTGGTTAATAACCCATATAACCTGAGATCGGAGATCAGAGATCGGATATTGTAAATTTCCCAACATTTTATTTTTTTATTTTTATGGTATAGGTTGGCGGACGAGCATATGGGCCACCTGATGGTTAGTGGTCACCATCACCGATAGACAATGACGCTGTAAGAAATATTAACTATTCCTTACATCGTCAATGCGCCACCAATCTTGGGAACTAATGTTATGTCTCTTGTGCCTGCAGTTACACTAACTCACTCACCCTTCAGACCGGAACACACCGATACTGAGTACTGTTATTTGGCGGTAGATTAACTGATGAGTGGGTGGTATCTACCCAGACGGGCTTGCACAAAGCCCTACCACCAAGTAAGGCGCTGAAAGGACACGCGTTACTAAAAGAGTGATTAGCATGAGCGTTGATGGATGGAGGGAAGGAGGGCGACCTAATATGAGCTATGAACTTTAAAGGAGCAATTGCAAAAACTGTCCACGGCTGCTGATGGTACAAATAATAAGAATGGAAGGGGTATACCACACACAAGTCTCCGCTATCATCCATCCCATTAGTAAAACAGTTCCTTATAGCTAAGCAAAAAGCCAGTCAAATTAAATGTACCCGGGGCGAGTAAATGGGATGTAATAAAAAACGTCGTTTAGGCACCTCAGGAAACCGACAGATGACCGGAACTCGGATGCGATTTTCATTTCGTGATAAATACGCGCCTATAAGTGCCTGTCCGACGGAACTACGAAAAGAAAACACCGTGACAACCAAAAAGCAATCTTAAATAAAAGTCCTAAAGTCAATATTGCCTTAAACAAATCTCGAGCATTCGAGTACAAAACTCACTTTCAAATAGTGATATCAGTGTCATTCGTTTATTTATTACAGATCTTTTATCTTTGAGCTAGAGTTCAATTTTGCTTGTAATATATATGAAAATCACAAACGACTTGACTGGTTGACAAAATGATAGAAATTTGTATGATCGTTCGCAGTGTGTTAGAAGTTATTGCGTATTCTTAATTTTGGTGAAACACTCGAATACGGCCGTTGCCATCGAACTAAATCGTAGTATAATGATGATTTTTAAGCAATGACTATAACTATATAAGAAATAAGAGAGCCGAAATGGCCCAGTGGCTAGAGCGTGTACATCTTTATCAATTATTACGAGTTCAAAACCAGGCAAATAGCACTGAATGTTCATTCGAAATTTGTAATAAGAACATTGCATGCATACCTAGATATAAGAAAACTAAATGTTCATTAAACAGCATAAAAATCAAAATAAATTTTATCAAATTATGCTTATTTTTTGTTTTAATGATTATTTTATTTGATATATGAATGAAATAAAATTATTATTTAAAAATATTTTCCGTATTGTTGTTGCTGCTAAAAGCATATTTTTTGATGAAATAATTACAAATTGAATTAATAAACCTGTTTCCAAAATGTTGTAATTTTAATTAATTTGTGTAATTCATTTTCCACATACTTAAATCTTAAACAAACTTCTTAATTATACAACCTCTATTCGCTTTTTTAAATCCAGTTATAAAATAGAAGTAATTAAAAAATTAACGTTCTATTTAATCTGTGCAGTCTTTGTGCAGTAATTAAGGGGCTAATAGTAATTTTGACGTCGGCGGCGGATTTCAAAAGAGCGCCAAGTCCCGCTAGAATAGTTTATTAGAATCTTTTTATTTTGATAAAACATTTTTTAAATTTAGAATGTTAACCACTTTTTTGTGTTCACAGATAACTATATACTAGCGTTTCGTCCCGACTTTGGTCATGTTTAATGATCGGTAATAAAAAAATGTGTATTTTATTAGGCGCTACTTGTGATTTCTGAACTTAGAACTGAAAATAAATTATACGAATAACATGGTTGTTTATTTATTTAGTTATTTCCAGTTTAAAGTTTAATTTCTGTAAATAATAAACTATATATTAAACTACCTTTAATAGAAATAAAGATTGTAATTATAATAAAATAATTTATTCATTTTGAGTGGAGTTCATATTTGTTCTTATATCTGACTCATCGCTGAATGTAAACGGTCCATTTTCTTAGCAGACATTAGTTTATTTTAATACTGTGTTTTAAATAATATGAACTAAGCTTGTTAGCTGAACATTAGTCAGTGTTAATGAAACGTTTAACAATTTTCATTAAGAAAACTAGACAAAAACCAGAGCTGTTAAAATATGACACCGTTAAAATAATCGAATACTTAGTTATCGATATATAAAAAATATATGAAAAATATACAACGACATATCATGTAAGATACATCATATAACAAAATTAATGATGTTTTTTTTGTGATTTCGAAAAATAAAAAGTTATAAAAATCGACTTTAATGCAACATATGTCGTTCGAATGATCATAATTGTTCTATATTGGAGCTGTCTAATAAAAACAATGTCATAAGACATTGGGTCTTAAAAAAAGGACAATAAAATAATAATTAGGTCTTTAATAATGTTACTGGCTATATAGATTTTTGTTATTTTTCGTTTGACACAGTTTACTTGGTGGTAGGGCTTTGTGCAAGCCCGCCTGGGTAAGCACCACCCACTCATCAGATATTCTACCGCTAAACAATAGGCAGTATTGTTGTGTTCCGGTTTGAAGGGTGAGTGAGCCAGTGTAACTACAGGCACAAGGGACATAGCATCTTAGTTCCCAAGATTGGTGGCGCATTGACGATGTAAGGAATAGTTAATACTTTTTACAGCGTCATTGTCTATGGGTGATAGTGACTACTTACTATCAGGTGGCCCATATGCTCGTTCGCCAATCTATTCCATAAAAAAAAAATACTTCTATTCTAGAATGGTTTCGAATAACTTAGTACGACAATAAAATCCTTTGACATCGTTACATTTTGTTTGCTTTTCAACATTAAACTGTCATATTCATTAACCTTTTTCGATTCATCGTTAAACATATATGAACATATAACTAACTTAACTTTAAAGGTTTTATAAAATTAACTTAAACAGAAACGATCGATCATTATTACATGTACATATCGCCGTCCCCGGGGAACAAAATGATAACTGCCATTATCATCGTTTTAGTGTTTTGTCATTTTTGAGATCTTTGGCTACTAATACACCTGCTCAATTTTTTTCATAAATATTGTAGTGATACTTACGAAGTTACAAAATATTACACTACTATTCTACGATTATACTCATACCTGATATTTCAAGAACAAAAATATATTGTACTATTATCTAAATGTCTTTATATCTTACTGTAGGACAAACAACCTAACAATTATTTTCTCGTGAAAACTTCTCGACTAGCTTGTGATAAAAGCAGTTATCATTTTATTCTTGTGCAAAACAGTCTACGCGTTTCGTATAAGGTGTTTTTGTAATAATACTTTTGATGAAGAAGTTATAACTCATACCATGTTATATGTTAAAAGAGCCCAAAAGAAGGAATTTATTACGAGGAAAATGATATAGCTGAAGATTTCTCAGCGGACGAATCAGAGTATTAGTCGAGTCTACATAGAACATCAAAAATATTGCAATTCAACTGTCTATCAAGTACTGGAGGCAATTCGGATTACATAGAAAATGCAACTAAAAATTGTAAACAATATCAAAAATTTATTTATTTTAACACAAGAAATATCATAGCATCGCTATGAGTTATATGCGAAGCTCATGAAATTTCAGATAATCCTAAACCAAGACAGAATGTGTTCTTGATTTGACTCCAACTAAGATTTATAATATAAAAAAAAAAATTATCAAGGAGGTGCCAATGAATGGTTTCAAAATCAAAATGAACCATCAAAAGGAAAGATTGGAATTAATGAACATGGCATACGAGAGCAACGAGATTTTGAATGTATTCATCATCAACTGCTCATGTTCGTCCACCGCCGGACATAGGCCAATTGCGCGTATTGTGATCGTTCTCGGGCTACTCGCATCCAGCTCCTGCCAGCCGTCTTGCGTAAATCGTCACTCCACCGCGCCCGAGGACGACACTACGATTGCCGAAACGCGGTCTCCACTCTAGAACACTTTTTCCCCAACGGTTATCGGTTCTGTGATCATGTTTGTTCTGATGTGATTCCGCAGAGAAACGCTGAGCTGGTTTAAAGTCTTAAACTGGGTGACCTGAGTGCTTTGTCGTGACTTGAGTGACTACGTTTTGGCTCCGTATGTCATGACGGGTAGGAGGCACCGGTTGAAGACTATCGTCTTAAGGCATTGTAGGATCGACGATGTAAAGATTCGACGTAACATCCGAAGCGCTGCCAAACCTAGCTAAATTCTTCTATTCACCTCGTCCTCAAGGTTGTTCTACCAAACCAGTCCGAAACCCAGCCTGTTCAGGGGGTTGGAATTCGTCAAGACTTCGCGCAAGATTGACACCGGAGACCATAGATGTCTTCAATTTTCGAAACATAGGTACTTGCTTGGGGCAATTGCTACTCCATGAAAAGAAAAGAGGCGTCAATAACATGTTATTTTACTCCGATGTATGTTACGGTCAAAATAAAAACAGATTTATTTTAGTTTGATATATATTTGCCTCACAAAAGCTTGGATATTATACAACGGACAGATGTTTTGAGGTCGGCCAAGATCAAAGTGTGGATTCGATGCAATTCAATATTGAGGGTTAACTGAAACATAGAATCGAATATACTCCCGATTAAATTTATTCAATTGTTAGGAACACATGTGTTAATGGCGACAGATATAACGTCAAGGAAATGGTCAATCAAAGTTTAACAACCTAAGGGGCAGCCTAAAAAACTGGAAATATGGTAAGAGATTATTGTGGACTCAAATTATGGAAGAGAGTGTTACCCATTCACAGCAATCAGTATTAAAATACAGATATGATTTAAACATAGAACCTGTGAAGATTCAGTATAAACGAGACACCCGACAGATAGTGAGTCCAAACCCCAGCGATGTGACGGAGTTGCCAGTGCTATACATATGTGTACTAAACTTTTTCCAGTAAGCTAGGCTATGTATGATGGTTTTATGTGCGTTTCCAAGTCAGGACATATCTCAAGCATTATAACGCTCGTAACAAGTTTCTAACTCATCAGGGTAACACTGGAAGCAATGCTGATGACGAGGAAGAAGATCATAATTAATATTTCAGTTGTTGATTAAAACTGATTTATTTGATTAGGTAGTTGAGTATTGCAGTTGAGTATTAAGGTTTTTAATTAATTATATGGTTGTATTTCCTTGGTTTAATTTTGTTTTAGTAAAAAGGTATCATGAGAAAAGAAAAACTAAACGTGATAACCATATCAAAATTTTATAAGAAAAATCGATTACAGTCATTAAACATAAAATGGTAAATGAATATTTACGAGAACAAAATGATATTATTGTATTATCATTTGCATTTGTACTCTTGAAACCCTAAGAATAAAATGATATAGCTGTTGTACAATATTTGACTTTGGATAGGAAATACTGTGAATAAAATGATAACGGGCGTTAGGCAACACAGGTGATGATTGATTTTGGCTAACTTCTTATTTTTTAAATATCTCCGTTTCAACATAGGTTACAGGTTCTTGTCGTTATTAACTTAAAGCTTTTAAAAATCTAATTTTCTAAAAACTTTAAATCACGCTTCTATGTCCAGTATTTAAAAAGTTATTGACGAAAACATGTTTTTTAATTCTCCTGAAAATTTACGTTTTGTTAGTTATCTTTTTATTCCCCGGGGACGGCGATATATCTTACTAATATAGCAATATGTTTGAACGACATGATAAAATTGAACTAAAGGCAAGGTGTGTATACCTATGTGTCACTGGTTCGATTCCCAATTGTGACATCACAAAGGCCTACGCAATTTTGTATTCGAGTTTTAATTAAGCATACGGATACACGTCAGACGTTGAACATGAATTTTTTAAACTTTTTTTTTTATACGAGATTCGTATCAAAATAATTGTTTTATATTATAAGTGTTACAGTAAGTAGTCAGTAGGCATATTATTCAATACAAGATTGTACAAATGATAACAAAGGGTGGTATTAATACTTGCTGACTTCCAGGTATACATTACATACATATATAATTTTATTTCACTAACATGACTGTATTTTTAAATGTTAAAAATGTACCTACTGAATTTCTTGACAGTTGTGCTATTTAGAATCTATTTTCCGAATTGGTGGTATCTTCACTGAATATAGTTATTAAATGATGATTCAAAAGCCTACTAGAATAAAAAAAACAAACGTGGGTTTGTCCGTTAACAATTAAAAAAGGAAATGTACTTAATGCTAGTCGTATTTGCAAACTAAAAGGTCTTTTGATATAGTATAATTATTGTTTATATGGATAATAAATCAATTGGTTAGCTATTGCGGTTAGCTATGACAGACAGATATTTATTTACAAAATTAATATAACGTTACAACGCAATCCTTTTATCGGTAAGAGTCGGTAAATCATTGAAAATTTAAGCGATGTTTCGATTGGATCCTTAACCCCAGGAATCCAAAAATTTACACAAACGCAATAAGTATTGGACGATTCAACTTTTTGTCAGTCCGTCTGTCCTCAACGGCAGCCTGCATTTTTGCGATGACATTCTTCAGCTGAACTCTCGATTTTGATTAGGACCACGTGGTCTCGATGATAATCAATCCATTGTCAACTTTGTGACTCTCATGTTAAGAACGAATATTAATTGCAGCGTTGTTTGTTTTTTTTAATTAGCGAAAATAAAGGAGAAAGAATCCTTTTGTTTTGGAACTTTTTGCCTGCAATTTCAATTTGGCCCGCCAGTTGTGAAATGTTTTCGGAATTTTAATATTTTTATTTTATTTATACTTTCTATTGGCACCGATTTTCAAGGTGAAGAATTATTTCTTGTCAACAAATTACATGATGTATTTAGTATAGCTATATATATTTTTGATATATGTATATATTATTTTTAAAATGACTAGTAGCGATGGCATATTGTAAGTAATTACTAATATACCTGTATACCCCTATACTCAAACCAGAAGCTTGTGCAAGGAGTGACGACCATATCAGGATCAAGATCAGGATCGAACCTGTCACCTTGTACATCGTCCTTAAACTAACTATGTAACTTCGAATCTTTTGACATATATAATCAAAATATCTTTTTGACTTGACCTAAGATTCGAGCATATGATTCAGTATCTAATTCCACTGATACTTAATTGATAAACCTGACAGCTTACAATATTTAAGCTAACTACTAAACTGTCTTTTGATAGTGTCATTTATTAACATAACAATTAATAATATTAAATGCTTTAATATATAGAAATATGAATTAAAAATAGTTACAAATTACTTGAGAAAAAAAATGATGAATATATATTTAAAAAAAAAAAAACTGTTACTTGTCGGTGCACTGTCAATATTTAAAGATCAGTCAACACTAGAAGCTAGAACAAGATCTTGTATCGTGTAAGATTAAATGTAGCAATTAACTATTTTCATCTCTTTCTAACTCACATAATGTCATATGCAAGAAAGAGCTCGCATTATTTCGATAAAAAAAATACACTTTTAATTAATTGCGAAAGCAATGCATAATTTGTATGATTGCGTATGAGTTAGACGAGCAAAAACGAGATAGTGTCATTGATTGCAATTTGTATGTAAAGTGTAGCGTCAGAAGAAAAATTTATTATTTTTTTATATTTTTTTTATCGTTTTATAACTACTTAAGATAGAGATAGGATTTTGATTTAAAATAATAATCAATGACAAGTAAATGCAAATTTAAGAGCAAATTAATGTCAGTCTGGGTAACTTTGGCCTTCAGTAAAACATTGGCCCACACAAAGATACAACCAATCAAACAGGTCAACAGGGCAATGAATCTTTTTGTATTGTGAGTTACGAAGAGTGTCTGTTTCCTGGTAAGGTCATCAAGAGCCTGGGACAGAACCTAAAGATTTCCGTAATGCAAAAAGCTTCAGATGGGTGGAAATGGCCATCTAAACCTGATTTTCTGAATTGTAACAAAAAAGATGTTGTGAAGTATTTAGATCATGAGCAAATAGTTGTGAAAATGGGATACTACGAAATACATGATGACTTTTTATACATGGAATGGGGAAATTAACCTATAAGTTTCAGCATCTTTCACAACTACTTTCTTATGTTATTTCCTGTTGATTAAGGTATTTGTTTTCTCCTGTTACTAAGATATTGTATTTCTAATTTTAGATTTAGGTTGATTTAAGCACATTTTTTTTTAATTATTAAAAAACCTTGTTTCTCAAGGGTCAGTAAAAAAATACACTTATGTACATTTTTTAGTTAATTTTATGGCAACCCTAACCTTTCTGTTATGTTTTTATTGTCTATGGCGTAAGTTTTCTTCTTCCTAGCTCTAAATTACGAGGTTAAAGTTACCCATAATCCTGAAATTAAAACATACGTAGTGAAATCCAGATCCAGACATACATGGTACAAAGTTACCCAAGTATCCGCAAAACTTTGGCCCAGCCTAAAATCGCAAAATTTTCCTTGCCTGCATTTAACTAAAATCAAAATCAGTTGCAAATTTTACACAGCAATGGTTCAATCCCACTGATATTATATTACTTGGAGAGCAGTATACAAATTAAAACGATTATTTTCTACAAAAAGTGTCCTGACTGGGCTAAAGTTACCCCGAGTGACCTTACGAAATCGTTATAAATTCATTATTTTAATAATTTTATTAAACAATTATGTCATAAAAATCTGTGTAAGAGAAGTAGAAGTTACACAATATTTAATAGAAGTGAAGAAAATAAAAGTCGTATAATTTTTTATGCCGGCGCTACTTGTTTGACGAATTGAATTTTGATGAGTGCCTGCTGGTTCATTATCATTTCGCCTTCGAAATCGCGCCATCTTTGCCAACGTTTCGGATTATTCCATATTTGTACAATAAATGCTATTATTAATATCTCATTTGCAATATATATAAATATATATGTAATAATTTAAATGAATATAAGTATTTAACCTTTCAGTTGGATAATTATTGTAGTTCAAACGAAAGCTTCATTTATGTAAGCTATGCCAAAAAGAGCCGAGATCGCCCAGTGGTTAGAACGCGTGCATCTTAACCGATGATTGCGGGTTCAAATACAGACTTTTCATGTGATTAATTTTTGTTAATAATTCATTTCGTGCTATGTGGTGATGGAAAACATCGTGAGAAAACCTGCATGTGACTATTTTCTAGGAATTCTGCCACATATGTATCCACCAACTTGCGTTAGAGCAGCGTGGTGTAATATGCTCCAAACATTCTCCTCAAATGGAGAGGAGGCCTTAGCCCAGCAGTGGGACATTTACAGACTGTTGTACCGTATGTAATGTAATGTAATGCCAAAAATAAAAATATGTTCGATTTTAAGAAATTATCATAGTTAGACAAGATAGGTAGTGTGACAAGTAGGTTAACTACATTACATACATATATAACTCTATTTAACTAGTATGATTGTATTTTTTAAATGTTGAAAAAAGTAACTACTTTTCTTGCCGGTTCTTCTCGGTAGAATCTACTTTCGGAACCGGTGGTGGTTTCACTTAATTGTTAAACGACGATTCAAAAGTGCTTGTAAAACCAGACCGGACAACAATACTAAGTATTTATATTTGGCGGTAGAATAATTGACGTCACCCTAGACAATCTTACACAAAGGCCAAAAATCGACTAATATATGTATGTGTAATCTGTTATACTAATCAGCCGATTTCTTTAGGAAGGTGTTAGGTTAGATAACTTCTATTAAAACTCTTAAGAGTGAAGGAATTACCCTAAGCATCATCAAAACTGATGAAGTTTAGGATGTAAAGGGATGTAATTGAGAATGTAGACTCTATCGAACACGTAACCACTTCGGTGCTAGTTTGTTAAGTTTTACTTGTAAAATAATGAATCAATTAAACTGACAATCGCTAATACGTATTTTTATTATGATATAAGTTTTGTATTATGGTATTCTAGTTACTAATTATTGAAATATTAACAAAAAGACGCGTTTCGCACTACTGGAATTTCTTTTTGCTTTTGTTGTTTCACTAATATTCCTAAAACTCGAACTATCTTTATTTTATAAGAAGTGCACTTCAGACTTCTTACAGAATACCTGCACTGGGCTGTAAATAACGAATTAATGATTATAGTTAATGTCGCATACCAAGTTCTGTAATAACCGAAACTGTGTTTCGATTTGATCTTATCAAATAACTATACTGACCGAATCATTTTTATAATATGTAAAAAATCTTGCCTCAATCAACTAATATATTATATATTCAATTTATAGTAGTATAAGTATATGAAGTTTTGTAAAACATATCGGTAAATAAAAAAATAAAATTTTATGGTACCTGTGGACACATCTTGCAATGATACTTCCTCGCATGTGTGTGTAGGGGCTGTAGCTTTGTAGGCCCCTTGCCCAGGGGCTGAGGGACGACTAGCAGACCACTGCCGGTGTTTGTGCCCCCTACTGGCGACGAGGACGATGACCCTGGAGAGACAGGGGAAAGAGATTCATAAAAGATTAAATTATTTCTAATTACATATTCGTTATTTTTTATTACAATATAATTATAACTAAATACCACTAAATGTTATCATATTTTTATAGATATTTGGATTTATCGTATGCAGCAAAAACTCTGATTAACTAATATTTATCTAATTATTTTTTACATTTAATAAATATAAGTACATTGGCCGAAGTTACAAGTATATGTGTTATAAGTTTTTTTATGTTTGTTATATTGGTTGGCGGAGGAGCTTATCGGCCACCTAATAGTAAGTGGTCACCACTGCCCATAGACAATGGCGCTGTAAGAAAGATTTACCATTCCTTTCATTGCCAATGCGCCACCATCCGTGGGAATTAAGATGTTATGTCCCTTGTCCTTGTAGTTACACTGGCTCACTCATCCTTCAAACCGGAAAACAACAATACCAAGTAGGTACTGTTGTTTGGCGGTAGAATATCTGATGAGTGGGGTGGTACCTACATAATTTATAATAATATTAATATATTGGGAGGAGTTGTCGTTTCCAAATTTTATTGGATTTTGTGCTTCGTCAGGTTATGTGTAATTTTTAACATTCATTAGCTTTTATTTAACATAAAGTCGAATACCTTTCAAACTAATAGGCTCATTGGACAACAATTGCCAAATAAAATTAAACCTTAATACACGTGTTTATAGTTCATTACTGTTTGTTGGATAAAAAAAGTTACAACTTATTATATCAGCAGTCTGACAGTGAAAGTCCCATCAAAATCGAATCAGCTAATTTCTGGATTAGCCAAAACGAGCAGACAGACAACAAACATTGTAAAAATTTTTACTTTGGTATATATTATGTACCGTATATACATTCACATGCATTTAGTTAAAAGCAGTTTTGTTAACAGTAAAACTAACATAAAGGTTATATAAATTATAATATTATATAATATATCGTACCTATATGGTATATATTTAAAGTGTAATATAACCTTCTTCATTAAATGAAGCTATAAAGGAAAAATAGAACAGATTCCGATATTAGCGTTCAGTATATATCGGAACTTAAAAATAGTAAAGTTGAAAAGTATGATACTTTAAATTTCTTATTTTTAATTTAACTTTTTACTTTATCCATAAAAACGTACAATAGTTACATAAACATTCATCTATGTTAGCTAGAGGATACCTCAATGGTTTTTGCGAAAGATTTCAACTACTATTAACTAGTCTATTCGTAGACTGGACTTACTGAAATTCTATCTACTATAGATACTAACCGGACCGACCTGGTCCAAGACCTGCGCCGTACAGCATCTGGCTCATAGACTGGTGGTGGCCGAGCCTGTCGTCTGCTTTCTGATGACCACCCACAGTGCCGTCCCCTGTGCTCATCTTGGCCTGGAAAAGGGGAAAATTGATTTAGTTATTTCTTTTGTTTTAAATGTCCTAATGCTTATAACAAGAATACTATTTTTATACATAATATTATATAGAGCTGAGATCGCCCAGTGGTTAGAACGCGTGTATCTTAATCGATGATATCGGGTTCAAGCCCAGGCAAGCACCACTATATATATGTGCTTAATTTATGTTTATAATTCATCTCGTGCTCGGCGGTGAAAATCATCGTGAGGAAACCTGCATGTGTCTAATTTCATCGAATTTCTGGCACATATGCATTCCACCAACCCGCATTGCGTGGGGGAATATATTTCAAATCATAATATTGTACTTTTAATATTGTTGGTCAAATTGTTTTTGTGCAATAAATATTTGTTTTGGTTTAGTAATTGTTTAAGACAAAAAAAATGTTTTTTTTTTAAATCGTATTGTTTCATCTTGCTACGATCATTGAAATGATCCTGTAAGGACATACTCGAAACGCAACGTAGATTCGTAGACGATCGTGAAACGTCATCAAGTGACAAATAAAAATATGCGATATTGACTTCGATAATTACGAGATTTAAATGAAACAAGTATCATAATAGCATGACAGTGTAAATTAGTTTGGACATTTCAGGAATGATTCAAGCATGGAGTGTCTAAAGTTTTTACAGAATAGTTTACCGTACTTAAGTGGTATTCAGAACTCACTTTAGTTTTCACTCGAAATGCAATACTGAAAAATGAATTACATTGATACGCAAATTTGATTGCGTAAATGCTTTCAAATATTATAATTATAAAAGTCAATTTTGCATGTAACTACTTTAGATGTTCCACGATCGTGTTCTGTCAACTTACTTAAAAAACAACTTTAACATATTCTTAGAACATATTCACTGGTCGGTTTTGTATCATGATGGATTCAGCTTCATATAAAATCTTAGGGATAAAGATTTTAATCTTACAATTCTTAATCGTTATGACAATAAAACCTGTCAAAAAATCTTCCTAAATCAGGTCGATATTGATTGTTTTAAATATTTAAACCAATTTTTAATAAATTTCGGAGTAATATTTTCATTAATTCAATAATTTAAATTATTGAAGCTGGCAACTTTGCGAGTAAAACTGTTAGTGTCAAATTGGTACAAAGGTGTATCCTCCAATTCGCATTAAATGATCAATGTTATATGCTTCTCTGTCCTCTTGAGGTTATATGTCCTTTGCTTAATTCGACACTTACTTTCTGCAAAGTAACAACTTTTTATTAATATTCTATAAATATTATTTTAACTTAACGCTAGTGTTACCTCAGCATAACACGTTAAAGACAACAAAAGTGGTTTTATATCTTTTTTAATTATGAAATGATTACAAACGTAATGAGCTGATTATTAATCCAATTTCATAATTATAGAATTTTTATTCCCCCAATACTTACAAAATAATACGATACTTTAGTATTGAATATTGAATATTAACACTGATTAAGCAGTATCATAATTCATGCTCCTAAATGACATCCAACCCTTAAATTATTAAGGGAAGTGTCCGCTAAACATTAAATAGGGTGATAGTGTAAGATATGGTCACTTTGTCAAACACTGCACGCGCTTGAGTTATAGACGGTGGTCAAATAAATCATTGGTGAAGGTAGATTTGGGGTTTTTGTTCAAGTTTGCTTTCAAATTCGAAGTTCTATTGTGAATTATGATTTCTATTGATTTGTTTATCACTTTTTGTGATTTCAGTGACTCAAATTAATTAGTGATATCCAAATATGAATACAGTCTAATAATTTAAATTGAAATTTAAATATAGAATTTAAGTTGCAGTGGTGTGCGTTTCAATTTGAATGTAGAATATGTATTCTATATTTATTTAAATTTATTGATAGAAAACGCATTGATCGTCATAACAATGTAACATACGTACAGTAAATTGCGTTCGACTTGTGCCCGTGATTAATCCTTAATCACCTGTATTAAGGATTAGGATAGAAGTTTGTGAGATATTACTTTTTGGAATAGGACAGCTATTTTTCTTTGACAAAAATTATTTTTATATAATAAAGACTAAAAATATGAAACTAAAATATACTTTAATTAAGTAAGCATCTGAAGCGTTTTAGAATAGTCATTTGACGAGATCAATGTAAAACCTTTTTGGGTTGTTGATTCTATTGAGATGAATATATTACAACTAGATATCGCTCGCGATTTCTTGTTGATTGTGTTGATTATCATGTTAGGCAAAAAAGTAGCCTATGCTTGGAGTTCAAATTTGCTTCGTACCAAATTTCATTTCAAATACGATTCATTGGTTTAGTTTCGTAAAAGCACGACAGACAGACACAGTTACTTTCACATTTATAATATTATAGATTTAAACAATATTAAAATTTACTTTAAATAATAAGTACAAAATATATTGTCACCGTCGTTATGCAATTCAAACCCCTTCGTACGTAAATTTAGATAAGGACTCCTCAGCGGGCAGTCCTGAACTAATATTTTAGCGTAGTTTATACGAACACTCGTAATTAAGCGTGACCACGTGCCAAATCGCGTGTAAGTAATGTATTATGGTCGGACCGTATAAGTTATTGAAATCTCCTACTCAGTAGGAATTGATGTTGTAACTTCGGTAACCAAATCAATGCAAATATGTGAGTGGTCCACACTTTCCAAATCTATAATAATCGCTGATAATCAGTCCTACTTTTAACCTTTAGTTTAGATCGTAGTTAGGATATCCTTTCATCAGATATTCTACCGAAAAATAACAGTATTGTTGTGTTCCGGTTTGAAGGATGAGTATGCCAGTGTAACTAAAGGCACAAGGGACAGAATTTAATTGTCTTGAAGCAAGCTTAAGAGCTAAAGGAAGAACATACGCTACTTTTTATGTTTGACACATAACGCCGCGGGCAATATTAGTTTAATATAAAGCTACAAATAATTCAGAATAATAATTAAATAATATATTACTTATATACAATTTAATTATATACATGGTGTACTCCACATCTATATGTTTATATATTTATTTATGAACTAATTTTGTATGGAACAATACAATTGAGTGAAACAGATATTGCTTTTTACTATTTGAATTTGGAATAATAGTTTACTAAAAGTAAAATAAAGTAACTTAAACGAAAATAATAGATATATTTAATTATATTTGATACTGTTATTTTAGCGGTAATTCTGATAAATATGTACTTTTATGTAATTAATTTGATAAGCTTAATTAATTTCAATTCGTGGTATTAATAAGAAATATCATCTATCTCTCTCTAACAATTTGATTATCTATGATTTTAACTAATGTCCAATTATTTTCAATGACAGGATATCGAGAAACCTGTTATACATAGAACAAATTAATTAATAAGTTTTAATACTTAATTTAATTTACCGTATGTGTATTTGATATTTATCAATCATTAGAATTATATTAATATATTTTTGTACGAAAATATAATATTAAAATAGACGTGCCTTCTTGTACTTGCATATCAAATGAAATAAATTTTATCTAAGTTAACTTCACAATGAAGCGTTTTTGAATCTTCGATAATTAAATGCTACCACCTTTTCGGAAATTAGCCTCTGGCGAGAAGAAACGGCAAGAAACTTGCGTCATTGCTCTTTTATATAAAAAGTTTTATTTATCAATTTAGTCTTAATAAAATAACTTTATTGTAGATTTATATAGTAAGCAAGATCCATCCATACATTATCGTCAAAAATATTAACTTAGAACTTGAGAAAAAGTTCAGGAATAATTTATATATACGCTATAAATAATATCCCGGATATAGACTATGTTAAGTAAGAATTATTCAAAAACTAATGTCGTTATATGTACATTATATAATTTAAAAATCTCTTAGCTTACGAGAGATATTTTTAATAACATGATATACATATACCTACATATATTTTTGCTTTTAGTTTCGAAAATTAATGAATTTCAAGTACATATTTTAAGAAAACTTTTATTAATTAGACATGCAAGTATTATTTGTTAAAGGATTATATGGAAAAAAGTGTGGATTTAGAACTGATGATCTTTGATTTCTATGCTGTATAACTTGTTGTATTTAATATTCTGAACTGATTGACAGACAAGAAAAAAAATTGTGAGATTCATGCCGGTTCTTTTAGAGAATCTACATTAAGAATCAGTGGTAGCATTAAATTTAATTTAATCCTGTAAAAAAACGGTAATTTGATTCCAAAGTGCTCGTAAAATCATATCTGATTAGTAGATATGATTTTACGAGGATATTTTGATTTTGAAATAAATTAAAACTAAACAATTTAACTATTCCATCAAATTAATTATCCTATACACAATACAAATACACATAATATGCACGTTAAAATAGTATTTATAAACTTGACCAAACAAATAATAAATCACTAACTATTCGGGTCCCAAAACCGATGGGTTATTCGTTGCAAATTAATTTCAAGATAACGCCCGACGCAGGACGTGAAATTTAATTTAAGTGATCACATCCGCAGTTTAGGGTTAGAGTATTACATGTAGTCATTACTTTAAAATGGCGGCCAAAGTATAAATAAGGTTCTACTTAAAAGTATTGCATAATACGTTTAAGTATAAACAAAGGAGCCGCTTCTCGAACATAAAAAAGTTTGTATTTGTTTTTTTTTTTTATTTTAAGTATATTCAAGTTCTAAATTTGAAAGTTTAACGAGCTTCGGTATAGCTTGGTTCAATACCTGCTGTGTCGCAACTTCTAATTCGATTTTTAAATTTGTAATTTTGTATACAGATTAATGAATGAATTTTGTAACTAATATTATGATTTAATTAACTAGTTTATGTCTGATGTTCAAGCTGATTTGGAATTAGTATATTTGCAATAATTCTCTATACAGATGTTGTATGCAATAGAGGCAAGATTCTCGTTAGTATTGAATTGGTTAAGACCTCCGTTTTAAGTTTCTTCGAATCATATTCAATAACGATATCGAGCGCTCAAAACCTTTCCGGCTTAAAGTTTAAATTACATTCAACTACAGGGTATAGATCGCGTTATTCAACGAGAAATACTTTTACAGAATGTCGTAAAAGAAAAATAACTTGCGTCAACGTCCGGACTCGCTGAAAATTCTTTAGAACAGCGCCATCTATCGTCGTTAATAGCGAGTTTTGACGTAAACTGCCCCGCCGGTAACAAACAGTCGTGTTTTTCCGACCCACATAGCAATTTTAGGGTTATATAGCTAAGTTTTGAGGTTTTATGTTATGGGTGATAAGATTTATATTTTATTGGGATATGTTTGTACAGGTTTTATTTTTAAATTTGGAATCTTTTGTCCATAGACGAAAACAATTGAGCAAAGAATTGGATTGCATATTTACTGTCAATTCGAATTAATCTGCTTTCTTGTAAAATATTAATATTCAATATATTTATGTCTTATATTTAATGACTTCTATGTAATCACACATACAGATTCTTGCAATTGTGTTTAACATACACATCTTCATTTTTGGTAATAACGACAATACGGTCCAAGTGTACGCACTCAAATAGACATTTGTATTTTAATGTACTTTATTTATTATATCTATTTTATGAAAGAAAGTATGAAATATATAATAAAGAAGTATCGGGTTAGTAACGAACATATTTCCTTATTTCTACTGTAATACTTTATTTGTCTCCTGTGTGTTTTGGAAGAAATATCTACAAGGGATAAATATGGCTTTCTTAATTATTTAGTGTTAAGGTTTTGCGTAAGCTGGTCTGAGTTTTTATTATCATATTATGGTTCTGGGAATCTTTCAAATGCGATGTGTGGATGGTACCTACTCAGATGGACTTAAGCCCTAACCCTAAGCCTTAGACAAAGCCCTATCACCAAGAACACTTTTCATCACAAATGTCTATGATCAATTACATATTAAATAAATGAACAAACTTGGCAAATTCATATTGATTTGTTGTGGATATAACTGATCCACAGATTTGTTGCAATGAGTACTAAAAATCTCCAGAAAGTCCAGATGGAGGCGTTAACGCTGTAGGGGACAGTTGTAAATGAGAGTTCTTTGTCATTCAGGCCCCTGTGTCATGACTCCCTAAGGAGGAATATCATTCTATATGACGGATATGTTAAAATTAGATAAAGCTGTGGTTTTGACGCGAAGACAAAACAAAACCGCTGGACTAAACGCTTACCACTTAGTCATGCTGAGTTTTATTTATTTATTCAAATTCCTAAAGAAATTTAATAATTTAATTGGACTACTAATTATAAGACTTTATCCGCTCGAAATTTATAAAAACAATCTTCATTTCGAGAGTCGAGATGGCCCAGTGGTTAGAACGTGTGCATCTTAACCGATGATTGCGTATTTAAACCCAGGCAAGCATGGCTGTTTCATGCACTTAATTTGTCTTTATATCATCTCGTGCTCAGCGATGAAGGAAAACATCGTGAGGAAACCTGCATGTGACAAATTTCATAGAAATTCTGCCACATGTGTATTCCACCAACCCGCATTGGAACAGCATGGTGGAATATGTTCCAAACCTTCTCCTCAAAGGGAGAAGAGGCCTTTAGCCCAGCAATGGGAATTTACAGGCTGTTGTTGTTGTTGTTGTTGTAATCTTCACTTCCCGTTTAACCCCGTAAAATCCCGGGTGTGTTTCGTAAAGTCCGTTTTTAGCCAAGATATACCCTATAAGCAACTACCTGCCTAATTTCAATTGTGTAGATGGTATAGTTTCTGAGATTTCGTGAAGAGTAGCTTATCGCTATTATATATATAGATTAGGAATTAATAAAATAAGATAATGCAAGAGTTACAATTTATTCTAAGTTATAATATAAAAGAACTAAGTTTGAATTTTTTTTCTAACGTATTAGCGATCTACTTCGTAGGGGTGCAATTTATTAATAGAATAATGATATGATATAAATATAATATAAACTGTATAGCATAGCAGTTGGGAATAATGTAGCGTTCTAGTTATTTTACCTCATTATAATAATTGTATAGACGTATATGAATAACTAAAAATATGAGCCACTAAAATTCATTTTTTATTATTCTAACGCCTTCATTAAATTAGTGAAAGTATTTTATTACGTCATATCTAGGTACAGGCCTCTTTTCCAGGCTATTTTTTTATGATGAGTATCTATCATCTGGAAAGAGGCATCACCAAGCAGACAATTCTTGTTAAGAGGTCTTGAGAACGATCACAAAAGTCTGCTTCAGAGAAAGATGTTAGAGTAATCCTTACATCATAAAACTGTAACTGTAACTGTAGTTCTTGCACGGAATTGAACCTCAAAACTATGATTATTATCATCACCTATTGTCTATTGGATAATCACTTACCTAAAGACTTGTGTAGATATATACATTACTTATTATTGATCAGTTTTAAATTTTCATGTTTAAGTGTGGTGAAGAAAACCATGAGGAAATCTACTCATGTCTTGTATGTGCAACATGCATAGAGGTCACACTATGAACCTAATAAGTATATTTACATTATTTACAACAATTATACATGCGTTTACATTTCCAAACTATTATTGTCTACTTCTAATGACTGGTACTGATTGATAGAGTCGTTTCTAAGATGATACTACACATATAACAATATGAATGAATGAACGCAAAATACAAAGCCCTGAATGATACTAGTGAAAAAAAATGGTATACTACAAAGCGATCACGATACATCTAGAACAACGACCACTCTCACCTCGTAACCTTGTTTGATGGTCATCGCGCCTCGTGGTCGCGACCACGCGGCGTAATCCAGACCATCTTTTTGTTGGCAATGCTGTCGGACAATATACATTTATATATTATTATTATTATTTGTGTGAGTGCAATTATATTTTCATTTATATATATATATATATATCATTAATTTGAATCTGTGTGTTATATAACTATATAAAGTTGTCAAATATTAAATAAAATATAAGTTCATTTAATAGTTATGTTTGTATAGTTTCTAAAGATCTTTCTTCTGTATCAAACCATAAATTAGCTTCAACATTTATTTGTTGTTGCTACTAATAAGATATGTTATGCGAAAATGTATTTTAAGTCAAGTCAATAGAATTCAATTCAGCTGTTGAAGGTTCTTAAGCTTTTATTAAATAACAAATAAAAAAAATACAGACGAATTGATAACCTCCTCCTTTTTGAAGTCGGTTGAAAATATATTGTTTTAATCATAAGGATGACTTCGATTTTCAAAAGTATCTCAAATTCCTTTAAAGTATCAAGACGAAATATCAAATGATATCCATTTCACAGACTAAATCTAGTAATCTTATCTGAGTTTTTCATAGCTATGACAATTTTATCTATCTTAGATTCGTATAGTGTCAAATCCTGTAATATAATGCTGTAGCATCACGTAAAAACTACTGAAACGATTTTGATTCGTTTGATTCCTGTGTTTATTCGATTTGATTCCTGCGTTTAAAAGCTTATAAGTAATTAAAAGATAGATAAGAAATAGGCACTATCATTGCTTAAGTAGGCCCACCAAACTGCAATATTTCAAATTGTTGTGTTCCAGGTTTAAAGGGTGAGTGAGTACAGTTAGGTACAAGGGACATACTCACAAGATAATATAATAATAATAAAATATAATAATAGCCTGTAATTCCCATTGCTGGGCTAAGGCCTCCTCTCCCTTTAGGCTAGGAGCATATTCCACCACGCTGCTTCAATACGGGGTAGTGGATTCACATGTGATAGAATTGATATTAGACACATTCTGATTTCCTCACGATGTTTTCCTTCACCACCGAGCTCGAGATTATTTACCATAAGTACATTTAATTTTGTTCTTACAGGTGTAAGTAACTATCATAAAAATAAACCCTAATTGAAATGCAAACGCCTACAGTATAAGATAGTTGTTTTAATCGTAAGTCTGACCCTAACATTCAAATATACTGCAAATATACATTTTATACAGAGTATAACTAAAAGTCGACCGAGGAATATAATCTTAAAACTGTACAAAAGCAATAATTCTCCATTATTAAAGATTTCTAATGCCTTATACGAGGTTATATCTAACATACTATAATATATATGTATAAGCGATTTTATATCCATGACCCGGCTAACATATAAAATGTTAGTCCTAAACTCGTTTTCTGTCCTTTTCTGGTTTTTATATGAGGGAAAGAGACAGATAATCACGTGTGACGCAGGCGAAGACGTGTATGTATGTGGGACGTCGTGTTCCTTGAGGAAGGTATGGAGACGGTTATTTAAATATATATTTTTAAATAAAAAAAATGTACACTAAGAATTCCTCTAACAGATAATTCAGATTCAAAATAAGCATTTCTTAATATTATATAATATTAAAAGGAATTGCATACGAGCAACAAAGATATAATACACGTATCTAAAATGTTCCGTAGTATTTCAAATTATGTAATGATTTAAAAATATATTTATACAGAAAATAACAAAAACTGAAAGCCAATTGAAATCAAAAATTAAATGAAACCAATTTCAATAAAATATAAAAAAAAAAACACAAAAAAATAAAATTCAATAACGACTCCACGACATCCCCGTTCTCAAGAAAAACCCGCGACACGAGTATTTTTCTTAACTCTTATATGTGTGCGTCGTTTTTCATGTGTGCGACGTACACACATCGCTTGCTTGTGTGTTGGGTAGTAAAATATTATGCTGTCGGGTCTAGAAATAACATTGTATAGATAATCAATAACAGAGCATTTTTATGTCGATCCTGAATTCACGGCGTTATCGTTTGGGGCAGGTTAAGTATTTCCTATTTAAACTCTTATACACGTTCATAGAAAAGTATATACGCTGTTAAAATCATATTGGGTTAGATTTAATATATTTAATGGATCTGTATTGACTGGAAATTTACTTAAAAAATATTTTGAATCTTTTAGAAAAAGTTCTTTATTTTGAATTAGGAATATAAAAGAATGTTCTACACTGATGGAGCGGTTATCGTTATTTTATATAATTGTTTTATTTTTGTGATTGCGTACGTCAAAACTTTTTTCTCAGTTTTCGTAAAGTCCCAAAAACGCTTGCTTTAATTCCTTAATATATATTAATATTATAAATGTAAAAGTAACTGTGTCTGTCTGTTTGTCTTTTACGACCAAATCGCTGAATTGAATTTCATGAAATTTGTTATACAGCAAATATGAACTCCCAGTAAGAAGGCTACTTTTTTAACACGTGACAACCAACACCCTAAAACACAAGCGAAGTAGCGGGAAACTACTATTAGATTATAGATAATATGTTCGTAATTTATTATTGATTCACATGACTATGTCATACGATTAAATCATTCAACTCTACATTAATTCGTAGTTTATTTATTAGTAGTCTAAAATGAACTTACTGTTTAAATTTCACACATCTCACATAGTAATAGTATACAAAGGTAGTCTTAGTTTTGTTTCGGTGATTATATTTTCTTTAATGAGTATTTTTTAAGTATGTGTTTGAAAAAATATATAACATGCAATAATATTAAATACAGAGACAATATAACAATAGATGTCTTGCAGTTTAACTAGAGCGTTCGTTATATGAATTTATAATATTAAATGGTAGTAGGGCTATGTGCAAGCCCGCCTGGGTACCACCCACTCATCAGATATCCTACTGCTAAACAACAATACGCAGTATTGTTGTGTTTCGGTTTGAAGGGTGAGTGAGCCAGTGTAATTACAGGCACAAGGGACATAACATCTTAGTTCCCAGGGTTGGTGGCGTATTGACACTGTAAGGAAAAGTTAATATTTCTTACAGCGTCATTGTCTATGGGTGATGGTGACCACTTACCGTCAGGTGGCCCATATGCTCGTCCGACAACCTGTTCCTTAAAAAAGTTTTATGTAATATATAATACTGTCTCAATGCAGTTCACTATGACAATCAATCATTGTACGCAATATTATATTTAAAGCTCCGCAAACGTAAAAATCTGAGTTACGTTCTCAAATATACTGTTCTTAATTTTGTATGATTTCGGTACAATTATAAGATTAATGAAAAACAATATACCAATTTATAATATTTAACATCGTACTACACGATTACCTTCGAGTTCGCTTACAGAATACTCCAACTGAAATTAATGTATTCAACGTAGCAGCTTACTTAATAATAGTCAAAGTGAAAACTATCACTTCCGTAAGAAAAACTCTGAGTTGAAATCTGTAAAGAACTGGCGAAACTCAGGTGGAACCTTTTAATCGGTAATTTGTATTTGTATGTGTTCTATAGACAAGGATAGCCAGGATTCGTTTGTTACTTTTCTGCTATCTATAAACTTGCTAATCTACACATATAATAAAATTGGAGTGTCTGTTTGTAGTATTAAAATAGCGCTTTTTTACTCAATGTATATGGATGTACATGGTACATAAACCAAAATAACATTTTTTACAACATTTTTTTGTCTGTTTGTTCCGGCTAATCTCTGGAATGGCTGGGCGGATTTTGACGGGACTTTCACTGGCAGATAACTGATATAATAAGGAGTAACTTACTTATATATTTTTTTGTTAAATTCAAACGCATACAAGGTCGCGCGCACAGCTAGTTTTATGATAAACTTTGATATCAAATCAAATCAAAATATACTTTATTCAAGTGGGCTTTTTCAAGCACTTTTTAATCGTCATATAACAATTAAGTGAACTACCACCTACCACCGGTTCGGAAAGTAGATTCTACCGAGAAGAACCGGCAAGAAACTCAGTAGCTACTCTTTTTCAACATTTAAAAAAAAGTACAGTCATGTTAGTTAATACAATTTTATAAATTAATATAGATACATTACCGTTCCTTTACATTTTCTGAAATTCAGATGAATTCCTTTTATTTAATTAATCTTATTGATACAATGTCATAAAATCTATAATATTTTACTACACATGAATAAATAAATATTTGACAACATCACATACATTACTCTGATCCCAATGTAAGCTAAAGTACTTGTGTTATGGATAATCAGAAGTAACGACGGTACCACAAACACCCAGACCAAAGACAACGTAGAAAACTAATCTTTTTTCTAAGGCATACATACTAAGTATATCAATAATCTTTCTTGATAAAGTATGCCTTACGGTATGTTAATATTTTTTTTAAATAAGTAGTTAAAGTTAAAGGCTTTCATCGCGTTGTATGTCTGTGTGCTTGTCTTTGTAATATAATAGAATATATGTAGACATTTAAAAAAAAACTTAAAATATGTCTTATAAAAAAATTGTTGATTATACATTCAAATATGTGTCTGTGTGTGCATGAGTGGAATGTGTTCTTTTTTTAAATACGTAAAAGATATCTTTAGAAAGACATGTCGTTGATTCTCTTATATGTGTGAAGATGTTAAAAACTTCACCCCTCCCGAAAGCCGCATCTATGGCATCACATCCGTCACCGTCACGCACAGGGTGACGCCTTCACACCCTCAATCATTAGCGAGGGTAGTTTGAGAAAAAACGACGGAATTTATCATTTTGTTATATTATAAAATAACTTAATATTGTTTATATATTAATGATTTTTAATTAATTTGTTTAAGAAATTTTTATCTATACCTCTTAAAATCATTATTGGATAACACATATAATATTTTTATTCAATAAAATTATTTTAGTAATGTGTTGTTTTATGCAAGACAAAAACATACATTTATGTATTGCCACCCCCTTTAATCCATAAGGAATACACATATATGTATGTACATACACCTTACAGATCTTACACACAACTTGTACTTGAATCAAGTATTGCCGTATTGCTTAGTTTCTTAAAGATTCTTTTTGGTAGAAACTGAATTCCAAGTCGGGGCTAACTTCACTTAATATAGTATGTTAAATGACGATTCAAAAGTGCAAGTAAAACCGACTTTTAGTAAACTATATTTCGATTTTGATTTTGATATACGTTAATAAACATATTGATATCAATATAATCATTAAAGATACCATAACATAACAAACATGAAACAGGAATTCCCTGAGAATATCATAAAGTCCCTTCAGACGTATCAAATGACTTATAAAATTCAGCTCCACAAAATTCCCGTCAAAACTGTCGCGGTAATCACATAAAAGTCCCACTACCGATAGCGATCGTGCGGTTGACAGTGACTGATATACGCGTCGCTGATTACGCTGACGGCGGAGCATAATCCGCGCGGATAACGTCGGACGTCTGAAGACTTGATTGGCGTCTGTTTACACTTTGTGACCTATTGTCATAACTGACATTTAAATGCCTCTTATATTAATTGGTGAAAAGGAGTAACTACTTAGTTCTGTAGTATATTTTGTATCAGTATCGGTATTGCACCCGTGCGAAGACGGGGCGGGTTGTAGTACTACATATTTCGATTAGCTACTTGTCTTGCCGGTTCTCCTCTGTAGAATCTATTTTCCGAACTTATTAGTTTTATTTAATTCAATATTTTAACGTAATGGTTCAAATGCACTTTAATGAGTCTACTTGAATATTTGTTTTGATTTTTTGGTAATTGTAACTTTGTTTTAAGGTATTTCCGTAAACATATTATTATTAATTATTAAAAAACTGTACTGTAGTGATATATATAAAGGTTTAGTTTATTTCTAAAATATAGATGGCAAACGAGTAGGAGGCTCACCTGATGGAAAGTTACTACCACCGCCCATGGACATCTGTAACACTAGGAGGCTTGCAGGTGCGTTGTGGCACTTGTGGCCTTTAAGAAACGAGTAGGCTCTCTCTTATATCCCAAGTCGAATCGCTTAGGAAAAATCGCTGGATATAGTATGTGTCTATGATTTTATAGCTGAAGTGTCGGGATGATCAAAATCTTATTTATCAAGTGTCTTGGGTGTGTCGTGCGATTATGAACTCTATTTCAAAGACGCTTGTATGACATAAATGTCTTATAACGAAACGTTCTAAGAAAAATTGTCTTGGACAACAAATAATCAACGCCAGTAAATGAATATAATTATGCCTAATTTATTGTAGATTTATAATTATTGTCGGTACAGATAGATAAACTACAGTATCTGTGTATGAGATAGACCTGTGTCAAAATAAGACATGCTACTATTTGTTCAATGACCTATTCATTTCTTAGAGTTCCAAATTTAAAATTTCTTTGACAACTAACTTGGAGTAACTTTTAGTAACATATCTCCTTCAATATTTTTTGGCTAAACCGTATTATTGTTAAATAATTATATAACAACAAAGAATATTTAAATCTACATATCTGGCTTACCGTTTCGACTTCACACTGGCGAAATTAAATGCCAACATTGTATCAAAATCAGTATCTTGCCAAGCGTTTTATTTGCGCTCTATGCTAATACATCTTATCCAACAATCAAACGTTTTATATCATGTGTTTGATCAAATATCTTTAAATACATTTTACGGGGCGGTAGGGTAGGTACCACCACACATAATCTACAATATACCACATTATAATATACAGTATTGTTGTATTCCCTATATAATATGCGACATAGTTCAAATAATAACATTCAAATCGTCAAACAATGGTTATATAGGATTATTAATAATGGCCAACCTTCTGTATAATAATTATATTACAATATATTTAGTTTTCAAAATACATTATATTAGATAGATACTTACATTACATACACTTGTCGTAGTGTTGCTCGTAACAGGACTACCAGCGGAATTTGAAAAAAATAGTGCGTTTCAACGATACTTTAGTGTAGTCTGTACACCTATATTTAGTTACCTCGGTGTATTAAAAAATGATACTCTGAAGATCTCTATGGGATAGAGATTGAGAAAGCAAAGCATTCACGTCAAAGTAAATCTTAATGCGCTTCAAGCGCTTTATTTTATATCCCTACAAGCGACCAGTCCCGGCTTCGCACGGGAGCAATGACATGACATCACAGTAAAAACTTCAAAAAGTGTTTCTTTATCCAATTTTCATGTATTATATATAAGAACCTTTTTCTCAAATCACTTTATCTATTAGAAAAAACCGCATCAAAATCTGTTACGCAGTTTTAAAGATTTAAGCATACACAGGGATATAGGGACAGAGAAAAGTTTGTTTTATACTATGTAGTGATGTTTTCGTGTTATAGTTTCCGCTGTGCTTTAATACTCAATTAGTATTTCTTTTTGCGTATAGATATAGATGAAGGTATAAATTATATTAATTTGAAACAAAATGAATTAAGAAACGAATCCAATGATACACGTAACCCCTCAGAATTACCAAATTCGATCTGAGCTAAGACGCACACAGAAACAAATTAACGTAATGAGTCGTCCGTGAGCCTGTCTGCCTAAGATGGATGGGTGGGTGTGTCGGTGACGTCTCGCTGCAACGAATATTATGCTCACTTTTGTTTATGATCGCTTCTTTGTACTGTAGAAATGAATTTATTTCGTTTTGAATTTGGAATTGCACGCCTTTAAATTTAATAAGACCTGGATTTTTTAACAATACGCCTCGTAATATAAAAACTTTTTTATTATGATCCGTCCGAAAACATTACATACATTCTGTGCAGTTATAATGTCGATTTCTAAACGAACGTATATAAGTCACGATACGATCGAAATTTGAAATGAATAACATTCCTAAGCGAACTTATACCGCTAAATCTATTAGTATAAGTTTTACATATATTGACTTAGTCATTATAATAGATGATCATATTATTTTAAAAGTATATCTAGCTGAACCGAATTTGATGAAATTTGGTATGAAGCAAACATGAACTCTAAAAAAGGACATAGGGTACTTTTTTGCCTGACACAACCCACCAACACTCTAAAACGCTAGCGAAGCTAGGCGACTAGTAGTAAATATACATATAAGACCGCAGATCCCGAGGTCTTTGGTTCAAACTCCATGTCAGGCCGATAAAAAGTTATTGAATGTATCTGTCGAAAACTTTTTAGTAACAGTTTGAAGCTGATCTGTTGATCTTGTGAATTATTTTCTAATGTATTTGCCTCTCCATCGAGTTATGAGGACAATAGAGAGAAAGCCTGTGTTTGATATTGGTCAGGACGATATAATAAATGATATATGAGAGCCGAGATGGCCCAGTGGTTAGAACGCGTGCATCTTAACCCATGATTGGGGGTTCGAACCCAGGCGAGCGTCTATGGATATTGATGTGCTTAAATTGTCTTTATAATTCATCTCGTGTCTGGCGGTGAAGGAAAACATCGTGAGGAAACCTGCATGTGTAATTTCATAGAAATTCTGCCACATGTGCATTCCACCAACTCGCATTGGAACAGCGTGGTGGAATATGTCTTAAACCATCTCTTCAAAGGGAGAGGAGGCCTTAGCCCAGCAGTGGGAAATTTATGGGCCGTTGTTGTTCTTGATATAATTATGAACTATTATAACACATATGCTGATAATTAAGTATGAACAATAGATGAAATCGTGGTAGCGAGCTCGCACGCCGCTAATTATAATACTGGCATTTTCTAAGCCATTACACGACGTTTATTGTTTCACTCCACTTATAATTAAACTTTGTTTCAGATAAAGATATATACTTACTTTTATGCCAAGGTTTAATCTACAATGTAATGTGTACATTACAAATACGATCATATATTTGCGAATTTTTAGATTCGAATTTCGAATAGGAGTTTTTTTTTAATTTTTATTTATGCGCAGTGAAATGGGATTAACAGCCTGGTAAAAATAAAAAATAAATTTTGAATTTCGAATTATTTTGAATACTAATTAAAGAACATCCAGTTGCTATAAATTTATGAGCTATATATATTTTCGTTGTTCAAATGATTGTATCGTCGTAGCAAGCCCGCACGTAGGTAATCATTAGGTAGCATTTTCTGAGCCATTTCCTCATCGTTTCTACCCACTTGTGTTCTAATAATTACTTAACATTACACTTCTGTCACAATGACAAGTCAATAGCGTATCATCTATTTACTAGTTAATTATCTACATTTTTATGAAAGTATTTTTAGTTTAAATATAGAACAAAATTAAAAATAACTATTGTTTGTAAAATAATATGTATAAGACGCCATTTTGTTGTTGTGCTTAGTAACACTCGCTTCTTATATTAGTTGGCGGACTAGCCTATAGGCCACCTGATGGTAAGTGGTCACCATCACCCATAGACAATGACGCTGTAAGAAATATTAACTATTCCTTACATCGTCAATGTGTCACCAACCTTGGGAACTAAGATGTTATGTCCCTTGTGCCTGTCGTTACACTGGCTCACTCACCCTTCAAACCGGAACACAACAAAACTGCGTATTGTTGTTTAACGGTAGAATAACTGATGAGTGGGCGGTATCTACCCAGAAGGGCTTTCACAAAGCCCTACCACCAAGAAAGCCTATGTCTACCAGTGAACGAGAAAAGGCTGATGATTATGATGATGGATTGTTTGTCTACTTATTACTGTTATTATTATTTATAAAACATTTACTTTTTTCTTATATTATTATCGGCTTAAGTTTATTGAAAACTAAAGAGCCATTGACTATTCGAGTATAAAGTAACAAAGGATTAAACTGTAAATCTTATAGTTTCAATATAAAGCTTGTACTCGTACAATACGATGACAAATAGAAAAAAAATGTAGCGGTTACGATGTCTTTAGTAAAAGTATGAGAATCGAATAGGTTAATAATTGTACTTGGATCAGATAGATTTGATACTTTCGTTTTTTTTTTATTTGTAATAAAAATACTTTGATTTTTCTTTTCATTTTTTTGCTCGTTTGCTTTGCTAGTGTATATAATTAAGTTAATCATATATGTCATACTATCTTTTCTTAGCTATTTCTGTATTGGAAGAAGAATATGGTATTTATACCTACATATATTTAAAGGCAACTTATTCAGCAATTATCAAATCTTATATACAAGTCAGTAATCTTACAAAGTATCAAAATTACTTTTTCGTCTACAATTTCTCATCCTTGGCTCACCCCTTTGCAAATCGTCCAAAGAGGTAAGGATTTATGTCCCCAATAATATGGCGTCATGAACTGCACTATTATATTGACATCATAATATTTTATAGACATATTATTTATTGGCCATGTTTTTTTGAATTCGATGTCACCTTTTTTAATTATAAGGTGCCAGCTTCTGCGATGTATTATGAAAAAATGTGAGTAAAAAATTAATGGTCGAATGACGTATTTTCATAGATATATTTTTTATATGGAGCCGAGTTAACACACGATATTTTCAATAATATATTATTTTATTTTTGAATATTGCATTGTTATATAATACATTAAAGACAATTTAATGGTGGGATCACATAAATTCGCAATTTTTTTTAAAGTACAATAATTATATTTTTGAATATATAACTGAGCTGTAAATGACTTTATTCGGATCAAAATAAAAAAATAACCCCAACATCAAATTTACTTTGACGTCTAAAATCACCACAAAATAGTCTAAAATTAAATCCTAGGTTACTCATAAACACTATGCCAGCTGATTTATATTTTGTAACGTGATATATAAACTTATTGCTTGAAGTTTAAATTTAATTTCGTTCAGGTTGATTTCTTAGATCTCTGAACGAATACTGACCGCAGACATTATACTGTAATGCATTTGCGAGGACGGAAGCACTCTCGAATGAGGTACTCTAATATTCTGATGGGATGGCATTACACACGACCAAAATCTGTGGCAAGACCAATTCTTTTCAGAATCAACGTTCTAATTTTGAAATGTCTTTAAGAATTTGTCAAACGATCAAAATCAGTTGCAAAAATTTTATTTTTAGAATCAACGTTCTAATTTTGAAATGTCTCTAAGAATTTGACAACGACTCAAAATCAGTTGCAAAACTATTTATTACAGAATAAACGTTCTCTTTTTGAAATATTTTTAAGAATTTTGTTTTTGAAATATCTTTAAGAATCTTTTATTGGTGCAGCCCGAAAAATGTACGTTAGTAAAACCTTATTTATGTTATTATTTATAAATAAGAAAATATTATTATACTAGCGGCAAGATACGATGGCCGTTTTGACACATTAAAAAAGTGATGTGAAATGTAAATTTATTATCAATAAAATATATTCAAATCTTTGTTTTTTCGCAAGTAATTTATTTCAAGTTTTTGTTGCAAGTAGTATCTATAATCACAATCACATAAAAATCACATTCGATAAATTTTTTGACTAACTGCACGTCACTATTGACAATAAAGAACAACAATTTGCTCCTTTGATGTAATTATTTATTAAATACGAAACTTCATGAGCGGGCAAACGTCAAAACGGCCATCATGGCGTGCCGCTACTATAATTATATTTTAATCATTTTTGGCATTTTTATAACCGATATTGAGTAAATCCTTATTTAAACTTACTTAAAATTACTAATCTAAATTCAGTGACAAGAGACCTGTTTTACCGAAAAGAACAGAAGTTCTTTTCGATTATTAAAGGGCAGGATTAAGTCATACAGAGCCCTTAAGTACAGCAAGTACGAGGGTTCTTTCCCCCATAACAGATTGGGCTTTATATCGGTAGCAATTTAATCTTATATCAACAACAATTTTAAATTTATCACTAATGAAGTAGCTTTAATTTAGGACAGCTTTGTTTATCGGTTGTTGTAATAACAACAAAAACAGTCTGTAAACTTCCCACTGCTGGGCTAAGGCCTTTTCTCCCTTAGTTGAGGAGGAGGTTTGGAACATATTTCACCATGCTGTTCTAATGCTTGTTGGTAACACACACACACGTAACAGAATTTCTTTGAAATTAGACACATGCAGGTTTCCTTACGATGTTTTCCTTCACCGATTATTCAGTGGTGCTTGCCTGGATTTTAACCCACAATCATTGGACAAGATGCACGCGTTCTAACCACAGGGCCATAGACTCATAGTTGCCTATAATATATTATTTCAAAAGCGATAGTCTGAACTGAGCTTTAACATCTTAAATTTCCCAAGTATCATATAAAAGTTTATCGCAGTAAGGTTCGATACACACAAGTTGACTGCCCTACAACTCTCTAGGGTTCGAACTTCAAGTAACAGAAACAATATATGTCAGTTGCCTGTTTATTATCTGTGGGAATACGGTAGACGCCTCGACTTTTGTATTTGTCGATGTTTAAAATGTCTTCTTAATGTGTACCTACTATAATAAATAAAATTAAAACGTGTATAGCGTATTCCAATCAAAGTAGGAAATTTCAACAAATTACCAAATCTCAGATTTACGTTGTTTACGCGATTTGCTATATATAATATTAATATGACCACTACTACCACTACCACCTATCATCATATAATAATATGGTGGTAGCTTCACTTAATTCTTAAATGACGATTCAAAAGCAGTAGCAGTTTACAAGCAGTAAAAGCCTACTTGAATAAAGTTTACTTTGATTATAAATGTGAAAATAAGTTTAATGAAATTGATGAAATTTTGTACGAAGCTAGTTTAAAATTACAGGGTAAGACTTAGGACTAGTAACAATCAAACTTTAAAATACAATAGAAGTCGGGGGCGGCAAGTAGTATATATTTAAGGCGTCTGAAGCTAGGAATCAGCCTCTACTTATATCAGAATACTGTATTTAAGAAATCTTCTCAAAAATTCACTGCGTCATTTGGTTAAAGTTTTACGTACCTATATTGGTTTAGTAGTTTCAGTTAAGCATAAAACAGCTTCTTATTTATAAATATAGATGAGAACGTAACAATCATTTAAACATTCACATTTCTAATATAGAGAGGGAAAAAAAGTATCCCTAAAACTAACGACACAACCTAATTACACGGCACGGATAAAGAAACAATAGAAATGGTATCACTTACAATAAACAAGGAAATTTGCCGTTAGGGTGTTCACGATTAATCCGCCAAATTAGACGTGTCCTGGGCTAAAATCGATTAGGGGCCGAAACTATGGCAATTCGCAACGACTCTGCGTCTCGGCCAAGATAAACATGCCTGCCTTTTTTTTTCGTTACGGCAAAGACATTAACCAAGGATGCGTTGAGGGTGACCATGAATTCATTGTTTTATTGTAACTGTCCTGGTTTTGTTTTTGGCGTTAAATTTGGAATCTTCTTAATTGATAACATAACAGAGCTATAAGGTTATACATATTATGGCTAAATAATAATTAAAAATTGGTAATCAATGTTTAGAAATCGTTTAAAAATGTAAGCTGATCACAAAATATATTACTAACTACTAAAAAGTGTATTATTAATATTATTACATTGTACTTTATTATTGTCCATTTTTTATATCATCAAATACAAGTGATATAAATAAAATAAAAAGAAATAAACAATAAATACAATGTACATAATAAATGTTGACAGATAGAACATCCAATAGAATTTATAAATGCATACTAATCATACATTACGTTGAATCAATTAATTCTAAAGTAATTTGTAGTAATATTGTTTTATTAATTATTAACACGATTAAAGTCATAAATCATCATATGTTACAGATATAATATATCTTCAACGAATTATTCGTGAAGTATTTAATGAATTCGTAATTGTTAAATTGTAAAAAGTTTATATATACATAGTTCTTCATAGAACGATACACGAGATAGACGCCTGCTGATTTGAAATGTGCTGTAAAAAGGCGTGCATAGCTTAACTTAAAGTAATATATTTTAGAATAATATGAAGTTTAGAGAAGTTTTAATCGGATTGGATAGTTACCTGTGCACCTAGTTATAAGTGGAAATATAAGTAACTTCTTATGTCACCAATGTTTCACATCTTGGGAATTGGCGTATTATTTCTGGTCTGTTAAAATAGGAAACAGTCCTGTTTGATAGTAGACTATCTAATGAGTGGGCTGTACGTAGGCAGGCTTATACAAAGCAGAATAAATACTAATATGCTCAAATTTATTTTATTTTAAAATTATTGGTATACGTTCATTTTTCGTATGATGCTGGTAATCTATTGCTATTGAAACAAATAGAAAGCAAAAATTAAAAATAATTTACATGATAATTCGTAAATGAAATATGTACTAATTAAATATAGGATAAAAAACATCTAAAACCTACTGATTGTTATTAAATTACATTTTTGAATCTGAATTATTTTATAAATTTACGTATTGAATTCATTTATTGCAGATTCTATTCTAATCTTGTTAGTATTTATATTACTTTAAAGATTAAAACCTTTTATTATATATTGTCTATTAATAGTTATTATACAATATAATATTGTATTTAAATTAAGAATTGCCTAATTGCCGTATTATTAATTTATTTTACTACGCACATGGACTATTAGACAACATATTATTTACACACACAGCCTCCTTAAGACTATATATGGTTTCCCCTTCAAAATTTGGTCACTCTACACTCGATGTCATTAGACCGACGCGAGGGCGCGTCATTACGACGATGAGTAGACCTACCATTAATCTTCCAGGACCGGTCTCCCAGCTGTCAAAATTGTGGCCACCGTCCATAGATATGTGATAGTACTATTGTTTGTTCCCGTTGTTTCAGAATGGCGGAGGATTGAATATTATTAATATAGCTAATGATAGTATTTATCGTATTATTACCGTTTGTAAGATATTCCGTTCTGTTGAATTTCGTGTTGCCAACAAATGATGCCAACTTCCCTTAATGTTATGAATATTAAATCGTAATATCAATTTGCAGACGTTGTGTACATTATACTGTTAAAATGTAATCTTAGGTGTATTATTTGTACACAAATTGCTCGTTTCACTATAGTTATCATAAGTAATTTAGATGGATTTGTTTTTTGCGGAAAAGAGACGGGTATATATATCTATCTGGTAAAAGTTACACTATGTTATAACAAATATGGCGAAATTGGAAAAGTAAACTTATTATATTTCAATTTTTTGTTTCTAATGTTAAAATTTTATCAAAATTTCAAAATTTCATTAATGACAAGCTGTGCCCGCGATCTCGAACGCGTTTGAATTTAACAAAAAAAAAAACTTGTAGCCTAAGTTACTCCTTATTATATCAGTTACCTGCCAGTGAAAGTCTCGTCAAAATTGGTTCAGCGGTTCCAGAGAATTAGGCGGAACAAACAGACCGATAGACAGATAGATAAAAATTGTAAAAAATGTTATTTTCATATAAGTATGTACCGTATATACATACATATGCATTGAATAAAAAAGGGCTATTTTAATATTACAAACAGACACTCCAATTTCATTATATGTATAGATAATATAGTTTCGTTATTGTGTAATAGTACTCCGTACTTCTAAGACAGTAGCTCACAGATAATAAAGTAACATGCTCGAGGCTGTTATTAATCCAAAGAGGTTATATTCAAAACCCATCCCACAGTACAGCTGGATAAAAAACAATTAATATTACAAACCCGAACGCAATCAACCGTAAAATCCAACTCTTTCCAACAATTACACACATAATATCGATATTAATAATCGATATTAAAATCGAGCGTGCAATACAAGAATCGAAAGGACAGGGAGACAAAGGATTAATCTCGGAGATAGATGATTAAGCAATGTGTCTTATTCAAATATCCTCACGTGAATAATCGACTTTGGCACAGAGTAATTAAGTCGTCAACGATTTGTCAGACGGTTAAGTTGCATTGTGCGATTTTTTTTAAATCGATTTTTGACGCTTGACTGATCGGGAGTATTAGTTTTTCTGTGAGAATGTTTAATGTGAATAGTTGGGAATGTATTAAGGATTAATGATTTTATATAATTAAATTAAACTATGATGCATTAATATTCGTTTTTATTATATAAGATTCTGTGTGATGTAGCACACATGAATAAAAATAATGAAAAATGTTGGGTTATTTTATATAATTAACGAACTAACTCAACTAACGTATATTTATGATCCTTGTTAAAGAAAAAAAGACTTTAACTAATTCATCGGGAGCTTAATGTGACAAAAGTATCGTGTCTAAAATAGTTCCATTCTTCCAAATTCAAAATTTTAGAATTACCAAATTAAATGTTCGAAAATTAAAATTATCAGAACCTAAGCAGTTTTATTTAAACACAATGAAATAAAAATATCCCTTCGATTTAAATTTCGAATAAATATTTTTTAGAACGTTTTATTCTCCTTCGAAATTTGAAATCGAATCACGAGTTATAAATTATTTCTTAGCGCCGTTGCAATATAATATTAGACAATTTTTTGTCGATCAAGTAGTGTTATCACCCCAGTCTGTATCTTCTCAAAAGTCTTACATTTTTTTTCTACTTTTTCGTTTTATTATTTCATTATTGTATGGAAGCGCACGCAGTCATCAAAATATCGTTAGCGGGGCCCTGAACAATGTATATATTGCAAATTTTTTTCTCGTAACTCAAAAAGTCAACTCCTGCGACGCCTATATCATTTTTATTGTGTTTTGATGTATCAATGCGGTATTGTAACTCACTATTGGTTTTTTTATACTTTTATGTAGTGTGAAATATTCGTCTTTTGTTACGGAGGTGATATGACATTACAAATGCAATAACTTTTGTTATTTTTTTTCATTGAACTATTGGAAAAAATGTCGCGTTATTTATATTCTATCAGAAATTAAAACAGGTTCCGTACATTGAAGTGAAGTCATAGTTTTTAATTAGCGTTTATTTTCAGGCGCCGTCTTTTCTCAAGGGACAATAGCCTACTGCGTGGAATTCTATAGTGTATAAGTGTGCAAACGCAGATTATATGACATTGTCAGATTTCTATTCCATTTTCAAATTTAATTAAATACTGATATTGATAGAATCAGTTGCACATTTTAAATAACACTAGCTTCCCGCCCTGGCTTCGCCCATGGGCAATGCTGATACTAAATATACTACGGATTTTTTCTTGTTTCTTTACTATGTTCTCCATGTATTATTTACAAAAATCTTCTTCCCGTATCACTCCCATTAAAAAAAAATCGTATCCAAATCCGTTGAGTAATTTTTAAGATGTAAGCATATACTTACAGCAACAAAGAGCGGTAAGCGACTTTGTTTTATACTATGTGATTATGATACATAATAATAAAACTTTATTGCAATCCTATTTGTTAATTAAATGTCAAATAAAAAAAGTGTCACAAACCTCCGCAAAAGTTTATATACAGAAATACTCTTAAGTTACAATTCGTAATGTATTTAAGTTTTAATAGTGAATGAAGTCGCGGTATTATCATCAGCTAATTCAACTGATAACGTGTCATCCAATGATAGCGTGAAGATATGCACAGCACTTTCTATACGCGCGTTCGCTCGCGTGAATCGATGCGAAAATTCGAGTGAGGCGAAAAAAATACCCTGATAATGTGATAAATGTCCGATTAAAGGCCAGCTTCGGAAAAAAAACGCAGAATCACTGTAACGGAAAAAAAGAACGATAGCAATCGTGTTGGAATTGTTTCCACACATTCGAATAACGGCTGGCTTCAATAGAATAACACTGAAATATTATATATTTTTATTTAAATTTCGAACGCCAATTCTTTTTTCAAAGTTATTTTTTCCAACTGTTAATTGGTACTGTATAATTTCCTCGTTCTGGTAACTGCTAAGATTTGTCCATATAAAAGTTTATTAGGTTTTTATACCAAGAAATTCTGATTTTTTTAGTAGTAGAGATGTGCATGGGTCATTCATCTGTCATCATATAATCTACTGCAAAACGGCAATATTTGTTTTTGTTGAGTTCTCATTTGAGAGAGGAGTGAGGACTATGTTGTGAGGAAGGTCATGAGTATGGATGTGGATGGATATAGAGGAGGGGGACGACCAAAAAACCGATGGACAGATATTGTTAAGGACGATATGGTTAGAAAGAATGTTACTTGTGAGATGACGTTCGAAAGACTTACTTGGTGGCAGGGCCTTGTGCAAGCCCGTCTGGGTAGGTACCACCCACTCACCAGTTATTCTACCGCCAAATAACAGTACTCAGTATTGTTGTGTTCCGGTTTGAAGGGTGAGTGAGCTAGTGTAACTACAGGCACAAGGGACATGTCATCTTAGTTCCCAAGTCTGGTGGCACATTGACGATGTAGGAATAGTTAATATTTCTTAAAGCGTCATTGTCTATGGGTGATGGTGACCACTTACCATCAGGTGGCCCATAAGCTCGTCCGCCAACCTCTACCATAAAAAAACAGATAAGTATGGTAAGAGAAGACATGCTGTGCCGACCGAAAGTAAAATGAGATGAGCCATTGTAACTACATTAGTTGCATAACATACTATTTCCATTTATTAATGACCTTGAGAACTAAAATTATATATCAGACACAAGTCTGTACTTAGTTAAACTGGCTCGTTCACCCTTCATCGCAATGGTAAGTATAATCAGGTAGCCCATTTCCAAGCCAAGGAATTTGACAGTTGACAATGCTTTTAAGATTCCAGTGACGAAGAGGACATAAAGATTTAGTAGTGCTTGACGGTCGTGGTAACCAACATATGTCAGATGACGTTTGCCACATGTGTAACCAACTCACATTGGCCCAATATGGTGGAATCAGCTCCTAACATTATTCTTATTATAAAATGCAATTAACACTAGGGACAGAATAATGTTTAGGCAAGCATGTTATAAGTATACATAAACCATGGAATCTAAGGTCTCAACGCATTCAAGCTCACACACACTTGGACCAAACATTGGTGTTTGGAGTTAGAACACATGGTCAGTTGGTCCAATCTAAATATGCCCCGATCTAAGCACTACCATTGGTGTTTGAAAGAACCACATGCCTCCACAAAGCTCTATGTTAAATTGGCCTAAAATATTCAGCCAAGTAAGTAATCCATTGTCATTTTATAATATTAACCATTATATAATGTCTATTTAGTGCAAAATATTCCCATATTATGCAAGCATATTGCACATGAGAACAATATTAAGATTTTTAACCGACTTTAAAATATATTGGCAATGATTAATCAAAGTTTCTACCAAAATCTATTTAATATTAGCCTAATCCGTCATTCTTAACTTATTCTTTAAATGCGCACAAACGAAACTCAACCTTATTCTTATAAACATAAAATCTATTACCTTTAATATAATCTAGTAGTCTTACTATAAACCATTGATATGATAAATAAGACCTTATTAAAATATAATTAAGGTTCATTTTCAAATATATAAGAAATAGGGTTGTCCAAAAAAAATTTGCATGCATTTGCAAGCGCCGCGGGCGTCGTTCATTGTATCCAGCTTTGAAGTGAAGTAGACTTGATAGACAATTGTGATCCTTATTCCTTTGTGATACACACAATAAGTAGCGGTAATGATGCGTTCAGAATCGCTAAACAGGTTTTGTCTACTTGGTATACGATACACATTTTTTTCTAATGATCTAGTTGAGGGTATGCAAATCTTTCGTGAGAAAAAAATCTAGTAACGAATATTTTTTTCTTTCCTCTTTCCCGGAACAAATCTTTATTAATTACAGGGTTTGTCAGCTGGGATTATGTGGTAATGGATCGGTGGCTGGATGATTTCAATTATCACTTATTTGTTTGGGAAGATATTCATTACATTTGCTTATACTTTGGGAAATTACTTGTCTATTAATTTTAAAAAAAACTGGCTACCACAAAAGCTGAGATGGCCCAGTGGTTTGACCGCGTGCATCTTAACTGATGTTTGTGGGTTCAAACCCAGGCAAGCGCCACTGAATTTTTATGTAGTTATTTTGTGAGGTAATCATGAGGTAAACTGCATGTGTCAATCATAGAAATTCTGCCACACGCGTATTCCACCAAACCGTATTGGAACAGCGTGTTGGAATATGTTCTGAACCTTCTCCTTATGAGAGAAAGCCTTAGCCCAGCAGTGGGAAATTTATAGTCTGTTGTTGTTGTTGGTTTCCACCAACGAGTATATTGGAGGAAGCGAAGAGTACTGTTGGGTTCTGTATGTCCATTTCTGTGTTATAAAAACCGTGTTTACAAATTCTACATGATATGAATTTCTTCAGACGTTAAAGAGTAACAAACAAACTTCACAATGTATAATATTAGTTAGTATTAAGATGATGAGCAAATACGTCTTGTTAATCGAAGATCTTGGTGTTTAATCATAATTATTTCACAAGTGAAAACATTGTCTTAGTTTGAGTGGCATTATACTGATAAACTTAAAACATTTTAATTTACTTTATTAAAAAAAAATATAGTGAAAATCATATTATTTTTTATTAATTAAATATGTCGTCGAAATACTTGAATCAGTTTATTCTACAACAACAACAACAGCCTGTAAATTCCCACTGCTGGGCTAAAGGCCTCCTGTCCCTTTGAGGAGAAGGTTTGGAACATATTCCACCACGCTGTTCCAATGCGGGTTAGTTTATTCTAGTTTTCTATAATTATAAAAACTTTTTTGATCTTTAAGGAAACAGGTGAAAATAAAAATAAAAACGTTGCGTTTTTACTGACTGTTCTATTTTTAAAATTGTTCCATTTTTAAAATGCATGACGTGTTGAAAATAATACAGTAACTGGAAGCTAAAGTGGTGTAAAAACAATTAGAAAATACAATAAATAAAAATAAAAATTTGTACACGTTTTGTGTACTAAATTATTCCATATACATCTTTGAATATTTCTTGTGTTCTAGTAAATAACTTTTTAGCGTTTTTTTTTAATAGTAGAATATTTTACTTTATTAAAAAAAAAACCCTAGAACAAATTATAATATTTCTTTCATCTGCAAGGTTGAATTTTTTTTACCGTTCCACGTATTCATTGTCTGTGACTTTGTATTATATTGTCATTTGGTATTTAGTTTGTTTTTGACGTCAAACCTCTTTTGTAGGGCATGATACTAGTTGCATAATGCATTTGCATAAAAAAAATATAGGAGTATTATTTTTTAAATATAATTAAGATATTAAATGAGTACTTACATCGACACCACCATTGTTCCAAGGTGGCAGCGCGTAGTGGGAGGGGTCGTGGTGTCCCCCTCCCATGTGTTCCGCCATCACCGACATCCAGTGAACTAGGCCTTGCGCCCCGCCGCCGCCTGAGGTACCTGACAAAACAAAATGATTCATTTACCAAATTAAATATAATTCTATTTTTTAAATTTGGAACATTCATGTATTTTTCATTCAATTTTTTTTTTCTACGTTATTGCCAGTGACACAATAAAAAAGGTAGCTTTTGTATATTTGATGGACAATATTAGCTGCAGATAAATTTTAAAAAAATTACATCAATATTATTAATGTTATCTGTAAGAACAAATTCTCTTATAAATCTATAATAATGTATGATGGATAAGATTTGAAGACCAAGTATTAGCAGAGAAATTTAAAAGTTAAATCCCAGTAACTAAGTCCCACTGCTGGGAAAATAACTTTCGAGAAGATTTAAAGCTTTATCCACGAAATTCCACTTCGAATTGACACATAAAAATATTTGAGAATTTCGTCTGAAGTTAGCAGGTTTTCTCACAATGTTTTCTTTCACCGCTGAGCACGGGATGAAATGTAAACACGAATTTAACACTTGTTAGACTGAGTGGAACGGGGCGGATTTAAAAAAGAGATCTTTATTTCAGATTGACACTTTCTAGTCAATTGACCACTTGTATTTATTTATATAGTTATATAGTACTTACAAGTCGCCTTTCTGTTCTTAATTTAAAATTATTTAAGTAAAAAAGGCGCGGAATTAGCATTCGCTAATCCATTCAGGGATGATAATTGAATTAGAATGACAATCCAGTTATTCAATTGGCGGAAAAAAGTAAATGCTGTCTTCTTTTTTTGGATCTTAAATCAAGGATGGCAGAAAGAGACAGAAAAATCAGTTCTAAATTTAAGATTTTCTAATTTATGACAAATTTTATCAGTAAGGTCTTCTATGTCATGTAGTGTCTTGTCCGTTTTTCTAAAATAATCAAATTCATAAAATAATCTATGCTAATATTATATATGTGTAAGTAAATCTGTCTATCTGTCGCTCTTTCAGTGTCAAAACAATGAACCGAATTTGACGAAATTTGCTATGTAGCAACCTTGAATGCCAAGGAAAGATATAGGATAATATTTTTTGCCTAACACACTACAATCAACCCATGAAACGCGAGTGACATAACACATACAATTAAAAATAGCTTTTTAGTTGTGATTATGACTCACAATTAAATAGTTTTTAGTAGTAATTGTAGTTGTTGATATATTTTACAATGTTACTAATCTACATGGACCCAGTTCAATCATCTATACATCTGAATTTTAAATGTTAATCACGGATTTTAACCTGTACAACCTTCATTGAGTTTCATGAGTAAAAAAATTAAAGATGTAGGAGGAAATTGTAATTCATCAGCTGTATAGTCGGGATAAGAAAAGTTTCGTCACCTTAAGATCTATTTCCGTGTGCTTAGTATGAGTGATCTGATTTACCGATCGAGAATGACATATTGCGTCGCAATGATTTGATGTTTAGATTCAAAAGGTACTAAGAGTTTAAGACTTGATAAAGGAATTAATTGGAAATATGACGAAGGTTTTCTTTGACTGTACATTAACGATGCTTCAAAAATCTTCTTAAAAAAACTTCCTCAAGTAATGGGTTATTTAAGCATTACTGTTATAATTGCTTCGTGTTTGTATACTCTTGATTAAACGTAAGACTGATTGTGGTAGCTGATTGCTTCAGTTCAATCGATTCCGTAAATAAAATGTAAAATACAAACCGCATAATTAAGCAGACGCATTGTTTTTTGACTGCACAGACTGAATAACATACAGAGAAGTCTTTATATTATAATTTTTAATCTAATATTTAAAAAAAAAAAAACCTAGTTGAAAATGTATTTATTATATAGCTTTAACAAAGGAATATCTATATACCTGAGTTTGTTTTCTGTATGACATGTTTGTTATCAAAACCTTATGAAACAATATTTGTCTGGCATGCTTCGTGTGTTCAGAGCTATGAAAGAAGATTCCAAGGTTCTGAGTTCGATTCCTGCGCTGGGGCTATCAAAAAAATACTGAGTTTTGTCAGAATTACGAAACCCAGTATTCTTTTTTGAGTCTGTAAGTTAGCATGATTTACGCATGAATGAACTATTTCCTGTTGAGTTTGGTGCCCCATCAGATTATTAGGGTAAGAATAGTGCATGTGTCTTTACATACACTACGGTGTATGAAATATGCCCACGTAGACCACTCTTGTCGAATTTGTAGTAAGCATTCTACGCGAGAAAAGTCCTTATCCGAATCTACTTGTTAAAAATAATCACACTATGAAAATCAAAGGATGATTCGCACAGATTATTATTTATATGATATTAAAACAAACTATAAAACTTGGGTATATTCTAAATTTGAAAACTCTAACGGTATACTTTAAATACGGGGGTAATTGGTTAAACAGTGCTTTCTTCTTCTTACAAATGTCAAATCAACGATGAGCGAGCGAGATGTATCAATGATAATCAATCGCTTAGCATCCACTAATTTATAACAAACTAGTATCCACCCGTGGTTTTGCTCGCCTTTTAGGGTGTTGGTCATGTTTCAGGCAAAAAGTAGCCTGTCTTTTCTAGGAGTTCAAGTTTCCTTCATACCAAATATAATCCAATTCGGTTTGGCGGTTAGGTCAGACAGACAGATAGACATAGTAACTTTCACATTTATAATATTAATATAGATTTTATCAGTATGTCTTGTCGATTAATCTGTGTTTTGATAATTTAGATATTTAGAGCAGTAAGTTATATATCATCAGTTCCGACTTCGCACAAGTAAAATTCGTACCTATTTATTTAAATAATATGTTTAAGAACAAATTTATTGCCTTTTCTAAATGTATGTAGTTCTACATGATTAAAGTATATTATTTAATTTAACTTAATTTTGATTTATAGGAATAATACCACATCTAACAATTTATACTTAGGTCAATTCATGAAATAAAATGTTTAATATAAATTATATTTAATAAAATCATAAATACGTTTCAGAGAAGTTATATTATTTGTAGTCAATCGTCCTTTTTATTATCATATTTATCATTCTTTGACTACAATTTCGTTTGAGTATAAGTGTAACTACTAAGATTTGTGTAACTATTAATATGACATCTCAATTTTTTAATCTTCAATGTATTAATTTTTTTTTGTAGCATTTTTAATGTCACCAGTCAGTCAGTCTGTACAAAATAAGAAGTGATCCCTGCAAAATTAACTCTTAAATCACTTAAATTGAGAAACATGCTTACTTGTATATTCGTACCACCCTGGTGCACACAAATTGCACCAGGAGATTCTTTTGAAGAATATTCTTAAGAATATGAAATATCTTACCAGTAGGCACGGCGGCGGGCTGCGCGACCGCTTGCTCCTGCCCCCCTCCCCCTGTCACCCCCCCGCCGCTCCAAACGAACGCTGATGACGCACCCGCCTTCTGGAACAAAACTCAGTATGAGTTTTGGCAAATTTAAGACAAGATTCCCTTTGGAAGAAGAATATAGGAGATCCTTATGTTATTAATCAAAATTATATCAGATAACCTATACAGAGAATTTGATATTATTTCATAGTTAAGTCTAAATTTTTATATGGAACTTATTTAAAAATATATTTTACATAATAAGACTAGAATATTTTGAAGGACATTTTCTTGTTAGAACTGAATAAGAAAATGTACAATGAGAAATAGTTGATTTTAATTTTATTCTTCTTTTATATCTAGTATGAATATTAGAAGACAACTTTCCATTTTTTACATTTATTTTAAAAAAATTCTGACACCACAGCATACAACAATTGAATTTTATTTAAATTATCAATAGAACCTTTTTAATCATTGACACTAAATTTACCTCATCAGGCGAATTAGTGATTCTATCCGCGTTGTTCTCATCATCCGACGTTTCCAAACCGAAACCATTCGAAAAAAGCATATTTCTCGAATAAAGCGAATAACAATCAGTAACATTCCGTCGCCTCTTACTAAGTGTAGCCAGGAAACTTTTATAAAGTTGCGTCGGCAGGAGGAAAGGAGACCTCGTGTTTTGAAAGCCATCCTTGAAAGCGAGATTTTGATTTCTAAACGGATTCGAAAAGTCGAATTCAGGTAGGAACTCCTTCTTTATAAAATCTGCCATCGGGTGAAGGGATAGAGCGTTTTCTGTATAATCTAAGGCTGTGCCCGATCCCTCGTCGTTTGGGTTGTTTTCGACGTCGCTAGCTTCCGAATTTGCATCGCTGAACGTTTCATTTTGATCCTTATTATCATCTGAATTGAATTCATCAAATTCTCTCTTCATTGGAAAATTCATTTGTTTCTTCATAAATACGTTCGAATTCGAAAGTGTAACCGACATATTATTGGCACTATACGTCACTTTATTTACAAATATATTATTATAATCACAATTTACTCTAGTGTCTATTTATATTTAAAATAAAAATAAATATTTCTCCATAATTAAAGTTATTTAGGTATTTTTAGGAACTATCGTTGGGTTAGGAGGTGGCTGGACCGTAGCTGTGAAAGTGGAATCAAGTTTTGATGTAATTGAACTTACTTTAAACAATTTCTACTTATTACTTTTAAGCATGTCTTAAACTTCACCCGTTTTTCGATTCGAAATTTAAATTTGCTATAATGTTTTAAACGTCTTATCTACCATTTGTAAATACATTTTAGTATCTGTGTTATGTTAAACAAGAATTTCATTTACTTGAAATAAACATTCGGAAATATGTGTTTTATATTCATTTATATTCGATTTAATAATCTTTTCAGTTGTGAGAATAAAATTTCGTACATTGCATCTCGAATTTGAATACGTAATACAATGACTTGGATGTATTCCCAAGAATGTTAAACTTTATCGAAGAATCTGAAGCATTTTCGACGTCTTTTATTATACTGAAATGTTGTTTCATACAAAAGTTATATGAGGAAGTCTTAAAATAAAAGCAGTAAAATTAAAATCGATTGGTCTCCACGACATTCTCGTATCTAGGTCGGACTTGATATATTTTTGTGACTCATATTTTTATCTCATATAACCTGTTATATTTAAGACTTATACGAATAAACGTTGCAGAATAACCGAACGAGACCATTAAAAAAAAGATACAAATATATAAATCCTCTATGGTAATTACGATCGTACTTAATTTTGAGCGATAGAATATTTGCACAGATAAAAAACGATATGTCACGAAACTGACACCAAAAAAGTTTTTTTTTTATCTCAACTTGACAATGACTTAATAATGTGATAATTTGACACAGATTATAATTATTGCACTGATGATTTACTTATTATAACACTTGATATGACTTGATGTATTATCATTAATATCGTGGGTAACACCTGTGTCATGTACCATATAAAGTATACTGCAGTGTGAATCATAAACTAACTCTCAATCAACTTTGCCACGTACATGCGATAATACGGCAATTTTTTACATTTTTAGAAAACGATCGATTTTGCCGCGACGGAGAAAAGGACAAGACACATAGCCATAAAAAAAATTTCATTCAAAATAAGAATACTCAACTAGTCAATGAACATCGTATTAAAAAAATCGAAAACTATATTCAAAATAAGAATAATTATGATTGTTGTATGTGTGCGTTTATACATGTGTGTATATGTGTGAAAAATCTATAACAACACAAAGAAGGCCTTAAAAGATTATCATTTCCATATAAAATTAATATCAAAACTATTATTACTGGACAGAATATTACGCTCGTATTATGTTCTCTTAAGGATAAAGTTCTTTAAACCAATGGCGCCTTTAAAACTGTCTTTATCTACGATATTATTGTAGCGGTAAATTCAACTGTATTACAATAGCAATAAGATCTATTATATTTTATATAGTTTTGTAATATACCCGATTGGAATCTTCTAAAGAATTTTATTGTTATGTATCGATGAATGCTAAGCTTTCCTTCTAGAAGCTTAGCTTTGAAATTATTATTGATAATAGTACTTATTTATGATATTATATTATTTAAAAAATATATGTTTCTAGTTAGACTAATTAAAATGTCAGCAAAATTTATTAAAGAAAATAGTAAGTTGTTTACACACAATTAAATATATTATTAAAAAATATAGATATAGTGTAGTGCTAAAAACTAGAAAGCTAAAATATTGCGTTATGATTAATAAAGAAGCAAAAAAAAGTGCCAGTGATTCCCTAATAAGAGCTACAAAATTTTTCATTTTACGAAATTTATTAAGAAAAAATTAGGCGAAGAGCGACCGCATACATCCGCCTCAAAATAATTAATAACATACCAACTTCAGTAGGTTGTATTATATAATAATGCTGTCCACTTACAAAGGTGTTTTAGGTGTTTTAAAAAGGTTATATATTATTACACGTTCAAAAAGGTCCTATAAAACGAGGATGCTTGTTTCAGATAAACAGCTTTCATTCGCCGCGTTGATAGGCTTAACGTTTTAACAAATAAATTAAAATGCTCGTTCAAATGAAAAACACACAAATACAGTTTAATTCATTACGTCATTAAAAATAGAATTGAAATAATTTCGATATCTATTTTAATGGTAAACGAAAAATAACTAAAAATCCAATTAGATTAACACTGTTTGTGTGAATATGTTGTAACAAATCAAAGAGGTTTTTTTTCTTATTTATTCAAATAAGATATTAGGAACAAACTGTCATGAGTTTGATACAACAGTATCATATACTGAAATTTTTAGGACAAAGAAAATGTGAAAAATTGAATATAAAATTGAATCGCTTATTTATTTAAAAGAAAAGTATTTAATATATAATCCAATAAGACTTAAAAAGATTCCATTTAAACCGGGCATTATTTAATCAGTTTATAATTTAATAAACAACAATTAGTTTCAAAGTAATTCAAAATTAATTTTAAAATATTATTTTCAAATAACACATAATATCTAATCAGATCTGACAGAGGTATAATGTTTGGCAAAAGGAATAAATGCTAAGCTCATTAATAATTAAAACAAAAATGCATGTCATATTCAAATACCGCGAAAATTAAAAAGAGAACAACACGCAAAAGGTCGATTATCGCCAGCTATCTTACAGAGACGGCTACACGGACGCACACACCTACACACTCATTAACGTACACATTTACATCACTAATCGAGACACGTGTCTCTTGAACCATCGCTAACAATGCAATCAAAACTTTCAATTATGATTTAATACTGCGTTCACGGTCAATCACTGTACTTCTTTTGGCGCGAATCGCCATCACCGATTTCTTTAAATGAAAACATATTTTTTATATTTAATTTTCGAACACGTTTTTTTACGCCGCGAAACGGGTGAAGTTTTGAATACCGAACGGCATGACCGATCGATTACTTGACTATTTTAAAGCGACAATTTTTTAAGCGGCCTTCGATTGGACCACTATTTTGTATTAAAATTATTTTTAAATTCTGAATTTTTTTAGAGAACGTCTAGATGTCTTTACCGCGAGGTATTCGCTATGAAACTCTTCCCGAGAGGTTGCTGCAAGGAAAAGCATTTCCACAACACATTGAAGGTTTTCTTGGATCGCGCGCGTGTGTGGAGTTTCGGATCGTATCACACGTGTCTGTGTATCCAGACTCGGGTCGTGGTGTGCCTGTGTTGGTGAGTTTTGAGCTAGTGTGTGTATTTTATGACTCTGAGTGCATCCCTTTCGAACTGCATGCGATTTATATGTGTGCGCTTTATTTTTTTTCTAAACGGCGCGGTTTTGTGTGTACGCGAGTGAAATTTTCGTGTATGGGTGCTCTGTTTTTTTGCGCAATGCCGTTCTGTTTCGTGCGTTATATCGATGTAATAAAGTTGTTTTTCGTTTACAGGATTTTAATGTATTTTTCAGTTTTATATCGGCGATATGAGAATCGCGGATGGAAAAGAAAATGTAAGAGGAATAAAAAAATGCATGCATCGTACGTTTTCAGGTAGACACATTTTTCTTTAACCCATTTATAGATGTTTTTCCATGTGTGAGTGAGCTTGCATCTGGGGGGTGGGAGACTTAAAAGGGTTGAGAGGGGGGGTGAACATATAAAAATGATAACGCATCGCAAGACGGCTGCTTTTATGGTTTTTCTTTATTTTTTAAAGGTTTTTTATTATTGAAGTAAAGAGTAATATGTCTGATGGAGAATGTACTTTCATCTGTATCTTATATGAAATTGTTTAAAAATTACAGTCTAAGAAAAATAATATGAAATTGAAACTCAATTTTGTTGATGTATTGATTTTTATATTTTAAAATACACACACATACATACACCTATACATACACCCACGAAAACCTCACTAAAGTGATTTTATTCCGGTTCACCGCCGAACTCGTTATAAAACATACATAAGTTAAACATTTACCCCGGCCCGGATTTGAACTCCCTAACATTGGCTAAAACCTACACTCTTTCAACTGCGCTATTCGTTAATCCAAGAGATAGTAATATTACCTTATAATCGTACTGACTGATAAAGTAATATAATACAAGTAATAAAGTTGAATATACTTGAAAGTTTGACTATAAGTTATTTAAAAGCGTTAAAAATATCTTAAATATAGCTCTACTTAACGACGTTCTAAGCTCTTTACTAATATTAATATTTTATTTCATATCGGTAGGCAGCCTGACAAATAAGCAACTTGCTAAACCGTTGGCTAACACCGATAGGTTATATTATCTACATCGATTATACATAAACAAACCTTAACAGGGCAATACGACAACAAAAGCTAAGGTGTATATTCCATGTGTCTCTCGATACACTGGCTCACTCACCCTTAAAACCGAATCAAAATAATAATTAGTATTGATACTTGGCGGTTGAACAGTTTGCACTACCAATTTGTAGATCTCACTGAGTGGATACTTTTTGTTTAAGTGTATTTGTACTAATGATGACAGTAGTTCGTCTTAGCACTCTGTTGCTTCTCTTCGTAAACATTAATGGCTTTGAATAATGTCTAAGGAGTAATTAGTTAAACAATGCTGCGTCGCTTTCTGTCTAATATCAAATCGAGATGCGAGAAAGAGATAAATGTACTTTTGATTTTATAATAACTGACTGACATATAATAATAGCTTGAATCAGCGGTTCTAGCTGGATTATATTTCGTTAGGATTCTTTTATGAATCTTAGGTGAGAATTGAAAAAGAATCACCTAAATTAAATAGGGGTGGGGGTTTCGATGAAAATTTATATTGAAGGATAAATATATTATTTGGTTAATACTAACAATAGCTACTAATTTTATTGTCGGTTCTTCTTGATTAAATCTTCTTTGAGAATTCTTGGAATCTTTATTTTTATAAAATACTGTAACATAACTATATTATGATTTGATTGAACATTTTTATGCAAACAAAATAAAATATTAGTATTATAAATAGTATATTCAATTAAAATTCAATTTTTAAAATACAATATATATACATATAAAGTTTTACTGATTAAAAATACATGCATGTTAAGTAACAAAGGTTACCTCCCAGTCATCTTTACTGGATAGGAAAGACGATTAAGTTAGGATAATTAAAAGTATCTTAGATATCATAGTAATACACTGTTGTCATAAGGAATGTCTTATACTTGTTCTATCAGATAGCTCGTAAGGCAGATCCCAAGTTCTTCAAATCAAACATCATACAGTGAAAAGTTTTGAGTCTCACAACAAAATGTCTGTATCAGCCTGGAGTTTGGAGGTAAACTATTCCGGGCTAGTCAGTATCAGTATTCAGGACAGTGATATCAGTGCTTGTATATATCTTAATGTCCAGGCTTTGTGCCATCCAAGGTCAACCACTTATCAGTATAATAATATTTTACTTTTAAATTAGGACCGAGGTGGTCCAGTGGCTAGAATGCGTATATCATAACTGTTGATTGCAAGTTTAAACCGAAGTAAGCACCACTGAATTGTCATGTGCCTCATTTGTGTTTGTAATTCATTACATGCTCAGCGGTGATATAAAACATCGTGAGGAGACCTACATGTGTCTAATTCCATCGATTGTGCCACATGTGAATCCACCAACCTGTATTGGAGAAGCGTGATGGACTACTAGCCTAGCCAAAGGGTGAGAAGGCCTTAGCCGAGTAGTGGGCAATTTACAGGCTGCATATGTTTAATGTTGTCGCAGAACCGAAAACTGTTGGGGAAAACGCGTTCTAGAGTGGAAACCGCGTCGCGGCAAACGTAGTGTAGGACGTCCTCAGGCACGGTGGAGTGACGATTTACGCAAGGCGGCAGGCAGGAGCTGGATGCGAGTAGCCGGAGAAAGACCACAGTGGCGTGCGCTTGGAGAGGCCTATGTCCAGCAGTGGACGAAAACGGGCTGATGATGATGATATGTTTAAGCATCGATAGTTAGTACTGTTATGTTTCAACTTGAAACGTGACTGCGTACTACAACGGCCAGCTATAGGTACAATGGCCTTAGCATCTTAGTTCTCAACATTGCTAACGCCTTAATCTTTCTTAGTCTCTTTGACTTCGGGTAGTATTGCCCATTTACTATCAAACACATAGCATAGAATAGGGTTGCAGTGTTCAAGTCACGGTAGCATGCGTAAGCGATCCCGTAGCGTCCATCGAAAGACGGAGAGGGTACCGCTGGTTTTTTACTGGGTAAACCCTTGTGCAGGGGTTGCAGTGTTCAAAATCGGTATAAAGATCGATTCCAGTACCCCATTGATGGATAGAAGAATTCGTTTTGCTACCTCTATATTAAAGTCTATTTAATCAATGTTTAAATTATACAGGGCAAAGGCATTATTAATAAATAATTATTTTACATGATTAATAGTGGATGACGTAATTATTAAACGCGTAAATACAGACGTACGGTTAATTTATTTATTGGTAAGTCAACATCACATAATAATAAAAGATTTAAAAAAAAATTGTCATATTATAGTACAGGATACGAGTACACTTACTTATTACTTTGAAGAGTTAAGATGAGCCTTAAGAGTTTGAAACAATATTGCGTTAAATATGCTGTACTTAAAACGTATATTTTAAAATTTCTTTTATCTCAATAATAATAAATGTAAGCACTGATCAGGAAGTCGCTTGGCCCTAAGATACAGGGTATCAAAATATATTCGATTTCAATGGAAATCATAAGCAAAGTAAGTAATGAATGAAATTTGAATCAAGAATAAAATTTTTGAAACAAACGTTAAAGATATAGCACTTACGCCATTCTTGATTTTTTTTATCGTCAAACATATACATTTTCTCAGACAAGTTACGACACACAGACCGACTAATCGACGTGTCAAAGCTATTCCCCTGCCAAACAGTGAAGCCGACCTAAAAAATGAAATCTGCTGTGTCAACGCGCCGCAGTAACTGTCGCTGTGTTGCATTATTTTGAATGTTTATTTATGTGTGCTATTAATTAATATGTTGTAAAATATTATCATTGTATTATTTTGTGTATGTGTGTGTGAGTGTGTCTGTGTGTGCGAGTGAGTTTGTATGTGTGTCGTTTTGAAAAAATGTTATTTAAAGTTGTAATCTGTTGTAGAGCCTATTTTCCATGAAGGTATTTAAATGTTTTAATATTAATCAATACAAATTTAATAGTAATATTTTTTAATTAATTAAAAAAAACTCTTCACTTCGGAATGCATGTGACTTAAACATGTATTCCATAGTGTTGCCAGTTAAGCTTTGTATATTAATAAGGTTGGGCAATGTTTTTCATTATTTTATTCATGTGTTAAATATTCTAAATTACGTCACAATCGTTTAAAAATAGCAACGTTATTTAAAGAATAAGAATAACAATTTACTTGTATTTACCTTTGAGTAGGCAGTAATCAATTAAGTCTAATATGAAAACAACCGAACTTTATCCAGGTTTCATAAATACAGAGATTACCAGAAAGAGACAGAAATATATATGAGGAGATGAGAATAATGAGATTAAAGTACAGTGTAAATTATTCTTGAAGTTAAAATTTTAAGTCATGCTGTTAAAGTATTACTATTAAGTTCTTGTAAACAGAGCTTTATATTAATATGTTATGGCTTGAAGGGTGAGTGAGCTAGTGTATAAACAAGTTTGGTGGGCTATTGATTGGTTGGTCTTTAATATTACTCATAACAACAATATCTATATTCATCTCTTATCATCTGAAGGTCCATTTGACATTGTGGTATTATTCGTATAATCAAATCAAAATAAACTTTATTCAAGTAGGCTTCCACAAGCACTTTTGAATCGTCATTTTACAATCAAGCGAAACTACCACCGGTTCGGAAAGTAGATTCAACCGAGAAGAACCGGCAAGAAACTCAGTTACTCTTTTTCAACATTCAAAAATACAAAGACATGTTAGGTAAATACAATTATTTAAATTAATACAAAGATTTAATGATCCCTCGTTTGAGGGAATATGTTAGTTTTAATTTTCCATAAGAATCTTTCCAGTATCATGTATGTAGTCTTAGTACGTATAAGTACAAGACTGCATTAAAAAACAGCCTCAACGCGTTGATTATATAATTTATCTTCTTTCTTTATTAATGGAATGGGAGTTGAGAGTTTTTTCTTATATAACCCGACCGAAATGTAGAAGTGATTATTGTTGAACAATTAGCATGTGTTTTAGTGTTATTTTAATTCGGTTGTATATTTGGAATCGATTGTAATGTCACTTATATTTAAATTAAGTATAATATTTTCGTAGCCATAGTATAGAATAGAATTTGACTGTATTAAAGGTTAAACTTTGTTCTTAAGCACACTATTTTTTTTATTTGGTTGTAAGTTAATTAGCGTAATATGTTAGCACAAAGGTCGTATACCAAAAAGTTTTTATATTATTATATAAAAATACGTTTATTCTTAGCGTACCGAATTTAACGTATAATATTTTCATGTCTAAGTAAATGTGAAGTTAGTATTTTTTAAGATCTTGTATTTATTCGAGTTTAAACGAGATATAAGGATAACAGCGTCTTGTTAGAGAAAAATAATTTTCTTATATGAAATTTTATATAAGATAAAAATATTCCTCAGAATCTTATATTCAGTTGAGAAAAATAATGGCTTATCCATTATAATACACTTATATACAAAATATATACTAATATTATAAATGAGAAAGTAACTGTCTGTTGCTTTTTCACGTCCAAACTACTGTACCGAATTTGATGAAATTTGGTATGAAGAGTCGAGATGGCCCTGTGGTTAGGTTAGGTCAGCCGATGATTGCTGGTTCAAACCCAGGCAAGCACCGCTGATTCATGTTCTTAATTTGTCTTTATAATTCATCTCGTGCTCAGCGGTGAAGGAAAACATCGTGAGGAAACCTGCATGTGACAAATTTCAGAGAAATTCTGCCACATGTATTCCACCAACTCGCATTGGAACAGCGTGGTGGAATATGTTCCAAACCTTCTCCTCAAAGGGAAAGGAGGCCTTTAGCCCAGCAGTGGGAATTTACAGGCTGTTGTTGTTGGTATGAATTTACAACTTAAAAAACGGACATAGGCTACTTTTTTGCCTAGAACCTGACGACCTGACGACCATTCCCTAAAACATGAGCGTAGTCGCGGGTGACAAATAGTAGTATATATATATATATGTAAAAAGTATAGTAATATTTTAATATGTATGTGTTAATATTCTATTGTTCCATTGTGTATGTAATACGAAAGAAACAAAATTTAACTGATAAATTAGATGAAGATTAATAGGGGTTCCAGGGGGTACAATGTAGTGCTTTCGTAGTGGGCTTCTAATACAATCTATTCTAATATATGATAAGATATTAAGTCAGAATGTATGTAAAATCTTTAACGTATAAGTAAATAACCCGCCCACATACAGATATTATCCTTTATGAATATATATTGAAATTATTGTGTGTGACTACGCTGATTTACTGGTTTATAGAAGCAAAATCTTGGGATTCTAAGTCAATAATAAGTCTATCCAATAAAAAAATACTGTTTATTTCAGTAATTATGAATAGCAAACTGGATATCTTAATTTGTATGTGTTACATTTTCAGTTATCAGAACACGTAAAACTGATTATCTTAGACCTGTTTTATTGCTAGTTATACTTCCATCAACAAGCATTAAAACAGGTGGTGGAATATGTTCCATGCTTCATCTGAAAGGAAGAGGAAGCCTTAGTCCAGCTGTGGGAAATTTACAGGCTGTTGTTATACTGGATAACCGTCTTATTAGACTATGTATAATTGGACATTCTTGTTTTTTATTCTAACTTCTAACTCACAGTTACCAAGATTAGTTTCAAAATCTATTATATTGTTATAGATAGATATTACGACATGATAGTTTAAAAATAATGCCCCAGGTGAGGATTGAACTCACGACCTTAAGATTATGAGACTTACGCGCTGCCTACTGCGCCACTGAGGCTTATGAAGGGCTAAATAAAACTTAACAATGGTTGAGGAAATTATATCACAAATGTTAATTAAATTATAACAATGTTGTTTCACGATGTCGAAACAATTTTCGATAAATAGACCTTATTAATTTTCAACCGATTTCAAAAAGGAGGAGGTTATCCATTCGTCTGTATTTTTTTTTTCTTTTTTTTATGTTTGTTACCTCATAACTTTTTACTGGGTGGACCGATTTTGATAATTTTTTTTTTAACCAATGTTGTTCTAGTCAACAGATATGTCATTAACGTGCAAAAAGTGAAGACTAGAAAACGTCCTAATTGCGACGTTCGCCTTTGGTCGTTTTCATCATAATTATGTGGTAATACGTTTTGCGTAATGAAAACATCTAGTTATTCCTTTTACTTATTGTTTTATTAAGCTATCATTTTTAGTTGTAACGAAATGTAAAATAAACGGCACACTTTTTTCTGTTGTTTAGTATGGGTATAACATATCTGTTTATTAGAATATCATTGATTTTAACATAATAAAGCAGTTTGGATAACATTAAACATTATTAAAAAAACATGCCCCAGGTGAGGATTGAACTCACGACCTTAAGATTATGAGACTTACGCGCTGCCTACTGCGCCACTGAGGCTTATGAAGGGATGAAAAGATTTCTTCACCCTTAGCAAAGTACTACACACATTTTACCCTTTCCCTGTTTTGTGTATCACATTTGATTCGTAATTGTCATTAAAGTTACAATCGGATGCAAAATGAACGAAAGCAATTTAAAATAGATAGGCAGACTGCCTGATGGTGAGGGGTCATTATTAGCCATAGACATTAGCACTAAGATATATTACCTACTCCTTACAACGCTAATGCGTCACTTTTGATTACTAAGATGTTATGCCTCTTCTGCCTGTAGTTACACTGGCTTACTCTCACAAATACTACGTACATCATTTTAGCGCTAAAATATAGAATTCAGTTCTTTATGGTGGAGATGGCAAACGAGTAGGAGGCTCACCTGGTGGAAAGTTACCACCGCCCATGGACATCTGCAACACTGGGGTTTGCAGATGCTTTGACGGCCTTTTAGGAAGGAGTACGCTGTCTTCTTGAAGAGTCCCTAGTCGGAAAAACCGCTGGCGAAAGCTAGTTCCACAGAGTGGTTGTGCAAGGCAGTAAATGACTTAAAAATGGCATTGTTGTGGATTTTCGAAAATCTAGGTGGTACGGATGATTTCACTTTTTTTAGCCCATGAGGTCTAATTTTCATAAACAAATTTACATAAAATACTGGGTACGTATTGAGTAGTATACACTTTTAAATAGAGAAGGCAAGCGTGTTCAAAGTTTATTTTATGTAGATTGAATTTGTGAACAATACTTTAATTTTATTTAGCCCTTCATAAGCCTCAGTGGCGCAGTAGGTAGCGCGTAAGTCTCATAATCTTAAGGTCGTGAGTTCAATCCTCACCTGGGGCATTTTTTATGTTCTCTTCGCCACTATGTTATAGTCACATAAAGATAGGCCTCCCTTTCGATATTTTACATAGCATATATGAGTAAAATTCCCAATGGTCAAATAGTTTTATCATGTTACACACAGCCTCAGTGGCGCAGTAGGCAGCGCGTAAGTCTCATAATCTTAAGGTCGTGAGTTCAATCCTCACCTGGGGCATTTTTTATGTTCATTTCGCCACTATGTTATAGTCACATAAATATAGGCCTAGATTTCGATATTTTTGTCAACAACATAACATGTTTGAGAAAAAATCTCAACGGTCGAATAGTTTTATCATGTCACACACAGCCTCAGTGGCGCAGTAGGCAGCGCGTAAGTCTCATAATCTTAAGGTCGTGAGTTCAATCCTCACCTGGGGCATATTCCATTTTTATATAAATGTCATTTTTACTAGATTGTTAATAATTAATTGTTTATATACCCTTAGTTCTAATACAAGAAAATTAAAGGTTTTGTACCAATTTTAGATTAGATTTTTGTATTAAACATCCGTCAACATTATTAATATTTAGCGTCTTAAAACATACACAGTGATGGAACCATTCGACGAGCAAGAGACAAAGAGCGTTGGCGCCAAGCAAGCGAAGTTAGCCTTACGTCTACAAAATACTATTTTTGACAGTGCTATGTTATACAGCACCAACTTTATGTAAATAACAGAATATTATTCGAATTTTTAATGAAATATATGTCACGTATTTGAATATATATCATGATCAATTGCTTGCTTAATCGAATTGCGAGAGCAGGCTAGAAGTAACTGGAGAGATATCTCAGGAGAAGATTTACTAAATATTTTTTTTTAAAGAAATACATTTTAATAACAGCCTGTATATATCCTCTTGTTAGACCTCTTTACCAGTTAACCATCACGATTCACCAATTGGTTTGATATGGATTGGTCACATCCTTACCTTATGATATTTTCTTTAACTATCCAATATGAGATTCATTATAAAAAAATGGAAGTACAGTGGGTTGTGTGGGTTCGAATCCATTTCGTTTAAATTCCTCACGTCACCATAACGACTGTTCTTGCCAACTCTACCATCTAAGATGTTATCTATCTTCGATGACATTTTTTTGTTAACAGTACCCGCACTCTTATTTTTTTTTATGGTATAGGTTGGCGGACGAGCATATGGGCCACCTGATGGTAAGTGGTCACCATCACGCATAGACAATGACGCTGTAAGAAATATTAACTATTCTATACATCGTCAATGTGCCACCAACCTTGGGAACTAAGATGTTTTTTCCTTTGTGCCTGTAGTTACACTGGCTCACTCACCCTTCAAACCGGAACACAACAATACTAAGTACTGTTATTTGGCGGTAGAATAACTGATGAGTGGGTGGTACCTACCCAGACGGGCTAGCACAAAGCCCTACCACCAAGTGGTTATATATATAGTTATTATTTTCAACACAAGTGACTTTAAATTTAATATGTTTTACGTATAAAAGTGACATTATATGTACAAATAAAACCGATGGTCGTAAAGCGAGGGAGAAGAAAATGGAAAAAAAAATATAACCCAAACCTATATATGTACATAGGAAAAATATAAAATACGACTAAAAAATACATAAGAGCAACAAAAATATATTATTCTCAAGACGAGTTGGCACACAGGTGTGCTGTGTGTGTGTGAGTGATGTGTGGATGTGTGCGAACGATCCTTGCGACGGGTATGGAGAAGATTTGAAGCTTGCATTTTTTAAATTTTATAATAAATTACATAAATATATGAATACGAAATTTAAACTGATGAAAATAAACTACATATGGCACTAGGATTTTATATATCCTTAAACTTGCACTATTTATACCGGCTCTATAACACTATCTCTTACAGCTGTGGGTTGGCTGGAAGAAATTTTAGAAATAAGCCCGCCATTGTGAACAAAATTTCATGTATAAAAATACGATGTAAAATTTCTCAGTGCAATAAAGAGTATTATATAAAATATTGTCAATGAATAAGTAAAAGATACTTACATAACTAACCAATTAAAACAAAGATCTTACAATTGAAAATTGCATAAAGAACTCCAAATACAAGACTAAATGTTCTATTCACAAAGTATTCTAACATATTATATATTAATGAAAAAATAATGATATAATTAATTAATATAGTAAAAGAACAACACTGTCTTCGAAGTAATTCTTAAGTTATATCATTACACGTTTCATTTATAAATATTTAGTTGTTGATTTGACTATTTAAATAATTATTTAAAATTCGTATTAACATGTGATTTATTTATTTATACATTGTTAATAATTATTCTTATTGTATTTATTTGTGAACTTTATATTTTTATCAGCAGTATGTTTTTTTATTATAAAGTTAAAAAAAATTAACTTTAAAGTCGTCTCAATATATTTCTAAAAGAGCTATTCCTAGACCGAATAGACGATGATATGTATGTGTGCGTGCTTGCACCTTCTCGTATGAAGTATTGACATGGATGTCAGAAATGAATACTAGACTGGATGAGATTTGATATAATATTATTCACTATATCTATACATGGGAATGTATTGTCTGAACTAAAAGAAACGATATAATAAAAACAATATAAATAGGTAATATGTAGGGATATCTTTTATTATTTATGCATAGGTACAAAAATAGAATATAAGCAGAACTTTCACTAGCACCATTTTGAGCTAGAGTTGTTGATTTTAGTTGCATTCTAACAGTCTGGCACACACATAATCACTCACTATTTTTTTATACTACCGGTAGGCGGTTGAACTAATAGGCCAAACGATAGAGTCAGGATAGACATTGGCATTGGCGCTGTAAGGAATATTAACCATATCTTACAGCTGTAATGCTCCACCAACCTTGGGAACTAAAAAATGTCCAAAGAACACAACAATACTGAGTATTATTCGGCAGGACAATATAATGAGAGGGTCGTACCTACCCAGATAATATTGCAATAAAGCCAAGCCAAGCCAAAGTGAATTCAAATATGGAACATATAAATATTTTAGTTTTTTTTCTTTTTGGCTTGGAATGTATAGATTACATTGATTCTATGCTTACTAATCATAAATTATATACATGAGAACTCAGTGATGCTGCCCAGATTTTCAATTGATATCTTCGTATAAGGATCACGTGGATTCGATTCCATCCAAGTGGTTCGATATTTAAAAGCTATGAAATTTTTAAAAATAGCTACAAAACAAAAGTATTTGTTTTCAATGTTACATCCAGTAAGTAAACAATTTTTTTTCTAATATCTACGTTACGCACACATATTCAACTTTCACGTACATATATGTAAGACCTCATATCGTACTTACGACCTTCTTTCTTAACAACCAAGAATATACACCATTGCGAAATAATGGCGCACTGTCTGAAGGTTGTACTAATATTAGTAGAAAAATTAAAAAAAAATAATTCTGTATTTGTTCGAATATGGAACATGGGACATACATTCCCGTGCCTCGGAAAGCACGTCAAATCGTCGAAGCTTCGAGAATGTGGAGAGTACTTGTGTTGTGCACACACATGTGCATTCATTTGGCTTAACTTGAGTTACACTAGCAAATATCAAAAAGAAAGGAACATCATAAATTATTATAACATTACAAATTACGAATAAACTTATTGTAGTGAAACGTCAAAAAAAGTAATAAGTTTTGATACTTTGTTTTAATACGATTTGATTTTGATACTAGTTGTATATCGTTCTAAGATAATGTATATTTCAATATATCACCAATGATTATATGAATGCTTTTTTTTATAAGAAGTTTTTCGTCGTTATTATATAGACATATAATATAATGTATTTGAATAGTGTATGTGTATAGTTTTTCCGGCAGGATTTGTAAACTAGAGCCTCGTACGGTCAGAAAATGCATAAAATATTCTATGAATTTATTTCAGAGGATTTCAAACATTGCTGCAAATATTGTACGAATCTTATCGCGTGTATTTTTTACTAGTTTTTATTTCTTCCGGACCGAAACATGAGAACCTTCAAAAACTTTGCTTTTTTTATTTATTTTTTAATTTGATAAAGAGGTTAATCTTATTTTTACATTCATAATTATTTCATAGAAATAAGTTATATCACAAAGAACTAAATTAAATATTATACTTTAATTTGTAATCTGTTGACTGAATATTGAAAATAATTATCGATGGCAATCTCTATTGAATAGAAATATAAAACTAAACCTATTTCGATGTGATTTTTAATTAATTATATGACAAGTTAGATGCATTTTAAATTACAATATCACAATGAAAGTCAAGTGAGGTGATCATACTAGTGTTGTACAATTATTACATTTTTCTGCCGACGGTCCTCACTATCTTTCTTGCTATAACTTATAGTTTCGGATAATGCATTAGAGAAGTTCTTTATGGAATAGAAAATTCTTATATCTATGTACGGTAGGTATTTTATCGTGTACCGTCCATTATAGTACGAGTGTCTCATTTTATGGTTTCATTTAAAAAAAAGTAACGACATTAAAATATTAATACAACTGGCTGAATAGAATTGGCTGTATGAGAAAGTATCTGAGTCTATTAAATGTAATTAAAAAAGTGCTGATGCTGTCAATTGTTTTGAAATTTTAATTAGGATTGTGAGTTTAATAATAATATTAATAAACAGTCAGATTATGTAATTATACGTGATTAGTTAATTGAAAGAAGATAATTTTAAAATCTACACTAATATTATAAATGTGAAAGTAACTCTGTCTATATGTTACTCTATCACAACCAAACCAATGAACCGAAATAGATGAAATTTGCTATGAAACAAACTAGAACCAAAAGGATAGACATAGGCAACTTTATTTACCTGACACGTGAAAACCAATCCTCTAAGACGTGCGAAACCGCGGGCAACGCCTAGTGGTTGATATTTTAGATATATTAAGAGGATTAGTTAGTTCGATTCGAGGCCCGAACCCAACCCTGGCCTAGGCCAAGACCCGAATTGAATTAGTAGTATTTGTCCGTCAGTCCATCTATTTATTAAACAGTTGTCAAACTTTTCCAACAAAAAAAAAATACACAGATAATTAAACACAATTGAATTATTAATCTACGCATGGAAAACAACGAAAACTAATTCCACACGTTTTTATCATATATGTTATGTGATATCAAATAAATCATCCTCATCCTCGATGGTAATTATTTTCAATGGCGACCACGATTGCGACGGTAATGGTCATCCGGTTGCGGTGAACCGCTAACGATATAGGCTGCACCCAATTTGATGTAACAATCATACTACGATCGAAATCGTTTGTAAACACTGAAACGTATTAAGTATTTTGTCGTTTTGATGAGTTTTTGTTTACGTAATGTTTACTTGAACGTAAAAGTTCAAGAGAATAAGGTTTTATATTTATTGTTTGTTTCAACTCTGTTTTTGATTCAGATATTTAAGTTCAGTTTTAATTAATAATCATAATAATAATAATAATAATTTAGTACTGCTGTTTGACGGTAGTGTATCTGATGAGTGGGTGGTATTTATCAATATGTCTTTGCACAAAACTCAACTCCAATTTTTTCTAAAGCTTTCTTAGTAAAGCTACATTCCGAGCGCTGGGTACTTTTAAAATTAATTTAATTCCATATAAAAAATAATTGTAGTCTAGAATATGCCACTGTCTTGTATCTATGTAATCTGTTACTCTGTAATTAAATAGTGGCAAAACGTAACCACTGAGATTCTTGCCGGTTCTTCTCGGTAGCATCTAATTTTTATTTTTAACATTACATTGAGTTCAAAACCGAGTCTATGTGAATAAAAAATATTTTGTTTTTTTTTTATGAAGTATTCAAAAAATAAATACGAGCCGATATGGCCCAGTGGTTAGAACGCGTGAATCTTAACTGATGATTTCGGGTCAAACCCAGGCAAGCACCACAATATATAGGTGCTTAATTGGTATTTATAATTCATCTCGTGTTGAAGGATAACATCGTGAAGAAACCTGCATGTGTCTAATTTCATCGAAATTCTGCCACATGTGCATTCCACCAACCCGCATTGGAACAGCGTGTTGGAACATTTTCCAAACCCTCTCCTTAATTGGAGAGGAGGCCTTAGCCCAGCAGTGGTAAATTTCCAGGCTGTTACTATTCAAAAAATCATCTAGGACCCTACTTGTACAATTGATTTTATGTGCAACAAAAGAAGCAAAAATTACACTAATAATATTAAAATGTATGTATATATGTAAGTAAAACTGTTCGTTTGTTGCGAGGTAATTAACCGATGGCAATATTAGTTGTGATATTATATTTTCGTCCTCAGAGTTTACGAAATCAATCTGGTTGTGACATCCTAACATCGGATTGATGCGAGCGAGGAAACAAAAGAACATCTGTGTTTTGTTTTGCGCTCATAGACTATTAAATAGTCAAGATAGTTTAATAGCACCTATTCTGCACTAATAACACTACTCAAAAAAATGTGTAAATTCCAATATTTTTATTCATGTATATCTATATATTATTTCAATTCATTGGTTTCTTTTATTGAGGGTATACATTAACAATGTATAGTATTATAGTCTTATTATGTAAATTGGATATAAGTAATCACTATTAGTATGTATAGTAACTGGCTAGAAGCAGTAACTCCAATTCCAATAAGAATTTGAAAAAATTCACATTAAAAAATTAAATTGACTCATAAAATTAGGGTCACGCCTAAAAATCTATTAAAACCGAAACATAATCAAATATAAAACAATTTCTTAGAAAATTTCATTATGGCCCATTCAATTTGCCGAACAAAAAATCGCCAATCCAACGAGCCCGAATCAATTCATTACAGCCACCGTATTACGCCGAACAATCATCATTAGTCGTCATAAGCCGAAAACAATAATAATAAAGAAAAAAAAACAAAAAAAAACTCAAACCATTAACGGGGGAAAAGATATAAAAAACATGGCCGACGGCGGGAAAAAGGAAAAAGTTCTAAATTCAAAATTCGAGCGGAAGCCGCGCGGCGCGGAACGAATTTCGATATCATTAGCTTTTTTTATCTGTTCGCCTCATTTGGCGGTAGAATCTTTATTAGAACTATTTGTTTTATTGTTAGATTATATTGTTACTGACCCTTCTATGGGTAATAAAGACATTGCATAGCTTTTATATAAATATTGGAGTATATTACATTACTATACTACGGACTAAAAATATAATTTTAAATAATTAGTTACACGTATTAATCTATTTACTTACAAAGCGCCCCTCCAAGTTCAATTATTATATTGTTGCATTAGTGTGAGTGACGCTCGTGCTTACAAGATGTCTTTGTGTGCGACTAAGATTAAATACGGTACAAAAATACGAATTATATTGTATGCGTTAAAATTATTTTATTAAAATATGATTTATTCAACAATCACGACTAGTAAACTACACAGGACATACTTATTATAGCACACGAAAGAGGGCAGGTGCGGTAAGAAAAGCTTATTTACAGCCGATACCGACGGCTTATATCTCTTAGAAATTTTAACTACAATAGTGAAATAAACGATAACAAATCTAAAGTATTATCCCACTGCTGGGCTAAAGACTCTACCGTATACATTTAATTGAAGCCCAGTGACTTGATGCCATTGATGACACCTCATGTTTTCTTTACCACCGAGCACGAGATCAATGGTAAACATTAATTACTTGGTGGTAAGGCTTTGAGCAAGCCCACCGCCAAATAACAGTACTCAGTATTGTTGTGTTCCGGTTTGAAGGGTGAGTGAGCCAGTGTAACTACAGGCACAAAGGAAAAACATCTTAGTTCCCAAGGTTGGTGGCACATTGACGATGTAAGTATAGTTAATATTTCTTACAAGGTTATTCTCTAAGGGTAACGGTGACCACTTACCATCAGGTGGCCTATTTGCTCGAACGCCAACTTATAACAAAAAAAATAAAAAATAACATGAAGATTACAATGATACATATCTGGGTTTGAACCCGTAATCATCGGTTAAGATGCTCTAACCACTGGACCATCTCGGCTCAATATATTCACACACATTAAACAATACAAACGATTTCGAAATGCATACAATCATCATCAAGCAAAGCAAAATTAGCACCAACCCGCGCTGTCGTAAAACCTCAACATATTGACAGCTCGTTCTTTCATTTTACGAACAAACAAATATGTGAGCTTCTTTTGTGGGAGAAATTCTGCTTTTATAGTTATTTTTTTTTATATCTGCTTCATTATACGCTCACGGCTTCTCTTGCTTAAGGTAACTTCGCTACGTAGACTATTATATGTTGATAGGTATTTCAACGGTGTATTTGTTATATGTGTTAATAGATATAGGTAATCAGGAGTTGTTAATTTTTTAAAAGTCAAGTGTCAAAGCATTGTTTAGTTTTAGGCGTTACTATTAATATTTGACATTCCAATATTGAACCTATAACAGACATAAAATCCCCTTGTCATCATTTATATAGATTCCATTTTTGATTTAACTATGACGCATTTCAGTAATTGATAACAGTGTACATAAAACCTCTTTGTTTATTTTGTTTTTTTTTTTTTTTTTAGTAAATTGCGAACTTTGAACAAGTTAATTCGAAATTCAAAAATCAGTTCGAAAGCATTTCGAAGCCTTGATTTTTACAATCGCGAGGCGTTACCGCGTAAAACATATCTGGTCAGTCTTTATGACTTCTAAAGTTGCCAGTTCATTATTGGTCATAAATAATGTGGATATTTGTAACGTGGGATATCGATACGGATAAACAAATAACAGTATTTGTTTAAACTAAAAAAATATTGTACTGAATTACATGTGTAGTTAATATGAGAAATCAAAATAAAAATATACGTAATTCACGTAGGCTTTTACAAGCACCTTTGAATCGTCATTTAACAACTATATTAAGTGAAGCTTAGCTTAGAAACCAACGGTTCGGAATGTAAATTCTAACGAGAAGAACCGGCAAGAAACTCAGTAGTTACTATTTTTAACTTATGTATGTAATTTATCCTGTCCGGAAGTCATTTTTTATATAACTATATAACTTCACTATTTTAATAGGCACCATATTCCGGACCTCTGCCAAATCACAATTTAATCCCATAAAATAAAAACGTACTTACATTTAAAAAAAAAAGTACTTATTAGAGTCTACTTGAATAAAAAATAATATTCCAATTTCGAATTTTTATTCATTCCATTCGATTGGGTTCCAACAAAAAAAAAGCGTCACAAAATTTTCTTTTTTAACGGTAATATTAAAATAATAATTCCAATTATCAGTAATACACTAAATTTAAAAAGCATTTATTATTTAAGAGCAGTATATAAATTATAATACCGTAAATTATTGTAGAGCACTGTGCCTATTAGTACCTCACATTTTTTTATATTTTTGTGTAATATACATGATAAATCCTAAATTTGGTTCATTGACAATTTTAAAACAATTTACACACTTATAAGCAAGTCCGTTTAATTTTTTACACTGCTTAATAGCAATACTTTGATTTGTGTTTTTGAAAGGAAAATTAATTAGTTCAATTATAGACCTATTAGCAATGTTTTTATCATAATTTTCCTTTCTATTTTTTTATATACAGTTAGGCAGACTGGTTCTACCTGATGTTGATATTATAAATGAAAATATATTATAATAATAATGAATAAAATAATGCCTCTAGCTTTATTAAATAAAAAAGGATCCTTTTATTACGCACCGAAAATAGTAAAGTTTAGTTTAGAAACACGCCATCTGTCTCGATATTTGAGAACGAACTCTAGATAACCTAAGTCCGACAAGACAATATATATATCTTGCATTAAATATATGTATACATATATGTACATATTGTATGAAAATATTACACTTTAATAATTATTGCTCAAGTACAAGTGTACATATACATTATTTATGCAATACAGCATTATTAATAATTAATTATAACAAAAAAAATAAGTTTATTTAAAAATAGAACGTATAATTTATCACAAAGATAAAACATTCCTAAAATACCAAATTCCATTTAAAGCATTTTAATGAAATTAATCATCATATATAAGAGAGTGTTAATAATATAAAAAAAATGTAGAATAATAATTCTAGAATTAGATTATAATTATACATACATCGTAAACGTCATGATTTTGATCATCAACAGGTGGCTAGCATGCGTCATCACTTCTAACACTCATTAATACAACACTTCAAAACATTAATACAAAAATAAATGAAAACAAACTCACGTATATTACATCGTTCCGGTTCAACTCAGCGTCGCTACAAAAATAATCCAAAAATCAGGAATCCCGTTCGTGTGTAACAAACTGCATCACTTTTTCCCCCCAAAACTAACAACTCGACCCGCGAACGGTCACCAAAACATAACCTACACACAATCGAACACTTAGAAACGTTTGATTACAAGGAATAAATGATAAAACACCATATTCGTACAAATGAACCCTCGAAAGGTACCCAGAAACAGCCAGGCTCGCAGGCAAATTAAGTCAATACGTAATTAAAACTGGCACAACGCACACATACAAAGGATCGACATAAAAATGCGGGAGAGGAAAAAAAAGTATAGGTTTAAAATTTACCCGGTATAAATTTGTGTTTTTTTCCCTTACCTACTTATGTATAGAGACATGCGCAGTAAAGGGTTAAGTTGTTGCTATACGACTGAATTGAAAAGTCACTTCTGTTTATGCATTTGTTGGTTAATAATGACGTTTTAATTTCGTCGGTTTATCTCTCGTAATTAGTATAATGTTTTGTTCATTTTGGAGGTGGCGCTAGGTGTCTCGTCAATAAAAGAAAATCCTAACCTCAATACTAATTTCAGATGTTTTGGGACGGTTTTGAGATTACCATTTATAGTTTAGGGTTAATTTAGTGTATTATGAAAATGCAAGTAAGTAATATTTTTAAAAATTAATATAAATTAAGTATCTACGTAAAAGTGTTTATAATAATCTTAATGTAATAATCCATATAATACGAAGGTAAAGCTTAGTGTAATAATTTTAATTTTATTCTTCAATAAAACTTATTAGATTCCATCCATAAATAAAGGCCAATTATAAATTAATATATTTTAAACGAATTTAAAAAGCTAACCTCTAAACATTAACAAAATAAATATTATAACAGATTTAAAAGTATATTAAGTGATGCGTGAAAAGAAAAAAATAAAAAATGTTTAAAAATACTAATTTTGTAATTAAACTCTATGAAAATGCGATTAATTTTCATAAATCAGATTAATGCACTTTAATTATAAATTATTATTAATTTATAGATATTTTATTAAAAACTAAATTAATAATACATTAAACAAAGTTCTTTGCTTATATTAGTCTACATAAATTAAAAAAAATAAAATAAACACTAACGCCATCTGTGTGGTTTTTCTAGAAACTGTTTTTCAGGCATTTTTTCAGCGGAACGCGACTTCATAAAAAACGGTGAGAGGGCGCTTTTCAATGGGGGTTTTTTCAGGTAACCTATTCGAACAATGAATATAACAAAATGCATTTACAACGTAGCGACATGCAGTGACTATATTTTACTTTTTTTTTAATTAAATTGACTTTGAATCAATTTGCGGTAAACGAAACGAATCAGAGTTTGTTGAGCGATTTTTTTTTAACGACGCCATTTTGTTTTTTTTATATACAGATAAGATGCAAATAAAAACTAGATTATTTAACATTTAATAAAAAGCTGTTAGAGTTTATTGTAAAAAGTTTATTAAAAATATAATAAAATTATAGAGATAATAAAACAGCGTGAAATAAGTGTTCGTTTAACTGCTTAAATTCTGCAGTGTACCATTAAAAGACACGTTTTAGAGTTTACTCAATAACGTATATTTAGATTTGATTACTATTTTCCTTTTTATCTTTTTCCTTAATTTTAACTTTTTTAAAAATAAATATAGCGAAATAATAAACAAAGGTGATCTAAATTAAGTTTTGTCTGTGTTAGAATTTTAAATATTACTATATTTTAAATTTTAAGCATGTTCGATTTTTAAACATATGTTATTTAAACATAGGTTAAAGGAATCTAACATTCAGCCTAAAAAAACATTATTCAGTAAATGTAAAAAATAAAATGAAATAGAAAACAATATGTCTAAAACATTTCTTGCCACGATCAAGTTTTCACATAAAGCTAAACGCGCCAAAGACAATAAATCCACGTTGTCTTGCGTATCGTAAAAAAATAGTCAATTTTTCTTGATCACCAACAACCCCTCTGTTTCTTGGCTGTGACCTATTTTGTCTTCGTTCGTATTATTTTATTCACGTCGTTTAAGAATTGGATTTAAAAATAGAACCAGTAATAAAATTAAACTTCCGTCTTTATTAAAAAAAAAAACTAAATATAATATAATCCGTCAAAATTGAAAAGAACCAAATTAATTAACTTCAAACTGAAGGATATGATTTCATTTGTTTTTGCCAGTTTGTTATTTTGTTTTATTAATCGAATAACTTATAAAATATTTCTTTATGTTTTAAGTATGTTACTATTTATATATAGTTGACTAAATCCTCCTCATTGGCTTTGTGGCCAGCTCGAATTATTAATAAACTAGGCAATAGAATTTGGTCCTCAGAAATAGGGAAAAGGTTTCCTTCGTCTATATACATCTGGTTTCCTTCATCTTTATATATCTCCTGATATACAAATGGGTGTAAAGCCCTTTGAGATCGCGATTTGGTGTGCTTTTTGAAGTGCGTCTGGGTAGGTGTCACACACTTATTAGAAATTCTAACACCAAACATTAATAGTTCATTTTGTTGTATTCCGGTTTAAAGGGTGAGCCAGTGTGCCTTCAGGTACAAGGGACATAACACTTTAGCTTCCAAGGTAAGTGCTTTGGTGGTATAAGAAATAGTTACTTTATTGTATCTTAAATAAAAACATGAATACAACTTAAATAAAAGTAGCATTTGTATGCTACTTTTTTTGGCGACCACATCCCTTCATAGCGGATCTCTTCCAGGCAACCAAATTAATGGTTAATATTTATTCCAGTGACAATGTACGATGGTATGTAATATGCCATACGATTTACCATCAAGGGGTCAATTTGCCCGTCCACCTACCCTTAAGCCATAAGCCAAAAGCTTCCACTACTTTTAGTCTATATAACTATCATTACAGGTAGAGTTTTAACCTCACAATCAAAATAAAGATACTCTTTATTGTACAATAATAAACACATCCTTCAGTCATGTCCAAGGAAGATGCACGAGAGGCGGCCTTATCGCTATGACAGCAACCTCTTCCAGAAACCTCCAGAAACCTTAATTTATATATAATCAGCATATAAAAGTCTTTATCATAAATAGAAGCGTTACTACTTTTTAAAATAAAAAGTATCAATAATTTTAGACTGAAAACTCCATCAATAATTCAAAATTATTAACATTAAACTCGATTGAATTACACAACTCGCCTTTAATCCACAATATTAACCATAAGCTTTTATATATATTACATTTATATTAAATAATTCTAGCTATGTGAATTAGCCTTAAGTAATGCTTAGACGCGGCACGTGCGAACTACATACCTGATCGCTATTATTTATGTATGTTGAGTATGTTTTCGTGACAACTGATAAATATTAATATTATATATGATTTAATACATGTAGCTCTCTGCAACTTTGTCCGTATAAAGTTAATATATTAATGTTTATTTATTGTTTTATATGTGATATATTGTGACGTATGTCTTGCTTCTGATAGTTTTTGCTGAACGGCAATAAGTAATAGTATATTATATCTATATTTAATACACATATAACATTTATCTGACATCCGGGTTTGATAGTGAAACTTTTTCATGGCGCTATTTTCTACTTGTCTCTTTAGGACATCAACCCACATCATTGGTCAATGAGTTCTTTGTGGTTCTATACCCGAGGACTTATGATATTATACTTTAGATTTTTCAGTTCATTGACCCCATTGACTCTCTAGCTTGCTCACTACTACATCATCATCATTGTCGTCATAATCAGCTTTAATTAGTCCTAGATATAGCCATCACTTCATCATCTGCCGTACATATCCCATTTGGAATGGATACCATTTACTTACTGAATTAGACCACCACGCAGCTATATAGCGTTTATCAGCTATGTTCTGGTTTAGAAAAATCAAAATCAAAATAAACTTTATTCAAGTAGGCTTTTATAAGCACTTTTGAATCGTCATTTTACAATTAAGTGAAGCTACCACCGGTTCGGAAAGTAGATTCTACCGAGAAGAACCGGCAAGAAACTCAGTAGTTACTCTTTTTTAACATTTTAAAAATACAACGTCATGTTAATTAAATACAATTATTTCAATTAATGTATCCTGCTTGGAAGTCAACAGGTATTAACTCCACGCTATTTTATCATCTACAAAATCTTGTATCGAATAATATGCTTTTTCTACCAATGTATTTTTTACAAACGATTTGAATTTACTAAACGGCAATGTGAGTGAGCCATGATATAACATCTTAGATCTTATGTGGAACAAAAGCGGACTTAATGTCTGAAGGCATTCTCTGCAATGTTTTAGGTCAAACAGAAAACCATGAAGGCGGTAATTAGTCATTGACAATACATAACAATAAGCATACTTATATATGAAACAATAAAAGAAAATACATACATACACGACTGTTCATAATAATTAAATCAAATATTATGCTTATTATTTTTAAGGATTACATTTGTAACTCTTTGTACAATAAAATATTATTTTTTAAAGTTTTTACGTATACAATATACTTTTTATTTTAATTATATAATTTAAATAATAATATTTTACTAGTAATGCCAGTATTTCACACCTAACACTATGAAATATTATGAAGTCTAACACATCTATAGTATAACAAGCACTCTTTGAAATTTTCATTATATATCAAATTAACTTTATTTGAGTTTATTTAATTTAAACATTATGTAATGCTTAAAATAACTAACTAGACCATAAATTTTGAATGAAAATTAAAAGATAAAAAATGGTTGTTGTGGGCTATCCCTAAGACATCAATATTTGACCTTTTTAACGTTTAATACTGTTGTGCATTATTTTGATCTGTCTCGTTGGGTTTAGTCAGTGTTTGCAATGTAATCAAAGTGCTTATTTACGACACCACATTAGAAGCCTCTAAAATTTTCAGTGTTTCTACTTTATAATGTACGTTTTTCACATATGAACCTAAGTCTTGAATCAATCTATCTATTAAAATCCGCTTAGTAGTTTTAAAGATATATCTATATCTATAGAAACATAGGGACAGACAAACAGCGGTTTGCTACTTTATTTTATACTATACAGGGATGATAAGAATGAAATGGCGCACAAAAGCAGGCTTATCACTTTTAACGATCTCTTATAGATCTTTGGCATAAGAAGTTTTGCATAACAATTCAACACAACACAACACAAATTAAAATATCTTGTGAGTTTCAAGGGTTTCCATAATTAATAACGATTTCAATTAATAATGCATGCTTATCAATCATGATGATAAGCGTTATCAACCATGATCAATGGAAAGACTAAGCGTAAAGTATACTTGGAGTTAACGGTTGACGACGTTTCGAATTAAATCTTTGTACAATTATGAAAGATGTGTTTTTATAGTATAGGCAAATAGATAAATATACCACTTGATGGTAAGCACATAATCAGAAATTATACCCAATCGTCATTTAACAAACTACATTAAGTGAAGCTACCACCGATTCGGAATGAAGATTCTACCGAGAAGAGTCGGCAAGAAACCCAATAGTTAACATTTAAAATACTAAGTCATAGTTAAATTTATTATATCCAGCCTGGAAGTCTACAAACATCAAATCACACACACACACACACACACACACACACACACACACACACACACACACACACACACACAATCAAATATCAAATACATAATTTTTATCGGTACATACTAGAATCTAGACCTCAGAAAGTGCGGTCTAGCCACAAGACTAAAGAGGCAGCTATATAATATGTTTATTGAATTGAGTAAGGCTTTTCTTATATATTTTTAGTAAACGGTTAATTATGTGCATGTGTGTAATTGTTTATTTGTGTTAGTGTGTGTATAAAGACCATGAGATTAAGAAGTTCAATTTCCAATAGTAAGGTTTCAATGTACGAGTATACAGTCTGTGCGTGTTTCAAGTTACATTGCCGTGTCAGCGACGTGATTGTGTTACCGTTTTCACGTTACCTAGAAACATTCATTAAATTAATTTCTTAGTATAAATATCACGTAAGCGGTATATTAAGTTGATATGTGGCGCGGACATTTGTTTTGATTTATTGTGTCATATTGAATATTTATTATACTTATCCTATGATCACTTATGGCCGGGTAGTTTGAAGAAAATACCGACGATTCTGAGTTCAAATTAGAATATTATTGAATTTTTATTCGCATAAATTATGTTTGTAATTCATCTCGCGCGCAGAAAAATATTGTGAGGAAACCTGCATTAGATTCATTATCAACATACCATATTGAAGTAGCCAATCTACCCACTGGACGAGGAATAGAGACATCAGCCCAATCGTGGGATATTTACTGGTTGTTACCTAATTGTATATAAATTTACATGATTATATGTGTAGGTGTGAACTTAATTTTGTATGTGTAATTTATTTTTCCCAATCTTAAAAAATAGTAAAAAGTTGTCTTCTATTCATTTAAATAATCCTTATTTTATTTAGAAACAAATCTCTGATGATTCAATAATTTTAAGTATTGGCAAGCGCGGACTCCTTTTAGTGCTATAAATAATTGTTCCATAAATGAATCTTTTAGAATCCGCGATTTATAATTTAATAATCTTTACCTTTATTTGCCTATAAATCAGAAAATTTTCACTTGGTATAAATTTATTTCTGTTATTTGACGGTAGAATAACTGATAAGTGGGTGGTACCTACCACTAAAATTTAGTTAATATGTTAGTGCTTCTCTCAAGATGTAGTTACGGACACATGCTAATACAAAGTGTGAAACATGATCTTATACACCACAAGCATGTGTTAATTACAATTCTTAATATATACTGCGATTTGCTATTGAGATTACGATGATAATGATGATTCTGACAAACAGAACTGAAGAACAGCCCAAGTTGGATATGGACTAATGCTTGGGATTGGGAAACGTATCAACTTCCATCAGAACTAAGTGCAGAAAATTGCTACGGATTTTCTTGTTAAGAATAAAGTTATATCAGCTAACATTTTAGCTTGACCCTTTGATGTCGAAATTTAATAAGGCACTCAAAAAATATCAAATTTTATTTAGTTAAAAGGAGTTAGTTGGCTCTCAATCATATTTACAGTATTAATGTTTAGATTTATACTAAGTTGGTCGAAGGGGTCTGTGGTATAACAAATTACAAATTCGTTCTATTTACATCTAAAGTGATAAATAGTAATTGACATGAAATATATAAGTAGTTACGTCTTTTTATACTTAATACTCGTTATATATTTCAACTAGTTGTCGCCCGCGGATGCGTTTGCGTTTTAGGGTGTTGGTTGTCATGTGTTAGGAAAAAAGTAGGCTATGTTCTCTCTTGGATTTTGAGTTCGCTGCGGACCAAATTTCATCTTATTCGGTTTTTGGTTTGCTCGTGAAATAGCGTCAGACAGACAAGAGTTACTTTCACATTTATAATATTATTATAGAAGTATATATATAAATCAACACACGAAATTGTATATTCGCGCGCTCTACATAATTTTATGCTCACCCTACTTGGCAGGACGCCTTAAAAAGAGGTTTTAATTGAAAATGCCGCCGAGTTCCATATAACTGTGAAATGAGGTGTATAAATAGTGAGCCAAGAATGAATCACTACGCTTTAAGATAAACATAAAATTTTCTAATGGGAGATCTGTGATATTTGCGAAATTTTATTAGCTCGATATTGCTGTATACATTCTTTTAAGTAAATTGGATTTTTTTAGACTGGCAATCCGGTGGTAAGTAGTGCAGTGCCCAAGAATTTTTAACTAACCCATGCATCGCCAATGTGGCATGAGGCTATGTACGTTTTGCCTTTAAATATTCTGGCTCACTCACCCTTGAAACCAGCACAACAATTGCAATTATTACTGTTTGGTGGTAAATACGATGAGTAAGGGTACCACCCCCCTTTTAGTTGCAACTGAAATTTTCTACTAGTCGTTTTAGGGCGTTGATTGTCGTGTAGGTAAAAAGCAGCCTTTTGTATGTCCTTTCTTAGAATTCAAGTTTGCTTCATACCAAATTTCATCGAAGTCGTGAAAGATCGCTAGACAGATGCTGGCCAGGAGCTACTTTCACATTTATAATATTAATAAGGATTATAATTTAACATTTTGCCTTTTTATTTTATATCATATTTTTTGTACTCAATTTGATATAGTTTAATTATTTTAAAAAAGTGGGTAATTTGACGCTTTTCAAGTTGTCAATTTAAGTAGCATTACATTTGACGTTTAAATAGTTTGGATTAGCTCAAGGCTTCGAACACCAATAAGGTACGATGATTAGAATCGATACAGATAAAAAATATAACTGTATTATTGTATGCTATTGATGTTTTACTGTTTTTTTTTATTCAAAATAAAGCGAAGAAAATTAGCTTTAAGAAGTTAAAAGATTCAATTAAATTTTTTATACAACATAGAACAGATAATAAATTTAACTGTTTTCTAATTTGCTGAAGTTGAATGGCACAAAGTACGTGATTTAAATGAATTATAATCCACTTTATTAGGATAACTGTTGTCAAATAACGTTAATTTATTTCGTTACCGATTTTTTTAAAATAGCGTTACTTTATTTAACGTTATTTTTTATGTAACGATAAAAGTATCTCGTACACTCGTATAAATATTATTACCATTGTAAAGACGGGTACTGTAAAGTTTATTTTTTTCCTTAAAATCCTTAACCAGAGTACTTTAACTAGAATGTTATACACAATTGATGTATATGTGTATTAATGGACGCGAGTAGCCGGAGAAAGACCACAGTGGTGTGCACTAGGAGAGGCCTATGTCCAGCAGTGGACAAAAATGGGCTGATGATGTGTGTGATGTATACACAATTTTCGAAATCAATTGCTTCAATAGAAACGATTCTGTTATAAAGTAAAATAACAATACACTTCTTTTAATAGGAAGAACCTTATTCCATTCTATTCTAGAACATTCCAGATATATCATTCCACACATAGGACCCTCAAGATGTTGTCTTCCATTCCATATTGTACTAGTTTTGCATCCCAGTTATATATAAGTAAAATTCGTACCTGATACCCAAAGCCCTGGCGAGCCAAGATGGCCCAGTGGTAAGAACGCGTGCTTAACTAATGATTGTCGGTTGAAACCCAGACACTCACTGAATTTTCATGTGTTAATTTTGTGTTTATAATTTATCTCGTGCTCGGTGAATGAAAACATCGTGAGGAAACCTGAATGTAACTAATTGCATCGAAATTCTGTCACCATTGAACCCAACCTTTTGAAACTAATTGAAACCAACCAACCAGCATTGAAGCGCGAATTGAAGGTAGTGGAATATGCTCCAAACCCTCTCCTCACAGGGAGAAGGCTTTAGCGCATCAGTGTGAAATTGACGGGCTGTTAATGTTGTTGTAAAAGTTTTTACCCAAACACAAACCTAATTTAAGGGTTCGATTCGAGTCGATGTAGATTATCATAAGTTTTCTATGTTGTCTTGGGTCTGGGTGTTTGTAGTACTTTCGTTACTTCTGATTTTCCATAACACAAGTGCTTTAGCTACTTACATTGGGATCAGAGTAATGTATGTGATGTTGTCTCACATTTAAAAAAAAAATTTGACTATGTAAAATAGTACAGAATATTGAATGAAATTAAACCAATTAAAACTTAAAAAAAATCTTACTGGTATTTTACGCCGGAAAACGACTAAATTTTATGTCCGTCAGTTACCATATATTGTTTATATGTATGTAATAATTGTATGATCTTATCTGTCATAAGATCATCAAAAAGATAACAAGTCCCAGTTAAGATTGAAAAGGTTAAACAGGAGCTAAATATGTTAATTAAAACATCTAACATATCAGCATTCCAGTGTTAAAACGGCATTAGCACATTTATGTAGGAATTCTACCTAACCGACATCAAAGAAATGCACCCATGAATGGTTTTGTCATATCATATGAAACGATGCATTCTCAAGAAATTATTTTCATATTTGGTTAATGGCTCGATAAATTATGGTAAAATATTAAAAAATATTACATATCATATTTACCCCTTAGAATAGAAACTATTGGAAATAGTATAACAAGTAATCCAGTCTTTTGTGTCTGTAATGTATAAAACAATTGAAGATAGCTGGGTTCGAACCTATACCCTCTTTTGAAGCGAATTTCCATCTGATAAAGGTATGTATACATTTTTTTTTATTGTATAGGTTAGCGTACGAGCATATGGGCCACCTGATGGTAAGTGGTCATCATTACCTATAGACAATGACGCTGTAAAAAATATTAACTATTTCTTAAATCGTCAATGCGCCACTAACCTTGGCTAATAAGATATTATGTCCCTCGTGCCTGTAGTTACACTGGCTCACTCACCCTTTTAAAACGGAACACAACAATACTGAGTACTGTTGTTTGACGATAGAATATCTAATGAGTGGGTGGTACCTACCCAGACGGGCTTGCACAAAGCCAAATTGTTATATAAACGCACGTTGAAGTAAGTTTTATTGTAATATATTAGATTATTATTATTTATTATTTTATTTAAATGAAATTCAGTAGGAATATTTGGAAATACTATATAATAGCAAAAGCAATAAATGGGTTCATATTGCATTTGTATTCTAGAATAGTTGAAAAATGCATATAAAAATATTACTGTCATTCACAGCTCTGCTCGCGTTTTAAGAGTTAGTTATTCGATGTTAGGCATAAATATCCCTGCTTGAACTTTAAGCTGACGTTATAACAATTATTATCAAATTCGGTTCAGCTATTTGACCGTACGAGAGCAACGGACAGACAAACAGAGTTACTTTCCCAATATAAGTATAATGTCATAATGTACAAAAATTTAAGATTTTTTGGTATAAACAATGATTCGTTTTCGTTTGACGACCTCCATGGTCGAGTGGTGTGTACACCGGTTTTCATGTTAGTCCCGGGTTCGATTCCTGGCCGAGTCGATGTAGATTAGTTATTATTACCATTAGTTTTCTATGTTGTCTTGGGTCTGGGTGTTTGTGCTACCTTCGTTACTTCTGATTTCCATAACACAAGTGCTTCAGCTACTTACATTGGGATCAGAGTAATGTATGTGATGTTGTCTCATATTTATTTATTTATTTATTTAGTTATTCCGTTCGCACAACAATTATGCAAAGAGTAATTTATAAGATGTTATAAATATTATCATTATGAACTATGAAATATGGACGATAAAAAAGCGTGGAAATAATACCTGTTGACTTCCAGGCAGGATATATTAATTTAAATAATTGTATTAACTAACATGACTTTACTTTTTAAATGTTTAAAAAGAGTAACTACTGAGTTTCTTGCCGGTTCAATCGGTAGAATCTACTTTCCGAACCGATGGTGGCTTCACTTAATTGTTAAATGACGATTCAAAAGTGCTTGTAAAAGCCCACTTGAATAAAGTCTATTTTGATTTTGATTTCGAAAAAGTAGTATCTATATCACTTTTATAATAATTTGTGTTCTAAGGCGTAAACACTTAACGGAATGAGGTTAGGATCGCGAGATTAATAAACATCTCTAGGAATTTATCGACATATTCATTAAAATTATAACTTCCATTTTATTTGAGCGATAATATCGTCCAAATAAAGGTAAAACTTTTTCATAAATAACTTGAATTAAATATGGGAATCGACTTTGAAGATATTTTCAACTAGAAGCTTATGTCCTCATTTTAAACGACACACTGACTAAGTATAACGAAATAAATACAGGATGAAATTTTGCACAGGAATTTCTGGACCGCAGAGAAGAAGGTTTATTTAATAAAATGGTAAACCTGGTGAATTGACGACCTCCGTGGTCGAGTGGTGTGTACACCGGTTTTCATGGGTACTCTGAGGTCCCGGGTTCGAATCCCGGCCGAGTCGATGTAGATTATTATTAATTTTCTATGTTGTCTTGGGTCTGGGTGTTTGAGGTAACGTCGTTACGTCTGATTTTCCATAACACAAGTGCTTTAGCTTCTTACATTGGGATCAGAGTAATGTATGTGATGTTGTCTCATATATATTATTATCTTATTATTATTATTATAATTTTTGTTACGATTTACGCAAGGTGGAAGGCAGGAGCTGGATGCGAGTAGCCGGAGAAAGACCACAGTGGCGTGCACTTGGAGAGGCCTATGTCCAGCAGTGGACAAAAAGGGCTGATGATGATGATGATGATGAATTTTTATAAAGAAAATCGTTACCTCTGAAGTTAGAAATATAAAATTTCGAGTTTCTATTAATGAGTTAAACACAACTAAGAAGCAATTCATTTTTTGAATTCCAAATTGAAATTGGTCACGTTCCAAAAAGTCCTAAATCTTGAGAGTTTTTAGTAAAACTCAAACTCAAACTCAAATTCCTTTATTCAATGTGGAAATATTACACTTACTTATTGATAGTCAAATTAAACACGGCTCGATATAGAAAACGCCCTGACCTGAGCAGAATCGGCGAACGAAAGTCAGTACCATTTTTGAAAATTTTATTAAATTCATATTGAATATGAATAGAAATAGCTAATAAAATATTTTAATGCCCAATAAGTTTAAATGAGGTTTTCAATGGCATATGCCATCGGATACGACTACAGCTAATAAGATATATTTATTTTACCTCTTAAACTGTATAAGGTGAATGATAACGATGATTCTATATATGTAAAAAATGTGCTTCTGGAAATGTTCCGAATTGGACCAATAAACAGTTAAGATACACAACTCTCGCCCGCGGCTTCGCTCGTTTTAGGATGTCGGTTGTCATATCTCATCAACCTAATACTGTCCACTGTTGAACATAGGCCTCCCCCAGAGGACCAATCAACGTGGTGCGTTGATCAGTCCTCTCCTTCCCTTATCCTCCTTCTACCGGCGATCCTGGGAATGTCGTCGGACCAGCGGGTCAATTTTTTTTTAGTTGGCATATGTTAGGCAAAAAAGTAGCCTTCTAATGTTCTTCCTTGGAGTTGAAGTTTGCCACACTGCAATTTTCATTAAACTCGGTTCATTGGTTCGGTCGTGAAAGAGCATCAGACAGACAGAGTTACTACATTCACATTTATAATATTAATCAAATCAAATCCATTTTATTCAAGTAAACTTCACAACGAAGCGCTTTTGAATCGTCAATATTTAAATACTACCACCGTTTCGGAAAGCAGCTTCTAGCGAGAAGAAACGGCAAGAAACTCGCATAGTTGCTCATTTCAAATAAACAGATTTACAATGCTGTTATTTACAGTAATTAGTGTCCTATGGTGGAACCTGAGCCTAACTCCAGGCGTTTCTAAAAGTACTAATTAGTATAGAAGTATTTCTGATATCATTGTTATAATTTATAGAGCGAGGGATTAGATAATGCATTATTTTGCATACGTAGGTATCTGATACTTTGAGCTACGCTATCATCTATACACTTAATTCATAGGGACAATTTAAATATTGAATGTAAGTTACTAATATATAAACACGCGTGGTGGTAGGGCTTTGTGCAAGTCCGTCTGGGTACTACCCACTCATCAGTTATTCTACCGCCAAATAACAGTACTCAGTATTGTTATGTTCCGTTTTGAAGGGTCAGTGAGCCAGTGTAACTACAGACACAAGGGACATAACATCTTAGTTCCCAAGGTTGGTGGCACATTGGCGATGTAAGAATAGTTAATTTTTCTTACAGCGTCATTGTCTATGGGTGATGGTGAATACTTACCATCAGGTGGCCCATACGCTTGTCCGCCAACCTATACCATAAAAAAATGCTGTATTCAGTATCACAAGACACAAAAAAATAATACTACCAAAAAAAAGTAATTTGCAATTAAATAATAAATGGTTTTATTATAAAATAAATGAGAATTTTATTAATAAATCTTTAGCAATATATCAATAAAATTGCAGACAATTTCATCTCAAACTTGATTCAACTTGTCACAAGCAACTATATAACATTTATCACTCAGAGGCGGAGGCCGTAAGACTCACATACTAATGATGTCTGCGGTTGAAAGAACAGGGTTTGTCTTTTAAATTAATTGTTGTGGATTGTAGCCGACGTCACGTGACACTGTGTGCGTAAATGTGTTATTGTCTTATGTGGTTAATTTAAATTTCGAACGAATATGCTGTAAAACTCATATGATATGTATTTAAAGAAAATTGTATATAGGAAATGCGTTCGATTATTCTAAGTACCTAAAAGGTATTTGTAAAATAAATAATGGACAACATCATATACATTACTCTGATCCCTATGTAAGTAGCTAAAGCAAGTGTTATGGAAAATCAGAAGTAGCGACGGTACCACAAACACCCAAACCAAAGACAAAATAGAAAACTAATGAACTTTTTCTACATCGACTCGCCTGGGAATCGAACTCGGGCTGGGGTACCCATGAAAACTAGTGTACACACTACTCGACCACGGAGGTAGTCAAATGTAATGTAGTATTGTATAATTCTGTGTCGACTGTTTGCAGTAACGAAACTTGTTCCAAGTGATAAAACGAATATGCGAGCTACTTGGCTAAAATTATGTGTGGAAAGGAATTAAATACCAGTATTCAAACTAAGGAGTATGAGTAAGTTTCGTATAACATTCATAATGTAGTAAAATATAACATTATTATTTTATAAATAACACACTACAAATCTGATACATAAATATTATTTTTATTTAGTAGAAAAACTTTGTCTTGTACAAAGTTTATCATCAATTAACCAATCAGAATTACTTCGAGTTGTGTTTCAGCTTAAAGAGTGTCTGAACTAATTTAAACCAAATATAGAATAGAAGATATGGAACAAGGGGCATGTTACATCCCAAGACTGTTGGCGTATTGTAAGGGATGGTCCATATTTCTTACGGTTCCAATGTATATGGTTAGTGATCACTTCAGTCTCAAAATTAAAAAAAAAAATAAAAAAATCGAACAACAGTAAACTCTTATGAAACATAAATGTCAACTTCGCACTCTAAGATTTATTTTTTGTAATTATAATCTAGCTTATTTTTTTTTCGAATACATTTTTTCTCGTCATATCCAACGTCTAACATTATTCAGCCTTATAATCTGTCAAAGACAATTAGTTACTCGAAAATCCACAAACGTTTTTCCTCAAAATACTGGAGACGAATCATCACGGACCGTTCAACTTGATGTCTTCATATCACTGTGTAGATGTATAACCTTGTATATGCATTATTTGTCACATTAGACATTTCATTTTTATGACCTTCAAATATTTTTAAAGTAAAACTGAATGTAAAGCTAGCACTACTAAGGTTTTGCTAAAACGTTTCTGTTACAAAATTATTATTAGATGTGCTTATAGCTGTGCATGAAATTCAATAGTTATTGAATATGTATGACAAATTTCATTTCTAAAATTGTCATAATAAATATGTGAGTTATTTTGTGTCAATTGTGTGTTTGATAAATATCCATTTGTTAACAAACTCTAATAGAAGTAGGTCGTATGTATGTTACCCGATCACTTAAAAACGGGTAGACTGATTTGTATAGTTTTAACTTTATTCTAGTGAAGTAGGATAAGATTTGATTTGAACGGTTTTATATTATATTAATCCTTTATAAACATTTATATTAATGTAATTTAAAATTATATATGTATGTTATTAATATACATAACAAGATTTAGAATAATTATATATAAGAATTATGTAATTAGACAGTTATGTAGAACATATATTTATTTAATAAAATCTTAAATTGAGCTATTTCAAATCGATTGTAAAGGAGGTTTTATATTTGTATGACGTTTGTTACCTAAGAAGTAATAATTCGCACATAGTCTCATTAAATTTGAAAAATAATAATTAAAAAAATACAGACGAATTGATAACCTCCTCCTTTTTGAAGTCGGTTGAAAACGTTTTTCTTTTATCAAAAGTTTATGTTATTAATTATTAAATCGATTCAATGTTTTTGTTTAAATTCAAAACGTTCGAACGAAACAATCATCCGTAAAAACATAAAATTTAATATTTTTAAATAAAAACACATCATTATGTAAAAAATTAAAAACGATAATTGCATTTTAATAATTGTATTTAAATAAACATACTTAATGAAAAATTATGCAAATAATTTAGTTTAATAAAATATTCCATTAGAATATAATTATCTAGAATTGCATTAACGAATGATTATTTGACTAAGCTAATCGTTATATAACTGCTTTTATAATATATTAAATCATATCAATTATTTTTTAATGAGTTAACTGTATTTTTTATATTCTATTAACTTATAAACAAACAACAACAAAAGCCTGTAAATTCCCACTGCTAGGCTAAAGGCCTCCTCTCCATTTGAGGAAAAGGTTTGGAACATATTCCACCACGCTGTTCCAATACACATGTGGCAGAATTTCTATGAAATCCGACACATGCAGGTTTCCCCACGATGTTTTCCTTCACCGCACGAGATAAATTTTAAACACAAATTAAGCACATGAATCAGCGATGTTACGAGTTAATATGCACGCGTTCTAACCACTGGGCCATCTCGACTATTAACTTAACAAGATATTAATATCATCACAGACTAGTAGTCGCCCGTGTCGCTCTCGTATTGTCGTGTCAGGCAAAAAAGTACCCTATGTCCTTTATTGAAGGTCAAGTTTGCTTAATATCAAATTTCATCAAATTCAGTTCAACGGTTTAATTGCGAAAGACAGAGAGACAGAGTTACTTTCACATTTATAATATAAATATAGATTACACTTCAAAGTGTTTAGAGGTATGACATGGGTTATAAAATGCATACACAAAATGACAGTTCCGATTTTCAATATAAATAATAATTGTAAACTAGCTGAACCCGCCGGCTTTACTCTTGCGAAATTTACAAAACATATATAGATATATAGCACACAAAACTTCACCCCCATTGTACCTCTCGAGGTGTGAATTAAAAAGTAGCTTATGTCTTTCCCCGGTACACGAACTACCTTCATACCAAATTTACGTGCAAGTGTATCTTTGATCTAGTTAAACCTATTATTTAGTACAATAGAAATTATTTAAGATACAAATCGATCACGCTATCTGTAAAACAATGCCAATTAATAGATGAATGTCAAAAATGCTTACAAGAAATACTACCAGTAATATCCCTATATTACAAAGTAAGCTATAAAACATAGACAATAGTCACTGATCGAATGACTTCGGAATGATTTTGTCACATACCCGGTTCTCGTTCTAAGTTTACACCCTCGTGTGCAGTTGATTAATGACGTCACAATGTCGTTAGCCCCGATCACTTCCCCGATCCCATAGGATGAGACGAATTTATCCACGCTAGTTTAACTTCCTTATATTTTTGTAAGAATTCTTCGTAGACTACTGTGATAATACATTGGATTCAGTGCTCAAGATAGCAGTTCTCTGCAGTAAAGTCTAACCCTGTCTGGATAAAGTCTTTATCTTCAGAAGCAGGTTCCAAGACTCCAGCATTTTGTCGCTGGAGAATATCATCCATGTAAGTTCAAAGAAATGGTAGCGTAGTCAAATCCAGCCAAGCTCGTTTTGTGTTCGGCAGTGTCACGAATCATCGTGAGGAAACCTGCATGTGTCTAATTTCAAATTAAATTCACCAACCCGCATTGGAGTAGCGTGGATTAAGCTCCAAACCGTTTCCTCAAGGCGTGAGAAGGTCTTAAGCCAGCAATGAAAGTTTTACAGGCGACGTTTTTCGCTTATACTTAATTACCAATAAAATATATCGGTATTCAAACTGAGAAATATGTACGGTTATTCAGCATTAACTATAAATTTTGTTTAAAGGATAATTAGTTAAATAATGTCTTCTTCTTCTTTCGCATATCAAATCAATGGAGACAGAAAGAGATAAATCTATGTTTAACCCACTCGCTAAACATATATGTATATGTAATGTAGTAAAAAAATTATAAAATTTAAATAATTAAAAATGTAATTGTAAAAGTTGTTAGTTTTTTTAAATCTCACATGATATGTAAAAATACGTAATTCAATTAAATTATTCGTAATAATAAATGTAAAATTCACATCATTAAATAAATATAAGGAATCGTTCAATTTATTCAATTTAATTGCATACAGCTAACGATTGAATGATGAACGCATTATTATAAATATGATAATGACTATGCTTCTGCTTTACATAACTGGTCATAGAATCAAGACATGACAATTATAAAAAAAAAACATATTTTTTATACGTAAAACCAGACAAACGGTAAAATTGATAATGCCAAGATATATTTCAGCATCTATATGAAAATATATTTTATTTACATGTATTGATTATATTTTCAGTATACGTAAGAATAAATTGTTTAAGTTTGCTATTCAATAAATATATCTTTTATCATAGAAATGTTTATAAGCGGTCAGAATGGGCATTTAATAATTTAAAAATGGAATACTTTAATTCCTTTTTTAAATCGAGTATTATGTAATCAAATCCAAGTTTATTGACCTTTCCTGTTCTATGATAGTCTACGTATCTATGTGCACAATAACGCTGTTTTTAATTTTATTTAAAAGCACACAATTTTATCTGCTGTTAGTATAATAAATTATTTATTGATTTAAGCAGTCACTGCTGTGCACAGCATCATCCGTGAAATTGATTTAATTATTATTTCCAATGTATGTGTCATTAAGAAGCTTTGTTTTGTAAACTTACTTAAATACTAAAATCAAATGAGATTTGTTTTCTAACTCTGTTGCAACAATACTTAAAATAAACAATTTATTTTATTGTCAGCCGTTCTCTGTATCAACCAACCGAACCAGTATCGAAATTAAACTTTTATCAAAACTACTTGCAAGAACATGTTTTAATAAAGCATATTTTGATTTTGAACCATTTCGATTTCTAATTTTACATGGTCAATAGTGCTTTCGGAATGTCGATAGCGCGACGAATCGTCTAGGAAATAATTGTTTAGTTCTGTATCATATTTTTAATCTGTGTTAAATCTTAGATGTAAGTTATTTAAAATGTATTCAAATACGAAGATAATAAATTACTTCAAGTGCAGATTATTTGTAGATTTAAACAAAATCAATTTATAAGGACTAAAAAAAGGCTTTATACATAACATGGTTATAATTCTCTATATATGAAGGAGCTTCGTATATTATGATTATTAAAAATAAATAGGTCTATCCTAGAAAGGGACAGTACCTTAGTACCACAACCTAGTTTGACCCTGCTCAAACAATTGTATTTATAATTGAGGCATGAAAAATAAAACTGTAATGTCTGTGGGGAAGAATAAATTAATTTATTATTATTATTACATGTCTATTTTTTGGTGTTCAGAAAGCGTTATTCTACCGCTAAAGAGCAATGATATTGTTGGTTCAAAGGTGAGTGAGCCAGTGTAACAAAGACACAAAAGACTCAAATCTTAGCGCTTAAATTGTTGCTTCTTGTAGTCATTAACGATGATGATCATAAAATGGCAATTAGTGTAGGTATTAACGAGATTGTTGAGAAAAATATGTTGTTTTTGATTTAATATAATATTCACTAGACGAATACCTAATATGAAGAAGCCGAGAAAGAAATCTCACCGTGAAAATAAATGACAAACCATCTTTATCATTTCGATCATCCTGTAACAAACCATCAGTCATATTGCCAGTGGATTTTTTTCCAATTTGAAGGGTGAGCCAGTAGGCATTCATCTGTGACTTAGCTAATTACAGTATCACAACATCTTCTAAGACGAATTAATTTATATTTTTCATAGAGGCAATGTCTATTTAGATAGGTGAAAGGACCATATGGTAGATTATAATAAAGAATATATAAATATAGAATGGATGTAATTGGCCCCAGAAAACACAAACTGCGTTTCCCATCTTCGTTAGTTATTTAATTTTTGATTTTTCTTCTTTTCCTGGCATTTATTAATCCTGCTTTTTTCCAGTCTGCCTTCCAGTTGGAATATAGACGCTGGAAATAGGCATGTTCATGGCATTGAGCCTCATCTTTAGTATCATCTTGTCTAAATCTATTTGCTCTCTAGTCCTACCTCACGACATCCAGTCATCGTTTCTCTGGGCTTGGGATCATCGACATCTCCCCAAGATATAAAAACTTCAAAATCGGTCCAACTTTTTCAAACAAACTCAAATAACTTTATTCAATATAGAAGCATTACACTTTCTTATTGATGGTCAATTGAAACACTACCACCGGTTCGGAAAAGAAAATACCCTGACCTGAGAAGAACCGGCGAAAGAAACTCAGCGGGTTTCTTTTTTTTTAGTTGTCTCATATATTATTTAAACAATTTAATATGAGATGAAATAGCCAGGAGGCGATCGTTTCATTCCCAAGGTGTGCTATCGATCATAAACTCATTAATTGTATAGTAACCTTTTGCACACAAGCGTTCCTTAATAATTTTCTTAAATTTGGTAACAGAGGCATTTTGAACGCTTTCTGGGATCCTGTTGTAAAACCGTATACATTGCCCCACAAAGGAGTTACTGACTCTATGTAGTCGAGTAACAGGAGTAACAAGTTTGTGTTTGTTTCTTGTACCAATGCTATGAGTATCACATTTTCTCATGAAATCATTAATATTTTTTCGTACATACATAACATTGCAGAATATATATTGAGAAGCAACAGTCAATATCTTGATTTCTCTAAATTTATTCCTTAACGATTCTTTAGCTCCTAGGTGACTAAGGAGCTGACTTATGCACATACAGAAGATTTATACATAAATATTGCAACAATACCGGTTTATTCCTCAAATAACTATGCAAACATATATCTCGTATGTTAATTTAAACTGTATATGTCATTGAAACGAAAAGTTTTCTCGTCATGTGACCATATCGGGTTCACGATAAACACAAACATGGCGACCTGATGATTATTCATAGATTTTTTTTTCGTCTTCAAATACTTTCGTAGAGAATAACTTCGGAAGGTATTTTGTTTTAAATTTGTTTAGTTAAAATTCTTAACATTTTATTATTACAGTGTTCTTAGTCTTTTCATTGTTATTGTATTACGGATTTGAATTTGCAATATACGGAACCTATCACTTATTTACTAGCATTGCCTTGCTTGTGAATGTTTATTTCTTTAAGGTGATGACAGACATTTGCCGTTTTCGGTAACGGCGGCCAATCTCAAGACCGATCAGCGAACCTCGCATCTCTCCACAAAACTTTTCCTTCCTCCTATAATCTAGAACCAAATTACTACAGTTAACCTCCGAGGTACTGATTTCGATAATGGCAAATAACATACAAAGAACAAAACAAGGTGAGTTAGTAAAGAAAGAAAGTATATGCCTAAACAAACAATAATATTTCACATACACGAAAAGGACATACATTACAAATATACATATATCAACAAAGATAATGGAAAGCTGTAGAAATGTTCGAATTCAATCACAAAGCCTCATGCAGTATAAAGATGTATAAACGTACTGATTTAGAAAATATTAGTTCTGACAATTTTTTAAATTAAGACGGTCATATTTTATGTATCAGTATTAGGGAATGTTTTCGGTCAAAATTATTCAACTTCAAACCTTAGTATCTGGTCAAATCTTGCAATTGAATTTTGCAATAAAGTACGGTGGTTTGCATCAGTGGTTCTAATGTCATCGTGAGGTCATAGGTACTCATAATCCACTCAATATATCTCCATCGTATTTGCTAGCTTCTTAGATTTTTATTGACATAACTAATTACCTAGCTGTCAAGAGTCTTATGGTGAATCAGATACTCATCATAGCTGCAATTGAAATAAAAATCAGATAATATTAACGGTATTTTTATTTATCCTCTAACTGTTTCTCCTTTAACTTTTTAAATATATCTGTAGTTACAAAATTTGTTATTTCACAGATTAAATAATCAACTCCTTAAATATCTGACCAAGGAGGTTGTTACCCGTAACAATTACTAAAATAATATGTCGCATCAATGTAATAAGCAAGAAATTGAAAACAGCAACCACAACGAAACAGACTATCGTCACCCATTCACCCGGTATCAATGGATCTGGTCATTCACCGGACAAGTGGCTAAGTCAACAGATAACGAGATGATTGTTCACGTAGCCACGACGTGATAAGTTTTTCTTAACACTAGCCACCAATAGAACGAATGAAAATAGTAAAAAATGCCATCGACGATACAAAAAGAGAAATATTGTTAATGCAAGATATCGCCCGACGCCAAAACCGTTCAGAATTTGTTCAGCCGTGCGTGTCGGCTACCGAACAGGTTGATCGTTTTTCACCGTCGTTTTTCACCGAGGCACGGGTGACCCTGTGTACCGATGCGTGGCTTTCCTAGATGATATTTAAAAAATCACAGCTGGATTAAAATAATTGTCATTTAACGGTAACGCCGAGAGGTAAATTATTGTTGATAATTTTAATTGAATCGTTGAAAAAAATTTTTTGGATCACTGTTGTTTTTGTTACAGTAAAATTGCTTTTGTAAATATTTGTCGGAATTATTATTTTTGTGGATTATGATTGGTTGATACAGTTTTTTTCATGTTGTATAAAAATACCGCTATTGGTCATTTTTTTGTTGAGATCCACATATTTGAGAACTCTTGTGCCTGCAATTACTCAAACTCACAATTCACACATTATCACAACACGGGAATAAAGAGTAGTGATCCTAAAGTATTATACTTGGTAAGTATCTCAATAAAATCTTTATACACTCAAAACACAAACGAAATGCACTATTATGATGAAGCAACAAAGAGCAATACACAGTCAAAATTGAATACAAATTAGGATAAGAGCGAAACGACGTATCTGTTTGCTAATACGTCAAAAAAACTGTCCCTTCTATGATTTTTAATCAGATTAATATAAATAAAACAGTATTATTCTTAGTCCTACGACTCTGTGCAAGCTCGTCTAGGTAGCTGGGTACCACGCACTCATCAGATCTTGTACCGCCAAATAATATTACTCAGTATTGTTGTTTTCCGGTTTGAAAGGAGAATGAATCAGTATAACTACAGGTACAAGGGACATAATTTCACGAACTATTATGTTACGCATATCAATATAATATTAGTGAATATTGGGAACATCTTAGTACCCAACATTTGTGGCGCATTTGCGATGTAAGGAAAGGTTAATATTTGTTACAGCGCAATTGTCTATGGGCGATGTTGACGGATTAACATCAGGTGGCCCATTTGCTAGTCTACCAACCTATATCATAAGATAAAAAAGATAGATATTACTCGTTTTAATATATTGAAGAATCTATTAGAGTTAGTTCTCGTCTTATTTTGCATTAATTATTGTAAGAAACAATCTAGTGTCAGAAATGTTGACAGTTAGATTGTTAATGTAAACTGTTTGTAACGTTAAATGTTCATGATTTGAATAAATAATTCCCATTGGTCACTTAAAGCACGGCACCCATCGACCAATAAGAATTACCAAGTCAGGCGCCATTGATTAGCGATTAAGAAACTATAGGTAAGTATAATTAAACTCGTCATTTGAATGGAAAGGTAGGTAGCATGGCTATAAATAATTTAATTTGATTTTGGAACAACTAATCTAGGTACCGTAATCGTAATTTCTATTGAATTTGAAAGTAATAAAAATCATTTGGAAAAATTTACATGAGTTTGATCTACTTTTGATGCAGTATGTTTCTGTACCGTTTGGAATATTTACAGAAAAGTAACATACGGTATGATACGTAGAATACACTTACAACAATTCTTCTATCGATGTTGGTGCAGGCCGTTGCAAATGCTGATATTCTATCAGAAACGTGCTGAGTTCCTTACAACATTTCTTTCACTGACCACCTCGAATTGAATTATAACCTGTATCTACCTAAACTTATTAATTTCAAACAACTGATGTATATTTTTTTAAGGAAATTGTACACAATAATGAGTCGAGATGGCCCAGTGGTTAGAACGCGTGCATCTTAACCGATGATTGCGGGTTCAAACCCAGGCAAGCACCGCTGATTCATGTGCTTAATTTGTCTTCCTAATTCATCTCGTGCTCAGCGGTGAAGGAAAACATCGTGAGGTAGCCTGCATTTGACAAATTTCATAGAAATTCTGCCACATGTACATTCTACCAACCCGCATTGGAACAGCGTGGTGGAATATGTTCCAAAAACCTTCTCCTTAAAGGGAGAGGAGGCCTTTAGCCCAGCAGTGGGAATTTACAGGCTGTTGTTGTTGTTACCTAAACTTATTAATTTCAAACAACAACTATATTTTTTAAGGAAATTGTACACAACAATAGCTAAGTATTAATGCTGTGATAGTGATTAATATATGATACCTATATGTGGTACTAAGACGGGTTTGCTAGAAGCTCAATTAAAGTCACCTGATTACTTGAAAGCAATGGGTATCTCAAATAATAATATAAAATTATAAATTCAATTATTAACTAGTAGTCTAGATATAATTAAGAGTCTGAGACGTGCAAACATGCTGTCTGGCCGTCTCGCGATTTATGTTAAATATATATCGATCTTTGCTTAAACAATAAAAAAAGGAATCTTTAATTACTTGAAAGGTATTCGGAATGATCTAGAATGTTTCTCTGTCTGGTATTTATATATCTTAAAGTATTAATAATATTCTAAAGTACGACTGTACCTTCGACTCGCTTTAAGTAATTTTAGTATTAAAATTCTTTCGTTGTTAATTAAAGTTGAATAGTATTCAAGTAAGAAAATAATGTTTTACTTAAGGAGTAATCTAATTACTTATTTTCGAAAAGCTTTCGATCGTGGAATACTTTATTTTCAATATAATTTAAAAAACAATAACATTAAAATTACTATGATATAGTTTATTATTTTTTCATTAATTTTTTTAGGTTACTTAAGGTTTATTCTATAAATAAATAAAAATATATATTTATTTAATAATAATTTTTATTTACGTTACATATGCAGGCAAAGTTACTGTTTGCTAGAGTATGAAAAATCTACAATTGACACGCATAGAATGAAAATACTGACTCAAATGCAATGCATGCACTTCGTTTGAAAGAGTATTTCAATGACTCAGTTAACTGAGCATTCATACTTAAGTACAGAGTAGACATGTTGTGTATATAGTATGTATTATAAAAAGATTACTAGTAATGGTTATTAATTGATTTAATTGAATATATGTTTGTGTAATTAAAATTTCGCCTTGTAACAAAGTACCTACATATTATGTTCCAATTTTGGCATTGCATTGGTACCAAACATACTTAAGTGTAATAACGTAATTTTTCAGCGCTAAAGCGCTTTATAAGATAAACAGAAATTAAACAAATTAAAGCTGTATTCTGTTCAAATCATTTCTTGTGGTATTCTCTTCTGTGGGTCTAATTTTCTAAACCTTAAAATGAATACAGAAATGATAAAAATACAGAATGTCATTGTTTAAATTAACACAAGTGATAGATTTAGCGCTTTATAAAGTCAAGTCAAGTAGCTTAAATAAAAACAAATTAAATGCTTGTAACACATTTCTTGTATTTAATTTTGCAGTTTATACGAATGCTGTAAACAGGTTAGCTGTCGTGCATTTGTTTTTTTGTAAATAAAAAAAAAAGAATTCGAATTTCGAATGTCCGCAATTAAAACATCGTTACATCATTTTTGTATTTCTTTCTATTTTTAAAATGAGTATTACATTTATAACATTTATAATAAATGTTTATTGTTATTATTTAAAATGGTCAATAGTATTAGTATATTGGAAGATATATAATTTAAAGCAGGAAGGAGGACTGAATTATATTTCAGGATATACCTAGGACCGATAATATGTAAAATCATGGTATTTCAAACAGTTAGTCTGGATTTATTGGCAGTAAGGCAGGCCTCTGTCATTTCAATCATATACATTTATATTACAATAAAATAAACTACATAGACAATACAAATAAAATATAGTAAAATGTAATAACAGACTGTAATTGTCCTAGGTTCCTAGTCCTCGTGTAGGTTACCTGACGATGTTTGCCTTCACCACCGAGGAATGATAAACACCAATTAAGCACTTGGATATCCGGTGGTTCCATAAGACGCAATGCACGCGTTCATACCATACCACTGGCCATCTCGTCTCATTCAAAAATAAAATAAAACATATATTAATTTTTATATGTCAAAGTAAAAGTAGAACCTATAAATAACTAATTAGGGGTAGGACTTTGTGCAAGCTCATCAGAGTAGATACTGGTACTAAACTCATCAGATATTCTAACAGACAAACAGAAATTGTAAAAATTGTTATTTTGGTATATGCACTGTATACATACACATGCGTTGAGTAAAAAAGGGCTTTTTTAATATTATAAACAGACACTCCAATTTTATTATATGTATAGATAGATATTGGACAACATCACCTACATTACTCTGATCCAAATGTAGCTAAAGCACTTGTGTTATGGAAATTCAGAAGTAACGACGGTACAAACACCCAGACCGAAGACAACATAGAAAACTATTATAAAATGATTTGAATTGAATGCCAATTATTAATATGACTGTATTTTTTTAATGTTGAAAAACGAGTAACTACTGAGTTTCTTGTCGGTTCTTCTCGGTAGAATCTACTTTCGGAACCGGTGGTGGCTTCACTTGATTGTTAAATGACGATTCAAAAGTGCTCGTAAAAGCCTACTTGAATAAAGTTTATTTTGATTTGAATTGAACGCGATGATACCTACGCTCTTTCGAAGTAAATGAATTCAAGATTGCTCTTAGGTCCCGATTATTTCCCATCCTCTCCGGAGCCGCATTAACTCTGCTATGTGTAGATTTACAACAGGTAACTTTGACATATCTGCGAAACGAGTAAACATCGGCGGTGTAATTAAAGTTTAAGATAACGGCTGAAGATCGTGGAAGCATCCCGATCGGTTGTGGATGCTGGGAGAGTAATTGCGGTGTTGTTATTTGAAATGTTTATCTCGTTTTGTTTCCTTTTCGGTGATTGGATTTTATTTTTTTAATTAAAATGATTCGTTTAAGATTATAAATTTGTTATTTATAATCACTTTCATTATATAATATAAACCAAAGCTAATTAATGAATATGTCTCTTGATTAAAATTTAATTGTTATTGAAATCTAACGCAGTTTAATTGCGACCCGTCCCGGCTTCGCACGGTTCAAATTTATTAATAAAACAAATGACAGATGCATTGCACAAAAACATTTAGGTAATAATAATAATAATTATTATTACCTATAATTGATTCATTAGTATAAAAGAGAAATATGTCTACTTGGGTATGGATAATTTCATCGTAAAATTAATTATTTAATTATTTAACTGCTGAATCAAAATTTCACAGTCATAATCGACCATCCGTTTCGCAGTAGGCCTTTCATTTGTTGCATTTAATTCATCTAATCTTTCAATTATTCTCTTCAATACGAAAAAAAATTTACAGAGACATTTTAAATAGAAAATGAAAAATCTATTTTAAATAGACTTTACCTCTGTCATCTAAATGTTAAATAATTTATGCATGATGATGAATGAAATCAATTGAAAGCTTAAATATAAACTGTAATTTTTAGACTGAATTTGTAATAGACGAAAAGAAGTTTTAATGAATGTTCCATGGAGGTCGCATTATGACATTGATTTTAAAGCAAATATTTTAAACATCTACAATTTTATAGTACCTTCTTATGATGTTTCTCCAAAGGCCTAACCAGTGCTAGTCGTGTAATCGTATAAATATAAATATTCTGGTAAAATACAACCACGATTAGCGGTCACCATTGTTAAGAGCAAATTTCTGTTCAGTCACTCTCATAATCCAATGAGATCCAATAGCTTAAAGACTAACAACTTTTTGACGACCCCCATGGTCGAGTGGTGTGTACACCGGTTTTCATGGGTACGCCACTCCGAGGTCCCGGGTTCGATTCCCGGCCGAGTCGATGTAGATTACCATTAGTTTACCATGTTGCTCGGGTCTGGGTGTTTGTGGTACCGTCGTTACTTCTGATTGTCCATAACACAAGTGCTTCAGCTACTTACATTGGGATCAGAGTAATGTATGTGATGTTGTCTCATATTTATAAAAAAAAAAAAAAACTTTTCTTGCTTACCGATGTATAGGCCTGTACACTTCCAACTTACAGTCTTTGGGTTGTGACTGAGAATGTCTTCTATAGCCTATTTAATTTATCAGCCTGATCTAGGGACTGAATCAGAACCTCGATATCTGTTGCCCTGTATCAAGCTGGACGAGGCAGTTAAATGCGGATAAAAACTTTAAACATTTTAACAGGTAAATATATAGTATACATATATGTCACTACAACAACAACGAAAACAGCAGCCTGTGAATTTCCCACTGGGCTAAGGCCTCCTCTCTCATTTTAAGAAGAAGGTTCGGAACATATCCCGCCACGCAGTTCCAATGCGGGTTGGTTGGTCGGAAGACACATGTGGCAAAAATTCTATGAAATTAGACACATGCAGCTTTCCTCACAGTGTTTTCCTTCACCGTCGAGTACGAGATGAATTATAAACACAAATTAAGCACATGAATATTCAGTGGTTAGTGAGTCGAGATGGCCCATCTTAACCGATGATTGTAGGTTCAAACCCAGGCAAGCACCGATGATTAAACAGTGGTGAAGGAAAACATCGTGAGGAAACCTGCATGTGACAAATTTCATAGAAATTCTGCCACATGTGTATTCCACTAACCTAACACAACACAACACAACAGCGTGGTATAATATGTTCCAATAACCTTCTCCTCAAAGGGAGAGGAGGCCTTTAGCCCAGCAGTGGGAATTTACAGGCAGTTGTTTATTCAGTGGTGCTTACCGGGGTTTGAACCCACAATCAGCCGTTATTTATATATATAATATAACAATTTAAGTTTTATACCTGGTGAATTTTACGTACTTATTCTATTCAGAAGATCTAAGCGCGCATCGGTTATACCAGAATAAGATGCAAAGAAGAAAAAATTATAAGGTTAATGAACTCACAAACATATTATAGCTTCCGATTGGAATGTAAAATGTACTATTTAAAGATCTATACTATGCGTTTTTACTCCCTATATCGAATGATAAGAGTAGTGTCTGTCTGTCGAGCCAAACCTAATAGGAACGGAACTATCTCATTAAACGCATTTAAGGCATGCTCACCACCACGTTACGGGAGATATACAAAGATATATGATGAGATGTACACAGATAATTATATTCATTTGCTGAATTCTGACCATGAAGTCATTAGAAAGTAAATTAATTCTTGACTATTATAACAGGAATCGTTATTGATCAATAAGATTAAGGCTTAGTGGAAAACCGTCTGGGTAAATGCCTGCCCAGTGTTGTTCTGTTTGGAAAATGGAAAATATGGAAGGATAGGTGAGCCAATATAACTGTGAGATAAGAGTAAGAAAACCTTCGTCAGTTTTCAAATTCATTTCTTTATCACTTAGTACCTTTTGAATCTAAACATCGAATCGTTGCGACGCCATATGTCATTCTCGATCTGTAAAGCAGATTATCGCTCATACTGAGCACACAAAAGTAGATCTTTTGGTGACGAACCTTTTCTTACCCCGACTGTACATAACATCATAGTCCTCAAAGTCGTTGATGCTGTGTCAATGTAGGATATGGCTTAAATTACTGATGACATAAATGCAGTGGTATACGTAATGTTTAAAAAAAAATTTGAAGTATATTATCAAGAATTATGATGAAGGTTATATTTAATTGACGCTGAAAGAGACGATCATATTTATTAGCTGGCTAAATAAAGTCAATAAGTTAAAATAGAATAATATAATGAATTCTAATGTGAAAAATATGTGAAATAGCTTTGTACAGCAAAGCTTTACTGGTTGCTCAGCCTTAGTAACGCAACTTACGCATTGATGCGGGATGGAGTGAATGTAACTCGAGGCATAGCTTAGTTTTTACAAATACTGCTTTACAAGTTTTTCGCGGAATAGGATTCTTTTATATGAGAAAAAGGTGTTTATAAAAAACATAAACGTAATACTTGTTAGTTCTTCTTATAAATAAATCAAGATTTAATCTTATTCTGCGCTCCGTATTACGTAACGCATCAAGTTTCGTTTCGTCGAACGAAATTAATTGTATTAGTAATCAAAAATTTGCGAGTTATAGGCTATTTGACTGGTTTTAAGATCCATTTTATATTATTTGAGGTTAAGTAGCCCAGTAAAAGTTGGGTTGTTTATTTCTAGTACATATTTGCCGAAAAATATCATATTAATAATTCTATATTTAGCGACTTCATCATAAGCCCGGCCAATCAGGAGCGTTTTGAGTCACGTGACAAACGTTTGAAAAAATGCATTTTTATTTATGGATTTTTGAAGAAATTCAGTATTATTTTCAACTTTCGTTAGTAAATAATCATATTTAAAGTCATAATCTACACTGATTACAATAATTCACAATTTATTTTTCGCATTGTCAAATAGCCTATTCTAGTCTAGTAAAAATACTGGTCATTGTATTATTTGGTCTAAATATTATTCTATTTTTAAAAATTGTTGTCTTCCGACGATATAAGTTTTTTTTTTTTTAAATAAATTATAAATAAATATGAGACAACATCACATACATTACTCTGATCCCAATGTAAGTAGCTAAAGCACTTGTGTTATGGAAAATTAGAAGTAACGACGGTACCAACACTCAGACCCAAGACAACATAGAAAACAAATGATAATCTACATCGACTCGCCTGGGAATCGAACCCAGGACCTCGGAGTGGTCACAAACCGGTGTAAACACCACTCGACCACGGAGGTCGTCTAGTAGGTCTATTTTTTTACATCTGTTTAGGAGGAACAGGATTGTAACAAGTGTCAAATCACTTAGCATAGGACTTTCGTTTTTTTTTTAATGGCGTATGTTGGCGCACGTATGGGTGACTTGATGGTAAGTAGTTAACAACGCCCTTACCTATGGGCGTTGTTGACTGTTGGCACTGTAAGAAATATTAACCATTCCTTACGCCAATGCGCCATCAACCTTGGGAACTAAGACGTATCCTTGAGCCTGTAATTACACTGGCTCACTCACCTGGGTGGGTGATATCTACCCATGCTCCGTACCCTATCCTAAAGCCCTACCTCCAAGTTAATACAATGATCCTGAAGTGTTAAGTATATCAATTATTACAATGTTACTTACTGTACACACTTAACTGTATTAATTATAAAATGATCTGGACTAACCTTAATCGGTGGAGCGTAATCGACCGCCATCATGCAGTCACTGTTCACCCCCGCCTCGGTCTTTATCATGGGCGCGCCGTGGTACAGTTGCCCCATCTGGTGGTGGTGCATACCACCCTCCCCGCGGCTGTACCACGTGGTGTACATCCCGCAGCTCTGTTCGCAACAGTCACTCATAAATACCGCATTTTATCACAAACACTTGAAAACACTTCAATCTTGCTTCACTTTTATACTATCATGTCACTTTTATGTTATAAATAAATTATTATTTTATTTAAGTTCAAGTCATTGTTGTTGTATTCACTTAGCACAGTTCACTTATCCAATAACATTTATGACAGAAACACTTCATCAATTATTAATAATATAATAATAATATTAAATAATATGTTTATACAAAATCACCGTTCAATTGATTTGAATCCATTTAAATTATTATTATAATTAATTGATATAATATTGCACTAAGTACATCTTATGACGGGTACAATTTTTTTTACTATTAATTTTATAGCAACGCATTCGTCCGAGTTTATTCTTTCCAGCATCTGAAACAATAAATACATAATATTATAATCAACATACCTATGTAACAAGTATTTGTCATATATCAATATAAAACTTTGAAGTGTGTTCATAATACTTCGATTAAAAGTCTTGACAGATTTTGATGTAATAATTTTTCATATAAGACTTTTCGTAGCTATATTTGGATTATTTAACTAATTTTTAATTTTAAACCTCCGAGAGCTCTCATGATCTTTATTATCATAATTACATTACATACTTATATAATTGTATTTAACTAATATGATTGTATTTTTCAAATGTTGAAAAAGAGTGACTACTGAGTTTCTTGCCGGTTCTTCTCGGTAGAATCTATTTTCCGAACCGGTGGTAGCTTCACTTAATTGTTAATTGACGATTCGAAAGTGCTTGTAAAGGCCCACTTGAATAAAGTTTATTTTGATTTTTTGATTGATTGTTTTATAAGGCTAAGCAAATATATATACCTAAATAAAATTTTCATTTTAACTTTTTCATTTGTATTTATTTTTTTTATCAATTTATTTATAAGAAGTGCATATATAATAAACACATAAATTTGTTTAGGTATAAAAATGATAAATTCGATAAGAAAAATATTATGCCTTGAAATATTATACTAATACTATAAAGAGGTACCTATAATTTGTTTGTTTGTATGAAGGGGGTTGTCTCCGGAAGTTATCATCTTATTCTAAAATAAACTGATGATCGAAATTTATATTATTCCTATAGAAGAAAAAATTATATGTATGTCAAATTGGACTTGAAAATTCCACCAATCCGAATTGGAACAGCGTGGTATATGTTCCAAAAACATTCTCTTCAAAGAGAGAAGAGAGAGCCCGGAAGTGGGATACTTAAAGGCTCTTAATGTCTGTCAATTTATTTTCTATAATAATTATTTGCTCCCGTGGAAAGTCGGGTCGGATTGATAGTCAATTTTAATAAACAGCACGAGTACGAATCTATAATGCGATGTGTATGTATATCCTATCTACCCCCCTGATAGATACATATCTTTAGCAAGCGTTCATAACTGCATTCATATAGTTGATGAAGTTTTAAGAAATATTATCTATTCCTTACATCGTCAATGTGCCACCAACCTTGGGAACTAAGATGTTATGTCCCTTATATATGCCTGTAATTACACTGGCTCACTCACCCTTTAAACCGGAACACAACAATACTGAGTGCTGTTATTTAGCGGTATAATATCTGATGAGTGGGTGGTACCTACCCAGACGGGCTTGCACGAAGCCCTACCGCCAAGTATTAGAAATTCTTTAGAAAAGTAGGCATTCAAAATTAATTGCCATGTAAACACATATATATGTATATATATATTCTATACTAGTTCATAGTATCTACATTAATGTATAAAAGTAATAGATTAAAATATTAAATAAACTATTTTTCTATTATGGAATAATAATCATTTGTGGCAGAGTATCATTAGACACGTGCTGGTTGAAAATTAAAAAAAAAAAAACTATTGAAAAAGTGTTATTCGATATCTGTGTTGTAGACCGCCAAGATATGATATAAGGATAGAACATAAAATGTCGGGGCGATAACTTAATCATACCCGGAAAAGTCGTCCAAACATAATTTAATTTAAACACAGTTTTAAGGCTATCTTTACAGAAATTAACCTGATCTTTAAGAACACCATGCACAACGGAGGTACATTGATAAGCCATTATGAACTTTAATACCAGAGCTTAAGAACGTTAATTGCGTATTTAATAAGGATTTCCGTAGTTAGCGGTCATAGAATTGCAAATGGTCTTACTAAACCTCACCATATAGAGGCTTGTTATCGCATCCTCTAGGGGTCAATAACCGACAAGCCACGCCCCTGGACACGCCCCTGCGCCCCGCCCATTGAAATTTTGGCAGATCTCTCTCATGCATAATAATCGTCATATTCGTTAATACCTACCGTTTAAAAACGTTTTAAGCGAAATTTGTCTGATAATAATAATACTTTAAAATTTAAAAAAGGAATGTATGAAGATGCTACTTCTTACATATAAAGATTCCACTATTTATATTGTTCTTAAATTGTTTTTATATCAAGATAGATCGAACTAAAACAAACAAGCTGATTATTTTTATCTTAGTGTGTGTATTTCATGGACAAGAGTTGGCCTATTTTTTCAGATATATAAATAATCAAAATACTTAATATTATAATATTGTTATATACAAGTTATACAACCGATATCATCTGTGCGACTTCATAGATAAATACATTACTGAATGTCCTGTAAAGTTTCATTAAAAATGGTTATCCTTCACAATCATATGTAAAATTTCGGGAAATTCTAATTCGTGGTCTACGTACCATACAGCTGAATTGACTAATATTTGAAGTTGCAGTGTTTACTTATACTCATGCTTAGGACCAATTTAAAAAAGGAACAGAGTTTAGTTGTATATATACTAAACATAAAGTACATTGTAGAGCATATATGTGTAAAGAATCGTGATAATAAAACGCGTGAAATTGAATCATATGATAAAGACGATGAAGCTATCTATCTTCTCGCTAGAAGCTGCTTTCCGAAACGGTGGTAGTATTTGATTATTGACGATTCAAAAACGCTTCATTGTGAAGTTTACTTCAATAAAATTGATTTGATTTGATTTGATTTGATTTGAAGATAGCTGCAGACGCAATATAAAGTGATGTTTAGATTTTAGTTCAATAAATAATAAATTTCATTTCAAATTTTAACTAGGTGGTAGGGCTTTGTGCAAGCCCGTCTGGGTAGATACCACCCGCTCATCAGTTATTCTACCGCCAAATAACAGTACTCAGTATTGTTGTGTTCCGGTTTGAAGAGCGAGTGAGCCAGTGTAACTACAGGCACAAGGGACATGACATCTTAGTTCCCAAGGTTGGTGGCACATTGACGATGTAAGAAATAGTTAATATTTCGTACAGCGTCATTGTCCATGGATGATGGTGACCACTTACCATCAGGTGGCCCATATGCTCGTCCGCCAACCTATACCATAAAAAAAATAGCGAACCGCCTTCTTCACCTTCAGCATAAATAGGGACAGACAGCGGTAAGTGACTTTGTTTTACACTATATAATGATAATCGAACGCGATGTATGTATATTTGTCTTATTTTTTAAATAAGACACTTTGAATATTTTACATATAATACTATATATATATATTATATATTAATATATATTATAATCTCTGACGCAAACCGTACACGTGTAAAACATTTACGATTTATAATTAATAACAATAAGGTTGAAAGATTGATTGAAACCGTTGATAGCATCAAATGCCGAGTATTAGACTTTTACCTAAGTCTATCTACCGGGTACTAAAATTTTCCTTTTTGTCTGCTGGAATAGGCTATTTGACAATGCGAAAAATAAAGTGTCAATTATATTATATAAGTACTTCTATAAAATACTACGTAATCTATTCAAAAATTCATAAATAAAAATGCATTTTTTAAACGTTTGTCACGTGACACAAAACGCTCCTGATTGGCCGGGCTTATGATGAAGTCTATTAATTAATATATCACGGTGGAATATTTTACCATAATTTTACGATGTTCTTATTCTTGATCTGTAAGAAGTTTGGTCCAAGGTGGTCAAGACAATGACGCTGTAAGAAATATTAACTCTTCCTTACATCGTCAATGTGCCACCAACCTTGGGAACTAAAATGTTATGTCCCTTGTTAGCTAGTTATACTGTCTCACTCACCCTTCAAACCGGAACACAACAATACTACTCAGTATTGTTGTGTTCCGGTTTGAAGGTAGGTATTTGGTGGTAGAATAACTGTTGAGTGGGTGGTACCTACCCAGTCGGGCTTACACAAAGCTCTACCACCAGTAAAATATTTTTTAAGAACAGTTTGCTTTTTTTGTGTTTCATCCTTATATTGAATCTCATAGATCCTTCAATCGATAAGTTAATATTTTTCTATGTCATAAAAGCATTTAATATATCCCTAAAATGCATATAAAATCATATTATGTTGTAGAGTTCGTTTTAATGAACAGTATCAATCAGTCTGATGGAAAATTTATCATTACATTACAGATAGAATATATTTTGAAAGTTTATATAGTAATGTTGGCAATTAAGAAACGCTTAAGTAAAATTTTGTTCTTATGATAAATGAGATTTTCTGTAACAACTTTAAAACTCATTTTCCAAAAGCGCCATATGGCGCTTACGCTTTTTTCCCTTTCTGATATGATTTGAGTATGTACGTAAAATAGTTTCCAATTTTCAACAAGCTTTCGTCTCAATTTGTAATTATTTATTTATAATTAATTTTAATGACTTTTTTTAATTTTAATTTAATAAAACTTAATCGATCTGAATACTATATTTTTTATCTGTTATGCTTAATTAATTATGAATTAACTGTATTAATTCTGTTAAAAAAACATGAATATTTAAATGAACGGTAAAACGGTTATAAGTTAAACGTAATTATTATTCGAAATAAAAACAGTCAAATTTAACGCTTCATGAAATGTTATTCGATTATAGTTATTATAGAATATGTCACACGCTATTAATTGAAGAATGGCGTCCATTAAAAAGAGAGACACATACATATATGTATAGAAATAAACAAGGACAAAACATTTCGTTTCCTTTTCATCCTCGTAGTCAATAGATTTCCTTTTGTTATTTGCTTGTTATTAGGGCTTATGCTTGAATCTAACTTTTTGCATTATTGTTAATCTTTTAAAAGCAGCAGAATTATCTAAGTAATCACACATCATAACTCACTCCCGAAATGTTGACAGCTGATTTACAGTGTCAAAATTTGCTAATTATTAGCACTATCGCGCACTGGTAACTTTTGTCACGGTGACTGTTTCGTAACTCTTGTAAAAACCGTGAATATGTACAGATGCAGACACAAATGTCACCAAATTGTCACGTCGTAAAGTGCGCGCACCTCCATACATATTCGTCGACTCGACAAGAGTGACGAAAGAGTCACCGTGACAAAACTTAGCAGTGCGCGCTAGTTCTTACAATCAACGTCGCATATCACAATCTGACTTATCACATTCGTCTTCTGAGGTGAGATACGAGTTTCTTGTTACAGAATAGTCCTACAGTTAAAAGACGTTACGATCGAATTACTAACACAGAAGCAACACCAGCTTTATCAATTGTTATGTCTTTTAAAACCTATCATTAAAAATTGTTTGATAAATATTTAAGGTAAATTCAAACTCTATCATCTTTATTCAATACTAGTAGTCGCCCGAGGTTGCGTTCACATTATAGGTTGTTGGTTGACATGTATTACGCAAAAAAGTAGCTTATGTTTTTCTTTGGAGTTCAAGTTTGCTTCATACCAAATTTCATCAAATTCCGTTCAGCGGTTTGATTGTGAAGGAGCGACATACAGACAGAGTTACTTTCACATTTATAATATTAATAATATAGATAGCTAGTCAAAGTCAAAATGTTTTTTGTTTAATTAAATCTGGAAGTGATACATTTGTTTATTGATTGTCAAAAATCTACCACTGGTTCGGAAATTGACACCTCGGGTCTGAGAAGAACGGACGAACGAAACTCAGTGGGATATTTCTTTAAGTGAATTGCTTTCAAGGTCCAAAAGTAAATAATATGACTTGAAATTTGTATAAGCTGCGAAATCGTTGCGGAATAATGTCTTAGATTAGTTTTACTTTACTTTATAAATTCTGAGAGAAAATAAATAAATACAACATGGATCCAGTCTAAATTTATATTATTCATTAAAAGAGTACTTTTTAGAAAGAAACGCCTGGTGTTAGGGTCGGGTTCCATCATAGGACACTAATTACTGTAAATTGCATATTTACATCAGCATTGTAAATTTGTTTATTTAAAAAGAGCAACTATGCGAGCAACTATGCCGATTCAAAAACGCTTCATTGTGAAGTTTACTTGAATAAAATTGATTTGATTTGATTTTAAATAAAAGAGGAGTATGGTACCCTTATCGCTACATAGATTTAATATAGTGATAGACTTTTTTTGTTAAACTTTGAACATTTATTCTTGCCTTCGAACATTTAATATTATTGTCTTACTTTAGCAGAATATAGATTTATTGAATTTCTTTAATAACTTTGTTTGACGTCTAAAAAAACAGTTCGGGCCGAGATGTTACCCAACGAATCTATTCTTTTCTCGAGTACAGGGCACAGGGAAAGGGAATCACGCGGCGTATTTATCGATGAAATCAACGATGTATTTCCACCTTTTAATAAAATATCATAAATATCGTAAGCTGATATAGCTTAAGACATTTGAAGGCGAAGGTATTGAAAAAGATTCTAAGTACCCTGAATATCCCAAGAAGGACACCGTGGAGATACAGACCGACCGTCGGGGTGACACGCTAAGGGATCCCATGTTATTCCACTGGATATATCACGATGGTATCACTTGTGTGGGTATTCAAATGTGAATACTACATTACGAAGTTTAGCTAAATGTTTTGGGAAGCAGAAATAGAAATAAACATAGCCTATCCAGCCTCAACAAATTTTAAATTTTCCCTATTTCTGTTTTTTTCTAACATATAATTTTTCTATGAAATATATCACATACTCACGTGCTACTCAATAATAGTAGATTATTCTCAATCAATGATTCAACATTGAATTTATCAAGATTTTGATTTATGTGCTGATAAGACTTTGACACATACTGCATTTTCAAGTGCTTGGTTTGTGTTAATAATTCAAAGGAAGAAGGGAAATAACCTCAGCAATGGGAAATTTACATATATCATCATCACTATCCTGCTCTTTTCCCAATTTCATTTGGGGTCGGCGCAGCATGTCTTCTCCTTCCATACTTCTCTGTCAGACGTCATCTCACAAGTAACTTTCTTTCTAACCATATCGTCTTACACAATCCATCCATCGTTTTCTTGGTCTATTTATAATTATAATTGGGAAATTTACATATATATAAGATATTATATTTAAGTAAATAGTATACAATACGGTGAGGAAACGTACAGATAAAGAAAAAAAACATTACATACATTCATACACTAAGACATTATTTGTTTCAGTTTCATTATATGTATCATTTCATATAAAAACATCGCCGAAATTATAAATCGTTGATAATTAAAACAGACAATTGCGCGAATATTCCAATTAGTCGGTACTTAGCCGCGCAATAAATAATAAAAATTAAACGAAACAACTCACCATAAATACATGCCGCGAGAAAAATATTACGTTTGACGGAGTAATATATTTCAATTGATGATTTTATGATTTATAAGCTATTTATATTGTTTTATAAACAATATCTTCATACTTAGACAAATATTATAGAACGTGTTAAAATAAATTATCTTTTACTAATTTTTTTTAACCCCAAAAAGGGGTGGATTACTAAAGATACATTAATAATACACCTCCACACCATGTATAGAACATACATTATGAATTTCAATTCAACTTAAAAAAATAGAACTTTCATACAGTTTCCAACCCCGTTTTAACCCTTATGGGGAAGTTTCGTAAAATTGTTAGCAGATTTACACCCCATAAGGAACCTTCCTGTCAAAATTCACGTTTCTGACATTTTATGATGAATTGAAGTGGTATTTCTCTTTTATATATACCTCCAGTCAGGTAATATTATATACATAAAATTAATTGTAGTTGTATTTTATATGTAGTTTTAACTACTGATTTTCTTGGCGGTTCGATCGGTAAAATCTATATTCCGAATTGAAAAATCAACTTAATATAGTTTTCAAAATTACTTGTAAAAGTTCATTTGAATAAAGTATATTTTGATTTTGATAAAAAAAAGGAATTTAAATTCAAATAAGGGGCACTATTCTTTTTCTGTCAAAGAACCGGCGAATGAAACTCAGCGAAAATTTTATTTAAAAATAGAATGTTTAATGGTAATTTTAATTTTATTCGATATATTCTACCGCTAAACAACAGTACGCAATATTGCTGTGTTCCGATTTGAAGGCCAGTAACTACAGGCACAAGGGACATAACATCTAAGTTCCCAAGGTTGGTGGCGCATTGACGATGTAAGGAATAGTTAATATTTCTTACAGCGTCATTGTCTATGGGTGATGAGATCATGGTGACTACTTACCGTCAGGTGGACTACAAGCTCGTCCGCCAAACTATTTCAAAAAAAAAAATACATTCGATCATTTCATTCTCTAAATATACGAATACGCATACTATATTTATTTTACTAGTATATAGGTTATTATAGTAATAATTTGCTAAAACATACAGTTTCATCTATCAACGTTTTTTAAAATTTTAATATTGAAATTCTTACCTTCCATAAAATGTATTAGTAAATGCATATCGAGTCGTCTGTTTCCAAGTAAGACATTTAATGTTGTTATTCAAAATCTTCGTAATAATAACTTAAGTAACACAATACCATTGTTCAAAAAAAATCTATATTAATACTATAAAAGTCAATGTAACTCTGTCTGTCTCTGCTCTTTCAATCAAACCGCTGAACCGAATTTGATGACATTTGTTATGAAGCAAACTTCGACTCCAAGAAAGGACATAGGCTACTTTTGTCCTGACACGTGACAACCAATACCTAATAATAAATAAAACCGCAGGCACAGTTTGTGCAAAGTCTGTGCAAATGAAATCATAGGTATTGCTCGCTTGAGTATAGCAATTAAGCTGATTAAAACGCTTCGATAAACAATTTAAAAATAGAACATTCGCGTTTACATGTAAGTGTATTTTTTTTTAAATTTGAATATCGAATGTTAATTCTTGCATATCTGTGACATGAAATCTTGGATTTTGACTAGATAATTGTACATAATGCTTATTAACACGCTGGATAATTTATCTGTGAAAGAACTAGATAGCGCTTTTTTGCTTACCCCCGATATAAACGAATCAGTGTATAATGTAGATGTTCACGTCTTTGCATTGTCATAAAAAAAAACAAAAAGAATAGATTAAAAATAAAAGTCATTCCAAATTTAAAATTCGCGTTAAAAATTACATCCAATATAAATACTTTCATAATACAATCACGTCCAATATTATCGCTTTTAAATTTTAATTTTCATTACTGTATCAATTAAAAATATCATTAAAATACTTAAAAATCTAAACTCCATGAAATGTTGTTCGACATTATTTTATTATAGGAAATGCCGAACACGCTGTATAACATAAAGTCATAAAAATAATTGAACTAATAAGGGGCTTAGTGCAACAGATACTTAGTGACAATGTTGCTTAAACGTTTTACCAGCTGCAGTATCCAATAAACACACTTACAATTTCACTCTTGATATAAAACCTCCTTTATTACGCTATTTAGATCCTTAAATATTATTATTAGTAGAAACATTGTCGCTTAATACTCTTTAGCATTTCACAATCGTCCTGCGTAATCTTGCGTCCCTATGTGTGCTTAGATCTTTAAAATTAAGCAACGGATTTTGATTCGTTTATTTTTCAAAGATAGAGTGATTTGAGTGGATGGTTTTTGTATATAATATATGGAAAATGTAGTAAAGAAACGCTGACAATTTTAGAAGTTTCTAATGTGATTTAATTACTAAACATATTCTATAGAAGATTTAGTATCGTGCGAAGCCGGGCGGGCCGCTAATAATATTGTATGTATATCGTATAAGTTGAGTGCAATTATGTAATACACTAAACTTTGTGTTGCTGTGTGTCGACAAAAAAATTTAGTGAGCCAGTGTAATTACATATATCATATTGGTTATTACGGTGATACATTGACGGTTGTGTTATTATGTGTTTAATTATTTCTGTAAATGTAATTCTAACTACTAACAGAGCTTTCTAATGAAAAGTCAACGCTGTGATAATCCCACTGCTGGTCTAAACATTCGCTAATAGTGCATCCGCATAATTATATTACTTAAAAAATTAATAGTCGATTTTAAACTGTAATCGTCGGTTAAATTTTATTTATAAAGTTTCCTAAGTGTAGTCATTTTGGTTCTGGATTTGAATACGGATGTAAAGTATTGTACCGGTTTAGGATAGGTATATCGATTGTTTTTGTATCCGTAAAAGTGTCTGAATCTGAATCCGTAAAAAATCTGTTTCGGATAGTTTCAGTTTCTATAATATATAGATTATTTGGAAATTTTAAACTGAAAAAAGTACATTTTCATTTTTAGATTATTGAGCTTTAATTCTTAGTATTAAGTATAATCAATTAAAAAATGGTCTTAAAAAATCTATAAGACTATTTAAAATTAATAATATCTTTTTTGGATTCGATTTCAGTTAAAGATAGAATTTTATATCGGGTTTGTTAGTTTTGTTCACGGTTATAGAGCTTCTAAACATCCCAGGTTAATTAAAATGGACCGCACTTATTTATAATTAAAAAATTATAATAATGTAGAATTCGACTTCGGTTTTAGATAGGATATACGATTGTTTTTACGGCTATGGAGCTAAAAAACATGCCAGGTTAATATAATTCGGACCGTACCGATTCTTTATTTATTTGCTAATAACGATATTTTTTAATTATATAATATAATCATCTTTGGGTTATCTTATATCCTAGCTATATCTTTAAACACATGTTTATAAATAAATATGTTGCATACTTAATAATAGCCTGAAGCGTTTACTCACAAGTAACAGCCTATAATCGGTTGGGCTATAAGGTTATACTAATATTTGTAATGTTACATTCAAATTAAAAATACACTTTCATTATCGAAGTAACTGCGACTTAAAGTGTTTCCTCATTAATACAAACTTTTTCATGGTTAATCCCATGGTTTATGCATTCATTAACCACAATGGCGTTTTTGTTGTTTAAATAGCGCTTAATTGATTCGATAAATTAATACTTTGTACAAATATTATACTAATTCGTATGTCATGTTTTTGTAGTATCATTAAAATGCAACCTACCTTTTAAATAGTATTAAATATTAACTAAAAAAAAATGAGGCGAAAAACTATTGTATTCCGTCAAAATGGTAAAATTGGAAAATGGGGTGTATTTATTTAACATTAAACTTAATTTCCAAATAGCAACATTTTGACGCTTATGCCGTTCTTCCTTTTCAACGATATTACCTTTAATTTTTGTCAATAAATTAACTATCGCAATAAAGACTCGCGCTTAAACAAAAGAATTCTTTAAGAAATATTAGGTTTTAATAAATATTGTTTTCATTACTTGAACAGTGTTTTGTCTTGCTCATTCAAAGGGTTAATCATTGAAGAAAGAAAGAGAGAAATCCTCTATTCAAGTGGACTCATATACTGCTGCGTTAAATTAAGTACAAACTAACACCAATATATCATTTTGATATTACTGTAGTCGTAATACTGATTGTAATGGCAAAAATGTAAATAGTTGCTCCTATTCGCCATTTTAATTACTATAAAAATAATCATTTATCCTGCATGAAATAGAACTATTCAGGGTAACTGATTTTATATATTATTATTTAATAACCAAGCGTTAATAAGGGGTTAAATATTAATCAACAAAAAGAAAGCTCAGAAAAATTTAAAATAGCAGTCATTTTTTTAAAACAGATTTAGAAAGATAGAAAGATAACTAGTAGGATTGGTAATAAAGCTAGTTTGGACTAAGTTCAGAGACCATAATAGATATAAAACGGACTCACAGCTTATAGATATACTGAAATAAAAATGAGGTATAATTATTTTAGTTATTAATCTTGTTGAGTTTATTTCGTCAATTCTGCTCAGAACTGAAGAACAACTGACATTGAGGAATGATTTTGATAATTCCACCTATTGGAACAGTCGATAGGTTGATAGAAGAATCGATAGCCGTTGGGCTGAAACGGTTCTAGTGTGGACACCGCGAACTGGCAAATGTATTGTCGGACACCCTGTGTTAAGGTGGAGCAATAATGTATGGAAGGTGGCTGATAGATAGTCAATGAAAAGAGCTTAAGATGGGCTCAATGCGCGCCTTGGGAAAGGCCTATGTCCACCAGTGGACTGATACAGGCTGATTATAATCATAGAAACCATAAATTTCGATTTAGATACCACTCCTTGGTATTACTTTGTTTCACTTGTTTGATTCGTTTTATCTTCTAACTGATATTTAAGTAATATTGAAAAGTAATAATTCGCTTTGCAATATTTCGTTACCTAATATTATGTAACGTGTAATAACTTGGATAAGTAGATCTAATCGAAAAGATCATAACTCCGCACTAAGAACACGATCCTGATACGTCAGAATGACTTTTTGACGTATAAGACTTTACTTTTAAAGGTCTGGAGGCCCCCGGGCCACAAAGCAGTGGGGGCCCTAGACAAACAGAAGCGTGAACAACCTAATAATTATATTATCATGAATTAATTACTTTTTAATTTCAATCAGTAAGCTATGATTTATTTACTTGTATCGGTAACTTTTAAAATATTAAATAATAACATTATTATAATTTGACTATATCTCGGTATTTGTTAACTTGCTGAAAACTGTGGCCCCTACTAATGTGGAGGCCCCAGGGCAGTTGCCCCGGTTGCCCTCCCCTAAATACGGCCCTGCTTTGACTATAATTAATATAACATTTTAAGTAAACAAGCATCATAATAGCGTATCAACATTAGTCGGTTACTTACATTTTAAGAGCGAGGTACCAAGTTCCTATATTAGTACTGATATTGAATCGGTCATACCTACGTTCGATTATTAAAATATTTATTTCTAACCAGTGATAAATATTTGAAATTCAATAGTGTTGCTATATTAAATAAATATTTTGACTTGGAATTGTATAAAACATTGTATGTATGTGCAGATATAAATTATTTTCATACACTTACTCTATGAAATTAATAAAGGGATTATCGTATTGAAAATACATACAGATATCAATATCCATTATGATATACTTTACAATATTTTTTAAGTAATTAATAAACAGACATTTTTTTTAAATTATTATTTGAAAGATATATTTTAGATAAACATCTACTTTTGAGCTTTCAATAGAGTGACGCTCTTTTACATATGTATGTGTGCAATAATTATTACCTAATCAATGATAGATATATACCTTTATTATTATTTTATTTATACTCAGCTGTGCTTGTATTATTTGTAATTAGCTATTCGGCTATTTAAACATAGACAATTATTGTCTTCTGCTTTTAATTAATCAATTGAATTAATTTACTCTTTAAATTACTTTCTTCTAAATAGTCCTATTTGTTTAACCTACCAGTGGAAAATTTAATTTACGGAATTTTATTAAACTCAAAACTCAAACTCAAATTTATATATTCAATATGGAAGCATTACACTTACTAATAGTCAAATTTAATACCACTGGTTCGAAAATACCACCTGAGATGAACCGGCGAAAGAAACTCAGCAGCTCATTTTGTCAAATTAATTAAACACATAATAACTAGGCGACGATCGTTTCATCCCCAAGGTGTGATATCAATCATAAACTCACTAATTGTATAACCTTTCGCACACAAGCGTTCCTTAACATTTTTTTCTTAATTTGGCAACAGAACCATTTTGAAAGCTTTCTGGGATATTAAAAATTAACCTATTACAATAATATAAGTTTAACTTTAAGTAATGTTACTTATAACAAAAAAAAAACTGATATTTATATGTCAAACTTGACGTTTTACAAAATTATGGTGTCACAAATGTCATTACAATTAAATATATAGGCTTAAAATGTGAGTTATATTCAATTAAATGATTATTATTATTATTAATAGCTATATGTACTAGAATAAGATTGGCATACTATTCAGTTTCCGATTGTTCAGTCGAATCCACATTCCGAAACGGTTGTAGGTTCGATCTTTACTGACGCAAGGCTTCAAATTTCGATTTACTTAGAGCATACTTGAACTATCCTTTTATCAATTGAAATAGATTTAGATTGAGCTTATGTTTAACCGTATGCAACAGTAAATCTAGCGATGGTTAACTATGCGTTACTAATGTAGTCAAGGCTCCTAAACAAGTATATAATACAATCTAAAATATCCTTAGATGAATATCTAAACTCGTACACGCACAAACGACATCTAGAGTCGACTTACGATTCATTACCGTATCGATTATCGATAATTACCTTCACAATACAAAACAACACGGACACTACACGCACATCACTAAAAAACACCAGTCAAAAAAAGGCTAGTGCGAGCAAGATAGAAGCACTCGCGTCACTATTACATGTCATTACTATAGTTGATAGCGTTATCGGCGACCAAAAAACCACATGAAAAAGCGCCGGTTAATTTTTTTGCGACGTTTTTTTGTCGCCCGATGTTTTCTAGAGGCGACGGATCCGCGCGATGTCTTTACGACAACTAAAAACTGTGCGCTGAAAACGCGTAGGCGTTGTGCATCTGTGCGAGAGAGAGATATGGTTATGTTGGCGTGCGAGCGAGACGGGGCACGATGACGTGGGCGTGGTCGCGGGGGTGTGGCCTAAGTTTGCATAAGGCTTTATTCGTTGCGTCGTACGTGAGGCGATATTTTATGCGGATCGTTTTTTGCGGCGGGTGCATTGTCTTTAGTTTTTTCAAAGGGTCCATACGTTTGTGTGGATCTGTACTGTTTGAATTTAGAACGAAATGTATCAATTTTATTGGAATGCTATGTGCTAAAATCGTATTGTTGTGTTCGCGTTCGGTTGGTAACATAAAAATAAATCTAAAATTTTCTTGTTTTTGGAAATTATCAAAGTCGTATACGGTTTTTTCTTCAATAGCTACCTAACCACAGACTCGCTTTAGATACTGATATATTCAGCTGAATCGTAGAAAATTCACTAATTTAAAAAAGCTTTTAATGCTCAAGTCTTTCCAGATACCATCAAAGCGTTCTTATCAAATATCAGAGGTTATCATTTCATTACTTCTGTAACACGAGCTAAATCACCCACCAATGCTTTACTCCACCAGTACATATCAGTAGAATTACAGGGTCCAAATATACCACAGAAATTCTTAAATAAATACCGAGGCATTTTTGCCTTTTGCTATCTTTTTCCGATACATTTTATATGTTTATTTAATTATTCATATCACATAGTTAAATAGATTGACAAAGGGACTAACTGATGGGCACTATAGTGAATTTAATCACCCCTTCCACGGAATATTTGCCAACAACCATGGAAACTACCATTTTATACACTGGCTCACTCACCGTTGATACTAGAACATAATAGTATTCAGTATTGCTGCTCTGTGGCAGAATATAGGAGGTTTTATGATATATACAAGTATGGACATGTGACATTGAAACAATTATTTATTAGTGTAATTTATAACTAAGGCCCTAAAGCTTCACTTAAAGTAAAACAGGTAACAGCCTGTAAATTACCCAATGCTGGGCTAAGGCCTCCTCTTCCATTAAGGAGAGGGTTTGGAACATATTCCACCACGCTGTTCCAATTCGGGTTGGTGGAATGCACATGTGGCAGAATTTCGATGAAATTAGACACAACCAGGTTTCCTCACGATGTTTTCCTTCATCGACGAGCACGAGATGAATTATAATAATAATAAATAATAATCATTTATTTCAGACCATAATTTACATACATCCATATAGTGTTAGTAAAAATAAATAAATTTATTATTGAATTATAAATTCAAATTAAGCACATATATGTTGTGGTGCTTGCCTGCCACGCGTTCTATCCACTGGGCCATTTCAGCTCACTTCATTCCAAGTATTAATAATAAACAATTATATTAATGTAATAATAAACAGTTCTAAAGCACTTAGTAGTAAATTTAATTAAATTAAAAAAAACTATGTCTTCTCAATTGGTATTTATTTTATACCTAATACTTATAACATACCTACAATCCACATCTTAAAGAAATGGCAGTATAATTCTATGTCACGTATATGAGGATGAATGAACCAGTGTAACAACAGGCATAAAGCACACCTCGGATACCAATATTGGTGGCGCATTGTAAGGAAAGTTTAATATTACTTACAGCGCCATTGCCTATGGCATTTAAAGCATGATATAAATAATAAAAAACATACTATAAATTCTTCTAATAAGGATAATGATAGAAATTTGTTTTTCAATTTCGATGGAATATTTATGTTTATATATTAGGTAAAAGCTTTTGCATTACTAATTCCATAGAAATTGTAACTAAGATAATATATCATTCAAATCAAATCAAATCAAAATAAACTTTATTCAAGTAGGCTTTTACAAGCACTTTTGAATCGTTTCAATTACAATTAAGTGAAGCTACCACCGGTTCGGAAAGCAGATTCTACCGAGGAGAACCGACAAAAAACTTAGTAGTTTTAATTATTAACTTAAGTTTAACTAATTATGTATTAACTCTTTTTTAACATTTAAAAAATACAAACTCATGTTAGTTAAATACAATTATTTAAATTAATATATCCTGCTTGGAAGTCAAGTTATTAACTCCACGCTTTTTATCATTTATAAAATCTTGTATCGAATAGGCTTTTTCTACCAATGTATTTTTTACAAACGATTTGAATTTACGAAACGGCAAAGTTACAAATGTCTGCTGTCTCGTTACAAATACTACTTACTTACCTATTACCTACTACATCGCTTGTGTAGAGCTTTCATCGCTTATAAAAAAACTGTAATAAGGTGCTTACTTTAGAAAATTAATTAGCGATTAGTGTTTATCAAATTACTTTTTTTTTACACTTCTTTATAATGTATAGATTTAATATATTATCTTCGTTAGACGTATTAAGGTATCATAAATAATACTGTTAACATTTGTATTAATTGCTAAATTATTTTAAGGCAAATAAAAAAAATACTATAATCAAGAATTGTTTTTTTTTTATGGTATAGGTTGGCGAACGAGTATATCAGCCACCTGATGGTAAGTGGTCAGCATCAGCCATAGACAATGACGCTGTAAGAAATATTAACTATCCCTTACATCGTCAAAGCGCCACCAACCTTGGGAACTAAGATGTTATGTCCCTTGTCCCTGTAGTTATACTGGCTCACTCACCCTTCAAACCGGAACACAACAATACTGAGTAGCGTTATTTGGTGGTAGAATAACTGATGTGTATACCTAACCAGACGGGCTTGCACAAAGTCGTACCACCAGGTTATCGTATAATTGGCAGTACATATTTAGTTTTATTAGATGTAAGGTATGCCTTCGATATACATATGTTATGTTTTGTACGACTAGTGCACGTCCAAAATATTAAAAATTAAAATAATAACCTTTTTATGTCTTTAACCTGAAGACACAAGATTAGCACTATACCTATATCTTTGGAACGTCAACTGTTGACGAAATTTTATTTCCAAAATTAAAAAAAAAACACGATTTTGATTGAGTTTCGACGTAACTGAAGATTTTGTAGGTTATATCGACGGATCATTACATTCACAAAATATGAATGAATGAATCCGTTACGTCCTCATTATAATCATTCATTTAAACCAAAACCCTTTCATGAAAAAAATGTCTTGTCGGGTAGATTTTTAAATCAGCTGTTTTCAAGTTAAATTGGAAGAAAATCCAACCCTGTGCTATTCACATATTGTAGATCTACTTATTAAATACATTACAAATTTATATATGTATAATGTATATACTTCTCAGGTATATATGTGTTACGGACTTTCTAATGGGCGATCTGATGATAAGTGCCTACCACTCATAGACGCTGTAAGGAATATTAACCATTGCATGGCCAAACCAACAATCTTGAGAGCTAAGATGTTATTTCGTATGCACTGACTCACCATTTAAACTGGAACGCAAATATACTGAGTATTGCTGGTTGGCAGGAAAATACCTGATTCATACACAAAACAATAACATTTAAAAATAGAACTTTTTCTAAAGGAATGAAAATTAAAAAAAAAACGTTTCAGTTCTATTGCTATACAATAGGAATATGATACCAAAACATAGTATCTAATACGTTTCAGATAAAATATATAGTCGACTAACACACTGCGAGTTTATTTAACTGTGAAAAGTAATGAAAAGAAAATATTTGTTGTTATAAGACATTTCGTGCTTGACGGTGAAGGAAAACATTGTGAGGAATAAAGCATGTGATTGTGATGTGGTTTAATTAAATTGGTTTACATATGTTCCCACCAAACCACATCGGAACAGCTGGAAATAGCTCTAAACCTTCAAAGGTAAGAAACATTAGCCCAGCAGTGGGATATTTACTATAATTTATATAATATTCAGTGGGTCACACTGGTTAGGTTAGATTAGGTCAGAAGTTATTCTAATGGGCATATTTTCGCTTTGACAATAACACTCTGGTACTCAATTTTGAGCCGAGATGGCCCAGTGGTTAGAACGCGTGCATCTTCACTGATGATTACGGGTTCAAACCCAGGCAAGCACCACTCTATGTATGTGGAGGAAAACATCGTGAGGAAATCTGCATGTATCTTATTTCATCGAAATTGTGCCACATCTGCATTCCACCAACCCGCATTGGAACAGCGTGATGGAATATGATCCAAAGCCTCTCCTTAATGGGAGAGGAGGCCTTAGCCCAGCAGTGGGTAATTTACAGACTGTTACTTTTTTAATTTACTCAATTTTATTCTGAACTCTGATCCACATCTCTCGTAACTGCGGGAATGCTTCTACGATCACAGCTCCGTGAAATGTCAACGTAATAATGTAAAGAAACAATTATTGACAGTTTCGTATTAATTGCAATGAAATTAAATTAAATGATTTACATAAAAAATGCATTTTCCTTACAAAACTTTTCTACATTTTCCTTTATGAATAGAATTATAGTCTTAAATTATTTACATGAAAATTTATTGTTGCTTTTCCAGAATTGAAAGAATCTTCGGTTTGTTCAAATCACAGTCAAATACTTAAAAAAACCTATGTTCATTAAATTTTAACTGTTCTCAATGTAAATAGTATATATGTATGTGTATCTAAGCTAATATAAGTGCGAAAGTAACTATGTTGTCTCTTCACGCATAAACTGCTTAAACAATTTAGATGAATTTTGGTACAGATAGTTTGAGTTCCAGGTTACTTACTAATTTATACTACATCACTTATAAATAATTATATAAATTTTAATCCACGTATTGTATATATCTTACTTATACATTAATAGTGTATGGGCCGATAACTGCATATATAAAATTGATTATGCTCTTATTTTCAAGATCTCTAGCCGTAGATTTGCAGTAAATTAAAAAGGTTTCTTGATTGCAATTTACTATTATTGTGATTTAACAAAGATTTAATATTAAAAATATTGGTCTGGTGTAAAAAAAAAAATTAAAAACGTAAACATATTAAAGAAACTTTGTATCGGAAAATTCCTTTATATTCTAACTGAACTAATGTACACCATTTGACAATACACTTCGTCTGTCCTTGGTCTCGAAATTCCTAAAAATCTTTTGAATTTATGAAATTAGTATATATACGTCACTATACACATAATATATAAGTAAATTTTGAGTGTGAGAGTGAATGATTACGATCGTTGAACGTTCAATTATAAGTGAGAAAAAACAAACAATAGTATCGTTTAGTATACATAAAAATAAAAATTCATACATTTCTTAAAATAATTTCAATAAAACCATTATACTGTTCGCGTACTAGGTGGTATACAAATCTTATCGATTTTTCTTACTTTGTATATAAATAATCAAAGGTTTAAGTTAGCTGTAATGAGCCTCAAATGAATGGGATTTATATAACTCTGAGAAAAAATGCAATACAATTATAGCTGTCCGCGCTATTTTACCCACGTTAAACGCTGTTTATCCCGTAGCTCATAGTTTAATGTTATATATTATATACTTCATGGTTTGACTTTGTGCAAGCTCATTGGTTTGGTACTACACACTCTTCAAATATTCTACCGCGACGCTATACTTGATACTTATATGTTCCGATTTGAAGGTTGAGTGAGCCAGTGTAACTACAAGCACACGGAATATAATAACTTAGGTTCCAATGCTTGTAAAGCACTGGAAATGAAAGGAACGATTAAAATTACTTGCAGCGTCAATGGATATGGGCGGTGATAACCACTTACCGTCAGGTGGCCATTTGCCATTTTGTCCGTTCACCTACCTATTACATATACAACCTTTTCTCGATGAATGGGATAAGACTTTGGGTGATCCTAAACTACTTAAGAAACACTTTTTAAAAATAATTAAAAAATCAAAGAGCTAAATTTGGACTTTACAGTGGTAAACACACGGGAAGGTTACTTTGTGTTTTTCTCTGAGCACGAAATGAATCATAAGTAATAATAGAGTATATGAAAAATCTGTGTTGCTTGCTCTGTTTTACAAACCATTTTACAGTTTTGTAGGTGTTCTAAAAACTGGGGTATTTCGGTTCCATATTTAAATATCAGCTATTATATTATTGAACATAGATTTGTCAGTATTGTAATATCGGAAACTGTAACATTACAAGTGTGAATAATATAAGTCACGGCGTGATATCTATTTCTGAGCTATTATACTTTACTTTACTTTAGACATTATAATGCTTTTGAGAATGTTATCTATTTAATGACGGTAAAGCGTTGCAATTAATTTTCAAACTTGTAAGCCTTTATCAGAAATGATGTGTTATTACAATATCAAATGTTATTTGGTACTTACGTGGTGGTATGTCATGGCGAATAATTGGTCGATCTAGAAATTGTGCTGGCAACAGCATGTTACAGCAAAAGTAAAAATAGTATTCAGACCTTCCTTATGAAGAATTTATATATATTCCGATCGGTTAAACTTTTACGAATCCTACTAATTTCTAACATTTTTTTTTAAATGGTGCCCTAAGGTGGTATGTTATAGCGATCACTTGAAAACATCACTACAGAGTAACGAAATATAATTTCGTTAATTTATGAATTCATTATTTTAACAAAATCAAAGTTGGGTCCTTAATAGAGAATTCGTTCGAAGTAGGATTCTTTGTGCAAAAAAAAAAATAATCGGCTGAAATAATATCTATTATTTCGACTTTAAAAAAGAAAAATGTTTTTCTTTTAATTCTTGACTTGACTACAGAACTCCGTTTTTGGAAAACCTCAATATTTGGAATTTAAAATGACGATAAAATTAAAATGGCGATTAACATTAAAATATAATCTCGAGCCTGTAATTATATGCACACACGCCTACAAATAACATGCATTTATATTATAATAAAGCGCTGTAAGCGCTGTTCCATCCATGAACATCCGTATGTTGAATTTACATAAGTTATTTCTAGTGTCGCCTGAAGCACAAAATGTGTTTTATGTAACCCTATTTACACTTGTAGCCTTACTTTATTTTCTTCAATGTTTAAGGCCGCTGTTCCGAGGCCATTGACTCGGGTAACGATGGTAAAAACTATTCAGTTTTTCTATTGAAATATTCTTAGTATTCATATAATATTCGGAGTTTTGGAAATTGGAAGTATGACATTCCTTAGTTTGGAAAGCACACACCAAACTATGTTTGGTCGTGTCAGATTTAGGTTGTTGCATAGTCGACCAACTTTAGCCATCATGGCCAATGTTGGTCAGAAATAAAGGATCACTCAACAATGACCTTCCTTATTTCGAAGGTCAAATCAATGATGATTGTAATATAGAAATCAGTTTTAAGCCAAAACATTTGTCAGATATTTGTTAGACATTTTAAATTCCGCATAGTTTCATTAATTTTCCATCATTTTCCTGATCGTTGTAAGGACATAATGTAATATCTACTTGAATCATAAAACTAAAACTCTTTAACAAAGACAGGCGTCATGATTATAAATTAAGTATTGATAATAATACATACACATATTTACAATACATCATTTCAGTTTTACAGAAAGAATGACTTTATAACAAACTCTCGGGATATCACTGAGAATAGCCAAACGAAAAAAAAGTTTTATTTTTATTTCAACGAAATCCATCTAAATCGGCAACATTTATATTAACAGCTTGTATATTTCGCACTGCTGGGCTAAGACCTCCCCTCCCTTTGAGGAGATGGTTTGGAGCATTCACCACGATGCTCCAATGTGATTGGATTGATACATATGTATATAGTAGAAGTGCGTTCAAAATAGTCAAATGCAGGTTTCCTGGCGATGTTTTCCTTCACCGCTAAGCTCAAGATGAATTATAAACACAAATTAAGCACATGAAAATTCGGTGGTGCTTCCCTGGATTTGAACCCGTAATCATCGGTTAAGATGCAAGCGTTCTCACCAGTGAGTCATCTCTTACGGTAGATTAGCAAGACATTCAAATATTTCTATATACATAATACTATATACCGCATGGCTAGTTAGAAATGCATCATTATTAAATTTCGTAATTTCAAGTCTTGTCTAAGCGATCATCATTTACGTTCATTGGAATAAGCATTGCAATACATTAATGACTTTTCAATGTGTCAAACATGTATTGCCTATTTAAAATATTATTAAGTTCGTATTTCAGGCAAGTATTTAAAGCAAGGATGTAATAATTAGTGCGCTGCAGGTTGAGTGAGCCAGTGTAACCAGCGTGGATATAAGATCACAGTTAATAAGGGCGCTTTAGTTACATAATAGATGGTTGATGGCAGTTATAAAGGAAGCTCAAATGACAGACAGTCTAACGCTATAAAAAAAACATAAAGAGAACTCATAGTACTAATGAAAACATACGTTTAATTATCAACAGCAACTAACTTAACCTATTTCTGATGAAAAAACAAAACATTTCGATTTCAAATTCGAAATTCAAATGCACTATCAAACAGTTTTAGACCAATGAGGTTTTATACATTTAAGTTTTTAGACAGCAAAATGAAACGCATAAATGTAAATAATTGCTATTTGTTTAAAAGCCATCCAGTTTCAGTTTAAAAGTCAGGAATTAAAACTATTATTAAACGGAAAAAAGCGTAAAAGAAAAAAACGGTAATTTTTTACTTCGTTTAAATTTTTATTTTAAATTTAATTAATTCCTCTTTTCCAATCTTTGATTAGTTTATTTACTTTTTTATATATAATTATACTTGAATACATATATTAATACACATTGTTTTTCATGGTTTTGATCAAAAATATTAAATTAGACTAAGTACATTATGTATAGGTAGGTATTCTGAGTTTGGCCATCTAATACATATGCAAACGATGAGTAAACGTCATATTATTTAAAACTGTTATTTATAAATAAGATATTATATAAATTTGAAAAGAACATTGTACATTTTTTTTAGACATAGGTGGCAAACGTGTGGGAGGCTCTCCTGATGGAAAGTGACACACCGCCCATGAACATCTGCAACACCAGGGGGATTGCAGGTGCGTTGCCGGCTTTTAAGGAAGGAGTACGCTCTTTTCTTGAAGGTTCCCATGTCGTATAGGTTACAACATTCTGTTAAGCTTAATAAAAAAAACTAAAACCTAAGATAAAAGTAAAGTAAAGTAACAGCCTGTACATTTCCCACTGCTGAGATAAGGCCTCCTCTTCCATTAAGGAGAGGGTTTGGAACATATTCCTAAGATTAAAACAGCGTAAGTCTAAATATCCTTTTGGATCAAATTATTTCTTAATACAATTTTTTACTTTATATATAAATATACGTATTTTTTACACTCATATTAAAATTCACCTTATTCTTTGAACATTTTTAATTAATTACAAAAATAATTACTTATTAAGCACCATTGACATTTCACATACTATGTTTTTGTATGTTTTGAAGTAAAACATCGTGTAGAATCGACGCGATACAAATTCTGAGACTGCCAATACGTAGTATTACAATATCCGAACTTTCTCTCTTTCAAAAACAACCCTTATTAACGCAGGGCGAATTCCATATCAATTTTCCTTTAAATTTTTAATTGTTTTTATAATTAAGACGTGTTCTTACAGAAATTAATAATATTGTCAAAGAACGATATATTTTTTAAATGAAATGCTCGAAATATAATTTTGACACTTGGTAGGGCTTTGTGTCAACCCGTTCGGGTAAGTGGTTTTATAATAATGATAAATATTGAACAACATAACTTACACTACTCTGATTCCAATGTAAGCCAAAGCACTTGTTTTATGGAATATCATAAAATAACGACGGTGGCACAAACGCCCAGACTCAAGACAAAATAGAAAAAAAATATGAACTTTTTGACGAATCTGGGACCTCAAAGTAGTACACTCACCCCGGTTTGCATGGGTATCCATGCAAACCGGGGTGAGTGTACTCAACCACGGAGGTCGTCAAAGTTTTTATGGGTAAGAAATATTAACTATTCCATAATTCGCTAATGCGCCACCAACCTTGGGAGCTAAGATGTTTTCTCCCTTGTGCTTGTAGTTTCACTGGTTCACCCTTCAAACCGGAGCAAAACATTACTGGGTGGTACAACCAATTCATCAGGTATTTTGCTACCAACAGCAATACTTAGTACTATTGTGTTTCAGTTTGGAGGATGAATGAATGGTGTACCTACAGTCCTACAGATATAAGGAACGTAACAGTTCCGAAAGATGGTGACGTATTAATTATGTAAGAAATGGTTAAAGTTTACATATGTCACCACTAACTAAACCAATGGGTATAGGTAGTGGTGACCATTTACCATCAAGTGGTCCACATGCCCGTCCGCCTACCATTGCTATAAAAAACTACCACTATTCCACGACACTTTTTTAATGCAAATCCGTAACATAATCATATGACTGATTTTCCTTCAACATTTTTTTTTAAATATGACATCAACAACAAACAACAACCTTTCAATTTCCCACTGCTGTGAGGCATCCTCTTCCTTTGAGAAGAAGATTTGAAGCATATTCCAATGCGGATTGGTGCGGTGGTTGTGTTCACATGTGGCAGAATTTTGTTGAAATTAGTGACTTAAAGATTTCATTACGATTTTAAAGTAAAATTAAATACAGTAAAATTGTAAACCGTCCGATAGATTTTCCTAATCAATGTGACTTAGAATACTTCATTAGGCACACATTTACCATTTATAACACATGTCTTAAAAACTGACAACGCACCTGCAAGCCCCCCGGTGTTGCAGATGTCCATGGGCGGTGGTGGACTTTTCATTAGGTGAGACTCCTAATCGTCTGACATTACAAAAACATAAAATACAATGCATACTTGCCTGGCTTTGAATCAGTATTTGAATAAATTTACATTTTCTTACAACTGCTAACCCGGGTAATTATTTTAACTTACTTATTAATTTAATATAATAATCTATACTGATATTATAAATGTGAAAGTAACTCTATCTGTCTGTCACTCTTTCACGTCCAAACCATTGGACCGAATTTGATGAAATTTGGTGCGCAGCAAACTTAAACTCTAAGGAAGGACATAGGCTACTATTTTGCCTAAAATTTGACAACAACAACAACAGCCAGTAAATTCCCACTGTTGGGCTAAAGGCCTCCCCTCCCTTTGAGGAGACGGTTTGGAACATATTACACCACACTGTTCCAATGCGTGTTGGTGGAATACACATGTGGCAGAATTTCTATGAAATTTGTCACATGCAGGTATCCTCACGATGTTTTCCTTCACCGCTGAGCACGAGATAAATTATAAAGACAAATTAAGCACACGAATCAGCGGTGCTTGCCTGGGTTTGAACCCGCAATCATCGGTTATGATGCACGCGTTCTAACCACTGGGCCATCTCGACTCCAAAATTTGACAAGTAATCCCTAAAACGCGAGCGAAGCCGCGTGCGATAGCTAGTATATAGTATATAATACGAATCGAATAGCGAGGATGTTTATAAATTAATTCATTACAGGACGTTTGCTTATTAAATTGAGTTTAAATACTAATTTGTTTCAATTAAATACTGATTTCAGTCGAATAACAAGAATCATAATTAATCGTATAAATTAATGACGCAGGTTTCAATTAATTGTTTTTATTTTAACTTGTTACCCCAGAACACAATTTTTTTAAACGATTTGATGAATGTTTTTGTTTGGAGCAAAAAATTTGGAGATTTTTTAATATGTGAAGTAAATGTCTTATTATCCTCCTCTACCATTTGGGAGAGGGTTTGGAACATATTCCACTACGCTGTTCCAATGCGGGTTGGTGGAATACACACGTGGCAGAATTTCTATGAAATTTGTCACATGCAGGTTTCCACACGATGTTTTCCTTCACCGCTGAGCACGAGATGAATTATTAAAGACAAATTAAGCACATGAATCAGCGGTGCTTGCCTGGGTTTGAACCCGCAATCATCGGTTAAGATGTACGCGTTCTAACCACTGGGCCATCACCAGAATCCTAATAATCTTTCTCGTGGCGCAATAAATTCCACTCACGATACTAATATTCCTCAAAGTGACGAGGGAAGGTGTCACTGACTGATCTTCGAGTTAATTAATGAGTATTGATCATTTTTAGAATAATTATAAACATTACGCATTTCTTTATTTCACGACTAATTGTACGCCATACATTTCTTAATATTTTAAAATTTTATTGAGTCACAAGCGACCATGCAAAAGTGTTTTTTATTAATAATAATATTAGGATTTAATTTGACTTAGAGTTCGGTTCTTAAGTGTTAAGTAATAAATGTAATATAATGTAAATGTAATGTAATAAACAGCGTTTATATATAGGTATTACATATAATATAATATATTAAATAATTTTGGTAAAAAATATATCCAATGAAAATTTGTCATGGTGAGTTCTAACATGTTAAAACCAGAAAAAAATAACTTAGAAAAATGGAATCTTGACAGTGTGTCATAATAAAAACCAGTAATTGATTGATTTTTCTCGTTAGGTAAAGGGAAAATGCTTCCTTCTTACAAAAAAAGATTGGAATTTTTCAAAATTCTTTCACTAAGTGATCGGAGGGATTTGTTGGATTTAAAATTTCTATATAAAACATTTAGCAGTAACTATGATAACTCGTTTTTTACATCAAAACTGTTTTAGGAAGCAATTCACCTGTATCTCGCTTATGTAAAATTTTAAATGAGCACAGCGCTGTTTTAGACCCTTTTGGAGACTCATCAAACAAGTTTCACAAAAAAATATTGTCAAAATTATCGGCTAACTAATTTATTATATATTTTTTTTGTTTGTATGTTATTATTTTACTATTATTGTTAATTCTTGTCATTTTTAATTAACCTTGATTTACTAACAATTAATTATTTGTAAGTTCGTCATCTCCAACTGTATCTTTGCAAGTGGTATTCACCTTAATAGGTAATGCATTTAGTTTTAAGTTGTATTAAAATTGTATACCTTTGTACGTGTTGATGTATTTACCACTGGTGAATCTTAAATAAATAAATAAATTTAAAATATTTAATCGTAGAATTTTACATTGTATTGAAGTTACTTTTCTAGATTAAATTGGTAGTTAGCAAATTAATTGTCTTCGAAATAGTATGAAAAAACAGTACGCATCTTAGTCTTAATGATAAAAAAAAAGAATGTGAATTATTACGACTGGCAACATTGTTATAAGCTTATAAAATCATATAAGCGATTTTTAAATAGAACACATTTTAAACGCAATATAAAATTTACTAAGGATTGATATTAAAATTCCATTCATTAATATCATGCAACTTATTATATAAATCTACTCTATTAATTTCAAAGCGACTTTTAAAACAAGTTACATTACTTCAAATTGCTTTGTGGTACGAATAATTAAAACATAAAAAACAGCGGTTTTTCTAAATTAAATTAACAAACAATCAAAATGTCTTGGAATTCTTAAAGTCAGGAATTTTATGCTAAATTTGAAATTTCAAATATCGAACGCTTCGAGTTCCAATTTTCAAATTTGAACTTGGAACGTCCAGTTCGGATGACGGACAAAAACTGACCACGCAATGCCGCCCGTCATCTGCGCGCGACATAGACTGCTAAGGAGTAGCCTTTTATTTGTTTATCGGAAATTATTTTGTAATTACAAAAACGTCTGGATATTTTCATAAATTCGTTTAATTATTCATCGATAAAAAGAGGTAGGGAGTTGTTTTAGAGATTTATAATATATAATTATATTTTTTGTTACATTTACTTAATGATATAAATTACCCTCTGTAAATGTCCTCTGCTGAGATAAGGGCTCTTTATATGGAGCTAATTCCACCACGCATCGCTGGATGACACATAATGTTTCCTCTATCGCCAACTAGACTTACTTACCTATAGATTGACATCAAAATAAGATAAGTGCAATTTTGCTTAAAACCTAGATAAACACATTTCATGTTTTTAAGTTTATTGGCGTAATGTATGCTCACTAAAAAACTTATATTTCAAATGTCGATTTTTATTGGTAGTTCAATGTGCTCCAGTGATGGCTGACAATCTTCAATTATCAGATCTAATTCGATTTTATATAAAACTAGTATGATTTTCAATATCTATTTATATTATAATTTTTCAAAAATGTAATGAAAAAATTTAACAGACTAAGGCAAATCCATAACATTTTATGTGTTCCGTAAATATGCCGCCTAGCCGAGCAGACTATGCGCAAAAAGGTCGTCCTCACCGTTTTATCACATACGTTCCAAGAGGAAAAGAGACGCACAAGAATGAACAAACAACAAAGACCCCTCAACGCCCGCACGCCTCTGAAAAATCGATGAACCGTGCTACGTCGTGACCACCTTCAGAGTCCTAATTAAACTGGTCAATGTTCAAGAAAGGATTACAAAAAGCATTTCGTCTTTGTTTATTATTATCGCGTGCGAAAAGGATAGCTACATACACGACTAATGACAGTATATTTATGCACAGACTCGAATAATTTCTGGACGAACGTGATTGTTGATATACGAGTACTATCTGCAGTAAATAAATAACTATATTTTCGGCAAGTATGGAATCGCACGTTTAAATATAAGTGTTCTTTTTTTGAATGGAATATCGTTACGGTCGGTTGTAAGAATAATTTTTCCCGCGTTATCGATTAAATTGATCAAGAACTATTATCAGAAATTATGGTAGTTATAAGCGATCGGTAAAAAATAATTCTCGTGAATATTGATCGGTACAAGAGATGAAAATAATAAATGTATATTTACATAATTTAATTGTTATGTAAAGTGAAAGAAATGCAAGTAATTTTACAGTTGGAATTGTCGAAATATTTAATTAATTTATATTCATTTTGAAGATTGGTATATTATGTATGTGTGGTAGAAATATTATTTTAAATTATATTTAAGATACAAATATAAATTGTACATCAATGAGAGCTCTATATTAAAATATAATATAAATATCATAATTGAAGTTAATTTATCCAAAAAAATTAATATGATTAATATTTAGTGTTATTGCAAATGGACGACATACAATCAATACAATCACTAACTGACTCATTTTTGATGACGTTAAATTAAGCATAGTCACTATCTGAAAAGGATTTTTGGTAATTTTCATTTAAACGGAGAAATATACTAAATTTGGGCGAAATATAAACATATATTATGACGTGGCCACAAATACTAAGTACGTACAATTTAATGAAGCATTGACAAGTTGCGCAAGAACTAGAGTTTACACTATGAGTTTAATATAATTAAACCAAAAAAGCAACAATAATTAAAGTATATATACAAGCATTGAACCATAACGATGACCATATTACCTTTATATATATTATATATATAAAAAAAATATAACTTTTCCATATTCGTACCAATGTCGTAAGAGATGAGAAACTCCCGTTGAATTCTAATTTCGAATTTCGAATGAAGTTATTAATATTATGAGCGGATGGAGCGAGAATAAGAAGTACTTTTTTAAATTACATAATAGCTACAAGGCTTGATGGCAAACTGCCTAAAGAAATAATGTTTATTAAAATTCGACTATTTAACTGTTTCCCTTTTTCTACAGCATTTAATTTATTTATTTCTCATTTTATAAATTCATTTAATTAATAATTTCAAACAAAGTTTTTTGAGGTTATATTATTCACAAAAATTGATTTAAAACTTGTTCGAAATTTGAAATTATTGCTTGTCTACCAGGTGAAACACTATTTATATATTGAAACACTATTTATATATTCTAGATCATATTAATATCAATATATATGTAACTATAATAATGTATTATTTGTTTTACTTTTAGGTTACATAAAAAAAGATTCGTTATACTTGAGTTTTCATTTTAAAGATTTTCACTTCAATATTTTCGGTTGGCATTCTGGTCTTTATTTTGGTCATTTGTAGGTACTGTTCATAACGAACTAGTAACTACTATGTTTTTTGTTAAAGTTTTTTGTCCAATTAATTATTCTTTGCCTTCATTTGTTTGAAAAAAATATGGCAAGAATAAATTATTTCAACTTTACAATATAATATTAAAAGTGTTCATTGAGTTTCTTGCTTGCTTCTTGAAACAGTGGCATCATTGCTTGCTTTTCTTTTACATCGTAATTACTGTTTGTAGTTTTGAGAGCTGATTTTGATTGCTTGCCACGCGTTCAACCATAACAATATATCTGTAATATAAATAATGAAAACATCAAATTCACAATTATTTTATTAATTTTTACTTGGTAGGTACCACCCACATGGGACATAATATCTTCGGTTCCCTTCCCAAGGTTGGTGGCGCATTGACGATTTAAGGAATAGTTAATATTTCTTACACCGTCATTGTTTATGGGTAATGGTGACCAATTACCATCAGGTGGCCCATATGCTCGTCCGCCAACCTATACCATAAAATAATAATAATAATTTAATTAAAAAAAATAAACTTTCTTTCTCTTCTTAATAAATGTTCTAAATTCGTATTTAGGGTGTTGATTTTAGCAATTCTTGCGCCTGGGGCCAATCCTGTATGTTAAATCAGGTCATTACCATAAAACTACATTAACACAAATCTGTGTCATGAGTGGAAATCTGAGAAACAGTTCTGTATTAATCTTCCAAGATTTGACTATATTATGATCGCTATGGAAAATCGTATTGGAACGGCATGGTGGAATATGTTTCAAAAGCTTCCCCTAGAAAGGAAGAGGAGGCCTTAACCCAGCAGTGAGAATTTACAGGCTGTTGTTGTTGTTCAAATATTGAAGCTAAAGGAACTAACAAATTATGCAAGATAAATAAGCTTATAAAAACCGAACATTTTTCTTTCATTGTGTTTAATTAACGAAATGTCATTTATCCGTTTAAAAAGTCAACGAAAAACCGTCTCATGATAATCTATATTTAAATTTAAGATGTTTAACAATATCCGCCATTTTATCATTTAAAAATCATTGTATTAATAGCCGTGTATAATTGTTTTGACTTATAAATAGCGAAGCGTCACGATCATTGAACAAAATAAACAAATTAAAAAGTCACATCATTAGCTTCAAACTTTTTATCGTTTTCAATACATTATTAAACCACTCATTACAATAAGCTAGCTGTGAATAATCTAACAAACGAAAATATACCATAACGTAACTCAATAAGGACAATAATTGTATAGACCAATTTGGCAGATGTCAAGCAATTATAGCAGTTAATAAGGGTAGTATGAATGTGCGAAATATCTTAAATAGTGACACGAACGAACTTACAGTTTAATTTTTTTATATAAACCACATATGTATGTACTTTCTTGTTAATTGTTATTACATGGGAACCATATTTAGTTGAGCTCCAAAACAGTTAAGTTGTTTATTACGCTCGATAATAATCTAGTATGTTAAAAAAATATGCTACATGTACAGACATATTTATTTTGTATAAGTTATATATAGTTGAGGATTAACTGACGCGAGGATCGCTGCTAGGCCTAAATATAATATTTGTCTAAGGCATTCGATTGTGTAGCACACGAAACATCAAACATTGGTACGTAAACTGTATTCATGGTCACCTGATCTTATTGCTTCATACTTGATGTAAATAATTAAATTTAAATTAATTTGAAGTAATTAATAAAGTGTTCTGGTTCTGTTTTAAAAAAAAAAGTGTTCAACGGGGATCAATTTTAGGTGCTTTTTTATTTTTGATATATATTAATGACATATTTTACGTAATGACATTAGGGATACTGTTTTGTTGATGCTTTAGTTATTTAAAAGAAAGAGTAACAAAAATTATAGAAACAAGAGAACTTACTATGGTTAACGTCTTCACTTGACTCTGTACCATTCACTCAACAGATAAAATTATTCTACAGTATTCCGATTTAAAGAGCGAATGAGCCAATGTAACTACAAGCTAGGACACCGAAATAACATTTTATCACCCAAGCATAGTGGAGAAAGATAATTCTTGCAGGAAAAATATCTATGAGCAGTGGTGACCACTTACCATCACCTACCTACACTCATAAAAAAATTAAATTCAACGCTGCCAAAGAATGCCCACATTTTTTTCCTTTTAATCTAATGGAATAATTTTTTTAACACGTAACGTTTTATTTGCAACAGAATGTTCATTAAAAAAACATGGCTGATATAAAATTATATCGTATCGCCAGAAGGCATTAAGTGCTGATAAGGAAACAAATACAGAGTACAATGTAATTAACTGTCTTGCAATTGCTATTCAAAGGTATTTCTAATTTTGTATTGTTTACGTTATTAAGTTAAAAAAAATAGTATTTATGATAATAGCTTTAAAATTTGTTAAGTCAATAATATCAACAGCAACAAAATGTATGTATGTAAATTTCCCACTGCTGGGCTAAGGCCTCCTCTCCCTTAAAGGAAAAAGTTTGGCGGAATACACACGTGGCAGAATTTCTATGAAATTTGACACATGCAGGTTTCCTCACGGTGTTTTCCTTTACCGCCTACGACGAGATGAATTATAATCACAAATTAAGAGCATGAATATGCAGTGGTGCTTGCCTAGATTTGAACCCGCAATCATCGGCTAAGATGCACGAGTTTTAACCACTGGGCCATCTCGCCTCATATCAAGTCATTGGGTAGTAACTCTTATAAATATATCTTAGTAACTCAAAACGGATGACTGAAAGACAATTGCATGTTGCGGAGATGAGAATGCTGAGCGGAATGTGTGGTGTTACGCGAATGGATAGAGTAAGGAATGAGTATATAAGAGGAAGTTTGAAAGTGACACCGATAGCCGAGAAGTTATGTGGAAGGCGGCTATCATGGTATGGGCATGTAATGCGGAGGAATGAGGAACACATTGTGAGGAAGGCCTTGAGCATGGATGTGGATGGATATAGAGGTAGAGGACGACCAAGGAAACGATGGATGGATTGTGTGAAAGACGATATGGTTAGAAAGAATGTTACTTGTGAGATGACGTCTGACAGAGAAGTATGGAAGGAGAAGACATGCTGTGCCGACCCCAAATAAAATTGGGATAAGGGCAGGAGAATGATGATGGGTAGTAACTCTTATATGGGAATATTTGTATGTTTTTATAAAAGGTTTCCCTGTTCTATCGTGGCTCCATAAAATAGTGTAAAATTGAAGACAGTGTTTGAGTGTTAAATGATATTACAAATTTAATGACTTCTGCTCCCTCCAGGATATTGCAAATAACGAATATCCATTTTTATTTTTGTATGAAAACAGCCATTTGTTCGGAAAAAGGTACAAAAGTAATTCTTTACAAGGTTTTTCTCAAGTAAAAAGTGAAGTTTATTTCTGAACAAAAATTCAAAAAGCGAGTTGACGCTTCTCTAAGTAACTGAATTTGACTTCTGAACTATCACTAATATATGAATAATTTAGATTTAAATACCTAAAAAAATATCAATGTTTTCTTTATTATTAAGGATTATTTTAGGCTTACAGTCGTTATCGATATGTATACGTCACTATACCAATATTTAACAAAAATAAGGTTTAAAATTCTTCCCCATTCAGAAGAATTAATTAAAAATTGAAAAAAAATTGAGTTAGCTTTATTTTTAATTACGTCTAGCTAGCTGTTAACCCATTAAGGTATAAATTCAGACATTAAAAAATGTCAGTGTATTTACACGATCTGTTACAATTTTTTTTTTCTGTATTAAATGTGACATTGGCAGAATATTTTACGATCAAATAAAAACGAATTGAGGAAAGAATTAAAAAAAAAAAACATCTTCATTTTTTCCCTTGCAATAACCATAACCGATGCACAGCAATTAATATGACAACCCTTTCCAAACATCGTTCGAATACAAAAAAAACGTCACGTAATAATTAAATACTTAATATGAATGAGTTTTAACAAAAACAATAGGAAAATATTGCAGAAGGCAGTTATATAAACGTGCATTGATTGTATCGGAGAAAGTCAGCGTATGAGAATCAATGCTTTTTATGGCATTGTGAGTGCGTGGGAATCGGTATGGCTTTGTAATTAACGTATCTTTAACGTTTTCTCTTGAACAGTAATATTTATATGTGACTATTAATAGATTAATTCGTTTTAATCACAATGAGAACGGTGTCAAATTATACTTATTATTAACAAATCGGGATTAAAGGAAGAAAAGCTGAAGCGCCAAAATTTTTCCACTGGGAAATGAGGTTAATGTTTTTTACGTTAAATATCATTTTTCAATTGCAATTTTTGAGTTGATGCGCTTTCCTTCCGTTGAGGATATTATTTATCAAACTGATGTGGGGCACTGGCTAAAAGCTGTTTTAAGCAACAATTTTTAAGCTAAATTTATGTTTGTATAATAAATTTTAATTTCAACTTTAAACAAATAGGTTGACACGATACAATATGAATGTTATGTACACTTGTAATCGATGTACATATCAGAAGTTGTTTTTCTTTTTTTGGATGTTATGTAAGGCATCAATTAATATGTATATTGTTAGTGTACTTATTAAATAAATAAAAATAAAATAAAACATTGTGAGGAATTTTGAATTTTTTAATTTTGAGGAATGAGGAACATTTTGGCTAATATTCTGTCAAATATGTATGCAATACAGAGCAACGTGGTGGAATCAGCTCCTACACTAAGGACGAGCTTTTGATTTAATAAATGTTAATTATAACGGTATAAAATAATGACTTTATATTTAATTTATTTGAGTTTAATATTATATATTTTAACTAATCTACTGTTAAATATTCGTTATTGTATAGTATATACACACAAACATTTGATACCAAAATAACTTTTACAAGAAGTACATGGAGTAAAATATAAGAAGAACAAATAATTAACAGATAATCACAGTATTTAAAGTTAGGTATTTTTAAAAAGTAATTTAAAACCAAAACAAAACAATAAGATTATTTAAGGCAAATAGAGTTTGAATATATTTGCTCTATCGTCCTAATAAATATTTTATACTCTAAAATCTATCTTTCTATCATGAGTCATTTTATATTCATAAAAAAAGACAAAGGTATTCGATTCTTATAACATTTAAATTAAAAAAAGGTACTTTTTTAAAACTTATCTGAATGCACTCGCACAGTTTTAGTATTCACCTGAGTCTTCGCGTATTTAGTTTTATATACATTGGAATATTTAGATAAAAAAATTCATGATGATCAGTGGAATAATTAAAACAGTGTAACAAATAAACAAGGTATTTATAATATTAGTTGAATAAAAACAGGTGTAGAATTATACACACACAAACACACCCAGGTGTAGAGCTCCTTCATAATCCTTTAAGTTTTAATATGTCGACATTTCAGAGAAATCGAAATAAAACGTTACACAATATTTTTGAACCCTACGAGAGAGATCAAATGATGTACTATTGTACATCTTAAAAAGGTTCATACCAAAAAAGTTCCTGATAGTTTAACTATTAGATATCAATTTTTTTACCCACTATTTGGGCTAAGGCCTCTTCTCCCTTCGAGGAGAAGGTTTGGAACATATTCCATCACGCTGTTCCAATGTGGGTTGGAGGAATACACATGTGGCAGAATTTCTATGAAATCAGACAGTTGCAAGTTCCCTCACGATGTTTTCCTTCACCACCGAGCAGGAGATGAATTATAATCATAAATTAAGCACATGAATATTCAGTGGTGCTTACCTGGGTTTGAACCCGCAAACATCGGTTAAGATGCACGTGTTCTAACCACTGGGCCATCTCGCCATTCAAAGCAAGCATTAATCCCTGAAATCCAATTTTTTTTTTCTTGGATCTTGATGTTTGTGGTGCCTTTAACTTCAAATTAAAGATTAGAGTTAGTTAATGTGATGTTGTTATATTTATAAAAAAAAAACTTCAAGGAGAGAAAATTTTCAAACATTAAAATTTAGAATTCACACTCACCTCTGTATCTATAGCTTTAGCTAGCTTAACAAACGTGAATAGATCGTTAGTAATAGCTTGCTTAATACATTATGTATGATATAGTGAAAGAGGCGTCTCTTTCGAAGGCAATGAGCTCGATCGTGCGACATACTGCCCATGTGACTTTAATTACTCAGCGTCATAGACAGACATGTTATCAGCAACTAATATCATCTGAATTACACAGAGTAGAACATTTAATACAAATAAATAGGCATACTGGTAATCGGGGCGCCTGACGATAAGTGGTCTTCATCCATCTGTAGCATTGGCCAAATTGATCCTTCATCAGAAATACGGTTTCACAGAGTAGAAAATTTAATACAAATAAATAAACATACTGGTAATTGGGGCGCCTGATGATAAGTGGACTTCATCCGTCTGTAGCATTGACCAAATTGATCCTTCATCCAGGAACACGATAATACGGTAGAGATAATGAGGGGGTGGTACATAGCCAAACATACTTGCAAAAAATCATACCACCAAATATACTTTACTTGGTGGTAGGACTTTGGGGAAGACCGTCCGGTAGTTATCATGTACTCATCAGATATTCTACCGCCAAACGGCAACACTTAGTATTGTTGTTTCGGTTTGAAGGGTGAGTGAACCAGTGTATCTAGAGTCACAAAGGACAAAACATCTTACCCTGGTAGCACTTTGGAATGGTTAATATTTCTTAAAGCGTCATTATCTATGGGCGGTGGTGACCACTGACTAGAAGGTGGTCCATTTGTCTCTCCGTTTAAAAAAAAGCAGTTTTGATCCATCATTTTACAAATTAAAATTTAACATAAAATGCAATAATATATATCACCAGTTCGAAATGTAGATTAAACTTGATATAGAACCTCGTCAATCAACCAACAAGATACTCTTTTCTAAATTTATATTCAGCCCGGTATATTAATTACGTATAATTAAATTAATGTAAGGTATATGAAAAAAAAATTGAGATGCGTACACTGCCAGATACCCTTGCCATATGTAGACCAGTATTTGCATCTAATTTGCGATGTTGGTATGTAAAATGTTTTATAATGTAGACTTTACTATGGGCAAATAGTATCAGCGAGAAGATTATTAATGAACTAGTTTTTATCCAATTTCATCTACAGTACACTATATATGCTTTATTGTACACCACAAATTATAAATAAATAAAACATGAATACATCCTAAATAAAATATACGTTCTATTTTGGCGATATTATCACTACGTAGCAATTTTTTCCAGAACCAATGAAGATAAGGATAGCTCATAGAATCTGAAGTGATTGGTGCTGTAATCAGAGATAAAATAATATAAATCTACCACCAAAACTAATATATAGTACATATAGGTACAAATAAAATAACAAAAATACATGAACACATTGTTTTATGTAGATTATATCGAAATCTTCGTTTATTTAGTAAGCAACAAGGCTACAGATCTCGGCGCGCAAATAACTGGTCGTGGTTAGAAAATTCGAGCAATTTTTCCAATTGGTGCCGAGTTATTGGATATTCACACTCTCGTACGTAAAGTCAATAGTCCAGTACCTTATATTGATCCAAATGTATATATAGCACTTGTGTGATGGAAAATCAAAAGGAACAACGGTAAAGAACAACATAGAAAATTAGTGTACTCTTACATTAGTGTAACCGTTGGGGAAAACGTGTTCTAGAGTGGAGACCGCGTCTCGGCAAACGTAATGTAGGACATCCTCGGGCACGCTGGAGTGACGATATACGCAAGGTGGCTGGTAGGAGCTGGATGCGAGTAGCCGAAGATCGATCACAGTGGAGTGCAATTGGAGAGGCCTATGTCCAGCAGTGGACAAAAATGGGCTGTTGATTATTAATGATGATGAAGTGTTGGAGGATGATGATCTATTGTTAACCTACCTATGCGAACTTTGCTCAAAGCCTATAGTAATATGATCATTCCAAAAACAAATTTGATTGAACAGTTTTTCTCTCGTAAGTGACACCCATGAGCCCCATCAACGAATATTATGTATCACATTTACGTAATTCATTAGCTAAATGCTTGAAATGCAGTCTTATTAAATATTTTAATTCGTAAACAGTGCATAGTTTACGCACAGCAAAGGCATTGATGGCGGAAATGTAACAAGATACGTATTTGGCGTCATCTAGTTTTAAACAACGAATATGGCAGTGTCTTAGCGAAAAAATTTACTTACATTGTGTAACGGTTCTTGATTTTAATATTACGACTGATTTTATTCAAGGTGGGGGGTATGGTAAGTAGATATTCCAGAGAGTGGTTCCGGCTGATTGGAATGGAACTATCCCATCTTAACTTGACGCATGGTAAGAGTTGATTGACCTTTGTTACTCAATGAGTACCATCTGGTACTTGGTACCTGGTATAATGTCTAGAAATGGAATTGCCAACAAAGTATGCCCCAAGGATTGACCAAATGTTGGCCAAATACATGCGGCTTCCAATACACCAACTCTAAATAATTGGTATAAAAATGAGCAAATGATGTTTGGTTAGAGAATTCGTTTTCCAACAACAACAACATTGCTGTTTATTTAAGAAAAACGACAATATGACATCTGTTTATTTCTATCTGATCCATTTGGACAGCTGGAAACAATAAAACTACCTTTGGAATTATGCAATGCAAAAACTATAAATGTATTATATTATTATTAATTCAAAACATGTAAAACACCTTAGCCTCGGAAGACTTAGTAAATAAACTTATATATTTCAAAATTGGAATCAATTCTAAATTTGAAAAAGAAATACAGCACGGAGACCCAAGACATAAAGGTGTTATATGAAATAACAACATTATAAGGTTCCCGTATCAATTATGGAACCTTAAAAACTTAATTTAAAGTGTTGATTATGTAATTTAGATACGAGCATTCAAGTAAATGTTCTATTTTTCCGTTAAAGTCACAGTAAGTTATCGTGCGCGTGCGCCGGTCGACCACACCTGACCTTTATCGGACACCTGTTTTTTGCCCATTCGTTCAATAAACGGAATAAAACTGAATAACTTATATACAAAATGTCAACATTTCCGTTCGACTTTATAGTCTGATAAGAATTCAGTGGAGATTCTTCGTTGTAAAATTATTATTTTTCTATATTATTATTACTATTTATTTACCAAATTAATTTACTTAAAATTATAATTATAATTTTAATTAAATACTATATCATTCAGAATAAAACCAATTTAAAAATAAATAGAACACATTTTTAAACTAGCTGACGAATGAACAGCATATGCCTGTTTGCTAATCTAAAAAAAAAAAACGTTTATGATAAATCCAAATAAAAAAATATAATCGAATGCGACTTAGCTGTCTCTGTTCGATGTCTTTCACGCATCATAAAACGTTACGTTGGCTGAAGCACGCTATTCGAGGATTACTTGATGACTCATACACATACATACACTGGACCCCGCCCGCTTAGCACGGCAAGAGTACACGCTAGCGTCGTTTGTAGATTTCCTTGTGTAATCACTATTATTCCACAGACGGACACAATAATTGCATACTATTTACAAATAACCGACAAAACAACACTGTTTCTTCCCCCATATGTTATAAATGTGACAGTGACTCTGTCTGTCTGTCTTTCACGATCAAACAGCTGAACCGATTTTGATGAAATTTTGTATGAAGCAAATTTGAGCTCCAAGAAAGGACATGGGCTTTTTGTACCTAACACATGATAATCAACTCCTAAATTACGAGCGAAGCCGCTATCGACAACTAGTAACATATATATTATTATCAGATATGTTTAAACTTAAATTAACACAATTCTCATAATATGTTTCATTGCTGAACTTATGGCTTAATGATTCGTGAAGTTAACGTCTTCCAACGACTGACCTATCTTGATTTAACGTATTGCTTCTGTGAAATGTTGTAAATTTGTATACAGTATATTCAATTTACGTTAAACAATTTACATATGTTAATAATTAAGGTTCATCAGAGCTGAGCTTACTTTCCAATTGTCTGAAGGATGTAGATTTGACCATGAAAATAAAATAGAGATAAATTTCCCACTCTTACGGAGGACCCTTCTCTCATAAGGATTTGATTAGAAGCTCATTTCGCAACGCTTTTCCAGCTTGTGATCTACAGGTTACCCCTTTTTTTTAGAAGATAGTTTTTCATAAACACTAAACCTTAAAACACGCATAATGCTCAAATATCATTACTTAAATTTGCATCATTCATTAATTCACACAAAAATCATTAACTAATTTATAACAAGCTCGTGAATTAATCCTTTAGTTCTGATGTAGGATTTGCAAGAACCGTGTTATATGATAAAATTCCACCACACCTATATCTTACAATCCGCACTATAACAGTATATTGGATTGATCTTGCAGTATTTTTCCCAATCAGATACTTCACTACATAGTATAAAACAAAGTGGCTTTCTCTGTCCCTATGTATGCTTATATCTTTAAAACTACGCAACCGATTTTGATGTGATTTCTTTTTTAATAGATAGAGTGATCCGAGAAAAAGGTTTTTATATATAATAGATGGATAATTTAGTAAAGAAACACTGATCATTTTAGAAGTTTCCGCTGTGATGTTGGGGCGGGTCGCTATTTGTAAACAAATCTCTTTGAAAATCAGAAGGCCTATTATCTAGTGTACACATTGTACAAAGCTAAGAACCATACGATTACTGAAAATCCATACTGAGAAAATTATTTACTGCGTTTGTGGGGTTGATCTGTTTTACAAGATAAAAATAAAAGTAACACTTCTGAGAATAATTAAGTATGAGACTCCGTTCTTCTTTATTAATATAATTTTCTTTGTAGAGCGAGAGATCAGATATTGCAATAATTTATCTCTTTCAGTCATGATCAATTTAATATTCAAAATAAAAATCAAAATCAAAATAAACTTTATTCAAGTAGGTCTTTAGAAGCACTATTGAATCATAATTTAACAATTAAGTGAACCACCGGAACCGGTAGGTAACTCAATAGTTACTCTTTCAACATTCGAAAGAATAGGACAAAACATTGTGTAACTGTTAAGTATTTATAAATTGTCACTTATATTTATTAAACTAACTCATCCATAATAAAAAACTTAAAGTAAATATACCCTCGAATAAAACGATTTTCTCGTTGATGTACAGACGAAGCGTACAATTTTATTATTAGTTAAGATCTTATCGACAGCGCTTTAAATGTATTAACCTTACATTATTCGTTTGAAATTAACTTGATTGTAGATAAAGTGGGAATTCCGGAGTTAAATGCCGTGAAAAGGCTTAAATACTAAAAAGATACTGCTTTGAAATTACTGTAATGTAACATTAAAACCTTTTTTTTTTGTTGAATAACAATTTGCCGTATTCGAAATTTGATTTGTACAGTTCTTTTTTATTTTGACACTGACAATTTACAGATTATTTTAAATTTAATTTTTTTTCTCAAAAAAATTTGATAAGAGCCTAATTTAAAAAAAAAAAAAGTAGAAATTATTTTTAAGTCAATCAAAACTATTATTTAAATGATTTTTATTAAGTACTAATAAGAAACAATAATATGTGCTATTAAAAATAAAAATGGTTGTTTTGTACACGAACAGTCTTGACAGATTATATCATGAATTCTTCTGAAGTTTTTAGTTGAACTGTCATTAGCAATGGGTTCAATAGAGTTGTGCAAAAGGCAAACGTCAGTTAACTGTCAACGCGTTGCGAATACGCGACTTGGCGTTCAATCGCTATGAAACAGATATCGAGTTTTTCAATGTGCCAGATTGGTCGTCAAGGAACAGATTCTAAAATTAAATTTATCAATCATTAATGTTGCTTTTTTAATTGATAATGAACACAAGTCAAAATGTATAATAGATTAAATTAGCCCGCGATTTCGTGCGAAATTGATTTAAAAAAAAGTATTTGTTGTAGCCCAAGTTACTCCTTATTATATCTAACAAACAGGCGGACAGACAGATAGACAGAAAATTGAAAAAATATTATGTTGGTATATGTGGTATGTAAAAATTTTGTAAAATGTAATTATTTTAATATAAAAAACAAACTTTTATTATTTAGAAGCTGTTTGGATATTACTTTGTTCCATTTCGTATTCAAATATTTAAAAAAATTAGATGTCAAAGTCATCCTAAATTTTTGTCGCGTTATGTTTGGTATACATTTACCACCGCGATATCCCAATTTAAATTTCGAATGTTATTCCGACTATTATTTGATTTACATTACATAGCATTGATTATATAGTAGTACTGTTCTGTAAATCCGTAAACGTTTCGAATATATTTCTCACATTACATAATAAGAATTCACACCGAAGCACACTCATGATGAAACGCCATTTTGACACACGTGTCTATAATTTTATTAATCTTGAAATTTCACGCTCGTGTTCTGGGATGAGTTTCGAGTTTCTTCTTACAGAATACCCTAAAGGTTTAGTATTACACGAATAGGCACTATTTTTAGGTTATAGCTTGGCAGACGAGCAAATAGACTATCTGATGACAAATGGTCATCACGGTTTATACAAAGCGCTATTACCAAATAACAAACAAACAGCAATAACAACAGCCTTTAAATTTCCCACTGCTGGGCTAAGGCCTCCTCTCCCTTTGAGGAGAAGGTTTGAACATATTCCATCACCCTGTTCTAATGCTGATTGGTGGAATACACATGTGGCAAAATTTCTACGAAATCAGACCCGTGCAGGTTTCCTCGCCATCTTTTCCTTCACCGCCGAGTACGAGATACAATATATATAACAAATTAAGCACATTAATATTTAGTGGTGCTTGCCTGGGTTTGAACCCGCAATCATCGGTTAATATAAACGCGTCCTAACCACTGGGCCATCTCGGTTCAGTAACAAACAAATCACATAGATATTTATTAGTTCAAGTCTAGCTTTGAACCCGTAATAATAACGTACTATGCCGACACATGTCATATAATTACTACGTCATCAACTACAATTCTATACACATACTAATACTCGCATATACTCGTGCAATGTTATATGTCTAGATAAACAATAGAAGTGTAGAAATTGAACTATGGGAAAATCTACTTTCCTAGAATTGTAATTGCACAGAGGCAAACGTTAGACATTATTACCAACAATTGATTGCTGTTTCTCAATTTTATCCATTAGCTAGTTGCTCCACGCGGTTGCACCTGCGTTTAATTCTCCTGCTTTATACCCTTGTTCAAGAATCGGGCTACCAAAAGTTGAAAGATTTGGTCCAACTGGTAGATCTCTGTCCAAGCCTATTTGGGTACGTATCAGATGTTCCATTTTCAAATAGTATAGTATATAGTAGAACCGACAACCGTTGGGAAAAACGCGTTCTAACGTGGAGACCGCGTCTCGGCAAACGTAGTGTAGGACGTCCTCAGGCACGGTGGAGTGACGATTTACGCAAGGCGGCTGGCGGGAGCTGGATGCGAGTAGCCGGAGAAAGACCACAGTGGCGTGCACTTGGAGAGGCCTATATCCAGCAGTGGACGGGTACGGACTGATGATGATGATAATATATAGTAATAGCGTACTATATATGTGTATATCGTTATATTATTATCAAGTTACTTTAACACATTATAAATTGTAGTCTATGTGCTATTCTAATGGTATAGATATAGGTTATAATATATTCCGTTCAGTAGTTTTTTCGTGAAAGAGCAATAAACATACATACATCATAATATTAGTAGCATTGCTCTGTTCCAACTTGAAATAAAAATACAGCGAACCAGTGTAACTACGGGGACAGAAATTAGGTCTCATTTTTATTGGCGTATTGGCGATGTGGTGAATGGTTAATTGTTCTTACAGCGCCAATTGCTATGGGCGGTAGTGACCATTAGGTATTACCGGTCAACTAGCAATTAATTATTAAAATATATAGTCTATGGATTAACGCGTTTAACAATACATTTTTAATTTTGCCGTTTCGTAAATTCAAATCGTTTATAAAAAATACACTGGTAAAAATGGGCATATTATTCTATATAAGATTTTGTAGATGATAAAAAAGCTTGGAATTAATACCCGCTGATTTCCAGGCAGGAAGAAAAAAACAACCTATTCAGACTATGGCACCCATTTTTAATGTTTGCAATATGAAATTATTACGTTATTACTATTACAGCTGTGTCTGTGTGTGCAATAACGATTATAAAGGTATCTATGTATTGTATTATCAACTCGACGGTTATAATAATCCAGCATTACATCGTTTAGATGTACCAAATTTTATTTTCTTAAACATATGAGACCTTTTTCGTGCTAATTATAATATTCATGTTCTAAATTTAAAAGCAGTTATTACACATATACGTATTCTATATTCAAATACAATATTCCGAAAACTTCCTTTAATTATATTAGTTGCTTCTCAAATACTAAAGTATATTTAGCAGCCGAATAGGATAATTAGGCTTTGAATTAATAACCTAGCCATATTATTAAGCGGCAGCACCACTTAATTGTAGAGCAAAAAAAAGTTACAAAAAAGGTTTTCGTAAAAATTTTCGAATCTCATCGAATAGCCGAGTTATTACCGAGACACAAATCTTACCCCTTTTTTCAAGATGGCGGCCTAGCACCCCGGAAATCTTGATCTTTTCGATCAAGTTAAGCTTTCTAGGTATCATCTACAATATATCAAAAAATTATCTTCCAAATTTAATTTACATTTATTTTTCTTTTTTTCGACGAAATAACTATATTAATAAAAAATGTCATTGCATAGTATAAAACAAAGTCGCTAACCGCTGTTTGTCCCTATGTATGCTTAGATCTTTAAAATTACGCAACTGATGTTGATGCTATTTTTATAATTGATAGACTGAATTAAGAGGAAGGTTTTATGTATAATACATGCACAATATAGTCTCTACTAATTATGAAAAAAAATAAAACACTGATAACAATTTTAGAAGTTTCTTATGTCGTAAATAAACAAAATCTATAGTATGTTTAGTATCAGCATTGCACCCAAGCGGAGACGGGGCTGGTCGCTAGTAATTATAATATGATTACGTCACATAAATACAATTCAAACACATAACTCCCTTTCTTGTCGAGTGATAAAACAATCTAAACAAAACAATCTCATGGGAAGAGCATATAATATGTAAAATATCTGCCAAATGATAAGATTGATAACAGTGGACACGTAACATTGTTATGTTAATCAACTCATGCGCATTCAAATTGTTATTTAGTTTCATATGTCGTAACCGATACGGCGAAAACAGGTGCAATCGTATTATATTTTAATAAATTTACATCGGCAATGTAAATGATTGGAAAAAAAGAGGTTGCATAGTTAATATAGTATATATTGAACAACAACAACAACAGCTAACAATTCCCACAGCTGGGCTAAAGGCCTCCTCTCCCTTTTGAGGAGAAGGTTTGGAATATATTCCACCACGCTGTTCCAATGCGGGTTAATGGAATACACATGTGGCAAAATTTCTATGAAATTTGTCACATACAGGTTTCCTCACGATGTTTTCCTTCAAAATTACAAATTAGCTAACCCAGGCAAGCACATAAATCAGCTGTGCTTGCCTGGGTTTGAACCCGCAATCATCGGTTAAGATGCACGCGTTCTAACCACTGAGCCATCTCGACTCACTATATTGAACACGATAACGTTTACAAAGTGGACGGATTGTAGAGGTGAGAGAGGTGCAAGGGTCAATTTTAGGGCCCCTTGATCTCGCAAGTCACTATACTTTGTACAATAATTGGATACCGCCAAGAGTTATACCGGAAGTTCGAATTGGATTCGTCGATGCTCAACTGAAAATCGATTTTAATTGTAGTCATATTCTATTCAATTATAAACTAAAATATCCGATCTACAAGTATAGCCAAAGTACTGGCAAATGGGCTACATAATGGTATGTGATACTGACATTTTGAAATACCAATCATCACTAACATTGCCAGTTGAACCTTGTGGAATAAGGTTTTATATCAATCGTTCCGGTAGTTGGCTCATTTCACCCTTCAAACCGGAACACAAAATTACTATATAAGATTGTAAAGTAGTGGTGACAGCGTTTACACAGCAAAGGTACGAGAAAGGAGGTAGTCCTATATGGATACTTCTAATGCCGTCAACATCTACCCGCAAACTTCAGTCCCGTGAACAAGAAATTTGTATATTATATCAACATATCGAGCATCACCAAACAAAAATAAAAAACAGTTTAGTAGTTTTGAAGAACTATAATAACAAAATTACTATTTAGTGGTAAAATTTATGGTAAGTCAGTGGTACATACTCGGACGATCTCGGACCTTACCACCAAGTAAAACAAATAACACACATGCAATTTCAAGTTTTGGTGGTAGGGCTTTGTGCAAGCCCGTCTGGCAACCACTCATTAGTTATCCTACCGCCAAATAAGAGTACTCACTATTGTTTGCCGGTTTCAAGGGTGAGTAAGCCAGTGTAAAGGGCACAAGGGACATAGCATCTTAGTTCCCAAGGTTGGTGGCGCATTGACGATGTAAGGAATAGTTAATATTTCTTACAGCGTCATTGTCTATGGGTGATGGTGACCAGTTTCTATCAGGTAGTGATACATAATGTTATGTTTGTTTTTTTATGTGATCGTTTATATTATAAAGTTCATTCGAACCGCCTACTTAATTATAAATAAGGTTTCGCAACATAATTCAATTGTAAATATTACTTCACGCTGTAATGTTACCGTAGTAATCCCTCATCAACTCCAGCTAGCGTGACGTCTTATGGTCTATGGATATTTCTATAGATAAAAAATGAAACAATCTATGGTCGGTTTATTTTTTTAAATGCCACTGGACACGGTTAATGCAATTATGAGAATATTCTTTCTTTGTAGTATCTTCCTGTTTGTAAAACAACATTATATAATATTTATTACTTAATAAATATATTTTTGATGCAAATAAGGTTTTAACTTTAGAAGTTTTACTAGTATTTTTTTTAAATACAGAATTGACGTGGCTAAGTTGATAGACGACGACGAGAAACTGAAATTTCCTATATTTATTTTGTGGTTATATTCTTCTCGAAACGATGAACTAAATCACTGTGAGAAACTGCAAGGTTTCGGATGAAAATCACTAACATTTGTATCTACTAAACCGCAATACTAGCCATCTACTAATAGTGTGTTGTGTTCCTGGAGCCGAGATGGCCCAGTGGTTAGAACGCGTACATCTTAACCGATGATTGCGGGTTCTAACCCTGACAAGCACCACAGAATATTCATGTGCTAAATTTGTGTTTATAATTCATCTCGTGCTCAGCGGTGAAGGAAAATATCGCTAGAAACCTGCATGTATCAAATTTCATCGAAATTTTACCACATATGTATTCCACCAACCCGCATTGGAACAGCGTGGTGGAATATGTCCCAAACCTTCTTCTTCGTCTTTGCTAGAAGAAAGTTTCTATTGCCGGTCACTGACCTACTCCTCAAAACAGTCATCATCGCCGTCAAACAGCAGGGCAGCACATATGATTAGTTTTTGTAGGTAGTATCAGCTACCACTGGAAAAGATGTCACTATGATTCTGCTAGTTACATAGTATAAAACTTGCTTGCCGCTTTTCGTCCCTTTATGTGCTTAGATCTTTAAAATTACGTAACGAATTTTGATGCGGTTATTTTTAATAGACAGATTGATTTAATAGGGAGATTTAAATGTATAGTACAGAGTAAGAAAACCTTCGTCAGTTTTCAAATTCATTCTTTTATCTTATTAAGTCTTAAACTCTTAGTACCTTTTGAATCAAAACATCAAATCATTGCGACGCAATATGTCATTCTCGATCGGCTAAGCAGATCGCTCATACTGAGCACACGAAAATAGATCTTAAGGTGAGGAACCTTTTCTTACCCCGACTGTACATGTACAATATAGTAGAGAAACACTGATAATTTTAGAGGTTTTAAAGTGATGTCGTAATAAACACATTTTTAATAACAACGTTTCACCCGTGCGAAGTCGGGTCAGGTCGCTAGTCAACAATATTAGAAAGTAAGGTAACAGCCTGTAAATTTCCCACTGCTGGGATAAGGCCTCCTCTTCAATTAAGGAGACGGTATGGAACATATTCCACCACGCTGTTCCAATGCGGATTAGTGGAATGCACATGTGACAGAATTTCGATGAAATTACAAAGATACAGATTTCCTTACGATGTTTTCCTTCACTGCCGAGCACGAGATGAATTATAAACACAAATTTAAGCACATATATGTAGTGGTGCTTGCCTGGATTCGAACCTGCAATCATCGGTTAAGATGCACGCGTTCTAACCAGTGGACCATCTCAGCCCAACAATATTAGGGATGCAATAAATATAAGCGTATGGTGTTTAGTACTGTAACGGGAATAAATTCACAATTTGCCACAATTACTCGATAAAAAGCCGCGTCGGCGACGTGACGGTCTAATTACTTTGATTAATTAATAAAGTTAAAGACCACTGTTGGGCTAAGTTTACAAGGAACTTTGGGAACTTATTCCAATATTACACTTCAACGGGAGTTGGTCATTCGAGCGCTATACATTTGGCAGATCTTCATCCTTACGATCTTCCTTAGCCGTGATTATTAATATATAATAATAGTAACATCTTGAAAAATTCCTACTGCTACCTAAAGCCTCTCTTTTTTTAACGAGAAGGTTAAGAGCATATTCAACCCGGTTCTCCAGCGCGGATTGGTGAATTGATATGTGTCAGAATCTCGTAGAAATTATTATAATTATGCACCAAGTTTAACATTTACGTATTATAACTAGACCGATCCGATTTTGGGCTTTTATTTTTAAAAATCGATCAAAATAACCGCCCGTTATTTTTTTTAATAACTGTTCGTTTTACAAATTTATACTAGGCAATCTAAAAATGCTGAGATGGCCCAGTGGTTAGAGCGCGTGCATCTTAACCGATGATTGCGGGTTCAAACCTAGGCAAGCACCGCTGATTCATTTGCATAATTTGTCTTTATAATTCATCTCGTGCTCAGCGGTGAAGGAAAACATCGTGAGGAAACCTGACAAATTTCATAGAATTCTGCTACATGTGTATTCCACCAAACCGCATTGGAACAGCGTGGTGGAATATGTTCCAAACCTTCTCCTCAAAGGGAGAGGAGGCCTTTAGCCCAGCAGTGGGAATTTTTCACTGTTGTTGTTGTTGTTGATGATAAACAAGCTTGAACTCCAAAGAAGGACATAGGCTACTTTCCCTACCTAAGGCATGACAATCAACAGACCCCTCTCCCCTAAAACACAAGAGAAGCTGCAGGCGTCAACTAGAGGTACTATTTGACATTATAGATTCATTTAAATAAGGTTTCATCATTCAGTTTGGTGCAAAATGGAAATTAGTTAATATTAAAATAAATAAATATGAGACAACATCACATACATTACTCTGATCCCAATGTAAGTAGCTAAAGCACTTGTGTTATGGAAAATCAGAAGTAACGACGGTACCAACACCCAGACCCAAGTCAACATAGAAAACTTATGGTAATCTACAACGACTCGGCCGGGAATCGAACCCGGGACCTCGGACCCGTACCCATGAAAACCGGTGTACACACCACTCGACCACGGCGGTCGTGCAAATGAAATCAAAGCAAAACTGTCATAGGTTACGAAACCTACAAAACCTTTTGATCAAACGCGAAGTTTCGCGGTCTACCCACAAGTCTCATATATAACAGATAAATAATTACTATTGCACAAATAACATCTTACAAAGTACATTTATTGTTATATAAAATTATACTTTAATAACACATAAATATGTATAGTACGTTTGCGTGTTTCGATGTCTGTATCAAAGTGATGTAGGATAAATAATTGATAATCTATTCACTAGTTGTTTCCCCTGGATACGCTTGCTCGCTCTTTGTATGATAGACAATGGGTTACTCGAGGTCATTGGGTTTTTTTTCAATTAAAAATAATATTTCTTTGTACAATGATAAGAGTTCGCATGTTATATTGTAACTGTGGTTTGTTAGATGCTTTTCGATATATTTTATACGGTGAATGCGTGTGTGTGTGAAAACGTTGTGTGTGTGTGTGTGTGTGTGTGTGTGTGTGTGTGTGTGTGTGTGTTGTGACATTTTAGCTACAAAGTTGAATGGTACTATTTAAGACATGATGGCTGTCATTCCTCCTCAAATATCTTTTGTTTATATTTTTTTTCAATTGTTTGTCCTAATGTGAACCGAGATTGCCCAGTGGTTAGAACACGAGCATCTTAACCGATTATTGCGGGTTCAATAGGCAAGCACTACTGAAATTTCATGTGCTAAATTTGTGTTTATAATTCGTCTCCAGCTTGGTGGTGAAGGAAAACATCGTGAGGAGACCTGCGAGATTTCGCCACATTTTATGTGCTCCAGGCTTTCTCCTCAAAGGGAGAAGAGGCCTTAGCCAGTAACTAAATATACAGTCTCATAATGTATGTATGTTGGAAAGCACCTAATGTTGTTCTACTCCCAAACTCCGATCGGTTATATAGTAATACAGATTTGTTTACAGGAGTGAAGATATTACTCTTGTATTTGTAAATACACTAAATCTGACTAGACGTTCAAATTATCGATAGTGATCAAGCTGGTTGGTGGTAGGGCTTTGTGCAAGCCTGGGTAGGTACCACCTACTCATAAGACATTCTACGGCGAAACAACATTACTGAGTATTTTTGTATTCCAGTTTGAAGGGTGAGTGAGCCAGTCTAGCTACAGGCACAAGGGACATAACATCTTAGTTCGCAAAGTTGGTGGCGCATTGGCGATGTAAGGAATGGTTAATATTTACAACTACTGTCTATGTGTGTTGGTGACCACTTACCATCAGGTGGCACATATACGTCCAATGTATAATATTTAAAAAGGACATACTATATCTTTTAACGCCTTTATCTTGTATGAGCTATCCAAGGGGGGCGACCACGCCCGGTCACACTAGAACCTTTAAGGTTTTGGTCTTGTGGTATGAACTATTGTGTTACTCAGCAGTGTTGTTTGGATTTAATATAAAGACACAGTTTTAATAGTCTAATACAATGTTTCAATGCTATAGTTTGTAAGTATGTATTTAATTTAACACAATAATTGTAAACGAGAAAATGATTAATTATAAATAATAATACAGAAGCGAAACCTATGCAGTTTCAATTTGTTTTTTACTAAAACAATAATTAAATTAATAATAAAAGATATACAGTTTAAAAAGAGCCTTAAAACCATAAAATAGAATATAATATACATCCTTTTTAATTTCTAATAATTTAACATTAATCTTTAGTTGACTTTTAAAACGTTGTGGGTTTATTTTCTCACGTTAGAGACACTTCGGTATTTTTCTACCTGGTTTTAATTAACAAGGAGCCTTAATAGTCTATGGCAATAGACTTATTTGTTAGAAAACCATCGACCGTATCTCTGGACGGGAAAAAGCAGAAGTTGCGAACATTTTCCATGGGTTTTTTTATGTTGTTTAGAAACCCATATTTCATTTAAATGTATACATACTTTATATTTATTATATTGGTCATAAATAATTCTGAACATCACGTTTTTTGTATTTATTATACTACGTTGTAAATATAAAAGATTATTATGAAAATGTTACAAAAAAACTATTAATATTTTTTGAAAATTCATGTTCATAATTTAAAATTCAATTCATAGGACTATGTATGAAATTTATTTTCAATTCTTTATTAGTACCAAAAATGTTTCTTTTGAAAAACTCATTCATACATCACACATTCACAATGAAACACAATCCACAAATAGAACAGTTATATAAATCTCAAATCAATGCGCGTGTAACGGAAAAAAAAATGTAAACATTGACAAAAACACGCACACAAAAAGACCGTTTCGTACAATACATTTGAACACAGGCTGCAAAAACAAAAACAAAATAAAACGAAAAAAAAAAAAACAAAAAAAAGCAACGTGTAGCGCCCCTGAGTCGTGAAAAAGTTACTTGGAATGAAAATTACACATCGTCGATGTGAAAAAGTTAAGAAAAAACTCAGTTAACGTATTCTTAGTGATAAGCGTTGCACGCGATCACCGCTGGCGCTAAGCTCGCGTGGAAATGGATTGTTGTTAACTATTTATTTATTTACTAGCGACCCGCCCCGACTTCGCACGGCTGCAATACCGATACTAAACATACTACAGAATTTACTTTGGAAACTTTTAAAATTATTAGTGTTTTTCTATGATATGGTGCATGATGTAGATTACCATTAGTTTTCTATGTTGTCTTGGGTCTGGGTGTTGGTACCGTCGTTACTTCTGATTTTCATAACACAAGTGCTTCAGCTACTTACATTGGGATCAGAGTAATGTATGTTATGTCGTCTCATATTTATTTATGTAGAACTTTCCTCTCGAATCATTCTATCTATTAAAAAGAACCGCATCGAAATCCGTTGCATCATTTTAAAGATCTAAGCATACATGACTTACTTGACTTACCTGACTTAAAGTCCTATGACCCCTAGATGGGGCAGAGGGCGTCCACAGAGGTTCTCCATCTCGATCTTTCTTGAGCATACATGGGACAGGTTAAAAGTATACATATTTTGTTACGAACAAAAATACTTACGGTAATACCTAAGATATCATTACACTATTCAAGAATGTGCTAATAATAAGAGGTTGAAGTTTTTTTAAAAGGAGCTGATAGGAAAAGCTCTAGGGAGTTACCACTCATCAGATATTCTACCGCCAAACGGTACTTAGAATCGCTGTGTTCCAGTTTGAAGGGTGACTGAGACAGTAACTACAGGAACGATGGACATAACTTCTTAGTTGTCAAGATTAGTGGCGCATTGTGATATGCGGTGGTGACTGCTTATATTTAGATGGTCCATGCCCCTGACCACCTATTTATAATTTAAAAAAAAATCCAAAATGTGTTCAAGTATACTGTAACAAGTAACTGTGTAATCATTTTGATTACTCTATTCTATCTCGTTAAGTGCGTTATAGTTTAAACGCTAAGACATTTATTATTATTATTATTTTATCCTTTATGTTACATGTACAGTCGGGGTAAGAAAAGGTTCGTCACCTTAAGATCTATTTTCGTGTGCTCAGTGTGACCAATCTGCTTTACCGATCGAGAGTGACATATTGCGTCGCAATGATTTGATGTTTAGATTCAAAAGGTACTAAGAGTTTAAGACTTGATAAAGGAATGAATTTGAAAACTGACGAAGGTTTTCTTACTCTGACTGTACATGTACATTTTAAGCGGAGATAGTAAATTGTAACGCAATGAAATGTCTAAATTAATATCGTATGTCATAGTAATTATAAAATCTCTCTCCGCACGCGGTTAGCCCGCGCGTCTCAGATGCGCGTCGGTCGCCCGTTCGATGTCCGTATCAGCGTTTTTTCAACGGCGATTTATTTTAATATTATATTAATTATTACGCTTCGCTGGGAACATTCGCTCTGAACGGGAAACAACCGACATCTATCGTTAACGTGGCGTCAGTTAACGCGATTTCATTTAAAACCTTTTTTTCCAATATTAAATATCAAAAGTTTGCTATACATTACAAACTTCACACTTCTTTACTAAAGGTATTAATTTCGGGATATTTACTATGTTGTATGAATGTCTTGTTCACGAGTCTCGTGAAAACACATTCGTAGATAATGTCGAAATATCGAGCTCCACCGAACAAAAACAAAAAAACATGGTAGATATCCCAAAATTAATACCTTTAGTAATAAAAATAACCATGTTAATTCAAAATTTCATATTTCTTTGTTCACTATCTGCAGTACAACAATAACAACAGCCTAAATAAATTAAATTTAATTAAATTTCCCATTCCCAATTTTAATTTAAGCAAATTTCCCACTGCTGGCCTAAGTCCTCCTTTCCCTTCATGGAGAAGGTTTGGAACATATTCCACTACGCAGTTCCAATGCGAGTTAGTGGAATACACATGTGGCAGAATTTATATGAAATTAGACACATGCAGGTTACCTCACGGTGTTTTTTATCACAGAGAACGATATGAATTATAAACACAAATCAAGCACATGAATATTCAGTGGTGCTTGCCTAGCTTTGAACCGGCAATCATCGGTTAATTTGCACGCGTTCTAACCATTGGGATATCAATTCAGAACACTTACATTTAATAGTCAATGTAAAACACCGTTCAAAATAAAATTATTAAAAGACAAGCTGTGCCCGCGACTTTTACTATAACTTATTAATTTAGTATTGGGCAGCATTTGTGAGACACCCGACGTGGTAGCATGCTCGAATGTACTTGATAACCTAAGTGCAAAATTGTGCTTGTGCTTCAGAAAGGACAATCCTAGATCACAGCCTCAAGACATCCATACATAAACGCGACATCAGAGTCGCCGAGGCCGTGCTCTCTCTGATCAAGCGCGGACCAGGACCCACTGGATTGTAGTAATACGAATTACCCATATACTGCTACATATATATATACATATGTATATATTATTTTAAACTATTAAAAAAAAACCTAAAAATAAAAAATGTCAGTGGCCACGTCTCCCAAGAAGACGACAAGAATGATTTCCAGCGAAGATCTGCTGATGTTTAGAGTAAAATATAAAACGCCAAAACGTTTAATATAAAATGTGAAAAAATGCACGGGCATCTGCGAGCCTGTGGATGTAGTAAATTAAATAAAAAAAAGTGCAAAATTAGCCCAAGTTACTCTTATATTACATCAGCAGTCTCAGTGAAATTCGCATCAAAATCGGTCCTATTAGCCGTTCAAGACACGAGCCGGAACAAACTGACAGACGAACAAAAATAAAAAAAAATTAATTTGGTCTATATACGGTGTATGCGTTTGCATTAGTAAAATACGGTTATTTTAACATTACAAACTGACACTCCGATTTCATTATATGTATAGATTATATAATAGGTTGATATGTATATTTTATGAATGTAACTTCTCGAATGCCGTCGTTTGATTGTGTTCTTGTTCTATAATTTATGAGCTCACTAATCTCATTACGTAAGATATAACAAAGATATATTCATATACTAGTAGTCACCCCCGGCTTCGATCGCGTAAAGGTGTTTGCTGTCATGTGTAAGGAAAAAAAATAGCCTATGTCCATTCTTGGAATTCAAGTTTGCTTAATATAAAATATCATCAAATTCGGTACAGCGGTTTAGTCCTGAAATTGTGTCAAACAGACAGACAGATAGAGTTACTTTCACGTGCTAAACATACAATATGTATATAACTCAAAGTTGACTGACCAACTGACATAAGGATCTATCAAATCACAGTCCAAATCAAGGGAGGGATCGGTCTGAAATTTGGCATGCCAGTAGATGTTAGGACTTCTCATCATCCGCTAAGAAAGTATTTTGATAAATTCCACCCCTAAGGGGATAAAATAGGGGATTTTAAATAAAATGGTTATTTTTATTATTAAAGTTATTGATATCGGGATATTAACAATGTTTTTTATTTTAAAAGACATGGTAAACAATAACATAAAAATTGGGGATAAATGACAGTTTCTATAAATCTTCTTAGATTTTCGACTTGATTGAACTGAAATTAAAGATTGCAACTACTATAATCCTTATTTTACTCTCCAATATATGACAACCAACACTCTAAAACGCGAGAGAAACCGTGGACGACCACAAGTTTATGATATTAATATAGATTTTTGATCTTGCAATGTTTGCAGTGCAAGCAACGGCAGCAGTTAGAATACTTTCAAATATTCGCTTATACTCAAAATGGGTCAAATTCAATTTATAATTACGAAACTTATCTTAACAATTAAAAAACTTATTGTTATCAAAGCAATATATAACCCGAGAAGTACCGTTGAAAGTCTAACTCTTGAATGTATTAGCTATTTTGTCTTATTGTTACTTTTGTTATAATTCTTGCCTGTGACAAGAAATACGTTTATATTTAACAAAAAGAAATTATGAAAATGCTGTTGTGTGTTATAAGTAATTTAACCTCCGACCTTGATCTCCGAAAATTCACAAAAACGCGATTATTAAGGCATTATCTGCCTTGTACAGCCAGTATTACTCTGTGGTACCAGCTTTCACGGCGGTTTTTCCGAATCGATACGACTCTGGAACTTTTAAGAGAAAAGCGTACACGTTCTTAAAGGCCGAATACGAGGTGTGTTCAAAAAGTATCGCGGATTTTGTGTTTTTTCAAAAATTATTTATTTATTCATGAATACCTATCTTGTCCCCTTCAAAGTAATCCCCATGAGACTTATTATACACTTGTGCCAACGGTTTTTCCAATCTTCGAAGCTTTCAAAAAATCATTTTTTTATCTTTTTCAGCTCCTCCTTCCATACCGTCTTTATCTCGTCAAGCCTAGCGTAACGTCGTCCTTTCATGGGCCTTTTCAGTTTAGGGAACAAGTAAAAGTCACAGGCGCCATATCTGTGGAATACGGTGGCTGCGGCATCATTAGTGTGTTGTTTTTGGCCAAAAAGTCGCGCACAAGCAACGATGTGTGATCACGGGGTGTATCGTGGTGCAAAAGCCAAATTTTGTTCTTCCACAAATCCGGACGTGTCTGGCGGATTTCTTAGCGCAAATTGCACATAACTAGCAGGTAATATTCCTTATTGACCGTTCGACCCTGTGCCAAGAACTCATGATGCACCATGCCTAAGTTCGTGCGGCAGCTTCTATTGAGATGATTGAGCTTTGGTTTCCACGTCATAACCATAAACCCACGATTCGTCACCAATTATGGTTATGTGGAGAAAATTTGGGTCGTCGCGGATAGAGTCCAACAACTCATTAGCAATGTTCATGAAATGCTTTTTTTGGTCGCAATTGAGCAATTTTGGTACGGATTTCGCGGCGACCCGTCTCATGCCCAAATCATTGAAACAAATCGCATGACACGAGCCAATCGATATGTTTAGGTCCTCAGCAACTTCTCTAACGGTGATTCGACGATTGGTCAATATCATTTTCTCCACTATTATTTATTATATAATTTTTTCGTCTGTTGTTGGAGTGCTCGGGCGTCCGCACGCTCTTCGTCGTTCACATCTTCTCGGCCTTCTGAGAACATTTTGTACCAACGATAAACGTTGCTTCGGTCCTAGGTAGTTTCTCCGTATGCCACTGTCTCACATTCGGAATGCATCCGCGCACTTAATTTCGTTTTTCACACAAAATTTGATACAGGTTCTTTGATCCAAGACGATCTAAAAAACGTGCAAGCAAAGCAGCTGTCAACAATTAAGTGAACATTCAAAATGGCCGAGCTTGTCGGCATAAATGAGAGACATGAGTGACATGAATGCCACAAAAAGATCCTATTATAAGGAATACTCCTAACACGCGAAAATTCGAAATTCGCGCAACTTTTTGAACGCACCTCGTACATAATATTATCTACCTACAAGTACCAGGCCGAGGCAGATGCCCAAGAAAGGGGTAGTCTCTTTCTATAGGGTGCGCAGGAGCAGATCGTTTGCTACCATAAAAAACTTAATATTATTATTAATAATAATGTACTGTATGTAAACTATTCGACCATAGTAACATTTTTATGATACAAGTTGAAGTTATATGAAACTGCTTTTCAATGTATATAAAAAGACACTAGGTATAAAATTAGAATTAAAATTAGTTTCTTAAGAATCATCTATTATTTTTTATTACACTATAACTACAAAGCACAGCCTGAATCAGCAAATCCAACAGATGGAAATTATGTATAGAAGACATTTTTCTAAATGAATCTCGTATGGGAATAAAATGGGGGGTAAAAGTGTCGTAAGAAATTTCTCATTTTTTATATTTGAAATATGCCTCTTTCTATTTACATATATGTAAGTTAAAGATAGTTGTTAAAGCTATTTTGAAAATATAATAGAAATTTAGAATTCGATGTTTAGATATTATATTTTTCAATTTATGGTTAACATAGTAAGAACGTTGGTTTAAAAAAATGCGATGAACGTTTTAATGGCAGTTCTAAATTTTTGATGTTAGAAATTATTAAAAAAGTTCCGATGAGATGAGATTCATTCCATCAAATACACGCTTAGTATTTTAGAAATATTCTAAACAATATTTTATTAAGGAAATGCTTTCCCAAGCGCCATCCTACATTTGTTTTGTGAATTATGTAAGAATTAATTTCTATGGGAACCTCAATATTTTTGCTTAGCGCCATCTGTTGTAAGCTAAGAGTAGTAGTATACTAGTGCTGCCATCTTTCGTAAACGATTAATATTTCTTGAGGTTACTTCTAATAAAATGATTCGTATAGTATATACTAGATGTCGCTTTTGAGTAAATTATTTTTGCGTTCTAAGCGTTTACTATTTTAAATTACATTATCATGAAATGCTCTAATAAGTAATATAATAATTATTAGTTACGGATGACAAAAGAAAAATAACATGACATTTAAATGACTTGAAGCACTATTCAATTCAAAATAGTAACATTTTTAAAATTATATTACATCTATCTCATTTCAAAAATATTTTTAAAGATTTTCTACAGAATTGGTAAAATTTGAAAATCAATAAGAAAGTGTAAAGTTATATGTTGTTGTTTTTTAAATTATGTTACTTTTATATTTAAATTCAGATAGTTAGTTATTCTATTCACCGACAGGTGGCGCTTTTCAAATCCACGTAGATACACTTTTAATGCTTTTTAAATTTAGTTAACTTCTTATCACCCAATAAAAATATATAGGTAATTTATTAATTACAATTTTTATTAACAAAATAATTATTTATAAATTTGAAAGCGACCACTAAAAAATTTGATTGCTTTCAAATTATAAAATAAATATTTTACAAATTATCATAAAATCTTTTGTGAATCTATACACAACACTTATACAATTTAATAATCATGTTATGGGCAGTTGTTAGGTAATTATCTACTTGGAATAATCTTGAAGATTTAGTTCAATCGGGTAGGTTTTTCAGAATCGGGATTGGAAATATATCATCAAAAGGAAAAGCAAATTTGCTGGAATTGAGGAGCGAATACATTTAATTTCAATATAATAACGGGTTTAAAAGAAAAACACTATGTATGAATCATCCTTTTTATTTTTTAAAATAATTATAGCTAACCGTTTCGGCAATAATAGTTACTATTCTCATTTTAATGACACAGTAAGCATTTTCCGTTGTTAAAAATTAATTTTTTTAACATAAAATTAATGTGTTAAATTTGTTCAAGTAAATAGTAAATTAAAAATATTGCATAACATAATTCAACACTAAAACTTAACTATTAAATACATAGCATTTCGTATTGATTACGAATAGAGTACAAAAAAATATAACCTCTATAAAAATATAATATTCAATAAACACATCGCGGCTTATACTAAACGAAACATGGCATCGAAATATTTAACGTAACTACAAAATTAATGTTAACATACGTCATCTATACAAAAAATACAAAATAAGAATCGAATGTCGTGTTATGAAGCTAGTTTTTTTTTTTCAGTATTTGTCTTATGACTTAGGTACACCGTGCGACCGGCCAGGTCGAGACCGTCACATGCCTAATTATTTACATTTTTTTTTTAATTTACCAATCATTAAATAAACGCCAAACATGAATTTTGACTCCTACCTAATCGTTAATTTTTATCTCTAATGTCTAAACAATTTTACAGTTTACGCCAAATAGATACATAATTTTGAATTTTATTTCATTAATTTACAATTTTTTTTTTAAACTTCATAATGTTTATCATAAGGTACAATATCGTCCAAAAAGTGTTCCTAATTCGCATTTTCATTTTATTTTTTTTTATAATTCTTCGCACGACAGTTAAAAAGTAGAAATTGTATAAAAATAAGACTAGAAATACACCAATTGGAAAAAAATACTTCATTTTTTTTATTTTAATGAAAAGCAAGCACAGATTATGAAACGGTTTTGAGTTTTTTTTTTATAATTTGCTTGTAATCGGTGCTTAAAGAACAACGTCAATGCCCACGTGACATTATGAGGCTTTGTTGTTTAATATGCGCTGTTGGTTTAATTTTGATTAACAAACTTATCAGACATTATCAAAAAAAAACATTTTTATCATTAAAATTATTGCAATTGCAAAATCAAAATCGAACATTACACAATGAAAATGTAAACTAAATCTGATTCGATTTCGGAAGTAAATTTTGACAGAACACATTATTAGAAAATTATTTATGCGTCACAGATAAACAAAAAAAAAAATAATCGTTCGAAATGTATTTAAAAATAGAACACAATTACTTCGAAGAGATATCAATGGATATGACACGTTTCATGTTGGTAATTATCCTTTAAACATCAATACGGAGATTCATTAACTATAATATTTAAGTACGTTTAAGTACAAGTTTTTTTTTGTATTTATTTGATTTTTTTTCTTCGTTGTTACTACATAGACGACACGGATTAAGCAAGTCTGCGGGGTAAGTGTTTGCTTAGTACATGTTATCTCTGGACCCGTTTATAAAAAATACACCTCTTTATATAACGGAGTTTTATAAAAGAGCCCTGAATTACATTACATTAATTACTAACTTACTTAATAAGATATATGAAATTACTACTATGTGAGTTATAAATTGAAAACCTGGCTATCCTGTCTAAGCTTAAATTACGATTAATAATTGTGTATATTTGACTAAATATTATTTTAAAACAAGCCGTTAATTAACAAAAAACTATGAAGCGTTAAATCATAAACATTAACATTGAATAAGGATGATTAATTCAAATCAACAGCAATTTATATTTAAAAACTTAACAATTTCTCACATTTCCAATCTTGCACGATTCGTGCATGAGTGTGCATGAAAGTGCAAGTTCGGATATGTAATTTTAACTTTAAATAAAAAATGTAATGTAATCGCAAGTTGAAAACGCGAATTGTGGTGGTCTATTACGATATTAATCTATAAAATTTTAAATTATTGTCAAATCGTTTGAGTTTATTTTCGTTTTAACGGATTATTTTATAGACTAGTCTCGTGTTAGACCGCTAGCGTTTTGTTTCGCGACGATTTGTTTATCGATCTTTTTTATTTTCGTCTGAAAACAGAATCGTTGCATTTGAATTTTCGTCATACCGTATGATTTGACAACAGCGAAAGATATATTCTTTTATAATATTTAAAAGTCAATAAACTCTTTCGTCAAAATGTAACATATTTAAATCTGCGTAATTTCATTTTATACAATTTACAAAATTTCCATGAAGAAAGAAAACATCTCTCGCTGTTATTATTCCAGTATGAAATAGCGATGTTATTATATCAAAATTGATCAACTTATTTTCCTAGTAAAAAAAAATTTTAAAACAATTATTTTAAATATGAAACGCCAATTAAACTACAACATATGATATTGTGTCATATCCATCGTTTTACCAACAGCGCATTTACGAAAAACCTAATGATCTTTCGTATTGAAGTGTGTCATTAACATAAACCAGTACTATTGATACTAAGTGACGGACCAGAAAGATATAATTGTATAGAAAGGGACCAATGATATCCTCCCGGCGTCCGCCTCAAGCGGCCGATGGGCCATTTACTGTTAATTAGGCTTTATTTTTATCATTAAATGTACACAGCTTATCTATGGAATTTTTTTCATCGTAAAATAAATGTAGAAAAAATTTTTTTTTCATCTCCTTATTTTTCATTTAACATTAAAAAATGTAACCTTCAAAAACTTAAAGTAATTTCTGACAACTCGCAGACACGATCTGTTATTTTATTACTATTCCTTTTCGATGATCACAGAAAATACGTTTGGTCTTCATTTATGCGAGCGCGTCAAGACCTCCTAATAATCTTTTTAATTTACTCAAAAAGTCCTTATCTAATATTAAAATTTTATTATCTCGAAAATACGGTTTTTTTTTACAAATATTCGTCACGTGCTCGCGTAAATGTAGATTGAATTGAACACTTTCTTGGAAACGTAACTTTTGCTCTAAATATCTAAATTTAGGATACTTGATCCGTGCTTTTTTTATTTTTTGTACAACTCGGTCACGAGTTAGTTCCTTAACACGATGGATTATTTATAACTTTAAAAATACCAAACGTCCATAAAATTTTTTCCATCTACTACGTCCTAAATTTAAAACAATACCATTTATACAATATTCATAGGAACTTTTTTCTGTTGTTATATTAAATTTATTTATATATTAAATTTATGTGAAAATTTTTACATAAATAGCGATCCGTTCACTTAATTTTTTATTGCGATTGTTGGAATAATCAATTCCATATAGTTTCTTTTCGTTTGTTTCGGTTTGTGTAATATCAGTCGAAAAATTTCAGTTTTGAGTCCAAATATGAGATTTCACGTTTCCTAGAAAACATAATCATCATCGGGTAACCCTTCGCGTCGTACCGTCCAATACACTCCAAATTATAATATAAATCTGCCGAAAAGTTTTGTATTTAATAAATAAAAAACTCTTAATCGAAAACAATCGTCAAAATATTATTTCCATAACGTAAAAATCACGACTTAAAACGTAAAACGAGTTCGGGCTATTGCATTGTGGTTTTTTTTTTATTATTTACATTGAAACCTCATAACAGTGACATTACATATTATGAAGTACGTTATGTTAATGTTACTGTTCGACGAAATTTCAATATTAATTCAAGAATGAAATAATTATATACGTTAAATCAGCTTACGATAACTTGACCTATGTTACGATTATATTATTTACTCGTTTCTTGCGCACATGTGCGCTGGTGCGCTCATGTGCGCACGAAGCGACACTTAATTATAATACACGATGATAATATTAAAAGAATTAATATTCGGCAACACTTGACATTCTTGGTGTGCTTGCGAGAGCGTCCCAGCGCGCCGGGCGTGGGACGATCGCGCAACGCTGGCGTGAGCTATAAACTATTCGGGCAACTGTATACCATTGTATTGATGGAAGCTTAGGGCTTCGTTTATCATTTAAAAATGATTCGGGCTATTGTTTATTAACTTGTTAAATGTAAAATGAAAATAAATATATTATTTGGGCTGTGTCTGAGTCCGTGTTGAAGAATGTCTCGTGTTTCTAGTCCATCCAAGACTACGTTCGTCGAAAATGGTTTCAGTATTCGACGAAGTCCAATTAGGCGTTCGTCGGTCGACGATGTCGTCGATTCAGTGAATAATCGCTATTTTTTTTATTATTATTATTTCATGAACAATCACGTATTTATTTACATAAAGAAAAGAAAAATAACGGCAGTCTTATGAAAAAAACATAATATTCAATATATTTATTTACAACTATACAAAATAAAAATAATTTGTAAATAATTAGATTTTTTTTTTTCGTCAAAAATAATAACCGTATAATAATAAAATAAATTGTTATTTTAATTTTCTTTAAAAAATAATAATAAACAGACGCATCAACATTGTCTAAAGAGTCTACGTATTTACAATAATTATCACTAATATGGCATTTAAATAAAATTATAAGCCAAGAAAAAAAAACAGATATATGAAAAAAAAAGTAAAAAATTTCGATATAAATTTGAAAATAGAACATTTGTGCGTTCAGAAGTTGACTAGCATGAGACGTGTTATTGCGTGAAAGTAAAAACATATGTTAAACGATTTCTATAGAGTAAAAATATTATTTGGAAACTTAATGCAACTAAATATTGCAGAGACTCGCTAAATGCGATAAAACGTGCTTAAAACAGTTTGGCACATCCAAAAGTTTGTACTAAGCTAAAAAATACATCGTTCTGTGATAAAGCTAGTAAAAAATAAATATAATAAACAATTGAAACAACCAAACAAATATTTATTGAAGATTGCACTGAAACTATTCTACAGCTAATTATTTGTTCGGGCGAGTTTCCGTTCCTCTTTGTTCATTCGACTATTTTATAATGTAATTTTTATATTTACACAAATATTTTGTTTCCGCTAAACGCTCCTATTTACAACAGTTAGTTCTATCTAAGGTTTAGTATTATCATTTATCATAATATAATTTCATTCGGTATAGAAAACAAGTTAATTTCGCTTAAAGGGAAAAAACATCACTGTTGTAATAAAACGAACACAATCACTAATCAGAGGCGATTTCATTTCACGCTCCGTCGAAAATAAATTTCTCGTTTTGTTTTTTCCGAAAAATAGTAAAAACTTAATTTTTATTTTTTTTCATTCGTATAAATTTACTTTTGCGATAAGAAGTTTCGAACCGAAATCGCGTCGGATTAGTAATAGCTGAATTTTCATGGTTGAGGGTTTTGTTGGAGATGGACAGCTTGCTGTGCTGCTTGCTGGGCGGCCTGCTGCATTTGTTGCTGCTGCTGCACAACTTGTTGAGCGGCTTGCGCAGCCTGTTGCATCTGTTGCTGTTGTTGCACAACTTGTTGAGCAGCTTGTGCGGCTTGGGCAGCCTGTGCGGCTTGCGCGGCTTGAGCGGCCTGAGCCTGAGCCTGAGCCACTTGCTGAGCGGCCACAGCCTGCTGAGCAGCTTGCTGAACTGGTGACGGTAAATTGAAACCCAACATCCTCGGATCGTGCAACCGCAACGCTTGTTGCAATCTCTCTTCCTGAGCGATTCTAAACGCTTCCACCAGTTCGGGAGACAGTTGTCCACTCGCGTCGTTCGTCGGAGGGAATCCGCCGTTGTGTCTCAGCGGACTCGGACTCTCATTGTTGTGGGCGGCCGCTGCTTGTGATACTGCTAATCTTAGCGCCTCGGCTTGACTTCGTAGAAGAGCTTCAGCCTGTTGAATTCTAAGTGCGGCTTCGGTTGGGGCGGGAGGTGTTTCGGGAGGGGGCTGGACTGGCGGCTCTCTGGCTAGTTGTTGGCGCATTGCTGTGACTAAATTGGCGGCAGCAACTTGTACCGCATTCGCCCCCTCTCCTGGTTGCGCCATCATGTTAGCGGCAGCAGCTGCGATGGCGGCTACTCTTTCGTCTCCATACGCCTGGTGACCGTTATTTGCGGAACGTAGTAAATCAGAAAGTTTATTTACCGCAGCGCCTGCTTCGGATCCCGCTGATGATGAGAGACGGCCGTTCGATGATGAATCAGAATGCGCTGGTGAAGGAGGGGCCAGGTTTAGAAGCCCCGAGCCTCCCGCTGATGCTGATACGGCTGCGATAATATCTCTTTCTCGTCTCTCTGCGGCTGCTCTTGAGAGGACGTACTGAGCAGCGAACTGATGTTTAGGTTCCATCCTCATATGCTCCATGTGGGAGAGAAGACCTGAAATTTATTGTACATCGTTACAGTATAAACCTTTATAAGATGTAAATTAGGCTGAAAAAAATAATTATTTAGCAATTCAATTAATAAAGAGATATTTTAAATATATAAGCAATAGAAGGTTCGTCATAAACATTATTCGATTTAATTTAAAATTTATTTGTAAAATGTATGAAAGTATTTCACGATTAAAAAGGTACTGAACCAGAAATAAAAACCAAAATATTGCTTTTATGGAGTCGTGCGTTCGATTCCCAATTTCGTATCAAAAAAGACATAAAACAAACTTACCGCTTTCGTGTGTGAAGACAGCTTGACAGACGGAACAGGGCCACATCCGCAATCCACTAGTCAGTTGTGTCTCTGGATGGCAGGCAAGGTGCTTTCTCAAGGAACCCTCGTTAACGTAATGCTTCCCACACACTGGACACGGATGATTCGCAGTACGCCGCTTCGCTATATAAGGATCAACAGGTTTAGCTTGCGCTGGGTACGGTGATGTGGCGGGCGGACCTACCATCACCACCAGGAATGGGTAGGTTAGTGGGTTAGAGGAGGGAAAGAAAAAAAAACAAACCGGTTAGTTCCATGTTAGACAAAGTCGATAAACGGCGACCCTTCTTAATTGCTGATTCGTCTCCATCGAATAATGACCCTTGATTTAATCGAAGAGGGCTTTTAAGAGGAGTCGTCGTTGCTTATAATAATAAATAAATGATTTGAAATGACGGAAAACTAAATAAAACAAACTAAATCGATGGCATCGAAGCGGTGCCTGTTGGTAATGAAGAAAACAAAGCTATAAGATATATAAACAAAACATGTTATGATAATAAAGCTCGCACACCATCCGAAGAATCGTTTGATGCAAGAAATGTTTGCAAAACAGTCTACCCTTCCAATAAAGCAGAAACAATAACAGACGATACTTCAGATGGCGTGCCTTTGACTATAGTTACCACTTAGACTATGGAAACGATACGTTTTCGGTGATACCGTTGATTTTAAAAACCAACACCCCTCATGGCTTTGCGTCCGATGGAAGCTTTTCATTTATTAAAAAAAAAAAAACTTTTTTTAAGTCACAATGTGACACAAATCTCATTATAAACTTCCACGGACGTTAACTAAAACTAAAGATCCCTTCTGTCGATCATGTCTTGCAAAATTAACGCCAATCAAATGTTTTAACGCATTCAATTAATGCTTTTTTAAATATAGACAAGTGACAAAGGAGATGACTTAGGCTAGACTTAAAATTAGGACCTCCATCACCTAACCAAGGAACCTTATCTAAGGGCATAGATGACATTCCTTCGAACGAAGACTTAAAACCGATCAGCCAGACACTTACTCGCAACGCCGGACGCGTTCGGGTCCTTGTGGGTGTTCTTCATATGTTCAACAAGGGCTTCGCCCCCGAAAACGACTTTGTGGCATATTGGGCAAGGTGTTGCGGTGGCGCCACCTATCATGAGTGCCGCATGTTGCTGCAAAACACCAAGGTGCAGCTGAAGCTCCTATCCACCGGACGGTGGCGATGCGGGCATAGTGCAAAGATTAGCATCATTGAATAAAAGAAAACATTACATCAAAGGGAATTTTGAAATAATAGTAACGTTCGAAATTATAAATAACGGCCAAAAGGGAATTTTGATTTTTTAAAATAATGAAACGAAAATAAAGGAAATGATAATAAAACCCGTGCACCACTTTATTTGTAAAATAAAAACACAATTGAAATCTTTATGAAATTTTTCGAAATATTTGGTGCTTATTATTAGCGATTATAACAAATTCGATTATTCGAATTATTTATCTAAAAACATTATATTATATTTTTCATAAATTTGCCAAACAGTTGGATAAGGTTTTCGTAGTAAATTTTACACTTTCGTCAGAAATTATGATTCTAAAGTAAGTTATGGTCTTCAAAGATTATATTGAAAAGGTCTTAAGTAAAGAATTTTGATTCGATTGAAATTGAATCTTAATCATATGCTAATGTGAATGTTAGTAGAATTCTTCACGAAAACAACTCACATCTATACTGACCTTGGCAGTATGTGTTCTTAGACTGCTTTCAGTTGCAAATCCCTTTCCGCAAATATTACAATGGAAGGGTCTGTTCTTGGCCCTTTCCACCTGAGCATCATGGTTCCTCAGATGCTGCTGCAAATTGGATAGCTGTATGAAGGCCCTCCCGCAATCTGGGAGATGGCATTTATATGGTCTTTCACCTGAAAAGACAATTTTATGGTTAATTCGGACGCTATGAGTTTTAGTTTTGAGTTTGTGCACTAGATGGCGTTACTGACTGAAACTGTTTTTAATTTTCAATTAATTGTAACAACATCAAGGCATCATAGTTTTTGTCGTAGCATTTATTGAAATCTTATTGACAAATCATACGTTATTATAGAAATAATGACTTTATCTGGAAATTATAAGAATATCCCTATAAAAGTTACTGAAGTTTTATATTATGCGATATATATTAAAGATATAATTGGGTCAATTGGAACATTCAAGTACCCAATCAAACGCGTCATATAACCAGTCAAGTGAACCTAAAACTGGCAATTATTTAAAAATACCTGTTCATATATAACTAGTTCCACTTTGATCGGAAAAAAAGGGATATTAAATAATCTCTGAATAACTCGTTCATCTCGGACCCTCTGATGGTTATTTTATGGCGAATGATACTTGACTAATGGTGTTTTAAGCACCTAGTTTGCCTAGGTTTTTAAACAGGCTATTTCCTACTAGGACGTTTTATAGCCTGTGTCTAAGTTGCAGTGATTATGTTAATTTATTTATTTTTCCTTCTCTTTTTTGTTTTAATGGAATATTTGTTAAGTAATGTTAAGTTATGAAAATACTGTTTTTTTTTTTTGTCATAGTAACTTAGTACGTATTTGAAATAGGTATGAAATGAGTATCAATCAATCATGAAATTGGGATTTCTTCGTTCAATTGTATTATACTCTCAATATGATTATCGATTTTCAAAATGACAAGCGATTATGATGTGTTTTGAAATACTTCCTTAAACGTTAACGATTTCGTTTGTGTATTACATCTAATGTCATAAATATTTTAATTTATTGTTTGGTTCATAACCAAATTATACAACTTTCTCTCCTTTACAGACAGTCGCTTTTATATATCTAGTAACAATACAACTTAATCAAACAGACAGTAAATTAACTATAAGAAAAATTATGACATATGAACCGCTAGAATAAGGGAATTTACAACAAATTGCCATATAAGTAATAATTGAAATGTGTTCCAAATTCAAATTTAATGTTCCAAATTCAAATCAATAAATTGTGTAACGGCTTTAAAATTCGGTTATCCAAACCGGTCAGTCACCGAATAACCTAAAACCCGCGTCCACCCGCGACCTAACCCAAGATGACCGCGCTCATTTTTAAAATAAGACCATAATAAAACCAGCGCATACTTTTAGCCGTACTCCAAGCAAATGCATAGGTCATTGCACGCACTCACACAAACTAACAACGTTGTTACAAGGATCTTTTCTGCGGAGCTATGTCTATGTGTGTGTGTTTTTGCATGTCTGAGAAGAATGCGCGTGCACACATGCATTTAAGAAAGATATTGTAGAATTATTTCCTAGATGCCACGGTACGATATACGAATATGACATAGATGTAGCTATAAATCTTGTTTGTACTAACGGAACGATTTATATAGTTTGAAAACTTGCATATTGAATATGAATATGTAAAGTGTCTTTATTGTTATTTGTCAAATAGATTAGATTTCGGTATTGAATATTGTTATAATGTCGTTTTAAATATACATAGATTTGATTGTTATTTCAGCTATTGTTTAACCTATACAATTTAGGAGTGTTTTAAAATGAGATTATATGAAGCGTATTACTGTAATAAAGTTTTTTTTTTTGTTATACAACCTTTTTAGTTGTCCTTTTTATAACATAACCGTAAATTACATAGAATTTATTTTCAACGTAAAACGTATATTTGTCGGCGCTTTTAGTACAAAGTGAATGTTTATATTTTAAGTATAGCGACGGTACTTTTATTGATAGTAAATTTTACAAGGCTAGTTTATTAGATCAATAGATTATATTTCGGAAAGTATTAGTTTATTAGCTCTGGGGATTTTAAAGGCAGTCGTGTCGAAACTAAAAGTAACCTAATTAAACTAAAAACATTATGTCATTAAATGTATGTTAATAGTACATCCTAAGTACCTAATATTATTTTTTAGTATATCATATTATTTTTTTTACGTAAAATTAAAAATATATAATTTTAGGCATTGTATATAGGATTGTTGCCTACATTCTGAAACTCAATAATTAAAAATAATGTTAAACCAATTTTTTTACGTAAAAAATATAATAAGGATCAAAGATGGCGGCATTGGTCGCACAGATTATCTAAAAACTAGCCGTTGTACAGATTAAATCTTGTCTAAAGCTAAATCTTCCGGGTTCGCTGTTCCCTATACTATTGTAGCTAGCCGGCCGTTTTTCAACTATACTGCCTACGCGTGAACGCGACCACGTTAACTTGACCTCTCATTTCTTATACGAATGCCTTTTATTGGTGTGAAGTGTGAAGGTGGTGGGAGGTGAGGGGGCTCGTGTAATACTAGCTGGTATTGTATAGGTATATTTTTGTTATTTCTCTATGAATAAATGCAAAGGGAAAGGCGTTCGCCTTAGCACAGTTTGAACGATGTTCGTAAAGGATGGTATCTTGTTAGATTGTAATATTTATTGGTAGTAATTTTGTTAAATTCACTCTGTTGAATTATTTTTTGTAATAAGTATTTATTTGTTTTTTTTTTTAATACCATAGTCCAACTAATAAGTATGCATCGTTACTTTTAAGTATTTCCACGTGATGTTCCAATGCTTTTTATTATTAAAAAAAATTAGTAATTCATATTACAGTCTATCTACGATAATCAAATAATATATTAATTGAACACAATATAAATTACGCAATTAATAAACCAACAGTTCCTTATAAGACAAAATCTTTGTAAATAATTTATAATTTCTCTCTAATTGGTGATAAAATTTAACATAGAAAATAAATAGACAAAATGGTAATTACTTTCAAGCAACAATCGTGTAGATATCGAAATCTAGGCTCTCAGAGACTAGGCGGCCTAAGCCTACGCATTCAATTTACATACAAAAGTACTTGCCTGCAATACAAGCATTACCTCTTGACTGCGCGTAGGACTGACATTCTTAGCATGAATCTTGTACTTAGAAAACGTCAGTTTTTTTTTAAATTTGGTACTTATGTTTTTATGTAGCAAAGGTCTTTCTTTTTACGGTTGCATGAATTTAATTTTAATTTTAAGTGAATAATATTTAGAATTACACATTGCAAAAGCGGTTTTGAGTAATCATTTAAATTTTATATAATATTTAATTCACTTTTTTCAAATGAAACGGTTGAAATATTGTAGTAGCTTTAAGTATATTTTGTTATTGTAACGTTTATGAGAATATTTAAGAAATAAAAAATTATGATGTTATTTTTTTTCTTGTCTTTTTTTTTAGATAAAAAAAAACGATTTTAAATTTCAAACGCAGAACATTCCGTGTCGATTTTAAAACACGCCGATGCCGACGGCGCGTGTGTGTAGCGAATTTATTTTTGAATTTGGAACGCAATCTTACGCGCCATTTTGACTTGTATACGAATAATTCTTGCATGTTTTCTCATCCAATATTTCAGTTAGTTTTCGACGGACAGATTATTATCTTAACTTGTTGTTTCTTAGTTATACATCGTTGCAACGACACGTAGTTATTGATTGAAGCGTTGAACATACAAAGAGAATGGTCTAACATAGAAAATCCGTGACAAACTGTCTGTCCGTTGCTATAAACCGACCAAATTACAGAGTCGAAAAATGCCTTTAAACGTCGTCGGATGATTAAAAACCCGCACAATATAAAATAGGTATAACTATTAAATAGTTTTCATACGATGAATTCAATATAAAATCTCGCGTAAAAGATATAATATGAGCACGATATATCGGCAAGCAATAAAACATTTTCCATTAATCCTCAAATAAATCGAGACCCGATAAAATATTTCTACTTACATAATGCATCGTCGAAGCGAAATACATAACATTAATTTTGTATTAATCACGGGTACCTATCGGAAATTTAAATTATTGGGCATGAATTTGCGTGCACACACGGTAAGTGCGCCCCCACTGGCCACCCAGCCCCCGGTGGGCGGGGGGCGGGGGGGTCACGCACCACCCCAACTATCCTCTCCCCCAACTATTTTGGGGTGGCCAGTGGGCATGAAAAAAATATAATAGTATTCCACCTGCGTCGGGCGGGCAAATGCGCTATCGGCTCGTGTATGCATAACGCCGCCATTTTGTTTAATAATAAAACGCCATTTTGTGTTGATATTAAATTTCGAATATCGTTGAAAGAATTGCTAAGTTATGTAAGAGCAATAAAAGTTCAGACGACTGGCCCCTTCCCACGGTGTAAACTTCTATCCGGACTGGATACCTCGGTTTTTTTTCTCGGTACTTTTTTTAATTTTCACCGCGGCGCTATCTTGCGAATGCTTCAGTGGTCAAATAAAAACTTAAGGAGTTTTCAAAGAACATGGAAATCCGTAGAGAATCCGTTTACCTTACATTAATAATATTAAAATAAAAAAAATCAACATTATTAAGATATATTTAAGGATCCAGTGTTGCATTTAATATGATCAATACAGTTTTGAATCGTGATTCCTCAGACTACATACGATAATTTTACAAATCTCATCGAGTTATTAACAGAGCATTAACGTTAAACACTGATACAAAATTCATCAACAAATTACTTCATTGAAAGTAAAGAAAGGATGAAAGCGTACCTATTCCTAAGAATAACTCATATATTAAAAAAGAATATAATCATTTAATACGTTAGAGATAATAAATAAATCATTTGAAAATAGAACTCATTTTTAATGTAACAAAATGAAACAAAACTAATTTCCACTCCACACCGCTGATGTTCTGAACAGTCAACTTAAGAAAGATAGCCGGCCAACTCCTGAAAAGGGTACACGTTTCGAGAGAAGTAAAAAGATTCAACCGGGCGGAGAGAGAACGGAATAAAAAAAAAATAACCGCTTTGCAGAGAAAAATGGAAAAAGAACAAAACTATAGTTGGCGAGTTTTCCTTAAGTTGGAGGAAAGCGTCTCAGTTTACGTTAGGGCTGCCGCTAACGACTTACCTAATTAGTGTTATCTTAATGCTGTATAAATATAATACTACGGTTTTCTTGCAATTTTTTTCTTTACAAATTTGTTTTGTGTACTAGTAACAATCTTATATGATAAAAATAAGTGCACGTGGATGTAAATTGTGTGTAATATTTAATACATTAATTTGTTTAATATAACTAATACTAATATAGACAATAGTAATACTTATGAGTTAATATTCCGAATCGGTCTTTCTGAATCTGGATGTACCTACATCATCATTTTATCTTTTTTTGAAGTTTGTCAATTAGTATTTCTTAAGCTAAGTCTACTGACATGAAGTATAAATGCAGTGTGTTAAATATAAGAAAAAGCATTTCATATCGTCTTATTTTATTTATGGTTATTATATTCACACCAATTATAAAGAATGTGAATTATTTGATTGAAATAAAACCGGTAACTGTTTTGGTAAAGGTCAATCAGTGTAATAAAAAAAGTAGAACCGAATCGATTAATATTTAATAAAGAAGCCTCTGAAGATATACCAGCGAATTTGAAAAAAGGGAAACAGAGACCGAGGCTGAATGTAGCAATATCTTTGCCATTTGGTAGAAAAAAGTATTAAATAAAATATTTAATTATTTAAAGTGTCAACCCTAAATAATCGTGTGAACAGGCCAGAATAGAGTCTGCCAGCGTCACTCTTCCAACGATTATTTTTATTCATGGTCCGGGACGTAGTTTTGTTCAGAAAAAGACTTTTGCATCTTACAGCGATTTAAAAATTAAACTCGACTAGAATCGTTTCCTTTGAATGAAGTCTTCATAGCCAGTCTTGGGGATATATTATTTTAGAGATGTCCTATGCGATTTATTTTAAGGGTTTGTTATTATTACGTTTTTTTTTTTTTAGTTATTGAACCAAGGTATAAATTTATTGTGCCTAGCTTTACTAATTTCTTACTAGCTTTAAGAAAATGAAAAATTGTAAGTTGATTTCGATATTCATTGTACACATTACGATGATATAATTTATATACTAAATTTTTTATTCTATTAAACGCACAAACACCGTATAGCTTAACTAAGCTATACGGTATATGTAACTACATATAGTAGCTATGATGAAAGATTCATCAAGATCTTCGCAACATGATGTATAAATATGAATTAATTTCATACAAACACACTGTGCATTACAAAAGAATATTTTATCTTAATTAGTATATTTCAACATACATTATAGATTCATCTTTATATAAGACTATCATAGTATAATCTATATTTGTGCCAAATTTCATAGTTCTGATGTGATTGAGTAACATCCATCTATTCTAGCTTACTTTATCATTAGTAAGATTTTAGTTTAACATCAGAATATACAGCTGAATAACTTATCGCTATGATTAATAATTTAAAAATAATGTTAGCCCTTAAGAGTGTAAGTCGCTGGACGGATTTTGATAAATATTCTCGTCAAAACCGTATGCAATAATTTCAAATTGTATTTAGAGTTTTATTGAAGCTTCAATTTTTGATATGTCTATTCAGGATTATTAAAGTTGTTAGATAAGATTGTTATATATTATGACTTTGATTTTGATTAAAAATTGTAGGTAGGTCGATAGCCAGGACAATTCGCACAGTTTCACACACTTAGATTAATATATATTACTCTAATTGAGGAGAATTATTTTCTATGATATTATGATCGTGTAGTTGAATTAGAAATAACGTTTTGACCGTTAGAGAACAAAAAACAGTAATGCAATATTTCTATAAGTCTTCTATTCAACCCTTGATATTTTTTGTCTCGTCAGAAACTATTATTCTTAACCCTTTGATTACCTGTTGTTTTGGAAAGGGTCCGGTGACGACTTATATTATTATTATATTCGAATTCAATTGTAATTATGAAATTAAAAAAAAGTTAGCTTATGTGAAATTGGTTATTTCTAAAAAATATCAACCTATACGAAGAAATTGGATTACCATATAAATTACGATAGAAATAATTTTTGTTCGATTTACTAATTTAATACATCCAGTAAATTACAATTGAATGAGATCATTTGTTCATGTGCTAATAATTAAAATATATATACAAAAATAAATCACAATTAATATCAATTCAACGTTGCATATTTTATTTTTATAAAAAGGGTTTATACATCTATTGTTTCGTCCAAGATCCAAAAAGGGTGACCCATGATCGCATCGAACGAATTCCGGTGGACAATGACCTCAGGAAAAAAAATGGCCTGCAGCTGCCCAGGGCATTTGTTAGCCAATATGCCGAAAATAATAGTTTAACGCTATTATTATGCTAATATAGTGCGAAGCTATTATTTCACAGGTACAAGGGGTATCTTCGACCCATTGTGTCCGAATTTCTGTTTGCGGACGCGCAACGGGTTAACTTTTTGTACGCTTTGACCGTGAACGTTATAATTTGATTGATGTCTAAGGGAAAAATAATAGCTATTTTATTTTATATTATAGACACTAAAAAAACCTAATCTATAAATAATACTGTGTTGCTATATAAGATATTTGAATCGTTCCCAATCAAAACATTTACAGAATAATAATAATAAACCGTTTATGTCAATGTCAAGGTATTCGAAATTCGAATTGATCCCGAAAATAATTGCCACCATAATTATTCATCCAATTAGAATGCACCGCGTCTTATCCCGTTCGATTGTTCTAAAATTGAATTTTAATCACCGATTCTTTACTCACAATGGTCCCACGAAGAATGCCAAAAAATAGGGAAAATGTTGAAAATGCCTTTAAGAAATGGATTCGATTTTATCTGGCATCGGGGAAGCGGAGAGCAATTATCTCGAGTATCTTTTGAGTTTAAATTAAGTGAAAAAACTTAGTCGTTTTTTTTTTAAGTCAGGGCGAAGGTTAAATTTCGAACGATAAAGAAAATCTTCTTCAAGTTTATTATATTGTTTTTGTTTTATAAGGATTTATTTCCATTTAAGATTTCTCTTTTCCATTTGAATCTAGCTTCAGCCGATAATTTCCTTTTATTGCTTCAATAATTTAGTAATACTAGTTATTTGATACAAATCACGGTTTTAATTAAGGTGTGTCCAGGCGATCGGTTAAATCCTAGTGTACACGATAAACAACTTAACCCTTCCTCGCTGTAAAGGTCAAAAAGGCCGCACGCAATGAAAACTACAATATAAATACCTATATCTTTATATATATCTATTAATTATATACATTACAATTGTATAAATATATGATAACACAACGATTTCAGTTTAAAATAATTTAAAAATCGAATCATTTTTTCATTTATTTAATAAAGGATAATCGAATAATCTGTTATTTATAATTAATCGATAAAGATAAAATTTTAAAAAAGGAACACATATGGATAATGGTAAAAGTTGCCAGTTAAAATAAAATCAAATAGACACCTATTGTATAGAAAACATGACCGTATTATGTCTGTGCATGTCTGAAAACCGGTAAGACGGTATTGCACAGCGCGTGTACCGTTAGTCCGCAAGTGATGCAACTTTTGATGCCTATAATAACATAATAGTGCACTTATCCGACCGGTGAAAATCGATACATGTAACAAACTCTATAAGTGCTCTAAAAATTGACATTTTTGACGTATAAAATAATATGTTACAAATACCTCGTCTGAAATACATTTTAATGACTAGCAATTTTTACCAATGACACATTTTATTAATTATTAAAGAATAGTTAATTATTTGTTAGTTAAATATATTCACAAAACTTTTATCTTAAATTTTTAATTTGAATAAACGACAAAAAAATTTGCATGTCATAACAAATTTGTAATGGCTGAACACATTATTCCCATTGTCTTTTCAAGAGCGGTAATTAAATTAAAAAAGTAAAAGCAACACGCAATCCCATTCTTTGTTAATTAAAGAAACGGCTTTAGAAGAGAGACGCTTAAGTAGCAAGTTAGGAGTTAGTAAAAAAAAAAAAAAACAAAAGATATTTAAAACAGTTTGCATGTTCGCATCAGTTAACAATTTATTTTATAATTTCTGTCCAGTTTTCAATCCGAGATTTTTAAATTTGGAACATAAATCGAACGTTAGTTTCGGTTATAATTTAACCCAAGTACTTAAGTATTCGGATTACTTTTTTTTCGTAAGTAGAGTTTAAAAATCTCACGCACCGCACCTGTTACATTCAGATGTTCCCAAAATCCGGTAAAAAATCACTACGCCGATATTGATGGCTCAGTTCCGGTTTTTTGGTTATTTCATTAAAACACGATTTTATTGAGCGGATCGAATACGACCATCTGTTACGAGTATTTATTTCGAGAAAAACGGATTTAAGCTTTACAATACTCTGTATTATCATAAAAAAAAAACAAATAGGTATTTGGCAGTATGACTTATGTCTATTGACATATGTAAAAAAAAAAGACGTGAAAATATTTTCAATTCAAATTAAATAAAACATAAAAATGATTTAATTTAATGTAAATATAAATATTCATACACAAAGCGACAATGATTTATCTTGATGGATGTTTAAACAATGGTTAAAAAATGTATGTCTAGAAGGTCTTGTGTGTATGAATATATTTCAAAAGCAGGAAACCTGTTTTTCTGTTGCGATATTGTTTCTAACGTCATTATGCCGTGTTAATTGTAATGTAAAATCCGCCATCTTTGTCTTGCAGAAGTGTGCGATTCGTTACAGTACGTAGAGCTAAAAAAGAATTCCTATCTAGATTAACAATAGGTTCTAGGAAATAGTGAATCTAATTTAATATGTATTTTTCATTTTCTAATTAAATATAAAACACCATGAACGGTTGATGAAACATGATGAAATGAAACAAATAAAATAATATTTTATAACGTTACTAGCGTAGTAAATATACTAAAGAACCTCACATAAGAAAATTCTAAAATGATCAGTGTTTCTTTACTATATTTTCCATGTATTATAGACAGCAGTAAGCGACTTTGTTTTGTACAATGTAATGATAGCTGATATAAAAAAACATTGCTTTTAAAATGTAGTTTGAAGTTTTTACCTAATTAAGTAAATCAAACATTTCTACATCCTAATTGATACTGAGACGTTATTTTTATAATAAAACGTAAAAAATAACCTCAACCCTAAAATGAAGCATATGGCATCACAAAGGGCCGGGGTCTCGTGGACCTGAAGAAAGAATAAAAACAAAGCTCTATATAATTAATATCAGCAATTAATTATATTCCTTGTAACGTAATAAAAGTAAGAATCCAACTGTTTGTTCTTATTACTCTTTTGTTTTTTTTTTTACGCTGATTAAATTGTTTTAATTTTTTGTTCTCGGTTCGTTTGATATTTTGTTTTAGTTTGAATTCATTGTTGCAATTGTTTGAGAGGAAAGATTTTATTTTTGTTTTTGATTTCTTTGATAATTGTTCTTTATTTAAAATGAATAGTATATAAAATGTGTTAATTTAATTAACCCTAATCTGGCTGTCTTGATATCGTAGTATCATATATGTATGTTATGAGACAAATCATATGCGTATGTATTGAACTAAGTTACTTCTCGTTTTCAGAACCTTTTTGTTACACTGCTGCGTTTCATAGAATTTTAGATCATTCATTCATTCCTAATGCCAATATTTATTCTAACTGCTGAGCTTGAGATAAATAAAAATAAACATGTATATCCAAATTTGAACTCGTAACCCATCATAGAAACGTGTTCAAGTGTTCTCGGTGATATCGTCTATAAAATTTTCATGTTTCTTATTTTTGTGTATATAAAAATTAAAATACATTAAATTAAACTATTGTATGTCTATAGTTTGCTCGTAAATATAACAAAGTACCTATGTATCAATAACTCGGAAGCATCTCATGATCTCACTCAATCATTACATCTAAATTCGTCCCTATATTAGTACCTATGTGAAAAGATAAAATTTTATCCTAAGAGGAGAAACTCATAGTCAAAAAACTTTATCTTTACCAATATGTTTAAAATAAAACTAAATTCATAATTGTAGGCATCAATCGGTAGGCACGAAATTGGAAGAAAATTAAAAAAAAAAGTAGACAATTAAAAAGAGGGCGAAGTCGTAAGTCCGATTTAATAACCAATCGAGCCCCCGACACCTTGAGAAAAAAGATTGAAGAATCTTCCACCCCCGATATAATTTCCTAATCACCGAACCGAACGTCCGGTTCCTACGAAAAAACTCTTAGACGTCCTCGCTTCTGTCCAAATTCGATTTATACGGATACGACTTTACATACTTATATATTATAACAATATATATATTTCTTTGGAATATGTTCCAAACCCTCTCCTTAATGGAAGAGGAGGCCTTATCTCAGCAGTGGGAAATGTACAGGCTGTTACTTTACTTTACTTTACTATATTTCTTTAATTTAAATGAACTAAGCTAATAACAGTGGTAAGACTCTGTACAGGCTTACCCAAACGGACATTTTTTGTGTTATATAAAAACAAGTTTCATTTAATTTAAATACTTCCCAAACCGTATATATACTAAACTTTATTACTTATCTGTAAATATTTTTGCACACAAAATTATCCATTCTAAATGAATTTTGACCATTTTTAAAACTATTATGTGTATTTCATATCAATACAGCTTATAAGAACTTAAGAAGTATCAAACGGATTTATTTTCAAGCAGTATACAACAAAATCTGACACTGACAATAAAAAAAACTGAATGTTTAATAATTGCTAATTATATGAGTTTATACAAATGGTTTGCTATTTTAATTATTTATTTAAAAGATTGTCGAGCGTGGATTTTGACAACATTCGATTTTTAAATATATTCGTTCAAGATTCGGAATTCAAAAAGCACGTCCATTATTCTCCAACGGCTCGCCATGTCAATATTTACTCGGGGAAAGAAGGCGACAAAAAATAAATTAGGCAAAACTCATTTCGTCTTGAAATCTCAACATCTGCGGCTCGGGGGGTTGCAGTTCGAGTGACGAGTATTCTTCATGTTAATTGTGCGTTATATATCTATATATTTGATGATAGGTTTTAAAATGGCAGCATCCTTTTTTACATAAAATTCTTATTAAGACTATAATGTGTATTGGAAAAATTAAGGCATTTAAGGAAATTCTAATTAAAATTCCATGGGTTAATTTATCCATCATAATATTTTATATATGAGGAATCATTACGATTAAACTTTATGTACCCAACAATGCAAACATTATAAATAATTAAGACCTCTAAAAGGAGAACGGAGATTTTTTTATAAAAAAATAAAGATTTTTTTCTGTCATGTCTACATTTTTATAGTACTCTTTTTAATTCTTTCAGGTGCCAATAATGTTCGATTAGCATTCAATATTCAAATAGTTTTTGAATTAAAATCCATAGACTTATAAATAAAAAATATAAAGAATAAGATACTTTAATTAAACTCAAATCTTGCAAAGGAATCTTTTCTCGGAGAACTTAACGTTATTGAAGATTTCGAGCGAAATTTTTACATGTAAGAATAACACTTAGTGTTAATTAAAAGATAACTCGGGAGCAAAGCGGCACTTTTCTAAAAAAGCAAGGGTTATGACTTTTCGTTTACTTTTAATATTACACGAACCGTTACATTTTTAATTATTTCAATGTTATAATTAACACACAAGAATAATTTTATGAAATATGAAAAATATAGTATCAAAATCTATCGATTGCAGTAACAATTTTGAAAGATATCATTAGTATGTTTTTCGCTTTGAACGTGTAAAGTTAATGCAATGATATATAATCTTGTGTTTATTATGTATAATCATACAGGATATAAATTTTCAACATCATATTTGTGTTAAAATTTAGATATACTGTACTATCATATGATCAAATGATATTTGTACATTGAATTCAGAAATGGAATACGTTATTTTTTTTCGATTGTTAATATGAATTCTATTTTTAAAAGCGATGTTAGCTGGCTGGAATTAAATAAAATCTGTGTTCAATTTAAAAGTAAATTAATATAAAAAGTTTTAACGATGAAAATGTATGATATAATGTTAAATAAAGGACAGACAAGCGAAAGAAAGATAATAACGTTAAGGTAGCGTCGCTAATTTGTACGCAAACACGACTGAAATCAAATAAAAACCGATCACGCGAAACAACCTTTTTTCCATCTCGCCTTCTGTAAATAGGCTCTTGTACTGCGACTTGAAGATCTTGATACTTGATCTTAAGTTTCCAAAATAAAATATCAATTTTGTATTGAACAATTTATAAAGTAAAGTTACAGCCTGTAAGGTTCCCACAGCTGGGATAAGGCCTCCTCTTCCAGTAAGCAGAGTGTTTGGAATATATTCCAAACACTTTCAAATTTGGTGGAATGCACATGTGACAGAATTTCGATGAAATTAGACACATGCAGGTTTCCTCACGATGTTTTCCTTCACCGCAGAGTAGAGATGAATTATAAACAGAAATTAAGCACATATATATATATAGTGGTGCTTGCCTGGGCTTGAACCCGCTATCATCGGTTAAGATGCACGCGTTTTAACCACTGGGCCATCTCAGCTTATTTAAACAATTTATATGGTTGTAATATTAATAATTTTATTCGCTATTCGTAACTCTGTAATAAGCGACTAATATGTAATGGCGGATACGTCATTGTAAGTGTAAGTGTCTATTATTAAATAATTGAAATGAGTCATAAATGTATCATATCGGACGCGGAGTGCTTAGAACGATTTATATAAAACTGATATTATTGAAAAAATGGCGATTTTTAATATCCGAGATAATACCGTAGCGATTTGACCGCCACTAACCATCAAAGGTGAACCAGAAACGCATTACGTCAGATTGATTACCTGCCTATATGCTATAATAATCTCAACGGAACGACGATTAATATAATGTCACGATCACTCACCCTTACTTTAAAATATTATATAGTATCATCGGTCTATTGGGTATAGGAATATCGTTTGTAATTTTCGTCATATGTATTTTTAATCGTGAAAGGTTGACTTGTAAAATGGCGACCTGATGGTTAAGTGTCACAAATGTCACATATATATTTTTTTATTTATTATCATTATAATAACCAACCCGCTTTGGAACAGCGTGGTGGAATATGTTACATACCTTCTCCTCAAAGGGAGAGGAGGCCTGTAGCCCAGCAGTGGGAATTTTCAGGCTGCTTTTTTATTATCATTATGCTTGTTTCACTGACTCACTTTAGATCATAATACAACATTGATTGGCGGTAGAATATGTGATGACCGGGTGGTACCAAGACTATTTGCTTCTACCAAGAAGTACCATAAAAATGAGCTAGTGAGCACAAGAATAATCTACTAGGGCACTGTTTCTCAAATATCACATTAATATTCTATCAAAAACAATAAATGCATATATTAAAAAAAAAAATAACAATAAATCATTAAAATATCAAGACTAGTACGTCGAACTCTAAGCTGCCCTCTTTTCTGGAGGGTGGAATAAAGACGCAACGAACAAAAAAAAAATGACACAAAAAATGATAAGCGAGGGACTCTGGACCAATCATGGAAATTACGAGCATTTCCATAGGATTTTATTTATTTTACGACCATTTTGAAATACTTCCAATTGGATTGTTTTAAAATGATTATTACTTTTGGTTATTTATGAAACATTATTGCTTGAACGCTTGTCATTTCTTCAAATATAAGGTCATATGATAACACATTAAGAATCTACTTTCCAAATAGGTACCATTTAATACAGTTCCAAATTGCATGTAAAAGACTTTTTTATGGTATAGGTTGGCGGACGAGCATATGGGCCAGCTGACGGTAAGTGGTCACCATCACCCATAGACAATGACGCTCTAAGAATTATTAAGTATTCCTTACATCGTCACTGCACCACCATCCTTGGGAACTAAGATGTTATGTTCCTTTTGCCTGTAGTTACACTGGCTCACTCACCCTTCAAACCGGAACACAACAATACTGAGTATTGTTATTTGGCGGTAGAATAACTGATGAGTGGGTGATACCTACCCAGACGGGTTTGCACAAAGCCCTACCATCAAGAAAGAATTCTTGAATTAATTATATTTCGATTTTATTTTTAAAATAAAGTAAAATGTATTATTGTTGGGTTAAGGCTTCTTCCTATATCAAGGTTAAGAGCTTATTCTAAAATAGTCCAAAGCTAATTGGTGAATCTAAATGTAGCAGAATTTTCTCGTATTTATACATATTATCTATGTTTAAAGTTCTCCAAACTACCTGGTACATTTGTTGGATAACCAAATTTAATGAACCAATTAATATAGAACATAAAAGTCAAGATTATTTTAGAACGCAATAAAACCGAAAAATAAATTCGAAATGGTTTTTCGACGTGAAAAAGTTACGTTAAATTTTCAACTGTTACAACGTTGCTCTCCCACGTGTATACTACTGACAGAACTGAGTTTAAAATACTTTGTTTTTGTGAAACTTTCCGATTCAAATTTTCATAATTTTCGTTAAAAACTTTTTTTTTACTAATAACAACATAACAAAGTTTATTCGATATAAACGTGTAGTAATTTAGAATTCGAAATTCGAATGATATTTTTTTAATTTACTTGCATTTTATACGGCAAAGAGCCTTTCGTATACGTCTAGACGCTTGCTGGTAGATAATGCAATAGGTCCAGCATTTACGCAATTTTATAGTGCCATAAAATATTATATAAAATATCCGACACTGATTCTAGCTTAGACTCGCTATAACTCTCAGCTTCGTTCATGTAAAGCCGATTTAAATTTCTCGATATCTCTTTAGTACACAAAAATAAACAATCAATGTAATTAATAATTTTGAATATGTATTATATTAGATGTAACACTTACAAGCACTTTTGAATTGTACTTTAGTGTAACGATCCGACAAGGAACTCAGTAGGTAATTTTTTTAGCTTGTAAGCAAGCTCCTAGCATTTTTATCATCTATAAAATATTATACTGAATTTTGTATGATTAATGTTTCTTTTTTGAAATTATTGTTTCAGTCACGTATAATTCAATACATAGAAACAATCTATCAAGAGGACACCATATTTTTAATGCTAGAATTCCCAGTGGGCCGGATTTCTTTCTCCCAGGCAAATTTTTCCATTAAAATTTTTCGAAAATTATAAGATGGATTATGTGCTCAAGTTACCACAATTCCCAATGGTGGTTTATCGTCCCCTTACTTTTAACGTCGAATCACAAGTAAAAGGATGGAAAAAAAAGATGGCGTATATTTTTGGAATACCTAAAAGCTTTAGAAACGATACGTTATTTAGTAGCTTAACAATTATACATACAGAAATAACGATAAATTAATATATGAAAATACGAATGAAATGAGGAAAAAAGTAGTGTGGACTCCGGATGTGACTACAGCAAAAGTATGAGTGAATTAAGAAAATGATGGAGTAAGAGATTGAGCCGAAGTTACATAGTGTATTAAACACGTGGTTGAAACTGAGGGCAGAATCCTGGCTGAGCAGCCTATTTGAATAACGTCCAAACCCTTCTCAAAGGAGGAAGTATGTCCAGCTGTATGAATTACAGGCTGTGTTATTTTTTAAATAAAAAATATGATAAACTGTGTGACATCTGTGATATCTTAACCCGCTCCCGGCTTCTCACAATGATTTTTATTAATAAATATATGATATAAATATTATTAAAAAGGTATAGCACTCATATTATTATAACCCTTATGTATACTACCACTTTTTTTAAATTTCAAATTTCGAAGATCACTTTTACATACAATCAAGTTTTACTTCTTTATAATATTCGTACAGATAAATATTCCAGACATATCAGTCAGATATTTCATCCCAAATTGAGTTTTTATGAATGCACATATTTCGTATGAATTCTCAACCAAAAGGACATAAAACATATAATTTTAAAATATAGCACAGTTAAAATCCCTCGCACATCATTGCATAGTATAAAACAAAGTCGCTTACAGCTGTCTGTCCCTATGTGTGCTTAGATCTTTAAAATTACGCAACGGATTTTGATGCAGTTTTTTTAATAGATAGAATTAAATAATATATGCACAATTTAGTAAAGAAATATTGATAATTTTAGAGGCTTCTATAGTGACGTAAATAAACTCATTTGTTGCACATTGCAAACCCTACGAGATAGATCAAAATAAACATTGAAGACATTACAAAGATTTTCATAATAGTAAGACATTCTTGTATGAGAATTGCATCCGTGTAAAGCCGGGGCGGGTCGCTAGTACAATGATAATAATCAAGCACAAAACACGACCTAATATTAACCGTCATCCTATACGCGTAGTTCGGACTAATGCATGTCGGGTTTATATAAGCCCTTTGTACGTATAACACAAATGTTTATATTAACTTAAATAAATTAATTCTCTCTAACTAAATACTAAATCCAATCTAATTACTAAAACAAAATCGAACACTGGCCATACATTAGGCTATCATTTATTCCGCAATACGATATAGCTTAGTTTAATTTAAAGGAAATGCATTAGCCACCGACCGCATTGTGGTCCAGTATTTCTGTATTTCTACCATCCTTTTAATATTTAGCGATGTATGAGTTATATTTATGTACAGGCTGCCTATTTTATATACCACTCGGTGCTAGGACTTTGGCTAGGTACAATTTCTCAGATATTCTACCATTAAGCAATACTTTTAATTGTAAGTGAGCTGTTGGAAGTAGATTCAAGGGACTTCCAAGCATTGCTATCTGTAACAGTCCCACTGTTTATGGGTGGTGAATATTCACTTCTAGATATCCTATTTGTCTATCCCTATTTGCCATTCTGCCTACCTAAAAATAAGTCTTATAAGTCTATAGGATTGAAGGAGTTGAGTCAATAGAAATGACTTGAATTTTCTAAAGGAGTTAGTAAATTAACAATGCCACAGGATTTTGTGCCTAATTTAAAGACTTGTCAGACTATTTGTGTGCGAATATAGAGTGCGCTTCTGTTTTTGTATTCGTACTTACGCAATATAATTTGTAGTTGGTTAGGTTAGGTATCGTAAGGAAAGCCGCCATGACTGAAATTGTATATTGTAAGGAATGTCATCATTTTTCAAAGCGATAAAATGATGACATTAATATGGATTACTTAATAAGCGGACCAAATAAATAAAGTACGTCTTCAATATATATTTAATAGAGCTGTAGGTATCAAAGTAATTTGGACATGGAAATACATATTAAATGTAATATTAATGGAAATAGTGCATAAAAGAGAATTTCAAGCGTCACCGTATTTAGTATTCACGATCATATTACTGAATATTGTGCATGTATGTAATATACATGTTTATATTCAAAATGAGAGTTCAAAGGAAAATCGACTGTATCCCGTTTTATATAAATACGAAAATAGCGTGAAATTTTGTTAGCCGCGGGGTCACCGTCATCGCGACGCAATGACTGTATTGATTTCCCCACTCCCAGATCAACCCCCACATGTAGGTATATAAGTGATAGTTGACACGACACCCCCCAAATGCACAATTTCGTATCAGGACTGTTTAATATGACAGCGATCTCGTAAGTGTGGCTTACGCGTTTACGTTGTTACATCATTATATAAAAAACGGATGTGTGTGTGTTTATGTGTTCGTATTACGTGCACACACACATTTATAAATGTACGGAATACCAATATTTTATTCGTACTCACACTGACATGTAAGCACGTTATACTATTAAAGTAATAATACCTTAAATATTGTTTTTTATTTGTTCTGGTTTTTATTTGAGTTTCGGGATCCTTAAAAATCCATTTGAAAATTGAAACAGTTATTTTATTTTAAATTTAAATTTGGAATTTGATAAATGCATATACACTCAGATGACGATTGAAGATTGTTATATCTATAGCGTAGTAGTCGTAAGTTGTTCTGTGAATAATATTAGTGGGTTCTTTTTTTCACTCTATTTAGATATTGCTAGTCCTATTTGGAAATAACTTTTTGTTTGCTTAATAACTGCGGTGTCATCATAAATGTCATCCAATAGGAACATCTGTTTGAAATAAGCGTTATTAATATTTAAAATAGCTTGTATTGTTTTGTTTTGACTAGGTTCTATATTGTTTTGTTTAATTATTTCTGGATGTTCCATTTCAAATTAAATATAATTTTTTGTCACACTTTACGAAACATAATTAAAAAAAAAGTGAAATAAATGTAAGACTTTTTTAGTTCAACCTTAAATCACCTCTCGCAAAGAATCAAAAGTGATATCAGAAAATGTTATTAAAAAAACTTCTCGACTGTTTCAAAAGGGATGAAAACTCCGTAAATTAGTAAAATACTTTCCACTCGGACAGTGAGTCTTTGTTGGCTGGCTCCGATTTTTAGGGTTACGTAAGAAAATTCACTTGATCGAAAAACGCTCACAATTTAAACTTTAGCTGGATATCTTAAATCGAAGAATTTCCTCTTTTCATTTCATACATTTGTGTTTATAATTTATCATTTGATATTATCATAAGCTCCATCTTAATGTGTCAGACAGTATCATATGTTCTGCACTAATTATCACTAATCCGTAATTATTTAAGCTATTAACAATAAAAAATACAAAAATTACCAAGGAAGTATTCTAGGACGTCAAATAGGTTTTTTGTAAATATTCAATTTTGTAAACTGATTTTTTTTCTTTCTTTAAATCTTGTAAATAAATAACTAATATATAATCATGCTGATCATGAGCGAAATAAACCAGAGAATATGTAGTCATATTCTAGAGAGACCTAGATATTCTAGAGAAGATAACTATCAAGAAAAGATTCAACCTAGGCAAGGTCAGATATAATTTATTTATTTATTTATTTTAACCAATGAACGAATTATGGGCTTAATTTTCTTCGAAATGTAGGAAAAGTGATAACTGCACTCTTAAAAAGGAAACAATAGTTTATGATATGTTATCTGTATGAAATAAATACGGATTGAAGTTTATTAAGATGATGAATACGATTCGGGCTTGACGATCTCACCTCCTCGTCTTTACAGTTTAATATCGAGTTTTCGCGCTTTCGAGCGTAAGATCTCAGCAACTTGTCAGCGCACCTGCGCTTTTTTATCTGGACCCATGATGAAGTTTCGATTTAATGAGGTTCTATATATATAAACATATTCAAAAAATATAATTATTATGAAACATAATATTATAATCCAATTAGGGTCTTAGATCTCAGCAAGTAAAGACAAGGTGCTTCAAGACCGTCTGGGTACCTGGGTAGGTACCACCTCTATCCTACCATCAAACAAAGTTGCATTCTATACCTTGACAATGTTATCCCTATCCCTTTTCAGAGATTTCTTTTAAATTAATCTCTTTCTTAAATCAATATACATGTATATAACTTGTTCACAATAAAACCTTCTGCTTTAAAATATGAATACATAATATATGCGATGTCAATCTGAGATCTCGTATCTGAAGTTACAATGACTTATTTTAAGCCCAATCGACATTTATGGACTTCGATTTTTTTTTTTAATTTTTATACTTATTTTCTTTCATGGCTTCTGCCACGTATTATGAGCATTGGTATTAAAAGATACCTACATATATCCTTCTTTTGGGACAACCTTCATACCAAATTTAATCAAATTCAGTTCAGCGATTTAACTGTGAAACCGAATTATAGAGAGTTACTTAAGCATTTATAATGTTAGTTTAAATAACTAGAGTTTATATAATTACAGATAATATCTCTGCTTTTGTCCTTACATACATTATACACAAAATAACAGACATTATCACTAAAAGAATTATAAACCATACCCTAAACAGACTATCAATGCACAACTAACAATAGGATCTAAGGGGCTCATGTATCAATATTTACACTGGCTCACTAGCTATACAAACTGGAACACAGCACTACGAAGTATTTATCTTAGGCAGTAGAATTAATGAATGGATAATATCCACCAAGACAAAATCCTATCCTAATCCAAAGAAATAAACAGGTTTGTGTTTATTTTTCTTTTATTTAATTTGCAAGCAATTATTGTTAATTATTTTATTATTATTCGATTAAGATTTAATGATAAAGCTAAGCTATTGTTTGTTAATATATTAACATTGCGTTTTATTCTTTACTTATCAAAACTAACATCATTACAAAAATAACTATTATAAATAAAATTTATCTACCGTTGTTAGGGAAGAGACTTTTTTATGACACGGGACTGTAAAACAACTAAAACAAAAACAAAAAATATATAACCTTTAGTAAATTAACTGACTTTTTTTTCGTAACACGTAATTGAAAAAGAACTGAACCGATGTAGATAAAACTTGTACAAGGAGATGCAGCGCGTTTTGAAGAAGGTTTTTTTATATACAAGTGACAATTTCATCCGCTTTCAAATTAAACTACTGACGTGTTCATATTACCTCACGATTAATATTGGACTTTGAAATGATATCAATTCAATGCTTTGATTCTGAATTTAAAAACAAACGTTTGCATAGGCAGAACTATTATTTATTATTAGTACAAAATGTTTATACTTAAAATTTTTTGTAGTATTCTATTTTATGATGTGAGGGATTATATTCATTTTTTTAAATTCATTTCATAAAAGTAAAGTAAAGTAAAGTAACAGCCTGTACATTTCCCACAGCCGAGATAAGGCCTCCTCTTCCATTACGGAGAGAGTTTGGAACATATTCCACCACGCTGTTCCAATGCGGGTTGGTGGAATGCACATGTGGCTTCGATGAAATTAGACACATGCAGGTTTCCTCACGATGTTTTCCTTCACCGCCAAACAAGAGATGAATTATAAACACAAATTAATTATATATATAGTGGTGCTTGCCTGAGTTTGAACCCGAAATCATCGGTTAAGATGCACGCGTTCTAACTACTGGGCCATCTCAGCTTATTTCATATAGCTTTCTTTTAAAATTCGAACAGAATATGAATAGTATTCGTAAAAAGAGAAATCATACAGAAAAAATGTTTCCAATTACCATTTAATTATGTGTCAATTATTCCATTGGTCAGTTCGAATATTCAATTAACAAATACGCATACGAATTACTTTAACGCGCACTTCCTAATAATTCTACCGGAAATATAAATACGAATCGTTCGAAATACAATTCTCTACGATTACAATACACTAGCTAGATGCCCTGGATTCACCCGGGTAGATGAAAGAGTCTTTATAATTTTTTTATCGTAACATAACTATTGGTAGAGAAAACTTCTCAAATGGATTGATTTATTTTCGAAAGCTGCAATAATCATCAATATTTTAGACATACATATAATTCTTCTTTATTAATTACTCGAGCTAGTGTTGAAAACCATATGAAAATCTTAGAAAGATTATATTAAGATATATATAATCGACCTAAATATACATACTTTTCTAATTAGTAGGGTAGTCTAATATTAATTATAATTGGATATGTATTTCACTAACGGTTACTTAAGCTTGCCTATAGTATATACGCGTTTGACAAATGGTATTCTAAATTCAAACAAATACATTTCGTTCTATCTGTAAGTTCCAATTTCAAAATAAATAAAGATGGACTCCGGAGAGCCATTGTTATGTAAAATCGAAGTAATTGACGTAAAAGACGGAGTTTTTACTTCGCCATTCTATTTATTTGAAAAACTTTTAAAATCTCTCCCTTTGATTAAAGTGAATGGAAAAATTGAAAGCATCGCTCTTTTATAGGATTCTGTTTCCGCTCTATTTGACACAGAATTATAGCAACGCTTTTAAAATAATTACTATTAATAAATAAAAAAAATATCAATTTTCCAGTATTCCACTTATAAAACAAACATTTTTTAAAAAAATAAAGTTTTTACTTTTGTTGTATAAATAATTAATATTTCATGAAATGTCTGACAAAAATTAAATTTAAGAACAAAAAGATAATTTCACACTACATTTAAGCGTCCGTAAAGTCAACATGTTAAATTTCAAAGTCACACTTCAACTGGCCGTCATGTGTGGACACTACTGTAATTACGACAATTAAAAAACTCATTACGCACTGGCAGCCAACAATCATCGTGAACCGTGAATAAATATTTAATTACTACTGGCAACAATGCTATTGACTATTGTGTGAAAAAGTGTGGGAACATTGACAATGCTTTGTTCTATTTTTTTTTTATTTAAAAAAGTATTATACCTGTTTAGACATACACACGTATATCGAATATGAACTAAATTAAATCAATTTAAAATTATATTATTTCGATGTCAAATTTAAATTATTTAAATGGAATACAACGTATAATGAAATTGAGATATGTTATTTCGCATAAATGGATTATTTATTAGATATCAATTAACTATGCATTATTTAGACAAGAAAATATAAAATATGTTAATAGCCGCTAACATCTACATATCAATATAAGTCGACATTGAAAAAAGATCCCACCGAATAACTAATTGAATTATATTGCGCATACGAATAGCCCGAAACGTTGCTATTGGCTAGTTCGAACATGGAAAAACACGTGAATATATTTTTTTTCTAAACCACGTAGAATGTACGTTGCGTAGAGCCGTGTTCTGATTGGCCGGCCGTCCGGCAGCAGCAGACCATTGGACAATTTTTTTCCCGCTTTTCACGTATACGGCGTTCGTAATTTTTTTCGCGGAAACTCCGGCCAATGGAACGAACGTAGTTTTAATTATAAAAGTTGTTCTAGTCTCGGATTGTTTTTGCGGCACGTATATGGAGGCAGAATAACGAGTTGCATGAGTGCTATAGGTATTTTATAAGGCCACTGCTGTTTTAACCACGGAAATCGGATTTAGTTTTTACTAACTTCTGATGTCGTCGACATGTTTAAGAACTTATTTTTGAGGTATTGTACGGTTTGATAATTAGGTGCGAATTGCAGAATTAATTTTAAAAAAGGAATTTCATGCATTCGAAATTTGAAATATTTAAATTTTAGATTAAATGCGTTATTGCTTTAAAACAGTAATTTCGTATCGAGAGAATGTTTTTAAGCGCGAAATAGCTCGCGATGCGATCTGTTTTATAATGGCCGACCGGTTTAAATTTGGAATTCTGAAGACACATCCCGTATGCCGTGATGTATGCGCTTGCGTTTTATTAAATTTGTTTATTTACACTAGCTTTAGATCACGTTTTGCCTTATGGATGCCGCGATAGATGATTGTTGCGAAACCTCCTAATGGTTTCAGTTAAATATAAATTCAATTGTTTAGTCCTATGACTTTGTTCGAATATAACAAGCGCATTTAAAAACATTTTTAACCATAATTAATGTAAACTTTATCCGTCACAGTTTTAAGAATTTGTTTGGAAACGCCAATTTTGTTTTTGACTAAACGATTTTTCAGTACTACATTTGATAAAATGAAAATCGGACTTTAATAGTATGACCGGAATAATCGTAATATCAGTAATAATATATATAAATCACTAAACTGACCTGTATGTAACCGGGTATGTTGTTGGACGTGGCTCAATTGCTTGAACCGTCTGTCGCAGTAGGAACATTTGTAGGGCTTCTCGCCCGTGTGGACCCTGATATGCTGGACCAGCTGGTGGTTAGAGCTGAATGATTTCAGGCACTGCTGGCATTGGTGCGGCTTCACCTCACCACCCAAGCCACGTTGCAGCTCCCTTGCGTGCATCTGCATGGCGTTTTTGTGCATGAAGATCTGGAAACGGGGTAATGGCTGATTTATTTGGTAATTTGAATGTTGGATGAGGAACAGACTTTGAGATTGTGCAATTCGTGCTTTCTTTAAGGGATTTAGGGATATTTGTTTCATAGTTAAGATGTTATGCCTTATAAATAAATTAACTGAAAAATGTTAACATTAGTTAATATTTCTCATAATGTGATTTTTTTAATCGGTCCAGAAGTTCTTATGAGAATTGCAAAATAAACGAATCACATTAAATTATTTTCAGAGGAAATAATATATGTTCTTATAATATAAGTATTAGAATCAGAGTACAACTTTCACTAAAACACGTAACTTATCCATGTAATTCGTATGGAACTCATTAAAAGTAGTTTAAAGTTATTTTAATATATTTATTTTTCATTGAGTCGCATAAGTTGCATATTTTTGTAACATGATCGTTTTTAAATATGTACAAGACGTAATGATTTTTAAAATGTAATCGTACATTGAAAACATGATATAGTAAAATAAATATATTTCATTTCAATTGTTTTTTTTGTAATATAAACTTGAAATTTAATGAAATCGATATTTGTTGTCGAAATCAAAATATATAATATTCAATTAGGTTAATACAGCGTTACATTACAATTAGACACTGTTTTAGTATGCACGCGTTTTTTTGCGATGAAATGCCTTGTGATGTGTGGAATAAGTTCGAGAATGCCGCCTTTCTATCTCAGGTAATATTTATCTTTCAATTAGGTTACAAACAGTATTGTATTTAATGTTAAGCTACCACCAGCTCCGAAGGTAGTTTCTAGAGAAGAACCGGCGAGCAACTCAGATAAACAAATATATATTATAGTCTGGATATCAATTAATATTAAGCCCACTCTTTCGTAACATTAGTATAGTTAATTTTTGTATGATTCAAATTAATTGATAGTCCGCGTTAGAATTCACCATGGAACATTAATAGCACACATATTTATAACAACGACATTCTTTTTTTAAAAAATTTACAATTTAGAAACATTTAATGAACATGATACACAAACGACAACATATCTTCACAAAAGAAAACTAAGAAGAATTATTAAATCCAGTATAAAAAGTCGAAAATCGATTTCGCAATAATCTATAATCAAGTACTATTACGACAACAAAATCTACAAGAATCACACTGTGTGAAATAAAACTACACTAATGCATATCCAGCAAAAAAATCATCGAACTATACCATACTTTATCTTCTATCGAGAATAATTGATCAAAGTAATTTTTAACATGAGATTTAAATTCCTAAATAAATAAAGTGTTAAAATATACGTCATACGATATTATAGGGCCGGTCCGTCCGTGTATAGTCCACATTAGGTGTAGGGTGTTAAGTTTCGCGCTGGCTCCTATAATTTTGCCATGGTAAAGAAATTGCTTTCTACCAGTGAGTCAGATAAGAGGGAATTATAGGGACTTAAAATTATTTATCGCCTTCGCATAGTCCGTGAGCGGTATATTTTGATATGATATTGCTTGTGGGATTTCTGCTTCTTAGGATTTTATCTAACTTACTTTTATATATTAATTGAATTGTTTGTTTAATTATATTTTTTACTAATAATGTATACAATGAGCGTATATGTATATTAATAAGATTCTTCTCTTTAAAGTAAATAATTTTCTTAGTTTTAGATAAAATCAACGTTACATTTGAAAGGAAGTATCATAAAATACTTAAAGATTCTTTTTTAAATAGTGAAGCGCATTATTAACGACTTTTTTGTCTGTCAGTGATTATTATTTTACTTAGAATCTTTTATTGGTAATTAACCATATTTTTATGGACTATATTTGTGCTTTGTATGTTATGATAGATAAGAGTTTTGTAAATCTGAATTAACATATTAAATATATTTACTTTTACTATTAATTAAAAAAAATATGAAAATTTTAACGAGCGCTAAAAATATTGCATGTCTCATCAGAGCATAGTATAGCAATTTAAATAAACTTCATTTTTATAATTTTTCCTTAACGATAAACAATACAATAATTTAACAACAGTTTATTTAATTAAACAAGAAAAAATAAATTTTATTTTGAAATAACGTTATAAATAACGAATACATTAATGGTGCATTAAAGTATACACAAAATATAAATTAATTACGTAAAATAAACAATTGTCGTTAACAAATAATGCAATCAGTTTAATCTCAGTTATATATAACATAGGTATATTTATCGAAACCTTACTTCTATGCGATTGCAAAGAAACGACTTCAGACACGCGAACGTACAATGTAGGCCAAGAAAATGTATACACGTTTTAACATTATTGCTATTAGAATACGATATATTATTTTCACCTCAATCCTGTGATATAAGTTCATACTTGACTCGTATTTACCGTTATTTATAATATAGTGGATTCTATTTATTGCTGTATTTACGGGATAATAAATAAGAAGGTTAAACGAATAAGTTTGTATATGTTTTTTTTTTTTTATAATAAGTTATTACATAGGGAATTTAATGATACATGTTAGTTACGATATAAGCTAAAACTCAAATTGCTTTATTCAATATAGAAGTATTACAGTTTGTTATTGATGGTCAATTGAAACAGTACCACCGGTTCGGAAAAGAAAATACCCCGACCTGAGAAGAACCGGCGAAAGAAACTCAGCGGGTTTTTGTTTTGTATCATATATTTATTATATAAACAATTTAAATGAAATTAAATAGCCAGGAGGCGATCGTTTAATTATCGATCTTATACGAAGAAAGATAAATATTACCTGAGATAGAAAGGCGGCATTCTCGAACTTATTCCACACATCACAAGGCATTTCATCGCAAAAAAAACGCGTGCATACTAAAACAGTGTCTAATTGTAATGTAACGCTGTATTAATCCGCTTTGATTGAGGAAAATAACGTTACAAACACTTATTAAGTTGTTTTACATGAAATATTTTTAATTCCTTATCTCCTTCCTGTAATAAACGGCTATATTTTTCAGTAGACAACAGGAAAAGACGGACGCTGATTTGTTTGTATATACGTACTATATTAAGCCGTGAGTAAGCCTGACCTTTATTTTTTTTAAATAATATTACACTATTTTATTTTGTGCTAAGAATATTGTGGTGTATACTTTAATTGGTCGACATTGTAGCCCTTTCACGCGTGTTAGAAAGTGGAACTAGAGGTTTTGATCACGCAACGAAGAAATTGCAAAGAATTTATGCTTTTGATACGCTATGATGCCGGGGTCTAAGGTTCTATTCCCGGAAGGCGCAACGTGAGATATACTCGGAGATTTATAACGATATCACTATCGACCTAACTGTTATAATGTTTTATGATAATCGCTTCTAAATAAACCCGTTTCTGTTATGTTCGTGCCACATCTCCGCTCCGACAAGAAAAATACAATATTATCGTAAAAATTAATTAAGACAATTAGTGTGTGTGGCGTTTCCTTCTATTGTTATTGTTATTTTGGTTTGAAGTGTTTATTAGAGTTTATTTCCTGTTTAATATTGCGATAAATGCGAAAAAATCATACAAAGCATTAGACTGCTTTATGGTTATTTTTTTTAATTATAGCGACAATTTTTATTTGTATTCTTATCAAGTTAGATTGTATATTAATGATAATATAAGAAGGCCTAGTCTGTCATTTAAAAAAATGATTAATTGATATAAGAACTTAATGTAATAAAAACATTAGATTAGTCCAGAAGATATCAAAATCAAGTGTGACACTTGATATTTCTTTAACAAAATTTATAAAAGATATTATATATTTTTCCATTTAAAGGTTAAGTGCCTAGCGGGTTCTGTATATGGACAGCAAAAGGCATAATGCAAGGAGAAAATACAGACAAAAGAAATATTAGAGAACATACCCTAAATAATTTAATTTATCAAAAACTTCGGTCTTCTTCCGCCATACAGCAATACTTAGTATTATTGTATTTTAGTTTGAAAAGTGAGTGAGCCAGTGTAACTACAGATACAATTAACATAACATCTTAGTTCCTAAGGTTGATGGTGTATTGTTAACCTTTTACCATTAAATGATTCATTTGTAAGTGTACTTTCTTATATGATATCGACAAAACTACAAAAACGTGTATAGCCTGTAAATTTCCCATTGCTGGGCTAAGGCCTCATTTTCTTTTGTGGAGTAGGTTAGGAGCATATTTCACCACACTGGTTCACCACTGAGCATGTGATCAATTATAAACACAAATTAAGGACATGAAAATTCATTTTTTGCCTGGATTTGAACCCGCCTTAAAAATACCATTCAAGGTTGATTAAAATGACGTCATTGATGTTAAATCATCACCGTAATACGGAACGTGATCGGACAACCCCTTATAATTAGCAATATAAAAAACGACATAAAAAACCCATGAAAAATGCAAAGATCATAATATTTCCGTGAATCGTTCCGCCGGTGGTATTAAGTCTCTATTAGGGACAACCCTTCCGTTGCGATTTTTAACAAGATTCGAGTCTTGATAACTGAAATAATTTTGATTTTTACTAGCCAGTGTTGTTTATTGAACTCAAGTGTGAGGTTGCCAATTATACATTGTTTTAATAAAACCTTTTTTCGATGTTTTTAATTAAAAAAAAAATAATCAATTTTGAAAAGTCCTTAAATATTTTTCATAACGATGAACGATTCTTAACGATGCGATTGTTAGAATACTTATATCTTAATCGATTATTATTATCGGTTCAAATCCAGAAAAAAATCTTTTAATTTTAATGTCCTTAATTTGAGATTATTATTTATTTAAGCGATGATGTATCGAATGGAAATCTACCAGGTATACACCAACCTACATAAGAGAAGAGTGGTCGGATAATCTCCAAGCCGTTTCAAAAGGATAGAATTATAGACTACATTTAATAATGTATGTAGCATATGTATCATTTAAAGAGATGTTATCTCTATATAAAGATGGTTAAAACTAGGCTACCGAAGGGAATTGGTGTTGTCTAGGTATTTCTGTAAGCCCCAAACATTCCCAACACGCTGAAAACCGTCAGATCTAAGACGATGTCTTTTGTGTCCGGAATTACACCGGTTCGCTCACCCTCCAGCAACAATACAAAGCATTGTTGTGGCGTTGCAGATATCGTCACGTGAATATTTGCTTCATAGCGATATATATATGGACTAATAATCATTGATAAATGTTATGTTATTTGACAAAAGAATACTGCTCTGTGATTGGTTGAAAATATATTTGTATATTACAAAAATTAAAATCATAATAATGTATATTCAAGTAGGCTTTTACAAGCAGCAGGTTCGGAAAGTAGATTCTACAGAGAAGAACCGGAAAGAAAATCAGTAGTTACTCTTTTTCATTTATGACCGGTATCGCTTTTTCTAATACGATTATCCTGTACTGACTGATTATCCTCAGGCAATTATTGTACGGTGTCTGTTAATTAATATAATATATTTAATATAATACTTCAATATTGTGGACCTATTTTGTATACAACTATAAATACGTCATAAAACAAGATCGAGATATGTTAGTGATATACGACATTGACTACAAATAGTATAATATTTGATGGAAATACGCACCAAAGCAGCATATTAGCTAGAGACGATTTACAACGTTTTACCTTCGAGACGATCATCGATTATCAAATTGTGAATTAAAATTTGGAATTTTGATATTCGAAAATAGAACACATTCGATTTTCCATTCAACTATAAAACCTTTTTATCGAATAGAGTGCAATTTTATCTTGAAGTTATAAATAAAAAGACGGCGCGATAATTTCAAAATGATATATGAATTCGCTCCCCGCATAAATACTCGATAAAGATCAGATTTAACATGTATAAAAATAAACATTGAAAAGAATTGAGTCAAGTTCAGAAAAATTCGTTCAGTGTCAGCTACACGGGTCAGGCTAAATATAATCTAAATGAGCTCGACGATGCGCATGCGTTAAAAAATAAAAGTGCACTCGTACACCGACGATATATGTATAGAAAGTCCGGTTTTTACGTGTGTGTGTAATATATAATGTGTGTGTGTTACAATTAAGAATTAATAGAAAATATCAAATGCCATAGATTAAAAATATAATAAACAAATCAGGTAAAAAAATCGATCTATTTTTTCCACTGAAACTGGCATATAGACCGTATAGTACGATATAGCCTAGATGTAGCATCGGCAAATGAAATAAAACCGGTTAATGCCGTTTTACAAACAATAGAAATATCTTCCTATCGCGCCATTCGACGCTATTCGTCGCTATGGAATCCCGCGTCAGTTCAACCCGAGAAGCAAGTGCATAATCGACATATCAAATTGACGAATATATTAGGTCATATGATATTACAATATATTACGTTTGTGTAAAGATCATATTCAATAATAAATAAATATTGTTAATTTGGGATAGCGTACTTAATTCGGATGTGATCAGTTTTACGAATTTGGCCGATGCTATATCTAAGTTGTGTTGTACTATAATTTGAACCGAGTATTTAATAGACATAATTGCATTGTAAAAAGTCTTGAGAATTAAATACTCATAATTGCATTGTGAAGAGAAGACTCTTGACTCGACAGAGTAGTCGAATGTAAGCCTGCCTGCCTTTTAAGATTAATTATAAAAATATCGCTATAGCGTCCAGTGTCACGTGAATTTCATTAGTATGGAGGAGTCCAGATCTAGGTTATGTGGCATCCCTCAATTTGAGGGCAAACTCCTCAAAGGCTGTGCGGTTATTGGAGCATAGTTCAAGATACAATATTCTTAATTTTGTTACATTATAATAACATATTATTATAGCTTTAAGCAAGTTACACGTAAAAAGACTTGAACACAAAAGTCTTTAGGTTTATTCATATTTATGATAGGGAGATTTATAAATAGAATAGAATAGTTACAAAAAATATTTTTGTTTGTGCTTTAGATAACGTATATCTTGAACTGTATTTTCAAATTAAAAAAAAGTATTACCTGTTTCGTTAACACAAAATTAGTCAAAAGTGTCAACTGTTACTTCTTTTTAATATATTGAATTAATAATAAAAAAAGTTTTGTTAAACATATGAAGGTATTCCAATATTCGGAATACTGAAACGGGTAAAACCATATTTTCCAAAATTAAAAAAATATAAGAAGTAGTCTTATATGGGTAAGACACACAGACTTTCAATACAGGGCATAAAATTATTATTATATAATGTCTTATAATATCTTAACGGAAACTAGTCACACACACATACAGATTCACACTCTTTTTCCTGAATCCCATAATCCACAGGGACGGCAAATTAGGAGAGAGTGTTTTGTAACTCCCAAAATCTTAATGCTTACAATCAATGAATTCTTTATTAGGTTTCAAATCTAAGAGGTTATCAAACTACTTTAGAAGCTCAATGATGGACAATAGCGTGTTTTTTATGGTTTAGGTTGGCGGACGAGCATATGGGCCACCTGATGGTAAGTGGCCACCATCATCCAAAGACAATGACGCTGTAAGAAATATTAACTATTCCTTACATCGTCAATGTGCCACCAACCTTGGGAACTAAGATGTTATGTCCCTTGTGCCTGTAGTTGTGTCACAGATTATTCTTTTATGTGAACAAACATTTCAATATTTTCTCGTGTATCCATGCGGAACCATTTTTTAAAAGCTAGTAATTTTTATTCGAATCTAACCCCAAGCGGTTTACTTGTCAACATAATATACGAAACAGGTGTCAAAGTTACAATTAACAAGTTATCGCTTCCCGTGAAGTATGTAATTTTGTTGTTACAAAAACCGCCGATACATAGAAGGGGTGTGTTTTTTTTTTTATTATTGCCTCCGTAACGTCTTTCGTTTGATTCTCTTTGATTGAATTTTAATTTGTCGTTCTATTTTAATTATTTAATGGATAGATCGATAGCAATTCTTTATACGTCTTGTAACAACATATTGTTATATTGGGTTTTTGGTTTGCCTTAAATAATATTTTATGCTTTATTATTCAGATTCTGTAATATTAAGACTGATTCGAATTACAAATTTGTGTACCGTCAGCATCATTATATCAAGTAACAGTTGAGATTGTCAAATTCATACTATCAGTGTTTTGATGATTTGAATGATAATATATTTAGTAGACTTAGGTTGTATAAATATGATTGATAAATTTATGTTTCCATATTTTTGGTAATCTTATCTTTTAGAATATATATGATGCTGACTGTACTTAGACTTAAATGTAGTATTTATATATTATTTTGGATGACTTTAATTAAGTGTAATAATATTAAACATAAACGTCGTAATCTAAAAGATTACTGTAGATTTATGAACTTTGTATTTCTTCGCTTATTAAAGTAAAACCATAAATGTCAGGCTGGTAATAAAAAAATATTTAATGATGTCATACCATGACACACGATGTATTATTGAGAAAAAAAAACATTTTTAAACAAAGTACTTATCGGTTCAAGGCGTGTGTTACTCATTTATATCAGTCTTTATATAAAACGGCCTTGGCGTTAAGAAAGTATAAACAAAGATATTAAAAAAATAAAACCGTATTATTATTTATTTATGGTAACACTTTCAGTTTTACCTATAAATGTTTTTACAGGACGATTTGTATTGTGTTGCTATTCGAATGTTAAATTTTATTACGACAGAAATAAATACATGTAATAAGGAAGATTGTTTGTTATTAGAAGCGTGTATTTTCGTTACGATTAAATAAGCAGAGGTAACAATTAGGCCAGCTTATGGTGAGTGGTCACTAGCATCCAATACATAATAGTAACTACTTCTTACATCGCCAATACGCCAATATTTGGAACAAATGTTATGTGTCTTGTGCCTGTAGTTCCACTGGCTCGAGCACCCTTGACTAATTTTGCCTTTTGGCGTTGGAATATCTGATGAGTAGGTAGTATTAGTCAGGTTTTTACAAAGCACCACCACCAAAAAGAGTAATTACTGAGTTTAGTTACAGTTCTTTTCAGTAGAGTTTTCGGATTCTAAGTCATTTTCGGTTGAGTAAAACCTGTAAGCGATTTGAAATACGTTTATTTTGATTATGGTTGAAAATATGATAGGATTTAGTCCCATGTCAAAGTAATACAACTTATAACCTGAGATAAATTGTGTCCAATACTATTACCAAAAATAAACAGTCAATATAATATCTATGTGATATTAATTTCGAATATAAAGCACCTCGTACATCTCTCTGTAGCTTTACTATAGTTATTGAAGAGAATATTTGATTTAAGACAGAGAAAAGTAGGCTATAAACGAATAGACCTAACAAGGATTGCTAAATAAATGATTCGTCCCGATTCATGGTATGTAGGCTACGCTATGTTAGAGAGAGACGGACATAGTCTGGTCAGATGACGGTTAAGATAGTACAATCTCGATTCTACGCCCACGATATTTTGTACTTCCTACTGAGGTACTGCCACATGGTGTACACACTTGACCTATCATATGCAATCAAATCTCAACTCTATAATTAGTGTTATAAACTTGATATTCAATTACATATTATTCGAGTTAAGCCATTATGTTATGTACAGCATTTGAAAGAATAACGCCAGTTGTAGACCGTATTATCTTTTTTAATTGGTCAATAGTATTGAATGGTTATTACTTCTGTTCATTGGTTTTAATCGATTTTGATTATAGCGAAACATGTAATAATACATGTCGATTTAGTTTTTTTTTAATGAATATTGAATGAAAGATGGAATTTAAAAAAAAAGTTTAGTTTTAAAAAAGGTTGAACATTATACGTTTGTATAAATAATAAACATATGACTAAAAACATAATATGATATGCACCGTTAGCAATAATATAGCTTTCAAATATATTGTATACGTTGCTAAAATTAGATACATATACAAAACACTGTCTGTCTATAAATATTAAAATGAATTTTCATTGATCTTTTATTTTTTAAATTTGGAATAGTAAGGTAGCATTGTGGGTTGGCAATTGTTAGATCCAATATAATGACCTCGTAGATAGATAATTGGAAAATATACAGATTATCGTATCAAGGAACAGAGGTTGCAAGTTGAAATCCAGACTAGGACCTTTAGATTTTTATGTAATTAATTTGTATTTATAATTGTTCTCAACTCAGTAATGTAAAGCAATACAACGCCAGTGCCAGATGAAAATCTCTCACCATGAAGCATCAACAGTAGTATGAACTCTAAGTTTTTACTCGTGAAGAGGAATTCGCTCGTGTTTTAAGCCTATACTTTAAATAAACCCCTTTAATATTATATAATTATGATTTATTTTTCTTTATTAAAATTTTACTTATCTGACCTTTTAAAAATAATCATCTCATTTTCTCAATCTCTTAAGATAACTACTTTTTTCGTTTTTTATTTTTATTATTAATAACTTTTTTGTGAAGTGAAGTTGATATACGTTAGAACAACAGCATTTTAAAGTTTCCAATATGAAACAAAAAATAAGTAAAACCGATGTCCATTAATAACTTGACCCGAATATAACGACAGCAAGGCGCCAATAAATTAAACTAAGTTGACAATAACTTGAAAATCGATCGAATTACAAGTCAACTATTATTACGAGTGCATTATAAAATAATACATGTAATACTATACGACGAAGAAACGAGAATAAAAAACAACTGACCTATGTCAACAAACAGTGCGTTCGTGTGTGCTGGCGTTGTATGTGTGAGTATTATCTTATAACTTATTTAGTTTTTTATTGCTAACACAACATGATATATTTGCTTGTGTTCGCTCAGTATTCGAAATTTGAATTTAAACATTATTATGTATGATTCGAATATTTAGTTTTCAACGTTTATTTTTTTTTATTGACAACACCAAAAGAAACATTTGGTAATCAGAGAACATAAGTTACCTATATGTGTTATGTACATAGACGTATATCTAGAGGTATTTGGACAAACCTATCTGTAAAGTTATGATACTATATTCTACCTTTAAAAATGTATTTACTTTTTAGGTTAAAACCGTTTAACTGATATTTGATAAAGATTAGAGATCATTCAATACACAAATGATGAGACAATAAGTTTCAAAAAATTAATTATTACAGTTTCATAAGAAAAAAAATACACGGCAAAAAGTTCGACGGACATCGCGTTTTATATATAGTGAAGTCAGTGACAGCAGTAAAAGTATATCTGCGCAACACTGACCTATGTCAACATTATGATCACGTGTGTGTGCGTGAGAAGACATGTGTGAGTTATTTTATTATTTTCGAAAGCGAGAAAATTTAGCAACAGCATTGAAATATTCCAGAATAGTTGATTTTCAGTAACCAAATACTTGTGCATATATAGTTCAAGATAGACGAGCTAAAAGACCTTTCACAAAACACTCTTTTATTTTTCACAAGCAGTGATGTCTTCTTGCCTGTTTTTAGCCACACAATTGTATGCACTTGTGCTATTATGTGTGCACTTTATGTGCTATTCCTATATTTTATCCAATGGTACAGCAATTCCGATAAAACCGGAAAGAGTTCCACCAGACCAACGGTTTTACGTGCTTTCCGCTTTATAAAAACTCTGCCAATCAGACTCCATGCTACTGTCAATTCTCGACAGGCTAGTAATCAATCAGGAGATGAAGATATTTTTTCAAATTTCGAACACATTTAGAACGTTGACTATAAATATTAAGCAGTTCGTCCTGACTTCTACAAGTAAAATTAAAAAAAAAAAATTCCATTTTTTCGGTTAATGTTTATATTTCGAACAGTGCTTTTCATAAATAAAAACCTACGGATAAAACGATTTTATAATAATAATATTTTACTATCTTACTCTTTAATATAAGTATTAAAGATTGGCATTTTTTATATTGGACATCTGTTAATAGTATTTAAACTATATTTCATACAAATACGAACACTATTTGATACTTGATTTCCTAATTAAAGAATCAAAATTAATAATATACTGTTTTACTCGATTATTCTAAGGAGTAAAGCCTTACATTATACAGCATTAAACCAGCTATTGATTATGCCATTAATAAGATTGTAATCCAGTCCATAAAACACAGATCCAAATGAAAATATAGATAGATAAGATAGACTAGTTTTTATCTATCTATCGTATCTTTTTTGAGCAGTCAAACGAACATGCTTTCCCATTTAATTATTATATAGGAAGGACGGTATGGATATAAGAATGAAAGTTAATGGAGGACGAGATATCCGTATATAGTCTAGATACTTTTAAGTCTGAGTTATGTGTGTGTGTCTGTTTATGTATAACGTATCACACTTGTACAAACAATGACAGCGCATTCAGATAACCTCATTTCTTTCCGCGATAGCACTCACACAAACGTACATCGCGTAAAGACGTACACACACTAAGAAAAATGTTGAGTCTCCATAAAAAAGTATCTTTTTGGGATAAGCGGAAACGAATATATTTTTAATGGCGTTTGTGACGAAATAAATGAATAAGATTATAATCGTCGTATAAATGAGTCGAGATATATTATATCTTTAAACCAAGGAAAATATATATCAATCAATCGTGTCAATCTATAAAATCACGGTTCAAAAGGTTCAAATAGTTCATTCGCTAATATTTATGCCATAATTAAACCGGGCTAAGATATGTAATGACAACTTTATGGCCACCGTACCTTCTAACAAGCCTAACACAATAAAAATGTACATCAATTGCAGTACACTAACCGACTTGCCAATTTATTTCACGCCAAATTGTTATCTATTCCCAGCAAGATTGAAACCATAATTGCTTGCAATATTTATGAATAGAGAAAGAATTGGCAATATCCGCGAACGTGTTGTGCAACGGAGATGTGACATTTCGTATGAATTATTTCATTCGAATTTGTTCGTTACACGACTGGAATTAAGGTTAAATTTGCGTGTAGTTATTATAACAGAGGGTAATAGTGATGGGTATTGAACGATGATGCAATATCTAACAGTGTTTATCGGAGAAATGGGATGTGCCTAGAATTTTTATCGTATAATGCAATGCAAGGCTTCGTTGGGACACTTCTCATATAATAACTACAAATCTTTGTAATATAACACAATATCATCTAATTATAGAGTCATGAGAATATATAAATAAATTATGGCCTTTGAAATATGTATTATTTGAAAATAGAACACACTTAGTATTCGTAAGTAAAAATACGTTGAAAAATTTAATCTTAATGAAAATAATTTAATAAAAAAATCAAGTATCGCCTCAGTTCAGTGACCTCTGTATTACAGTGCCTAGTGATATCTTTGTTATTCTTATCAATAGCCCTGAAGGTACATTAGCCCTGCGTTTTAAGAACTAACATATAACTGGACATACTTTAGTAATTATATTTTTAGTTTTAACAATTAAAAAAAAAGGTTATATTAGAGGTGTCATTATCAAAAATCAATATCACTTTTACCACCCAGTGTGGTCAATTCTTTTACCAAATACCCGAACCTGATTTCAATTTCAAAACGGGCAACGTTCATACAGTATTCATGCGCGTGCGCAGGTCACGATCAAAGACTTGCATTTTTACATCGATTACCGCACAATGCGATACGCAATCGTTTTTAAACTTATTTCCTTCAAAAACAATATTGTATTCGTAAACTTGATAGTATGTTAATTTATTAATTAAAACCTTTAAATATACTTTTGATTTAAAACTGCTTACATTAATTAATGTCTTTATGAAATCAATAATTTTAAATAGATAATTTTAGTTGTAAAATTTGAAAAAGGAACGAATTAAGAAGAGGAAGATAACGTAATAAAAGCTCCGTACCGTGGTCCACGTGTTGCCATAATAAAAATAAATGGGAGTCTGCGAAACGAGAGAGGTCGCTCACCTCCCTAACCTAAGACAAGAGCTACGCATCACGCACACAGCATTGTGGGCTATACGTTACACACACAGACGGGACACACTCACATGCAAAGGCAGCGCGTGCGCTGAACGAGTTTAGACAAACGGAAGAAATATTATTTCTCTTTTTAGGCACGGCTTTCGCGAACTCTATTCTTGCTTTCTTTCTCAAGCAATCTGCCGATATATTTTAGTTTATTAAATTATTTGTAAATCGAATTACTGTCGATAAAGGATTAAAGGTATCATAAGTTAACAATAAATTGAAAGTAAACATCGAATCATATTACATTATATAAAGTTAAAATTGATATAAAGCATCAAATATCTCGACGTATATAACAAATTAAAAGTAGGCACGTAACATTTTGTTGTTAAAATAAATAGCCTACGATTTTACCAAACATTCCGAGTAAGCTGACTAAGCAGTACGATGATCCATTTAGAGAGAGAAAGGAAACCAAGGTTTGAATTACATAGAGCGCACACTTAAGATTTTTCGTCTCATACGCAATAGCGAATTAAATGTAATTCGATTATAATTCTGTAATACGCGATCAGAGTTATGCTATAGCTAAAAATCTTTATATTTACAAAATGCGATACCGTTCGCGTGCATTGCTCCTTCGTGTGTGCATGTGTGCGTCTTGACCTACGACAACGTCTGTGTGACGCTTGCGTAATTCTTTTTTTTTCTGTTTTTTTTTTGCTGTTGAAGGCTTTGACGTTTATGCTTTATTATTATTTAAGTTAATATTGTTTCTTTATAGTTATAATAAATTCATTATATTAATTAAAAATGATATTATATTGTAGAATATTCATTTTAAAGTTTTTTATTTTACAAATTTTTCAGTTGATTAATCAATTAATTTTAGATTTAAGATTCTATTTGATTATTAAAGTATGTTACTAATATATTATATAAATCATTACTATTTATAGATATATAATTTTTTAATATTAAGTTACATTATACGGATTAAATAAATGTTACAATTTTCCACAGATTATAAAAACGTTATATTATTTGTCAATAAAACTAATATTCCTACAGATTAAAATTAAAAATATATATATATCAACACATTTTTATATTTATTTCTGTCTCAGAAATATCTTTACAACCCGAAGGGAACCTTGACGCATGGACGGACAAAAGAAATTTATTTTTATCAGAGCAAAGTGCGCAATAACTTTGATATAAATAAATGTAGGTATAACGAAGGATTCAATGGAGGAATGTGTGTTGTTTGTTGATCTGCACGTTCGCGTATACCAATTAAATTATTTGATATAACACGTTACAATTATATTATGGCGCTTCTATAATGTCATGTTATAATATTAATAGTATTAAAGTATAAGTTCTGCTTTTGCCATAATTATATAAATAGTACTTGTCGCTAGTGACTTCATTCGAGTTTTCGACTTTGTCTGAAAGGTGATACTAGTAAAAAGCCTATGTCATATCTTAGAGTCCCAACTTGCTTTATACCAAATTTTATTAATACCCATTCAGTGGTTCGGTCGTGAAAGAGCAATAGATACACAGACAGTTACTTTCGCATTTAAAATATTAGTACACATAATACATTTTAGGTCATATAAGCATTAAGTTTTAGATTATGTATGTTCAATTATCAAAACTACAATATAAGTTGTTTTTAAAAGGTGCCTTGATCGTTGACAGGACAGGGCTGGTAAATTTTTCGCGCAGAGGATTGGAATAGCGTTACAACGGGGCTATGCTGCTGGCGTACTTGCCACCATTCCATGCGGTCATGATTTGTACAGTAACTATTTTTAAAGTTGATCTCTATTTTTTTTTTCAAGCTCAACTTATATACTTCTTATGTATATAGAATGATCGTGTTTGGATTTTTCATTTAAAATTTTAAATTAATGCAAATCAAAGCGCTATCTACATAATTTTATACGAATTAGTGCATTTTAGCTCGGCATTAAATAATAAAAAAATATTATGAGTATGAAATTAATTAAAGTGAGCACATTAACACTTCTCAAATTTTCTTGTAAGCAAATTATTCAGCACGGATTGAACCCAATCTACTGTAGATTTACTGTTTTAGGCAGCTTCATTAAAGTGCAATTACCGTACAAATATCAACTCAATCGCTTGAACCTATAAATTAAATAATATTACTATTCTTAATATTCTACAATTAAAAAAAAATATCTATGAATTGTAACAAGTATATTATACATTGTATGTAGACTGGTTTCTAATAAGTTTACTTTTAAAGGTCTAGCCACCTATTAAAAATGTAATTTAATTTAATTGTTTATCTTCCTTATTGGAACAAATTAATTGTAATACATTTCCTTTAAGTCATTTATAATCAAATAGACTGCCCACGTGTTAAGGGTGCGGCAAGGTGTTAGGAACCCTATTTGTACCCATGCAAAAAGCCATACAAAATTTCACGATAATCCGTCGAGCTTAGATTAGTTTCATACAAGTTAAGAAACAATTTACTTCATTGTTATAATAATAGTTATAATACATTATTAAAAAACATTTGTAATTTTTTTTATTTAACCGCTTAAAGTTTTAATTAGCTAAAGTCTAATTAAAATAAATAACTTTTATGTTCAATGTATGTATTTAACAGGAAGATGATAAAAAATAACATTGTTTTTAATATTAATTTCATTTTTATTGGAAAATATTTATTTGTTATTATTATAAATTATTATTTTTAATAGCCTTTTAATCTATACATAGTAAAGAGTTTTCCTATCAGTTTATAATCTATGATTATCTATATCGATGATGGACTAAACATCATTTGGAGTTAAAAGAATAGACTAAGCTGTCTATGTCGTTTTTTAATGTTTTTATTTCTTTATTTTATTTATTCACAAACTAATAAAATATTTTTGAAGAAAATATAAATTACATTTGACATAAGAAATACTCTTATACTTTAGAATACTTTTATGTAACGCTCTTGATTGGATGGCATATCCCGGCATGTATTATAAAACCAGTAATTTATATATAAATACAAAAAATGTTATAATAACAAATGCCTTACTATTTTCTAAATGAAATTCAATGTATGTGTGTATTTTCGTTTTATTTATTTTAACTAAGAACGTCAAAATATTATTATACTTGTCTTTTTAGTTGATTTTCATTATTGATTGCCAAATTCGAAGGATAAACAAAATAATGTCACAAAAATGTAGTTTTGCTTAATTATCATTAAAGTAATTTTTTTATTACATAAGTTTAAGACGCAATAATGTTATTAAGTGCCTTAAAAACTATTCTTTTATAAGTCAAATATTTCATTTAAATTTAGACCTAATAAGATTTAAATAATTCTAAATCCAAATTTAAAAGTTGTTATTTTTACTCTATATATTAATAATATGTCACTACACTGCAATTAGTATATTTGGATATTTAACTATGCTTCCCTGTGATATATACTGTGCAAATTTACGGACTATCCCATAATACCTTTTTTATCTGTATTCATTTAAAGGCATAAATTGAAAACTGAAGTTTAATTAATATAAATGAATATCGTACAAGCAACGGTAACAAATAATTTCATATTTTACTTTTATAGTCTATGAGAAAAAATGTATTCAAAATTTAAATAAAAATTATAATTATAATATCATGTTGTCTACGTGTGTCATCTTTAACATTTTTTATATATTTTTATAAGATTTGCAAATGTCTCCAATTGACATTTAGCGCGCTGAACTTTTCCAAGTTTGTTAGGTTACTTTCCCTAACCGCAGGCTAAGCTTGCACACGACGGGTTAAATTTAACCTACAGATTATAGAAATATGCCAATAGAAATAAAACAAGAAGCGGGTAAAAAGTATTAAATGGTTTATAGTAAACGGCAATATACGATAGTCTGTTCTAATTAATGTCGATATTGCTTTCATTCAACGCGTATAACTTCTTATCTCAGAAGCAAATGTCGATAATAATCACAACAATTTACCTGCATCGATTATCTTTCACAAATAGATCACCAACTAGATCAGAGTCACGCATCGCACACAAAACCGCGGAGCACAACACTAGCACATAGAAAAAAAAAAAACAATCCAAAGTCGAACCAGCGAACTTTCGTATTACGTCACACGTTCAAAAACGCGGCAATGAATCATCATAGATTATAAAAGATACAAACTTTTTTTTTTAAAAACAAAACGTTTCCAGCCAGTAATATGTCTGTTATCGTCAAATAGTATTTTTCAAATGTCAGTATACGGCAAAAAATCGCTGTGCTCCGTCCGTGGCCCGTAGGCGTTGTGTTTATAAGTACTATACTTGTAGCATGGCATCGTAATGCACTTATGTGTAGGTACTCGCTAAGTTTTTTATTATAGTCAGTTATATCCACGCGGTTCCTTAGTTTGAGGCTTGAACGTTGTGTACGGATTGATATGTCTTGAACTTTTAGTTATGTAATTAATACTACATTTTATTACAACAATTTAGTACTAGATCTTACCAATTCTTATCATTGTTAGCTATTTGGAATGTTGTGTGATACATGACTTATTGTTCCTTTTTTAAATTAAAAAAAAAATTATATGTATTTTCTACACGTATATTATAAATACGATTAATTATATCTGTATGTTACCTCATTACGGCTAATCTATTGAACGTTTGTCATGATATTAGTCACGGAAATTGCATGCGATGTGAATTACAACCGGCATATGAATTAAAAGATTTATGGGGAAAAATTTACGCAAACAGAGTCACGCGCAATAGCTAAGGTTTTATTAATATGCACAAGATATAAGTATTAGAATAAAGAACATATAAATTGCGGTATGTTTTAATTTCGTAACGAAAATAGTTAATAAGAAGCCGTAAAAACTAAGGCGAATGTATCAAAATGACTCTATCACGATAGCATGTGCGAGCGAGATAGCGATATTGCTGTTTTTCATAGCGCTCTCTCGCTCTGCTGGTTTTTTCCCGCGTTTCGTTTTTATAACTCCTTATTCGAACTCTTGACATTTTTTATGGAACTTCTAGGTGGTCTGTTTGAAAATTTATATAATTTTTCTCAAATAATCTTTCAGAATTATATTCTGGTTGATAACACGTGTCATAAATATAAGAACATTTTATAAAGAGTTATAAACAAAATAGTGATTTGCAAATGCGACATATTACTTTTATGAAATCCTAGAAAAGTTTTTCTATAAAAGTAAAAATTTTTCAACATTAAAACAAAATCATAAAATAATATAATATACAGTCATAATAAATATTCAATAATGAAACATGAAACTTACTTATTACGAATAAAAAATCTACAATCAGTTCGTAAATAAATACTTTAGATTTTATCAAATACGGGCTAAGAAATTCATCCACATAAAAAAAATCAAAATATATCACAAGGGCGTTAAAAACCCAAGAAAACCTACCGTTGATTTGTACGAATAAGTACGTACGAAAAGACTGAACAGATTAGTATAACATTCAGCGATTAGGTAGCTCGTATTCAGGGAACCATTTTCAATCCCATAACAACAATGGAATGTCGTAATTAAATTTATTAATTAACTAGTCACCCGCCCCGGCATCACACTAGTGCAATACTAATAAATATACTACAGAATATCTTACAGATTTCATAGCTTTTTTGTCATTAGACAAACCGCTATGTATGTATATTGCGCATGAAATACACATACAAAGCTTCCTCATTAATTAATCTATCTATCTATTAATAAAACTGCACCAAAATCCGTTTCGTAATATTAAAGATCTAAGCATACACAGGGACTTTGTTTTATAGCATGTAATGATTAGTATTACGATTTATCACAATAAAACGAAAACCAAGTATCACACAAATGTTTTTTTTAAATGTATTATTAATCATATAATTAGTAGCAAGACACCGTGAAATGATTTAATAACATTGTAAAACCTAACGATGTCTTCAATGGATCGCAATAAAAATACCCTAGTCTAAGGTCTCAGTACTTAGGGCTCAACCGAGCGGCAAATATCTGAAATTAGGTCGTAATGACAAGTTAGGTAATACCGGCGATGAAACTGAACTTTGTTGTCGATACATGCTTTGTTGTTCTGATTGTTGTTATTTAATGCCATTAACAAGTAATCATTATTTAGGATGTAGAGCCATAAACACCGATAGCACGCTATCCTTTGTTCTTTTGCAAGAGTTCTGTCTGAAATATCAATTTTTGAAATGTTTTATTTTTTAAATATATTCATTATAATGATATCGCTTCTAATGACATTGGTATGTATCGTCATAACATCAATCGTTTTAAGAGAAAATTAGACTCTTTTGATGTAGTGTCAAAATATTGTTTTATTTTTATTTCTTTTTATTTGGAGGTTATTATTGATTTTTTTTTTCATATTCTTTCATATTTATGTTTGTTATTCTAAAGGTTTATTAACGTACTATTTTGTTTTGTTTTTTTTTATTATTTGAAATGTGAAATGTAAACGCCTGTAGCGGTGTACGACGTACGTGAAATAATTTCCTACTTTATTTAATTTTGTGAATATGCCGATGGTGTTTCAAAAAACTATAAATGAATAATAAATATATAATATAAATAATAATAATAGACAAACGAGATCGATTTGTCGACTCGTTACTTTTCAAGAGCTTGAATCTATGATGTTCATTATCCCTTTACGAAAATAATGTGTTAAGAAAATCATAACAATTATTATCGTAAGTAAAATTAATGTATAATTTAAGTGGAATAGTGCTCAAGTGTGTGTATTATAAATACAGATATATTTAACAATACTTCTTACTTAAATTAATATATAATAAATTATATAATATTCCATAATATTTAGAACACTAGGCTAGACACTATAATATATATATAATTTATTTCGATTTTATTGTTTATAAAGTGATTAAAATTATCAATTTCGAGAAACTACTTTAAAATTCATGAAAAAGTAAATCAAACTCGAAGTTTATCAAAACTAACCCAATTATAAAACATTTATATTTACTGAGGAAATATCGTATTTTTGGTAGGAATAAGTCAAGAATTGCGCGGAGAGGTAAGAAACAGAATAGCCTTCGTTAGCCTCTTTTAATTTCAGCTAATTTTTATCTTTTTTACTGAGCACGGGCCATTAGCAGCGGGGCTCTGTGCTCGACTAGTTTTGATACTTGCAATAATAATTTTGAGCTTTATTCTCAAATGTTACGTTATATTATTTTACCGTGTTTTCTTTTCGTATGTCACAAGGACTATATACTCATATATAACGTAGACATACATATAAGGACTCTATATCACCACTACTGCGTTCAATTAAATTAGTATTTATTGTGGTGTTTTCTTATTATAACATATTATAGGGGTACCATAGATAGTTGGTATTTGTTTATATAAGACCATATGATTTGTATTAAAATTTCGAAAAAGGTAAATATATTTTATTATCAAAAAGTAAAGAAAGAGTAAAACGGTTATTTATTTGAACATATCTTGTATGTGTCGGTAATGAGTTTTGAAATGGAAAATAAGCGAGTATCAAGACTACAGCATCCTATAAAATGTATAAATCTAATTTTTGTTCAGTTTTTCTCTTACTCCGTCGCTCCCAGGGGTGATGTTTTCCCGCCAATTTGTAGTGTTTGTGAAAATTTTCGCATTAAACGGTCATGTTGCCGCCATATTTACAAATCAAGCATTTTGTTCAAGAGAACTTTTTTTTTTAATCCTAAGTCGTACAATATAGAGCCTAATATTGAAATTATTATTTATAAGATATAAGGTTGGTTAAGGTAAATAATTATAGCCGTTAATATACATTAAATATTCAACGATAAGCAGGTGTCCGAAAAAACGAATTTTTTACGAGCAATAAGAAAGTTTTCTAATAATGTCGCGACAAGTTAAGAGTGTCTCACCGCTAATTGCGAAATAAATTTTCAAGTTTGGCCAAAAAACGGTTTTCCTTGGCGTGAGTTATGACGCCGAGAAAAAAAAAAGATAAACTCTATAGAATTAAGTTACCGCCTCACAGTTATGAACTTGAGTTTAATTATATTTATTTTAAAAAGTAAAAAATTAATATAATTATACCATTCGTATTTACTTAATGCAAAATACTTAACCGAAAATGCTTTTATGCTAATTTAAATAAATATTTCAGAATCATAATTAGATGCATGAATATTTATATGACTTCTATTGCATATAGTATAAATAAAATCATTATTATTCTTAAAATTTCAACTAGAATAAATTAAAAAGTAATTACTTAAAAATTCAAAGTCATTCTTCAGAATCGCCTCAGAATCCGATCATTTATAATATAAGTACTACTTATACTCCTCCAAAAATTGTATGTACACATTAGACTTTACAATAAATATATGTCGCCTATAACATTACACTCAACCGGTTCGAACCAGTTTGATAAAAAGTGGTTATGGAGAATCTTTCAAACCCTATTAAGTTTAAAAGCCGTTCGGTCATTAGAGCACTTTTTTTAAACGTCTTCGAGGACAATTTTTCCTCCCTCGGACACTTTTCATAATTACCAACCCACCCCAGCTTCTTGTTACAAGATGTTATACTCCAACCCGTTTAAAAATACAATTTCATTTTCTTTAAAATGACATTTTAAAAACCTATTTGTTTTAGAGTAATCGTTGTTTTTTTTATATACACACACCTACGTAATTTGACAATTCGAAAATTCAAGGTATATATTTGTGAAAGTTACATCAAAATCTATTTTTTTAAAGGCACGTACGCTGTTGATTGTACTTCTTTATAGTATTTGTTTTCCATATCATCACTTGTATCAACCTTTATGCCTTAGCCACATGTCATTTTATAAAATATATTATACCATAGAGTCATTTAAAAAGCTGACTTACAAAACAAGCTAAATATATTAATAGTGACACGAAAAGAACCTACGCTTTCGATCCGTACATCATTAAAGACCTTTTTAAAACAATATTTATAAGAGAGACGCCGACGCGAAAGAAAAAGTAAGTCGAATTGATTTACTATCGTGTTTCGAAAAAAAGTTATTTAAAAAACATTCCGTGTGCTTAAGAGGGATAAAAAGTCAACTGAAACACATGTCTTGCCTGAATGGCGGACGTCAAAATCGTCTCAATTTCCAACAGAAAAACAATTGCGATTTGAATTTCAAATTTGGAACGCGGTCATTTTCTTAAGATTTTTTTTTTTTACGGAAAGCCGAACGGTAATAAATCTTCGGGCAATAACGATAAATTCATTGCGGATCGACATGCAAATGTGGATTTTTTTCGACAACGCATTTAAAGTACTTTTGTTATGGACAATAAAGGTATGGAGCTGCGGTATAGTTTAACACTAATCATTTTCGTTGAAAAATAATATAAATTTTGGAAAAATATTTACAGTATCTTATCTTTGTAGCAAGAACAAAAATAGACAACTCTCTATCAGAAATATTTTTTTACATAAAAAAAATAAACTAGTCTAGTACAAATTAAAAAAAAAAAACAAGACTTTATAGCAAGTGATCTTGAGCTTAATGCAATCCAAAAAAAATTAAACATAAGTACGCGTCCACACGTCGTTTGAACCAAAAATCAACTAAAAATAGTTCCCATTTTATGCACTTTCCCGTCCGTTGTGGACGCTTTATTTTTTCACCTGAGCCGTTTGCATGCTACATGCAAATGTATGTTCGGTAGTTTATTTCAGAGATTTCGGCTCGGAATAGTTTTTGTCGCGAAAAAAGATCTATTTCACTGATAGCTCGGTACGAGTTGATATGTAAAGTACTTACTTCTTTTACGTACTTGAGATCTGTTTAGTTGGAATTTATGTATTAACCAATTTAAAGATTATAATTATGAACTGAATGAAACCTCTTTGGTTTATATTATTAAAAAAAAAAAAAACTATGACTCTTTACCGGGGCCGTGTAATATGTAACAAGTATAATGCACGGAACAACGGATATACATCAAGTTTTATTACACTGTTTCGAACTGGACGTTCAATTTTATTTTTTATCGCAATAACTCAGCATAATACAGATGTTGCGTAAGTACAAGTACTTCCTGGGATACAAAACCACCTTTTACGCAGATGGCGCTGCCTCCGACGTAAGACAAAAAAAAAAGAAAAGAAATCGCGCGCGAATCTCGATTTAAATAAATTGTAAACACGCCCATGGCGTTTTATCGCGGCCAGTATTTTTTATCTTGATCGATTCTATGCGAATATGTTGCTAATGAATATTCAAGATAGATAGATAGCTCTAGATATTTTATAGTTCCTGTGAAAAAATCCTTCCCTACCACCCACTGCTAGCAAGGATAAAATCTGTAGCAATTGTACGATACAAGAACTTTCCTGTTTTAATAAACGTAAAGATTTAATACTTCTTAGCAATGCCCTATAACTATATATATCTTAAAGTTAAATACTATGAGTAATTGGTTAAATAACCAATACCCCACTTTATAAGGAGCTATGTTTTGGCGGCTGTGTGTCGACGTGACATTAACAAAACAATACTGGCGGTATTAAAAAAAATAAACGTTTATTAAAGGAATTCTTAATAAATTTGAATATCGAACACGTCAAGCGCAGAGCCGCCGCCGCACGTCCCCTACTCTTGGAAGATAACAATACGCATTGAAACAGGTGCCAACTCACTCGCTGAAGTGTCGACCAGCATTCTTCGAGCGTTCTCTCGCTGATACTCTGGCCGGATCTCGCTTGTTGCTGTTTTGAAAGAAAGGAAAGAAACGTTTTAGAACAATTATCGAATTTGTTACTAAATTAACTCGATCGAGTTTTAAGACGATAGTAAGGGCCGCATTGAAATGACAACTGTTACGTATCGCTTATTATTAAACATATAATTTGAAACTCGGAAATAAGATTCATGTTTCAGTTGAATTACAATAAAAGCATTTTACAATAAACAACACATCACCAAGTTAGTATGAGCACAACGGAAAAATATTTTTAAATTTCGAAGCTCAGGAACATTTGTCGAGCCTTATCGTCTTAAAAAAGTATTTTCTTTAAAAAGGTTTTATAAGGTTACAGCGAAGAAAAATAACGGAAATTCATTCGATGTTTATTTAATCTAATTATAATTGAAAGTGTTAAAAATATTAAGTAACGGTCACATATACGCTTATACCCAATATTATATATAAAAGTTTTCAATGATCATATTTCATAATATATTTGACTCATGAGCCAAATTTATCAATTTCTTCAGATGTTTAAGTGTAATAAACATGCATGCATGCTTTTGTTGTTTTTTATACCACTGGTAGACGGATAAATGGGCTATCCAATGGTAAGTGGTCACCACCGACCACAGATATCATATGAAATTTTAAGAATGTCTGATATAACCTATGACCCACCAACCTTGGGACTTAAGATGTTATGTCCCTTGTACAACAACATTAAATATATACCACTGTTACTTATCAAAAAACCTATTATCGGTGGTGGGTTCACACACCAAGCAGCAATAATGTTATAGTATTCCGTTTTGAAGGGATAGTGAGCCAGTGTAACAATTTGCCCAAGGATATAAAATCTTACATCCGAAGGTTGGTGGAGTATCGCATATATAAGGGGAACATTAGTGGTCAATTTCAACCTAACCAAAAAATAATCTTGATATTTAAAATAAATAAACTATAAAAATTGCTGATAAAATATTAAAGTATAGAGTGTATCAAACCACTTTAACGATCGTTTTATAAGCAACGTAGCCTACATTACTATAATATAATAAACTAGCTTCCCACCCCGGCTTCGCACGGGTGCAATGCTGATACTAAATATACTACAGAATTTGTTCAATTACGGTATCACGTTAGAAACTTCTAAAAATATCAGTGTTTCTTTACTATATTGTCAATGTATTATATACAAGAACCTTCCTCTCGAATCACTCTATCTATCAAAAAAAACCGCATCAAAATCCGTTGCGTAATTTGAAAGATCTAAGCATACATAGCGACAGACAGTAAGCGACTTTGTTTTATACTATGTAATGATTATATACAACAGATACAACAATAATTTACTATAATGAATATAACGTGATGTTAGTTAGAACACAGATATTACCTTCGGCATTCATTAATAGTTTTTTTAAATAGCGTATAATTTATTGATACATTGTTATGTTATAGATATAAATTTATTGATTATTTATTTGCAATTAAATTAATATTTAATCTATACTACTGGGAGGTCCAGTGGTTAGAACGCATGCATCCTAACCGATGATTGTGGGTTCAAACCCAGGCAAGCACCGCTATATATATGTTCTTAATTTGTGTTTATAATTCATCTCGTGCTCGGCGGTGAAGGAAAACATCGTGAGGAAACCTGCATGTGTCTAATTTCATCGAAATTCTGTCACATTTGTATTTCACCAACCCGCAATGGAACAGCGTGGTGGAATATGTTCCAAACCCTCTCCTTAATGGAAGAGGAGGCCTTACCCCAGCAGTGGGAAATTTACAGGCTGTTACTTTACTACTTTACTATATATACTACATACATGTAAAAGTCTGTCTGTATGTAGCTCTTTCAATCAAACCGCTGAACCGAACTCGATGTAATTTGGTAGGAAGCAAACTTGAACTCTATGAAAGGACATAGGCTACTTATTTTACCTAACACATGACAACCAATACCCTAAAACGCGAAGGAAACCGCGGGCGAAAACTATTCGTGTAATTAAATAGTAATGTGTATGTGTGTGTGTCTTCACACTATTCGTCTGATTATAACGAAATGTTGACGACTTGTTCTGTGTACGCTCGTGTTATGCCTAACCCAAAAAAACTTAGTATTTTTTTTAATGTTATTATTATTATATCCGTACAATGCTGGGCTAGTATTCTATAAATTTAATTGTTGATGTAAACCGCTTTCTTTTCGAACCTCCTTGGTATAATCTAAACTCATTTTTTTTTAAATTTTGAAGTGTTGATTCGAATAAGAGTCTTGAATAAAGTTTTGGTGTTACAGTTATTTTAAGATAATGAAGTACATTATTATATTTATAAACCTCAACATATACTTATTCGTCAACTAATATTTACTATGTTCTATAAAATTTGAATTTAAATTTCGAATCTTAGTTCTAAATAATATTCTAATGTAGAGTCGTAACGAGAGCGAATAGCCTAACTCTTCAAAACAAAAAAAAAGAACGAATGAATTCCCGTCAAGCAGACACAGAGAAGGAAGAAAGAAAGAAAGAGAAATAATTACATCGATATTGAGGCTATTCAGGAAATTTACCAATGCGAAGGGCAGCACGTTGCGGTCGCCCAGCGGGGCTTCCCCGGACGGAGACTGTTGCGGCTAGAGCAAGGAGTTTTGATTATAGAACGCTTAACATCAATGCTATACACTATTTACTATGAAACTACTATATATATATTTATTTTATTTTATGGTATAGGTTGGCAGACGAGCATATGGGCCACGTGATGGTAAGTGGTCACCATAACCCATAGACAATGACGCTGTAAGAAATATTAACTATTCCTTACATCGTCAATGTGCCACCAACCTTGGGAACTAAGATGTTATGTCCCTTGTGCCTGTAGTTACACTGGCTCACTCACCCTTTAAACCGGAACACAACAATACTAAGTACTGTTATTTGGCGGTAGAATAACTGATGAGTGGGTGGTACCTACCCAGACGGGCTTGCACAAAGCCCTACCACCAAGAGATTCTTAGATTTATAGATATATCTTAAGGGTAGATCAATCTTTAAACGATAGTTCAAATTTGTTTTATAACAACTTTACTTTGATATTATGTAATTTAATATTATTTTTCCATATATATGATCGTAAGTGGTGTAACGTATACGTGAAGCAATTCGAAATTTGAATTTCTTAAACTGATTCGTCGTGTTGATGCGACCAAATAAAATGCTCTGAAATATGTATGAAAATATTAACAAGGTCTTCAATTTTGTATTTACACCACTTATGAACTTAGCTTTACATAAGCTCTACATTAACTCACACATGCAAATAAACCAACACAACGAAATTTGAAAAGCGAAGGCAAGCATTAAGTATGCGCCACACATAATGACATTCTTTTTTTAAATCACACTTATTATAAAAAAATATTATTTACATCGACATTATTGAGTGATGATAGTAAATTTACCAGCGCGAAAGGCACAAGGGATCGCTCGCTCATCGTAGAATCTGCGGATGGTGACTGCTGCTGTTGCTGTTTCGTTCCAACGATATGAAGAGACGGCGTGGAAGAAAGAGAAAGAATTATAATTTACAAATCTAAAACACACTTCAATTATCTAAGTCTATTTCGTATTGGTGTAAAATTTATAGATTTACTACAAACTATATATATTATTTTTTTACGTCTTAAATGAAACTTTTATTGCAAATACTAGATGGAATTATTATTTTGCAGTATAGTTTTTTAGTAAGTGTAATTCTTTGAACAAACACAAAATTTCTCCCATCCATAAATAGTTTGTATATTAAATACAAACACTTCAAATCACAAGTGAGGGCTATAAAATAATAATAAAACGAGTTTTAATTAACCGTTGATTAAAAAAAATTTAACCACAAAAGTGCAACTCCGCCGCGTCGAACCGTTAAATCTCTATTTACGCGAAAAAAAGTGATGAATACGAAATATGAATATCGAAAACCGGTTCCAAATTCAAACAATGCTTAAAACAAAAAAAAAATTGAAACAGGAACAGATTCGCAGTAACAAATAACTGTCAACACCCCTTCCGTGAAACAAAGCGCGGCGTAGAAAAATTAAAAAAAATAAAATCACAATGAGCCCCTAATCCGAGCCGTGGGAAACCGACAAATGCAAGGTAAGCGAATCCGAAACTAATTTAAAAAGTAATATTCTTTTGTCTTCCATTTTCAAATTTTAATTCAAAAACACATGCACTGCAGTTAGCATTTATTACCCGTTCGAAATTCGAAATTGACAAATTTATTTTATTTTTTTAAATTACCGAGCGGTAAACAACTATTAGGTAACAAAATGGTAAATTGTTGTGTTAGCCGCAACGCCAATAAAATCATGAGACATATGTTCAAAACAAACATTTGTTTGGGCGGATAGAATATAATTTAGAGAAAAAGATTGGAATTCAAGTGTTGTCGACATGTTGATCAGAAGCTAATATCGAAATAATAGAATTATCACTGATTATCGTAATTTACATATCCTTTGTAAGACCGGATGCGACATAAGGACAAAAACGATTTAATAATAAGTTTGACGCGCGGCCCTTAACCCTTTCTTAACAAAAGCTTTACAATATGTTGCCTTTGCGTCTTGTATCTTTTTTTTTAAGGAAGTAGGGATCATTCAAATTTGGAACGAGTTTTGTAAGACCTCTCACGGGTCAGTCTATCGATATGTTTTGGAGAAGATAGACGTTCATTTTTAATTATTATTAAATAAACAAATAATATTTTTAAAATAAATTTTTAGCTATAACTATGGTGATAATTTGCGAAGTTAGTTTAAAAGTGCAAAGTGCAAAAAACCTGGATATGAACCAAAAGTGGTTTAGAATAAAAAGTGTTTACAAGTTAATTACTTAACTTATTTAAAAATATTTTCCAAAAAGGTACTTAAATTAGTTAGATAAAGTTTATCATCATTGACGATTAAAGTTGCCGGCGGCAAGTATTAGATATTAGAATTAGTGTACAATAATAAAAATTATAAAATATTTTTTATGATTAGAACTCTATTTTTTTTAATACATTTTGTTTATTTTTTTTAAACACAACAAAATCTTCTCCAAAACATAATATGTCCTAATTATAAACTCATTATCAGCGTTAAGATACATCCGTTTTTATCATCACCAATAAGAGTTAAAGTAGTTTGACTCACCTGAATTTCACTAACGAGTTTCTCGGTCAGGATCTTGTGGTCAGGTGTGGCAGACGGCTGAGGTGTGGGAGGTGCTGGACCAGGTTGGTTGTGGTCCACCTGTTCCTGTACCGGTGATCCTGGCCGGCTCCTGTTCCAGAAGTCCTGCATCTTAAACCTCTGGGCCTCGGTCTGCAGCGCCGGTATATGCAGGGATAGGGGGGCGGCGCGAAGGTCTAGCGCGCTGCCTCCCGCGGCCGCCTCGTTGCCTTCCGCGGCCGTCATCTTGAAGGAGTTGTGCAGCCAGCTGGCCACAAAGTTGTCTTCCTCCTTAGGCGGCTCCAGGAGCCGAGGGAACGGCGGCGCGGCGCCCGGCTCGAAAGCGCCCTCGCCGCCGACCGCCTCGCCTTCCTCCGCTATTTTCGGTACTTTTGCCTCCCTCGGTGAGTCCTCTACTTCCGCCTTCCGATACTCATGGAGGTCCCTGTACCTCTCCTGGAGCGCTAGGGATATGTTCTCATTGAAGTACTTCAACATTAATTCCAGTTTCGGGCGTATGGTCACAACGAATTCATGCGATGTTGCGCGCCGCTACACGACGGATCTGCAAAGAACGAGTCGTTTAGTCTTCGCGCGCGGCGGTTATCTTTAACTTCGCGAGGACCGGTCTATTTACGCGGAGGGATCGGAGGGAAAGCGGAAGCGAGACCTCCTCGAGGCGCGGGCGGGCGACGACTAACTTCTTGGTGGAAAACTTGAGCGCCGCGACGCTTTCTTGCGGGGTGGGGCGGACGCGCGCGCCAGCCGAAGACGCCGCTCCAACTAGCAAGACGCGGTGCCGCCCCCGCCGCCTTAGACGACGCGAAGAACATCCCCACCGAGGCCGGGCGCACGCGCCCCGCGTTTTTTCCGCGGAAAAATGTGTCCGGTCAAGGAAAAGACGGTCCGGCCGGCGGGCGAGCGGCGCCCGTGTGCCCGCCGCGGCGACCGGCGCTCGGACCTTACCGAAAACGGTGACGGACCGCTCGGACCACGGCCGAAATAAGAACTATTAAAAAGGGCGCGAAGCGAGGGTCGCCCCTCTCGCTCGTCCGACCCCGACCGCTTTCCACCCCTGTGTTAGAACGGGACGGGTATCGCTCACGATTTTTTTCTAAGCCGCTATTAGTGAGGGAGGAAATAGAAAAGAATGGGTTCTTTGTGATTTTTTTCTTATTGCTCTGTCTCTCTTGCTCTGAAGGATATTGCGTATTTTCGTCTCGGGTCGAGTTTTTAAGTATTTCTTTCCGTTCCGCCTACTTTACTATTGAATTTTTTTCGTATTCAGGCGGAGCTTAGCTTATGGGGTTTTAGCCAACGGCCTTTTATTAACGCGTTTTTTCCTTATTTTACCTAAACTTCGCAATTTTATGTTATGCACCCTTCTACTTAATCTAGAGTAAATCGGAAAACGATTCTATTGAAACTAAGTAAAACTATAAAAGAAAATAAATTACTCTGGACGAAAAATGATTGTAAATGAACTCAAGACTTGAATTCGACTTTCAACTTTTTGAGATCCTTGAATAATATTTTCGAATCTAAGCATAGAAATGAACCTAGGTTCTTATCTAAGACGTTATATGCTGTAACGAACCCGTGTCGAGTTTTCCGAGACAAAACTTTCCGCGGAGCTACCCCTCGAGAGATGGCGTAGCGAGCTACGAATTGTCTACGATGTTTGTTTACGATTATCTTAAAAAAAGAACATACACTTAAAGGAACAACGTAGTGCGTGTGATATTCTAGTCAAATATATTTTATGTAAAACCATTGTTATAATATAATAACAAAAAAAAATGTATTAGTAAAAACATTCTTACATTAACTACAAACGTATCTAAGAGTATTTTAAACGTCTCAATATTGAAATAAAGTTCTATTAATAAATCGTATTTTTATTTATTAAAACCATATTATGATACCTTCTTATCAAATGAATACACAAAACCAACCCTATGTATATTTCAATAAAACCAATGTCCAATGGTATGACCTTATTAATTAATCCTTTCGATACTAAGATTATATATTATATCAAAGGTTTTATCTATGTAAATCTATACATATACATATATATTTTTTATTTATCATCCTAATATTGACTATGACGTTAAAGGAAAAAAGTTTATAGAAAATAAATATTGTATCTGTAATCAATGAAACTTTCTAAGCAACATATTTTTTATTGTATTGATATCATTTTATTTTATAAAGTACAGACTATTATTATATTTCATAGTCAAAATCATCAGTAAGTTTTTTTTCATATATGAGTAAAAAATGTTGTAAAAAACACGTCTTTCGAAGACAGTACAGGCGGAGACACTGTCTTCGTTAGTATATAATTGACGAGCCCAACTCATTACAGCATTAATATGCACATACAGACAATGCTAGCTACATAATGAACGGGCGTGGCGATGTATGGGAGTGACTTTTTTTTTCACGGTTCGTAAACACGATTGTTTTAAAATGGCAATTTCAGTGAGGCGATCATAATTATATTATTATTATAAAGGTTATTTATTTATTTTAGAATTCATTTTTTATGTAAATTATCATTGAACGTGATTTGAATATTTTATAGTTAATATTTGAGTGCCACGATTATGATGCAAACATTCTAATCCGATCATCTGTTACGAGATGATATTTTTTTTATATTGTTGTATTCATGTGATTAATAGCAAAAAGGTTGTATTCTGTGTTTCACTTTGATATGAACCTATTTTTAAATGGTTCTTATCTAAATCGCATTTTTTAACTTTTAAGATACGATTTGATCTTTAAGTAGAATTAAATAAAAATATATATAAGTATTCGTAGTTTTAGTTATTAGATATAAATTAGCTTTTAAATACGTATTTTTCTTAACCGATAACATAACCGAAGGTCAATGTATGAACCTAACTTCGCTTAGAACCTTTCCACGCAAGGGTTTATATCTAAGCAAATTTTATTAACCCTTTACTTTGAAACGAACCCTTTTCCGACATGAACCATCGCATAAGACTTTATTTACTACCCGTTTTTTCTTAGTTGATTCGTTGGTGAATTTTCGCGAGTAAACATTTACACTAAGGGTTTTTCATCTCAGTAAATGAGAATATAAAATAATCTTTAGTTGACTTATCGGCCAATAAAGTTTTTTAAGTGAGTATTCTATCAATCCTTCGTAGTAGTCCGGAAGTATGATGAATTAAAGTCTTTGGTCCTGCGTGGAAATACCTTCGAGCTGGGTTGCGCCTGCGCAGTTGCTTAGACTCAATAGGGAATGATCGACACACACATGTACATACGATCGACAGCTTATATACATGGAGAGTTAAAATATTTTATGTTATGATTAATAAGTAAAATTAATAAAATACTTGTCACATAAAAATGCATCAGTAATTTGCGCCATTATCTGTCTAATTAATAATAATCAGTTAGCCAGTCAACGGAGAAAAGTCAGTTGCCCAAAAGATATTATTTTGATCAAGTATGTGCAAAGATGTTTTCTATATACCTCACAGAGAACCCTAAAGGAGAGAAATTGGAAAGACTTCAAGGACAAATGGATTTCCAAAACACGGATATATAAAAACTATAAATTTTAAATGTTTCTTACCGGTTCTTCTAGGTAGAATCTACTTTCCGAACCGGTTGTAGCTTTACTTAATATAGTTGTTAAATGACGATTCAAAAGTGCTTGTAAAAGCCTATTTGAATAAAGTATATTTCGATTGTGATTTTTTTGATCAATTGCTAAATTTTGAGCTGATACTTAGAATAGAATAGAAGAAAAAAATCACTAAGTATTGATTGAACAGACATGGGACTTAGACTCAAGACCATGAGATCTGCAGTCCATAGCTAGCCTTATCAATGGGGCTGTTTACATACAACGCACATGACTTATGAGTAACCCTCACCAGTTAACCAGTACGTATCAGAATGTTCTCCTTTTCTCTGTGTATGCTTTTTTTATGGTATAAGTTGGCGGATGGGCATATGGGCCACCTGATGGTAAGTGGTCACCATCACCCATAGACAATGAAGCTGCTTACACTAGCTCACTCACCCTTCAAACCAGAACATAACAATAGTGAGTGTATTTCTAGCAAAAACAATGTAAGTGTGGGCACTTGATGAAATTTCATATTTATGTATACTAATACTATACCTACTGTGCGTCTATCAATTTGTAGCAAATGAACTCAATGTCATCAAATTTGGTGTAAAGGAAGCTTGAACTCCATAATAGCATAATACATAAACATCCCCTAAAATGTAAGAGAAGCCGCGCGCGACAACTAGCCAAATATACATGATGTTTTTAGAAATGTATGATGTTTTTATTAATACATTATTTTTTTTTTATGAATGACATCCGAACGCAAATATCTTATTATACTTACTTTTGTTTTACTACGAATGTGCACTTAATTAAATTATTTTTATGCTAACTTTTACATTGTTATACTTCGCCTACTATTAGTTTATATTTAAATCTTAAGCCCTTCCGATAATTAAGTGATTCATTTTTAAAATAGTTAATGATAAAAAATAAATATCATTGATTTTGAAAGGTAATAAATATTTTTCATTAATCATTCCGAAGTATCAATTTCTCAACCTTTGGTTTTCGTTAATCGCATCTGCTATTGGTTTATGATATTCGTATTTACAGACACAACAGACACACGCTAATGTTAAAGTAATATCCGGTTACATAAAGTTCGAGAGTCTCGTACGATTGACCCTACGCACCTTAAACCACAATGGTATTCAAATATATGTAGGACTGGTATACGACCTATAGATACCTACCTATATAAAAATTAAAAAAATAAAAGTTTTCATTACATCTTTGACATAAATGGTAATTAAAAATAAACTAAATATAGTTATGAATTAAACGGAACGAGTTCTTAATTTAAAAATATCTTTTTATAGACTTAGTATTCAAATGTATGTAGGACTGTACGATCTACAGATTTATAAAAATTAAAAAAAGAAAAGTTTCGTATACATCTTTGACGTAATGGTAATAAAAAATAAAAAACAAAATGTAGTTATGTATGAAATGGAACGAATTCTAAATTTAAAAATTAATAAAATATATTTCTTATAGATAATAGATAATAATAAGGTAAGATATAGAGACGAATTAAATTCGTAAATGTAAACACGAATTAAACGGACATAGTCACGTAAAACGGAGTAAATAAAACAGCGTCCATTGTGGAACGAACCGCCAGCTGTTAGCATTGTTACATTTTTATATACATAAATTATATTTTCGTGTAATTGTATGTACATATGTATGACAAAATGAAATCATTACGAAAAGTTATGACTTCATGTTGAACGAGTTACTTTACTTTGTCGTTAATAAAATACATTTGTTTGATATTTAATCGGGAATTATTTTCAACCTTCGTGTAAATTTATTCGTGTAAAATTAAATTTAATGTGAAATGCCTTAATCTTGAGAATAATCTATGGCAGATCTTCAACGGAATTTATTTACGATATTTATTTGGACGGGTAAGTGTGTTTTACTTGGTGGTAGGGTTTTGTGCTAGCTCGTCGGAGTAGGTAGAACCCACTCATCGTTTGTACCTACAACAACAGAAGTAAGAAGTATTCATGTGTAACGGTTTGAAGAATGAGTGAACCAGTGTAACTATAGGTACATGGGAGGTAATATCTTAGTTCCCAAGTGGTTTTGTCTGTGGGCGGTAATCACTTATTATAATTATGTTTAACACAAAAATGCAAATGGAAGTATTTAGAACAAATCAAATGCAACAAAAAAACAAAAATAGCCTTTTTATTAATTTTAGATTTTCATATTATAAATTTATTAGTTTTTACTTTATTTTAATTCCTTAATAATAGCTATAAGCTCAAGAGCGTCACGGATTGAGAGGACAAAGATTAAACTAAGAATCACAATTTCGCTACTCATATTTTCATAATCAGCCAAAAGAAAATGTGACGACGCGACAGAGATGCCGTAGGATCATCAGCTACATGCTTTCCGAAGCAAGAGTGTAACACTGCCTACACTACATTTAAGTACATCACTAACTCCACATAAGATTCAGAGAAGAATTTCTCGATGTGAGAGACTCCACTAGGGAATAAGAGTTGAAATAGAAGAAGTTATACCTTTTTACCTCTAATTACACCTCACCCTTTAAACCAGATGATATTATCACGTACACGATGTACATTACTAGTTTTGTTTGAAGGTAGTGACGAATGCTACCTACTAAAACTGCCTTGCACGTAGCCCAACTACCAAAATCATTTTTATTACAAATATTAACCAAGTTTAGTGTAATCTTCATTATTATTAATAGTACTATAGATAGATAGATATACGTTATTAATATACAATTATATGTTTGTTTTTTTTTTAAGTGTAAATATATGTTTAGATCTTTTAATTAGTCAGACGAAAACATCTAGAACAATTAGTTACGGTACTTTATTTCGTCTTTATCAAGATACTTTTAATGATACTAAATGTTTTAACTAGCGTTCATATCTGGCTGAGGATACTAGTTTAGGAATTAATAAATATATAAATAAATAAATAAATAAATAAATAAATAAATAAATATGAGACAACATCACATACATTACTTTGATCCCAATGTAAGAAGCTAAAGCACTTGTGTCATGGAAATCAGAAGTAAAGACGGTACCACAAACACCCAGACCCAAGACAACATAGAAAACTAATGGTAATCTACATCGACTCGGCCAGGAATCGAACCCGGGACCTCAGAGTGGCGTACCCATGAAAACCGGTGTACACACCACTCGACCACGGAGGTCGTCAATGGAAGAATAAAATATATAACTTTTGCATTTATAGTTAGCTAAGCTTAAGCTCCCTTTATTATCAATGATAATAAAATATTGTCAACTCGACTAAAGCACAGACGAAAAAAAACAATAAAAGTGCAACATGAAAGCGTTTTCATTACAAAATTGGTTCCAGTAAAAAAATTGTAATCGTTTGACCCTTGACAGTATGCAAATGAGGTCTCAAATATCTTTACAAGGGCGCTAATTTTTTTTTGTTTCTACCTTATACCGGTTCGAACCGGTTTTTTCCGGTATTGTTTAGATGGGATTGTCCTTTTGTTGTCTATGAGAACTAAGATTGTTGATAAAAGATGTTTTGTTTGATTGAATTTTGATGTGTTTTTGTTGTTTGTAACGTGAGAACGTTCTAAAAGATAAAGATAGATAACATGTTGTATAATAGTTTTCTATAAATGATAGTATTTAATTGTATTTTTACGTAATATAAGTAGATTTAATAATTTGAATCAGCAAGTTACTTTGTGATTTTTCTTTCATAGAAACAGATAGATAGATATAATTGTTACGTTACGGCTGTCACGCTTTGAATTAATTAAATGAAATTAAAAAAAAAAAATATGCTGTTAGTAGGTACTTCAGAATACACAGAAGACGTATCATTTTTACGGTGTATTGCAAACCTACGAAGTAAAGATTAATAAGTAAGCACATATAGTCAACATAAAACATGGTATTTGGTATAAACTTTTCTTTTCATTAGTTTAATTACTGTACCGATAAGTGTAAAACTTTACATACGTGGTCTGAGCTATATGGAGTGATATAGGCAACCTTATACCTGTCCTTCCCCTTAGACGTGAAACAAGCAGCATATAAATAGAACAATACAAAAATATATCAAAGCATCGAATCAATTTAAAACATTAATCAAATATAACATTCGGTAAATAAAATATTCATTTTTAATTGCGATGCAAGACTTGAGTAAGTATTGCCAGCTCTGCTCTGATTAATTTTTTTTATTATTTTACTATGAAGATTTTCAAGCACAATTTAAATTGTGTGGATATTGCCATTGATGAAAAATGTTGTAACAGTATGTCAAATTGAGATTGGTTGAATAGTTACCATTAAAATAAATAATCTGTCGTATTTATATTATTAATTTTGATAACATGTGTTTATATAAATCAAAAATGTCTACAATTATCTATTTTATCTATGTATGTAATGTGTAAAGTTTCTATTTGTTATCTACGATGCAGTAATGTGTGGTATATGACGTAGCAATGTGTGTTTTTTGTATGTAAAAAATATATTTAATGCTAGAAACAGTTTGACTCCAAAACAATTTTTAAATGTTTCAAGTTGTGACGAGTTGTATAAGATAGAACAATTTTAACAAAACAAAAAACGAATAATCTCGGGACAACGAAATATTTCTTATATATATTTTTATAAGTATACTATAAGAGTAAAACAAAATAGATTTTTATAAAGTAGAGATTTTTTCCCAAATCGGTTCATAAATGACCACGTACAAAGACAACAAATAAAAAAATACAATCAAACTGAGAACCTCCACCTTTTTTTCTTGAATAAAACAGCAAACATTTTTCGTTCTTTAATTGAAAGTTTTGTTTGTTTGAAAAATGCACATTTGAAATATTTTTGTAAAATTTATGGAAGTAATAAAAAATAGTAAGACAATCAACAAAAATTAAGTATAATAGTTTTAATGGACTGGCAATACCGGGGCTGCGATGAAAAAGTTATTTGGAAGAGGGCTAATGACGCCTCGCTCACGCACCGCAGCCTATTTTTAATCATTTTCGGAAGAAGGGTTAGGGATACCTGTTGTGGAAAGGACTTTTACAACTATCCTCATCCCTAAAATTGTTTTTCGTTGATGATTAAATAATTATTTTTGTATCTTTGTTACTTATTATTCGTCAAATCTTCCATTACTAGATTATTATTTTTAAAAAAAATAATAACTACCACAAAAAATCACCTGACTAAAATACTGTAATGTGTGGATTTGTTTTTAATTTCAAATTTGACATATGATAAGAGGTCTTGTTATTGTGAGGAGAAATAAAAATTTGCTATTACACAGATAATAATAAAAAATGTAATTGTTTATCAAAGGATACAGGATTTGAATGATGCGCTTAATTTGTGTTATAATTTACCTCACGCATTAGAGCAGCGTGGAATATACTCCAAACCCTCTCCTCAAAGGAGTAGAGGCCTTAACTTAGCAAAGAGAAATTTACAGACCGTTTATATTGTTGGTATGTAAGTCTTCACAAAAAGAAATTTTTACACTTCTTTAGTTTTATTTATATCAAAAATAAATATAACATAAAAGTCGTTAAAAAGCAACAAGGGTAAAAAGAAGCCGACTCTACCACTACCACTCGGTAAACGTAAAACGTTATTGATGGTACGATTCCGTGACAAGTGATACGCGTTACGCGGACCGTGGGATCGATACCCGGCGGACTGAATTTTTAATTTACCATTCAATTTCAAATAATACTTAACGAGCCCGCCTTTATTTATTTGACATAATAATAATTACAATAAAATTACGTCTATTGTTTTATATGATATTTATTTGGTATGGTCTATTAATCTATTTTCTATTATTAGTATAGGTATAAGAAAATAGAAGTAGTAATAGCTGCATTAATTAAACTGGTAGGTCTACAATATATTATAATATTTTATTTTATGATGAACTGAGATAATTCAACAGATAAAGACGCGGGTGATAATCTAGAAAAGCACCATTGAGGGTTGTTTTAGATTAAGAAAAAAAAATCAAGGATAACTGTAAGCGTGATATCTAAGTCTATAGGTGTAACTTTATCTGTCGTAAAACGTGTCTGTCAATATAAAAAAAAAAAAAAACATAAAATAAGGGTATTTTTTTGTACCAGCAATAAAAAAATCATATTAAAAATTAAAATTTAATTTAGCCTTCAAAGGATTCCTGTTAATCTAAATATATTGGCTTATTTTTTTTCAATTACTAAACTAACTTCTTAAATAATTCTAAACAACTTCCAATCCAGCATATGACATATCATAATTTATAAATAAATTCATAAACGTTTACAATCAAAACGATTAAAATCTAACCATTTAAAAAAGATAAAATGTACAAAACCGATGGCGTAAAAAAGCTCCCTCACTCTACTCGATCGACCGTTAAACAGAAGCCAAATATCAATTCCCGAACGTTTAAACGGATAAAAAAATAATAAAACAAAAAAAACGCACCCTGTCTAAATATTGCGTGTCAAAGCCCACAGCTCTAAACGTTACCAGAAAAAAACTAAAAAGGCAGTTAATCTTGACACATTTGCTTAGAATTTGAAAAAAGAACTCGCACAAAAAAAACGCCCCCTGCCATTAGGTCGACCAATAAAAAAAAAGTAAAAAAAAAGCATGTTTAACATCGTTTGAAAAAAGAACGACTTAATTGGTGGTGCGCGTGCCGCCCTAGTTTTTTTTACATAACTTTTTTACGCTTCCATTCGGTAACTTTTTTTTTATTTGGCCGTGGGGTGAATTTTTTGTGACAATTACGCTGGCGCTCAGCCGACAAATTATTTAAGATTATAACCTTTTAAAAGCTGTTAGCGCTGCATAATATTACGTTGTAATTTATGTCGGTTTTAATTTAGTATTATGCCTTGTAATTCAATTACGATATTTATAATAATGAGTACTTATTTTTTGTTTTTATTGTATATTAAATTGTAGTCATTTTAAATTAAGAACGTTGTTAAAACATTATGTTTATACATTTTAATGTAATTCTTATATTTTAAACTTTATAATTTGTATTAGATTTGTTATGTCTATTACATTTACCTAATATTTACAAGAGTAGTTTGTTTTAACATTTTATGATAACACTCATAGATAATGAATTAAAAGATAAGCAAAAATGTTATTCTAATAAGTCGTATTACTTAAATTATAGTGACATCTGTTGTAGAATAGCAATAAGCGCTATGTTTGTATGTGATTCCAGTAAGATTTTATTAACCTATATATTAAAAATATTAAAAAAAATAAAACCTGTCAACTTCATTTAAGTTTCGAAGTTTTTTTTTAACCATTTCTTATTTCCAATTTTAAATTTGAAACAAATTGACATAACACAATCTGTGAACACAGTTTCTTTGATATTATCAAAAAGGTCACTCCCGAATTTATCGCAATAAAAAAAAAACAAAAAAAAAAATATTGCATAAGTATGGAAAATTACCTTAAACGTGAAAAAGCAACCGGCCCGCGCCGCGACAACTTATAAAATTTCCATTTAAAACACACTGCTCATTATCTTTTTTCTAACGAAAAAATGCAATAACTGATGTAACGAAACATCTAAAAAACAAATACTCATCATAAGAATCTAAGCTTTAATTTCATATAAATAATAGTTAATTTAATTTGTCTCGTATTTCGATATACGTCGTTAAAGAATACGCGTTCAACTTCTTGGACTACTTTATAGCCAGTAGTGAGGGAATAGTCTGATTTGAATGTCTAGTCGAAATCTCGACTGAGGCTTTTCTGATAGGAAACAATATAAGATTAGTTAAATTTATTACTTATTAGAATCATACTAGAATTATTGTTACATTTTAGTTTTTTATATGGAATTTTTAAACAACTTAGTCTTACATAATTATAATAATTTTCTGTAGTAATCTACTCGATTATAATAAAAGTCTTAATTATTAATTATATGGTTTAGTGCGATGAAAAAATCACCTAGTTTATTTATAACATGTAATCCAAATTGAAAGAACGCAGAACTTATATAAAAACGAAAACCCAGATATATTAATAAAACAAAATAGAAAAATATGTAAGGCCCTCTAATGACTTGCTGTGTTTGTCACGAATGTGTAAAATGACAATATTCAGAATAAATAAGACTGTGTTACGTCTTTTATATAAAAATTGTTTTAGAAAATTAATGTTTTTTTTTCTTATAAATTATTATAAGTAAAGTTTTCTATTAAATAAATTAACGTCAATTTCCTCTCGTTCCCGACTACGATGCCAAGCTAGTCATTATCGCTGCACATTCTGAATGCAGTACATCACTAGCTACACATGTGTGTGTTATCAGCTGCTACGTATGTAGATAAAATTTTGAAAAATTCTCAACTTTTCCGCGATAACCCCGCCCGGGCGCGCAGAAAAAAGCTTTACGGACGTATGTGTAGTCGGAGAACAGATTTTTGAGTTTTATTTTTCATAACTCATATTATATCATAATAAATCGTACCTCCAGTAAGCATGATGATGTATTTAGTGAAATATTAAAATTAAGCATATTTTAATAGAACAGAACAATTTAATATGTGAAAAAGTTGTTCTTTAAATAAAATATAAGTTTTATTTATTATATCTATTTTTATGTTTCTTCCAGTTTAGTTATACTATACACCTAATACTATATTAATTATTATTACCAATTTAAAATCCTTTATATTATATGCTGTAAGCAAATCAAAGAAAATTTATAAGAATATTGGTTGTTGGAGTTTTTGTTTTTGCTGGAATAAAAAATATTATATCAATCTAAACACTTGCCAAACTAATAGGTTCAGAGACATAACATATTAGGCTTGGTGGTTGGTGGTGCATTGTTGGTGAAATGCATAGATTACCACTATGAGTGTATAAGCGATCATATATTATGTGTCCCATTTGTACTGAACATAAAAAAATATCAATTAAAAAGTCCTAGGGGAGTGCAATTACGATTCAATGGAGATTGCTTTCTTGCTACCATTCCACATCTTGATTTATCATTCACTATTTTGATTTTTATTTGTACAAAATTAAGACTATTGTTAATAATTATAATCAATATGTAAATAAATGTAAATTGATCAAAATCCAAACTATATCTCTTTTAGGCACAGTTTTTCTGACAAAAGCAATTAAAATAGTTTTGAATATTTCTGAAATATATTAATATCATTGACATAACAATAACAATATAGATACAATACGCAGCCGCGACTAAGGATAAGGCACATCTTATAAATAAACGCTATGACCGACAAGTATTTATTATTTGCTATAACGTTATCATACGACATAGTATGTGTTACAGGGTGTCTTTGTGAGAGTCTAGATAAAGTCCTATCTCTGCCTAGATGCACTCGGCGACTGGTATAACCTGGCCAGATAGAAAAGTACATCTTTACTATCAAATATGTTTCCGTTTAAATAATTTTAATATTACTAGTGTTCATTATTAAATTAAAATATTTGTTAGTTCAGTGTTATCAAAAAGGTACTTTTGTGATTCTGTGACGTGTCATAATTATTGTTGCATTCGTGTTTTGAATGTTTTATTAGAGATACAGAGTAGTGTGTGCAAAAACTTGAATTATGCACTGAAATAGTTTTCCACGATAAACTCGGGCTTATAAGTGACCAGCATTTTATAAAAAACTGGTAATTATTTTGCAGTAATCATTCATTATAAAATTTAATTAATATTACTACGGTTATAATTATATATACATGATATAAAAATGCTATGAATATATATAAAAAATCCTACGAAATAATAACTGAAAATTTTGCAATTAATATTTTATAAGTTAGAATTAAGTTCTTATTAATCCTATTAAGAATATATGTTGACTATAGCGGCTAATCTCAGTCGAGTGTTCAGAAAATATACAAGTATATCACAGACATTTAATATATTGTACATACATATGTATGTGTGAGTAAACTCAATTAATAATCTGTCTCCTAATCGATAGACAGCTTTTATTGGTCTAGACCCAAATAAAACCTCTGCCTGATCTTGTAATTTAAGTACTAAAAAGATATCCTTTTAAGTAATTATGGAACCATTTGATTTCAGCATAACGGAATAGAACCAAATCCAAAGCGATGGGTGTCTGAAGTTTGTTCAACACCATCACCAATCAACCACCAATTTACCAGCCAAGTAAATTTACATCAAACGTATGGGGACGAATTACATCACAGAATCAAAATGACTTCATCACCTTTGTGTTGCAGTAGTAGGTACTTACTGGTTATTAATGTTCAGCGAGGTGTGACAGATGCCAAATTTCAATATAATATGTATATAATAGCAATAAGTATCATTGCACTGTTTTATATAGACATTGAAGCTGCACGAAATATTAACCACTATTATCATAGATCGCAAATGTGCCACCAACTTTCGGTGCTAAGATGTGGACTTAAGCCTTAAGTTCCAACCTTGGGTAGTATTGGTTGCCTGTAGTTGTATTGGTTCAACCTTCAAACAGGAACTCATTAAAGCTAATTACCATGTCTCAATTGTTAAACAAAGTCAGTCGTATATGAAAATTGAGACAAAAAAATACTACTGAGTGTGAATGTGTTTGTACTTATGACGTTTTGACGATCAAGAAAAACGTAAGGATTACCTGTGTTCTATGTGTTTGTTTATTACATATCTGAGAGAAGGAGAGGCCAGAGCCAGTAGTGGAACATCTGCACACTGTTACGTCAGTCTTGACATTTGCCTTTTTCAAATTATAGATTATTTAATTTCAATTGTTTTTTTTTTCAGGATAAGTTTATGTCTTTAAAATGGAATCCATCAGCTACATGAAGAGCATAAGAGCAATGGATTCAAAGGATAATACACCATTTTAAAATACTATAACACAAATGCGTTGAGCTAATAAATAACTTAAAAAGCTTAGAAGTATTCGAACCCAACCCGGCTTCGCACGATGTATTTTATTTGTAAAACTAATGTAGTTTTCGACCAGCGACTTTTTTTTTAAACTACAATCTAACTTTCTGCAGTTACGCCCCTGTCTTGCAAATAAACCAAATATGATCTCTTTATTGTATTAGCATAGATTATTATCTATAAGTTTATAGATAGTTATTCCAAATTCAAATAATTGTTGAGCAAAAGTGAAAGTGTGAATTTGCTTCTATAAATTTGACGTTTGTTATGTGTGTTTTCTACTCACAATAAGTATCCATTTTATTCCTAAATACAAAATTATGTAATAAAAATGAAAGTACCTAAAAGCTTTCTAGGCTACGACGTATATTGAATTTTAAGACAAATTTAAAATTTTAAAATTAGTTGACAATTCGCAAAAAAGGTCATTAATTTTGAAGTTGTTTAAAAACAAGACAAAAAATTTATTTATTGAGTTTATATAATATTCAAAATTACCAATGAAATGATACTTTACTTAAGCTTTGGAATACTTTCATATTATAATACTTATATAAAGTGTGTTGCTTACCTACGTATATTTTATGCAAAATGTTCCTCAATAAATTATCCGTTAAAATTACTCAAAGTTTTATCATGCGGAAGATTTAACGAAATCGGCTTAATTACCGCAGTCAATTAATAAAGGAATTTTCTAATCGCGCGCCTGCGCCGTAAAAAGATTTATCTTGCGCACACGCAGCTAGCGACCTCTGCCGGTAATTGGAGTAGATATAGCCTAACGGGGTGCCGCTTTTTGCTTTAGATAATGGAAAATGTGGTTTAGTCTTAAAAGGCATGCACTATTTTTTTATAACAAAGTTTTATAAAAATAAACTAAATTTATTTTTTATTCTATACATATATAATTAAATATTATGTATATCATACCTATATTACAAAATACGGATTTATATTCCGAATTGAAAATTCGTAATGCTTTAGAATTTAAATCAATTTATATTTTATGTAATTTATTATGAATATAAACCATTAATTAAACCTTAAATTGGTAAAGAATGAATTAGTATAAATAGTTGCAGACTATAATTACAACGTCATAGATAATTAGTTATTATGATTTATATATATTTATTTATAATGGCTTTACTATCTTTTTTCGTCAATTTATAAATTATTTTTTTAAGTCCATTGATCTGCTTATCTTGCCCTATGGGTGACGTAAGTGACTTGGAAACAGTTATTATGTTATACATATAATTTTACCGCCAAAAAATGGAACTCTTTACCAGCACACGTGTTCCCCTCCTCTTATAGATAACATGGGTGCCTTCAAACGAGGCAAAGTGAAGAGGCAACAAACAAGGCGAGGTGAAGAGGTATCTTGCGGGCCGGCATGGCGAGGGTGACTAGTGTAGCTCATTCTTGCTGTGCGTACTAGTCGTTCGCGTTTGGATCCCATTTCTACTTACCATCAGGTGGAGTGGAGTCATATGCCTACCCGGATAACATAAAAAAAAAGAACAAAAAATGTCACGAAATCATAATTATTATGACTTACGACAGACATCCTGATTGAGGTATCACAAACGTATCGATTAGGTACATTACAAAACTCTTTTATGATATGTAATGAGATTTCCTATCAACTGTCTCAGTAGTCCAGAGTTGGAACGATGGTGACATGTGCTTGAAAGTACGTGAAGACATTGGTTTTGAGTTCCACTGGATTATGAGAATCATGGATCGTATAGCGTAAAGCTGCAACATAGTTAGTCTTCAAGATTAATAGCTGGAGGCTATGTTTGGTCAAAAGATAATTATCATAGAATGGCAATCAGCTATATTACAAGCAACCAATTCTATAACCGTAAAGTTTAACCTTATTGTTGATATTGTTTTAAAAATAGTTTCATAAATTGAGTACGTATATGACACTGTATTTGAGTAATTTAATTTTTATCTTATACATTGTCGTATAGGAATTAAGGTTTCTGAGTTTCGTGCGGCTTCTTCTCAGTAGAATTTAAACACCAGTGGTGGCTTCACTTAACACAGTTTGTAAAATTAAGATTAAAAAGTTCACTTGAGCAAAGTAAATTTTGATATTGATTTTGAAACAAAAAATGATATATCACTATCATTGGAACAACAATTTAATTCCCCTGAATCTTTTACTTCTGGAAAAATACCTATTATTTTCTTTTGGAATACAGAAGGTTGAAAACTGTTTACCAATTACATCTGACCGAAGATCATGTCATAGCTATAATGGCAAAAAAGAATATATGCCAAACACAAAATAATGAATATCGGAGAATTGAATCCGTCCCAAATATGTAATCTTATTTATCAGATAAATTTAACAAAGATTTCTAGTAGTCACATTTAATCACATTTAATATAATCTATGTACAAAATGTAGGGCCACGTGGACAAACTCACTGACACAAACTTGTATTGTAATATATAGGTAATGTCCAATCCGGATTATGACTCAACATTACCTTACGTTAAACCGTCAATCCGTTACAAACGAGATAAAGAGAGATGCTGTCAAATGTACCACGACTCGGCTAAGTTTAGGACACCTGAGAAACTTCGGGCATTCCATGTTCGTTAATCACAATTAATCCAATTAATCAAGACCTAAATAATAACTTATAACTGCTCTAGCAACCCGCCCCGGTTTCGCACGGTTACAATACTAATACCAAATATATTACAGAATTTGTTCATGTACAACATCACATCACGAACTTCTGAAATTATCAGTGTTTCTTTACTATATTGTCCATGTGTTATATACAAGTAGCTTCCTCTCAAATCACTCTGTGTATTAAAAAACACCACGTCAAAATCGGTTGCGTAATTTTAAAGATCGAAGCATACAGATGGATAGACAACAGTAAGAGACTTTGTTTTATACTACGTAATGATAATGATTAAATTATTAAGTTGTTTGAATTATTAAAAAAATATTTAAGCGTGATATGATAGGTCATTGACATTCCCGAAAATTAATGTTTACTAGTAAGTGACGTCACCGCTGATTTCAGTCGAAATATAAGGTTATGAATACACGGTAAAACTGTTAGTCTTTAGCGTCTATTTGTTAAGTATAATATTGTATTGCCGCATACAGATGCAGTCTGGGTGCATTATCCTTGTGATTGTATCCACTTGCTCTGGAGAGCAAGTTACATTACCGTTAATATTTATAACCATTTGTGTTAACGCTACAATTGAAAGTAGCAACATTTAGTATATTCGTATGACTTATAACCTCTAAATTAATTTCCTATCGTATTTCGACATCATATTTTGTAATTATACACGTGAGAAATAAATAATAATGAGAAATAGTACAAATCTTACAAAACTGTTTGGGATTATACACCATATTGAATACTTAAGATTTTATGACGGCCACTAATAAATAATTGAATTGAAAGTATAACTCCGCCGATAGTGCTAAAAGCAATAGTTCAAATATTTAGTAATAACTCATAATAGTTCAATTCATAATATATGCGATACTTTTAGATTAATAGTATTATATATTACACATATTTTGCAAACACATTGTAGTGACTAATATAAATTTACGCGTGCCAAATCCATGCCAACATCGGTGTCAATACACAACCAGCCTTAAAAGACACATAAAATGAATTCCTATATGTTTCAGACACGCCTGCGAACAGCTTACGGTCTCAAAAACACAACCTCGCTTCAAAGTATTTTCAATATATTATCGGCATTACGTGAGCTAGAATAAAAACCGGCATTAGAAAATCGTCTTAGATATAACAGAGAAAAATAAATCATCGTCCCACGCACGCGACCTAGCCCAACGGACACACGCAGAGTGAAAAGGACAAAAAAAGTCGGAGCAGGAAAAAAAGCATCGAGCGCGAATACACCCGAGGGGAATGAACTGCGAAAAATAAGACGAAAACGTTCGCCCGCGCACATGTGCGTTCGGCCATTTTTTTCTCGTCGTCCCGCTCTAGCGCCAAAAATGGGCGCGTACCGGGCGCGTGCGAGCGAGACGGGTGAAAAGAAAGCGCGAAAGAGTTGGTCGCCGTTGGTTCTGTGCGTTGCCGCGCGCGCTGCCGAGCTGGGAAATTTCTTCCTGTTTAGACGTATACTCCTTGCCATTTCGGTCCGTTCTCCATTATTCGATTATGTTAGTTATTTGCTAGATTAACGGAATGCTTTAGTGCCGTAACAGTATTCAAATGAATGTTTCGTTTAATTATTCATCTGTATAATGTTTTTTGATATACGTAACATCATGTCTTATATTGATATGTAAATAAAAATCATTGTAATATAAAGTATTTATTATCATAACGTGTCTATTTCGAAACTAGTTGTATTAAAATAAATTAAAAACTAATTAAATAATGCAGTTGTAATGTCTTCCTACACAACGTGTTACTATAGCTGATTCTGTGACGATGCACGGCAAATTGACCTATAATAGATTGCAAATAAGGGCTATGTTTCATTCAGGTATTCTAATGAATCTGTCGGACGGTGATTTAGCGTTCTCGAGGGACCTTTTTAATTGATGCCTTTTTCTCGGCATGTTTATAGCGTAGTTGTTAAGGTCTAGTTGTATTTTACATAAGATTTTTTTTTTCTAAGATTAAGATACTGGATCGAAATAAAAAATACTAACATGACAGTGATTTATTATACGTAAAAGATAGAAAATAATATTGGGTTAATGGGATGGCGAGAGATGCTAAAATCGTCGCATAATGGTTATCGCTTTAGAACAAGGCATATGCTATGTAGATATAATATGCACAAGTTAAACTTAATATTATAAATTCCAAAAATAAAATAATGCTACCAAATTATTACCCATGTATTACTTTATTTCGTAGTTTTTTCATTAAAATGTAACATTTCCTTATTTTAATTAATATGAACTTCGTACAATAATTTTGAATAGGAAGTGTATAGACAATCTTTTGCTTTTCAATTTTACTCTTTTCTCTCATTTTTAATAAAAAAATTAAATTTGAATTTCGAATTTTTGTTCAATATCGAATAAAAATAACTTATAAATAGTCATCCAACATTATATTACCTAAAGCGAGAACACAATACTTGGGAAATTTTCGTCACAATATTTATTTAAATTTCGAATTCAACTTTTTTATTTTTTACATGGCTAAGGGATAAATGGATGGTTACGAGTAAGAAATTTAAATAATATTCCTCTTAAGCTACTTTCCTAACTAACGCAGATCATCGAAGGAGGCATTAAATTGGCGTAAATTTTTAAGAGCGCACTAAAACTCTATTGCTACTTTACACTTCCTTATTCTGGGACTAATTGGCGTGCAATATTATTATCAGTAATTTTTATTTTGTTTTATATTAAAAAAATCACATAGTATAAGTTAGTAAACTGATTAGCAAACCAACGCTTTCAATTTGAAAAACAGTTTAGCATTATATACGTTCTAAAGGAAATCCTATAAATTACTAAAAAATATATATAATTTTGGATATGGTTAAGAAACATATTAAATAATACATAAACTTATTATTTTGATTGAGGTTTTTACGATTTTTTCAAAGAGAATCACAATCAAAATTTTTGAACTACAATTTTCACCCGTATGAAGGGTAAAATGGTCTATTTTCTGTGGCCCTGATCCATTCTGTTGAACAGTTAAGACGTTAAAGCACAACAAACAAACATACTCTCCAATTTACAATATTAGTTAGGATAACGATAAAACTCAAAAGTAATAAGCTAAAATAGAATTATGCAATTGTAAAACGTTTCAGTAAAATTGGTCAAGTGGTCCTCGAGATTATCTCACAGACGGACGGACGTATCAATTATTGCCCTATAACCATTATATAATATCAATTTATTGAGTCTAATATTGCAAATTATTAATTTATTATTGAATAACTTCGAAAGAAAATCAAGTGATTAGTATATCGAGTGAATAGATACATAAAATATTGTTGTTCAGGGACATAGATTATATAACTTTTGTCTTGAATAATCTCGAAAGAGATTTTTTTCTTCACTTGGTGGTAGGTATATATCTAATAATATATCTATCGTATATTGTACCGCAAAAAAAAGCTATGCAAAGGATTATTGTATAACGGTTTGAAGGGTGAGTGAGCCAGTGTAACTACAGGCATATGTGACACAGCATCTTAGCTCTCAAAGTTGGCGACGACAATTCCTATCAATAATGTATTTTGTTAGAAATGCAATTGATATAGATTGAATACTATTTGTTAACTTATGGCCTAAAAAAAAGTGATAGAATTCATTTTGTTTTATATAAAATAGAACATTTTTTGTACTGTGCGTAAAGACTGCGTTATTGGTATACTCAATAAAATAAATAAATGTGGACAATATATAAAAGTCCTAAGATAGGATAGGAGTTTTCATAGTCAGTTAGACAAAATCCTGTTAATTGTAAGGGAATATGGCACCCTAAAAACCTCAATGACACATCTTTGAAACTTCCCCATAATGTTCATTAACTACTAGTGCAGCATGATGGAATAAGCTCGTCATTTTCCAAAATTTTCCCAGAATTGGAACATATGCGGACTGCACTTCTTATAACTAAATAGTCAACATACCTGTGATATATGTGTGTCAAAAATCGAACACACACTAAGCTAGATAACACTTGGCTTATGAGAGACCGGAAATGGTAATGTGGGTTAAAATCAAGAACATCGTTTGAAGTACAAAGCAAAACCTTCCCAGTTTAATTGCATACTCGTTACGGTACCTCAGGACAGGTATAGCTTTTAGGGTTAAGTGCCTGAGGACCTTAAGACCTCCTTGTGTAATTACACTTATTTCATCTTAATTAAAAAAGAAATCTCTTGACTCCGTGTTATACTTACTTTGTATTGGTAACTAATTTCGTGTGTGCTTGAAAATGCCTAATAAAAAAAAGAAACTATAGAATACCAAAATGTAGCTATAATTAGTATTTATCATCGGTTAACTAAAACCTCGAACTCTTTACAGAACGTTTTATAATATAACAGATTAAAAATGTTGGTACAGACGAAATCACATCCAACGCACACATCTAAACTTCGAGGATCACCCGTATTATAATAGGAATAAAGTCTAGATTAAAAATAGTGTTTATAAAAGAAATATAATAAGCTGGACCTAGTCCGTGCTTAGCCTTGCCTAACCTGTTTTTTCTCCATATCGCCTTACCTATTCTAACGTAATAGAATAACATGCGCAATGTCAATTAGCCTTTTTATTTAAACACGTGACGAAAAAAGTACCATTTAGACAAGAACGTGTTTTTTTTTTAAATAATACTGGCGTAAAGTAATCATTCTTCATTTAAAATAATTAAAAAATTAAAAGCGTTATAAGTATGAGATATTAAACGTTTAGGTATGTAGAATCATTTCAAATCTAGCTTCATTTGTTGCTTGCAAAAATGTATGTATAATAAAATAAAATAATTAGTTTAACATATTTATGTATTAGGGCTAGATAAAAACATCGCATCCGCCATTTCGAAATACCTAACTAACGAGCACTCATTCTAACTAAAACTCGAATCTTAGGCAATATAATTAGAATGGGATGCCATTACACTAACGGTCCCACAGATATCCTTAAATATTCCTCTCACATCGAATATCTTAAACCAATTCTCGAATTTAAAACGTAAACTTATGTTACATTTCGTAAAATCTAACATAGCAGCCTTCAAACGTATTGACAAACGAATATCATCTCTATTTATATACACATACGGTTCTCGTTTATAATAATCTATTCGCACTAGGTATCTCCTCCCCACCACATAGCTTGGCGTGAGTCAACTTGCGCGGGCGCAATTTTGCAACCGAAATTCTACCAGTTTGAGACAATGGCATTATTAGGCGTTAGACGCCATTTTGTTTAGATAAGTCAAGATTTAAGGCACATCTATACATTGTTTTATCTTAAACTAAATATATTTATACAGATGATTTTATAATATTATTTTTATGTGGGAAATTATTATTTTATAAAATTTACAACGATCAATCGTATTTACTTATATTTTTATATATTAATACATCTTTAATATGCTATTCAAATATTAATCCAACAGTATAGTACCTAATTCGTTAAATAAATTATACTGCTAAAATGTTATTTTCCTTTACACGGAAAAATCATCCTGAAAATTGATTACATAATGAATACAAATAATTTTTAAAGTGATTTTTGTAATGTATATTTTTTAAGAAGTATACTTGTTAAACCAACCTCTATACCTAACTGAAGACTTATTTTAGAGTTAAGCAAGTCTAGTCTGAATGTCAGGATCGAATCCATCACATACACATCACCATCGAAACGCAGCACGCATTCTGTTGAGCAATTGAGTAATTCTTTTTTATATATTGAAGTTTTATTTACTGCCAGTCTTTATTTAATAATCTGTAATATCATTTATATACAGCCAGTCTTTTTTTTATTAAATATGCACCACATAGACATTGTCACTGTTGTTGAATATTGTTTTTTTTTTATGTGAGATGAAAAGTGAATATTAATTACATTACCAGTGTACCAAATTTGAGAACTATGATGTTATATTGTGCCAGTTACACTGGCTTACTTACTTAAACCGGAACACAACAATACGAAGTTATGCCTAATATTAGTTAATACAACATTTTTACAAAGTTATCGTTAATTTTGTAGTTCGAATTTACTTTGTGTCAAAAAAAAAATCCTATGTTAAACTCGGGATATATTTGCATCCATATGTAAAATAATCCTTTCATACTCCCTCTATTATTATACATCTTGACGCATTGATACACGATTTCGAATGATTATTCATCTAATGGAAAAGATTCGAGCGTTTGGAAATAAATCTATACTAATATTATAAATGCTAAAGTTAGTCTGTCTGTTAAAACGGCTAAACCATTAAAACGAAAATTTTCTATGCAAAACTCAAAACTCAAATTCCTTTATTCAATATGAAAGTTATTTACACTTATTATTAAAAGTAAAATTTAACACTACCATCGGTTCGGAATATAAAACATCCTGTATTGAGAAAAACCGATGAAAAAATTCGGCAGATTTTCTCGTCAAATTTATTAAATACATATATATTATGTATACGAACGAAGGAGGCGATCGTTTCATTCCCAGAGCTTGAATCCCAAGAAATAACTACACCCATACATTTTTTTATACCTAAAATACTAGTTAAACGATACCAAAATACTATGAATTAGAGAAAATATAGTATGTCAATACAATTCTGTTTGCGTGGGTTACTTTAAACACTAGTCTAAAATATAGGATGTACGAAAGAGCTGGGCACTATCGCGTTGTTTGTTTGAACTGGCTGAAAGAAGCGAGTCTGGTATTGTTAGGCCCGGTGTATATGTGTGGAAGCATTATGTAATTCGAAAAGGATGTAGAGACTTATATGCGACAATGTATTTTGACAAGATGTTGATATAATTTTATGTATAATAGAGTGCATTTTTCTTTATCTTATCATTGACATTACGTGAAAATTATACTTATATATAAATTAGTAGTCACTCGCAGCTTCGCTCACAATTTAGGGCTTTGGTTGTAATGTCTCAGGCAAAAAGCTAGTATTTACTTTCTTGGAATTCAAGTTAGCATCATACGAAATTTCATGAAATTTGGTTCAGCGGTATGGTCGCGAAAAACCGACAGACAGACGGTTACTCTCGCATTTATAATACTAATATACAATAGATATAATATTGAAGAATAAACATTGAAAATTAGTTATTTAAGTTCTTGGAATAAAATATATTTGTATTTGTTTTTTATATATCATGAAATATTCTAAAGAAAAAATATATTAATTGATCAGACTATCATATTTTTACAGATAAATTAGGAATATAGTTAATCTATAAACGGCTTTTACTTAAATGATTTTAAATATGTATTATAAAATTATTATATAAAATATTGAGTGTCGATATTATGTAATTGACAAGGAATAACAATTCCGTGAAAGTGATGAAACTGAGTGAGGGTAACATTAAGATTTCATTTCGATTAGAAAAGTATATACGGATTTATTAGCGGTTGTATAACAAGACTTCGCTCGTCGTAAATTAAATATACCTTTATGAATACGACTAAACTTCAATTGTAATTCATAAGAAATGTTTTGAAATTGGAATAAAATCGAATGGAATTTTATAAAAAAAAGAAAAAATAATAATTACTGCCAATGATCGAGTCCCATACAGCCCGATTTAGACTTAATAACAAAAATGTAATACATGATTATTCTGTATTATTCAGTGTAGAACTTAATAAAATTACGATTCTTCTGTATGAACTCAAAAAATCACGAAATCAAGTTGTAAATAATAATCGTAGCACTTTTACCCTTAAAAAATATGAAAAAAAAAAACTTTTTTTTTTAATTGTAATCAATGTGTTTACATATTGTGTCACATTTGTAACACAACGTCGTCAAATGATATTTATAGGATGAGCTGTGTAACGATGAATTACTATTAAATATATTCAAACATTTCAAGACCAAAATATAACCATAATTTTTTTTTTACATAATAATAATCTTCTAATTTAACAACTTAGTTAACAAATATTATTTTACCTAAACTGCAGTAATTAACATAACCCTGCATGTGTGTACCCCGCACTAACAAATTCTATTTTTGAAGTTTAGATCGGTAATGCGCGCTGCAGTTTTATGCACAATTTTGCGGCCGCCGGATGAAACGCCCGCCATTTTTAAATTTAATTATAGAACCGAATCGCAGGAAGCGCGTTCTATTTTCAAATTTTATTTATTCATCTAGGCGGAGTTTTGGCCACTCCTAGATGAGTTAGAAAAACATGGCGGATTATAAATTGGATTAATTAATGTTTAATATGTTTTTAAACGCATTAATTACTTTTTATTGTATCAATTTGAATATTAAAATAATTTATTAATTGGCAACATTCTAGTGCACTGAAAAAACATAATAGAAATATTTATTCTTATTGGCTTACATTATATAAATATTATTTACTAGACGTGATGTGACATGACAATAGTTATAAATAGAATTCCCTCGTTACTTTATAAGTTCAATTCAATAAATTCTTTGCGTGACTTTCGGTTTCGCTGAGAGGCCACAGATATACAAAGCTCGTATAAATGTTATCGTGATTTGACAGTTTACCAGTTTTTATACTTAACCGTAGCAACCTCTGTGACCTTTCCATCATATATTCATAATATATAATACTTTGAGCGTATTTACTATGCATAAAATATTATATATGCATTGAATTGTGTGTCATATTATTAAAAATGGTAAGATTTACCAATATGTGACTTTACCATATGGACTAAGTGATGGTAAGTGGTATCTACATTAACATTGATTCCATATAGGACATTCCTTCCTTTACCAATGTGCTTTGGAGTCTTAAATGTTGTATCAATTGTGTCTGTAATTAAAGATTTACCATAACCATACACAGTAATATAAAATGTACGTCTGGTTTAAGAATAATTTATGAAAAATAATACCGATAATTGAACTACCGTCATTACACTTTTTTTTTAAATGACATTTTTAACGTAACAGTCCGATTTAAAAGTATTTGTTAATTAAAATCTATTTATTAGAGGCTTTATGACATAAGATCAATGTTTAACGTTATAGGATTTGCACCCTAATCATATTATTATTATGTACTACTTTTGATTGTAACTAAATAAACATTCATCAAACGTCAATATTATTAATGATTAGTCTCGTTTTCTCGTAAAATTATTTATCTTCCGATTCGTGGTATATAAAGTTATATAAATTAAACTTATATTGAGAAAGATTTAAAGGGTTACCTTATAATAGTGAGACATGTATCAGAAATCACCCTACATGTCATTACATTTTTCACTTCCGTGAAAGTATTTCAATCTAAGCAAAATATTGGATATGTCCTTTGAACAGGGCAATTTTCAAGATCTAGATTTCTATAGATTTCAATAGATTTCTATGGAGGTTATTATATATTAGGAGAAATGAAAATGTCAATCATCACATTTTTCTCTCAGGTGACCTATTTTGTATGTAATTGCGTCATCGCCTTCCCGATCGCGATCTTTTTATAATTAAAAACCGAGATCTGCATTGCCGCCAAGAGCAGTGGGTGCATTACAAAAATACCCACTAAAATTCAAGGTTGGATCGGCAAAAATAACGTTGGATACTTGCTCTCATGCTCTTGAACGCATCGTTGAGATCGACTCGGCTGGATTTTATACGGTTTTCAAATTCAATCATAAAAACTAAAACACACACAAGTAAAAAAACATACATATCCTTCACACACACAAGTAAAGAAAATTTGGGCGTAATCTATTGATAGAATTTCCTTCAGGCTTTAAAATGCGATTCATCTGGTTTTTTTAAATTTCGAAATACAATACACACACACACACACATACGCACAAATACAAACGGACATGTTTATATGCGATGCATCAACGATTCATCTGTTTTTTTTAAATTACGAAATACAATACACACACATACGCACACATACAAACGGACATGTCTATATGTGATGCATCAATAGACATGATTGAATACAGACTTGTAACCTCGGAATCATTTGATGTCTTTGAAATATAGTTCCAATTTCAAATATTTGAAATTTCAGAAACATATCCATTACTTTTTAACGATAAAGAAACGAGGCAAAGAGCAGTCGCATACGTACTTTTATTAACCTTTTTTTGTTTTACGAGAATATTTTCACGAGTCGTCATAAAATATCGCAATGAGTAATTCAAAATACGCCGATAAAATTTTTATCAACACTTAATTAGAGGCGAGCGAAACCTTGGAAAAATTGTAATTAAATTGAACACCATGCGAAATATCGCATCCATTTTTAACTCGCTTTTTTAAACATTTAAATGAAAACCAATCGCTTTCATCCAATATTATTTTACTTCAGTAACTATAAAAATGTGACGTATTTTTACGGATATGTAAACTGTTTTCACAGTTTTCAATTTGCTTTTAAACAATTTAAAATGAATTGGTACGTTATAATTTATGCGTGAAATACATTCCGAATCTTTTTATCGTTTTTGGTTTATTAAAGTTTTTCTCAAAAGAAGAATTATTTACAAAATAGAAACATGTTCTCTCGATCTTGTCATCTTCTATACAGATAATAAAATTGGAGTGTCTGTTTGTAATATTAAAATAGCTCTGTCTTACTATATGTATACACGGTACATATACCAAAATAACATATTTTACAATTTTTGTCTGTCTGTCTGTTTGTTTCAGCTTTACTCTGGAACGACTCGATCGATTTTTACGGGACTTTCACTGGCAGATAACTGATATAATAAAGAGTAACTTAGGCTACAATTATTATTTTTTTGTTACATTCTAACGCGTACAAGGTCGTGAGCATAGCTAGTGTACAAATAAATTAATCGTAACAGTGATTTCCTTGAATAATATACTTGTTTATATAGAAATTATTGTAGATGGTAACAAATAGATTTTGCACAATTAAAATAAATAAGAGTCTCATGCTCTACCGACTGAGCTAGCCGGGCCCAGTGGTTAGAACGCGTGCATCTTAACCGATGATTGCGGGTTCAAACCCAGGCAAGCACCGCCGTTTCATGTGCTTAATTTGTCTTTATAATTCATCTCGTGCTCAGCGGTGAAGGAAAACATAGTGAGGAAACCTGCATGTGATGAATGTCCTAGTAATTCTGCCACATGTGTATTCCACTGTATTTTCCAAACATTCTCCTCAAAGGGAGAGGAGGCCTTTAGCCCAGCAGTGGGAATTTACAGGCGGCTGTTGTTGTTCTGTTGTAAAATAAATAAACATAAACATGATATTGCAATATTTTTCTCACGGGGGGAGTTAACGAGGTTAGCGAGTCTGAGAATTGACAAATTTCTTGTCTTGTAGTATTTTAGATCAGACGCGACTCAGTCACTATTATGGACTACTAGTAGTCGCCCGCGGCTTCGCCTGCGTTTTAGAATGTTAGGCAAAAAAATATATGTATTTTCTTGGGGTTCAAGTTTGTTTCATACCAAATTTTATCAAATTCGCTCCGGACAGACAGAGTTACTTTCACTTTTACAATATTAATATAGATTTAACTGGAGGTTACCCAATTAATATTAAAACATTTTTTCTTATTTCATTAAATTAAGAAGATGTTTTTATGCCATTGCCGTTATATAGACAATTCTAGAAATAATCTCTTTCCCTTGGATCAGGACACTCATGACTTCCCAAGATGACCTATGATCTTGACACAGTAAACTGAAGTTCGGTCAGTTAGGCCTCACCTTATCATATATTCTACTGTCAAACCGTAATATTCAGTATTGTTGTGTTCCGGTTTGAAGAATAATTGAGCCAAGTTCATAACACTTTAGTTCATAAGTTTGCTAGCGTATTGATGACTAGTGATCCATTTTTCGGTTCACAAATCTACGCAAATAAATAAAATATTTTCGATACATAACAATGTTTTTTTAAATGACTTCGTATATGTATTGGCCAGCTTACCGAAGTATTTTAATCATGAATCAGATCAAGAAATGTTACAAAGGATTATGAAACGTGAGGTAAAATTGTTTTAACATATTGGAAATGATAAACATAATTAATTATTCGATTTGAGATATATTCTTAACTAACATACTACAAAAAAATGTAATTATACATTTTTAAGATCCTTGTCGGTCCAAATCTTTATTGATTTTTGCATGTTTTCAATTATTCATTCACTATCATCAATGTGACAATGTTCGTAAAAGCTTATTTCAATAAAGTATTTATTTAATTTGAATAATAATCTTAATATAAACCAAAACTATGATATCAAGAAGTGTCAAGAAATTATAATGTATTCACGGAAACACCGGACAGATTATATAAAATACAAAATAATGTACATCCAATGAATGCTCTTGGCGCGTAAACAAAAAGCCGTAAAGCCAATACGCCAACATTCTATGCCAATTTTTGTAAAAAAAAATATCTAATCTGTCTTTTGTTTCGATGTACTAAAACACTTACAAATTCCATCAAAATCGATTTAGCATTCAGAATATGGCAGATACCATTTAATTATTACGTACAATTTCACAAATTATTTAAGACAATTTTAAGTATGTCACAATTATGTAATAAAGTAATTGTTTTGTAGACTGTACGGACCCCAGATATTATGTATATATGAGTATGGACTATAATAATATGTATTTAGCTCATGTATATACGTGATTTGATAACGCGGTTGCTAGGGGATGCTATCACAATATTAAGGTTTAATTCACAAGACTAACAAACAAAATATCTAGATTTGGAATAGCTATGAACTAGACTTTATTTAATTAATATTATTTTAAACACTTAATTTATTATTTTATAAACTCACCCTGCATAATTTGGCACTGGTAGCACCACATTGCACTCGTTATATTAAATTATTTAAATATATCATTGATAACAGTAAATGAAGAATTTTATAATTCGAAGCTTTAAGAGTTTTATAAAAAACTATCGTCCAATGGGATTACCGAATGTTCTAAGTCAACGCAAACATAGGCGTCACGAATATTCTAATATCACAAACACAACGAACGGAGACATCTGATTGGCGCGGCGGCGGCTCTCTTTAATGTGTTATTCACATTTTTACAAACATCTATTTTTGCGGTACTCAGTTTTTATACTGCTTATACTAAGACCGGCCAGTCTTAATACTTTCAATTGTTTGACGTTCAATATATAGAGATATCAAATATAATCGCTACATATTATAAAACAAAGTCGATGACCGTGTCTGTTGGTCTGTATGTTGCGATAAACTCCAAAACTATTAAACGGATTTTCATGCGGTTTTCACTGATAGACAGAAGTTCATAATTCTCTATATAATTTATTACGGTTTTTGTGTAAGTTGAAATATAAAAATGTTAAACACGTCCCAAATAAGGCAACAAAGTAAAAGGTAAAAATATAAGAAAAAAAAACTAATTTCCACCCGTGCGAATCCGGGATGAGCCGCTAGTTACAGTATAAATATTAATACAAAAAAAAAAAATTCGCGTCATATGTCATTAACATAATTCGTTCTCTTAAATATAAAACGAATATCACATTACAAAGTATACCAATTTATAACGATGGTAAACTATTTTTAAAAACATTCTAGAACGTTATATTTCTAATAGAAACTAAAAAGTAAAGATATTATCACGCCAAAAGCCGTGAGTCTTACTGCACAAGGAATCCATTTTGTATTTTAAATGGGACTCGATACTGTTAAGCTACCATGTTTTATGTATAACTGCGCCCTGTTAAGTCTTTAAGTCATGAACATCATTTCCTTTATCACTTCCCACATTTTTAAACGGAAATGTTAATACAGTTTATTAGTTAAACGAAACAAGAGACAGTTAAAATAACTATCTTATTGTGTATATTGAATATTTTAAAAAGTTATCTTTGTATTTTATTATTTTTATTTTAAATTAATTTTAAGCATTCTTTTTTTTTAATATTTATGTAAAATAAAAATCTAATATCTTGGTAATTAAATAACAAATAGTGTCGCGAACAAGACATTCGTAGATAATGTCGAAATATCGAGCTCGAACGGATAAAAATAAAAATCATGATAAATATCCCGTAGTTAATAACTGTAATAATAAAAATAACCATGTTAATTTAAAATCAAATAAAATACAAAATATTTATCAAAGGATCAAAATCGTTCGATCCGAGTGCACTCCTTTGTGTTTTTTGGCACAGCCGCCAAGCACTGGTTTATGTGATGCATCAGTACGTCGTGAAAGACGAACACACTCGTAAAATGCGCTTGTGTATGTGCAAAGAAAACAAACTTACCATCTTTTAGAGCAAAATCGATGTTAATGCGAATATATTTATTTATAAAAGGGTAATTTATTTTATTTATTACAAACGACATGTTTTTTTATATAATAAAATAAAATTGCATTTTATATTTTCTTTGCGTCCAGTGAATATATTTTTAATTTTGGAACCAGTTAAAATAAAAGCCTTAAAGAGTATTTATAACAATTATTATTATGAAGACTCTATTTAAATGTATTATTGAATACAATAGCAACTGCTAGATATATAATTGTCAGATTTTAATGAAACTTTTGCAAAGATATATTACAACAGAATTACAGTATAATTCTTATTATATAAAAAGCTTATATGTCATTAGCTTCGTGGCTATGCCAAGGCCCATATCGATTCAATAATTAGTAATTGGTTTTATTCAAAGTAAATCATTACAGCAGCCTTAAGTTTGGAAGTAGGTTATATTTTTACTCTGTGTCTTGCAAAGCTTGTGAAGCTATTGATCCTGCGTCTGATTTGTTTCCGGTCGTAGGATGGAATGGAGAGTGAACGTTTATACACTGTGCTCTCATCGTGGTAGGTCCCTTGAGATTGGTCGCCATCCCGAAATCGGTCAAGGGAAATCCCTATTTGTATTTGAAACTCTCCGTACGCCATATTTTTCTGACCTCCACTTCCTACTATAGATATGACTTACTACTATAACATGATCCTTAGCTATTTTATTTAATAACTGAAAATATTATACCCTGATCTTTTATCATTTTTTATCAACAGCCTTTTTCTCGAGGCGAAGATTATAGGGCTTGTTTCATTACGCCGCTTCGATTTTAAATACAATTTTTACTAGACATTAACGTAGTATGGACTTTTGCCTTCTTTTATTAAATAAAAAAAAAAAACAAAATATACGTTATTCAAGGAGGTATTTACAAGCACTTTTGAATAGTCATTTAACAATTAAGTGAAGCTACCGGTGCTGACGAACCGGCGTGAAACTCAATAGTTACTCTTTTTCACCATTTAAAAATATAGTCATGTTAGTTAATTAGAATTATATATGTATGTAATTTATAGTTGGTAACTTCTAATTACAAATTAACCATCATAGGTATGGGATGTGAACCGTTAGTGACACTCATACGTTTTATGTGACCATCTATTTCAAAAACACAACTTCTAGAACAATGGTTTGTTTGGATAATAAACTTAAAACACGCCAATTGCAGGAAAAAGGACACAATAGAACATCGGTCTAACTTGTTAACTATTCTATCCATAGATAAAGGAATCTTAGAAGTGGCATATGCTTAGCAAATTTTAATTGATAAAATATGTTATGTTTTATACACTGTTAATATTACAAAAAGAAACTCGTGAATACATATTTTATAAATTATTTATGAAATTATTAACTACTTAATCATTACAAAAAATAACGTAACTACTCAATTTTGAAGAGTTTAATAATTGTAAAATCGAATTATTACATAAACAACAATGATCCAATTTTTAAATTTCGAACACTCCAACATTATAAATAAAATTTATATGTTAGATAGCTAGATTTGATAAAAGCACCAGCTATTCTGTAAGAAATCACATCGAATCTCACTCGCCAAAAACTGAAAATCGACTTATACTTACATATACGTTCATCATTTGAATACTATAATTATAATAGTCACTATCATATATATGCCACTTAACGATCGTGTTCTGCTACAAGTTTAGAGTTCTTCTTAAATAATTGAATTTAACTAACAACTAACAATAAGGTCAGTGTGATACACAAATACATGTAAAGTAACACACACGCATAAATACTGTAAATATTGCATTAGATATTCTTTTTTTAAATTGTTTATTTAAAAAAATATGTATATGTATATAAAAAAGCGTGGATTTAATACCCGTTGACTTCCAAGCAGGATATATTAATTTAAATAATCGTATTTGCCTAACTTGACTTTGTATTTTTAAATGTTAAAAAAGAGTAACTACTGACTTTCTTGCCGGTTCTTCTCGGTAGAATCTACTTTCCGAACCGGTGGTAGCTTCACTTAATTGTAAAATGACGATTCAAAAGTGCTTGTAAAAGCCTACATGAATAAAGTTTATTTTGATTTGATTTGATTTGAAGAAGAACTCAATAGCTGTTAAATGCCAGTTCTGATATATTTCTATTCTACGACCCGAGATTGGAATTTCTATGTCGTGGAAATAGAACAAGCAACGAATTTAAAATGTAACAAATAATTGGATGCTATATGTATGCAATATATACAATTACTAGCTCATAGGTAACGGGCTTACACGTTGAGAATTCTAATAGATTCAAATATAGAACAAAAACAGGCTGGAAACGTTACACGGTAACAAAGGACTCTCGTATTAAGGATGGAGTTTTAGTGTCTATTCCACCACACCAATTTTTTTATATAAGTGGAATAGGAAAATACCTAATAATAAATAATATGATCTTTTATATTGCCAATGTGCTACCAACTTTGGGAACTGAGGTGTTATTTCCCCGCTGTTAATAACCATACTAGCTTCAATTATATATATATTTATATAATGTAGTTAACTTTTAAATAACAATTAAAAGGTGCTCGAAAAAGCCTACATAAAGTATTTAAAGTGAAACATAAAAAATAAATCATTATAAAATAATTTAATAATAGGATATCTACCCAAACGGGTAAAGCCAAATTACCAAGTAAAGTAAGTGTTTCAGCTTAGGAAGTCGAAAGAATTTCAACACTTATTAAAGCAGATTTTTCTAGATTTGCAAAATTTTGTCTTCTTCCTTAGAATAATAAATAGCTGAGGAGAGAAAAAGATGAGGCAGTGTAGATCTCGTCATGCATATGTTGGATTTTGAGCAAGGATTTATCTTTTTAAAAAAAAATTCATAAAAATCTAGTTCAATTATTATATCTACAATCTTAAGCAAATTATTGTATATTAATATACATAATACAGACGTAAAAAGTCTATAGAAACAATTTTAGTTTTATTATATTTATTACGTAACAAAACTGAATAATTAGTTAAATTCTACGAGATTCAAATCCATAAGAAATTCATTAACAAAATTGTATGATAATATTACGTGGGAGAATTATTCATCCAATTAAAATGCTCCCAAGGAATCAAGATCTTTTATCGTTCTAAACGTAACAAACGGCTTAGAGTACGACCTAATACTGTTAACATCTTATATTCACTAAGGCTGGATACACGCTGATGATATTGGAGGTGAAATGTGACCAATATTTGAGCCAACATTTGAACAAAGTTGATCGTATTTTTTTTGTATTTGAAGGTTGAAATGCCTAATCTGGTGGAATACACATGTGACATTATTTTTTATGAAATTAGACACATGTAGGTTTCCTCACGATGTTTTCCTTCGTCACCGAGCTCGAGATGAATTATAAACACAAATTAAGCACATGAAAATTCAGTGGTTTACCTGGGTTTGACCCGCAATCATCGGTCAAGCACGCGCTCTCACCACTGGGCCATCTTGGCTCTCAGATTTTTGTGTTAGTTAGCAACTTAATAAGGAAGGTTAACTTCACACTACAGTCATAAGGAGCGAAGAAGGTAATCTCAAACGCCAGCTAATCTGGCAATCTGTATGAAACAGACATGCATATTATAGTACGTTTGTTCCTAATATAATACAGTAGAGCTAATTTGTAAGAATACACAAATGAACGCAGATTACATCAAAAATGACTCAAATAGACATGCAATATTGACTTTTAAAATGATAATCTTTAAAGGATACACGTATCAAAATCGCGTAGCAATATTTAAGTACGATACTGAGTATTACACGTTGCATTTTAGATGAAACTGTGATGCATAGCTATTTAAATTTTTGTCATTTGATGTTTAGTTTTTAATGATCACTTTTGCATCATTTAAATAAACCTAAAAAAATTTACAATCATATTTTATCTTTACCGATCAAATCTTGCAAATGAATTGTAATTATTTCCAACTGAAATATATTAATATTGGTTATTGCCACAAACCAAGCAAGCTAGTTTTGATACAATAAATTCTTGTTTTCGTTGTTTTCTTAACTAGTATATTTAAATTCCATCAAGTACTGTCAATCATAGTCCTAATTACAAACATTATCTATTATTTTACAATATAAAGAGATAACAGTGGCACCATTTTAAATACCAGACAAGCCTGTACACAATAAGGTAAATAAAAAAAAATTATAAAAGTTAAAAAAAATCACTGTCACACGATTGTCTATTAAAACGTTTATCGTGATTATTTGAACCAACATGGTGACCATAAGTGAAACTAATATAAAGCGGCAATAGAAAAATCCTTCCCACGGAACAAGTCAACCGTTTTATCTTTGTAAAACATTTTATAGTAATACCGTTACTTATGTCATTATATGTATATACATCCAGGTAGAAATAGTAAAATAGATAGATTATACATGGGTATGTAAATATATATGTACATAACTCAATTGGATTACGACACAATCAACGTTATATTTCAAACAAATTGTACAAAGCTTTATGAGTTGGGTGTATAATTAATTATACAATTAAACCTCCTTCAGAAATCTTTTTAATAAAAAATGATTTTCTTTTAATATGATCTGCCTCGCTCAACCAATCTGTAAAACCAGATTTTTATTTCTGAATCGATAAGACTCCAAGAAAAGTGCCTACATATACCTCAGAAATTGGCAATGGTCCTACAAACCATGGGTTGTGATAATCGCTTTCCATCAGATGAGCCCTCTGCTCATTCGCCACCTTATGCCATCGATATATAGCTTTGTTGTGGGTTTTTAGGTAAAAACCCACAACAAAGCTATATACTTATATTTATATTATATTAGCTGCACTGTACTTAGGGGGCTAGCACAAAACCCTACCCACCAAGTAAATAATAAAGTAAACCTATGCAGTATATTAGTAATAGTAACAATTTATGATGCTTCTGGATAACTATCTCAAGAGAAGAATATGTAGAGACTCACACTGATCCAATGCCAGGCCGGTGATGGCAAAATTTCATTTTAGACATGCAGATTTTACTTCATCACTTGCTTTGAGCCCGTGATCTTCTGTTAATACCCACATGTCCTAACCACGGTGCCATCAGCTCACGATATATTAATAACAAAGTTGTTATAATATTTTATTCAATCGGATTACTTTGGATTACTTATTGAATTAATTAAAAAAGCAATATAAAGTCAATGTAACGTTGAGATGTTCCCGTTACGAATACTAGTTATTTGCGATAATTTATATCAACGCGGTCCTGTTATTATTAAGATTATTTATAATAATTTTTATATGTATTGATAGAATTACGACATTTTTCCAGTCTAGTGTTCGCTAGGTTTATTGAAATGTATGTTAATATGTGTACAAGTCGCGATTGTAGATCCACTGCGGTACGTTCCCATTATACATTATTTAATATATATATGTCGTAGAATGATTTGATAATATGAATTTTTTCCAACAGTTTGGAAAGAAAATTGTTCTAACTAGCGTGTTAAAAATGAGCAAGCAAATAAACAGACAAAGTACTTTCACACTAATAATATTAGATAACGAAACTCGCTAGTATTTGGCACTATTGGGATGTGCAGCACCTACTTGCTTTCAATTCCTTTCACGTAATGTATAATAATATATGTAAAATATTTGACTTAAGAGAATAATATAAACTTAACATAAACAGTAACATATATTAAGATATTGTTTCTACTATGGTAAAATATCGGAAATCCATTTTTATAAAAAAAAAATACATATATTTTTAGTGATAATTAATGTTTAAATTTTTTCTGTTATAAATCTCAATCTACTTTGCATTTTATTCGTTTTATTAAATGGAGAACCATAAAATGTACATGTATTACTTACAACTTAAGTTATACTAAAAGTAACTGTTTATTACGTTTTATTATCCTAGATCATTGCAACACAGAATTTTAAGTATTTGAAAGAGACGCGACAACTAAGGAGGTTATATACCATTTTTAGTTCAAAATTCGAGTCTGGAGGTTTTAAACCTTTTTTAGTTCAAAATTAACCTCGTTTTGATATCCATTCAAAATTAAACGTAATTTTATCATAAGTAGATATAAAATGCACAATACTTTTGTTTTTTGTAAATAGTGATAATATTTTTGTTTGTACAATTAGCGTAATGTTTAAATATAAAAATTAAACAAAACAGATGAATCGTGTTGTATATTCATCAATATTGTGTACAGAGTTTTATATAATTTTTCAATAAGCCGTGTCCTTAGGCGCGCTACAATGGACACTAACAACACGTTCATAATACATGCTCCATCCGTACACTAAACAGCATATTGCCTTTAAAATCGCATTACGTAAGTAGGCGCCGAGCCTTTTATATTCTTAAATATATACATATTATGTATATTGAAATAAAGTTAGCCTCTAAATTTTTCCATTTATTCGCATGCTATTTTATTACACGAGGAAAATGTATAATTATGCGATATGAACAATTTATTTATGTTTTATCTGTATACGTTTATGTATTTCGATGTTTTTTTTTATCTGTTTCTACACGGTTCTATTTTTGAGTTCGATTAAATTACTGTGGGAATTATTATTAATGTTCCATTTTTAAACTTATATTTTTTTATTATCAAATTAAAATTAAGTAGTAAATAAATAAATCAATACTATTTATAATAATAAAATATATTGTGATATTGAATCTAGAATATTCTAGCTCTAATCTTTTGCCGCAAGATCTTGTTAAAGACATTTTCTTTCCTATATGCAATTTAATGCAAATAAAAAAGACATGCATTGTAAGTTAGTTATTTGTCCAGAGCAATGAAAAACAACTCGGAAAAACAAGATAAATATATATTTTTAAATATGGGAAATATAAATAAATTATGCATTTGTTTGGATAATCTGTTCATTTCATTTATTACAAACTCGTGTTCTCGTATTTTTCTTAGACTAATGTCATGTATTTAAAATTTAAAAGGAACGGTCCATAGTGATTATACGACGATCTAAGAAGTCTTCCGCCTAACCAACAAAAATACTTTTATAGTTTTCTATATTTGTTTTTCATTACATACAAATAACCGTACAAATATATACCTTCACAAAAATATATGCTAAGTAATTATAAGTTATATATAAAGATAGATATTAAGAATATTGACTGTTTTGTAATTTTGCTTTCATAGTAAATTCGCATAATTAAGTATGAAATATAAAGGCATTTTTGATTATTTTTGTAATGTAGAAATTATGTGAGTGTTCCGTTGTTCACTCTATAAAAAAATCAATTTAGTTTTTTAACGTCAGCATCTTTATTAGAGCCTTTTTAAAATTAGGCCGTTTTACTTATTTGGATATTTTGTGTTGTTGTCAAGAAAATATATTGAAGTATTTATTATAATTAATTACATTGGTAAAAAAAGCATATTGTTCGATACAAGATTTTATAGATGATAAAAAAGCGTGGAGTTAATTAACTAATACCTGTTGACTTCCAAGCAGGATAAAAGTAAAGTAAAGTAACAGCCTGTAAATTTCCCACTGCTGGGCTAATGGCCTCCTTTCCCATTAAGGAGAGGGCTTGGAACATATAAGCAAGCAGGATATATTAATTTAAATAATTGTATTTAACTAACTTGACTTTATATTTTTTAAATGTCGAAGAAGAGTAACTGCTGAGTTTCTTGCCGGTTCTTCGCGGTAGAATCTACTTTCCGAACCGGTGGTAGCTTCACTTAATTGTAGAATGACGATTCAAAACTGTTTGTAAAAGCCTATTTGAATAAAGTTTATTTTGATTTGATTTGTTTTATATACTGTAATATATTTTTATCAAATATGTGAGTTGATGTTTAAAAAATATTTTTTCTAGAAATTTCGCGAAACAATTATCGATTCCGATGAAATTAATAATCTGTTGTCAACAACTCGATATAATAAATCACACGATGTGCTCTCGATAATTATGTATATTTTTAATTATTATACGCAGACAGGATAATAATTTAATCGTGGACAGCGATGTAGTTTCCGCCTCACTATATAATTATAAAGAAAATCTTTATAATTTGCGACGATATCATCTGGTGGACATAAGATTTTTTGACTGCAATCAAGTGATATTTTTTTCCGAGTTCTTTTTTCAAAAAATTGGTATCTCCAATGTAATTATATGTGAATGTCACGAAACTTAAAAAAAATATTTTTTTAACAACTTCAATAAAAATTGTTCGCAAAATAGCTTTTATATTTTAGACTATAAGTGCGTATTTGCCATAAATATTTGAATAGTAATGTACTGCAATTGTATTTCTTTTCTTTACCGTTTTCTTTTTCTAAAGTTATGAAATGAAACTAACATTGACTAATTATACATTTGTCATTTAGAAAGTTATTATTTTTGTTTTTCTGTTCAATGATCAGTACCAATTGATATTCTAACGCCAATATTTGAATTCACGGTGAATTGCACGGTCATATTTTCATACAGTATATTTTAAATAAAAAAGCAGAACATCTGGAAAAAAATATTAAAGGTATGTCTTTACAGATTCACAATTGTTAAATTTATAATCTACATTCAAATTAAAAATGGAACCAATAAAATGTTTTCTAAAATCTAAAATATCTTATTTTCAGCCTATCAGCCTAAGTCTGAATTTTACAAAGTGCTAACTTCGTTTACTTGGCCGTAGATCTTTGTTCAAGCAAGGGTAGTTACCACACACTAACCTACCACTAAGCAGCAATACAATATAATTAAAAACATAACAAACACATTATCTTATTTTCAAATGGTTAATAATTCTTACAACACCATAGACGGTGGTGCCATTACCAGTAACGCAAAATTCAGTCCGTATATCTATATAAAATAAAAGAAACGGTTAATGAACGGGTGGTACCATACCCCGGTCTAAAACCAATAGAAAATAATAAAACAAACGAGGCCGTTTAAATCACGTAATTAAAATAGGACATACCGATGAATGTAATTGAACTTTGTCTTTTTACCATTTAGACTAACTAACAGCTTATTAAACACGAAATTGGCAAGAATTTTAGTGGACACAATACTTTAACCCTTAGTTGCAAATTACAATTGGATGGATTGTGTGAAAGATGATATGGTTAGAAAGAATGTTACTTGTTAGATGACGTCTGACAGAGAAGTATGGAAGGAGAAGACATGCTGCGCCGACCCCAAGAATTGGGATAAGGGTAGAAGGATGATAAGTTGCAAATTACAATTACAACCGGCTTTTAATATTAGGTTGTATGTATGTAATCATTACCTATGGCTCTTTAAAAAAAAAGTTATTAACAATACATATTAACATTCTGCGTATTGATTTCTGTCTTAATCAATATCTCCAAGAATAATCACCTGCCCAGGATATACAAAAAACAAGTAGTACATTTGGTTGGGATTTGTATAAGCGCGTCTGTGTAGGTGGTACCACCACTCATTAGATATTTTACCGCGTAACCGCATTACTGAGTTTAGTTGTGTTCTGGTTGGATGGGTGACTTAGCCATAGGCACAACATTTTGATTCCTAAGGTTGGTGGTGCATTGGCTATCTGTCCAAACACAAATGTTCACTATACTCTCTCTCTCTCTCTATACTCTTATAATCAGGTGAGATGCCAAATTATAACCGTTAAGAGGGAGCTTTTCGTGTTCTCGGGAAGACAAGAGTGTCACTGTCAACTTTCAGACTACCGACAGCTGCTGAGAGTTTCTGGCTGCGCCTAAAAAAAAACCTAAGAACGTTTTACTGGCTGAACCCAGGAATACGTGGCTTTAGAGGCCTAAGCCAACAGAACAACGGAAGGTAAATATTCCATATTTAAAGAAAGTGCACCATTTTGTATGCCCTTGTTCTTATTAATGTGAAGGGTTTGGGTAGCAACACGCCATCATCATCAACATCGTCAAATAATCTACAAATAAATATAATCTGAACTGAATATAAAAATATTTAGAATTACTCTTTATGTGTGTGCCAGTGCGCTAGTGTTACAGACACAAGGGACATAAGCTCCTTGTTCACAGGTTTGGCGACGCATATAAATATTAATACTATAAAGGTCTAAGAACGGGAACCATCTAATGTCAGCTGATACATTTCCTCGTCAACTTTCCTAATATAAATTTAAAAAAAACAAAAACAAAGATATGTCCACACTGGTGTTGGTAAGGTAAGGTCATTACTATTAGCGTGGATAACTAGTACAAAGTATTTCATCACGATATTCCACTGGGAAATTAATATATGTCGCAAAGATTAGCTACATAATTTTTCTATCAGCCAATTTTTAATACTTGATAATTTACTTTATTCGTGATTGGAATTTTTAGTTACAATGCACATAACATTTCAAATCCAAGTGATTTATCAAATTGGAGAGATTTCTGACGTTTTATTTACAAATGTAACGCTTCCAGTAGAATCTCCAATTTTAAAAAGTGTGGTCTAATAAGTAAGGTTTTTTTATGGTATATGTTGGCGGACGAGCATATGGGCCAACTGATGGTAAGTGATCACCATTACCCATAGACAATGACGCTGTAAGAAATATTAACTACTCCTTAAATCGTCAATGCGCCACTAGCCTTGGGAACTAAGATGTTATGTCCCTTGTGCCTGTAGTTACACTGGCTCACTCACCCTTCAAACCGGAACACAACAATACTGAGTACTGTTGTTTGGCGGTAGAATAACTGATGAGTGTACTACCAAATGTATTCTAAAATCTTTCGTATTTTCATTTTATAAGATTAACGTTATAGTTTAATTAGAGACAACATTTACCTAATTAAAACTGTAGGTAATTAAAAAAACCAACTACTCAATAAAAGTTTGACTTTAATGAAAGTACCGGCTCTTTTCAACCGACTTGAAAAAGGAGGAGGTTATCAATTCGTTTGTATTTTTTTTGTTCAATAAAGACAGGAAAATAATCAATTTTACATGTTAGTAATTAGTTACGTATCTAAAGAGCAAATATTAAAATATACTGTAATTATTTAAAAAAAATTTGAATGGATTTAATTTCAATACATTTTTTCAATTTGATATAATTATAGGTTAACCGTTTAAGTGACGTATTATAATATGACAAAACCGTACTATATATTATGTTTACCATTTCACATTTTTGAAATTATTAATATTCCAGATACTTCATCGCTTCTTTTAAAATTTAATGAAATTCAATTAATAACATATAAAAAATATTTATTATTGTATGATTTTTATTGGCTCGGCTTACGTTCGATTCTCGGTTGATGTTAGTTTACAACTTGGCCAATATCCTGCCAGGTGTGGATTCCACGATTTTGTATCTCTTATAATAATAACTGTTTATTTATTATACGGGGATATAATATTATATTGATTTAAAGGGATAGATTTATAGTAATATACAAAAGCCCGTGATGAATTACCGCGAATAAAAATAAATCATCATACTAAATGTGAAACGATCCATAAATATATTTAAAATTTCATGTAAATATATAAATTTGACGCTTTTAAAAAGGTATATAAATGCATAATTTAAAAACTTGAAATGGCAACAGTAGATTTATAAAAAAACAATGATAATTCTTCAATAAAAATAATCAAAAAATGATAAATTATTTGTTGAAAAAAGTTAACTTATTATTCCGTCTAATACACACATTCTACATAACTAATAACGTAATACTTTAAAGCAACAAAAACAAATAATGTATAAAATATAATCATATTATTTTTTATAATAAAAAAAACTTAGTGTCGTCGAATCGTTATTGTAAATTATGATAATTAAATATTATCTTTATATTTCATGTAAGAAAATGGATATGAAATTTTATTATAACAAAAAATGTGCTTTAACACTTTTATAATATTAGACACGGTTATTTAAAGAATATTTTATTGTTTATATAAATATAGGTTATATTTTGCGTAGAAAATGCAGTAAACTCATCGACCTTTTTTAATAAATTGTTTACTTTTTTTTCTGGTTATCACTTTAAATCTCCATAACATTATCGTAATAATATCGCGATGCCAACAACTATTTATAATAATAATAATTTACATTTAGAGAGCCAATAATTATTTAAAACTCAGATATTTAGATTTTTAATCCGCTTGAAGCAGATGGAAAAATGATATTCGTCATAGTTACCAAGAATAATAATAATTTTATGTAATACAAACATAAAAAAATATAAAACAATTATAATATAAGTTAAAAGTTACTTTTAACTTATATTATAATACTACCGTTACTTTTTCGCGTATAAAGAATTCTAAATAAAGAAAATGACGGAATACAAATATAATGTCTCCGTTTTTATTAATAACGGCACGCGTCACTTGTCTAAAACTGTAATGTATTTAAAACAATTAAATAATCTATTAATAGTATTAATGTACAACACTTAACTGACCTTCGTCTTGTCCAACACTTAAAAGTCCAATTTCGTCGATCACATATCAAACTATCGTCTATACTTTTCGCATTTTTCGACACAAACCAATATGGCCGTGTCAAGAGAAATGCGCGCCAAAATCTCTATCGACAGAAAAAAAAACGCACACTTTTTACGACCGTTGCGTAATTTTACATTTTATGATTACGAAACGTTATTTATTATATTACGATAAAATTCAAAACGTAAAATTCGAATTTTTTAAAAGTTTTGATTTAAAAAAAAAAATTAGTCACATTTTCGAATATCGAACACAGTTCCGCACCGTTGTATTTCGGGGATGGTTGGCGCGTTCTCAATTACGGAATTTCAGTTCGAAATTTTCGAAATTTGCCGGTGCGTTTCCATTGTTTTGCGGCGTAGTGCTGCGCGCAGGCACTTTCAACACATTATGATCTAACACTGGCCGACTCTCGATTGCAGAACATACTTATTCTAAGTCAACTTACATTCGTTCATATTTGCCTGCGGGGCGTAGGGCTGTGCTAGGACATAGACTTAGCCCCACTTCCTTTTTGCATACGTCACTCGACTTGCAACAGTATTTTTAGAATCGATTCGATACATGTTTGACACTGTTATATCGTTAATTTAATTGCTATTAACAGATAAGAAGACTAATTACTCGTAGATTTTTTATACAATTAAACTAGAAAATAGGCTTAAAAAATCACTTATCAAATATAATAGTATAATTATTATATTGAAAGTACTTTATCTAATTAAAAAAAGTGGATTCCATTTAATTACTATTTATAGTATTAAAAACTTTATTTTGGATTTGATTAAATTTTATCCCTTAATAATAAGTTTTCTTATTGATGAATTTAGTAATTAAATTCAGTTATTAAATAAAACGATAAAATTTATATATGAATTAAAAAAGTCACAATTTAAAAATAGAATGTGTTCATCATGTCCAACCCTAGTTTTGGCGTAGTACAAGAAACGTCTTGCATATAATAATATGTTTTAGCCTATATCGAAGTTACAGGCAACGGGGAAGGAACGGCGCGCGCGCAGCTTAGCTCTCTCGAAGCGCTATTTTTAACAATATTGTAATGGTCGGAAAAAAGTCTCGGAGAAATGGTTTAGAGATGTAATTTATGATCAATCTTTTATTCGATCATCGAAATTTTAATTATTAATAACGTACAATATTTTTAGACATATTTTTTTAAATAACTATTTGAGTAGTATATTTTAAGTTAATTTTCAATTGAAATAGTTTGAGCGTTTGAAAAGAAAATAAGAGATAAATTTAAGGTTTGACTATGAATGCTTTTACCAAAAATAGTTTCGATATATCAAAAAACATCTAATGTTAAAATCTAACGGACATCACTACGCTATTCCGATGCAAGACGCAACACTATTAGTTGTATGCATCGTGCATTGGCCTGTACTGCCGCGTTCCTACTTACACACAAAGCGACATAACTGCAATATTTGCAAATTTTAAACCCAACTTAATTCCAAGAGTAAAAGGTTTAAAATCGTTTGAAATATATTGTTATTATGCGTCGTTTATGCTAAAAACTTTTTTAGAAGCTAGTTCTTATACTTATTTCACTATGAATTTTAGCTATAGTATTAGGTATGGAAAGAATCGCTTGTCTGTAGGCGTAGGTTTCTAGGACGCTGCTAGAAATCTTTGGTATAGCGGTATAATTAGGATGGGCTTGGCTTGTGGATTTAATAACTGAATAACTTTTTTAGTGTTAGTATTTATTGTACGACATTAATGATTTACTAAAATGTATTAATAGTGTTATTCTCAAATTGAATGCAATGTTTTTTGTTAATTGAAAATGTTCTAAAAATGATTCTTTTCATTCATTCTTTATTCGGTTCTATTCTATAATTTGAAAATGGAATATCCTTTCGATATATATTTAAAATTGTCAGTTGTATGTATATTTTTAAAATAGAACATTATTTAATGCTATTTATAAAAAAAAACGTATCAATATGTTTTATTTATAGAACAAAAATATAGTACATAATTATAAACAAAAATCACATATTTATTTAGTAATAAAGAGTTACAGAGCTGGTTTGGTCCAGTGGTTATGATACGTGAATCTAAGCCATAGATATCGCGTTCAAATCCGCCAAATAATTAAAGGCACATGGAGTGCTTAATTTATGTTTTTAATTAATTGAATATCCGATGAAGGAGAACATCGTGAACAAATTTGCATAAGCGGATGAGATCTAACACACACATATGAGTAAACGTCAAATTGTTCTTTTTTTTTAATTAAACAATTGTGGGCAAAGATCAAAATTTAAACAGCAAAGTTGACAGATGCATAATAAGCTGTTTACTGTTGCTGTTATAAATGTATTAAATAGACTATTTCAACGGACGTGTTCCAGTGAGCTTGTCTCGTCCAAGACGTGAATTTCTAAGTGGAATTAAACAATAATGTGTTACTTTACTTTACTAACGCTTCATTTTACTAACAAGACCGAAACCTGTCAAATGGTGAAAGTTTAATTAAAAACTTTCCAATCGCTATCGTTTTATGCGCACATAGCCTTATAAATTGACCGTATTATTTTTCAATGTGAAACATTCTTATTTTGTGAGCGAAATTTGTCTTGAGTGTATGAGGAAAAATTATAACTCGTGTAAATTTGAATGTGCACTTGTAGGACTCGGGCAAGACCGTCTAAGTAAATATCACCTACTCATATATTACATTGCCAAACAGCAATACTTAAAACTACTGTATTGCAGTTTGAAGGGTAAGTGAGTTAGTGTAACAGACACAAGAGACATGACTTATTTCCCAATGTTGGTGGCGCATTGGTAATATTTGAACTGATTAATATTTCGTGCGGTACTAATGTTTATTAGGTGTGATGACCAATAATTACCATATCCAATCCAATGCAAGCATGGTATCCAATATGCAAGTCTTTTTTTATACTTTCGGGTATATGACTCCACTCAATCTGAAGGTAAGTGGAAGTGGAGTCCAAACGCGAAGACAAATACAGTCAGTAGAATGACCTGCACTAGTCAGCCTCGCCATGATTTTTATATTTTTATGTCTACCAACTGATGAAGTAAAAAAAAACTTACATCTCAAAAAAAAATTTCATAGTGAAACATTTCATGGTCAAAACATTTCTTTCACGTGCTTTTAATTCTTGAACAACAACAACAACAACAAACAACAACCGCCTGTAAATTCCCACTGCTGGGCTAAAGGCCTCCTCTCCCTTTGAGGAGAAGATTTGGAACATATTCCATTCCACGCTGTTCCAATGCGGGTTGGTAGAATACACATGTGGCAGAATTTCTATGAAATTTGTAACATGCAGATTTCCTCACGATATTTTCCTTCACCGCTGAGGACGAGACGAATTATAAAGACAAATTAAGCACATGAATCAGCGGTGCTTGCCTGGGTTTGAACCCCCAATCATCGGTTTAGATGCACGCGTTCTAGCCACTGGGCCATCTCGACTCCTATGGATAAAAAAAACTATCTTGTTACTGGCAAATTTATATGCATCACTGTAGGTACCATTCAATGAACCTTAAGCCAAATAGCGACGTTTAGTTTTACTTTGTATGTGTGTTTATCGTTTCGGTGACAGGTTGCTGCGCCGTCATACAATGGGTACCATTCATCCATTCACCACTTGTCAAATATCAATAGTTCAATTTACTGTTTTGCTTAAGTTATTTTTAGTATCCACCAACCCACATTTGAGTAGCGTAGTGGAATATGTTTCGAACCTTCTCTATAAAGGGAGAGAAAGCCTAAGCCCAGCTGTAAGAAATTTACAGATTGTTAATGTAAAAAAAAATTTGCTCAAGTTGAAAACTCAAAATCATTGTATAATTTATTTATTTATTTCACACACAAGTTTTTGTTTACATTATTAAATGCCAGCCCTGAATTCCAAACTAGCTTTCGCTGTGTTTTGGAAAAATATAAAAATATATAATAATAGATGTCAATTCACTAGAATACCAATTAATGATAGTTTTAAAGCAATTTTTTATTAAACTGTAACAACCACATTAGGGCGTTTATTATTGACGACACTCTAAGTCTCTAACCTTTAAATACCTGGGGGCAATTCTACTAATATATAACGGTTATAGAACGTTCCAAATTCAACTATCCCCAAAAAAATATCAACTTATAGGGCTAATTGTACTTATTTTTATTGGTTATGGTTACGACCGTAACTTGACCGTTGTGTTCGTAAAATAAGAAAACAGATGAACAGCAATGATATCGTTTGGATTCGATTGCGATAAAGTCATTATCCTTTAGAAGAATCGGCGCCTTGACTAGAGTTTAAGAGCCTGAACGAGACAGATATTGTTTCAAAAATCGTTTTAAAAATATTTAAAATTGTCTTAAAGTTAATGACATATATCTTTAATATAAAAAAGGTATTCGTTCGTAAGGTTCTGATTGATTACCAAGTCAGTTATCTGTATATATTTAGATTCAAGAAAAAAATAAATTTGACGACCTCCATGGTTGAGTGGTGTGTACACCGCTTTTCATGGGTACGCCACTCTGAGGTCCCGGGTTCCATTCCTGGTTGAATCGATGTAGATTACCATTAGTTTTCTATGTTGTCTTGGGTCTGGGTGTTTGTGGTACCGTCGTTACTTCTGATTTCCATAACACAAGTGCTTCAGCTACTTATATTGGGATCAGAGTAATGTATGTGATGTTGTCTCATAAAAAATAAAAAAAATATTCCATCCACTGTATTACACTTATTGGAACTTACAGTACATATAGTAGGTATACATGTTGTATACCAACAACCGATCTTTATATCTATTGGTGTGTGATTTGTACAAATCAATGATCATTGAGCCAGTGTAATTATAAAAATAAGGGAAACAAAACATTAAACTATTTTTAAGGCTTAAATTTATCTATAATTAAGAATGTCCAAGAACACAATCAAAATAGCTATAGTTAAGTTCAAAACTTGCTCATTTAAGTACGAAATGTTATTATAACGTTAAATTATAAACATAAGTTATTATTATATTGCAAACAATAAAGCTGTAAGGAAAAAGGTATTGACAAGCGAAATATATACTTTGAAATTTTCTTCGCCCACGTTTTGCTCTTTAAAGACTTACCGCACTTTGCCCGCGGGCCGCGTGAGTAACTGACCGCGCCATCTTAGTCATAATAAATTCAATTAAATTTTCGTTTTACTGTTAATACTTAAATATATTATAATATATAAATTTATTACAATGAAAACTGAAGTAAAAACCTTACTGATTCATTAGTGTCGATATTTTTTCGAATAGTCGAATAGTCGAATTAGTTAGTACCTACTATATATTTAGTTGTTAAAATATTACGTCCTGAGTGTGTTAATAACTACCAATTTAATATTTTTTAAATGTCATTAATTTCGTATATATATTTTTATTCAAATATATTAAAAAAATTGTATCAAAATCACGCCGAAAGAAAAATAATCATAGACAAGATATACTTTAAAATTTTCAACGCCCACGCGTTTTCATTTCCTAACGAGTTACCGCGCTTTGCCCGCGGGCGGCGCGCATAAATACTACGAACTAGTAATATACATATATAATTGCCTAAACCATTCAATAAATTGGTATCCATTTAATTTTTCAATTTATTTTATTATTTTATAAACGAGACATAAGGACATCTCAGCAAAAAAACTTAAAAACATAATTTATATTATTTTATTATTATATTACTATTTGTAAATTTTATGATTGTCTTTGTATTTATACATGTGTATATTGTTTTGTATATTGACCACCTGATGGTATGTGATCACCACATCTGGAGTTGTAACAAAAGCTAAACATTTTTTTTATTTAAGATAAAAGATAATCGCGAATGCGCCATCAACTTTGAGAGCTAAGATATTATATCTGTGTACCTCTGGTTACACTGGCTCACTGACATTGTGTGAACACAAAAATAATGAGTATAATATGGTGCTTCCGAAATAGTCTTGCTAGCCCTACCACCAACTAAAATTAAATTTATATAATAATTAAATTTAATAAATATAATAAATAAAAATTAATAAATACTTTGTTAAAAAGTAAAACATTCGTTGAAACGCGCTGCGTCTTCTTATTTAAGTTTTATGTGTAGCTAACTTAGGCAACTTTAAGTCATACGGTCCAGATATCTAATCGATATACTTAACATAATAACTTAACAAAGTTTTTAGGTACGACACTTTAAAATAAAATTGTATCAATTCAAACTTATCACAAATTCTGATTACAGACTATAGAACCTAGTTTATTCTTTTTTATTGTAGACCACACAGTGAAATAAAAAAAAAAATACAAATGACAAAGATATGGCCTAGATATAACAGGCGTACAATTTTGGCGACCTTATCGCTACATAGCGATCTCTTCCAGGCAACCAACAGGTGTAGGATAGGTCATAGAATATAAGGTGGGTAGTGCTCTACTAATAAATAAAATAATATGAATCTATTAATAAAACTATGAAATAAATATAAATATAAATACACAAATTATATATCCATTATTTATATATTATTTTATTATTAATAAATTATATTGTCAATACATATAAAATAAATATATATATATATATATATATATATATATATATATATATATATATATATATATATATATATATAAATCTAAATACAACGAGTAAGAATATAAACGATGTCTTCAAAAATAACGAAAAAATAAATAAATTAACAGAATAAAAAACAGAAAAAAGAAATCATTATCGTAAAGGAACTTGAGACAGAAAGTGATTTTTTAAAAGTTTTTTAAAAATAATTAAGGTTTTGGCCTCCCGAATATTTAAAGGAAGGTTGTTCCAGAGCGTAATAACCTGAATTGTAAAAGATTTTTTATAAAAAATAGACTTATGTTCGGGCACCCTTAAAATCAGTCTCTTCGTAGAACGAGGGTGTTCTCCGGGTTTTCCTAAAAATATAAATTTTTCCTTTAGGTAAGGGGGAGTAACAGGGTGAAACAACACACAGTAAAGTATAGACAGGACATGCATATTCCGGCGAAGTCTGATGGGTAGCCAATTGAGACGGGAACGAAATTGTGATACGTGGTCGAATTTTCGTAATCCAAATATAAACCGAATAAGGGTATTTTGAAGTCTCTCAAGTTTATTTAACTGGTCTTCGGTTAAGTCCACAAAGCTTGTATCAGCATAATCCAAAATAGGAAAGAGTAGAGTTTGTGCAAGTATAATTTTGGTAGGAATGGGAAGAAAATTTCGAAGACGACGCAAAGAACTCAGAGCGACGAACACCTTCCTGCTGATTTCATTCACATGGCGAGTCCAGCTAAGAGAATTATCAACGAAAACTCCAAGGTTTTTGACAGAATCGCAATAACGAATGACAGTATTGTCAAACATTATCAGAGGCAAGGAGGACCAGTCGACTTTGGATAATTGTTTCCGGCTGCCAATAATTATGGCTTGAGATTTACTAGGGTTGACATTAAGACCAAAAGTTTTACTCCATTCAAGAATGATATTGAGGTCATTATTCATCCTTGTGATTGCCAACGGAAGATTCTCCACAGTCGACTGGGTGTAAATTTGGACATCGTCTGCATACATGTGGTAGAGAGAAGAAAGGTTGTGAGTAATAGAATTAATGAAAATAGAGAAAAGTAGCGGTGACAAAACGCCACCCTGTGGTACGCCAGCATAAATATCGCACCACGACGTGTAAGGATCATCAGTACGAATACGTTGCCGACGACCACGAGGATAACTGTGAAACAAGTCAATGACTGCAGGAGACACGTTAAGAGAGCGCAGCTGACTCAGCAGGACATCAAAGTCAACACTATTGAAAGCATTGCTGAAATCCAACAAAGTCATAACAGTGAGCTGTTTACTGTCCATGCCTAATCGAATGTCATCGGTAACTTTTATAAGGGCAGTAACCGTACTATGTCCTGGGCGAAAACCAGATTGGAAAGGATTGAGCAAGTTGTTCTTGTTTAGGAAGAGATTTAATTGAAAGTGAATTAGTTTTTCAAGAACTTTTCACAGGAAGAGTAATATACAGATAGGACGAAAATCAGAAAAGGTAACAGGATTAGCTTTCTTCGGCAGTGGTAAAATATTAGCGCTCTTCCATGCTTCAGGAAATACACAGCATGAGACACATTCATTTAGAATATATGTGATCACGGGAGCGATAATATCAAGGAGAGGAATGATCATAGTACGGCTAACATTATCGGTACCAATGGCATTAGATGAGACGGACAGCACGCTTTTCTTAACATCACACACAGTGAACTGACTTAACACAAAAGGAGGATGAGAAGGAGTTGAAGTCATAGAAAGTGAGTTAAGAGTACGTGATTTAGCTGAACTGTCAAATGAGTTCGAAGGATTAGAAAAATATTGATTTAGGAGTTCTGTATCAATATTAAGAACAGATGGATTATGAGAAGATTTACCAACTCCAACAGTCTCAAGAAATTTCCAAACTCTGTGAGAATCGCTATTCTCGACTGAAGCATGAATGTGGCGACGTTGTGCATCCCTACATAATGTATTGCAGCGATTCCTAGCTTTAATATACTTACTACGAATTTCGTCAGAATTATTTAATTTAAATTTACTTTTAGCAACATTTTTCCTGTGAATGCTAGTTTTTATGTCTTCAGTTAGCCAGGGTGTAGGAAGATGTTTCAGCTTTACTTGGTGAATTGGCGCATGAACGTCGTACAATTGATTGAGCAACGAACTAAAGACATCAACCCCTTGCTCAATACAAGACGCCGACTCCACTGCTGACCAATCAATATTACGCGCATCAGCACGTAGTTGTTCAACATCCATTCTAGCAAAATTACGCCGCAGAAGTATCTTAGGCTTAACTTTAGGAGGGCGCAGTATATACGAAAGAAAAATTAAATCATGATAGGAAAAGGCATCGGCAGAACACTGACCGTGCTTGGAAACGAAATCAGGAGAAGACACAATTATAAGGTCAAGAAGAGAAGGAGTGGAATTTGGATATCTGTGGGTCGCTGAAAGGGGAAGAATATGCATGTTACACGCTTCGCAAACAGATACAAGCTTATGAGCTCTGCTGTCATCCTTCAGTAGACATGTGTTGAAGTCGCCCATTAATATGGTGTGACCATAATTTGGGAAAAATGTTTCTACAAGGGCTTCGAAAGAAGAAAAGAAATTCGTTAATAGAGAGGGACTGTAAAAAACGCCAAGTAAAATTTTTGTCTGGCTTAGAGAAACTTCTACTAGTAAGTGTTCAGCCGAATCAACAGGAGGTGGCTGACATGACGAACTTACAATTTTAAAAGGAATGTAGGATCTAAGATAGATCGCCACACCACCACCAGTCCTGTTGCTTCGATTATTACGAATGAGATGGAACCCTGGCAAAGAATACGAAGTAGACGGTAAACAGGGCTTAAGCCATGATTCCGATACTAAAATTGCATGAATATCACGGGACTCAAAAGAGGCAAGCATGTCAGGATAATGGGCTGGAATACTTTGGGCATTTATGTGTACTACGTTAAGATTTTTCACACATTCAGAAAAGAGAGAATTAAGATTGGCGTTAAGAGGAAGGGAAGAAATAGCACTTTGAAGACTTAAGTCACTCAATGACTCATCACCCGAAGATACCGAAAGAAAAGTATCACTAAGAATACTACAATTTGAAGACATTGTAATTATAAATATATAACAATAAAATAAAAGTTAGAATAATTAAAATATGTATGTATATAAAAAATCTACAAGAGATTCCATATTTTTTTATTTACAATATAACAGGATATTTTATTACATGAACAGTTCAAAGTTCTACTTAAATTTACATGATGTTATAATATGTATCGAAGTGTAGATAAGTAAAAGGAACGATTAGAATAATCTTCCTTGGTAATGATAATTAGTATAAATAGTTTTAGCTTGTTAAACTTCTATTTAGGTATTTTCTATTAGGTTTTAATTTTTCTAATTTTATATTCAATAAATTTAATACATATGTATAATTGTTCCGTGTCGAATTGTTTGTGAAAGTCATGTCATGTACGCTAGTTATTGATATATATATATATATATTAAGAACATGATTGTCTACTACTGAAATTATGTAAGTGTGGTAAATATATATGTATATTGTTAGCGTGCTTAAATAAATAAATAATTAGTATCTTGTTTGTAATAACTAGGACTAGCATGACAAGTTCCTGTAGGTGAACCTTCACCAACAATATATAATCAGACATAGATAATACAAACAGACCATAAAGTAACCTCTTATATACTTTAAACTGCAATAGTTATTTGTAACTAGTTGTCGTCCGTGATTTTGCTCGCGTTTTAGGGGTTGGTTATCAAATATGTTAGACAAAAAAGTAGCCTACGTCCTTTCTTGGGGCTCAAGTTTGCTTCATTCCAAATTTCGTTAAAGTCGATTCATTGGTTGGTAGTGAAAAAGGGAAAGACAGACAGACAGAGTTACTTTTACATTTGTAATATTAGTATAGATTTTGTAACGTTCGAAGCAAAAATTTAAGTACAGGTAAATTACAGTACAGTACAGTAAATTTAGGTACATACGTGTACTGAATATTCCGATCGTTTTATCTAAAACTATCTAAGCCATTAAACCAACGAGGCAGAAGAGGTCTAATACTATAAGTATATAGTAAAAACAATACATTTACAAATGTACAATGAATTGAACATAAAATAATATATTGATAAAATAACGATAAAAAATCCGTGCAAGAATAAATAAAAAAAAAATGTTATTGCATCTCTTGTCGATTCTTTAGACTGTAACCAGAATCTGTAATGACTTTTTTGTAGTTTGATTTTATTAAACGTTAATTTTAAATTTTTAGTTAAAACTTTTTTTACAATTATAATTTATTTTCTTAATCATTATTTTTTGACGTTTCGGGATTTTAGGGTTGTATTTGCATTGGGTAGATTCGATTTTACCTTCATTGTATTTGGTGGATAATGTAGTACGAAAATGAACCAAATTGTATCCAAAACTTTCAGATATTCTCAGAAAATATTACTTGTCCACTGACCAGTACATTAATATGTTTTTATAAATAACCAAAGAACAGACGGTTCAATACCTTTTTCAGCTCTAATTGTCAAAAAATTTATTACTTTTGTTATCTGTCAAATTCAAATTTAGAATACAAAAAAAAAAACGAATTTCGACCACTAAACTACTACTATACTAACTAAACTTTGCCTCAAGATGAGAGTAGGTGTAAATGCCATTGTGTGTGAAAACCCTTCACGATCGATAACAGTTCAGGCGCACGCCATCGGCTTTACGTGTTATCCGAGGCACGGAGCCTTAACACAGCTAATTAGAAGACTAGAAAAAATAATATTATGTACAACACATTAAAAAAGTCTAATACATCTTTAAAGTTAATAAAGCTGAGAAATATTCAATTCCATGCAAATAATAAAACTTATTATAGACAAAGTAGTTTTTAGTACCAAACCCGGAATCGAACTCGCTACACCGTGAAACCGTGGCTCACGTCGCCACTCGATCAGTACAAATGCATGCAAAACATCGCACGACCGCCGTAATGTAATAAGACACATTTTTCTTTCACAAAAACATATGTTCTTAATGGTGTTAGAAAATTGATGTGAGTTCAACGAGGCGCTCGCATGAATAATGCTCTACCACGTATGTTACCATATAATTTATTAATATTTTTCAATATTTTAATTAAAGTAAAAAAAAAATGGCGCGATTTTATTGTTTTATGTATACTTACGTCAAACGTTTAAATTCAGTGATCAGTGAATGACCTTTGTTTTAAAGTTACATATTACTATTAGGCAAATATTAAATAAACTTAGTTGAAAATTGTCAACTATTTTTCGAAAGAAACGCTGCTGTCTAATAATGCTAGCTTAGTTACAAAATTAGATTTAAATAAATTCATAAAGATCATATCACAAATTTTAACTGGATATAACATTATTATTAGACATTTATCATCATCAAATCAAATAAGTACAATAGTTAACAACAATACAATATCTTATAAACCACTACAAGGATTTAAGCGAAGGTTAAATTCCGTTACAGAAAATAAATAAACATTATCTATGTCAATCGGTTAGACGTAAGAACAATCATATTTCATTAATATTTTAGTGTTAAAAACATAGTAAAGGTAAGAGATCGTTTTGTTTGTCGGCATTTTAGGTATTAGCATAATACCTACTGTTTGATTTATAATAGTTCGATTAGTATGTTTATCATTTATTTTTAAATATCTCGTGATAAAATACATTAAATAGATATTATATCCTCTACGATGTTTATTAAATGTCTATCTCTGACTATCTTGAAAAATAATGTCCCTTTTTTTTCAAGCCTACAATCCACTTATGTAACACTTTATTTCTTTGTTTAATAAAGTGCGTTTGGTTTTTTTTTGTAAAGTATTTTGTAAGAAATTATTGGATTTTTATAATATATTTATTACAAAATCCATGATTTGAAATCAGACAGAATGACAAACATCGTATAAAAAATTAAAGTATCCTTTTAAATTATTATCAGTGTTAACTTAAAGTTTTTTGACGGTTTTAAATATTACAATCGACATTCCAATCTGACAAGTTCCCACAATTCAAGCTATTGTAAAATTCTGTTACAATTTAAATAAATGTCACGGATATTATCTTGTTTTATTAAATACTATCTCTAATAGCAAGCTTTTCTTGGTATCAATTAAACTTTAACAATGTTTTATATATCTCAAAAATGTACGACAATTAAAGGTGTTATATTAGACCTTTATCAATCCAAATCGCATTGGTAAGTTTCAAGCAAAACTACACAATATTTATATCAAATGTATTTTATAATATTATTATAAAAAAAGATTACATATATATTTAATATTTAAAATATCTTCGATACTTTTTTAATGAGTGTATGGTATAAAATTAACAAGTTTGTTGTCGAGTCTTTTGATTATTCGATAGTTATATATTTATCCGTACTGAGAGTTAAAAATAATAATTATAACAATATAGTCATATAAAAGTTTCAACATTATGTTTACAGTGAAATGAGTATAGATTTCATTACAACCAGCCCAGTGACTGCTGGCATGCTCAGATAAATGCACAATATTTTCCATTTCAGAAAATATTGTTTTTTCCACTTTATCGATAATAATGTCACTCGCGATTAATCTTTCCGTATGAATGTGCAGGCGCGGTTCATTACATTGAAAGCAATAAAAATGGGAATTTCCTCGAACAAATCTCCGGTTTGAGGGATTACTATTCGAATTTCGAAACGTTAAACATTTGATAGTCAATAGGTAAAAGTGATTCTGATGATAAATTAAATACAAGTAGAGCATACTCCAATACCGTAGCATTATCAGGCAGCTCATATTTTTTACCGAGCATTCTTCGTCGCTGCAAACATTGCATTCCTTTGACGCAAAACAAGCCAATACGAACACCATGTACTATCATCATATAAACTTTACTATTTTTGCATATTAGTTTTAATAGGATAAGAAATTTTAATTGATATTAATTGGATTTTTTTTTGAGAATTTCTTTGTGAGCTGAGGCGACTTGAACACTCGAATAGCGGGTTCACCAGATTAGCGTCGCTCAATTTTCATGTTATTTAAATAAATAAATATTGGACAACATCACATACATTACTCTGATCCCAATGTAAGTAGCTAAAGCACTTGGGTTACGGAAAATCAGAACGACGGTACCACAAACGAGTCGAGATGGCCCAGTGGTTAGAACGCGTGCATCTTAACCGATGATTGTGGGTTCAAACCCAGGCAAGCACCGCTGATTCATGTGCTTAATTTGTCTTTATAATTCATCTCGTGCTCAGCGGTGAAGGAAAACATCGTGCGGAGACCTGCATGTGTCTAATTTCATCGAAGTTCTGCCACATGTGTATTCCACCAACCTGCATTGGAACAGCGTGGTGGAGCCTTCTCTTTAATGGGAGAGGAGGCCTTATCCCGCAGTGGGAAATTTCCAGGCTGTTACTTTATTTTACCTGCGGTTCGGAAAAGGATACACACTTGAGAAGAACCGGTGAAAGAAAATCAGCGGACTAATCTTTTTGTCTTTTGTTATATACATACATTGAATATGAAATCTCCAAAAAAGACAGATAGAGCTATGGGAGATGAGATATGCTCCGTCATGAAAGACATTGAATACAAGAACATTTTGTAAAACCTGATGGTAAGTGGTATTTTAGTTATCAATTATCATAGCATATCATCCCTATTTCTTAATAATTCTATTATGAATAGTATTGTTGTTGGTACTGTGTTAACTCCAGATGACATTAAAAGTTGGTAAAGTAAGCTTTCGTAAGCGTCTTAATTCAGACTTAAAGTTTTCTCTCTTCTTGGGTTGGTTCAAATCAGGTGAAGCAGTTAAGCGTTATATGGTAACGTATCAATTATAAGGGGGGTTTTAAAAATTTATCTAATACCTTACATGAACTTCTCCAAAATACGTTGTAAAAGAAATGCAAGATTTTCTTTAGAATTAATAAAATATAAAAATAACATTTATTACTTTAAAAATGTGTTCATCTATATGTGCCACGAATCGAGTAGACAAAACACTATACCATACGAATAGAACATATAGGCTTTTGTAGGTATTCCACTAATACTTCCCTATATGTATATATTTATGTTATGAGCCGACAATATTTTAAAGTAAAATAACATTGGCACAAAAAAAAATCATACGATCAAATTTGAACCTATGATCATTATTTACAATGTACATTTGTTACTAAGTCATCAGACTTTTAACAACGCAATTATCTAAGCCTAAACATTCAACTCAGACGATTAAACCTTAAAACAAAATCTTAACCGAAATGATACACCTAAAATATTCAAACGTATAAACAAATTGCGGTTACGCCAAACCAGCTTTACCAATAAAGGGCTATAGATTATTAACACCCTAAAAGCTTGAATAATAAAGGAATAGGTACCAGACTCCTCTATAAAGTATAGTCCTTTTATTAAGATAAGTGATCCACTGATGAAATATGAATCGTGATTTTTCGCAAAGATTTTATAAATAACTCTTTTTAAAGTTACGAATTATAGATCAATATCTCCAAGATTGTTTAAAGTTTAAACTTAAGCTTTGGAAGAACTGAAAGTTATTAAAATACTACGAAGGATTTATATAGTAATAGTAAAATGTAAAAAATCTTAAGACTTGTTTTGATTTAGGATTGCCTCGAACATGCTTTGATCCGTAGTTAGTCAGTGTCGAAGACTGTCTTCCATCAGACGTTATATAGTTTTTGTTAGGTACGTGCATAAGTCGATGTGATAAGTATATAATATCATTAAAGTAAGAAGCCGCTTTATTGACTTCGAGCCCCTTCAATAAAAAGCGCAGCGCGTTAAGAAACGACAGGGGACGGTCTTAAGCAGTGAAGAATCGCTGAAATAAATTTCATCCGACCAATCATAGCGTGCACGAGCAGATTGGATATCTACCTACATATAAAATTTAAAACCGTTTAATGAAAACCCATCAATGTTCCACTAAAGCCCGTCCATAAATTCCGAACACGCAGGCGGGGCCGATAGAATTTAATACAAAATCCGCTGAAATCCGCCATATTGATATATACATTTTTTCCCCCACCGACCCCCCACCCTACATAATTGAGCGTTGTGAAAACTATCACATTGGTAAATGACGCTCCCCTTTCCTCCCGCAGTTTTCCGACTACCCGCAATCAATAATTTGGCTGGGCAATGACTGCGATGACTTAGGCATGCGCAGTGCACCCCTCCCGAGTCATCGGCAAAACCTGAACTTGACTTGACGAAAACGAAAGTTAGAGGCGAATGTTTCTATGCCATTCTTGGCATTGGATACGCATGAGGTGCCACCTAACGTAAGCTAGACAATATTTTGATACATTTCCGAGACTTGAACATTTTCAGTGACATTCGGACACGCCTTAAAAATGTCGTCGATGACGAAAAAAATTACGACGATAAGTATTACGATGGAATGAAAAATGAAGAAGTATTCAAATCTTAACAATATCGCGATAATTTTGAAATTAAAAAAATAGCGGATACCTATTTAAAATTTACTGTAGACGATGATTAAAAGACTGATGATATACACGAACCTCATGGGAGCGAGAGAGACAGCGTTACCGGTTATTTCGGTACAGGTTATGAGTTGGACTTTCATAATGATCGAACAAATTTCGAACACACAATTTTCATATAAAATAATACAAAGATAGTAAGAGATGAGAAATACATTTTACAATGTTACAAAATGCTGATACTTACCTATCGTGGAATCTTTTGATTTTCGTCGTCAGTCTGGGTATTTAGTCGCTTGTAGAGAATAAGTGAATCTTCTTGTTAGAACTGCGTTCTATCTTCTTCTCCAACTCTTGTGATTGGATTGTCAGATTTGTCTTTTATTATATTGTCTTTATTTATTATGTCTAGTTTATTTTTAAGCCCGTTCAATTTTATATATATATATATTTTTATATATTTACTCATATAAAACGTTACAGGTATAGAAATAACAAAACATTTAACTAAGTCTTAACTTTAATTTATTTTTAATTTTGTACTATTAAAGAAATCTAGAAGTCGTTTCAACAGGTAGGTAAACTTGGTTAATTTAGATTTATTTTTTGTAGTTTTTTGGCGTAATTTTATCTTACCTTTTTACTAATAATTTAAGGCCAATTTAAGGCACGAGTTTTTTTTTTCTTAATTTGTTATCATCTTCCGTATAATCTGAATCGGTCGATGAAATTGGTCGAAACTTTTCCCAAAACTTATTTGCCAAAAGTCTCAAATATCACTTAGCCTTATGTTTAGGTCCAGAGTCACTAGATTACTTTCACTATAATATATATGGAGAGTCTGCTTATAAAAATCAAAGTAAATCAATCGAAAAGTTCCAAAAATAACCAGTGTTGTTTAAATGTACTTAAAAAACTCAAATTCTTAAATTCTCTTTTCTATTGTTTCCTTATAATAACGGTTGATATAAACGTAAAACTTGTTCTATTGCGAAAAAACGTGTTTCTTTATCGTCAAATGGCGGTGGCTGTTATTTGTTTTTTTCTAAATTTCCTTTTGCTATAAAATCTTGGCTGTTTTCAGCTTCTTGCGCATTTAACTTAGTTGTTTCTGCATCTATGGTACCACGATTTCCTTCGTGAGTGTCCCATGGATTTCTTTCTTCGTGTAATCGTTGCTGGCTGCTCCTCCCGGATGGTTGTAGATGTTAATTTGCCCTGTTACAACAAATCCGAGCTGACCTGCCTCTCAGTTGCCTTAACACTAGTTTATAGTTTACAGAAATGAATCCGGTTCTCCGATCTATTGCCAGAGTTCAAGTGTTGCTGAATACTATTGGTTAATAAATCACTTAAAATCTAAGATGAATATGTGAAAAAACTGAATATCGTCTATTGCATAAAACTATTCTTGAATGTGTCAGCGGGCGGCAGCGATGACTCTAACGCATGCGCGTAATTTCGAAATTTTTGTTAAACCAAAAGATTGGTATTTTTAAATTTTCGATTTTTTTTTCTGGATTTTAGGCCGTTTGAAATTTTTTGTAATATTTTTTGATATTTTTTTTGCGCGGTTAGTTTTTTTGCGCGCGTTGCGTAGGTGGTAAACACGCGTCGTCATCAGGCTCGCTGGCCACACTGATGTCGGAAGGTTGCATTGCTGCTGCAATGGCCCCATCAACGGGGGGATGGGTTGCACCTCCCTCCCTGGGGTGACCCCATCCCAGTCTCCCGCGTACACCTCGGAATCATCAAATAATGATTTTGTGTTTATTATAAAACTCCATATATATGCCCACCCGTGCAGCCTCTAGTAGAACCTGACCGAGGAATTCAATTTACAAATTACACTTTCAATGTGTGAGTGTATTTTGTACGGTCGTTTAGAATAAACTATTTGCTTGTTATTAATTTCAACTGAGGTGTTATCAACACGCGATCAATACCACGAAATTTGTGTACATAAAGATTATATATACAAAATGGCACTTTCTGAGTTACATAATATATTGGCGGCCATTACGATAAGTATATATTAACTATATACTTATATGAAATTTTTTTCGACTTTAAGCTTTTTGTTTCGAAATATTTAAACGGTCATGATTAAGAATGTCGAATCGAACCGCATCTAAAGATTCCTTAAAGCTGTTGATCTCAAGGCGTTGGATTCAAAATATTGTGATTCTTTTTCCTATGCACATAAGATTCATTTTAGTAAGTCGCATATCTGTCTATCACGCGTACTGTGGTCTATAACTAACCTGCCCTAACAATTTCGTACTTATTGGGTTAGATGGACCGATGGCGATTGTTAACATGTGGATTGAAGGTTTGAGGTTCGATTCCTGCCTATTTTTATATTATACATTATTTTAATGTTACATTTCTACAATATTGTTAAGTTTCCAAAGCTGTATAGACAAAATAAGTTATTTTTTTCTTACGTAATCATGTCACGCCAAAAATTCTTCCCTCTGGATACTTTTCGTATTGGTTGAATATTTTACTCAATCGTTCAAGCATTATACTATTTAATTTTAAAATAAATAAATGATTGCTAAAGAAACTTCATAATGAAACTATACTAGAGACAACTTTATTTACTACTTGATATTCTTTATTTAAATATTAATTATGGTTCAAATAAGATTCATTTGACGTACAATGTAATACATATTTATCATTCTAAATATCTTAATTAATTAAATAATATTAAGTTGCTATGATTCTCCAAAAGGTTGTATTATCGTGCAAGCTGTCATCTTGAGTTAGTAAAATAATTATTATATAATTTTTTTATTTGTTTTAGGCAGACCAGCAAATTACCTTCGTCCATAAAATTCTAGTACGAGATTAAACGAATGCTTACAACATTAATGCGTCGCCCGTGGGATCTTAAAGACTATATCCTTAATACAATGTATAATTACACTGGCTTACTGACCCAGCGTATATGCGTACTATTAGAATATTCTAAACATTTTTTTTTAATACTGGCAACCTTATAATATTTAGTTTTTTTGTCTTTGAATAAAAAAGTTGCCATATATTGTGAAAAATTTTATAACATAAATAAATAATACATTACATATTTTCTACGTCGAATATATTTTCAACGTGTAATTTATAACATTTTTATAATGTAATGTATAAAAATCATGATCAACAGATAATTATGTACATTAAAATATGGTGTCGGGGGCCATTCATTTGTGTATTACAGATAAGCCTGGATCAAGGCTGATCAAATTTCTATTTGTCATTATTAAAACTGGCTTTATAAGTGTGAGCTTTGATCATGACTTATTAATTGATTGGAAAAAAGAAAGAATATGAATAAAAAAAAAACAATTAAATTAATATCAGCTTGACCTACAATTTTATACATATAAAATCTTATAATTACGAATGAAGTATTTATCTCAAAATAGGTTAACAGAAAAAAAAATGCTTGACGATAATAATTTTTTTAATAGTTTTAACTTAATGTAAATATACAATATACTATTTAATGATGACAATTTGATAATAAAAACAGTAATAATATAATCATAATTATAATGCGTCAATGTCGGAAGATTATCTTTCCAATTGTTCTCGATGTTTCGTTGAGCCTCGTGAAAATATACGAATATTAACTGTTTCATTTGCGCTTATTAAGCCTTATGTGCTGGCTCGGAACAGTGAATATTGTGCAAATAGCATGTCAAGGAACATTATATAAACTGCATATACATACCCGTAGAACACGTTCGAAATTTAAAAAGAATCATCGTTTTCAATTCGAATGTGGAAATGTAAATCTATTCGATTTAAATTTACATTTAATCATATACATACACGCAGCAAAATAGAACTCATTCGAAATTTAAAAAAATAATCTGCTTTATTTATTTTTAAATTGGAATTTTTTAAATGTAGTATTTTTGGTAAAACGATTCGTATAGACGAACCATAGAGGTTTATTTAAAATACGATAAATTATTTCTATCAAGCGATACCCTAGATATGTGTTCAATATTGTATTCTTAGTCTTCTCATCACAACGCTGATTTGAATTATCATATTATTTGTGTAATACGTATACATAATATATACACAGTTTACAAAATGTAGTTTCTCTAGTCTGATGTCATAGATCATAGATTCTGTTAGAACATGACACTAATAATCTTGTCGCGATCTGTAAACATATACCCCGGATTAATACATTAATATATAGGAAATTATTGTACTCGTATAAGTGGTTCAAAATTCCGATCGTCTGATTGATGTTTGTCATTTCCATCGTATTTATTGTTCTGTGATTTTTATGTGAAATAAGCATATAAGTTAAGTATATATTATGCAAATAACTACCACGTCTGTGTTGGAAGTAACGGATAATTTCTTTCATGGGTTCCGCCATTTTGTAAAACGTTTAATATAAAACGAATATGATCACTTTTACAATCTTACAAAACTGTTCCATATTCAAAATTAGAAATTCAGATTCTGAAACAATATGATATTCTATATTCGAATATGTAATATATCGATATATAGGGTAGTAGCAAATTCAACTTTATCTATAATGTGTTTTGGTTGAAATTCTTTTATCATAAATATTCATATTAGGACTAGATGACACTGAAATGAATCTATATGCTCGGGTCATCTTTAACATTTCAGGAAGGATTTCATCTATACAATAGATTAAAGAATATATACATAGTTGATTTTTATTAAAGCCATTTACATATATAGGTTTAGAAACGTTTTTGTTATTAATGAGTGACTATGATCCAGAAATATAATATTAATAATAATTGATCGATCTTCGATTGCGGGTATTATTAATAATACAAGGTTTTAGGTGAATTCCATTTATTTATCAGATATACCATAATTCTTATACGTTAATTACGAGTAAAATATAACATAATGTTTTTAATCATAATAATAATTTAAATTAAGAATTGAACACGAAAAATTATATCGTTGAAAGGAGGTCGAGTGTATGTCAACCTTCTTTGTTACAATATACAAACTGTTCTAGTTGAGAAACGGGGATATACCTAGTGACTTTTTCTCCTTAGTTTTGATACGTGCATATAAAAGCTATTATACAATTCATCCCCTATTTTAAGGAAAACGAAATATTATATTATATGTATTTTAAGAAAATGGCGTCAGAAGCTTTATTGAGTTTTTGCGTAAGTAGTTGTTATTTATATCCTGTTCTTACATATTTGCTACCAACATACATGACAGTCAAGTTTCATCATTTTCGGGCAGTTATTTTTTAGTGTTTTATTTATATTAAATACCAATTGTTGCGCACACGTTTTAAAGTCTTATGTGTTGAGCATAAAAATTAGCCTACGTCCTTCATTGGAGTTCAGATTTGCTTCATATCAAATTTCATCAAATTTGGTTCAGCAGTTTGCTAGTGAATGTACAGACTTGTTCTTGCAATTTTATTAAAAGTTTGTCGATTATTGACGATACAAACATTTGAGCCAAATCATTGGTCCAAATGTAATATCTCTTGAGGAGATTTTTCTTTACTTTTCACGCATGTGTATACAAATAGCTAGGTCAAATGTTTGGCGGGTGGTACCCAACGAGCTGGACCACCTACTAGCCATTGATATTAAATTCACGTTCGCGTAATAATGGAATGTCTCGCTATATAGATAGCGGCGTGCCATACAGTTTTTAATATTAGACAACGTGCCACCATTTTGATTAAAGCATTTGCGCTTTTGTCGCCGTCAGCTATGCGTTTAAAAATTTTAATAATTTACTTTACCGACTGGTCCGGTCGTTTATCAATAAGGCGTAATAGCAGGGAAAAACGGGTAGCATTCAACGTGCTTATACACGACGTAGGGTGAAACAACAGAGCTATAGGTATCCTAGATAGTTTTTGTCTCGCTGTCCCGCTCTAGCACTTGCGCAGACTCGTCATCATCATCATGACTCCCCCCCCGGGTGAGGGTGACGGGGTGCACCCCCACACATCAATATACAGCAAACAGCGTAGATAAAATAAACCCATACGAATGCATTTCTGTATACGTATGCAGCCACGCGTACACACACAAACTTAAAACATAAACGCACACACGTAAATATTTATACAAAATTGAAGGCAGATAATTACATTAACATTATATTCTATCTGAACCTATATGCGGTAGGTATACGTGGGTGGTTTTCGGAAAATGGGAAAATGTTTTTCGGGTGATTTTTCGGACGAAATTTTGCTGTCGATACGCGATTTAAATGCCGGTGTCGGGGCTTTCGACTGTAACATTTTATTGCGTTCCGTTTTTTTTAAAGTGCAAAATTGACGAACGGTTTTTATTTTTCCGTCTGTAAGGCGGTTGACGGCTGATTGATATTGAAGGGAACACTGAAAGGGAATACTTAACGATATTAGATGGTTTTTATTGTATGACGGTATATGCCAACTTATTCGCTTCCTATGTACGCGGGATCAATACAGCCTGTTAGGCTTCATTTAAATAAATCCCTTTGTTTCCGCGTGGTACAGATAAAAAATTAAAAAAGAAAATAGAGTTTTCCACACACTTCCACAGACTATATATTTAAGATTATAATAAGTAAAATCATGTATACTTTTAAATGTAATATAAAAGTAATTATTATTTGTAGTATTGAATTGTTTTCTTTGTTATTAAATACAAAACAATGTACGTATTTTTTCTGCGATATTATAAATAACCAAGTTTGGTAATAAAAATGTACTCTATATAATACTATTTTGATTTCAAGAGATACAAATATAGCTAAAACTAACTTTGTATTTGTTGAGTTATTAATATTAAGGAACAATTTATATTAAAAGTATTTTTTTAGAGTATTTAAATTGAATTCAACCGTTAATTAAAATAAATATAACTTCTAATTCTATAGGCAGTATAAATTGACGGTTACGCATTGAAACGACCATCGTCACCACAGTGACTAACGCTTTGAAGAGTTATTGGGCTAAAATACACATACAGATACAAAAGATAAATGGAATTGTTTTTAGTACAGATAAAAATCGAATAGGTTCCAAGTTTAAATGTCTGTCATATTTTATCTGTGATAACTTATATTGATTTGAAAACTAACGAAAATAATTGACATGAAAACCGTGAACTTTTATGTACTATGTTTAGTACATACACAGTATGTATAGAATCATTAGCATATATATTTAATAAATGAATATACCTCCGAAAAAAAATTATGTACCTATACCTATACACACACAAATATAATTATATTTTATACAAAATAGGTGTTTTTGTTGTGTGTTTTTTTTTCGAAATTGGAACGCTACGCAATTGAAAAAACACTAACTAATAAAAAAAATTATTTCCGTTATTCACAAATGTAATTTTAGGATAAATGGTAAACAATTATAGCTTTTTCTAACAATATCAAATCAATAATAACAGAAATAGTAAACCCAATGCTTAAAGCAGCAAAGTGCACAACTATGATCTGAAATTATTTATTCTCATAAGTCTAACTAAGCCTTTATATTTTGAGACATATACTAACAATCGTAACAAAATTTAAACTTTTAATTAAATATTAACGTAATATAACAAAACTATATATTGCTATGAGTGAAAAGAGAGTTAGTTTTCATGGAACTGATGTCGTATACTCGTTTGAAGGCTGTGTCGCGGTAGTCGCAGACAGGGTCTGTCAATCCAATGAATATATAATATGGCCCTCGTTCTCACTTTAAATCCCTACATCCCATACAGGTATAATATACATATACTGGTATATATGTAATATATGTAATATACATATACCTATGTACTCTCTACTCTGTTCTTTCTCGAAACAATCAGAATAAGCCTATGCCTTTGCATAGTTTGAATGAAATAAAAAAAAATAAAAACAAAACTGCTTCTGTTCGATTTTTAAAATTTGGAAAACATCAAAATATATTATCTATGAGGACTTGTAGGTATCGTTTTTTTTCGTAGTATATCATTTATATTCTTTTATGTAAATAGCTTATGTAAATGTAAAATTTGTGTACTATTTACATAATAATTACATAACTAAATAATTGAGCATGGGTCAGTCTGCGGTCAAAATAGTTGCAAGCTCCGTAGCGAAGTGTTTGTGGCGCAGTTACCTAAGTTATATACGAAAATCAAACGCCGGAATAGCTCAGTAGAGGCGAGTACATGTATGTAATACTATGGTATGGGATTCAAATATAAATAGCAATATATATAAATAATTAGATGGGAAACATATTTTCGTTTTTATTCAACGTTAGTAGCATAGCTAACTTAATTTTCATTTAGAATGACACATTGCCTAAAATATTTTGTCCTAAGCTGTTGGGAGTGTGGTTTTAAGCAAATAGTTTAAGACTCAATACACCACACTACTTAAAATTTGATTGGTGGTATTACATACGATATCCTTGCGATGTTTTCCTTCACCATTAAGTACTTATAGGCACAAATATCATTATTGAGTTCATGAAAATTCAGTGCGCTTTCGAAATTCCAAAAAACACTCTTTTTTCAAGATTCAAATGTTGTAATGATACTAGTGAATAAATATAATAGAGTATAAATATCTTAATTAACACAAAAAGCCTTACTTAGCCACCTTAAAATATATTTTGTGTATTATAACAAAAAATTCGTACTTAGCATATACATATGTATATACTACACGCCTGTATATATTCTTATCCATTGTCTTATATAAGGGCTGGACACATTGATATATACGCCGGGCACGCGTCCGCATCCAAAACCGAATGACGACAGACCTACAAGTTGACCATATGACACGGCACCACCGCCACTGTCACCCTGGAAAGAGACAAAATTATCTCACAGTATAGCCGAGATGACCCAGTGGTTAGAACGCGTGCATCTTAACCTATGAATGCGAGTTCAAATCCAGGCAAGCATAAAATATTCATGTGCTTAATTTGTGCTTATAATTCATCTCGTGCTCGGAAAGAAATCATCGTGAGGAAACCTGCATGTGTCTAATTTCATAGAAATTCTGCCATATGTGTGGAATATGTTTCAAAACTTCTCAAAAGAAGGAGGCCTTAGCCCAGCAGTGGGATTTGCAGGCTGTTGTTGTTGTATAGGTTATTGACCTCATCAGGGTGACCACCCTCGCACCCGATCCAGCTTCATAGCGCTATGTGTTGTCTGTCGTGAAGGGTGAATGAATCACTGTTAATTACACTGGACACTGAAAATTGACAAGAATCAAACGGAATACCATCCTAATTTAATGTATTTTATTTATTTCAAACCAATGACTATTAATAATAATATGTATTAATTTTTATTAAATTATATTATTAGTATTATAACAGCTTATGTATTTGAGTATTTCGTGTTGTAATGTTTATGTCTTAGTCTGCATTAAATACATTTAAATATAGAATAAAGTAGGTACATATTTCATACATTCGACAGATGACAAATTCTTTAAATAAATATAGCGACTATAGTACATTTTTTTCAATCTTAAATATTTGCAATATGTGTTTTTAAAGGGCACAGACTATCACTGTTTTGAAGTAATATCTAAGAGGCTTTAGACATTAAAATATATCACATACAAAAAATGCTTGTATATCTGTTACATGTATCTCTCGATATATATTCAATACAATATCATAAGACTATGAAACAATCAAAACAAATGAGTACGATAAAATCTGTTAGGAGTATAATAATAGATAACATTACCAAATGTGGTAAAGAAATCTATAGAATTCGGTATTATTTGTCGGTTACTAGTGAAAATTAACACAGTACTAACGGGAGCGTTGATCTATTGAAACCTAATAAATCTAGACACAACACAATACCTAGTGTTCACAATCAAGTGGAGTGATAAAATCGATTGTTTGCGCTCCATGCCATGCCTCTATCATTTAAATTGTAAATATGTGTGCTATTGTATACACCCCGTATATTTTCTTAAACAAATCTATCGTATTAAAAAAAACAAACATCCAAATGTATTGTTTGAATTAGGATTTTCTTTATACACTCTGTATCGTGTTACAAATCTTTCATATTAAAAAAAAAGTAAAAATTCAAACGTTTAAATTTGGAATTCAGAATTTTTAATAATGATTATCAGTTCAGTGTTTAAATTTCAATCTCAATGCACAAACATACGGGCTTGTGTTTACATATTGCGTACATTACTAGGCAAAGTTGTTAGACCTTTGACTAGTTTAAACCGGCTAATACTAGTTTTTTGAAGAAATTATTCAAAATTTGAGATGCTGATCTCACCTGACAAGCATCACCATCTTCGTCACCAGCGCAGAACATTCTAGAAGTAAGCGTGTTGTTGTACCAGCTCTGTTCAACCTTTTGACATTCTTGTAAAGAAACTAACTGCAATTTAACTTGTTGTAACATATCTCTATAGTCGCCCTAGAAAAACAAAAGAGTTTTCAAATGAGAAACCTTTTTCAATTCCCTCAATTTTTAAAATTTCCTTAATCTCGTATTTCTACACGGTGTTAAAATAATGCAGTTATGTAACCAATGCAAATTTTATAACGACAGGCAGATAGTTTAACATTATTTATTTGTATATATTGTATATTTCGTGACTATTAATAAAAAACCACTCAGCTTATGAGTGTAATTATGTGTAATTATACATTTAGTCCAAATGATACACATATAAACGGACACAAAGATATTGTAATATTGACCTATTCATTTAATATTTGTTAAACTAGCCATCACCGTACATACTATGATTTTCAGTATTTTTTATATTTATTTCAATTAAGTATGTTACATTGTAAACTACAATTAATTTGAAACAAATCCTTATTAGTTGTATCCGTACATCAGCAATCGTTGTCAACACTATATTAATTAAAAAAAAATACTATTCGAATCTTCCGCTAGACATGATTAATCATAAAGACGATAAAAAAACGTAGATTTAATACTTGTTGACTTGCACGATATATTGCATATACGTGACTGTATTTTTAAATGTTAAAAAAGAGTAACCACTGAATTTCTTGTCGGTTCTTCTCGGTAGAATCTACTTTCCAAACCCGTAGTAGCTTCACTTAATATAGTTATTAAATGACGATTTAAAAGTGCTTGTAAAAGCCGACTCGAATAAAGTATCTTTTAATTTCATTTGAAGTAATTTATATCACTAAATTTCGGGTTTCTTGACCAGTGCACATTTTAGGCACGAGATATTTCCGAGTTCTTTCATTTAATATAATTTGAGAGTCCACGCTGCCTCTATCTACGAACCGTGATGAAATAACATTCAACTGCATGTCATCACAAATATAAGATTTTCAAATCATTAGACAATTTCCCTACAGAATCATTGAGGATTACAATATATCTCGCTAACATTCACAGATGTCTATACTAACGACGAATACCGACTACGATCTGTATTTATTTATAATTTCTCATCAGTTATTCTACCGCCAAATAACAGTACGCAGTATTGTCGTGTTCCCGTTTGAAGTGTGAATGAGCCAGTGCAACTACAGGCACAAGGGACATAACAACTTAGTTCCCAAGGTTGTTGGCTCATTGACGATGCAAGGAATAGTTAATATTTCTTACAGCTTCATTGCCTATGGGTGATGGTGGCCACTTACCATCAGGTGGCCCATATGCTCGTCCGCCCACCTATACTATATAGTAAAAAAATTAAGTATGTTAATGTTTTACTAATATTAAATGTTTAATTTTAATATCTAATGCCAATATTAACACAGTTGTTTAGTCTCGAAGAAATCGCTGTTTAATAGTGACGCTTATGTATACCATTTAAAATAGCATTAAACTTAATAATTAATTTTCTTGATACATGTACAATAAATAAAATCACGTAGTTATATATTACTTCTTATAATATATGAAAGTTTCATCAAACGATTAATACGAACCGTCGGATCTGAATCCGCTACCCATATCCTATATACCAGACAGGACATGCATTAAACGAAATATTAATATATTATTGATCTCTCCACATCAGAGAGCACATTAAGCTGTCATTCGGTTATCATTCCACGTTTGCTGATTTTCACGAAAATGTTTGTAATAATTTAAATTTTGACGAATGCTTTTTATATCAATAATTCATATCCTCCTTTTATATGCAATCGAGAGTCCCGATTGCTTTCCGAGTACAAGCGAAAAAGATCCCTAATGATAAAACAATAAGACTGGTATTTGATGGATCAATATATTCCTGGTATGTATTAAAACTTTGACCGATCAGTCAGACGTCATAAGCAGGATAGGATTAACTCGTAACTACAGTTCGAATGATATCTTTATTTAATGATCACTTTTTTGGGAAAATCTGAAAAGAAATCTGAAAAGTCTGTCAGTAGCTGAATAATTCCTATGCGTTTGTAGCAAGAGTTGCCAGCGATAAAACTCAATATATCCGACTTTAATGAAAATCTGAGTTTTTAGGCAACCTTGATTAGCAGCATATTATTATGTTTGATTCGTTTGAGAATATGTTTTATGTAAAAGAAAGGCTAAAATTCGTTCGAAAATTGCATGTTCCTACTTATATAATGACGAATTTTGTATCTTATATAATTTTCCATTACCGAAATAAAAAAAATTAAAACTAATTATTGCTTAGATGATAACTCTTTATAAATGAAACATTTTTGATTTCGGGGGTGAATGACCTAAAGTAACTACAAGTATAGGAGGTTACTTATCATACATGATCTGTAGAGTAATAACAGACAAAAAATGTCTTTCCAATTCAAACACCAATATTAATAAGAACGAAGGTTATATCATGTAACTTTGTAAGACTTTCAAAAATATATTTAAAATAAGAACAAAGTTACCTTCTCCTCGGAATACCCCCAGCCGGACACGGTTATGTGATCACCACAGATTCCATCATTGATTTTTATATTCCTCACCCTGACTCCGAATCGTAAGTCTCTGTATAATTCAAGAAGCTGCACATCATAATCAAACAAATGGTCTTTTTTGTATAGTGGGTGTATGATATGCAGTTTTATTCTTATTCTCGGTCCCTTTAAGCGATAACGGCTGCCAACTCGGATGAAGTCGCTTTCATTCCTATAAGAAATATTTATTTATTAAATAAAAAAGGTTGTATTGTACTTTTGATAAAATTTCCACATTAGCTATACCCAAAAAGTAACAGCCTGTAAATTTTCCACTGCTGGCTTAAGGCCTCCTCTCCCATTGAGAGGGTTTGGAACATATTTACGCTGTTCCACTGGGGGTTGGTGAAATGCACATGTGGCAGAATTTTGATGAAGACACATGCAGGTTTCCTCACGATGTTTTCCTTCACCGCCGAGCACGAAATGAATTATAAACACAAATTAAGCACATACATATATAGTAGTGCTTGCCTGGGTTTGAACCCGAAATCATCGGTTAAGATGCACGTGCTCTAACCAATGAGCCATCTCGTGCTATACCCAAAGTATTTGTGAATATTTTTTGATGTCATTTAAGTGTATGACCAAAAGTAGAACTATTAATATTTATTTATCCCCATCTACACATGTAATAAAATTGGAGTGTCTGTTATTGAAATAACCGCTTTTTGCTAAATACGTATGTATATACATGGTACATATATATACCAAAATTATATTTTTTACAATTAATGTTTGTCTATCTGTCTGGTTATTCCGGCTAATCTCATCGACGTCTGGACCGATTTAGACAAGACTTTCACTGGCAGATAGCTGATTTAATAAGGGTTACCTCTTATTACATCACATCTCAGGCATATATAGGCACAATAATACTTTTTGTTTAATTAAATTGCACACGAGTCCTCAAATGAGACTCAAATGGAAGGAGATTGGCTATAGGACCGCAGTTACTTACAAGTTCTTTCCTAAGTATAGAACTCTATTGCTACTAACTTAATCGATATTCTTTCAAGAGAGAGAGAGAGAGAGAGAGAGAGAGAGAGATAGAGAGAGAGATTAAAAAATATATATTTCATATCCGTAAGAATTCCAGGGACTTGTATATATAAAATACAATATTCAATGTTTGTATATTCTTCAAACAAAATATAGGAGGTGGTAAATTTCCATTTTCAGGTTGTAGGTATTAGGTGGTCGTTGCGTCGCATTCAATACAAGACGAGGTTTGATAGACTCGGGTTATTTCGGGAAAACACTGAATCCAAGATTGTTTCCGGTGATTGGAAGTCTTGCCGAAGCTTTGAATTTCTTATCACAATAACTCAGAAAGTGAGGCTTAGATATGATATAATATTATACAAAATATTGGATGTTTTTCACTTATTATAATGACTTGGTAAGTACATATAATATAGTATCCTCTATGTATAAAAATATTTATTGCTAGAGAATGACTTTACCGATTTCATTAATAGGCTCTTTTTTAAGTATTTTAAGAATTTGTAGATGGTTCTTTTTAAATAGAAAATTACATAGATTTTTGGGCAACCAGTTCACAATGGTTTTCCTATATTGACTAAGATTAAAACATTTATGTATTAAATATTCATTACTAAGATATGAAACGTCTTTTGGGTTTGCTATTGGTATAAACAGGCTACATCTGATTTTAACTACCAGTATAAATTGAACCCGTTAAACGTTTATTTTTTTCTTTTTTTTTATGGTATAGGTTGGCGGACGAGCACATGGGCCACCAGATGGTAAGTGGTCACCATCGCCCATAGACATTGACGCTGTAAGAATTATTAACTATTCCTTACATCGTCAATGTGCCACCAACCTTGGGATCTAAGATGTAATGTCCCTTGTGCCTGTAGTTACACTGGCTCACTCACCCTTCAGACCGGAACACAACAATACTGAGTACTGTTGTTTGGCGGTAGAATAACTGATGAGTGGGTGGTACCTACCCAAACGTGTAAATTATTATATGCATTAAGGTTCTATTAAATTGGTGGAGAACATCTTGCCGCTTAAATTAGATTAGATTTGTGTTTCCTCAAATCTTTAATCTCACCAGTATAAATTGTATAAGAAAAAAAAAAAAGATTTATATAGCCCATTGGTTAGAACACGTGCATCTTAACCGCTGATTTCGTGTTCAAACCCAGGCAAGCACCACTATATATGTATGTGCTTAATTTGTGTTTATAATTCATCTCGTGCTCGGCGGTGAAGGAAATAATCGTGAGCTACATGTGCATTCCACCAACCCGCATTGGAACAGCGTGGTGAAATAAGTTCCAAACCCTCTCCTTATTGGGAGAGGAGGCCATTAGCCCAGCAGTGGGAAATTTACAGGCTGTTACTTTACTGTTTTTTATATCCATATTTATTTATTTCATATTAATTTATTAGTTTATTTTAAATTGGTGAAGAGAGCCTTGTAGAATTTCGCAAAAAAATACTGTGTTCCTCGTCATCTTAAACCAATCAAACAATCCTAAATCGAACCATTTAATTAAAATCCACGTAGAAGAATAGCTGAGAATGTTTACCCACAATGTGCGGCCGTCAAAACCCACTTCTTATCCAGCAACACACCACCACAGATATCACCATAGTTCACATGATATGACGCGTGTTCTATATCTACATCCGTACCACCTAATATGCTGAAAATATAATTATTATATGACGTGTGTCACCAAGTTAGTTACGATATGGAATTAGAACTTGCTTGACTGCACTGGTTTAGCTTTATATATAGTTTCTATATATCACTGCTGCTTCCGATAAATAAATACCTCATTTCGAATGTATGTTTTTAATTGTGATATTCAAAATAGTTAAAGTTTTAGCATTATTAAATTTATTGATCCTAATGGAAAATCTTTTTAAAAAATTGGATTAGAATTTTTTTTGCAATATTTTGTCCTGCCTGCGTTTTTATGATATAGATCTAATAAGCGGCAAATAGACAAGTTGGGTAGTGGTGACCAATGTCGAAAACCATTGGCACTCTAAGAAATAACCATATATACAATAAGTGACCGTATATCTTGCATAACCAATACACCTACCATAGAAATACCATAGCGGTAGCATAATATATCTGGTACTTAAACAAATGGCCTTGCACAAACCCCTACTAACAAGGAAATAAAATACATATGTATTTTTTCGATCAATTTTGTAGGCAGTCTTGTTGTAGAGTTCCCACATACAGATATTTAGTGAACAATAAAGAAAATATGAATACGTACATTATTCTCTAATCTATCTTATAACGGCTTTTATTAATACGCTGTCCGGAAGTCTAATCTAATCAATCGAAATTACGTTATTTAAAACAAAAGATTCAAAGTTAACCGATCTTCACGAGATAGAGTACTGATTGGCAGATATTGACGTGGCAGAAAGTCGTAAGACACACAGTTAACCTCAACATTTTTGCTTTAATCACTGAGTATGAAATAACACATAAAAACTCAATAATAAAAATAAGTAAAAGTTTGCTAATATACTTTTGAGGATTCTTGGATCTACCACGCTGTTCCAATGAGGCTTACACGTGGCATCATACACCACGTGCAGGTTTCCTAACGATGTTTTCTTTCACCATCACGGCATATTAATACTAAGCACAAATGAAGTATGTGACAATTTAGTGTTGCTTGCCCGGGTATGAACTCGGAATCATCGACTAAGATGATGAAGACTAAACACTGGTCCGTAACGGTAAATGAAAATAAATAAAGAATTATTGATAACTAACGAAACTGCACCGTCAATATTTATTACTACAAGAAACAATATAAAACGTTTCGATGTTTTCATTATTCTATTTCGTAGTACATTGTTGTAATCGTGTATTTTTAATTGAATTTTCATATTTTGTCTAATGAAATTAATCAATACATACAGTCAAATCGAAGTGTAAAAATGTCTTGCTAGTAATAATTAACTTTATATAAACAAAAATTTTTTTTTTTTATTAAACTTATTTATTGCTATTTTTTATGGTATAGGTTGACGGACGAGCATATGGACCACCTGATGGTCACCATCACCCATAGACAATGACGCTGTAAGAAATATTAACTATTCCTTACATCGTCAATGTGCCACCAACCTTGGGAACTAAGATGTTATGTCCCTTGTGCCTGTAGTTACACTTTATTGCTGTATAAAAACTTACTTGTAGCTTTAACAAATACAACATACAATACATACAATCTTTAGTACCCTAAATATAATATATATTAGGATATTTAGTACTTTCATTATATTACTGTATTATAGTTTCTCCTTTTTAAAAAAGAGAGATTAAAAGAGCATATGGTGAGACCGTCAAAATAAATCGCAAAATCATTTTTATTGCCGCCTCTAAATTTCCAATTTACATTTTATATTATAAAGTCTGCCTTGATATTCTAACAAATCTACATTGCCTTCCAAATTTTTAGAGACGGCAAAGGGCAGATAAAATTTAAATTCGTATTAATTTACACAGTTAAGTTAGTAAATAGAACACTATGGACCAAAATACCATTAGTCACACGTATGTCCTATTGACCATTGAAAATGTACGATTAGTTATAGCTGTTTGTACTATAAACGGATACACCTTCAGATTTCTACTCGTATCGAATAGAATTTCATTAAAGAAATAGAATCATTGTTACACTTGGTCTATAACCAAATATGGCTGAGCTGTCACAATACCATACCATTTACGTCATGAGTTACGAACAGTAAGAGACAAGAAATAAGTGCAGTTAATATCGGTATCTAAACAGATATAAAAGATCTCAAACGGGGTCATCGACCGATCGTTATAAATTTGTTATAGACAATATGTATTGCTTGTATTGGGCAATTAATACTATTATTATGACTGAAAGAAATGTATCTACAATAGAAATTTAATTTTATGTGCCATCGGTTTACAGGGTCAGTAAGCCAGTCTACGGGTACAAGAGATATAACATCACAGTTTCAAAGTTAGTGGTGCGTTAGTTATGTTGGATATGGTTAAAATTTCTTTGAAACACAATTTTTATGGGCAGTGGTGACTTTGAAAAGTGACTCATTGGATATATTAAATATTTATTCATAAATGGTCGCATTTGTTATTTTTTAAGAAAAAGACACGTCACTCTAAAACAATTTCAAAATATACTTTAAGCAAGTTGGCTTTTAAAAGCACTTTTGAATCGTCATTTAACAAACTATATTAGGTGAAGCTACCATCGGTTCGGATAGTAGATTCTTCCAAAAGGAACTAACGAATAAACTAACAAGTTATACTATTTTATAACATTTAAAAATACAAAGATTTTTCCTTTATATATACGTATACGTATATCCTACCTGGAAGTTAGCTACGGGCTTTTTTATCATCAAATATAATCCAGCCTGTGTATTGTGTAACTACAGGCACATTAACATATTAGTTCCCAAGGTTGGTGGCACATTGACGATGTAAAGAATAGTTAATATTTCTTACAGCGACATAGTCTATGGGTGATGGTGACCACTTACCGTCAGGTGGCCCATATGCTCGTCCGCCAACCTCTATCATAAAAAACATCTTATATTGAATAATGTACCGTATTTACCAACATATTTTTTAACAAATGGTTTAAATTTATGAAGCGGCAAGGCAAAAAATGTCTGCGGAATTTTAATATAGTTACGGATACCAAGCCTCTAACTAGATTCGCAATTATATATATCAAACGAGGAGATCCGTAGACGATCAAAAATAACCAACGTTGCGAAGCGAGTCGGCGTGCTGAAGTGCCAAAAAAGTTCTTGAGTGGAGACCACGTACTGGCAAGCGTAGCGTAGGGTGTCCCCCCAGGAGATGGACCGACGATCTGGTCAAGTCCGCGGGTATCGCTGGATGCAGGCCGCTACTCACCGGTCAAGGTGGAAATCATTGGAAGATGCCTATGTTCAGCAGTGGACGTCTTACGGCTGACATGATGATGATGATTATATATTATATAAGTTGAAGGATCATATATTCTAGTAGTTTACTGATATTCTTTTTACTTCACTAATATTACATACGCAAGGCGTATAAGCACAAGCTTACTTTACGAAATACGTTAACAGCACCAAGAAGATCAAAGCTTAGAAGTAACAGTTGGTACATTCCCCCACTCCTAATATCCTCTCCTTTTAGGAGAAAGTTTAGGAGGTTCAGCCACGCTGCTTTTAATGCTTATTGTTGGGAACATATGGTCAATTTTTCATTGACTTAAGCTGATTCCCTTACGACGTTCTTGACGACGAGATGAATAATTAAAACAAATCTATCATATAAGAATTTAGTGAAGCTTATCTTGGTTTAAACCCACAAAAATCAGATAGGATTCATGTTCTAATGGGCCATCACGGATCATAATTAAGAATATGAAAAGGAAAGCATGATGATAATGTTACTCATAAAAAAGAAGATTAGGAACCCACGTTCAGCTCCATGGTGGTCAATTATTATGCCCTAATTAATTAAGTAGACACGTTAATGAGCATGTTTGGCAAATTTCCAATATCTAAACATCAATGCATAATCGTAATAGCTTTTTCAGTCATATATTCGATTTTCCATAACCCATATATTTGAAGGGACACATATTGTTTCGTCGTTTAAAGTTATAGTCATTTTTTGTCAAATACTCTTCAGAGGATTTGACAAAAACTTTACTTGGTGGTAGGGCTTTGTGCAAGCCCGTCTGGGTAGGTACCACCCACTCATCAGTTATTCTACCGCCAAATAACAGTACTCAGTATTGTTGTGCTCCGGTTTGAAGAGTGAGTGAGCCAGTGTAACTACAGGCACAAGGGACATAACATCTTAGTTCCCAAGGTTGGTAGCGCATTGACGATGTTAGGAATAGTTAATATTTCTTACAGTGTCATTGTCTTTAAGTGATGGTGACCACTTACCATCAGGTGGCCCATATGCTCGTCCGCCAACCTATACCATAAAACAAAAACAGAGGAATTTTTAAAGGTAAGTGAAATAAAATCATTATTTATAAAAAAAAAAAACATTTAATTCTGATTCAACTTAATCCAAATCCAAGCCTGTAATTTCTTTTATCCAAGGTCTGATTTTAGCCACTTTGCTGTAGACGCCAAAAGAACCAGGTGTGGCGCATCCATAACCAAATGATACCATACCCAAGAGTCTATCATAAGCGACGGCCGGTCCACCCGAATCACCCTGAAATAAAATCACCATATGCTTAAACCCTGTAATTGAGAATTCGCGAACACCAATCCGTATTGGAACAGCGCGTTGGAGTATGTTCTAAACCCTCTCCTTAATAGGATAAGAGGCCTTAGCAGTTGGAAAATTACAGGCTGTTACTGTTACTGTTTCACTGTTTAAAAATATACCTGACAGGCATCCTTCTTCCCTTCGGAAAATCCAGCACAGAACATTCTAGAAGTCAAGCTTCCGCGGAAATATGGAAACGGTACCAGTTGACAGTTCTCCTTCGATATAATTGGCACTCGAACGGCGCGTAAGACATTCGAATAAGGACCCTGAAATGGTCGAAATTAATAATTATTTACGCAACGAGAATAATTAACCTATTCTATGACATTTCGTAAATGCCACGTCACTGTTATCACGAGTAAGAATCAAACGCAGTACCGGAGGATTATCACAAAGCATTTGTATTTGTGTTTATATAGCATATAAGCATATGTATTTGATATTAATTATTAATTGTGTTCAATAATGCAATCTTATTTCGTGTAATCTTATAATGGTATAAAAACATTTGTTTGGAATTACAAAGTTAAAACGAAATCACTAAGTAAAAATGTCGGTCGTCCAAAAACTGTTTTACTGGCACGATTTTTATTTGAAGCAATAAAAATTGATGAGGAACAATTTAAACAGATTAAAAGTAATGCAATACAAAGGAAAAAAATCTTTAAGTTTAAAAGTAAGGTCGTTAAATTATTTTTTCTTTGAACGGTTTTTTTTATTCGATTCATTTTATAAATTTTTTGGACTTAAACTAATACTTCCATCCCCATCCACAGTGAAGTCAACAGGACTACGAGTAATATAGATAGAGATCATGATGTAATTTGTTTGATATTAATTCATAATATTTTACTTACATTTTCTTCAGTATTACCCCAACCAGTAACCGTAACGACTTTACCGATTACCATGTCCTCTAGATGGGCAATTTTGACAGGTTGTATGTTTTCATCCAATTTCAAAGGAGCGGCAAGTTCCAAAAGTTGGAAGTCGTAATCGAAGGGATGTTCCTTATTCTTCGCCGACCACATTGGATGGACGAAGTTTCTTCTTATGGGCACTTTCTGACCTTGGTTCAAGTATTTTGATCCCACTCTTACATATGGTTTCTTTCTAAATATTAATAGTATAATTATTAATTTCTAATTATATCCATATTAATATTATAAATGTAAAAGTAATGTGTCTGTCTAAAGTTAACGTTTAAATGTCTTTCACGACCAAACCATTGAACCAAATTTGATGAAATTTGGTGCGAAGCAAACTAAGGACGTAGGTTAACTTTTTGCCTAACATCAAAACTATATTTTTATAGTTACGTTTATACATTCTTAAAATTGTTAAACTTTTCTTGTTTTTATATTTTATGAAAAATCGTCAAATACTTGGTGACATCCAGGCAGAATATATTGTGTACATATATCATTGTATTTAACTATCATGACTGTATTTTTAAGTGTTGAAAAAGAGTAACCACTGACTTTTTTGCCAGTTCTTCTCTGTAGAATCTACTTTCCGAACCGGTAGTGGCATCACAAAATACAGTTGTTAAATGTCAATACAAGAATATTTGTAAAAGCCTATTTAAATAAAGTATATTTTGCTTTTAGTTTAGTTTAGTACTTACCCACAGTGTCCAGCTGTTAAAACCCATTTTTTATCAATTATCGCTCCTCCACAATTACTCCCATAAGCAGCATGGTATGGATACAAGTTGATATCAACCTCAAAGCCCCCCACGATTTTATCCTCACCATAATTAGCTGAAAAATCTTCGCCTATTCTCTGAGGACTGCTGTCTTTTTCTGAAAAGTATATATTATCGCGATCCTTGTTATAATCGAAGCTATCGATATCAACTAGATCAGTTGCTTCATCGTAGGGTTGCATGTCCAATTTTAAATCTCCCTCATTATTTTTCTTATACTTAGACCATACATTTAGTTCATCTCTATCGTCTCTTGTTGCACCTTTTACATTTAATAATGGTATAATAATTATATCATATTCTGAAACAATAATAACATATTTATTTTGATAACTATCTAAATTATACGAATATAATTTTGAAATATATAGTCTGAATATATTACTATTAAAATCAGCTGGTATTATATTATGAAATATAAAATATATGAAAATTATATATAACATTATAAAAAAAAATAAAACAATTTCAATCACACACAGCACATTACATTCGATTTAATACTGAAAGCTTTAAATTAGTCAGATCAATCAATCACGTCGTGTGTTGAAAGAATTAGCCGTGAAATTAATAATTTGTTTTTGCATGTAGTACGTAATAGGTAAGTTGACACCACGCGTGTTTCATTCCAAATGTACTTAATTAATACAACCACCATTTTTTAATGACAAATAATTGAAATCGAGGCAATCAAGGATTATAATATGTTGTTTATTTTTGGAAAGTCGAGATGGCCCAGTGGTTAGAACGCGTGCATCTTAACCGATGATTGCGGGTTCAAACCCAGGCAAGCACCGCTGATTCATGCTTAATTTGTCTTTATAATTCATCTCGTGCTCGGCGGTGAAGGAAAACATCGTGAGGAAACCTGCATGTGACAAATTTCATAGAAATTCTGCCACATGTGTATTCCACCAATCCGCATTGGAACAGCGCGGTGGAATATGTTCCAAACCTTCTCCTCAAAGGGAGAGGAGGCCGTTAGCCCAGCAGTGGGAATTTACAGGCTGTTGTTGTTGTTGTGTTTACTTTTGACGACCTCCGTGGTCGAGTAGTGTTTACACCGGTTTTCATGGGTACGCCTCCCCGAGGTTCCGGGTTCGATTCCCGGCCGAGTCGATGTAGAATGTCATTAGTTTTCTATGTTGTCTTGGGTCTAGGTGATTGTGGTACCGTCGTTACTTCTGATTTTCCATAACACAAGTGCTTTAGGTGCCTACATTGGGATCAGAGTAATTTATGTGATGTTGTCTCATATTTATAATTATATTATTGCCTTTGTTAAGGAATCAATGTGTATTCCACCAAAAGGCATTGGAACAGCGTGGTGAAATATGATCCGAACCTTCTCCTCAAAGGAACAAGAGACCTTAGCCCAGCAGTGGGAAATTTACAGGCTATTTAATGTTGTTAACCGTCAAAGGAGAAATAGATCAACGTTTTATTCTTTTAAAATATAATTTATATTCTGGGGTAATACAGTAAACTATTCCTCTAAACAAATCCTAGTAATAGCTTAAGTGTGTTGTACGTAACATTTTTGTTAGTAGGAACGACAACAATTGATTAGATCAGGACTTCTTGGTATGCCGTTAAGGAATTGAGAATCTTGGTCAAGGCAATCGGGCGAAATCTCTCCCTGCGGGCAGTCGTGTCGGCGATGCTACGCAGTTAATCGGCGTGGGAGGCCGTAGTCTCCTTCTGTGAGACCGTCATGGTCCAGAAGGAGATTGTGGAGCGGGCTCGGGAGAGGGCCGATCCCGCAGCCTCTCCGTTTTCTGTGCTGATGGCGGCCATCGCATGGTTTTAAGTGAGTACAATCTCACATAACCCGACAACCCCCAAAAGAGTCGGGTATTTATGAAGATTTTCCTTGCGCGAAAAAAAGAAAAAAAAAAGGTATTGAGAATCTCGGATCATGAAACAAAAGACAGGCAGCGTGGAATATCATAGTGAAGCGAATATCAAATCAATAGTGACGTCAATAATTAGTAATTAGTTGGAGAGCTTTGACGTATTAACAAAAGACGTAACGTTTCGCATTACCGGAAATTTTCATTTGTTTTTCAAATTGTATTAACTATTGTTGCTTAATTATAATGTTACACGCGCCCATTTTTTTTAATTTATCGTTATAAACTTAAAACGTACAAAACTAAAATTATATAAATAAGACTTACTTCTTTTGTCTATTACAAGATTCTTTTTAGATTCATGCATTAACTTTACATCATACATATATTTGCAGTTTATATGTGCCAGCGTAACTTAGTTCAGAGTAAGTTTAAGTTTACCTTTACCTTCGGTTAACCTATTAAACGATGTAGCAACAAATACGTCCTACGAACATTTAATTGTAACATCTTAAAGAGAGATTTCTCAAAGTGACATCTAGATTTTGTATCAATATTAAAGTTTAATTGATAAAAATGATGTTATGATCAATTCATAGGATAACTGATACCTTATTGATGAATACATTGATTAATTGTTATTTAATAAAAAACAACTAAAGTGCACTTAAACGAATCTTACTTATTTTATTAGTAAAATGAATGCAAAAAATAAAAGAGGAAGCAATGTGACACCTTGTGATATACCTCTGTTGAGTGTATGTTAAAAAAAATCTCTTTAATTCATTCATTCATCGATAAATATTGTTATTGCAATCTGGAGACACACCAATAATTCACCTCAGGAATTTTGTTAAGAGGTCATATTATAGCAATTTTTATTTCGAAATCTACTGAATGCAATAAATAGTTCTTTCTTCTCGTTTCTTGTCAATGAACATATCGAATCTAATGCGACTCATTACTCCAATTAAGATTGTATTCGTACTTTCACCGCAATAGAACCAGACCCAGTGGTTAGAACGCGTGCATCTTAACCGATAAATACGGATTCAAAACCAGACAAGCACCACTGAATATTCATGTGATTAATTTGTGTTTATAACTTATCTCATGCTCGGCGGGGAAGGAAAACATCGTGGGGATTCTGCATGTCCCTAATTTTATCGAAATCTGCTACATGTGTATTCCGCCAACCAGCATTGGAACAGCGTGGTGGAATATGTTCCAAAACCTTCTCCTCAAAGGGAGAGGAGGCCTTAGCCAATGAGCGGGTAATTTACTTGTTGTTGTTGAATAGTTTTTATTATTTGTGTAAAAATTAAACTTTTGTAGTTCTACGTTGAAAATTGACAACCTTGTTACAAAAAGTAAGTTAAGGCTTTTTTTACTTTTCGCTGTAACGAAAAATTTTGCTCTGCCCATAATATATTATATGAGACTTCTCATAGGTTGAGTTAAAGGATTTGAAGATCATCTCATTATCATAATTTATCTTTTGCTCTGCTAATTATTAAGACCAAATTATATAATTGTCGTTTGTGTTAGATAGGTACATATAAAAGGCATAGTAAATATAACATAATTCAAATATTAAACATAAGTCTCTTTTATTCTTTATTGTACACCACACACAGAAATAAAAATACATTTAACATAGATATATTCTTAATAGCACAGGCGTTCAATTTTGGCGATCTTATCGCTAAATAGATCACTTCCAAGCAACCAACGGTGTAGGATAGGTCATGGAATATTTGGTTTAAATTTGAAAAAGACTTTCTTGAATTTCGAAGACTCTTACCGCCACTGCATATAAGACTTGGTAAAATCTATGGCTAGATATAGCGTCGCACTGCAAAGGAACTAAAACGAACTAAGAAAGTTTATCTTGGTGTGCGTGATACATGCTAAACGTCATACTACTTTATGAGTGTGCGTGCATTACTTATTCATCGTAACTTTTTTTTTTTCGACACATACATTACTTTGGCAGACTCCCTATAAATAATTAATGTGTTACAGATAATAAAATTTTTTGAATTCTACAAATACAGACTTTTCGTCTTGTTCAAACTAAGTCTGTTTACTTTAGGGAGTAATACTTCGGAATGTTTTTAACAGAGTTAGAATACTAAAACTTCTTCACAATGTTCTTACAGCAATATAATATTTATTATTGCACAATACTAAAAAATATTGCCGATATTGTGAAATCGTAATATTAATAAAAAGGAACAGACACAAACATTACTACTGTTACTCAGCTGTATAGGGAAACTATATTGTGGAGAAATGTACACGGTTTTCTTGCAGATAGAGACTATATGCTACCTGCCAGTGTTCCTAAATTTAATTTCAAATATTGTATACAAATGAAGGTTACGATCCAAAGAGTTTTTATTCACATTTAATATAATTTGTGAGTCGCGAGTGTGAGAGACATAACTTGGGAACAATAAATGAGATTTTATTATCTTTTTTTATCATAGGTAGGCGTACTAGCAAATGGAACACCCGATGTAAATTAGCCAGAGATTAATGTAAGAAATATTCACCATTCTCCTATCAGCAATGCCTAACACGATGGGCATAGATTACCTAGATTGCATAAAGCCCTATCACAAATAAAAGTGGTATTACTCATAAAAAAAAAAATTATGTCGATTCTTCTTGGTTATTGGTAAAATACAAAAACAGAAAAACAATATAAATATTCGAATTTTTATATTCTAATGCTTTAACTTTAATATGCTTTAACAATCGAAAAGTCGTCGTCAGCTAAGATTTCCATATTAAATACATAATTACAACATTTAAATTTTAAAGTATTCCAAGTATTGAATAATACACACGAGATCTAAAGGTAAGATAAATAAAAAATTCTTTATTATATTATAGGTGTGTGTTCAAATGGGCCACGAGATGGTATGTGCTCTCCACCACCCATAGACATCAGCGGTGTAAGAATCATCCCTCATCTACAATGAACTACCAATCTAAATGTTAGGATGTTATGTCCCTTGTGATAGTCCACTAATCAAACAAATCAGAACATAACAATACTAATTATAATTATTGGTGGTATATACGCAGACGGGTTTATATTAGGCTCCACCGCCAAGTATATTTTTTAGGTAGATTTTGGAAAAAAAATAATAAACACTACAATATATTTTAACGAATAAAATGTTTTATGCATGGTGCTGCCATCTAACAAAAGTAGTTGAAATCACAAAAACTGCGAGTTCATAGCGACATCTTTCATTGATACTTGACACTAAGCCACTAGTTTAAGTTTTCTATTACAATAAAAAAAATACATTTTTAATGAAATCTGTAATATATTTTAACTATCATAAATTTAAAACATAGTTACAATACAAAATAAGTTACATTAATGTATATAAATTAATAATAACTAGTGCAATAGTTTTGGTTGCAAGCGCCATCTATTGTCGAATAGCAATTACTAATATTATCATTTTAATAAGTGTAATTTAGAATTCGCAATTACCACTAGTGCATTTTTAAATAATTATCTAAATAGCTTAAATTACTTCACGAGTTCATTTCTATTAGTAGATTAATGCAGTGTACTTATATTTATTTCGTAACCTTATGCTAGCAGCGTAGGTCAGCGTCTTCAAGAAAGTAGCGGCGCATTAAGATGAATATCATGCCCAGGCCAGGCTGTATAGCCTATGCACAAATAGGATGAGATTCCATCAAAATATACAAAGGAAGCTCAATGTTTCTTCTTTCTTATCAATTGATTACTCACAACATTAATAAATTATTATTATTATTTTTTAATCTTTTATTTATCCGTAATATACAATTACAACCACGCTGTGAACTCTGTTGCATCTTTCGCTGGTGATTTTTCCGAGCCGATACGAGTTAAGAACCTTCAAGAAAATAGCGTACTCATAAAGGCCGGAAACTCACCTTAGTCACTTTCCATCAGATGAGTGCTGGTTTGTAAACTATAGCATCAAAGTATTCACGCAAATATTTAATTGCTTAATAATTTAATAGACGTTTTAAAATTAATAATCAAAATATATTACTTATATATTTTGATATAATATTTTTTTTATAAATTCCAATTGGAATGTTCTTTCTTATGGGATAGCTCTTTATTTTGTTGAACTATCAATTGACAGGCCACCTGCATGGTATAATAGTGATATATTGTAGTACCCAAACTGTGTAGTTTCTCTTGCACACGTTTTCCCCTACGATCGAAGACAATTCAAATTCACGACCAACAATATCATTGAAAGAATCCATTGCACAGACTCTGTGTTGCTACTGATATTTTCGCCTTGAAAACATCATAATTTATAGACGCAAATCATAGTGTGAGCCCAGGACTGATACGGTAACCTTATAAGCAGTCATTATTTCAAAAAAATAAAAACATTTTTTTGATTTCGCATTAATTACTGCCTCGATAATATTTTTATAAAGCGATTCGTTTTGGGGATTTCGTCGTGGGGCTAATTCCACTGGCTCACTCTGCCTCGACTAAAATGATACGTTACTGTTTAAATATATATTTCTAATTTACAATCGCCTAGCTAATTCTGCAGGTTGACAACATTTGTAAACAAATGCAAATGTAAATAAAAAATCCGCTGAATTTCTTACTCCAGTTATTATGAGGTTAAGGTTTATGTTAATTAATGTCCGTTGTTAATTATTGTGACAACCGTTTGAAAATAGAATGCGTTTATATTGAATTATTTAAATATTTAAGAGAAAAAGTTAACGAAGCGTCATCATCATATCTCCAGTTATCTAGAAATGATCTCAAATTCACTTCACTGAACGCATATTCCTTATTATTAAATCATTTCTTATAATAATATCTAAGAATAAATCAATCCTTATACGTATAATGGAATTTATTATCTACAAATATTTTTACACAATGATATCCTGCATAAGAATAATAATTCAATGACTTGATAATCAATTCATATTAGCAAAGTATAATCGTCTTCGTTTATTAATAATTATTATTTTTATATTAATTAATATAACTGTTGGGTTTTGTGCAAGAATGTTTGATTGTCATTACACCGCCAAATAGTTGTTCTTATTATTACTCCGGTTTGAAGGGTGAGTGAGCTAATGTAACTAAGAACACGAAAGTGCATAGGTGATGAAATTATTTGGCTAATATTTCTTACAGCGCCACTGGCTATAAACTAACATCAGGTGGCCTTTTGTGCATTCGTTACGATAAAATTAAAAAAACAACTTTTAATCTTATAATGTATTATAAGAAACTCAACATTAATTTTAATTTCTTTATTGATTTACCGATCATTTAGTTGAGTTAATCGTAGTTTTTTTTGTTATTTTTTTTATGGAATAGGTTGGCGGACGAGCATATGGGTCATCTGATGGTAAGTAGTCACCATCACCCATACACAATGACGCTGGAAGAAATATTAACTATACCTTACATCGTCAATGCGCCACCAACCTTGGGAACTGTTATGTCCGGAGGTGTTATGTCCCTTGTGCCTGTAGTTACACTGGCTCACTCACCCTTCAAACCGGAACACAACAATACTGCGTATGGTTGTTTAGCGGTGGAATATCTAATGAGTGGGTGTTACCTACCCAGGCGGGCTAGCAGAAAGCCCTAACACCAAGAAGTTTGGTTAGAATTTAGATAAATACCTCTTTGTTATTGTCTTGACACTACACACGTACATTCTAATAAACATCGGTGTTTCAATGTATTATAAAAAATACAATATATTCCTATACTGCATATATTACGAAGTGTAATGTCTAAGAGGGCGTCATTGGAGGGTCAAACTAGAAAATGAACTCTAGTATTCCCAATCCCGTGACGCTGAATCATCATAAATTATACCAAGAAAGAAACACCTTTCAATCTTATAGAATTACATAGATTAAACATTGAGATTAAATAATTAAGAAAAAAAGCTACATAATTTACATAACATATTTTATTTTTATTGTTTATTATGATTACATAATTAAAAAATCTATAAATGACAAATTTATGCAGTAGTGCAGTTTTGTTCAATGAATTCAAACATTTTTTTTCTTTTCTTTGGATGTTACGATTCTCTAAAAAAATGAAACTTTTGAACCAGATATTAGTTGCACTATTATATTATTAATAGTTATATGCATGCATTAAATAGTGAAACACTTCAAAACCAATTAAATAAACCCAAATAATTTATAAGTAACCATTATATTTGACTACTCACAGCCGAGCGCCATGATTACCTAAATAATCGAGTTATCATTCGAATAACATATAAACTTATAAAGTAATTAATCGGTAAATTAGAAATTAATTTAAGCCGTCATCATTTGTTTTACTTCTTTTTTACACCATTTAAGCATAAAATATTCGGACAGTGTCATTTATAAAGAAAGCACGAGTTACATAATATATAAATAAGATCGAAAAGTAAACAGCACTTCTGGCTGTAAAGATATGTGTGCTTAATGTTATAAAGAAGTAAAATTTATTTGTTTGTGTGTAGAACGTAATCTTAAGAACTGATAATCTTTAAAAATATTCTAAGTGCTATAAGGAATAAATTATATTTCTATTAAATCATTTTCTACATTAAAATTCTGTACGTAGTCGGGGCGACTTGCTAGTGTTTTAAAAATAAATTATTTATACACAAGTAAAGTTAGACTAATAAGGATCATCATAATAGTATCAATGTATGTGTATAACAATTAATCTTTAAGATATTTTTTAATTATACATTATTATAATTATCAAAAATACATGATACAGTGCACCTTATAGCGATCTCGAACAGGAAATTTTGACAAAAAAGTTTGCTAAGAGAAAGGATAAAGGCAGTAATAAGAAAAAAACAAACACATTTTTTTTGTATAAAATATTTATTTTTAAATCGCAACTATACACACAACTTAGTATTATGTTATTATATACAGATAGAGTATAAAATTTAATTATTAATAATCCTCTAAAATTTACAAGACGATAATAGAATAGTTAAAGAAATATATTAATATTTAATATACATAATTATTTTTGACAACTCAAAATTGCCCTTAAGTAAGTTCAATGTACTATTCATTATGAATAGTTAATACAAAAACAAAATCTCCAATAACAATATAGTTTGTCAAAGGTTATTTAAAATGATAAGATTTTCTAATACATTTCCAAAATACCCGTCGATTCGTATCCCGAAGTTATCTTAAACATCCTCAACAAAAGAATCTTCATCGATATTTCGAACAATAACCCCCCCAAGTAAATAAGCCGTGGGGGATGAATATATAATGAAATTTTGCCCTCGCCGTCCGTTAATCAAAAACTGCTGCAGAGCGGGCTCTGGAAAGACGTAAGAAAATGGAAATTTTCCTACCCTCCTTTTTCCTGTTTACCCCCCACTCGCCTCCGAGAGGTCGGACACCCTCCTTAGGCATAGATGTATGGAGAGGGCTTCGATTAAAAATATTTATAAACAATAAATATTTCAAATACGTTTACAAACAACATTTAAAATAAAATAATATGGCAATAAAAATATAATATGTGTATGTGAAGCACAGTACATCTATTGCTTAGAAGAACGTTATGCAAACTAACTATATACATATAGGTGGTTATAGTCAATCGGTTTATCACTCATCGTGTTCTAGTTCGAAAGGTCCACAAATATTAGGTGTTGTGAAGACAAGTAACATCTGAAGCCTCTAGGTTTGAGCTGAACAACTTACATGATTTTATTTTTTTATATACAATGTTTTCGTAGCGGTTCTTCTCATTGCTGCATCTGATGCAGTGATAGCTTTGAAAATTAAAATAGCGATTTTAATGTGCTCGTGACAAAGCTCTTAATATTACAGTATATTATTTTTACAGTTTCGACGACCTCCGTGGTCGAGTGGTGTGTACACCGGTTTTCATGGGTACGTCCCGGGTTCGATTTACGGCCGAGTCAATGTTTTATGTTGTCTTGGGTCTGGGTGTTTGTGGTACCGTCGTTATTTCTTATTATCCATAACACAAGTGCTTTAGCTACTTACATTGGGATCAGAGTAATGTATGTGAAGTAATTTCAAATAAAACATTGCATAAAGAAGAGGTAAAAGTAGAAGTTCCATAGAAACAACATTCTTTAAAAGGTAACATCGTTATCTATACTAATATTATATAGACTAATGTAATTTATGAAATTAATTCCGACTATCTATCTGTCTTTTATTCCTACCCGGCAAACCACTGAACCATACTTGATGAAATTTGGAATGAAGTCAGCTTGAACTTCAAAGAAAAACAGAAGCTACTTTTTATACCTAACAACTGTCAATGAAGCCAAAAAACAAAGGCAAAGCCAAGGGCATCAACTAGTATGTATTACATACACTATTCATTTTAATAATCAATTAATATACCTATTACTTTTATATTAAAGTAGTTCACGATACATTTCATAATTCCGTATCACGTATAACATATTGAATAAGTAACACACAAAAAAATCAATCAAACGATTTTAGCGTCTGATATTGAGTTAATCTAGTATTATAAAGATCAAAATCGAAATACCAATCAAATCACCTTTAAGACCCTTTGTTATTATGAAGATATATAATAGAGAAGTGTTCTCCGTACCGCTGCCTCCCTCCGCCTGCATTACGCCGCCAGCCGAATGCAAATTTTATAACACGACGCCCGTTTTCTTATAGGCATTGTCGTAAACCCGGCCGTACTAGCTTCGCTTCGGTCATTTGTTCTGATTGTGTTTCTATACTATACCTAACGTCTATAATATTTATATATATCTCGAACGATATTATATATATATATATTATAAACACAACAGTATACGTCTTCAATTAGAAATAATTAACTTTTCTTAATTCAATGATAATTCTATATGACTCATGATAACAGCAATTAATACATAAATATAATGTATATTATACATAGTTTTAAACCTGAATTCAAATTAATAATTGATTATGAATCCGCAGTCGTAAGTTAAAATAACATTTATTAAATATTGTGCCATATGGGCTATTACTTTGGACTTCAGAATCATCTCGTATGTCACCTGATAAGGAAAAACAAATAATACTCAAAAACTCAATCGTACTTACTCAGATTTAAACCTGAAATCAATGTATTTCTTACACAAGGCTACAAGCAAGGGACTTACCAGAAAAATACTAGTAAAACATAATTTTATCAACACAATTTTATTTGTAGAAATGTGAGCCTTCTAAGAATCCCAAAAAGCTATTCCAATACCACTAGACCATGTCGGCATCAGTATTATATATGTAATCGGATAAACTATGAATTAACGTATAAATACCTTTTCCAAGAAAAATATATATTTGTACGTCAGAGTCAGATGTCAGTGTATAAATCTTAAACAAATAAAATAACATTTTATACGTTTTAATAAATAATTTATCTTTTATGAGGAAAGGGCGGCTATTAGCTAGTATGTGTGTTGTGATTGTTTTTTTTTAAATGAATAATAAACTTTTGTATTTATTATATTAGTAGCATAATACATTATATTTGCCTTAAAGCTTTTATTAATCTCAATTAATAAGTATGTAAAACATGCCGATTTAAAATTCCTTTAAAATTATTTAATAGACTAAAAAAATAAAACATAAATATTAACGACAAGAGATTATGCCAGAAGTTACGAATTATCTCTGGTAATATTAAAGTCTTGGCATGCCAAGAGTTTGGACCGAATCGTGATTGTAATTACACATAAAACACCCGCCAATAACACAAGTCGTTGCCAAATTTCGAATTCAAAAGAACATTTTTGCTCTACCTGCCTCCCTCAAGATAAGTGTAATAAAAGTTCTCTAATGCGAAAACTTGGTAATGTTATCGGGATACGTGATCTCGCCTTTTCGTTGAACGTTCCAACTAATGTTTTTCGATTTTCGAACTTTTCGAAACAAAAAACGTAATTCGGTTGATCGTGATTGGAGAGGTAACTATTTGCTTTTAAATCGATTATCTGTTAAAAATATTTTTTATATATAAAACCTTTTTGGTAAATTTTATTTCAAAAACTTTGATTGGGTGCAAAAAAAAATCCTACTTATTGGCGAAAAGTGTGTATAAGATTTTACTCGCGTTTAAAATTGCCTGAAATAAAATAAATGTTTTGAAAAGACAACTTGAATGTTGCCTGTTTTGTGGTGGATTATTAGAGGTCGAATCTTATATATATTGTATATATAAGCATGTAAAATTTTTCAAATGAATTTTGATTCGACCAATGACCACACGTACCCTGTGACACACTTTCATCCCTTTTCATGACGTCACTCTCACAAATTGCAGGAAAGCGAAAGGTGATATGTTGCACATATATAAAAACTATTTAAAATAAAGCTTTAATTGCAATTTGCTTCTTAAGGCATTCATATTAAATCATATAGTCCCTTGTAGTGCACAAGGGTGTGGAATATTTCAGTGCATTCAGCTATAAGGAACTGATCAAAAGAACCCACACATATTAATACGAGAATTAACAAAGAGGTCGTTGTTAATTGGCGTTACTAGATTTGAACCGGCGTTCTATTAAAACAAACTATGTCGTCTCTGGAACTAGATTCGAAATTTAAAATTATTTAATTTTTTTTTAAATTTCGTTTCGTGAAACAGTAGTAACTCATTCAGCCAAGCGTGCTCGGCAAATTCTTTAAGGCATTATCCGCTAAGTTATTATCGGCTCTACGGGTAGCTACGTACGATTCGCTGTTGAGTCTCTGCATATGATACTTTTCATACATTCTTATGTAATTAACAGATTATAAAAAAGTCGAAAACGTTTTATGTGTTTAAAAATTGTCTCTGATATTTTTCTTCCACTAAAAAAAACTATCGTAATAAATTTTCTATTTATTGGCCGTTTAATTCAAAATATTATTTTTACATTAATTGTAATGTCCCCGTCTCTTCCTTGAATCTGAAACAAAGAACACAGATTATTATGACTAAATAAATTGTATACATTAATTAAAAAAAAATAGTAATCAAAACTCAGAAAATATTATCGTATTATCTAAACCACACTAACTCGACAATAACACAGATTTAAATCACACAAACACACAAATCACATTTTTAATATATAACCTGAAATTATATAAGAACTTTTTTCATTAACTTTTTGTTTTAAAAACATTTTAAAATTTTCCCATCTTATTTTCACTGAAATGTCTTTCATTTTATAATCAACTACAAAGTATCTTCTTTATAAAATAAAATCACTTTCATTAACAATAAAAGACTTTCGGTGTCCCCTAAAACAAAGAACTTAACATTACAAAGTGAAATAGTATAAAATCCGCATCAAATATCAGCGTGTAGGTCCACTATCAGAGGTCCAGGTAAATTTTAATTTCCATGCAAATGTAAGACACGGTTGGTTAATCTAGAGCTTAGCTCTGGATCGCGTTTAATGAAGCCCGCTTTGGATTTTCTTCTAGGTTTTAAATAATTCTATCAAATCAAATGGATGGAAAAGATTTTTTCAAATTTGGAATTCAAAAATTTAAACATGGAAAGGATTTAATGCACTTTTAAATATTGATACTATTGTAACGGCTTTTTCTGACATTTTTTTTTTTCTTATAAAATTCTATATTGGACAAAGGGATATATTTTTATAATCTAAAATATTTATAGACAATGTTTAATTCTATTTTTAAATTTCAATTGTCATAAATTTATTCTGATAACATAGTTTGTTTTTAATATGGTATTAATTGTTTTAGTATGATATAAAATGTTGAATTGTGATTGACAAAAAATATATTAATTAATGACTCAAATAATACATAATAGAATAAAACACAATTAGTAAATGAAAATCAATATAAGCATATATCATTATGATTTTTTTTTTTTATATCCAACAAATAAAATGGAATACCCGATATAAAAAACCTATAATATATAAATAATAACCAGAAAATTACATCCAAAGTCTTGAGGTATTCGCCAAAAGATATTCGGTGGAATTAAAACAACATTCGGAGAGAAAAGTGGTTCCCCCACCACCCTCTCTCCACGGGGGGGCCAGTCGCAAGATGGCTCCTTTTAAATGGGGTGGACGGTGGAATAAAAGTGTGCACCTTGGTGGGTGGGGGCATTCGATTTGCTGCGAAATTTTAATTGGTTGCTTGGTGTGGTGTATTTTTAGATATTTTTTTTTTATTTTATTTCTATTGTAGGGCTTGGACGATATTATATACGCGACTATTTGGAGGTGATTGTACTTACGATTGTATTTGAAATGATTACGTGCGTAAAAGAAAAACAATTTAAATTTAGAATTGTTTTTTTTTTAATACGTAAATTATTTTTTCTATTCTGAAATATACATATGACTATAATAGTTCATAAAATAATAATATTAGATTTATTTATATTCTTATGTCTAGTTTTATGTAAGAAATGAATTATTACGAATTTCCCTAGAACCCTAATGCATTAATGTAGTTATCTTAATACTTTTTTATATTTTAGTAAGACAGACAAGCAAATGGGCAACCTGATGGTAAGTGGTCACCAACCATAACCAATCGCACTATAATTAATATTGACCATTCGCGCCACCGACCTTGAGAATGTTATGTCCCTTGAACCGGTAGATTGTACACTGACCGTTCAACCCGGAACAGAATAATACCAAGCATTGCTGTTTGGTGGTAGAATATTTAACGAGTGGTCAAAATAGTGGCGGGTGGACAAAACTATACTACCAAGTAATTATTTAAAGTTCTTTAAGACTTACTTTTTTCAAATATTTTTCTCGTTATATTTAAAAATATGACATCCTTTTTATGGTTAGACAAAAATCTTTACTAATACGTATTATAAATGCGAAAGTAACTCCGTCTGTCTGTCTGTCTTTTGCTCTTTCAAGGCCAAATTACTGAACCCAATTTGATGAAGTTAGGTATAGAGCAAGCTTAAACTCCAAGGAAAATTATAAAGATACTTATATCATTATATAACACTTTCTGACAAATTTCTAAAACACTACCGAAGCCTATTTATTTCTATCGTAACTTGGTGGTAGGGCTTTGCGCAAGCCCGTCTGGGTAGGTACCAGCCACTCATCAGATATTCTACCGCTAAACAACAGTAAGCATTATTGTTATGTTCCGGTTTGAAGGGTGAGTGACCCAGAGTAACTACAGACACAAGGAACATGACATCTTAGTTCCCAAGGTTGGTGGCGCATTGACGATGTAAGGAATAGTTAATACTTCTTACAGCGTCATTGTCTATGCTAATGGTGACCCATGTGCTCGTCCGACAACTTATACCATAAAAAAGGCCAAATTACTAAACCCAATTCGATGAAATTAGGTATATAGCAAGCTTGAACTCCAAGGAAAATTATGTAGACACTTATTTCATTATATAACACTTACTGACTAATTTCTAAAACACTAGTGACACCTATTAATTTATCTATTTCTAACATAGTGATGTATGTATATATGTTATAATTAATAAAATTAGTGTTAGAACATTTCAAAAATATATAAGCGACAACGAAATATTTTGATTCATCTATTATTATTTATGAAAGTTTTCAAACGTCTACGGAAACTTAAACTTCAAAACACATGTGATCTTGTCGAGTTTAGTAAAATTAAACTTTATGATTAAAACTTAGAGTTGAAAGTCGTTTAACGTATTATTTAACCTTTATCAGAATGGGTAACGTACGTTGATTCATTTGAAGCCTTGAAATAAGGTCAGCGTGATACACAAACACATGTAAAGTAACACACATGCATAAATACTGTAAATATTGCATTGGATATTCTTTTTTTAAATTGTTTATTTTAAAAAATATGTATATTAAAAAAGCGTGGAGTTAATACCCGTTGACTTCCAAGCAGGATATATTAATTTAAATAATCGTATTTGACTAAATTGACTTTGTATTTTTTTAATGTTGAAAAAGAGTAACTACTGAATTTCTTGCCGGTTCTTCTCGGTAGAATTTACTTTCCGAACCAGTGGTAGATTCACTTAATTGTTAAATGACGACTCAAAATCACTTGAATAAAGTTTATTTTGATTTTGTATATGCGAGATAAAATTTATTAATAAGATGCTTAAAACTAATGTAAAATACAACGAAGGTATACTATACAGGTCCTTAACATTGATCAGCAAATCCGCTTGGATTGAGATTCTGAAGTATAGTATGAATATATATATGTATGATAAAAGCTGTTTAGTATAATATAATTTAGGCTAATAGCCACGTTAAGAAATTTTATGTTATATCATATACTCGGTAATGTTATCGTAATTCTCAACAATCATTCATATATAATATATATTATACTTTATTGTGTTATAAAAATGTCATATTAATAATGTGAGATTGTAGAATAATAATATGTTTTTTAAATGGTTTTTAGAATTTACATAATTTATATCGCACAATTGTCACAATTATTTTAAATTACGGTTACAATAATTATAAATAATCGTTTACAGTTTTGTAACCTAAATAGTTCAGGATGACAAATCAAGTGCTTTTACCAAATTAAATTAAAAAAAAACTGTATTTCGCATTCTAAATTCAAACTGCGGTGTCCCGTTCCAATTCGTCTTCAGATGACTCTTGCTTTTTTATTCCGCCATAATTTCGAAAGCATAATTAATCGCCCACCGCCCGCCTTAATTGAATCACCCCTTCCCCCCAGCGTCCCCCAGGAAAAACAACCCTTTCTTATTTTTCCTTGTCCCCCTTGCAAGACGATAAATCCTTGGTAGAGACAGCGGGAGATATCTTGCAAAGTTTTTGCTGATGAATAAAATTTGTCTACGCCTTATCTCAGTGTAGTAAGAGTTGTTTTCGTTTGATATATCTTTAAATTGTTGATATATAAAGTAGGTTTTTTAAACAAGAAAAACCCTACGCAATTCGTCATTCGAATTCCGCGGGCGTATAATGGTGCTTCCATTTTGAAATCTTAGCGTTTGAATTAAGAACGTTCTTATTTTCTTTCGACTGGACGCTTAAAAACTTTTAAAATCAATGAATACTATTTTTTTTTTATAAATAGTTTAAAGTCACACCTTCATATGCCTCCTGCATATTGGTTAAAGTTTTATTTAACTATTTAATTCTTGATACATTACATAACAGTCGCTATTTAATATGTTGTAATATATTTTGTCATTGGCGTTTGAATTAAGAACGTTATTATTTGTCTTCGACTGAATGCTTAAATTTTTTTAATGAATAATTATATTACATTATTTTTTTTCTGATAAATATATCAACGTCACAATTCATAGGCCTCTGTATAATGGTTATAGCTTGGTTAACGTATTTAATTCTTGATATGTTAGATAACTGTCGCTATTTTATGAGTATATGGTAATATATTTTGTTATTAGTAATCTGTTGTATATTACAACAAAAATTTATAGTCGCTTTGAATATTAATTTTTAATTTTTGAAAATAAAATGTAGAGTACATAAATCGTGTACTATGTACCAACATAGTTTATATCAAACATATAAAAATGTATCGAAATTTTTTGTAAATTTTTCAGCATCAATTCATCATATATTCTACCAACAACCGAAATACTTAATACACTATACGCACAAGGGAAATCTTGGTTCCTAGTATTGGAATAGTTGATATTACGGTAACTATCTCCTATAGGCGCGTACCACTGACTATTAGTAGACCGAATTTACCCGTCAGACTGTTAAAGCCATTTAAAAACTATATTCAATTTTAGCGTGTACTGGTAACATATTCAAAAACAATTGTATAAGAACTTAATTCAGAGCAATTGTACTGTATTAAGCTGAAGTAAATCCATACTAGCACTAAAAACATGCTCATTCTCATCACACTCATTTAAAAGCAAAGCTACAAAAATAAAAATTCTTTAAAATAATATGCTTAACATTATAGTTACATACATAGTCAATTTAAACAGTGGTTTTGTCTTTTAAATCCTAACATTTATTACTAGATCTGTAAGCTGGTACACTTTTAAATCTGAACTTTTATTATTGGAACTATGGTTTGGTACATTATCACATAAAATGATTCATTTAATAACAATAAAAACCAATCATTGAAAGAAGAACGAAAACCGACAAAAAAATATACACAAAATATTTTTTAATGATATTTTTTTTGTATACAATATAAGTATTATTTTATTGGACAAAAGTACCTACTGATTCAAAGAGTTAATAATAATAAGACGCGATCCTACCGTGACGTACCACCCTCGATTAAGACGGGGTTTCGTTTTTTAGGGGCACCATTGCCCCCTAAAACGTCACCACTCAAGGCAGACCTTTAGGTCCCTTTTTGTTTATCTTATATACCGTTGACTAAAATACGATTCATACGAAGGGAAGGTCAATTTAAAATTGACGCCTTGAAGGGGAAAATAAGAAATAAATGTACAGGGGTATTTTAAATTGCTAAGAGAGACTGCTTCAGCGATTTGTTTCGTTTCTTTGAATAATTTTGCATTTCACTAACGTAATTAAAATTTGGAAAGTTCAATTATGTGTCTTATTGGAATGGTTTTAAAAACGCTTTTATGTGTATGGGATTTTTTTAATATGACCTTATAATATATATCTTTTACAAGTTCAATATTTAATTTCTCGGACTTTATAAGAACTGATGAAACAACCTAAGTGTGGTTTCAAGAACAGAATTGTCAATTGACCTTATGTCCTATTGGAGGAATTTTGAATAAATTAACCAATTTTAATACTTGCACTGCGTTTATAATTGTTGAATTTCTCTAAAATTAGTTATAATTTTAATACATAAACTTTTTATTTTTAAAAGCTCAGTTGTATACGATTAATACTAATTAAAAAGTAATAAGAGGCTTCATAGCAAATTTACCAAAAACTTTGAAAATCCATTATTAATTTGGATCCCTTGAAAGCACCCTCGCACCCCCATAATGTACACCATTTTATATAAAAGCCCTTCTAAAAATGCACTCAGACATTTAAAGATATAATTAAGGGGGTGGGCACACCCTTAGGGAAATTCGCCTTCTTTTGACGTTTTAAAGACCCCTTTTCTTGCCCTTGCATCAAATAAGTGTTTTAGTATTATAAATATCTGGATAAGCTAAAGCAATTTCTTAAGGTACCTATATATAAAACTATTAAAAATCTCATTAGCAGTCTCAAATATTCATACGATTTTTTTGGGTGGAGAACTCTATCTATCTGATTGATCATTTGATTTTCAGACTACACAAAGAACATAGATCATGACGCTTCAGAGTACCTATCACTTTTCACACTTCTTGAAATTACGAACTACGATCATATTTTAAAAACAACAATGTCTATTGTATATGTTTATCATTTCATTGATATAAAATAACATATAATGATTTATGTTAATTAAATGTTTTTAAAATGAATCGTCTCTTCTATTTCTTTACATCGATGTTATTTTCACCCTAGGATCGTTTAAGTGTATATAGCTCATAATTACCGAACGAACATAGCCCAAAGTTTTATAGTACTTCAGAGAAACATCTTCAGATATTATTATTCCTAATGACTTATTTATATTTTAATGATCAACATTAACGTATTTAAGGAAAACATAATTCTTTTTTCAAAATAGTTTATCACAAACACTAAATCAAAGTCAATTAATAAAAACACAATCCTAAAACAAGGAATAATGAAACAAATAACGACCGGACGTTAATTGAGAGAGGAGGAATAAAAATTCCCATTAAAACGACGACAAGCACAACATTTGTCCTTCAAAATTGGCGGGTAAATTTCCCACGTCACCGACGAGGGACGTGTCGGCGTAAAAAACAGTTAAAAAGGCGGGAAAAATAAGGAAAAAGCGAAGAGAACCGGGTATTATCCATGTTAATTCCCGGGCTAATTTAATTCACGCCTAATTCTATTTGCCGAGCAAAACGGGGAGGTGATAATTGTAGGACAGTTTTTTGTGACACGGACGAAGGAAAATGGGGATTTTTTTCAGCGTTAAGTAATCCTTTCTTTTTAAAGCGTGGGAAACGATCCTTTTGTATAAATACGACCTTTTTACACTCACCTTTTTTAATTTATTTTCACGTTCACTTTTAGAATTTAAGATCGCGTTCGACTTGACTTGTCACGACGATCACGGTTAAAGGTAACTTCAAAACTGACCAACGCTTTTGTTAGACGGTAGGCGACATTAGTAATAATATTAGAAACTTATAACCCTTTTGATTTGATACCGGTTTTGGACAAAACACGTGAAAGTGACCGGCGTGCCCCAGGGGTCAGTTTTAGAACCGTTATTGTCTATTTTTTGAATAGGACTGGTCAATCTGGTTTCGCTGACCCTTCCTTATCCTTTTTAATGTTTTGTAAGTGTAGGGATTTCAATGTGCAGCTGCTACTTTGGGACTGGTTTGGCGACGAAACAATTTTGCTTACCTATGCTTTAATATTTTTAGAGTCTAAAACTTTAGTATAATTTTTAGTATTTAAATCTTGTTCTAGTTGTCAATACTAAAATATATTGCCAACTTAGTAAATATACTTTTTAATCATTTAAAATAATACTTATTTTGTGGTAGATTTTCAGACTCCGGATTTTATGCATGGCCGGAATCCTTCAGAGTAGGTACCACCCACGCATTACCTATAGTACTGTCAAACATCTATAATTAGTATTGTTGTGTTCCGGTTTGAAGGGTGAATGCGGCAGTAAGTATACAGGTATAAGGGTCAAGACTAATCTTAGTTCCTAAGGTTGCTTTTGAATTAGCAATGTAAGGAATTGTTATTTCTTAAGCCACCGTTGAGTCGTTCCATTTTCTCGTCCGCTGTCCTATATAATAAAATAATAAAATCAACTGTGATATGACATACATACGTGTATCATATCAGATTTCCTTTCTTAAAAACTTACAGAATCTATCAATATAATAAATAAAATAACAATTTACAGCTGGAAATTCACAAAGCATTACTTTGCCATAAAATAGTATTCGATGAATTAAAATTAGCAGGAAGTGGTGTATAATTTGAAAAAGGCTGTAATAAACAATTTATAATGGCCGCCCGCACCGCGCTCTGTCATTAGATATACTTGCGTATTTTAAAATAACAGTTATTTTAAACGCAACGTAAATTATCAAACTCGAATGATATTCAGATAGATTTGTTTGTTTTAGAACAAATTATTTAACGTAAAACTTATACTACACGTAAAATACTATTGATTTTTGTAACAACATTGATTAATGAATAGTATTGATCATTAGCATTACTTTATCAACCGACTTCAAAAAGGAGGAGGTAATCAATTCGTCTGTATTTTTTTTCATTATGTTTGTTACCTCATAACTTTTAAATTGGTGGACCGATTTTGATTTTTTTTTGTTTGAAAGCTAGTGCTTCCCATTTTAATTTAATCCAGTTCTGATAATGGTATTCTTCTGGCTTTTCTTGGCTGACACCGCCTTCAAATATCACAATAACTAAAAGTACGTTATATAATCGCAAATCGACTTTTAAGTATTCTAATATTTTTCATTTCATTTCACTAAGGAGGTCTTCAAAATTACATATTTTGAATACGCAATTATTTTTATTACTTTTTAGTGCATATTTATTTGTTTTGAAATACTGTTTTGTTTGAAGTCGGTTTTTCTTTTTGTTAGATTTTTTATTTATATACGTATGTAAGAGAGTTACCCTAGCCTCAGATACGGTGTTGTCATTTGGTTCTGTATATTGATTACATCACATTGTTGTTGCATATTATGTATGTAGAAACATACTAATACTATTTAATTTACTTTATTACATACAGTTATTATTGTAATTATTTGACAATAATTTGTAAGACTGTACCTAATTAATATTATTCTGTACGGCATAGCGTTTAATACTGGCATGTAATACTTTTTCTTATTTAAAAAATGATTGAGCTGTCATTATAAAACAATTGAATGAAGGCGTTGTAACAAAAATAGAGAGATTGGAGCATCATTGTAAAACATAATTATTTTCCCATCCTGAACTTCCGAAATTACACGTATTTGTTTGCTAATGCAAAGTACATATATATTATGGGACTTATGGATTTCGAAGTCTTGAATATCCAATCAGAAAAATATACCCCTCGGTTCTTTCGTGTGTTTAACAAATGGAGGATTTTTAACTACCCGACTATTTGGAAGTTTATTGTCACAATAACAGTTAGACAAGGAAATATAGCTAGAAAATAATGGCAAAGTTCAGATCGTAAAATTCGTTGAAAACATTTTATAGTCCTTTAATAGGTTTTTTTAAGTATGGTATTCCTAATTGTTTGTGTGTAAGCCGAATTAAAATGAAATCGTTTACGTCGAAATAAAAACTAATCAAATTAAGGTGTGACCTTGCAGCAATGATGTTCTAGTAAACAGATATGTTATTAACGCGCAAAAAGTGAAGACTAGAAAACGTCCCAATTGGGACGTTTGCCTTTAGTCGTTTTACGTAATAATACGTTATAATACATCATAATTACGTAGTAATACGTTTTGCGTAATTAAAACATCTAGTTATCCCTTTTCCTTATTGTTTTTATCAAGCTATCCTTTTTACTTGTAACGAAATGTAAAAAAATAAACTAAAATAAACGGTCCCCGGCGCGGCACACTTTTTTCTGTTGTTTAGTATGGATATAACATATCTGTTTATTAGAATATCATTGCCTTGCAGTTAATTAACGTTAGGTTTCTTCAAATTGTTTTCGTAAACGAGAGATGTCAGAAAAACCTCAAGAAATTTTTCCAGCCATGTACCTTATGCGTCTTTTGATCACAATCGTTCACGTGAAGTGAGGCACGCGAATTCTCGATAAAATTCAATCGAAAGTTGTCGCTTTTTATCGATTATTTTACAAATTCAACTCAACACAACTGGTACCATCTGATTAGGTTAACTTTCTGGATTTAACTTGTTTCTGTCAGGCTTTTAGACGTAATAGCTGTATAATTTGTCAAATTGTGAAATATTGTTTTGAGAAAATCTTCCTCATTTTTCGTCCCTGTTTTTTATATGGTAATGTAATGTCTGATGGTAGCTGATCACCACTTTTAATTACACTGGCTCACTTACTCTTAAAACCGGAACATAACAATACTGAATAGTGCTGTTTGGCGGTCTGATGAGTGGGTGATACTTTCCCAAGGTTGGTGGCTCATTGGCGACGTAAGGAATAGTTCATATTTCTTACAGGGCCACTGTCTATAGTCGGTGGTGACCACAGATCAGATAGCCCACTTGCTAGTCCGCGTACCAATACCATAAAAAAATATTTAAGTCGGTTTGAATAAAAAACGTTTGTAAAATAAGACTAAAACATTTTACAATCGATATAAGAACTCATTGCTCGTTTAACTGACCGAACCGGAACAAACCGGTTTCAACCGAAGATTTGTCAAAAAAATTCCAAATTTGAAATCAATGAACCATTACGTAACGAATATCAATAGGAGCGAATATTTTTTGTCCTTCTCCAACCCTTTCACGCCACATGTCCTTTCTTTAAACACAAAACGTGACTGCGAATAAAAAAATGTATAATACTTTAGCTTTAGACCGTTGTCCATATGTCCTTTTGTTGTTTTTTTAATAATAGTCGATAGACACACATCAATGCAATTTGGTTATGGTCAGTTTAGGGTTGCCATTATTGTAATTTTATAGGAAATGCTTATAATTTTATACAAATAAGTGGGTAAATTTTAAATTAAATACAGCTAAAAAATAGGAAATTTCATGAAATATATATCCTGAATTTGATATGGATTTATAAAATTTTAGTCTTAATATTAAAAGTCGTAATAAAAAATTCTTATCTATACGTAGATATATTTTTTATGCTTACAAAAATTTTACAAATAACATAATATGTTTTCTTATTTGTTTTATTTTATTTAATTCCTAATCTTAATTTTGTAATTCACAATAAATTAAAAAGTCCAGCAATATGTTTTTTGATGGTCGCTTCCCGCTAGTTTAAACCGGTTGAAACCGGAACCGACTAGATCCGGTTCTGACCAGTTGGTCACTGTTGACCCTTTCTTATACTATTATTTGGGGTCAAAAGGTCCTTGAGCAGATGTTAACGTAAGCTGATAGGTGTTAAATTTTTATCTGCATCTATTTTTAACATTACGTATCAAAACGACACATTTTATTGAATGAGTTTCTACAGAATATTATTTTATAAGTATGATTTTAAAAATGATATATATTGATCTTATTTTTTATCGGTTGTTCCTAAACATGTTAGTATGATAAATTCGCACTTGAGGAAACATTCCAATTTTGAATTTCAAATGTGAATCTTTAATCTTTTAAACGATGAGCAAATAGTATAATATTATTAGCAGTGGATTTGAATAAAAAATAAGTATTCGTAAGATTAAGTAAATATTAGAATAATTCTCAAAACGTCGATTGATTACTTGAGTCATGTTTGTAATAGAGGTCATCTGGAAATATCAAAAACCAATTTAAAAAAAATTTTGATTGATTTTAAAAAAATATGATTTTATTGGTAGTGGTAACACTAATTTTACTTAGACTTAACATAATTATTATATTTATTTAATAGCGTAATAATATCTAATGTACACATCATTACACTCTAATCGACAATAAAAACTATGAATAGTTTAACTACCATAAATTAATCAAAAACAATCTAAGAAGTGACGTCACAAAAAAGTACTTTCTACCTGCTTTCTGAATTAATTCGGTTTTAATTATTAAAAGTATAGCTCTTCATATTATTATTTTTTATATCATTCATTGTCATCGACGCATAATACTACGTAACAAACTATTCAGTCATAAAGGCGCGCCCCTCCTCCTCAAATCATTATCGGAGAGCATTAGTGTGCGTAGCGCGTGTTTACAAGATGTCTTAGTGTGCGTGAGAGCGCAAAAAATAAATTCTATTTTATTTTTAAATGACATTTTGGTTTTTTTTTTAATGTTTTGTAAGGCATGGGGAACATTTCTTGCGGCTTCATTGTCTATGGGCTGTGACCACAATCAAATAACAAATCAAGAAAATTTTCTAGTAACACTAAAGTTAGTTACTAGAAAAGTTCGAAGCGATGTGTAGTTCTGGAATTAGTCAAACAGATAACGTGTAAGCATTCTTAAAACACCCCGAGATCGATATCTGGAACGAGCACGAATGCGACTGGTACAAAGTAGGCGAAATGTTAATGCGGACTTTCCCAAATATCCCGGTTGTTTCGCAAACAATTTGTAAGGCAAATTTTTAGTGTGACGGCGCCCGGATTTCCTTCGCAGAGTTAACTATTCCTCTCGCCGGATAACCTGTGTAAATCTTACATTAGTACTGCTGCGTACAGTCGCAGGGGATAATGGTGCGTATTTTATTCGGTCTCTTTATGCTATAAAGCAATTTATTTGGACATTAGACCCGATTATTATTTATGTACATTTATCCCTCTATGGGTTGGTATATATGAAATATTTGTAGTAAAGTGTAGGCTTAGAATTGGAAATTAGGGTTATAAAATTCATTGTTCGTGAAATCATTGAAGTCTTTACTTCTAAACTAATTGTAAATGCGAAAATAACTGTCTGTTTGTTTCTCTTTCAAACCAGAGAACTGAAAATGGTGAAATTAGGATTGAAGAAAGTTTGAACCCCATGGGTATGGGCTACTTCTTATACCTTCTCGACGATCAACCAAATTAATGAAACTATTTTTGACAATTAATATTAATGCAACTGATATTGAGTTTACTCATCATATCATTATATTTATATCATTATCATTACATAATATAAAACAAAGTCGCTTACCGCTGTCTCTCCTTATGTATGCTTAGAACTTTCAAATTACGCTACGGATTATGATGCGGTTTTTAATAGATACATGGACAATATACTTAGTAAAGAAACACTGATAATTTTAGAAGTTTCTAATGTGATGTCGTAAATAAACGAACTATGTAGTATATTTATTATTAGTATTGCACACGTGCGAATCGCTAGTACGCAATATTGAACTTTAAAAAAGTTTTACCTACTTAATTTTAAATTACTCAATGCTCACTCTGATGAAGCTGAGTTACTTTTTTAGCCTCTTATGCTCCTTTTATTACGTTGTTGACATATATGACATATACGTATAACTGTAGCGGTTACAGTGTTTTAGATGGGTAGTAGGCGGCAAAGACTACGAAACACAGGGCATAACATTTTATTCTCAACGGATTATATGGGTGGTGATGTAGGCGATGTAAGGATTGGTTATAATTTCTTACAAAGATAATCTAAAGTTGGTGTCCAATGTTAATCCATTGGACTGACAACGTCCCTATCTAACATCATCTAGTACATTTTTTTAACGAAACTAAAATAATAATAAATAAATTAATTACATCATTAAATATAATCTAGTTAGTGTATACAACAACAACAACAGCCTGTAAATTTCCTAAGACTAAGGCCTCCTCTCCCTTTCGAGGAGGAGGAAGGTTTGGAACACATTCCACCAAAAATAGTAAAAAAAGTAAAGTAACAATCTATAAATTTCCCACTGCTGGGCTAAGGCCTCCTCTTCCATTAAGGCGAGGGTTTTGAACCTATTCCACCACGATGTTCCAATGCGGGTTAATGAAATATGCAGAATTTTTATGAAATTAGACACATACAGGTTTCCTCACGATGTTTTCCTTCACCGCCGAGCACGGTATGAATTATAAGCACAAATTAAACACACGAATATTCAGTGATGCGTCGGTTAAGATGCACGCGTTCTAGCCACTGGGACATCTCGTCTCTTACTACTAGGACGGGTTAATATATTTAAGAATTCACGTGATCACGTGACAAATACTAATTCAAAGCTGACATCTCCCGCGCCTGTACCGCATATCTGGGGAAGGCTGCAATAATTCGCCGGTGTTTTCGCGAATTCTTCCCGCGCCACACACTCGCCTTCCACTCGCATACCTCCGCCGCGTCGCTTACACCCTGGTAACTTTGTTGCGATACATTGTACACATTAGTTTTTATATTTTAATTTTAATTAAATTTATTTCAAAATCGGAGTTTATTGACCTATAAATAAGTATTGGACAACATCGCATACATTACTCTGATCCCAATGTTGAGCTAAAGCACTTGTGTAATGGAAAGTCAGAAGTAACAACGGTACCACTAACACCAAGACCCAAGACAACATTGAAAACTAATGAACTTTTTCTACATCGACTCCGCAGGAAATCGAACCCGGGACTTCGGTGTGGCGTACCCATGAAAACTGGTAAACACACTACTCGACCAAACCAGTCAAATCTACACAACTAGATTATATTTAGAATGGAATATATGAACCAATGATGTGTCGAATTGCGATCTTATATTGTGATTTATCTTTTATTAATAACCTTGGATCATAAACACAGCACACTAGTAATATAATTTTTCAGTAATATATCATTAGTCTCCGTTAGTGAATAAGCGACTATTTTACAAATTAAAATTATTTAAAAAAAATCATCCTCTGTTACACAGTTTTGGCGTATAAAATCACACCTTTGCGCAAACAGTATAATGTTAAAAAAAGAAAAAAAATCTGATTACATAATATCAGTAAGAAACGAAGACGAAATAATTTTAATAATTTAATATGACACAGTTAATTATATTTAATGACGTCCTTACATTTATAAAAAATAAAACAAAATTATATTTAAAAAAGGAAGAAACTATTCATAACATTCGTTAAATCTCATACTTACAGGAGGAGTTAAATAGATAAACACAAAAGCATTAAGAAAAAATCACACCAATTTATTACACTATAGTTGAGTGTAAACTTTTATAATCTTCAACTTAAATCGAAAAAAGACTTATCACAATACAATTGAAAAGTGCATCGTAAACGGCAGGTGAATTGTCACGATCAACACATGACAGTGCTGTGGTTTCCACAGACTATTAAAGCAACAGATGAACAAAGAGGTTTTAATGTTAAAGTTTTATTAATATTATTTACTAAACAAAAAAAAATATAGATTTAATTTTGGAATGGAAAGAAAATTGGTTCAGAGCTATATTATATATATGTAATTTGTAATGGAATTTAAAAAGAGTTGATCCACCTACCACTTGGTGGTAGGGCTTTGTGCGAGCCACAACAGTACTCGGTATTGTTGTGTTGTTTAAAGGGTGAGTGAACTAGTGTAACTACAGGCACAAGGGAATTAACATCTTAGTTTCCAAGGTTGATGGCGCATTGGCAATATAAGGAAAGGTTAATATTTCTTGCAGCGCCATTGTCTGTGGGTGGCGGTGACCACTTAGTTGGCTCATATGCTCGTCCGCCAAATTATATATTAAAAAATATATCTGTTCGGTTATAACTCCGATGAGTTTCTGAGACAGTCAACGGACTCTTAACAAACGCAGTTGTTAATAAGTCATTGATCGTCTTTTCTTTAAAATAATTTTATTATTAAATATAAAATTTTAAATCAAAGATCACTATGTCCATCCATCAAAAACTAAATTAACAATCTGTACTTGTACACTGGCTTTACAGAGTTAACCTTTACTTTTAAACAAAGATTTAAAAATGTACAGTGAATTAATTCACCTATCTGTTCTATTAAATAATCTATGACTAAACATTTCTTAACAAGGTGACGAAATATAAGTTATTCAAATCAGATTATTGAAAGTTGAAGAACATCCTTTTATCATTAACAAAAAAATAACTTTTTTATCATAATTTAAACCTTAAATTATAGCTATAAGACGAAAAGAAGCGTCTATTTTGAACGGTCGTAACAAATGGTGTGACATACTGTCGAACTCAAGTTTATACTAAAATAGAATTTATATCAAGGAGTTAAGGATGAATTTTGCATGTATTATTTGTTGTTTTTTTGTTAACTTTCGATTTTCGAATTGATTTCGATAGTTTTTTAAATAAATATTGATATAAGGGTCGGAAGTCGGTGATTTATAAGAAAGTGGCAGAATCGATTTTATGGAAAAAAAATTATCGATTGGAATTTACGATTTACGATGCTTTGAAATAATCCATATGCTGTGGTCTGTGGTTTTTGTTTTTATTTGTAATAGTTGCACTACTAAATTTTTTGTAAAATTTTACATTTGAAATTTAAAATAATGAGAATTTAGAGGTTATGAAACTTTAGACCATTTCCCATAAATATTTATGCTATGCGAATCTTTTGCCGGTTCTTCCCAGGTCTGCAAAACTTTCCGTTCGAAATAGTTGTATTGAATTTAAACTTGGAATTAAGAAAGAAAAAGAAGAAGAATAAGAAAATCCCTATTTGTCTGTGGTGAATCACAGCCAAGCTGCACCAAATTTGATGACGTTTTGTACATAGCAAGTCCGAATTCCAAGGAGAGGTTTTTTGAACTAACAGTCAACCAATCTCTTCAGTGACAACAAATGAATATAAACACAATGAACAGTGTAAAGAGTTTTCAGTGTGCCGTCATCTTGCGTATCACTTACCTGCGTCAGTTGATGTTATTCATCGTATTATGACCATAACATTTTTTTTTCAAAGTATTTTTGAATATACCATAAATATAAATATAGCAAATGTCTTAGTGATGATTGCGGGTTCAAACCCAGGCAAGCACCACGGTAGCTTCACTTAATTGTAAAATGACGATTCAAAAGTGCTTATAAAAGCCTACTTGAATAAAGTTTATTTTGATTTTGATACAAATGTGCTTAATTGTGTTTACAATTCATCTCATGCTTGGTGTTGAAGAAAAACATCGTGAGGAAACCTACATGTGTCTAATTTCATCAAAATTGGAATCCGCATTGGAATAGTGTGGTGGAATATGTTCCAAACTATCCTTGATGGGAGAGAGCCCAGCAGTGGGAAATTTACAGGTTGTTATTGTACTGTAATGTCTTACTGGACTAGATGGTAATATTCATATTGAGATATTGTAAGTACATCTAATACATTACCTAAGAAATGCAAGTCATGCTTTATTCAACACGCTGTATTACATGTATTTTAGCGTTTTATTCTCGTATAATAATAAATTAACTCACTTAGGGATGAGTGAGTTAACAAAACATATCAATTGAAGATATTAGTGTTCATAATAAAGTAATTGATACATTTGTACTAAGACGGTCCAATACCCAAATCAGTTTTTCTTTGCCGTTTAGTAAATTCAAATCGTTAAAATACATTGGTAGAAAAAGCATACTATTCGATACAATTATAATATCATCGATATCTTATCTATCTATAAACTTTATATCGATATATCGATATCGATATAAAGTTTATTTTGATTTTGATTTTGATTTTGAGTGTCAATAATATTGTTAGTTAAAAAAAATGTAAAGACATTTCATATATATGGTAATAATTTGTCTAAAGACACATATACATGGTGTTGACATTTCAAGAATGCATTTTTCTGGAGCTAATCTTGGTCGAGTATATAAATACAAAAATAATCAGGAACTGAACAAATTTTGGCTCCGATGGATATCTAGTCAAACCAAATTAAATCAAAATAAACTTTATTCGAGCAGGCTTATACAAGCACTTTTGAATCGTCATTTTACAATTAAGTGAAACTACCACCGGTTCGGAAAGTAGATTCTATCGAGAAGAACCGGCTAGAAACTCAGTAGTTACTCTTTTTTAACATTTAAAAATACAATATGATATGACGTGGTACTGACCCAGATATGACTTTACCTTAACACACTTACAAACATACATTGCCAATAATTGTAGAGATAAATTCCGTACGACAACAACCAACAACAGCCTGTAAATTTCCCACTACTGGGCTAAGGCCTCCTCCCCCGTTGAGGAGAAGGTTTCGAACATTTTCCACCACGCTGTTCCAATACAGGTGGAATACACAACAAAAACAACATCAGCATTATGTTTTTCCACTGCTCTGCTAAGGCCTGGTGAAATACACATGTGGCAGAATTTCTTTGAAAATAGACCCATGCAGGTTTCCTCACGATGTTTTCCTTCACCGCCGAGTACGAGATGAATTAAACACATTAATATTGCTGTTTCCTTGCCTGGCTTTGAACCCGCAATCATCGGTTAAGATGCACGCGTTCTAATCACTGGGCCATCTCGGTTCGTAAATTCCGTACACGTGTCGGAAACAAAAACTTTGTGTTTCGCATTGAATCGTCTTTGATTATTATTTAATAATAATCAACTTAATTATAATAAAACGCTAATAAAGATCCAAGGAAATTATCCGCTTCGATTCTTCTCAACCTAACTATATACAGCCTCCAAGCTCATGGACCCTAGCCTCAGCTATGTAAGTGCAATTTAAAATGTAAATTACGGAGCAAAGAAGTAGGGGCCCCTCGCCAACTTGGAGCAGCCTGTATACGACCTCCTCAAGCCATAATGTACAAAATACGACTTACTGACAGCTTAAAATGAACTTTATTTCATAGATTTAAGGCATTTTTTTGTTTAATCAATTCATTTAGTTACAGTGTTAATGTTGTTTAAAGTTTTTTGAAGAGATAAATTTAAAGTGTTACAATATAAGTTTTATGTTAACGCAGTAAGGTTGAATTTAGCTTAAGTTTAATGTATTGGAAATAAGACGTTCTAGTTATATTTTTTATATTTCTTCGCAAGTAAAGGATTTGTTTTGCAAGAAAATGTGAGTTAAGAAGCGGACGCCGTCTCCGTAGTTTAAATTATTTCTAAAAGGATATTTAATTATCAACATCTTGATTATATATTTAATTAATATTCTTCAGTATTTTGATATACATGTATATTTTAGGTCATAAACAGTATAATTTAAATAACATAATATCTAGAGTTAAATCTGTCCAAATGTAATTTATATGTGCATGCATATTTATTCCATTAATAATTAACGTATCTGTTTTAGATAAGATTCCTTTATCTTCCATCGCACTGTAAAGAACAAAAAAAGATTGGTCCAAATTTATTACCTTTGTGTGCGTGACAGCTATGCCTGACACACGCCAAACGTCATACTGAATTACTAATGTGTGTGTATGCAATCGTTGGCTATTGGCGTTGGTCAGTATTTGTTCCAACGCATTCTCAAGTTTGACTAGAGCCACCTCTCGCAATGTGAATGTGAAAAAATCGAAAAAGTTTCAGAAATAAATTATTTCGTAAGATTAAAGATCTTACGAAATAATTTATTTCTGAAACATCTAAAGATATTAAGCTGATTTCGAGATTTTTAATTTAACTGGTTATAATTTAAAGGAAAAATGGCATCAGAAGGAATTATCGAACACGTGATTTGGGTATGTAATATTCAATCATCACGTATTTTACCGCCAAACAGTTAATACATAGTATTGTGTCCGGATGAGATCCAGTGTAATTACAGGCACATTGGACATTAACTCTCAACGTTGGCGACGCATTGGCGAAATAATATTCCATGCTATACCAACGTCTTAGGCGATGACGACTAACCACCATATATTAATGCCTACTTATTTTGTTTTTATTACATTTACTTGGTGGTAGGGCTTTGTGCTAGGCCGTTTAGGTAGGTACCACCAACTCATCAGTTATTCTTCCACCAAATAAAAGTACTGATTATTGTTGTGTTCCGGTTTGAAATGTGAGTGAGCCAGTGTAACTACAGGCACAAGGGACATAACATCTTAGTTCCCAAGGTTGGTGGCATATTGAAGATGTAAAGAATAGTTAATATTTTTTACAGCGTCATTGTCTATGGGTGATGGTGACCAGTGACCACTTACCATCAGGTGGCCCATATGCTCGTCCGCCAACCTATACCATAAAAAAACAAAACGTACATATCGTTTTATCAGGCACAAGGGATAACATCTTAGTTCCCAGAGTTGGAGGCGCATTGGCGATGTAAAGAATTATTGATATTTTTTAGAGCAGAGATGACCACTTACCATCAGCTGGACGAGGTAGTTTTAAACTCTTTCTAATACGCAGTTATAAAATCAACAGCTGTCAAATCAAATGAAATTCCTTTATTCTATATGGAAGCATTACATTTCCTTTTGCTGGTCATCCAAATCAAATATCCTTAACACGGGTTATTCTCACAACACCAGACTGGACCAGACTTTAAATTACTTTGCAAACATTAATTATTGCATTAGTTTCTTGTCTAGACTCAATTAATTTATAAACCTCGTGTACAATAAATAGAACACTGATTGATTGTCAAATTAAGTACTGCAACCAGTTCAGACAAGGAAATACCCTAATTCGAGAAGAAACGGCGAATAAATCAGCGAGTTTTATTTTTAATGATAAACGTCGTTCAAAGCGTTAAACTGTCATTCCTCTCTTTCTCACACCATCAATTTGACATTCGAAAGAAGAAGACAACAGATTAACTAAACACATAGGCGAAACCCTATAGTATGGCATTGTATATTAATATATATAAATAGTCGTCAGTGACTTAACTCGCGTTTTAGGGATTGGATATCAAGTATTATACATTAAACAAAAGGTTGGCTATGTCCTTTTTTGGAGTTTAATCTTGCTTTGTGGCATATCTTATCAAATTTGGTTCAGGCAGACAGTGAGAGTTTCTTTCATATTTTTAATATTAGTACCTTTGTATGTTTATAAACGCAGGTTGAAAACAGAAGGAGAATAGAGCGCACAAACTAGATAAGCAACAAAATCATTATCCTCCTGCTCTTATCCAAGTTTTATTTGGGGTCATATCTTGTCTTCTTCCATACTTCTCTGTCTTTTGTCATATCACAAGTATTATTCTTTCCTTCCCTATGTGACGTCATCTCGCACGTAACATTCTCTCCTGCCATATCATCTTTCACACAAACCATCCATCGTATCTTAGGTCCCCTCTATATCCATCCACATCTACATTCTAGACCTTCATATCTCCACAAGTCTACAAGTAACAAAAGCGAATACAAAATCGAAAGCCACTTCTTTAACACACCGAACGCTCCAACCTCGTTTTATTATAATCTGTGATAAATATACAACACGAACTAAATGTATATAAAGCGTTAACTTCCTAAATAATAACAAATTGCATTTACGAACAAACGAACAGTCACTCGATACCAACCGATCGAGATGCGAAACTTTATAAACGGGTAACAAAATACCTACTCGCCGTATCGTAGCAACGGAGACCATTCCTTTTTTCTCCTCCCGGGGAGTGGGGAATGAGGGGGAGGGGGAGGGCCGAGAAATGGAAAACTCGGGAAAATTGTAGCATTCTTGAGGCGACGCCGCTCACACCTTCTTAGCCAGGGGCTGAAAACATTTTGTTTTATGTACTTACCTGAATAGCAATTTTATATGGTCTTAATAGAAAATTTTAGTATATAAAATGTCTTATTACAGACATATACTTCATCTTTTTATCAAATCTTAAGAAAATATGTAATATTTTGGTGAAACACTAGGTATAACTATTTAACACTTTGATTTAATTGTTATCATGTTTCCTATCCTATTATTTTCAATTTTAATTATAATAATTTATATCGCTACATACGTAATTTGTATCTAAAATAAAAACATACAAAAATATACACTAGTAATATTAAATTGTTACCAAATGACTATTATTTTTAAACTCGTAATTGTATTAATTAAACTAGTCTAGTAAGCGACGTGAAGTTTAAGAAAAGGTGTCGCGCCCCTGTCTCAGCGTGGAACGTAAAAAGGAGCGCTGTGTCGGACGTACCCCCTCCCCACCCCAGCGCCACGGACAGCGTCGCTGGGACGGACTCGGGATGCTGTTTAATACAATATATATCTACATATATATCACTACATAGTATAAAAGCAGGTCGCTTTCTCTGTCCCTATATCCCTATGCTTAAATCTTTAATACATAAGGTAAGATTTTGATGCGGTTTTTTTAATAGATAGAGTGATTCAAGAGAAAGGTGTTCGTATATTATACATGGATAATATAGTAAAGAAACACTGATAATTTTTGAAGTTTCTAAAGTGTTGTTGTAAATAAAGCTTATGCTTATATAAGCTTTGCGCTCGAGTAAGAGAGTATCCCAATTCCTGCGTATATTGTCCTTGTATTCTTATATAAGCTATTAAAAATACTAGATTTTTAATAAGTCGACGTCTTCATTCCTCTACTGTTTTATTGTTTTATTTTTTAATGTTTTGGTTATTCTAATATTGATATGAAAATAACACTCACAATTAATACTCTAGGTAATTGTTATACCTAAAGGTACATGAACTGTGGAACATTGTTTTGGTAAACATAGTCCCTTAAATTACTGAAATATAATTATAGCATGTCAAGTTTGTTCTACGCAAAATACATATTTATAAACTAATAGGACCTTGTAAATGTTCCACTGCTGGGATAAAAAAATATGAAGATGCAATCCACCACGCTCTTATTCGTGTTGATCGGCTCGATACAACAACAGCCTGTAAATTCCCACTGCTGGGCTAAAGGCCTCTTCTCCGTTTGAGGAGATGGTTTGGAACATATTCCACCGTCACTTAAAATATTTAACCATGAAATAATGTGTAGGGAACATTCCAAGATTTTTGACGACCTCCGTGGTCGAGTGGTGTGTACACATGTATTCATGGGTACGTCACTCCGAGGTCCCGGGTTCAATTCCCGGCCGAGTCGATGTAGATTATCATTAGTTTTCTATGTTGTTTTGGGTCTGGGTGTTTGTGGTACCGTAACTGATTTTCCATGACACAAGTGCTTAAGCTTTTAACATTGGGATCAGAGTAATGTATGTGATGTTGTCTCATATTTATTTATTTAAGACCAATATTCTATTCCACAAAAGAGGTTACACTCCAAAATAACATTGGAAATATATTCTAATATCTTTTATACAAATTAAACCTCAATAAATCATAAGAATATATTAAATAAGATGTGTTTGAATCCGTCTCTGTACTACGTCGCGGGTTTCACAGCGTTTTACATATTTCTTAAGTTCATTGTGAGCCGCATTGAATCAGATGTGCTTATTGTACCCAAACCACAGCCTCCCGAGATATAATGCTCTTATTTAAAGTATAGCCGTAAAACAAACTGCGTTATTTTTATAAAGGTTGATGAATTACATAAATGAAATTATTTAAACATCGATCTTTTTTAAGAAAGGAATATATAGTAAGTAATATTGGATTGGATCTAATGTTGGTAGCTGACGTTGGTGTTGGAGAAGTTTTTTGCGCCAATACGCCAACCTTGGTGACTAAAATGTTATGTCTTATGAAAACTATTCTATCTATAATACTAATATTATGTTTTTATTTAGTGTAATTACTTTATAAAAAGCAAACCAATCAAGTACATAGAACAATTCTCATTATGATGCTGTTTTTATTTACATGTCATACATTACTCTGATCCCAATGTAAGTAGCTAAAGCACTTGTGTTATGGAAAATCAGAAGTAACGACGGTACAACAAACACCCAGACCCAATTCAACATAGAACACTAATGAATTTTCTACATCGACTTGGCCGGGAATCGAACCCAAGATCTCGAATTGGCGTGCCCATGAAAGCATGTACACACTACTCGACAACGAAAGTCGTCGAAAAATTAAAAAAAAATACATAATAATTACTATAGAAGCAATTTAGAAACAATTTCAGACATAAAAAAAATATGTGCTTAATATTATTTACTTATTGATTGTAACTTAGTTGAAACAGGAACAATATTCCAAAAATTATGTAAGTATGATGGCAGGGGTTCTAAAGAAATACCTACCAGTAGCGAATGTCTTGCATGTAAAATTTACTTAAATATTTTAAAATAACCCCACGTAATTAGTAAGCATATTCATCTTATCCCAACAATAGCTTCCATCTTAGCCGTAATTTCTTAAAGCTTTTTGCATCATTTACGCGAAGCAAAACAAAACATAAACCGTCCATTCGGGGGAGACCTCTCGATTTTCATGATCGACCGTTTTCTTATGTTCTCACTCGTTTCGAGGATGGGTTTGAGGTGTCACATTATATTGGTTATGTATTCGCTGACAGAGCACAAACACCGTGGCGTCAGTTAGGATAAAACATTATTCATTTCGAGTAAAAGTATGAAAAGTTTAAAGTAAATTTACTTTATATAATGTGCGACTTGAATTCTCTTATAATAAGTTTTTTCACTTGACGGACGGAAGTGATGGATTTCTTTTTTTATTTATATTTATAACAACGACAACAACAACAACAGCCTGTGTTGAGGAGAAGGCTTGGAACATATTCTATATTCATATTTATAACTTTTTATATCAATAACATTTATTTTTTATAACTAATTAACGTGATTTTTATATTTATTACTTATTAAAATATGTATATTTTTTATAATTATTTCAAGTGATGCCGAATCAATAGCTACTAAAATTTAATTTTATATACAAATACAACAAAACGGTTATTCTGTAAGGTTTTCGTAATATTCAAAATAAAAAAATCAAAATCAAAATAAACTTTATTCAAGTAGATTTTTACAAGCATTTTTGAATCGTCATTTTACAATTAAGTGAAGCTACCACCGGTTCGGAAAGTAGATTCAACCGAGAAGGAACCGGCAAGAAACTCAGTAGTTAGTGTTTTTTTTTTATATTAATACATATAATAATATATAAAACTTAAAGAATAAAAGTTAAACTAACATAGGTCCATTATGCCCTCACTGAAACGTATGTCGCAAAATTTATGTATTTAACTAACTTTGAAAGTTATTTTATTCTGAGATAAAATACATAACATTATAAAGATAATTTGAAATATATTACACGCGTAAAGTGTGTGTCTTGTGTTTATTATGGCAATCTAGCTTTTTAATTTAGTCGTATTATAGATAAAGAAATATATGTAATGTTACTTTGAAGTTTCAACTAAAAAAATTTATTGATCACAAGTAAACTGTCAAAAATAATCGCAGACGAGTTCACTATGATTATGACGAGACAAAAAAAGAAAATATATGCTATCTCTTTTAATCGCACATATTAAAATGGGATAGCAATATTTTGTATTATTCAATTCCTTATTACTATGGTACGATTCAATTTATAAACACTTACCTATGATACAAGGTGATAATTCTAAATCAAACTTCTCATACTGGCAGAAATGTATCTATGGTGTCTATCTAGTTTAATATTACATATGTAAAACTATGTGTATGTCTGTCGGTCTTTCAAAACCAAACCACTGAACCAAGCTTGATATATTTTGTAACGTTACATATAAAAACGCTATACTTGATTCTACCTTAAAATTTTACACTTCGATCAAGGAGGTTTTATTTCAATAAATAGAACGAATGCAATGAGGTCTTTTCACGTATTTATATAAAGTATAAAAACTCAACCCTAAACTACCGCGGCACATTGTACCGCCATGATGCGTTGCCAAATTTATGTTTTTTGCCAACTAGGCACCTTATCTCGTTTTAATGTTCAGAGCATTATTTTTGCGTCCCGGCTCCGTTCTTGGCAAGATTTTCGTGTTTATAAACTTATGAAGCTTTGGTTGGCTTTTAATCCGGTTTTGTTGACTACGGATTTTCAGCTTTGATAATACCTATTTAAATGTATGTTTGTGTATAATATTTTACATACATAACTTTACTCAAAACTTGATATTTCGATTCTACTTTATTTCCACATTTTGCCTGTATAAAAAACAGGCAAATATGCTATGTGGGAGGACAAGTGTTAGGTAGCCTGCATTATTTGAGACCATTCTTACTATGGCCGTTTGAGTAAGACGTTGTACCGTAACAAAAATGTAAATAAACAAACGATTCTAATAATTTAAATGGCAAAACCTTTATCATAACTCCAACAATTTTCAAAAATCTATTGTGATTTTAGAAATAATTTATCAAATCCAAAAAGTAATTTTCATTTCAAAGCGTAGGTATATCAAGTTATTTGATTATTATTGTTAATTTAATGACGTAGATCCGGCCTGTTTAACATATAACATATTCGTATCAGATAAATAGCATTTCCTTGTAAGCGTAGGGAATCTTAGGGATAGTTAAATTTAAAAATTAGGGGAATAGTGAAATTTCAAACCTATTACAGATGAGGCCTTTACACAATACACTACTGTTATTTTATTTCGAAAGAATCATCATGTCAATAAAATATACTTGGCAGATAAGACTTTTGGTTTCTAAATCATATTAAGATGTCTACATTATAATGTAAAAAATAATTAACATCTTTGCTATATATATTTATTTCACTAAAAATTGTTCAACTTTAAACTCTATTTATCCAATTATTAAGTATTATCTTAAATAGTCCTGTGATCAATGATTAACAATAAATTTGCCTCAAATTTTAACAATTTATAATATATTTTATTTTACTTTGACAAAGTATTATATATAAAGGAAATGAATAAGACATAATACCTAGTGTATAGTAGAAGTGTTAAACCTTTAATGTACTAAGTGTAATGTACTAATAATCTAATTACAAGAGAGCCCAACAGAAGCCATTTCAAATCCGAGCCGAAACGACCCTCCGCGCATTTTTTCTTGCGGTTACACAAGCGCGATCACGCACACAACGATACATTTTTCCTCCATCGCCTCTGTATGAATAAATGCGAGCGTACAGACACAGCACACAGTCGCGCGTTGCGCCTGTGTGCGTGCTAGCCGCTGCCACCATTGGACACGGCGCTATTTCTTTATTGATCCATATTTCTTCTTCTTTAGACTGCCCCGGTCGCCCCCTCCTCACCCCATGGGAGGTGTTTTTCTACAGTTTTAACGAAGGACTCGAAATTTGCAAAGGAGTTGGGGGGGAAGAAAGATTATTAATGGTTTTTAAGCTGTGTAATTTTCGACGTAATGTTGTGAGTGTCGAGTTTTTGTATCTCTTTGTTTTAGATGATACTGAATTGTTGCCGCTATGAATGTTAAATAATAAGTGTTTTATATTACAGTGGTTGTATTTATAAGACGAAGGTCGGTAGCGCTACATCCTAATGAGATATCTATGTATTTATTTTAAAAAAGGAAGTTTTAATCTCCAAGAAGTCCTCTTATTAATAATACTTATAAATCAGACTATCAGTTATAATATTAATTACAATTACTGTAAAAATTAAATTATGAATTTTCTGTTATTTATTATTGAAAAACCCAACTAATGGTTATTACAATAAATATCATAAATGATTTGAATTTAGAACACAAAGTTTGTGCACAATACCTTTCACTATGCTATGACACTACTAAATTAATTAATTAATTTTTCACAGTAAAAAAAGGTTGTATATAAAATCAAAATCCGTTTTTGTATAAATAATAATATAATATAACCATAACAAATTCTCATGACTTTATATTCAATTAATTAAATATCTATCACAATAAATACTCGTTTTATAACAATATATATAGATATCTAACTATGTATATTTTTTGATCTAACTTCATCGAAAAATACGCTACAATTCAATAAAATTTTCATAATACAAGTCCTTCGTTCGTAGGGCTTGGTTACGATCGCTAACAGACTATACATAAGGTTATAAACCATTGTTTTATAGTTAAGGGAGTCGTAATGATTGCTTTGAATTGAATTTAGTAATTTTTATAGTTGTTGTTTTTTATCAGTATTACTAACATGTTATATTAGCTGTCTATGTTAGTCTGTGTACCTTTACAAGAAGAAATAAAAATAAAATTATATTATGAATGTGAAAGTAACTCTCTCTGTCTGTTTTACACAACCAAACCAATGAACCAAATTTGATGAAATTTAGTGTGAAGCAAACTTGAACTTCAAAGAAGGATATAATCTAAGTTTTTTACTAAAACATGACAAGCAACCCCGTAAAACGCGAGAGAAGCCGCGAGCGACAACTAGCTTATTACAAGAAATGATGATAATTGTTTGATCATTATCAATATACATTGAATTACTAATTACGTCATCTGTATAGCCATCTAAGTTTCATCACAAAATTATCATAGATGCAACGGTTATAAAAAAAATATTCAAAAATGGAACACAATAGGAATATAGGTATAACACAAATCATATAAATACAGCAACAAAAGCGATAACATAAGCGTTGAACGCCACAATTCATAAATAGAATCACGTCGTCCTCAGGGAGCACTCAAAAAATTTATTGACAATATAACCCGCCACTTATCTTTAACAAACAGCGACTGAAGCGCTGAAAAAGAGAAAAAAAAATCCAACAGCAATCTGGAAAAACAACCCTAATAATTTAGCTCATTACTAAATGCACGAGAAACATATTCTGCCTTAACCGTCCCTATAAATAAAGGCGATGGGGGTGAGGGAAAAATTTTATTATCCCTACCCACCCCCTAAAGGAGAAATATGAAATAAAATGAAAATGTAATGGGGAAAAAATACTGAGTGCGCGCGGCAAGACAAAGGGATGGGAGACGCTGGCTTAATGTGGAATACGACTTTTTATTACCGTCATCAAACAAACCAAGCAAAAGGGATTTTTAAATATGGAACTTTTTATTTTGAATTAAATATTTTTAAAATACAAATCCAATAATGTTAACTTAGACTTTACGACACAGTCAGTCCAATTCGATATCATTTGAATTATATGGCACATTAGTTATATAAATCATACACTTTATAAAATCATACTATTCATAAATATCAATTAATGTTTATGTTAATGTAGAATAAAAAATATATTTACTTATATATATTGTGACCAGCAAATAAAGCATTGTTTATTTCACTGGCATATCTGTCATATTAAGAATACTAATTCTTAATATGACAGATATGCCTGGCTGTGCTGGCTGTGCTGGTGTTTTACGCGTTTGTCTTCAGATATTAGACACGCAAAGTATACTATGTTCTTTGATAGAATTGCAGCTTACATCATGACAAATTTCATCAATTTCGGTGCAATGATTTGACTGTGAAAACAACCGACACAAAGATATATACTAGTATAGATAACATTCATAAAGAAAAAATAAAATTATCAAGGCTACGACGGAACCTAGTCTATTGAATCAAAACAATCCCTCTCCATAACAACGCAGCCTATAAAGGCGGGAACAGACAGCGCGAGCCTCCGGCAACGAAGACACGTTTCTATAAATTGTTCCTTATCACAAAAATATACCCTTATTTATATCCCCGTATATCAGAGTGGTCGCTTTATCTTAAATAAAAATAATTGTTTGTATAAAACTTAGATTATACAAACAAAATTTTAGAAAACATCGCTCATTAGTGCTGTAGTCGCGTTTTAGATTGTCACTTGTCATGTGTCAAGCAAAAAAGTAGCCTATGTCCTACCTTGGAGTTGAAGCTTCATACCTAATTTCATCAAATTCGGTTCAGCGGTTTGGTCGGGAAAGAGACACATATAGACAGAGTTACTATCACATTTATAATATTAAAAATAATATAAATTAAAATGAAGTATGTATACTAATACAAATGAGTGTTTGAATGGTTTTAATTCATTCACGAATGAACGGTTTGTACTGACATTTGATCATGACATTGAATAGGATGTAGGATAGATACGATCAATCAATTTTTTTTATATATAGTTATGTATCTAATCAGATTAGAACATAACAGCACATATTTATTAAATTATTTTTAATTAGCCTAATTGTATTTATATTCTGAACAGTATTGTGCTCTAGAATTCTACAACAGATTAAATAATTTTGTTGAAATAATTCCAATAAAGAATAATTTAATTCGATATTCTTCCACATAGTTATTTAATATTATGTTATATTTATAAATATATCCGTTTTTATATCAACCCTTGATGAATTGAAGCGAAAAACCGAGTCTTCAAAAGAACCGTACGCAGGTAAAAGAAGTCGAGACCCTTGCAAAAATTAACCCGAGATGGGGGCGGGGGGCGTCCCCCCTGGTGGGGGACTAAGAGCATTTTTCTCCCTTATATTAGGGAGAGGCATTGTTACCAGTTTTTGTTCTTCAGTAAGTGAATTTCGCAGATAATTTTATGTGAAGCTTTTTTTTTTGGTCGAGCTTAGGATATTAAGCGAGAGCTTTTATGGATTGCGTGAGCTTAATGTATTAGTTGATATTTTTAATTACAATTTATACATTTGACTTTTTATTGTAGAGCTTTTTGTTGTTTTATTATTAATGGATATTGGTGTATTCGTATTGCTTTGAGGATAAACATTTTTTTATTACAGATTATCCTTAGGTAGAAGTCTTTGAATCAACGGTAACACAAAGCTGATTTATAAGCCTGTCATAGGATAAGATACCCATCGAAATTAGTACTAAATATATTTTAATATAAATATTTAAGGTCACATTTTTGTACTTGTATTATTTGAGGTTACCTTATTTGTATGTTTCCTTTTTATAGTGAGAAACTATGACGGCAAATCAGAGTAATATTAAATATCGTGTTCCGGTTTGACAGGTGAGCCAGTGTAACAAAAACAAGAGATAAACGTTTTCGTTCCTAAGCAGCTAATTGACGATGTAAAGAATGTTTCAACTCGAACAGCCTGTAAATTTCCCACTGCTGGGCTAAAGGTGATTTTCCCTTTGAGGAGATGGGTTGGAGCATATTACATCATGCTGCTTCTATGCGGGTTGGTGGGCTCTACCTGGTGGATGTATGGTTTCCTAGCGATGTTTTCCTTCACCGCCCAGCACGAGATGAATTATAAATACAAATTAAGCACTTGAATATCCAGGTGCTTGCCTGGTTTTGAACTCGCAATCATCGGCCAAGTTACACGAAATTAAAAAATATTTTAGCTATGTCGGCAATCAATTGAATCTATCATAGTGTATAAATATATTTCATAACAAGTATAGTAAACCGACACTACGTGCGTGCTACTAGCGTGTACTACACGCCAATGGGTTTTACCGAGGTGTTTACGGAGGAGCGAGAGTGTGCTACTTCCAAACTCCAAGCAGATACTGAGAAATTCTCAGCAATTCTGGCTCATGCCAATAACTTATTTCTGATCGAAGATACATCATTATATTGTCTTATAGTATCTAGTATATACGAGTACTAGCAACCCGCCCCGGCGTATCGTATGTAATATTATGACCAAATTACATAAAATCATTATTAATTATAGCCTGTGTTTTTTCTATGTATATCCTATATTACTGTAAAATTTCATCTAAATCCATTCAGTAGTTTTTGCGTGGCAAACAAACATACATACATCCTTACAAACTTTCGTATTTATAATATAAGCAGGACTTTGAAGATAAGGTTATATAAAAGTAAAATGGATGTATGACTATGTGCGAAATGGTTTGGGCATTAAATTTAATTATTAATATATAACATAATCCTGATAGATTTCTATTATATATTTCTAATAAAAAATCTCAATGCCAAATTCGCAGCATACTGACAAACACAAAAATCGCATTCAAATCTGAACTCAGAACATCAGAATCTTTACAAAGTCAACCTAGTCCAATAGCCTCTAGTCTACCTATGTTATTATGCTAATAAAATATGTTACTCTGACTCTGAGCTTAAAATATGTTAAGTTTTCATGTTGCTGTTGATTTTTATTTCAGACTTTATTCAATTCGTTCCGTGCAGAGCAAATATGAACGTTGAACTTAAAATTGTTAAGTTCTATTTAAATACTAATTATGCACGTAAGTTTACTCGGGCGATTTATAAACGAACGGATTCGCTGCGACTTACATAACGTTTCATATGTTAACTTTATGACTTTGTAAAAATATATACATTTACGCTCTTTTTAATATATAATATGAATTGCCTTGGTACGATAAAACCAATGTTGTAGTAAACAGATATGTTATTAACGCGCAAAAAGTGAAGACTAGAAAACGTCATAATTAGGACATTTGCCTTTAGTCGTTTTACGTAGTTATACGTTATAATACATCATACTTAGTAATACGTTTTGCGTAATTAAAACATCTAGTTATCCCTTTTACTTATTGTTTTTATCAAGCTATCCTTTTTACTTTTAACGAAATGAAAAAATAAACTAAAATAAACGGTCCCCGGCGCGGCTCACTTTTTTCTGTTGTTTAGTATTGATATAACATATCTGCTTATTAGAATATCATTGGATAAAACTATATTTTTGAAAAGATACCGACCAAGATTACGAGATCATCAGATACACCTCTGGGTTTTACTATGCTATTTTTTTGTGTATTAATAGTATAGGTACACATCATCTCGTGCGAACATACATAGGATGAAAGTCTGCCACGTGCCATTTCGCATTGGACCAGCGTGATGGAACATTGAAGTAACATTTACTTCTGATACAGATAATGATTCAACTACTAAAAAGTTTTAATGTTTATCTCATATTAGTATAGTTTAAGTGCTTTCTTACAGGTATTTAAGACATTCATATTAAAAATAAAGTTAGTTTAATTTTATAAAGGCATAAAGCCTTAATAAAATTAAACTAACATAAAATCTTATTGAAACTTTATATTCGCATGTACGTAATCAATCTCCTCCTAAGCCATTGGAGCAATTTATATGATGTTTTTCTTGCAGTTTTAATTAATTATTAGCGGGTCACTAGATTGTTCACAGTGGTACCGACAGGTAGAATGACCATTAGGAATCAAAAAATCACCCATACGAAGTTGGGAACAACAGTCAAAGCTACTGGTATAATTATATAATGCAACCTTGTTTTAATTAAACCGCAGGGTTCACTGACCCTAATTAATTATAAAGCATCGTGCAGCTTTCTAATCTTTAAAATATTTTCGAGACAACAATTAAATCTATAAGAACTGTATGAAGAAGGAAATGCCCAAAATTTTATATGATATTCATAAACGTATATAAATAAGGCAGGGGAGAAAAAACCTCCCCCCTCCAAGTATCCCTCGTAAGTGGGAGAGGATACGCGTGAGGAACTCTGCGGGATTATGATATTTATTTTTGTAAATAGACATTTTTATTTTCACCTCAACGAAACATATTTATAATATTGTAATCACGATGAATGACGTAGACAGTCGTCCATGAAAAAAAAATGAGACACATAAGTTCCGTTTATAATATTTATATTTAATTAGTATTAGATTTATTTTAGATATTCATTAACCGCCAATGAGCCCCAAAGTTAAGCCCCAAGCGTTCCGTCTATACCTCAACTCACTCTTTAAACCTGAACACAAAGATGAACATTAAAATAAATAGTGAAAGTATGTATTTGGCGATACAATATGTACTTTAAAAAAGTATACAAAATATTCATATTAATTCTTTTTATAGTTGATAAAATTAAATTTCCCGGAAGAAATTGTTACGTAAAAGATTTAAGAGATCGTTTTATCTTATGTGATTTCCTTTTCTACTTAGTAGTATTTATCGTCTAATGTAAAACGTATTTTATTCCGACATTTCACTTGATTTTTTTCGCCATGATCATGAATTTGTGTCATAATATATATTTTAGTTTCTCATATGAACAAAATGTATACAAAGAATTATTAATAATAAATAATCTTGACCTATAATTATTATAACTTGATATTTTAAATTAAAATAATATAACTATCGAACTATTGTAAAAAGTGCGCAGTATTAAGTACAATAGTATTTGTTGATTGTTTTATTATATACGATAAGAATCTATTACATTAAGAGTTATTAGATAATAATCTATCTTCACTAGGCATGTCATGCAGATGTATGCAAACATCTCATTGGAAGGATAACTCCTATATAACAAAACAAATGACTCCTGTCAATTGATATCTTCCATTAGAGTTATGATTCTTAATATAAAAATATTATATTATAAACCGAATCGTCAGCCAATATCTAACTGAACTCACCCCCTGAACCCCACTCGAAAAAGGATCACATACAAGGGATGCCATTAATTTTTTTTTTCATTAAAGTTTTTAATATTAATGCGAAAGTATCATCTCGGGGCGCGTCTAATTATTTTTCGTCCATTCCATTTTCCGGACGGACGGACATGTGCTTTTTTTTATATATAAAAAAACTCAGGTGTATTAAAATTAAACTGAGTTTTATACGGGTTCATTTCGAAAGTATTAGTGCCGTGTCGGTGGTTCGGAAGATGGACTTACTCGGTCGCTTTTTGTAATGCGAATTGTTACTATATCATAAATGTATAATATATATCTATATATTTAATGTAATAGACTGTTGTCTGGAGATAGATAAATTGTAAAGATTATTTTTTTATTATTTTCATTACGACAACCAACAGTAGACACAATATAACATCCAAAATAAAAAATAAAAATTACATTTCAAATATATAGGCAAAAGTTCTACTACTTATAGGTAGTCTCAACATGCATTAGTGTATTGCACAATGTAATTGATTATCCTGGAACGTTGTCAAAATAAAAGGAAATTTTGTATCTAGTATTAATGTACGTTTAGTCGCTATCAAGTCACTATGAAAAGGAAATTTCGTACCAAGTATGTATTTATGTTTTGTCGCTATCAATTATGAGAATTAATTTCAGCGCAACCTTTTTGTATCTCAAGTATGCATTCCTAAAACTCAAAGCAATTCTGTAGTATATAACTGACTTTGACTGATTTTTTTTTTATAAATATGAGACAGCATAACATACATTACTCTGATCCCAATGTAAGTAGCTAAAGCACTTGTGTTGTGGAAAATCAGAAGTAACGTATCTAACTACAAACACCCAGACCAAGACAACGTAGAAAACTAATGGTAATTGTATTAATTTAATGTAATTGATATTTGTATGAAGCAAGCTTGTATTATAAAGGATAAATGTTACTTTTTATGTCTAACTAATGACATAAAAAGTAACATTTATCCTTTATAATAATTATAATAACCAAATCCTAAGTGAACGAAACCGCGGACGAATGTGATTTTATAAATGTGTCATGGAAAGAAATGGACTCAAGAAGTTCTTTCGGTTTAAAGAATTCCACTTCCAATAAGTAGTATGGGAGAATCTCAAGCCATTTGTAACATATATATCTGTAAACTATATATTACGAGGTATCATACTATGTAATTTTAATTTCTAAGTGTATGTGGTGAAGTTGCATTATATTGTTTCGAATATAAAATGTATATGTCACGAAATTATATCTCATAGAATACTGCTGTAAGCTGAGTTATTCACACAACACTAAATTATTTATAATACATAAAATACAATATAAATTTAAAATATATTATTGAGAGTAGAATGTTTTGAGATTACACTGCCATCTTCTAGTGAGTAGTTGAACTATAGTTTTTTTGAAAATAAAACAATATTTTGAGAATTATTTTTCAATAATAATTAATTTATTATACTATTTTTCACTAAAGAACATGTTACATATTATAATAATTTCAATTTTGATTCTAATTAGTAATAAATAGATGCTGCCATCTATCGTCTAATAGCTGAACTGTACTTTCTTTTTAATAAAATAACAGGCACTTAACGCCAACGTACAGCATTATAAATAAATAATATACTTGTTTTATGAATGTTATGACTTTTATTACGAATAGTCGAGTATGATGCATAAAAAATATTATTTTTTACTGATACACTCTGTAAATGATATGGTGGATAAGAATAATTGCTGAGTTTCTTGCCGGTTTTTCTCCAAAGAATTTACTTTTAGAACCAGTGGTTCTACGACTTTTAATTTAATTCAACACCGTAACAGGACAATTAAAAATGGTCTTTTATGAACCTACTAAACCTCGACCGACCTCCGTGGTCGAGTGGTGTGTACAGCGGTTTTTATGGGTACGCCACTCTGAGGTCCTGGGTTCGATTCCCGGCCGAGTCGATGTAGATTACCATTAGTTTTCTATGTTGTCTTGGGTCTGGGTGTTTGTGGTACCGTCGTTACTTCTGATTTCCATAACACAAGTGCTTCAACTACTTACATTAGGATCAGAGTAATGTATGTGAATTGTGATGTTGTCTCATATTTATTTACTACCAAAAAAAAGAACATGTTATTTTTGATCTTGATATAAAATATTTAGTCGTTAGCGATTTACAAATTTTTACCTTTCTATGACTGTACAACATATAACTCAATTAAGAATTCACAAGTACAAAACCTTAATCGAATAAATATTTCTAAATAAGCAGTTACTTCCATTGCTTTCGATTCGTTTATCTCAAACATAAAACAATATTGACGAGTAAACAGAATCTGGGACCAAACGCGGCTGACGGCCGGGCAAGTTTTTAAAGGGTTTTCAATATCAATGTCGTTTTCATTTCCCTCTGTGGGCCCTTTCCACTTTTAGAGTTCTGCGTGCTGAATTTCCTTGTCATAAACCTCGACTGCAAAAAGCTAGTACGAAATTTATTTGATAATTCCATTATTGTGTGTTGTTGTTTAATTCTCTTTAACTTCACACCTTTTCAAATATATTGAAAAAAAAAATTATGGATTTGTTTTAAAATATATACTTACGTAAATTCAAAGATTTATTATTATTATATTAATATAAGTCTAATTAAACAAACGTTTACTAATCGGAATGAAATAAAACAATCCAATTAGATAGAACTCCAGAATACCGTTTAATTTAGAAATAAAACGTTTTAACTAGAAATTCAAATTGTACAGAATTCCATTTTCAAATTCAAATTCGCAACTGCCAACATTTTTTTCCCGACCTTTTACAATTACGCGCCGCGCGACTGAACATCACTGGATGACGCATTTTTGCCGTTTTTTTTTTCATTTATCCGCTTTTCAATTTATCTCTTTTTCCACAGACAAGCGGATTTTTCGCTTATTCGCTCGCTTCATTGGCTTGTAAGTGAGATGGGTTGGAGATTGTTTTTATATTTTGTTTGTCGACGTTTGAATATCGAATGTGGGTCAAATGTTTTGATAATCTTTTATGTTGCGTTCTTTGCGGCATTACAATGAACTAATCTTGCAATTTAAGTGTCATCTATTAACGAGTAGATGTAACTAGTGTTATTGATTTCATTATTTATAAACTAATAATGTAAAATTAGTTTAAAAAAAATATTAAATAATATAATAAATTTAAGGATTATTTTCGAGTTAAAACATTTTAAAAGATAAATTAGAATGTTTTTTAGACTCTACTGAATGCGTTCATTGTTTGCGTCGCTACACCCACCTACAGCGCCATCTCTTGTTAAGTAGCATATCAATGAAAACCTTAAATCCAATAAGAAAATTTACTAATAGGATGTTTTCATTATAGGTCTTACTCAATCAGTAACCCATTTACCTATGTTATGATTATTTACTTGGTGGTAGGGCTTTGTGCAAGCCCGTCTGGGTAGGTACCACCCACTCATCAGTTATTCTACCGCTAAACAACGGTACGCAGTATTGTTGTGTTACGGTTTGAAGGGTGAGTAAGCCAGTGTAACTACAGGCACAAGGGACATAGCATCTTAGTTCCCAAGGTTGGTAGCGCATTGACGATGTAAAGAATAGTTAATATTTCTGACAGCGTCTTTGTCTATGGGGGATGGTGACCACTTACCATCAGGTGGCCCATGTACTCGTTCGCCAACCTATTCCATAAAAAAAAAACATGATACGATGTACTGTACATATTCATGACTATTATTATTTTTCGTCTAATATACAAAACGTATTACAATTTTTTTTTTAGTCACAAAGAGTAAATTACTTTTGTAATGAAGTAAACAATTATTTTTTATTAATTTAATAAAAATGTAAGTACAAACTATTATTTAATTTAATTTCTTAATTTCATAGGCTTTGGCGCAAGTTGCGTGCCTACTATTTAACGAGATACATCATCAGATATCCTATCGTCAAAAAGCAATACTCAATATTGTGTTCCGATTTGATGTATGAGAAAACCAGTGGAAGCACAATTGGGCACATATTGGGTAAGGAATGGCGAATATTTATTTAAATGACCGTCGTCTGTGTCTAGTGGTGACCACTAACCAGTGTGCCCCATATGCAAGTTTATAAAATATATCAAATCATATAGTTATATAATTTAATTTCAAATCGTTAGAGCAGCTTCCGGGACGAAATTGTTTACCAAAGCAAAATATTCTACATTGATTTCAAATCAATCACCAATTTTTAATGTAGATTATACTGGTAACGTTCTTTTTTTTTTGGCGTTTTATATTTTATACTAAACATCAGCAGATCTTCGCTGGAAATCATTCTTGTCGTCTTCTTGGGAGACGTGGCCACTGACATTTACATAATATGTAATAAATAATACTGGTAACTTTCAGTAATATTCCTAATTTATCAAAATTCTAGTCAAACAGTTGGTGCCTAATAGTGAGTGGTCATACCCTTCCATACACATAGGGAATGTCAGAAATAATATTAATTCCTTCATCAATGCGCCAAAACCTTAACAATTATGACGCCATATCGTTCCACTGGCTCACACCAAGCCGAAAATCAGTCTTGTGTTTATAATTCATGATTGGCGGTGAAAGAATCGTGAGGTAGCCTGCATAAGCCCGATAGAATTCTACAACACACAAAGGTCATTGGAGCAGTGATATGAAATATGTTCCAAATCTATTCCAGAAGGGATCTTTGCCTAACCTTTTACAAGCTGATTATTAACAGCAAAAAAAATCACGTAGTTAAATCATTAATTAAAAAAATATTCCATTTTTAAAACGTAACCGTTGTTTTAAATGAACACGAACAATTCCCAGTGATCATTAAGGTAACGCTAAAAACTCCCCCTCGTTCCAGCAGTCTTCATTAGGGGTGTTAGGAAAATCGTTTTTTTAAGTGGCGCCTCTCTGATTTATTGTAAGAACAAACCTGCTGGACTCGTTAGTATGGAAATGGACTTTCAATACTACATATAATAATTTTTGATATCATGTGATGAAATTAATTAATTTAATTTTTTCAAATAAGTCATGTCTGCAGCAATGATATTCTAATAAACAGATATGTTATATCCATACTAAACAACAGAAAAAAGTGTGCCGCGCCGGGGACCGTTTATTTTAATTTATTTTTACATTTCGTTAAAAGTAAAAAGGATAGCTCGATAAAAACAATAAGTAAAAGGGATAAGTAGATGTTTTAATTACGCAAAACGTATTACGTGATTATGATGTATTATAACGTATTACTACGTAAAACAACTAAAGGCAAACGTCCCAATTAGGACGTTTTCTAGTAGTAGATAACTTTCAACTGATACATAAAAAAACTAGTTTCGCCTTTCGCTCGCGTTAATTTTTTAGGCAAAAACACGTAGCCTCTGTCCTTCCTCGACGTCCAAATTTGCTTCACAGCAAATTTCATCCAATTCGATCGATGGTTTGGTCATGACAGACACACAGACAGACAGAGTTACTTTCACATTTATAATATTAATATAGATTATCGATATTGGCAACACTGATAAATTAATTTACTGTTTAGTTGCTTGATAAAAAATGTAAGCGCTGTTATTGCTGGTTTTTTTTTTAATGGATTAACTGTAAAAATGTTCATCCCTTATAAAGAACAACACAATTGTCCCTCATTTAATGACTGTATATTTATTAGTTATGCGTAATTTAAGGATTTTATTTCATTTTTATATGCTCTGATGACTTATTTTGATAGACTTAATCTATCTGTATGAATTCTTAAAATAAGAAAAACTTGAAACTGTATTTATTGTTATTCAAGTGATGACGTCATCAACACGGCAATATTTGGGCCATTTATATCCATTACATAGGTATTTTACTTTATAGAATTATATGAAAAAAAATAAATAGAAATTATTGAAAAATATCTCACTAATACAGAAACTTTTTTTTGGTGATCAGGTTTTTTTTAAAAAATAATTCTTTAGTCCACCTCCATAATGAGTGGATTTGTTTTTTTCACTTGCCTGTTAATCGTTTGTGTTACGGCGGTTAATTTAACGCCAGTGGCGAGCCGCAGCGCCGGTGTAATTATTTAATTATACATTTTTTTTAATTTTCCTCTTTTTTTAAATAAAACCATGATATACCTTTCAACCAAATCATCGACATAGCCCACTAGATTAGTAAGCTGAAGTGGTGGTGGGCTAACCGTTGGGGAAAACGTGTTCTATAGTGGAGACCGCGTCTCGGCAAACGTAGTGTAGGACGTCCTCGGGCACGGTGTGACGATTTACGCAAGGCGGCTGGCGGGAGCTGGATGCGAGTAGCCGGAGAAAGACCACAGTGGCGTGCGCTTGGAGAGGCCTATGTCCAGCAGTGGGCGGTTGATGATGATACATTTTTTAATTTTTACCCTAACTTAAGTAAAAGTGTTTTATGTTAAATTACTTTTAGTGGTAAATAGTAGTTCGATTTGTTTATGAAGTTTGATTTAAGAGAAGCAACTTCTGATTAAGTATAATAAATTAAAATTTCTTCTACATGATATTTATGAATCGAAAGCATTTTATATTTCTTTTTTACATTATATAGATGACAAAGATAGGTAACTTACAAATAAAAAGCCGGGAACACACAAACCAAGCCCCTGTATTGCAGATATTCATGGGCGGTGGTAGTCACTTTCCATCAGGTAAGGCTACCATTATTCCATAAAAAACAATTAATCTATCGAGGTATGTGCACAATGAATAATGATTTTTAATACATAGATATAATAAAATACGTATAGTATTTCAATATATGTACATATGTATATACTGATTTTTGGAACGATGACCTTGTTGTAGTTGTAAAGTATAATTAAGGTATCAGTATTTGAAGCATTTAAGAAAAAAAATCCATTAACTATTATGGCTGCTTACATATTAACAAATTTATAGTATAAATTAATTTCCCCAATATATATACCGTGTAGGCATATGACTCTATTCTTAATGGTGAGTGGTATTGAAGTCCAATCGCGAATACAGCCAGAACAGTCAGGGAAAATGAACTGCACTAGTCGGCCACGTATGCCTGTAAGATGCCTCTTCACGCCTCGTTGGAATCCCAGGTTACAAGAGGAGAGGCACACGTGTTTATTTATATATAAGTTATTATTTTACTGTTCAAAGCCCTATTGGTTATCTCGTATGAGATTTGAAGTTCTGGTTTCACACAATCTTAGACCAACGCATTTGGTCAATGTAAAACTCGGACCAACGCATATGGCCAATGACAAACTCAGACCAACGTATATAGCCAATGACAAACTCAGACCAACGCACATGGCCAATGTCAAACTTAGGACATCGCATATAGCCAATGACAAACTAAGACCAACGCACATGGCCAATGACAAACTTAGGACATCGCATATAGCCAATGTCAAACATAGATGAATGCATGTTTTTCATCATTATATACTATTTCACGTCACTGTTACTGAACACCGTCAAATAATATCAAAGGAAACATCCAGTCACCTCAAAACACAAAGAAAATAGCTAAGGCGTCTTTTCGCAAGATTTAATTAAAACGTTCTCCCCAAAGGGGTGGCCAAGGGGTGGAGTAAGATTATTAACATAATATTTAAATAAGACATCCTCTGTCTTGTAAGATGTTTTGTTTTATATATCTTGGATAAATAGTGTTTGTTCTGATATTTGAAAACGCTAAGACGGTAAGCAATGGTAAGCGGTAAACGGTGGTTCAAAGTGTGTTTGATAAATTAGTGCCACATTAGCGGTAGAACACTTTGTGATTTTTTCTTTAGCAAAATAAGCAGGATAACTGAATTTACTTGGCATTGTGTGCGTATTTTGGAATATTTTTTGACTGATGGGCTAATGGGGTACGTAGTAACTTTAGTGATCCTAAGGCTGTCCAGAAAAATCTTATATACTCTTGTATAATTTTTGGCTCACCTAAGTCATATTTAACATATCAATATATTAAGAGATTGTAGCATTTTGATGAAAGTGCCTTAAGTAAAGGAATATGGTACAATACCATCCAACCTTATTTTGTCACGTGGACCTTGGTTTGCAGATCCTAATATAAGTAGGGAGAATATTATCATAGCCCATAGACTCCGATCTGGTCATATTCCACTGAACAGCTTTGGTTTTCTTTTGAAAAAAGTCAACTCTCCATTGTGCTCAGTATGTAACCGCTTAGAAGACGTGTACCATATGTTAGTGGAGTGTGTGCGTATCGAAGCAGAACGTAAACCTTTTTTTTTGCATTATCCACACTACAGTGTAAATAATGTGGGGATATTTAATAGTATCCTGGCCACACCTACACATTTAAAGAGAATGTACGAGCCTTTTGTACTTTGTACGATATATCATTTACATTATTCGTTTCAAGTCGCTATTGGTAATATTTTAGTTACTTCTCATTTATCCGTCAAAGTCCTTAGATGCAATAATATATAATAATATTTGCACATATGACCATCATTTAAGTCATATCAGAAGAGAGGCTTTGTTCAGCGTTAGGGTAATAGCAACTGTTACCTACCTTTTTATGGATAATGTGGTAACGCCTTGTTCCCAGGTGCCCAAAGAAGCGATGGTTGATATCCTGATATAAGAGCCAATGGACTTATCCTGTGTCTCCAAAGAACGTGCAATGTGGAATAGACTTAAATAGAAGGCGTACCTCGGCAATAACCAGGATTAATATATGCCAGGCAGACGAATGAAAAATTATATAATTTGTTTGAATAATTTAATAAATATTAAAAATATGTAATAGTTTAATTACATTTAATTAATCCCACTGTGATGAAACGATGTCACGTTATTGACAATGTTTATATTAAAATGTAACAGCATATTTTCAATACGACAAGGCATAAGCTTAGCTGGAGTTTTTAATTTATTGTCGTTGTTACTTAATACTTTTTATAGAAATCTTAAGGTCTAAATACAATTGTGTTATAATAATAAATTAGGAATATTGTGTGAACGAGTATGTTATTTTATATAGCCCGACACTCATGGTTCTATCGTATATGTAATGAGGTCCCTCGAGCCAGTTACATTGACTCACTATTGATATGAACACTGCAACACGGCTAAGAGTCTGCAGGATTGTTTTCAGAAACGCATTCGCTGTCCTCCCGCGTGCTACGCCAGTGTAAAGGTGTAGCTTATCTCAGGGGACGTAGGTGCCTTCCTCTGATTGCACTGAATTTTGATACGTGTTATATATTATGACAGCATATTTTATTAAATATAAATACAAAATAAAAATAATTACTAAAAGAGACATGAGATAAAATATATTTATAAGATAGGTAATTGAAATTGGTAAATAAAAATCTGATTGAATACTTGCTAACATTTAAAATACAAAATGTTACTTAAACACAATTATATATTTATAAATATATTCCGCCTGGAAAGCAACAAGTAATCTTGTATTGAATAATATATTTTTTTTTATTAATGTATTTTTTTTAATTATTTGTTACAACTCAAAAATCCAATTATAAAATTATATTAATTATCTGCGAGGTTGGATCAATAACCACAAACCGTGTTACATAGGAAATGAACCAACATAATTAAATTCCATAACTCAGCGAGCGAAATCTTAATAAATTTATAAATTTTCCATCCGAAGAGCTTTTCTTACAAAGCGGGCGTAATTTGAGACTCACACACGTAAAAGTATATACGTATACGTACAAGCTCGTGCAATTTAAGATGAATAATTATGTGGCAGCGCTTCGTACGCTCAAGAAACAGCGGCTGAATTGTATGGACATACTTAGGTTATAATTATTTTACCAATGATTCTGAGAGTGTGAACCTCTATGGCGCACAGAATGATTTAAAAATATATATAGTGTAAATTGACGACCGATTTTTATGGGTACACATCGAGGCTTCGGGTTCGACTCCCAGCCGAGTCGATGTAGAAAATGTTCATTAGTTGTCTGTTGTTTTGGGTCTGCGTGTTTGTGGTACCGTCGTTACTTCTGATTTTCCTTAACACAAGTTCTTTAGGCTCGGACAGACTTCATCTTGTGTAATAGGCGCTAAATTCCTATTTGTTGAGACAACTGGTACTGATCATCTATTTAATTGGGAATCATTATAATTGACACATGTGGGTAAAATATAGTGAAATAATTACATACAGGTTTAGTTTGTAAACCATTTTTTGACAGAGAACGCGACCGCATGGGTAGATAAGAGTTATTTTTTTATTTTATGGCATAGGTTGGCGGACGAGCATATGGACCACGTGATGGTAAGTGGTCACCATCATCCATAGATAATGACGATGTAAAAATTTTAACTATTCCTTACATCGTCAATGTGCCACCAACCTTGGGAACTAAGATGTAATGTCCCTTGTCCCTGTAGTTACACTGACTCACCCTTCAAACCGGAACACAACAATACTGAGTGCTGTTGTTTGGCGGCAGAATAAGTGATGAGTGGATGGTACCTACCCAGACGGACTGGCACAAAGCCCTACCACCAAGTAAATGTATTAATAACAAAATACGTAGGCATTAATATATGGTGGTCAGTCGTCATCGCCTAAGACGTTGGCATAGCATTGAATCTTATATCGCCAATGCGTCGCCAACATTGGGAGTTAATGTCCAACGTGCCTGTAGTTATACTGGATTACATCGGAACATGCATGCACCAAGTAAACTTACTAACTTACTAAGCGTTTCCGTAGACAATCCTTTTCTGGTGCCTAGATAGGAAAAAGCTGACCTAGGAACGAGGTAAAGGGGTAGCAGTCTGGATTAGTCATGTTCAGCCGCAGAAAAGTGGGGATGCATTTGTATTTGTTCCCAAGGTCATTCACGAAACAATTTCACATCTGATATGCTATTATTCAATAGATTTATTCGCATTTATGATATTTTTAACCTAAAACTCGATTGTAGATCACACTTAAAATCATGTATGCAAAGCAATTATCATAATTATGATATTAATGAACTTTATAACAAGGTAATGTACTATACGAAAACTCATAAATAAAAATGTTCGAAAAATTATATTATTATTTGTAATTCTATAAGAAGTATACATTTTATTCATAAGAACTTAACGAAAAACCATTTTTCTAAGTGCAAAGAATATGACACAATCTCAATTAAAAACATATATATGAAGTCTTATCCACACTGAGCTATTCCATCTCAAGAAGGGTACCCTAAGAAAACACATACTACACTTATTTATCTACGGACCCCCACTCTTTATGAAAGGAATGATTAATGTCTGCCGGCATTAAGGCCCTAACGAACCCCCACCCACCACCAATTATTCGCACTTATAAGAGTTTTGAAACAAAGATATAATGTTCAAGTTATAATACACATTACGGACTATGTTCTAATTAATTGTAATTAATTATCGTAATAATTATTAATATTGTTATATTTTAATTGATATTTATTAAATGATATTTATCAATTATTTGTCATAATTATATGTTTTATGATATACGAATATTTGTAAGGCATGCCATTAGTATATATTTTGTATAAACATTTACTATATGATTTAAAAGTAAGCCAGGTAGACTGTAGGGATGTGCACGGGTCGTTCGGGATATACATTGATACTTCCAATCTTTTGACATATAATAATGATATCATTGCAATATATAATCAGACTAGATTATATTATACTTAGATGTAGACACACTGGTCATCTCCTATCAAGGACTAAGTATTTAGAGCCGGAGCTGGTGACGAAAAAAATAGAACAAACAAGAAATGATGTATGGGTTTCAGTTGAACATGAAACACTTGGACCTTCAAGTAATAATATAACCCTCATTAAAAGTATGACATATGTACGTAAGACATAGGTCTTATAGTTTTCATTGATGAAAGGGATTGTTTCATTTTTCTCCCAGATAATCGGTATTGTGATGCAACGGGGAAATGCTGCTAGCACTCATGCCACCGATCCACGTGTTATAGCAACTTAATTTTTTTGTTCTTTGTGTAATTAAAGCCTTAACATACTAAATAATTATTTTGATCTTTTATAAAATAATTCAATTATTACGTGCAATTGATAATACAATCGCGAACAAAAAAATACTTTATTTAACACTGTTTTCGTTTTGTAATGTAAAAAAATATGTATGCAATTACCTTTTACACATATCAACGAAACAATGTACATTAGAAAATGTTACTTTGATCTATGATTATACCTTTTTATCTCGGAAAAACGCGTTACGCATTTCCCCAATGAGGTGCCACTTACCAGCTATGTAGCTACCATTGGGACTCACCAAGACGCCTTGGTACATCGGAATACCCACTTAAAAACCAGCGGTACCCTCTCCTCCTCTTCGCTTCGCTTATTCATGTTCTAGCTTAATACATTTGAATACATCAATTTTGAAAAGACTCAAAGTAATTATATATATAATGTTAAATTTAAATACAAATTATGTGTACTCAAAATTAATTAAAGTATAATATCTTAGTGTTGTATGTTTGTGGCGCATTGTTATGTCATTATTAGTTAATACGTCCAATGACCATGGCAATGGTGGTCAATTATTAATATAAAGAGGTTCATTTGCCTGTAAACTAACTTATTTTATACTATTTTATATTCAGACAATTAATAATTTAATGTATAAGAGTATAACTTAAATATTAAAGGCTATAAGAACAAATTTCCATAGAGGGCTCATCTTAAATATTAAGAAGTTCGTGTGATAATATTCAGCAGCCGCCCTAATCAATCCTTCAAATACACGCCTTATCCGTGTGTGTAAGACGTGACACTAAGAACGTGAGTCTTTTTTGCAGGCCTCCTTCCTTCGTCGTTAATTACTCGCGTTACGTTTTGTATACAGGGTGTTTGGTTAGTTAAATTTATTGATGTCTCAAATTAATCATATTGTAGAAAGAAAAGTGAGTGATGTGATCAAGGATGTGACGTCACCTTTCAGATGTAGTAAAAAGAATCTTGGGTTCTCATTTTGGTAACAAATTTGTGTCTGTAAGTTGAATTCCTGGTGAATTGGAAACTTTGTTAATTTGTATTTGTCGGTTATTTATTTTAAATGTTTATTTAATGGTCCGATTATAACAATATATAAATAAGCTTAAAGATGGCGGATTCCAATCAGGGCAAGCAACATATCGTGCATTGTATTTTTGTAATCATCTTGAAGACAATATTTCAAATTTTGAAATTAGAACGGAACATTTGATCGTGCTAAAATGTCATAATAGATTTTTTTTGTGAATTTATTCCGTGGCAAAGGACTAAACATTTTCTTCCACATGTTTTTTTTTAATTGTCGCAAATACTTCAAGGTAAATAATGATCAATTTTACCTGTCATGTTTTATATAGTTATTAGTTATCAAGATATTATTTAGTATAGTTAAAAAGCAACATTTGTCAGTGCCGGTACATCTTTGCGATACGAGGCGACGCGTTAAGGCGGCGTCACAGAAAGTTTCAGATAAAGTTATGATTGCAGTCAGTTGTCGCTTATTTAGTTATGACGTAATTAAAGTTTGCACGTCAGATGGAACGTGTTTATATAAAGTTTTATAATCTGTTGTTTTATACGTTACACAAGATCTTTGGAATGCGTGACCGTTAAGGAAAGATTAGTAGCAAACATTGATCATTCTTATAAGATCTGACATGGTTATAAGAAACACCTTTCTTGGTGGTAGGGCTTTGTGCCCGTGTGGGTAGGTACCACCCACTCATCAGTTATTCTACCGCCAAATAACAGTACTCAGTATTGTTGTGTTCCGGTTTGAAGGGTGAGTAAGCCAGTGTACACAGGCACAAGGGACATAACATCTTAGTTCCCAAGGTGAGTGGCACATTGACGATGTAAGGAATAGTTAATATTTCTTACAGCGTCATTGTCTATGGGTGATGGTGATTTACCATCAGGTGGCCCATATGCTCGTCCGCCAACCTATACTAATATTAGTATAGATTATTTTTAATTTGTTTAATTTCAAATGTCTTCATTATTTTTATGTAATATCTGCAACATGCTGTATAAGTGTAGTTCGTCAAAGAAACCTTAGGCCGGGGTGGGTGCAATTTATCACTGGCGTATATTAGTGTGGTGAGCGGGCGGGTGGGTCAGGACACGCCTTCACTTCAACTTGATTGATTTTTTTATATATCTTTTATATATTTTATATTATATATTTATATACGAATCTAAATTAAATCATACCTACATATATATAGATATATATAATTAATACCTCGACCTGAGAAGAACCGGGAAGAAACTCCGTAGTTACTCTTAAATACCTGAATGAATGAATGAAGAATAAATGCTTATTAGTTAGTAGGACTTATTTAGTGTCTCCTTTGCCTTGTGGCCAGAGTAAAAACAGCTTAGTTTCTTTCGACTACTTTCCTTTCATAACCAGTATTGGTGTTTAATATGACAATCAATAGGTAAGTGTAACGCTTCTATATTGGATTAATAAAGTTGATTCGATATTTAAAATTGGATAGCACGATCTCCTTGATTCAAGCTTAGGCCCGATAAAAAGTTATTAGGTTTTTCTATTGGAGAATTTTCCATGAATTTTCTAAGCTGCCAGTGTTAACATCCTTGATTCTTAACTTTTGAAAAGACTTTGGTCTATGCCTGAATGCCGTTCTTTAGTACTGTGAGACAAAGAGAATAGAGTATGTACTAGTGCAATATAATATTAATTGGCCATCAATCAAACGAACTCTGATTAAGTAACTGATTGAAGATAATTATAATAATATAATCAACATCTCCTTCGAAATTATTAAGAACCATAAGCTATTGTTACTTTCAAAACGAACTCAGTCACAAAATTTATGTGGTTCTTAAGTCAATTGCAATAAGGACTCTTATATTATGTATGAATTGAATGTTATATACAATATAATTCATTATCAATATAACTTTGGTATTTGCTGGTCAACCAATATGACGTCACTCAACTGTACTTAAACCATATAAATAAAATATTTGATGACCTACGTGATCGAGTAGTGTGTACACCGGTTTTCATGGATACGCCACTCCGAGGTCCTGTTTTCGATGCCCGGACGAGTCTATATAGAAATACTTCACTAGTTTTCTATGTTCTCTTGGGTTTGTTTGTGTTACCGTCGTTACTTCTGATTTTCCATAACACAAGTGCTTTATCATTTTACTAGAGTACCTAATGTATGTGATGTTGTCCAATATTTATAAAATCTGTGTAGAGAAAGATAGGAATGTATCGAAATAAAGCGAGATCCTCTTGAAATCTCCGATAATTAGTTAAAAAAGATTCCCCACCTCCCCCAAACCTACCCCGTCTTGTAATCTGATAACCAGTCTATCATGTCTGTGATAACAAAAGCTTGTAATAAATATTAGTGCTGTCAATACACATACATAACTTCAAGTTATCTGGTAGATATTATATAAACGCCCCGGGGTTTGAAGGCGGGAGATTGTAAAGGTGGCTAACACTGAAACGATAAAACGCTTCAACGAAAATTGTTATCTATATTCATATTATAAATGTGAAAATAACTCTGACTGTCTACCGTACTTTCAAGACCAAACAGCTGAACCGAAAATCATCAAAATTTGTTATGAAGCAAATTGATACTCCATGAATAAACATAGGCTACTTTTTTGCCTAACATATGACAATAGTATCATATTACTTATGTTCTGAATTACTTTATCTTCTGAATTATATCAGTAGTTCAACTATTACTATACATAGAACATGCACCACAATTTTTGATATAATTTACAAGTTGTATTCATTCTTTCACGCGAAGGACGAGATACTGACCGAATGCAGTTATGACTTGTACAGATCCGTCAGCTGATAAAGGCGCGCTTGTTTTTCTTTAAAGCAGTATCAGCGTCCATGAGTGAGTGACCTTCATGCTTGCAAGATGGGTTAGTGTGTGTAAGGCATCTAAGAATAAAAGCAGTAAACTAACGCGTTTCAGTGTGAAAATATCTTCGTAACATGGTGATATGTGAAAGAGCAATATACAAATATGATAGATAATTATAGTACTCTAAGGACCAAATTACAATATCATCATAAGTCAGTTACAACAAATTATCGAGTGAGATACGAAATAATTTCTCACACAATAACTAGTTCTCAGTTTTCTTTTTTTTAATATAGTTTTTAAATTATTACATTATATTAAGATTAGCGTTAAGTCGTTTCAGTGTACGAATGTTGTACAAGCCGTAATGAGCCCGGCCCAACTTTCTGCAGAGCCGCGAAAGTAGCACGGAAAACTTTAACGGCGTCTTCACTCTATACATCACTTGACGGAAATGATACTTACGTAATGTAATTCCAATTTCAAATTTTATACCACCTCTGATTTTAAATGATATAATATATGTAACTCAGAAGCAGAAGCGTGCTAGGTCCATAACGTAATAAATCACGTTGTAGCTTATACAAATGTAAATTGGAAAAAAGGTAAACAAACATCTGATCTACTATTTATCTCTATTTCATAATAAGTCAACTATATTGTGAACTGTTAAGAGTTCATGATTGATATGACTTTGTTTATAAAACAACATTACACTTGAGTTCTTATATTCACTTGAATTTTAATTGCATAATTCAAAATGAATTTTTTTTTAAATTCGCACATCCATAGCGAAAACCATATCTTTATCAAGCTCTCGACCAATGGTATCGCGTCAAATTGCCGTCAGATATTTTTTATTTGACTTCATAGTTAGAATAGAATGTAGATTTTTATATTCGACTGACATTTAATTTCAAACCCAGAATACATAGTTACAAGTAGAATGCGCCGCTTCTACTTTAAGTATAGACATTGTGCGTGTTATTACCACAGATTAAAAATTTAAGTCAGTAAAAATCTCATGCTAGGTCACATGACAGATCGAAGAGATTTGGAGAGAGAGAGTTTATTCCAAAATGCTATTCCAACAATGATATACTCAGTATTTCATCCAATACATGATGAAAATTTTCATGACTAAATTGAGACGAATATTTATAAACATAAATTAAGCAATCATAGTAAAAATCAGTGGTACCTATTTGTTCCGGTTTGAATGAGCAACCGTCGGTTAACATTGAGTGGTTTTTTATATCATATTTAATTGTAGCACTATTGAGCAAAACTATTTTCTGATTCGATCAAATTACGTCCCAATTAAAAACATGAATAAAAAACAATTTCATTTTTAAAACATTTATTAAATAATATTATTACAAAAAAAAATGTTTTTAAATAAACCAGATAAAAATATATTTATTACAGACTTCTAACGGTTGATACACAACGATGATTCTCATCAAAGTCACCCTTCGCACCCCTTTCCCACGCGTTGACCGCTGGTCGTCTTGACCTTCCATTGTCGTGAGAAACCCGTTCTACGCTGGTTATTTCTGGATAAAACTGGTTTAGTTCAAGATTTTTTTCAAATTAATAATTTTGAATAAAAAATTAGACAATCGTACCGTCTTTCAAATACACCTTTGATATATTTCAAGTAAATTTATTTTAAAAGGCCATCTGCTAAGTATTCATTAGCAATAGATATGACTTTGTGATAAATACATATATATAGCGTCAAATTTAATAGGACTAAATTTTATTACGTATACCGTGAGTAAAATAAGAAACAAAAGAATCTTTAAAAGCGGTCGAACAATCTATTTCTATAATTTTTACAGTATTGACATATTTACATATTGTATCAAACTTACAATATATGATATTTTGTTAATTTTATTTATTAGGGAAACATACAGCATATATATTAGAACTTAATATAATAATCATATTTTAACACTTATGCCAGTTAAGTTTCAACTACTGTTTTAACAGGGAAGTGGATTAATTTTGATGTTACATAAAATATAATTTATAAAATAAAGTATCAAGTGTAATCCATCCAACTACACCGCGTCTGAGATAAATTTTGGAGCGTCGGTGAAATTTTAATAACTAATTTTCTTGTAGGACTCGCGCCCGCGGCTCAATCTTACACTATATATTAACTATGTATTTAGTTTAAACATCGTACGTATAAATATATTATGAAGGTAATGAATGGCGGTCAATACATTCGTACTATGTTATATATATGACTATCTTATTGTATCTTATACAATGTTTATTAACCGTAATCAAACAATAACTATTTTGTAATTTTAAAATACAATCTAGGCACTATGTAAGTGGCTAATATGTTTATTAGTATATGGAATTCAAATAAATAAATCTCGTCATTTTTTGTATGTTTAAATTCCATGTTATAACTTCAAAACATATTTACTATGTCTAGTAATTCTACAGTTAGAGCAGTCATATATAATACAAATATTTCAAAAAAATAAAATCCCATAGAATTTGTAACAAATGTAAAATTTTCAAATTAATAATAATGAATATTTAAGATTTAGAAGTATTTTATAGTTGCAATATCCAATAATAGTTCAAAGTTTAAAATAAAAATATTTTTTTGTTTGTTGAATTTCAAAATATGTTCCAATAAATTATAAACGTATAACTCGAATATATGTACTTCATAAAATATGTTTAAAGTTAAGTTATTTCACTCAAAAGAACTACCGTCATAATAAATATTTGAAAGATATACACAAAGCTAGTTTCAAAAATATACTCTATATTAAAATCCAGAGAGCCTCTGATTTACGAGTATGTATATAAATAATAATCTACATATATGTATCAATGTACGCTTTTCTAAAATTAATTATTTTCAAATAGGTACGTAATAATTCGATGGATAAAATACAGTATCTTCTAAATTCAAAATTTTAATTAATTTTGTTTTTATAAATTATTAATACTTAGTAACAAATTACCATTTAAGATATTGTTACATTACTGTGCTATATTTATAAAAAACATCAATCTTTTGTTCGAGCAAATTCCAAACCGGTTCAAGCTATACTGGTCTCGGAAATTACCCCGAGGCGTGGAAGGGAGGGGGGGTACGCGTGAAAATTACACAAGAAAATTTCACCATTCAGCATCTTTGTGTTTTCCTTCAAGATGGCGCTCGCTCGTTGGGATTCATGTATACGAGGATAAGTGGAATTTCTTTCATTTATAATTTCTTTTACATAATATGTTTTTGTTTAGTAGATTGTTATGTAAGTTATATTATGTTTAAACAAAACGACAAAATTTTAAAATGTATAAATTGCAGATTTATAATTTATAGTTTACACATAGCAATTATTATATATATACCATAGCCCTAATGATATTAATATTTATTCTTTATTTGGTGATGTTAGTAATTTTATTTTATTTATTTTTTTAAATCTTGTAATCGGTCGATTCAAAATTTTATTAGTGTTTTATTTTTCTTTTCTTTTTTGTTTTCATATATTAATTTAAGTGTCTTAATTAATAGAGCAATGTCGCTTTGTTGGCGGGCGTAAATAAGTGCACCGCAGTTTTATACTATCGCAGTTATTATCGTTCATATCTTGTTTTTGTTCAAAAAGATGCTTAAATAAATATATTATTATTATTATAATAAATTAATAAGAATAATAATACTTTTAAACCCTATTTCAGCTATTGTACCTAGAATAAGTAATGTGTCATCATTATGTTTTGTTTCCCTCTTCTTTATAGTATGATGATCAAATCATAATCAAAATCAAAATAAACTTTCTTCAAGTAGGCTTTTATAAGCACTTTTGACTCGTTATTTTACAATTAAGTGAAGCTACCGCCGGTTCGGAAAGTAGATTATACCGAGAAGAACCGGCAAAAAATTCAGTAGTTACTCCTTTTCAACATTCAAAAAATACAAAGTTTAGTTAGTTAAATACAATTATTTACATTAATATATCCTGTTTGGAAGTCAACAAGTATTACCCCCACGCTTTTTTATTATCTACATAATTTTGTATCAAATAATATGCCTTTTTTACCAATGTATTTTTTATAAACGATTTGAATTTACGAAACGGCAAAGTTGAAATGACAATTCGTACAAGTCAGGAGAGAGATGAGTTGAAATACACGTTTATTTTGTAACGCAAGATTCCTCTAGGTTTGGAAACTACAGCTTTAATGTACACGTAACTTTATATGTGAGTCATAATATAGTCATTAATAAATATTGGATATCAGTATCAGTATCAGTAGTCATCCATAAATATTGGAAGCTATAATTTTGTCATACGAAGTTATATCAAGCTGGTAGTAAAAATAATCTAAAACATAATATTTGCAACAATAAATGTCTTAAAAATGGTATACAAAATTAAACATTAAATATTTTTTTAGTGTTTAATTTTGTATACCACTTCATTTATGTAATACAGATAGAAAATGTATATTTCTTGATACAATAAGGGGAAAAGGGTATTTTTTGTTTTTCTTTTTACAAGAGAAATGAAATATAGTTAAGTTTTCACTTTGGCAATTCTCCGCGTAGTGTCAAACAGGAAGTCGGTACAATAGCTGAGAGCGGCGTTCTTCTTTGATCATCGCTTTAATTAACGCGGGTTCCACTCGCCTCGTAAATATATAAATTATATTCACAGGTCATTTATAGATAATATATATTTTTCACATACTCTCTCTTTATTTTGACTATAGTGATTAATTGAATTCAATTTAAAAAAAGAATGATTTGTCATTTTTTATGTTTGTTTAAAATTAAAAAAAAAATATTGTTATGCGGTATTAATTATGGCAAATAGTGATATGTTTTTTTCAGGTAACCTATGGTAAGTGAACCGATGGGCTATTACCATTATTTGATTTTTCACCTAAAAAAGACAAATATGCAAATGAGCTTGAAGGTAAATGGTCACCACTGGATATTAAGAAATATTAACCATTCATCGCCAATACTCCAACTTTGGGAACTGAAATATAACAAACGAAGCTTTATATCTACATATGAGTATAAGAACAGAAAAGATAGTAAGTCAGTCATTTTAAGAAGGTAGATTTGCCTACCTAAAAAAAAACAGACAGGTATAACAGGACACTCCACAAAACGCGCCGACTGCGTTTTAACGATGTGTTTTATTTTTGATTATCAGATGATAACTCAAAGTTCTCTTATTGGTAATTTTTAAAATGTATTTATATATTTAAGTAATATTCATGATGTAAATATAATTAATTGCAATAATAAAATCAAAGAAAATTTATTTCCAACAATATATATAACTAATTAGTGTAATATAAATTTAATATATTTTGATTAATCAATTAATAAAAAATGCGGTATAGGTATGTCCATTGGTTCCCTTGTCAATACTCAACCTTCACATCATATTACGTCTCCGTTAAGACCTGGAAACTGAAAATGAATAATTAACTATATTGTATCAATTTCGAAAATGACGAAATTCGAAATTGAAATTATAATTTGAAGAAGTAAATAAGAATTATTTACATCGACAACTTAATTACATATAGTCGTAAGTACCAATAAGGAAATGTCCCCCTTTTGAACACCACTATCTTAAAGAACGTTTGTATTTTGCTATCAGATTCTCATCTGACAAATGGAGATTATCTTTTTTTTTTAATTTAATTTACAACATACACGGGCTTATAGTTGCCAGTGCCTTTTTTACATTCTAGTTTTATATAATTTTAAAACCCATCAGCAGATCTTCGCTGGACTTCAAGCTCGTTTTTTTCTTGTAAGACGTGGCTCATACTGATTTTTTTTTAATTTAAATTCAAATTTTATTAAAATGTTTTTTTTTTAACCGCAGACCACGTATTTATACAATTATGCATATGATTATTCAGTGGTCCTAGCTCGGGGTTGGACCTGCAATCTTAACTTAAATCAATCCAATCAAACCTCATATATCACAAAGTAAAAGCTATCCGATATTAATTTAGTTTCTCTTTTTATATTTGTATGGATCGATAAAGATACACAATATCGTTTGTAAATTTGAAAATAGTAAAAAGAAATTCCAGTTTTTTTTTTCCTTTATAAAACCACGTGCTTAATCATAGTCCAGTTAATCGAGTTGGGCAACATTTGAAAAAGCGGTTAAAACGAATATTCCATAGAATTCTCGTTCCAACCCTCGCGACTAGTCCGGTGGACACGTAGATGTCCATTGCGTCAAACTGAACACAAACTAGTTCGATTTGAATTTCGAACCGGTTCCATTCCAATTTCAAATTCTTTTTTTATTTTTTTATTTGTAAGAATTAAATGTAACATTTTAATTTTATAATAATTTTCTTATCAATAAAATATAAATGAAATTGTTTTATGTTCAATAAATTTCAAGACATACAATTAATAAATTTATAATTAAATATAAGGTGAATTATAATTACGTTACCTCCCCTTCCATAATGTAATTTTCGCGCCAATTAAAATGTTTAAATTAAATTTCGAACGTCTTAGGTTCTTTATCGTGCGCGCTAGAAAACGTCAAGCCATTTTAATTATAGTAGGAACGGCATAAAAGCAGTTTATCGCGGAGGGGTGGGCGCCCCCTCGGGGTGTAGGGGGCAAGAAGCAGAGATTTTATAGCTGAGTACCGTCGCAACGCTTTTAATGGCTTATTTGCCCGGCCTTTGTCAGGGGGTAAGTCACCCCCTCTTTGTATTGTCGATTTTATTTCGAAGAATGATAACGGCGTCGATAAAACACCTACGTTACATTGACGATGGTTTTGATTTTTGATCCTTGAAATATTGACTTTTTAATTTGGTCGGATAATAAGTCAGTAATTATTTAATTATAATAATACTCATATTAACTTTACTTAAATTATTCACATTTGAAAGTCGAAGTCTTAATAGTACTATTTATGCAGAATGTTGTAATTTCGTACAAGATGTTATTTAAAGAAGATTAGTATAAAAATGTATTTTTTTTTTAATATTTAAAATTGAGCCTTGATTTTTATTTATACAGATAATGCTTATGGATTTAAGCGGCAAGCATATTTCGACCTTCACAAGACGTCTTTTGCTGAAAGTAAATACTGAAGACGCGAATAAATAAATTTAAGTTTTTTCACGATAATAAACGTGTTTACAAGGTTGTAGGCATGTGTGTTTTATTGACAACCATTTCGTTTTTTTTTTAAATTAAATTAAAAGAATCGTACTATCTCTTTATTGAATATAGAATAATTACACATATTACATAATTTAAAACTTGATTTCAACATTTTACAAAATAATCAAAAGAAATTCGCATACAGCAATACAATTAAAATTAGTAAAGATCAATGACCTCACCGTTCATCTGAGTTGGGTTGCCATTAATCAAATTCCGTCTAGCAATTGAAATAAGTTTTTTTTTAATTTACTATTAATATAAAATTTACACGTTAATTATCTGAATAATAAGAAGTTTATTTTTATTTAAATTGGTTGATGTCTTGGATATCTATGATATTTATATTTAATGAAGATTATAATATTATGAATGTACCTGACCAGCGGTCAATTTAAAGGCAGACGTATATTATGGCTGCAGTATTAGAACAAAACAACGCCTCAAAATCTATACGCAAAACATCTAATCATGGTTAAAATCGATATGTTTTTACCTATCCCCCCCAAAAATTTCACAATCTTCACCCACCCCACGCAATTTCAATAAACGACAAAGTATTATTTAATTTCCACCGTCTTTTCTCCATTGTAAGACGTCGAGAGAGAGAAAAGATAGCTCTTTTCCTTCTTAAGACATCCACTCTTTCGACGAAACGACTCGTATGAAAAAACAACGCGTGTGAGCGAGACGGATATACACAAGACGTTGCTGCTCAGCTTTCTTAATGACGTCATATAGATTTATAGATGTACAAGAGGGGCTACGCCCCGGTGGAGGCAAAAACTTTTCGCCTCGTTTTATGAATGTTTTAATATGTTTTTTTTTTTTGTACATGTTACGGATCCGAGGGTTGTTTTATTCACAGTGAACACATTATCTTGTTCCCAAACGGTAAATCTGAAACTTTTTTATTGCATACCACTCAATTTTAATAATAAAACCTCTTTTTTAAATACACGTAACAAGCTTACAAATATATATTATTGGTATTAAGATTAAAACACGTTTTATAAAGCGGTACTTGAAAACGTATAAAACCTTTTTAATATGAGAGTACAAAAAGTGTCATTAATATTTTTAATACTGGCATATCATAAAATGAACTACAACGTTCCAAATTTAAATCAAGGCAAGCGAATTAAACATTAATCCATTTAAATTCAGAGGCGCGTTCGAGCCGAGTTCGAAGGCATAAAACGCGGAGACGGCGTGCTTCGAAATACGAAAAAGCATGTATTATGTATCTGTTATATTTATAATAATGGAAAAGGAATGTCTTTTAAAAAAAAAATGTATAGTTTTATTTTTTAATCAAATAGTTGCAAGAATACCTACAATTTCTTTTCATAAAAATGTAGACTTTCCAGTAACAGAATAAGAATATACGGTCATATCTGTTTTTTTTAGGTTTTATTTTCGTCACTCAAATTCGACTTTAAAATTTCGTCTTCAGTAATCAACTAACTAATATATAACACAATACACGATGTAAAATAACCTATTTATAGTTTCTATTCCCGTAACTTAATTTGTATTGAGTATGAAAAACCAGCAGTAAATCGCGTAATCTTGAGACTCGCTCATGACGCATGGGAAGCACGTCGGCACAGGCGAGGTTCAAATTAGCAATACGCCATCTTGAACTCGCCATAGACTAACGTAATAGAATAGAAAAAAAATATTATTTTTTTGTAATATCTGTATTGTTGCTATCTAACTTATAATCTAGCAGGTCTAAAGTTAGCAGATTCTAGCCTGGATAAGCTTCTTAATTTTTCCGTCTAGTTAATTTCGTGCTCAGCGAAAAATATTATGAGAAAACCTGCACATTATGAAGTCAAATGATATATCAAGCTATTAATTGCATTGTGTTGTATGAAAAACATATGAACTTTAATTTAATTCAAAAACATGATTGATTATACTCGTGTATTGCTTTTGAAAATATTATATATCACGTTAATATATTTCTGGAATTTTCAATGGTGTTTTCTTCACGTAGCTGGTTTGGAACTGAAAAAAAAAGGATTTATTGTAAAATACGCATTAATTATATTAAGAAAACGATGCATAACTTATTTTAAGAATAACCTTGATACCAACTGCATTAACAAAAGCACTTTATAAAACAGACACAAAAACATAAACAAGATCACATAAAACCTCATTAGTCCGTAGCTTAAAAAACAAGGCCATAGATAAAACAACATTATTTAATCTGTGGCGCTAGTATTTCAGTTCGGTAGAGATAGAGGAATCTTGGGCGGTCTAATCCAGCAATTACGCATTTTAATGGCGTTCGTTCCTACCGTTTTAATATTCCACTCCTTGTTTTATACCACGGCTTAGCCTCACCCGACGATATTAAGGTATTTATTTTATATTACGTTTGTAAGATTCACTTTTGAATACAAATTATTTTTTATCTGTGGACGCATTGAAATGAGTTTTTATTATTGTTTTGTATTTTGATATTTCTGACCACTTTAACGAATGTACACAATAATAATAGTTATTATACAAATTGAGTAATATATGTACTTACTTAAAATATTAAACATAAAAAACATAGTACTAACAATAAAAAGGTTATTAAAATATATTGAATGCTCATTCGATGAATCTTTTGATAACATCGACATTTAAAATTATAGCAAGATAAAGACATCTACATGGAATAGAATAGAAGTATATATTTAACTAGTATTCGAACGCGGTTTCACCTGCGTTTTTTTAGTCGTTCGTAGATTTCAGGTGTAAAAAAAGTATCCTATGTTTTTTATGGTTCTAGCTCGCTTCATAGCAAAGATAATGAAATCGGTTTTAAGGTTTAGCTGTGAAATACAGACAGAGTTACTATCGCATTTATAATATTATTATAGTAGGTATGTGCTGGATAAACAAAATGGCAACAATCATTTTATATTTAAATAAATGTTGGAATTTACTTCATGAATATTAAAAAAGTTCACGTAAAACATTCATAAATGAGACATCCGAAGCGAAAACAAAACGCTGCAAATGCAAAGCGCTCATTAATTTTTACAAGCGCGTCACGGCGTCAACTCGAAAACTAATTATACTATAAAACTAAAGTCCCCCGCGCGGCATAACTGTATCCATATGAAAACCAAAGGATCCCAGCGTAAAATTCTCCACGAAAGACTGTAACATTTATTAATACCAGCAAAGTTAAAATTAAACATGAAAAACGGTCCCTCCCCAACTAGGGGCGAGGGGCCCGGGGGCCTGGGGGGTGACCCGCGAACTATGCTGTGCCTTATTTCGTAGCGAAATTTGTAAATTTATGTAAATTTTCCGTCTTCGTGGGGTGAAAAGTTACTCGGGAAGGTACGAATGCGAAGTCAGAGTTTTACTGCTGAGTCGTTTGTGTTGTTACGACTATTTATATTAACCGTTTTATGTTTCGTTTTTTTTACGTTCGATTTTTAAAAATGACAGCTATTTTTTTTAGTAAAAAACTTAGACTATGATTACGATTGTTATAAATATATAATTATTATAAATTGCTATAAGTAAGTTTAATGATCAATTTATAAAACGGGTTTCCATTGCGATGAATAGGTAATTGAAATTGGAAATGAGAGACTTTTATTATAAAATAAAGTATTTACAATCTTAAAATATAAATGTACATATAATAAACATAGATGCAGAAAAAGAATAAAAAAGACTTTGTAATTCGAGTTTTTTCTACAAATACCGAGGCGAATATTTAAAAAGGAAATTCAACTGTCAATATAAGTTGTTTATTTCGAGTTAAACACAATCCTTTACACTTATGATTAAGATTATAAATTGCACTGAAGTACAGTTTGAAAACTGAGCAAAGAGGTCACGTAGATGTTGTAGCAACTTTATAATATAACCGCGTTTATGTTTCGTCGACAATGACAGATGTCAAATAAGTTTTGCATTGGTCTGTCACATACAACGTAGCACTTGTGCCTTGTTAATTGATATTAAAAAAAATAGACATGTCAGTTAAATCACTGTTTTTAAAAGTAACATTTACAATATAACTAATGTATACTTTAATGGTTATATTCTAATATATCGCCTCATATAAACATACACATATATGGTATCACGTTACATTAACGCTTGTCAATAGTTTTAATTAAAACTGGAACAGATAGGCTGTTAGACATTATTAAAATATTTACATAAATTAAAAAAACGTGTCCTTAAATGTTCCTCAAATAACTGAACTTCAACTTGGTGTTAATTTTGTGCTAGTCTGTCTGGGTGGGTTACCAGCGGCCTACCAGCAATTAGCAGTAGTTAATATTGCTGTATACCGGCTTGAAGTCTTATTCCTATGCACTTATAATCTGATTTATCGGAAATACTACCGTAGAAGATTTAGAGGCAGATGTTGTGCTTTACGAAACACTGCCAGCTTCAGCTGCAATTAAAAATTTCTTCATAGAAATTGCAACTATATTTTTAGTAGCGCAATCCAGGTACTGAAACAAAGCCTCTGAATCAGTAGAAAATAATCACGGGCTGCGAATAATATTACAGTATAAAAGTAATGAAAGAAATATCCATCTCTGAAGACAAGATGCAAGTATTTCGAATATTAAAAATCTTTTAAAACTTATCTCATTCTATCAAAGATATGTTGAATAATATGTTATATATAGTTAAGCTGGTAAATGTCTCAATGCCGAGCAATACTTTTAAAGCCTTCATGAGAGAACAGGTTTGTCTCATGAAGGTTTCTTTCACGGACCAGCACCACTTGAATTATTCAAATCGCGCTGGTCTGTGAAAGAAGCATTTAAAAAAAAGTTGAATATTCTATGATGATTAACTGGATTTGAACCCATAACCGATCGATATATAATCTATATAAATAGTTAGTCAGTCGCCCTCACACGAAGAGCTTTTCACATCAATTACGACAATTTTCGGTTGTCTTGTGTTTTCTACGTCATAGTGACGTTGTCAGCATGGACAAATAAAAATCTTAAACTTTTTGATGTACCTATACATAAATTATGTGATCGAAGGCTCACACACGCGGGATAGATCGACAGGTGTCAGGGGTAAAATGATCTAATCAAATTTGATTCACTGGTTCGGCGATGGGGCAACAGACGGACAAACTTACTTTCACATTTATAATATTAGTATATATAAGTTAGTAGTAACTCTCAAGTACTATTATTCAAATGATCATATTCAATTTACTCGTTCAAAAACAAAATCAACTTAAGACACTAATATGAAGTAGGCTCTTTGGAGAACTTTAAGTCGTCTTACAAATTCAGTAACAAAGGTAATTTAGTAATTATATATATTTTTTGTAGCAGTTCATATACGAGTTCAGCTTTATAATAGAAAAGAATTTTGAAATATCTAAATGATATTAATTTCCACACTATAAAATATTTAAATATACTCGTATCCCTGTAAAATAAAAAAAATATAGATATGTATTGATATGTGTTTTATTACATAAATAATAAAGGCTATTTTGCAATAAAAATGATCATCTCAATCTACATCTTAATTTGCCAGCTGCTACCAAATGAGTTCTCCAACTTATTGTCAAAGAAGCCTCGTCTCGTTAAAGTTTTGATAGAATTTTCAATTACCTTCCTTTGTTTCAAGAACATGCGCTCTGGGGACTAAAGCTTCCCGTCCAGTGGATTTATAGCGATATATAGTACAACACTGATTGGGTTTAAATGTCGCTTATAAATCTATTGACTCACATATCCACACTAACATAAACGTAATTTAATTGAATAAACTCTTAGTAACAATACAACTCTCTTCCTTTTTTTATAAATAAATAAATATTTTGACAACACCACATACAATACTCTGATCGCAATGTAAGTAGCTAAAGCGCCTGTGGTATGGAGACACCCAAGATGATAGAAAAATAATGAACTTTTTCTACATCGACTCGGCCGGGATTCGAAACCTCGAAATGAAACGTGCCCATGAAATTTGGTGTACAGTACTCGACCACGGAGGTCGTCAATGGTTCGCTATCAAGTATGTCACAAATATTTAAAACAGACAAGGCAAGCAAACACAAAACACAAACTACATTACTAAGGTTAATATTGATTCCAATTTTAACATATCCTAAAACATTTATAATATCAAGAAATCTTTACTTCAATAAAAGTACTAAATCAATTTTTAAACCCTAAAATATAACAATCTCTGTCATATGCGTAGGATTCGTTAAACTTACATTTCAGACAAGTTAGCGTTGTATGCTTACTTCATCATATATTGTATTTATGTTACATGTTCCATAAATTTAAGTACAGAATCAAAAATCAAAATCAAAATACACTTTATGCAAGTTGGCATTTACAAGCACTTTTGAATCGTCATTTTAACAACTATATTTAGTGAAATTACCACTGGTTCAGAAAGTAGAAATCTACCAAAATCAACCGGCAAGAAACTCAGTAATTACTCGTTTTCAACATTTAAAAATACAGTCATGTTCGTTAAATATAATAATGTGTGTATGTAATAGATGTATCCAGTCTGTCAAAATTAATCCAAGCTTTTTTTGTAATTTTCCATTTAACAAAAAAGATATATATTATCGTATAGCATCGCATGTATCCAGTGGAAGACTACCTTCACAAGGTCTATGCAGACATAGACTCTAGTATCAACAAACCCAAGAAACGTCGTAGAGTTTGAAGTGTTTCTTAGTTAAGTATTCTTACAATATAAAGATAATGTCCGCATCGTACCTGCTTTGTTTGAAATAACTTCCTTGCACAGACTAAATATTTTTTGGCGAATTTTCTATTTTTTTTTTGTACAGATCATTAGAAAAAACCTTTAAATTATTTGATAGATGAAGAATAATGGTGTGATTTAAATGCCTTTCTTACTCGGGGTTACCATTCCCTACGATTTAATTTCGAACTTGCTACTCAGATTAATTGACACATCTCCGTAAATAAAAATATAATGTACACGCGCGTAACAGGATTAAATATATACATAAATATTCTTCGAGTGTGTGAAGACCAAAGGAGCGTTCCCAAGCAGAAGAAAGTCTTCAAAACCAAGAACCCAGAATTTGAGGCAACAACTCCCCTTCTTAATCAACTAAAATTACAGTCCACTTATCTCTCGCGTGTACACACTAATTTGTACGACCCAATAAGCTAGCCAAAAATAGTTATCAAATTCCATCACAATGCAAAGAGTAGTTGAATTAAAATTAAACTTCTTTCAATCAGATAATTTCGAATTGATCTTGGAAAATTATGTTACCAAATTCAATAATTTATTGATTTGAATTAGATTTCTGGGTTCGCATTTAGAATTATAGACCAATTATACTAATAGATAATTAGGCAGCTTGATAAATCTATAAATGTAGAAGCTCAGATTATAAAATTAAAGGCATACGGAACGCGTGGAATGTTGTGCCGTTATTTTAAAGACTGATGATACAACACTTTTTATCATCTAAGATAAGAGGCAGTTTTAATCACAGGTATACTTCGATTTTGTTTGTTGAATATTTAAAAAAAAGAAGACGTATCATACAATTATATCAAATATATCTTTACTTTGACTGTTGGGATTAACATCAATACAAAGGTATGGTAAGTGGAAAGAAAAATGGCATAACGCCAAAATTGTACTTTCAGGATATGAGATTTAAAGTTAAGTGATTAAACCTCATTTTTAAAAGTAAGATTTCGGATTTTAGGCTTTTCTTTATTTCCACTGACGATATGATGTAAAAACACCAATACGAGAAATTGTTTCACTTCCATAATGACATTCTCCTTAAAATCTTTCTTACGGTTTTATAATCTACTTATTATCTTTTGTCTACTGAAAATCTCCAGTCATAGAATAAAAAGAGAATATACTAATACTAGTAGAATAAATAAATAACATTCAATCATGAGTTCCGCATTATTTATTGTGCTGGTTCTACCTCCGAGTATGCCGTTACCCTACACACTGTATCGGGTGTATCAGCGATATCAATTCAGATGAATAAATGACTCAATACCATTTAAGTGACTTTATGACATACTCTATGTCATAAAATAAATTCTAATAAATTCGATTGTTCTAAAAATATATATTATTATTATAAATGTGAAAGTAACTGTGTCTGTCTGTCTGTCTGTCGTTCTCACACGATGAGGTGGTAAGTACTGGTAGTATTAGTATATACTTTAGCATATATACATGTTTCGTATACGGGCTCTTACGGTATCCAGTAGATGCAATAGCTCTAGATGACTCTACTGGAAGTCACATTGCAAAGGATGTCATCAAAGATTAAATAAAACAAATTAGTTTAAAAAATAACATCATAATTCTTTATCTAATTAATAATTTAAGGAAAATTTAAAAGTAATACAAACAAAATACATCATAGGTACATAACAAACTGTAGCCGTTATAGCCCTCAACAAACGTCTATTTAGCCGAAAGAACAGACGGGCGAGTCTAATTTTAAACTTCCCCGATCCGTCTTCAGTGCGCTCATTTTTGCCCCCTTTTTACCCCCACCCATTTGGCCCCCACGCTTCCACCCCGCAAACTTTGACGTTTCCGTAGAACTAACTCGTAGAACCGTGCGGTCTACGCGAGCTTTAATCAATTTTTTAACTCCATTTTCAGAGGGAATTAATTATGTATTCTTGTAAGGGTTATGTGGAGATAAGATTTGAGATACTTCAACGTGAACGAAGAGTTTAAAACACGAACCGTTTTTATAAGTACAATCTATGTTATTTTTATTAATGAATAAATGAGGTTCGCTACGTAGTAGGCACTCAAACCACAACTTGTCTTATTGTTTCAATGTCATACTTGCAACTAAACCTGGTTTGTCACGAGTGCAATTTCTTAAAAAAAACATAATTTTATAAATAAATTTTATACTCTATAGATTAGCACTAATAAAAAAACGTAGCTAAAACAGCGAGATCTAACCTGAGCTAAACATTCCAAAAAATGCATAAACTAAAGGTAAAGCTCGTACAACTATTTTTCAAAACACTTTTGGAATCCTGGCACTAAATAACCAGTTTTTTTTTTTTTAATTGAATGTTTAGTTCCGGAGATTACCCTTACATACAAATAAATTTGTAATATTAATATAGAACGATGTTTCATATTATCATATCGCTGTAAAACTTGCTAACATAATTATTACGTTTCTGTATTAATTTTCTATAAAATAAACTTAGTTTCTCGGTTTATATATTATGTTTGAAATCTTAAGAGCATGATTATTATATAAATGAAACAATAATGTAGAAATGTTCTTCCAAGAAATTGTTTTAAAAGGGAATTTATAAATTTAGTAATTGTTTTTAGTGTTCATTTTCTATTATTTAAAATTAAGCCTCGATAAATGCAGTCCTTGACAGTTCAGTAGTTAGATGTGTTTATGGTTACAGGTTGCAAACTTAACTTATACTAGTATCGTTGATTTTCATGGGTTCATACTTCATGTTTATTGTTTATTGCTTGGCGTTTAAAGTATTGTAAGGAATCGTGATTATATTGGATAAAAATATTGTCATATTTGTTTCTAGCAACCCGCAATGTACAGTCGGGGTAAGAAAAGATTCGTCACCTTAAGATATATTTTCGTGTGCTCAGTATGAGCGATAATCTGCTTTACCGATCGAGAATGATATATTGCGTCGCAATGATTTGATGTTTAGATTCAAAAGGTATTAAGAGTTTAAGATTTGACAAAATAATTAATTTGAAAAGAGACAAAGGTTTTCTTACTCTGACTATACATCTACGTAAAATTATCCCACCAGTGGGCTTTAATTTTTTATTAATTTTTTACTTCTCTATGGTAAACATACAATTCAAAAGTTATTTATTTGGTATATTTTCATGAAGAAACAACAGAACAATGAAATCGCATAAAATAAATTATATAATTATTATAATAATATAACATGCTCTTAATAAGACTTCCTAGTCATATATATTCGTATATCTTTTGATGCATATATGTAAGTGTTTAAGCCGTACTCAACACAAATATGAAATGTATACAATTTTACACACACACACACACATGCAGAAATATACGTAACAAAAGCTACGAAAGAACTTTCCGAACGTAATTTGAAAATTTTATCTCCAAACTACAACTATCCCTAAAAAAGGTCCTATCCAAACATCGACCCTTATAAAACAGCGGGACCCAAACTGAGCTAAAAACCCCCCAAAAAGGCATAAAACTAAAGGAATTAGACCCTTCCAACTACTTTTCAAAACACTTTTGGAGCCGCACTAAATATATGAAACCCAATTTATATTTTCAAACGCGGGTCACACAGGGTCGGACTCGGGCGGTAAGATCTTTGTATCCCAATATCTATTAGAAGCAGGAATTTAAGTACACATAATTTGTTATTATTTTTTATATACAAAGGATATATTTATCATGGCGGGACATACAAATAAATCACTGGTATATAATAATTATTATCTAATTAGTTTCAATAATATTAATAATAAAGTAAAATCTGTCATGGCTTCATAACGACTTAGGTCCATGTCATGTCAGCCACTTTGTCAGTTCTTTAAGAAATACGTTTTATACAAATTACCTTTTATACGAATATATACTGTGTCAATCGAGGGACTCCTTTCTTTTGATTCCTGAGACGCGTGCCCGTGGCTGACACCGGCTTCAAATGTAACATTATAAATACATTATATAATCGTAAATCGATTTTGAACATTTTTCATGTCGAACATTTTTCATTTCATGTTAATTAGGAGAACGGTAATAAATATTTTGAATACGTATTTTTTTTTTTACTTTTTAATGCATATGAATTGGTTTTGTAATAGTGTTTTGTTTTAAGTAGATTTTGCTTTTTGTTAAATTTTTTATTTATTGAGGAGACGGTTTGGAGCTTACTATGCTTCTCCAATGCGAGTTCCTACAACTTGCAAGTTCGTGGCAAGCATGATTCACAAACTAATCACACAATGAGTGCGTGCCCGGGGTTTTACTCAAAATCATCGATTAGGAATATATTTTCTAACCATTGGGCTACAATAATAAAAGACTTTATTTTAACCAATATCAGTCAACGGTCATTCTCAAAGGGCACTGTTATACTTTTCTTAAACCACTGCCATTAAAGGATTTGATTATTATACGGAAAAAGTAACATAATGTGTTTGTAACGCGACTAAAAAATTCCAGAATATATCAAAATTTTATTCAGACCCGCTTAGCCGTTCTGGAGCGATTGAGTAATAAATCTCCATTCTCTACCACATGGCAGATTTTTTTATGTTGATTAGAACGAGTGAAGACATAGAGTGTTTATGTTTTTTTTTATGCTACAGGTTTGAGAACGAGGACCACCTGATGGTAAGTGGTTTGGTAAGAAATATTAACCATTCCTTACATAGCCAATGCGCCACCAACCTTGGGAACTAAGATGTTATCTCCCCTTTGCCTGTAGTTACACTGGCTCACATCTGGCTTCAAATCGGAACACAGCAATACTAAGTGCTGTTGTTTGGCAGTAGAATATCTGATGAGTGGGTGGTACCGACCCAGATAGCCTTGCACGAAGCCACGAATGTTACGTACACATTTGTGCTTGATAATATTCTCAAGGATCTTCTGCGCATTTGAAATTTGTAGAGAGTATTCTTTAAAACGGCAGGGAAAATTTGGAATACATGATATTTAATTAAGTTTTAGTATTGGAATGTGGGGGGTTGGCATATAATAATTACGGTAGTAACCCCCGAATACATCTCTGTAAACCAGACGATAAGTCTCTGTTAACGCTAACGATTTCTTCGCAACTCATTACTATTCTAATTAGAATTGTAACATACGATCTATTATTTTAAAACTAAATTAATATTGTGTAATTTTTATTTAAATAAAAAAGTTCAAAATTGGAATTCCTTCTATAATATGACGAGATTAACGGTTTTATTTAGGGAAAGTACCACTCATACAAAGTTTATTACATGAATAGCAATATTAGGTATTGTTGTGTTTAGGTTTGAATGATTAAATAATATAACTTTTAGGGATACGGAACATAATAACTTAGTTTCCAAGGTTACGGATGCGTTTGCGAAGAAAGTGGTAAGGTAGTTTATATAATATTTCTTACAGTGCCGATAGCGTGGGGATCTTTTCAAGTCCATTTGACTGTTTACCAATTTTGAATAAACATTAAAATGTAGCGTAATTATGCCCTGCTGTACTCCTTTTTAGTCAATTCTTGCAATTGTTTTACCTCATCTTATTGAGGTGCAGTGGTATCCTCGTATAGCCTATAAAAAGAGCTAAACATAATTTTGACCGGCTTTTTGACAGGTATCTTAAAACAGATTTTCTTCTAAACATCAATGGTCTTTAGCGAGTTGCGGTTCGAAAATTGTTATACTATATGAATCCCTTTCATTGCATATGCGCATGCGCATGACAATGTGGATTACTTTAGACTTATAATCGTAAAAAATACGCACGTGTGCTTCTCGGGACGTCTGACAAAAGTGATAGTTTGAACTGTCCGTAATACGGATAGCGCTGTGATTTAGAAAGACAGAGAATGCCTACCGCCGCCATATGCGTAAGAGAAAGGAAAGGCAGACAGACTGGCGCCGTAACGCGTTACGTAACGAAGCAGTTTACACCCCATAAGAATTTATCTTTTCAAAAGGTATATTATAGTATTAGCTAGCAATTATCAAAGTTTTAACAATCTTTTATACACAACAAATGCAATAGTAAGTTTTTGGAGCAAACTTCATCAACAATATAACCTCGCCTCCACTGGTGACAGGAGGGCTGGTTCGTTTTTTACCCAGATAATCGGGATTGAATGATTCAACGGGGAAATGCTGCTAGCATTCTTGCCACCCTTTATACAGTAACTATTTCTTTAATTTATATTTTTATATATTTAAGCATTTTATTAAATCTTATATTAATAATTAGTGCAATGTTATTATGTATATATATAAAGATAACAATAAAACAGTAAGAGTATCATATAAGACAAGTATATAAGTATACAATAGATAACGTTCATTGTCTACGGAGCCTCCCACTTTACTTGAATGTAACTTAATTTAAATAACAATATTTCAAAGAGTCAAATTAAGCGTAGCGCGCAGCTGCGCCTACAAAATTTTCATGTCTCAACTTTACCTGTAATTACAAAATATATTCAGAACTTGTAACTGGATTTAAATAGTAACGCTGTTAGCTAGTGATGTGGCTTTTTATCGATATCAATTATTTTTAAAACGTTTGCTGAAAATCAATATTGACTAATAGATATATCTAATTGGTTAATAATTATTAACATTAAGACCTTAAACATATAAAAATATGAATTAAAAATAGTGACTGTAAAATTATGACCGTGTGGAATGCTGGTAAGAATGCTAACTGTTCTGTTGATACATTTTTAGTTTCATTAAAATTGTATTATTTTATCAATTACCTTCATGAGAAATTTAAATTTTGAATTTTGTAAACCCTTCTCCGGTTTCTATTCAAAGAATAAAGTCATCTATTAACAAAAAAAAAACACAAATCTAATCAGCAAATTATCGAAGAAGTATCCATTCTAAAAATAATTATTGTTGCACATTTATAATTAATATAACTGAACGCGGTGAAGAATAATTCACTTATATGACATAGCCTATAAAAAAGATATGAGTTAATAATAATATATGATAATTTTATGGATAACATTATTAGATTACAAAAAAGTAACCACTAACTTTAGCAACCACAGTTCAGCGACCTGTAAAAATTAATCTTTGAACATACATAAATAATATACACAATGGAATATTTGTACATGCTTTGACAAATGTAAGTGATGTGACGTCACAATTGTTATTTATATACTGACGATGGTAACACTGTTAAATAATAAAGTAACAAGGACATAAGTTTAAAATATAATTTAATTTTTGATTTTCTTGTTTCCCATTTCATTTCGTGTTCACGTTGCAAATGGTTGGGCATTATAAATTATTCCACCTCCGGACTACGATATCAGCTGACTTCCTGCAATCTCTTGAGGTTTTCCTGCCTCGTTTCAAGACGTGAATTTATGTAACCTTTCTTATGGAATAGATATTCCAATTTTGATATTCTTTATTCAAATTGATATCACTGTAAAACATTTAAAACTTTTTACAACACGCCATTAATTAAAATAAAAACATTTTTTTCAAATTTGAATCCGAATAAGTGTTCGAATATATATCGATTTGAATTTCGATCGTTACATCACTAATCGCGTACAAAGAGACACTAAGAAATTATGTATTCCCCTTAGCGTAGTTTCGGCAACTTTATTGAATTTGTTCAGAGGTGCGCTGCAGTACTTTTGTCTCCGTGATACGAATGCCAGTAACGTCATCCATTTCGTTGGCGCGTAACTTTTGCCGCTATTTCGCATTTGAATTTGGAATGTCAATTTGAGGCCGCACTTGTTTTTTTTTTTAATTTTCTTTGATATTTATTTATACCTATAATACGTTAACGTTATTATATGCAAGTAATCTGTACAAATATATTTTTAATTTTCATAATTATCTTGAAAATTAAGGAATGAAAGAAAATATATTTAAATAAAATATAACATAACCTCCAAACAATGCAGATTGTCGATTCATTATCCAACAAGACTGGCCGTAAAAAGTAAAATTACAGTCCAAGACATCATAGTACGGTCTTTCAATCAATATTTAAAACATATAAAACCTATTTGTATTCGAGAAAATTCAGTGTGCCGTTCGTATATAAAGATAACCCGAACGAAATACTAGCACAGATAAGAAATCATCCCTTTGTTATTTCGAATCTTAACAATGTTATGTAACGTATTATATAAATGCTATGAGAAAATTCAGTGACAAAGCAAATTGCTTTCCGTCGTGTATAGAGAAATTTATTGCCTCCCTCCGAGAAAACACCGAGATATAGGCAACTATAGAAATTAGCGGAATAATATTACACGATTATTTAGCCTTTGTAGGGTCTATAGGCGCGACGGTCGATAGGATTCATTATTGTGTATCTGTCTGCGAACGATACCAATGACATCGCTTGTTTGACCTTCAAAGTTTGCTGTTTTTTTTTTTAATCTGTGACCCATATCTCAATTCAAACAGCCCAGTTGTTTGACGAGGTTTTATAACGTTAAATTTTTCTTAAAGAATTATTAGCCTTTTGAATCGAATTTAAATGTGTATATACATCCTGTAAATTTCCCATAGCTGGGCTAAGGCTTTCTTTTTCTCTCTTTGTGGAGAAGGTTAGGTTTCCACGCTGTTCCAATGCGGGTTAATGGATTTACATGTGGCACAATTTCGTTGAAATTACACACATGCAGGTTTCACGGTCACCGCCGAGTACGAGATGATTTATAAGCAAATGAAAATTCAATGGTGTTTGCCTGGGTTTGAACCTGCAAACATCGGTTACTTACGTGTTCTAACCACTGAGTCATCACAGCTCATATTCAAAAGAATCTGGTAAAATTATGATACAAAATAAATTTGGACTAAATTATCATATTTTAATATTATATTGTAACATTCAGAATTGCTTGTAAGCACTAACTTGAATAAATATTATTTTGATTTCATTTATGTGTAATGAACTATCGCGATTTGAATTATAGGTTCAATGGCCTCTTAGTACTTGTACACGATTCTATCACAAATTGCGGCTTTATTGGAACACCAATAAATCTTAAAAAAGCAATTATGATTACTACGTACTCATTTTTTTTAAGTTTTGTTATCTACACATATAATAAAATTGGAGTGTCTGTTTGTAATATTAAAATAGCCCTTTTTTTACTCAATGAATATGTATTTATACACGGTACATATACCAAAATAACATTTTTTACAATTTTTGTCGGTCCGTCTGTTTGTTTGTTCCAGCTAATCTCTGAAACGGCTGGACAGATTTTGACGAGACTTTCTGGCAGATAACTGATACAATAGGGAATAAATTAGACTACAATATTTTTGTTTTTGTTAAATTCAAACACGTCCAAGGTCGCGGGCACATCTAGTATCTAATAAGTTCTTATACTTTTTATTGGTTACGAACAACATATTAATGTTTAACAATCGCTTCAATTAAATAACACTGACATTACGATGAGTTCTTTATAATTACAAAAGGCGCCAATCACAACATGATTATTATATTTCCCGCGCCCTGTGATTGGTCTTTTGTGTCGCGGCACGAATCATTGTTTCATCTCGGAAGCACGCCATTGGTAGATATTATTATTAAGAAAATGATACATGAGGCTATTTGACTGGTTTTTAAAATCCATTTTATAATATTTAGTAGAGGTTAAGGAACCCAGTAAAAGTTGTTTTTTTTTTTATTTCTAGTAGATATTTGCCGAAAGATATCAAATTATAAATTCCATATTTAAATAACACGCGAAAATGCTACTTGGTGGCGCTACAATGGGGTCGGTGACGTCACTTGCCTGTATTTTAACTTGTGGTACATATAGTAGAAAAGCAAGGTTAACAAGCCACTTGGACTTCATTATAAGCCCGTCCAATCAGGAACATTTTGTGTCACGTGGCAAACGTTTAAAATATAGTATTTTTATTTATGGATTTTTGAATAAATTAAGTATTATTTTCAGCTTTCGTTAATAAATAACCATTTTTAACTCATAATATATAATTATTATCGAATCGACAATTTAATTTTCGCATTGTCAAATAGCTTATTAGTAAAAAACGATCATGAAATTGATTTGTGATGCTTCGGTTTTTAAATTTGGAACGTCAAATCGAAATTCAATTTTCGAACTCCTATTTCCTAATTTAAAATGATCATCATACCGTCATCAAAACTTCTCTCAATTTCGCACTCAATAAAATTAACGATCCAAATATTTACGATTAGAACTTGTCAAGATTAACACATTTAGAATCTGGGTCGGAAATTGATGTTAGTTCAGGATACTTTGACGGCTTATCTTGATCTTAACTCCTTGTAGGGAATATCAGATCATTTTTACGATCAGAGTTATAGCGAGAGCGCTTTATGGAACCAGCTTTCGACGGTTTTTCCGAACCGATACGACATGGGAACCTTCAAGAAAAGAGCGTACTCCTTTCTTAAAGGCCGGCAACGCACCTGCAAGCCCCCTGGTGCTGCAGATGTGCGGTGGTAGTCACTTTCCATCAGGTGAGCCTAATGCTCGTTTGCCACATATGTCATAAAAAAAATCACAGGTCACTTATCAAAAATGAAATTCTTAATTGTATATGTGGTATCAATCTGTAATAAGCAACTGCTATATGTATGATTTTTGCACGATGGTGGTTTAATGACGATTTCCATGCTTTGGCAGATTTTCATCCGATACTCTATTAATATTACAAATGTAAGTAACTCTGTCGCTCTTATTCTTGATGAAATTTGGTATGAAGCAAACTTGAACTCCAAGAAAGGAAAGGTTACATATTTTGCCTAACACATGACAACCAACACCCTAAAACGCAGGCGCAGCCGTGGGCGATTACTAGTCAGTTACATTAAGACACAAATTATGACTAAAAATTAGTAGTACCATTTGTATTCAATATATTCGATTGTGAATAAATCTAAACGCATTTACACTTAGAAATGTCTTTAGTTAATTTTATCGTTGCTGGTGATATTTGATCTCAATATAAGAAGCCTTAACGCATAGTAAAGAACATATCGACAAATCGAAAAGTCACGTGACTGGAACACAAGCTCACATTCTTATACAATAAAGAAATAAAATTGACCATTTGTTTTTAAAAAACAGCTATATAAATAAAATGTGTATGCGTTCAATCTAATTCCGCTTATTGTGCCCCAAGTCAGCTTATCTAATTCAGAGACGGGGCATTCACAATCGCCCCAATATCTTGGAGATGATAGCACACATGTTGTATCGTCATGTCAGAATATAATCTGAACTAATATTATGTATGGTAACAAGTGTCGAGAGAGCAATGAAACAAGCGAAGTCGCGAGCAATATATACTAATATTATAAATGAGACAGTAACTCTGTCTGTCTGACTTTCAAGATCAAGCCAATGAACCGAATTCGATTACTGCCGATTTATACAACCAATAGAAATAGCTCCCTATCGCGCCATTCGACGCTATTCGTCGCTATAGATTCTTGCGTCAGAGACAGCAAGTGCATGTAAATCCACGCGTCAAATTGACGAACATATTAGGTCATATGATATTACAAGTTATTATGTTTTTGTAAAGATCATATTCGCCTGAGAAATAAATATTGATAATTTGGGTTAGCGTATCAATTCGGATGTGATCGGTTTTACGAATTTTGCCGATGCGACATCTAAGCTGTGTCGTACTATACATTACTCTGATCCCAATGTAAGTAGCTAAATCACTTGTGTTATGGAAAATCAGTAACGACGGTACAAACACCCAGACACAAGACAACATAGAAAACTAAAGATAATCTACATCGACTCGGGAATCGAACCCAGGACCTCGGAGTGGTACCCATGAAAACCACTCGACCACGGAGGTCGTCGAAAATGTATGAATATATGAATTTTAACTCTATGTATATGTATACGTATAGCTTACTAAAAGCCTAAAAATAAACTACACAGCATGCCGGCTTTCTATCAAAAGAACGTTGGTACACTTTTCATCTTGTTGCGATACGGTTTCTTTACATTATTTATAAATCAAGACTAACATAAAAAAGCCAACTTAATTATCATAGTGTGTGTGTCAGATACAATTGATACACGCCATACGTCATACTACTTTACGTGTGTGAGTGTAGTGGTCAGTTGTTTGGCATTCCGACGCGTTCTCAACTTTGACAGACTAGATATATTTTATAAATAATCAAAGGCATACTGAAAAAAAACATTTAGGTTCTAACACGTTATTTGATTAACATGACATGAAACTATAAACACAAAGCCTATAAAAATTTAGTGCTCTGATGTGAACCCACAGACTACGATTAAAATTCACAATAATATATAGTACCCGATTTCATGGGTACGCCACTCTGAGGTCACGGGTTCGACTCCCGGCCGAGTCGATGTAGAAAAAGTTCTTTATTTTTTTATGTTATCTTGGGTGTGGGGGTTTGTGGTACCGTCGTTACTTCTCATTTTCTATAACACAAGTGCCTTAGCTTACTTTGGGATCAGAGTAATGTATGTGATGTTGTCCAATATTTTTTATTTATTTATTTAATTTCTACCTCTGGTCAAAACTTAAGCTAATTCTGAATAAAACCTTTGTCGTGATGAATGTTTCAATATAAATTCGAATTAAGAAAACAACAATTCTCCCTTCACGCTTAAAATGCTTTATTCGTTTGCTAATTCAAAACTTGAACGCTCCGCCATATTGTATTTAATTCCCGCCAAGTCGGTCTAATTTTCAAATTTCGAAACTTGGAACAACTCCACGTTTAAATTCAAGTTTGGATTGAACGCGTTCCGTATTCGGAGCACGAGTTTTCATATTGCTCTATCCGTATAGACTAGAATTATTTTACATTTCATTTTAAAAAAACGTTCCATTTTTAAAATATATATGCATTAATTTAAAGTTCTTTGCTGACTGTATGCATAACATCATGATCTAATTAGTATATAACGTATAACTTATATTAAACAATGTCAAATTTGTTACTTGGCTATGCTTCTTACATAACAATTTATTTTCCAAAATCAATTAAATATATACATAATAATACATATATATAAAAGCATGTCTTTATTTAAATTTTCGATTGTCCAATATAAAAGCATTCATAATAATATTAACGACCCACCCCGGCTTCGCCCGGGTTCAATACTGATACTAAATATACTACAGAATTTGTTTATTTACGACATCACATTAGAAACCTCTGAAATTATTACTGTTTCTTTACTATATTATCCATGTATTATACACAAAAAACTACCTCTCTGTCTATTAAAAAAAACCGCATCAAAATCCGTTGCGTAATTTCAAAGATCTAAGCATACATAGAGACAGACAGCGGTAAGCGACTTTGTTTTATACTATATAACAATGATGGTATAAATGAATAGTATTCATAATTCAATAATAAATTTATTGAACTAGCAACACTGACCGACATAAAATCAAATATACAAAACAAAGCACGCTAAAACTGGCCGGTAATGAAATAAAATGCCATTATAGACCACAGACAAAAAACGTAGCGGGCGGATTTAAACTTGAAACGCAAAACCAATCCCCGCGCTGTTTCTATTCCCGCTTCCCGGATTCCCTGTTCCTTGCGAGAGAGAAGTAAACAAAATTTCTACAAGGATATGAGGGTCCCCCTTCCCGCGCAGGGGGATAGAGGTGCAGTGCGGTCCACGCGAAACGTAACCGATATTCACAAAAGCAATGACAAAGACAAAGAGATAATAGTTGTAACACAATCGTAAAATTTATATACATTAATTTCTGTAAATAATATTAAGATAACAATCCTAAAAAAAGGTTAGATAATCTTTATAATTAAGTAAATAATTCTTACCGTAATGTTTAATTGATTTTCGAATTTACGTAATAGTTTTTAATCATATCACTTTGAGCGTCAAATATTTTATAATTTAGTTAATTTCTGATTTGAAGTGTTTTAAGATTATAATTTATACTCTAGTATGAAATAAAGGAACAAAATATTTATATAAATATGATCAAATATTATTCCTATTTTTTTCAGTTAAATTTTTTATACATATCGCAGAGTCCGAATAACACAGCTATGGGTTAACTAGTTAACGTTTTTTGTCTGTGTTACGTTGGGTGGCAGATTTTTATATGTGTGCGTGCTAGTGTTGGGATGAGAAAGTTTTTTAGAGGGGGAATTTTAGTTTAGCCGTTCCATATCGGCTATGTTTGGTAATACGGAGTGTAGTCGTGGTTAACTGGCGCACGGTTTTATTTATAGATATTGTATTAATGTTGTTTTTTTTTATTTGTACAATTTTAAGACACAGGTATAATTTTATAATGCCAAATAAATGTTAAATGAAATTTTGATACTGCATTATCGTACATTTGACGAATTGTTCAATTTTTTTTTGTTTTTTTTTTTTATTTCCATGTATATAAAAAAAGACGGAAATATATAATTATATTTTTTTTACGTTTGCTAACTTATTGAATTATTATCGTAATAAGAACAAAATAATAAAATTGATTTCAAACACATATTATTATAAACAATATTCTAGTCACTTCTGCGAGTCTAAATAATCACTATAATAACATAACTTTATAATAAAACCACTGTCCACTAAAAAAAAAAAACAATTCAATCGGCCTTCGAAATTCAAAATGCAGAACTGAAAACCGAATAGCAAAAACGCGCCATTCTATTCGTTGCTAAGTACCCACCCCTTTTTTCACCCTAAGAATTACTTTAAGGCGGGCCCGGATGGGGTGGGGTAGGGTGCACCCTGTTTTTTCACCCTGTGAAGAATTGCCCCAAGGCGAGGGGGTAAGTGTAAGTATTGAAAAGGGTTGAGTTTTTGGTGGGATCTTGTTTTAAGTTTGATTAAATACATTTTGTAGTTAAAATATTTGTTATATTTTAACGCATTTTCGCTAAAATTTAGCTTCCAAACATTCAGTATTATTTTGCATATAGTTTTAACAATTATAATAAAATGACTTGGCATTTAAGATTTACTCTAAGACTATATATATTTCTAATGAAATCGATTTTCTAGAATTTTTTTATATATAAGCTAGCTCTACATATTATCTATCTATTTATAAAGTAGTATTTACTTTCTGTGTTTTAATAGAATATATTAATAATATTTAATTGATTCCATTGAATCTACCCACACTACCTTCCCACTCTATCTAGTATAGATATGAAACTGAAACACAAGTGAATATACGTAGTAATACGACCACGCACACAAATACATCTTTTTTAAAATCAGAATATACGTATACAACAATTTAAAAATCGAACGCATTCGAATAGTTTTTATAATCTTTGCCGCCCCGCCCGATACTGATACTAAATATACTACAGAATTTGTTTATTTATGACATCACATTACAAACTTCTAAAATTATGAGTGTTTCTTTACTATATTGTCCATGTGTTATACACAAAAAGCTTCCTCTAGATTCACTCTATCTATTGAATAAACCGCATCAAAATTCGTTGCGTAGTTTTAAAGATTGAAACATACATATGGTCAGAGAAAGCGACTTTGTTTTATACTACGTAGTGAAGCGTCCGTTTTACGCATATTGCATTTATTCTTAATATAATTTATTTCTTAATAAAAATGATTAATAAATGAAAGAGAAATTATAGATAAACGAAAAACCTGTTTAATAATTATGTGTTTTAAATAATCTACTCTTATTAATTATACGTCATTCAAACTTAAAATTTAAATGTATGAAATATTAACTGATGTCTGAATCGGAACGATTGCGTTATAAAGAGAGCCCAATTAAATAGTTATATTTATTAAAAAATTAAATTTATAAAAGAGTGTAAAATAATTAAAAGTATCAATACACTGTAAATGGTGTTTTACTGTTTATAATGTAACGGAAACCTCACACTAATTATTTGAAATAAAAATTTACTTGTTAGAAAAATCAAATATTCCGTGAAACGAAACGTATTTTGATTATACTACTTTTTAATGAAATCATTACATAAGCATACTGTATCCATACGTGGATTTCATTATAATGATAAATTTCTTATTTATAAATCACAATCAAACGGATGCATATATAACACGCACATATTAAGATGGAGGGTGTCCCACACACACACTCACACGTACATACACACACCTTTATCAGAGTGCATTATAAAAGTCAAAGACACTCGCGACGCCAAAGAGTAAAGATAAGCAAACGAATAGCAGGGGTTGCCAGGAATGCAAATTATACAGGTTGCTTAATAATGTTACCAATAAAAAAAAATATATTATTAGAAATAGAATTACGAAAAGATATGTTTTAAATATTTCAATGGCTGCCAACAGACAATTTTTTTTCTATGACAGGCAAATCGCTAAATATTCTGACAGCTAAGCGAATGGACGATTATCGCCAACCAGTCGTCCTTATATATCCGGTCACAGTGTTGCTAGTTGTTATTTTAATTTTCTTCTTTCAATATACATATTATCTATATTAATTATTATAAATGTGAAAGTAACTCTATCTGTCTGTGTATCGCACTTTTACGATAGAACCGCTGAACCGAATTTCATGAAATTTGGTGTGAAGCAAACATGAATTCCAAAAAGAACATGGGCTACTTATTTGCCTGACACATGACAACCAGTACCCTTAAACGCGAGCTAAGCCGCGCGCGACTACTAGTATATTACATAACATATTATTCCACTGAACATTTCTCAGTGGGATTTTATGTTATTCACGATTTTTGTATGGTTTTGGAATGCGAATATATTTCAAGACTACAAGGCATCAACTGGCTTTATATCCCATCGATATTAATCACAGTACAAGCTGAAATGGAATCAGCTGTAAACTTGTATAGCTATAAGTAAAGTAAAGTACAAGTAACAGCCTGTAAATTTCCCACTGCTGGGCTAAGGCCTGCTCTTACCATTAAGGAAAGGGGTTGGAACATATTCCACCTCGCTGTTCCAATGCGGGTTGGTGGAATACACATGTGACAGAATTTCTATGAATTTTGACACATGCAGGTTTCCTCACGATGTTTTCCTTCACCGCTGAGCACGAGATGTTTTTTTTAAACACAGATTATTATATAGTATGTATAGCTATATAATTAGAATATAGTTTTCGTGCTTAGTGGTCAAGGAAGACATTGGGATAGGTCTATGTCGAATGATCTAAATGAGGTCACATGATCCACCAAAATTAATTCCTTATATTAATTAAACCAGCTATCTTCTTTAAAAGAAGGTCCTTAGTCCAACAGTACCTACACAGTATTTGAAACGTTTTATTGTTTTATTGTAGGTTATATATAATAAAGCCTATATACTTCCTTGTGTTTTACGCTTGCTTTATACAACATTTCATCGAATTCGGTTCTTTGGTATAGCATTTATATAGTTAATGATATAGTAACAAAAATCAATCCAAATTATTTGGTTTCATTAAACAAAAAAAAACATTTTTTAATTATTATATTAGAGGTTTTTGTTAAATTATTAACGAAATGATGCGTCGTACAACACTTTTAACGATATTATGATAGTATAATAAAATTAAAATATTCAAATTGATTCAATTTTGACATTGAATATTACAAATCAATCTTTTAATTAATATAAGTTTTGAAAGCAATAAAATGGAAACGTCAATCTACGTAATTTCGCCTCTAATTATATTAAATCTATGTAACTTATAATTCTCATATATATAAAAGTACATCCAAGATGAAATATCAATCAATTACCGAAGAGCAACACCTCGGAACAAGCAACCAATGGCTTAAATTCGCACCCTATATAAACATTTGCGCCCTAAAATCTTCGACTCATTACTCGCGGGCTTCCGAGGGGTTGTGGTGGGGGGGGAGGAATCTTCGTCGAAATCTCCGACATTTTATCTAAATGGGCCTCAGAATGGTAGTCGTTCTGTTAATGACGCCGAAGAAATACGCAAGACTCCTGACGTTGATATATACGAGCCCTTAGATGCGTTATTGTTTAAACGAATTAATGGAATGGAAACTAATTTAATAGCTATCAGGTATGTCTGTGTATTTGTTCGATTATATCGCGTGAACGTAAAATATCACTACATTGTATAATAAGTCGCTTTCTTTGTCCCTATTTCCCTATGTATGCTTTTTAAAACTACGCAACGGATTTTGATACGGTTTTTTTTATAATAAGTACATAGAGTGATTCGAGAGTATTTCGTATATAATACATGAACAATATAGTAAAGACACACTGATAATTTTAAAAGTGATGTAGTAAATAAAAATTCTGTAGTATTTAGTTTCAGTATCGCACCCGTGCAAAGCCGGGGCTGGTCGCTAGTTCACGACAAGAAAATTAATTGGAATTTAATTTTAATGAACTTTGATAATTTCCGTGATTAAAATTTAATTATGCAACGAACTTAATTTAATTGATTGGAAATTATTATCAAAATGTGAAGCTGTTACATCATGTAAAAATTAATTCATCGAGTATTTTTCATGTAAATAAAATAATTAATCTTAGTAATTAATATCTGAATATATTATTGTCTCAATCCTATTCGTTTTGAAATTATCATAGCTTATTTATAATGAAGATGTAGATTTGTTTAGAGCTGCCACCTTTTAAAATAGGGAATTTCGAAAATTCTAACTCTTGAAAAAAGAAAAAATTCGTTATAACAAAGTTCTAAAGCAAATTTTGGCCACGTTGACTAATCTCATTTACAGGTTTTAAATTTCCACTGCTGGGCTAAGGTCTACTCGCCAGTTTCAAAGTGGGTTGCAAGAGACAACTGTTATATTTTCATATTTTCTTTCACCCCTGAGCACGAAATGAATTATAAACACGATTTAAACACAAATACACTGATACTTGGCTGTGTTTGAACTAGATATAACCGGTTTAGATTCACGTCTACACTAAGCACTATACTGCATCATACAAGACAATATACTACGTAAATTTGTAATATTATACAGTCACGTCAAGCTGACCAATCACAAAAACGACAATATACCTTCACAAGTGCGCAATGAATTTGTATGATGCCATGTCTAAACTTTATATAACTACTCTCAGTTCGATGAAGAATCCGACGCAATAGAAGAGGTGTCACGTGCAAGAACTTTACATGAGTTCCAGTTCAAGGGAGTGTAACAATTCGGACTCTTTAACTCCGAACTACTACCTTGATAAACAAATTTAAAAGTCGAATTCGAATCTTTAAAAAAAATCTTAATGAAAAAGGTTTGTATGCTTACTGTATATATAGTTATATACTAGTAAATAAAATAAAACATTAATCAACAAACACTCAAACTAGAATACCCGCCTACTTTATTTACCAGTATATTCCAATATCCGTTTATCTTAATCTCTTAATATATAAACATTTTCCAAGTTAACAGTACTTAGGATATAATTACACAAGTTTCTTGAGAATTCATTATTCCGTTCCTCCGCCAGGTGGCTAGGTGGCCAGGCTGCCTGCCTGTAGCCATAAATCGTGCCGCTCTAAACGAGAAAACATAATGAAACGGCTTGCATTTTCTCCTCCACATCAGTCAACTCGCTCAGCGGGTATAAGGTCGAAACTGAGAGTTTAACGATATTGTTCATTTTTTGAATTTCGAATTTTATCGAATTGTACAATTATAGCGTTAAAGCGCTTTAAAAGCTGATCATATTAATTTGTTATAATTGAAGTAAATGGACTGTAATTATTTCCTGCAATGCTTTATGATGGAGAGAAAATATTAAGTATGTTGTATTGATGACGTTGGATTAAAATGTTTTATTTTATTAATATAAATAAAGAAATAATAAATTAAGTTTGTTATTTATTGAAGAGTTTCATTTTCTCAACGGATGGTTATTCATTGTATTGTTTAAAGACCAAGCGAAGAAGGTTAAAACGATATCAAACCTCATAGGTTGTTTTTCAACGGAATATATAAAGAGAGTACACTATTAATAAATCTATTAATTTATGTACATAGTTATAGTTTTTAAAGATACTCGAATTCGATCGACAAGATGTGACCTCAACTCAATGTTGTAATAAAATACAAATGACTACAGATACAAAACTCAACGCCCTAAGATAATTTTCACATACAAACCATTCACAACGAAGCCAGCACTCCGTCCCACAAAAAAAAAACAAATGACTACAGACACAAAACTCAACGTCTTAAGACAATTTTCACATACAGTCCTTTCACAGCTAAGCCCACGCTCCGTCCGCCAAAAAAAAACAAATGACTACTGACACAAAACTTAACATCTTAAGACAATTTTCACTTACAAACCTTACACAACGAAACCCACGCTACATCCGACAAAAAAAAAACAAATGACTACAGATACAAAACTCAATATCTTAAGACAATTTTCACTTACAAACCTTTTACAGCGAAGCCCACACTCCGACCAACAACCAAAAAACAGGTGACCACAGAATACAGATACAAAACACAACGTCTTAAGAAAATTTTCACATGCAAACCTTTCACAGCGAAGCCCGCACTCCGTGCTACAGAAAACATATTACAAATCATCTCCCGCGAAGACGCTCAACGCCAAATGACTCAGTTACTGCTAAATTGCTCGCAGATTGCCGTCTAGCAAAATTTCCGACGGATTTAAATTCGGGCAAGCTGTTATTGTGGCACGGCTTAATGAAATTGTATCGATTTGATTGTGGCCGGAATCGATTCTGAAACGATTGCTATCGATATTGTTATATTGATAGAGGGACTGTATATTGAAGTCGGTAATTCGATTGTTTCGAGTCAATTTCACTTTAATCGTTATTTGTAGAGAAGTAAATTTTGAGACAATTTCGTTAAATAATAACAATTCTATTCATACATTTTAATTCTACGTAATTACATATTAATGTTATGTAATTAAATTTAAAAATAGAATGTAGCGAATTCGAATTTCAAACAAGAGTTTTTTTTATTACGATCAAACACATTCTTTAAAAACTAAATATAATAAGTCTTTTTTCACAACTTTAATTTAGATGTTAATAAAACGCTTCGAAAATATATTTGCCTTTAATTAATAATACCAGATAAGAAAAAGCGAGTTATTTATGAGACGTAAGATATGCTTCTGGTGTTGTCCCGTTATCTCGACAGGACGAATTCCAATTTCAAACAAGAGGTTTTTTTTTAATGCGGCCTAACCCATTAACGTTCTTTAAAAACTAACTAAAACAACTCTTTTTCATAACTTTAATTTAAATATTAATGAAACGATTAGATATTAGTCTATATTATTAATAACAAATTGGGATGAAGCGAGATATTTATCTACATATATATAGGGTTGCTACCCCGTAATCTTGAGAGGACGCGTTATAATCGCTTTTTCCATCAAAGAGGCAATATTTGGCAAGGACTAGATGATGGCCCCACGGAAACCGATTTAACGTGAAGCTTCTATAATGATAGTAATACATATGTATATATATGTTTTTGAATAATATATATGTATGTTGTTTTTACTTTTATTGTATAGCTTGCTTGCAAATACATTTTTTATAACATTTATAATTAACAAAGGTTTAGGAAAAGTGCCTTCTATATAGACGGGAAATTATTGAAACGTTGAGTATTTTCCGATAAATGAAAAGTGGAAACGTAAAGGCTGATAATTATGGAATTCAAATGTTTTAATAGATCGTATATATTAATAGTGTCAGTTGATTTATGTCGCTTTGATTATGGGACCATAGCTCATAGAAAATTTCTCATAGAAAATTGTCTTATTTTGATGCCATTGGTGTGTAGAAAATTAAAGAGGATTCTTGATTGCAATTTACTAAATTGACATGATTTAATAAAAGATTTAATATAAGGGAGCCCAAAAGTTACTCACCGGTCTAGTGGCTAAATATAAGGTCCCGAGGTTCTGTGTTCAAATCCGATCCGATATTTTTTTTTATTATAGATTGTAATCTATGTTATATTATAAATGTGAAAGTAACTCTGTCTGCCTATCAGTCGCTCTTTCACGACCAAAACGCTGAACCGAATTTGATGATATGTGGTGTGAAGCAAACTTGAACTTCAAGAAAGGACTTAGGCTAGGCTTTTTGCCTGACACATGACAACCCACCCCTAAAACGCGAGCGAAGCCGCGGGCGATTACTAGTCTTTCAAATAATTTTATTTGTATGTATTGTAGTGTTTTGTCTTTATGATTTTACGTAAGTACTCTATTCGCATAATATGAGGTTGTTTATATTTTAAGATTAATCTGTGTAAACATCGCTAGGAAGAGTAACAAATTAATTATTAAAAAAATAAATGATTTGTTTTTTAAAAAGTTTTTATATGGCAAAAAATATTAATACAATACCTGTCTATTTTAATATTTTCACTAAAAATGTTGATTTGTAATATTTATTAATTTACACTCACTTTGACATTTTAGTAAAACTGTATTTTCGATTGTTTCACATAACTTCTTCTCAAAAACACTAAACACACATTTTATTTCTATAACACTTTTTGAAACTGTTTCTTAACCCCACGAATGTCCACTGAAAAGTGAAGATGAAATCCGATGGTATGGGAACGAAAACTAGTTTAATAAGATACGTTTCGGGTTCTAAGGAAATAACAGGTTCCTTGATGGGGCCGAAATAGCCCCCACGGTGAACCGGACAGCGGTCAGCGCACGGGTTTGAAATATTAATTGTTAGTATAAACAAGAATTTTGAATTGTAACATTCTTGAAATTTCGATTTCATATAATAATATATTTATTGCGTTGCGAGTTTCTTGCCATTTCTTCTCGCCAGAAGATACTTTCCGAAACGGTGGTAGTATTTAATTATTGACGATTCAAAAATACTTCATTATGAAGTTTACTTGATTAAAATTGATTTGATTTAATTTAAAACGTTTTGAAGTATTTATTTAAATATTAAAATTTAATTATAAAATTAGTTTTAATTAATTATGGAGGCAAGAAATAGGCCGTTTACATTGCTTACGGTTGTTAAAAGAACCTGCTATAAAATAGGAGGAAGCGTTTACCCGACTTTCATTTTCACAGTTTAATTTTATTTGTATATATAAAACAGGATAATATTCTTGGCTTTACAGAACTTTATTTTCATAAGAACAAAATATAAATATATTATTCGAATATGCTTGGATTTAAACCTAAACTGATCCGTTTGTGAAGTTTCTCTTTATAAAAATTATATTAAAATATTTTTTTACACGTAATATTAATTAAACTGAATTAAAATATAACAAGTGTAAAATTTATAATGAACGTCATTATATTATTTGTTACTGCCACCGACAACGGTCACTATGAATTTTACGTATTCCCATGACCCAACGATACTCATCTTAACACTAATCTTTTTAACCCTTTAAAACCTAAAATGAAGACGGTCATAATGTCCAGTGTGAGAAACAAAACAGGTTTTTCAAGAAACTCTTTGAATAGTTTTGAAAAATAGCAGGTTTCTTTGTTATGGGGTTGAAACGGCCCCGCGACGACACCGGACAGCGGTCAGCGTGGGAATTGAAGGGTTGAATGCTTGTAACGACACTTAAATTAATTTGTCGAAGAAATGTATAATGTTGCTAATTTTTATTTGAGAATGTGTTGTGATACAAATTATTTTATAAATTTTAATTTGATGCGATAAAAAATATAAAATATTTTTTTAAAATAAGTTTTAAATATAATGATTAAGGATTTGTTTTAAAGTATTGGAAGATATATATATATATATATATATATATATATATATATATATATATATATATATATATATATATATATATATATATATATATATCGGATAATCGGGTCCATAGACATTAGAACTATAATAAATAAGATCTGCTACATACATCTTCAATGCGGTGCCACCTATGGGATCACGGATGTCATACTGTTTATGACGTTATGACTCATTGAAACTATAAACCTTAAGACACCAGCATATTAGGCGGTAACATAATAAATGACTAGAAAATACCCATCCAGATAAACCTAAAAAAATCCCTGAAAATATACCTAAAGCTCATTTACTTTTGAGTTGTTTATTTATAAACAAGATAAATAACGAAATTTTAATGCACTCGAAAAGAAAAGAAACCAATATTGTATTGGAAAGTATATTAATAAGAAATATATTTTAAAAACTTGTAAACTGTTGGTAATAAAAATATAAAATAATAACATGAAAATAAATCAAATAAGGACTGTTTTGCTATTTCACTTTGATCAATTTTTACAAATAAGAACATACTTGTTTATTTCTTTTTATGAACTGGTTTTATTATTAATGGACTACAATGGTCACTTCGACCGTAAGACGCCAATCGTTATTATAATGGACACATGTTATTGAAAGGGTTAGAGTTCCGTGAAATTAAAAAAAAATAGAAATTACTCATACTGAAATTATGTTATTACATTTATAATAAATAATATTTTATAAATTCTTTTTTAAATTTTGAACTTTTTATAAAAAAAAATATTTCAAATTTAAACTTTAATTCATTATATTGGAATAAGCATTATAAAAATAAATATTATGTTTGGCTGTATTTAAGTTATTTTCATTTACATTCAAATTTATTTTATTTAGTGATTATTTGATAACTGCAATTTAAAATGAAATACTTACGTAAATCACTTGCGCAAAGCCTTACCACGGCTTTGTGCTAGCTCATCTGGGTAGGCACCACCCACTCATCAGTTATTCTGCCGCTAAATAACAGTACTCAGTATTGTTGTGTTCCGATTTGAAGAGTGAGTGAGCCAGTGTAACTACAGGCACAAGGGACATAACATCATAGTTCCCAAGGCTGGTGGCACATTAACAATGTAAGGAATAGTTAATATTTCTTACAGCGTCATTGTCTATGGGTGATGGTGAGCACTTACCATCAGGTGGCCCATATGCTCGTGCCAATCTATACCATAAAAAAATGCATTTTTTTGGAAGCGAGGACAAACGACGGTTACGGTTCATCTGGAGCAAAGTATAACCGCAGAAGGAAATCTGCAGCATCTGATGATTTACAGGTGCGTTGTATTCCAGAACTGTGTAGACTTCTTCCTTGACGATTGCTGGTCTTGAGGGGAGGATAGTTTTGAAATCTGAAGTCCGGGATCAATACTAATTCTTCGGAATATATTTCATATAATATACAATGTGTGCTTTAATTAGTTACGTTTTTTTTAGAATTGAGGCAACTTTGTTTATGAAACTGTTAATACTCGAATATTTATATAAGTATCTTTATTAATTTCTATATGACAATTACGTTATCGATCACTATTTACAATAGATAAGTAAAATCGATTGTAATTTTTTAAATATGAAAAAAATATTGAATTTTACTTTTATTAATGTAACATAATATTAATGTTTTTTTTTTTTGAAGGCTAGTAAAGTTAAATAAATGGTGAATGATTGAATCAATTATATCAAAATCAAAATAAACTTTATTCAAGTAGGCTTTTATAAGCACTTTTGAATCGTCATTTTAAAATTAAGTGAAGCTACCACCGGTTCGGAAAGTAGATTCTACCGAGAAAAACCGGCAAGAAACTCAGTAGTTACTCTTTTTTAACACTTAAAAAATACAACGTCATGTTAATTAAATTTTATTTCAATTAATGTATCCTGCTTGGAAGTCAACAGGTATTAACTCCACGCTTTTTTATCATCTACAAAATCTTGTATCGAATAATATGCTTTTTCTACCAATGTATTTTTTACAAACGATTTGAATTTACTAAACGGCAAAGTTAAAAATTTCTGCGGAATTTTATTATAGAAACGGATACCTTGCCCCAAGAAGGATTTATTGACTTTGCGGAGTCGGAAACTTGGCGTTATAAGCTTATCCTTACTCCTAGTGCACATACAATGATTATCACTGATTTTATCAAAGTGATCAATGTTACTGTGAATATACATAATATTGTTGTAAATATATTGCGACGCAACAGTGAGTATTCTTACTTTGTTAAAAATGAAAAGATATGAAAAGATGTGTGGTTTATAAAGAATAATATAAAAAATACTAATATTATTTATGAATTATAATAATTATAACATTTAGCTGGTACAGCCATCTGTCGGTACATAGCTGAAATAAAATTTCTCAAGCGCCCTCTATAAAAGATTACACTGCCATCTATTGTCACATAGCAATAAACTAGTGCCGTAAATTTATGTTTAATTGTATTACAAAACAAAACTTGTAAATAAATTATATTATGATTTTTTTGTGAAATAAAATGTGCATTTCAAATAATTTTACCACAATGAGGTGAATTTATATTTTGAACGATAGTAGTGCCATCTAGTGTCGAAAAGATTTTATTGTGTATTTTATTCAATCCCATTGAAATAAAATGAAGTTTTTTGATATATAAATTCGTAGGCATATAAAAACAAATCATAGTGAACAAATGCTAAAACTTATTTTTTATTAATTGACGAGTACGTTGGAATTTTATCTTTAAATTAATTACTTACAACAATAAAAAAATTACAATATTACTATACATTACCTACGCAGTGGTCAGGAGCAGTAAGGCTTATTTTCAGAAAATAGAAAAAGAAATTCAACAGCGTTAATGCCTTATTCATTTGTGCAGCATCCATTCAAAATAAAGGACACCAAACTAAACCTATAGTGCTTATAATCCAGAATTCTTATACATGTATGTAAATAAATTCTTATTAGTAATAAATATTAATGAAGTTCATTATGAGAACTATCGTTACAATAACTTTATATCTATATTTAATATTCCATTAAGGATTTAATCAAAATATAAATAGACTAACAGAAAATTCATTGGATATCTTAAATCATTACTATCAGCCATTTTTCATAGCTTTAAGTCGCCTCCTCCAAATCACATGCCCTTATCCCAATTTACTCGTAGTCGGCACAGCTCATTCTTCATACCTCCCTATCAGACGTCATCTCACAAGTAATCTTCTCACATTCTTTCGAGCCATATCGTCTTTCATACGATCCATCCAATGTTTCATTGGTCCCCTTCCTCTATATCCATCCACGTTCAGGCTCAAGAACTTCCACATAGTATGTTCCTCATTGCCGCCAAATCAACTTCACCCTTAATTTTACGTCTCATAACGAATGAATAATCTTTCACACTAACACACTATCTCCCTCTGTTTATTTACAAAGCGTGCTCATTATGAATAAAACAATTTTTCTGCAACGATTCCAATTTGAACATTATTATGATCTTGTTCGACAATGACGTCATATATATGTGTCTTTTCTAAGTTTCGTCAGATTAGAACACTTTCTTTAACGCATATATATAATACCACTATTTGATCTAACAAAATACAATAGCTTTTTTATGCAACTAATAGGTACAAGACAGCTTTCCTCAAAATAACCACATTGTAATTAAAATATTAATAAAACATAATTTTTTATTTAATTATTAATTAAATACATTATAAAAATTGCTTAGAATTTTCCTCAATGAATAGCATTTTCAAACCCTGGCCAATAATGAACAATCCTGTAATCAGTGAAAACAATAAGAAATGCTTAAAAAATATTTAATTGAATAATGTAATAATAATTATATCTGCTTAGAGATTAGTTGATAGTCAAAAGCATTAAACAGATGTAACTTTTCAGTGTTAAAGCTCCCGTGCCTTTGGTGATAAGAGTGAAGAAAAATAAAGCGTCATATCAGTATTTGTGTAAGCACTGATACAATGTTAATTTGTCTCTTGTGTAGAAGATTATTTTTCACTCAGAATGATCGCCGTATCTTACATTGTTCAGGATATCATTATCTTGGTTTTGTGAAAACCCTGTGAAAACTGGGTGGGTACCACCAAATAACGGATATGCTTTCGCCCACACAGCGATACTTAGTATTGAGCCAGTGTAATGCATAAGTAACATAAGATCTTAGTACCCATGAATATGGTTTAAGGAATGGTTAGTACACAATATAAGTTACTATGTCATATTAAAAAAAATGACAAAAATTTGCGACTTAACGGGGAAAAGCTGCTAGCATTCTTGCCACCATTCCACGCGGTCAAGATTTATACGGTATCTATTTTTAATTCATATTTGTATATATTTAATCATTTAATGTTATTAATAAATTAAAATCATTTATATCATTTGTTAATGAGTATTTTTATTAAATTTTATTAATAATATGTTAAAATATATTTGTTATCTGTCAAGAGGGACATATCAAAGAGTAGAGTCACGTCTTTTAGAAAATAACGAGCGTTATTATTGAACAAATCTAATCATTTCCAGCCTAGTTTAGCGATTTTCTTCTACTTTACAATACTTAATTAATAAGGAGATATAAAGAAAATTGAATCAACCCATTTATGTACAGTCAGAGTAAGAAAACCTTCGTCAGTTTTCAAATACATTCCTTTATCAAGTATCAAACTCTTAGTACCTTTTGAATCTAAACATCAAATCATTGCGATGCAATATGTCATTCTCGATCGGTGAAACAGATCGCTCATACTGAGCACACGAAAATAGATTTTAAGTTGATGAACCTTTTCTTACCCCGACTGTACAACTAACTTGACGTTGAATGGACGCGCTGCCATTGGTCGAGAGCTTGAATTATCACGTTAATTATGAATTCATGAAAAAATGCTGTTATTCACACCCGCTTGGTTGTAACTTTGGAAGGCAATTTCAAATCAATATAAGTAGTAAGTTAATTTAATATTATATTATATATAAAGATATATAAGAACAATTTCTACTGCATTATATATGACAGCTGTTTTCAAATGGCTTGGATCATGTAAATCTCACGATTCTTAATTTGTTTTTAAAATTGGAATAAGATTATTCTTTTTTTTTTCGAAACGATTAATTTCCACAATCACAGATTACAAATACATTATACCAAATACAATAAGTTATATTATATAATATTACAATATAACTTACAGAGGCCTGATACAATGTTGTATATATACTTATAACTTTATATATATTAGTATATAGCGGCGATGATAATTGTGTCCGTCTACTGATTCGGACCGAGATCATTCTCAAGGGAGTCATGACAAACGCACAGGATATGTGTATACGTGTAAGTTTATGTGTGTGTGTGTGTGTGTGTGTGTGTACGTGTGTGCGTGTGTATGTGTGTAAGTAAACATATGTGAACTCTATCATCTCACTCTCATAATCCAATAGCACGTCATATCCGGTACCGGAAAGCATTCCGGTTTAGACTTACAGTTTTACCTGCTTTCTGAAACACGGATGTCGATACAATTCCAACTTCAATTGGGTATCGAACGCGGGACTTTTAAATCTGCGACATTATGTCTATCAAAGGGACCAACGAGGTAACAAAGTTAATTTAAGTAACATTACTTTCTAAGTGAAATCTTTGACAGCAGCGTTAAGTGAATATGAGCCGTCAATCCGGCGGCAGTAGGCCACTACGACTGACCGGTCAATGACCCCGGGCGAGGTGTGGAGCGGCCATCTCACTAAACATATCGTATAATTTATTTACAAAAATAAAACAACTACATTATATACAATATACAAAAAAATATTTCTCAAATATTATTAAGAATTAAATATAATGTTATTTATAGTGTATTAGTAAAAAGCGTTACAAGTTGTTAATATCGTAAGGCTGCAATATTCCCTCCTATTCAAATTTAGGAGAAGATTGGAAATTCATTTGACAAATGCAAACACATGTGGCAGAAATGTTTCACGTTTTTCTCTTTAACCGTCAAAAACGAGATGAATAAAATTATAAATACAAATTAAGTCAAAATTCAACTTGCTTGGATTTGAACTCAGTTGAACTCAGCACTCATTGGTTAATATTTATATTGAGTACGAGTCTACATAACTACATAACACTTAAATATCGAAGGACTAACATAAAGAAAAAATCTTAAGTTCTTTTCACCAGGACGGCTAGCGTTAACACCTAACTAAAGCTTTAGAACAATCCTACCTACATACCTAGTACCTAACCTTTCAAACGCTAGGAGAACAAATATACTTATGTATTTGTTATTAGCAGATAAATATGTTATGTAATAAGGTAAAAATGTAACTGAAGGTTGTAGAGTCAATCGTTCAGATAAGAACAATTCCACTTCTTACTATATTATTGATGGTAATCTTATTAGAAAATCGATCTACCCACCATTCAAAAAAAGATGTGTTTTTTTTATTTTAGCTGTAACACAAAATTAATGTAAATTTGAAGAAAATAAAATTAAAATAATGACTGTCTCTTCTCAATTTGTTTTTGATAATGTTATATATGTACGCAAAAAACATAAATGAATTTCCCAAAAATTGTGACGTACATTCCATTAATACTAGGAACAAGAATAAACTTTTTACGCCTAGTACCCGATTACACAGGGTTAGTAACTCTTTTTTGGGGCAATGTATACGTTTTTACAACAGGATCCAAGAACACGTTCAACAATATTCCATTATAAAATTCAAAAGAATCGTTAAAGAGCGTTTGTGTGCTAAAATTATTACAACACTTTCTAGTTGCACACCTTGATGAGATGATTGCCTGCTGGCTGTTTCAAATAACAAAAATATGTTTATTATTGTATATTGTAACATGTATATAATAAAAAAAAATAGATCCAGCTGAGTTTCTTTCGCCGGTTTGACTAAGATAAAGAATGAGTAAGGTGGGTGGTACCAACACAGACGAGCTTTTATAGTTCTACTAATATGTAAACAAAAATCAAAATATTCTTTATTCAAATAGGCTCATGAACGCACTTTGTTAAATCGTCGTCACAGTAAAGAACCCAGAAAGAACCCAGTAGCCAATATTTTTCAATATTTTAATACTGTATACCACAGTGTATATAAATAATGTATAATTAAATTTATATATATTCATCATTAATATAATCTGGCATGGAGTTGTATGCCTTATTTATCAATTTTTATAATCCTAGCTATGCAAAGACGAATTTCAAATCAAAATCTTACAACAAAAGGAGCCAGCTCGGTATAGCTGGATTTGAACAACATTGGTTTCAGACCTCAGACATTTGTAAATGTTAACAAAAATATGTATTTCAAAAATGAATTTATTATTAATCATAAAATTATTGTATAATATTTTAAATTATACAAAAAAATTATAATCATAATGAATAAAGTTACATTAATATAGTTTTTCATATTTGTTGTCGTGTATGGGAGGACGGTTCCTTAGGGTAGCGTTATGTTACAGCCTTCAACAATAAACGGACTAATTCAGAATCTAAATCAGAATTATCGAAATCGGATTCGAAATTCTTGATACGTTTAACTGTATAACCTTTTTAACTAATTGATGAAACATTAAAATTCTTTGCATAGTTCTAAAGTTTATGTATCTAGATTGTAATTATTAATTTAAAAAGAATATAAAGAAGAGATAAGTAATAAGCTTTAAATATACGATGGCAGTGTAAAAAGGACTTACCCAGGAATTAAAAATCTTATGCTCCATAGGACTGCAATTACACTGGCTCACTCGCTCTACAATCAGGAAAATGGTGATAATTTCCTCCCGAACAATTTCAAATCCATATCTAAGAAGAGTAGCTATTTGGACAGAATATTAAACAAATAGACTTTTACAAGAGCTTTTGAACCGTCATTTAACAACTATATTAAGCGAAGATACCATCGGTTCGGAATGTAGATTCTACCAAGCGTAAAGTCAGTATTTACTCTTTTTCAACATTTAAAAATACAGTCATGTTAGTTAAATACAATAATATATGTATGTGTATATCCTGCTGGCAAGTCAGCATATACCTAGGAACTATAATGTACAAGACTAACAGCTTGTCCTATTTCCCAAAGGAAATGTAAACTTACGCGCTATCCAAAATTTTGGTACAATACCAAATACATTAGCGGGAGTTTCTTTTCCTGAAACCAGAATATCATTTACAAAAAAAGATAATTCTTTAAAGAAGTAATTGATAAAACTTGACGATTTGATTTGAAGACCTCTGTGGTCAAGTGATGTGTCACAGGTTTTGATGGGTACGCCACTTTGAGGTCCCGGGTTCGATTCCCGGCCGAGTCGATTTAGAAGGTTTATTAGTTTTCTATGTCGTCTTGGGTCTGGGTGCTTGTGGTACCGTGGTTACTTCTGATTTCCATAACACAAGTGCTTTAGCTACTTACATTGGGATCCGAGTAATGTATGTGATGTTGTCCTTATATTTATTATTTATATTTATAAAAATAAAACTTCAAAAAATAAATAAATAGTTCTATTGTTATTATTTTTATTACTTTAGTAAAATCGTTTACCTAACCTTAATAAAATAATAGGCTGTAAATTTTCCGCCACTGGATAAAGTCACTCAAACTTTAAGAATATTTCATAAGGTAAACAAAAAAATTTAGGAACAATAAAACACACCGTCTCCACGGTCGCCGCTGTCCAAGGGTCACCAATCGCCAGGCAGGACGTCTAGCAAACAAACCACATTGCTAAATTAATACCTACGATTGCGTTCACTTGGCATTCTGCATTCCTTCACTTTACGCCTAAATCTGATTTTGTGTTTCACTTAAAAAAAAAACAAATAGTATACTACACACAAATATACATATATTGTTTTTTTTTATAGAATTTTTATTGCTTTTTCTCTGTTTGATTCAAATTTTCTTTATATTTGCTTGTGGTGTACAATAAAGTATATTTCATTCATTAATTCATTTCATTCATAGTTGATTCTTTTAATGAGTTATTGTAAATATATCGATTTCGTTACAATTCACATTGAGGAGAGTTATTTTTGTACAAACTCGCTTCGTATCTCACTGTTATCGTGTTGGAAATAGACTTAAGTTTTATAACTGTCAATATCGCTTTCTAACACCACGATCGTATTCTGTAATGAATTTCTAGGTTTTAAAGAAAAGCTGTCACTATTTAAATTATAAAAAGTAAAGTAACAGCCTGTAAATTTCCCCCTGCAGGGCTAATGACTGACTAATTATAAATACAAATTAAGCACATATATATAGTGGTGCTTGCCTGGGTTTGAACCCGAAATCATCGGTTTAGATGCACGTGTTCTAACCACTGGGCCATCTCGGCTCAGCATTTTTATTATAATGAGGCTAACGCCGCTGATTTCTTTGTATCGGATTTTTTTATTTTTTTTTATAATTAAGCCACTTGGTAAGTGGTCACCACCGCCCATAGAAAAAAGCGATTTAAAGAACCATTTATTTCATCACTAAAGAATATTATGTGAAGATTTCCTCACTCACCCGAACCAAGTTTGACGATAGTGTTAACCTACCTTTACCTTAGTGATGAGTGTGGAACCCTCTTAGAAATCCACTATCACCTAAATACCACTTGGTGGTAGGGCTTTGTGCAAGCCCGTCTGGGTAGGTACCACCCACCCACTCATAATTTCTTCTACCGCCAAATAACAGTAGGTACTCAGTATTGTAGTGTTCCGGTTTGAAAGATGAGTGAGCCAGTGTAACTACAGGCACAAGGGACATAACATCTTAGTTCCCAAGGTTGATAGCACATTGACGATGTGAGGAATAGTTAATATTTCTTACAGCGTCATTGTCTATGGGTGATGGTGACCACTGACGATCAGGTGGCCCACATGCTCGTCCGCAAACCTATTCCATAAAAATACAAAATACCTATGTCGTAAATGTATGTTTTAATTTTGTGTTTTTGTTTAAAATGTCACAGAAATTATTTTATATATAAGTATCTTTTATATTATCTATTTATTTAAAAAAAATCTTTATATAAAGAGTAGGTACCCTATGATATTAAATTATCTATACAGATACAGCTTCTTAAATTGATTCATTTTATCTTAACTAGTTCAAGTGGAAAATTAACCAGTGTTATTTTTAAGATACAATGTTAGAGGTGATTTTTTTGTTGGCCTTTGTCTAGCTAAAACAAATTGAAAAACAAAAACACTGCTGGATATCATACACCTACTTGATTGTTGAGGCTTTGAAATTTTAATGAAGTATGTAAATTTGTATATTTTCAACATCTTTTCGATTCTTGTTACCAATTTTTATTTATTCAGAGTCTAGAACTCGTCAAACACAAACGATATGCTTTGCGAAGACGCACCCCTCCACGCTAAACTCTCAAAATCAGCCCAACAGTTCTGGAGAAGTTCTTTTACACACACACCTACATACAGGAGATCTTTAGATACATATATACTTAGATAGTTGTCTCGACTATATTATGTTAAGTAATATTTATAGATACTTATTAGAATTAACGTAATATTACATGTCTTATTATTACATTTATTCTAAAAGGTATGAGGATTTTTTTTTATTTTAATTCTAATAAGATATCGCAACACATATTTTTAAAACGACAAAACTATAAAAGTATAAATTATTTACAACTATCAATTACAGAAAAAAACGTAATAAGTATAATATATAAAAAAAACAACTATTTTTTTAATTAATAGGTCCACTTTTAAATATCTTTTTACATGATTCAATCAAAATTAACAAAATAATAGCAGCAAAATTTATTTGTTTCTATGTAGGTTATGTCCGCAACTAATAATCCAATATTTATTTATTTTTTACTGGTACAGTTCTGCAAGGCCCTGTACCACATTAATGATATCCGTACAAATACGAGGCAGGTCGCTAATTAAATACAAAGGCGATAAAAACCAGTAAGAATTTAAATAAATATATTTCCACCAATCAGATTGTTTCGTCGTTGGCGTTACAAATAATTTCATCCAATAAAATCAGTGAATTTAAGATTTCCTCTTATAAATATTAGGTAGGTACTGCACGGAATATGTATTGAGTATTAATTAATTTTAAGTAACTAAGTCCTTAAAAAACTTTACAGCTTAGAAAACTTCATCCCGAATTTACCAACTCGAGGTGTGAAATAAAAGCGTAGGCCTATGCCCTTTCCCGGAACTCAAACTATAAACAAAACACATTGAATCTAAGTTCATCGTTTTAAACGTGGAGAGGTAACAGAGTTACTTTCCCATTAATAATCCCATAATATTAGTATGGAAATTATTATATAAAGTACCTATACTAACAATAAGACTAGAATATGTATTTACATAGAAACGAAGGTTTTAATAAAGGTCTATTCCTAAAACTTATTTTGACATATAGTTAATAGTTATTATTTATTTTAGTATAGGTATGTGGATATAATAATATACTTACATATAACCATTTATTATCTTTTACGATTTACGAGCATATTGCTTATTTTCAAAGCGATTTTAAACACACAGCGTCAATCCTTATCCAACCTTAAATACGTTGTGCATTTAACATAAATCAATATTCTCTTTTACGTTTTGTATCATCTAAGAATAAAAAACTGTGAACGTTGTAAGACATTCTGTAGAATATTTAGTATAAGCGTTGCACCCGTGCGAAGCCGAAGGTATCTAATATAGGTATATGATATTGGTAGCCATACCCGTAGTCCAACACCAACATGGGGAGCTAATTTCCAATATCCTTGTGGCTCACTGGCTCACTCTAAATTAAGTGGTAAAAATCTAGACGAGTTTGTTCACGGGTTCACGATATCACACACAATATTAAAACGTAAATAAATATAAACTGAACTATAATAACCTACTAAAATATTACATTGGTTTGATAAGATATAAATATAGGTATTCATCTAAGTTAGTTTATGTTGAAAACTATTTTTGTAAATTAGGTTATAAAATTGTAAGTAATGAGTACTAGTCGGTGTGTATCTATGTAGATACTCATGTACATGGTATTTTTAATAAAACGAAAAAAAATAATTTTTATCAATATACTTAGATATGATTATTTAATCAAAAGTATATTGGTAAAAATATTTTTTATATTACTACTACTACTCTCTACCTAAATAGGTAGAGAGTAGCTAGATAGATAGATACTATTGGAGGTAAGTAATACTCAATTTATATTCCAAATATTAATAAACCTAATTATTTATAGTTATAAACAACAATAAAAAAAAACTTGTTATTTGAAAAAAAACACACAGATGTAGAATATGCCAATTAGTTATTGCGTCAAATAAAAATAATACAAAAATCTTACTTGCAAATTATAACAACTGGTTTTCTTATTCTAAAAAAATATTCTTAAATTTTACGTAAAATCAGACATCTTGAAATTCCAATGTCGACATTCCAGCTCGCGTTACCGAACGAAAATCCAATAAAAACCTACCCTTTTCAAACTTCTTCCAAACTTGATCCACTATCAAAACTATTTAGCCACGCCCATAAATGCGAAGCAACTAAATAACATCCATCTCTTTCTATTACATTTCCGTTTTCGTTCACGAAGCGAGACACCAAGCCTTATGTTGTAACCTTTGTTAATATAGTTTTATAATGTCATGGCAATAAAGCATATAACAATATTACATTCAGACTAATTTCAACTTTATTTTATTGTGAGAAGGTATACTTTCGAAAGTGGTAATTTGTTTTTGTTTCATTTCACGATCAAATGAAGACAGAATAGAGGAACATTTTTACGCGAGCGATTCAGTAGCGTAAGGTGACGTCGTAAGAGCTATAGTGGCGTAAAAATGGTTAACTTAAGACGTTCTAGGAAAAAAATACGCGGCAGCTAGTTACTCTATATCGACGTCTTGCGCAAGATGGCGGTGCCAGAGGCGTTCGAAATTTGAATTTCTCTTAGGAATAGGTGGGGTGTTTATTTTATAGGGATCTTGATATGTTGGTGGTTTCTAGCGTTTCGGGCGCTTCGTAGCGCTGCGCAATTTTGTACGAGATTATACGACAACGCCGTCTAATAAGAGAAATAATTTTGTTATTGGCGTCAATTTTTATTTAATTTATTTTTTGAAGTTGTTGTTTTAAATAAACTAGTAAAGTTTATTATTTTAACAGAAGTAGGAGTGTTATTTTGTTAATTTTATACAAACAATTGTACATATTGAATATAAACCAACAAGTAAGGAAACTTTAAATCCTCGGCAATATGTTTAAGTGAAAATTCATATTTTTAAAGAATGTAGGAAATAGTTCAGTAGGTACGATGATTTAATTATTTAGGTTAAGTTTCTAGCTAAAATTTTAATCATTTATAGAACTAGGTAAAGGGTTACTTAATATTTAGATTTAAGTATATAAGCTAGGCAAAGCTTATTAACTCTACAAAAGTAACAAATAATTATTTGAATAATAAACTTAGTAAACAAAAATATACCATAAGGTTTCAGTAGTTACCTGTTAGGTATAAACCTAACAGGTAACTACTGAAAAAAATTATTATTTTGATTACGTACGCATAACTAGGTAGTTAACAACAAGTATCAAGTACCTACTACTAAAAATATTTAATATTGGGGTAATTTCTACCTAAGTACATCCCTAGGTCAAAATACCTATGACACTAACAATGCAAGGAATGATTTAGGTATCTAACTTTTAAACCAATGTTTATTAACACAGATGATTAGATAGGTATCTAATTACCATCACTTATCTATCATATCATAAAATTAAATTCATTTGTATTTAAGTATAGAGTAAACAAGCCATACATGTCAGGATATATTTTTAGTGAAGGTAGGCGACTAGGTGCGGTTCGGAAAAGAAAATACAGACGGAGGAAGGGAAAGGGAAATTTAACGGGAAATTTAAAGGGAATTCTAAGTTTAACTTAGCAATCATATTTGTCCTTTAAATACAACTGTATGTGAAATGAAGTGTGTGAATCAATTGAAAAGATTTTCAATGTTTTCTATATCTATATATGACAATTTCATACCCTAATTAATAACGAAGAGGATGAATAAAAAAATATATTATTAGAGCTTTCTTAAGTTATATTACTGAAAAGATGACATGCGGGGTTCAGGTTTATAGTCGAGTCCGACATATCATATAGGATACCATTGAACATCAGTGTTGAGTTTGGAATCCAACTTGGAAGCTGAATGGTATTTAACTACCTATCTATACGATACGATTGTTATCATTGCTAATTATATTTTTTTATTTTATTTTTCCGTGGTTTTATTTTATAGAAACTACTTAAGTTTATGGGGAGGTACTTACTATGTTCAGTTTTATTTTGCTGTCAGTATTTTTTTATACTTTATTATGTGCGCTGTCTCCTTAATAAACGTTTCTTTCTTTATTTCAGGTTAAAATATATTTATAGGATTCCTTCCTAGGAGTTTGTGTTTAGTTTAAAAATTTTAAAATTCCTCGTGAAAGAGACAAAAACAGCTACTTTCTAGATATATATTTGCTTATTACTTATTTCTCTCTACTGATTAGATCGATATGAATACGGGATGTCAATTGATTATGAGACGTGTAAAATTGGCGCGCTTAGACAGTGTAGCCAGATGTTCGTACACATCGATAAAAGGATTGCGTGCGACCGGCACGTTTCATTACATCGTGATACATTGGACAAGTTAGACGTTATCTGCAATTCAGTACAACTGCTACTTAACCTTAAGGAGATATTTTATCATTGGATTGTCAGACACTTTGCTTTGCTTTGTTTAATATAGACGCTAATAATACTCGATAGTTTTATTTTGCAAGCAAATCAATGATCAATAAGATGATAAAATTATATGTCATGTAGAGGTAGTAACTGTCTGATAGCTATAATAGTAATTCTGTTGTGCTTTCGCGGCCGAACCACAGTAAAATTAATGAAATTTTTATATAAAGCTTGAACCCCAAACATGAGCTAAACGCGAGAGTAACCGCGGACAACAGTAAGCCATAGCTATATGATTGGCCAAAAAGAATACCTATCTACTGCATTTGTTGCCCATTCGATTCATTTTTCGACAAATTTCTATTTTTATTGTAAAAGGTCGTATGTAAAAACTAAGTATTTTATTTAAAAGAGCACAACATTCTTCCACTTAAAATAAGTGTAACATTATTCAGGTATATATAGGTATGTACCTACATTTTACGGTATAAATGTAACGATCAATTATATACAAAATAATAAATTTAATCAAATTGTAAACTTTATATTTGAATACAAGCGCATTACTTTTAAAGTAATATTTTGTTTTAAATTGTAAGCATACTGATTTTTGCTATATAGGTAACTAGTTCAGTGGGATGTGGGATCGCTCTTATTTTAATAATTAAGTTTTATGTACTATAGATGATGAAACGTTTAGAGAGTTCTCAACAAAAGTAAATAATTACATAAAAATACTTACTTAATATTAAGGAAACACTTAGGTATACATATCAATACTGAATACCTAAGTATTGTTTTGTTTGGAGGAGATAACATCTTAGCTTCCCAAGGTTGCTGGAGCATTGCATTGAATTTAAGGAATGGTTAGCATTCTTTATAATATTTACAGGCGGAGGTGACCACGAATCTCTAGATGATTCATTTCTCGTCCATTTACTATAATTTATGGTGACCATTTATCTACAGTTAATACATTATTTTGTCCTTGCAATATCAAAATTAAAAAATCAAGATGAATCAATAAACAATAAAGTTACAAGTAATTAGGTATTTCATTTCATTTAAAACATCTTATTTACCTACATACCTACTACAACACAAGCCGGCATCGCACGGGTGCAATACTGATAGGTGCTAAATATACAACAAACTTTTTCTTAAATTAACTTAAATTAAATTGTCCATTTATTATATACAAAAACTTCCTCCCGAATCACTCTATCTATTAAAAATCACCACATCAATTTTTTTTTTAAATGAACCCAACCCTATATCCGAATTATTTTCAACACCACCTCCACGCTAAACTCTCAAAATCAGCCCAACAGTTCTGGAGAAGTTCTTTTACACACACACCTACATACAGGAGATCTTTAGATACATATATACTTAGATAGTTGTCTCGACTATATTATGTTAAGTAATATTTATAGATACTTATTAGAATTAACGTAATATTACATGTCTTATTATTACATTTATTCTAAAAGGTATGAGGATTTTTTTTTATTTTAATTCTAATAAGATATCGCAACACATATTTTTAAAACGACAAAACTATAAAAGTATAAATTATTTACAACTATCAATTACAGAAAAAAACGTAATAAGTATAATATATAAAAAAAACAACTATTTTTTTAATTAATAGGTCCACTTTTAAATATCTTTTTACATGATTCAATCAAAATTAACAAAATAATAGCAGCAAAATTTATTTGTTTCTATGTAGGTTATGTCCGCAACTAATAATCCAATATTTATTTATTTTTTACTGGTACAGTTCTGCAAGGCCCTGTACCACATTAATGATATCCGTACAAATACGAGGCAGGTCGCTAATTAAATACAAAGGCGATAAAAACCAGTAAGAATTTAAATAAATATATTTCCACCAATCAGATTGTTTCGTCGTTGGCGTTACAAATAATTTCATCCAATAAAATCAGTGAATTTAAGATTTCCTCTTATAAATATTAGGTAGGTACTGCACGGAATATGTATTGAGTATTAATTAATTTTAAGTAACTAAGTCCTTAAAAAACTTTACAGCTTAGAAAACTTCATCCCGAATTTACCAACTCGAGGTGTGAAATAAAAGCGTAGGCCTATGCCCTTTCCCGGAACTCAAACTATAAACAAAACACATTGAATCTAAGTTCATCGTTTTAAACGTGGAGAGGTAACAGAGTTACTTTCCCATTAATAATCCCATAATATTAGTATGGAAATTATTATATAAAGTACCTATACTAACAATAAGACTAGAATATGTATTTACATAGAAACGAAGGTTTTAATAAAGGTCTATTCCTAAAACTTATTTTGACATATAGTTAATAGTTATTATTTATTTTAGTATAGGTATGTGGATATAATAATATACTTACATATAACCATTTATTATCTTTTACGATTTACGAGCATATTGCTTATTTTCAAAGCGATTTTAAACACACAGCGTCAATCCTTATCCAACCTTAAATACGTTGTGCATTTAACATAAATCAATATTCTCTTTTACGTTTTGTATCATCTAAGAATAAAAAACTGTGAACGTTGTAAGACATTCTGTAGAATATTTAGTATAAGCGTTGCACCCGTGCGAAGCCGAAGGTATCTAATATAGGTATATGATATTGGTAGCCATACCCGTAGTCCAACACCAACATGGGGAGCTAATTTCCAATATCCTTGTGGCTCACTGGCTCACTCTAAATTAAGTGGTAAAAATCTAGACGAGTTTGTTCACGGGTTCACGATATCACACACAATATTAAAACGTAAATAAATATAAACTGAACTATAATAACCTACTAAAATATTACATTGGTTTGATAAGATATAAATATAGGTATTCATCTAAGTTAGTTTATGTTGAAAACTATTTTTGTAAATTAGGTTATAAAATTGTAAGTAATGAGTACTAGTCGGTGTGTATCTATGTAGATACTCATGTACATGGTATTTTTAATAAAACGAAAAAAAATAATTTTTATCAATATACTTAGATATGATTATTTAATCAAAAGTATATTGGTAAAAATATTTTTTATATTACTACTACTACTCTCTACCTAAATAGGTAGAGAGTAGCTAGATAGATAGATACTATTGGAGGTAAGTAATACTCAATTTATATTCCAAATATTAATAAACCTAATTATTTATAGTTATAAACAACAATAAAAAAAACTTGTTATTTGAAAAAAAAACACACAGATGTAGAATATGCCAATTAGTTATTGCGTCAAATAAAAATAATACAAAAATCTTACTTGCAAAATATAACAACTGGCTTTCTTATTCTAAAAAAAATATTCTTTAATTTTACGTAAAATCAGACATCTTGAAATTCCAATGTCGACATTCCAGCTCGCGTTACCGAACGAAAATCCAATAAAAACCTACCCTTTTCAAACTTCTTCCAAACTTGATCCACTATCAAAACTATTTAGCCACGCCCATAAATGCGAAGCAACTAAATAGCATCCATCTCTTTCTATTACATTTCCGTTTTCGTTCACGAAGCGAGACACCAAGCCTTATGTTGTAACCTTTGTTAATATAGTTTTATAATGTCATGGCAATAAAGCATATAACAATATTACATTCAGACTAATTTCAACTTTATTTCACTGTGAGAAGGTATACTTTTGAAAGTGGTAATTTGTTTTTGTTTCATTTCACGATCAAATGAAGACAGAATAGAGGAACATTTTTACGCGAGCGATTCAGTAGCGTAAGGTGACGTCGTAAGAGCTATAGTGGCGTAAAAATGGTTAACTTAAGACGTTCTAGGAAAAAAATACGCGGCAGCTAGTTACTCTATATCGACGTCTTGCGCAAGATGGCGGTGCCAGAGGCGTTCGAAATTTGAATTTCTCTTAGGAATAGGTGGGGTGTTTATTTTATAGGGATCTTGATATGTTGGTGGTTTCTAGCGTTTCGGGCGCTTCGTAGCGCTGCGCAATTTTGTACGAGATTATACGACAAGGCCGTCTAATAAGAGAAATTATTTTGTTATTTGCGTCAATTTTTATTTAATTTATTTTTTGAAGTTGTTTTTTTAAATAAACTAGTAAAGTTTATTATTTTTACAGAAGTAGGAGTGTTATTTTGTTAATTTTATACAATTGTTTGAATATAAACTAACAATTAAGGAAACTTTAAATCTTAGGCAATATGTTTAAGTGAAAATTCATATTTTTAAACAATGTAGGAAATAGTTAAGTAGATACGATGATTTAATTATCTAGGTTAAATTTCTAGCTAAAATTTTAATCATTTATAGAACTAGGTAAGGGGTTACTTAATATTTAGATTTAAGTATATAAGCCAGGCAAAGCTTATTAACTCTACAAAAGTAACAAATAATTATTTGAATAATAAACTTAGTAAACAAAAATATACCATAAGGTTTCAGTAGTTACCTTTTAGGTATAAACCTAACAGGTAACTACTGAAAAAAATAATGATTTTGATTACGTACGCATAACTAGGTAGTTAACAACAAGTATCAAGTACCTACTACTAAAAATATTTAATATTGGGGTAATTTCTACCTAAGTACATCCCTAGGTCAAAATACCTATGACACTAACAATGCAAGGAATGATTTAGGTATCTAACTTTTAAATCAAAATCAAAATCAAAATAAACTTTATTCAAGTAGGCTTTTATAAGCACTTTTGAATCGTCATTTTACAATTAAGTGAAGCTACCACCGGTTCGGAAAGTAGATTCTACCGAGAAGAACCGGCAAGAAACTCAGTAGTTACTCTTTTTTAACATTTAAAAAATACAACGTCATGTTAATTAAATACAATTATTTCAATTAATGTATCCTGCTTGGAAGTCAACAGGTATTAACTCCACGCTTTTTTATCATCTACAAAATCTTGTATCGAATAGCATGCTTTTTCTACCAATGTATTTTTAACAAACGATTTGAATTTACTAAACGGCAAAGTTAAAAATTTCTGCGGAATTTTATTAAACCAATGTTTATTAACACAGATGATTAGATAGGTATCTAATTACCATCGCTTATCTAATCATATCATAAAATTAAATTCATTTGTATTTAAGTATATAGTAAACAAGCCATACATGTCGGGATATATTTTTAGTGAAGGTAGGCGACTAGGTGCGGTTCGGAAAAGAAAATACAGACGGAGGAAGGGAAAGGGAAATTTAAAGGGAATTCTAAGTTTAACTTAGCAATCATATTTGTCCTTTAAATACAACTGTATGTGAAATGAAGTGTGTGAATCAATTGAAAAGATTTTCAATATTTTCTATATTTATATATGACAATTTCATACCCTAATTAATAAGGAAGAGGATGAATAAAAAAAATATATTGTTAGAGCTTTCTTAAGTTATATTACTGAAAAGCTGCCGCAAGCGGTTTTAGGTGTTGATAGTCGGTTCCGACATGACTATATTGGATACCATTGAATATCAGTGTTGGGTTTGGAATCCAACTTGGAAGCTGAATGGTATTTAACTACCTACCTACATATACGAAACGAATGTTATCATTGGTAATTTTTTTATTTTTCCGTGGTTTCATTTTATAGTAACTACTTAAGTTTATGGGGAGGTTCATACTATGTTCAGTTTTATTTTGCTGTCAGGATTTTTTTTATACTTTTTTAAGAGCGCTGTCTCCTTAATAAACTTTTCTTTCTTTATTTCAGGTATGAGATATAATAGGACTCCTTTCCTTGGAGTTTATGTTTATTTTAAAAATTTCATCAAACTTTTAAAATTCCTCCTGAAAGATACAAAACAGCTACTTTTTAGATATTTTATCTGCTTATTACTTATTTCTCTCTACTTATTAGATTGATATGAATACGGGATGTCAATTGATTATGAGACGTGTGAAATTGGCGCGCTGAGACAGTGTAGTCAGATGTTCGTACACATCGATAAAAGGATTGCGTGCGACCGGCACGTTTCATTACATCGTGATACATTGGACAAGTTAGACGTTATCTGCAATTCAGTACAACTGCTACTTAACCTTATACGTCTTAACGAGATATTATATCATTGAATTATGAGGCACTTTGCTTTGCTTTGCTTTAATAAAGACGTTGATAATACTCGATAGTTTTATTTTGCAAGCAAACCAATGATCAATAAGATGATAAAATTATATGTCATGTATAGGTAGTAACTGCCTGATAGCTATAATATTAATTCTGTTGTGCTTTCGCGGCCAAAACACCGTAAAAATAATGATTTTTTGTATAAAGCTTGAACTCCAAACGTGAGCTAAACGCGATAGAAACCGCAGGCGACAGTAAGCTATAGCTATATGATTGGCCAAAAAAAATACCTATGCACTAGCATTTGTTGCCCATTCGATTCATTTTTCGACAAATTTCTATTTTTATTGTAAAAGGTCGTATGTAAAAACTAAGTTTTTTATTTAAAAGAGCACAACATTCTTCCACTTAAAATAAGTGTAACATTATTCAGGTATATATAGGTATGTATTTATTTTACGGTATAAATGTAACGATCAAATATGTATAAAATAATAAATATATTCAAATTGTAAACTTTATATCTGAATACAAGCGCATTACTTTTAAAATACCAATTACAATTTAAAACAAAATATTGTAGGAGAGGGTTTGGAATATGTTCCAAACCCTCTCCTTAATGGCAGAGGAGGCCTTATCCCAGCAGTGGGAAATTTACAGACTGTTACTTTACTTTAAATTGTAAGCATACTGATTTCGGCTATAGTGGCTATACATCTGTACCTATATATAGATATATATATTATATATATATCTCTCGGATAGCTCTTATTTTAAAAATTAAGTTTTATGTAGGTATAGATGATGAAACGTTTATGAGTTCTCAACAAAAGTAAATACTTACATAAAAAATACTTAATATTAAGGAAACACTCAGGTTTAAATATCAATACTGAATACCTAAGTATTGTTTTGTTTGGAGGAGATAACATCTTAGCTTCCCAAGGTTGCCTGAGCATTGCATTGAATTTAAGGAATGATTAGCATTCTTTATAATATTTATAGGCGGAGGTGACCACGAATCTCTAGGTGATTCATTTCTCGTCCGTTTAGCATAATTTATGGTGACCATTTAACTTAAGTTAATAGGTACATTATATTATCCATTAGCAATATAAAAATTAAAAAATCGAGATGAATCAATAAACAATAAATTTACAAGGAAAAGGAATTTCATTTCTTTTAAAAAATCTTATTTAGGTACATACCTACTAACAACACGAGCCGGCTTCGCACGGGTGCAATGTTGATACTAAATATAATACGTACAAGAAACTTTTTCTTAAATTAACTTAAATTACCTTAAAATTTAATTAAATTAAATTAAATTACCCTATATCTATATCCGAATTATTTTCAACAGTTAAAAATAAAATGTGTACCTACTAAAAATTAACCCAAAAACAAGGTAAAATATTTCGTACCCATAAAACATTTAATTTAATTGTTATACAAGTATAAAATTTACCACTCGGACTCACCCCATTTCTCACAAAAAGATATCACAAAAAGACCTGTTCCACGCAACAGGTTAAGAAAACGACGCGTAAAAGACTTTCACATAAGCGATCGAGTTCAATCCGGCTCAGACCGGATTTAACCAGTTCTGCTTTGATTTGGTTTATTTTCGAGAAGTACTTGATTTTATGGGAATCTTAAGGTCGTCGGTGTCATGAGAATGTTATCGGTATTTCAATAAGATCTGGATTTACTTTCAATAGTATTTTTATCTATTCATTTGATTAACAGGTTAGTTTTGTTACGATTCCTGAAATTGTGGGAATTAAAAAGGTGGCTTCGAGTTTGTAAGACATAATAGTTGGTGAGTTGGTGACGAGTTAGTATCATAATAATAATGTTGGAAAATAGGGAAACAAATCAAGCTGTTTGATTAATTACATAATTGATTACCTTCTAAAATTTATTGTATAATACAAATAGGTATTTGTTATAAGGAAAATATTATTTTGATTTCATTAATTATAAAAATAATCTTCAGTTAAGTTAACTCAGCAAATCTCAGTGAGTACTGTATATTAATGTATTGGTCATTAATTATGACATACCTATGTAGACGATTTAGACGAGTAAATGGGCTACCTGATGGTAAGTTATCCCCATTGCCCAAAGACAATGGTACTGTAAGAAATATTAACAATCCCTCCGTCGTCAATGCACCACCAAGCTTGGGAACTAAGATGATATGTCTCTTGTGCCTGTAGTTACACTGGCTCACTCACCTTTCAAAACGAAAAGCTTTTGCTATTTGGCGGTAGAATATTTGATGACTGATTGTACCTACCCAGACGGGCTTGTTGTACAAAGTTCTGAAAAGCCATATTTAAGAGACTATAGTGATTGAATAGCATTAATTTAATAAAAATAGAATAACTAGTGCTATTAGTGGTAGCTTCACTTAATTGTTAAGTGACGATTCAAAAGTGCTTGTAAAAGCCCACTTGAATAAAGTTTATTTTGATTTTGATTTTTGAGTAGGTACCTAAGTGATATATAAGATTTATATAGGTTTTTGTATCCATTTTGTTAATACCTTGACTTGCCCTTTCTTGTTGGGAACAAACATGATATAGTATTGTTTGCTGATGATACCTCCTTAGTTTTTAAAATTAATAGAAAACAGGTACAGTACGACGACGTAAACAATGCTATAGATGATATAGTACATTGGTTTAGCGTAAACAATCTTAGGCTTAATAATAATAAAACAAAAATTGTGAAATTTAGTACACCAAATGTACATAATGTAAAAGCCGATGTACTCATTAACGGGGAATCTATGGATCCAATTGATTCTGCTGAGTTTCTTGGCCTTACTGTTGATGCCAAGTTGCAATGGGGCCCCCATATTAACGGATTGGCGAGTAGACTGAGTTCTGCGGCATTCGCGGTCAAAAAGATTAGATTATGTACCGATGTTGATACGGCTCGCTTAGTATATTTCAGTTACTTTTACAGTATAATGTCATACGGTACGGCTGTGGGGCAACGCAGCCGCTATCCATACTATATTTGTGCTACAGAAGAGGGCTATTCGCGCAATCTATAACCTAGGAGCTAAAGAATCGTTAAGGAATAAATTTAGAGAAATCAAGATATTGACTGTTGCTTCTCAATATATATTCTGCAATGTTATGTATGTACGAAAAAATATTAATGATTTCATGAGAAAATGTGATACTCATAGCATTGGTACAAACACAAACTTGTTACTCCTGTTACTCGACTACATAGAGTCAGTAACTCCTTTGTGGGGCAATGTATACGGTTTTACAACAGGATCCCAGAAAGCGTTCAAAATGCCTCTGTTGCCAAATTTAAGAAAATTATTAAGGAACGCTTGTGTGCAAAAGGTTACTATACAATTAATGAGTTTATGATCGATAGCACACCTTGGGAATGAAACGATCGCCTCCTGGCTATTTCATCTCATATTAAATTGTTTAAATATATGAGACAACTAAAAAAAAAAAAAACCCGCTGAGTTTCTTTCGCCGGTTCTTCTCAGGTCAGGGTATTTTCTTTTCCGAACCCGTGGTAGTGTTTCAATTGACCATCAATAAGAAAGTGTAATGCTTCTATATTGAATAAAGTTATTTGAGTTTTGAGTTGAGTTTTTTGAGCTTACTTCATATTGATATTAGATTAATCACTCTAAATATCATCAGTAGAATAAATAATTGAAATAATAAAAAAGTCTTAATGAAAATGAAATTCGGTACTTGGTGTCATTCATATTATTTTTTTTATTTTAAAGGTTACACCATCGACATATCACTAAACACTTAAAAATAATATTTAATAAGGGTGACATCGAGGTGATACATCTTTATAGTTGTAAACATTGAGATACAACTCCTTGATTTAAGACATAAAGATTTCAAAGCAAAATAAAACTAATTATCTTAACAATAATAAGTTTTTAATTCGTAGCACGATATATGTGATACGATATGTTTACAAACAGGATTGAAGATACTACACAGGGGTCAGCTGATTTCGCTGTTGGGTCAAGGACATCGTATTACACCTAAATATTAAGGCTGAAACCGTGTCAGGATTAGTTAATGGACACCTAAAATACATCTATGTGAATATATGTGAACGCTGGTGCTGTTTCAATTATCCATATTATTAATTTACTTAATGTAGGTATTTGTGAATATAATAAGATTGTTGTTTCTGTTTACTTATGTAATTTTTGTATGTCTGTTTCTTCTGTCTTTTTGTTACGGCTTATCTCTGGAACAACTGCACCGATTTTGATGGTAATTTCACTGGTATATAGATGATGTAATAAGGCTATATTCAAACGCGCACGAAGACGCGGTCACAGCTAGTTGTTAAATAAAAACGAGTACATAAGATATCTGCTACTTACTTGATGATATTTTATGTAAGATTTTTTAATTTTGAAATAAAATAGGTATACTTTATTCAAGTAGGTGATTCAAGTAATTTTTACCTCTTCGTCGCATCAAGGTCGGCCATCGCTGTGGTTTAATTTGATATCGAAACACAAACGCGGTAAAGTAAAGTAACAGCCTGTAAATTTCCCACTGCTGGGATAAGGCCTCCTCTTCCATTAAGGACAGGGTTTGGAACATATTCCACCACAATGTTCCAATGCGGATTTGTGGAATGCACATGTGTCAGAACTTCGATGAAATTAGACACATGCAGATTTCCTCACGATGTTTCACCAGCTTTTTTTGCCTTAAGATACCCAAAAAGGTATCGGTAAAAAAGTTAAAAAGTGTGCTTGCTACAAATAAATCTCTTAAAAAATATATACCTACAGATAAAATTTAATCAATGGTTTTGTGTAACAGAAAAATAATAGATTAACTATAGATATACTACATATACTATTGTACGACACAACTTAGATGTAGCATCGGCAAAATTTGTAAAACCGATCACATCCGAATTAAGTACGCTATCCCAAATTATCAATATTTATTTCTTATGTGACTATGATCTTTACACAAACGTAATAACTTGTCATAGTCTAATATATTCGTCAATTTGTCACGTCGATTTACATGCACTTGCTTTTTCGGGTTGAACTGACGCGAGAATCTATAGCGACGAATAGCGCGATAGGAAGCTATGTATATTGGTTGTATAAATCGGTAGTAATCGATTTTATTGAATTCGCCGATGCTACATCTAAGTTGTCTCGTACTATACCTACTCGTAATCATATCTACTCGTATTAATATAATTATTTAAGACATTAAGAGCGCTTCATCCAATAGCCGCTTTATTGACATTTATAAGCTTTTAATTTCGTGTAATAGCGTGTGCCTGTATAATCACAACGTTATATTTGCTCTATTACATAAAACATTTTAATTTATACAATAAATAATAACTTTAAAAGAAAAAAAACAATTGATTCCTGTCAAAAATACTCTTTCAATATAGCTTCTTTACAATATTTGAAGCCTGGATTTTAAAATAAATAATATTATAATATGAGACAACGTCACACACATTACTCTGATCATAATGTAAGTAGCTAAAGCACTTGTGTTATGGATGATAATCTACATCGACTCAGCCGGGAATCGAACCCAGGACCTCGGAGTGAAACCATGAAAACCGATGAAAATACCACTCGACCACGGAGATCGGCGGATTTGAAGCCGCAATCATCGTTAAGATCACGCTCAAAAACGAATTTAGGACAGAATGCTATCATGAGTAGGCTACCTAGACAGTATAACCTACTTATAAAAAATCAAGAAATTGATATTGACATTTTTACAGACAGTCTGCCAAAATTTAAAAGCAAAGTTATAGCTAGTTTTAAATCGCCCAGTATAAATCAATAATTGTAAATTGAAAATAATAAAATAAAGATCACATTCCAGTCCTTCAACATCGATCACGTTTATATTGTGTCGTTTACATTCTGTATTACAGTTGTTTGTTTGTTATGTTTGCTATAAAATTTCTGTTGTCTAAAAAAAAAAAAGTTTCATTTTATTTATTTTTAATTTTTTAATTGTTTAGTAATAAGTTGGTAATTTGTTATTGTCTTTTGTAATTTACATTTTATATTGGTAGTATTTTTTGTTTTTATAATAGAAGTAAAAAAAAAGTTGTATTAGGTTAATAGAAAATATTGTCCTTTTCCATGCTGTGATAACTTTTAATTGAAACAACACTTAGCTAAAAATGTAATTACCTTTGTTTTAAAACTTATAAATGGTGTATGTTTTGTAAGTTGTCCTTATAAATAAATAAATAAATAAATAAGATGAATTAATTGTAACTTGGCCATCTCTTCTATATAACTGAATAAAATTATTGTGTCATAAAGTCAATTAAAAATGTATATAGTAAAATAAATACATAAGTAGGTATATAGGAATATAACAATAACAGTACCCTTAGATAATGTAACACTCTCACGGCTCATAACAATACATGTCCATTTAGTTTGAGGAGTTGAGGGACGGTGATTTACGTTTATCAATTTGACCGACCTTGACCCCGATCTCTAGAGATGAACTGACCGCTAACACCTATATCTGTTTAGTACCCAGATAAGGAAAGCGATTGCTTGAACGAAATAGATTAGAAACTTTTTGGTTATTTTTTGAAATATAATATATACTTTTTATGTTTATTATTATTAATTTGGCATATACTTGCCCGCGGCTTCTCTCGTTAGTTCTTTGTTAACTGTTTGATATAAAAAAAAAACATAAAATCAAAATCAAAATAATAAACATAAACTTTATTCAAGTAGGCTCTTACAAGCACTTTAAATCCTCATTTTACATTAAGTGAAGCTACCACCGGTTCGAAAAATATATTCTACTGAGAACAACCGGCAAGAAACTTTGTAGTTACCCTTTTTTAACATTTAAAAAATACAAAGTCAAGTTAGTTAATTAGATAGAGACAGTTAGACAGGTCGATTACAATATTAGAAAATTTACAATGTACCTAAATGTTCGATGATGTTAAGTTTATTTACAATTTTGTTATGATTTTAGAATTTGGGGTTGATTTTTTACTAACAATTGATATATTCTTCCCTCTACCACAAAGGTTGGCTGTAAGAAGTGTCTTGATGGGTTCATTTAGTCTTATTGTACTATTTTTTTTTTGTTTATCTATTTTCTCCTTGCCTTGTTCATGCGCGATAAAATATTTAAAACAACAGTATTTTTATCATTGTTTTGAATAAAAAATAAAAAGCTTTTTTTATAAATTAATTCTATTAATTGACAAAAAAATCTGTTATATTAATGGCTGTAATAAAGGTTGGTCTAAAAGTATATGTATAGTGATATATACATATAGGTAGTAAAATGATTGATACTTTACGTATAGAGTTCACGATAGTAGACATAAAAATATTTATAAGTGAATTGAGAATGAGTTCCGACTTTTCTAACATTCTTTAAAAACATAACATTTTATAAAATGAAATGAAAAAATGAAGGAATGAATATCTAGAGACGTTTTATTAATTTCTTACATCTACGCAAGTGTTCCGATATATATAATTGTGTAACGGAACCCTACAAATATTCACATCGATATTTCTCCTATTAAATAAAAATATACAGGCAAAAGTATTGTACTTATCTGCTAACCCTTCTAATTGCTGCTCAAATCAATTATTAAGCGAGTAAATAGCAAATGTACTTATTCGTCCCTAAATTCCTCTATTTCCCTTGAAAACACAATTTAATGAAACTTCTTATAAAAATTAATTTGTAAATTTTAATTGCCAATGGTCAATTTATTCAAATCAAATCAATTTTATTCATGTAAACTTCACAATTACGCGTTTTTTATTGGTGTTTGATTCCAACAGGACTGTATCTCAATGTTGGTATAAATTGAATTCAATTTATAAAAAACAACTTTTGTATGTAAAGTAATTGTTCTTATTAATACTTGCTCTTTCATCGAATAATTTTAGCCGCCCTTATTAACGCTAGGTAGGGTAACTACTACTTAAACGAATATACCTACATTTATTACGGCGTCGAAGAAAGGTATTTAGGAATATTACATACGCGGAAATCTCAATAAAAAATTAAAAGCTTCAGTTACCTATATACCTTTATTGCTATCTAAAGTTGAAATTTTATAAATTGCCATTTCTATAAAATACCTATATCTATATCATCGAATTAAGGTTATTTTTGAAGACTATTCTTTATAGATATTGACTATTTGTTGAACGAAAGCCATTGGAATCAAAGAGTCACATCAGCCTTAAATATAAAATACATTATAAATAAAATCTAATTCAAAGTTGCATTCATATAAAATGTAAATCAAAGTTACAAAAGGAGCGTTCTATATAAACATCAATACATACAACCGATCCACTAACAAAACGACCCGCATCTCAGAAAAGGAAATAGCGAACCGATAAGGACTCATTTCGAGACGTCTGCAAGACTAATGCTCCCCAAGGCTTATCGCACAAAAGGTACCCCCACCCCTCTTTATAGAATTTTCGGGCTTTCCTCTAAGGGGGACGACCCCCCTTTTTGCAGCGTACATTTTCATTTCCTTCATCTTTCCGCGCTCGAGGTACACAGGGACGCATTTGGCTGTATTAAATGAACTATTGTTTAATTTATTTTCATTATTTATTCATTGTATGATGTTAATTTCTATTTAAAGTGCGGTTCCAAATTTGAAATGGAATTATTTATTAGTAAACTATTGACCTACAGACCTTCATAGCTGGTCATCCTAATTTACAGAAAATTTAAAGATGGAATGAAACAATTAAGCATCAACAGTGTAATGGTTTTCGTGCGATGCGAAGTATTAAGCTTAAAAATAAGGTCACATAAGACTATTAATAATACATTAATTGATCTGGCGTAGTGATATTATCTTAATACAAATACTAAAATTAATGTAGGTACATAGTAATTTTAAATATAATAATTTTAGTAAGTATATTACTTTATTTAACTGAGGCTTTTTCGTTTCTAACAAGCCGTTTCGAATCACTAATTAACAATATAACACCGTTTCCAAATACAAAATCGACTAAGAACAATGGGTAGGAATATATAATAAAATAAATAAATAATAAATATTTATTTCATCAATAACCAAGACAGTACAATAACATTACAAAGATTGACTTCTTCTTTTCAGTGCCATGAGCTCCCGTTCCAGTAGAAGTCGCTCTTCCTTAACACACTCATACCTTAATTCAAAGTTATACGATGAATAATATACATTTATCGTTACCATCTTCTTAAGCCATGTATATTATTTTCTATATTAACTAATATATACTAAAATTTAAAGACTAATTAAATAAAGATAAAATATAAATTAGATAAATGCAGCCAGTTGCGGGCTGCACAACACCGGTCGATGTAATTATCTTTGTGGACGACCTTATGTCCAGCAGACGTTTCAATGATTGCTATGATGATGACGATGACGATAAATAAAAATATAATTAAATAAACAACCCGCTAAGTACGTCCCTGCATCCAATTCCCCGTCTTACAGCGCAACCTTAGACCCCCCCTCCCGACCGCACCCCCCTCCCGTAGTTCGTTAGCGAACTTCCATACTTTGTAATATGCAAATGTCGAGTCTAAGGGGATGCTGTGTTAGGCGTCTTAAAATGAATTAATGACGCAGGTGATTTAGAGGGAGTTGAGAGCAGGTGGCTGGCAGACATTTGAGTTAATATTGATTATAATTATACCTATACTGGAAACGTTTTATGTACTAGAGTTGCGTCTGTGTGTTATTTTGTTTGTTTGCTTTGTATGTTACTTGGTGGTCGAAAAAGGTCTTGGCGGTTTAAAGGTTGAAGTAATCAGTATAAGAAAAGGCACAAGGAAAACATCTTAGTGTCGTAGCTTGTTGGCGTATTGGTGATGTAAAGATTGGTTAATACTATAGGTATTAATTATTATTCATCTTATGATATGTGGTGAAGGAAATTATTATAAAATGTCGGGCATGTGTAGAATGAAAATATGTCAAATGAGTACCCACCAAGATAAAAGATATTTTTAACAAATGAGGAAGGAAGGATATTGTCTAGCAATGGGTCATTTATATACTTTAACAATAATAAAACTAGTTTTTCAATATACAAACTAGATTATGTAAAGCTACCACCAGTTCGGAATGTAGAGTCTACCGAGGAGGACCGGCAAGAAACTCAGTAGTAGGTACATTTTTTCAAGCATTGAGAGATTTATTATGTAACAATAATAAAAATTAATAATTTATAAAATAATAATTAATAATAACAAAAAATTTAAAAATAATAAAAATAATGTCTTTTATTTAAATTTACAAACTAGATTAAGTAAAGCTACCACCGGTTCGGAATGTAGAGTCTACCGAGGAGGACCGGCAAGAAACTTAGTAGTTACTCTTTTTCAACATTTAAAGTACAAAATTATCTTAGTTTTAATTCTGATGACACGTTTCATAATTCTGATTGATATCTATACTTACCAATAAATCAGGAATTTTATAATGGCTAAATAAAAACTTCTCTAACCTTACTAGACGCAGCGAGTTTCGAAGAATACGTTTACTGTTTGTTTACTCTCTAAATATAGACCAGACATGATGAAAATGAATTTCATGTTATTATTATTAATAGTAAATAAAACTACTATTAACATTGTTCTGGTGTCTAGTTATTAGCATACAGGGGAACAATAACTATTTCCCATTAGAATCATACACGTGCGACGACTGCGCTAAGTCTACAAGACACGTCGGGCTCTAACGCAATTCCCGGAGAGGGTAAAATGCTAACCAGCCGTAGCCCGTCACCCCGTCTTATCCAGCCACTTACGAGATCCTCAAACTTTACCTCCATACATAAAATATTTTACTTATTACACATTTTCGGTGGTACGATTTGGATTTGGAATCGTTTTTAGTAGTGTTTTGTTTGATGTTTTTACGATAAGATTTAATATAAATTAATCGAATCCTTTTATGAACAAATGTCTCTGAAATTAAATTTCATTGAATATCTGTCAATTGCGAATTGAACTCGAGTATAAAGGGTTCCGTACTTCGATAAAAATCATGTCTGTTATATGGGATTTGCACTTAAATATTTGTTTTTTGTTTTTATTAATTGCTGTTATGATGTCAACAGTAATAAATCATCTGTATAAATGTCAAGTGTCTAACTGTAATTGTTTATGAGATAGCTTAGTGACGGACACACACCGCTCCATAACAAACTTCTTCTTTATTTGTTCAGCTTTTTAAAGGCGAGGAGATAGCAGATTCCCCACCAAACACCATCTCATATTCTCTGAGCTATCGTAACCTAAGGCGTTGGTTGATCGCAAAAATTGTTGTTTGTTTGGGCTGTAGCCATGTTATGTTTATTTATTTTCTCTGTGTGCAATAAAGTAAAAAGTAAATATGGATAAGACATTGTGTAGGTAAGTAAGTCGGTAAGAATGACTGCTTTTAGCGGTCTCTTACAGACAACTTGATGAGGAAAAAAATTAAAACACTACAAATAAATATAAACTACACATACATGTATATGATACATATATTATACACATGCAAAACTAGTAACATATTTAATACAAACACACACGTGCAATTTGAGAACCGGTGACTTAATTCGCATCTTCCCTGTTGGGTGACATTATTGCCTTCATGAAATTCCTAAGTTCCTTCCCTTCGAAAAGATTTACAATAAACATCAGGCCAAATGCAATTATTGTAATATCAGAAATGGAGTTAATACCTTTTGACTTCCAAGCTGGATATATTAATTTAAATAATTGTACTTAACTAACATGACTTTGTATTTTTTAAATGTTAAAAAAGAGTAACTACTGAGTTTCTTGCCGGTTCTTCTCAGTAGAATCTACTTTCCGAACCGGTGTTAGCTTCACTTAGTTGTAAAATGACGAGTCAAAAGTGCTTGTAAAAGCCTACTTGAATAAAGTTTATTTTGATTTGATTTGATTTGATTAACTGTTAATTTATTTTCTATACAATCTTGCTTTGTGTATCTACTTTGTGATATTAAGTGTAAACCTATATTTGTTAAGCAGTTAGACTTTATTATGATACTAGTAGTCGCTCGCGGTTTCGCTCGCATTATAGATGTTAGTTGTAATGTGTTAGGAAAAAAAGTAGCCTATGTCCTTGCTTGCGGATCAAGTTTGCGTCGTACCAATTTTCATAAAATTTAAACAATTTAAACTATTTATTTTGCTAAACACATAGATTATACAGAAGAAAATAATTCAATTTAAAGAACACAGTGTAGGTAGCAAGGGGTTCATCTCAGTATAAGTTGTGCTAATGCACAGCACTGATTTTCAGATGGCCCCTGACTATTGAGTAAACATAAACAAATGCGCTCACACGGAAAATAAATTAATGAAACTATAAGAACAAAAAACTAAAACTAAAAAGCCATTATCCTTAAGAAAAAAAAAACATATTACACAAAAAGAAAAACATTACAAGGAACTTAGACATAAGATAGTCAGGCAGACAGACAGACATAGACATAAGACATTAAACATGAATATGATAAATACTAAGTCTATGAGGTAAATTCGGTTCAGCGGTTTGGTCGTGGAAGAGCAACAAACAGACAGACAGACAGCGTGACTTTCACATTTATAATGTTAATATAGCAACCTGGTGGTAAGTCACCACAGCTCATGGCTCACCACCAAGCTGGGCAGCTAAAATGTTATATCCCTTGCCTATAGCTCCACTGACTCGCTCACCCTTCAAACCGGAACACATTTCGCTCATCCAGAACGACATCGTCACAATTGTAAAAATCTCTAAAATGACTTTTTCATTCCAAACGATACATACTTTCTAGTGTAATATTGTCAGAATTATTGTTATATAGATATCAATCAAAAACTATTGAAACAATAGTCTAAGTATCGGTGTTTCACAGTAGAATACCTAATAATACTAACTTTAATTATAAAAGTCATTAAGAAGGTGTCTAAATATGGAATTATCTTTCTGGTACATTGATTTGAGATTCGAGAGATAACAACATAAACAGGGTTCTGCAATTGAATAAAAAAACAATTGAAAAAAAAATTTTATAAAACCTTTTTTGTAAAACTTACATCATCTAGATAATTTTTTAATTAAACCATTTTTATCAATCTTTTATAGATACCTAAAATTTTATATGTGTAAGTATATTATTATTGATATCTTTGTTATAGGCATATTACTTAGTACATTACACACATTATAAATAGTAATATTAAATTCTCTTTTATAAATATATAACTCATATAATGCTTTTATTTTATTTGTGCGTTTTTATGACGTCAATCAAAATCAAAATAGACTTTATTCAAGTAGGCTTTTACAAGTACTTTTGAATCGTCATTTAACAACTGTATGTGAAGCTACGACATACGAAAGTCGAATATGATTATTAACTATTATTATTTTTTATTTTATTTATTTAGCGAAGCGAACAGATAACTAATACTATTACATAACACAAACAAATAAAGAAACTTATCTATCCCCCGTAATAATATCTATAACCCAACTTCTGAATTTACCCGCTTAATATTAATAAAACAAACGCACACACTCAACTAACAAAATAACAGCTTATAGTCGGAGTAATTTTATACGGAACCTCCGGGTAGGAGCTTAATAAGCCCCCAAAGGATTAGTAAGACGTCATTAAAATTACCGACGGGTTAACGTCTTTATATGTATGGGAGGTGACATACATATATTTATTCTAATTTGATTATATTCATATATATCGATTCAATAGAATAATAATAATAATAGTTACATTTTTTCTTACACTAAATCCATTCTAAAATACCTACCTGAACTATTATATCCTACAAAAAATAAATAACTTAACATTCAATTAAATTAACAGATTTATTAAAAATCACATGAAATATGAAAAAATTAAATTCGAAATGTTAAATAATACATAATCCTTCCAATGGAATAGCATATGGGTAGTAGGTACCTACTACCCATAGTAGTATAGACTATATTATATTATTAGAGCTGTCTGTATAAAAAATGTCATAATGTATTAGGTCTTACAAAATGACTTTTGTAATTTACTCAATCAATAATTAGGTCTCTAATAATGATCATTGGCAGTATAGACTTTTTCTTTTTCATTTGACATACTGGTTACTGGTTTTCTGGAATAATCTCGAATAAGTTAGTACAATAATTAAAGCCTTTATCATCGTTACGTTGTTTATATTTCCAACATTATTCTATCTATAGTTTTGTAAATATTTTAGACAGCAAATTCATTTGCTTTCAAACAAATAAAATAAAAAAAAAATCAAAATAAACTTTATTCAAGTAGGCTCTTACAAGCACTTTTGAATCGTCATTTTACAATTAAGTGAAGCTACCACCGGTTCGAAAAGCAGATTCTACCGAGAAGAACCGGCAAGAAACTCAGTAGTTACTCTTTTTTAAAATTTAAAAATACAAAGTCATGTTAATTAAATACAATTATTTAAATATGTATCATTTAAGTGTTAAATTATATAAAAAAGCTTCCATGAGTTTAATTTTATCGAACGAATGAATATAAATCCGTACAAAATGTGAAGCTATTTAATTAACGGTTATGTAATGGGAAATTTTAAGTGCCGTCGTCTTCCCGTTGTCTCAGGTGGCCCTCACCACCCGACCACCCACTGCGAAATGTCTCCGTCTCAACTTACGAATAACATATACATATATATATTATACACGCGGTGCCTGCTTTCCTTTCGAATATTTGAAGACCCCCGTGGTCCCGGGTTCGATTCCCGGCCGAGTTTTAAAAAAGTTTATTAGTTTTCTATGTTGTCTTTGGTCTCTATTTCTGATTATCCATAACACAAGTGCTTTGTCTAATTACATTTGGATCAGGGTAACTGTGACACATACATATAAATACCAATACACACATACAAAATTTCGGTATCTGTGTTGCTTAACGACACGTGATATGTACCTAAATATCGGTAGTTTTTATACTGCTCTCGTGCAAATATGGTTTTACCAACATTTGAACTACTAACTCAAAAAAATCATATTGAATTCAATAAAAAACCACCGGAATCAAATAAAACAGCAGATCACGTTTCATTTTTTTTAGTCATAAATATTTTCTTTTTTTTATTTTGAGATAAGGCTTAATCCACAATACACTAAAATATATACCTAAGTAGGTACACATAATTGCATATACTTGATATAGCAAAATCAAGTATTTACTACAAAAAATCTGCCAATGAATTACCAATACTACCTGAATTCATTGCCAGTTATTCTGGATTTTATTAATAGTTTAACATTTGATTTAAACATGTATCATAACTCAAAAGATCTTGTAGCTATTGAAATAAAACGATAAATGTATTTTTTTAACTTTGTATTTACTTAATTCATCTCAAACTCGGAGACGTAGAAAAATATCATGAGAAAACCTTCAGGAGTACTTAGCTAGCGGCGTTCTTAAAATGCATCAGATGAAGTTGTACTTCCATTCAAGGTCTTCCTATATAAAACGATTGACCTTTTTCCATCCAGAAATTCTTAAACAATGATTGGTAGGTATATGGAAGATTTATGAAAATTATTGCGCTCTATGTATTAACATATGCAAAAACATATATATGACTCGTAGGTAGTTCGATTGAAAATGACCATACTGGATATCGGTCAAGAGAACTAAAGCTATCAACCAGCAGTAATGCAGCGTAGTTACGACCTTTTTGTTCCATGACCTAAAAAAATAAATTTAAATAAACATAAATAGACATAGCATTTATTTATTTATATAGTAAAGTTGCTTTATATTCCGCCCCTACCAAGAATTTGATATAACGGTTTGAAACTTCGCTGCGTGCTCGTTTTGAATTTAAATTACAATAAGGGTTGTCACTTTTAGAAATAAAAAAAGAAAATAACATATTATAAGTATGAGGTTTTTGTGTATTTTAGTGAAACGTATGTAAAGAAATTGTTTATAAAATACTATTATGAGCGTCAGTAAGTAGATGAAATGAGATGTGTAACATGCCCCACTCTTTCTCTCCTCGTGCAATCTGTGGAAGAGATTTCGGGCAAAGGTCGGAAATGTGTGTGTGTATGTGCAGGGAGACAAGAGAGCGCGATACTGGAGTTGACCGTCAGATACCAATTTTCTTAAGGATTTTCCTTCCTGTTGTGAGATATTAAACATATGTTATTCTTTTTTATCTGACATAGTTGGACGTGTAAATGGGCTATCTACTGACAAGTGGGCCACCTCGGCAATATTAAAATCGTTATAGTTTTTATTTCCTTATTTTGTCATTATTTATATTATGTTTTTCATTCATGCTTTACATTTTATTTTTGTATGTCATAAGATTCATTCTTTCTCATTCGCCCTAGGATTGTTTGATCCGATTTTACGTTTTCCCTGTCTCAGATAAAAATGTCAATAGACACAATCTGCTTCACAGAAAACAATTTGGATTCATGAGGGGTCGCTCGACTACCGACGCAGGTATCGAACTTATAAAAAATATCTATGAGGCCTGGGAGGGGTCGCAGGATGCCTTAGGGATTTTCTGCGACTTATCCAAAGCCTTTGATTGTGTTCAGCATGAAACTCTGGTCAGGAAACTATATCACTATGGAATTAGAGAATGTGCACTCGACCTTCTGACTTCTTATCTTAACAATAGAATTCAGAGGGTTGACGTTAAAGGGACAAGGTCTCCTAGGGTCTCAGTTGGTATGGGGGTCCCACAAGGATCAATTCTTGGTCATTTTCTATTCCTCATATACATAAATGACTTGCCATTTCTTGTTGGGAACAAACATGATATAGTATTGTTTGCTGATGATACCTCTTTGGTTTTTAAAATTAATAGGAAACAGGTTCAGTATGACGATGTAAACAATGCTATGTCCGATATAGTACATTGATTTAGCGTAAATAAATAAACTAAAATTGTAAAATTTAGCACACCAAACGTGCAAAATGTAAAACCCGATGTACTTATCAATGGGGAATCGATGGATTCAGTTGAAACAACTACAGCAAAAACAACAGCATTTGCGATCAAAAAAATTTGATTATTTACTGATGTTGATACGGCTCGACTAGTATATTTTAGTTACTTTCACAGTATAACGTCCTACGGTAGTATGCTTTGGGGTAACGCAGCCGCTATCCGTATGTGCTGCAGAAGAGGGCTATTCGCGCAATCTATAACCTAGGAGCCAAGGAATCATTAAGGTATAGATTTAAAGAAATTAAGATATTGACTGTTGCTTCTCAATACATATTTTGTAATGTTTTGTATGTACGGAAAAATATTAATGTTTTTATGAGAAAATGTGATTCTCATAACATTGGTACAAGGAACAAACACAATCTTGTTACTCCTGTTACTCAACTGCATAGAGTCAGTAACTCTTTTGTGGGGCAATGTATACGCTTCTACAACAGGATCCCAGAAAGCGTTCAAAATGCTTCTGTTGCCAAATTTAAAAAAAATTGTTAAGGAACGCTTGTGTGCAAAAGGTTACTATACAATTAGCAAGTTTATGTTTGATTGCACACCTTGGGAATAAAACGATCGCCTCCTGTTTCTAATCATATACTACTATGTATCTTATTAATTTGACAAAAAAAAAAACAAAAAAAGACCCGCTGAGTTTCTTTCGCCGGTTCTTCTCAGGTCAGGGTGTTCCTTTTTCCGAACCGGTGGTAGTGTTTATTTGACAATCAATAAGTAAGTGTAATGCTTCTATATTGAATAAAGGAATTTGAGTTTAAGTTGTCAATACATGATATATTTAATATATAGAAGTTTGAAACTAAGAAAATATATTTTTTATTGATTATGGGACAACAACCACATCGAGACGTATAAAACTTGTTTGTAACATAGAAATATGGAAAAGTGATTATTACCTATCAAATAAGTAGAAAGACTCCAAAAACAACAACATACGTAGGTATCATCTTATTTATAAATAATCATTTTATGAGGCATCCTTAACAATAGACACCGTCCAAGAGAGAAAGGTCAATTGCTTAATAAATCCACTAACTTTCTACAAAATGGGTGTAACCCCAATCAAAAATATACTATTAGTTATTCAACTTTTTTACTTCAAAAACATAAATGATAATAAATTTAAAAAGAGACAACCCTAATTCTAGCAGCCATTATTTTTCAGACATCACAATCTATTAAATTTTTATAAAATAATAATGATTATTTTTAAATTGGCAACCCTAACACGAGACGCCTTCCAAGAAAGCAAAGCAAGGAGCAAAGTTAGATTGAAAGGAGTACGTGCCGGAACGATGTTGAACGAGCGCCGTAGAATTCCGGGCGGCCACAGTTACGAGATTTGATATTATGAGTTACGAGCGAATGAGCGAATGAGGGAACGACTTCTACTTAACATGTTTGAATGAAGCTCGAGTGAGTGATAAAATTCCTATACTCATTTTGTGTTTATATAATTATAAAAAATAGATATAAGTATGTGTATTTAAATAGATAGAAAGAAAAGTGATGGTTTGTTTATATGTTATAGCATTTGTACTTTAAGAAATAGGTAAAAAAAGTAACAGCCTGTAAATTTCCCACTGCTGGGCTAAAGCCTCCTCTTCCATTAAGGAGAGGGATTGGAACATAATCCACCACGTTGTTACAATGCGGGTTGGTGGTATGCACATGTGGCAGAATGTCGATGATATTAGACACATGCAGGTTTCCTCACGATGTTTTCCTTCACCGCCGAGCACGAGATGAATTATAAACACAAATTAAGCACATATATATATATATATGTGTGCTTAATTTATATATCTATATATATATATATATATATATATAGTGGTGCTTGCGTGGGTATGATCCCGCAATAATCGGTCAAGATGCACGCATTGTAACCACTGGGCCATCTCAGCTCTAAGGGCCCTTCACACCAAGGTATTATATCCTATTTGTGTGTCACACTGACTCGATCACTGGTATTGTTGTTTGGCGACACAATATGTGTTGCTTAATAAGTTATGGGGTCCTAGTCGAATCAAATTCCTATAATACAAATGCATTACACTTAAATTTTGACTGGCAAATTAAACACTTTCACCGGCTCGGAATATTATGACTTGAAGAAACCATCGAAAGAAACGTATCGGTTTTTTCTCATACAAACATGTGTAATATAGAGTACATTGGTATATGTATATGCTTTAAAGCAGGTGCATCGTCCTTTATTCTTTCGTCTGTCTTTATCAGCTTTCTGGAACGTAGCGTGAAAAACTTAGTGAGACTTTAATGATATTTTTTAGCCTGATGATTTACTCGAAATTGAGATTTCAGAATATATAGTTCAAACCAGCCACAATACCAATAAAGAAAAAGCGTCCTAAAATACTACATTCAATTGTACTTAGTAAGGACACACATTGATAAAAAATACTTTTCAAAATCACATAGATACGTAAAGGAGTAATGTATTTTTTAAAACTATTATTGTATATTTAATATCAATAAATTTATTCAGTCAATAATTTATAAATGAACATCAAACATTTTAAAATTAAAAAATTATGTCAGTCAAATAAATTTAATGAATTTTATTTTCCACACAAAGAACCTCACACATATATTATCATATAGCTTTTTTAGTTTTGACCTTGTTTAAACAAAATTTGAAAAATACCTTCACTCTATTTTCCTACTTGAGTTGAGATACTAATAAACCTTAATAGATCAAGAGTACACGTGCAACTCTATGTCTAAGCGCCACCGTATTACGCCTTAATACAACTTTATAGGAAATCTGATGAGAATGCATATCGCTACTACCAAGCGAAGAAGGTCGTATGTAAATCATATTTAAAACCAAAAAACACCGCTTTTAAATTGATGAATGAATTTAATGCTTTGTTTGTAATGAGTCTAAAATTTAAATTTATAAAAAGACTCATTTTAAATTATAATATTGATAATTAAAGAAATTTTTTTTTGGATGATAGAGTGAGTTGTTTTCATTTTTATTTAAAGCTAGTTGCAGCTGTTAGTTATAAAAAGTAACCTATGTCCTTCCCTAGCGTTCAAGCTGACTTCGTAGCAAACTTCATCAAGTTGATAGAGTTACTATCGCATTTATAACATTAGATTATATGCATACCTTCTTATGAAATATGTTAAATCAAGTTATAATAAAGGTATGCGACAAAAATACATGCATATTGTTGTCTACATGTATAGATAATAAACTAAGTACATTAAAATTGATAAAGAGGAATTCGCGAAAATAGATAACAACGCAACAAAGAGATTAAAAAAAAGATAAGAACGCTTGCTTGTCACGTGGTTGAATACCAAATCTCCAACCAAGAATCTGGATCGGGCATAGCTGGTGAATACAATCAACATAGAATATATTAGTGGCTAAAATAAAGAAAGCTGACATACTGACAAAAACTATAAAATATCATATATCTTAAAATAAGTCGAGATGGCCCAGTGGTTAGAACGCGTGCATCTTAACCGACGATTGCGGGTTCAAACCCAGGCAAGCACCGCTGATTCATGTGCTTAATTTGTCTTTATAATTCATCTCGTGCTCAGCGGTGAAGGAAAACATCGTGAGGAAACCTGCACGTGACAAATTTCATAGAAATTCTGCCACATGTGTATTCCACCAACCCGCATTGGAACAGCGTGGTGGAATATGTTCCAAACCTTCTCCTCAAAGCGAGAGGAGACCTTTAGCCCAGCAGTGGGAATTTACAGGCTGTTGTTGTTGTTGTTAAAAGTTGAACCAAGATATATGTAAGGAAGAAGAAATACAATTAATACAAAACATATATGTACCATAACGGATTATATATGAAGGGTAACGCGAATCACAGCCCCATATTAAACAAACTTTGTAACAATAGACAGAACTCGAAAACATTAATCTTCAAACGAAACCGCGATCTCAATATAGTTGGAAAGCTGTATAAGCACCTACATATTTTAATATATCTCGCACGTAACTTAAGTAACGGGATGAGGAGCAAGATGGCGCCACGGGTACTTCTTAGCGCGTTGCTCGTTACGTGCGGGAGAGGCTTTTGTTTCTCACTACATTAAAAAACATTTGAACTAATATTTACTGATTTATTTGTATATGCCGTAAACAATTACATTTTATAATGTTGTCGTAAATTTTCGCGATTATTACACATTGAGATAAAACTGGTTTTAAAGGATTTGAATCGCGTATATGAATTATTTTTAACATCCCGACGACGTTTCGAGCACTTTACAGTGTTCGTGTAAGTCTACCCGTGACCACGAAATGTAATTGAAATAAAACCAATTTATTTCAATTACATTTTAATTTTTGTTTTTTATTATACGGCATTTTGCAAGATTCGATTTCTCAAATGTCATTGTTTATATTTGTTTTATGGGTTCAGTGTAATTCAGAAAAAAAATAATTCCCTTATGACTCAAGGCGGGATATTTGTATGTTGATATTAATTATATGATATAATTAAGTGGTACCTTCGTGTGTTGCCTCTGGTATTACCAACCACTTATCATATAGTCTACAAGAAAATTATCATTATAATTGTAAACAGATTTTACCCTAGAAGATACCAATTATGGTATATAAACAACTAAAACATATTCCGTAATTTGCTCTCTTATCCAAAATAAACGTCAACAAACAAATATCCATTTGCTAGATTCAAATCTTTATCAAGAACATTAAATCATATATTGTACGCGTTATATTAACAAGAAAAAAAATATTTTAAATAAAAATACAAAATCCGTCTCCATACATTTACCCAGCAGGCGCACAAAGTTATAATATCTCTGGTTTTCGCGGAGGGGGAGGCGTCTTGGGTGGAGGGAGGTTTCACGCCTTACTTATTTACGTTACCACGTATATAGGTTTATGAAAATTAATAAAAACGTAACATTTTTAACATATCATATTTTAAAATTAAATTCATAACGACAACACCTTTACTATATTTATATACAGTTTTAAATGATACATATGACTTTTTTGAGTCAAAGAACTGACATGAAAATCAGTAATCATGTGCGATAGTGCGCAACGAAAGCTCTCTACATACACCAGCGCACATAAACAACGATTCTGTTCCCTGGTTATTATTTCCCATGTTACGCGCACAAAGTTACACAAGACTTATAATGTCGTTGGTTTTAGCGGGGGTGGGGAGTCTTGGGGGGTTGCCTCATGCCTTACTTATTTACATAATTACGTATAATTCCTATCTTCGTATGTGTGTAGCGAAGTTTAATATTTCACTCGGTAAGGAATTGTGTTTTCACATTTTATATCTATTTACTATAGGAACGCAAAACGTATCATGTTTTAAATATATGTTCGACTAATTAATAATAATAATACTGCTAGCATTCTTGCCACCATTCCACGCGGTCAAGATTTATACAGTAACTAGTTTTAGTTCATATTTGTATAGGTATATATTTAAGCATTTAATGTTGTTAATTCTTATGTTAATAAATTATTAATATTGTTCGACTATATATGTTGTATTGATTATGTTAGTCAATACAAGGACATACATTTTTGTCATCAATTAATTACTACAACATATATATTACTTATTTATATAATTTTGTGTGTCTGTGGCCTAAGCGAATTTGAAATTTGAAATTCGCGAACCGGATTGGGTAATAATAGTAACATTTTTTCAACTTTTTTAAATATTTACGTAATTGATATTTAGGACAAGTGATTTATATTTTTATTTTGTTATGTGGTGAATGATGATGAATGAGATGAATGATGATTTTTTGATGTGGGTGAATACTTTTTAGATATATTTTATTTTTATACAGAAATATTTTTAACACTTAATTAAGAAACACTAAGACTACAGAAGATGAGCTACAATAACTTATTTTACATTTTATTATAATTTAAAACATAACAGTAGGCGATTACGTTATATATTATATTTTTGAATTTTTAATTAAAATCTCACCAATGGCGGATTTACAAATCGGCCGCTAGTAAGCTAGTAAGGCTATTAAATTTTTGCCGCCCCATTTTTTTTCCAACATTTGTGATCTATCGTCCTCATTACATCGGTTTTTTCTCGTTATTAGTATGATTATAAACTAGGTGATATTTTTGTCCGTTACTAGATTATTTTTCCAATTCGCTCAGTAGTGACTACTATACGGATTACGGATGTAATGTGTATGTATACATATAACTATAAGTTTTTTTTTAATTTCTATAAGATAATAACAAATTTATGCTAAATTTGCCGCCCCTCTAAATCTGCCGCCCTAGGCTCCAGCCTACTTAGCCTATTGGTAAATCCGCCACTCGATTTCACATATTAAATACTAGATATAAATTCTGTGAACACCCTTATAAATCAAAGAAAAATTAAAAAATATATATCTGAACATCTTACTGATTAAGAATTTAAAGTAGTAAGTAAGTAAGTATAAAGGCGATGCAACAACGAAACTATGGGAAGATATATAAAAGCTATTAAACAAACGATCGTCTTCAAACCGAATAATAAAGTAAGACAGTTCTCAGAGTAACGACACATTTCAAACCCAATTTATCGTTCACGAGACGTGATTTCAGTTACAAATTCGCTGGATTACGCGAATATCACAGTAACATAATATTGATAAGTCTTGTAGGTACCTATTTAATTAGGTCGTGTTATAATTCACAAAGAAAATAGAAGATAAACTTTGTGTTTATACACAATGTCATTAAAACGCACCCAAATTCAGATGGACAAAAAATGCAAGACACTTACAGTTACTGCTAATGCAAAAGGTCGTAAGTACAAATTGACTTCTTCCTAGGAGAGAACGAAAACTCATTATTACTTAGGTTGTTTTTACGTAGAGTACTGTGACGTTGCCATGGTAACTATTGTAATAACATACATACACGAGTATATAACTTTTCACTTGGACGTAGTTTCTCAAAAATAATCCTAAATCACCTTAGTGATCAAATTCGTTGCAATTAACACAAATGATCTTTCGACATTGTCTACGAATGTCTCGTGAACAAGACATTCGTAGACAATGTCGAAATATCGAGCTCCACCGAACAAAAATAAAAAACATGGTAAATATCCCGAAATTAATAACTTTAATAATGATTATTAAATACTCAATTGTTATTCTTGATATTATAATGGCATAAACATTATAAACGCAAAAAAAAACTATATCTGATTTTACATTAACACAAAGGTTTTAGTCAAAACAATTTTATTCATAATAAAATTATAAATTAAACTATAAAAAATAAATTAAATATTTAAAATTAATTATATTACAAGACGCATTTAATATCAGTAGTAAAAATATTGATTTCGAGTCTGTTGTAGAAGCCTTTAGCGATGACAATCTTGAGTTCACAGAACATATTAAACCAATTTATCATTACCAATAATTTGTATCACAGTAACACTATATGTTATAGGGTAGAAGTGTTTCTTACAATACTTAGTGTTTAAGATTGTCGAAACAAAATGTCTTTGCTAACGTAGTTCGTCGATAAGGCACTAACCTGACTGACTGACAGACTTTGCCATAAATTTGTACAGTGAGTTGCCATAACTGTAATAACGCACGCTGATCATGGCTTAACCTCAAAACATTAGTCAGTCGGGGTAAGATAAGGTTCGTCACCTTAAGATCTATTTTCGTGTGCTCAGTGTGATTGACAATCTGCTTTACCGATCGAGACTGACATATTGCGTTGAAATGATTTGACGTTTAGATTTAAAAGGCACTAGGAAAAGTCGATAAAGGAATAAATTCGAAAACTGAAGAAGGTTTTCTTACTCTGACTGACTGACTTGAAGCAAACATCAATATTTTTAGTCCTACCAAAATTTATGTAGTCCATTTTAAAGGAATGAAACAAAATTATAACGAAATAGATAACATAAACTAAAACTAAAGAAGTGAAACATATACTATTCAGCGTGATGTACATTTTGATTGTGGTTTTTTCTTAGCACCGGAAAGTCTACGATTATGTACCATTAAGCCCATTTCCAAAATGTCATCGATTTGAACCATCTCCTTACAAGCTACAGGGAGGTTATTACCTTCTATAGACAAATTAATCAAACCTCTTGGTTTCCTATCTAAAAGCTTCTGAAATATAAGAACTCCCAGCAATTTCTTTAATGATAAATATGAAAGATTATTATAAGCTAAATTCAAGTAGCATAGGACGTTGTTTCCTTTAGAAAATACGCTTCCATCCTTAACGGTTGTGTCGTACGTAGTGTATGGATCCCTAAACTCTCCGAGAGAATTTTCAACCATGTTCAATGCTTTTTCATAATATATCAAATCTATATTAGCAAGGCTCTTTGCATCACCGATGGACTTTAATGAAGATTCCTTGTCTAATTTACTTTTCTTACCGGATACAGCTGATATTGGTCTTATCGATTTCCTCTTAGCTAATTTCCTATCAAATTCACCGGCTCGTATTTCTTTAATCATAACTTCGATTAATTCATTTTTATGTTTCAAATAGAGCATATGTCTTTGTCTAGCTTCGAACAACTCCTGTGACGTTAGTGGGAATTCTACGAGAACGTCGAATATCTGTTTCGCTCCCTCGTCAGTTAATCTGTTATCAGCCAAATTTAAGTAACTTAGGTGTCGATTCGATCTTAAGGCTTGTGCTAAATATGCTGCTCCCAAATCTGTTATGCTATTTGATGATAAGTTGAGAATCAATAGAGTTTTAGAAGCAGGCATTGGATAGATTAACTTTCTTGCTATATTCTCAACAATCAAATCATCAATTTTGCATCTGCATAATGAATAGTGCCGGAGAGGGCTGCTGGTTTCCAGCAGTATGTCAAAGTTTCCTTCCTTTAAAAAGGAACCATCTAAGCATATTTCTGTTATATGCGAGGTATTAAGAAATTTATTTATTTCATAAAGCGTGTACTGATCCATACCGCTATTGATAGTTATATTGGCTACATTCGATAGAAATTGTATAGTCAGTCCGATGATTTTGAAAATCAGTCTCGGTATTTGTCTGTTTTTTAGAAATTTTATTTCGACTAAATGTTCAAAACTATCATAAATGGCTACAATTCTTACTATATTACTATAAGCTACTGGTTGTTGAAGACCTGATGCTGAGTTTTCTTTGTCTTGATCTGATCCGACGTCATGACGAGATTGAGTCAACTTAATTCGACTTTTACCGGATTTCTTGCTTCTATCCGTCATAGCCACACTTACATATTCATCTGAAAGGGAAAATGAAAATCGAAATATTTATTACGTATTTTTTTTAATTGGTGGTTTGTGCTTTGTGCAAGCCCGCCTGGGTAGGTACCACCCACTCATCACACGCTAAACAACAATACGCAGTATTGTTGTGTTCCGGTTTGAAGGGTTAGTGAGCCAGTGTACCTACAGGCACAAGGGACATAGCATCTTAGTTCCCAAGGTTGGTGGCGCATTGACGATGTAAGGAATAGTTAATATTTCTTACAGCGTCATTGTCTATGGGTGACGGTGACTACTTATTATCAGGTGGCCCCAATATGTTCGTCTAAAAAGTCTTGTATGTTAAGTTTGTAATAACATAAAATTAAATTACATCATCAATAAATCATTACTTTAAATTAAGTTCTGCGAAATCAACCTATTATTATTTATATCGTAATATTTGAAACATTTGTTTGATTAAACATATATTTATCTTTATAAGGTAATCACATAATTCGTATTTACTTATATATATATATATATATATAAGTATGCCAAAAGCACATCTAGGTATATAATTAACAATATTTCTACAAACAATAATAAAGATAGATTGCAACTACCTAAGAAAAAAAAATCTATCAAATAAGTACTTACTTAGAGACAAGATGGCCCAATGGTTAGAAAGTGTGCATTTTAACCGATGATACAGGGTTCAAGCCGCTGAATATTCAAGGGCTTAATTTGTGTTTATAATTCATCTCGTGCTCGGTGGTGAAAACATCGTGAGGAAACCTGCATGTGTATTCTAATTTCATCGAAATTCTGCCACATGTGCCTTTCACCAACCCGTATCAAGTAACAGCGTAGTGGAATATATTCCGAACCTTCTCCTCAATGGGAAAGGAGGCCTTAACCCAGCAATGGGAAATTTACAGGCTGTTGTTGTTGTTAGTACTTACTTTGAAAACCCTTTGTGATAAGAACAGTTGTCTCTAGCTGAAGCTGGTTGCAAGCCCAGGGCAGGTAGTTGATGAAGTCGTCAGGTGTGGGCCGAGCATCAGACGGTTGATCGTCGGTACTAACTTTTTCCATTATAAAAAATCAGTTCATAAAAATATTATTAATATATGATTCAATGATTCTTCGTTCCAATATATTTAAACAAGTAAGTAAACAATGTACGAAAATATGTTTTTTTTTTTGTTTCTTAATATCGTTCGATTTCACGATATATAAATATATGCATAAAATATTCTGTCAATGTCATATATTTTTATTTTATTATTTATGTGTCAATTTTGACACTGGAAACAACTTTTTAATTTTAAAAAAAGAAGAAATTTGTAAGAAGATTTATAATAATATTGCCAATTATAAGGCAGCTGGGTCAAGGGCCTGATGCAGAAGGCAGTACTAGTCGGCACGGCGCGTACCTATTGTGAGGAAGTTCCTCTCTCTGGAGCCCTGACCACCGGTGGCTTGGACCCTGTTCCCGCCACTGGTTGGCCTCTGTGTTTTAAATTTTTAAATATATTTTGTATTTTATATTTAAGAATGTATTACATATGAGTAAAAAAAAATGACAATTACATAGAATTGATTTGATTTCTTTAATTAACTCACAGATTATAATGCAAAAGACAAATGGAGAGCGTGGAGTATTACAGTGGAGCAACAAAAGCGAATACAAAATCAAAACCAATGAAAATTGTCTGTATGCACTTGTTAATACGTCAAAAGTACCTACTGTAATTTTTTATTACGTATAACCGGGGATCTGTATTCGCTTTTTAGTATGTATTTGCTTTAATTCTTTCACTATAATGTTTCACGCGCTCTGTTTATTTTACAATATGAGTATTAACGCCTATTTACCTGATTACTTATTTACCTCATATTTACCTGAAAACATCATATTTATACTAAATAAACTGTATGCAATTTACATCTTTCTAATTTCTCGTATGATATTCTATAAACGAATACTCGATTTTCATCACAAACAAATCGAAGATTAAAAAAAAGTTATTTAGTTAACCAACCCATTCGTCATGTAGTATAATGCTCTTTTTCAATTTTAAATAATAAATGAGGTTATATTTAGGACCTAAGTTATCTATAACGAAATGAATGTAATAACAAATGTTTTAAAACAAATATATTAGAATAGACACATTAAATATTAGGTAATAAACACAATCTTACACAGCCATTAAAAATTTAAAAAAAGAACTACATTTAGAATGACAGTAACAAATTGTTCTAAATACAAATTAAAAATGAAAACCTAATTTAAACCTCCTTTCTAAAATTATAATTAAAAAAAATATAGCCGCATGAAGCATAAGTAGGAGCCAAGTCCCCACGGGTGGGTACGGCACAAATCAGTGCTAGTAAAATTCGTCGGCGCGGCGGCGCGCGGGCGGCGGGGGCGCGTCGATATTCGCGCTCGGAAGCCATCTTAAAATATAACTCCCTCCCTCTCGCCTCCTTAGACGATGCTTTTTCAAACGCGCCGGGGTTGCCAACATTTTGTTTTTGGTTATCATTTTAAATTTTTTTATTAAAAATTGTAATATTTTAAAACTTAATTGTAGCTATTCTTTGCTAAGCTTTAGAATTTGAAAAATGTAGTTTTATTTATCATCAATATTTTACTTCTATATTTTTACATGACTAATTATTGAGTAGGTAAATGTTTTTTGAGAAAAGAAGGTTCCACATCTGTAACGTTTACTAAATTAAGTGTGATGGGTTTTATTTACAAAAACATTAAATAAGTGAATCAAATGTTCATAGTTAATCGTAAGATATTTTCGAAAGTAAGCTTTTTCACTTAACTTTTTAATTACCATATAACAAATACAGCTTAAAAAACAACTGATAGAGAAAACATTTATCTTTTCAAATATATCGTACTCGATCATAACCGTGTAGTCAATTGAATATCATATAAATTGAACGTCCGTCATCACGTTAAAATATCACTAAATATCGAGTAAAATATTATAAAAAATAATTAAATTGATTTGATTACAAAATCCAACAAGTCCCAATACTAAAGCTTTTATGCGAATCGAACCAATAACACCTCATTCACTGAACATTTAATATAAACAAGTAAGTACAAACACGGACCCAAAAGTAAACGGCTTACTTCGTAACCACTTATCTTGAAGGTAATAAATTTCTTGCCAACTTTGCCATAGCGGCTAAATCAATACGGCATTAACTCACACACGGGCACCTCACGCCTACCGTTGCAACGTAAAAACTATTGAAATGAAAATATAAACTCACACATATAAGTTCTACGGCAAATGCACTCACACAAATGTAAAACAGGTGTGTACATGAACCGCGCCTCCACCACCCCCACCCGTTCGCTCCGTGCGCCTTAGACGTTGGCTTTTTACATGGCTACAAGCAACTGTACAGGGTTTCGCAACATTTCGTTTGAAACGAATTTATTTTATATAAAGTATAATATTGAATGAGTGGTAGTATAATGCGTTAAATTAGAATAGATTTAAGGTAACAATGATTGTAAAGTGTAATAGACAACTAAACAGTTACACATTGTAAAAATGTCTAAAAACGATAAAATTGCTTTGTCCAATCTAGTTCTTACCCTATTTAAAAAAACCAGTTGGATATAAATTTGATCTTGATTTCGTTATTGACTTGAGACGTCCCTTTCAATATGACTGGTTTTTCTTGCGATGTTGTTTAGTGGGAATTCTATAAAGTTGAGAATTTGGTGTTTCTAAAGTTTCTCTAACCTGTTACGTGTGGACGATAGTTTCGTAATCTGGTTTATTGGAAAACAAGTTTTAACTCGAAAGCTCTCATTGTGACGCGTTTGAATATATTCGCTTTTTCCCACGAGCTAGATATACGAAAAAAAATCTTGATAATGGTACTGATTCACAAAAAAATTAAATTACAGTAAGTACATTTGAAATTTGATGTTTAATAATATAGTTTAAATTGGCGTAGCAAAAATAGTTCACAACTAAATTCCATACATTTATTAAGATTTTCCTCGCAGTAATATTTTACGTAATAAAAAATTTTGAATTAAAAATATATAGGTATTCTTTAAAATACCCAACATATTAACGTCACGTAAGTTCATACTCTAGTATAATGTATAAACCATTTCACTGACCGTCAATACATTGCCAGCCGTAATGCTATTTTTGTTAATTAAAAAAGCTTTAAATAACTTTGCTGCAATTTCTACACTAATTTACCTGAAAATTAATGGTATGTTATTAATAGCAAAATTAATGATAATTAATAATGATGATGATAAATAACAAACTAAATATTAACATTAAAATTTTTATTTAAATAGACACCTGTAACACACTAATAAAAAGATACATTTTTCTTATCCTTTTCTAATTTAACTATGAATAACGTTTGTCACATTATATTAAAAAAATAAATCTCTTAAAGTCTACATAATCGAAAAAGCTCCCCCTATGACAATTCTTGATACAGGTTCATAAAAAGCCAATGTTCCCACGAGCTAAGTCAATTGAACTGGTTTATTTCCTTGGCTTATCTTTCAAATGTTAGTCTATTCATAACATTAAACCTGTTTTATATTGCAAGTGGTCTTCCTTTGACAGGTGGATTTGTGCGATGTCAGTATGTTTTAGTTTCTTGTGATATCAACAACAACAACAGTACAAGACTTTAAAATGTGTTTGTGCGTGTAAAATTCGATTTTCAAATTTAGTGTCAGTGACATTGAAACTACATCATCTAATAATGTAACATATATTTTTAGAAATACATATAATTTACTATATATTTTTAAAAACTAAATTACATGTCTTTGCTTAAAACAATGAAAATATTATTAAACATTTATAAATCATTAATCACATTCAAACTCCTGTAACAAAAATTAATATTCATAGGAGAACGCACGAAAACATAGCAATACCGTAATTAGACATTTAATTATAAATCCAACATGAATTCTTAACAGACTAGACATGTTAAAATTTCACTTCCCCCAGCCGAACTACGCTATAGGCGTATCACCGCGGCCCCATCTCGCTGTCTTTCTAAGGGGACCGCATAAAATAGTTATAGAGGGTAGGGAGCTACTTAACCGTTTTTAGGAGACACCCCGCCCGGCGCAGAAAACACCCCACTACTTCAACCCACTTCCTGCTCCCACCCCCAGCTCCGTCCCGGGTTAACCCCACCCGCGTCGTATAACTATTCCTATATTTTTGCAAAAGTGAATTCTTACCGAGGGTTGGCGATACCTGTCTTTTACGTACGCGCTTATTGGTGTTAGTATTGTTTTTGTAGTGGTGTGGGTATTCGAATTTCAAATTCGGGTCAGGCGTTTTAGTTTTAATTTCAACGGATTTTGCTGAAAATGGATAATGTTTTTACGACTTGGCTTGCATTGTGAGATAGCGCTGTCGTTATTTTTTTTGTCAAATACTTTTAGTGAACTCAAATATTCATCACGTTTTAACACTTAAATAATTATTACGACATGATGTAGGGACATATAGTGCTATTCTATTTATTTTAATAAATTGTATAAAATTTATTGACACTTTAAACCATTACGTTTCCATTATAAGGAAAATGATTGAGCTTATAATATTTTTTTAAAGTGTGGGTGTTTTTTAGAATTTGTAGTTGTTATAACTTTTAATAAAATAATACCGAGCATTAAAGACTTTAATTTAGGTTTATTTAGGTACTTTATTTGTCTTAATTGTTGCTACCTAATGTTTCATTAATAATCACTAAGCGCTGTAGTACTCATAAATAATACTTCTTTTAAGAATAAACTCTATCATAAAATATTAAAAAAAAAAAAACAAATTACAATTTCGTTATAATTATTTAAGCCCAAAATCATTGAGAATAGATTATTAAATATAAACTGCTTTATAAACGAAATAATATGTTCTTAATAAAATGTAACCAATTATTCCATAATAGTGTATTAACAATATTCCAGGTAATAACATCTTTAAAACTCAACTCCCTGTAATAGAACCTTCCGGTTTGTTAGACCATACTCTAATAAGATTACACTGCTCTCTTCGTTTAACCTATTATAGCGGAGAATTCATGTGGCACACTATCACTTTATAAATAATTAAATTTATTATTTTTTTTAAATTCGCACCAAATGTTAGTGACCTGTGCAATTTTTTAAATTAGATCGCGTTCTTTTTTTAAATAATAACAATGATAATTTTATATTAGTGTCTTGATTGGTTAATTCATTATCGACTAGATTTCACCCATGTCTCAATAGAAGCGGTTGTAGGATGAAAGTATAAAAATGTAGTAACTTTTCTTCCTTATAGCTCAAGATTGCTTCATAGATATTTTCTCATTTATATATAATTATTATATAATATTAGTATGGATGAATGGTTTGCGATCTATTTTTCTTATTTCATAACTAACGGTCTTAGTGAACGTTGTTTTGTCTCATTCTCACAAGTATTAAATCAATAATGACAGAAAGGGAGAGTGTTTTAATAAACATCTAAGCGGTTATAAGTAAAGACGTAAATCACAAACTTATTTAAAAAATCGCGTTTTTTTATATTTGGTAACAGTTTAATTATAATAAATTAATTTAAGACTATAAGTACCAACCACAAGTAACACTACATAAATGGTCGTTTAAAATTTTAAAAGGAACTAAAAGAACGCGTTTATTTATTTGGTACTTTGATTTGATCTTACCTATGTATTTTTTTTTTAATAAATCAAATCAAGTTCCCTTATCAAAATAAAAGCAAGAACAATTTATTGATTTATTTAAACATAAGAAAAGAAAGAAACTTAGCGGGTTTTCTTTATTAGAAACTATTCTGATATATTTATATATAAATACGTATTAATGTATATATAAGTAAGTCTATGTATTCTTGTATTAAAATATATACAAAAGCCTTTCGAAGTTTACCTTCTAACCCCTTAATCTCATGTCCTATATTAAAAGGTCGTCTATAGGAGATCTTTCTCTTATCAATAAGACCTTTTGTACAAACAACGAATTTTATTAATATTTTCTTTGTCATATACAATAACTCATATTCTCAGTAATTTATATCACCTTAAAAATTGTAAGCATTCATGTATTACGTAGATAGTATATGTCTTTATATAGTATATAAAGTCGCGAAGATACGCAGTCGCTATAGTAGATATGTATGTATACGCGCCGCGGAGCAACGAGCTAAGGTAAAATTTTAGGGGGATGCGCCAGCTACGGCGATAGGGTTGCAAGTGAAATTTCCTCAGAAAATTCAAATATTATCAATGCTAATATATACATCCAACCAAGATTTTTATCTACGAACTACCCTCCTCTTTCAGAAACTTTTCCGCCATTATGTGTTTCAGAATATCTTTCTCGTATCTCAGGTACATTTAGTAAACTATTCGACTTTTTGCGAGGTAGTCTATTTATTTATTTATTTAAGCACGCTTACAACATACATATTACAAACATTTTTATTGAAATTTAAAAGTTATATTAAAGTTTGATATGTACGTCAATTACAAGTGTACATAACATTCATTGAGTACCTATGTATATTTATTTTATAAGTAATGATAGTTACAGTTACAGTGCAAATTTAAAAATTATTTATATTATTTAATTAATTCAGAATAAATATACAAATTAAATTAAAGTAAAATAAAAATTAAATCAAAATCAAATAAAAATAAATAAATCAAAATTGAATTAAAAATTAAATCAAAATAAATTAAAATTACATAAAAATAAAATCAAAATTAAATTAAAACTAAAACTAATCATGCGTTTTATAGTAATTAAATAACTTATTTCTGAAGATAGTGGGGGAGTCATTAAAAATGTCAATGCCAGGGATTGATTTAAGGATATTATTATACTCGTTGCATATTCGTATCAAGGGGGCTTGATTGCCAACATGCGTTCTTAAACAAGGAGTGTAGAATATTTTGTGAGTATTTCTGGGTGTTCTAGAAGGAACAGATATAAATAGTCTTTCAATAATTTCTGAATTTGTTACTTTGTCTATGACGTCACATGCGGTCATATGAAAAATGTTTCGATTTCAATTTTAAGTAATCTAAGCTATGGTCCTGGTACATTGGGCGTTTTTCATATTACTTTGTATAGCTATATGCACTAGTTGTAAATGAGTTGGTTACAGTTACTTCATAATTTTCTTTTGTCATCCCAGTCGATAACGTTTGTATAGGATATTTTAACCGTCCAATATTTAGTGTAAAATTGCTGTACGCCATTTTGATACGTATGTGATATATATTGTAAAATTATTATAGTCAATATCGCAAATCACATTTTGGCATTTCTCTTTCGTGTTCTGCGGTGAGAAGTTTTTTTTACGTAGTAGCATTCCGATCCATTTATGAAACATTACTATATATCTATATAATACAAATGTTAATAAACAAAATTTCAGTTACGACATTGTTCACGAACATCGTATGTGTCTTGATACAGCATATAAGTCGATCGCGAGGGTGGTTTTTACATTCTCCCTCAAGTACACCCACCCCACCGCGAACCACCCGACGCTACACCGCATACAAACTACCAGAGCGGTAACTGCTTTGTAATAGAGTCGAAATTCCCCTGAATTTATCCCAAGACGTTCCTCCCTCTTTCCCGGGCCGGGGTGTAATCTTAATATTAATATCGCCTTGGGAAGCTCCTTATATGATGGAGTTTTATGTTGGTATGTAGATTGCTTGGAGGATTATGTAGGCGCTTTATGATAGAAGATATAAAATCTCTTGGATTATTTGAGTTATTGTTTGGGACTTAGTTTGTAACAAGATTTAATTTATTGGAAACAATAAAATTTAAATAAAATGAAATCATCCTCCGATGACCTTATGACTATCGAATCTAAGCATAATTAACAAAAAAGGTAATATATAAAAATATAAAATTCATATCAACATTTAATGTATGAAATTTTCAGTACTTATGTTTTTATCGTATGATTACCTATATGATACATACACATTAAAATGCTTAGCAGCAGATTGTGATTTAAATCAACATTTAAACGAATTTTTAATCTATAATTTAATTTAATATAAAATTAAATCGGAGTTAGCTGTGTGAAACGAAACGTAAAACGTCAACGTCATCAATTGAACGCTTCTATAAATAACACCTCTTACCGGAAAGTTGAGAAAGAGACGAGAAACGTTGCTATTGCTATGAATGATTAAAAATGATTAAAAACGGAAAAAAAAGTTATTAAAACGGTATATGGTTTATAACAATAAATTAGTTCACATTTATTTTTAAAACCGTAAAAAATAGAACGAAAAAGAGATTGTCGTTTAATTTTTCTTAGGTAAGCTACGTAAAAGAAATTTGTTCTGAAACAAATTATAAGGATGTTTTGTTTTTACCTTTTTATTTATAGAGAGAAAATATATTGAGTGCCGCTTCTCAGTACAAATTTCATTTGTGACCTCTGTTATTATCACCTTTATTACACTTCTTAATTTTTTTTTAACTTAATACTATTTTACAATATAAGACCTGGCAATCAGAAACACAGTATTGGAAAATTTATATTACATTTATGTATAATATGTCGAAGTTTAGGCAAATTAGTAAAAAAAATAAGTAAAATAAACTTTATTTAAGTAGGCTTTTACAAGCACTTTTGTTTCGTCATTTAGCCAACTGTATTAAGTGAAGCTTGTTTTTAAGATTCTACGTGTTCACCTGTAAACTGTGTTTGTTAAATTTTTTTTCCCTTTTGGTACTGGAAGAAATATATTCAAAGTTAAGCATGATTTTCATACCAAGTTTCCTTTGTTTTCGATACTTGGTTCCAGAAACAAAGTACGTCCAATAATTTTTTAAATTGGGTAAATTTCGATTGTGATATTGTCTAAAAAATAAATGTAAATAAAATATTAAGTCAATCGATATAATGAAAAAAGTAAACAAGATCATAAACAAAATGTTTATCGGAATTTTCTGATTACCAAAAAAAAAAAAACACACATCCTAAATACTTCAAAATAAAAAATATAATTATATCTCGTAACAACAATACTATAATGCTATACACCAATTAAGCTTACCAGTACTTATACATACTTTAAATGCCAAATGAGCTGATATGGCCCAGTGGTTAGAACGCGTGCATCTTAACCGATGATTGCGGGTTCAAACCCAGGCAAGCACCACTATATACATGTGCTTAATTTGTGTTTATAATTCATCTCGTGCTCTCGTAAAGGAAAACATCGTGAGGAAACCTGCATGTGTCTAATTTCATCGAAATTCTGCCACATGTGAACAGCGTGGTGGAATATGTTCCAAACCCTCTCCTTAATGGAAGAGAATTTCTTGTCCCAGCAGTGGGAAATGTACAGGCTATTACTTTACTACTTTTTTATATGCCAATATAAGGTATCTTTAGGTACTAATATTATATATTCAAAAGTCCACCATTTAAACCACCTTTTAGATAAAATTAAGTATGGAGATAGTTTGAGTCCCGAAGACGGATAGGTTTTTATTTTAAATCAACCCTCGAGGGGGTAAAATTTAAGGTATAGGTTACTCATGTTACTCCTGTAACCTATACCTAATAATAAGAAAAAATGGTGATAAACGTCAAATATAATTAAAATGGCCGCCATTTCTCATACTTGATACTTAAAAATACTAGAAACACTGAAGATGAATTAAAATATAATACAAATAATTATTACTTATTAAATCCACAAGCAATTTTATTTGTTATTTAACATGCACATGTTTCAGACCAATATGAATCTATCTAGATAGAAAGATTCATACTAAGTAGATACAATTTCTTATAAGAACAATAGATGAGAAACTAAGTAGATTTTAAATCAGTTTAATTAGTATAAACTTTTTTATAAAACATTTTATTCTCCTTTAGTTTTATTTATAACAGACTTTTTAGGGCGTTTGTTGTAATGTGTTAGGGGAAAAAGTAGCCAAAGGTAGAAAAAGGGCATACTTTCTTGGAGTTCAAGTTTTTTTCATACCAAATTTCATCAAATTCGGTTCAGTGGTTTGGTAGTGAAAGATCGACAGACAGACAGAGTCACTTTCACATTTATAATAATAACATATATTCATGTATGTTATCATTTCTATCACATATCCCGAGACACAGACATATTTAATACCTAAAAAAAAAGTTGTTATATACATCCTTTTTTATCTATTAAATATATAAATTAAAAAAATTACCTTTCGTAATTTTAAAATTGGAACGTTATTGATAATAACAACCTTTTAACCCAATAGTAGAGGAATGTACTACAACTAAATATTGTGTGGTATTTTAACTGCGTATTGAATTGTAATCTTAAAACAATAGGGATTCGAGTTTCTGTAACTTCAGTGCTGGTCCTTCAATTAATATTTTCAATTATAGAACTATTTCCAAATTACTAAGTTATTTATAAATATTATTAAACTTACTTTTATATTTGTGGCAGTATAAATTAATACGTTCTCCTTATCCCGTGCTTTTAAAAAATACATATTCATATTCCTAAAGATCTCAAAATAAGTTTTTTGAAAATCGAACGTCCAAATGTAAGAAAATATATTAAAGTTTTTTTATTTATTTGATTAACACTAAACCTAAAATTAGTTTTTACTAAATAAACAACCATCACATCTAAGAGTATTATAATATTTTTTCGTAATTGTTCAAGTAATTTCGTTAACATAGTTATAACAAAAGCCAGTATAACCTATAATATAACAGCAGTTACGCGAAGGCTGTACCGCTATGCGCCTCACATAAATTTTATTGGCATTATCTGACCTACCCACAAGATTCACTGGGTGGAAATTTTAAGATATACGAATCTTCAACGGTCAGCAAAATAATTATAATAAATAATTTAAACACAACTAAAGTATTTATAATTACTATAATTTATTTTATTATATCATTTTATGATTGTTAACTTATAATTAATATTTATTTAAGTATACCAAAGAGGGTACTATAGTATATTTACTAAAGCAATTCCTTCAGTAAAAAGTATTAGTATGAAATACATAACTTAATTCTGTCAGATCGTTTTAAACTCAGGAATTCCTATTCAAACGTCATTAAGTACCAAGAAAGGATTTTTCAAAATTGATTTTCAAATGTTTCTAAAAGTGGGATGAATGAAGTTAGGTGGAATAAGTATGGTTATTAGTATTTAGTCTAATTGGAAAAAATCCCTAAATGGGTGAAATTTAGGATGAAGCTTGGGTGTGAAAGTTTAGGTCGTAATAATATTTAGATATATGTACAAGAAATCTCTTAGACCTTTTTTGAAAATTTATCAACCAAGAGGATTAAATCGATATGAAGTTGAAGTTCAGAAGTTAGCTTTAACGATACCTATATATTGATTAGTAAAAGGCTGATCTTACCGCATCTTAAAAGATCATCACCAAATATCAAACTCAAACTCAAATTCCTTTATTCAACATAGAAGTATTACACTAACTTATTGATGGTCAAATTAAACACTAGGTACCACCGGTTCAGAAAAAGGAACACCCAGACCTAAGAAGAATCGACGAAAGAAACTCAGTGGGGAAACAACTTATTTTCATGTCATTACAGCTAATATTAATAAGGAATGGTACTTAATGTACTAATATGTTTCTGATCACGTTTTTTCAAAGGACAGATACGATACGAGTTCTATTCAATATTGGGACTCAAAAAACGACTCGAATATGAGTCCTCAAATACTAAGTCCCACCAAGAAGGTCGAATGTGAGACAAATTTCTCTGCCAACGGTACCCTTTTATTGGTTGAACTTCTAACAACGTCTTTGCGTTTAATCAAAGGAAATTTCCAATTAAATTGATTACCATCGAGTCCTATCTACATTAATGTTCAACAAAATTGTTTTACTCTATACGTTGTATAATTTATACATATGTGTATAATTTATACGCTCCTGTATAAACTGATTTTGTTTTCGAATATATATTTGATAACTTAACATAATAATCTTGATGTTTGTAATATTCATGTGATGTTGAAATTTCCCATTGGTCGTTGGATCTATTCCTCTAGAATGCTGGCTGGTGATTGGCTCATTTAAAAAAATATGTAATTTTCTCAACACAACAACAACATCAGACTGTAAATTTTCCACTGCTGGGCTAAGGCCTCCTTTCCCTTTGAAGAGGTTTGGAACATATTCCACCATACTGTTCCACGCTGTGCGGGTTTGTGGAATGCACATGTGGCAGAATTTCTATAAAAAATTTCACATGTTTTCTCATGATATTTTCCTTCAACGCTGAACATGAGATGCATTATAAACACAAATTAAGCACATGAATATTCAGTGGTACTTACCAGGGTTTGAAACCGCAGTCATCGATTAACATCCATTCCAACCACTGGGTCATCTTGGTCTTTTTTACCTTTGTCAACAGCCTGAATAAAATTTACGTTTGCTAGTCATTTATCAACCAACATTGATACAGCATAGCTGGATATGCTCAGACGCTCAATTCGGAATTTGCGCGTGGAATCTAAAGGGCCCTTCACACTGGTTTATATCACACGAACTTTTAATTATCTTTTGACAATAAAGGTGGTATGTATGTAATTAATATACAACATTATATATTATTAATTTACATAGGTAGGTGTTTATTTATTTGGTTTACTAGAGATTTTTACACCGGTATTTCTTATATACATAAACAATTATATTATCTCTATAGATTATGTAATTTTAAAAATAGAAATATGCTTATTAAACTGTTATTTTTTTATTTTATGGAATAGGTTGGCGGACGAGCATATGGGCCATCCGATGGTAAGTGATCACCATCACCCATAGACAATGACGCTGTAAGAAATATTAACTATTCCTTACATCGTCAATGCGCCACCAACCTTGTGAACTAAGATGCTATGTCCCTTGTGCCTGTAGTTACACTGGCTCACTCACACTTCAAACCGGAACACAATAATACTGAGTACTGTTGTTTAGCATTAGTTTTGTTTAGTTTTAGGTAGAATATCTGATGAGTGGGTGGTAACTACCCAGGCGGGCTTGCACAAAGCCCTACCACTGTTTATTACTATTGCCTGCTATGACAATAAGTGTGATAAAAACCAAAACAAAAACTAACCAAAATAGAAAAATCAGAGTACATGCACATACATATATTCCACTTTAAATATAATTCCGATATATTAAACATTTTTTAAGGATGTTCAAAAATATTACTAAGACATGCGTACCTTAAATCTTAATTAAAAAAAATTAAATATTCGACTTATAAGCAAAACTGATGACGACCTCCGTGGTCGAGTAGTGTGTACACCGGTTTTCATACGTACGGTACGTTACTCCGATATCCCGGTTCGAATCCCGGCCGAGTCGATGTAGAAAATTTATTAGTTTTCTATGTTGTCTTGGGTCTTGAGTGTTTGTGGTGCCGTCGTCACTTCTGATTATCCATAACACAAGTGCTTTAGCTGCTTAAATTGGTATCAGAGTAATGTATGTGATTTAGTCCAATATTTATTTATTATTTAAAACCTTCATAGTGACTGGCTGACTACATCCTTTGTGATGAATTTGCGAAAAGTGTTAAGAATATTAAAAATATAATAATAACAAACAGGTCATGAAATACGCAATGCGGTAATACTTGAAATAGAGATATTTTAAACTAGATTAATGTTAAAGAATACGTATTACGTTTAATGGATGACTTAGCTGTAGACATGTTTGTATCTAAAAAAAAAGTAAAGTAACAGCCTGTAAATTTCCCACTGCTGGGTTAAGGCCTCCTCTCCTATTAAGAAGAGGGTTTGGAACACATTCCACCACGCTGTTCCAATGCGGGTTCGTGGAATGCACATGTGGCAGAATTTCGATGAAATTAGACACATGCAGGTTTCCTCAAGATGTTTTCCTTCACCGCCGAGCACGAGATGAATAATAAACACAAATTAAGCACATATACATAGTGGTGCTTGACTGGGTTTGAACCCGATATCATCGGTTAAGATGCACGCATTCTAACCACTGGGCCATCTCAGCTCTCCGTATCTAAGAGATGGTCAATATTTCTTATAGTTAAAGAGTATAATAAATATATATATGGTCATGGGTCACCTGATGGTAAGCGGTCCGTAATCATTCCTTACATTTTAAACATTACCCCAGCAAACTTGGGAACTAAGATGTTATGTCCCTTGTGCCTGTTACACTGGCTCACTCACCCTTCATACCGGAGCACAACAATACTGAATACTTTTGGCCTTTCAATGAGTGGGTGGTACCACCCAGACGGACTTGAACACATCCCTACCGCTATACAAATATCTATATATTAAAGAAAAAAATATTTTGACAATTAAAAATTCGATTACGAGTGAAGTTTATTAATAGAAAAAAATATTAAAAAATAAACATATTTATATAATAATACGTATTTTATTTTAAATTCATCCTTAGTGCCCTGTATTAATTCTACAAACAAACACTTTTCTATATTAAAATGAATATAATAATATATTAACTCCCTTATAAATAGTATACTTTCAGAATTGTATGTGAATTTTTAATACAATATTTTTGAAAGTCACCGCGTTTTATTTTGCAAACAAAGAAGAGCGCAGTGAAAAATTTGACGTGTTGACATCGAACACAAAGATACGCTGTGAATACTAATGAACTAATACAGCTGGAGGTACAACGGGACAAATGTATAATATACTAAAAAGTACCAAATTTATTTGATTTATATTTCATTATAATTTACATTTAAACCTATATAAAAGATACCTACTTCAAATACTTTTTTTTACTATACATTAATGTTTAATTGAACGTAGGAAATAATATTAATAAAATTATAATGTAATGTTATCAAAGCTGACAAACCGAAAGCCCTGCAGTTTGACAACACAACGATGAAACAATTTAATCCTGATGCTTGACATTCAACTTCAGTGGGAAAATTTGTCTACAAATGGAAGTAATAGTCATTGATAAATCTAATTTAAAATTATGTGTCATCATTTAAAAAAAAAACATTAAGTAATTCCTTCGATACCATAAAGTAGTATTATTTTAATTAGAATGTATTTCATCGCCTTGAAATTAAAAATTAAAAGTTGTAATTTAAAAGAATTCATAAAACTTTAGTCAGTGTATCCCAAGCATTACAATACAAGCTGCTGGTCCCGGAAAAAACCCCGGAAAACGAAACGGGCGAACGTAAGCGGGACAGTTTAATGTAACTCATTTCACCTTTCCCAACTATTAACATTCTTTTATTAAATTAAAAAAAAAAACGAATGTAGAAAAAAGGTTTTACTATACAAAAATATATTTAGCTGTCGTTTTAATTGGTTCCAACATTGGTTCCAACAATGGTTGGTGAGCTAGATTAATACCTAAGGTACCAATATATACACAATCTGTTTAGTGTCCTTACTAGACCTACACCTAACAATGGTCTGATTAGGTCAGCCAGTGATTATTACTGACACACCATTATGTTGACTCCCCCGTGTACATATGTGTGATCTGAAGTGTGAATACAAACAATTCCAAAAGGGCTTAAAAATACTTGTCCTCACAGTTAAATTTCAAGTAAAAAAAAATAATACTTTTAAATTTACTCCTAATGAATCCAGCAAACGATAGCTTCTTCTTGATACCTCAGAGGGGATAGTTTCACATATTATGTTAAAAATATAGCTACACTTGAAGCTTAATGGGGAAGATCATAAAGTTACCTATTATATAATCTACATATATAAATGATATATTTAACTTTTGACGATGCAAAAATTAAACATTGGAAACACCGTTGGCCTGAAATATAAATTAATATATAATTGTAAAACATGCTTGTTTGTTTTTTTTATAAAAGAAAGCATTTTTTTTATTATAAATATGTTTTATATCTGAATTAAAAAGTTACTGTATAAATCTTGACAGCGTGGAATGCTGGCAAGAACGCTAGCAGCATTTCCCCGCAATCGCAATTCCGATCAAAAAATGAATCAACCCTTATTTTTTTGTGAATGCAATAAGGTGTTATATTTTTAATTAAGTTTTATGCATTTAGAGACCATTATTATTATTTTCTGAGAAATGATAGTTAAAGTAATAGCTTTAAATTTCATTTTTCAATACAAGTGTGGTGCTTAAGCTTTTTCTCACTCCAGTATTTAACGCAATATTATCGTTAATAATAAAAAAAATATCTCTATATTCATTTATTAAAAACTAGAGACCCGGCCCGGCTTCGCACGGGTGCAATATTGATACTAAATATATTACAGAATTTGTTTATTTACGACATCACATTAAAGACTTCTATTATAAAATGATCAGTGTTTCTTTGCTATATTGTCCATGTATTATATACAAAAACCTTCATCTCGAATCACTCTATCTATTAAAAAAACAGCATCAAGATCCGTTGCGTAATTTTAAAGTTTTAAGCATGCAAAGTGATATAGGGATAGAGAAAGCGACTTTGTTTTATACAATACTATGTAGTGAAACTGACAACAACACTTTGAAGACAAAATAGTTCCCATTCCACGACCAGTGAAGGTGTTGAACCGTGAAATCAATCAAGAGTTCAAACGCCCATTATTAATATCTGTAACAATTAAACAAACACACGTTTGATGTCCTTCTGACCGATTTCGGCCGCACCAGCCTTTCTCGACTACTAACTCTGGTTGATACCCAAGTGCTTTATCTATAGCATTGATCTTGTGTTACGATGATACAAATATTTGATATAGCTTTACGTGCTGTGATGCCTTATTGCCTCGTTTGTCTAGTTTCATATAAGGCCTCGAATCCTGAAGTTCTTTATACAAACCAGAGGTTAGCTGATAACAGCTTATTAGGTTTTTCTGGTGATGTATTCTCAGTAACAAACCATCATCCTCCTGCCCTTATCCCAATTTTATTTGGGGTCGGCGCAGCATTTCTTCTCCTTCCATACTTCTCTGTCAGACGTCATCTCACAAGTAACATTCTTTCTAACCATATCGTCTTTCACACAATCCGTTCATCGTTTCCTTGGTCGTCCTCTATCTCTATATCCATCCACATCCATGATCAAGGCTTTCCTCACAATTCCTGAAAATGGGAGTATTTTCCTTGCTCCGAACAGTACGTGAAGTTAGTGGTCCTGCACCTGAAATCGTTCTGGTTATGTCGGAGTCGCTCATTGGATTATGAGTCCTAAGGGTTAGAGAGTGCATCGGAATTTGAACTTAGTTTTGTATAGATGACTGGTCTTTCAACTTTCAAGAAAGACGTACTCATTTCTTAAAGAACGGCAATGCAACCTGTTGGCCCCCGGTGTTGCAGATGTCCATGGGTGGTGGTAATCACTTTCCATCAGGTGAGATTCTCCAGCTCCTTTGCACTCTATAACATGACAAAAAAGGTTAGCCACTATGTCCAAAATCGGCCTGACGACATCATGTATTTCTAGGGAATTTACGCAGTGATAACAGGATCGCCGGTAGAAGTTGGATGAGGAACCGAGGACGAGCACTGTCCGCCCTCTGGGGGAGGCCTATGTTGAGCAGTGGACATCAGCGGTGTGATGCCGATGATGCTGATACACCCTGAGAGAACTTCCAGACTTTGGATTAGACCCATAAGTTTTTATATCCTGACCCGCGGTTTGTACAGTTGGGGTAAGAAACGGTCGAAACCTTAAGATCTATTTACGTGTGTTCAGTATGAGCGATAAAGTTTTACCGATTGAGAATGACATATTGCGTACCTTTTTGATGTTTAGATTCAAAAGGTACTAAGAGCTTAAGACTTCATAGAGGAATTAATTTGAAAACTGAGGAAGGTTTTCTTTGACTGTACCTAACATTACATACTGAGTCGTTTTTACGTTTGTATCCCATCTCTTTTAAAACTTTGCTCTTTCATATATAAATAACTCAGTTATTAAAACCCCCCTTAACGCCTCCCCGGAGGGCGAGGGTAACTTTTATGTTACACGCAACATTTACGACCGCAATTATGTTAAATTTTAAAAATTTACACAACATTAAAACAAAGCTGATTTGCACTTTTTAACAAAAAAGAGATCTTATGATATTTACTTTCGACTTTGAAGTACTGTTATAATTTGAACATATGGGATTGATCAATGTATATTATTTTTAATCATACAACCACTTTATAGAAAAAAAACCCACTGAGTTTCTTTCGCCGGTTCTTCTCAGGTCTGAGGTATTATATTCAGAACCGGTGGTAGATTTTCGACAATCAATAAGAAAGTGTAAACACTTCTATTTTGAATAAAAGTTTTTGACTTTGACTTTCAATTTGTGGAACCAGCTTTCGCCGGCGGTTTATCCCAATCAATACGACATGGGAATCTTCAAGAAAAGAGCGTACTCCTTTCTTAAAGGCCAGCAACGCACCTGCAAGCCCCCTGGCGTTGCAGATGTCCATGGGTGGTGGTAGTCACTTTCCATCAGGTGAGCCTCCTGCTCTTTATAGCAGAACGTTTGCCAAGATAATTTTGAAATGTAATTTTGTTTTTAATGTAACATTGTACAATGTATTCTACTGTTGGATGTTCTACTTATAACGTACTCAGTCAGTTGGAATTTGTTATGATGTTTAAATATTAAGTACAATATTTATGTTGTAACACATTTACTCATAGTAACAGACACTGTAAAAAATAATTAAAAAGAAATGCTTACATTCGGCTTCAATTGAATCAAATTGAAAATATCAGAGAAAATTTAATATTGAAAACATCACATTATCTCAAGATGTTTTGAGTCAGAGCTTTTATTTTACATAGTTATACATTGTTTTATCAAGATCGTGAATATCTTTATAGCAATAATTGTCAGCAATTCTAAAAACAAATATATTTTTATTGCATTTTTGTGTAAACATATTATTTGACGACACTGAAAAATATCCTAAAGCGAGTATTTTTAAGTATATATAAATATTTCTTAAATTTTCCCGCGTTTTTTAAATTGTATGCCCCTTGAATGCTTTTAGTAAAAACAAAAAACTATCAATAACACAATATAATAAGCTTATAACATCGATAGAGTTTAACCTCTACTGGAATATCTAAAATAGGCATGATTTTATTCATATCTCCATTTATTTTAAAATTGTAAAATCTTCTTATTGTAATTTTTCTAACGAACATATAACAGACCTGCCATTGTACGTTCGTTTGCGACACTTAAAATCATACCTAATTTTGCCAATCGCTTATTACTGAACTAAGAAAAAAAATATATATACGTAATCATACATTAATAAATTACGTACATTTTCATAGTAATCGATGAATACAAATGAACATTGTTTGATCATAATTTATCGAATTACAAAAAGATACATCAATATATTTTCCCACAAGTGCCAATAAATAACAAACATTCATCCACCAACCGATAAACAAAAAGATCACCAAAGAATAAATCCACGAAATAAAAAAATCAAGTCTTCCCTCACCCATTTCACGCTTTTTCCCGCTATCCGCAAACGGGACAGCGTCGAATATAAATGCCTTTTTAAGTGTCCCGTGGCATTTTTTCCCCGGGACGCTGCGGAGGGCTAACAGATTTTTTTCCCGTGTCCCGGCGCGGGTTATTACAGTGATTAATTCACTGACTCGACCGCTTGCTAACACATTTTTTTTTTCATCCTTTTTTAAACCGTACCGTAATTTGTCCGGCGATTTACTGATGAGCCCTGCTTTCGTAGTTCACTTTTTGTTTGGCTAATTTGCGTTTTAACGCCGTACCTGTTGAATGCTGATGGAATGTTTTTTTTTATTTTTATTGCATAATCATGTATTGCAAGGGGAGATCTCAGTAGATCAGATTGAAAAAAATCTATTTGTTTTGAATATATTTTAAAGGGAATATTTATTAGCTGGCTTTGTTGCTTGTCTTGTTGTGGTCCGGTTTGAAGGTGGCCAGTGTTATTACAGACACAAGGGACATAGCAAGTTCGTTTCCAAAGTTGTGGACACATTGTCAACGCCAGGGATGGTTAAAATTTCTCCCAGTGCCGTTGTCATTAGACGGTGGTGACTACTTACCATACCTCTTTAAAAAAAAAACAATACAAATCATCATTTATTAAATTTGACAGATGCAATTGTGGGAAAATAAAAATATTAAAAAAAAATCTGACATTTTTTTGTTATCATATTATTTTAACAGGCAATCTTTATTGGACGAAAATCTTTTTATTCAAATAATACATATCTCCTCATAGGGAGAGGAGGCCTTTAGCCCAGCAGTGGTTGTAAGGCATTTGCTAAATATTCGAAATAGACTCAATAGCTAACACCTAATTTTTCCAACATCAATCATAATCGCATTTCATATTCAATATAATTTCACAGCTTTCTCTCCATTTTCATAACAGCAGTTATATAAAATATTTTTATAGATGAACCGAAGACGATGATACCATCTTCGTCTTTTGTTATGAAAAACAGCTAGCGACATCTGTTATTGACTAGCATAAAACCAAGACTAGAAAAATATAAATGTTGTTTAAAAAAGTGTTATTCATAATTATTAAAAATCGAAATCAATGTAAGTCATTACTATCAAAAATAATATATAAGTAATGGAATAAAATAAATCAAAATGAATTAAAATGTAATTTATGACTGTTAGCTATTGGTAGCCAGATGGCGTGAAAATAAGTTATAGTAACTCAGCGATAGATGGCGTGATTTACTTTTAAAACTATTCCATAAAAGATGGCGCTAAATAATTGGCTTTACATCACTAGATGTCGCTGATAATTTCAACTATTGAATAATAGATGTCACTTTCCCAAATTTTAATTTTTTTTTAAGCAATCGCTGTAAAACTAAATTCATTAATGATAACAAAATAATTAATAGGGAACCTTTTCAGTTAGTTGCGTTGTTAAACAGGTCAGACATGTTATATGAAACATGTATGTATAAACGATTACGAAATTTAGGTTTTAGTGTAAAAAATATTGTTAATTCGAAATATGGTATTTAATTTTTACTTCTTACCTACCACCCTTGAGACCTAAGATGTTATGTCCTTGTACTTTTAGTTACTCTGGCTCACTGACTCTTTAAACCACTGACTTAATACAACACTAAGTATTGGTATTTAACGGTAAAATATTTTAAGAGTGGTAAGCCCCAATATACCTAATATAATATAATAATAAGTCGAACGATGTAATAAAAAATAAAATAAAGGGTTCTAAATTTAAATTTAATATAGTATAGTAAAATTGTATTCAACATACTTTATTGTAATGATATTTCATTGATATTATCAATAGATACCTATATATTTTTAAATTGATACAATACTAGTTTCCGTCTGCGGCTTGTTCGTCTGTGTAACGAGCCTTAAAACGCCTTCGTTTTAGGTTAAAGTAACCTGTGTAGGTACTTCTCTGAACCCCTGAATGTGTGTATGCGAAATTTGGTAAGAGAGCGTAACGTGCGTAACGTGGTAGCGAAACGTGGGCCTTGACTAATCGCCATGTCTAGTGCTTGCAAGTGGCTGAAATGAAGATGCTTCGGTGATATGTGGAGTGACCAGACTTGATAAAATTCGCAACGACTACGTACGCGATAGCCTGGGAGTACGTGACATTGCCGACAAGCTCCAAGAAAGCAAACTGCGTTGGTTTGCTTTCTTGGAACATCAGAAGATCTCCAGAGTCTATAGGAAATTTAGTGACCAATTTTAACGTTACAGGGTCAAGATCCAGAGGGCGACCTAAAACCAGATGGACAGATGTCAGAAAAGGTCTTAGTTCCTGCAATGTTACTGAAAATGATACGTCAAATAGAGCGAAGTGGTAGTAAAAGTCCAGTAAGGCAGACCCCACCTTCATATGGGAATAATAAATGCACAGGAGAGAGAGGTAATATAGCGTAAAAGACAAACAAAATTGCACATTTATTGCAACACTAATTAAATTTCCCGGACAATAATATATTCGATCATCAAGGCAAAATTATATCAAATTAGAATTATTTGATTTTGACGAATAGTCCAAGCAAATATCAAGTGGACTTTCAAAATCAAAATCAACATATCAATACGCTATATTCAATTAGACTTACAAGAATAAATAATTGTTTTAATAAATCTATAAAAAAATAGAACGTGTTCCAATACTTTCTCGTTTCCACCATTAAAATATTACTCCACAATAATTAAGAAACAATAATCAACCCTTACAACGTCTCGGAAAAAAAAGCATCTCAACAGACTGGCTATAAAAATCCCATCATCATACACTAAGATAACCCTTGCGATGCTGCAGATGAAAAAAGTCGGTCGAATGGACCGCGCTATTGTTATTCAAATTAATGGCTCCTTATAACGCCCCAAGGGTGAGACCGTTACGATAATGTTTGTCTTTCATTGTTTAGTGTTGAATGGGACAGAACCTGAGATGTTCTAAGATCATGGTCACAACTAATAATAATATGTATCCGTTGGTACATCGTGTAAAGAGTTATTGTTTAAACGTTGCTATCAATCATTACACGAATGAAATATACTTTGTTGTACACCAAACACAAAAAAGAAAGCTTAAAATTAAAAATAGAGACAAAAAAAGAAAAACAAAATTAGTAAAATACAAATTCAAAAATGTGTTGTACAATGGATTTATGGCTAATTAGCCATTTCTTCAATAGATATTATAAAACAAAGTCTCCCAGCTGCGTCTGTCTGTCTGTATGTTCGCAATAAACTCCAAAAATACTGAGCGAATCTTTATGTGGTTTCCAGTAATTGATAGAAGGATTCAAGAGGAATGTTGAGGTATATAATTCATTCAAGATTTTTGTGTAAATAAGTCAAAATAGAACGACAATTTTTAGAAATGCTGGAAAAAAGCAACGAAAAAATATAAATAAAACGTAAAAATATAAAATAAAGTACTTACGTCCATCCGTGCGACGCCGGGACGGGCCGCTAGTTTGAACTATAAGTCGGAGTTAAAGTTAAAAATAGGATTTTATTGAAGTTATACTTTGATCAGTTTTCAAGGTTAATATGCGTATTGTAACGTATCATACATGTTCGTCCGTTTATACTTATTCGCCGAATTCTTCTTGGTCGACAATGACCTTTACTAGCCGAAGTTAGGTATAGGATTTCCGTACAAGTACTCCATCACTTTGAATGTTATCAGACGGAACATATGGTACATATGGTGTAAATATTAACTTTAGATAAAAAAAAAACACAGATTAAACATAGGTAATAAGCAAAATGTAAAATATCCAAAACATATACACGTATGTTAGACTAAGTACGGGAAGTACGTAAAAAGCTTATAAAATCAAGATACGAGTAATAAAACATATGAAATAACTATTAAATAAAATATATCTCACTGTTTGTATGTAGGTATATAAAATAACTGAATAAATAATTATAAAGTAAGCACACTCTACGCCGTAGACGCGTAGCAATATTATTCATAATATTTTTTTTTATAATATAAAATACTTACGATACTTTTGAAAAATATTAAAAATAATAATCTTATGAAAATATCTACATAGTTTTTATATAAGAATATATGAACTAATAATCTAATTATTATAACACATTACAAAAAAAGCTGTGTGTGGAGTAATTAATACTTTTGTTAACTTGGTGGTAGGGCTTTGTGAAAGCATACCTGCATAGATACCACACACTTATCAAATATTCTACCGCCAAACAGCATCACTTAGTACTGTTATCATCCGGGTTCAAGGGTGAGTGAGTCAGTGGAATTACAGGCACAATGGACATAACATCTTAGTTACTAAGTTGGTATTTTTTAAATAAAGATGGTTAAAGTTTCACACGGTGTTAATGTCGATCAACATGTGACCACTTACCATCAACTCATTTGGTAAACCGTCTACCGATACCATAATTTAATAAAACGTAATTAATGAATATAATAAAAGTGACATCCTTTTAGACGGTAAAATATACATTCCATCTATTATTTTACGTATTGTAAAATAATAGTTGGCGCCTGCGGCTTCGCTTGCATTGTAGGGGTGGTAAACATACAAAAGTAGCCAATGTCTATCCTTAGAATTCATGCTTGATCCATACAAAATCTCATCACATTCGATTCAGTAGTTTGCCCATAGAAGACCAACAGACAAACAGCAAACAACTTTACTTGCTGGTAGGGCTTTGTGCAAGCCCGTCTGGGTAGGTACCATCCACTCATCAGCTATTCTACCGCCAAATAACAGTACTCAGTATTGTTGTGTTCCGGTCTGAAGGGTGAGTGAGCCAGTGTAACTACAGGCACAAGGGACATAACATCTTAGTTCCCAAGGTTGGTGGCATATTGACGATATATAATAGGAATAGTTAATATTTCTTACAGCGTCATTGTCTATGGGTGATGGTGACCACTTACCATCAGGTGGCCCATACGCTCGTCCGCCAACCTATACCATAAAAAAAACAGACAGATTATTTTTTACATTATTATGCATATATTTTAATAATATAAATTCAAACTCAACACTTCCATATTTCAAATCGGTCAAACAGGGTCAAAGCGACCCCGCGTCCACGAGGTGTCAAATAGAGACATGTGCTACCCCCGTGAGAACCGGTTATACCGGAATGCAAATTCGGCCTTTGTAGTGTGGACGATTCTTTATTTTTAATTGTTGGGTTTTTTTTAATCGGATGTCTTGCGGCTTCCCTTTTATCGACTATCGATATTTAATTAGCTGTAAAAATGTATTCCATTTTTGAATTATATTAAAAATATGATATTTAATTTAAAATTCAAACGATGTGTATCAATCATATATGTTTTTAATTATTCAATTTATATTTTTGTAATAAATTACACATATTGTGTTTAATTGTGTAATAACTCTAACGTGTAATATATTTTAATGAAAAATATATGTATTGCGTCCCAGTTAAAAAAAACATCGATAAAAGTTTTATCGATACGAACATCACTAAAAACCGTCAAAACCGGTCAGGTCAGTTTCGCAACAACAATAGGCAACCCAATGGTTACTTAAATAGGTCCAAATATTATAATGCAATCCGGTATTATTAGAAATCGCCTAACCCTTCGCTAAAGGTGATTCTATTGTCCAGTTTAGCCCTTAACTATCTTTTGTCGGTCCCCCAGCAAGATAACTGGTAAGACAACTTTTGACCCCATACGGCTCCGAAAGGGTTAAGTCAGTTGCATTTTGACCATGTCGTAGTATCCTTGTTCCTGTGCTCAGATACTAAATTAAACTAAATTATCAATTAAAAAGTTAAAATGTTGGATAAATCACTCAAAAAGGTAAGATTTTTTTATTACAACTAATGTATAAATTGAGTGTAACGTTAATTATATTTTATCTACCGTCAAATTCAAATTTAGAACGTCAAGTCAAACGGTCCATGTAAGTGACATAAAACCGTTCGTAACGATGAAAATTTAAAATTAGAACGTCGTCCACGAAAAAGGTTTTTCTATAAATTATTATTAAGAACAAAATATATTCAACTCATTGGCTCCGCTCGGGAAGTCAAAGAGGGTAACAGATTAAAAATACAATTCGGTTTTTTATCAAAGTCACCACCCTCGCTATCGATTATATTTTTAAGGGTGGCCGTCATTGGTTCGCATTTTTGTTCGAATTTCTAAAGCTTTTTCTCGTGGGCGTCTTGGGGTGGGGGTGGAGTGGAGGGGGCGATGGCGTTCCTTAAAAATAAAGAACCCTTTATACTTAATATTACTCATTTCGAAGCGAAAATTCGTATTCATTCAATGGCTTTTATGATATTTTGTGCTTTTAAATAGTTATCGCGTCATTGATGTAAAGAAATATTAGTTGTATTCAAGTATCGGTATCTTTTAAATAAAATAATATATTCTGAATTTGTTGTTTTTACAAGCACTTTAATAATGGTTTCATTTAAAACTATTTCTAAGATATTTTTGTGAAACTGTATGCTACATTCATAACATTCATATAATATATGGACGAGTAACTAAATAACGTCGATGAATATGCTTTTTAATTGTCATATTTCAAACTAAGGTAAACAGCGCCTGTTCAGAATGTAGTTTCTACTGAAAATAAACAGATATATATTTATATATCCTATTTGAAATACAATGATGTTTGAATTGTTTCTATATTGTGAATGATCTGTACATAGTATATAAAACGAACTCACTTCCCGCCGTCTGTACGACAAGATCTTTTAAACTACGCTACGAATTTTATTAAGAAATAAATTGATTCAATAGAAAGATCATACGAGCATACGTGTGTATTACAGCAGCCGAAATTTGAACTTTCTTAACTTGAAAAAACATGGATTATTTTATGTTTTACAATCTCTTATTATAGAATTCGACTCTTATTGTGGATATGTGAAGTCAGGGTGAACAGCTTGTGTATGAATAAATAAAAATAGTTTATGAAACCAGTAGTATTTACTTAGTGGTAGGGCTTTGTGCAAGCTCGTCTGGGTAGGTACCACCCACTCATCAGTTATTCTACCGCCTAATAATAGTACTCAGTATTGTTGTGTTCAGGCTTAAAGGGTGAGTGAGCCAGTGTAACTACAGGCACAAAGGACATAACATCTTAGATCCCAAGGTTGGTGACACATTGACGATGTAAGGCATAGTTAATATTTCTTATAGCGTCATTGTCTATGGGTGATGGTGACCACTTACCATCAGGTGACCTATATTATGTTAGTCCGCCAATCTATACCATAAATAAAAGTATGACCATCGATAGTCTTATAGTAATGTATTTATGTTATGTAGTTAGAAAAACTAGCAAGAGACTTTTTAATATACCTACTTATAAAGAAAAATTCCGTACTTATTACTAACATTTATTAACATTCGTATCTTTATAGCGATTCGCTCGTAAAAGTATTTTATTGACGTCATATTAAAATGTATTTAATTCATACATATAAGGATTAATAAAATTAATACCTTATATACAGATAAATATTAAAAAACAAGTTATTTTGCAAATCAACCGTATGGAATGATGGAAATAATGCTAGCAGCATTTTCCCGAATCACAATTCCGATCCTCTGAATAAAAATGAACTAGCCTGTGACTAGTTCATACGTCACCAGTGGAGTCTTTAAGGTGTTATATATACTCTGTATACTCTTGAGTTTTTTACACTATTATTCCAAGGTTCTGTATGTCAACTAAAAATGGGATAAAACATCGATTAAAATAAGGTACTGCAATATTTGGATCATTCAAACTTTCTTTTGCCGTGTATGTTCTTAAAACTGTTACCTTGATATGAGACGGTTCAGTGTATCAACGCATGTATTATTATAGTATTTAATTAGATATAGATATAGAAAGCCTTTTATTTCTCGCATAAAATTAAAAATGAATAATGGTGTAATCTAGTTAAATAAAATATATATAATGAATTTAATATAATTTAAATTAAATGATAAAATCTTAATGTAGTATTTAATTAAATTAAGTTAAAAAAAATTAAGATTGATGTTCAATTCAAAATTTATATAATGTAATGATTGTAGTATTTCTGATTCAACAAGTTCTAATATGCACGCGCTATGATTTATTTTGCTAAATAGCCAAGTGATTAGAACAGTTGAATATGAATCGATGATTGCGGGTTTCGAACCCGGGTTAGCAGTAGTACTTAACGGATCTTTTAAAAACATCAGTTTTACTGATAATCCACTAAACCATATTTGAGCAGAGTAATGAGAACTCTAGCTCGTCCTCCACAAAAAGGAGGTTTTACAGACTTTTATAATTTATTGTTACTAATATTAGAAGTGTTTTACATTTGTACCTGCTTTTATAAATCTTATATAAAAAAGCGCCTCCTTAAATCTCTTCGTTAAAGAAGGGTTCCGTTAAAACTTTGTAATGACAAATATAATTACAAGTGATCTCGAGGGCGACGAGAAAAACTTGTGAAATGAAAACGGAATTGATTTTATTTGCAAAAGAACACGATTTTTTAATAAAGGGGGATTTCTAATGATACGCGTTTTATCGCTGTATAATATGTCTCGCCTTGAGAATAAAAAATACTAGCTTCTTTGATTCTTTTAAATATTTTGCGATATCATAAAGTAAAATTCATATAATGAAATAATAGGTAATCTGCTATCGGACGTACGGAGTATTACTTACAATGCTAAAATAAAATAATTTTCTTTATATTAAACATAATACATAGAGATACTTATTTTGTGTTCGCTAACTTAAAAAAAAACTGCTAAACTAACTTAACACTTATAACAGAAAATTCAGCGCTTAGGATGTAGTCTTAATATAAATTATAACTAACATTTCGTATAAAGCAGATTTCATATGTCGAAGATTTTATTTGTATTAAATAAAACAGAAAAAATAATTTAATGCATTTAATTCTTTATTCAAAACATATGAATAAAATCAAACCTTTCATAATAATGGTAATATATTATTTATTATATATTATTAGAGCTCTGTATCAACCATGTGTAGAGACAAGGACCTTTGCTTGTGTCTATAAATAAATAAAAAAAAAACACAAAACATTACATTACAACAACTGAAATATGTACATGATGCTATTATTTAAAAAAAAATTAAGATCGTTGTAATAATATGAAATATTTCGAGAAAAGATGATAGCGTTTGCAGTTAATAATCACGTTTATTTATATACTGTTGATATGAACTATATACTAAACATTTGACATTCTCTGTTATCTGTATATTCTCTGTATATATTTAACAGATGATGGAGCTTAAGAACACAGTCTCTGAAATCATTTTGTACTATTTTTGTGTTTAATTTTTTATTATATTAATTTGATAATTCATCATCATAAATAATCATTAAATTAAATATAAAATCCAGGATATCAAGCGTCAATAAAATGACATATCAATAAATTTTTTATCACGTCAAAAGTCGTATACGTAATTCCATATATTGTAACCTTTTTCTACAAATAAGTCTACGCGATGATTATTGAATGATAATGTGTTTTTGATTATAACGAGTCAATAATGTTAAGTATGTCACGGTGTGTATTTTTCACTCTGACACGTCGTTCGGGGCCGCGGCGAAAACTTTGAGAGCCAATTTGCTCTTTAAGTGTGCTCATTTGTCTAAAAACATCGCGAACCGCTCCGGGCTTATAATGTGAACAATAAATTTTCAAACGTACAAACGTTTCTTAAAAATGTATACATTTTTTTTTCGTATATATGAGATTCTTGACAGTAGATGTGTAGGTCAATTTTTTTTATTTTAATCGTTAGTACTTACTTTAAAAATAAATTAGAAAATACTGATAAATAATTATTTTTTAAAAGTGTTCGTAAAAATTTAAATGTTACTTTTTTGTTTAAGGAGAACTAGTCAAGTTCCTTTGTCTTACCGTTATTAAAAAATAAAAGACCGCCATTTTGAAATACGACGCGATTAGAAACGAAAATTTCGCGATAGCAAGAAACGAAGGAAAAATATTTAATACCGAGGGAGAGGCGATCCCTCCTTGGACGCCCTCAGGGCCTTAGGTACTTTTTTGACGCCCACTAGCCCTTTTTTCGAAGGGGGAATTTTGCAATTTAAATTTTATCTCTTCGTAATGAGTCTCTGGATTTTACTGGATTCAAATTTGTAAGGAACGAGGAAATAAAATATGTCCTTAATCTTTATAATACTTCTTTTAAGCGGTTGGAGTTTATGAAGTTTTTTTTTTAAATATTTTTTAATAACTAAGCAAATGACGGTCTAAATATATTCGTATGTCATTATAAAGTAATTAAAACGTACGAAATAATAATATTTTTTTCTATAATATATTAAGGCGGATCGGAAAAAGGGCCACGTGGTGACAGTTATAGATAGAAGTTACCACCGACCATGGTGTTTAGCACCGTGAGAATTATAAAACATTCCTTACATCGCTTCCATACCAGACAAGATGTTATATCGCTTGTGTCTGTAGTTACACTGGCTCACTCACCCTTCAAACTGGAAAACAATAATACTAACTATACCTATACTGGACTTACAAAAAGCCTTACCACCAAGTCGTATATTTAATTATGCCTATGAAATCCTTACGTTGACAAATAATTTATGTAAAGACATGATAAAAATGATGAAAATAGTTACTCTAAACAAATGCACTTTGTTTTTTTTTTTTAAATATATAAATGTAATCTTGACGTGGACATAACGTTGAAGGGTTATAAGTTTCATCACATTTTTTTAATAAGCTAATCTAAGTTTGAAAAAAATTCAAAATGGCTCCATAAATTATCAAAATAAAAGCGTAGCTGTTTCTCATTCATTATATCCAATTGGAAGCAAGGGGTTCACAATCAAGGTATAATTTTCTTTGCATTTCTTCCCGGACGCACCCTTCTTCGATTACAGATAAATAAATTCACGGGTAAAGCGACAACAGATAAAATATTAAAAAAAAAACTAAATTAAAGAATAAAATATTTTTTACTGGAAATTACTAATAAGATTTTCGTTTACCTCTTGTGAGTATTTTCTATGAAAAATATAATAATATATCATATGTTTTAAAAATACGTATAAAAATTTTAGTATACATAAAATATATTGCATATAATATTATTAAGTAATTCACTATATTTTTATATACTTAGAGTATAGTACAACTAATAATTCAACAGAATAATCTACAATTCTTTTTTTTTAATATATTACCTGTAGCAAACTTTATTTCTAATAAAAACTCATAAGATACAACATTTTGCCTGTACTTAGTGTTAGTAGACGTGGGATGAGCATAAATCCAGTCAGAAGCTGTCTCCGTGTAGATTAACAGGATTGTATCAGTGACTTAGTATAAATAACATTGATCTCTACGACATTGTAGGGTTCTTTTTTAAATTTACATAACAAATCTCCTTGGTTAAGTTTCTTAAAAATAATGATAAATTGTGTTTGCATCTTTTATTATGGTTATTGAAGAAGGTTTTATATATATTTTTAATCTATGTAAATAAATACAAATAAATATTTGACCGAATACTATAATACCTATTATCGTAACGAAACGTAGTAACGTTTTTTTCAGTTAAATACTTTATTATATTAAATAAAATTCGGAAAAAATATTCTCCTCAATAACCAAAGCCAAATAAACGTGAAAAAAATTAGACCCATTTATCCAGAAACGTCATGACAGAGTGAAAATTAAAAAGTTAAGCTTTCAACCAAAATGGCGGCGGGAATAGTTGGCAATTCGAGAGGGAAAGTGTTCAAAACTTTTTAATTTGCGAACGTCCATGTTCGAAAGTCGAATTTTTCACCGCCAACTTCGAACGCTCGAAGCGCGGAATAGTTTAATAGACTATATTTCAAGTTTATGTACTCGTCTTTAACTTTATAAACTGAATAAACAAAATTATTTACTTATTTATTTTTTAAAAACTAACTCAACATTGAAATGACAAAGGTATTACAATATAAGGACAAAAATATAAAATTAAAAAGTATCGTAGCAATGTTTTTTTTTTTTAATTTTACTTTGAAAAGAAGTAGCCCTTGTACGTAAATAGATAATGAGATTATACTCTCATAGACACTATGTGCCATCCGGCAGTACATCCTGTCTTACCGGAAGCCAGCTATTACGTCACTTCCGAACGTGGAACGGGAACTTTCGAATTAATACGATTTTTACAAGCTCTTATAAATTACTGCATAAATCAATATCTCGGCTGCAAAAATATCGATTTTCCCATTAAGAAAAACTTCGTATAAATATTTCAAATCGTTTATTTTAAGTTACCTATATCTATAAATCTTACATTACTTTACTGTTGAGTTGTATAATTAAAATGAAATAATTGTTTCAAAGTATATTTACATATGACTGGCGACCCGCCCCGGCTACGCACGGGTGCAATGATATGACATCACAGTAGAAACATCCAAAATTATCAATGTTTCTTTATTAAATTTTCCATTTATTATACATAAAAAACTTCTCGAATCACTTTATCTATTAAAAAGACCGCATCAAAATCCGTTGTGTAGTTTTAAACATATATATATATGCATACATAAGGACATAGGGACAGAGAAAGCAACTTTGTTATATACTATGTAGTGAAGACGTTTGTTTTGGTTGTGTAAGAAAAATATATAAAGAAAATCGTCTTAAGCTCGAAGCGATTATTCTTGAGAACAACACAAAAAAGTCGAGGATTTCGAAGGATTGGTCCAATTTAGATTTATTTTTCTCCCTCCGAGAAAGTTTGCCACCCGCGGGGGAGGTCTGATGGATACTGCTAATTACCTTTATTTGAATATTTTTCCCTTAATTTATAAAATATAAAAGAGTTTTACTTCATTTAATTTTATGTATTACGTGAAATGCATAAAGTACAACATTTTATAATTTATTTAAATACATACATACATAGTAGTTAAGTAACGTTTAAAAGTATATCATAAAAGAATATCAGCCTATCGCGTAAGATTATTATTTATTAGATTATTATTATTATTAACAGTTAGTTCCTCATGCTGATTGGAGATAAATGAGTCATATGACATAAAGGCGTGTTCAAACATCTCAGTGTGTAGTTGTCATAGGTGAAAAAAAAATAAAAAAATATATTAAAAGGTCTCAAGTATTAATTATCTAATAGCTATAACCTGTGCTTAATTATATACTCTTTATCTCATTCCCTCATCAGCGGATTGTCATTGGAAAGAAGAAGACGACAATGCTTAACTAATTACCCATATAAACATTTGTACATAGATAAAATTGTTTATGTTTAAAAAAAAATCCAACAAGATTAATATTCGATATTTTTAATCTAATAATCTAATTAAACAATTCCTTATCAGTTTAATTAGTAGTGTACTAATACAATACCCGAAAAATAATAATAATTCGGCTCAAATTCTAAGATATTTGCTGGAAATACGTAAAAAAAGACTAGCAAAACACCGCGGCTTCGCACGAGTGCAAAGGCACTCAATATAATACAAAATGTCTTACAAAATTCACAGTTTTCAATTATTAAGCAATACAAACCGCTATGTCTAATGTATTATTTAGTATATTATACATGATCCATGTGTTATCTCTGAAATCACTCTATATATTAAAAAAAAAACCTTATTTATATCCAGTATGTAATTTTAAAGATCTAAGCATACATACTTCGTATAACTATACTTTGTTTTATACTATGTAATGACGATTAGATGAACTTGCGGCTTTACGCAAGGGAAATTTATAAAAATTCACTCTCTTTTTCTCCATAACAACAACACCATTTCATCTTCTGAAGAGATGAATTAAAAAAGTAAGCCTAAGCCTATTTCGGATCTCAAACTATCTCCAAACTAAATTCCATCTAAATAGGTTTAGTGATTTAATCGTTCAGATGTAACAGACCATCAAATCTAAATTATTTGTTTAGATATAATTGAATATTTCCCATTTAATAACAACAACTTTATTACGATATTACGAAAAACTGTCGTTAGACTCGTGAATTCATTGTCATTAATTATCTAAACTAAATACTAACTAAATATATATAATAAATGTAACGTACAAAAGCAACTAACACAAGAAGAATTAATTATAATAAATTTCATACTTTTTTTGCTCAAAGCGAATTTTTTTTACTTTCAAACGTAGTAAAGCTAAAAAATGTTAACGTTTTAAACAGTTCAGTAACAGTTTCTAGTAGCAGTTAATTGGACTCCGATAAAAAATAAGGGTGAATCACCCTTTTAAAAACTTCAACCACCCTTAGGTAAGCTACATCTGTTTCCATGACATTGTCGGTATATAATTGAGATTTTTTTTTTAATTTATACGTTTGCCAATCCCGTTGACAATATTTAAAAAAAAAGTTTTGCTTTACTTATGTACATTTTTTTTTAATTTCATACGAAGTAAATGGCAAAGGTAATAATTTTTTGTTCCTAATATTGTACATCTTCATTACATAGTATAAAACAAAGTCGCTTACCACTGTCTGTCGCTATGTATGCTTATATCTTTAAAATTACGCAACGGATTTTGATGCGATTTTTTTAATAGATAGAGTGATTCGAGAGGAAGTAAAAAAACGTTTTGTAAAAATGGTCATGGTCAATTTAGTACAGACACAGATAATTTTAGAAGTTTCTATTGTGATGTAATTTCATTGCAAACGTGCGAAGCCGAGCGGGTCGCTAATTGTATATCAAAAATAATGCTAAGTTAAAAAAATAAAGATAAAGAATCATTAGACGTCTCAAATAGTCTCAAAAAAGTCGGGTGTAAAAGTAAATCTTATAATACGCAAACGTCATGACCTAGATGACCTCCGTGGTCGAGTGATGTGTACACCGGTTTTCATGTGTATGACACTCCGAGGTCCCGGATTCGATTCCCGGCCGAATCGATGTACATTACCATTAGTTTTCTATGTTGTCTTGGGTCTGGGTGTTCGTGGTGCCGTCGTTACTTCTGATTTTCCATAACACAAGTGCTTTAGCTACTTACATTGTGATCAGAGTAATATATGTGATGTTGTCCAATATTTATTTATTTATTTATGACCGATTAAAATACTAACTTAACAAGTGCGTTCCAGCCCTTATACACTTAAAACGCCACAACCAATAAATATCTCCGGTAAAAGTATAAATTGTACATTTTGTAAAGACGCCAAATGCAAAGAAAACATTAAACGCGCATTGAAACATATTTTCTGGGTTTTGCGGAAACGGATGGAGACAGACAGACAGAGTCGCTGGAAACCAGCCAGGAATATTCCGAAACAATGCTATTTTTTTTCTTCGAGTCTAAGTTTAGGTTGGCGAGTGTCCATTCTGAACACTCATATCTTATTTGAATACTTCTTTAATACAATAAAAGTGAAATTGTTTTTCTTTCTCGTTATTTTCTTGATAGTTATCAAATCAAAATAAACTTTATTCAAGTGGGCTTTTACAAGCATATTTGAATCGTCATTTAACAATTAAGTGAAGCTACCACCGGTTCGGAAAGATTCTACCGAGAATAACCGGCAAGAAACTCAGTAGTTACTCTTTTTCAACATTTAAAAAAAATTAAATACAATTATACAAATATAGATATACTGTTTTTTTTCTTTTAACATAATGCTATATATGTGTTGGTGTTTATGTGATATATTTTGATGATTATCATATGAAACTAAAGTATATTTTAATATAAATGTTAATTTAAAAATACGTTTAAAAATGTTAACTAAACAAAACGCTACACAGAATTTTTATTTCATCCAATTTGATCTAGTAATTTTTCTCTTTGAAACTCCTCGGCTTTTCTCATTCCGTGCTTAAATTAAAAACAATTATGAGAGAGGGAGGAGGGAGGGCCGTCTCCGAGATGAAAAATTAAGACAATTTGAGCTACGCCCGCCCCTGTATAGACAGCTACCTCGCTATGATAGACTGGACACAGATTAAAAAGATAATTAAATCATTGTTAAAAAACAGTTCACAGATAAAAAAAAAGGTATTTAGTGTAACTCAAAAATGAGAACCTTTTTAATTTTTAAGTATAAAATGTTGTTTTTTAATACTTATAGTTGAAGGTCTATACCGTTGTAATTTTTTTTTATAAAAAAGCATTATTTACGTTTCTTATTTATAATATGATTTAATGATCCTTATTAAATCATGTAATATTTTTTCTCTATAAATATATTTAAATTTTAAATATTTATACATGAAATATAATTCAAAACCAGGGTATGAAAAAGCACAATTAAATTTGACTAACAATATATACTCGTATGTATATATTATACTAATAGTGATTAAGGAAATTAATAACATTGTTAGTTGTTATACTATTTTATAATAATATACCTAAATAATAAAATAACTATCGTTGCTTAATTAGAGCGTAACTACTTTGTAGTTACAAAGAGGTTATTTTATGGTGGTTATTCTTACTTTTTCATATTGACTTGAAAGCTACATAAGTATTTTTCATTGTCCACTTATATTATTTAATTACTTTAAAAAAATATCTGCTTCAATTGTTTTAGATACCAAATCTAATTACTGGGTGATACACTCATTATTATTGAAGATATATTTCTGCTTAATTAAATTTCTCAAAATGGATAAATTGTACCGAAGAATAAATTCAAAAGCTAACTTTGTTTACTAAAAACAGTAACTTTCTTAAAAATGCAAATTACATTTTACGAAGCGTAACGGAACCGTCAAGAGCCACTATCATTACCATTCCAATAACATCTGGTAACCCCACCCATTGAGACTTCGATCACCCTACTTTTTTTCACCCTGCCGCAAAAGGGACAACAATATGGACGTTTAATGAGTTAGAATGAGAGAAACAGTTGACCGTTCCTCGAATTTTAATTTTCTTACTATTTGAATCTTAATTTTTCGCGGGGAGATCGTCTGTTCTTTTCTAACTCGTGCTGAAGATTTTCTTTCTCTTGTTTTTTTTTTTCGGAGGGGGATCTTATTATCGTCGGGTATAGCTATGTATTTTAATTTATTTCTTAAGCCTGTCAGATAAAGACGGATTTGTTTGTTAAATTTTGAAATTAGAATTCGATGAAGATGTTATTAAAATAAAAAAAAAGTATACGAACTCTTTAAACGTATTCCTTATTTAAATAATAACATCATATAAACACTAATAAATACTTAATATATTAAGATGTGCATTTTGGTATGTGTCTTGATGCTATTTAAGGTAGATGCATCAAACATTTTTTTCACATGACCGGGTATATATATATGTGTGTAGATGGTATAGATTGAGTATATATAAGTAAGATAAGCTGTCTATCATGGCTGTGGATTCTATAAGGAGCGGAGCAAGAATCGACTAACATATAGGCAACTAACATATAGATTCGGTTTGTATATGCAACAATTTATAATATAGTTTAATAAAACATTATGTTTAATTAATTACTAAGGAATCTTTTAATTTCTCCTTTTCTTCGCCATCTTGTGTCATAGCAACATAATAAAAAGGTACAGGTTGTGTTGCAATGGTCGTGCTGTCCTTACATCACAATTTTCACGTGTTATACGAAGATTTCTGAGTTTAATGGAACTGAATGGAACGTTAAGTAAACCTAATATGTTAAGTAAATTTGATTGCAAGTTTTAGGGATGATTGCCGGGTTTGAAGACATTATCTTAGAAAGAGTTTCACGTGTTCCATTTAATGGGATGTTTCGCATGTTACGTATCAAGGTAGATTTTTTATATGATGTTTATATTAATTAACTAGGCTAAGATAAAACTGCAGAACAAATTTAGTCACCAACACACTTTAAAATATGAATTTATTAGTAAATCTTAAGTTTTTTACTTTAATTATTCATGATTTAATTTTTATGATGTATAATATCAATATACGAGATTATTTTGTCAGTGCATAAATACATATATATCATAGGTTTTATACGTAGACATTTTACTCATTTTACTTCCACCTGCCTGGTGCCTAGACATATTCCACGTTACTTCGTAGTAACGTGGAATATGTCCTCATTATTCTCTTTGAGAATATAAACGAAACGAAATATAAACTTTTAATACCAGGTTATGTATATATATATCCATGTAAATATACATAATTTTTTATAGTCAATACTACCTCCCTAAAAAAGGGTGGGTATTCGTTTCAATAAATTCCCAACAAAAATGTCATTGGGATAAAAGCTGTTGAGTGTCTTATTGGTTCCCGTTAGAATCTACATTCAGAATCAATATTTAATAACCTTATAAGTATGTAATACTTAAAATAACCTACCTACTAGAGTCTATTGGTTTTATTCATTTGTTTTGGATTATATACAACTTAATATGAATATGATTATTATTATATGCAATAAGTTAGGTTAGTCTAGATATTTAGAAAAAACTATAGAATATAATTCAATGACGTCATAACTATTTCACGAAAATGTCGTCTTAAAAATCACCTTGCCAAACTTTTCTTTTTACCCCTTTCCTTACAAAAAACAAAAGTTTTTTTTGTTTTAATTAAACGCTAAGCGTTACGCTGATCAAAAGAGGGCTCGAGACATTAAAAATGTCCCCCCATCGGGTGGGGGTATTTCTTTGTTCTGTTATCTATACAATTATTTGAAAGTCTCGCAAAAAGATAGCTCGGACCTCCTTGCCGCGTTGTGACGCCGGTTTATTTATACTTAACGTAAATTTCGACCACGTAAAATGATACTTTTTGCTTGGAAACTTTGCGCTTTTAAATTTAACAAGCGTTCAGACCTGATTTGTTTTTTTTTTTTTTTTTGACAGGCGAATATTTCAAACATCCATTTTCAATAAAGTATTCGTTTTTAGGTTAAAATTACACAGATGATATGTTGTCTAAGTTTTCTTTTTTTTTAATTTACAGACCACTTGAAAGTAACAACGCTCTTCAAAACGATCCACGGAAGGGGAGTCGAGGCAAAAATGACGCATCAAATAAAATAAATAGCCATCCATTATAACCGGACCTCCCTCAGCGCTTTCTTCGAAGTAAAAATGGACGATTTCGGGGTAAATTGTTACTAAAACAGAGATCATTTCAACTGGTTCTTTGATAACTGTCTTTGGCAAGCGAAAAGTCCTGAAATATATAGAGTTTTTACTTGCTTCCGTTTATAATATTTAACAAAACAAATATATTTATTTAATTTTGTTGAATTCACACTTTTGCCAAAGGTACGTACAATGAATAATACTAGAAGGAGATTGAATATATGTCGTCAGTTGAAAATATTAAAAAAAAAAACAAACAATTTAAGGTCAGACATATGACGTAACCCAAGTACTCTGTTAAAAATAATTCAAATTTAAAATAAGACAAATCTTTTTTATTATTTATACAGTTAATAAATAAATAATAGTTACAAATTTTACACTAAATATATTATACTATTATACAAATCAAAGTTATCATCCCTCCTTGTCTTGTTATTTACTAGACAGAAAAACTTCAACCCTATTCCGTTACAGGTTGCCAATGAATCTAGACGTAACTATTTAAGATTAAAAATATTATCAAAGAAAAAAAAAAACCATTGTCATATAGTTTCTAATCATTTTAAATTGAATGATTAATTTCATTCCAGTTTTATTTTCATTCATTAGTCCTTCGATATTATGTATCCAATCACCTTATTTTTTTGAAAATGGAACACCTTTAAACACATATACAACAGATATGAAGGTACAAATAGTATATCACACCACCTTTGAGGATTACCCCAGTCACAATCATACAAACTCATAATGCAGTTTCTGAAAAAAAAAATGTTACATAAATATACAAACGGAAACGATAAAAAGCCCGTTTACACACGCTCATGTAATTTAATTAAAAACATTACCTTAAATAAATATTATAAACGAAAAAAAAGGTAAACTATTTAAAAAAAAACATCTTTAATAAACAGTAGGTATCAAAAGGCGCGCTATAAACGCCGGTCACGATGCCGAGAGAAGGCGCTGGCAATTTCCTATCTGACTGACAATTTCCTTGGCTCGCCCGATTTTAATATAAAACGAGAAAAAACACTGCCGTACTCTCTCCAACGATTTGTATGGACATTACTTTCGAATTTTTATTACGCTTCTAACAACGAAATAGGTTGTATATATTGTTGATTGATAAAAAGGGTGTATTGTTAAATATAATTATACAATATAGATTAAAAAAGGGTGTTGGTTTATTTTTAGTTTTTATGCTATTGTAATATATGTAATGATAAAAACAAGAAAGAAGAAAGTCTATTGCAAAATATTTACATTTAGTTCAACATAACATAATACAACCTAATACATTTGGTATAAGGCTGCTGTTTAAACAAAAGTCGCGTGATCGGCATGAAATAGAAGAAATCACTAAAATCCATCATAGATGATAACAACTTTTAAATATGAATTTATAAGAATACATTTATATAAGATTAAAAACTTAAGCTTCTATTTATGAGTTAAGGTTTTTTTTTTAATTTTATATAATCAACTTTAATAAAAGTTTTCTACACCTTCAGGGCGAAATTCAGGATGAAATTCGATCGAGACCTAAACGATGATACCAATGGGATACCCTAACAAGAACACAGTTAATTAATTAATCTATCTCTGAGTCGTATCCTCACTATTTCAACTCACATTTTGGAATGGCTTTGGCGAGAGAAAGAAAAGTGGCGCCCCCCTCCCCCCGCCCGCTTTATAAGATGCTATTTTATTTCCCTCATTGTATTTTTATCGATGTTTCAACTCAGCTCGCTTTTCATGTTGATAAATTTCGTTCAAAAATGTTATTTAATTGTGAAACAAATTATAATTATAGCAGAACAGTATTATTATACTAATATCAAACACTAAGGATATTTCGGAGACATGCTCATGACTTTTTCATCTCATATTTTTCATATTTCGAACATGACAGCGTCTTTCATTTATTATCTATATATAGTCTCTATCCATTCAATATCATTCAATCTATATCAATCGATCCCAGACGTTTTGGAGAGTACTAGTAGACTACCCAAAAAGCTACGACCACACTCTGCTGAATGAAAACATCCTTTTACATTTAGAATAGGCTAGATATTGTATTAGATAGTATGAAAAAATATCGTATCATTTTTATTATACCAATCGCTCTAGCCATGTGTCCGAACGTTTTATTCTTTTTATATAGGTATATCACCCTATCCATCTATAAATATCATGAAACATTTTTATTATTAAATACAGCTGTTTGATTGCCAAAAAAAAAGAAAACCCGCTGAATTTCTTTCGCCGGTTCTTCAGTCAGGGTATTTTCTTTTCCGGACCGGTGGTAGTGTTTCAATTGACCATCAATAAGAAAGTGTAATGCTTCTATATTGAATAAAGTTATTTGAGTTGAGTTGAGTTAATATTACCGATACTAAGTAATACCTTCAGTATCTCATTTATTACAGACTAGAATGTTTACAGTCTATAACGGTAAGATTACACGAACGCAAGCTGAAGTAGGCAAGACAAGTTTGTACAAACTTTGGATACGTTTGGATCAACGGGCTGGTTTCTAGGTTCCAGATTTTTGTTTTCTTGTAATGATGGACATCTGAGAGCCTGTACTTGAGTGTGTAAGTTAATATACATGTTTATATAAATGAAGCAGACTTTAGTTCTGAACATGCATGTTGCCTCGCGATGTCTTTCTTACTTTTTTATTTTTAATCCTCAGTGCATTAGATTTATTATAGGAACGTAGTAAATTCATTGCTTACGTAGATTTTAACACAGAATTGAAAGAATAAAAAATACTTTTTCAAGTATAGGGATCACTTTTGAATAGTCAAAATACACAGTTAAATTAAATTTTAAGATACTGGTTTCAGATCAATGTGTATATTGATCTGAAACCAGTATGTATAAAAGTGGAAAAGTTATTTCGTTGGACTTAAGTTAGAAATATGAACACTGCTTATTGATGTGCCTTTTATGAGCGAAAGACTGCTTTTGCAGCCTTTTTGAAAAAGGCGATTTTAAATTATGATAACATAAAGTGTAATGGTGTTCAGTGAAATATTTATTTTAGTAAAAGGTATTTCTATTCGCCAAAAAGTGACTGTTGCCTTTCTAGACCAGAACAAAATCTGACCTCTAAGTGGTAAAATGTGAATTAATAAAAAAAAAAAATTGGCTTGGCTGTTATAAAACCATTAATACGACACTTTTGCAAACGTTATTTGCCTTAATTTAATTCTTTAATATAAAAAATAAAAAACTCGCCTTTGGAAATCGCTGTGGGCCAATAATCTGTAAATACGAAGGTCCTCAAAAATGAATTGAGTAGCTGACATCCACTATTTCATAGCAAATGTATTTTCAGTCTACCCGTGACCACGAACGCTGTAAAGTGCTCGAAACGTCGGGATGTCAAAAATAATTAATATACGCGATTCAAAGCCGTTATAACGTTTCAAAAGTATTTTTGTTTTATTTCAAATGTATTTTTGTTATAAAAAATGATACATATTTTTGTTAAAACTAATGGTCTTCCCCAAGGCACAAGTCGAAATTTCTACAGCCAAATTTAATAAAGAAATTATGTAAAAATAAAATTATTTGTTTCTTCAATATAGACTTCATAAGATATAACATATCGATATTGATAGTGTAAATAACCATCAAACTATAAACTGTTCTACGACGTAAGGCTGTTGATCTGTTACCTGAACTATTTCCGGTCGAATCGGATTGGCTGTCCGATCTATACTCACTTTTCTACTATCATATAGTGGATTAAAAGTAAGTACAGCTCTATTGGCACACACACGTATGCACGTATTATCCTATGTAGTTGAATGATTTGCAAAAAAAATATATCCGAATCTGAATCTTTTTAGAAATTTTGGAGGTAAAATTAAAGTGGATATAAGTAGTTAAGTAAAATAGCGTGGTTTAAAAATAAAGATATATTAATAATAAACTATTAGTAGTGCACAATACATATATGTAGTTTAGTTATGAACAAATAAATAAAAATTTTAACAAAAGGAAAAATCGATTTCAAACAAAACACTTTTTAAAACAAATAAATATGCACTAAAAAGTAATAAAAATAATTGCGTATTGAACATATTTTTTAGAGTCCTCCTAAGTAAAATGAAATTGAAAATATTAGACTACTTAAAAGTCGATTTACGATTATATAACGTTGTTATAGTTATTGTTATATTTTGAGCAAACAATTTAATCTTTGAGTGTTATAAGATATCACATTATAAAGAATATATTTAAAGAAATGTTCAATAATTTCTCGAAAGGTGGTATTAATATACCCAAAACTTAACGATTAGCTAACCGCGACGTTTAAACCGGGGAGTTTTATGACGCGTGACGGAATAAGGAAACTTACTTTATAACGAATACTTTTAGAGAATTCTGTTTTAATTTTATTATATTATAATATATTTATTTATTATGTTATATTTATTGAAAGAAAAAAATAAATTAGTATTAGTGGCATTGCAAATTATTATCAGCGCCATGGCATAACTAACAATTTCCTTTGCTTTTTTATTTGTTTTTTTTTTTAATTTAATGTCAGCTAAAATGTTTTTCATTTGTTATTGTTTTCAATTTGTCATTTTAAATCAATACAATATGGAAAGATTATTAAAAATCTTTTGATATTAGTTTATTTTTATATTTCATAATGTCAAAACCTTTGTTAAAAGAGCTGATTAATTTTGGAAAAATTTTAATACTTACCTACCTATGTATATATTTTTTGCATGGCTTAACAGCTCGAGTACATATACTAACATAATTATTATAATCATATGAAATATTTTTTTTCTGTATATCAGTTTTACTGAAAGAAAAACTTTTTATAAGATAAAATCTAAAAATTATAAAAACAATAATTCGTAAGTGACAAAATTAACTAAATTTAAAATGATTCTAATTTTAAATTTATGTAGGCTTACACCAAGATACTCATAAATTTCTGAACTACCTATTTGCTAAGTACCACATTCAAAATTCTTGGATGATTCGAATTTTAAATTCGTTTAGAATATTCTAGATATAAAATATATACTATATACATAATGTTATATAGAATCAACAATGTCTCAACGAAGCTATCAGTCCGTAGTCTAACATAACATCTCACAATTAAGTAATCCATCGTGAGTAATCATCAAATAAACTCAGACGAATATTACATTAGCATTATAAACATTACCGACGTGAAATAGCCAAGACGAGTTCGAGATTAACAAAACACAAACCGATCTAAAACGAACTCGATTGATTCGTATTTTCAAAGATAAGTAATTACGCAGTCGGGGCCAGATCTATAAATCTGAGGGAGGCCTCCCTTTAAAAAAGGGTGGTTCTTCTTATATTTAAATATCGTATCCCCTTCCGGGTAGGTGCCACGGTTTTTCCAGTAAAGGGGTAAGTGACAGAAGCAGGGAACAGAGACTAGTGTCGGGCTGTTTTGATTTGTTTGGCAATTTTTTTTACATTCTGTTAGAAGCTTTAACCACGCTTTTACAATGGGGAATGGAACATGAGCAGGTTTCTTCACGATATTTTTCACCACAACCGAGCACAAGGCTACTTATAAGTATGAAGTAATTTTATGGTATAGGTTGGCGGACAAGCATATGGGCCACCTGATGATAAGTGGTCACCATGACCCATAGACAATGACGCTGTAAGAAATTTTAACTATTCTTTACATCGTCAATGTGCCACAACCTTGGGAACTAAGATGTTATGTCCCTTGTGCTTGTAGTTACACCGGAACACAACAAAACTGAGTACTGTTATTTGGCGGAAGAATAACTGTTGAGCGGGTGGTACCTACCCAGCCGGGATAGCACAAAGCCCTACCACCAAGTGATTAAGATTTACAGCTTCCAACTATCATCATGACATTCTCGATAGCGTGTCATTCCCTTTCTTAAATATAGAAAATACTTTCGGGAAATTTGTCTCAGAAATCAATTTTCTATTAATATATATGATTTATTGAGCGCTAAATATATCGAAATTAAAACAACGCATCGAAATACTATGTACTTAAATATCCACATTGTGGATTTGAAAAAAAATGTTCCAAATACATACTTAAATCTCTTTTAAATAAACTGTATTAATATGGGTCATTTTTTACTTCTTTCTTAAGTAAATAAGTAAAAAATGTTTACTCGTTAACCTTTGAGAATGTTGTTTTTTTTTGGTTTTTTATTTACTTAAAAATATGTATATTCGTAACGTATCTTTTAATTAATTAAGTTTATAAGTATAGTATGCAAACTAAGTACAAAAAATATATTATTCAACAAAACATTTAAAATAGAATTTTAAATTAGAATTTAGCCTTAACAAGGGATTAATTTCTAAATTAAAATTATCGATAGTATTTTATAACTTATTAACAAAATAATATAAATTGACGTAACATTTATTCCAGACACGGCGCTGTTCCGTCTCAAGATGGACTTAAGAAGCAAAAAGGAAAGAGTCCGCGGGGGGGTGCGCCCCCACCCTCCCCCCATCGGAATACAGAATAATAATCGCCAAAAGAAACGAGAGGGAGGAAAAATATAAATAGCTATATCTACCTCTTGAAGATATTAAAATTTGTATAAGAAATACAAAGGGCCGGTTCAATTTTGTTAAAATATAATTTTCAACAGAAGCTAAGCGCTGAGATGTGTTAATAAAATACTCGGTGTTCTTATTCGGTATTACGATAAATAAATTATATTGCTGTGATAAAAATAATCAACAAATATCGTACTAAAAGTTCCTAATAAATTGTTACAAAATATTCTCCTGAGGAAATATTTCGAATGATATTTAAATTATTTTTACGTCTTTTTATGTTGCTTGTCATTTTGTGTGTGTGTGGAAATATCGCGTAACAATTGGATTCAGATGATAAGTACTTATTTTTGAACTTCACTTATGAGCTCAGTTTTTTTTAATTTATGCATAATAAACATTTCTGCTGTTATTGGTATAATGTTTTGTAGGAAGTCTAAAGAGAGCTTGTTTCTCAAAAAAATCATTTTCAATTCTTAAAATTATTACCACTTCTTTAATTTAGTATATCTTGTAATATATGTTAATTAAAATCCTAAAATCGACTATCTATTCTTTGTTATATTTAACAAAGTAACGTTGAATAGACTGCCCAAGACAACACCGATTTTTCAAATGTCCTTTTTTTTATTTCAATTCTCTTTTAAACAAAAACAGAGTGTAATGTCAAAAAACAGAGTAAGTATATAAACATCTGTGTAATTTACACATATGTTTATATACTTTGTAGTTTGACAAGTTAAATAATTTACAAATAATTTAATCTTATAAATAAAATCTATATCTAAAGTCTCTCAATTAAAATATTTTATTTGATTTTAACGATTAGTATGTGTGATCAAATGTTGCAACTGAATGTTAAGGCAATTTTATTCAACTGATTCTGATTGATTAGACTCTATTGATATTGTGAAACAAACAAAAATTATAAATAAAAGTACAACATCCTTACATGTATATTAAATAATAGTTTATTTTAATTTCTTTAGTATATGAGAGTCATATTATAAGGAAAAGGTTTTATATGAACAACACTTGTGTATTACAGCCGAGAATTTTAACTATCTGGAAACAAAAATTTTTATTATTAAGTTTGTTCTTCAGTCTTAAATAATATATGTACGACATATAAAGCCTTTTTGCGCCCGTTTGAAACCGTGGGTAGTAGGTATATTAAACACTAAAATCTTTTTCGATACGTGCTGCATCATACGATATAAGTTTTATGTATATTGACTTAGTATTTTATTACCTAACCGATTACAAGAAAAAACCGTTACTTCCTTTAATATAACTGATTTGTCTTTTGTTTCGAATCAACCAAAAAAAACTTTTCTTTTCATTTATATTGTTTATAGTTTATAAAAAGTTTTCTAAGCAAATGAGCATTGTATAAATAAAATAAATGATAAATTATACATACTTTTAAATGATACAAAATAAAAGTTTTGAAAGCAGTGCAGTGTGAAAGTGAAGTGAGCCCAGGGCGTAAGTGAAAATCGCCAAACTTCGCACTTAGAACAACTTAAATCGCGTTAACTTGGAGTGTCGGCGTACCGTCGCCAGAAACATTTATATTATTTAAATCTTTGATGCCGTATTTGAAAATGTTTTGACAAATTTAGATTCTGACTTACTACCAAAAAAATTTCATTTCATTAGAATTGTATAGTAAGACACAAATTAGATGTAGCATCGGAAAATGCAATGGAATGAAAATAAAACCGATTACTGCCGATTTACACAACCAATACAAATAGCTCCCTATCGCGCCATTCGACGCTATTCGTCGCTATAGATTCACGCGTCAGAGAAAGCAAGTACATGTAAATCGACGCGTCAAATTGACGGATATATTAGGTCATATAATATTACAAGTTATTATGTTTGTGCAAAGATCATATTCGCGTAAGAAATAAATATTGATGACTTGGGATAGCGTACTTAATTCGGATGTGATCGGTTTTACGAATTTTGCCGATGCGACATCTAAATCGTGTCGTACTTATATTTCATTATGTAAATGTATTCGACTACTTATAGAAGAATGAGTATCACAACTACATAAATACATCTACAATATACGAATACTGTAAATGTCTAAAAATATTAAATAATTAACATTTTTTTAATTCTGTTTGCCACAGTATCTTGTCATTTAGCAGTGAATATCATCCATATACATATATGTACAATTTATTTCTTACTGTATTGTATCATTGAAATTTTTAACAATGTTAAAAATGATAAAAAAAAATTCAATAAATACACTTCTGTTGATTCTAAATCCATGACAATAGTTGTTTCATTTATCATTAATAATAAAAAAAACAAGTAAAATTACTTGTTTTTCTGACGGTCCTTTGACACACAGAAACCCACCTGTTAATCACGTACCACGTACTTATATTAGAACCGTTTATGTATTACAAATGTCCTTATATATACAAATTGTATTATTTAACATCTTTACAACTGAACCATAAAAGTTTACTATTTGATAAATATTTGGATTAGTCAATTTAAAAACTATATTGCATTATTATATACAATAATACAAAACATGTTCCATATTTAAAAACGAATTCAGTTATAAATTATTTTTAAATTATTTACTATGACATGGTTCCAAAGTATCCAAAAAATCCTTTACTTTAAAAAAGGGTAAAATTTACGTTAAGACATCGTCGTAAGAAAGCTGTCTATCAACGTTACGCAGGATATCATAAGCGTAACACTAATTACCACTGATAGCACCCCACTTTTACTCTTTTAAAAACGAGCCAATGACATCGTAAAGAGTGAGCGAGACAGCGAAACAGGGGGTCATTTTTGCCAATACTTAAACGAAGATAGATAGCGTCCACCCCTTAAGGGGTGTTTTAAGAAAATTTTAACTTTTCTTTATTCAAAGCAATACCCCCGCGCTGGGGTGGCCGCCCCCTGGGTGGACCCATTTTTCTTCTTGTATTCTCTTTGGCCAGTCTCAAAGCAAAATAACGGCTTTCCTCCTCGACTATTTATTAAATCCAACATTCAGAGTGAATTGTTAAAAAAGTGCTTCGAATTTATAACAATTTCTTGAATACTTGTAAGCAATTCGTTTCGAAATAAAGTAGAATTAAACATTCGTTTGTTTTATTTTGCAAGGGTTGTTATATTGAAGCGTTTTAATTTAAATTTGTTGCCGTGTTACAAAGGAAACAATTAGACAGGGGCGAGGCGAAGTCCTAAGAATATCATTATATTTTTTTTGTAAAGTCACGATTGATCTTATAAAATGATTGAAAAGCAATGTGAACGACGTAAATATACCAATTGTGAGTGTGATTTTTTTATGGAATATTTTTTAATGATATAAGTATTAAACATATATTCAAGGTATAAATAAGGCTAGTAGGGTATACATAAGATTAAATAATAAATACAAGATAAAATATGTAACCTGTAAATGCCCCACACATGTTCTCAGGCAACTTGTCCTTTTACCTAGAGAGAGTAGTGTTTTTAGATTCTTATCTGACACATGCATGTTCCTCGCGATGTTTTCCTTCACCACCGAGCATTAGATGAATTATAAACACAAGTTAAGCACATGAGTCATGAAATTCAATGGTGCTTGCCCGGGCTTAAACTAAGACAGTCATTTCGTCCAAATTATTTATTAATGTTAGATTTTAACTTAAAAAGCCAAGGATAGGATTTTGTACTAAAATTAAGCGTTATCGAAAGCGGACAAAGCTTAAGAACAACCGAAAAAACAATCAGGTACAAAAAAAACTGTATCATCATTAGCATCAGGTAGCCCTATTCAGGTAGAGTGCAGTTAAAGTATAATATACGTTTATTTCACTTTTCTCTTGACCAGTGGCGGATTTACCAATAGGCTAATTAGGCTGGAGCCTAGGGCGGTAGATTTAGAGGGCAAATTTGGCCCAAATTTGTTATTATTTTACAGAAATTAAAAACTTATAACTATATGTATACATATTACGTCCGTAATCCGTATACTAGTCACTACATAGCGGGTTGCAAAACTAATCTAGTAACTGACAGAAATATAGTTTATATAGCATAGTTTATAATCATACTTATAACGGGAAAAAACCGATGTAGTGAGGACGATAGAACACAAATCATAAATGTTGCAAAAATAAGTAGGAACGGCAAAAATTGAATAGCCTACTAGCCTAGTAGTGGCAGATTTGTAAATCCGCCACTCTTCTTGACTAGATATTGATGAAAAACACATTAAAATCCGTTGCGTAGTTTAATAGATCTATGAATACAGACGGTGAGAAGCGACTTTATTTCATACTACGTAGCGATTCGTAACTCACTGCATAATAAGATCTACAATTCATTATAACATTGAAGCATCGAAATAGCGCATCACTTTTAGTCCGTTGTCATCATTGATATACAACAACAACAACAACATCTTACTTTACTTGGTGGTAGGGCTTTGTGCAAGCCCGTCTGGGTAGGTTTGAAGGGTGAGTGAGCCAGTGTAACTACAGGCACAAGGGACATAACATCTTAGTTCCGAAGGTTGATGGCACATAGACGATGTAAGGAATAGTTAATATTTCTTACAGCGTCATTGTCTATGGGTGATGGTGACCACTTACCATCAGGTGGCCCATATGCTCGTTCGCCAACCTATTCCATAAAAACAAAAACAAAAAACAACAATATATATAACAACAATATATGATATACAACAACATAATTGATATACGCAGTGATGGATTTACCAATAGGCTAAGTAGGCTGAAGCCTAGGGCGGTAGATTAAGAGGGGCGGCAATTTTAGACCAAATTTGTTATAACCTTATAGAAATAAAAAAAAAACATATCATATCATATCACCTAGTTTATAATCATACTAATAACGGGAAAAAGCCGATGTAATGAGGACGATAGAACACAAATCATAAAGTTGCAATTACAGAATCATCATCATCATCATCATCATCTCAGCCTCTCCCAATGATTTCCACCTTGACCGGTGAGTAGCGGCCTGCATCCATCGATAAATAAATTTCAGAATAAATGTAATTAATATGATTGTGAACTAAACATTCGTATTGAATTTCAAAACAGTCAGTAGGAGCGGCAAAAGTTGAATAGCCTACTAGCGGCAAATTTGTAAATCCTCCACTGGATATACGAAGTTAATTTGTAGAGACGACCGTACAATTGGTTTGAACCAGGGATCTTGAGGAAAATACAATGACAGAAGCGATCGGATATTCGAAATAAAAGTCTATCCAGAACTGTAACCGAAACCGATAAAAACATATTCATTATAATTTTGTTTTTGCATTATAATTGTGTTACATTTAAACATAATTATATGTTAAATAATAGCCTACAAATAAATTTAAATTATTATCATGTAATTTTTTTCTCAAATCAATTTCTAAATAATGTAATATCCGTAACCGAAACTATCCGAAGCAATCGGATAATCCGATATCGAATTCGTTTCCGGTAAAATACTATTAATTCATCCGTATCCATATCCAAATTCGAAATGACATATCTCTGGTTTAAACTTCAATAGCGTCCTTAGAAATATTAATAATTATAATTTACATAACCAAAGAACTGTTTAGTTTATTCTGATTTTATTATGTAGGTACCATACTGCTCTCAGAGTACTAAGAATATTATATTTCAGTAAGAGCTTTGTGTATCATATAAATGAAATACTAATAGTTGCCCGCTGATTCGCTCGTTTAAGGGCATTAATTGACATATGTTAGGCAAAAAAAAATAGCCTATGTCCTTTCTTAGAGTTAAAGTTTGCTTCATACCAAATTTCATCAAATTTGTTTCAGAGGATTGATACTGTCACATTTATAATATAGATGTTATTGTAAAAGCGCCATCTAGTAGAGAATTAATAAACGAGCTCGTACTCTAAATTCCGATTGTAAGCTGCGAGTCCATTAATTGTCTAGGCCTGAAGGTACCAGCTACCTTACCAAGTTCTTTAATCTTAGCAGTCTAATCGAGTTCAGACGCTTGGAAACGAAGGAGTTTGTAATTTGAGATTTTTTTTTAAATATATGATCCAGTGAAAGTACGTAAGTGTTCAAAGTACTTGAGCTGAGATGGCCCAGTGGAGCTGAGATGGCTCAGTGGTTAGAACGCGTGCATCTAACCGATGGTTTTGAATTCAAACCCAGGATAGCACCACTACATATATGTACTTAATTTGTCTTTATAATTCATCTCGTGCTCGGCAGTGAAAGAAAACATCGTGAGGAAACCTGCATGTGTCTAATTGCATCGAAATTCAGCCATATGTGCATTCTACCAACCCGCATTGGAACAGCGTTGTGGAATATGTTCCAAGCCCTGTCCTTCATGGGAGAGAAGACCTTAGACCAGCTGTACTAAATTTACCAGGCTGTTACTCATTTACAACTTTACACACATAAATAAAAACGTGAAACAGATAAAATAAAAGACGAAAAGATTTAATGTATTTTTTAATGAAATTCGATTTTATTTTACATTCTTTATAATAAATTACAATTAACTCGGACACAGTTGTCATGTCAATCTTAACAGTCGAAATTTTAAGTTTTAATTACATACATACGCACGAAATATTTATACTTCCATACATACGGACACGCTGACTTGGTTACAGGTATATATTCTGGCTGTAAAATCACTAACCGTTAAGTTTGGATACAAACTAGGCAAGAGTAAAGTTTATTATTACGAAATTAATTCTCAGTGATATAAAAATTAAAAAAAAAACGTTCTTTTTTTAAAAAAAGCGTGAGACGTTCTTAATTTAAACAACATGAGTTTAGAATCAATAAGCGTATCATTAAAAAAATATTTGGCGGGTTTTTGGCATTTACGTCTTATAAATACAAGTATGGAATATATTTTAAATCAAATATCTTAAATTACTGACTAGTATAAATTACAAATAAAATTAATATAGAAAAAATATTAAATTATTCTCCTTAATGATAATAAAAGCGTTTCCAAAATAATAATACTGAAATTCACAAGCCTTTGTAATAAAAATATCACAATAAAGGGATGACACTAAAAAAAAAATATCACCACAGATTATGATGAAATAGAAATGGCGTCGATTATTTTGTACTATATATATAAAGTACTGGATGCCACTTTTAGAAATTTAATTGCTATATTACAAGCAATTAGTCACGTAGAGGTATTCTGTAAAAAAACTCGAAACTCAGCGAAATGTTACAACGTCATAAGCGACATCGACGGTGTTTATAAAAGTTATAGGATACGCGTATCAAAATGGCGTTTCTTAAATGAGATACGTAGTGATTTCTTACGGTATCGCTCTGCTGAATAGTACAAAATTAAATGCAAACGTAAATTATTTATATAAAATGATATTCAATTAGATACATTAAATATAAAAATAAATGAATCAAAAAATGACTTTTTAAATTACAATATTAAAAAAATCAGCACAAAAGGCAAAAAATCATTTGCGCACTTGATTTGTGCAACGTGCAATGCCTATAAAATATAAATAATGCGATTACAAAAAAGACCGCTATCTCATTCTTATTATATAAAATTACAAAGGATAGCAAGTATTATATTTACGTCAAAATAAATAGGCAATAGTAATCGCACTTTTAAGTTCGTTTATTGTGCTCTCTCTTTAATAATCGGGCAGGTACGCAGTACGTACTGGAGAAAAATATTAATTTTGTTGATATAGTAAAACTATAACGTACTTTTACATTTTTAAAGATATTTTGTTAACAAATCAAGTTAAATTTACAAAGATTTCCTTCCCCCTGCTCCTCATTGGCACAATTGCATAAAATATGACAATTAATATCAATCAAAGTTTTGTTTTTAATTAATAATTTGAAATGTAAGACTCATTTCATACCATCCGAAATAATTATAAGTACATTATTCTCAACAAATGCATGAATATCTTATTCATTTAGTCTTTTGAAGATATATTCGCAATAAAAATACATTAACAAATGTAAAGTTATTTTAAACAAGCAATACAATGATTAATTTACTTTTTTTAAAAAATAATTTGGCAAAGACCTTTGGCTATAAGGTTTCATAAACCATAATATAATCTTTTTTATTGTTTCAAACAAAATCGCAAACTTCTTATTAACATAAAGAAATTAAATTTCATATTAAAAACTTTTTTCAATCATTTTCATTGTTATATATATTTTTTAATATTCTCTATTTAAAAATGGAGTTTTAACACTGTTTTTATGCTCAAAGCCGTATTTTTATAATGTTTATTATTGGTTTCACCACAAACAGTTAATGTTCAACATGGGTGTTGAAAATTTCAAATAATATTTGAAAATTCATGACAGACCTCATAAATAAACAATTGTTTACAATAACAAGACATTTCTACATCATTTCAAACTATCTACATTAAAATATAAAATAATGGAATACAATAATCAAGAGAACGAATGATTCGGATTTCATTCACTAAATATCTTAATAATAAGGTAAATAAACAATATCTATAAAACTTATAAATAAATTTAAACCAAACAATTTTGAATATTCTTTGGCACATGATTATTTCGAATTTTTCAGTTCAGTTTTTATATAAATACATTTTTGAATGCAAAAGTAATTGTACGAAATGCATCAACTACGGCAAAACCGACTTTATCGCTATTGTACACAATCTTTAAAATGGTCTAAGACTTTTGCTCTTCAATCATGAGAAATTAACTTTTAAAAAATCATTCTAACCAATAGGAATGATTTAAAGACTGTTTACAATAGAATTACACCTTAAACTCATATTTAAATTGGCCTTACATTTGTCATGTCATGACCACATACTAAAACTAAGAAAAAAAAACAAAATGTTTTTTTTTTTTAATTTGTAATGTACATCATGACCATAGACTAAACTATAATAATTGCCATATTTAAAAAATGGGACTTTTTTTCCATTGATGTTATATGTAGTCCGATTTGTTGTTTTAAAAACTTGTAACGATAAATAATATTGATAAAAATATGGCACTTCCAATCAATTAATTATAATTTTTTATATAATGTTTAATTACAAATGGAACAATATTTTAAAAACACAATAAATAATACTGGTCGTTATAACAATTAATACTATTTAAATTTACAAAGATTGATCGTTTTTATAATTTCATTACTAACAGAAAATAAATAACGATTCAGGATCTTTCACACATCAACGTTGACAATTTTATGCATGACCGACTTCGTACCATAATGTAATATAAAAGCCTTCTCAATTTCAACTTTAAATCATATTTGTTTAAGGTTGAAATTCCCAAAAATACTTTCATACCGGCAGTTATGACTGTGCGTTGATATTCAGCCAGGACAAACAATGTATACTAATATTATAATTGTGAAAGTAACTCTGTTTGTCTGTCGCTCTTTTCAACCAAACTATGAACTGAATTTAATGAAATTTGATGTGAAACAAACTTTATTTCCAAGGAAGAACATAGGCAATTTTTTGCCTGACGACCAACCCTTTAAAACTAGTTACTAATATAGAAAATTAATATTGGTATGTTAGATATTAAGACTTCTGACTGACACTAGATATTCAAGTGTTTTTAGATATCGAATTTATCAAATCAAATCAAAATATTGTACACCAGTAAATAAATCACATAGTAAGATTAGAAAAGATGTACTAACATAACATAACATTTATGTAAGATGATTCCCATTACGTTTATATAGTATATAAACACATAGTAAGAACTGCGTTTACTTGGTTTTATATGTAAATTAATTTGTCACTTTAGTTACGAATGATAACTCAAACCCAGCTAATGGGAAATAGCTCTTTAGTATATTTTAAGAAGATAGACGAGTGAATGAACTGGTCACCATCATCCTATCATCCATATGGGCAGTGTAATGGGTATAATTATCTAAGGTCTAACTCTATCGATAATCGTTAAAATCATACTAAGATGTAAATGTTGATTCAAATTAGGAGAAAATATCACTAAATATTACGGTTTCACAATGTTTAGTAGTAGAATGGATGGTATGTGGATACCACCCAGATAGGTCCGAACAAAGCCATATAAACGGTAAAAAAAAATTGACTTGATTTTTTTTTTTGATAAAAAATTATCTAAAAAAACAAAAATCAACGAATCTGTGTGAAAAGATCCTAAATCCGCAAAGCGTAACTATATTACAATATCTACAAGAAGCCAAGCCGTAATTTACGAATTTAAAAAAAAAAACCGCATCTACCCACCTAAGTGTAAAAGCTAGATCGAATCGTTAACTACCGCAAAATTCAAGTCTTTTTTTATATTAATTGGCCCTTTTAAGACTAACCTAATACACGTCACTATATACTCGCCCGGTGCGGCGGTAGGTTGAAAGTGAGGGTATCATTTACGAAGTACTGTTCCTGTTCATCATCAGGTAGGTAGTAGCCGTAGCTACCGTCGTTCGAAACTTGATCGTATATAGAATTCTTCGGCAGTTCACACGTAAACTCCTCCCAGTTGCCCTCAATCGATTTTCTCCTCTTAGCGAATAATATCGATCCATCGAATGCGTACTCGTCATCGAAATGCAACACTGCATCATCGTAGAAGTAATTCTCAACCCGCTTGTTATTCGTATTCCTCGCGATGTTCTTCATCAACTTCTTCTTCGCGTAACTCGATTTCTCGGAATCGTAATCGTCGACTAGTGGATCATTGCTCCGATTCTCGGATCGAATATTCATCGAGTATAGTGATGAGCTGTGGGGACTCGTTTCGTTTCGATTGAAGCTGTTCCTATAAGGGTTTAAATATTGTTCGTTAGTTATTTCGTAGCCGGCCATCCCTTTTCGCAACTGTTCGCGTCTCTTCGCAACAATCTCGCGGAAGTCTTCGGGATCGAGTTGGAAGTCGTTTGTCTTGGCGTTCATGTACAAGTAGCCGGATGCGGAGTTGAGGCGGAGTGACTGGGAACGGTTCTTGGACGACGATTTCTCGATATAACGCGGTATGTTACCTAGTTCGCGATAGTTTTTCGCTTTTATCTGCTTTATGTTTGTGGGCGGTACGGGCGATAGGGGATCTCGGTAGGGTATCGATCTGGAAAGTTAATATTGAGATCATTATGAAGGAGTTTCTTTGTATTCATATCAATAAAGACCTCCTGTATTTTACTTTCGAGTCGAGATGGCCCAGTGGTTAGAACGCGTGCATCTTAACCGATGATTGCGGGTTCAAACCCAGGCAAGCACCGCTGTTTCATGTGCTTAATTTGTCTTTATAATTCATCACGTGCTCAGCGGTGAAGGAAAACATCGTGAGGAAACCTGCATGTGTTTAATTTAATCGAAATTCTGCCATATGAGCATTCCATCAACCCGTATTTGGAACAACAGGAATATGTTCCAAACCCTAAGTGGGAAAAGATTTCTTAGCCCAGCAATGGGATATTTACAGGCTGTTACTTTACTGTACTATTAAAAGAGGCATACAACTTTGGCGATCTTGTTGCTTATATACATAGCGATCTCTTCCAGGTAATTAACGGTAAAGGTTAGGTTAGTTCATAGAATATAGGTACCTTCTTGGACAGGTAAAAAGTGGTACAGATTTTATAGGTGTACATACATGCATATATATAAAAAAAGTACACAAATATAGACAAACATAAGCGTTTTATAAGATATATATATGAAACAGTGCTCTAAAGCTTTACAATTAGACAAAGCTCATTTACTTTATTCATTAATATTTTGACGTTTAAACAAGTTCCATTGTTATAGTTATATATTAAAAATCTGAGTTTTTTTTTAAATCGATTGAATAATTATGATTTTTAATCTTACTTGTTTGGTCCAAAGCAGCTACACGAACAACTGCAAACGCTCGGAGGATAATCTTCGTCTACGTATAACGGAATCATTGACGTGTCACCTAAAACAATGTAACTTTATTAATGCATTAATTTCAAATTAATAAATATATGAATATGAGCCGAGATTGCTCAGTGGTGAGGACGCGTGCATCTTAACGATGATTACGGGTTCAAACTTGGCAAGCCCCAAACTTATCCACCAAGGAGTATATCACGAGGAAAATTTAATGTGTCTTATTTATGGATCCTACCACTCGCATTGGAACAGCGTGGTACAGTAAATTCCAACCCTCGCCTCAAGGGGAAAGGATGCCTTAAATCCAGCAGTAGAATATTTACAGTTACTTTACAAAACTATAACTATAATTTAGTGTATGCAACTAAAATGATCGTTACATTTTTATGGTATAGTTAGAAGGAGCGGATAATAGACCATCTGACGGTAAGTAGACGGTGGTACCGTTAAACACATTAATAATAACATACAACGCCACTGCAACACCAACCTTCATTATAACATTTTGCTTAGTCGAAACATGTAATGTGATATAATAAATAAATTAATAAGTATAAGCTTTAATGACCTAGTAGCTAAAACACGTATAGTCACAAAAAACATCACTGAATTTTCATGCTCTTTTATGGCGTAGATAGGGGTGCAATTAGACCACCTGTTGGTCACCACTTCCTATAGACATTGGCATAGTACAAAACATTAAGCATTGCTTACTTCGCCAATGCGCCACCAAGATTGGTGAAATGCTACACTGGCACACTCTTCCCACTGGAACACAACAATACTAGTATTGTTGCAATACAGTAGAAAGTTGAATCGATGGTACCTATCCTACCTATCTAAATAAATATTATATTATTACTCTGTGAATAGGCTATTTGACAATGCGAAAAATAAATTGTGAATTATTGTAATCAGTGTATATGATGAGTTTAAAAGTGGCTATTTACTAACGAAAGTTGAAAATAATACTTAATTGATTCAAAAATCCATAAATAAAAATGCTATTTTTCAAACGTTTTTCACGTGACACAAAACGCTCCTGATTGGCCCTGCTTATGATGAAGTCACATTCTTGTTAACCTTGCTTTTCTACTATATGTACCACAGTTTAAAATACAGCAAAGTGACGTCACCGACCCCATTGCGGCGCCATATTGTCCAAGTAGCGTTTTTGCGTGCTATTTAAATATGGAATTTTTAGATGATATTTTTCGGCAAATATGTGCTAGAAATAAAAAAAATCTACTTTTACTGGATTCCTCAACTTGTACTAAATAATATAAAATGAATTTTAAAAACCAGTCAAATAGCCTATTGTGGGTTAATTATATGATATCATACCAGGCCTAACGAGCCTGGAAGGCGCCGGGAGCCTCGTCCCGCGCGCCACTCCGCGCAGTACGGCCCCGTCTGCCGTTATGACGTCACCTTCTAACCTCACCGCCACTTGTTGAGCCTGGAGGGTAGTTACAAAAACATATTATTACCTTATTATCAATATTTTTTATTATTATTAACTCGTTGTTGTCGTTGATGAGTTTAATTATGGTAATGGCTATCAGTGACAACTTTACTTAACTGTCTCCTAAAACTTAAATTATTATCTTATTTTAATATTTCTTACCTCAGAATTCCAAATTTTATGAATCGAATGAAATCGATTCATATATGATGTTGAAGAAAACATTTCGAGGTACTTATTTGTCAAAATTTTATATTATTATTATTTTTTTTTTATTTATTTATTTTTACTCATATTATATTACATTTTTAAATATAAAATACAAACATATGTATAAAATATATTTAAAAATATAAAATACAGAGGCCAACCAGTGACGGGAACAGGGTCTAAGCCACCGGTGGTCAGGGCTCCAAAGAGAGGAACTTCCTCAAAATACGCGCCGTGCCGAGGAGTACTGCCTTCTGCATCAGGCCCTTGACCCAGCTGTCTAACGAGAGTCTCTTAAGATGTTGGTCGAGGCTCTTGGCCATTAGGCCATTCGCTGAAACAACTATCGGCACAATAACTGCTGTATCCACATCCCACATGTCGACAACCTCGTGAGCTAAGTCAAGATATTTTATTTGTTTATCCTTCTCAGCTTTCACGAGATTCTCATCATGAGGGATGGTGATGTCAACAATTATCGTGCGGCGCTCTGACCGATCTATCACCACTATATCAGGCTTGTTGGCGACAACAGTCCTGTCAGTGATTATAGATCGGTCCCAGTACAGTGTGATATGACCATTCTCGAGAACTGGGTCGGGCACATACTTGTAGTATGGTACCTCTGATACCACAAGACCGTATCGAAGTGCAAGTTGTTGATGGATAATCTTGGCCACTTGATTATGTCTGTGCAAATACTCTCCGTTAGCAAGACGAGAACAACCGGAAATAATATGTCTAAGGGATTCGCCCGGAGTGTGACACGCCCGACATATGTCCACCGTGCCATCCCTCACAATATACCTCCGGTAATTGTTCGTCATGATAACTTCATCCATAATCGCACAGACAAAACCTTCGGTTTCACCAAATAGGTTACCGAACCGTAGCCAAGATACGGACGCCATAAAGTCCACATCGGGTCCATGAAGGGCCCGATAGAAGCGTCCGTGTAACTCCTTGCTCTTCCATACCTCCTTGCGGTTCTCAGTACTTAATACTACAGGTTTGTGCCAGTTCTCTTTGCCTAAAGAGAGCGGAGTTAGTCCCTTGTCCATTGTAACTACATCTCGGTGCATATCCAAGTCAGTGTGGAGAAAATACTCCCTGAGTTTGTATACCTCACGGTTATGTAGGGTCTTGGCATTTAAAAAGCCACGGCCACCACATCTCCGTGGGATGTACAATCTCATCACCGAAGACCGAGGATGATGCATTCGATATGCAGTCAGCAGGACACGAACTTTCCTATCCAAGGCGTCTAGTTCTTTTTGAGTCCACTTGAGTATGCCGAAAGAGTACATCAAGACCGGCATGACCCAACCATTGAAGGCGCGAACCTTATTGCCACCTGATAAAAGACTTTTGAGTACCTTTTTCAGGCGACCAAAGAAACGCTCCTGCAATGATTGTTTCATGTCGGTCACATTGATGCCTAACGCTTCCGACATACCCAAGTATTTGTATGATTCGTTTGCGGACAGTGACTTAAAGTTTATGGAATCTGAAAGTTGTAATCCGTCAGATTCCATAATCTCTCCTCGCTTTACATGCATAACCGCGCATTTGTCAACTCCAAATTCCATTCTAATAGAATTACTAAAAGTTTCTGTTACCTTTAGTAACTCCATTAGTTGTGAATCTGAAGGTGCAAAGAGCTTTAAGTCATCCATGTAAAGTAGGTGGGATATTACTTTACCTCCTCTCCGCAAACGATAGCCTAGCCTTGAACTCTCCAAGAGAGTACTTAGGGGGTTCAAGGCTAAACAAAACCACAATGGACTCAAACTATCGCCCTGGAATATTCCCCGCTCAATCCTTATCGGTTCGTCATTACCATGAATCGTTCGGCATCCTGGATAGCGAAGGACTGTCCGCCATTGCCCCATACATGATCTCAAGAAACTGCATAGAGTTGTATCTAATTTATACAACTCCAGCACCCTCAAGAGCCATGTATGCGGCACGGAATCATAGGCCTTCTTGTAATCTATCCAGCATGTCGACAGACTCTTTCGAGAACGACGAACCTGTTGGCTAATGGTCATATCAATGAGGAGTAGCTCCTTAGTGCCTCGTGATCCACCCCTACATCCATTCTGAGAGACAGACAAAATAATATTATTCTGTATGTGACTATTAATCTTATCTCTCAGAATGGCGGTAAGGAGCTTATAGACCGTCGGTAAACAAGTAATCGGTCTATAATTTTTAGGATCCATTGCACTACCTGACTTATGGAGCAGGTGGGTGACTCCGGTGGTAAGGAACTGTGGTAGCGACCCAGACTCTAGAGCTGACTGGAACTGGGATGCCAAGCATTCATGCGAACTGCGCAGCCATTTTAGCCAGAAGTTATGCAGCCCGTCCGGTCCCGGAGACTTCCAGTTGGCAACGGATCGAACTGCAGCAGCTACATCTTCAGAAGCAATGGAAATTTTTCCCATCACTTCCAAAGGCTCGCACGCTTGCCTGACCTCCAGCATCCAATCACCTTCAATGTGGTCGACGGGCACCGACCAGATGTTGCGCCAAAATGTATTCGTGGCATCATCATCTGGGCGGCACCCATCGCTCACATCCTGGTCGAGTCGCTCCCACGTTCTGTACACCCACCTTTGATCGCTCTGGAATTTGCGATTCAAGTGATAACGGTCCACTCGCCGCCTGTACCGACGGATGCGGCTTGCCCATGCATAAACTTTTTGTTTTAGGAAGTCAATACGCTCCACGACATGGGATGGATATTCTTGCGGACTGATACCAGTTCCCAAGAACGCCCGCCCCACGAAACGCATTACACGTGGACGCGTATTCCCTTCCTTAAAACAATATAGTTTTCCAATGAGCACTCTGGTCTCATTAATACGTTTCTCAATCCTGCTCTGCCAGGCCGGTGCAACAGCCTTTGGTCGTGTAGCACGTTCGGTGTCTTCAAATGTAACACCAGCTACACGACATGCTGCAACAGCCGCACAAAACAGAATTGAGTGCGTATCCTCGAGATTTTCACTGCTCTCAAAATAATCTGCGAGCAGTGAATCCAGAGTGCACACTAGGTCCCTATTCCGTTTAGTCATGGGTAAACGTGGCAAACGTGGCCTAAGCTCAGCGGGAGTGTTACGATACTCCCGAATCGCATCCCCCAGTGCGCTCCTCAAATGATCACTGTACTTACTTTTTGTAATATTATTATATTTATTACTCTAACTAATGCATACAATACCAATATTTATTAAATTTCATTTCTATAGTTTTCCCTTCTAATCTATTTACTTCCTTCACTTTGAAGTACCTCAGTTCAAGATCAATAACATACTTTTTTTAGCGAAAACAAAATACATTGAATTAAAAATTCTACAGTCAATTAAACATCAGCACTTATAACGTACCTCTATCATAAAACAGCATATCATAATGTTGTCTTAAATTTGCGCGATTATTACACATTTAAATAAAACTAGTTATAACGGATTTGAATCGCGTATATTATTTTTAACATCCCGACGTTTCGAACACTTTACAGCGTTCGTGGACTAACTGGAACGTGGAAGACTCTACCCGTCGGGATGTTAAAAATAATTAATATACGCGCTTCAAATCCGTTATAACTAGTTTTATTTCAAAGCATATCATAATTTGGAACAAACTCTCAAGAACTGAAATCCTATAAAGTTTACTTAAGATTATTGATCTTACCTGTTCAGCTTGTTGTTGATCCCTCTTCTCGTCCTCAGTGTTCATCGTGACAAAACGCAAAACCAACAAGTTGAGACAAGCGGCCACAATGGCGAGACCGAACAATATAAAGATCAACGCGAACATCACATATGACGGTTTCCGGTTCAGTGCGTTGTCTTTCTGTAACGCTACCATATCTCCGAAACCTGAAATAATCACCGCTAGTGAGTTATTTGAAATATTAAAGTTAAAACACACAACCCTATTATCTTAACTCTTTACTCAATCAAACTAAACCAAAAACGATTAGACAAACATCATAATTATAAGTATTTTAAAAGGAATAATAATCTTAAAATGTAACTTAATTTATAAATATAAACATTGGTACACGATCTTATACATTGTAAAAATGTAGTCTTGAATTGTGCTTTTTTTGTAACTCAAATATTAAAAAAAATTAGCGTAGCAGGACTTCCAAATAGAGAAAATTCAATCTTTATTTTATGCAATTAATAAACATACATACAGATGCGATAGGGACTTCAATTTATAAAGTATGTACCAAATTAAATATTTAAAAAAATAAAATATTTTATAATACATTATATTTAAATTACATATGAAACAATCGCAATGCTTCATAAACATATAATTTCGGTTTCCATTTTATATATCTGTATATTCTTGTCCCAAGAGGTTTTCTGTGACGTATAAGAGCGGAAATCGGGGCTTGTAAGTGTAATAACTATTGATCTCATTACAAAGGTATACTCTAATCGAATCATAACAGGAAAAAAGCAAAACAAACAACATTTGACAACAATTTTACGCTTGATTCACTACTGCCGAAACGAAACGAATTTTGGAAGCAAAATTAAAGGTCGAAATCATCATAAACTAGTGCACAATATAGCTGATTTATTAGCAAATAGCATGGAAAACGTAAATATAAGTTTTGTTTCTGTTTTCTCCCTACTTCCATTGGAATATGCTATAGGTAATACGTATTCTTGGTACATTCAACACTATTTTTTTTTATTTTATGGTATAGGCTGGCGGACGAGCATATGGGCCACCTGATGGTAAGTGTTCACCATCACCCATAGACTATAAAGCTGTAATAAATTTTAACTATTCTTTACATCGTCAATATGCCACCAACCTTGGGAACTAAGATGTTATGTCCCTTGTGCCTGTAGTTACACTGGCTCACTCACCATTCAAACCGGAACACAACAATACTGGGTACTGGTATTTGGCGGTAGAATAACTGATGAGTGGGTGGTACCTACCCAGAGGGGCTTGCACAAAGCCCTAACACCAAGTATATGATATGTGTAATATGATTTTCTTATTATTATAACAGTAACCACCTATTATTATTATGAGTAAACTTATGAGTAGTCAACTTATAAGTAAACTTATTGAAGTCCATAACATAAATGACCCTAATGAGACTTTTTTATTGTTTAAAAATAGATTTAATAATAAACATCGGTGACAGAACTTAACCAAGTTACACTGACCGTTACACGGTAGCATTCTGATCTCGTGGCGACCACCGCAAAGACGAAGAGGGTATAGCACGACACAACTTAGATGTACCATCGGTAAAATACGTAAAACCGATCACATCCGAATTGAGTACGCTAACCCAAATTATCAATATTTATTTCTCATGCAAATATATTCTTTGCACAAACGTAATAACTTATAATATCATATGACTATATACATATATTCGTCAATTTGACACGTCGATTTACATGCACTTGCTTTCTCTGACGCGAGAATCTATAGCGACGAATAGCGTCGAATGGCGCGATAGGGAGCTATTTCTATTGATTGTGTAAATCGGCAGTAATCGGTTTTATTTTCATTCCATTTCATTTTCCGATGCTACATCTAATTTGTGTCGTACTATACGCTGGATTTTAGTAAGTATTCCGGTGTACCGGGTACCCCCCCCCCCCTTTCCATCCACGTGGGGGAAACGGGTAACGCGATTTTCCAGCGACATCAAAAAACAAGTTACCATAACCGTTACTAATATTACCTATTGTGGTCAAAGTGATGAAACAGTAATAGACACTGTCGAAGTAGCTCCAGCCCTCGAACTTGGAGAAGGCCGCCGCCCCACCAGCGATGGTCAGCGACGACAGCGTGGTGACCACGCAGATCAGATCCACCTCCGACGCACTCGTCTGCTTGCAGTTCATGGCGCGCTTTATCGACTTTATTATTACACTGGAAATATAAAACATCGGTCAACCAACATCTCCATTTAACTTACATATATAAAGGGCATATTAGGGATATTTCTATTTCTTTATTTAAGTAACAGACTTTTATTTATACAAAACAAGCCAGTCAAATTGTTCTCCTACGATTTTTCTTATCGAATACACCACATTTGAATACGCCTACTTATTTCTAGAAATTCATAGAACTCTTGGCATTGAAAATTAGGAATATATTGGTAATAATTAATTTGTAACATATGTAGATACTTTACGTTCTCAAAAAGAACTATTTGAAGCCAGAACATCCATTACAATTTTGAAACTTTTGAATTAAACCTAAAATTACTTCATTTCGGCGCGCCTACAAATTCGGGCTTGCACAACCCTATTATCATAACTCTTTACTCGATAAAAATAAATCAAAACCGATCAGACAGACGTCATAATTATCCATAATGATCAAGAAACAATAATCGTGAGACCTAATAAGAATCAATCATATACATAACTTTATATAAACTAACAACCATTGAATGTTCCACTGTTGGATTAGTCCCCCCTTTTAAGGAGGCATAGAGCTTATATCACAACGCTCGACAAGGTTTTCATGTAGCAGACTTTTAGCCTTCATTGACATTTTGATATACCGTTGAGTACGAGATCAGTTTTAAAGGAAAAATTTTTTTATGCTATTGGTTGGCAGACGAGCATTTGAGCCATTTGGATGAGAGAAACATTAGCATTCCTTTCATCACCAATGCGCCACCAACCTTGGGAACTAAGATTCATGTCCCTTGTGCCTGTAGTTACACTGGCTCACTCACCCTTCAAACCGGAACACAATAATACCAAGTACTGTTGTTTGGCGGTAGAATATCTCATGAATGGGTGGTACTTCCAGGCGGGCTTACACAAAGCCCTACCACCAAGAAGCATTTAGCATAAGAATAAGAAAATAAATAGGAACCACAATTTACCTGCTAAGTCTATTAACCCGCTCACCGATACTTTGAAACATAATCAGACCAAGTGGTATCCCCACTATCGCGTAAAACATTGTGAACAATTTGCCACCAATCGTCGCTGGTGTTGAATGTCCATAACCTGTAAAGAAAATCAAACCTAAGTTACCATTATATCTACATATCGTTGATTTAGAAAATCTATTCTATAAATACAGGTACCTAAATACCTCTTAGAACTAGCGCGCACTGGTAACTTGTCACGGTGACTGTTTCGTCACTCTTGTCAAGTCCGTGTATATGTACAGATGCAGACACGAATGTTACCTAATTGTCACGTCGTAACATGCGCGCACCCCCATACATATTCATGGACTAGACAAGAGTGACGAAACAGTCACCGTGACAAAAGTTACCAGTGCGCGCTAGTTCTTACTCTAAAGAACGATGCGTATACCTATAATTAATACCTATAATACAAAAAAAAACTGATTACTCACAGAAAATTCACCTAAAATTAACACAACTGAATCTGAACTTAAACAACCAAACTTATAACAACACATGAAAATTTTGCCTATTACTATACATCCAGGCAGCGGCAGATTTATAAATTTGCCGCTAGTAGGCTATTCAATTTTTACCGCCCCTACTGATTTTTGAAATTCAATACGTTACTTTAGTTCCCAATCATATTAATTACATTTATTCTGAAATGCAACATTATGATCTGTGTTCTATCGTCCTCATTACATCGGCCTTTTCCTGTTATTATAGTTACTAGATATTTTTTACTACCCGCTATGTAGTGACTAGTATACGGATTACGGGCGTAATGTGTATACATATAATTATTTCTGTAAGATAAAAAAAAAATTGGGCAAAATTTGACGCCCCTCTAAATGTGCCGCCCTAGACTCCAGCCTACTTAGCCTATTGGTAAATCCGCCACTGCATCCATGTGTTACCGTAACATGATGTAGAAAATTCTAGAATACTTAAATCATTCTACGATTCGTTGTAAAACTATATCATACCAATAGTAGTGAGCACAGTTGTAGCATAATAGAACGCTCCAGTAAACTTCCACTGCTGGCCAGCTTTATGCGGTTCAGACTTGAGGACCACCGTCTCCATCACGCGAAAATCCTCCTCTGTTATATTGTATTTCCTTATTATCATACCTTCGATTGCTGAAAGTATTAAATGCCACATATGTCATATATGAAATCTTTAAATAATAAATTTAAAGAAACATCTGCATACTAATAATAAATAAGTTTATTAGTAGTACAAGTAATATCAGGCACAAAAAGATAGCAATTTTTACGCAAGAACATTGGCGAGTCGTTACTCTATGCACTGACTAAAACAAAGACTATATAGTCTATAGGCAATAATAACCATTTATCCTGATGGTCATCTTTGCTCAAAAGGCCAAGGGATTATATCAAAGACAGAATGTTTAAGTGATAGAGATTAAGAATTATATTTAAATATATAAAGAATTGTTTATTACCTTGTAGTACTTCAAATCTATTTTTCTCAGTTGTAGACTCGAGTGCATCAAAAACAGCGGCACCGACCAGTAGATAAGTAAATGTGCACACAATTAACGATAAAGTGCGAACATTTTGCTTCTTCATTACTGACTATATCCAGCCTTAGGGCGTAAGGCCCTCATCCAACCTTCTATATTCTCAAACTACTAACCCCATAGTACGGATCCAGAGCTCCATAATATGTTACAATAACCCATGGTTTAAACTTGGACTTGTTTAACTATCGGTTTGTATTAAACCATGATTAATTTATGGTATTTAAAGGGTACAAAATTCTCACTTGACTTTTAAGCTTAACATGACCTAATCAATGATTTATTCTAGGTTTTTATAGGATTAATGAAATTATATCAATAATAAAAGAATCTTTTCTATTGATAAATTGATCCCTCAAAGGAAGTTGTTTCATTCACACTTTGACTATTTATTTATATTTACATCTCTTTAATGTCATTTATTATTTAATTTCCACTATATCTGTAAAATAAAATACAAATTTTTTACTTAATAATACCAAAGACAATGGCCCTGAACTTATAAATTTATTTGTTTATAAGTGCAACTTGGATAATGTATGGGTTGTAACAATACCCCCAAAATGCACTGATCAGGTACTTGAGTTATCGTGCAAGAAACTCACACACATTACATTATTTTAGACAGTCATGTAAAAAAGTTTTGTCTGATACAAGTAAATAGTAATATTTACTTGTATCAGACAAAACTTATAATAATATTCTTAAATATATTATAAGTGTCCAATTTCATTTACATGTTTAAAATAATTCACTGAATTTAAGTCAAAAAACCATGATTGAAATAAAAGAAAAGAAATATGAAAATAAAAATTTATTGAGCAAAATACAAACATAACAGAAAAAACCTATTACATGCAAAATAACACTAAAAAATAAGCAAATAAAATAATTATAGAAACATATATTTCTTGTAATATAATTTACTTAACATTAGGAAATTACTCACTCGATTATGAGGTCTATGTAACTGCTTATATTTTTTAGAAGCATTTACTTGACCATAAGATAATAGTGAGTATATGACCTAAATATGTGTCACATTTCAGGTTGTAACAAGCAGCATAGTATTTAACATAACATCAAAATATCCTTTCAATATTAAAGGCATCATGACCTCATTCAATGAGGTTTAAGACTTTAATGAATGTATGTATATACAGCCAAACTAAACTAACTCACTTATGACTCTTCACCACTAATATTCCTATATAACTATGTTAATTACTCTGCTTGAAAATCAATGAATACTATCTCCAAACTTTTTAAATCATCTTTAGTGTTTTACTGAGTAATAACCCTTAAATACAATTATTTTTACTAAACTATTGAACACAATTGAAATTAAAATGACATGCTATTAAAGCTATAAATAAAAATAAAGTAAAAAAAAAAACATGAAAATTACTTAAACTTACTTTTAATATATTTAAATACAAGATCATATTTTATTTTTATTACTATATTTCAAATTTAAACTGAGTTTATCATTATAATTATAACATATATTTTATTAAAGCTTCAGAAATGAGGTCTAAAATTTTATTTGGTTTATAATATAAATTGATAACGAGATTTCATTTTATATCAATATGATGAGAATAATTATATTATTAAACATTAGTTTCGTGTTAAAGTATTAACAAAGAACTTACCATATTCCAACTAGAAAAATTCGGGTAGATCTTAGGCAGAATTTGGAATTGTAATTGTGCATTGCGAAAGACATTTATAAATATTTAATTAGCTGCAAAGCTACATCCTAAAAATAACATTGCGCTCCGTCCGCATTCATTTCCAATAGGTCAACCCACAACTCACAAGGCTCCGTAAGTGGGTCAAATATTATGATGTTTATATCACATTAAAAAAATTAAAACAAAACACTGATAAATATCCTCCGTTAAACACTCATACACACATGAAGAACTTGTAAATGATAAACGAAGAATAAATTAATTATTTTCAAATTCGAGTCTATGCGGTATTTTCTTCTGTCACACCTGCTTCTCTTGTCCTACTGAAATTAATTGCACTCGCCCTGCACATACACTCATTCATCTCGGTATTATCTTTCCAAATCGTTAATCGATTTATTTAATAGCATTTCATTGAATAAAAATAACAGAAAACAATAATTTTGGCTAGCAGATCCCTGCACTTCCTTGATTGAGCTTGTGGGTGACCAGTATTAAAAATATTGAATTCAGGAACTGCATTTACGAGGGTTGCAAAAATTAAAAATCTTGTACTATTATTTACTTAGTTTATTAAATTAGTAAACGTTATCACGTAAAGTCAATCATTAGTGTTAGATAAATTGCTTTTTTTTTAATTTATTAACATCATTATACATTAATATTTTATTTGTCACCAATGTTTCCTATAAAATAATCATAGGTGTCGTTGTAACACAATACAGTTGTAGTAGTACCCTTAGTTGGAACTATTTTCGGTAGATGGCAGTTTTTACCAATAAACCAAGAGCTAGACTCTCTGAAGAAAAAAGACAATGAATGCCAACTAGGGGAAGTAATATATGCCTAAAATACTCCAGACTTAACCAGAATTGAGCTTTATATAGCTGTTCAGATGAATGTTATTTATTCTATATTTTTAAATACATTTGCCGTGAAGTTGACTCTGCTTAAAATGGACGAATATCCTAACGATACCACTGTGGTTTCGAATCTGAAGTAATTCGGAAAATTGATATTAATATTATAGATACACAAAGATAACTAATGTTTAATATTAGCTCATAATTTTGATATCCCATATTAAATAAAATAAGTACTAAGGATTTTATCATTTTTTGCAATTAAAAACCATACACACAACTATATGTATAGATATTGCATAGATCAATCGTGTATGTCATTTTTAAAAAGTTATGAATTATCGTTAATGAACGATACAATAAAATACTATGTAAAAATACGAAAATTTCTTAAATTGATCCTTGTGGAACGCCCAGTCTTAGATCAGATTCAGAATACATTCCTTCATTATTGGTGCGTTATTGTACTCTTTGACTTGAATATAAATTAATTAGGAGCTATAATATCATAATGTTTTTATGCTTTTATAAAAGTGTTCATGATCAACACAATCAAAAGCCTTAGATTAATTGGAGAATACGTCAATAGCAATTTTTAATGTCTAAATTGTATGTTATATCTAAAAAGTTCCATCCAGCATCAGTAATCGAGTGGCCCTTACTGAAGTGGAATAGTATGAACAATATTATACTTTATATCAAATGAAACAAGCTGTTGATTTCAAATATATTTTACTTAAAGAAGTACCGATCCCAAAAATTTATTCCGAGACTCGCAGCTTTCCTTACGATATTTTCCTTCTATATGAACGCGAGAAATTTATAGAATATAAATTAAGCACTCCCACATTAAACATTCTGTATCTTCTACAACATTTTCACTGGAATTATTATAACAAATCTTGGATTAATCCCTGCCGCTTATTTCGCCTTCGGACATCACGTCAAAATTCTGTTTCATCCGCACCACCTAGATATCCGAAAAACCAAAACAGCAAAAGTATAAGAAAAGTATTTTCAGTCTCGCACAAACACACTGTTGATCTAGGTTTCGCCGGCAGTTATTCTAGACGATTCGACTTGGCAATCTTTAAGAAAACATCCTACAGATTCCTTAAAGCCCGGCAACGCACCTGCAAGCCCCTGGGTGTTGCAAATGTCCATGGGCGTTGTTAGTCCCTTTCCATCAAGTGAGTCTTCTGTGCGTATACCACTCATTCCAATAAAAAAATTAAAAATAATAAACCTGTGTCTGGCATTATATAAAACATTCATAGTCCAAGATTTTTAGATATTCGCTCTGCATAAAATCCTTCTACGTGATTTTTCGATTGGATTATGTCGGAGGGTGCCCCCCAAGTATAAAACCGAGTTTCTGTCGCCCGAAACCGCGAGCGTTGGCCGCCATCTTGGAAAAAGTTTTTTTGCTTATATCTCGGAAACGGTAAGTTTTACGTTAAAAACCGAAGAAATCTTTTTTGTAGAGAACAAAATTTCCCACCTTTTTCTTATCAAACTTTTCCTCCTATTGTTTATATTTTCCGATATATTTAAGTAAATAAAAACCAAATTTTTTCTTTTTGTAAAGTAACTCAATAATTTTTGTATAAAATTAGTAAAAAATTTCATGCTCTCCAACTTTAATTGAAACATTTTTTTCGTATCTCCAAAAATGATTGAGTTAGTTTACAAAAACAAGAAAAGTTGTTTTCATTTTTACTTAAATATATCGGAAAATACCAATAATAGGGGGAAAAGTTTGGTATAAAAAGGGCACCCTCCGACATAATCCAATCGAAAAATCACGTAGAAGGATTTTATGCAGAGCGGACCGATTTTTGATGCTAAAATTCCTAGACTATCAGAGACAGTCATGAAATAATAGTAGCTTGTTACAATATATAAATTATAGCTATTATTGTTTTATAAAACATATCTTAGAAATTAATCACATATAAATAAATAAGCTATATCAAAGTCAAACATACCGCATCAGTAATAGGGGAAAAAAGTAAGACATAAATATTTTAGCAGGCAACACTGTAAAAAAACGTATCTGATGGTTATCTTTATAATATTATTGGAATATTTTAGTGTAAATAATAAGTCTATGTAATAAATTATTATAGTAAATTAAAATGTGCTTTTTTTGTTCATAAATTATTGTTTAAAAGAAAACCTCCATCCGCAAATGTCATATATAAAGAGCGCTGGCAAGTATGAATATTATCTGTAGATTACAGTTTATATTACAGGTATTATAACAGATTCCAGTCCATCCGTTTAACCTAGATATATCTATGACCTATCACTAGCGTCTGGTCGCTAGAAAGCGGACCCTACTAGCTTTCCCTTCACGGACGCTTGCCCGTATTAGGGTTGCTAGGTTGGAAAACTTTATAATTATTTAATATCTATCTAACGTCAAGCAAAAAATTGTACCTATTTCATAAAAAAACGAGTGTAGGAATATAAAATTTGGCACAGTGAAATAATATTTTTAAACAATGTATATGTATAAGATATATATTAAACAAAAAAGGGCTTACAGTATTCGCATATGACGTGTGACATTTGAAGCCTCAGTTTGTTAATTAATAATATTCTCACTGAAAATAGCTTGATACCGTTTTAAGACAAATTCCAGCATCCAGCGTGTTCATTGGTCAAAAAGCGCATCTTCGGCTTCCTGTTCCATACTTCAATCCCTTTTCACAAAATCCCTCCCATATAGTACAGTTTATTTTTGTGAGTGTGTGTATGTGTCACCTATACGTTTGACATGTACACTTCTACATATTCAATATTAAACATTCATATTCATCATCATCATCATCATCATGAATTACTCTCATATCTGATGACTACCTGATGACATCATACCTCATGTCAAATCTACAAATCATGATGATTGTAGAATTGGCAAGGTATCATCCAACTGAGCTCCATTTTTCCTTATCTTTTGAATTTATGTATCATATCATCATTAGACTTATGAGTGTTTATTATTAATAATTTATTATGAGTGTTTATTATGATACCCATACAAAAATTTTGTAACAATATATTAGATTTATGAATTAAGTTAATTGAATAATGCAATTTCTATAATCATTTAGCTCTTTTCAGTATGTAAGAACGCACTCAGAGATGGGAAGATAGATTTCCCGGTTTGTCTCATCACATTTAGAGCTTGATAATGAATCATTTACAGCTTAAGATGATGAAGATCGTCAGATACAACATCATCAACAGCCTGTGAATTCCCACTGCTGGGCTAAAGGCCTCCTCTCCCTTTGAGGAGAAGGCTTGGAACATATTCCACCACGCTGTTCCAATGCGGGTTGATGGAATACACATGTGGCAGAATTTCTATGAAATTTGTCACATGCAGGTTTCCTCACGATGTTTTCCTTCACCCCTGAGCACAAGATGAATTATAAAGACAAATTAAGCACTTGAATCAGCGGTGCTTGCCTGGGATTGAACCCGCAATCATCGGTTAAGATGCACGCGTTCTAACCACTGGGTTAACCACTCGTCAGATACATTCGTGGCTAATTAAATGTTTCTAATAACATCTAAAGTCGACAGTCATTCGGAGGCAGAAATCACAATTTGAATGTACCTCAGGAATTGCAACCATCATTCGATATCGATGCGAGTCTTATATAAATGATTATCAGAACACGATTACTGTATTCTGATTACTGACAATCACTAAATCTAGCCAAAAGTTGTTTAATCGTTAATTGAAATAGTTCTTTTAAAACTAATATAAATTTGTGCACAATTTCATAAATAAATCCTACAATTAAGAGTGGTGCTATGGCAGCCCTATATTTTACACGAATCAGGCGCGTGCGCAAATCCATGGATAGCACTTTCAGACTGAGCAGTTTATTAACTATAGTTCGTTTAATAACCAATTTGTACAAGATAGGCTTGAATGATTACCTACAATGTAACTTAAAATTTTCATAATATTTTAGTCCCTAACATGGAATTAAATTAAATGTAATAATCTTAGTATTCTTAAATTTACAAAGAAAACCGTAAGCGAAGTCTAAAATTTTGGAAAACAATACAATGAAACGTTCATAGTGACTCCTCATACATCTTCAAAGGGTTATCTTTGTGCTTATATGACCTGATGATGACTAGCTAGATAGACTTTAATCAAACTTTTCAAGCCAATAACAATTGTCCATGGAACTGTCTACCATCACACGTATCCCTCTTCTTAAAACCTGGGTGCCTTCAAATGAGGTGTGAAAACGCATCTTGCAGCCTTGGCGAGGGCGACTAGTGCAGCTCATTCTTGCTGATTGTACGGATCGTCTTCACGTTTGGACTCCATTTCCACTTACCATCAAGGGAAAGAGTCGTATGCCTCCCGGGAAGTATAAAAAAGACACAATATAATACATAAACATATTAAAAAGAGTCATAATATAGTTGTCTTCTTAGTTGTCGAGTGATGTTTTTTAGATGAGATAAATTGGCCTGAAGGTCAACTATCAACCATAGATTTTGGCGCAGTGAGAAACTTTGATGACTCCATCTTTTTTATCCTTTGCCAGCCACCTTGGAACCAATATATTATGCCAATTATGGTTGTAATTATGTGCATTTACTCATCGTTCGAACCTGATCACAGTATATAAATAATTGGCGATTGAATAATTGATGAATGAGAATTGAAATGTATAAAAAATCATCTTCCCAAACGAATCTATGAAACAAATTCAGTTTTGTTACAAGCATAAATCCGTCACAAAGATTTCAATTACAATGGCTATTGAATTATAACAGTTATAAATGCGCAGTGGCATACTTGAGATGCAAAGTTATCAAAGTGGGAGATGAATGGGAGGGGGGCGCCTAGACCTTTCTCTCAAGTTCTGGGTCAAGTCGGTTTATGTAAGAGGTATTATGTTTACATTTGGATATTTTGTTTGTATACTCATTTAAAAATACGAGACGAATGACGAATTTTATAAGTGCTTACTTAAAGTTTTTAAATTTAATTTTCATAAGTACTCTTACGAAAACACGGTTGAATTTTGTCAAATTATTATATATATAGTTTTATATACAATTTCATATTATACGGTATTTTTTTATAGGTAACCTACCTTTAATAAATAAAGTTAAACATAAGTAAAACAAGAAGCTTGTATACATGTTATACCTGAGATAAATATTTTTTTTAATTTAAAATCTTGTAATGTAAATAAAAATCAAAATATATTTAATCAAATCAAATTAATCTTTTAATTACTTTATATTAATTTATCGATATATTTATCATTTTGGCCCCATCCCTAATAACTTCTAAATGAACGAAGAAAAAATGAACTTCATATTTACAAATATTACTCGTTCGCTATAACAGCATATTTTATCTGTTTTCCTTCGAATTATAAACTGTTTGTATTTCTAGTTCAGACTTGACCACAGAGAACACAGAACCTTCTAGAGGCCCTTTCACTAAGAGAAAACCGAGAAAAGTGGAATAGCGTTATTAAATAAACGTCATAATATTCTGCAATGCTAAGTTATATTAAATTAGTTATTACCATTTAAAGTTCATTGATTACATACATACTAATTTCCTTATTTTTAAAATATTAATCGTTTTAATTTTTGACTCTTCTATTTGAAGTCAAAATATAACTATGTTGTTTAAATAATTATTACATTATCCGTATAAAATATTGATACATTACAGTAATACTCAATCTATAAGTACATAATGACTTAAAAAAGGGTAAGATAAATAAAACATAGCTTTGCTATATTGTGGACTATTAACATTTCTTGACTAGTATAATATTTACAATACATCATTGGTACCTTCACTTAATATAGTTGATAAATGACGATGCAAATATACTGGAATAAAGCATATTTTGCTTTTTACATTATTTACTTTAACTGCCAAAGTTGCTATTACAGTTTCGTCGCCTTTTTTATAACGCCATATCGAATATCATATTGATAACATATAGGTATCATGTTAATTAATTGGGGATGGAGCTGAGATGGCCCAGTGGTTAAAACGCGTGCATCTTAACCGATGATTGCGGGTTCAAACCCAGGTAAGCACCACTATATGTATGTGCTTAATTTGTGTTTATAATTCATCTCGTGCAGTGAAGGAAAACATGTGTCTAATTTCATCGAAATTCTGCCACATGTTCATTCCACCAACCCGCATTGAAACATCGTAGTGGAATATGTTCAAACCCTCTCCTTAATGGAAGAGAAGGCCTTATCTCAGTAGTGGGAAATGTACAGGCTGTTACTTTACTTTACTTTACAATTCAATGTCAAATGTTATTTATTTGGCTTTTCTCCTTTGATTCGAATAAAATATAGGCTCTATTGCAACAAGGCTCTTGAAGTGTCATTTTACGAGATTGATATTATGATATAAAGCTACCAGTAGTTCTGAATGAAGCTGCAGAAGAACCTGGTCGCTGTATCTTATCTATTAATCAATTATATACGAGATAAATGTGCTTTGTTTGATAATTAATGATTACTGAATCAAATCCTTTCATATATGCACATATTGTAATACAAAATAATTGTATATCTTGTCAAATCAAACATTTGAAATTATTCAAATTCCATTAAGAAAAAAGTATATTTTATGTATAAATTTTTTTTTTCTAATTTTTTTTCTAATGTTACAAATAATACCTGTCGAAACAATTACTAGTCGACATATAAATCAATTGTATATTTTTACGTTAGATTTTACAATTCAAATGTTGTATCAGTGCATTCAAAAACATACTATAAATATCGGTAAGGCACAAACGGGTAACAAATACCGCAATACCAAATTAATTAAACAAATATATCGCCCGAGGCGTAGCTTCAAAACTGGACGCGTTTGACCAATCGCTTATTTTAATTGCTTGTTCCGTTTTAACTGAGCCATCGCCCGTCAAACATTATGTTTGTGCCCATTTCACCTAGCTAAACACCTTTCTTTACCCACACAACGAAACACGTGTACGTACACTGTAAACTACCATCTATGTGTGAGTTTGTTTGCACAGATAATAAACTGTTTGCATTTCATTTACATTTGCATCTGTGTGGGTGAAAGGGGGGATACGTCACACTTTCGCACGATGCTACTCGAACGGTCCGTTGCGTTTGTGTGCGTGTTGCGTATACGCACGCAATGCCAATGCCAGGTTACGCGTACGGAAAGTTGCTTATAAACTTTTACGTTAATATTACATGACCGGAAAATTAGCCGGTAGGAAACGATGCTACATTTTCTGTAAAAACGTCAGTTTAACGACAGTTGTTATAAGCGGACATTTATTGTTTTATGTAATGTTTTTTTTTTACTTAGATTAGTATTAGAATTATTCGTAACAGTGAGTGTATATTCCTAAAATAAGTTAATATCTGTAGGGATACAATAATAAATATGCATCCCTATGATTGACTGATTGTTGTCAATCACAGATTCGATTTACATTAAAACTCATACTTAGACTGTGAAACGAAATAAGTTTTTATTTTCGCACGTTTGTTGCTATGCTCAGGTTCATTGAACCTTTGACACTCGTCGAGACATCTTTACTTTAAACTCAAAATTAAATCAGTTGTTCATCGAACGTTTAATATAAAAATAATCCTAATGTGACATCTTGTCTGAAATAATGTATTTTATATGTATACTAATAGTGCTACTAATCGTATTATCAGAGATATAATATGTATACTATTATGTTGTATAGTAAACAGGTTGATTGAATTGGAATTATTTTAAGCTACACTAAGTTACTACGTAACTATCACCACATAATTGAGGTCAAAGAAAGCAACCCAGATTTATTATTATGCCATTGATTTTAACTCGGCTCATCATTTATTTATATCTTATGTTCAAAAATATATATCTTCTACGAAAATAGCGTAGTGTTAGTATTTTTTGATATTCAAATTTTATTTTATTAAATTTGTTATATTGTTTATAGAAGTCATATTTAATGTGGTCATTTGATTGTCTTGTAAATCTTCTCGAATAAAGTCAATTTGGATTGGACAAAATCTCTAATATATTTTTGAATCAAGAGCATCATTCTGCTGCTATAAAATATGATGTTGGTAGAGCCTCTAGCATTTTTGGTCCATTGTCTTTGGTTCGAATTACTAGTTAGATCTTTGATTCAGATAATTCAATCAGACTGGAATGTTGAATGTTTTAAGACGCAAAGTAATAAAATTTAAACAAATTTCCCTATCGATAAAGACTAATTTAATTATTATTTCACATAAAACACGACACAATTATAAATTCAACTGTACGTTACATGACAGGTATAGAAGTAATTACTATATTATTAATTGTTGATTATGATAGCCTAAGCAGCCTGCACCGGTGCAGTGAAAGCTGACAAATGCATGTAGTTGGAATAAGATGTTTTGATAATTTCTGAAAGTATTAGATTCTAAATTACCTTAGGGAAATTTTTATCAGTAACGAGTACCGAAAACCCAAGTTTCAAAATGTTCAGAATAAATAATTCTCTACAGTACATAAAAATAATACTTTATTACAGGAAAAAATACACAATAGATGGAATACAAATGATTATTATTATAAAATTTATTACAATAAATTATAATGTAATTCGTGCGTTTCTTTTCATTTACATTTAAATTTTATCTATTTCAGTTATTAAATGGAGTGAAAAAGCCAATTTAGTCATGGCAAAGTATAAAACGATCAACATTATTTTGTGAGTGTTTCAGTATTAATAGTATTATTATTAGGAGATCTAAAACCGGGGAAAGTGTGCTTGTGACTTGATCGGAACTGTCTGAATCGCTGTGCTACGAATAACATTAATTAATCATTAATTATCTGTCATATTTGACATATTTTGGGACCGCTTAAAGCGTTTTGAATTTGCAATGATACAGATTAAATGTAAATGTTTTGCATTTTATCGATGAAATTGTATTTTTTTTTTTGTAGTTGGAACGAACAGTGTTTTATCGTAAGTACTTTTGTAAATAATAAAAAATATATATTTATAATATTATTATAAATCATTTTAATTACTTAGTGAAATTATTGAAGTAAGTTCCAAATTCATAAAGTTTCAATACAAAATGTAATTGAATGGTGATCTTCGATTTATTTTAGACAGTTACAAGATTAGTATGAGAAAATTAATTAAATGAATGTCACTTGGTTCTCTTCTAAAACAAACAGTGAATTCAAATTAAAGAAATCGTAACAAATATTTCAAATCACTGATTGAAGCAGCATGGTGGATAAACTTCGAACCCTCACCTCGAAATGAGACCTTAGTTACACTAAAATACTGTTACTTAATATGCCCATATTTTATTTTTATCATTTGGCATAAACTTTGCTTACAGTATTAACAGTGGAATGGAAAAAACAAAGTAACAAAAAAGTATCTATGGCAGTAACGGTAAAGGTTTGACATCGATGTTAAAACTGGTGCATACAGAGTACAATAATGAAAAAGAACAATAGCAACACCGATAAAAGCGGTGAAAAAAGTTAGTGTTCCAAATTCAAATAATTTCCCACACGTAACGTTACGCGGGAGGACATCGAGCGCAGGCCGTTATACGAGGCACTGACCTACATTTGCCTCACATTTCGCTGCAATTCTGTACCGGTTCTGTTACTAACCTTATTGTAAAAAACTCATGTTTTACTGTACATTGCGTATTTTTACCTACGAATTATGACTACGTCGATATATACACAGCAATGTATATCATAAATCTATACAACATTGTAACAGTTACAGGTTATTGACGTTGTGTAGTGACGGTTGCCGGCCGGTGTAAGTTTGCCGCGCTTTCTGATTTTGAGACGAGAAATTATTGTGCGGTTTCAAAGTCACGTACCAACTTAATGGACTGTTACGTAGGATGTAGCAATTATTTATTATGTAGTTTCATTAGGCATTAGTATCATTCAATCGGTTATTACTTGAATATAATCAAAGATAACGGTATTCTTTTTTTAAATTATTTTGTATGAGATTTATAATAAAACATAGATGAATGAAATTAATTTCGGATTAGTTGCAGATATTATAGTGATATTATCCAATTTATTTAAGTCATTTTATCCATAACAATGTAAGAAAAATTACATGTAAGTACTTACATACGCGCGTGAGCAGTTGCAATTGCATTCAAATAATTATTTTAATTTAAGCAATAAAAATATATGTATTAATTTTAAAATATTTTTTGTTCTTATTATAAATGTAATTTCCTTTTTCTTTCATCATTCAAGTAATTCAAAATATAAACATTCATTATTAAAATTTGTTATAAAATAAACATTATAAAGTAGCATAGTGTGAAGTTGTCAATTTCTTGCGACTTTCTTGACACTTCAGTTTACCGAACAAGTTTATCATATCCTTTTCATTACTTTTATTAGGCATTATAAAAATTTACTCTTATCATATTTTCAAAACACAACAAAAGAAGCTTAATTAAAAAAAAAAAACTAAAATGTTTGTATATTGGCTAAACAAGCCGTTCATTATTTAGCGGTATTAACACCGTGTTACATACAGTTAATCGTTATACATAATCTACTTATGATTCAATATATACTGTAACGAGCACAATGGTATAGTAACAACGCCTACATACGCTCGAGCAGTTTAGCCTGATTTATGTTTAATCTGTAATAACGATCCATATTCACAAGTGAATATTTATGCTTGAAATTTTATTTCATGGTCTACATTTTGAAATAAGAAAAAAAAAAGAACGTAGCTTCGAAATTTAAAAAGTATGATTTAGACTTTTCAGACTAACCCAAAAGTAGAACAATGCTATATAATAATAATTCAATATTCCTTACCTATAATTTGCCAAGTCATGGTTTGAACTTTTTTTTCAATATTATTAGTCAGTCTACGTGTTTGTATTAATATTTATACATTATGATATAAGCTGTTTATTAAGAATATTCATTTAAATTTGCGTCTTTTCCTTGTCTATGATATTTGATTTTAATATAAGATCATTTTAAATAAAATTTTATACCGAATGATCGAGATCCAATAATCACTGTGATTACCTTATTTTATGTTTTTTATGTTCATATTTATTTAGTATATTTTTAAAATTGTGTGATCTTTTATTTAATTTATATTATATAGTTTAAAAGAATACCAAAGAGTTGTAGAAAGATTTATCTTTAAAGGTTTTATAGTATAATAAAAGGATAATAATACACGAAACTCCTTTTCTGATCGGCAATGATCATTCCTATTTTTTAAATTGATTATAGATTTTAATAATAATTATGGCGGTTAGGTATAATTAAGAAAGGCTATGTATGTATAATTGTATGTTGTGTTATGTTTTTGAATATGGAAATGAAATTTTATTATAATGGCATAGTTATTTAGTTTTTAATGAAATTACCCATATCTGCTATTATTAATTTCCAAACTGTAATAAGATTGGTTCTTGAATTTGTTTTTTTTTAAATCGAAATATTTGAATTTTGTTAAAAGGGGTATGTATTAATTTGATTAATAATGGTTTTATAAAAATAAGATAATCTCTTAAATTTTATATTTACAATAAATATCAACAAGTATATCCTTATACACCGGGAAAGATAATCTGATCTATAGTATATCATTCAGAAGGAATGATTGAACTAAAAATGAAATCGTCTCATTTTCGCATTGAGTGAATGTCGGGGAAATGCAATTTTCTTATGCAACGAACACTAATGCGATGCAACTGATGTATAAAATCAACGTTTCTAATATTACATACTCGCATAGCTTTCTTCGACATACTCTCCAGTAAAATGGTGGCGGCAAAAACTAGTGCTTTCTTTTTCAATGTCGGCTACCGAGCGAGATACCTGCATTATTTACTAGCGTTAGAGAGAGACGCCTATATGTTATGTTAGAGCGTGTGTCGCGTCGCCTAATGTTTATAATAGAGTGATAAAAACGTTGTAATTCCCGCCAAACGACTTTGACGTTTACGTTTGACGCGCAAGATCGTTTATTGGTTTGAATTTGGAACGCTAGTGTTGTATCGCTTTGGAGTGCGGTGTCGATTCGCGTGCGGTGAAATGTGGGACAATCGAAAGCCTTTCTCCGCTCGGCGGTTAGGTATTTTATTCCGTTAGTTTTTTTTTTTGCGGCCGCCATCATACCAATATGGCGGGCTAGTGGCATCATTTTTTCGCTTTGTCACGTTAGATCATTCTTGTTAGACGCTGTTGGAAAGCTGCGTTCTGCTTTAGTATCTGAGTCGCATAACTGTACTCAGACCGAGAGAAATGATGTAATTGTAATAGATGATGGCTTCGATTATTTTCCTCAACTTTTGTGAGTCATAACAGTATCGTTTTTTGAAGGTTAAAATATAAGTTTTTGTGATAATCCATATTAGAACGAATCAATTTTTACTTATGCTATTTAATACTAAAAATTTTTTATAAAAAAAAATTAGAAAATAGTAAGATTTAAGATTAAGATTAACAGTATTCCTAAGAATTTCAGAAGTAATATTTCAAGTTTTCAAGCTCTTAGCGCGGTCCGTAATTGCATAATTTGCATAGACGCTGCACCGCCACTTTCTCCGACTAACGGGATGCATATCTGGAACACAAGGCCTGAATAATATGCTATCTGTATTTTTCCACGTTAAATTACAAACGGATATTAACATTTTTATTTCTATCATAAATAATACTATAACAAGTATTAAGTAAGTAGTTTTCGATATAGAAAAACCACTAAATTTATAAATCTACAGATTGACACAAAACTACGAACACAGATTCAAAAAATAAATTGAAAACTTTGTAATTTTTTTTTAGTTGTGTATTTTTTTTAATAGAACTTAAAGTCTTAAGCCTAGCCCTAAAGTCGTATTTATGTTAAATGATAGGGCTGTGCTTGTTCAGTGGAGGATATAATTGAAGTTCGAGTCGACTGGAGTTATACAATAGTAAAAGTTAATTTTTTGCTGTAAAATCGTATTTTAATAATTTTGTTTTATAAGTTATTGTAAATGGTATAAATTTTTGAAGTCCTTATATTGACAAGTTGAAGATATGTTAGCTTGAAGAACGTTTTCTAGAAGTTTGAATATAATTAGTATATAAATACACAATAATTATATAATATATATATTGCACGGGATGCACATCGTGAAAGTTTTAAGTGTACTAATGATGATATCGACTGCTCATTTCATTCGACGATTAATTTAGTTTTTGTTGAAATTGTTTTGATAGCAGTTTTTACAATAAAAAAATATGTAATGTCATATCCGGCCTAAAAAAGAGATTTCATAGTGTAGACAGTCTAAATTACGAATAGAAAAATTCAAAATTATTCCTGGAGAAGAATCAAATCAAACCCTGGACTTAAAAAAAAGTAAATTAAAAAAAAATCAGATATCTTAGAAGTCAATGACACTACGGAAAAGTGTAAACATTTTTGACGCAAACCTACTACTCTATTCAACAGGTCATTGACATGTTCAAGCGCAAATGACATTAGAATGTTGTTTTTTTTTAAATTTCTCCGCCCTGGATTCGATAGACATTGACGCGCGGACATTTTGAATTCACTTTTTTACGTTTTTATTCGAAATTTCATGAATCCATGGCATTTTTTAATTTTTAAACTTGTAGGTAAGTTACATAAGCCATTTGCGTAAATTATGTTACAAAAAAAACAAACTTATAAACTCAAAAATTTGTTATCCCTTTCCTTTCCAAACATGATAAATAAGTAGCAATACTTCCTATAAAATTAGTTTACATAGTAAGTATAGATATTAATCACATCATAATATATATTTTTATACTTAATATTACATATTTTATATATATGTATGATAAATTATATAAAGGTGCGATTTTTAAATTGAATTTAGCTACTCGTCTTTTGAACTATAACTCTTAAATAGTATATAATACTTTATTCTATAATAAAACATGATAATGTTTGATTTGATCTAAGCGATTAAAGTAATCATCTATACAATTATTACCATAATATTATAAATACATAACACATAAATATTTTAAAATACCATTAAGATAAAGCTTTTATAAAACATACATATAAAGCTTCCATTAAAAGCAGATTCCAAATAAATGTCTAATTTATTTTCCATAAAATAATAATTAAATTTGAAAAACCAAACCAAAATTAAAAAAAAAAAAACTTGAATAACAATTAAAGCACTTTGAACCAACAAGTTACGAAATAGGTCCATGACATTGACGATTCATTGACGTATCCAGACGTTAACTTTTTAATTTCACCGCCCCGGATAGCTGTCATTTGGCAACATTTCACGGTCGACATAAGCGCTCGTAACAAAGCATGTAGGTCACACAATCGGTGAAAGTACGGGGAAAGGGGTATAAAATGGGGTCAGTTACCAGCGTTACGTTGTGTGACACTTTCTTTATATTATATTTTGGTACTGAGTCATCTAAACTTGAAGTTATGTAAAATTGGGTCATATATTAACTATAAGCACACTTTAATTTTTTTTTTCAAATTTTGAAGAGGAAAATGCTATATGTTTCACTGATATTTTAAACAATCTTATTAAACGAAAATATGAAATTAAACTTTACAATAAAAACAATGTCTGTATTGGTTAATAAAATAAATCTTTTATCTGTATTCTATCGTAAATTTCTTCTTCATTTATTTTAGTTTGTTTTAAATTAACAATTCCCATCACATTTCTGAGGCGTGGTTGTGTCATCTGCATTTTAATGTTTTACATTCACAATTGTGTGTATATAGTTACGGTGCTGTAACATACTTAAGACTATAAAGAAATCATTCGAAAACCTTTACATTTATATATTGTTCTTGGCAGACAATTGACAATCATAACCTATTAATTTGAGAAAAAAAAAAGATAAATGATTCCATTTTCAAACTATCGAAGAGCAAAAGCACAACCTGTGTTCCACAGGACCTTATGTGTTAATTACACCGACTCATTCACTATTCAAACCGGTACACAGCAATACAAAGTATCGTTGTTTGGCGAAAGAACAACTGGTAGGTGTACCCGACCAAGCAGGTCAAAGCTCTACCACAGATTATATACAAGTACATACAAGGCCACGGTTAAATAAACAATTAATATAGTGTAACACGACGGATAAGTCGTGAGACACGGCGCGGGAAGTATTCAATAATTTTCACTACTTTTCCTAAGCACTTTCTTCGCTTGTTTTTATACTAACGGTGATTCTAATGAATCATTCTAACGACAGATAATTAAATTCAGAGCTATTTATGTGGCAATGTTGAACGGAATAGTGCAATAAATTATACGTAATTTAGTTTAAACTTAAATGTAGGAATTCTGACGTTTTCGATAGTATTATAAAAACTGTTTTATCGTCTGATAAGGTGAAAATATTGATAGATAGAGGTTGTAATGAAACTTATTTTTGTATCAGGGGTAAGGTATGGATTGATTTTAAGAATAAGGTACATATCTTGCTATGTACAAGAATTATGATACGACTCGATAAATATGAAACGGGGACTACTAAACTACAATCTACGCTGGTGAGGCCGCAGGCTTATAACCTGAACTAATATTATGAATGTGAAAGTAAATCTCTGTCTGCTTGTCTGGCTGTCTGTTTGTATGTCTGTTACTCTGTCTCGGCCGGACAACTGGACCGAATTTGATGAAATTTTTGTATGAGGTAAGTTTGAATTTCCCACTGCTGAGAAAGGCCTCCTCTTCCGCTAAGGAGAGGGTTTGGAACATATTCCACCACGCTGTTCCAATGCGAGTTGGTGGAATGCACATGAGGCAGAATTTCGATGAAATTAGACACATGCAGGTTTCCTCATGATGTTTTCCTTCACCGCCGAGCACGAGATGAATTATAAACACAAATTAAGCACATATATATAGTGGTGCTTGCCTGGATTTGAACTCACGATCATCGGTTAAGATGCACGCGTTCTAACCACTGGGCCATCTCAGCTCGACTACACCTAACACCAAACCGCGCGCAAAGAAGATTTATTTTTCATTATGATTTTCTCCTTTACTTTGAATTTACAAGCAATAAAATATAATATGTTATCTATGGTATATTACTGTCTTCGTTCAACTGATAATAATTTTCATATTTCAATAGACGTATCGTTTTAACGTTTTGTTTATTAAATATATTACCTCTATTTAAGTTGATTAACTCGGTCGTAAATTTAAACAACGATCCGGGTGCATTTGTTATGCAGTATAGCCTTAATTGAGGTAATTTGAAATCGTGAAACGAATAGAAAAGTAAGAAATAGAAGTTCTTTGATTCGTAAGTTACGTTAAGCAGCGCTTTAAAGTATCCAAATGGAAATACAACAACAACAGCCTGTAAACTTCCCACTGCTGGGCTAAGGCCTCCTCTCTCTTAGAGGAGAAGGTTTGGAGCATATTCCACCACGATGTTCCAATGCGGGTTGGTTACCGGATACCCATGTGGCAAATGGAAATGATTTAGGTTTATTGAACATCAGTGTTCCTTAAAATAATTCTATAATAATAATTTACTGACGCAAAAAGCATAGATTTAGGAAGTTGATACACTGTTGTACTTGAAAAACGTTTAATTTATTTAGCTTATCGTATACCATTCAGTATTCGGTCTTAAACTTGTTTCATATTCAGCGGTACCAATTTGCCCTTCTATTGTACTGGATGATACATGGATGGAGAGGAGAGGACTTTATTATATTTTGCGAATTTCAATTTCGTTTATTGATCTGCCAAATGGTATTCCAACGTGCCAAAGTACAGAAGGCTCATTTGGTGGAAAGTGACCATTACGGATATTTCCAAAACCGGAAGGCTCGCAGCTACGTTGCTGGGTTTTAAGACATGAATTAGCTCTCTTGGAGGTTTCCAAGTTTTATCAGTTCGGAAAAACCGCCAGCAAAATACCAGTTCCAAAGAGTGGTTATACGAGGCAGGCGCCTTATCGATAATTGAAGCTGATCATTGAATACTGCATTTGTATAATTATATCATAGTTGTTTACAGTTACCGTTTTGAATTAAACTAGCGACCTGACCTGGCTTACCATGGGTGCAATGCTGATACCAAATATAGTAGAGAATGTCTAAATTGTGTTTATATACTATATGATTGTCTTTTATACAAAAATCTTCCTCTCGAATCACTCTATCTATTAAAAAACGGCATCGAAACCAGTTGCATAATTTTAAAGTCTAAGCATACTTACATAGGGACAGATAGCGAAAAGCGACTTTGTTTTATACTGTGTAATGATAATGATATCAATAGGCATTGAATAAATAGTACACTGTTTGGGTGTGTAGTATGTTAATTTATATTATTTTTCGTCCTTGACTTTTGACTACATTTAAACTTCAGCTGTTGACGAAACATGATTGTTTTTTTTTTAATTTGTCACCATAATGTTTCCAGCAAATAAATAATTATTGATATTTTAATTATGTTATTAGAATATAAGTATATGGACTTGTGTTTGTGTCCAGACTTGTGCACTATTATTACTGCGTACTTGTCTAATCCACTGTTCTGAGAAAGATTTATAATAAGTCAACATCATGAATGAAATTTATAATGACAATGCGCTACTATACTTTATTTTGTATGTTGTACAATATATTATTTATAAACTTTAGTTCATGTGAGGTAGAGGTAGTAGGTGGTGGTAGGTGGTAAGGCTTTGTGTAGGCCCATTATTCTTCCATGAAACAGGCATAGTATTGTCCGGTTTGAAAAGGTAATGTGCTGGTATAATACGTACAAGGGACCTAACAAATTTATTCCTATAGTTGGGGGATCATTGGCATTTAAGAAATGGTTAATATTTCTTTCCCCAGCAGTGACCGCTGGCCTGTCAGTGAAGCATTTTCAAATAAAGAATATTAAATTAACTAGACAACAAATAAATTATTGCACATACATATAATACACAATCATAAATATTAAAAAACGCTGTAAAGGAAACATGTGTAATTGAAAACAGCCTTACAGTTATTTATTATTACACTGTATTTTCATTAAAGATAACCAATTTCATATGTAAATACTATAATTTAATATTACTGAGTACCGTCATCGGTGATGTTAAAAACAGGCCCTTTTAAAATCACCAGTATGTTAAATACGTCAACAAGTGATCAGGGTTGTCACAAATGAAAAACAGACACATATTCGCTTTAACCTTAATATTATCGTTCTAGAGGCTAAATAGAAGACTAGGGTATTGCACCAGGCGTGACATCTTTTATCTCTTGAGTCTTGGTCATGTGATTAACCTCCTTCTGTGAGACAGTCAAGGTCCAGAAGGAGAGTGTTGATCGTGATTGGGAAAGGGCTGATCTCGCTCCCACAGCGCTGACGCCCGTTACTTATAGGATTGGAGTTGAGGCCTCGCGCATGGCTTCTTAGCTAAGAGTATGGGAATCGATATCACCTTCCGAGCAAGGAGTAGAGCAGAGCACCAGACGGATGTGTTACATCGACAGAATCCTGGAGCCCCTCCAATCGGAACCGAAGACGGCCATCGCTGTGGTATTAATATATAGTGAGAAGGTTTTGTTTCCAGAATAAAAAGTATTCTATTGATTCGGGTTGTAACCTTATCATACCAAGTTTATTTAGAATCAATTAGAAGAAACCGTTTTAGCAAATTGTCACACTTTTGTATTATCACATAAAAACATGAACAGCATTATCTATCTTTTACAGTTGTATAATAAAACTTAACAGTCAATTAAGTATGTATTCATAAAGAATGTAATTGAACGGAATAAACTGTTTATTTTTAATTTAGATAATCATCTAATTTGTGATATTATCCCACATAATTTTACCGTTTTCTATCTATTCGACGGTCTCGTTTTAATAACTGTGAAAAAACATTATCGGATACATAATCTTAAAAACGATCAACGGTAATTTGTATATGTGATCGAAGTTTCTGGTAAAAGTTCAAACTTTTATAGACATCGATCATATATCCAAATATTTAAGTATAGAAAGTATATGTTTAATCTTCTGATCAATAGATGGCGTTGTGTATATTTCGTTTTGGTATTCGATTATTATTAAGTTTCTGGTAAAAGTTCAAACTTTTATAGATATCGATCAAATAGCCAAATATTTAAGTATGGAAAGTATATGTTTAATCTCTTGATCAATAGATGGCGTTGTATATATTTCGTTTTGGTATTCGATTATTATTAATAGTACAAGGTTTGTAGTCAGTTTTTTCTTTTGAATTTACTGGGTTGTTTCGTTTAGTTTAGTCGTGACGCTGTTGTAGAAATCAGCTGACTGAGAGTCGTAATAATACAATAATATAGTCAAATTAAAAGCCTTCGTATAATTTTCATTAAAAATAACAAAATAATAAAACTTATAAATAAATAAATATGAGACAACATCACATACATTACTCTGATCCCAATGTAAGTAGCTGGAGCACTTGTGTTATGGAAATCAGAAGTAACGACGGTACCACAAACACCCAGACCCAAGATAATATAGAAGACTAATGGTAATCTACATCGACTCGGCCGGGAATCGAACCCGGGACCTCAGAGTGGCGTACCCATGAAAACCGGTGTACACATCACTCGACCATGGAGATCGTCATCCACTTTTATAAAATTATAATCCCGTAATTTGTCGACATCCTTGATCCTTTCAGTTTACATATAATATATTATGCTGTATAGCATTATGCTCTAACATTAGCACTAGGAATCCAGATTCTTGAAATTTAATACATTCAATTGACAGCCCTAGAAGCGAGTATCAGATCGAGGTGACCGCGATGCGTCGGTGAAATGGGAAAGCGGCCTCGAAACAGACGCTAACGGTACAGTGCACCGCTTTGTTACACGTCTAACTCTATGCAACTGGCTTTCGCAGATAATTAACTAAAAATCCTTACGTACCACAATTTTCGAATTAAGAACTCGCCCTGGATTCTTTGCAATTGGCAGAATAATCGATTTCATAGTCTAAGTCTTTTGAGGAATAATGTAAAAAAAAGAAAAGGATTATATTCAATTGGCAGAATAATTGATTTCATAGTCTATCTTTTTAAGGAACAACGAAAGGAATAAAAAATGACAGCAAGAAAATGTAGTAAATGAAGATTCAAGAATAAGGAGGTTAATTATGGTTATAGCAACAATATTGGAACACGCCTCATTTATACATTTATTATTATGATTGTGATTCGAAAGAAATGATAGACAATTCTACTTTACTTAAAAAAGGCACAAGTAACAGTGAAACAATACGATTACAATAAGGTATATAAAACTGTTACACTGTTACTGTTATAGTATACTTCTAAACCGCTTCTTCTAAATCGAATCCTATGAACAAATGCTACCTATTTTACAATAAGACCGCCTTTGTACACCCTCCTTGGACTTATACATAACTTTTTTTTAATGTATTGTACAATAAATAACATGATTGTATTATATGAAATAACATATCTACAAATAAATATTTCGTAGTAACACATACATATATTAGGTACTACAAGTTTTCGTTTCAATTACTAGGAGAGTGTAATTAAAATAAATATGTCAAATTGTATATATTTAATTTAAAATATACGTAAAGAGAGAGTTAACCCTATTACAGTGTGATGGATTGAATATACTTTTAAATTAAGGATGTAATTAGATGAAAAGAGAGTAGTAGTACCCATCATAGATTATAAATAAGTACATTTTTTTTTAATCTCGACCGGATAAAATTTGATGTCAAAGATACTTAATCGAACATTATTTATTAATTCTCATGGCATACATTCCAAAACAGTATATTTAAAAAATTGATAATATATTAAAAGTATTTAAAATGACATTACTATTAAACATAAGCAGAAAGTTTTAAATTAATTACTTTTTTTTTACGGTACAAGTATTAGTGTTGCCATAATAATAAATCTATATATCAGTATAAAATGCAAATTAATGGTTAAGTGCCTATAATCGATTTTAATGTGGTTCATTAAATTTTTATTTTTATTTTTTATTTAGACAAAATAAGCCAAAGGCAAACTTTGTCTGCCATGTATATATTCTGATATGATATATCATCAACTGTATACAATATATAGGTTTCCAATTAGTTATTTTTTTTCAGTTAGAAAATACAAAAAATCCTGTTTATTTTATAATACAGGTAAAGAAACACATGTATAGAAACAAAACACAAGCTATGGTATTAATACGCTTCATACTATCTATAAAACTTTATTTTTCGCAAACTAATATAATTTAGAAAATTCTACAAATTAATCGACTTTCGAGTCTCCTTTGTCATAACTCATGTGTGCATTCGTGATTCTAAATTTAAATTCAAATTCAAAAATGTAACAAATTTCTTAATTATCATTTGAAAAAAGAATTCCATTTTCTCAAACGTCCTATTACAAATCTGTCACGTTTGTTTACTCGAGCTATTACCGCTTTTGTAAATTTCCTAAGAAAATGTTCTCGAACTTATCTCGAATATTCCTATAGGTAAGTATTAAAGTAAAAGCGTGGGTTATTTAAACTTTATTCTAAACGTGCGTTGTTACAGAAAATTCTCGTGTTTGGCAACAATCCACTGTGACACAATACCGAAAAGAGGTAACGCGGTCATAATAATGCGGTTATGAGCTAAAGATAAACGACGCTGATTCTAATTACAACTTTTTTAATTCTTGCATGTTGTATAATAGGAACTTTTTAATTTGATATCATTATACTTGAAAACTATGTATATAGGATTATATATTTTCTCTTTCTTCTTTTGCCTTAGGCTGGATCAGATTGCTTTTCATATGTTGCGTTTTTTTATTTACTCATATTGGAATTAGGTGCAAAAATAGATGTGATATTTGACTGCGTTTATACAAATATATATGTTTGATTAATACGCTCGTAAAATGCATTATCATATCATATATATCATATAAGTATCACAAATAAACGTGTGCCTTTGAGTATCAGGTACAGGTACATACATATTTAAGACATGTTTGACTTTTACGTCAAACTTTAAAGTGCCTAGATCTCCCGGTTCTATTTGTAATTTTAACAATTGTATGTATATGTAAAACCAGTGCCTCAAAACACCATCATATTAGAAAAAAAAAAATGAATTTGAATTGAAAATGTTCGACTAAATTTAAATTCGATTTTTGAATTTTTTTTTTCTGTAGTAGGATTGCGTAGTTTGAAATAAGAACACACGGAGACCGGAACACGAATCCGTTTAGCTATCAGCTTAACAACAATACGTCAATGTTTACGCATCGCAGAGCGCCGCACGTGAATCGCATTGACATTCGCGTCGTGGGGCGCATCGACCTCACTTTCACTCGTCCGGTCGCACCCCGCTTTCCTCTTGAGCAACGGGACGGGAAGCTATGACGTATACGCTACGATATTACGCAATTCTCTTACGTTACAAGTCAGATCGTTTGTCTGTATTAATAGAACACGAGTTTTAAAAGAAAGGGTTGGGACCCGTTGTTATATAAAGAGCGCGTGCGACTTCGTACACGTGACGCTACATTTGAGGCACGTTTCATCTTGAGACTTTATATAGATATACATTGTAATCATTTTCGACATTGACATTTTAATTTCATCGTGTTATATTATTTTTTTTTAAATAATTACAATTGTTTACCTATTTGTTTTACGGTATAGGTATAATTGCATTGTATAAAACAAAGTCGCATACCGCTGTCTGTTCCTATGTGTTTTTTAACAGATATATTGTTTCGAGAAGAAGGTTTTTCTATATGAGATATGGACAATATAGTAAAGAAACACTGATAAATTTAGAAGTATCTAATGTAGTGTCGTACATAAACAAATCCTGTAGTATATTTAGTATCAGCATTGTTCCCGTGCGAGGCGGGTCGCTATATACACAATATCAATACGTCGATCAAATTGTTGTGTAATTATAAATTAGTCGTCAAAAACAAAGTCAAAAATATAAAGACTTTTTATGTGAACACGGTGTTCTCTGGTGCATCGTAATACTGGAAGATATAAAGCTTCGCTCCACGATTACCATCTTCGACCAGGAACAGACACAGAAATCCTTATCACGCATTTATCAGCGCGAAGCAGCCTGTATTATAAATATATATGAAATTTTCGTTTTTACCAATATAGTTAAGGTGTTTGAATTTATTTATATATGTCCTTCATAATATCAAATCTAAAACTACATAATTTAAGTAGGCTTGAACAAGCACTTTTGAATTGTCATTTATCAATTAGATTTGGAAAGTAGATTTGACCGAGAAGAACCGGCAAAAACTCAGAAGTTACTCTTTTTCAACATTTAAAAACTACAGTCATATCAGTTAGTTAAAATTATATATGCATATAATATATCCTGCCTGGAAGTCAGCAAGTATCAAGTAATTAATCGTTGTTAAAACTTTAAAGAAACAATTAAAGCATTCTCTTCACGCATCAAATATATTCGCACAAAGGAGTATTTAAGTTATTAATTTTTTTTTTTTTATAATAACCATGATTTTATCTGTGGTTATTTTAGATGATATCTAGCTGATATCGTTATTTCCCACGAGATAACAAGTGGTCATCGTGTATTCGCAACTTGGGGTGCGTTGAACCCACTTTCACTTGTTCGTCGGATCCCGTTATATACTTACGCAACGGGACGGGATGACGTAACATAAGTTTCATTTTGCTATACAAACTTATGAAATTATTTCATATTTCATATTGTTAGTTATCGAATAAAATTGAACGTCTATCTATGTATATAGGTACATATAAATTTCTTATTCGAGACTAGTACATTTTTATAAAACATTCGTTTTTTGAAATAAATAACTGATGAAAACACTTAAATAATACATGTATATTTTAAAAAACGTATATAACGCAACGTATATAAAAGTGTATAACACGTGGTCAAGGATAACGTCTAGTTAAATAAACTACTGAAAAATATACATAAAACTTAAACCAGAAGATATAGTATAGACCTTTTCGTGTAAGGTTTTAGTATACAATTTATAAGAAGGTGTGCTTTGCAATGCCCGTCAATAATTATATTTATATTAAAAAATAATTTGTTTAATTATATTAGGTGACTGAAATGTTCTTTAAAAAAGGTTTTATTTAAAATTTATTTTTTACAAATAAAATTAAAAAAAAAATACAATATCATACACAATCTTCTAGATTCTTAAATAAAACCAATCATACATAATAAAATACAATTCTCATACGCTACAAATTATATACAGATAACAAATTCATTCAAATTGTTGGCATAATAAATTGGGATCTGTGATAGTAATTTACTTACTTAGTAACAGAATATAAAAAAAAGTAGGTAAGTATATAATTTAGTAGATTTTATCAATACAATAAAATGCGTAACAGCTGTCATTTTCCCTGAAAACATTTGATTGTTGTATTCCGGTAGGAAGCGTAAGCAATTAACGATGAAAGTACAGTTAGATTCAACAATGAGTTACGTAAGGTGAAACGGCTTGCGTAACCCGGGCCTTGAACCTTGTAGGAACTAGTAGTTCCGCGGGTGGGGACTCGCCTGCCACCATTCATAGCGCCGCGCTTATGGACATGTATATTTAAACACTATATACGTGAAAAAATTTTTAGTGTAAATGTATTTTGTACGTCAGTTACAAATATTATTGTTACTAATACTAACGTTTATAAAATAAAAAAAAAGATATTTTATGCTCCAATATAAATAGACATAAGTTAAACAATACTGGCATTTCAGAAACAACCGTTCCACCAAAGAAAAAAAAGTAAAGACTTTTTCAAAACACTTCAAATTTACCAAATTATTAATTTGTTACAATTATGATTATGAGTTCAAATTCGACAAGCAATGAATTCTCGGCGATGATTCAAAACATCGTGAGGTAACCTGCACGTGTCGCGTGATATTCTGCCACGTGTCCACCAATCAAGATTGGAGCAACAAACCCTTCCGAAAAGGCTTCGCACAACCGTCAAAATCAAACACAAACATTTTTTTATAGAATAGAACACTAGCTATAGAGCACTATTGTGCACGCGACCTTAACAAAAAAATACATTATTGTAGCCTAAGTTACTCCTTATTATATCTAGTTAGACAGTTCCGCCAAAATTGGTCCAGCGCTCTAGAGATTAGCCGGAACAAATAGTCAGACAAACGAAAATTGCATTATTTTGTTATATGTACCTTGTATATATTTAGTAAGATTGAAGACCAACTGTTTTGGGAAGAACACAGTGTCAAATATCAAAAGAAAGTTTTTGTAATGCTCTTCTTCAAGTTATATCACTCGTTGACGGTAACAGTGATATTACACAACGTCCTTATTTAACAACGCATCATCTTGTTTGCAAAGAAAGTTCGATAAGCATCATACCACAATTTAACTAATGAATGAGTATAACTCACGGTGGTGATGAAAGTACTAAGATTGATGCTATTTTACTAAACAGGACTCTATATGTGTTTATAATTTTATCTATACTAATATTATATCTGTCTAAACTCCAAGGAAGGACATGGATTGTTTTTATACTGAAATCCAATGACCGATTCAACACAACACCGACGAACAACACGCGATCGAAGTCACGGGCAAAACTAGTCATTATCATTACATAGTATAAAACAATGTCGCTTATCGCTGTCTGTGCCTATGAATGTTTAGATCTTTGAAATTACGCAACGGTACATGATGCGGTTTTTTTAATAGATAGAGTGATTCGAGAAGAAGTTTTATGTATGCAATACTTGGACAATATAGTAAAGTAACAAAACAATTTTAGAAGTTTCAAATAGGATGTTGTAAATAAACAAATTTTGAAGTATATTTAGTACTAGCATTGTATTTGTAGTTGTCGTGGATTGTTTTTTTTTACATATGTTATTTATCGAGGAATACTCGACATGCCTGGGGAACACCACGGTGCTTAAAATGCGGACGAGTCGTCGAAGCGATCGTGTGCCCGCTAACATTTCTTCATAAATAAAGTAAGTACATGAAACCGGAACATTTGATATTATCAATGATCGGTAAAATCTGAATAAAAAACAAACATAATACAATACAAATTTCATTGGAACAAAAAAACATATCCTGCACCGCAGCACGTAATATTCTTGCAACACGGCATAATTCGATTGATACCCCAAACTTTCAACAAAAAACAGTTCATATGTCTTACACTAATGGCTTACCATACGATGGCTCATCGTGCAGTCTACCTTTCTTAATAACTAGCCTTGCCTGCGACTTCGTGCCTTTTTGAATTTAACAAAAAAAGTTATTAAAAGCTCAAGTTACTCCTTATTTAATCAGCTATCTCCCAGGGAAAGTCCCGTCAAAATTGGTCCAGCCGTTCCAGAAGAGTGGTCTGAACAAATAGACAAGCAAACAAAAATAAAAAAAGAAACATTCATTTGTTATATTTACCGCGTATACCAAAATAATATTTTTTTAATTACAGACATATGCATTTAGTTAAAAGAATACAGACGAATTGATAACTTCCTCCTTTTTGAAGTCGGTTGAAAAGTTGTTATTTTAATGTAACAAACAGAAACTTTGTTATTATATGTATTGAATATAGCGTATTAAATATCTGCTTCCGTAGCATCTAGTATAAAGGTTATTCGAAAAGATCTCCCTTTAATATTGAATTATTTGAAATTAGAGCTCACCTATACTGGTCATCTTCATTGTGCAAAATTTGTGGAATTGTATACTTGGCTCTCATAGTTGCGAATGTTTACGTGAATGAACAAAGTGTTATATTTTCTTGTTCTTTTTCCTCAATAATAGTGCCAAGTGCCAACATTGTGATGAATTGTCATTAATCTCATTAAAGGCGAGTTTTGAGACGTTTTCCTCAACCAAATTCATCGTATAAGACTTTTGTAGTTTTTGTGTTGTTTATTTTGACATAAATAGGGAAAAATAAAGTATAGGAATCAGTAATACATAATTTAATAAATAAATATCAATATACCTAGCTTCGTTGCTTAACTCTCAAGGAATTATATTAAATTAAAAAATAATCGTGATAAAGAATAATAATAATAAAGTTTAAGTACTTTTTTGAATAATGTTCATTCATAATTACAATTTGAATTATAAAGTTATACAACTCAATAATCACAAATATTTATAGTTATGGATACCAAACTTGTATTAATTGCTTCTCATATGATGCTCCTAAAAATGTGTTTTTATGACTATGGTGGCAGTTACATATCGAAGTACCGATGTTCATATTAATAGAACCTTCATGGACGCAATACAAAACTCTTTTCAGCCCGCTAGACGGATATTGAAGAAGTTATTTTTACCTGTTGGTACGCTGTGAGAAATATTAACATTTTCTTACAATGTCGTAACCTTCTATCGCCAATGCGATAGCAAGTTTAAGGCATCAAATTTTCCAACCGGAACACAACAATACCGAACGGCTGTTTGGCGTTAGAATGTCTGAAAAGGTAACTACTCAGACGGTCATGTATTAGGACTATTTGATTGAGTACAGCTTGTATTTTCATCGTCCTAAGCTGCAAAAGGACTATAATTTAACCTGTGTTCATAAATAATATTTTCAATAACACCTGATTAATTTCTTAGAAAACACACATAGACATCTATATTAATATTATAAACGTGGATGTACCTCTGTGTGTTTGTCGCTCTTTCACGGCTAAACCACTGAACCGATTTTGATGAAATTTTGTATGAAGCAAACTTGAACTCCAAGAAAGGTTAGAGGCTACATTTTTGCCTAACACATGACAACAAACACTTACTACTAGCTATAAATAATTCAGTAACAAAACATTGTTTACCAATACTACGACGTAGATATCAAAACATTAACAAATTTAAGGATAATAATATTTCCTCTTTGAAAATGTTAATCCCCATTGTTACCAAATACATAAAGTTGATAAATTTACTAAGAAATAAGGAAACATACGGTTCGATATAGTCCTAAATCGAGCTCATTAAGTCGCCCAGTTCGACGTCCGCGGACTTCGTTACGTGTCTTTTTGCAGGAAATTTACTCTACGTACTAAATATTGTTGATTTCGTAGAATTTTTATGGGATATTTAGTTTATGTACGTGTTCAAACAAAATACTGTCGTAATTGTTCGATACGAGTTTTACCAGTTCACTTAGGACTTTTCGTAAGTCCTTTACAGTTTTGAGGTAGTTCTTTCTGAATCGGTTTTAGTTTTTTATTGATAATCGATAAGTTGACGAATGACGATTTACCCAAGGCGGCTGGTAGGAGCTGGATGCGAGTAGCCGAAGATCGATTACAGTGGAGTGCTATAGGAGAGGTCTATGTCCAGCAGTGAACGAAAAAGCCTGTTGATGATGAATCGATTATTATCGATGAATAATTGATGTATTGCCGCTGTCGCCAGTTAAACAAGTTGATTGTGTGTATAATACACATTTTTTTGAAGAATATTTAGTAATGCTCCAAATTTATTAACCCTCCTTTTGAGCTTATCACTATAGTTTTATTAGTGGGGCAAACACACAGCCACTTTCTGGAACCAGCTTTCGCCGGTGGTTTTTCCGAACCGATACGACATGGGAACCTTCAAGAAAAGAGCGTAATCCTTCCTCAAATGCCGGCAACGCACCTGCTAGCCCCTGGTGTTGCAGATGTCCATGGACGGTGGTAGTTACTTGCCTCCTGCTCGTTTGCCACCTATCACATAAAAAAAAAACAGTATCCCAAGGTAAGGGTAAGTAGGATCTATCCTGCGACTTTTTACATCGCTTGGTGGCCTGTAAAACAATTCTGTTCTATTTTATATTTACGGTAGGGCTTTGTGCAAGTCAACTTGTGTATGAGTGGATATCATCAGATGTTGTACCGCCAAATGACATTATATATGTGTTTAAAGGGTAAGTAAGTGTAACTAGAGGCATAAGGGTTGCAACATCATAGTTGCCAAGGTTGGTGTCGCATTGGCGATGTGAGGAATGGTTATAACGGCGCCAATGTCTAAATTTAACAGAACCGTCTCTTGAACGCCTTTTATATAATAAAAATACCACGTGCTAAGGAAAACGTGACGAAAGTAAAAAGTTTCTGATGTTATTTTTATTTTATAATATATTTAGTCGGACGAAAAAATGGTAAACCTGATGATATAATATGGTGTTGGTAAGTATCTCTACTATAGACATCGGTTATTTGTATCTGTGGTCACTCAGCTTTCAAATCGAAACTATGCAATAGCCAAATATTTTTGCAAAAATTCCAAAAAATATACGATATATAAGTATACATTATACACGTATACCTAATAATACCTGTTGACTTCCAAGCAGGATATATTTATTTAAATAATTGTATTTAACTAACATGACTTCGTATTTTTTAAATGTTGAAAAATAGTAACCATTGTGTTTCTTGCCGGTTCTTCTCCGTAGAATCGACTTCCGAACCGGTGGTAGCTTCACTTAATTGTAAAATGACGATTCAAAAGTGCTTTTAAAAGCCAGCTTGAATAAAGGTTACTTTGATTTTGATTTTGAAAAGGTTCTTTTACCACAATTGCAAGATTTTATTTTTTCTATAAGATTGGTTGTACGAACCAATCAGCATGATGTAATTAATTGGTTATCAAAAATCATAGACATTGGCGCTTAAAAAAATAACCTTTAATTGCGCATCACCAATGCGCAGTTGAAATTTTATGTCCCTTATGCCTGTACTAAAGTTTTCTTACCCTTCAAACCGTAACACAATGATACTAATCATTGCTGCTTGGCGGTAGAACATACATTGTAAGGCACCTACCCAAACGGACGTGTACAATGTCCAACACCAACGAAACATTTCGCTTATCACTAACGTTAATTACTTGAGAAAACTCTTGCTTTCCCGGATTTAAACACAGTCATGACATCACACACATACAAGTTATTAAGACAATGTAAAAGGTCAATGAACCCCAGCCATCATTTTCACTTTTAACTATTTTTATACAGAAGTCTACACAACGTAACGTCACTTAAATATTCATATAAACTATCCAACACTATGAAACCTTATGTAATATCTATTTCTATAAAATCATTGAACCCAGTACCCTTGTTGTTATTCCGTTCGCATCGCACTTTCGACGCATTTGCGCATGCGTCGTGCGGTGAAATGAAAACATCGCACTTTCTGACCGGATACGGATGCGAAAAAACTCATGAAAATCGTAGGTCGACGGACTTTGCTATTATGTATATTTATTACAAGTATTACTTGTGTGCACACTTGAGCAATCATTGCTGAAAATAAATTTCTAGTTTGGTCGATGACGTCAGCATCTGAAGTTAAATCGTATTACTTTTGTTTTAGACTTTATTACAGAATAAGAACTATCCAAAACTTAAGTTATTGCGTTTTCATTGCGACTAGTTTATCCAAGGCATAACGTATGTGTTAATATTAAAAGAATAACACTCCATAACTTTGATCATGTTTTTGTTTTTTTTTATGGTATAGGTTAGCGGACGAGCATGTGGGCCACCTGATGGTAAGGGGTCACCATCATAGACAATGACGCTGTAAGAAATATTAACTATTCCTTACATCGTCAATGCGCCACCAACCCTGAGAACTAAGATATTATGTCCCTTGTGCCTGTAGTTACACTGGTTCACTCACCCTTCAAACCGGAACACAACAATACTGAGTGCTGTTATTTGGCGGTAGAATAACTGATGAGTGGATGGTACCTACACAGACGGGCTTGCACAAAACCTTACCACCAAGAGACCATCATGTTAAAAATGCGATGGTGTTTATTTATGTATTACATCATGCGAACGTAGATATACATTCTATGTGTGTGTGTGTGTGTCAACCATATTTGATATAATTTGACATGCAGCTTGATCTCCAAGAAAGGAGGTAATTTACTTCTTATGCTGAACCTCAAAAGACCCTTAAAACGCGAGCAAGGCCGCGGGCGATTACTAGCTATATACAAATTGATCCTATCAATATTATAGATAATATGTAATACAAATGTTTGAATTCTCATCACATAATTTAATTGATTTCCATACACATTCATTTAATTCATAAATTCATTCGTTATAGACTGTCACTCATAATGAATATTATGTATTAAAGAGCGAAAGAGTGACTGTCATTTTTTAATGTGATATTCATTATTTCAACAGCATTTATTTACATGCGGAGATGCAAAGCTGAGTAACCCAGTGGTTAGAACGCGTGCTTTTTAACCGATGATAGCGGTTTCAAACCCAGGCAAGCACCACTATATATATATATATATATATATATATATATATATATATATATATATATATATATATGTGCTTAATTTGTGTGTATAATTCATCTCGAGCTCGGCGGTAAAGGAAAAAACACTGTAAGGAAACCTGAATGTATCTAATTTCATAGAAATTCTGGCACATGTGTATTTCACCAACCCGTATTGGAATAGCGTAGTGGAATATGATCCAAACCTTCTCCTCAAAGTGAGAGGAGGCCTTAATTTACAGGATGTTGTTTTTGTTGTTGATGTGGATCTCATTGTAGACGAGCACGACAAAGAGATATATGGAAAGGTGTAGAAGCCGACACCACAGATGCGATTGCTACAAACATTATTTAATATTAATTCATACACACAAAACTAATATATATGTAATTCTTCTGTTCATCATATTAACCCAGAACAAATATTCATGTAACAGTTATTTATAGTATAAATAAAGGCTGTTGTTATTTTACTTTGTTTAAATCTACCTAAACCTATAATCACACACACATACCTGTTTTTTTGTTTCATATTTTTCCCAAGAACATTTTAAAATGTTTCAAAATTTTCCTGTATGATTAAAATAAACTTAACAATAACAAATTAAATAAAATATAAATGTAAATAATAAAGATCATTGATCGTTGGCAGATAATTCAAACGACAAGCGTATAGTACGACACAAATTAGATGTAGCATCGGCAAATTCAGTAAAACCGATAACTGGCTGATTTATAACAACCAATATTTATAGCTCCCTATCGCGCCATTCGACGCTATTTGTCGCTATACATTCTCGCGTCAGTTCAAGACGAGAAAGCCATTTGACATGTCGAGTTGGCGAATATATTATGTCATATGATATTACACGTTGTTAGGTACGTTTGTGTAAAAATCATATTCACATAAAAAATAAATATTGATAAATTTGGGATGGCGTACTTAACTCTGATGTGATCGGTTTCACGAATTTTGCCGATGCTACATCTAAGTTGTGTCGTACTATAACTAGTAATAATCTAACATGCGCAAGCGAGCGCTAGACTTTACGTAACATTCCGGTGTTATTACCGGGCCTTGAACCTCGGAAACGTGCCTCAACGGGGAAGTGAACTTGGGCACGTCACGTGTTCGCAACACTTTATATAACTTTTTGTTGATTTTATTGTAATTGTGGAACCAGTTTGAATAGAATTAACATTCGGCATTCGTTTTCTATTTGTTCGTTTATCTTTGTAAAGGTTTTTTTTCTTTAGTGCTATAAGTATAGTTTTTAGTTTACAATATTTTTAAATTTGGAATTTGATTAAAAACTTTTTGCACTAAAAGATATTGTAAATAAAGAACGTAAATAGATTTCATAGTGTTCTTATTTATGATACGCTTAAACTGAATAGTTTGTCATCTCATCTCATCATATCATTAGATGACAGGTGATTACGAGTACTTCTTTACATAAACTACAAGATCAATGACCGAATGACGTAAGATAATTTTATAAGAATAAAATAATAAACATTTTACACCAGCAAGGGCGGCGATGAGTCACGTGCTTATGACGTCATAGGAAAATACGGATGTGACGTCAAATAAGTCACCGTAACTGAGTGAGTCAGATCAGATATGACGGTAATTACATTAAATATAATTACATATTTACTTAGTATAATCTACAAGTGTAACATTTATTAACTTCTAGAATTGCTTGTTGGGATTTATTTCATTTGTAAATATGTATAGTTTTCTTATTTATTTGGTGCTAGGGTATTGTGTAACTCTATAAATATGTACAATCCCCTCATCAGACATTCTACCAACAACCAGCAGTGGTTTGGATGATTGTGGTCCGGTTTGAAGGGTGAGTGAACCAGTGTAACTATGAGGTCTGGGGACACATATGAGATGTGTTCCTAAGTCTGGTTGCGTTTTTTTGTTGTATGAAATGATTAGTAATTCTTGCAGCGCCATTTTTAATGGGCGATGCTGATAATTTCCATGCCTATTTACAATGAGACATAAAAGGACGAAATGGCCCAGGGGTTAGAACGCGTGTATCTTAACCGATGATTGCAAGTTCCGACACAGGCAAGTAACACAAAATTTAATGTGCTTAATCGGTATTTATAATTCATCTCATGCTGGCGGCGAAGGGAAACATCGTAAGTAAGCATGCGTGTGTCTAATTTCAACGAAATTCTGCCAACTGTCAAAATCAAAATCAATATAAACGTTATTTAAGTAGGCTTTTACAAGCACTTTTGAATCGTCATTTAAGAATTACGTGAAGCTACCTTGAATTCACTAACCCGCATTGGATCTGCGTGGTATAATGTGGTTTTAAATAATCTCCTGAAAAGGAGAGGAGGCCTTAGTTCAGCAGTGGGAAATTTACAGGCTATTAGTGTGGGTAAAGGCAACTTCAGGTTTGAAAGAGTACTTCGAAAATGTAATAATTTTGAAATTTAATTAACTTGCCTTTATATTATTAAATTAGATTATTTTTATATTAATTCAAATAAGTTTTATTAATTATAATAATATAATGAATTTCAAATTATATAATTCCTTATATCAAGTAATAATTTATTTACAGTAATAAACTAAATTTTTTACACAATACATTTTTTTTTCTTTTTGGTAAGTAAGTACCTCTTTAGGTGAAGGCCTCCTCCAAAATTCAAATTAAATATTTAAAAAAAGAACTGAGATTGTGTTTTGATATTCAGACTCTCTCAGAATGTACCTATAGACGAAAGTTTGAGATAGGTGAAGGCCTCCTCCAGAATTTAAATTAAATAATTTAAAAAAGAATTGCGATAGAGTTTTAATATTCAGACTCTTCCAGAAACCGATGAAAGTTTAACAAAATGTTTATATTAAATTTAAGTGTAATGACGTATGCAATCGAAAACTTCCCCGTACATAAGAGAAAGTGTGAGTCGCGTGTGACGTTTTATTCGCCTTCCACCCATGACTCACTCGCAGGATCTTAATCACTGTTTGCTCATTCAGTGATTTAATGGTTAAAAAAGACAACTCTTTTTTGTCACAAAAATAGAATATGACTATATAATCTAAATAATAATCAATCTATAATAAATATATACTATAATTTTTTTTTGGTCAGTGGTCACCATCTTCATCATACATATTCACGAAATAAACTCAAACTCAAAACTCAAACAACTTTATTCAATATAGAAGCATTACACTTTCTTATTGATGGTCAATTTAAACACTACCACCGGTTCGGAAAAGAAAATACCCTGACCTGAGAAGAACCGGCGAAAATAATAAATAAATAAATATAATACAAAAAAAAAACAATACAACAAATCGATAGCTGGATATCATACATCATATTATACATGATATACATCAAATTTTACAATATTGCATCGGCCGCGACACATTCTGACATACGATACGAGTCGATGTAGAAAATTCATTAGTTTCCTATGTATCTTGGGTCTGGGTGTTGGTGGTGACGTCGTTACTTCTGATTTTCCATAACACAAGTGCTTTAACTACTTACATTGGGATCAGAGTAATGTACGTGATGTGTCCCATATTTACTTATTATTTATGTATTTATTTATATTTAGTGTCTGTCTTGAGTTTAAGCTTGCTGTTTTCAAAGACACTGAAATGAATGAAAATTCGAAAGCCTTAAAAGATTCTCACGCTGTTTTCCTTGTGTATAAAAACACGCTGTATAATACACATATATACACACACATACGTATTATACAGCGGTGTTGAAATAATGCAAGTCATCATAGAGTCATACAACATTAACAATACCATGCTTTTGGCTGATTTAATATTATGCAAAGCATGACCTTCGTTCTGTCGTGTGCTAATAATAAAAAGTCGTCATAGTATACAAAATAACATTTTTTTATGACTTCATATATTTTAAATATTTAATTTAATACGAATGGAATATAGACTTAAATATTATGACTAAGATAATTTAGTACGTTAAATTAAAATTATGTATATGTAATGTGCATACATGGGCCTAATTGTAAGTACCTTTTGGCATAGTAGTAAGAAAAATTTACCATATAAGTAGTATAGTTAGTAAGAAAAATTTACCATATAACTACTTATATCGCCAATGAGCCAAACAGTTTGGGAAGTAATATGTTATGTCCCTTGTGCCTATTATACTGGCTCTAAACTTTCAAAACATAACACAAAAATACTACATACAGTTTTCGTCGGCGGTCTGAAGCGAGAACTTGGGAACCTTCTAGGAAAGAGCGTACTCTTCCCTTAAAGGCAACGCACTTGCAAGCCCCCTTGCGGATATATGGATATCTGTGGTCAGTGGTAATCACTTTTTATCAAGCGAGTTTCTTGCTCGTTTGTCACCTAAAACATAAAAAAGAAGAAAAAAAGAGGAAAAATATCTGATGACTGGGTCTATCTTATGACTGGTTGCGGTAAATTATTTCACTGGATGATTTAATTATTTAAAACTACATTTGTAGTGGAATACAGAGATTGTCCTCTTAACGATGAATACAGCCGGATTATAATTTTTACAATTCAGCAGACACACACTACAATAACAAAATACCTGTACACACTACGTCAAACAACATGTACTTATTACATATATAAAATTGCAAATCTTCAGATCTATTAAAATATAGGAAGTATGTTTTTACCGTCCATGTAACCTTAATGTTACCTTAATGTATACGCATGTACAAATCTTTACCCACTACAGAATTTTATATTACATTCTGAAGTAGATATAGTAAATATAATAAAATTTAATAATTTTTACATTCATTACAAAGTCTCTAGCACGAAATAAATAAAGGCATAATACAAAAAGAAATGACTAGTTTTAAATGAGAAAGAGACGATAGATTGTATAACATGTGTCGTCTCTCTTCCACATGTGAGACAATACGAAAAAAACGTTATCGAATTTAATTCTAAATTTGAAAACGTGTCAGTGCAATAATACAAGTTGTAAATAAAAAACACGTGTCCGCATTGATTCTTTGTTGACGAATGACGTCATAATGTCGCAGATAAGATATAAAGATAAACTTTATGTATACACAGAATTGTCCTATTGCGTTTGGTGTGGGTCACAGAGTAAATAAACACTTTTGAATAAAGTTTCAACGACAGTATTTTAATGATGCACAGTGATGTGACTGTCTGTGGTTAAATCTTATCTACACTTCTAAAGAAAATAAAGAATATAAATATTAAAACATAAGAAAACTCTGTGAAAAATTCGATGAACCGTTTAGTATAGCAATGTAAAATTGGAATTTTACACAATAAACATGTGTGTTTCATTTGTTGTCTCTTTCTATTTTTAATTTACACAAGCTATTGCGTCAGCTCTATATGTAAAAGATAAAATCTTTATGATATTCAATTCCAATAATTACAATTTTTATATGAAAATATTAAAACAAAAATGAATGCATGTGTCAATACACAATGTTTATACAATGTTAATTAATATACATGTTACTTCTATATATCTATACATTATTTTCAGTTTCCTTCCACTTCTATAAGTAAAATAACTCCTCCAGTAACTACTGGTTCTCCCTTTGAGGAGTACGTTCGGGGTTTATTTAAACCCAAAGAGGGTTGTGAAGGAATACAATCTGACACATGTAGATTTACAAATTAATAGATAGAACATTGATATAATTATTATTGTTACTCGCCTGTGTTACTATGAAACAATGTTCTTCATTTTAAATTGAAATGATAATTAAGATATTATATTAATCTAATATTTACCAATTCTCTACACCAACATGACAAAGTTGGCGTGGTGAATGCAAATACCGCTCTAACGGTTATTAAATCTGCACGACAAACATTGGTGTATTGGTGGTTACATTTGTTGTAACCTTAAAATTTAAAAAAGAACAGTAAAATCGATATATTTTTAATTCTTTTGATATTATGTGTTCATAAACGTTATATAATGTTTTAATTTAAAGACTATCTTATCATAACTAAAAATTCGAGCTCTACTCAATCTGTTTGAGTCACGATTGCGTAATGAGTCAACGACCCCGCGACCTTCTCGTCACCACGTGCGCTTGCGCATATTTTCGGCGGCGACGCACTGATAACGACTATAATACAGCTTGTTTAGTTTCGCGGTGTTCAATAAACACCTGTTTTTTTGTTCTCGGTATACCCAATCTTTAAGAAATAGTTTTATATCTTTTAAAAACTTCTATTGCGTATATAATATTCGATTCAAACTATACTGTAAAATACCTTTTTATAATGTACAACTATTATGTATTTAAATTAAACAATGTGTATTCTTTATATGTGTATATAATGTAAAGCTACACACCTATCCCAATTAAGCTCATGAAATTTCAGTGGTTTGGGTTTGAACCCGCAATCATAGATTAAGATGAACGCGTTCTTATCCACTGGGCCATCTCGGGCCATGAGTATTGATTCTCACAACTCTACCACCGGTTCGGAAAGAAACTCCTCAGTCAGTGAACGAAGCAATTTTTTGTTCATCAAGCAATCATTGAAATAATAAGGTATATTAACAAATAAGTTCGAAAAGTGACTTAATCATAAGTGTTGCAAGTCATCTCCTCATACGTAGAGATGAAACAGTGTTGCTAGCTCTAATCATTGTTTGCGTAGTGTTCTTAACTTACGTGACTTGATTGCGTAGGATATTCGCTTATATGACCATATAGACATATTCTAGAATAACCTAACAATACTTTAATATAATACGACACAACATAGATGTGGCATCCGTAAAATTCGTAAAACCGATTTCATCCCAATTAAGTAGGCTATCCCAAATTATCAATATTTATTTCTTATGTGAAAATTATCTTTATACAAACGTAAATAATTTGTAATGCCATATGACCTAATATATTTGTCAATTTGACACGTCAATTTACATGCACTTGCTTTCTCTGGTTGAGCTGGCGCGAGAACCTATAGCTATGAATAGCGTCGAATGGCGCGATAAGGAGCTATTTCTATTGGTTGTATAAATAGGCAGTAATCGATATTATTGAATTTGCCGGTGCTAAATCTTAGTTATGTGGTACTATAGTAACATACTAAACATCACAAGTGGACAACGCAGTCTTCCTATTAATTAATAAAGATATGTTTTGGATTTTTTCATTGGTAGATCTCAATTGCGGGAAATTTGCATGTTTGTTTAGCACTGATTGATAGATTGATTGTAACCACAAATAAAAACATGTGAACTTATTGGTGCTTGACCGAGTTTGACCCAACGATCTTAGTCTAAGGTCCACGCTGGTCCGTATGATACAAACACTAAAATAATTTCTAGCAACACATTATTTTAAATTAATATGCGTTCTCACCAACTGAATTTTTTTTAATTTTCTGTATGAGATATTTCTTAATTTCGGCCAGTTTTTAAATATAGCTACATAATCTGTTAAATTTAATATTTTTTATCTGTATTAGTGCAATAAACCTTGTCAGCATTAACATACGGTAATCTATTTTCAATTAAATACAAACAATAAATGCAACGGAAAATTAAATGAAGGTAGTAAAATATATAAGGGTGTGTCATGGAAAATCCCGCTGATACATCCTCAAGGAAAACTTTTTTATAGTCATGCTTAGTTTAGTACCTTAGTCTGGTTCTGCGCAGTAAGAAAAAAATATGTTTCTTAGTTTAAAGTTCAAATAACGATTTTAATTTTTAATGCTATTAAGTTGCAATGAGAATATGAATTTAATACTTTATTAATTTAAACTAATAAGTGCGTGTAATTTATGGCAATTGCTATATTTCATAAATTAAAAAAAAAATCTTGGAATATCCATTTTTCAAATAATTTTCAAATCAGTTCCGCATATAATAGATATTCCAAGCTAGATACCCTTAATTTTTTTAATAACGTAAATAATGAAATACATATATATGTGCCGAACCCTTTACTGGTCTAATATAATATCCGGCAATCGTTGTGCTGTCTGAGCAATTAGCAATTGTCATTACGATTAGTTGTTCCGTATAACAGTTGATTACATAGAATATAAGGTCGTAGATTTCAAGTTTCTTTGGTAACGGAAATTTATGGTTTTTTTTTAATTGAAAAATCTACTAACACAGACGTCAATAGCTTTTAATTTAAAAAGCGTACGACAACTAATACGCACAACTACTTATAAAATTATGTTATAACGCGCTGCATTTTTTGGTCAAGGTTTTATGTTTTACTAGCAACTCGCCCCGGCTTCGCACAAGGACTTGACATATAACGTTATATTATGACCAAATGACATAAAATAATTATAAATTGTAGCCTATGTGTTATTCTGATGTATAACCTATATTAAGTTAAAATTTCATCCAAATCCGTTCAATAGTTTTTTCTTGAAAGAGTTACAAATACATACATGCAACATACAAACTTTCGGATTTGTAATATAAGAAGGATTAAGCAGTTTTACTGTTAAGTATTACAGCAAACAACAAACAAACAAAGACAGCCTGTAATTTCCCACTGCTGGGCTAAAGGCCTCCTCTCCCTTTTGAGGAGTTGGTGTGGAACATATTCCACCACGTTGTTCCAATGCAGGTTGGTGGAATACACATGTGGCAGAATTTCTATGATATTTGTCACATGCAGGTTTCCTCACTATGTTTTCCTTCACCGCTGAGCACGAGATGAATTATAAAGACAAATTAAGCACATGAATCAGTGGTGCTTGCCTGGGTTTGAACCCGCAATCATCGGTTAAGATGCACGCGTTCTAACTACTGGGCTATGTCGACTCAGTATTACAGCGAATAAATTCAATTAAATTGACATTTATTACTAAAGATTTGACGTCAAACGAAATGTAACCTAGAAAACTATAAGATAATTGTTATTCATTGCGGTATTGTTGCAAATATTGAGTCATTTAAGTGATTTTTGGAAATTAGCACCATAGTCGAACCGTGCGCGTTTGTGGTCATATGGATACAATGTAACACGGTGAAGATTAGGTAACAATTTAATATGGAAACTTTCCTTAAATCGAGTTGATTGTGACTCAAGTTTATAGGTAACTTTTTATTGGGTACGTTGTATAATTTAGTGGTTGTTCGTAGAACTTTAGGTCATTATTGTTTCATGTAAGCACGTTTTGTTAAAATGTTTCCTGTTATATTAATTAAAGTTTCTTGAAACTGTGAGAGTGGAGTTGATTCTACGCTGAAGAAAATCTGATACATATATCCATCAATCTGTATTGATGGATATATGTATCAGATTTTCTTTCGATTTATGTAGAGCACGAGGATATATGTATCAGAGTTTCTTTCGATTCATGTAGATCAGACATCTTGCAAACACGACAATGAAAATTAACAGACATAAAACAAATGAAAATTCAGTCATATTTGCCAGAGTTTGAACCCAATGTTATTGTGTTAGTGTGTTTTAACTATTGAGTTATTTATTGTATATATTGTTATTTTCGCCAACGTTTTATGGTTTGGTTTTAAGGTGATAGACATATATGTCCTTATTTTAGTTTTAAGCTGGTTTCATACATTCATAAAAAAGCAAAGGACAGTCAGACAAATTACTTCCGCATACTACTATGCAAACGCATCCTCTCCATTTGAAGCGAAGGATTGTAGCTTATTCCACCACGAATGAATTCGTCAAGTTGTTTCCTTAAAGTACAGTAACAACAGTCCAGTAAGTAAGTCCAAATAAAGTACATTAAAATTCGGTTGTGCTTGGGTTTGAACCCGCAATCGTCGAATTAAATGCACGCACCACTGGGCCATTTCAAACAGGTGTAATTTACATAAAAACAAAATTTAATATATACTCTACAAATATAAAATATAATAAGATATTTATAATAATGATATCATGGGGCATGGGTGTTTGAGCAGTTGATACAAAAGCATCGACGATACAGACATACTATGGAGCATTACGTAAACTAATGTTTTATTTTCAATCGGGTTCATTAACCGAGACAATTTTGCAGGCCTCTGGGTGAACGACCTTATACAACATGTTATCGCTAAAACATTATATACCATTATCATATTTAAGTACATACGCTTAACGACTGTTATCGTTTGAATCATTTATTATTTTGATGTTCGAGGGCACATTTTTCTAAGCAATGATGCGTTAAATCATTTTAGTATGAATTGATTTGCCTTTGACCTGATGTTTCTAGGTAATTTGTTATACTATGTCTAATATAACGTTCGTTAATATCCCTATATTGAGCCAAGACTTCCTCTACTGTTGAAATGAATAACTGCTCTAATATTTTCCACTGGTATAGGTATGCCAACATAATATACATAGATTTATACAGAGTGTTTATCATCTTCAAACAGGAGAGGAACTGTAACCATTGACATGGGACATTTCAACGAAATTCTGCTACACGTGATTTCACCAACCTGCATTGGAGCAGCGTGGTGGAATATGCTCCTAACCTTCTCATAGGGAGAAGAGGCCTTAACCCAGCAGTTGGAAATTTACAGGCTATGATTAAAATAAGGAATCTAAGCACACAATTGTGCAAAACAATATTAAAACTAAAGTTCGCATACTTTTGAAATTTATTTATTTAACATTTCTCAGTATTCAGACCGCAGTATCCATTTAGTGTTAATACAACATATACTTAACAACTATGTTAGGTCATAGTATGAGTATAATGAAGGAAGGAATTAACTATTTAATGTTTATATTTATTTATGATCGAGCTTATTAAGTATAACTAAACCTGTGTGGCACTGTAAAAGATATTACAAATATTTCCATCACCAATGGTCCACCAACATTGGAATAAATCATGTTATTGTCTCATTACACTGGCTCACTCAACCTTCAAAATGGACCATAACTATGCCAAGTTTTACTTATTGGCGGTAGAATTTATTATAACACAGCCAACACTGTAAACCTTGGGAATGAGATGATCGCCTCCAGGCTGTTTCAATTCACAAAAATATATTTGTATTATTATTAAAAATATATATTGTATTATATGTAATATGAGATAAAAAAAAATTGATCCCTCTGAGTGTCTTTCGCCGGTTCTTCTCAGATCTGAGGTGTTTGACTTTGTCTTTGAAAAACCCCAACTACTATGTAAAATGCGATGTGGGATCCAATTACTTGATAGTCAATACAAATAAAATCTATCATTAAAATTTTACTTTACAATGAAACGGATGTCGTTGCAACAGTATTTATTTTTTTCGTAACTACTCATATTAATTACGACTTATTATTTACGTATTAATGATTCATATTTAAATGATTGATATTATTATGATCAGGAAAAGTTATTTAATGTAAGACACCTATTATTGTTTTTTAGAAATTATTCCGCTGTGGTAACGTTAAGGTAAATTACTACATGAGTAATTAACGTTTACAGTAAACATACCTTTTTATATTTCGAAAAAATTCCATTAGGCATTTTACGTATATATTAAGTAAGGCTGTATTAAACAAAATATTCTTTATTCATATCTTCTAAGTAATATGTTAGTTGATAAAATTGAACGTAAAATTACTTCGATAGTTAATAGTTTAGAATGTACTATGGACGAGATATACACATGGTTGTAATTTTTTTTTTTTAAATGAAATCTATAGGCAAATGTTTATATCCTGTATTGATACCATATCTATAGTCTAATCCGTACAAATCTTTACTAAAAACCTATAAAAATTTGAAAGTAAATCTGTCAGACATTTGTATTTTCACGGATAAACCACTGGACCGGATTGGATGAAATTTAGCATCAAGTAACCTTAAACTACAAGGATTCCTGGCTGTCTATCGGAGAAAACTTTTAAAACCCGAAGGAATCCCGAGCGATAACAAAATCTTTATATTTATAATATAAAAAGACAAGGTCAATATCATTTTTGTTGTCTATGTGTCAAAAGATTTTCTATTATTTTCTGTTTAGTTGTCATTGACTTCATTTAAAAAATCGATAAAAAAATAAATATTAAATATTTAGTATGTATAGAAATAGTATATTATAACTATATTATGTAACAGAAGATACATATATTAAATTGTGTGTTTTGTGAATATATTATATGTTTTTCGAATATATAATATATATTCGAAAAACATTTTGGGTCGAATAAATTAAATTATAATTAATGTAACAATAGCGAAAAGATTACTATATCTAGAAAGATAACGTTGAGGAAAAAAGATATAAATATTTCCGATTAAATTTATCTGTAAGTATTTTTGTGGCAATAAATAAATCATTGTTTATTAAAAAGTCATCTTGTCGTTTCAGTGTTCATTTTAAACATATGTTATTTATATAATCCATATTTTGATTATAATTACGTTAATTTAAAAAAGAACGGGTAAATTTGTTATTTGGGTAAGTTAACAAACCTATTTGGTACGTATAAAAAAATTACTATAAGCATTTGAGATATTTTAACACACCAATCTTGATCGTTCTTAAGAAATGAAAACACAAATTTTTCTCTTCGAATTATTGTGCAACAGTTAATACCGCCGAAAATTCGCGGGTTGTCGACCTCCGAAATAAAAACGCACACATAGATGATCTCGACACGTCTACACTATCTTTACACGTTAACGTACTGTGTCTGTGTGACATTGAGGGCAGGATAGGGTGGCGTTGTACGTAGATGCTATTTGCGAAACTAATTATAGCATCTGGCGTTACGTGGGCTTGTATTGGGGCAAAGTCTTCGGTTTTTTTATGACGTCGTGAGTATTTTAAGCAAAATAAGACGCATTAGCTCTGATTGGTTATCTTAGGAATTTATACCTGAATCTCAGATAGATATATCACAGGGTATAAAGTCAATGTATCTCGTTTGTTGTTTTATTTTGATTAATGAATAATTAATACGTATTCGAATAAAAATATATCATCTTAATTTTAACCCATACACAGACATGTATACATTAGATTTTAAATTTAATGTTTGAAGTTGTTGATGTAACAATTTATTTTTATATCTGACATAATTTCATATGTTTTTTCCAATATTTTTATCATCAATATCTAAACAAAAAATCCTTAACGAAAAACATAAATAAATTAGTATTTGGCTATTTTTATATAGATCTACGAATATATTAAAGACTTTTTATATACGGTTAAAATCAGTATTGATTTATTAATTTAGAATACACGAGCCCTTTAAGGTAAGTCACCTCTGCCAGTCATTAGCATTATAAGTGGATTTGGTCATTGATATCAAAGTTCATTGTCAACCATGGGTTACTAACTCAAAACAAAATATTATTTTGATGAGTTAAGTGACATATATAAACGAGTACATATATAGAAGAAAGTACATGCTTTGAATTGTTCTAAAACACGAAAAAAATAATTTTCAATTTTAATAGAAATGTTTTTAAATCGTCTTGTCATTCCAGCTGCGTTTAAGTCTAGAAGTTGTTGGTTTGGTTGGCCAATGTCTTGTAGTTAAAAGTCTCTTCATGGTAAATTTATTTCAAATTCGGTTCATTGGTTTAGCCGGGAAAATACAACAGATAGACATACAGAGTACATACAAGAACGCGCAAAAATCCTTAATAATATAAATAATTAATACAACGGATGAACAAAATGCAAACATTTATAACGAATAAACGTTATTATTATTTAATAAATTATAGTAATTATGACATAATAATCGAATAGAATATATTTATATATCAATCAGTACATAATCATGATAACACTTACGGCGAAGCGACTATCAGTGTGTCTTTTATTGATTATGATGATTACATAAATAATAATTAAACATAATTTATAATATATTTTATTATATAATTAGTTATATTATAATAAGTAATTGTATTAAGAAAACAATTGTAGTCAAAACAAATTTTAGAACGCAATTTCGAACCTATACATGTGGGTGCGAAATACATTGCCCTCTGCACAACCAAACAATTAGACCCCTGGCACACCCTATTATTTCCCTCCTTGGTTCATGTTTACACGCGGTGCGGGGTGAACGGTAGGTCTCATATTGGTCGATTGGAAATTTTCCTTAGAGAAAAATGTCCGAAAATACATGGAGTCATTGACCCCGCGGCAAGGTCGTGACGCAAGGTCCTCGCCCGAGCGGTTGTCGAACCATGAGCCAAAACACTGTCATATACAATCATAATGTGTTGTGTAAATCACTAATTTGTATATTATATCGTTTAGGAAGTACGTGTGAGATGAGTACGTGTTCCGTACGTTTTGAAATTCATTAAATTCCGAACTGTTTTTTACTAATACAATAGACAGTTTTTTTTTTTTTATTTTAAGATAAGAATTTTAAAATATAATTTTATTGTATGTAAATAAGTAACTACGTAATTAATTATGCCTATACAAACCACAATGTAAATAGACCAATAAACTAAAAGGGGTTATAATTTATTCCTCTAAAAACTCGTTCGGTCAACGACCCCGTTTTTGATTAAGGTTTATTTGATTCGATTAAAAAAACGCGCTCGATGTCTTTACGTCATTACGACTTGCGTTCACTTGTTGATTCAACAGCAAGTCAAGTGCATTAAACACTCTTCAACAATGACGGTTTTTCAGTTCTAAAATGTATTATGTAGTATGCCAAAACTAGTTTGTTAATTTCTAGGGTAAATAGAATCCACGTCAAAAGGTTTGAATTAAAAATATTTAAATATTTCTATATTAGTAAATTAACAGATTAATGCTATCAAAAAAAAAAAAACATTGTAAAAATGGTGTTTAATTGCCAAAGCCTTTTCGAAAGACTTATTGAAAAAAGGCAAACTAGAATGAAGATTTTGAAAATCGAATCGAATTATGAATTCAAATTTAAATCGTTAATTTAAACACTCGTATTTATCGATACAAATATTATCTGTTTCCTCTAGATGGCGCTAAGTGTTTGCTATAAAAATCGTTCGAAATTTGAATATTTAAATAGCGATTAAATTTATGGATTTATTCACAAATTTAGATAGCTGATTTTAAAATCTTATGAATTATATATATTTTTTAAGGTTTGCCATAGCTGGGCCTAAAGACCTCCCAACATACCTATTTGGAAGGTTTAAATATTATTAAATGCTTTTTTACTTACTCAAATGCTCAAATTCATCCCTTCATTAGTAAAGCTGTAGTAGACGTATGAATATTGAAAACAGTTCACAGGTTCAATCCTGGGAACAAGTTATAAAAAATATTTTTGCTCGTATACCGGAAACTCATAATTCTAATACATAACTACTAATGTCTAAATAAACAAAAGACTGTCTGTTTCCAAAACGTCGACCCGCTTTTCATTCAACATAATGTTTACTCTTAAGGATACGAACATTGTTTTTAACTTTTAACCTACATTTAATAACAATGATTTTCCAATTTTACGACTGTATTAAGCAATCAAGTTACTTTACTTACAAGCGGTGTTGTTAACCTCAAACAAGGTTGAATGAATCATAAAACTACAATTTGTTATTTGTTATGTTCGATTAAATCATTTTCGACCTTAAGCATCCGGAAAAGTTCCCTCGAGTTCATTGACCGCGGTTTCCTTTACCTTTGACATTTCGGGGGTTGGTCACCCTTTGCGGTCTAACCCTTAGACGGTCATGTTACAGCGTAATAAAGTAGAACTACTGAACCTTTTTAATGTACTCATAAAATGTTTATTAATATACATTAGTTGTTTGTATATATTTTATTAGTTATTTAAAATATTGTTCTATATGAACGCTAGTAGTCCTGCGGCATTATTCACGTCTTCGTCTTCGAGGTCTTCAGATAGACGAATATCACCCTAGTCTACCCGTGACCACGAACGCTGTAAAGTGCTCGAAACGTCGGGATGTCTAAAATAATTAATAAACGCGTTTCAAATCCGTTATAACTAGTTTTATTTCAATGTGTAATAATCGCGAAAATTTAAGACAACATTATGGTTGTCATATGTTAGGCAAAAAAGTAGCAATGTCCTTTCTTGGAGTTTAAGTTTGCTTCATATAAAATTTCATCAAATTCGGTTCAACGGATTGGTCGAGAAGTTTATAATATTAATATAGATTATAAATGCTCTGTAACTATAGATTGTTGATCTAGTTAGTCAAGCTTGCAGGTTTAAAACTTGTATCAGCTATAAGACGTCATTGGGGTTTTCTGGTAAGTAATTCTAAGCTGAGTAATGAAAGTTGAACACTTTATTTCGTGCCTCGAAAAACACGCATTCAAGCCTTCTCATCTATTTATGAGGGCAATAAGTAAAGACAGGTTTGTTTGTATGTTAATTAGTCAATTCGGTTAAGAAAACTTTATTTAAAATGCGAATGTGCAATGTGAATATTGTACCTATGCAAAGTATGATTACAAATTGTTGCATTTTTTTAATACAACTTAATATGTCTATGAACAAGACATTCGTAGATAATGTCTAAATATCTAGCTCCACTGAATAATAATATAAAACAAGGTAAATATCCCGTTTTAAATACTTGTAGTAATAAAAATAACTACATTCATTCAAATTCTTGATATGTCTTGATTTAAAGTCGACAATAGAAGTATAAATTAATAATCACATCAAATATCTATTAAGAAGTTAATATTATTCAAAATAAGATTACGTTTCCATACAAAATTTAACTGTAGTGTAATTCTTGTTGGAATTTGAACTATAAATATGCAGAATTTTAGCTCAATAGGTTACAAGTTAAAATGAATATATTAACAAGCGTAGTGTTGTTACAAAGAGAGAAACAAATTGAATACGTAAGTAAATAACAATTTATATGTTGTGCTGTTACTATGCTAATACTAAATATTCAACAGAATTTGTTTATTAAATTAGAAACTTCTAAAATTATCAGTGTTTCTTTATTATACCTATTGTCCATGTATTTTAAACAAAAACCTTCCTGTACCTTACACAGACAGACGGTGTAAGTGATCTTGGTTTATAATATATAATATTGTAATAGCCCAGCGGATGCCTATGGATCCTTACCAAACATAACACGTTCAAATTTGGTAAAGTAATATTATTTTTTTATGTATATGTATGTATAATTGTAAAACCACTGAATCGCGCTGGATTAGCACGCTGAAAACATTAAGTAGCTTTAAACTTTTTTTACTTTAAAATTCAATTAATGTTGTCTTAAATTTTCGCGATTATTACACATTTAAATAAAACTAGTTATAACGGTATATATAGTATATAGTTTGAATCGCGTATATTAATTATTTTTGACATCCCGACGTTTCGTGCAATTTACAACGTTCGTGGTCACGGGTAGTCTACCTGCGATTCTAAACGCGATTCAAATCTCTGATAACTAGTTTTATTTAATTTAATTATAAAAAATTACAACAATAACACTTGAATGAAGTATATTTTGCTTTAATATCTAACGACGTATAAATATTCAAGAATAATCTATACATATAATAAAATTGGAGTGTCTGTTTGTAATATTAAAATAGCCATTTTTTACTCAATGCATATGTATACAGGGCACATATTCCAAAATAATATTTTTTACAATTTTTGTCGGTCTGTCTTTCTGTTCCAGCTAATCTCTGGAACGGCTGCAGCGATTTTGACGGGACTTTCACTGGCAGATAACTGATATAATAGGAAGTAATTTAGGCTACAATAGTATATATATATTTTGTTACATTCAAAGGCGTACAAGGTGGCGGGCATAGCTAGTTAAAAATAAAACTACAATCATTACTAAAAATAAATGACGGAAGTAAATGAGCGCTAGACAAAATAGGTCACAGTGGATTATAATTTAATCCCTAAGATATGAGCTAAGGTCTTTGCACCACTGTGACCCGTTTGTGTGTTTACAACTACAATGACCGGAGAATTACGGAAGCTTTAATTTAGACTTAATAGTTTCGATCTTGACGTCAATACATTACATGGGGGAGATACGTGATTTATATTTGACTGATTTGTCTTTGTACTCATTAAACGTTTTAAAGGACAACTATGTTTGTTTTTTTTAATAAATTTCCTGAGGATATAAGCAAAGGTAAAAATTTATGATTCCTAAGTCTTTATAATTAGGATTAAATATATGTCAACATAATATAATATAATATTCTATTCAGTTAGGCTCCTGGAATATTTCGTATGTCAATGCACAAAATTTAATATAAAATTACGAAACGTTTATTATCTTACTAATTCTACTATCTTAGATATCGTGAGGATGGATGTAGGTATATATGTTTGTTACTCTTTCACGAAAAAACTACAAAACGGATTTAGATGAAATTTCATAGTAATCTAGGTAAACAATAGAGTAACACAATTTATGTATTTTGGTCATTATAAAACACTACATATCAAGAAGGGGTGGGTCGTTAGTATTATATAGTGATACACATGTAATAGTAATATACAATTACTTTTTTACATCGTATATAAAAATTTACCATTCAAGATCTTATATTGCCTATTTTATCTTTCACTTGTATCTTATTCAATTACAATGAATAATATTATTATGTATACAAGTCTTATTTAAAATAATAATAATGCCGATAGTAACAAGTTCTTATTGTCAGTTTGTCTATGATTCCATTGACACATATAATGGACAGTCCACTAACATATGAAAAATAATAAATATTTTCTTAATATAAAGATTGAATAGATATGATCTACCGTTCATCTTTTAATCAAACTACAAACATTTATGAAATTATAAATTTAATTAACGTTTGTGTATCAAGATATGAGATGCACTACGTTACCAACTAATAAAATTAATAGACAAAATATAAGCAAGTTAGGAGCTACACGAGAACAATACAACTAACAGACATACAAAAACCAATATCATAACCCTCTTTAAATTTAAATGGTTAAATAGTTCATTCATCTATATGTAAAGTAAGGAAATAAATCACTATAACGTCGTCTATAAAATATCAATCAATCATGTCTAAACTGGTAATCGAATTTACGTTCGGCTAACAGTTGTAACGTTAAACGCATCTCAGCGATCACTGACCGACTTTTGGAGTGCTTAAGGCGCGTTCAAATTCAATTAATTTATGGGAGTTTTTTTTTTAATTCTTAGAAATTTCATAGGCAGGGTTTCGATGTTACACTTCTTGACTAAAAATAAAATAGGACAAATACGTATATAACATTAGATATACCAATTAACATCGATCGATAAGCTTAGCCAATTATATTAAAATATGCCTATTCCATTTTTATTATTATAAAAAAAGTAAAGTAAATTTCCCACCGCTGGGTTAAGGCCTCCTCTTCCATTAAGGAGAGGGCTTGGAACATATTCAACCACGCTGTTCCAATGCGGGTCTGTGGAATGCACATGTGAAATTTCGAGTTTCATACTCTCGATGTTTACCTTCACTGCCGAGCATGAGATGAATTATAAACACAAATTAAGTTATACCTATATATACATAGTGTGTTACAGTGCTTAGCGTTGAAGGAAAACATCGCGAAATTACATATGGTGGATGATAATCTGCCAAACGTATCCATCAATTTATATTGGAAAATCGTGGTGCAGTAAGCTGCAAGCTTTATCCTCAAAAGATGGACTATGCTCAGAAGTGGGACAAAAACAGGCTGTTAATTTTTACTTTAATTTCACAATAAAAAAGTAAACCTACAGATTTAAAGCCTAACCTATAAATTTGTATGAAAAAAATACAAATAAAATAAAATCAAGAAAATAAATACAATTGTATAGAAAAAAATAGTTTCAGTATCGCCTTAACTCGTTAGCAACAAATTTCGCACGAACATTGACCTTTAAAAAATATGCTACCACCGGGGATTGAACCCGGAACGCTCTATCTAGGTCTGTTTACACTATCAAAAGCATACGTAGGTATACATAGGTTTTAAAAACAACTGTACAATTTAACTACATATTAATTATTTTTAATCTTGTTTGCGATATGTATGTAGGTGTTTCTAGATTAAAAATACATTTTAATTGAAACTACGGTAACATCTATATACGTAGTATAAAAAGAAATCGCTTTTGGCGTCTGTACGTGTAGGTCTTTTAACTACACAATTTTATCAAATCAAATAAATTTTATTCAAGTAAGCTTCACAATGAAGCGTTTTTGAATCGTCGATAATGAAATACTACCACTGTTTCGGAAAGCAGTCTCTAGCGAGAAGAAACGACAAGAAACTCGCATAGTTGGTCTTTTCAAATAAAGAAATTTACAATGTTGTTCTTTACAATAATTAGTTTCATGGAACCCGGGCCTAACTCCAGGCTGTTTTTCTAAAAAGTTCTCTTTTAAAGACTAATAAGATTTATTTATTAATTTAGTCTTCATATATATTTTTTTAATTTTGTAAATGGTAAATTGACCATTGCACAAAAACATTCTCTGTACCGTAAGCAAACGAAAACTGGGGGTTACAAGTTTATTTTTATTTCCTTTATTAATAAACAGTGACATAGAAAGGTTTATATGTATATGCGTACATATTGTGTTAGACTGACAACCTCATTGTTCTAGGGCCTAGATATGCCACTGATGTTGATGATGTGATGTTTTTTGAGTCCAAAATTCCAGTCTTTGCAGGCTTTGGAAGTCTGAAGTGGATCTGAACTCGTTCCATTCGTGTCGGATTTGCCTCGATCGTACTATAACAGTAGGGAATAGAGTACACTATGTTTGCGCACACATTTGTGCACTATAATATGTACGTAACAACAACAACAGCCGCCAGTTAATTTTCTTCTACTGGGGTAAGGCCTCCTCTCGCTTTGAGGAGAAAGTTTTCAACATAATCCACCGCCCTGTTCCAAAGCGGGCGGGTGGAATACAGATGTGGCAGATTTTTTATGAAATTAAGTTCTTACAGGTTTCCTCACGATGATTCCCTTCTCCGCCGAGCATTAGATGAATTATAAACAATAACGCAAATAATTGTAAGCAATTTTTATCCCGCAAAAAACGTCTTCAGTCGTTTTGGTGACGTCATATTGATAAAAACAACAGTTGTGTATATACGACTGGCACTCGTTCAATGTTAACTATAAATATTTGGTGTTTTTTGAGAAAACAATGAATTATTATTAATTTGTGTTTAAAACTCCAGAAAAGCTGTTTATCATAGTGTCAGATGATGTAAGTTTTTGCCTATTTGACGTCACATCATGGCGGCTCGTTTTGGTCACGTGATAACGATTATAAATAACGACTTTTAATTTCAATATGATAAAAAAATAATGCGCTTTACGTTTAAATTTTTATGAAATTTCGTAATTTAATTAAGACTACCAAAAGAACCATATTGGTTAGTCTCCTTAAGTTTAGACGCTGTGACTGAAAACAGTCAGAAAAGTAGAGAATTTAAATTTTCCTAACTGGCTACAAAATAATATTTTTCTTTATATAATGTGCAATTAAATTTCTAACATGTATACGGCATATAGCTAAATGTACCCGCGCAAAGCCGTAATGGTTAACTAGTATCTTATCAGAGCTGAAATAGCCAAGTAGATATAGAATAACTTGTTCTACGTTATTCTTAACTTAAAAGTCACTGGTTCAAATCCGCCGTTGACTTTACATATTTTTATAATTTTACTCAGTGCGCTAAAAATTCTGTAAGGTAACCTGCATGTTAAAGATTAAATCCACCACCTCGAGTAGCGTGGTATATGCTCTAAACTCCTTTGAAGGTAAGTTTGGGTTTAGAGAGTCCCATTGATGATGTATATACGACAAGAAACTCAGTAGTTACATTTTTAACGTTTAAAAATACACTTATGTTGGTTAAATTAAGTATGAATATATACCCTGCTTGGAAGTCAACAATTCTTTATTTATTCCACGCTATGACAATTAACTAATATCTACATATACTATATATCATCTCGTTAACTAAAAAAAATATCAATAGGCTATTTGAAAATGCGAAAAATATAGTGTCAATTATTGTAATTAGTATATATTAAGAGTTTAAAAATAATTACTTACTGTCATTTCATCATCACCTATTTCTTTAAATTTTTCGCGTAATGATGTCCTGGAGCTAATATTGTAAATAGATCGGATAGCTCTTTTCTGTAGAATAAAAACAACTTCAATCTCTGCTGCATTACCCCATAACAACATTCCATATGACATAATACTGTGAAAATTACTAAAATAAACTAGTCTAGCAGTACTTATGTCCGTAAGTTTTCTAATTATTTTTATTGCATAAATGGCACTACTTACTTTTCTTGCCAGGGCATACAAATGGGTGCCCCACTGCAGTTTGGAGTCAAGGGTTATCCCTAAAAAGACCGTCGACTCAACAAACTCAAGCCTTTCATTTTTCAAAGTTATTGCAGAAGGATTTGATTTGACATTTGACAAGGAAAACAAAACACATTTAGTCTTTTTAGCATTTAGTACTAAATTATTTATGTCAAACCAACCAAGAACCCGCGACAGAGCACTGCTTACAACGTCAAACAAATAATACTCAATTTATTCAAAAATCCATAAATAAAATTGCATTATTTTAAACGTTTGTCACGTGACACAAAACGGTCTTGATTGGCTGGGCTTATAATGAAGTCACTTGCTGGTTAACATTGCTTACTTTCCATATGTACAACAGATTAAAATACAGGAAAGTGACGTCACCGACCCCATTGCAGCGCCATATTGTCCAAGTAGCGTTTTTTTAGTATGATATTTTTCGGTAAATATGTACTAGAAATAAAAAAAAATACCAACTTTTGGTGGGTTCCTTAACCTCTACTAAATAATATAAATATAATGGTTTTTAAAAACCAGTCAAATAACCTATTCTGGTTTTTTTTTTAAAATGGTTAAAAATAAGTAAAAACCCGAAATAATGCAACGTGATATTATTTAACAATTAATAATTCAGTTGATGTCTGGTTTGCAAGCCATTAATGCATGTATAATACTAGTAATATAATACTTAAGAAAAAATTTGTCATGCGTCATCTTTAATAAAATTCATTATAAACACCAGACAGCTTTATCTAGCGGTTCTTATCACGACGCATATTATCTCTGCGGTTACGCGTCGCATTGGTATTTCCTAAATCAAACGAGGAAAATGAATAGAAAATATTATCTACGAATACTTTCATACATCAAATAGGGGAGTATTTGATAACAATTCCTAGGTCAGTCGATTTCATAGTGGCGACCCTTTTCCTTAATAATGTGTCAAAATTCAAAATAAACTTCGTTAAGTGGGCTACAAGGAACAAGCACGTTTGAATCGTCATTTAACAATTAAGTGAAGGTACCATCGGTTCTAAAAGTAGATTGTACTGAGAACCAGCAAGAAACTCACCTTGTAACTGCTAATAAATCAATCTTTGGTTATTATAGATTAAATTGGAGATGTAATATTGTATTGATAATCTAACTAATCTATACATAAAATATAATTGGAGTGTCTGTTTATAATATTAAGATAATCGCCTTTTACTGAATGCATATGAATACAATCCTACTTAAAAAAAAGTTATTGTGAGGAAACCTGAAATTCTGCCACATGTGCATTCCAACAACCCGCATTAGAACAGCGTGGTGGAATATGTTCCAAACCCTCTTGTTAAGGGAAAAGGAGGCCTTATATCAGCAGTGGGAAATGTACAGGCTGTTACTTTACTTTATTTGCTCAACAAAACAACAAACAACAACAACAGCCTGTAAATTCCCACTGCTGGGCTAAAGGCCTCCTCTCCCATTGAGGAGAAGGTTATTTGCTCACTAAGTTTTAGCTAACCACTTACACTAAGCAGATTAAAATTAAGTTGTAATTTAGTTAACTACTTAGTTACTTAATACGTGTACAGGTTTTAAAAGTTAAAGAACATTTTCAGATTTTCCATAAGGATTTACTTTAAAGTTAGTTTTTCAATATTATTAATCTGAGATTCGTTAAAACCTTTTGTCTATACGAATTAATCAGGTTTATAAAGTATAGTATTATGGAATTATACTTATTCCGTTTCCTAAATAATGGAAACAATATACAAACTAAAAGTACTTTATAATGAAGGACTCCTAAATTAAAACAAAAAATATGACCTTCGAATTGTATAAAACTTTAAAATATATATCTATAACTTATTTATTGGGTTCATTCCAATGAATAATATGATATATTTGCTGTAAATTGGCAAGGCTTTAAGGAATCGATGTACAGATGATGCTGCAACATCAGGCCAGGGTTACCATATAATTGTTATATCTTTGAAGTCATTCATCAAGTCATCAAGATTATATTATTCCTTCAACAAATAGCAGAAAATATTCAAACAGCTCAACAGATCTTTAATCATATCCAATAAAAATTCTAGTGAAATCGCCTTTCAAACAAAAAAACAAAATCAAAATCGGTTCATCCATTTAGGAGCTAAGAAGCTACACACAGAAATACATAACTGTACACGTTAAATATAAAAAAAAAATATTACGTTGGCGGTTAATCTCATTTTAAAAAGTGTTATGTAAAACATCAGTTCATAAATCGAAAAAAGAATTCTATATTTGAAATATCGTAACGGCCAAATATTCTAGAAACTTTAAAACAAGCATACACATAAAAGGTTACAGTCTGGTTAGCTAAAAATATATGTGGATGTATGGCAATGACTCGTATTCAGTGCGGTCTTAGTTAGAACATAATCTCATATAATTCATCACAATGACATCACTAGGTGAAGGAACTGGCCCACTAACGATGACCGCCGTTGATTTAGACTTGAGTCATTACCAGCAATTGATTTCCACATTGTTGAACTTTAACTGTGTCATATAAAAAATGACGCCTCTTGGTTTTTTTAAAGTGAAATTTTCACCCAAAAAAAAACATGGAATCTTCGCAAGAAAATCCTAAACAAATTTGGCACATCTAAAACTTTATTTCGATTTTCAATTAATTTTGTCAATATTAACACGATGTGAGCAATGAAATCATTCATCATATAGACAAGGTCAATGGCCGGGAAAGCGCGCGGAAACGTGGAAAGCGGAACTGACGTCACGCGTTAGGTAACCATTCGTTCATATGTGGAAGAACACTTTTTATTTTGTCATTTCATGTATTACTTGATTCAATTACATTGGAAGAGTATTTATCAAACAGTGTTATTTTAACTAATACAGTATTATTTTCTATTATATTATTGTACTTACAACATTTTTCAAACTTACGGTTTGAGGTTAAGTATTATAATATAGTAAGTTATTTATTTACTTTAAAAAATATAAAAAAAATAATAGGAATATTAAGAAATTAGTTCTATTTCTATTTACATGGATACATACAACAGTACGCAGTAAAATATTTTAAGAAATGTTTACAAGAAAGATTTCAAACTGAAATATCCAAACATATGTGTATTCTTATTTTTTAAATTAAATTATTTACAAACATGATAAAAAACGTCATATAAAACATTATGTATTTATTAATCAGATAAATATATAATAATAATAAATAATGCTTATCAAAAATGAAATCGTTTCGATTACATTTTTTCCATTTAATCAACAAACAATATATGTTTTCATAACAAATCTCTGAATTATCGCATAATTTTATATAAAGAACTAGACTACGAATTGTTTCACTGTTACTGATAACAGTATCACGACCTAACAGTACCATAAAATCCGGCATAGCAACAGAAGATAAACTGACAAAGGCCAATGACTCTAGTTAACACAATTTCTAAACTGAAACACAGTGAAACACGCTGAAACAGTGTAACGACCCCGCCTACCATCCATTAAAAGATTATTACTGGACGGATATAGTTGGAAAACATTTATTTGGGTTGCAGGTGTGAGCGAATTTGTGTTGCTGGTTAAGTAAAGGTAATCAATTTTTAAATGTTACGCGTAATAATAAATGTATCAAAATAAAATATGCTTTACTAGTAGTCGAACGCGACTTCGCACGTGATAAGGTGTCTGTTTTTTTTCTTTTTTTATGGTATAGGTTGGCGGACGAGCTTATAGGCCACCTGATGCTAAGTGGTCACCATTACCCATAGACAATGACGCTGTAAGAAATATTAACTATTCCTTAAATCGTCAATGCGCCACCAATCTTGGGAACTAAGATATTATATCCCTTGTGCCTGTAGTTATATTGGCTCACTCACCCTTTAAACCGTAACACAACAATACTGAGTACGGTTGTTTGGCGGTAGAATAACTGATGAGTGGGTGGTACCTACCCAGACGGGCTTGCACAAAGCCCTACCACCAAGTATTGTTGTTATGTATTAGGCAAAAAAATATCCTATGACCTCTTTTGTAGTTCAAGTTTGCTTCATACCAAATTTCTTCAAATTCGGTAGTGAAAAAGGGACAGACAAACAGAGTTACTTACACATTTATAATATAAATATACATTTAAGTACATTCTTATCAGCATATTTGAATGTTCATATTGCTTTACAGGGTTTTGTACAAGACTATTCTACTGTCCAACAGCAATGCTTCGGATTGTTGGGTGTCGGTTTGAAAGGTGAGTTGACCCGTGAAACTATAGGAACAAGGGACATGCTTGTAATATCTTAGTCCCAAGGTTGATCGCGTCTTGATGATACAAGGAAATAGGAATAGTTAATATTGCTTTCTATGTGTATGGGCAGTGGTCCCCACGTACCATCAGGTGACTTGCCCATCGTCCTATTCTATATATAAAAGAACATGTAATTATTAGATAAGATTGACATATCTATAATGAGATTGGCACTGTATCATTGACTGTTAATTGCAAATAACCATTTCAGCTATTATGTCTCAAATTCATCCTCAAGTAAATTTCTATCAGATTTTAAACCACGAAAACGTCACTATAAATAGTATTATTGACACGTATAACTCTTAGCCCATATTGAAGCATAGATAAGCCTCAGGCCATACCTGAGCCAAACAGCCAAGGTGTTATTCATATATTTACTGTTAGATATTGGTAAGTTTAAATTGGTTAGTAATTGGTAATTCAGGAAGTCAGAGCTACTAAATATCCGTGATATTTTCTCATACAGTCATTGTTTATCGGAAAATTAATTGCCATCGATTTAACGGCTTAGTAGTTTGGCGGTAGAATGAGTGATACCTACAAATATGGCGGTAGATGATAAACTTGCGCAGGCACTAGGCAGTTACCCTGAACATATGTATATTGATAGCCTTGAATGTATCCAAAGTCAGAATACCAAATTTTTGTTATTTTTACAGTGATTAAAAATGTATTTATATAAAACAATTTTAATTGTATCGTTACATTTTAAATATTACATAAATGACACATTTTAACATTTAAATGTACCGCAAATATCATCTGATTATCTCAAAAGTCTGCATCTCGTTTTTTTTTATTTATAAATATTAATTAATGCATAAAATACAAGACAAAAAATACATAAAGTATTTATTTGATAATTAATCGTTTAATATTTATAGTATTCTAACTGAAGTTTTCTGTTATTTTATAAATTTTAATATTTATATTATCTGTGGCTTAAGTCATTCCTGTACACAGACGATAAAGAATACTCAAATCGAACTTAAATTCACTACTTTTTTTGACACTTTAATGTTGCCACAAATAAAAACTTTTCAGAAATATCCTGAACCGCTTTTGTTTTGTTAAATTGTATTTTATAGCAAAATATTTTTTTATCACATTCCAATCAATAGGTTATACAGGGTGGATAGAAAGTGAAATTCATTGAAAACGAACCGAAACGAAGCTACCAGCGTCAACAAAGCGGACAACGACGTCCGGCCTTGACGTCCGATTCTTGAGCCGGTGATTGTTTATTCTCTTCTCGTAACAAGAACAGCTAATGGCGTGGAGACTTCTTTAGAACAATTTAAACATGTGAATACTAAATATATTATATCTGAGGAAATATACGCCCCTAGAAATATACCTATTATTTTAAAATTAATATCCTATATTTATTTTAATATTTTTACGTATGCCCTTATTTATTTATTCGACGAAAATAAAGTTTATTCTAATGTAAGATCTAGGTATATCCAAAACAACAACTACAATAACCTGTAAAATTCCCACTGCTGGGCTTAGGCCTCCTCTCCCTATGAGGAGAAGGTTTGGAACACCACGCTGCTCCAATTACTTTAATAAAAAATAATGTCACGTTTCTTGTACATGAACCGCCAGTTATTTTTCTATTAAGACAACGCCTTCACTCCCGCATTTTCATAACAATCGTCAAATATTTATCGCTCTCATTATCGTCTTGATAACAATAACCTACAAACTCTTATTAAGAAATGGAGCTCATATGGGTACACAGAATGTGTGGATTAAACAGAATATCGCTGGTTGAAATTCGGAACAACTGCTGTAGACAATTATACCACAAAAATAGAGCCATATTTAATTTCTTACTTTGTGAAATAAACATTACGAAGAAACGTCATATTGTTAATAAGACTTTTACCAACAGTAGCGCAATTGCTGGTGATGTTATCTCTTAGATCGCCTCACATTTTATGTCACGCTGTCGTATAATTCAACAGTTCATCCGTTCACGATATTTATAATCCACTAACGACTCCACGCCATTCCTGCGTCCGCCCTTGAGCGCGAACGCGTTGCGGCAGGTCGGCGCGCGCGCAGCTATACAGTTATGGCTGAGAATCTCACTGCATCGCATGCATGCTATTTGCCATTTCAATTGCGAATGTTTTGCATAAACACAACTAACATATGTATGATTATGTTAAATCATTGTTTTAATTTTATAGATCGTAAAACGTTGGACGGCTGACATTTTAAAATTGTAGATTTTGATAGGTCGTTAAAATAACATATGAGCTGTGACTGTTTTTGAAAAAAAGCAAAAATATTCTTGCTATGTTATTATAAAAATTTGAATTTGGAACTTGGTGAATGATATTCATACAAGATAGGATGAAGAAATAGAATTTAAAAAAATGACAAATCTATATGAGCTGTTAATATATTTTTTTAATATTATATACGTACATACATATTTTATAAAAAAAGTAAAATATTTTTATGTACTTACAAATGTAGGTAGCCTCATATTTATAATAAGTACATATACTTATATATATTTTTAATATTTAAACTTAAATATATAAAATATATAGGCGTGTAACGTATCATAACAATTAGGTTAGTAAGAATACAATATAATTTTAATATTTAAATAATATTACAATTATGCAACACTTAACAATGAATTACGTTAAAAAACAATGTAATAAGTATAATAAAATTTAATTGCGAAATATATTCTTATTACTGAACGATTCAAAGTACAAAAGCCCGCCAAAAATAAGCGTCAAAAAATTCAAGATGGCCGTCGGCGCCGCATCGACCTCGGTAGCCAGGAAGTGCATGTAATACCAATGAACTTTTCAATGTTACCCAGTTGTTATATTGATCCTGGTTGGTGGAAATATGCACTTTGCGAATAAACATAATTGTTGGCCTTTTAAAGTATGATGTTTGTATGTTTCTTTTGGTGTACACTGAATGCGACGCCTTCTTTTTGCTTTAGCCTTGATATATACAAGCTACCATTGTATATAAGGTGAATTATTCGAATTTTTGCTGTTTTTTTTTTTTAATGTAAATTGCATAAATGTTTACAGCAGAAGTATTATTATCGACGGTTTTTAAATGGAATTGTTTATAGAATAAACGGATAAGACGCGTATTGTATTATAATTTGTAATTATTGATAAGTATGATGGATTTATTGGTATTATCTAAATAGCATAACGCAATAATAAATAGCCTTTAATAATGATGTAAATAATCTTTGTAAAATTTGCAATGTTTTTATGTATAGGTAGGTAACCTACATGTTGCATGACTGTGTCAACGCTTGTCTTGTCTCTTGAGTTTTTGAGTTGCAACCACACAGTTCTTTGTTCATCCGATACAGTCAGGTTTCCTCACGATGTTTTCCTTTCCTGCCAAGCGTAAGATGAGTTGCAAATACAAATTTAATGTAAAGAAAAGTCTTTGATTCACTATTGGTTTCGAATCTGATTCATATTTTTTTTTTATGGTATTAGTTGGCGGACGAGCTTATAGGCCATCTGATGCTAAGTGGTCACCATCACCCATAGACAAAGACGCTGTAAGAAATATTAACTATTCCTTACATCATCAATGTGCCACCAACCTTGGGAACTAAGATTTTATGTCCCTTGTGCCTGTAGTTACACTGGCTCACTCACCCTTCAAACCGGTACACAACAATACTGAGTACTGTTATTTGGCGGTAGAATAACTGATGAGTGGGTGGTACCGACGCAGACGGGCTTGCACGAAGCTCTACCACTAATTTCGGATAAACTTTACGTACACTTACAAAATAAAGTGACTTATATAAAATGTTTTTATATCAATATGTTAATTGTTTATTTGCATAGTATTCAATTATTTTAAATACAGAAAACGAAAGCCTGTAACTGAGTTTAATTCTTAAATATTGTCATCTCATTGCGTAGAATGAAGATGGATTTTCTCTTTGTGTTAATTTAAAAAAAAAGATATCATGTAATTGACTTTGCGTATAGGTGACCTATTGGTAATCGGTTTCCACGTCCAATAGAAATTGGCGCTGTACGAAATATTAAACATATTTTTACATTGCCAATGCACCACCAACCTTGGAAGCTCATATGTCTCTTATGTATGTAGTGACACTGACTGACTAATCCTTTTGAATGGAACACAACAATAATAACTGGTGATGTTTGGTGTTGGAACATTTGATGACTGATACTCGAATGTTATGCAAAGCCCTACCAAATTCATCAGAATTCACATGACTCAAAATTAAAATCAAATCAAATATACCACTCTGCTAACGTTTCAGAATCGTGAGAAGAAACTGTAGGAATCTTCCTTATTTTCGGTAGTTGTAACAATTTTCATTGACGGTTTATTGTTATCAATGCAATGCAAAAGGTGTCCTATAGCATGTCCCATTTGTGGAAACCCAGCTTTGAACAAAAATTGTGTTTAATCATCACTACATATTATAAAACGAAGCCCCCTTGCCACGTCTGTCTGTCTGTACGTTTGCCATAATCTCCAAAACCACTAATTTATTTAGGTTGTTAAGGTTTGTGTGTAAATAAGTTAAAATGGAACGACAATCTCTAAACATGTCGGTAAAAGGCAACAAAAAATACAAATAGTATGTAAAAATATTTAATAAAACTTGTGTGTGTTAAACCCGTACGAAGCCGGGACGGGCCGCTAGTCTATATATATATATATATATAATAAAATTGGAGTGTCTGTTTGTAATATGTAAAATATCCCTTTTTAATCAATGCATATGTCTGTACACATGGTAAATATACCAAAATAACACTTTTTTTTTCTATTTTTTCTGTCTGTCGGTCTGTTTGTTCAGGCTAATCTCTGAAACGGCTGGAGAGATTTTCACGGGACTTTCAGATAACTGATGTAATAAGGAGTAACTTAGGCTACAATAATATTTTTTTTGTTAAATACAAACGCGTACATGGTCGGGGGCACAGCTAGTATATTATAAAGATTTAAGCATGTAACACAAACGGATGGTGTAAACTTCGTAGTACTTTATCAGACAAGCGATATTTGTTAGGATTCGTTTACGACCCATTGTCTCTGCCCAAGTGCGAAATAAACAAGAAGTAATAGAGTTGTTTGATTCAACAATAAAATTTATAAGAGTGTACATTACATAAATAAACATCAAAATATATTTCCTTTGTTTACAATGATATGGAGAAAAATGTTTTTAAACTTTTTTACTCAGTATATTATTTATTTATACATCACTACGAGTACAGAAATGTATAATAAATAAATTGAACACCATTATTTGTACCTTCTAGGTTTATATTTGGCAGCAACACATACATTTTATATTTTACTTATGGCCTCTACTTTTTCGGAATTCATATTTATAGAATTTTTAGTACAAATTGTTTTACAGTTTTTAGTGTTCATTCAAATGTTTTAAATTTACGATATGTCATTGTTACAAATATGACGTATCTATGTAGCGCATGCGCAATCAATCACTTATTAAGGTATGAAAACGTCACATAAACGAAAAGTTTTGCCATATAACAAAAAACAAAATTCTAATAAATGTATGCGTAAACTTCTAAGTCTTAAGTATAAAGTCATAATAAGCGAGTTAAATAAGTATGAAATATTTGTAAGCATGCAATCTCCGCCCAAGAGCGATCTATAAACACTCGGTGCAACAAAAGCAAAATGGCCGTCTGCGCGCGCGCCTGTCCGTGAACCTGTGCTAAATTTACAAGCTAAGCGTCATCGGGTGCGTGCGCATAGATCTATAAAATAAATGCGCAGCTTGGCACAAAACTACGTACCCTGTGCACATATTGAAATAGATCTGCTACTCTGAATTAACCGATACTACTTAATATGTGGTCATAATATTATATAACTTTCGATGTTTTTAGAGAAAAATGCAGCTATCATTATCATGGAATGATGGTTGATTTGGTTTTTCTTAATAAATAACAGAACATCTGAAATAGTTAACAATTATTCACTTAAACTCAAAATAATCTATTCTGAGTTAACACTACATTTAATACTCTAGTTCAAATATATTTGAGATTTTTTGGAAACAATAAATTTATAGTTAACAACAACAACGGCTTGTATTTTTTATTTTTTTATTATTATATAGATTGGAGGACGAGCATATGAACCACCTGATGCTAAGTGGACACAGTCACCCATAGACAATGACGCTGTAAGAAATATTAACTATTCTTTACATCGTCAATGTGCCACCGACCTTGGGAACTAAGATGTAATGTCCCTTGTGCCTTTACTTACACTGGCTCACTCACCCTTCAAACAGGAACACAACAATACTGAGTACTGTTATGAAGAATAACTGATGAGTGGGTAGTGGTACCTACCCAGACGAGCTAGCGTAAAGCCCTACCACCAAGTAAATTTCCCACCGCTGAGCTAAGACCTTCCTTTGAGGATAAGGTTCGGAACATATTCCACCACGCTGTTCCAATGCGTTCTGTTCCACGCTGTTCCAATGGTTAGTGGAAGTATTACAGTTAATACAAACGTAAATTGTTTTACGATTCCATAAATCGAATTATTTTTTTTAATTTCTAGATTTGATTGACATTAAGGTTGGATGTAATTAGTGTTAAAAATAAACGTCATTGTATTTAAAATTACTATTATCTGCAGTAATTTAATTATAATTTAGTGTGGTTACTAGAACGATATTAGTTTTCAATTGATCTTCTTTTTAGTAATAACCCAAGCATCTATGTAAATAGAAAATGTACAAGGCATTTATACACTGCATATACAAAAGCATTTATACATTGCATAAACAAAAGTAATTGATTATTAAAGAAAATATTTTAATCATAATAAGACCCTTTACGTTCATGATGTCACTTTATAATTAGCTCGCTATAACTATTACAACTTATAACTTATCCCCCCTACTGAATAAGTAAAGTAATTCTGATTAGAAATAAATTAATGAAACAAAAAGTAAATTGAGAATTTCGGTAAAATAAATCGTCTTACATCTTAAAGATATCTTTTGTCACATCTGAATAATCTTTGGCAAGATGAGTAAGGAGATGAAGCAGTACGAAGGTCAACATCTCGGTACCAATGACTCTCCGACCCTGAGATCTGTTCCTAGTTTGAGCACTGAACCTACGAGCACTGAACCTACCTTTAAGTTTTTAAAAACGTGTTGGCGTTTACGACTTTTTAATATCTTGTTTATTCCATTGCGATGACTTCTCAAATGATTTGCTTTTTGTTTCAACTTTACATTACTAATAAAATATAAAACGACATTTTATATATTTATATTGATTTTTAATGAGACATTGCATAAAATAATTAAATAGAATTTTTCAATAAAATATAATCAAACAATTCATTTCAAATAATTTATTCTGCATGTTTACATATTTTATAGTAAGAATTATATTTTTACTAACGGAATTGTAATCTTTTATCATTATAGGAATTTGTTTATTTATTTTAATAATATACTTTTTCTGCGAATATACTCGAAGCCCCTTTTAATATGTCTAACAATATAAAAAATATTTCAAATTATTATGAGATGCATTCCATTTCACATAATAACGTAATGTTATTTTTGTAGTGAAAACTCATTAAATAACGTATCACCGTGAGTCAGTTTTTAACAAGTTTAAGTTCTTGGATCGAGAAACGAGTGACAAAACATCGCATCGAAACAAACTTGAAAATCATCGTATCACAAGATGGTGAAATTTCAGTCTAAGCTGAATTTGCTTGTAACATTTAAAGTAAAAAAAAATATATATATATAGACGAATTGATAACCTCCTCCTTTTTGAAGTCGGTTGAACAAGTAATAAAATCTTTGTTTATTTTTAACAATTAGATATTGCTGCTGTATGATTATTAAGCTATCATTACTACCATAACCTTTGTTATACCAATCCTTGAAAATTTCCACTTGTGGCATAGCAATCAAAATGTTAATTTTCATTCTAAATATAAGCATATGTTGTGTCTACATATGTGTATATATTACCTTCTAATAAATCATTACTTTTATATTACACGCAACATTACTTATCTTTTTTTACATTATATATTTCTTACATTACATATATAATTGTATTCATCATATAGAACTGTATTTAACTATATTCAAAAGTGCTTGTAAAAGCCCACTTGAATAAAGTTTATTTTGATTTTGATTTTTTTATTTTGAGAGCTGACAGTTACCGAAACTTTATAGGGATCCTCTTGTTAAAAAGTATTTAGATAGGTACAACGTCGCATAAAAATGTATAAAATCAGCTCAAAACTAGGCTTTGTTAAAAATACAGCTTATTCTCAACTGTAAGCTAAATCTATACTAATAATATAATTGCTAACGTATATCTGTCTCTCAGTGTTTTACTAATTTATGGCCAAACCATCGAATCAAATTTTATGCAATTAGTAATGACGCATGTCTTAACTCCTAGGAAGGTCATAATCAATTTTTATACTAAGCATCTTACTCCTAAAACGCGAGTGTAGCCGAGGGCGACCACTAGTAGTCGATATATTTAAAAATGAGCATCGATCGTTAGACATAGACTGTTGAACAATTTGCCTTCATTGTGGACAGGTGGTATTTTTTTTTAATTTCAAACTTAACTATAGAGCTGATATGGCCCAGTGGTTAGAACGCGTGCATTTTAACCGATGATTGCGGGTTCAAACCCAGGCAAGCACCGCTGATTCATGTGCTTAATTTGTGTTTATAATTCATCTCGTGCTCGGCGGTGAAGGAAAACATCGTGAGGAAACCTGCATGTGTCTAATTTCATCGAAATTCTGCCACATGTACATTCCACCAACACCTACATTGGAACAGCGTAGTGGAATATGTTCCAAACCCTCTCTGGAAGAGGCGGCCTTATCTCAGCAGTGGGAAATTTACAGGCTGTTACTTTACTTTACCAACTATAGCGTAGCGTATAGGTACCTACCACATATACACTAAAATACAAGGGCATTACACTTAGGAAGTCCTAAGTGCAACTAATATACTTAGAGACAGTTGTTAGTTTTTAATTATCATTCGCAGCGCCATTTCCATCTAACTAACTTTCTTATGCAATTAAAACTTTAATATGCATATGCTTAGCGTGATATTTGAAACGTCGTCCTACCGGTTCCGAGTGTGGATTATATCTGGAACCGGCAAGAAACTAAGGAGAAACAGAGATAATTATTTTGTAATAACGTGCTTGCTTTTCGAAAATTGTCCAAAGAAGTTTGTTCGACTATCATCTACGTATTATAAGTTTCAAAACTAATAAATATGTGTTTTACCATTATTATTTTTTTATAATGTTAAAATAATAATAATGAATTCAGACTCTGATTCTTTTATTAAATATGGAAGTATTACACTTACTTATTTCTAGTCAAATAAACACTACCATCGGTTCGGAATAGGTAACTCCATACCTGCGAAGAATTGGCGAAAGAAACTCAGCGGGTCTTTTTTTATCAAATTAACACACACACACACTAAAACCAGTAGTGTAGCTTAGTAATTTGTGAATCTCTGAACACAGGAAGACTCGAAGCATTGTATTTCATACTTATGTATTTTTCAGAAACTAATTCACATGGACAGAAGTTATACTATTACAGCTTAACTATATGTAGATATACATATGTTGCAACATAACCAATGAGATCCAGTAACATGCGCTGGGATGATTCACCAGCAAGCGATTTCCGCCGCGCCGTTCTAATTTTAAAATCGAACCCCTTTTCTTAAATGGTATAAAATCCGGCGTGTGCGCATCCTTTTATTATTTTAGGCGCATCCGACAATGGTTTTGAATTAGAGATTGATGGCTTGTTTTGTTTTTGAAATTTTGTCGTTCGGCGGAAACGGTTGGCAATTAGGAAAATTTTATTCTATTTGAAAATAAATTCGTTATTTTTAAATTCCATTTTTAAATTGAATTCGTGTTCAACATGTCGATTTCTTTTTTTATTATTTTTAAGTCTGTATTTTCTCATAAATAAACTGTTTTAGTGCGTCATGCTCGATGAAGATACTTAAATATTTTATGTGAGATAACTTGAGATCCAATTTTAAGATATCTTAAGATTCTTGGTTTTACCGCAAGTATTTTGCAATAAAGTATAATATCATTCAATTTCCTTCTTACTTATTATTTTAATTTTGCGTATATCAAATAAAAATACCAGCGAAGATTCGAAGGTAAGGCTTCGGATGAATTATGGAGTTCAGAGTTTTCAAAATATCATAACAAGTGATTATAATCCTCAAATTACATAACTTTTAAGAATTACTAATTCATTTGGTTCCATCGCTATCAGTACCGCTGGACATGAGGCCGTAAATCCTGAGTTCTTGATTTCGAACCCCACGTCAGGTCGATAAAAAGCTATTGGGTTTTCCTGACGATAAAATATCAGTAACAGGTCTGAAAGTTAGAAGTGTGTAAATAACCATGTCTCGGAAATACGTAAAGCCTTTTTCTGGTCGTGTTGGATTTTCCATCCAATGGGATGATAAAGGTGGCTCGACTCGCTTGAGATTAGCTGGAATCAGAAAGGCATCACAATATCAGCCGACTCCAATTAATCAAATACGAAGGTAATTTTAAAATAAATACATAATGAAAATTGGATTTAAATTTCTAGTTATTTATAGTAGCCATCATAATGAACTCTTAAGCTATAAGTTATCAACATAAAATGCCGGTTTCGGAATATGTCAAAGCAGAAAACGTAGTATCCTGAAGAATATGAAACGATACCAGTACAAAATAGTTCAAAAATTGTACCAGGTAACTCACAAAACCCTCATTTGTACCGAGAATGGCTAGACACTTTGAGCACCGTTAATGTTTTTATATAATTTTCTAATTTTATTTCCATTATTTGTATATATTTCGGGAATATCAGGATTCCCATCATCACGAAACTCGTGAACGTGATTTCGGCACGTCCGCATTCCGGTGTAAGTTGAAAGAAGTTCCATAAAACGAATCGAGCATCCCTTGGTAAATCCCAAGGGATTATTAAGTAATAGCTTATATAGAAATATTAAGGGATTTACATAGTATATCTGAATATTTAATAATATAAAAATATATAAATATAAGCTCACTCACAACTCAAATAAATTAATGCGACATTAAGATATTACCGCTAGAAAATATTAAAGAAAGTAACTGACCTATAATATGTATATTATATACATATATATGTATGTATGTGGTATATATATACCACTAAACTTTTATAAAACGTAGTTCAAAAAGTTATCCCGAATAGTTTGGTAAGATCCTTTACATGTTCAACTGTCTGATATGAGTTCGTCTTAATTTTTTTTTATCACATTGGCATCAAAAAAGCTCAGCAAGGCAAGACAGTATTTCACATCGGCCTATCGCCTAAAACTATACAAGGCAAAAATTCGGCCCAACATGGACTACTGCTCTCCCCAATACCAAGTCCTTCAATTTAACCGTATCCAACGCAGAGTGGCTCGAATTATTGACGATTAAGCTCTTTCCGATCAGCTTAATACCTACCTTGGTTTTGCGTAGAGATGTTGGATCACTCTGCATCTTTTACCGAATTTTTCACGGAGAATGTTCCGTGCTGATCCCGGCTGCTTTCGACGGCGGTTTTTCCGAATCGGTACGATTTGGGAAACTTCAAAAAAGAGCGTACTTCTTTCTTAAAGGCCGACAACGCACCTGCAAGTCGGTGTTGCAGATGTTCATGGTCGGTGGTGATCGCTCTCCATCAGGTGAGCCATCCTACCCGTTTGCCCCCTATAACATAAAAAAAGTTAATTACGATTTACAGCATCTGTTAACCTATAGCAGTAGGGATGTTACAGTTGACCACTGAGGACCGCGACACTATCATAGTCACAAATTAAGGACGTCAAAAGTCACAACAATCTATTGCCTTCTAATATTGTCTTCTTAGTTGTTTTGTTATAATAAAATGTTGTATATGAATAGACTGTGTTATTGCCTTGCAATTAAAAAAGTGCGGACACATTAGAACACGTAAATATTGTAAATAAACCACACTATCCTAAGTCTTCCTCTCCTTTGAGGATAAGATTAGAAGTATACTCCACCACGCTCTTCTAATGCCGGATGGTGGATTCACGCGTGACACAATTTCATTGAAATCACACAGGTTTCCTCACGATGTTTTCCTTCACCACCGAGCACGAGATGTATTAAAAACACAAATTAGATGGTCAGCGGTACGGTCAACAGAGCAACAGCCAAGGTTGTTGTCGCATTTATAATATTAATATAGATTATATAGCTATATATAAATGTATAGATTTGTATGCATCTTATTAATTTTCCCTAACAACTGACATGTCTATCACTATTTATAGGTCTATGAACTAGCAGATAAAAGCCGCTATTTTGTTTACGTAGTCTAAATAAATATCATCCAACAAGGGGCGTTTCAGATACTTGACACCTGGAGGTCAAAGCTGAATCTAAATTTTCTAGAAAAAATAATCGCTCTGAGAACAATAAAGGTCAAATAGGGTTGTTTATATTAATTAACTTTATAATTGGTAATTGATGTATTTGTAATAAATTAAATAGCGATTTAAAATTACTTGCGTTCATTTTACAGTGCCCTTTTCGTAATCGTGTTTATTTAGACTCAAAAACTAGTTCTTCCAGTAGCATATAAATTAAAATACTATACTATATTTTTATTGTTGAATTAAACTACTTTTTTGTCAGAACTGCAGTTCATGAACTCCAGAGTTTGTTGTTGAATACCAAGAAGGTCGTATACAATAAAATAAGATTTAAAAAATCTCAAACTAGAACTGGCAATTAGAAAACGAATTTTTTTTAAAGTTATACTCACATATTGAGAACACGAAAATATTTGACCAATCACGACGATATAAAGCTAAATAACTACGCCTAAAACCGAACTCCTAGTATGTATGTAAGGTTTTGTTTGTGAGAAGAAACCTGTAGTATATATCCTGCATACTTATCGAGTCCGTTGTAATAGCCGTCTTTACATTATTGTAATAATAAACAATTAAATTCAACCTTGTATCGTGTCTCTGTGGAAGAAGAGATACATTTCTCATAACATTTTTAAACCTGCTAAGTAACTATTGGAATTTAACGAATTATAAAGCAAGTAACATAGAATTAACTGCTTATAGAAGGACTATAAAATAATATGAAATTAGTAATGAAGAAAATTGGACTCAGTAAAAATAAAATAAAATAATTTGTATTTATTTGTAAGCGATCTTCGAACGTTGGAACGTTAGAAGTTTTCTTTATTTTGAATGTAAACATAATTTACCTTAAATAAATAAATATTTATAAATTTATTTTTTTTAATTTATATAACTTGAGATATTTTGTGGACAGATTATATGAAACCTAAATAAGTTAATGATATGTTTTGATTGACAATGTATATTACAATATAATACTTTCGACAGGAAACCTAGTCATTAACCTAAAGTCATTAACACTCTTATTTTTGAAAACAAACGAACACTGTAGAAACGTTCTGATAAAATCCAAACGTTGTCCAATTTATTATGCGTTAAAATATATTATATACAACCTATTTAATTATAGCATCGCAAGATCCCACATGCAAAATCAGCCCAGCAATTCAGGAGGAATCAGTGACATACAAACTTATAGCAGGACTATGTACATATGTACATAAATATAAATGATAAGAATCACTGCTATTAAAATTTATACATATACATTACATAAATGTTTTATTATATAATTCAGTAATAAAGTAACATGCCCTTGATAAAAGTGATCGTTAATTAAGAAATAAAATGCAAATGACGTCACGGAAACAAAATAAATAAAATTATTATTCGATAATTTATGTCGATAAAAAGTTATATATTTTGATTTTATCGCATAAAAGTCACACTGAACTTAATAAAATAAAACAAGAATTTATTTAAAATTAAAAGAAAACTCTACAATGGCTCACTCACCCTTCAAATTGGAATATAACAATAATTCATTACCTACAGTTGTTTTGCGGTTGAATATATTATAATTGGTGGTACCTACCCAGACGACATTGCAAAAAGTCATACTACTAATATCAAAATATAAAGAAAATATAAATAAAGACACAGAATATAGCTTTTAGTAGTATATAGTATTTAATTATACAATTTCTTTGTTATTGAAATATAATTATACAATGTATTATTATGTATTTCTGAACGAAAATAAATGTATACGGTTTTTAATGTTTGCATAATAAATTTATTTATCAACTAAATTATTTAACATGTATATTATACAGCATAAGTTTACATTATACATAAAATTTGAGAACGTTTTATGTGCATTTTATTAATGCGAAAGGTAATATGTCTGTCTGTATCACAATTTCAGGTCTCAACTACAAAACAGAAAATAATTTGGTATAAAGCTTGAAGCCCAAGAAATAGATATTTTTTCATACATAAAACTTACGACCGTCATCCCACCAATAAGCGACGCCGACGAAAACTATTATAGTACGAAAATAAAAATAAAACTGACATAAATAACAGATGTATTAAAAATAACTCGAATGAGTTTTTATTGAATGATTTATATCTATTTATATCTAGTTAAAATGGTTAATTTTCGTGTAACAGCTGAATGTTTTGACATGTTTGTACCAATTACGTACAGAGTGCTGTTGTATGCAGAGATTTTTGGCTAAACATTATCTATACATGTAATAAAATTGGGGTATCTGTCTGTAATATTAAAATAGCCCTTTTTTACTCAATGCATATGTATGTATACACGGTATACATACGAAAATAACGTTTTTTTTTACATTTTTTGTGTGTCTGTCTGAATATCTGGAACGGCTGGACCGATTTTGATGGGACTTTCACAGACAGATAACTGAGGAGTAACTTAGGCTACAATAATATTTCTTGTTCGTTAAATTCAAACGCGTACAAAGTTGCGGGCACAGCTAGTTGTACGATATATTCAACCTATAATGTAGCCACAGCAATGCTTAGCCGAGTTTCCTAGAGTAGTTTGACTCGTACACCGGTTTTCATGGGTATGCCACTCAATGGTCCCGGGTTCGATTCCCGGCCGAGTCATGTTCATTATCATTAGTTTTCTATGTTGCCTAGGGTCTGGGTGTTTGTGGTACCGTCGTTACTTCTGATTGTCCATAACGCAAGTGCTTTAGCTATTTACATTGGGATCAGAGTAATGTATGTGATGTTATCTTATATTTATTTATTTTAAAGTAACAGCCCGTAAATTTCCCACTAGGTTAAGGATTCCTCTTCCATTAAGTTGAGGGTTTGGAACATATTTCACCACGCTGTCCTAATGCGGGTTGGTGGAAATAATAATTAATTTACTGTAAACACTACTGTTTTTAAAATGGATGATACAACTATTTCAAATGTTTATAAACTAAGATTAATCTGTCAATAAAGTAGATCAAGTAATCCGCTCGTCTATATTATTCGGCAATTTTTAAATGCTCGTACATTATTTACTTGACCTGGTATGCTGATATATATTATTGTAACGGGATTACCTGAATGTAAGATCTCTTTGATATATTGATATCGTGCAGAGATAAACACATGATTTCAAAAATTGTAATCCACTATCAGTTTTTTAGGTTTGAATGTCACAAAGATAAACTTTGCATGATTTTTTTTACGGAATAGGTTGGAGGACGAGCACATGGGCCACCTGATCGTAAGTGGTCACCATCACCCATATACAATGATGCTGTAAGAAATATTAACTATTCCTTACATCATCAATGCGCTACCAACCTTGGGAATTAAAATTCTATGTCCCTTGTGCTTGTAGTTACACTGGCTCACTCACCCTTCAAACCTCACCACAACAATACTGCGCACTGTTGTATAGCGGTAGAATATCTGATTAGTGGGTGGTACCTACCCAGGCTTGCACAAAGCCCTACCACCAAGATACCTGCTACTGTTATAATTATTATATTTAATTAATAATACTGGCCAATTAAAAAAAAATCGCGTTAATAATCAGACACTAGTTTCTTTATGATTTTATTATATTATTTAGATGTTTAAGATGACGTATATTTAATCATTCTATATTTTTGGCAATTTCATGAAAAAAAAATCAAAACTCGAATAATTTAATCGGAATTGGACCAGGAATCCATACAAGTGCTTAATTTATTTTCCTATGGTATACGTCGAAAATTAAAGGCTCTTGATAAAAAGGGTAAATTAAAATTATTCGTGTGATATCCAAAAAAGCAACGAGCCTTTGTTATAGTTTTCTTGATAGTGTGTTATCGTCCTTAAGTGGCCAAGAACAATCATTAAAAACAAATGATAAAAAGTCGGTCAGACAATATTTACTCGGCTAACATCGACATCCTTCACACATTGACCTACTTCCAAATGAAGATACAATGAAAGTCACCGTTGATAAATATATAACCGTCATTGCGCTTTGTCATCGACAGAATTTGATTATATTTGAATATTACGAACTAACATGTAATGACTGCATCATTAATTATCAATCATATAATGATAAGATAAGTAATTGCTTAATTAAGACACAAGACAATAAAAAAATTGTTAGTAGAGCTTTGCGCAAGCCTACCACCTACTCATCAGATATTCTACTGCCAAACAGTATTTCTTAGTACTGTTGTGTTTCATTTTTAAAGGTGAGTGAGTCAGTGTAGCTACAGGCATGAAGAACATAACTTTTAGTTTCCAAGATTTGTGCCGCATTGGCGATGTAAGGAATGGTTAATACTTTTACAGCGTAATTTTACACACACACTTACCGTCAGGTGCATTTGCAACCTGTAAATTCCCACTGCTGGGCTAAAGGCCTCCTCACCCTTTGAGGTGAAGGTTTGGAACTTGGGTTGGTGGAATACACATGTGGCAGAATTTCTATGAAATTTGTCACATGCAGGTTTCCTCACGATGTTTTCCTTCACCGCTGAGCACGAGATGAATTATAAAGACAAATTAAGCACCTGAATCAGCGGTGCTTACCTGGGTTTGAACCCGCAATCATCGGTTAAGATGCACGCGTTCTAACCACTGGGTCATCTCGACTCTCGACTTTAATCACCCCTTTTTTCGCAAATGTTCTATTATTAAATCATCTAAATATGGAAAGTGAGATTAATTATTTTACCATTCACACTGATAGAGGCTTCTATTTTACATTAAACAAAATCGCTTCCCGCCGTCTGACCATATAGATCTTGTAAACCACGCAACAGATTTTAATACGGCTTTCATCGATAATCCGAATGATTTAAGAAGTATTTTATAATAAAGGCATAGTATAGTTGAGAGATGCCAAGAATTTCAACTTTCCAACAGACTAAAAAGACTTTTTATTTTTGTATGGTATTCAACCTTAAAGTTGTAAATCCCTTGTTGTAACGCTGAAGCCGGTAGATGTGTAGTTAATACAGTGTAAATAAAGACTCGAAACTTGTATGTTTAAAAGTGAATGTGATGATGACAACTAAAATCGATACAGTTGACCATGAACACTGTTAACGCCCCTTTGTATCTTAAGGCCCCCGTGAGATGAAATTAATCACGTAATTTTAAAATTGGAATGGCGATAAAGTTTATTAATGAGTAGTAAAAATTTAATTGATTTTTAACGAATAGAAGCTTCAATGTATTAATAAAGATTGAATAATTTAATATAAATTATACCCAATAGTAGAAATTATGTATCTTTCTACACGTAATAGAAATTCCGGCAATTACCATAACTCCACAATATTAGTATAGATGAATAAATATATATATTAGTGAGCACATAATAAGTTAGATTAAATGACATTTAATTATTTTTAAATATGATTTGATTTTTCTTTTAATTTTCATTTTTTTCCGTTTGGGTTATCTAATTTTTAATTACTTTATAAACAGTTAAATATACTTATAGTATTACTATAATATATAGTTGTAAACCCCGTACATATTTAATATGTAAAAATAATACGTTTCAATCAAAAACATCGAGTCAAGAATTTTCTACATCGCATTGTGTTAAATAAATATTATAACAATGAAAAATAACAACGCAAATATTTAAATAATCATAAATGTATTATTTTTATTTCAAAATGGGTCATGAACGATAATCGTTCAAGGCACGCCGTTTTGTCGACGAGGAATTAACTGTGTTTGTTACAAGGGCGTTGAATTGTGCTGATAGCTATCGTCTGTATAACAGGAGAATGACAGTATTCATACGCAATTTTTATTTATACTTGTTATACGTTGATAAGGATTTTTTTTTCTTACAAAGTATGTGTAACTTATTTGATAAGGTGCTCTAGTTGCATTGGTTTGGATAGAAATTAATACATCGTTATCGAATGAAAAATATGTTTGTGATAAATTAAGCGGTTGGTAGCAAGGATGATCTTTTTGTTAATGGTTTTGAATCCCATTGATTCTATATTTTGTTTGTAAATTATTAAATCATAAATATTAAAGGTAAACATTTATTTTAATATTTTTCTATGTAAGTAGCAACACTTTTAAATTGAAATAAATTTCCATACAACTTGTACGCTGTTTTCTCAATAAATAAAAATTAAATAGAAGTCATATTCAATATACCGGTATTTTTAAATGCCCTATAAAAACCGATATAAATAAACAAAATAAAATTATATTAAAAAAATATTATTGTATAAATGTATTTTTAGTTTCTTTTCATGAATTGGGTAAATCGCCGCTCATGGGTATTTGCACTGTAAGCAATACCTATTAACCATTCCTTAGCTACTATACCATATCATACTGAACTAAGATTTTATGTGTGCGTGTAGTTACACTGGCACACTCACACTAAAAACACAACAATACTCAGTATGATGATTGACCGGAGAATATCTAATGAATAGGTGGTACCCAAACGGGCTTTTACAAAAGCCGTATCAATGAGACTCAAACTCAAATTCCTTTATTCAATAAAGAGAGAATCCACTTACTTATTGATGGTCAAATTAAACACTACCACCAGTTCGGAAAAACGAACACCCTGACCTGAGAAGAACCGGCGAAAGAAACTCAGCGGGTCTTTTTATTGTCAAATTAAAAAGATTAATAATTGTATATGAATAGAAATAGCCAGGAGGCGATCGTTTCATTCCCAAGGTGTGCTATCAAAGATAAACTCGCTAATTGTATAGTAACCTTTCGAACACAAGCGTTTCTTAAAATTTTGTTTTAATTTGGCAACAGAAGCATTTTGCACGCTTTCTGGTATCCTGTTGTAGAAGTGTATACATTGCCCCACAAAAGAGTTACTGACGCTATGCAGTCGAGTAACAGGAGTTAATAATATCAGTTTTTTTATAAGAATTTCAAGGACACTCGCAGCCACTTGACAGACAGCTATCTAAAACGACCGGGGAAAATTCAGGTAAGGGAACAACTTTATATGAGCGTAAACACTCAAGACCAATGATGTAGAAATGGTATGTGATAAATATGCGACACCATTGCCTACCGTCAAGAGGTCAATGTACCTTGTGATTAATATTAGGTAACTAACTCGCAATATAGATGTTGATAGTCAGGTGTTAGACATAAATATCCTTTGTTGGAGTAGCTTTCAAGCTTCATATCATTTTAAGATATAATTTTAAATAATTGTATTAACTGACATGACTGTATTTTTTTAAATGTTGAAAAAAAGTAACTACTGATTTTCTTGCCGGTTCTTCTCGGTAGAATCTACTTGCCGAAACGGTGGTAGCTTCACTTAATTGTTAAATGACGATTCAAAAGTGCTTGTAAAAGCCCACTTGAATAAAGTTTATTTAGATTTGATTTGATTCAATAATGCTCATAATGGGTGCTATTGTTGACCATAGAGATATACATACATAGCCGAAATAAAACCATCTTCTTTATACAGTCGGCTAAAACATAAGTATTAAAACTAATTGCACTCATAACTCCGAGTAACAACTCTTGAAAAAATAATATAGATAACAAAATATTTTAATAAGGTTTATTTTTATTTTTGATTGATACCAAATTTGGTTAAATTCGGTTATTTAGCCGTGATAAGCCAACAGACAGATACTTTCACATTTATAGTATTAGTATAGATAGTTCTGTCATATCATAGAACTGTTTTTGTGATAGATTGGAGTTCTTTACACTCATGAAATATAGACTCACTAAATTAACTAATTATTCTTAAATTTTCACACTCAAAGGCTAAAGAAATCCTTAATGAAAATGAACATAATTCACTTTGAGTCACATTATCGGCACTGAGGATTTAAATTTAATATCTTTTCGCTTACAAACAACTGTTGTAAATTATAAAGCAGATGGGAAAGTTATCTAAGGGTTCCCACAGACGAGATTTATTTAAAAATATATGACTTTTATATATTTTTTTAATTTCATTTATTTTTAACAAATATTAATTACATTATAGCAATGTAAAAAATAGTCGTAAAAACATTTTATACAAATACAAGCATGCCTTTTATAGTAAATTATCTTTAAAATGATTTGTGTTTTTTTTTTAATATTTTAAGATGCATTTTTTAAGACTTTCATTTTCCTAACTTATTTATTTTAAACAAATAAATAAGTCAGGAAAATGAAAGTCTCAAAAAAACGCGCGTGGTTTAAACGTCAGTCGCGTTTTTAAAAAACGCCCGGTAAGCGAATCACCTTATATCTTAATAAGGCATCGGGAGCAAGATGGGTTTTTGACATTTAAGCCACAGTTTCAAGGTAAGCTAGGCTGGCGATCCAGGAAGATACCTACAAGAGTAATTAACACAAAAAAATGACATAACGAGCATACACGTACCTTGGGAATGTTTATTGAGTTTTAATTTTTTTATTTCATTGCACTCAAAGGAAACAGGGACATTAAATTGTCGAGAAATAAATATTAAAGAATCTTATTAAAGAGGTTTTACTATTTTTAATGAAGAAATGAATACATGATTAGTTTATTTAACCTTTATAGTCTATAAATAGGTTTTAAATTTATGTATGTTGTTTTAGGGTGATTGGTTACACAATATGTGTCTTCTTCTTTCAAATGTCAAATCAGTTATGAGTGAAAGAGAGAAAATAGTGTTAAACTATGCATACGTCAAACGAAAATTTATGATTGAAATATTTTTATTTGTAATTACTTGTATATATCACAACTATACAACCTTCTAAGCTTTTACTTTATGTGTTATATGAATTTGCTGATGATATTTATTATATCAATAAATAAAATTAACTTTAAATATTGTAGCCTGAGGTGAATATTAAGTTATAATATTGTTACGGCAGGAAGATCCGTAATCATGAAACACAAAGCCCTGAGGAAGCGTTAAAGTTATTCAAAACGATCTAATGTGATTATTCCGTTTTATTGTATTTTATTAATAAATACGTTTATTCTCTTATTTATTTTTATATATATTTATATATAATTCACGAGAATCGATTCTTATAAATGCATTTTTACAGCAATCTATTTGACAAATATATATACAGTTTTGTTGTATGACTATAAAATATAGAAAAATATTAATAAATCTACAAGATACATAACATTGATTGATAGATTATATAAGAAGTTTTTAAAAATGGAATCAATAAAATTTTTTTTTTTTTCGCATTCGTGTCAAACTTTAAATCAATGTATAAAAACAAATTTATTATTTTTGGAGAAACCATTATGACTTGGCAATGCTTACACTGAGATATTCCTGGTTATTTACTACATAAAAACCGCTGCAGAAATGTTATCGTTGGCGATGTACTTTAATTAAAATTTTTCAATATCTCAAGACGTTTCAAGGAGAGGCATAATAACTATTTTCATTATATATATAGTATCAGAGAGAAACCAATTAAGTTTTTACAGATTACACATACAAAGTGTAGAGAAAACTATTTTGTATAATAATCAGAAATAAGAGGGAATTTTTCACCTGATGGTAAGTGGTCACCATCACCCATAAACAATGACGCTGTAAGAAATATTAACTATTCCTTACATCGTCAATGCGCCACCAACCTTGGGAACTAAGATGTTATGTACCTTGTGCCTGTAGTTACACTGGCTCACTCACCCTTCAAACCGGAACACAACAATACTGAGTACTGATATTTGGCGGTAGAATAACTGATGACTGGGTAGTACCTACCTAGACGGGCTTGCACAAAGCTCTACCACCAAGTGTAGTTTATGAATCAGTTCTTCACATAAGAGGATTATTTTTCTTAACCATTTAATTTTATATTCGTGGGCCCACAAATAACATAATTCTGTTTCTATTTATGATAAACAGACTGTTATTAAAACCTTTATGAAATATGGTTAAAAGGGGTTAAATAATGGGATGGTTCCTTTACGGAATCAATAATATTTTAAATACAAATTATCATATGGAAATTATCCATAGGTAGGCAAAGAAGAATTTCAAAAACTGTAATTCACTAAATTTCGGTGGGTGCTGTATATTGTTTCTAATGAGGGTATTTCCACGGCTAGTAATTAATTTATGTTTTATTCAACACTTAATAGCATCAGGAATCTTAATATGCAATCTGTTTCTGAATAGAGTTTTAACTTTAACAGTTTCATTCCTTCTTCAAAAAAAAAAAAACAACAAAAAATGTTCTATGAATATTTTGCTTCATAAAATTTCAATTTTTTTTTACATATTCATGTGACACTAAGAACTAAGAAGGCTTCTTTCTTTCAAATACGATACTATCTAATAACATTCACTTAGACCACAGACAAGCTTATAAAAATATATTTTTATAGCTTACAAGCAAAACTGCGGCGTATTCACAGCGATTTTTTTTTTCTCATACTCAGACGAGAAAAAATACCCACCGTGGGTATGCCGCAGTCTAACTATTGATTTAGATGATTCAAAATAAACTCCACGATTGTTATCGGGGTCTTTATCAGATAATGTGTCAGTTTGTTAATGTGAAAGTACGTAGCGATGTGTCAGGTGTCTAGACGTCTCTCAGAGATCTAGACGATGCAATTGTATTATTTTAATGAATATCAAAGAAAAAATCTTGCTTAGAAAAAAAACTTCCATACATTTTAAATACTTATTTTTACATTTGAATAGTCTAGGTATTTTCCATAACATGTCTTGGCCTCCTTTTTCAGATTTTTTTTTTAATATGAGACATCACATACATTACTCTGATCCCAATGTAAGTAGCTAAATCACTTGTGTTATGGAAATCAGAAGTAACGACGGTACCACAAACACCCAGACCCAAGACAACATAGAAAACTAATGATAATCTACATCGATTCAGCCGGGAATCGAACCCAAGACCTCGGAGTGGCGTACCCATGAAAACCGGTATAAGCACCACTCGACCACGGAGGTCGTCCAAATTGATAACATTTTATATTAATAACATTTTACAGATTAATAACATTTGTATTCAGCCTCAACCTCCTTTTTCAGATTTTGGAACAAGACTGGACGCGGAAGATAAAGAGCTAGGAGCTTGGGTGATAGGACAGGCCTATGTCCAGCAGTGGACAGCGATTGGTTGAATAGCAGCGATCATACTATGATTGTTTTAAACATACAAAACTTTCTCTTGTCAAAAACAATGATTATTCGTATCAATATTATATATACTCTGTTCCAATCACAACAGGAAAAAAGCCAAATAAACAAAATTTGACAAGATATTGAAGTGATATCATTATTTGAGATCTTGATTAATCTATGATATTCACTATGAATTTGCGAAAAACTGCGTTTTAAACGTCTATGAAACTGTTATCGGAATTTTGGCAGTAACATTAAAGTGAAAATAAGTTGTTAAGTGCAATAGCGTATTACAAATAAATACATATATCCCTAAAAAAATTAAAATTACAGGCTGTTACTTTACTTACTTTTTTTTTATTTATTAGCATGAAATTCGTAAAACAATGGTTTGCTTATATTTTTTCTTACTTTCATTGAAATACGCTATAGAATATTAAACTTGTATAAAACAACAATAAATACAAAGGCGTTTTTTTATTGTTAATTTAGGCAAACGACGAGCTAAAACGATCATATGGTTTATGTGATGGCAATTAGTCAATTTCGTTTATTGACACTGGCACAGTGCACACGAGTGTATGCTCACCTAATACAAATTAACTGTCAATCATTGGGTGTACGATATCATGTACGGTTCAATGACCGTTCATACCGAAAAACAACAGTGTAGAACTAGGCAGTATACTGTTCTGTACAAATTCTTAGACCGCTTAAATACTATACTAGCGACCCGCCCCGGCTTTACGCGGGTGCAATACTGATACAAAATATACTACAGAATTTGTTTATTTACGATATCACATTAGAAACTTCTAAAATTATCAGTGTTTCTTAACTATATTGTTCATGTATTATATACAAAAACCTTCCTCTCGAATCAGTCTATATATTAAAAAAAAACCGCATTAATATCCGTTGCGTAATTTTAATGATATAAGTATACACAGGAACAGACAGCGGTAAGTAACTTTGTTTTATACTACGCAATGTTCTAAAATGATGTACCACGTTAAGTCATTGGTTCTGTGCTTGTACACTTTCTGTTTTATCAGATTTTCAGGGCGAAGTCCGGGTACACTTGGGATTTGTTATGCCATATAAACAGGCAAACTAGCAAAGAGACTACCTGTTGATAAATAGACACCATTGATCTGACATTGGTCATCGTATTACCACCACCAAGTTTGGTAACTAAGTGTTTGTGTCATCTTTTACACAAGAACACGACAAGAGTGTTCAACTGCATTGTTGTTTGTTGTGCTCAACAATTTAGTGGTAGAATATCTGACAAGTGGGTACCTACACAGATGGGCACAAAGCCCTATCAAGGAGTTTATTCACACTTGTGCAGTGTATCTCCTGTACAGTTGGCTGGTCTCCAACACCCAACATCAGATGTTCATTGACATTCCAACATACATAACATATATTTAAACCAATAATGCTAAAAAAAAATTCTTGGAAAATGTTTTAAAGACTGTTACTCTTATTATGATAGTTTGCCAGTATGACAATTTTCTCTTCTTGGAAACTTACTTGATATTGCAAAAAAATTGAATAAATAAATCTTGTATGTTTTACTAAGAATCATCACCCTTAAGGACATCATGAAGGCTTTATAATTGTTAATATCAACATTGCCATACTGCATCTCGCAAATAGCGTTACAAAGATGGCAAACTAAACCTGTTAAGGTGCTTTCACACAGCACTGGGGATATTAAGCGAACTATGAATCACTTTGAAAATTTATAACGCAATTCTTGCCATTATTACAACTTTATACTATGAAATAATTCAGAATTGACCTATTACATATTAGAACATATTAAAAGAGTTTAAGTACCTGAACACATTTTTAGTATTAAACCAAATATATTGTTTTAATACTTCGTGATTTCTAATTACGTATTTTATCAGATAATGCTTAAAATTGTAAGGATATTTTTTTTTTATAATAATTAAATCTACTTTCTGAAACGTTGGTAAAACTCAGTTTAACTTTGGTTTTAATCTGATCGCTTATTGATCGCTTATTGCGTCATCGGCTGCGACACGCCAATGACCGCTCGAGTGTGCGTGGGGCCCCAGAGGCACCTCTCGTTGGCAAGCGTCATCAACGCTTTGCTCGGCGAGACATGCTGGTCTGTAATACGATCCTTCTGCGAAAACGTCATGTTGCAGAAAGAGGTCGCGGTGTAGAAGCGGGAGAAAGACACTACAAAGACTTATATCTTGTATATAAACATGGCAACTAAACAAAAAAACAGTTTTTACAATATTGTTTTATGCACAACAACAACTTGTTAATTTACCACTGCTGAACTAAGGTCTCTTTCAGGAGAAGGTTTGGAACATATTCTAAACTAAAACCAGAAAATTAGAAAGATTTAGCGCTCATGTCATAAGGCCTATGTCACATGCTAACCGCATTAAAAACAGCAGCGATTATGAAAAACGTGTGAAGCGCATCTAATCATCTCAGAGAAATATTTATCTTCCTGATAATAAAAAGGCAAGCCAAATATTTGTTCGGTCGTAATCCGTACAGCTTAATTACGAAAGAAATTAAGTGGAACAAGGAGACAAAAGAATTATTCATACATTGATAACATTTTTATTTCTTAAGGAACAGTAAATATTACATTTTAATTTTTATTTTTACTAAAGACAGGCAGTCAGACGAATACGCCACTTAATATAAAATTGTCACGGGCCCTAAACCGCCGTAGACGATGTAAAAAAGATTTGCCATTCCTTAAACCGCCAGTGCCATGCCAATTAAGAAACTATGACCCTGGTGTCGGTAATTGCTCTGGCTTATTCCACCTTTAAACCGCAACACAACAATTCTAAGTATTGTTGCAAGGCGTTGTTATACGATAAATGTTTTTTTAGTCATAAATTTCATATACAAGAACATATTTTGACTGTATATTTACGTAATCTGATGTCTATAATCTCCGTAAATAATATTTTAAATAACTTATATGTTTTATAAGCATATTAAGCTTCATATAAAATATTTAATTTCATCATTGTCTTTTTATAATTCGCTTCTTTTTTAAATGTTGCATAATAATAAATTATATTTTCTTAGACGCAATTCTGTATACTCAACATAATACAATTAAAAGAAATGAAAATTTGCAACTTCATAAGTACGGTACACATAAAATACATTTACCTACCATAACCCATAACATGTAATACTCCAAAGAGCACAAAAAGTTTCCTAGAACGGTACCGACCTACCACAACAGCGCGCTGGTGTGCGCGTGCGCATGAGTGCGTTACAGGACGTCGGGTATTTTGAGACGTAATGGAGTGTTAACATAAAAAGCAACATTGCTTGGGAATTTTTGATCGAATTTTAATTACAATATTTAAAAATCGTATCATTTTTTGTTTTAAAATATATTAATTAATTTCAATTAACAATGCATTTAATAATTCGTGCAATATATTTCTTAAAACTCTTTACTATATGAATATTTTTGTTTAATAATAAAAAAATTGAACACAATTATTAATAAGAAAACTGTGCTTTATACTTAACATGTAATAATACTAAAGTATTATCAATAATACGATATGAAGTATTATTAATAAATGCAACAACTTATATAAATTATAAAAAGCATCCAGAAACGATAGCTGCCGACCGTACGCAAAGCATCCCGCGGCATTGACTTTCTTGATGCCATTAACCGAATAACCCATTGCACAAAGAAGTGGCGCTTTTCAAGGTGAACACACACATGCGCATGACACACATCACACACACGCCCCTCTCCCGCCATGTGATTCAAAATAACAAACAACAAACTTCCTTAAACGTTCATAAAATAAAAATACAATCTAAACACAACCGTATCACAACACAATAAAGACTATATCACAGTTTTTGTGAATCGAAATTAAAATTGTCGAGACGGGAAGGGTGCACGCACACATTGATTCACAGACGGCGCGTACATGCAAGGTGCAGTCTGCACCCACACATTGCAAACCTCTTTGTAATACTTAAGCTTTCGAATATATAATACTTGTAAATGGCAGCGATTTTATTTTATAAAATAATACTAATACATTACAAATCGAATAGGAAAAAAACGATACTGATAAGAAATCGTTAAATTTCTCAACAAAGGCATGCAGTTTTAAGGAAAACATTGGATTAAATATAATATAATACAGAAATAAATTGCGCGTGTGTGTGTAACGTAATGAAATATTAAAATGTTATCTGCCGACGTTATGTTATTCGCAAGATCTTTGTGCTTTTGCGAAAAGTTATTAAGCAATATGAGTTCATTATGTATTTGCGTGTTGCAATGAAAACAATGTATATTATTAGTTTATCAAAATTTTGTATTACATTGCGTTTTATGTCGTACAACTTTGGTACAGCTATTTTTATGATATACATATATATGATGAAATGAATAGTAAAATAGTTCGTTTTACGTTAAGATTTTGTATTCAAAAGACCTTCATTAGATTTTACAAGTTACTATGAGCCAATAGAAAAGCATACACAAGGGTCATAATATAATAATTACCACATGGTAATTATCGAAATAGGTTGTATATCTTACTGAACACTGGTGACGAAAAATCATGATTTTAGATACTTATTGATGAGTTATGAGGTTAGTTTGAAATTGAAAATGTAATTTAGTTATGATAAAACCAAAATAATATTTTTTAAATAGATAACATATAGAATAGAACTATAAAACAGAGCTTGTCAATTGCATCATTAATCTGGATAGTAATATTTTTTGGCTGTATCTTTTGTACCTTGTCCAAATAAATAAAAAAAAATACTATTAACTTAAATGACCAATGTTTCTTGTTTTTGTTATTATATTATAATGTCTATATTATTAAAACATTGATAAACATTAGGTGTATTTAATACAACAAGAAACGACTATGGAACTTTGTCTTAATTACATTTAATATTCATAATTCGTGATATTTATAACTAATGTTTAAGTTTCCATGACTTTAAACATGATTTATTCAGACGTAAGTTAAGACAAGGGTAGCCACCCAAGAATACCTGATGAAAGAATAAAACTTTACAATAAAATTAATAAAACTAAAATGAAATTTAAGTAATTTTAAAAAGATACGTCGAAAATTTTTGTCTAATACTAGCTCTGCCTCGCGTTTTTGTTCTCTTTAAACATTACTATTTCGCATTTTTAAACAATATACTCATGTCATATTATATTTTATTTGAACTATCTACGCATATTTTTTTCTAACTAATTTGCTAGATCGCTATAGTACCTACTTTTTCAGCTTATATTCACTTAACTGATTTTTTCTTTTCATTTATTGTAAACGTTTTTTTGTAATGTATACAATGTATTCTTAAGTGCTGATGTTATTTGATTTTTATAAGTGAAATATAATAATAATATAATAGAGAGAGTCGAGATGGCCCAGTGGTTAGAACGCGCGCATCTTAACCGATGATTGCGGGTTCAAACCCAGGCAAGCACCGCTGATTCATGTGCTTAATTTGTCTTTATAATTCATCTCGTGCTCAGCGGTGAAGGAAAACATCGTGAGGAAAGCTGCATGTGACAAATTTCATATAAATTCTGCCACATGTGCATTCCACCAACCCGCATTGGAACAGCGTGGTGGAATATGTTCCAAACCTTCTCCTCAAAGGGAGGGGAGGCCTTTAGCCCAGCAGTGGGAATTAACAGGCTGCTGTTGTTGCTGTTGTAAGTGAAATATTTCGTCTACAATCTGTGTTCACATAGTTGGGTTACAACTTAGCTTGCTTATAATGTTTACTTATATATTAAATGTGTCTTAAGTTATAATCTGTTTTGTGGACCATAAATAAATAAATTAATTAATATTGCTTATTGTCAATAATTAACACAAGATTCAATTCAAACAAGATGGGAGGGCGACATAAAAAAGATCGCAGGAACAAACTGGTTAATAACAGCAAAGAATAGACTAAATGGAACGCCATGGAGGAGGCCTTCACCTGAGAGGGGTCCATGCAAACACGAGTTTTTCCAAGAAGGAACACCTTACCTATGAATTCAAAATTATATATTTAAAAATTACAATATGTTTTTCTACTTAAATATTCAAAACTTTATTTTTATATAACTTTAAAAAAATATATTTTATAACGTAATTACATTTATGCATGGAATAAAAGGCTTTTTTTATTTTATTGTCAATAATTGTTTCGTAATTTGTACGATACATAATATATAAGTATAAATATACATAACACACACAATGAACTGACTAATACTATTAAACACGACGATGATTCTTGATACTTTTTGTTTTGTCTATCAAAAAGTATTTATATAACTTAATAATTTAATAAAGGAATGGTGTTTGAAAATTTTGAAGTTATATCAATAGATATACACATATGTGCATACACACAGAGACATATATGTATATACCTACGTTTACTTAAGTGAGTGCCTATTTCATATGAATTGTAGTATTTAATTTATATTTTATATTTTTTCTTTGTATGTATATTTTATGTTTTCTTTATAATTTTAAGTATTTTTTTTTTAATTTCGTTTTTATAATTTATTCCTTCTTAATCAGCTGAGTTGTATTTTTGACTGTTTGTTTTCTTTCTTTTTGTCTTAAATAATGTACATTGTAATATTTTTAGGTCTGTCTAAACATATACACCCTTGCGTGTAGAATTAGACACTTTTTATGTCACTTTGGCTTCCCAAACAAATAAATATTTATTAATACCAAGATTTTGATATCATCAAGATACATACGGGATAGAAATTATATAGGTAAGAATGTTCACAACTCATGAGAACTAAACACGTGTCTTCTAGAGTTATAGAGTTAGCTATATAAACTATCCACTAGGCCCCAATTGTAATATCAACAAAATATATAAAACCTCTTTTAATAAATAACACTTTTCTCATAATATAAATCGTCGTTCAGATAATACGCAGGTTAATGTACTATATTGAACAACGCGTATAAAAAGGTTTTTGCCCTAAGGGTTGTTACACTATGAAATATTCGATAGAGCATTAACCGCTAAATGAAGATAGATAATGTTATGTTCTTATTGTGAAAAATGGTAATCATTTAAATTACGATATTTTTACGCAACTTTTATACAAATATGTTTTTTTAAACCTATACTAATATTATAAATATAAAAGTAACTCTGGGTCTCTGTCTGTCGGTGTTCCACTACCAGACCACTGAATCGATTTTGATGAAATTTGAAGTAAGCTTGAACTAGAGCTGAGATGGCCCAGTAGAGCTGAGATGGCCCAGTGGTTAGAACGTGTGCATCTTAACCGATGATTGAGGGTTCAAACCCAAGCAAACACCACTATATATATGTGCTTAATTTGTGTTTATAATTCATCTCGTGCTCGGCGGTCAAGGAAAACATCGTGAGGAAACCTGCTTATGTCTAATTTCATCGAAATTCTGCCACATGTGCATTCCACCAACCCGCATTGGAACAGCGTGGTGGAATACGTTCTAAACCCTCTCCTTAATGGAAGAGGAGGCCTTATCTCAGCAGTGGGAAATGTACAGGCTGTTACTTTACTTTATTTAGGCTACGTTTTTTGCAAACCAGACACATCACATGATAACCAACTACTTAGTAGTTTAGCGGGCGACAGCTACTTAGTATCAAATAAAGAACACGTTACATATGAAATAAAAAAATTCAATATGTAAAGATAGCGGAAATCTTTGTCTCTTCCTCGTTCGTTTCGTTTAATAATTGATGGCGCATTTTTGCGCATTAAATCAATCCAAAAGCCACTTTTCACACGCTCGAAATAAAAGCAAACACGAAATGATTAACGAGGAACGAGTGAGCTTTGTTTTAAACAACATATCGTAAAAAAATGTTCTTTTTTTAAGTAAATTATTTATATTTAGTGTATTACTAATAATATTGCATTATGCGGTATACTTGAATCATATAACTTTTAACGGTATCATTATTAAAAAGAACGCTAAACGAACGAAATATAGCTATAAGAAAATATACTTTGTCTACGTATTATAGCTGAGATGGCAGTGGTTAGAACGCGTGCACCTTAATCGATGATTTCGGGTTCAAACCCAGGCAAGCACTACTATATATATGTGCTTAATTTGTGTTTATAATTCATCTCGTGCTCATAACTACTAACTCATAATTCATGGTGAAGGAAAACATCGTGAGGAAACCTGCATGCGTCTAATTTCATCGAAATTCTGCCACATGTGCATTCCATCAACACGCATTGGAACAGCGTGGTGGAATATGTTCCTAACCCTCTCCTTAATGGAAGAAGAGGCCTTAGCCCAGCAGTGGGTAATTTACAGGCTGTAACTTTACAAATTATATATATTGTATAATATTTATGTTTATATTGCGAATGACATAAAAAGTTATCTAAGGCAGATATATGTATGTATCTACATATATCTGCAAAACTAATCTACACATAAATAATAAAACATGAAGTAAGCTTATATTTATACTAATAAAATGATTTGTATAATACCTTTTAAAGCTAACAAGCGTACTGTTCAACGGAAGCAGAACCTTAATGTAAAGCCTAATCTATATTAATATTGTAAATATGTAATATGTAAATGTGAAACTAACTCTGTCTGTCTGATGTTCTTTCATGAGCAAACCAATGAACAGTAAATAAAATAAATACAATAGAGTTTGTTTTGATTTGATTTAATTCAATAATGCTCATAATGGGCGCTATTGATGACCATAGAGATATACATACATAGCCGAAATAAAACCACCTTCTTTATACAGTCGGTAAAATAAATAATAAAAACACACGTATTAAGTAAAGTATTAACTAATTGCTCTAACAACTGTGAGTAAAAACTCTTGAAAAAATAATGTAGATAAAAAAATATTTTTCAAGAGCTTTTATTCTACATTTTTTAATTACGTATATAATATTATTTTATATTATAGATAACAAAACCTTTTCATATATCGGTCGATTATACATCGATCGTTGGGAGTTTTGTGGTTTCCAATAAAAACTAGATAACTCGTTCTTAAAACTCGTTTGATTAACAGTCGATTCATATTTTTAAATATGCTACCATACGTGTGGTACCACATTTAAAATACAGTTTGAATTACAGGACGTGAAAACGTAATGCGAGCTCCTTTTACTTTTTATTTGCATTTGTAATGGGATAAAATCAGTGATGATCTGACGAACCCGCGCTGGCGGATTACGGCGCGTCTACATTGTCAGCCGATACGACTGTAAGCAAGGTTAATTTACTTAGAATAATATGATAATAAATAAACGTTTAATTGTATAATGTTATATAGAAACATTTATAGGGGACTTTTGTATTTATGATAATTAAAGTTACATAATCAATAAGAAACCCAAATGTAGTTTTATTTTGTTTTATACATGGACTGACAAATAAGCCTGGTTTAAGTTTTCACCGCTGTCTATAAAGTTTGGTTTTTGAAAGAATATTTGTCATTTATAATATGATGAAATAGCCATCAATCTCGGCACTTAAAATGTTATATCTCTTGGGCCTGTAATTACACTGACATATCAAACCCAAATAAAACAATTACTGAGCATTGCTAGATGTAGTGCATTGGTATTTACGTAAGCACATGTACACCCTCCAATCAGACTCGTTGTCCGATCCTTTGACTTTAAGAATATAACCAACCATAGACATATGAACAACAATTTAGTCAAAACATTAGACAAGTCCAAAAGAAATTATTGAAATGTATATTGCATTAGGCGGTCATATTACTTAACCAACAATCATCTTTGTCAAGAAAACCATTCGTAATATATGCAGGAATAAGTACAATAAAGAAACATATGTGAAAAGTATTTCTAAGAATAAGTCGCTCATCTGATCTGAGAGGCCGTTTGTAAGGTGTTCGATTTAAAACTATTGATTTTGTTATCGAAAGAACTTACTAAAAGCATGAAAATGAAAAGTGATTTTTATTAAATATACAATGGACACAGAACGCGTGCATTGCCTTTACATAAGAGGCGTGTTGGGTCGCACAAGGGCGGCCGGGCGTTGATCTAACGCAGAGCTGATCACCGGTAGACACAGCCAGACTTTGATTGTGACGTATATATTGTGACAGTTACATTAACCTCTATTTCATTTGATTTATCTATTAACATATTGTAAATGTTTATTGGGATAAACAAATCGTATTCATTTCTTTATGCCGTTTATACAATGGTATATGACCGTATAATTTCTTGTCAATAGATTTACGTTATGATAGACAAGGAGAGCTGATGAATTATTAAATTGAATTCGAAATTTAAAAAATAAACACAAACAGGAAATTCCCAGTCAATGAATCAATGTTCTTAAACCAAATATATCAGATGCTTTTTTGTCACAAATCAATATGGCGTGATCATACAGAAAATAATATATTTTTTAAAGGAAGGTTGATTAACAAATGTCAATAGGTGATCTGTTGAAATTGATACTAGATCATTGTGAACACAACCGTCACCTTGGCATAATCCAATCTATGATATGATATCCCTTAAGCGTTATTTTTATCAATATTTGAAATTAGAATGACTTTTTAGTAGATCGAAATTAAGATAAACAAAGAAAAGGTATTAAAAATTTTAACCAATCAGAGACCGGCATTTATCGAAACAAATAAATAAACTTCAAAGGTCTAATACATTCAAAGCTCTACAGCGATGTTATATTTGCGATGCGTGGACGAAAACAGTTCGTTTTGATTTTATATGTTTATCCCGCGATCTGCATCGTTTTGAAACTGAACATCTGGTTAATTTAGGTGACGAATATTTTACTGGAATCCTTTGCATATAATGCGATGTATAATGGAAAGACCTTTAAAGTTTATTGACACCGATGAGTTAAGCGATTGTGATTCATGTAAGGCGATGTAAGCGATTGCAACTGTCAATGTTTTTTTTTTAAATATCTGAGCAAGGCTAAGGTAATATAAATTAGAGCCTCTCTTAATTTAAATCAGAAATTTATAGAGGTATTTTATTAATTATTTTAATGGATACTGTTTTGTTTTGACATACATATATAAGATGTGGTACCAAAACATGTTAATGCGTGTTAATATACATACGTGATATTGAGATTTGTGTGATATATTGAGATCGTAGAAGTTAATTGATTTTTTATTTTTTAAAGGGAATGCTCATTATTTTATGTAGGTATATATTACTAAACTATTTCAATGTTAGCTGAACAAAATATCTTCTGTTAAGGAACTTAATCTTCTTAATTGCGAGTTGGCGTACATAATATATATCTCTTAGATTATTCCAGTGAATTTCAGGTTTTGTATGAACATTTTCCTTAACGAAATGCAGGATGAAATGCAGCAGTATATGTGGATTTTAATCTATGACTTAGCATAAAGATTCATTGAATATCTACTAGAGTATCTTAGAACAGAATCAGTAGCTTAAAATACTTCTCTTTGTGACATTTTATCATAATAAAAGAACATACAATGTATCATTGTTGTTTCAATAATATGCATATAAAAATGGAACAGTAAAACACAACTTTTGTTTAACAGTTCCATTTTTAAAAGTAGATTAGACAGTTGTGTATGTAGTAATATTATATAACAAAAACAATCGGAAGTAAAGTTTTTGTGTACATTGATTTAGCACTTTCTTCACTTAGATATTACAAAAAACATCGTTGAAACAAAACGAAATTTGATTACATTATATAGAGCCGTCCGGTTCACGCACACATGGTCGATCTCAAATTGGACAATAAATATTGCGTAACGTTTTGCGTGTCAGTGTGCGTTAGAGGGTCTCTGACCGTTTGGACACATGTTACTCCTTAGGACAGACGAGGTCGATGACCGATCGATTAGGATGTTTGATAATACACGACATTTTTTTATTACTACATAGTTTTTTGTACATAACTTTGTATATAGGTTATCAATATAGTTTTCTTAAGTGAAGAATACAAAAAAAATACATATTGGTGTGATATCTAATAGATTTTGGCCATGGGCGATTATCAATTGAGTTCAATCCAACTCATCGTCGTTATAATTATGGTGGATAAGCGCGTGCGCACATAAATTTTTATTTCCTCGTTATAATCGGTGGTACTGCTATTCTATACCACCGGTGACATATCAGGCGCTGAACTAAAACTTTGCCCAATAAATGTGGTATTGTTTCTGTACAGTCATACTTTCTCTTTCCGCCACCTGTAATTTATCATTTGTGAGAAGAAGATATATAATTGAATGAATTGAATACATATGTTTCTTATTTAAAGAACTAGTAGTAATACTAACATTGTTTTAATATTTTTAAATGCAACACATAGAAATCTTTACTTTATCTCAATTGAATACTAAATGTTTTGGAAATGACTTAAAGTTAAATTTTCAAGAACCCTTACCGAAAGGGAAAGTACCTTTCGGAGAATATTGAATCAAATATTTTTCAAGAGTTCGTTCACCTCGAAGGTTTAACTGAAAAAATACAAACGTAATGCTTACAAGTAATATAATCTGTATTCTTATATTAAAAAAGAACGAAAAATTCTTGTCTAATTTATTATTACGGAAGTATTTTGTGCGAGTTCGTTTGTTTGCCACTCTTCAAAATATAAATAATATTTATCGAGTTCTTATTTGTAGGGTGAATGAGCTTATTTAATTAAAGGACAAGTATCCTATGATTGAGGTTCTATTTATATTGGGAGGAACTACGTATAAGGTCAATGCCTTTACATACACGAGTATATATTGGGTGTTGTAGTACTTATTTATTTATTTTTTTATTTATGATACATACATCAATGACACATACATCAAAAATACCCTGTACCTCTAAACTAGGAGGCGAGTGACTTCCCAATCATTGCACATATTAGTCAGACATTATCATATTCACATTTTAAAAGATAATTTCCGGAACACATAATCCAATTATCTTTTTTTAATTATCTATTTCTATTTTAATGAGAATAAGTTCACGAAACGCGGTCGAGCCAATTTTTACAATACGAGATCGTATATGGTCTCGCGATGTTAAAATCGTAGATCGGATCTGAATGGTGGTAGGATAGGGCTAAGGTTTGTGTCTGTGTAAGTAGATAGGACCACCTACTCATCAAAATATTCTTCACGAAACTGCAGTACTCAGTATTATTGGGTTCTGGTTTGAAGGGTAAGTTAGTGTAAATATAAGCACAAGTAACATTACACCTTAGTTCCCAAGGTCGGTACATTGGGAATAGATATTCTTACTGTGCTATATAGACGGTGGTGACAACTTACCACCAGAGGGCCCATTTGCTCGTACACCTAACTATATTATAAAAAAAACTGTATTTATGTTGTCATATACATAACTGCTCGTTCGTTTGGACCACAAAACTCGAAATCCTTGATTCAGTGCTCCGGATTGAGCCGGTAACTGTCAAAACCTCTATCGAAAAAGTCTGTAATAGCCCAGTTTTAAAGTTTCCTTGCCTTAGTAAGGAATTCATTGGGCATGTGGCTCTCTGATATAATAGTGTGATGTTTGTATATCTTAGCTATTATTTATTATAACTCTGCTATGTTTTCTTTTAACATTACATCTAAACAATCCATTATAATGGATACAGAATACTGTAAAAATTCAAACCAGTCTTTTTTATTTACAAATAAAACAAGCATTATCTTTTACTTAAAAAGTATCATTTGTATATCACGTGAAGTTAAGATAAATTCTTGCATGGTAACTTGTAATAGTTCATCTATTTCGTAGACGGTCTACGCGGGCAATGCCCTCCGAAACGTAGCGCGTAGCCGATAAGCGTAGCGGGCGGTGACCTCGTAGACCTCAATTTATTTGAATATATTTTTTTATACGTAGCTATTTTCATATATAATATTTAGAATTTCTTAAATATATAAATTGTACACAGAAGAGTATTACAAATTTCATAATTTAATTATTCAATTATTATACTTTACAAAAACTGTTTTACTATTTATTGTAAATATTATTTAGAATATGCATATTTAAATACTGATTTCTCTTTCTATCATCAATGATTTGAAATACGAAAGAAGATGACAGCATTATTTAATAAACAAAAAACAAACATTCTAAATAGGTGAAGCCATAAATATATAAGATTATAAGTATATTCGAATCGATAAGGCTTTACAAAAGTTCATTATATCATTAATATTATAATGTTAATATTACGATATTAAGTTAAATATTTCTTAGTAACTGGTCTGGTGTCAATGACATCATTTTGACATAAAAAGATTGATTTTATAAAACGTTTTATCTAATTGCTAATTATTATTGTATGTGTATTCATTTTGAATTATATAAATTACAAAAAATGCTTTCGAGTCGAAATTGTTCACAAAAAATGCGTGATTCCGTAATTAAAACCAATTAAAACGAGACCAATACAATTAATCTCTCCTCAACGGAACTATCTTTAAGAACCACCATCTCTACTGGACGTATCTCTTAAATATAATCCTACCCGTTCGAAATGTATATCCTACCAAGAAGAATTGGCCAGAACGCCAGTAATTTATTTTTGTTATCATATAATTACAAAGTAATTTCAATCAAGTAAAATTAAACTTATAACTATCGTGTTTGAAAGTAGACAAATTCTAATGTTGATTTTTATTTGTATTGCTTAAATTTATTAGTAAGCAATGTTAAAACTATTAGAGTTGTCTATATAAACACAAGTCATAAGGCAAACAATATATGTATTAGGTCTTACAAAATGTCTATTGTAATTTACTCTGTTAATGCTTAATAATTAGGTCTTAAAGTTCCTTGGTAGGGCTTTGTGCAAGCCCGCCTGGGTAGGTACCACCCACTCATCAGATATTCTACCGCTAAACAACAGTACGCAGTAATGTTGTGTTCCGGTTTGAAGGGTGAGTGAGTCAGTGTAAATACAGGCACAAGGGATCTTAGTTCCCAAGGTTGTTGACGATGTAGGAAGGAAGGAATAGTTAAATTATCTTACAGCGTCATTGTCTATGGGTGATGGTGACCACTTACCATCAGGTGGCCCATAACCTCGCCAACCTGTACCATAAAAAAATACATACTTCACTTGCTTCTGGAATGTTCTCGAAAGTGTTAGCAAAAGAATAAAATCTTTTATAATCTTTACGGTGTTTGCATTTTCAACATCAACATATCAAAAAAGAGCGATATAGTTTTATTATTTTGTATATCATATCGCTTACTTCATATAAAACTGCCCATGACCACCGACTATAAATAAATATCGACATGTGATTACATTTACAAACGTATACACAATGATAACAAAATAATAATATTTGCATTTATCGTGAACCAAAAACGGGTAACACGATTTATTTAAAAATGCCTTATCGGTCATTCGCTTTTGCTAACCTAACCCACTTTTATATACGTTAATATTTCGTCCATTTATGTAATAACACCACACACATATATCTTTTTAAATTATCAGTATTATGTACGTTTTACGAATGTACACACAGATATAGTTTTCTTTTATGCTGGCATTTGACATTGTCTGTTAGATCGCTTAGTTTAAAATATATCATATTAAATAACCAATATAATTGGATTACTATATAGAATAACGGATTCGAATCCACCAAGAAGTTTTTGTATTTTTGTATATAATTTTTAGTTATTTATATGATACACGTCTTCTGCGGTTTCGCTCGCGATTTCGTGATTGGTCGTCAGGTATTAGATATGAGAAGTAGGCTTACTTGAGTTCAAACGCGCTTATACTAAACTTCATCAATTTCCGTCACGGTAGAATGTGCAAGCGATCCCATGATGCCCCCCGTAAAGACGGAATGGGTACCGCTGGTTTTTTAGTGGATATTCTAGTGCGAGCCCCACATACCCCCCCACAATACAACATCATGTGGGGGAAAAAGTAATGCGTTAAAAAAAAATTTCATCAATTTCGGCACATCAGTTTGGTCTTGAAAGAGCAACAAAAACAAATATATATATGTGTAAGTAAATGACTCTCGAATTTATTATATTCATAGAGATAATATTATCACTAATCATACAACATAACCATATAAATGAGCCTTAATGTGCCGCGTTAGAACGCATACATCTGAACCGATGATTGAGGGTTCAAATCAGCAGACATCATTGAAATTTAATGTGCTTAATTTGTGTCTAAAATTCCTCTCGTACACTCGATAAAAGGAAACATCGTAAGGAACCCTAAATATGTCCAATTTCAATAAAATTCTACCACTTGTAAATCCAACAACACTCATTGTAGCAGCATGATGGAATATACTCCAAGCCTCCACAAAGGAAGAGGCCTTAGCCCTGCAGTGGGATATTAGTTACAAAAAGAAATATTAAAGAATACCTGCCAAAAACCAATGGTAATATAACTATAAATTGATGAACTTAACACATTAAATTAATCGCGAACATGTACAATACAAACAAAGAACCCAATGATATACAACCTACTTGAATATATTTAATAAACTTTTTTAATTTTTTTTATATAGACATAGATATATTTAATTTATTAAATGTTTAAATGCGGAGCGGTGCAGCGACCAGACAACAAAGGCGTCTAAATCACCCGTCGAGACGCTCTTAATATACCTAATAACTGCATTTTGATGGAATCGCTAAATGTTATACCTGAAAACATACATTACCAAATCGAATGTATATAACATTTTACATTTTTAAGTTTACCGTTCCATAAATTTAAACCATTTGTAAAAAATACATTAGTAAAAAAAGCATATTATTCGATACAAGATTATGCAGACGCTAAAAAATCGTGGAATTAATACTTGTTGACATACATTCAAGATATATTTCATACATATATAATTGTACTTAACCAAATATAGAATGTATTGTTAAATATTGAAAAGTACTACTAAGTTTCTCGACGGTTCTTCTCGGTAGAATCAACTTTTCGAACCGGTGGTAGCAGCTTAATATAGTTGTGCAATGACGATTCAATAGTGCTTGTAAAAGCCTACCCGAATAAAGAATATATATATTTTTTTTGAACTTTGAATTTTTTATTAATGCTGAGGTTATGAAAAACGATTTTGTAAATAAATTGGAAAATCGTAACAGATGAATTCGAATACGAATGGTTTTTCGTCTGTCAAATTTTATATTCTATCTGAGTTTTATTCATTAATATTTACTACACATACTAGCGAGTCGCCCGCGATACTTCCCGTTTATCCAAAAGTTTTTTAAGAATTTCGAAAGGTATGAAAGGTAGTTTGATTTAATTTAATTGTAAACTGACGACATCAATAAGTATAAATCGTGCATTTGTTTATTTTTTTTTGTACAGCCATAAATCCACTCTCTAACCTACCAGTAACTTTTTTCCGCTTTCAAATATTAATAATTTTTTTAATCGTAATAATTTAGTATCTGTCTTCAAAATAGGAACATAACCGACATTGTACATGCAGCTATGGCTCTATAATCACTGGGACAAAAATCGACTTTTTTGAAATTGGAATTGTCAACCTCACATGATTACAAAAATACTATTATGCTGCTCCACGAAACCTACACGTAAGTATATAACTACATAACCTGGTGGGCGATCAATAGTTGTCACAAATTGATTGATTTTATTTGCACTGCATATAAATTACCAAAATTAAAATACGAAACCGCTGTGTCGTTCACAGACTTACGAGGTTAGAGTTGGCATCATATTATTCTCTAGATAGCCTTAATTTTCACAATACAAATCTACTCTCTGTAATACATTTACAAAGTTCATGAACTGTATTTGTACAAGCGTGCCTTGAATACGATTCATGAGGTAGAGCCCACTTGATGCACGTACTTTAAAAATGTTTTGACCTTCAATAATAAAGTCAAATCTATAAATTCAATAGCGTAAGTTAAGGTAGTCTAGCGATATAAAGTTACTTGTCCAATACCCTAACACTATTGAAATTCTTACAACTAATATAAGATATATTATCCTTAATTCATTAAATACTATAGTAATAAAGTTATAAATTTCGTAAAAAAATCTGTAAACAACGATATTCCGAAGAACTCATTTCGTATCTTGATCGTGAAATTGACAAATGATATGCCTATTTGATATATAAAATAACAGAAATTAAATTAACATGGTTATTTTCGATATTAACTCGATATTTCGACATTATCTACGAATTTCCTGTTCACGAGACAGCAGTTCAGTGTCGAGCTCCACCGAATAAAAATAAAAAACATGGTAATATCCCGAAATTAATAATTTTAGTAATACAATAACAGCCTGTAAATTTCCCACTTCTGGGTCAAGGTCTCCTGTACGGACAGGGTTAGGAACATATTCCACCACTGGTCCATCCATGCGGATTGGTGGATTGAACCCGCAATCATCGGTTAAGATGCATGCGTTCTAACCACTGGTCCATCTCGGATCAAAGCTCAGGGAAATGACATCAGTTTTTCTTAAACATTGTATTTACCCTTTTAATTAAGGGTAAATCTTACACACACAACTGTTTGTACTGAGCCTTACTGTATGTATATCAACAACGCATATATTTATCTCCATCATATAGACAGTTAGACGGACAAAAGATTTCAAAATACTAACAATAGCAACGCCGTTCATGTTACCACCTACATTGCGTTTACTCATTATGTAGGTAACACACCGTAACGGATACCGTTATTTTAAATAAGGTTTTCCGCACACAACAATTATATTTATAATTTTGGTTATTTATAAGAGGTAGGTAGACTGGGATATGCGCCACATGGTGGTAAGTGGTCAACAAAACAAACAACAACAGCCTGTAAATTCCCACTGCTGGGCTACAGGCCTATTAAAAGGCCTAGAACATATTCCACCACGCTGTTCCAATGCGAGTTGGTGGAATGCACGTGTGGCAGAATTTCTATGAAATTTGTCACATGCAGGCTTCCTCACGATGTTTTCCTTCACCGCTGAGCACGAGATGAATTATTAAGACAAATTAAGCACATGAAACAGCGGTGCTTGCCTGGGTTGAACCCGCAATCATCGGTTACGATGCACGCGTTCTAACCACTGGGCCATCTCGACTCCTAGGTAGGTGGTCACCATATGGATACTGTAAGAATCATAAACTAGATCTTAAATAACACCTGCGTTACAAACTTAGATGATACGAGTATGTCAATCGTCCCTGATGTTTCACTGACTCAATCACTCTTTAAAACTGAACTAAGCAATATTGAGTATTGCTGTTTTAAGGTAGGAATAGGATTAGTTATGTATCGGAGGAACATATCCAGATCAGCTTACATAATTATTTATTGGTGCTGATAAAAAAATGATTAAATATAAAATGTTTCGGTCAACAAAGAGTCTCATTTGTTTGAGTGAGCCGGTGTAATTACTTATTGTAATCATATACACTATAAAGTATATATCTTACGTACATAATATAATGTTTAAGTTACCGGATAAATAAAAAGAGATTTTAAGTACATTACATAGGTTAAAGTATTTGTATTAATACAACATTATTGTACAAAGTATTGCTAGTTTGTAAACTGCCTTAAGCTGTTTAACTTTATGCGTAAGCGACCTACACATCAATACTAAACCGAAATGACACAAATACATGGTTTTAAATACAGGATCATTATTATATAAGTGAGACATACATGTTTTCCTTTCACGTGATTCATTAATAACGATATATTTCTTTGATGATGATGACGTCATGACCGATAATGCCAAACTCAAGGAAGACCAACCCATATAGGACTTATCATAGTTCACAAATGTGTTCAAATAGGGGTTCTATTCCCTTTATATTCAGATGTAAGAGCGATATCATGACAGGCAAGTCGGAGGCAAAACCAATGCCTCTACGATTTGGTCGTTGGATGGATCTGCCTAAGTCCAACTTCCAGGTTACTATTAATAATTTCGCTAAACTTACTAACAATTTTTATTGGTCCAATTTGATTTCCAAGAATTGACCAAGATCTCGATTTATACAGTCTTGCATACAAGTAAGACCAAAACACTGATAGGTAAATATATACTTAGAATAACTACACGCTATGTTATTCGGTGATTGCATTAATTCGTCATGTTTATGGAGATTATTTTTGATCAAAAATCGTGGAGCTGTTGATGTTGCCTTCGAGGTAATAAATGTATGTAACTAACATAGATTTGTATTTTAAGTATTTAAATATAGTGACTCCTTGACGGTTCTTCTCAGAAGAATCTACGTTCCGAACAGGTGGTAGCTTCACTTACTATAGTTCATAAAATGAAGATTCAAAATTGATGGTAAAAGCTTAATAAAGAAGATTTTGATTTTATGTATAGCAAATAGTCTAAAAAACTAAAAAAATTGTTTCTAGATAAAATTACTTCTATAGAATACTAGTATAAGTAGTATCAGGTACTTATAGTTATTCTATCAGCTCACCTTGTATACCACACGCATAGTTTTCGTGCTCTAGTTTTAAAGGGTAAGAAATATTTTGTAAGGTTTACGTTTTGTGTTATTATTGCACTTTTAATAATTAATTTACACGGGAAGTTCTAAGGCGTCGTTTGAATACAGTGACACCATATTAAAATCGGAGGTATCTTTCCTGTTTTTCGTATAGACCGAAAATTTATTACACCTTTAGAATTTTAGTTAATTTGATTTGATTTCATTATTATAATAATAAACGTTATAAATCTCACAATGATCAATAACACACAAACACACTTGTGCACTATTGTATATGTGTGTATGTGCCTGCGCATTTGGTTTGCCTCAATCACTTTTGTTTGGCATATTTACCAATATCACTTAGAAAATTATTTATAAAGTAAAATATGTTTAAAATTTCCACTTTGTTCCAATTCATGAAGGTCAATAACACGAAGATTAATCCAGAAATAAATACTAGATATCTTATTTTGTCAGAATCTTTACTTTTAATCGAATCACAAATGAATCTAGGTTGTTTATGTAAAGTCTATATATAAATTCATTCATTTAAGATTCGAAAACGTCCGGTCATTTCATCGTTCATTATCCTTCATGAATAAATGATTATGGAATTTTCTATTTGATACACACTGTTCTGATCAATGTAAAATGGAGTATGATATTTTAAAGACAGTAATACTTAATACCTTTCAAAATTCAAATATTCTTTAATAAGTATTTATTCTATATACTAAGTACTATAAGGATTCAGGGACTTCTTCTGAATGTAGATTTTACTGAATTAGACCGATAAGAAATTTAGTAGTTAAAATTGATTTCTCAAATTTGATTATGAAATTTGAGAAATCAATTTGAATTAAATGTTTTCGATTGTTAATAAGAAGTGTTCTTGGCTAAAAATAATGAATTCATTGGTGGTGGGGCTTTGTGCAAGCCCGTCTGGGTAGGTACCACCCACTCATCAGATATTCTACCGCCAAACAACAGTACTTGGTATTGTTGTGTTCCGGTTTGAAGGGTGAGTGAGCCTTTGTACATGTACAAGGGACATAACACCTTAGTACCCAAAGTTGGTGGTGCATTAGCGATAAAAGGAATGGGTTATGATTCTTACAGCGCCATTGAATATGGGCGGTGATTACTACTTACCACCAGGTGGGTCATATGCTCGTCCGCTAACCAATAGCATAAAAAAAACAAAAGATTTACTTAGTTAAATAAATTTAATATTCGTTCCCCAGATGTACATAACACCAATCTTTTTCTTAATGCTTTTTCAATATGTACATCCTAAACAAAGATATCAAGATTAAATCTTAAGTTTTAGCGCTCCATTCGTATTGTAAGATGAAGTGAAAAATTGTGAAGAAATTTCATCATCATCATCAGCAGCAACCCATGTTTGTCCACTGCTGGACATAGACCTCTCCAAATGTACGGCACTGTGGTCTTTCTTCGGCAAATCGCATCCAGCTCCTGCCAGCCGTCTTGCGTAAATGATCACTCCACCGTGCCTGAGGACGTCCTACACTAAGTTTGCCGAGACGCGGTCTCCAAAAATCATCGACATAGCCCACCGAGCCACCACAAGCTGAAGTGGCACTGGGCTGGCCATATTTGTCATGGAGCCGATAACCGTTGGGGAAAACGTGTTCTAGAGTCGAAAAGAAATTTGCTTGTACAGAATTTACATCTGCCAATAAATCCAACCCATATTGGAACAGCTTGGCGATATGAACTTTATACCTTCATAAAAGGGAAAAATTCTAAACCTTGCATTGGTATAAAAATAATCTTGTAAACGTTTCTCTGCTGGTGATATTATATTATATTAGTGAACTGACTTTCATCATGAGCATTGCGATTGGTTACTCCAGAGCTGGTGCAACAGACATCTGTCTGCTTCACTGGCTAAGTGGGTTCTTGATTTCACGTCATGACAAATATTAACTACCTCTAAAATAACTACGTAGAAAAATTCTACAGACGGTCTTATGACCTTGTAGACTGAACTAGTTTAAACCGGTTTAAGCCAGTTCCTGAGTATGTAACGCGAAATAGTCTTGTCGGTATTTGTTTTGAACCATTAAACTCGTAATAGTTGAATGAGCAACATAACCGATTACCAAAGTTTATGTTTTGTCTTGTCAACCATAATTTATCAGATGATATAATGCATATAATTTTGAAATTTATTGGAAACCACAATTAACACTCTAAATGCTTTCCTTCGTATCAATTTTCAGATCAACAACGCTCAATGATTTAACCGAAAGCGTAATCTAACCTAACAGACGTACAGACAAACAAACAAACAGAGTTGCTTTCACATTTTCTAATATTAAACGTTCAGTAACGTACCGTTTCACTCCTGAAAGTTGCGGCGACTTATAATTTATGACTTTGTAATATTTAATAATTAAATATTGTAGTAAATTAAATTGAACCCAGAATGTTCTCCTCTACCAATTAAGTCTAATGAAAAAATTAAGCAAAGTGTTACGCATATAACGTAACGCCATAGACGCCATATGTAGTGATGTGATGTATTGCTGCTATGTATAGGCGATGTTTTTCTTGTCATAAAAAACTTATATAGGACGAAGTTCGATTACTACTATTGTAAAATTTTATAATTATACTTGCTTTTGCAGGAGGCTTTGCTCGCGTTACTTAAAATATCACGATATAACACTTATCAACTTATTTTTAATCAGAAGCCAAAAAATCAATTTCGACTTAAAAAATGACGAACTCCGAAACCTTAAAACCTTATTATACCCTATAGGAGTAGAATTTGTAAAATTCCTCCCTGGAATAATTTCCTCCCGGGAGTGTCTATTCAATAATACAATCCCAATTACCAAATTTCATGACAGTAACAGGACATGTCATTTTATAAATATAGATTAATCACTACATATTATAAAACAAAGTCCCCTAGCCGAATCTGTGTGTATGCGATTTTCACCAATAGATAGAGGGAATCATAAGGAAGGATTAGGTTTATAATTTATTATGTTTTTGTGTAAATAAATTTAAATAGAACGACAATTGTTAAACATGTCGCAAAAAGCAACAATTTTGTTTAAATACTTAAAAGCTAAAAGTAAGCTAAGTAGGACGTCCTCAGGCACGGTGGAGTGACGATATACGCAAGGCGGCAGGCAGGAGCTGGATGCGAGTAGCCGGAGAAAGACCATAGTGGCGTGCGCTTGTAGAGGCCTATGTATGAAAGTAAAAAGTAAAGTAAGAGCCTGTAAATTTCCCACTGCTGGGCTAATGGCCTCCTCTCCCATTAAGGAGAGGGCTTGGAACATATTCCACCACGCTGGTCCAATGCGGGTTGGTGGAATGCATTCAATGAAATTAGACACATGCAGGTTTCCTCACGATGTTTTGATGATGAGAATAATAAACACAAATTAATCACACATATATAGTGGTGCTTGCCTGGGTTTGAACCCGAAATCATCGGTTAAGATGACCGGTCGGGTACGGGCTGATGATGATGATGAAAAGCTAAACACTATAAAAAAACACTAATGCGAATTTCAGAACGCTAATAAACATATATATACAAAAACTTACTTTATATGTTATTGTACATTTCATCGAATTCGATCCGTGCGTATCTTGAAGGAAATATGTAGTAGTATGTGTACTCGTCTTATTCTATGTCACGTTTCGGAGCATGCAGTCGAACCTTCGTCATGTAAACGTGTCGAAAGCCCCTTAACATAATTTAATATGAAAGTGATAGTTTTTCTACCGTCGAACGTTATATAAAGATTATAATGTAACTCATTTGACTTTAACATTTTGTAATTTATAACGAGTTTATGCTAACGCAAATGTTTATGTGCATAGAGTTCGATTTTTAAATTTCAAAATTTTGGAACGCGTATTTTGTGTTTCCGTTAACAACAGCCAGTAAATTTCCCACTGCTGGACTAAGGCCTCCCCTCCCTTTGAGGAGAATATGGGTTGGTGGAATTCACATGTGACACATGCAGGTTTCCTCGCGATGTTTTCCTTCACCGAGCACAAGATAAAATATAAACACAAATTAAATAAATAAATATGAGACAACATCACATACATACATCTGATCCCAATGTAATTAGCTGAAGCGCTTGTGTTATGGAAATCAGAAGTAACGACGGTACCACAAACACCCAGACCTAAGACAACATAGAAAACTAATGGTAATCTACATTGACTCGGCTGGGAATCGAACCCAGGACCTCAGAGTGGCGTATCCATGTAAACCGCAAACACACCACTCGACCATGGAGGTCGTCGAAACATAAAAACAAATTAATCACATGAATATTCAGTGCTGCTTGCCTGGGTTTGAAGCCGCAATCATCGGTTAAGATGCGCGCGTTCTAACCACTGGGTCATCTCGACTCGTGTCCCCGGTCGGCGTTTATTTTGATCTCGTCATATATTCTATTTCTTATTTTAGTCTGGATATTGTCCTTGGAGGATTCTCTGGAATCGCACTGCTTGCTAACTAACAGGAATGTCTGTTTGTGTAGTCATTTTTTTACATAATTACATTAGAACCTTTGATATATTATTATATTAAAATTAGTCTCAATTATTGCCTTTAAATTATGTTCAATAGTATTGCAATATATAAATTTCTTCTTATATTATAGTTTAATGAATAATAAGTAAAAATATTAATCAACCATAAAAAAGCCATACGGTTATATACAAGCAATATAGCATCACAACTGCCAAGGTTAGTGGCGCATTGGGGATGTAAGGAATGGTTAATATTTCTTGCAGCACCAATATCTCTCTATGTGGGGCGGTAACCTCATTTATATAAAAATGTCAGCAGAAGAAGTAATTAATTTCTTATTAATAACCGCCCCGCCCTGGCTTCGCACGGATGCAATACTGATACTAAATATACTTATACAAAATTTGTTTATTTGCGACATCACATTGCAAACTTCTTAAATTATCAGTATTTCTTTACTATATTTTCCATGTATTATATACAAAAACCTTTGTCTCTAATCACTCTATTAAAAACTGCATCAAAATCCGTTGCGTATTTTTAAAGATTGAAAATTGCACAGGGATATAGGGACAAAAAATGCGACTTTGTTTTATACTGTGTAGTGTATGTATTCGAAATTAATATTGCCTTTTAATAAACGTATTTTTTATAATATATATATTGGATATACTTTTGTAAATATATCTGATAAAGGCATCTTGCTTTGTGTTAAAAATACTTTGTAAAAACCTGACGTTTCAAGTCCCTATTAGTATCGAAAGGTATTGTAAATTTGCTTGCATAATGTTCTGTATATAGGACAAGTTTACGTGTAAAATTAATTAATTTTGAACTTTAAGTATATATAGATTGAGTTGAATGTCGCACTTCTGTTATTATGCAGACATAGTAGATAAAAGACTTGCAAGGTTACACAGGAATTAATACGTTTTTTAATTTCTTTGTAAGTCATATGATTATATTTATTGAATTATATATAACCTCGTACTCTTTCACACAATATTCTTCATTTTCGTTATATATGGAAATATTACGTAATATAAATAATATAATATTAATCTAATAATCTAACTAATCTAAGTTATTATTTGATAGAAAAATATAAAAATAAAATCTGGTGATAAATTAAATATTAATAATATATATAAAATGTTTAGTTTATAACTAAACATTTTCAGTCTTTGATCACAGACATTTTGCTTTTCACACAACTTAAACTTAGTGGTAAGTGTCAAAAAGAGATCTATTCGGTAAGAAAAAGATTAAAAGCAACATGACATGATATTGTAAAGAAGGGAAAGTTAACAGCCTGTATATGTTACACTGCTGAGCCAAAACCTTCCCCGTTAAGGAAGGTTTGTAATTTAAAACCAGACCAGTTGAGTTTATTTCGCTGGTTTTTTTCAGGTCTGAGGTATTACTTACTGAACCGGTAGCAAAATTTTGTAATGCTTCTATATGAACTAAATACCAACATTTTGTACTAATTATCTTCTTTGAGATTTTATTGGGCTATGTACGGTTTTGATATCTCTGTAGGTTGAATTCTATTGTTCAACATTTCATCTAAATGAACTGAATCCAAATTAACATATACTAACAATACTTGGTGGTAGGGCTTTGTGCAAGCCCGTCTGGGTAGGTACCATTTCATCTAAATGAACTAAATCCAAATTAACTTATACTAACAATACTTGGTGGTAGGGCTTTGTGCAAGCCCGTCTGGGTAGGTACCATTTCATCTAAATGAACTAAATCCAAATTAACTTATACTAACAATACTTGGTGGTAGGGCTTTGTGCAAGCCCGTCTGGGTAGGTACCACCCACTCATCAGTTATTCTACCGCCAAATAACAGTACTCAGTATTGTTGTGTTCCGGTTTGAAGGGTTAGTCAGCCAGTGTAACTACAGACACAAGGGACATAACATCTTATTTACCAATGTTGGTGGCACATTGACGACGTAAGGAATAGTTAATATTTCTTACAGCGTCATTGTCTATGGGTGATGGTGACCACTTACCATCAGGTGGCCCATATGCTCGTTCGCCAAGCTATACCATAAAAAATAATAAAAAAAATAACATATAACAGTGATTTGGACACACAGACAGACAGAGAAACAGAAAAAGTTACTTCCGCATTTATAATATTAGTATATTATATTCATAAATTTGGCTTGATATAAAACAAACAATTATGAAAGTAAAATGTAATGTCTCTGTTCATAACTACTCTACATCAATAAACACCTGGCAGACCCGTATTTACAGTTACTCTGTAATCCTACTAACATAAAAATACTTCTGTGCCATCTGGTTCATAACCAGCTTTGATGAACCGAGTTACACAGAAATTATAACGGTATTATAGATCAATGTTGAATGGGACTCATTTATCACATCAAAAGTTTGTATACGGTTTTTTAATTAAATTAGACTTTTAGTAACTCTGCTACCGTTGCAACAGCTGAACCTATTTAGATAAAATTTGGTTTAGATACAGTTAGAGCCTCGGAGAATGATTTAGTACATTTTTGTAATTTTCCCCTCAAGGGAGTAAAATGGGAGGACGCGTGCTATAGTCAAAAGTTTTGTAAATTTCGCATGGGGAAAGCTAGTATGTAATATTTTTTTTAATTCAATTTTTTTTCATCTTTAGTTAACACAATCGTAACGCTTATAAAATCCACTAATAATTATTTCAACGTTTATCATGCTCATCAATTATTTAAATTTTATTGCATAAATCTGTAACTAGCATATTTATAGAATATTTTTTTTTATGGTATAGGTTGGCGGACGAGCATATGGGCCACCTGATGGTAAGTGGTCACCATCACCCATAGACAATGACGCTGTGAGAAATATTAACTATTCCTTACATCGTCACTGCGCCACTAACCTTGGGAACTAAGATGTTATGTCCCTTGTGCCTGTAGTTACACTGGCTCACTCACCCTTCAAACCGGAACACAACAATACTGACTACTGTTATTTGGCGGTAGAATAACTGATGAGTGGGTGGTACCTACCCAGACGGGCTCGCACAAAGCCCTAACACCAAGTAAATATAATCTATTTAAGATGAATTTAATGAAATACTGTTTTTATCGTGATACGATTATTTCTGGCCTAATTTTAAATAAAGTCATCATAATAATATACCGTTAAATTTGTAATGTGTTACTTGCTTGCTTCTCTAGATCTGTTTTGCTCCAACGACCATCAATCCGTTAACATGTGACTAGCCCATGGCCACTTCGATCTAATGATACAAGCTATGTTGCTAATTTCGGTTCTTCTTTAAACAACCTCATCTAGTTTTATCCTTCAAAGAAACTCGCTCCATAACACCACAACAACAGCCTGTAAATTCCCACTGCTGGGCTAAAGACCTCCTCTCCCTATGAGGAGAAGGTTTGGAAAATATTCCACCACGCTGTTCCAATGCGGGTTTGTGGAATACACATGTGGCAGAATTTCTATGATATTTGTCACATGCAGGTATCCTCACGATGTTTTCCTTCACCGCTGAGCACGAGATGAATTATAAAGACAAATTAAGCACACGAATCAGCGGTGCTTGTCTGGTTTTGAACCCGCAATCATCGGTTAAGATGCACGCGTTCTAACCACTGGGCCATCTCGACTCGTTCACACACATCGTTCACACATCTCCATAACACGCTGACCTTTAAATTGAAGACTAGTTCCGCTGTTACAATTTTTATTTCTGAACCGGTATATCTTTACTGGTAAGACGCATTGTTTCAAAACTATCATTTTCAAACATTGCGACAAATTCGATAGGTTTCCGATATTGATAGTGTGTGAATCTAATTTTAGCCAATAGAATGTCATTTATTAATCAAGGAATATTTGCGAGAAGCCAATGAAAATGAATTTACGCCATAAGATCTAGACGCAAGATTTTTATTTTTAATTCAGTCTCGCAACACACCTGGCCGTATTGCTACATTTTATCTGAATGTATGTGTAGTGTGGGCAATTTATATCATGCGATATATTTGATAAAATATAACTATAGTCCATATTACATTAACAGCTTGTAAATTTTTCACTGGGTCTTTACCTTTGAGGAAAAAGTTAGGAGCGTATTCCACCTGTTCCAATGCGAATTGGTGGAATACACATGTGGCAGAATTTCGATTAATAGTCCATATTCCTGTTCAAATTTGAGTGCTGTCCTTAAAACACTAAGGCTGCAAGACATGTGGCAATTACTATGGGAGAAAGTACTTGCTATTAGTTAGACTATTATCTCGTATATTTTTTTATTATTATCTTTCGAAAAGAGATTAATTTTTTAAATTAATTTTTTTAAAGATTCACATTATATTTATTGTTAGATGCTAAGGTATTGTTTATATTCTGTGATTAAATTGAACAATTTTTTTGTGTGTATATTTGAAGTTGTTAAGGTCTTAGGTTTCAAAATATTTAGTGAATTGTAATTAAGAGCAATATAAGTTATATAATCGTATTAAAAATAAATATAGTTGCTTTATTTCTAAAAATTATTTTGATTAAATAAAACTACTATTTATATAAATATAAATGTGTTATGTTTCCGATATGTCGTATCGTATCCGTCTCGTCGCACTTAAAATTTCGATTCAACATCTGCTTAAAACTTGTAAAGCCTTAACTTCTTGTCACATATTAAATAATAATATATAATATGACATAGTTAATGATGTGAGAAGAAGCGTACTTAGTATATTCTTGAGATAATTTTGTTCAATGTAATTGCTGATGTCAACCATCCATTTTAATTTCTCTGAATAAAAAAAGTTTGTATATATATATTTTTATTTAAAAGATGTATGCTGTAAAATGGTACATTTACAGCATATATCTTTTAATAAAAAAAAATATACAATAGTATATAAAAATATAATCGTTCTTGTTATGTTTGTTTTCCATCTAAAAGTATTACCTATTGTAATCGCGTAAAGAAAGGACGGTTAGCTAGTTATTTTTATATAAATATTGATGTTATATATAATTAAAGGAAAAATTAGTTGTATAACACTTAACCCAGTAAAATTACACAAAAATATGAATATACAAGTTTCATCTATACATATTAATAAAATAGAAGTGTCTATTTGTAATATTAAAATAACCGCTTTTTAATAAATGCATATGTATACATGGTACATATACCAAAATAACATATTTTTCAATATATGTCTGTATGTTTGTTCCGACTAATCTCTGGCTGAACGACTGAATCGATTTTGATGGGACTTTTACAACATAATAGCTGATGTAATAAGGACATATATTTTAGAATTATATATGAAATAATAATTAATAAAGTACTATTACTAATAATAATAAACGACTTATCACAAAAGCTGCCTAATACAAAGCAGCTTAAGAATTAATAAGTTAAAGTCAAATCTGCGAATTGCTGAGATGACCCAGTGGTTAGAACGCGTGCATCTTAATCAATGATTGCGGGTTCAAACCCAGGCAAGCACCACTATATATATGTGCTTAATTTGTGTTTATATTTCTACTCGTGCTCGGCGGTGAAGGAAATCGTGAGGAAACCTGCACATGTGTATTCCACCAACCCGCATTGGAACAGCGTGGTGGAATGTGTTCCAAACCCTCTCCTTAATGGAAGAGGAGGCCTTATGTCAGCAGAGGGAAATGTACAGGCTCTTACTTTACTCTTTCCTTTACTGCGAACTGAACAATGACTTAATAATGTGTTATATTCAAACGCGCGAAGTCGCAGGCATAGCTAGTTTTAAATATATTATATTCATAAGATAAAAAAATATGTATTAATTATATGACATGATATTTGAGATAATAATAAATGCGCGAGACATTATTAAAAATGACATCTGTCGGATGAAGTGTCTGCCTGCAATAATTTATCAAAAATAATTAAGACTTTGCTAAATAAATACATTTATTTGGCAAAATGACGGTATTTCTGGTTCCTTATTTTAAAGTAATGTATGAAAGGAGCCGAGATGACCCAGGTTAGAACGCGTGCATCTTAACCGATGATTGCGGGTTCAAACCCAGGCAAGCACCACAATATATACGTGCTTAATTTGTGTTTATAATTCATCTCGTGCTCGGCGGTGAAGGAAAGCATCGTGAGGAAACCTGCATGTGTCTAATTTCATCGAAATTCTGCCACATGTGCATTCCACCAATCCGTATTGGAACAGCGTGGTGGAATATGTTCCAAACCCTTGCCTTAATGGGAGAGGAGGTCTTATCCCAGCCTGTTACTGTACTGTACTGTTTGAAAATAATATTTAAATACTGTAACTAACACTTACTAGATGACAAAGTTATGGAGTTTATTTAAGAATAATCTTATTGGAACTCTATCCCAATACTGGTTAAAATAAAGTAACAAGCTGTTATGATCCCACTGCTAGGATCAAAACTTTTGTTTAGTAGTTTATTACACACCATTTTTCCAATATTGTTTGATGCATACACATGTGGCAGAATTTCATTAAAGTTACAAATTGATCACATAAAAATTCAGTGGTGCAAGATTTGAACACGATAACTCAAGTCGCTGGTGGCCGGTATATGTATGTATATTAAAGAATTTCATACGGTTAATGCAGGTTTCTTTATGATTTACAATCTATTATTATAATTAAAATAATGGAAAAGATTAACTACTTACTATTACTATTCCTTGACGATTATTTTCGGTATTATCTACTTTCCAAATCTGTTGTAGATTTACCTTTTATTTAATACAGAAACATGACATTTATGAGGCTACTTGAATAAAGAATATTTTGATTTGTTTTGATGTTCTCTATCACGTCAAAATTAATCATTTATCGTATTATAACCCAATTTTTTTAAGCTAAATATATTACTTTATTTTACTGCGCTGTTACAATGCTACCGGGTTTTATCCAACACATGCTTAACTTAAAACAGTTTAACTCATAATACAATATTTAAATAAAAAATATAACAAAGCAAAATTTTAATAAAATTGTCTTCCTTCCATTGAATTAAACCAATTATGATAAATTAAAATTGTCATAAACGTTAAGTCACTGTCCCAAATAAATCTCAAAAAAAAAACATATAATATTACATTGAATATGATTCCAAATTCAAAAATATATACAACTACATTATTAAATCATTCGAAAACAAGGCGTGTGTAAATCAACACAACGAAATGATTCTCCGATATGCATTTTCGATATAAATACGTCGCCTGCGAACCGCCCTTGGTAGCGTCGGACGGCGAACCCGCATCAAGGTCGGCGCACATCGCATTGTATAGCGTAGTGCGCATTTTATTACAATTTCGTAATAGAGTTTTATATTATTTCAATCAATGATTCATTATATGTAATGTACACATTTATATGTGTGAATTGGGTTCGTTTAAAACAGTGTGTTAATTGTAATATTCTAGTAACCTTTGTTTTACAAATGTCCTTAATATCATTGAATACTCTTGTCTTTGTACTTGATTAAAAATGTTAAAAACAACTGTTTTTATTAACATCAATTAAGGAAATAGATTATTTATTTGTAATCGAGTTTGTTTTGTTGATATGTTTAGTAAAATATGATAATCGTATATGATAAGAGTAAAAAACGTAACATGAAAATATATCTTAAGGAAGGGGTTCTATATTTGCTCCAAATTGTGAAGGAATTTCATCCGATGTTTTTATCGTTGACTTCAAATATAAAAACGTGAAAATTCAGGGGTACTTGTCCGGGCTTGTCTCAATCTTTGCTCAAGATTCAGACGCCCTAGAGCCATCTTAGCCTGTGGAATAATTAAATGATTATAACGGTACATATAAACAGAAATGTTCAATCAATTATGGAATATTATTAAGCAAACTTGCAACAATTACAGAATGGCATCTGGCTTCTAGTCGGATACAATGCGGTTTTATAAACTTTTTTTGAAGCAGTCGGTACGATTGTCATCGTAATTGCAGCACAACACTGTTATTTATATATATATACTAGCTATTATCGCGACTTTGTACGCGTTTGGATTTACTAAAAAAGTTATTGTTGTAACCAAACTTACTCTTTATTAGATCAGCTATTTGCCAGTGAAAGTCCCGTCCAAATCGTTCCAACCGTTCCAGAGTATAGCCGGAACTAAGAGACAGACAAAAATTGATAAAAATGTTATTTTGATTATTTAGTAAATGCCAGTTAATTTAATATTACAAACAGACACACCAGTTTTATTATATGCGTAGATTTTATATAATGGTAGTGATGTCTTGCGGTTTCAACACTATACAGCGCCATTTATGTCGCCTATATTGTTTTAGTAACTTTTTTTTATTTCATATTAGTAAGTGTTCATAACCGCCCATAGACTTTGGCACTATAAGAAATGCTAAATATTCCTTACAACGCCAATGTGCCAAAACCTTGTGTGATAAAATACTATGTCCCTCGTGGCTTTAGTTACACCGACTCTTTCACCTTTCACAGCCCATCACCCCCTTTCACACAAGCTCATGGGCCACAAGACAATTACACATAGGACATTTGACATCAATGTTTCGTAAATTGGAAACATGAACAATAATTGTGTCAACGCGTTTTGATCTATTCACAATAATGGGCTTACAAATGCAAATTTCCTTAATTTATATTTTCAAAGTCAAAATTTATTAAAACAGTCATTTATATGAACGATTTTATCGTTGCTTATAATAGGGAAAACTTTGTTGCAGTGAAACTCTGTTGCTTACAAGAAATCAGAGACATATAACAAAAAACGACTTAGTTTAATATTATTAATAGATTACATAAATGTTGCTTAATAAAATATGAAGTTCAAAAACTTAAGTATTCACAAGAGGTCTTGAAATTTACGTTTTACTATAATATAATTCACATTTATTAAATTAAACGTTATTAATGTCCATTCAATCAATGGGGAATGAGGCATCTCGTATAAGAGATTCGAAAATGTTATTCCATCAAGATAAATATAAATACGTAGTCAGTCGAAGTGACTTTCTAGAAATGAAATGACTCACTCAGTGTCTAGCAAATCGAATGAATAGTTTTTAACCGTCAGAACGAAATCGGAATTAAAAAAGGAAACGCTAAAGTCGAAAGCTCTAACGTAATGCGTTTCTCTCTTTCACGCATATCCTCTTTCGTCGTGCTAAAATGAGATAGATGATTTGATGCACTAGGGGGAACCTAACGCATTTCTGCAAAGTGACGCAATGCTTACGCAAGGGGTCGTTGGCCTCAAGGTGACCCTGAGACCTTAGGCCCTGAAGGTTCTATAGGACGAAAAAAGGACCTTCTTTGAAGGGCTTTGTTTTTAAAGCCGGTTAGGAATTAATATTTAAAGGATCCATTTATGTGCTTACAACGTATTTTCTTGAGGTTTCGAATTAAAAAAAATAATTTATTGTGACAAATATGGCAACACTTAAAAGGAATATAGGTATAAATAAAATACTTTGATTGACGTCCGTAAGTTCAAGTTAAACTCAAATTAAATTATAATTAAATGTAAAACATAATAAAGCTGTTCTTCCATACTATACCGGTACATGTAAAATTAAAAAAGCATCCTATTTTTTTTTAAACCAAAGCGATAGTTGGTCATGATAAAAAATAAAATAAAATGTGCTGTCAAAATTTAAATTGAGGTTTTTATGTATATTCATATAAAACATCTATATTATAATAAAATGCATTGCAGAAACATTTATAGGGTCCAATGATAGCTAAAAACTATTCAGTTGACTTCATAAGTAGAATAAAAAAGATTTCATCGATATCAATGAAGCAATGCAAATGGGGAAAATTTACGAAAACACACACAGGAATTTTGTGAAACAAAACTCTCCAATAATAATAAATTATACACGATAACAAGCATCAGTTAATTATTATGTATAACCGACTGTATAACTCAGATGTTTCTGGAAAATTTGTGTTTCGTTGTTTCAGAGATAAATCTGTTTTTTCTCACACAATTAATGGACGTTTGACTCACAATATTTTCACGACGAGAAAGCATTGAACTTGAAATCACGCAATTTCGGTATGTCGACGACTTCTGTATCTACTACGAAATTATTCAACTTTTTTATAGTCTCTTTTATATTAAATTCTTTTCACAAATATACGGTTGTGTGAGTGTGTGTATATGACTTTGTTAATGTAAGTGTAATTTGTATTTTGGTCCTTGTAACCGGATAGGTATTTTTATGCTTGAGATATTGTTCTAATCATTAATAATTTTACTGTTATAATACAAGTTTACATACTCATTATACGTTAACAGAAATGATAACTCTATACACACGTATAATAAAATAAAATAAGTAAAACATGGTGACAATAATAGTATATTTTTGGATATTTAATTGAACAAGGCAAGGGAAGTTCATAAATAAAAGCGAGACGGACTTTTCACATTATAACTACGTTATTATCTTCGTATATACATTACTAGTGGTTGCCTACGGCCTCGCTCGCGTTTTATATGTTAAGCATAAAAAGTACAGTAAGTAAGTATATCTACTTTCTTCCTAAGAAATTTAGCTTGCTTTCGAAATCATATCTTTGGTTCGGACAAACAGGGTTACTTTGTCACTTATAATATTAGGTATATGTTAAATTAATTTTTACTTCAATAGTGAACATAAATGAAATCTATCATCTAAAACACTTATCGGTTGGTCGGTTTAAAATCGTATAGAATACTTATTTAAAAAGATCAAGCAGGTTAGACCATGAGCCTCGATAGCTCAGTTTATAAGACTCAAATCATAACGTATGATTCAGATTGTTGTGTCTTTGTGCTCAATTTGTAATATAAATTAATCTCGAGTGCGAGGATGAAGAATAACATCGCGTGGAAACCTGTACGTAGTCAATCAGAATCTATCTGTATTACAGTTTCAGTTGCACTGGCTCACTCACCCTTCAAAAAGAAGAACACAATAACACTCAATATTGTTGTGCGGCGGTAGAATATGTGATGAGCATGTGGTACCCCAATGCATGTATGCACAAAGCCTTACCACCAAATGCGTAATTATAATTGTAAGATTTTGGACTGATATACAAGTCCCATAACCGAAACTATCTAGTTATTGTCGAACTCACTTTTGACACAAACTTAATTCTATATGATAATGATATGAATGAAATCAACGTAAATCCTTAAAATGAGCGATGCTGTTCAATTTTATTGAATTAAAAATCCGTGTTTACTTAATGAAAATTATAATGGTATAACTTTAACAACTATATATTTATATAGTTACTAAACAAATCATGATCGCTTGGCAATAGTAACTGCATTTTATTTGTTTTTTTTTTTTTGCATTTACCCGTTGATTTGAAAAACAATAATTAAAAATATATAAAAAAATCAATGTCTTTTTTTATAAATAAAAGTAGTCAAATTTACATCAAAGAAAATACATTGTAAATTCAATTCCACCACTGAAACTACGATTATTAATATGAATCCCCTTCTGACCAACACAAAATTAAATATCTCGTCTGTCTATGTATTAGTCTATAACAATGTATACATTGCTCGGATTACGAATGTCACCGAGATCGACCTTTATGAGACAAAAGTCGAAATAATAATTCCATTAATGTCGTCTTATAAATCACATTCTGAATACAATTTTTAAATTGCTACAGATTATATTTGCTAGCGGTGTTTCGTTTTGATCCAGAGTCATTTGACTGTCTGTATTTAATTAATTATTTTATATTTTATGATATCCTTTATTCTAATGTGAAAGGTATAGAAAAATGTATATATAGATTTCTATAGTAATATTATTACTAGCCTTGATAACTTATGTAATCAAGTAGCATGCTTTTTTTTCGTAATTTTTACTATTTTAAATGCTGTATCAATAGTCTTGTGTAATATTGTCTTAATATTATCTTTATATACTATAAGCGACGAGTGTAAAGATGAAGTCTCTATTTATTAAGTTTCAGTAATTTCAACATAATGTAATTATGTAATGTGTTATTTTATCTTATACTAGCTACCCGCCCTGGCTTCGTACAGATGCAATGATATGACTATATATGCGTAGAAACTTCTAAAATGATCATCAATTTCTTTACTAAATTGTCCATGTATTATACTTATATAAAACCCTTATTCTAGAATCACTCTATCTGTTAAAAAAACGCATAAAAATCCATACATAGGGATATAGGAACAGAGAAAGCGACTTTGTTTTATGTTATGTAGTGATACATCCCGAATTCCCCGCGTTTCGCTTAACGTTATTCTTTGTTCAGAATAAAACTTGCCTGATCGTTATCTTACCGATAACGCCGCTTCTTGTATACCTCTATATATTATGTACAAGTTTCATTGGTGAATAGTAATGTATTATAAGGTCGACCCTTAGCGACATAGATTAAGATTTTGAGCAATACGTTATAATACTGCCTCACTCCGCGATTCCCCTGTCTTACTTATTAATAAACATAAGAATTATTGACAGTAAGTCCTTTAATATATAAAATGAATTAAAAAATATAATAAATAGCAGTTTTTCCCGTTGAATGGCAATTATGATTTTCTGGAGGCAATAAGGCGAAGGAGAGATTACATTTAATTTATACTAGGCATACAATGGAGGTAAAGATATTTTTATGTCTTCAAATTCCACGTTTTATTAACCATTATTAACAATGAATTAATTAAAATATTATATTTACAAATTCAATTATATAAATTATAGTTGTACTAATTAACAAAAGAACATAAAATGTAACCTTATTTAGTGTTTTTTTTGTTATTTAACCTCAAAAATATATCAAAATGAAAACAAATATATGTGAATACATTAATGTTTTATATTTTCATTTAATTTAATAATAATTAAAATAAATTTTTATAAATAAAAAAAAACCGCCTTCAAAAATGAACTAAAAAGAAAAAAATAATCAGTTACATCCATATCCAATTAACGATTTTTTAATCACCTCTCAAAGTCGGTGCCGACATTGCTAATATAGGTACATAATACATACATACAAAAACTAAATCTATTTATTGACTAGATGACACCATTAGACAAACCTTACTATCGATACAAATTAAATGATTTCAATATAGGAATTTATTTACTTTGTTGGCACCGACTTCAAAAGGTGATTAAAAAATCGTAAATTGGATATGGATGTAACTGATTATTTTTTTCTTTTTAGTTCATTTTTGAAGGCGGTTTTTTTTTATTTATAAAAATTTATTTAATGCTTTTCAGTGTTGTTTGTTATTTATAATTACAATTGGTAGTGTTTATCATTCACTTTATTATACTCAGTACATTTCGGCTTTCGACTCTAAACATAACTCAACCCCGTTTCAACACGATGTGGACTGCAACTCAAATTAAGCGTTACCTAAGTTACAATAGCCTAATGTTAACTGCTCATCGCCAATTAGACAATACCATTTTTCCCGATGCAATGCCGTTAATCATTGAGGAATTCTCCGGGTAATCCACCATCAGCTAGACTTCATCATAGGCATGTTTACTAACATCAATTGCTTGACGACTATCTTAAAGAAATAGAACTAAACCCGTAAAATAGTTACTTACTAATAGGTTCTGATTACCAGTTGTGGTCTTCATCATCAGTTCCACTTCATCAAATGTCACTTTTCGTGAGCATATGACCAAGGCACTTTGAATAAAACCGAAATTACTATAGGTGTGCCTATAAAATTTGAGGAGTTCCCTCGATTTCGCCAGGATCCCATCATCAGATCCTGATCTCCTGACAATGGGACCACCTGTAAAACATGCCCTTTCAAACAAAAAAAGAATTGTCAAAATCGGCCCAGCCATCTTCGAGTAATTCGGTAACATACATAAAAAATAAAAAAAAAAAAAAAAAAAAGGCCCCAACGAATTGAGAACCTCCTCCTTTTTTTGAAGTCGGTTAATAATATGTGATAACACATAATCCTGAGTGTAGCGTATAATTACAAACGCACATTCCTAAAGCTCTAGTAACGTTGGCAGGAAATCCATATATGATTATGGATAAGCTTTATTGTGTTACATAGTTTTTATGTTAATCAATAAATCTTATTATTTAAAATAAAAGTTTTTGGATAAAAATGGCTGGATTTACTCTCGGGCTTGAAACAATAATTGTGGATACTAACATCATCGTAAATCAGGTCATTTAAAAGATCAACTAAGCGAGTTTCTTCCCTTTCTTTGTCGTTGGCAACTGTTTTTCTAAAGATGTGATAGGTAATACAGCTTAAGTATTGACGATTCAAAAATACTTTAATATAATATTTACGTGAATAAAGTAGATTTGATTTGATTTAAACATTATTAATTAACTTTTACTTTCTATATACATATATGAACCAGCATAACATAATATCAAAATAAAATAAATATAAAAAAGGTCCCCATATCGAAATAACCAGATAAAGCAAAACGAAAACCATTAAGGGGAGGCCGATTTCAATGATCTAATGTTCTAAGCTCCCCCTCTAATGCGGTACAGACAGACCAACAGACAGCATTGTGAGGACACAATGGCGGGTCACCTTGTCTGCGCTTACGCAATCGATTTTTTGCTCTTCCAATAAATTAGAACAACGAAATATTTGTTCGATGAATTCTTTGTTAAATACATAAAATACAATGATTTAAGTATGTTTTATGAGTATTCAATTTTATTGAGATAATAATTTCTAGATTTGTGTATGCTTGTTTTTAATAAAACATTAATTAATAAAATTAACATATCATTTTTTTGAAACGCGTGACTTGTATGCATAAATATTTTATGTTTAAATGTTATACAATGAATACAATACTTAAACGATATATTCATTAAATTAATAATAGTGGTTGTCTCGCAAAACTTCGCGTTTTTTCAAAAGATTTATTAGGAATTTCGAAATAATTGAAAGGATTTATTTTGATTATATTTCATTGTAAACTGCAAGACACCCGTGTACTTTTGGCGCTAAAACTATGAACCCTATTAAATGAAATTATAAATTCGACCATTTTTTCTTTCTCATACAGTTGTTATACTCTCTAACCAACCAGTATGTTTTTCTGTTCCCTAAAATTAATTATTTATTAAATGGTACCAATTTCGTAAATAGCGATTTAGAATCTTCTTTATTTTTCTGCGAATAAACTTCATAATGAGACTTAATTATTATGACCGATTCTCTACATATATATAAGATTTACAATACCATACTATGACATATTTATAATACCTTAATAGTCGTATTTATTGAAGTTCCATTGTCTGTATCCGAAACTCTTTATCAGGTCGGGTAAATGAGTAAACCCTTTTGGTAGAAAACTCTTACAAAAAATTTATTAATTTTTGAACATCGTGGAAATATAAACCTATCAATTTGAGAACTTCCTTTTTTGCAGTCAGTTAAATAAGGCAAATACAAGAAACAAGAATATGAAATTGAATCATTTTACGTTAATGATCTAAATCTAAAATATGTCAGATTGAGAAGCGCTATTAATAATTAGAATAATAATATGATGTCTTTTTTTATTTAATTTAGTATTTCAAAAATAAATCGACATCTCATTTATTATCATAGATTTAAACAGCCCAATATTTATAAATTATACATTTATCATTACATAAGAGTAATATTATGTTAAAACTAATTAAAAAAAAATGGACAATAAATATTTAATTAATCTAGCCACTTTAAAAAAATCATTTTACAAAACAATCATAGTGAGAGGTATATAATAAAAATAAATATTTAAAATAATAATTAATAATAAAACATTAAAACCTCCTTGAAAACACACGGCAGTAATAAACTGCATTAAAAAAAAAAGTCCCATCAGCTAAGACAGATAATATTTATGAAGCGGATATTCATTCAATTATATAACCGGGATTTATATGCATACATTGATATCACATCAGCTCCAAAACCGTCCGTCCTTCCACACTTAACCTTACTCCATCCTCCGTTTTTTATTATCAACCGGATTAATACTTCCAGACTATTATACGCTTCTGGGAATCGAATTCGAGACGTTAGGGTAGGTCACAGTGACTTTGAGGTCACCTTGCCGGTCGTTGACCCGTTGGCCTTGCTATGGGCACCATGAAATGTCTACACCGTTATGGGGTGAGAATGTATAGGTCGTTATGAAGTTTTTTTATTTATGGAACGAGTTGATATTGTTATTTTAAATGTTTGAGATGTTACTACGTGGATTTGTCAGATTAGTCGTATTACTAGTTGTTCTGAAAGAGTTTTTTTTTTTTTTAAATGGCTATTCAGAGCGCTTTTAAGATGCCGAATAAAATAAAACTTGACCTAGACTATTTATAAAGACTGTAAAATATGGATGACATTTAAAATGTTATGCAATATTTTTATTTTTATCTATATTGATATTATAAATGTGAAAGTACAGAGTTACTTTCTGTCTGTCGCTATACGACCTAACCGCTGAACCGAATTTGATGAAATTTTGTATGAAGCAAACTTGGACTCCAAGAAAGGACTAACCCCCTAAAACGCGAGCGTAGCTGCGGGCAACTACTAGTATGCTATAAGTAAATTATATTACGTTAGTTTTATAGTGTTTACATTGAAACTAATATTTACTCTCATATAAGACTTTTTACAAACTGTAGGGTATTTTCCACCCAATGTACACCAATAATCCACTTATTAATATTTCTACCACCGAATAAATTTGTTATACTGCTAATTTTAAATCTGAGTCAACTAGTCATTGTAGTTATGAACATAAGACGTTTGTCTTAAGAAACTTGATGATGACTATGAGGGTAACTATGAATAAAAAAAGGCATTGCTTCGTATTTTAGGGCTCTCTTTAACTTATTCATTGTAAATAATAAAAACATTATTGGTTATACTAGCTACCCGCTCCAGCTTCGCACGGGTGCAATACTGATACTAAATATATTACAGAGTGTTATTATATACAAAATTCATAGCTTTTTGCCGTAAGACAATACACGTTATAGCGTTTTAAATTTGTAATATCTACGAAAATATTAAATTACATGCTATAAAGAACCATAGACATCTACATTGCCATTAGACATAAAAACTTTTCTCTTCAATCCCTCTATCTTTTTGAAAAATTGCATCAAAATCCATTTTGTAAGTATGTATACTAAGATGAAAGGGACCGACAGACAGCGGTAAGCGACTTTGTTTTATACTATGTAGTGATATATATACATCGTAATTATATATTATCATACATATCTCAAGTTTACGAAGCTGTAGGTATTCTCGCGATGTTTTCCTTCAATGTCAACTCCGAGATAAATTGTAAACACATTGAAAAAATGTGATTGGTTCACACAAGGTTTTTGACCTCGATGTAGATATGTTTATGTTTTCATCCTTATATGCTTTATATAATATAAATATGGACCTTAATATATCACAATAAACTCAATAAAAGATACTTCAAATGAAGTTTGCCATATAGATTGACCATATAAAAGAAAAATAATAATATTTAATGTACATACTGGACATAGGTCCCTCCAAGTGCACGCCACTGTGGTCTTTCTCCGGCTACTCGCATCCAGCTCCTGCCTGCCGCCTTGCGTAAATAGTCAAGGTGTTAGGTGTAATAAGAAATATTCCATCCTGATGTTAAGTGGTCACCACATCCCACAGACATTGGCGCTGTGAGGAATAGTAAACACTCCTTAGATCCCCAATGCAACCAACCTTATGAACTAAATAGTTACGTGTCTTTTGTGTCTGTAGTTACACTGGCTCTTCAAATTGGAACACAGTTATACCAAGTATTGCTATTTGGTGCTAGAATATCTGATAAGTGGATACCTACCAAACTTCAACGAAGCCCTACCACAAAGTAATTTATTTATCACAAAAATATAATTAAAATTGTTATTTAAAATATTTATAAGACGGTATGTGTGAGATTTTTTTACAATAATACACTTAACATACCAATTAAAATTATATATCGTATTTATAACAATTATAGTTTTAATGACTGAGTTTATAAACGTTTGGGACAGCTCAGTGATTTGTACGAAAGATCACTAATTCGAAAAGCACATAATTTTCATGTGTATTTATGTGTTTATTATCGACTGTCTAAAATGGGGGTAATTCTACTAACGAATTTTTTCTTGCAATTGACTGGAAACAAAATCGTTGTTTTTCTATCCAATCAAAAGATCAAGTTGAATATTTATCTGCTTAAATTTGTGTTTATAATTCATCACGTGTTCGGCAGTGAAGGAAAACATCGTGAGAAAACCTGCATGTGTCTAATTTCATAGAAATTCTGCCACATTTGTATTCCACCAACCGGCATTGGAAAAGCGTGGTGGAATATGTTCCAAACTTTCTCCTCAAAGGGAGAGGAAGCCTTGGTCCAGCAGTGGGAAATTTTTCAACAATTTTGTTGTTGTCGTTGTTGTTGTTGAGTTGAATAGGAAAAATTGGTAACGAATTGAGTTAGTAAAGTTACTCCCCAACTTGAAGTGAAAATGACCTATATATACAATACATTAAAAACCAAATAGTACTTTTACTGGGCTTCTGTGAAACATGGAGAATATAATTCACATAATTATTAATATTAAAATTCAAATATTACAATCGTTTATTTAATTTCAAAAACTGCCTTAAGATCTGGTTCCCATATAAAAAATATCCATGGGTATAATTAAGTGCTTACATTACAAAATCAAAAGGCATCTGGTCCTTCCTTTCCTTCCTTTATATGTTCGATTTTTAAAACCTATACGTTGCCAATTTGGGTTATATTTTAATTAATTCATTTCAAAAATAAAAGTAAATAATTTCTTTATTTGATGTTACGTCAAAATGTTTTTTTTATTTTTAATTGATTTGGGAACTCAAAGAAATAGGCTGCCTAGGAATTATAGTTATTTAAAACACATTTCAGTTAATCATATGTATATGAAATAAAACGTAAATCGAATTATATATAATTATATTATTATTTGGGAACTAAATTAAATATATTGACCTTGTATCTAAAAAAAACTTATTCCAAGACATACATTAATAATTATCTCAGTCGAGTAACCGAAAAATTCCTACGAAACTATTATCAATACACTCAACCTATCAAAATAACTATGAAACAAATCCAATAACTCTCAATAGAAAATATACAAACCTAATTCAACGCAGACGAGACCACGTGATACGAATCAACTCTGCATATATTTCAAGCAATTATCATTTTTTTTGCAATGACATAACAATTACAAGCCAATTAAATACGACCTGTTCAAGATCACGTTGCGATTATATGACGTAATACTATAACATTATGAGTCAGATTACCTTGCATTAACATTGTCCTTCCTGGAAATATGTCTAGACATGTCCTGTTAGGTTATAGAACGATGTTTGTGTGAATATACACCTCTGTCTGTGTTAACTATTTACTATACTCTACGTAGTAACATTTGTGTTAATAGACAATTTGAAAATACTAGAACAATCACAAAAAAGTATTTCTGGATTTTTTTTTAATTTGTTTTTTAAAAATAGAACTGTTCCATTACATTAATTAGCTAAGTAATTCTAATGATAAATTAACCTCACCAATTTTAATCCATGACGGTCTTTGTTACCTATATCCTGAAATAAAATTAAAAAAGTTAAATACAAAACAGTGCCACATTTAAATGGTGAATATTTACATTATTAACACTTAAAAAAAATGACAGATGTTTACGACAGAGGTTGTATATCTTTTTCTTTTTTTAAATGACAGCTATTTGACAATCATTATTCTTCAATTCGTTTTTAATCCGTTCAAAACAAATAATATATAATCTTTTGATAGGTATATTTGATTATTTATTATGTCTCGAGCTTTCGTTTCAAAAGGGCGTTTATCTTGAAGCGTGTGTCATAGCGTCGCGACGCTCCCGTGTTGGGGAACGTCATTGCATTGACAGTATGAGTCAGCCATTATGCAATTCTTTGTTACAAACTATCGTCGGTTCGATGTCCTGTGTGCAATTATAGAATTGAATATAAATTCGAGACATTATTTTGACATGCTATTTTTTAAATTAATCTTTACTTTCTTTATAAATGTGAAAGTAACTCTGTCTGTCTGTCTTGCTTTCACGCCAAAACTATTGCACCGATTTTAATGAAATTTGGAACACAAATAGTCTAGATGAAAGTGTTCTAAACAAATATTTTAAATTAATTTTAAAATATTAAATATTGCATTGATAGAATACCTCTTTGTTTCGAACAAAGCAGCGGTAACAGCTAGTATAATATAACTGATAGTAAGAAATTATCGATACATGAATAAAAATCATGAATAAAGAGTGAACTCTAGTGGACAGTCGATAAGCAAGTATCACAATCAATTTATTATCTATATAAAATAATGAATTAACGTCAAAATTATCTTACGAATGTTATAGGATTTTTTTTTCATTTACTAATATCGCAAAGGTCGCTTGTTTTATAATTCGATGAAACCCAAGATAGAGGACTAGACAAGGGCACGACTGGCTAAATGTCCACAAGATGGGTGAACAATATCAAACACTATACACATAACTGAGCTGAGATGGTCCAGTGGTTAGAACGCGTGAATCTTAACCGATGTTTTCAGGTTCAAACCCAGGCTAGCACCACTATATGTATGTGCCTAATTTGTATTTATAATTCATCTCGTGCTCGGCGGTGAAGGAAAACATCGTGAGGAAACCTGCATGTGTCTAATTTCGTTGGAACAGCGTGGTAGAATATGTTCCAAACCCTCTCCTTAATGGGAGAGGAGGCCCTATCCTAGTAGTGGGAAATTTACAGTTTACCTTATACATATCTCATAGGTTCATATGTATTATAAACAATATACTTCACTTTTACACCCTTGAGGGGTATATAAACATATGTATATTCTATATATCTGAACTAATAATATAAATATATCTTTTCGAAAAACACCGTGACAATCATTTTATGGACACAATGAGGCAAGGTTTTTGACTTTGCAAAGTTATTACATCCTTCCTGGGGCACGGTATTCGTTTTTATGTATGTGTGTGTGAATATGATTCCAGATCTATTTTTGACTAAAGGTATCAAAACATTTGAAGCTCATATATAAAACAAAAAATAATATAAATAAGTTTTATTACACTATATATAGATAGGCAGAATGTATATAAAAAAAATCTTGTTTACTACCATACAGAAAAAGAGTAACCACTGAGTTTCTTGCTAAAAACTACTTTCCGAAGCGATGGTAGATTTAAAATTAATTCAACAGTGTAACGTTATGATTGAAAAGTGCTTTTATGAGAATACTTGAATAAAGAATATTTTGATTTTGATTTCTTTGTTTAAAATCGATTTATTCTGAAACTACTGAACAAATTTCTAACATTTATTATTATTACTTATAAGATTTCAGTATGTATCCATGTGCTTTAATAATCATAAATTGAATCCCACGTGGGCGCCGTATCAGACCAGTTTCTATGTATTTATAGAAGATATTCCAGTGATTAGAACACGTGTAAACACATGTAAGCACGTGTAATAAAATGTTTACTTGGATAAAATCAGACTCAAATTCCTTAAATATAGAAGCATTATGCTTACTTATTGATAGTCAAATTAAGCACTGCCACCTGTTCGAAAAAGGAAACTCCCTGTGCTATTTTTTTGAGTGAGCCAGTGTAACTGCAGACACAAGGGACATAACATCTTTGTTCCCAAGTTTGGTGGCACATTGACGATGTAAGGAATAGTTAACATTTCTTACAGCTTCATTGTCCATGGGTGATGGTGACCACTTAACATCAGGTGGCCCATATGCTCTTCCGCCAACCTATACTAAAGAAACTCAGAAATGAAATAAATAACCGAATCATTCCATGCATGTGTAAATTGAAGTAGTTATAATGTTTTGTGTAATTCATCTCTTTGTTGGAGGTGACAGTAAATATCGTGAGGTATCAGGTGAAAATTTGCGACGTATATTTAGTACGACAAAATTTAGTCGTAGCATCGAAAAAATCAATAAAACCGATAACTGCCGGTTTATACAACTAATAGAAATAGCTCCCTGTCGCGCCATTCGGCGAAATTCGTCGCTATAGATTCTCGCATTAGTTCAAACCGAGAAAGCAAGTGCATGATCGACGTGTCAAATTGACGAATATATTAATTCATATGATATTACAAGTTATTACGTTTGTGTAAAGATCATATTCACATAAGAAACAAATATTGATGATTTTGGATAGCGTACTTAATTCGGATGTGATCGGTTTTACGAATTTTGCCAATGCTAATTGCTATTTATAAATTGTGTCGTACTATACTAATCTAATTGTTGCATTGTAATGTTTCAAATCCCAGTATTAGGATAATTGCTGGTTGCATATTGGCATAACATTACACAGCATTTTATCAATTAGTAGCATGTTTAATTGATTAAAATTTGTAATATGACTCATTGATAATATATCGATTTATGTATGACTAACATGAGTAGCAGATAGCCCTTTATGAATAATTTGATAACACGTAATTACTTGAGTCATCATAGTATGTCTATTTATATCTAATATAACTACTTATCTATGCGAACAATTCAACTGAAATATACAACACTTGTAGAAAATGACACGCTAAGTAATATTAACCAACCCAATGATATTCTAATAAACATATAAGTTACATCCATACTAAACAACAGAAAAAAGTGTGCCGCGCCGGGGACCGTTTATTTTACATTTCGTTACAAGTAAAAAGGATAGCTTGATAAAAACAATAAGTAAAAGGGATTAGATGTTTTAATTACGCAAAACGTATTACTACGTAATTATGATGTATTTTAAAAGCCAGAAAGCAATAAATATATTCCATTCATGTTTCATATTCACTGGCTTATAGGACTTAACAATAAGTATTTTTTTAAATTTATTAATAACCCTGTAACCCATATTTATAACGGTATACGATGTTGTTTTAGTTCTAGACTTTTGTCTCATTTTTATGACATTTTAAAATAAATTACGAACTTTGTAGTATCTGATTTATAAGGATGTCAATATAGAGCCATCTTGGTGAAAAATTCCAATACTTCCCCACAAATGGTTTGGCTGACGTAACCCAACAGTGCGACATTTTACACACAATGTTTCTACTTGCATTTTATTAAACATATAATTTAAAAAAAACTTAAACAACGTATTAATTTCTTTTTTCATTATTTACGTAACTCGCTGACCATAGAATAACTTGCAAATCGTTTCCACGTGGACAAAAACCGATTATTTCATCTATAAACTTCATAACTCATCGATTATTAATATTTCATAATAATTGTTAATAAAGTGATTTATTAAAAGGTGGATGTGGCATATTTAATACAAACGATAGATCGGTATTATTACTTTTTTTAAAAAAATCAGCAAAGGCCTGCCAATCTCGCATTCAGATCCAAAGAGATTCGGTCAAAAGAGGTCTGAGCATTTTTTTAAATTCTATAAATACATAATAGCTATTCGAAATTTGAAAATTGTCAAGAAGAACTCTCTCTGTTCGTATTGTATACTATTATAAGATTATGATATATAGCATAACTTGAGTTCTATATTGAGATGATAGTAATATAAAAAAATTGGTTATGGTCTCATTTTGAAAAGTTCTGGCCGTAGCCGTAGACGAGTTATTAAATTGGTACAATTTTATAAAAAAAAATAGAGAACGGAGAGGAGTTACTGTATAACTCAGTGATACTAAAAAATCTTTTAAAAAAGGTTTAATCAGCTTTTTATTGAATTGTAATCAAAACAAAACCTGGTATAGAGACCGACTGGTAATAATGAATACTATATTTAAAAAAAAGGCTTATCATCATTACTATTGATTAATTATTTAATTACATATTTATTTCAGAATATCGATTTATTGTTTGTAATAAATTCTGACCCGAGTAGTGTGTAAATCGGTTTTCATGGGTACTCCACTCCGAGGTCCCGGGTTCGATTCCCGGCCGAGTCGATGTATAAAATTCATTAGCCGTTGGTACCGTCGTTACTTCTGATTTACCGTAACACAAGCGCTTTATCTACTTACATTGGGATCAGATTAATGAATGTGATGTTGTCCAATATTTCACCACCTCGATGTCCGAAAATCCACAACAGCGACATTTCTTAGACATTTTATCCCTCGCAAAACTACTTTGTTGAACCAGCATTCGCTGGCAGTTTTTCCGAACCGATACGACATGGGAACCTTCAAGAAAAGAGCGTACTCCTTCCTTAAAGGCCGGCAACGCACCTGCAAGCCCCCTGGTGTTGCAGATGTACATGGGCGGTGGTAGTCACTTTCCATCAGGTGAGCCTCCTGCTCGTTTGCCACCTAGGTATCTCATAAAAAAAAATATTTATTTATATATACGATTTAATTACAGTCGATTAATTATAAACAGCCCATCCATTGGTTCGTAAATCCGTCGTTACGTAACGCTGACCCGGTCCTGATCGAATGCGCCCGCGACCCACTTACGGACAAGTGCACCACGCGTGCAAAACTTGGAATATGCAACTTGCACATGTTGCTATGACCATTTACTTGCAAAACGTATAAATGTATATTACGTAATTATACAATCAGCAATATTATACGTTTGCTGTTGATATGAGTTTATTCGTGATGATTATATTGTAAATTTCAAGTATCTTTTAATGTGTTTTTAATACCCAAGATTGTGTGTAAAGAACAAAAACTTTTATATTTTTATAAGCAAATTGAATTTATTTTGAGGATAGGGCTTCGTGCAAACACATTTGGCTAGATACCGTACACAATGTATAAATATACAATCGTTTTGCCCATTAAATAAAGTTTGTTTTTGCAATTTTAATTCAAAAAGAATATTTATAAAAAAAAATTATAATATATGTTAAATAAATAACTTACAACGCTATTAATCCGTTGAATAGCAATAAGGCTACACGATGTTAACTGGCACTTATACTTAGTACCTCTACTCTGAAATATACAAATTAGTATCTATATTTTATTGATAGTCCATGGATCGACAATTATTGGTCATAACCCATATTGCTATTACAATTGTTAAATCATACAGACATACTGTTTAATTTAACATTAAATGCAAACATACAACGCAGATTGAATGAACCCACTATAAACAAAGAACATTATTTTAATATATTACAAATTTATGGAACGATAAAAAAAAACAAAAAATTACATTGACAAGTCTTGAGATAATAAATAAAAAGGTTGTATAACTATTAAAACAATGTATTAAAAAAAACTAAGTTTAAAAAAAGAAGGGATTTAAATAACACAGACAGAAATCAAGAAATCGTTTGCACTCGCCTTCACTACAAGGACAAGACATAAAACCAATTAGAAGGATGAACAAGCGAACCGCATTTATTATTCGCCTCATCTCGACTATGCCAGCTGTACACTCTCGCTGAGGACAAACACATCCACATTAGTTGAATTATATTATTAATATTCGATAATATTTCTTAAGTACGTATAACGTAATATATTTGTTGATTTAATAAACTATGCACGCGAGGACGAGGCAAAACCATATTGCACCCGATTATTTTTCGGTAAACATCGATAAAAACATATCGATAACATCTGTGGATTAAAAAGGAGTATTTACTTTAGTGTACCAATATCAAAATATACTTTTTTCAAGTAGACCTTTAATACTACGATTTAGATCGTTGATTCCATCGAAAACCGACAAAACTCAATCAATAATTGTCATTATATATATATGTGTATCAATTATGTTTTAGTAAACAGATATGTTATTAACGCGCAAAAAGTGAAGACTAGAAAACGTCCCAATTGGAACGTTTGTCTTTAGTCGTTTTACGTAGTAATACGTTATAATACATCATAATTACGTAGTTATACGTTTTGCGTAATTAAAACAAGTAGTTATCCCTTTTACTTATTGTTTTTATCAAACTATCCTTTTACTTGTAACGAAATGTAAAATAAACAGTCCCCGGCGCGGTACACTTTTTTCTGTTGTTTAGTATGGGTATAACATATCTGTTTATTAGAATATCATTGATGTGTATACAATGAAATTTATATTTTCTGTGTTGATAAATTGACTCAAATTTCATTGATATAATTTTTTGATTTGACGTTATGTATGAATACGTTTTAAATGTGAGGCTTAAAATTTATTTATCGGTAAATGTACTAAATTCGTTGCCTCGGAAAATTAGGCCGAGAATGTGGGGGGCTATTAGTATAATGCAATCATTTACAATATAGGTCAGACAGCTACGTCACTCACTGTATACAATTGGATTACGAAAGTGCCCGATTACCGAATCAAATGTAAATGCGACCCAATTTATATCGATAACGCGATAATGAATTTAATGTACATTAAAATGGGAACAAATTATGTAATATAAATTTGTTTGTTGATATTTTCAAGCGTTATCGTTATAATTAGATATTTTCAATTAATGTTCTATATTCTATATTTGAATTTAAAAATGGATTTTCGATTTTTTTTTTTTAAAAAAATTGAAATGTAACTTCTTCAAAGATGTCATTTATTTCTGCATTCGATTATCACTCACAAGTCTACACAATTTAGTAAATAGAGTATTTACTAAATTTATATCACTGGCTTGGGAATACAAGGTATATTATCTCTACGCTGTGATTTGACAAAGTTGTAAATGCTCACAACTATACAAAGAAGTGTGACTTTATTTTTTTTACAGTGTGCATAAATTAATGTATAGAATTAATCGTAAATGATGTCCGTTCTATTTAAATTTATTAATAAGTAATTTATAGTATGATGCAATATATGTTTATTTATTATGCGAATACTATCGGTATCGATTTGTTTTTTACATAAAGAACATATTTATTTAATGTACATTGTCTATGTCGTATGTGTCTCAAGTCACTCGGCCATTAAATCTATTTTATATATTTTAAATTTGCTGTTTTAAATCCGCACCTTAACATAATTTTATAATAATTTTAATCTAATAGAACTAAAATCAATGTTTTAATAACTAATTATATTTTAAAACATTCACCTCTGATACTTACAATTTTTAATATCGATTTAAAAATATATAGTGGTACAATAAATACATAATTATTTTAAGAAAAATATACTACTTTCAATAAACTATTATTAATAAATGTGGCTACCACAGGAAACGTCGACTATAGTCAAAATTTTCTTTAATGTACTTTTGTTACACTTTTAAACCGTTGTTTCAAGATTAAATTTAATGTATAATACCAGTCGTTTGGAATCACAATTCCATAGGTATTTAGGTACTGGCGTCATCAAAGTACCAACCATTGACATATATTTGATTTGGTGACCTTACCAGACGAATATGAAATTTCGACTACTCTCTAAATTCAAATATAAAAATTATTTATTGGTTCAAAACTGCATGGAATGTTATCTATTCTTATATTATTAAATTTGACAAAATTATTAATAAAATATAAATACTATTATTAATAATATTTAAAAAAAGAATATTACCATTCGCCTCAGCCAGCCCTACCCTGCCCCAGTTAGTATCTGAACCGCTTGCGCCACCGTCCCTTGCATAACACTTGAACTATTTCGATAGACTATTGTTCGTTAGGTTTAGGTAATTGTGAACACATAGTTTTGCTTCTATTATTATTTTAAATTTCAACTATTATACTCTATCATTAAGTCATGAATGAAATATTTACGTGGCGTTTTAACAAAGTGGTTTGAATCAAGTATGTTACGGAGCTTCGTAGCCAGAAACGAATCAAATAACATATATACATATGTAATTATTGTAATTTTAGCTCAACTCGTTTTTATGCTATTTGCTTTTTTTTATTAAACCTAATGGCAAATAATAACCTTAAGAAACTTAAATTGGTACCTTCTAATTTTCTCTTTAACAATTTATAATTAATCTTTCTAACTAATTCGTCACTAAACTATCTGAAACTGAAAAAAACTTCGAATCCATAACCGGTAAAATATTGTTCACATATCCGTATATCCATATGAATAACATCTCTGAACACACGAATCCTATACAATTATTCCAGTTTCAATAATTTTCACGTGCTTATTATATGTTTAAAATTTCGGCGAAGAGAAGTATTATGAAAATCTCTTCTATGTTATATATTAGCCTAGTAGCTATTTAATTAAGTGAGTCAAAAATTTGTCGACTTTCTTAGTCAAGTTATTTCTTTCAAAAGAAAATTGGACGATTTTAGAGTAAAGTGTGGTTATTGAAAAACTCATAAAGCCGTTGATTTGATGCCTAAAAGCTCACTCATAATAAAGCTCACATACAACATGTGAGATGTCCCATGGAATAACAAGAGTGAGGGAGAAAGAATATACCTGTATTAACGTGTACATAAATCTTTTATCTTTATCTTTACACAGTATAAAACAAAGTTGCTTACTGTGTGTCTCTATGTATGCTTAGATCTTTAAAATTACGCAACGGATTTTGATGCGTTTTTTATAGATAGACTGATTCAAGAGGCACGTTTTGTATAATAATACATGGACAATATAGTAAAGACACGCTGACAATTTTAGAAATTTCTATTCTAATGCCGTAAATAAACAAATTCTGTAGTATATTTAGTATCAGCATTGCACTCGTGCGATACCGAATTTATTCTAAAAACTCCTAAACGGCTACTATAACAAGAACCGACAAGAGTTTAGTAATTTAGCTCTTACAATTAGATGACATAAGTATGTTAATTGATTACACCGACGTGTATATACGTTGTTTCAATATCAACGCATTAATTAAAAAATAACAAAAACCAGTATTTATTTATACGTAACTTGTTTTTTTTAATTTGGTTTTAATTGTATGTTTGTTATTTGATACAAACAAGTGTTTTTTCCTCCTGTCTCACCTCGTATTACATCACGCCACGAAGGTATGCGCCTTGGATAAATAGGCGTGTACTTCCGATTTTGATTGCATATAGACTTATATCCGGTTGACCTTAGGGCCCTATAAGGTTACCGATATTGTTAACACAAATTGCGATTGTGTAAAATATATTGGTATATAGTGTCAAAAATATAATGATAGAACTCAGAATACGTACCGTTTATAATCCACTAACAAACTCATCTTCATCATCCTACAGCCCTTATCCCAATTTTATTTGAGGTCAGCGCAGCATGTCTTCCCCTTCCATACTTACACAAGTAACATTCTTTCTAACCATATCTTCTTCCACACAATCCATCCATCGTTTCTTTGGTCGTCCTCAACCTCTATATCCATCCACATCCATGCTCAAGACCTTCCTTATAACATGGTCCTGATTCCTCCTCATAATTTTTTCATACCATGCCGTTTCATTTCATGACAGCCGGTTTCCACATAGCTTCCCGGTTACCGGTGCCACTTTCAAACTATTCTAAATAATATGTAATGAATAAATATTTGAAATATTGAGGCCTAATGCAAAACTTGAATACAGAAACTTATGAGTCAGTTTAATAATAAGATATGCAAAGATATAATTATAAACTTGGTGTTGAGATAGGGCTTTTTATGAGTCCATGGAGGTACCATCCACTAATCAAATATTCTGCCGCTAAACAGTATTACTTAGTATCATGTCCCAGTTTAAAAGATAATTGAAGCACAACATATTGATTTCCAAAGTTGGCGCCAATATTGGCTGTGACGATCACATTACAAAATCCTAAAAGATAGAGAACAATAGTTGAATAAATCATACTCGCCTTGATCTTTCTAGAAATTTCCAGGAAACAATTAAATAATAATAAAATTTATTGCAAATAATTATACGATAATTCCAACATGAGCTAATAATATATTTATTGAGACTCATCAATGAGCAACGGCCTTATCTCTGCTGATGCTATTTTTACCTCACGCTGGCATTGCTATAGACTCATTATCAGATGAATCGTGCGTTTAATCATCACTATAGTTAGCTAAACGAGAGTCAATTACATTTTAATGATTAATTTTATAAACATAGGACTCATTTGAATTAATAATCTCCCTATTTTTTTATCAATTTCACGAGGAACTATAAAATGCGGTGTTATATAAATGCTTTAAATTGATGTGAAATGAAATATAAATATATTAATAAATTAAAAAATACACCTATATATTAGACTCTGTAGAGTAACTATATTAATATTGTCTCAGTAGGAAAGCCTCGTCTTTTCAAGAGATGGTTGTAGATTATTTCTCAACGCTGCTCCAATGCGCACTATTTGATGTAGTCGTAGAAATTATTTCTAAATTATAATTTTGTATAAAGTACGTGAAAACTCGCTTTTGATTTTCCAGACTTAAAACCGCTAGCGTAACATACGTCGTTTTTCCCTGTAGTTCAATTGAAATTGAAAGCGGCAAATGTGTATATCTGCCATAATTGGTGAGCTATCCAATGACAAGTGGTCACCACCGCCCATGGGCAATAACGTTGTAAGAAACATTAACCATTGGGAACTAAAATGTTATGTTTCTTGTGCCTGTAGTTACACTGACTCAATCATCCTTCAAACCGGAACACAGCCATACTGAGTACTGCTGTTTGGCGTTAGAATTTCTCATGAGTAGATGGTATCTGACGCGCACAAATCCTTACCATCAAGAAATTTTTACTTATTCTTTAAAGTCTTATTCAGAAATCCAAGCCAAGATTTGTGTTTAGCAAATACATACTCTAAGATTTTATTTCGTAATCTTATAACCTTAGTTTGCGTTCGTGCTTCTCTCGAAAGGTGAATTTATTTAGCTGAGATTTCCGTAATTTTTACTGATAAATATTAGTCCTATATTAGGTACAGGACATTCAACTGCGCGTAAATTTTAAGGTCATCAATTCTCATGGTCTAATAAGGCACCAAATCCAAGCCAAATTTAGGCGAACAGACAATCAGACCAAGTATTGATAAATGCTCATCATCGCAGAGAGACATTGCTGCAGTACATAGACAATTCGTTATCCATCTTGTTATCTAAGATGTTAAGTCTTTGTGCCTTTAGCCAAACTCTTACCTTTCCAACCGGAACACAATATTACTAAGTATACCTATCGAGCGGTGGAATATTTGACTAGTGTGTAGTATCTAGCCTAGTGACCTTCCATAAAGCTCTACCTCTTTTATCGATCGATTAATTTATTTTATTGTTCGATTTTCAAACGTACCAATAATATCAGAGTGACTGTTATTATTTAAATTTAAAAATAAAAAAATAGAAGTCTTCTTTACTGATGATTTTGGAAAACGTTATTATATAGAATATATTTATTTTAAAATATTTAAAATAGTTTTTGAAAACTGGCCATTTCTTCGTCATCAGATTCGATTAAAATCAATTTAGTAATTGGATTGATAAAAGAATAATCGATTTTAAAAGTTTTTCGCTTTTGAGTCAAGCACTATATCGTCTGAAATAATACCTTTTATAAAATGATTTCACAAACAAACACGGCCTTGTTATACTTTTATTATATATGTACATCGTCCGTGTTTCAATATATAAATGTTTGGTTGAAATGTTCAAATATGATACGGCCTCAGCACGCCAAGTAACTATGTCAAAATACATAGATCGACAATTTCTTACGAAACACACGCAATTGACGCTTGTGAAATGCAGCTAAAGACGCTTGGGCCTGTTTGAACATGTGTGAGTAATTTTGGTTCATTCAGATATTTTAAAAGAGACTCGTGTTGCAATTCTAAATAGTCTTAAATGCCTTTGGTTAGCAAATTCAGTTACTATCATGCGATCTCTATAAGAGCAGTCTAACAGAGATGCTATAAAGAAGATCTCCTTTATTTTGGACTGGACTACGATATTACAGTAGTTAGACCATGACGTGAATCTCAATCGTTCTGAATGGTAAAGGAAATTAACTCGAGGAAATCATGGAAAGAAAATAATCCACATCAGGTGCCTATAAAATTAACAGCATTTAAGCGATGTGTTGCAAAAAGCCTCTAAATCTTCTCCTTAAAAATATTTTAAGCTACTGATTAAAATACCTCCAGTTCCCAAAATAAAGATAGTTTAATGATTTGTATTTCAAGTCTTATATAATTTATTTTGACAAATGATAGCGTGATTTAGAAATTTGAACAGATTGCTGTATTACAGCTACACTACACGAGGTGGGTCAAGTGTTTGGTAGCCTGTACTAAGTCAGGGTATATTCTATCTCTATTTTAATTGTCATTTCATTTGTACAATATTGTCTATCAAACATAGGTACAAGCTGGTAGGATTTAAAATGCAACCACTAATGATTTTATTCACCTATTATACTGATATCATTACCAAAGTATATTTATGTCACCGTAAGATTACAAAATTCGTTAGATTACTAGTAGAGTACTAGTCACTTGGTGGTAGGGCTTTGTGCGAGCCCGTCTGGGTAGGTACCACCCACTCATCAGTTATTCTACCGCCAAATAACAGTAGTCAGTATTGTTGTGTTCCGGTTTGAAGGGTGAGTGAGCCAGTGTAACTTCAGGCACAAGGGACATAACATCTTAGTTCCCAAGGTTAGTGGCGCAGTGACGATGTAAGGAATAGTTAATATTTCTCACAGCGTCATTGTCTATGGGTGATGGTGACCACTTACCATCAGGTGGCCCATATGCTCGTCCGCCAACCTATACCATAAAAAAAAAAAAATTACAATTTGACCAGACAGATTGTAATCTCTCGAAATATTGTGAATCGTGAAATATGATTGATATTAACGTACTTTTTTTCGCTATATTGTAATCTATGTATTTATTTATGAAATTGGATACAGTAACACAATATGAGTTTATTAAATCATTAGAATATCAATGTGAATGATAAATAAGTATTTCTAACATGTATAAAAGTTTTTTTATACTATACTTATTTAAAGTATATTAACTAAGTTGTTGTAATACGAGAAAATTATAACTCATATATTATTAAAATATTCTTTTTTTAAATAGACTCGAGTACTTCTGGATTAACTTAATCCAATTAAATCAAATAGTAGTCCTACCACGATAAGCCGACCAACGATTCAGTATTTACTTTTTATTTGCATTATTGATAAAGTTGTATATGACATAATATGATTATTGTATTATCGTTAGAATTTTCTAGAACAATACAACAACAATGTTGCGTCAAGGGCGTCGTTACTGCAACACGAGCGCGCTATCAACAGTATTTTACGGGCTCTACCCAATATCGCGTCTAAATAGTTTTCATCGGTACATCTTAATTATATCAATAATTAAGCAATCATATCGACTAATTTATTTTAATATTTATCATAAAAATAAAATCTGTAATTTCTTGGTGGTAGGGCTTTGTGCATGCCTGGGTAGGTACCACCCACTCATCAGTTATTCTACCGCCAAATAACAGTACTCAGTATTGTTGTGTTCCGGTTTGAAGTGTGAGTGAGCCAGTGTAACTACAGGCACAAGGGACATAACATCTTAGTTCCCAAGGTTGGTGGCACATTGACGATGTAAGGAATAGTTAATATTTCTTACAGCGTCATTGTCTATGGGTGATGGTGACCACTTACCATCAGGTTGCCGATATGCTCGTCCGCCAACCTATACCATAAAAAAATTATAACAGAATTTAATATAAAGCTACGAGCAGGAGTAAGTAATGAAAAGGTACCTACTTAGACCTTGCTACCACTTAATTCATTGTCGTGAAACATTTGAAAAACGAATACAATTAACACTTATGTTCCATATATTGCCTTAAGCTATTCGAAAAGGTGTTTTCTTCGCTTTGAAAGTACATTTACCATTGAAATACTTAGTGATTCCGTATCGATCGGCAGTCTTCATGCCAGTGTAATAATTCAAAAGGCTATCTACTTTTGTGTAATAAACGGCCACGTAATGGCATTGTTAATCTATTGATCAGATGCTTGTTGGAGGTGAAGGTGAACGCGAGGTCCAGTGTTCGTTTCCTGACTTCCTCGTAGCCTTTGTTGGGTTATGTAAGCTAAGGTTATTGTTACTCACATATAAAATTTTCTTATACATTCTTAGTTCTGACTCAGCTTACGTTTTATAATATGGTAACAAATATTTATTAGGAATGCCTGTTATGATAGTAATCATAAAGAGGTTAAATATGTAATTAATAACGGCTTTATATCTTAAGATATTCCATTGAGAATATTTTTTTTTTGGAAAGAGGTATTCTAACCGACTTGTATAAAAGGAGGTTATCGGTTTGACATGCATTTATGTAATCTTGTTAGAATTGAAGTATATTTGAGTCTGAAGAACCCATTTAGACTTCCAAGCATGTGTGCTTAATCGCGTAAGTCTTTGTTTGTCAACGAATTTTTCGAAAATTTGAAGTCCTATTGATACGATCATTTTTAATATTAGTAAGGTACACTACTTTTTAGAAAAGAGTGTAAGTTTCGTTAAAATCGAACATATTTTTTCAAAAATATTTTTCATTTACTAGCTGTTTCTAATTTTGATTTTTTAAGTTTAATATTTTATAAATTATTTATTGGAAGTAAAGTTACTTTAATGCAGCTTACAGTGTAGAGAAGTTGAAACTGACAGAAAACGTCACGTGGGGAAAAACATTACGCCCCTGACATATACCTCTCTTTCTTTTTTTGTCTGTCTCTTTCTATTATATACGACATTACATATATAACATTTTTACAAATGTTTATATTTACACGTGATTTTATTTCTAGGTCTTTTTTGCTTTTAATTATTTATATATTTTTTCTTTGTATAGTATATAGCGAAAGGAACTTCGTTCTAATCGGGTTTTTATTTGTTTTATATGTTGCCGTACAAATACCTAATAACACTGCAAAAACAGACTGTCACAAATATTTTAAATTATTAACGTTCTATTTTTAAATATTTAAATTATCGTTCGAAAAATAAATAATGCCAATAAAATAAAGACTCATTTTATCATTAACCTTTTTCGTATCATACTTCCATAATCATTTATGAAACCGCCTAGCGTGGATGACTTGGTATACGAATTTTATTATTCCGTAATGCACTTTAGTGCATGTCCAAATGTCAATATTGATCGAATCGATATCATAATCAGAATATGATAGACGATGCCGTGTATTGATAACCGTTCTACCCAACAATTCATATCGATTTAATTTTGAATAGTGCTTGAAGGATACGTCATATGTATGTTTATTTTAATCAAGCCTATGAATGTAACCAATGATTCTTAGTTTGTTAACTATAAATTTAATATAAACTTTATTTAAACTGATTTTATTATATAATATTGCAACCTGACCGCTAATCTGATGACGCTATTCGGTGTATGATAAATTTTAGATAAAACGTTAGATAGAAATTATTTTTTATGATATATGCCTTCAATATATTTTTTTATAAATCATTTGAATTTATGAAACGGCAAAGTTAAAAATATCTGCGGAATTTTATTGTAGAAACAAATATCTTGCCAGCTATAGACGTTGCTCGCTATATATGCAGTTACTATTTGGATGGAAATTATTTATAGCTGTATTCGATTTCTTGCATCATTATCAACTATTTCAAATAAGTCACAGAAGGATCAATATGATTTTGCGGATCAACCATAAAATTGTAAATGTACATAAAGTGTGGATACTTTATGTACGTATATTTACAATTTGCGTATATAAATATGAATCTTATTTTTACTGGGTTCACCCGCGACTTTGTACGCGTTTGAATATAAAAATAAAATATATATTGTAGCCTAAGTTACTCCTTATTATATCAGCTATCTGCCTGAGAAAGTCTCGTCAAAATCGGTCCAGCCGTTCCAGAGATTAGCCGACACAAACAGACAGACAGACAAAAATAAAAAAAATGTTATTTTGGTTTATATACCGTATATACACATTATCCATTGAGTACAAAAGGGCTATTTTATTTTATTGAATTTGTCGATTTTAATATTACAAACAGACACTACAATTTTATTATATGTATAGAATATGACCAATTCTTAACTTTCAAGAACTTTACTAAAAGACTAACTTAGTATTTGACAAATGTAATACACAGATTTTACATAAATTTTGTATATTCCTTTTAAAATACTTGATCAACGTATAGTACACGACACAACTTCGCATCAAAAGTAGCATCGGCAAAATTCATAAAACCGATCACATCCGAATTAAGTACGCTATCCCAGATTATCAATATCTGCTTTGAATATGATCTTTAAACAAACTTAATAGCTTGTAATATAATATAATAGTATATTCGTCAATTTGACGTTACATGCACTTGCTTTCTCGGGTTGAACTGACGAGAATCTAATAAAGCGTCGAAGGGCGTGATTGGGAGCTATTTCTGTGGGTTTTGTAAATCGGCAGTAATCGGTTTTATTTTATTAGCCGATGCTACATCTAAGCTGTGTCGTCCTTATACATTGTACTGATTGCCGATTTTATTGGATTTGATAATTTGTATTTTTGTTGGCAGCAATGTCAGACTATTTCAGAATTTTCATATTCCGATATGGAACCCCGATAACAATATCAGATGCAACATTATGCCAATAATGGTTTACCAATTGTAATAAATTATCGATGATGTTCAGAATTATCTGTAGAGAAATAGATAAAATTATTCATAAATAAATAAATATTGGAGAACATCACATACATTACTCTAATCCCAATGTAAGTAGCCAATGCACTTGTGTTATGGAGAATCAGAAGTAATGACGTTACCACAAACATCCAGACCCAAGGACAACATAGTAAACTAGTGAGCTTATAAAACTCTACAACAGCCGGGAATCATACCCGGGACCTCGGAGGGGCGTACCCATTGAAAACCGGTGTACACACTACTTGACCGTAGAGGTCGTCAAATTCATAAATACCAAGTCAGGTTAGTATCAGTGTTTTAATGAAATAAATAGGTTAGGTCTATGCCCTGGTTTTTTAGATATCTTCTATTCTCTTATGTCTTCACATTTGGGGTTAGAAGATTTGCTTTTACTTTTAGCTTTCACCTGCTTTAGTGCTGATATATAAAAAATCATATGCAGCAGACCTAAAAACATACAGGTTTCCTGACACAGTTGAATATTATAGTAATATGTATCCAAAACACAGAAAATGATTACAGATTAGTACACGAGTTCTATCCGCTGAGTCAACTTTGCCATAAGGTAACTAGACAATAGTTTTCTACACAGTCTCCCTCAAAACAATTGAAACATCTACTTTGTAAATCATAATGATTGCCATAATTGACGTGATTGATTGCCATAATATTCTTAGCTGAAATTATAATTGGATTATTTTTAATATAAAATACGTTAAATTTTGATTCTTTGTTCATACTATACATAATACTACTTCATACAACATAAAGTATATTTTAATAATATAAAAAAAAAATATGGCTTTGCGAGAGTTTTCAAAATAAAGTGAGAAATACATAATTATCAAACGTAATACAGTAACAGTTACCTAACTGAGCCTAATAACATAGTTTTCACACAAAAACCAAGCAAGCCAAGTACAAACTGGCATTTGCAGGGTAGATCCCATTGCCCAAGAGTGGAAAGGAGCCTGATACCTTGACACGCCGCTCCTTTTCTAAGACATTTGGTGTTGCAAGCGCGCTTATCCTTGAAGCTTGCGTAACTCGTTCCAGATTAATACTAGATGTCGTTAGTTCCACGGAAGGAACAAGTTATAGGAAATGCTAATGGAGTCTCTGACAACGTCTGCGTAGTTTGTTGTTGGAAAGATTGTTTTAAATATTAATGTCATCGTACTTTTTGCCTGTTAGTAGAATATAATTATGGACTCCATATAAAACGCCGTAATAGACTTGTGTGTTTCGCAGATCACAATTAACTTTAAAAATATTTAACGACTTTCCATAAATATAAGGCATCTCCAAGGCTGATAGACATTGTCGCTGTCACAGAATGACCATTCCTTACATCTTTACCACCGATCTTAGGAACTAAGATGTAAGGGCACTTGTCGCTCATCCTTCAAAGCCTAATACAAAAATACTGAATGTTGCTGAATATGTAATTAGTGGGTGATAATCGCACAGACGAACTAAAACTACTTCTTGTTATACTGAGGGGGAAGGGTCGATCATGTTTTATGTTTTCTTACAGGGAAGGAGTTTCGATATTTCTTAGGTAAGAACAAAAAAGGCGCACAGTTATAATTTATTTTTAAAAGCGCGGCAAACCGCGTGATTGCTCAGGTTCGCTCGGATGCGTACCTTAAGATTTAAAATTACAAATAAACATTAAAAAAGGTGCAACCAAAGTAAAAAATGTAATAAACAAAATCAAAATCAAAATAAACTTTATTCAAGTAGGCTTTTACAAGCACTTTTGAATCGTCATTTTACAATGATTCTACCGAGAAGAATCGTCAAGAAACTCAGTAGTTACTCTTTTTTAACATTTAAAAATACAAAGTCATGTTAGTTAAATACAATTATTTAATTTTTTCCCCTTACGTAATAAATATGAATCGGGAAGGGGTCGGTATCTTATTTTTTCTTATAATAGAGGAGAAGGGTCAAAAAGTAGCTAAAATAGTCTTACGAAATAAATTAATGCTGTATACCATTTTAATATTGGAAGTAAGAGGGACCTGTACAGTCTGAAAATGAATTGCTTCGACCCCTCTACTAATCCCTTGGAGCTATACTGAACCAAATTCAGAATATAATTTATATGCATATACCTAGCTAGCTATATCTACCTTTTTCTTTTTTTAGTCAATGAGTAACATGATAAAATGCAACAATATTTGTAGCGACGGTATATATAGATATGTATAGAGTTAAAATAAACGAAGAAAGTGGAAAATGCGTTTGTTGTGTACATTTAAAATTGTCCAAAATAAACGAAATTATTTATTTTTCGATTATAGATTAAAAAGTCTTAATTTTGATATTAAAATACAAAAATATTCAATATTCATAAACCAATAAATAAAAATTTAAACAAAAAGAAAAAACGACTTAAAAAACACTATTTTATACAAATAAATATGCACTAAAAAGTAATAAAAATAATTGCGTACTCAACATATTTTTAGAGTCCTCCTAAGTAAATTGAAATGAAAAATATTAGACTACTTAAAAGTCGATTTACGATTATATAACGTAGTTATAGTCAGTTTTATATTTAAATAATTGTTATTTTAACTGTGTGTGGTTACACAGGAAGCACTAGATTTCACAGAAATTATCAAAATCGGTCCAACCAGTAAAAAGTTATGAGGTAACAAACATAAATATAACTTTTTGAAGTCGGTTGAAAAAAAAACAACTTTTAGATATTATTTTAAAACGTAATTCGAAATATGATTTTGTCGATTACAGAAAAAACTGTAAATGCCACACAAGATTTATGACTTTTTAAACGTCAAATGACATTCAGCCACACCTTTGATTTTGAAGACAACTCATTATTGAAACTTGTCAAGGCATTAGCCTAATGATGGTGACACATAAACCTTACGTGAATTATGTCGAAATATATTTAGGATCCTTTCCTAAAATTGTATGGATTTTTACCCTTTAGTAACAAGAGTAAGGTAATAAGAGTAAAACATCATTCCAATTCTTTTTTTTATTATTATTAATTAAAATTATATACATCAATAAAAACAAATCACAATAAATTAAAAAGTATGTATATTTAAAAATCTAACTTTGTTCATTTTATAAAAAAAAATGATCAGACGTACAAAATAATTAATAAATGAAACATTTGAATAATGTCTAAAATGACTTATGTAACGTACACAATATATTATATTATGACTAAAACTGTCACTTCAAAACTCCTCGAATTATTTCAAACACTTTCAAGTGGGTATTTGTCATATAAGAAATTTCAAAAATATTTATAAACAGTCATTCTCCAGTATTAGGTAATAGGAAATCACGTATATTGAAAAACATTTCCTACTAACTGTAAACAGAGTACTTACAACATTTACGATTATGATAAAGCTTATCAGTAAACACGGTTGTGTTGCACCACACCGGAATCCATAGCGAAAACATCAGACCATACAAACTGAAGTAGGAATAAAAACATCGAAATGAGATGTCTGGGGTCCACGTTGTGTTCCACTGTTGGTTGCACTGCAACGCTGTGGAACGCTGGTTGGAACGAATTTCGATATTGGTTTTTCGATGCAAGTACATTTAACATCTGGAAGTTTTTTCACGAAACACGTACAGTCTATTTCTGTCGGCTCCGTGTATCTATATATGTCTCTTTCATCGCAGTCGTAAAAGCAACTCGGGGAAAATAGAAAAGTATAATCTTCGTCGATGTAGTTCTGAATTTTTATTGTTGTCGACGGCTTCCTACAGGCTGTTGTTAGTAGTACCTGAAAATGTAGCACATTTTTTGTAATGTCTATTTGTAATCTTAATGCTGGTTTAAGTTTGAAACCTATTCTACCATGCTGATACATTAACGATACCCAATTAAACGGGATTATTATCGCCAAGTACGATATTAATTATAAACAAATGAATATTCAAAGCTTACCCGGGTTTGAAATCTAAATATTCTGTTAACATTCATGTATTATTTACCACTGAGTTATCGGCCATATATAAATATATATTTTTTTATATACGTTAGTAACAATCACTCGACAACATTTGAACTATGTTTAGTTATCATCATTCGATGAAACAAAAATTAATCATCATTTTTTTTATTATAAATAATAATAAAAAAATTGTGAGGTATTACAATGGATACCGCACTAGCTAGTTAGGTATTATGTTGATTTTAAAACTATTACATGATAACTAACTATTCGATAAAATTAAATAACATTCTATTTATTCACTCACCTGTTTAAATATTTGTTATAACAACGTACATATATTGTTTTTCATAACATGTCGTCATAATGTATACGACGGAAGTAATTAAAAACATGTTATGTGATATATCTTCTTAGAAAAAATAAATTGCTATAGATATTTTACTAACGCAACATAAAATTCATTCACTCATTCGTCCAAGAATCTTTATTCTCAAGATCAAAGGGAAAATTTATCCAAATTTCATTCATATCGATTTAACTGTTTAGCCGTGACAGTTAAACACAAAGATAGAAAAACAATCGCATTTATAATATTACATACAGCTAATGTTAAATTAAAAAAATCTATATCTGAATAATGTTATATTAAATCTAACGGGCATAAGAAATTTTGGTCAAAGTTAGATTAACTTTTAGAGTAACTATTTTTAATTCTAATAATTTTATAAATTTATGGAATTATTGTTAATAATTATTATGTAAATAAATAATTATGGTATTTTTAGCTGCAGGTTCGATTAGCGTCTATTTCGTCATTATTGGCACTGACCAATTACCATTCAGCCAACATTTATTGGACTTTAATCATCGTTTTCAAAACGTAATTCTTATGCAAAGTACATTACAATTAGTAATATAGTATGATTATGTAGTTTAGTTAAAGATTTTTGAGTATTTTGGTCATATACAAGCCATTTATTGTATCACCAAATACCAGGCACACATGAACTATTATACTGCCAAACTCCAATTTGTATGGTTGTATTCCTATTTGAAATACGAGTGAGCCAGTGTAACACCAGTCACAAGGGGTATAACATCTTACCTTCCAACATTGGTGGCTCATTTTCGATATAAGGAACGATTAATATTTTTTACAAAGCCTATATATCCTGTGGATTCTAATGAAATATAAAAAACTCACCTGTATTAAGAATATGATTATATAACTTTTCATTGTTTCTCTAATATGTATCTTTATACGAAAATATACTTAAACACTGAATATTTTCCGCATTCAAAGTACTATTTATATATTTAATTTGTAATAATATCAGTTGACAATGCATTTCCAAAATTATCATATGTAATAAAATCACGTCCGAAAATTTTGGTTATTTCACATTACGTCATTTTTTACATGCATACAATCGATATCAATTCGATTACTTTATGACAGACATTACGAATTAAATGAATTTACAACGTGTCAAATCCGACCGTGAATTTGGGGCCAATGGGTTTAGGTTTTCAAAGAAATAAAGTGTAGCCGATGCAGCTAAAGCAGGGGTATAGACATGTGACAGAATTTTGCATTTGTACCATTTTCATACATATACCCGAATAATACCATAGTATTGTTGTTTGGACGTAGAATAGCTTATAGTGGGTGGTAACAACCCAGACGGAGCGGAGAAGGCGCAGTAACCACTGCGCCTTCTCCGCTCCGTCTGGAAAATTTTAACCAAAATGCGTGCATTTTAACCGATGATTTCGGGTTCAAACCCAGGCAAGTACCACTATATATATATGTGCTTAATTTGTGTTTACAATTCACCTCGTGCTCGGCGGTGAAGGAAAACATCGTGAGGAAACCTGCATGTGTCTAATTTCATCGAAATTCTGTTACATGTGCATTCCACTAACCCGCATTGGCACAGCGTAGTGGAATATGTTCCAAACCCTCTCCTTAATGGAAGAGGAGGCCTTAGCCCAGCAGTGGGAAATTTACAGGCTGTTCCTTTCTTTTTTTACATGTTTCATATTTGAAATTTAATTTAAAATGTATTTATGAAAATAATTTGTTTTTTTTTAGGACACCTTACATTTAGCTTATTTAACATATTACCCTTTTCTACGTTAAAGTCATAGACCGTAAGGGATTCCTTTGATTAGTGAAAATAGTTACCACTTATCAATAGTGGGCGCAATGGCCATTTTGTTTTTTAATGATAAATTAAAAAAAAATTAGATTCCAGAGCCCAGATCATTTATTCTCCTAGAGACCCAGAAGGCTATGTATAATGCAATAACGTAACACAATGTACCAATGAAATATTTACGATTGCAATGTTAAGCGATATTATTGCCAGTAATTGTTAAAGTTCGTTTCAAAACATATCATTTATAATATAAACTAATCATTAATGTTAGCACATCATTCAATGTCAATCGGCATCACAAAAACATGATAGACATAACTTCTTCGTAATCCGTTCAAAGCAAAAAAGCTCGTCCCTATATCGAAACGTAATCTAACAAAAATGAATCTTATATCGCAAGTGTTATGGTTGAAATTTGATGGGATAGTTTTTAATAGTGTGATAGATTGGTTAAAAACAAGGTATTATCTAGAGTTATTGATTGTAAATGTGGATCAGTATGCCAACACGCGACATACTGGGTTGGTAGGTGAGGTACGATTAGTATGGAATGGCCTTTACTTTTAATACCGATGAATGCTTAAAAATAACTGTATTATTATGAAAGTTACATGATGTGAAAATATTTTTTTTTTGGAATAGGTTGGCGGACGAGCATATGGGCCACCTAATGGTAAGTGGTCACTATTACTCAGACAATGACGCTGTAAGAAATATTAACTATTCCTTACATCGTCTATGCGCTACCAACCTCGGGAACTAAGATGCTATGTCCCTTGTGCCTATAGTTACACTGGCTCACTCGCCCTTCAAACCGGAACACAACAATACTGCGTAAAGTTGTTTGGCGGTAGAATATCTGATGAGTATGTGGTACCTACCCAGGAGGGCTTGCACAAAGTACTACCACCAAGAAAGATATAAAGATATAAAGTCATAAACTAAAAAATCAAGGTCAGATATTGAATCAGTCAGTGAAATGTTTTCTACGTAGACAAAGAAGGGCGTGATTTCGTAGGTACATTAGATTTCACGTCAAATGGCAGTACTGATATTTTAAAATATTTGACGCCAAGATAATTAATAATCCCGTATTCTTACGTCAATCATTTCGAGATATAGTGACGTCATCACTATACTAGAAAACCAGAGATTTATTTAAGTTTAAGTATATTGCTTGTTTTGTTTGTATCAAGAAATTATTAAGGATTTTTTTTTCTTATTTGGTTTACATATTTATTAATATTATAAAGGTATTTATACTTCAATTCCGTAATAAAATATATAAGGTACTTTAATGTAAATTTTAAAGCTGCCTGGTATTAAAAATTTAAAACGCTCATTAAGAAAACTTTAATCAAAACAAACGTCTGTACAGATAAAAAATAACATACTATAATATAATCGATCGTATCTATCTAGTAGAATTTTTCCAACATATTTTCCGTGTTATATCTTGTAATTATATATGTTATCTGTATCAAGAAAGTGTATCCACATTAACCTCTTGCCGTCCCGTTACTCGGCAGTAGGTTAGCATCCGTCGAATGCATCCCTGTAACATCGTAGGGTTGTACAACACTACGTTATTATATGCTATTAGTAAAAAAATATATAAAAACCATATTTTATCTAAGTGCTAATAAGGTCCTAATAAGATCAATGGCAATTAACCATAAATAAATCGTGAGATATGTATGTTAATAATACGTTAAAATTCTAAAAAAAAAGGTTTACTAACGATTTTTTTTAATCTGTGCTAAGTCCACTTCTTCCAAATAATTTAAGGTAATCAACTATAGGCGCCTTACACACTACATATTTGCTTTCAATTGTTTTTATAAGCTTGGCTTTTTTTATATATATGGCGAGTAGTCTTTAAACATTTATTTATGTCCACACATCTGTTAAAAATTAAAAATAATAAAATAGAAATTTATTATTAATTAAATTCGTGATTAAAACCTCTTTTAAATCATTTTACATAATCAATGTCATACAATATCGAGTTACAATTTTGAATTTGACGTTGACATAACAGCTTAGAATTCGCACAGATAATAATTCGATTTGACATCCCTGCCAGCATCCGGCTCGTTACTGGGTAAGCGGATTATGTCAGCTAGACGTGTAACAGCTTGGGAATCGCTCATGCGGACTTTGTTCCAACACTATTGAGAAAGGTGACCTGTCATTATGATAGTTTTCTTATTAACCGATAAAATACAATCACAGATAATTAAAAGAAAATAGTGAAGTATCTGTTCTTATTTAATTTAAAAGCGTTGAAATCGCTGTACAATGGCAATTAAAGATATATAAATTTAATCCTCAGTACTTACAGTAATAATTTATATTGTTGTGTTCCTGTAGGAGTCGAGATGGCCCAGTGGTTAGAACGCGTGCATCTTAACCGATGATTGCGGGTTCAAACCTAGGCAAGTAACGCTGATTCATGTGCTTAATTTGTCTTTATAATCCATCTCGTGCTCAGCGGTGAAGCAAAACATCGTGAGGAAACCTGCATGTGACAAATTTCATAGAAATTCTGCTACATGTGTATTCCACCAACCCGCATTGGAACAGCGTGGTGGAATGTGTTCCAAACCTTCTCCTCAAAGGGAGAGGAGGCCTTTAGCCCCGCAGAGGGAATCTACAGGCTGTTGTTGTTCCTGTACGTAATAAATTAGTTCCCTTGGTAGAGTATTGGTGATACGTATAACGTATAACCTATTAAAATGGAAGTAGGAAAAAAATAAATTAAACAAGCCTTAGATTTACGTATTGTGCGTTACCAACAGTTCTTAATTAATATTTCTTTATTTATAAAACAACACTATTGCACTTAACCACATATTTTCACTTTAATTTTATTTACAAAATTCCGATAACAGTTTCGTCCACATTCAAAACGCCATTAGCTCGCAAATCATAGACATAATTATATTGAATATCATAGATTAATCATGCTCTCGACCAATGGCCAATTTGCTGTTAAATATTGATTAATAGGCGTTTTGTTTTTTCTTTTATTGTTGGAATAGAGAACTTAGGTAAAGAATTGAAATTTCTTGCAGTCCCAATGTCTGTTTATAGTGGTGACCACTTGGTTTCAGGATCATCAAATAATAGTCCGCCTACCAATAACGTAAGAGTAGTCTTTAAGTCTTGGAACGTAAAATCTATATATTTAGTCTTATATTTCAGAATTGTAAAAAAGGGCTATAAACAATGATATTCTAATAAACAGATACGTTATATCCATACTAAACAACAGAAAAAAGTGTGCCGCGCCGGCGACCGTTTATTTTAGTTTATTTTTACATTTCGTTAAAAGTAAAAAGGATTAAAGGTAAACGTAAAACAATTAAAAGCAAACGTCCCAATTAGGACGTTTTCTAGTTTTCACTTTTTGCGCGTTAATAACATATCTGTTTACTACAACATCATTGGTTATAAATGAATTGATAAAGCTGGTTATTGATGCTATCTTTTATATTCATAATTAAAATCTTAGACAAACGTCAGCAGGGATGTAGTAACAAAGTCTCACAAGTCAAATATATTTAACATTAAATTTATATTTAACCATTGTTAAATGTGAATATACATACAATATATCTAATAATATGTCCAATTTTCATAGTTCCTTGTTTGACACATACGTCATAAAATAATCTTGATATTAAGATTAATTTATTTTATTTATTAAAGTAATGCGATATTTAATACCAAGATTAAACTCTCTAGCACCGCACGTTTTTCTTGTCCTAGACTCAAAGCGAGTCACAATTTAATTTGAATACTATTATTATACTACTATTATATATATGTACAGAAGTTTGAACGTTGCAGCGTTGTCTAGACTCGAATTAAAGTATGTTAGGGTCCAAAAGTGTTTGCAAAGTGAATTATATCGTAAATATATTTCGATCAGACTTTCAAAATAAAATATTTTCGTCATATTTGATTGTTGCTTTAGAAATACAGTGAATTTATTTTTGTATTATATTATTGTATTTGTATGTATCCAAGTGGTTACGGGACGATCGCTGCACATAGAAAATAGCTTATGTTAAGAGCTTCAGCCGTAGATGTTCTGAAAAATAAAGAGGATTCTTGATTTAAATTTAGTAAATTATTGCGATTTAACAAAGATTTAATAATATAGAGCGGGAAAAGTTACTGGCCGGTAAGCGTTACTGCGTCTGTATAAAAAAATATGAAAAACGTAAAGAAAATTGCCATCGACAAACCCCAATTCTTTGAATAAATGAGAAGTTCCACGTGAGTCCCACTAGTTTTCATCGAGCATATAAATAAGATTAATTAAATAATAATAATTCCGTCCTAAACGCACAAGTATGTGCGCAAACACAGACACAGTATTTATTTTCTCATTTTCGTCCATTGGGATGGCATATACGGCATGACTAGAATTCTGGTGCAGAACCAAATACTTCACGTGCTTTTCGAATAACGGGAATGTACCCATTTCCAACTTGCAGACTCCGCACTGTTACCAAGAATTTTTGGGTTTTAACTTTTTTAAAAAATAATCATTTTTTATTGGTTCGATGTGGGGTTTGAACCTAAGACTTATATCTAACTACTAAACCAACGAGACGGTAGAATCTGATGTATTGACCTAGACTGGTTACCTCAAACCCCTATCACCAGGTAAATCAATAATAATATTTTTTTTAATTCCGAATTGTTATAAATAGTACCAATAAAAACATCTTCCACTTCGATTGTGGTATAACATTTCCATATACCGTAAACAACTGTTATTTCAAACAATAGACCAAATTACAAGAAAACGTGATACGCCCATAAATCATAAGAAACATACTTTAGTATTTCAAAACTGACATTCTAATATTAGCCGACGCAAATCCTAAACCGACCAATTCGATTGAACGATACCCTCCGCCCGTTTCTTACAAATAAAGGTCACATCGGGGTAATTGAACCCGTACCGAGAGCTCAAGTTATTCTGGTCGCTCTCACAGTAATGTACGGATTATGCAACTTTAGTGACCTTAAATTGTCTTACGTAATAGTAAACTAAAACCAGGGGATCGAAGCGACGAGAATTGAACCATATTTGTAAGTGATAAGGTTTAATTTACAATGTATTGTATCTCGTATCGAATTGGGTTAGTCAAACGTGGTACAACGGTATACGTATTGTTTTGTATGTGTGTGTATGTATGTATGAATTTATAGGTAAATTGTACTATTGATGCAATGTATGGCAACATCTTTTACTGTGCATAATTATCATTTCAGTTAAAGTATATGTTATGATACATTTATTATTTTTAACATTTCATACGGTATATTTATTTTTTAAATAAAAAAAAAAAACAAGAAAATTTAATGAGTCACATATGGTCATTTATAATTATTATTTCAGTATAGATAACAACATTTTAAGTCATACTTTTAATGCAACGTTTTTATATACCCCAATGTAACGTTACGATGAAACGTTTCTGACGCACAAAAAAATCTAAAACTATCAAAAATGTATGTTCAACCAACAGCTTCTTTTTCGAAATTCGAATTACAAAATGTCACTTATTACGGCACAAAACGTGTTAATAATTTCTTAAAGCGTTCGAAATAAGAATACGCCCTTAAAAAATGTTATGAAAAAGTTTACTTGAACTCAAAACCTTGACTCGAATGCATAAAACTGGACCGATTGTGATGCAACGGCTTGCGTAACATCTTTCTTACAGATTAATCAAAAGATCTATGACCTAGATATACTGGCTTAGTTTACATGACGCAAAGTTTAATAACTGCTTGAGATATTATTTTAATAATAATATGATATGTTTATCGTTGTATCGAACAATTGTTTATACAAAAATGTTAAGACTAATAGGCATAGATTTAAGTATTGAAAATTATGGAATCGTGTTAAAAATTGTAATCTCACAAGTAACATTATTTCCAGCCATATCGTCTTACACTCAATCCATACATTATTTCTTCGGTGTCCCCTTCCTCTATATCCATCCACGTCCATTCTCCAGATATTAGCGCAAGAAGAATAATAATCATTCCTTACATTGCTGAGATACTAACTTTGAAAGCTAAGACGTCAAATGCCTTGTACCTGTGGTTTCACTTATCGTTACAAATATTAATCCATGAACTAGTACCAAACCTCTGACCTCAAATTTTCTTTAGCACCAAAAAACTCGTCGTTTTAAACTAAGCTCTCACTGCAAATAAATGTGTTTATAAACGTCTTTAACGGAATCTTACCGCGATATATTTCCTGAGCAAATAAACAAATACATAGTTTACTTATATCATATATATAGTCATACAAATGACATAAGCTGTGTATAATCGCGTTTAAAAATGGTTACATAGTAAATATTATGTCATTAATGAATCATAATTTGTTTTCAATGAGTAATTTTACCGGCCATCTGTAATATATTATTCAATATATGTAATGTATATTATATTCAACCTCAAGAGCCGAGATTGCTCGGTGGTTAGGACATTCCAGAATTGCTGGGCAAACCGTTGCAGGTTCGAACTCAGACCAGCACCATTGAATATTCGATGGCTTAATTTGTGATTAGAATTTGCCCAATGATGAAGGGAAGTTAGCCACACGAGTGCGAGGTGTGTGTAAAGTCAAAGTCATTCAGCGTCCAACAACCCAATCTATGCTTATCATCAATTTTTTATATTCGGAATTTGGAACGAAAGTTCAAAACCCTAGATTGGATACTGTATATCTACAACGTCTAATGGCACCCTCTAACAAGGTAACAAACATAAAAAAAATAGAGGCGAATTGATGACCTCCTCCTTTTTGAAGTCGGTTGAAAAGAGGGATGGATAAATTTAAGGTGGTGGATACCATATCCTGAAAAGTTGCTACATAAGCATCCACTTAAAAAGACTTCGAACTTTATTTTCTAAGTGTGGATTAACTTTTTATATTAATAAAAATTCAAGCTAAGCCTTAATTCAGAACGAGTTCTAAAATCAAAACTCTCAAAGAAATTTTTAATGAACGTTAGATAATAAAACTAGTTATATTTTTCTCAAACTTATTGAATTATGAAATCGATTACAAATGTCACGATTCAATAAAACCATTTCTCTAGTGCGAAACCTTGGCATATATATGTGTTACATCACATACAGATAATGTTGATTACTTGCGTTACAACTATTGCGAAAAGTACCAACAATGAGTGCCGTGTGATAATACTTCAAGGACGATGTGGAGTGGTCATCTCTATTTGTTTGAATTGCTCATATATATTGCAACTATGTTTGTGTTGGATTTGTATTTGTCAATTTTATAGACAGACGAAAAGTTAATGTATAAATAGAATTGCGCAAACGATGACAACAATGAAGGGATAATTGCATGATAAAGTTTGATTAGCGACAAGATCTAAATAAAGAGTCCGATTTCATAAAAAATGGTATTAGGTAGCCCATTATTAATGATAGGTATTGATAATATCCACTTTCACTGTCAGATGGCAAATCCGTCATGATCAAGAAAAATCTGATGCAGGACCAATGGCTAAACGCATTTTCGTGTTGCTACATACAAATTTCAACGGAAAATGTCAATAGCTTTTGACCCAGTGTTTGAGACTATAGACCTACTAACTATAGACCCTGTATACTACCTATTGGACAAATGAGGCAATCAAATATTATAGTACGAGTAATATAATACAATAACTATTTAGCCATTCGATCTCTCCACTCATAGTAAAGTTAACAGCCTGTAAATTTCCCTCTGTTTTGGGCTAAAGCCTTCTCCTTTTGAGGAGAAGGTTTGGAGCATATTCCACCACGCAGCTCCAATGCGGGTTGATAGATACACATGTGGGCAAATTTCATTGAAATTAGACACACAGTTTTTACAGAAATTTAGCACATGAAAATTCAATTGTGCAAGCTTGGGTTTGAGCCCAAATCATTGGTTAAGATGCACCCGTTCTAACCATAGGGCCATCTCGGCTACTACACCCATAATAAGATTATTTACTCCAGATCTTTTTCCCATGCGAGTATTTAACCTACTTGTAATGAATTTATTTATTCATGATTATTGATGTAATGTGTACCCTTCTTTATACTTCCTTTAAGTTACTTGAATAGACTTCCATCTTAGCGATAAATCAGCCAGCCATACTTTTCAGTCTGCATTTAAAAAATGTAAAAAGTAATTTAAGTGAATGGAAAACCCTTTCAATGGACATCCTTTTGACATTAATATTCCTTTTATTAGAAAGCCATCTTTATATTCAGTATAGAAATAAGTAGGGGGATGCGTTTGATATGGTTAACTGCAAACCTATGACTTGCAACTATCAGCAGTTTCGACATATATTTGGTGAAACAGACAAACGAACGAACTTATTATGATAAACATCAATCATAGCGTCATAGAACAGAAGTGTTTGTTTTCGTTTTAACGCTAATCTCAACAAGGAATAGACGATTCATTAATCAATTTTCCATTTCTATATTGAACTATGATGCTCCCTAAGAAAAGGCACGCTTATAAATAACGTTTAAATATAATTTTATTTTTTATTTTTATTTAATATTTGCATCGTGCTGCAGGCAAAAAATAATCATACTTTTTTTAAACATTTGCAGTCCCAACATTAGTAACCTAGTTGTCAATTCAAAGAAACACTTGATCTTAATTGCTTTACTTTTGGGTTTCGTGCTAACCCGTTTGGTTACCACAAAAACATCGCATTTTATCACCAAATGGTTAAATACTGTTGCATGCGTATTGAAAGTCAGTATCTATACTCAAGGGACACAAAATATTTGGACATGAAATTGTTAGTGCATTGGAATAAATATATATGAGGATATAGATTCTATGTCTTTTCATAAACATATTTATATAAATTAAAATGAAAAAAATGATGTGATTAAACTATTAATGTGAATTTAATTTTAAAATAGCTCAACTAATTGAGGTGAAATTTTTAAAGATGTTAGTGACAATAAATGTCAAATGGGGATTTGCCTAATTGTTTAAGTATTATTAATTTCATATATATATTAATAATTTAATACGCAAACTAATAATAATTGTACACTAAAATTAAAATATTTGTAGCAGTCTGAGATTACAAATAATAATTATGAAAATCGATCAAATAAATTTAGCTCCTATCACGAATACCATAAATCTCAATTTTCCTTCCACGAATCTCTGTTTCTATAAGACAATAGAGTCTGATACAAAACCTAGTCGTCACATCTGAGACATCTCAGACAATTGCAAAACGTCGAAAAGAACAAGTTGCATAAAGGAACCTTGACACATTACATCACCTACAAGGTGAAGAGCGGTAACCGAACCGAACCGGTCTGATTATGTAACCTCAAGTAACCGTTAATGATAGATTACGAAATCAATCATTCGCTTAAATTAACCATTGCGATATGATCGTATCACGTCATTGATTTTTTTTTTAAATTGATGTAGTATATTTATGTAATGGACGTAATTTTTGCAGCCAAAAATGTCGTTAGAGTAATGCTATGTAAAAAGTTTTACCATGTTTGAAAAAAGTTTACGTGTAAATGCAGTATAGTCAAATAAAACTAAAAGAGAGCGATGGAATATGAACCGTATTATTCTAAGTATAGACTTTATTTTGCAATGAAGTAACGAATTAGATTAGTCAAGCGTACAATGTGTTTTGTAATGTTTTAATGTCGATCAAGACCTGTTAACTATACGATGGGAATATAAAAATAGGCTATTTGACAATGCGAAAAATTGTGAATTGTGAATTATTGTAATCAGTGTTTATTATGAGTTTAAGAAATGGTTATTTACTAACGAAAGTTGAAAATAATACTTAATTTCTTCAAAAATCTATAAATAAAAATGCATTTTTTCAAACGTTTGTCACGTGACACAAATTGGCCGGGCATATGATGAAATCACTTTCTTGTTAACCTTGCTTTTCTTCCATATATACCACAGATTAAAATACAGGAAAGTGACGTCACCGACCCCATTGCAGCGCCATATTGTCCAAGTAGCGTTTTTGCGCGGTATTTGATTATGGAATTTTTAATATGATACTTTTCGGCAAATATGTACCAGAAATAAAAAAAACAACTTTTACTGGGTTCCTTAAGTTCTCCTAAATATTAAAAAATGGATTTTAAAAACCAGTCAAATAGCCATTAAATTATATTAAAAAGCTTATGATATTAAACACTCTATAAATCAAACTTCACAATTTTTGATATATAAAATTTTAACAAAAAGAATAACCGACTTCAAACAAAACACTATTTTAAAACAAATAAAAATGCACTAAAAAGTAATAAAAATAATTGCATATTTAACATATTTTTGAGAGTCCTCCTAGGTAAAATGAAATGAAAAATATTAGACTATTTAAAAGTCGATTTACGATTATATAACGTAGCTATAGTTATTGTTATATTTGGAGCCTGTGTACCATCCTCGAAAGAGCTGTATTCGTCCTCAGTAAAAAACTTTGCAAAAGAGCTATTCGTATGCTATGTCATACATCCTATGGCATCACATCATATACACAAAATTTGATTAAAGACAGTAAGAAATTCTGCCCCGAATCGCACCCTAACTGTAAGCCGTTTAGGAGTTCCGTCAATACATAGTCGCTTTCTCTGTCCCTATATCTTTAAAACTACGCAACGGATTTTGATGCGGTTTTTTTTAATAGATAGTGTAATTCAAGGGGAAGTTTGTGTACATAATAAATGAACAATATAGTTAAAAAACACTGACAATTGTAGAAGTTTGCAATGTGATGTCGTAAATAAACAAATTCTTTAATATATTTAGTATCAGTATTGCACCCGTGAGAAGTCGGGGCGGGTCGCTAGTTGATTATAACATTCGATTATGACAATTACATGAACATAACCACATTCCGGAAGGTGATTCAAATATCCAAGTAACCCAAAAATAAAAGATTCGACCGAGTCTTGCTAACGTGCTCCTCAGAATTGTTCCGTTCCCTCCCGTTCCCTTAATTTGTCGTGGATCCTGTGCTCAGAACCTTACCAAACTTTCACCAAACTACCCTTAAAGTATATTCTTTATAATAAAAAAATAATCATCAAAATTGTGCCAACCAATTTTGAGTTATTCACCTATTTATCGCGCACATACATAATGCAAATTTAAGACTTATGTCGTTCTCATACGGATACCACCATCGGTAAAAAATAAAATTAAAATGGGACCCCAAGGGCAAGCACTACCTTTCAAACAAAAAAAAAATATCAAAATCGGTCCACCCAGTAAAAAGTTATGAGGTAACAAACATAAAAAAAAATACAGACGAATTGACAACCTCCTCCTTTTTGAAGTCGGTTGAAAATTTATGCATTGTTCGTGCAATATCCAAACATAGACAAGAAAAAATTGAGTCGTTAACTCGAGTCTAGTTTCGTCACACGATTTTCGATCGGTTTTTAGTAACTGTTTTTTCATATTAGAATTAGCCTTTTATAAGTTTTTTAAGGTATTGAAAGCAATCAAACTAACCTGATTCTTACCTAGAAAAATTGATTTGGAAAAAATGCAACTATAAAATAAAAATATATATTGACTATAATTCTTGTGTGCCTGATTTAACGTTTTATTTATTACTTGGTATCAACAAAATATTTTATTATCTGTATTATCTTTTATTGAAGTTATATTATTTTGAATGCATTATGAAATAACGATGAGGAGTTCTTTGTAATGCAGCGTTGCCAATCGTACAATTGAAATCGTATTTATCTATACCCATAATCATAAGTAAGTCGAACTCTACGTAATTTGCACCATTTTCATGAAAAACTCAGCGCATGAGTATGAATTAAATACCATGCGGACTCAGCAAGGAAACGGGAGGTTTTATATGTAAGGGACATTTTTGTATTCAAATTTGGAAGTCGCATTTATTGTTATCTCTTTTTGTCTTCATCCATGAATGAATATCTGTATTGATTTATTGCAATTTCATGACGTACTACTTTCTCCCTGGAAATGATGGCAGCACTGTTATAATGTAATACGCGCAGGGTGACATAAAAAGTAAGGAATGCCTTATTTTAAGATTTTTTAACAAACGGTTTGAATTTATGAATCAAAAAAGTTACATCTTATCCGAAGTTTATTATAGAAACGAATGCTTGCTTAAATGCTTATAAGATTGGAAATTTAACAGTTAATCTTTCCTTCTGTGTATTTCAGCCGATGGAGGCTGACCAGGTGGTATTTTCGAGTCTGCCTACCTATAATAAAATTAAAACCGGCCAAGTTCGAGTCGAACTCGCCTAAGGATATAGTACCATATTTATAAAAACGGTTATGATGAAGATGCTCATTAAACCACTAATTTAGTATCGACTGTCTCCAAATAGGCAAATTCACACCTTATACCACCAGCAGACAGAAACCACCACCAGACACCAGAGAAGAAAAAATTCAGCATATTAATTTTTTTATTAGAAGCTGTAATTACCTACTGTCGATTTCTGCTTCTGAGTTTTGATCAAACATTGGCCATGTTTGATTGTTTGGTCAAACTGAATTCGACCTACTTACACAATTATAGACAATTGAAGTGTTACATATAGATTCAGTTTCAATGGGTAATGCGTTCTTAAGGTAAATATGTCCCAAATTTGTACTCAGGATTGGCTCCAAGTGTAGGAACTCTTTAGCAGCCTACAGCATACATAAAAATGCAGACATATTAAAGATTACTTAAAAGAAGATTAATTTATAGTTTACTGAATTAAATTGTGTTGTAATACATATAAATATTAATTTGTTTTTTTTTTTTATTTAATTATAATCCATTGACTGTTATATCGAAATTCAAAGATTACTTGATTTGGACACGACTGACTTCTGACCTCAACTATTTCATTATGTGTTTAATAGATAAAAACTACGTTTCATCGACCTTGAAGACATTATTATGCATGTTTATTTGCATGTCGCAACGTATCGATGACATTTCGACACATACATGCATATCTTGTTTTTACAATGAAAACATTTTTATCGTTGAGATTGGCAAATGGGCAACATATTGGCTCTGTATGAAACACCAACCATCATAATATGAATACATCCAACACAAACCAACATTTGGATATCATAACCCCAAGCATAAGCAGTTAAGCTGGTACTTACCTTTATCTTTCAAATCTGATCATAACAACACTAAGCAATGATACGATGGATTACTTTAGGTTTCCACCTAAATACTATCTCGATAAGTTCTAAGCAGTAAAAAATGGCGGCTTTTAAGCTCACACACTAGTTAAGCTGTCACGCACATTAAGATCATGAAGTTGGGTCTAATGTTTTAAACTATCTAGATAAATAAATAAAATCAGAGCCAATTATCCTGTAACTGAAAAATACTTTGGAGCTAATTCCAACACTTGATCCAATGTTGGCTCAAGGTTGGTGGATGACATCCCAGGAATCTTCCCTAGGTATTGGTGACTCGCAAAGGCCGACCGTCATGGCGTCACGGTATCATGCTTAAGCGATTCCGTGGCGCCCGCCGAAAGACGGAGAGAGTACCGCTGGTTTTTTAGTGGGTAAACCCGAATACCTGGGCGCAATCGGCGTCTAGGGTTCCGAGGAATCACCTCCCCCCCTTGTCATCACATGGAAGAAGCGCGTAAAGCGATTTTCAGCGAGAAAAAAAGGTTGATGGATGACATTTATAGCATTTATTTAAAATATATTTTTTCAACACTGAGCGTTTAATGCATTTCAAACGATGCGATGCTTGTCTTGACTTCACCCTGTGACCTTTAGTACTACTCACGTGTTCTATCTGCTTACATCTCGAATCTTCAATTGCATTGCAAAATAGTATCTATTATTAAGTTTTGCTAAATTTTTAATACAATAATTATTACATAGAACAGAAGAATATGTGTTCTTATATTATATACTAAAAGTTTTATTTTGAATCATTTTAAGACTTAATTTAGTCACTTTATTTTTCTCGCCTTTTATTATTACAGTTATTAAATACTATTTACCATGTTTGTTATTTCTAGTTGGTGGAGCTCGATATTTCGACATCTACAAATTTCATGTTCATCAAAAAAACATGGCAAATATCCCGTATTTAATAACTGTAATAACAAAAATAACCATGTTAATATGAAATCTTATTTTCTCATCATTACTGAATAATTTAATAATTTATAAATATGACAAAACATATGCTAATTTAACGTCAACGCGTTCTAAATATATGAAACGAATATAAATAGGTACATAATCGACCTCTTTACAATTTTTTTCAAGATATCAATACAAATCCCCCTTCCCTCCGGACCTCTGAGGTGTTCAGACGTGTTTAAGTTACCTCTTACAATTTTTTTTTTCTAATTAAAATTCCGTAATTTCACATTTAAATTTTGTTAAAATAATAGGAGTACATAAAACAAGCGAAGTATCAGGAGCGCAACACTTTCAGCGCCGGACTGTCATCATACTAGTGAGTGTTCAGTGTAATAACGTTTATTCAGTTTAACAGTGTAATAATTTATCAATAACACAAAGCGAGGGGTCTAAGTATATTGGACGGACAGCGATATTGTATGAAGCGCTCGATCACTGACCACTTTACAAGACCTCCGATGGACGCTTAGTGCTTATGGCATCCTGGTACTTAGCGTCGAATTACTTATCAAGTTGAAGCATATTTTATATTTTTAATATTTATTTACGTGATCTCTCATCACTTATGGGATCCTAGTATTGTCATATTAATAGAGTGAGCATCCTGCATGAAAAATGACAGACGATACAACTTCGGCCCCTGCAAATTTACAACACTATGCTTCAGAACCGGATCTTTGTTTATCGAAATCGCAACGAGACATAAAAATTACAAAGATTACCACTAGGAATAAAAAACGACGCGCAGAAGATGAGGTAACTGGAACGGAAAACATTATGGAGGCGATGAACCGCTTATTTGAAACTTTTTCACGAGATCAAGAGAAACGTTTTCATGAGCTCAAGTCCGCCGTGTCGAACATTGAAAAACAGAATACTGATATTTTTAATTCTCTGGATTTTTTGTCAGCCAAATATGATGAAGCGTTAAAGAAGATTCAGCTTTTAGAAAAAGAAAAAAAGGAGGACTTACATCGCATTCTTCTGTTGGAAGACAGAATTGAATCACTCGAGCGAAAGTCCAGATCATCGGGTATTGAAATACGTAATATACCTGTTCTCCAAGAAAGCAAAAAGAAAGATACAAAAGAAGAACTGTGCGACGTTATTGTTAATCTAGGAAAGACGGTAAACATAGAAGTTCAAGAGGAGAATATAAAAGATGTTCAGAGTTTTAAATCTACCAAAAACTCGTCTAAAACGATATCTGTTGAATTTACTTCAGCGATAACAAAAGATAAAGTGATGCTTGCTATCAAAAAGTTCAACCACGGAAAGAAATTCGAAGATAAACTTAATACGACCCACTTAGGATTTAAAGAAGGAAAAAAACCTATTTTTGTTTCGGAAATGCTAACAAAAAAAACGCATAAACTTTTCTATGCCAGTCGCCTTTACGCAAAAAATAACAATTTTACTTATTGTTGGACCTCCCGTGGCAATGTCTACCTACGCAAAGCAGAAAATAGCCCACAGATAAAGATAAATAGTGAATCCGATTTAGAAAAGTTAACTTGTTCAATATGACTATATAATATGTTTTCTATAGATACCTTAATTTTTTTGTTAATTATATTTATTTTGTATTATATTATTAAAATACACAAATACTCTAAATTATACTCAACACAGATACACTATTACATTATTAATAACATTACACATATGGAATATACAAACATGGAAAATTGCTCAGTTTCATTACAACTACAATATCTAATATTTATAGTAAACAATAGTAATACAAGGAATAATCTTGTCTCTTTTTGCACTCAAATCTTTAAAAAATCTACATTTACTGTTAATATGTACAGGCCGCAAATATGTATGAAATTATCTATGATGTCATTTTTATGGTATTTACCCCATAAAAATGAGGACAATCGTTATTTGCCAAAATCTATATATTTCAGAATTCAATACGATTAACCATGTAATTATTACAGAGGACATAGATATATCCAATGAAATCACTTGTAAAGAATTAGATGACCCCAGTCAATGCTTAAATGCACTAGGCCTGGATTCGGAACTTGACAAAGGCCTTTTAATATTAACAGTAAACATACGTAGTATTAACTGCAATCTTGATTTGTTTCTTGTATTTATTTCTAAAATTAATATTTCGATTGATGTCTTGGTACTAACGGAATGTTGGACTAATGAAAGTTTTATTCCACCAAATATAAATAACTATATTATGCATTACACGAAGAATAGTCTTAACCAAAATGATGGTGTAGTGGCTTATGTAAGGGAAGAAATTAGTGCCACGTCCTATGAACCACACATGATTGAAGGCAACTGCTTAGTTTTAAATATACATAACACTACTACCATTTTATGTACATACAGACCGCCAAGCTTTAAAAATCCAAACCTTTTCATTGATTCTATGGATAAAATACTTAGTAATTGTACAACTAAAAATATAATTGTCACTGGCGATATGAATATTGATTTGTTGACTGGGGTTAGTAACATTGCAACAAACTACTTGAATTTTATGGCAATGCATGGACTTAAACAAGCGATTAATCTACCTACAAGAGATACAACATGCATTGATCATTTTATGGTAAAGGCAACAAATAAATTCCAAACTATTGTATTTAGTAAATTGACAGACCATTCCCCTATTTTGCTACATTTAGAAAAAAATAATATAAAATCTAACCCAATATTGTATAGAAAAACTAAAACTGATTTCCGCGGCATAAGTGAATTGCTTAAAAAGGAGACTTGGAATGACTTATATTGCATTACTGATGTTAACCAAGCAGCAGAATGCTTCACCTCAAAATTACAAAGTATTATTAATACGAATACTGTGATATCCACTGTACCGAAAAGAAAACTGCCATTAAAACCATGGATAACAGTAGGCGTTGTTAAATCTATTAGAAAGAGGGATAAAATTCATAGGAAACTAAAAAAAGATAAAAATAATGATCAATTAAAATTAGAATACTTAAATTATAGGAATATTTGTAATAAAATTATAAAATCATTAAAGAAAGAGTACTATAATACTAGACTAGAAGACAATAAAGGAAACATGAAAGAAACGTGGAATATAATTAAGGAAATGTGTAATATTAGTAAGAAAATAGTATCACCAATTGAGTTACTGAGTCTTAAAAATACTAAGATAGAATCTCTTGATGAAGTTAATTCATTTTTCACATCGATTGGATACAATTTGGCCAAAAATATACTTGAAAAACTACATACTACTGAATCGGGTTTAGCCATAAAAGCAAAAAGTAGTAATGCACCGGCAAAATCTATGTCATTATACTTGACAGATGCCAGTGAAGTCAGGTCTATAATTCGTAGCCTACGTTCCAACAGCGCTTCTGGTATCGACAAGATTCCAACTGCAGTGCTAAAATCTTTTGAAGATATCCTCTCACAACCGCTGGCTTATGTTTGTAACCTAAGTTTCGAATATGGGGTCTTTCCTAACATATTTAAACAAGCAGTTATCTGCCCAATTTATAAAGGAGGAAACAGAGAATTAGCTACAAATTATAGGCCTATTTCTTTATTGAGTACCCTCTCAAAGGTTCTAGAAAAAGTTACAAATAAAAGGCTTATGAATTATTTAAATAAAAATAAAATTGTACATGAAAACCAATACGGCTTTAGATCCAATAGATCAACAGAAGACGCTGTTTTGCGGTTAACAACCACAATAACAAGTTATATTGACAAAGGTGATAAGTGTATTGGTATATTCCTGGACCTTCAAAAAGCGTTCGATACTGTGTCTGTACCTATTTTACTCACAAGACTAGAAAACATTGGTATTAGAGGGAATTGTCTTTCGTGGTTTCGGGATTATTTGATCAATAGAAAGCAGTGTGTCCGTGTCGGAGAATATGTCAGCAACCAAAGTTCGGCATTATATGGTGTACCGCAGGGCAGCACGCTTGGTCCTACATTGTTTTTGATATACATAAACGAGTTATGTGGGGTGGAGCTGCAAGGAGCTAATATACAGATGTTTGCTGACGATACCGTTATTTTGGTCCACGGAAAAACATGGGATGATGCTAGATTTCGAGCTGAGAAGGCTATGAGTATCGTTTCAGCATGGTTAGAAGACAGTCTACTTTCACTTAACACAACCAAAACAAAATTTATAAGCTTTAGTAAGACGAAAGTAAATATTCCCCATATTCTTCCAATCCGTATCCATACCTATCCATGTAACCGACATCAAGATCTACCATACAGGCATTGTTATTGCGAAGAACTCGAACGAGTCAGTAATATCAAATATTTGGGAGTCACTATCGATGAAAATCTTAATTGGGCAGAACATATATTGCTATTGGCTAAACGAATAAGAAAGATGACCTACATATTTAAAAATCTTAAAATGATATCAAATGCCAAACTTATTATACAAATATATAAGGCACTTGCTGAGTCTATTCTAACTTATTGCATAAGTGCGTGGGGTGGTGCCGTTCAAAGTAATATAAATAAACTAGAATGTGCTCAACGAGCACTCCTAAAAGTCTCCATGTCACTTCCTTATCGACACCCTACTCGTGAAGTACTGCAGAAAGCCAATGTCTTATCAGTTAGACAATTATTTATATTAAAATGTATCCAAAGATATCATAAAACAATTGCAACCATACCTAAAGTTGTTAAAAGATTGAACTATGTACCACTCCCTAAAACAAAAAGCGTTTTTGCACAAAGGCAATACGAATCAATTGCACCCAGATTATACAACAAATTTAATGTTTTACATAATGCGAGCATTCTATCACACTTTAAATTAAAACAAACATTATTCAATTGGCTTAGTAACTTATCCTACGAAGATACAGAAAATCTATTATATATAAAGAAATAGATTGTAAATTGGGCAATTATACATTAATACAAAACACACACACACACACACACACACACACACACACACACACACACACACACAAACAAACACAACACACACGCTACATTACTTTATATACATTAAGATGTAAAGTAAGTTTAATTTTGTCAGCAAAGTGTGTTTAATTTAATTTCTTTTTCTTCTTTTTCATACTGTATTGTTTATTTTATTATTATATATATATATATATACTGCTGTCATGTAAGATACAATTTGTAAAACACCTACCATTGTAGACAACTGAATGTATATTATTTTGGGAAGGAACTGACTCCTGAAACACAGTTTCACTAGTTCGGGAGCCAGAGCCACATTGTTTCTTTTGTAAATTTTGGTTGATTAATAAAGTTATTATTATTATTATTATTATTATTATTATTAAATCGACGCACGTGTCGAAATACTCCCAGCGGCTGGGTTGCGCAAGCGCATCGGGCGCATAACTCCGTCGCGATAATGAGGTTAGCATATTTCACGCATTGATTGTTTTCATTATTATTGATTCGCACTAAATTTTATTGGTTTATATATATTTAACATCATATATAACAATAGAAGGTGACAATTTGAGTAATTTTTTTTTTATTTAAAGTCAAGTGTAAATTAATTTGAACATGTGTGTTTATGTAAAGCAACGTTATTTAAATAAAAGGTGTACATTTTCTATTTACGCTTTGTTTTTTATATTAGAACAAATAAAATTTGATTTTTTTTACATTTGAATTCGTGTAATGATATATTGAAATTATATTTACAGTGTTTGCGAAGTATGTTTAATAAAAGTCATATAAAAATAAAATTAGGCTGGAAAGTGTCACACTTTTGCCTATTCGGAAAGGAGTAAAAAAATCAAGGGTGGATTTGCACCAACAGTTTTAATTCAATTACAAAAAAAAATAATTATTTGTATAAACTATCTAGATGCTTTAACCTTTTATATAATTAGTCTAAATGACATTAATTATAATTATCTAACAACAATGTAACTAATTTTCTGTCACTCATAAAATTCCATTTATCACAACTACTGTTCGGTCTGGCTGAATTTCAGAAAAAAAAAATTGATCATAAAAATTAATAACGTTCTTTTTTCAAATATTTTTAAATAATTAGTATCATCAACAGCCAACATACAAAAGGAAAATCGCTTGACAAGCAGAGAAGAAGAAGGTACTAAGTTGTGTCATCGACCATAATCATATAATGCTTTAATTAATTAAATAAGGCTACATACTCTATTTATGTAACAGATTTAATGCTATTGAACCTTGACTTTGGTCACCGTAAATTAAAAAAAAAACTGTCATAAAGCAATAGAGTAATAAATTAACGGATGTGTAATAATTGTATAATATTTAATTAATAAACATGTACCGCCTACCGACTCTTATGAATTGCAACCGGTCAACAACTCTTATGTTGAAATAGCTCAGAAGGTCTGTTAGACATTCGCTAAAATAATGTGTGCATTTATATATAAATTTCATTTGACATACATGTCGGTTTTCTTATGATATATGCTATAAAATTGTATAGGTAAACATATAATAATATTTGGATTTTATGACCATTCTAGTCAAATTAAAACAAAGTAGCTGTATTTACCTTTCGTGATGTAAATTGAAAGCATAACAGAACATATTGTTTGAGCTATCTATGTATATAATTTTCGAAAATAATAAGCTCTGACTGAAAATTAAAAATCTACAACTAATGTCTACCTGAATAAAATATTTTAGGCATGTACAGTTAGGTATAAATAGGTTGTGTATTTAATGTATATTTATTTTAGATACTGTCTTTTTTCCTTTTTACTATACTAATAATAAACTAAGACTTAACTTTCTCGAAAGAGTTCTACAGTAAGTCTAATGACGAAATTGGGGATTCTTCTTCTGCCTGGCATTTATTAATCCCGGCTATATCCAGGATTTGCCTTCCGACTAAGTCTACTCCACTTTGCACGGTCTTTAATATCATTCTGTGTGAGTCCATTGGCTCTCATGTCTTGCTTCACGACATCCAGCCATCGCTTCCTTGGGCGCCCGGGAGGCCTAGTTCCAGGTACAAATATATCAAGGCACTTTCTCCCGACATAGTCCTTAGGTCGCCGCGCGACATGACCATACCACCTCAGACGACGCTCTTGGAGCTTATCCGCTACGTCACGGACCCCGAGGCTGCCTCTGATGTACGATTATCGGATTACCCGAATAATTCCCGAGATTTCCCCAATAAATATGTAGCTGCAACGCGAATATGTATATTGAAATATTTATAAATAATAATAGATAAGACTAATAAAAAAAGAATAAATAATAATAATAAAAAATATGACGTTAATTTGCTATCATATTTCACTGTTCACAATATGTCGACAGTTTACAATCTGACGAGTCAGATTGTAATCTAACGAATTTTGTAATCTTACGGTGACATATATAAGGCAATAGACGAGCAGCGTTGCGCTGATTAAAATAATACATCTTCTATATCCTTTCTGTCTTCCTTTCAGCAAGTAAAAGAGCTTAAGTGCCCCATAAAACATCAGTAAGTACGTAATATTTATGCGATATAAAAATATTACATATCAAAAATATATCACAATTCACATCAGAAACGTTCGTGTGTATAATACCACTTATATGTATATTTAGCAAGCGTTAGGTAACCTGTATGTTGACATATCTACGGAACTAATTTCGTCATGATAATAACAGTTGCGAATATTCCTTTTAACTTTATATAAAGAAGTTGAGAACTTTAATGTTCGGTTATAAAAACAATTACTTAAAATGTTTATACTATTGTTTAGCCCTGGCATTGCTTGGGACCTAGTTGGACTTATAATGGTAATTAGACCCTTCAGTTCTTTGAATGAAAACCTTCTGAAGATATGGCCTTTGTGGCTACACATCTTTGTACCCTAAATTCTCTTACTCTTATAATCCATTGGGTCAATGACCTAGTGAACTTAGGACTAAGGGTTCGTGCTCTTTAAAGCACGTAAATAAAAACCAGCCATCTTCCTAACTCAGAACTTGATGTTGAATGTTTTGGCCTGACCTGGAATATGTAGTTAAGATCTCGAAATCTGCAGACCAGCTTGCTACTAGGATAACAAGATATTAACAGTTTAGTAATGCTTTGGTAGCATTTTATTACAGTAGTTAGCTCGTAACAGATATCTTTTGAGGGTCTAATTTTGTGTGCATTTCTAATACATAAATCACCGACACCACTGACCAAAATTTTCTTAATTTTACCTTTTTATTATTAATAACCAAAGTGGGGTTCAACTGTTACTATATAGTTCCAAAGCTAAATGATTCATTTTTTAATTGTCTTTCAAGGACAATTATAATATTTGAATAAAACGACTTGATTTACTATACAAAAGTTAACCAACAACAAAAATTAAACACTAATTAGCTCCAAAATGTACCGTGTAATGTCATAATTCCCGTAAACACCATCTAATCGCTGCGAATTATGACACGTGAAGTGTTTTTTTATAGTTTTTAAAGTAATTATAACCGCAATCGGCCTTCTAAATTACGAGTAAACTTTCATAATGAGGAGTATTCAACCGTGGTATTTGTATTGCACATTATTACGTTATACTTTTAAAACCATTAATATTGTCCTTGGAAGTTACTTTCCGGTGTCGTTTCGACATCGATATCGTAAATCGAGTAGAAATACCGACTCGATCGCTGGACGAAATCGATTCGGTATAAGAGAGTGTGTACACTGTTTTTCTCACGAAATGTACATATATTTTATTTAACTTAATTTATGGTAAGTGGTCACCACAACCAATAATTGGTGTGTAAAAAATAGAAACCTTTACAAATATATTACCAGTGTGTTACCAACCTTGGGAACTATGATATTATAGCCCTATTACGTATAGTTACACAGACTAACTCACCTTTCAAACTGTAACTAGGAATCATATTAGATTTTATATAATTATCAATAATACTAAGAAAATATTATAATATAGCAACAATAACATTTCTGATCTCATTGGAAAAACGTATTTTAAATTTTTCCCCACAAAAAGGGAGTGGGCGTATGTGGCAAATAATAACGCTAATTGTGCCGAAATACCCACTAAACAACCAACGGTACTTACTCCGTCTCTTCGGGGACCATCACGGGATCCCTTGGGCAAGCTACTCTAACCCATGATGTCACATCAAAAGGAAAATAAATACCAAAAAATCATGAACGTATATAATGATTATAGTATATTAACACAATCAAGAATAGCTTATATATAAATTAGGATAAATATTTGAAGACAACTCAAAAAACGTCACACATTATGCAGCTCGGTGTAATAATTGCTAAAATGCAAACTTATATAAAGTTTATTTAATTATGAATTAAAAATATTGGTCTACGTGAATGCATCTTTACACATACATCTATTCCGTAAGAATTTCATGTCCAACTGAGGATATCTTGTAAGAAACCGGTTTAACACAGCGTTGTCGTAATGTGCTTAATATAAGCCATATCCTATATTAAAATATATTACCAAATCTGTACTAATGAACGAGAGGACGATTTTTTGTAACACGTAATTAAAAAAAAACTAAAAACAATATTTTTTAAAATCGGAAAAGTTTTTACTTCAGATGTTCACGGGTAGTTATAGGCACTTTTTCACAAACCTGCTGCGTTTGCCTGATAAGATATAAAAAAAAAAATCAAAGGTTTCTAGTTTAAATTTAGAATATCACCAGAATAAACGTCGTCGTAAATTTCATATTCTTGTATTTGCATTTAATTTTTATCTCGATTGAAGCCTTCGTATGTAACTGACTTAAAAATTATCAAATACTTTTCATGAAACTAATCCCAAACGTATACATTCGACTCAATTAACTTTTTCTTCTAGAGCTATTTCGTAAGAGCAGACTCGAATTGGACACGATCGTGAAATGTCAGCATGTGATATGCAATATTGGCTTCAATAACAATAACGCCTAAAAGATACACCCATCTAAAGAGCGTATCACTCGCATCGGTTTTCAAAATATCGAGTGAAATACGACTCGTAAAGTGAGATCTGATGAATTTAGAATTTCTGAGTAGGTCCTACCCATTCATCATATTATTCTACAACCAAACAACAGTATTCAGTATTGTTGTGTTCTCTCATAACGCATGGCGATGTAAGGAATAGTTAATGTTTCTTACAGCGCTATTGGCTATGGGCAGTGGACACCACCATATACTTGTCCATCAATTTATAGAATAATAAATAAATAAAAAAATGAAAACAGAATTTAAAATCAAATTAATCCATCTATGAACGGAAGATATACGCCACATGTCACTCAGGCCGCTGATTTAAAGACGATTATTAAAAAGGCTAGGCTATTAATTTAATGGCTAATTAAGTCAGATTCCCACGACATACTCAATTCAAAAACAGAACTAAAATGTTGCGATCTTTTACTAACGGGATATTCAAATCTAGAAAGATTAGAAAATCGTGATGAAATTTGAACTTTTAAAGAGTACTTTGGTATATTAATTAATGCTATACATTATTGTAATGCTATACATTATTATATAAAAAGGGACGTATTATACTAATTTAATTGTTAAATAATTGATGGAAATAACTAATATATTATGATTCATTTCATTTGATCGATTGACCGACTGACTTTGATTGACCTAACCTGATTTGGATCACATTGGCTATTTTCAACCGACTTCAAAAAGGAGGAGGTTATCAATTCGTCTGTATTTTTTTTCAACAGTGAATAATCACAAGATATGTTGTAGTGTAAGATAGTACACGCTCAAATATTCTCTCAATCCTGAGATGGCAAATTCAACATGATTAAGTCAGTCTTTATACCGCCAACATCCCAATATTGGTCCAACATGAACTTTGAATTTACAGCTATGCAAACTAGGCACTCGATCATGATCATGGATTAATAAATTGTATATGAATTGACCTAATGGACATTGTTAGTATTAAGGTCAAATATTATTTATTACCTCAAAAAAACGCCGTAATCCTAAGATGGCAAGTTCAACATGATTAGACCAAGATTTCCGTACTCTATGAGGCACGGGAAATATCGCCAACATCCCAATATTCCAACATAAATTTTAAATCTAAAGTTTCGCAAACTAGGCACTTGTTCGTTAAGATCATTGCAATCAATAAATTATTATATATTAATGGACTTAACGGACATTGTTAGTAATTACATAAAGTCTTATTTATGACCTCAAAAAAAAACAAGCTAAATGATTACTTTTTTAAATGAATAAGCAACAATTTTTTTTCATCAGTATAGGTAAAAATATCAATGAAACATTTAACAAACTCTAACGTGCAAAAAAAATCGTTTAGTAATTATTATGTAACGTAAGTACGTTACAACGTTGGTCACACTATAAGTTGTTCAGTAACTGTAACATTGGGTAATGGCTTTGTAAATTGTTACCAAACGCGATTTTCAACTGTTAAATTTGTTATTTATAACGTTTTATGTGAAATTAGGCATATGAAATAACTTTTATCTGATTTTTTGTTTGTAATAAAAATTACTTATTATTACGATTATGATTGCATTGAGCGATAAAGGATAAAAATATTCTTTACGAACTATATAAATATAGTTTTACAGACAGTTCCTTTTGTAAGGAGAAATTTGACTGTTATTATTATTATTCCTTCTTGTTGAAAGAAGTATAAGTAAGGAAATTTCCGTTACAATGGCTTTTACAGTAGACCAGATCCAGGAATAGAATAGAGAACTACGGAAACTACAACTCGCCCCCTTTTACTCTTCTAGACCAAGGAGTTCAATCATAACCTAGCACTAACTTTATGTACAGTCGGGGTAAGAAAAGATTCGTCACCTAAAGATCTATTTCCGTGTGCTCAGTATGAGCGATAATCTGCTTTACCGATCGAGAATGACATATTTCTTCGCAATGATTTGATGTGTAGATTCAAAAGGTACTAAGAGTTCAAGACTTGATAAAGGAATTTAGATTTTCTTACTCTGACTGTAACTTTGCGCATTTAAATTGTAAAATAATATATATCGTACTTAGTGAATATAATAACATAACGCGACTTGTGTATTGTGTAGTTTTATTACGAGACGTGTTTGGTAACGAATTCGCAAAACGTTACTTAATACGTTCGTTAGCACATTTTTAGTTTGCTGGTTTCAAAAGTATGAAACTGTTTTGTAAGAAATTATGTGACCATTTCAAGGTCAAAGTTTAAATAATTTGTGTCACTCATTACAAAATTCGATAATATTTTATTTTAGAAACAGTATTTTTAATTATTTTATCGATTAAAAAATATTCCGGTAAATTGATGCATAAAATTTAATTTATATATGTACTTAAAATAAGTAGGCAAAGACAAAATATTGGACTGACTTTTTTACGCCATTGAGCACCAGTAATTAAAAAAAAAATTAAAACTTTTTTGAATTTCGAACACAGAGCGAAAACTATAAGGAAAATAGTTTTTTAATTAGAGGACATAATAAACTATACTGAAAGCATTACATATTGCTAAAACGATTCTTCTGTCTTGATCACGTCGCTATCATTTTTATTAAAAATTAAAAACCAATTATCTTGAAAAATAAATTATTTTTACAGAAAATCCAAAAAAAACTACATCTTAAATTCACGGTCGAAACTTATGAAATTTTTGACATAGCTTACAAACTCATTAATTTATATATTTTCTATATAAAAATATGTGTGCGTGTGAGTGTGTATGTGTGTGTGTGTGTGTGTGTGTGTGTGTGTGTGTGTGTGCGCGTGTGTGTAGATTAGACCTTGAAGCTACAGAGCTAAAAATATATATTTCGTTTAAACCGTGTCAAATGATCACCAAGACAATCAAAGTCGCAATTTAATTAGGAAATGCGTTTTTGTAACAATCCACACTTTCATAATTAGTTCAGTTAGTACTTAGTTTAGGTGAGGACACTCTTAGCGAAACTGTATTTGACGGATGAAATTCTGCGACTATTTCAAACAGCAATAGTAAGATGTAGCATTCAAAGCATACTTTTAAATAAGAAGGCAAATTCGGTACATAAAAGTCCTTCGACAGTGCATACTTACCTTTATTTACCTTTTAATTTTTATTATCTTATTTTATGTGACAGTTTTTGTCGCTCTATTGTGTTTTAGGAGTTATTAGTTTTAAAATGTAAGCTTCAGCAAACAAACTTCATCGAATTCGGTTCAATAGTTTGGCAGTTAAAGAGAAACAAATAGATAGACCTATTTGTCTTTTTTGACCTGTTAATTACTTTCACATTTATTATGTATAGTTTCCTTAAGTTTACATAAATCTAAAAGAAAACATTGTTTAAAATGTCTTTATATTTTCTTTACAAATATATTGGATTTAACAATCTAACTATCCTCCTTAAAAGTCGGTTACAATTCAAACCTAATGTAAAAGTACTATTACGTATTAGCAAACATTTCATCAGACCGACCTTGTTCGTTGCGACATTTCTAGAGCAAAACGCTTGAAACTTATCAAAATACACCTTCTTTTTATCAACAAATTAGTTTAGTTTTTAACCTTTTAGCGAGAATAATAATCAATTTGAAGTAACGTAAAATATATCTTGTGTTTAAATAGAAAAATGTAATCGAAATTACACTTAAAAGATTTGATCTAGAACAAAATAAATTGAGACTTTACTTATTCATCTATAATTTTTTTATTACCATATCTTACTTCTAAACAGCTTAGAATTAAGAAGATAATAAATACAAGCCCCGAAGCATCCACCAGAGAGAGGTAGATTGGAAAAATAACCTAACGAGTTCAAATTTTAGTGTAATTTTTTTTTGTATACTAATACAAGTATTCAACCACCAAATAACAATATTTATAGTGATATTCCAGGTGCAGGATGAGTATGACACGGTAGCATGCGAAAGCGATCCAGTGGTGCCCATCGAAAAGACGAAGAGGGTACCGTCGATTTTTTAGTGGGTAAATAAATAACCCCCCAACATTCACGCAGGGGCAACACGTAATAAGTTTTTCCAGCTATGTCAAAGTGAGTATGACAGTATAACAGGCACAATGGACGTAACATCTTAGTTCCCAACATTGGTAGCGCGTTCCATGGGTATGGAGACCACTTACTATCTGGTTACGAATTCTCCCCTCCGCTAAGAGATAAAAAATAGTACTCTTTACAGGCAAACTGACAAATTGTAGAAGCATGCTTTAGTTTTAGACCCACAACTTACATCAGATTTTTTCAATCCGTAGTTAATTTTCCTACACAAAAGTTGTCAACTAGTTTCCGACGCGACAATACCTTCACCATCCTTGCACCGCATTCATTTCTATAAAAAGACCCAACTGTTATTGTTAACTTGGCCTTAATCTAAATCTCATATTGAAAGAACATAAACAAATCAAACTTACTCAATATTATTTAGATGATAACAAATCTTTTTGTTCCAAATTCAAGTGTGAATGAGCCAATACAGGTAACAATTATAACAAGGTTGGCGGCGGTTTCGAGATGGCCCAGTGGTTAGAACGCGTGCAACTTAACCGATGATTGCGGGTTCAAACCCAGGCAAGCACCGCTGATTCATGTGCTTAATTTGTCTTTATAATTCATCTCATGCTCAGCGGTGAAGGAAAAAATCGTGAGGAAACCTGCATGTGACAAATTTCATAGAAATTCTGCCACATGTGCATTCCACCAACCCGCATTGGAACAGCGTGGTGGAATATGTTGCAAACCTTCTCCTCAAAGGGAGAGGAGGCCTTTAGCCCAGCTGTGGGAATTTACAGGCTGTTGTTGTTGACAATTAACACCGTAAAACAAACGAAGCCACGGGCGACTACTAGTAAAAAACAATTGTATTTTTTGTGATAACACGGATTGAAGTACAAACCTACGTCATCACAAGTACCTTCCATTCAAATAACAGTAAACATATATATACATATATAAGTGATACAAAACGCGTTATTGTTATGTAAAAATAATATCGGAACGTGTCTTGCGTCAGTAATATTAAAAATTTAAATAAATCGTGTCTTGTTTTCATGTGCAAATTCTTTTTTTTTTTTTGTAAATAATAAATGTTCATACATTAAATTTTGTATCGATGTTTAGATAAGGTTTCAAATTATAATGTCGTTTTGCCGAGCCTTTCTTTAAAGAGACTCTGACAGGTTATAATAGTGCACAAGTTTGCATTGAAACACAGAGTCACTCTATCTCTCCTACGCTAAATCTTAACCTTCCTTATGAATCACTCTATCCGTTGGTGCAAACCGCATTAAAATGCGTTCAGTAATTTTGGAGTTTATCGCGAACGGGCAGATCGGGCCGGGGGTCTTTGTTTTATAATATGTAGTGATTATATACCGAGTCAAATAACATTTATGAAATAAATAATATTAAAGTGCTAATGGCGTTTAAACTATTCCAAGTATAGTCTTACCATTAACCTTTTATTGGACGTTTAAATCATAAAAGTATGACAGTGAGTGACAACTTCTACATTAATTTAACTATAAATAAAATCGAACTCTCTTACTTAATAATATTTATAATAAATGACCTTGACCTTAAATATAAAAATAAAATAAATAAATTCTTAATTTGAATATAGAATTAAGACTTTTTATTCAATTAAAAACCAATATTCTGTCAAATATTATTAATAATTTAGAACACTATAAGGAAAATAATGCTTCACATTCAAAACTTATAAAATTTATTTTACATGCATATTCCAAATATAATAGGATTTTACATGCGCAATAAAACTATTCTGTAAGACCAAACTCGAAACGTACTGCAAAACACGATTGTGCAATATCAAAAGGCATAACGTCGGGGATAGTGCAAATCCGCGAATCTACCATACGTAAAAGGTGCGTATCTGCAATAGATCCAGTTTTACAGGGGAAGGTTAAAACTTAATAACTTTATTAATTCAATTAACTTTAAGCTCATTTTTACACAAAAAGTAATTAGTAATGTGTTCTATCTCTTTGTAGAATATATATCAATTTAAGTAAATAATTAAGGCCCTACGACAATTACGCGGATTTGCTTTGACCATAAACTTATAACATTGGAACTTAAGGGGAAAGTACGCGGTTTTGAAATGAAACAAATATCATTATTTTAACAAAAATATTATTCAATGTTGAAAATAAAATTATAAAAAATTATTGAAAAATCTTTGCCTCTTACAAAAGATAGATACAATGAATAAATGTTAGATAAATGTAACAAAATCAACATAAACTTTTTCTTTAAAAACTCTTTGAATTACTCTTATAAACTAAATTACTCGTATAAACATCAAACATATAATTAAATCTTATATTTATTCAGAGGATAATCAGCCTTTTAAGTAATTTCAATTGGAAAACTTCGGAATATCACAAATCTTAAATGTATTAATGAAATAAAATTATACCCCAATCAAACAGTCTTAGTGCTTAAAATTACGTACTTAAAAAATAATAATAGGCACTAGTAGGTAATAATTAAAATCAAATTATAAAAATCAACAAAGGAACTGAACAAAAAGATATAATTTCTAACAAAAAAATAATAACGAAATTTTTCATTCATAAGGTGTAAACAGTTAAAGATTACAATTAGTTAATAAGAGGCAGCTACGTATTAGGTATTTCTGTATGGCAAGTTGTCATAGAATTCATGGCAATCTGAAGGTATAACACTTTTTAATTGTTGTAAATGTTCATACTTTGATTTGGATATTGGCAACCTATCGGCAAAGAGCTGTGGTGGTATAAATGGCTCAATTCTTTTTGGCCTTTGTGGTAACAGTTGAAACTCTTCATTGTAGTTAAGCTTGTATTCAATTGTACCATTGGGATTGTATTTTAGTACTCTGATATCAACCACACATTTCGCACCAACCCCTCTCCCAGGGCGAATTGTATCATAAATAAAGTTATTTTTAATACTATAATCTTTAAAGAATGTGTGGTCCACTGTTGCTACCTCATATGGAGATGGATTCAGTCTAGCTTCTTTGATAATCGAAGAGTACTGACTAGGCAAAAATATTTCACGATTTTTTAATTTTCTTTCAATTATTGAGTGAACTGAATCCACCTCCATCTGAGTGTGACCTTTTTCTAAAAATTTTTGTGTAATCACAATATTTTTTTCCATCGCCAGTAGCAGGAGAGCATTAGAAACCACAACATTTCTATTTTGTGATGTGCATCCATCACTAAAAATAACTACATCTTTTGGGCAGTCTTCTACAATTTTCTTTAAATAATCAATATAAAAAGAAGCATAAGTTGATGCTTTTAAATCAGTAGTGGTCTCATCAAACCAATAACACTTTACATTATTAGTGCCCAGATTGTAAATTGTGAAATTATGAACCATAAGCTTTGTTTTAAAATACAGTGCACTAGCTTTCAAAAATGGACACAATTTTACAGCTTGTAAGTCAGCAGTGATAAGATGGAGTGTTCCATTTTTCGCTCTTTCTTTGTCTAAAGTCTTTTCTTGTCTAGCTAAATCTTTTCGTGACAAGTGTTGCTGATATTCTTCTTCACTAATATTACCTACTTTATACGAACAACATAGATCACATGCATCTTTTTTAGGTTGAAACAATGCTATGTTTTCATCTTTTAGAACATCTTCAAATAGTTTTCTTGACGCCACTCTCTGTGCCTTTTTTTTTGCCTCTTCAACATAGATACGATATAGTTCACGTTTAGACTGTATTATTGGCTCTACATATAATTTCGTACTTTCTTTTCTGCAGTAGTGAGAAGGCATTTTGGGCAAATCCCTTAAAAATGCTTGCACAAATTCTTTTAACGTACTCGTAGGCAACGCATTATCCTCCCTTCTGTTCATTGTTGTTTCGTTACTTGGTGTCTCTCCTAACCAGTATCTTACAGTCCACTCCTTAATGCCTAATGTCCCTAAGAATGTCTTTAAACATACTCTATATTTTTGGTCATTTAATTTCAAATAGTACTCTTTTGTACTCCTTCGTCTTGAATCAGACCTTCCAGTGGTTTTTCTGTTAGTCGGTTTTTTATCTACTAAGGACGAAACAAACATTTTTTTCTCAATCCAGCTCATCTCCCAAAATTCTTTAAAAATATTTAATCGCACAGTGTCAGTAAATTTTTCACAGTTAATCACCTTGCTCCTAATACAATTGTTTGACTTACAAGCTTCCCCAAGATTTCGCGCCGGTTTAATAGAGTCTTGTACGAATTTCTCATGATCTGTCTTCCTGAAACCTATGTATTCCTGACCTAACATTCTTAACCTCTTATTTCTAAACCTTTTTGAAGACATTTTATCAGCTTTTCGTTTCCTTATTCTAGACTCAGCTGCAGCTTTATGTTCTAAGTGGCTTTCTGGAATCAGATCATTATTACTATCCGTCGATGATGAAACTATCGGTGCAACATTTGTTATTTCAGACAATGGAGTATAATTTGGATCAGCCACAGAGTCATCTGATGAAAAATCAAGGATTGAAGATCTATTTAGTGCGTCAATACAGTCATTCATCTCATAAGAAACGGATACAACGTTGTTAGTAGGAGATATGGCAGGCTCAGAAACATCTGGATCACCAAATTTCAGCAGCTCTGCTGAATTGAAAGTAATTGTGTCAGAATTAGATAAATCGCTGCCATCAGGATTCTCATTGTGATTTTCAGCTTCAGCAAAACAAGTAGTAGGAACATTTTCAACAAGCTGTGTGGTATTTTCACGAGATGTAGTCTGCTTAAGCAGAATTTGTTTTTTTATTTCCAATAAACGTTCGCGCCTTTTCTTTAAACTTATTAAGGTAGTAACATGACACGTTTCATTTTCGCTGCAGGAGTCCATTTCACTTTCCATTTTGATCCTAAAAGTAAATAAGAATCATTTTTTATGTGAGTTTAAATAACACGTAACCCACACTTATTCAAACAGCAAAACCGCGTAAATGCATTACCAAGGTTACAAAGACGAAACAATAAAGTTTAAAATAGCAGTCTTATAAATTATTTAAGGGATTTAGGGGTTTTTAATATTACATTTACACTTACCTGATGTTGGCAATGATAATTTTTAAGTAAACACACAGTTTTACTGCTAAATTAAACAACAATCTCTGTGCCGGTGTTACCAAATCACATACGCGGTGTTGAAACTTGCTCGCGACAGATACGCAGTGTTGTTATTTGGCGATTTCTGGCTTCCGATTGGTCGAAATGAAGTCGTTTCAAGTCGGTGGCAGCCTATCAAGATTTTGCGTGAATTGCCCGCGAAAACTTAAAATGGCTACATTTGTCATATACGCGGAATTATCCAATGCTAGTTACGCGGATTTGAACTATCCCCGCCGATAAGTGACAGTGACAGTTACACAGATTAAAAAATCCTTAACACCGTAAGGGGCAAAGTGCCATGTATGAAACACGAAATGTACACATTAGCTTTAATAATAATAATAACCAAAATATTCAAAGAATACACGCATCAAAATAATACACATTAACGAGTTTTTAAGAAATAATTTATTATAATTTAAAGAAAGATTTAAAAAAAATAGAATTTTATCGATATTTTTTTCTAAATAAATTTTTGAAGTTGCATTTTTGAGAAATTTTGAAAAAAGCTAAAAAAACGTGATAACTCAAAAATGGTTCACTTTTGGATTATGCATATGGGGGTTAAAATTATTGCAAATAGTCACCCCTATCACCTCTTAGCTAATGTGCGTCGAATTACCAATAACCCTGTATATCCAATCGATATACGATGATACGCCATTTTGGTACGTCATCATCCTCCTGCCCTTATCTCATTTCTACTTAGGGTCAGCGTGTCTTCTTTATCCACATCTCATGTCGGACATCATCTCACAAGTAACATCTTTCTAACCATCTCTTCTTTCACACACTTACCGTTTCTTTGGTCGTCCTCTACCTCTACATCCATGCTCAAGACCTTCCTTACAACATGGTCTAGATACACTAGAGATATATATAACACGGTGATACGCCAAATTGATACTTATATCCTATAAATGTTATCACAATTGTAGCCAGTTTTGCATATCACATTTTGATATTGTGCTCGTCTTTTGTAAGTTTGAAGCTCGAATAACTCTCTTTCTTATTTCCTACAGAATACCTCTACTGTATATCGGCTTGCTAAATTTAACGAGTGAGATACGAGGTGAGTACAGAATAGCACCGCTGAGGATGGAGGTACAGTGGAAGGATTGTATGGAAATGTCAGCGTAACATTAGGAATCCTACACACAAACGACTGTTACCCAATTACTATAAAAATTGACACATTTTGCTGAAATTATGTATTGCAATTCAACCAAATTGAGTAAGTAATATTAATAATACAAGCATTACACCACAAATTTACCTAATGTTGTCTTGAATTTTCATTGAAATAAAACTAGTTTAAACGGATTTTAATCGCGTATATTAATTATTTTTAACATCCCGACGTTTCGAGCACTTTACAGCGTTCGTGGTCACGGGTAGTCTACCCGGTAGTCTACCCGTTATAACTAGATTTATTACAAATTTACCTGTTAACGACACATATAAAAATTTTACTGATAAATTGCAAGATTCTTCTCGATACCACTAGGTGGTAGGGCTTTGTGCAAGTCTGGGTAATTAACACCCACTGATTAGATACTGTACCGCCAAACAACAGTACTTGGTATTTTTGTGTTCCGGTTAGAAAGGTGACTAAGGCAGTGTAACTACAGGCACAAGGGACATACCATCTTAGTTCCCAAGATTCGTGGCACATTGACGATGTAAGGAATAGTTAATATTTCTAACTGTGCCTATATCTATGGGCGGTGGTGATCACTTACCATCAGGTGGCCCATATGCTCTTCCGCACACCTATGGCATAAAAAATATATTTTACAATAACGCTAAGCTGTTGTAAAACGGGTGCAAAGTTACGTCTTCTAACAAATGAGCAATCTAAGCATCTTTGTAAATATGTAGTATCATAATTCGATTAAATATGTAGGATGCTATGACGCACAATTTGTAAGGCACTAGTAATTTTACGACCATTTAATCTGTTGATTGATTCTGATTTCTTCCAGCGAGTTTTTAGAGAGATATCCTTTGTTGAGTATATTTAAATAATAATTGTATTTAGAATGACGAATATTAGATGCCAAAGTGTTCCAAATCATTAGTCATGATTCAACGTTGTATTGCACGTGTTTACTTATACAACCCTTCTCTTTCTGACGTTGCTGATTTGTCATTTGAATGAAGAAGACGCAATATTGTTTTGCATATCACCTGAACAACATTTGTATATAAAACCATTAATATTAAATTATGACATAGATTTTGTTGCCAAATATAAATATAATTTACTAATGTATTTTAATTTAGTGCATCATGTATTTGAAAACATCTGTTAACGAAAAATCTTTGAGTTCAGTTAAATAATACAAATTTACTTTTATCCACAGTGTATGAATTTTTAATCAAAAATTTTCTAAAATTCAAAAACATATTTTGTAATTTTTGTATAAGCAAAAATAAGAAAATCGATGAGAAAAAGAGAAGAAAAGTATGTCTGTTTTGTCTTTGCTTGTTAACGTGGTATCATAAAAAAAGCTTAGATGATCGAACCAACTAACATTTCATTCAAATTGATCTTTACATTCATCTAAATATGAAGTGTAAACATATTCTTCCTCACGTGTTATTCGTCAGTCAAATAAAAAAAAAATGACAACATATTTTTTCAGACAAAAAAAAATTAAAAATGTAAATTTCCATTGCAAACATTTAAAAAACAGATCTAATGACAAGTGACATTGAATACAATTAATATGATAATTGAAGGACGCAAACTTCAAATTTGCATATCATTATAACATACATATGCTGTTTTAATATCGAATTCGACGTCATATTTTGAATTCGTTCTATGAACATTTTACAAAATACAAAAACAATACAAGCCTATTTGCATAAGAATAATTTGGATAAATGAATATATAGATCAAAATTGATGATAGCTACTATAGGAATCACGACTGGAAAGTATCAAGACTATTCGTTCGAGAACAGTCCGATGCAATGCCGTCTGTAGTCACCCTTTCTTTCACATTGACCTTGCCTGAGTTGAACCCCCACTGACGTAAGTATACACGTGAATCCGACACGTGCTGGTTACGTAATTACGTAAGCTGTATCAGGATTACACTTCGGACTGTTCCATTGACAGGAGAATTGATATTGTTATAACGTGACTCGTAAACAGCTTACCGCATCAAATTATTTGCATTAAGTACAATTATTATCCGATCATTGCAAAAAAACAATATGACAGTCGCAAGAGGTCAGTTAGACGAAAAACATTGAAACTGATGATTATAAAAACAGTTTATAATTTAAGGAAACCAATTAATTAATAAAAATGTATAATAAATTAAATTTATTTTCATTAATATTGACCCAGTGCTTAAAACACGTCTTAACCAATAATTGCGGGTTCAAACCGAGGCTAGCACCACTAATTATTCATGTGCTTAATTTGTGTTTATAATTCATCTCGTGCTTGGCGGTGAAGGAAAACATAATGAGATATCTTCCAAACCTTCTCCTAACAAAGAAGAGGAGGCCTTAACCCAACAGTGGGAAATTAATAGGCTTTTGTTGTTGTTGTGAAGCAACGAAAGGAGAATGATAAGAGAGCGCTATGCTATCACGGATTACAAGTCATTCTTACCTCCAAAGCGCGCCAATAGATGTTTCATTACACGTCAAAAATATTTCGTATTAATAAATTGGTCCTTAAAAATAAAATCAAATTATTCTTTATTCAAGGAGGATAATAAAAACACTACATTTTCATGTTATAGTGTTTAGGGCGTAGATTCAACTCAGCTCATTAAATACTTACTAACAGTAACTCGAATGTACCAGATTTGACTACGAGGCGTTATGAAGCTACTGTTAACTTATTTACAGATCAGAAGACAAAGAGGGGTATAGTTAGGTAAGGAAATGTACGAACACAGATAACATACTATATGTATATAATATAGTGTCTAGCAATACATACATATGTTTCACAATGCTATGAATATTCAATAAGCTTTTCGCTACACGGGACAAGAACGATTACATCTCGTATCGAATCGTTCACTCAGCCGAACCATTCAGTCGTCGATTATGAACGAAGTAAAACAAACATATAACATGCTATGTGATAACTGTAGTGATTCATATAATATATTTTCACTACATGCATACATTATATATGTGTGAGTGTGTTACCGGATGATTTAAAATCAAGCAAGATTTGTAAACTGGCCATGTATTTAATATACATACATCAGAAATAATTAGTTAATTAATAATTTATTTCGTCTTTTTCAGGCAGATATACCTACTATAAAAGGTTTTGTAAGTGAAAGGGGTTATATAAGGTTATTAGCAATAAATGACCCCAGTGATGATCTTCAAAACAAATGATCGATTAGTATGGCCACCGTTTGCTCAATTGCTTATGAATTGGAAGAAGGATAGAAGCTCTTATGGAACTGTCATAAGGCCAATTGGAAACAAATCTGTCAGAAGCAAAAAGCAATTCGGGCTCTATCCAACTAACCCGCTATCCAAATAATGGGACAATAATTATTGACTATTTCAAACCTAATTACATTTTACCGGCCGTGATACTGGTAACACCATAACGTAAGGTAATTATCAGTTATTCTACCGCCAAATAACAGTACTCGGTATTGTTGTGTTCCGGTTTGAAGGATGAGTGAGCCAGTGTAACTACAGGCACAAGGGACATAACATCTTACTTCCCAAGGTTGGTGGCGCATTAACGATGTGAGGAATAGTTTTTAAGATCCATTTTATATTATTTAGGAGAAGTTAAGGAAGTAACTACAGGCACAAGGGACGTCAAAATCTTAGTTCCCAAGGTTGGTGGCACATTGATGATGTAAGGAATAGTTAATTATTTCTTACAGCTTCATTGTCTATGGGTGATGGTGACCACTTACCATCAGGGGGCCCATATGCTCGTCCGCCAAACTATAAAATAAAAAAAAAATCCTGAATAACCCCAGGGTCAATCATAATAACAAGAAACTCTTCACTTAAAATTAGATTTAAAATAAAGATTATTATTGATTATATCTTCACGAATTACATATTTTAATAATTTGAATAACATATATATAATATATTCATTAGTATGTGTTTTCGTATATAATAAATGTATAACAATTATTATTATTTGTAGAGAAACACGCCCCCTTAAGTATTACATTAACTACTGCGTCAGACTTGTTTACTTGATTTCAATGAAAGTTATATGTAATATCATATGTTTATTATTTACTCTTAATATAAAATAAATAATACATATCACATTATGGATAAAACCAAGAAAATTCTCATTGATATATGAAATGTTAATTAATAATGTTGCCAATCTAATAAATGTTATATAAAACCAGTAAAAATATATTCCAATCTAGATAAAAATAAATAAATATAAAAACTAAAAATAATTAACGCTGTTGCTATTTATAAATGTTAATGTTTCAAGGCGAAACGTATAATTACAATAATCTGAATAATCACAATTATATTATTATGTAAATAAATCAAGATTATTATGAAATACATAGTGTTGTTGTTTATTAGAAATTACATATCTATCACATATACAAATCTATAACCAGTATATACTTATATAATATACAAAATTGATTACATATCACATTTGCGCACTTAATATAATATTATTAATAATCACGCACGTGTTGAGGCATGAGGTTTAAGGTAATATATAATAATCAAAGCTGACTTATATTTTCATAACTTTATAATAGTCTAACATAATTACTTCTTATTATAACGTTTTTAAAATAAACAACGTTTTATTTTTAACAGACACGCGACAGCGTTTATTCGAATCAGAATTTATCATATTCATTATTTAATCATTATTAATAATACTATCTTTCATCTTTTTTTTAATCTTAACAGTTTAATTAATTGATTTAATACTGGTTGTTTACATAGATTTACGAAATTAACTTATTGTATTTAAAATATTCAATCGGAACATTTCAATTCTTTGGATGGTTAGTCGGTAACCAATAATATTCGCTGAGTTTTATTTTAATCCATTGGCTATGATTGCTGATATAAATTGAATTCAATTTTTTTTTAATTAAATAAAACAGTCGAGTACTCGTTATTTAATTTTTAGTCGAATGCAATCGATGCCAAGTCGCAATTTGTTTTCGATGTATGAGATAGATTCGATTATCAGTGAACGTCTATTCGTTTTAATACATTCGATTTAGCTTTTGAATTTTGAATCCTTATAATTAGGACTTTTACAAATAAAATCGTTTACAAAATACATATCCATATAAATTTTACATTTTATCATATTTTTATATTCACGTTAAATGTATATACTTAGAAACTATATACGTATTAAAAAAATACAATTCTTTAAAATAAGATCGACGTAACTTCATACCTTAGCCTTCTACAACATTGAAAAAAAGGCTACAAACTGAATCACATAAATAAAAATTTATATAATGAAAATAAACATAATGAGATATTCAATTACATTACATCACAGGCTTTTTGTTGTATTTATAAAGACAATGGTACGAATTAGTCTCGCTCGATGCCCGTGAACGTGACCCGATCGTAACGTGACACGTGACCCGTCTCAGATGGTGGACGCACGTGATCAGAAACATGTGTTTATCTAAATATATAAATTTTAAACATTCGAATTTACTTTCATGTGAATTTTGAAAAGCGTTTTTTTTCTCATAGAACATTATTCAGTTTCGTACATTCGCTGTCTAAAGCGCTTGTTGCTAGAAAATTCTCTTCGTTTTGCATTCATAGTATAAATGTTTATGTTATAAATTGTCGTTTATGAATAATTCACACTTTACTATTAGAGAATTATAATTGATTGTTTATTGTGTAGCGAATACATTGTCTATTTTTCAGGTTTTATTTTCAAAATTACCTTAGAAATAAAGATTGAAAAGTGCTTGAAAGCTTACTTGAACATAATACTTTTAATTTCAATATCGTACAAAAATAATAAATTTTATTAACAAATTCACTCTCACAAATCAAGTGTTTCAAAAATTGTATATTACATTGACTACAGTAACTACGGATAAAATGGTTAATTGGGAACTGGCCATTACCGATAGCCATATAATACATAATAAAGATAACCTCGTCATGGTCAAGCTGACCATAATCCATCCAAACTAACCTAATAAGCCAGAATTCAGAAGGAACAACAAAAACAAAATACAAAATCAAGTTCCCAGAATCTTATAAGTGACAACTAGTGTAGTAACTATAAGCGAGTGATACTTACACTGTAAAATCTAGGAATGCATTCCCAATCATCATCATCATCATCATAATCAGCCTGTTGTTGTCCACTGCTGGATATAGGCCTCTCCAAGCGCACGCCACTGTGGTCTTTCTCCGGCTACTCGCATCCAGCTCCTGCCTGCCGCCTTGCGTATATCGTCACTCCACCGTGCCCGAGGACGTCCTACACTACGTTTGCCGAGACGCGGTCTCCACTCTAGAACACGTTTTCCCCAACGGTTGTCGGTTCTACGACAAATATGACCAGCCCACTGCCAATTCAGCTTACTAATCCGGTGGGCTATGTCGATGACTTTGGTTCTTTGACGGATCACCGCATTCCTGATGCGATCCCTCAGAGAAACGCCGATGCATTCATAATAGCATCTCAAAATAAAAAATAAATGTATCTACATCGGTAAAAGCACATAACGGAACTACATCCGTAAACAATGTTATCGAGACGAAATTGTATTCCGACAGTTAAATATTGCTTGGATAAAAACAAAACAACTATTTTACTATAATTAAAACGTCTAACATTATCACATAATGTATTACCTCAATGTTTTCCTCAGCGCCAAGGTTTGAGCGCCCTCCGATCATTTCCCGATCAGCTCATGAATACTAAACACTATCTATTTCCTATTTAATTCAGCGTTAGGTCATGCATATGATAGGCTTATATTGACTTTTTACAAGGATTTATAAGTGTAGCCGACTTAACAAACGAGGTTAACAATTCGGTTGTATGTTTAATATTGTTTTATTTTATTTGATACTTGAATTTGGCATATATTCATCCACATTATTTGATGCGTTAGTGACCTGAAGTGAGATGAGACATGAAATATTATTGTTTTTCTGACTAGAAAATATAAATAAATGCATAATATAAAATTGATTGAATTATTGAAGAAAACCGCATTAAAATCCGTTACTTAGTTTAAAAAATCTAAGCATAGAGATGGCGGGAAGCGCTTATTTTACACTATGTAAATAGGGAACGATTTAAATAATTTACAATGTGTAATGGTTTTGTCATAGAATTTAAATAAATCAAAAATGACTACTTGTTTGGAAGGATGAGTGCTCAAAGGAAATTACATATTCAATTATTTATAGATATATCTACCTATAATTAGAAATGTTTTAATCTCTATAACAAGAGGGCTGAACCCTATACCAAAAAAATAAAATAAATGAATACTAAACTTAAAAAAAAAATTCAAAGGAGTTCAGTTCAAAATCCGAGCCACATCATTTGTTTTGTGATGTTCTTTTAACATTTTAAATTTTGGAACGGCGCCAAAAATACGTTAACCACAATTTGAAAGATCTTTAATGCAAGACCGTTGATTACCACAGATTACCAACATAAATAAACTAAAATTTCGTTTTACAGTTATAAGGCAAAGAAAACTTAATAAAAATTCCTGCCAAGTTTTATGAATTCATTTAAATTCAGCATCACTATTGCCATTATATAAATTATTGAAAACGCTTGAACATTTATTATAGTAACATTAAATAACATAACAGGTCGAGATCATCTCATACATAGTCATTATATCTAGTTTGTAATAAAAATAGATTTATTGCAGCACAATGCAGGAAATAGCGGCTATTATTATGCAAGCCGGTACCAATACGAGGGCAGCCTCCATCGCGGTCGCTCGTATTTTCCTCTTAATTGTAAATTGCTATGATGTCTCTATTGGGAAGTTTGTATTACCTTCGGCTCTCTTATAGCATAGAGTACGGAAAAAGGTAACATGTGCTGTTTCATTAATTATTATACCTATCAATGATTTTTAATGCAGTTCACATAGGCGGTCGGGATAATATTCTACCTTACCCATTCATTACATCGCCAATGTGCCACCATCCCTGGGAATTAAGACATGACTTTGTATGTAATTATTAAAAAAGAGTAACTACTGAGTTTCTTGCCGGTTCTTCTCGGTAGAATCTACTTTCCGAACTGGCGGTAGCTTCACTTAATTGTAAAATGACGATTCAAAAGTTCTCGTAAAAGCCTACTTGAATAGAGTTTATTTTCATTTTGATTTTGTACCGGAACACAACAATATATGGCTGTTTGACGGTTAAATACCTAATTAGTGGGTACCCAGACGGGCTCGCACAAAGCTGTAACAGGTATTGAATAAAAATAATAACATTTCGCATACGACATAGAAGTATATGTATATTTGTAAATTTAGTCGGTTGCACTACAGCTTAATACTTATCATAACTTCGGTAAATATGTATTTACCGAAGTTGTAAGTAGATTGTTTGTGACTTTGAATTTATTTCACATTCAAAAGTCATTTTATGAATCAAGTAATTCATTAATGATAAGAAAGCGCGGACTTAGTGCTTATTGATTCTAGGCATATGAAATGGGATATACAAAAAAAGTTAATTTGTTTTCCCTGATATACACTAGGTATAATTAAAATAGTGAAAAAGAGTAACTATATATATTTTTTTATATATTTGTATAATCTACTTTCGGAACGGGTGATTCATATAAATGATACTGCCGATTTAAAAAGAATATTTTGTTTTCCTGATTATGATTATACAAGTAGTTATATTAGTAAACTTCTGATAGCCAGTATTATACTACACTACTGTAAGAAATAAATTATTAATTCAGTCCAAATAAACACTGACATATTTTTACAGCTGCTGTCAGTTAATCCAGATTATACAAACACACTGAATACTATGAAATACAATAAAAAAAGTAGACGAGTTATATTACAATCAGTCAACGAGGTTCCATGGTGTAATGGTTAGCACTCTGGACTTTGAATCCAGCGATCCGAGTTCAAATCTCGGTGGAACCTGATTTTTGTTTCTTATATTTGAATATATTTCCATATATATTTCCAGAACAAATAATATAGACAATAACGGAATATTTATCAATAAAATACAATTTTTAAAATAAGAATTATAAAATGTGTCAGTTTCGATATTTAATATAATATTGATTTGAAGTATTGATATCAAATAGACGAAACAATGCTGTAATATATTAATCTCATCCCAAGCATTATTGAGGAGTACCTAAAAAGAAACCGAGCAACTCGGAACACAGCACAGGCATCTTGGATGCATTATATCGCAACAATCCAGCGTCTAATCTGTGCCAAAAGTGACATTAATATATATATATATATATATATATTTTTAATATAGATGGCAAACGAGCAGGAGGCTCACCTGATGGAAAGTGACTACCACCGCCCATTGACATCTGCAACACCAGGGGGCTTGCAGGTGCGTTGCCGGCCTTTAGGAAAGGGATATCTGAACTGAACTCCAAAAAGTTTGTAATAAATAATTGCTAAATTATTTCCTACAAATAATGACAAAAGTCCTAACAGTAGTAAATAATCACAGTTCAATTTAGTTGAGTTGGAGAAATTATGGCGGAAAAGCAGTTCCTTAAAACAATGTAAAAACAAAAATATGCTTCAATGAAATAGGCTCTTGGTTTTATGAATTTTTGATCCTACCAAATTAACGTGTAATTTTATATTAAATGAAGTATTGATTATGCTTCATTTAATATAAATAAGTATTGTTGTGTTCCGGTTTGAAGTGTGAGTGAGCCAGTGTAACTACAGGCATAAGGCATCTTAGTTCCCAAGGTTGGTGGCACATTGACGATGTAAGGAATAGTTAATATATCTTACAGCTTCATTGTCTATGGGTGATGGTGACCACTTACCATAAGGTAGCCCATATGCTCGTCCGCCAACCTATACCAAAGAAAAAAAATCATATAGAATAATATGCCGTATTCTTTGAAATATTTGGGATATGCCAAAAGTTTTAAACGTCCGAGAATATTTAAGGTCATCTACACTAAACAGTGGAAGAGCTTAGAGGACGGATATAATTAGCATGAAAATAATATAACATTAAGGAACTGATAAGACTTATCTAATATATAATGTTATTGACATTTGACACGCTATATATGTTAAATGGCAAGGGTTCCTAGTAAAACTGGTATTGCATAAACGCAACGTCAGTTATTTTGACGATCTTTACTTAGTTGAAGGTTCGATAAAGATAACTAACTTTTTTACACATATGCACATAGTATACAATTATTCTGCTTCAAAAACAGCCTGTAAATTTCCCACTGCTCAACTAAGGCCTCTACTCTCTTTGAGGATAAGGTGTGGAACATATTCCACCACACTGCTCCATTACGGGTTAGTGAATTTACATGTGTCAGAATTTCGTTAAAATGAGACACATGCATGATTTATAAACACAAATTAAGTTGATAAAATTTCAGTAGTGCTTGCCTGGGCTTGAACCCGCTATCACCGGCAATCACTGGTCCGTCTCGGCACAAATAACGTAAAAAAAAATAAGTAAAATGTATTTAGTTAAGTATCAATAAAATGTAGCGATAGCAAATTATAAGCGAAACAATATTTTAATTATAAGCAATAAATGAGCAATATCATCAAATAAAAAAAAGAATTTGCTATGAAGGTATTTTTTTCCACAAATAATCAAATCTTTATATCGATATTTTAATAAGTAAATTAAAAATATTTAATAGTACAATCGTGATAAAAACTTCTTCAATCCCTTATAAATCAAATACAACGAAAAATATAGTAATAAATGCTATATACTTAATATTACCTAGCACTATATTCGAAAACGGTAAGTCAGCTATAAATGTTAAACATCTTAAAATTAAAACGACAGTTAACTTAACTTTGTTTATAAATATAAACTGATTAAGCTAAAAACATATCGACAATACAGCAATTATATTTATCAGAGAACATATAGATAAGCTAGCACACATATATAAAACAAGTCGTATTATTATTGAACTGCTTAAGAAACCAGTAATAAATATGTAACCGACTGTACAAAGATGGCTGACATATAGGAGCAATGTATTAACAAAGCATTTACCAAACATTGTAATCCAACACGTATAACCAAGTTACGCAATTACAATATTGTATGTTCTAAATAGATACACAAGCGACACGCGCGAGTCCACGTGGAAATGCACGTTGCACAAAGCGTGCGCAAGCGCAGATAAACTAGCGCGCTGAAAATTACATGTTTCAATCGTTGTTCATTAGACACGATGTGCAATTTTAAGACATTGAAGTATCAATTAGGAGATCGTCATTTTTTGTAGTGACCTTTTACAATTTCAATAACACTAACATGACTGTATTTTTAAACGGTGAAAAAGGGTAACTGATTTTTAGTACATTCCGAAACGGAAGTAGCTTCACTTAATATAAAAAAGTGCTTGTAAAAGCCTACTTTAATAGAGTATATTTTGATTTTGTTAACTGCTACTAGAAAATATTTGTAGCTTATGTGAAATATCTATTGGTATTTTTTGAAAAGGACCAATTCGACGAAGGTATGCTGTGATGGCAAACGTCTTGATTATATCTTACGATGTTTGGCAATTGTGTATAAATTAAGAGACTGCTTGTATCCTATTCAATGTATCATTTGGATTTTAAGCCAGAAGAGATTTTTGTCATAAGCACTGCTGCCTTATTCTTGAGCAGTATGGTATATCCACACTTCTACCTTCAAGTACACTTCTTTCTTAATTTCCCTTTTCTCATTTTACTACAATACTAAACACAAATAATTTCTTTAAAGCTCTTGATTTTTTTTAATAGTAGGCTATCAGAAGTAGTTGTTCTTTAAATAACGAAATTTCCACCTAAACTCTTGTACCAAATATTCTGTAAGAAGGCAACATGTTTCTCTTTAAAATAAGTGTGTTGGAAACTTCCCTAATCGGCAGCACTAATAACATGGCACTCTGCCCAAATTGGTTTACATCAGTTCAAAATCATATCCGTTCTCTATTATCAATGTTGATTCCAATGAATCTTGGCCAATGTTCCAATAGTCATTGGCCATACGAAATTGTTACCACACAAAGGAAACATTTGTAAATGAAATAAGAAATATATTTAGTTGACAACTACCATAAAAAAGACGCAAAAAAGACTACGAAAATATGAAACGTGACCAAAGATATTTGATCAAACATTTGAACCAATAGAATATCAAATTAAACGTAACAAAATTGGCAGGAAAAGTGAAAATAGCTTATCCCAAACATTGTAAATTGAAACGTGTATAAATCGAATAAAGGCCACGTGAACTTAAATATTCCGAAATGGTTAGTTGCGTAACATAACCAACAATGTATGCATTCTTTTTTTGTTGCACGTTGCACAAGTATATTGTTACTACAATCCTATTTGGAAATTAATAATTTTGGAATTTCACTATAAATAAGCAGCAGGATAGGGTATAATATATAGGATAGGAGCTGTTCAAATTCTACCTCAATATAATTAAACCTAATCTAGGTTAGAATTTTAACACGGATAATTTTAATTAGACAATTGTGAAAATAGCTGAAATAAATCTTTAAATTTGATTGTTTATCAATTTGGAAACTCGATCGGAAATTGTTCGTGAAATTGCAATATCCAGGATTTTCGCTTACATCAAGGAATTTTAGCAGCAAGGAATTAGTACTTACATCAAGGAATTTTAGGCTATTACTGAAATACTCATGTTGATCTCTATCTTAATGTATGACAATTTAATTTGATAGTGTAGACAAATATTCAAATTATTAAATCATCTAAAGACATACACATATATTGGGTTTTATTTATTTAATAAGAGAATCAAGATGGCCCAGTGGTTAGAACGCGTGCGTCTTAACCGATGATTGCGGGTTCAAACCCAGGCAGGCACCGCTGATTCATATACTTCATTCGTCTTTATAATTAATCTCGTGTTCAGCGGTAAAGGAAAACATCGTGAGGTTTTTGGAAGCAACAGAATTTCTATGAAATTTGTTACATGCAGGTTGCATGTAACAAATTTCATAGAAATTCTGCCACGTGTGTAATCCACCAACCCGCATTGGAACAGCGTGGTGGAATATGTTCCAAACCTTCTCCTCAAACGGAAAGGAGGCCTTTAGCCCAGCAGTGGGAATTTACAGGCTGTTGTTGTTGTTGTTATTTAATAAATAAAAAGAATAATTATTACAAATTCATATGCAAAATAAAATAAGCTACAGAATCAAAACATACAAATCATTGTCGCGTGGCACGGTGACAAGAATGTAAGTAGCATTTCCCCGTTGAATCACATATCCGATTCTAAAGGCTAAGAATCAACCTGTTAGTAGTAATGCGAATATATTTTTTATTATTACATAAATATTTTAATATCAACGGGAAAATGTTGCTAGTATTCTTCATTTCCAAACGATCATTATTCGTGCTGTAACTGTTCTTACTTTTTATTTGTTATGTTTATTTATTTATTTACAAAAACCAAACTTATATCTAACATTACAATAACCCAATGCGTTAGTTGACTACGAAAACATTATTAATAATTCCTAAATTTACATTTAATTTAACATAAAAATCCAACGAATCATTAAAAAATAGTATTAATAATTAAATGTCCAAATAAAAATATAGTTAAAAATTGAAAATACACAAAGTAAAACTTAGAATACAATGGCAAAAAATATTTATATTACACTTAAAAGAAATAAAAAATAATAATAATAATTGCAATGTTAGATTAAGTTAATAATTCTTACATAAATAAACGGTCACTGTACATACAACATTAAGTATTACATATAAATAATTATTTGTATTTATATAAGATTAGCTTACCCTGATCATGTATTTATGTCACTCTCATATTGGGTAGTCTGGAAGAGATGGCATATTAACCGCAAGGCCATATATGTAGATGATTATATACATATATTAACATAAGAATTAACAACATTAAATGCTTAAATATATATATACAAATATGAACTAAAACTAGTTACTGTATAAATCTTGACCGCGTGGAATGGTGGCAAGAATGCTAGCAGCATTTCCCCGTTGAATCGCAATTCCGATCCTCTGGGCAAAAAACGAACCAGCCCTCCTGTCACCAGTGGAGGCAATGATTATAATATGTAGATTAATATCATATCAAGCACTTATTTATTTATTTTACCAATATATTATTATTATAAATGTGAAAGTAACTCTGTTTGTCTGTCACTCTTACACGACCAAAACGCTTAAGCGAATTTGATGAAATTTGGTATGAAACAAATATAAACTCCACGAAAGGACATAGGCGACTTCTTTGCCTAACACATGACAACCGCGGGCGTCTAATAGTTGTAGTATAAACAAAGTGTATTAAAAGTAAAGTAAAGTAACAGCCTGTAAATTTCCCACTGCTGGGATAAGGCCTCCTCTTCCATTAAGGAGGGCTTGGAACATATTCTAGCACGCTGTTCCAATGGGTGTTGGTGGAATGCACATGTGGCAGAATTTCGATGAAATTAGACACATGCAGGTTTTCTCACGATGTTTTCCTTGAGATGAATTAAAACACAAATTAAGCACATATATGTAGTGGTGCTTGCCTGGGCTTGAACCCGCAATCATCGGTTAAGATGCACGCGTTCTAACCACTGGGCCATCTCAGCTCAGCAAAGTGTATTAATAATAATAAAGGAGTAGTTTGTTTATTTGATCCAGCTTATCAGAAACTATGAGACCGATTTAATAAGATCTTTTTGCGTAAGATAACCCATTTAATGAATGGCTATAAATTTATATAACATCGTTAAACGCGGGTTAAACTGCAAAGTTTGTTATATAATTATTAATCTTGGACACATCTTCCGGAAAATACTCGTTACTATCCGGTTATAGAAATAAATTGAGTATATATAATTATATATAACCGTGTAATGATATATGAGCCGGGATGGCCCAGTGGTTACACGTGCATCTTAACTGATGATCGCGGGTTCAAACCCAGGCAAGCACCACTGAATATTCATGTGCTTTTGGTGTTTATAATTCAAGGAAAACATCGTGAGGTAACCTGCATGTGTCTTGTTTCACAGAAATTCTGCCACATGTGTATTTCACCAACCCGCATTGGAACAGCGTGGTGGAATATGTTCCAAACTTTCTCCGCTCTCGCTGCTGTGTTGTTGTATATATGTATCACTCCGTATAATGTATTATAGTGGTGGAATGCGCTCTTTACCTTCTAGTCAAACTAGAGATGAGACTTTACTAAATCATTATCACCCTTTTTTTTCTCGCTGGAAAAACGCTTTACGCGTTTCCCCCACGTGATTTAAAATGGGGGGGAGTGTGGGACTCCCCGGAGCCCTGAACGCCGAGTGCGCGCAAGCACACCGGGTTTACCCACTAAAAAACCAGCCGTCCGCCGAAAGACGAAGAGGGGTACCCTCAACGCCACGGGATCGCTTACGCATGCTACCGTGAAAATCATAATCACCCTCCTCTTAGACCTAATTTTTGTGTTATCTTAAAATTCTTACTCTTTAGATACTTAAAATGATTGAAATATGTTTTGGGTTTTTTAGAATATTAGCGACTAATAAGTCAGTGATTCGAATGTAAACACGCCCTCTAAACCCTAATGTTGCAAATAACCTTTTTATCATTCCACAAAGTTTGGCAAGAGTTTTGTTTATATACTATTCTAGAAATAAACGAATGTATTATAGTATCTCCCACACAAAACACAGTGACTATTTTTGTCTTCGATCAGTTTCGAAATGAATTGTATACATTATTGTTTATGATGCAATGTTTTGAAATTCAGTAGCTATTGGGTGAATTTCTTTCAAAATTAATATATCACTAACTATCCCACTGCAGGCTTAAATCTTTCCGCCTTATCTTATTCCAAACCGAGTTATTAGCTATAAGACAAGATTACAGCCAAATTATTTAATTCAATCAAGATCCATATATTATAAATACTGGACTATCTGAATTAAATAACAGACATTCAAAACAATTATTCCGATTTAGATAAAGCACAGGAAAAGAAAAAAGAAATCAAAATATAAATAATGACGGTGACGTCATGATTGATTCCAGGGAACGACCATAGTCATGAGACACTAGCCAACTGTGCAACATATGAGGCACAATGGTATGCAACACATATTCATTCTCATAAATAGATGAGTAGGTGTCCTATACGACTGACAAGAGTTCAGGCGCTTAACTTGTTTTCCAAAGCACGCACAAGTACCCTCTTCCACCTTTCAAACTCAATACCTTCAAACCCAATAACTTTTTATCGTTATTGGATTTGAACCCAGAACCCCAAGGAATGCACTCTTATTTCTAGCCACTTAGCCAACAAATATAAATATGCAATTATCATCATAGAGATAAAACATATACAAATAGTACGTTATATACAAAACAAGGAACAAATCCAACTCATACTCAGAGATAATTATCGTCACAAACAGACGCTACGCCGTTTGTTGTTATATAACGATTTATATTATTTATTATCGATAGAGAATAACATTTGCCAACATTAAACATAGCACACGTTGACATAAATACAGATAACATAATGTTACTAAGAAATTGCATTGTTTATTACGATAATAGTTCGAAATATTGTTTCCTGGTGACAATTAAGTTCCAAAGAAATAAATCAACTAAAACCTCCTTTTGAAAATTAAGAAGAAAATATTAGAATTTATTTCTAGCCAGTATCAAATATTTTAAGATTAATATTAGTTAAATTATTATTGGTTCTTCTCGATAGATTTGTTCCGTTTTAAAATCACGATTCTTTAGAAAAGACTTGTAATAATTTTGATTAATTTATACAGTATTCATTTCATATGTGACTCCAAGAATTATTAATAATTGAATTTTATTGTGACGTTACAATAAAAATAAATACCATCTATTATTTATTTACTTGGTAGTAAACCTTGGCTGGATAGCTTTGTGCAATACCAACTGGGTGGTGAACGGTCACCACATATTGTTCCAGCTTGAAAGGTGAATGAACCCGTTTAAATATAGGCCCAAACGATTTAGTATTTTTGCTTCTAAAGTTAAGGGCTGGTTAATATTACACACCGTGCCAATATATATAGGCAAAAGTGATCACTTGGCAGTCTGCAGAACCTATTATATAATATATAAATAAAATTATATTTAAAACGTAATTTCCTCCAAGGTGTTTAAATAAATTATCAACTTACAACGTACAATGTAACAAATGTTCCATTTCAGTAAACATTCGTGTAATGTTTTATTGTTGTACGTATTACATAACATTTTGTAAAATACACCACATCATCTATTTGCATCGAATAGTACACAAATAATGCCCGGAACTGGAGGTACCTATATGCTCTAGGATAATCTATTGGTTATTTAAGTCGAACTACTGGATTTGAAATTTATAGGGAATTGTTATTTTGTAAAGTGTCATGCATATATGAGCCTTAACTGAAGATTGCGAGTTCGATCCCGGCCACGATTTTTTGTAATATACATATATTAGAATTGGAGTGTCTGTTTGTAATAATAAAATAGCTCTTATACCAAGTAAGTAATACCAAAACAAAAGTTTTACGATTTTGACGGGACATTCACTGGTAGATAACTGATATAATTAGGAGTAAGTTAAGCTACAATATTTTTTTCTTTTTTGTTAAATTCGAATGCGTACAAGGTCGCAGCCCAGCATTTATAATAAATTTGATGATATCAGTAATGAGAAAATTTCTAGAAGAAACCAAGAGCATTCTGCATTCGTAAACTACTGGAGTCGCCTGGTGGAATGAGCTGCAACCCTTGTCCCCAAAAAAACAGGTCTCAGACTACATACACACTTGTAGGTCATAAACACATTATTACTTTACATTTGTTACGTGGAGTCACATATAAAGAAATTCCAAAACTAGATAAAATCTTATCAACCAATAGAGCTAGAGTATTAACAACTTTTGATTTGTTTACAACAACATTTTAATTAATTTAAGCTAACTTGTTTCTTAAGTCGTTATGAATAAACATTCCGAACAATATTTAAAAAAAAAAACGAGTTTGTTTTGCAATCGCTAAATATACACATATACGTAATATCATTGACGTAGCACGAGATCTTCGAAACTATAGCTGCGATTTACTTGGAAATTTATCATAGACTAGCGGTCTCTCGCAACTTCGCTTGGAAGGTGAATATATTTATAAAATCACTTAAAATTTGTGAAAAATTAACATTGATGTGTATTTCACCCCTAAGGGGTAGAATATCCAGAAACGCTTAAATACGTCATCAATATCCCAAAAATAGTAATAAGAGTCATATCTAAATTAAAAAAGACGTATTTCCATAAAAACTTTCTTTTCCACCCATAGGGGTAGAATTTCCAAAATTCCTTCTTTAGTGGGAGTCTACACAATAAAACGGTCCTAATCATCAAAATTTTATGGCTCTAGCGATGATGAATCAGTCAGTTAAGCCACATTATGACGACCTCTGTGGTCGAGTAGTATGTACACCGGTTTTCAAGGCATACCAATCCGAGGTCCCGGGTTGGATTCCCGGCCAAATCGATGTAGAAAGAGTTCATTACTTTTCTATGTTGCCTCGGGTCTGGGTGTTTATGGTAGCGTCGTTACTTCTGATTTTCCATAGCACAAGTGCTTTAGCCAAAAAAAAAAGATCCCAATGAAAGTAACATTGGGATCAGAGTCATGTATGCGATATTGTCCAATATGTAATGTGTTGTGATTTTATATGTATAAATACATGACGTAAACGTTCTCTAAAGAAGAAATTTGGGAAGTTTCAACAAAAAGGTAGAAAATGACACTCCCATTTAGCGTTGTATGAAACCCGTTCGAAGTCAGGACAAAGTTATATAATCTTCAATGTCAAGCAAGGCGTCAGGCTCGTTGTGCACGTGTTCGCATCACGTTTAATATTAGTTTATTATTACATAATCTTCGTGTTTAATAACCTTGACTTTGTTATTCACGAATTACGTAGGGCTGCCGTTGAGGATGCAGAATGAAACCGAACGAATTTAACTTATACGTTTATTTAAATAATTTAATTTAACAATTAATTATTTCTAATTTATAATATACGTGACAGTCTGTTCGATGTTAGAACAAAAAGTGAAGTTCTGTAGTCTGAATTACATATTTATATACGAAATCGGTAAATCACTGAATGGTCCCCACGGTATGGTGATTCTTGGTAGCGCTCGATGTTCGGGAGGTCTTGCGAAACAAAGCAGCGACGCTGGCAACAGGTGGTAGCTTCAAGGAATGCATGGTGTGATTATTTCTCACGGTATGGTAATTCTTGGTAGCGCTCGATGTTCGGGAGGTCTTGCGATTATTTCTTAACAACTCCCTCCGCAGGATCAGCAGCTATTTGGAGACTTTTGTCGAAAATAGTGCTGATAGAGACATAGGATCTCTGGGGCTGTCCTGGACTTCTTGTGTTCTGGTTGCCTCATTGTCCTTCTGGTTGGTATTTCTTAAATGCATACATTTGCGACGAATGAGGACGATGCTAATAGTGAGTACTGATGCACCGATGAGTAGGTAGACAGGTATAGTCGTGTGATAGAGCGTGTCTAAGTTCGACAATTCCAAAGTCACTGGTTCTTGAGAGGCAATCCTGGTATTGGTTGAATGTAAGTGAGTCAAATCTATACTGTTCAATTTCAAGATGTTCTTCGCTGTCGCTTTGTATGGATCTTCATTACTATATTCTATATTCAACATTTTCAAAACTTGTCCTTTTACTTGATCATGGTGGTTAGTGATGGTGAAGATGGACGTTTGTAGAGCACACCCTTTAGGTATTTCAGCTAGATAGCTTCCGAGAAGGTTTTTGTATTGATCTTGAGAACAGGTTAAATGAACTTTCGTTAAGTTGGGAAAGCTCAGAACATAGTGACGATCATCCAATTGTTCCATGGCTTGAGAAGATAAGATTACTGGAGTAACCCGACAGGTTTCATGGATATGTTGCTGGAGTATAAGATGTTGAATGCAGCTCGTTTGCTCTCCATAGTGTCGGTTTAAGTTGTCCTCGCAAAGATGACCGTGACTGTACTTCGGACATTCTGTCTCTATATACAGTAGATCTTTCTCGTTAATTGCTACGTATGGATAGGTAGGGATTATAATTTTATCATTACTATTAGGGGCTAAGGACAATTTGTAAAGGATGTAGTTATTGGGATTCATGATTGGAAACTTAATTACCAAGATTATATCATTATCTTTATAATAATATCCTAATCTTAATAGATCTAAATATTCCCTAAAATTAATATCTAGCACTACATTTGAATTGTATAAACCTTTTAGTTTATTTAACATAACTATATAAGTGTCGTAATCGAGAACGGAATAATGGATGCTTTTAGCTCTTATGAATGCCAATAGATTCTGTAGTTTTGACAACTCTTGTGACAAATTGTCTATGTCATCACCTAGTATTGTAAGTAGCTGGGCTAAATGAAAATACTTAATTGCATCTTCTTCTTTCCTAACATCATTATCTAAGATGATTTTAATAATGTTCTCTATTTTCCTCTGGTTTTCTACTATCCTATCTGTAACATTTGAACTCTGAGATGCCCACTGCTTGCTTAAACTTATTTGATGATTTATTTCAATGGCTAAGTTATTTTCGTTCTTTTGTAGAATAGCAATGGCATTTTCGTTCTTTAGTGCGTCCGTATAATCTAAATTTCCGGAGATTAGGTACCCGTTTCAGGCGCGACTTGGGTACGGGTCCTCTCTTTCTCTTTGTATAAATATGTATAGGTAAATCTGTTACAACCGTATCGTTCGTATAGCGGGCAGCTAATTTCTGTCTATTAGCTAGGGGATTTCTGACATAGATTCGTTGATCAGGTGCATATGTTTTATTTTTTATGCCATTTCTATTAATGTTCTCGGTTATTTCAGTACGACGCTGAAGGGCGGTTTCATTAATGATTTCGTATACCTTTAACATTCGCTTACGGTGATCTAGTATATATTCCTGCAATAGGTGCTCTGTTAAATAAGGATCGTAATAATCGGCATATTCATCGTATATAGAATTGTCAATGAAACTATTGTAATTTACTTCTTTAGATTTAAAGTAGTTCGTAGGGGGTGGGTTCCCGGATTTTGAACCTTGCGATAAAATAGCTAAATCGTTATATAGAGCGGTCTCATCTCGTTGGTCCGCGAAGTTGTTCACTAAAGCAGTTCGAATGCCTTGCCAGTCGGATGGAATCCCATTAGAATTAATTAAGCGAGCAGCAGAGCCTGTTACTTTGTTAAGAATTCCGTTGAGAAGAGCACACCTACTTAATTCACTACTACTATCACTACAAAACTGTCCTACCAATTGATCACATAATTTTAAAAATCTAGTAAGTACATTTGGGTTCCCGTCGAACTCGGGTACCAACCTTAAGGCTTTATAAATGGTGTCTAACTCAGACATTTCCGTTTGTTCTTCTATACTACTTAAACTAATATCTCTTCTATTATCTACGAAAGTTTGCCTACTACTAATAACTATCCTAGGTTCCTTCGATTTTCTTAAATGAAAAATCTTGGCAAATTTTATTAACACACAGGTTAGTTAGGCTAGGATTGAGCAATCACTAAAAAGAATCTAGTGTACTCACATGAACATGTTTCGGTCTCTCTGCGTTATCGATGTCTGGATACCTCTCGTGCAGCACTACTCGTAGATTCGGATGCTACGGATGCAGCAGCTAGACAAGCTACGGCGGGGCTTCACGCGATTACGGAAATCTTCTACGCGAAACGTTCCGCGAGCATCCTACCGACTGCGCCAATTACGTAGGGCTGCCGTTGAGGATGCAGAATGAAACCGAACGAATTTAACTTATACGTTTATTTAAATAATTTAATTTAACAATTAATTATTTCTAATTTATAATATACGTGACAGTCTGTTCGATGTTAGAACAAAAAGTGAAGTTCTGTAGTCTGAATTACATATTTATATACGAAATCGGTAAATCACTGAATGGTCCCCACGGTATGGTGATTCTTGGTAGCGCTCGATGTTCGGGAGGTCTTGCGAAACAAAGCAGCGACGCTGGCAACAGGTGGTAGCTTCAAGGAATGCATGGTGTGATTATTTCTCACGGTATGGTAATTCTTGGTAGCGCTCGATGTTCGGGAGGTCTTGCGATTATTTCTTAACACACGTAACGTTTCAAGTAAACGACGATTGTTTGTTGCAAAAGTTATTATTGTCCCACTGTTGGACAATGTTTCCATTATAAGGAGGAATACTTTGCAACTTAACTCTGTAATAGGACTGTATCCAAGCCTGGTTGATTTTTGCCAACCTTTGCCAATATTTCTTTATTATTATTAACGCGAATGTAGGAATAAAAAAGGATGTTTGGAGTTCAATCACAAGTCGCGTATAATGGATTAGGTATTAGCGTAATCTATTACTCCTGCATATCAATGACTTGCTGCAAATCAGCAATAGTCACTGGTATGCAGATGGCACCGTAGACACCTTATACACCGTCCGAATATTTATTGGAAAAAACTGGAACAAACTTGTGTCCAAAAAACAAACCAGATCGGCTGAACAGATCTCAATAAAGTTCAACATAGAGATAATCTAGTCTGTAATCTGTAAAGAGAGTTTTCACTCGTCTTTCAAACCGGAACTTAACAATACTATGGGTTACTGTTTTGTCTTACTTGGTGCAAGAAAAGGTGAACTTCCACCAAGCCCTTCCGCCCACTCATCAGATATTCTTCTGCCAAACTGCAGTATTGCTGTGTTCTGGTTTGAAGAGTGATTAAGTCAGTGTAACTATAGGCCCAAGGTAGCATCTTAGTTTCCAAGGATAGTGGTACATTGGCGTTGTGATTTATGATTGATTGTTGTCACAGTGCCCTTGTCTATTAGTGGTGGCGCATTGGCGATGTAAGGAAGGGTTAATATTTCTTACAGTGCCATTATCGGTGGTGACCTCTTACCATCAGGTGCTCCAAAGGCCTGTCCATCTACCTATATCATAACAAATCCAAAGCTAAGTCGCAAAAACCGATCAGTATTAAATCTCACGACGTGATAACGCTACACACGTGTAATTCAACAATAAACAGAAGCCAAAACTAATCCAGTTTATAGTTCGATGCGATTTTGTAACTTCAAGGTTACGTGTGTGTATATAGTTCTGCTGGAAACGTGCTGCTTCAATAGCACCCATTAAAACACAATAAAATATAAAATTTGTATAAAGGGGGGGGGGGGGGGTGGCTCTATTTGGCATATAATTTGACATTTGCATCGAATTTATAATTGTCTTTAAAAGAGGGACACATTATCACTGCATCTATGGTATGTATGATATTTTATGTAAATCGAATTAATAACTTTTTATATTGTAACTTAAATATTGACTGATTCAATTTACAAAAAAACAACAATGGCCAAGACGTTAAAAAAAAACAAACAAAAATCAAGGAAACTACGAAATAAACTATATATATTACAATTCATATGAATAGGTTATCCTGTCGCTGTATTATGTGACTACTGCTCATTTTCAGATAAAGCCATCAATATAAGTTTATTATTACGATTAATATTGTTGGATTTCAGTCAAAACACACCATCAACCAGCCAATTACGCAGCACATATTGTAGACGAGTGTGAGTGCAAACACAGGTGCATATCCATTCATTCAAATTTTATAATGCAATGAAACGGTAAATACTAAAAAGTCCAACAGGAATGGAAAAAATCCAAGCACTCGACCAACTGATTTACGTACTTCCACAGGCACAAGAAACACACTTCCAAATCCTGGGGTCTGGATTCTCTCTGAAATTTTCGACAGAAAAATCCAATACTGAAACAGAAAGTATTGTACTTTTGTATAGCTATTTAGTCAGTTTATTATTAGAGTAATTAGTCAGTATGATAACGATTTCAAGATTAGATATTGCATATCTTCTATCTAGCTGGATCACAGAACTAGGATAATGGAACAAGATCTTGAGACAAGCAACATCCAACAGAAAGACTTTTCGCTGAACGGTTATGAAAATTCAAATATGGAATTCCATTTTCAAAACACTACCGAGAGTAAAATTAACTAAACAATTAAAATAATAAAACAGTGTATTATAACGAAATAAAAAACAAGTTACGACACGTAGAACGTGACAATTAAAGTAAGTAAGCAAGTAAGTACCCTCCGACCTAATTATATGTTGAGATAACACACGTATGTTACACTTTTACAACGTTTCCGGGGAAACCTTGAAAATTGAGCAACTATTATAAATAGTATTCTAGGAAAACAGTCAATAAAAACACTTTTATTTCACTATATTAATTAGTTAATTATAAAACATTGTCATTAAGGTCGAAATTCGCTTAAATTGTTTCGTTTTGTTGATGGAATTAAATAATTTTAATGTATTAAAAACATTTATAATGAACTTAATAGGTTATGACAGGTGATAGGTGAGTACTCTTTGTTATATTGATAAGCGTAAACAAATTACGGAAATTCATTATTTTCTTTTCCCACAGTGTTTAATTTGACCATCAATAAATAAGTGTAGTGCTTCTAAATTGAAAAAAGGTATTTAACTTTGAGTTACACCACCACCCAATAGAATACACAATGGAAGAATTCTGTAAGAAATATTACCACCATTCCTTTCATCACCAATGCGCCACCAACATTGGGAATAAAGATGGTATGGCTCCCTCACCAATAAAACTGGAACACAACAGTGCTGAATACTTTGGATGGCGGTAAAATATCTGATGAGTGGGTGGTGCCTACCCAGACGGGCTTGCCCTACCACTGAGTCATATATAACAATTATTTACATTATAAGTTCTTAAATTATATATACAAATATGAATAAAAAATTAGTACTGTATAAATCTTAACTGCGTGGAAAGGTGGTAAGAATGCCTGCATATTTTTTAAGGACATAAAACCTAATCTAGACAAGTAGCATACTGTTTTACTGTTAAATTGTCTGGAGATGGTACCCCCACAGCACAAAGACTAACCACAAGTATACTTGTTATTGTTACAATTGCATAATAAATTTTCCTTAGTCGCATTCCATTTTCAAGGTAAAAATTATTCCATCTAATAATGCATAGTTGCTTATGTAAGTACGTGATAATATGGACGATTCTTAGTATTATGTCACGATACAAACAGATAAGCGAGGAATGTTAAACTTTATTCACAATTACGGAATTAAGATATCATATTGAATACATTAAACGAGATTATAACACGTGATTTTCTTCTAGTTAAAAAACAGGACAAGCGCCACCATATATACAGTTACTTAATTCATTTTTAAATTAACTTCGGAGACTTGATTGTGTTGAATACTTTCCTGTTATATAAGTATACATAATTAACCCTCATATGTGGTACAACGAAGTACTATATCATCATCCTCCTGCCCTCCTTCCATACTTCTCTGTGTGACGTCATCTCACAAGTAACATTGTTTCGAACCATATCGTCACTCACACAAATCATCCATCGTTTCTTTGGTCGTCCTCTACCTCTTTATTCGTCCACATCATTGCTCAAAACCTTCTTTACATTATAGTTTTCATTCCTCGAAACAACAGACCTAATAACCTAAGACTTTTGTCTTCACTCATATATTTAAACGATGTTAAATCTCAAACTAAGGTTTAATTATGTACTATAATTAATTCTAATGATTCTATGATGGGTCAGAAATGCCTTGTTCCTGGATTTTATAGATAAAGTCGTCAGTAGACTATTGACTATATAAAGTAAGTCTGTTAATTGTAACTGCATTTCTAAATATTATAAGACTAAGTACCCTTCAAACTTCAGCATATTAAAATCAGAATCGTCTTAACTGGTATTAATAATACTTATTCGTTTTAATGCTTTTAATCATTTTAATATTGCTTGTAGTGTTTGATGAAATAATACTCTTAGTTGTGGAATCGATAAATGATTCATAGTTAAGTTAAACTCAGTTTAAACCGAGATCTTATATTGTGGTGTTCACGACGGGCATCCAAAGTTTATTGAACCTATAGCGGTAACAATTACATAAAATACTGATTAAAATAACACTTATATATTTATTTCCTTATTTAATAAAAAAATAATATGATTATTTTTAAATTATTTGTGGTTTTCCGATTTTTTATTTAAGTATTATTTTAAAAAAAGAATTACAATTTAATTATGTTTTAATATTTATAATATGTGACGTTGTTATTGTTAAAACCACTAATATCTATTGCATATAACTTGCGATAGAAATAGGGTATGATGAGTTTTGTTTATTATGGTATCACATCTCCACAATCCACACCTTACAGTCTATAACTAAATTATTTGTGTTACAGTGAACCAGTTTGAAGTGTCTGTGAGTAATTGTATTGAACACCAATTAATATTAATGAGTGAATTACAAGTGCTAAGAATTCAATTAATCAGGTTTCGACTGTTTGTTTCTTCAAATAAAGAACTAAACTATTACAATCTACGAGGGGTATGACATACAAAGATTTTTGGACCAAAAATTACACCTCAATGGGTCCCCTAAGTGACCAACAAGACGTAGCCGGTATCTTATAAGATTGTTCAAATGTATATAAATACGGTACTGAAAGAAGATTTTAAAGATCCCTCCACCCAGAAGTAGAACAAAACAGTCTGATAATTCAATAAAAATGAAAATATTAACTTACATAACTAAAACATTATCAATAATCTAATTTACGTCAATGTTTCCTTAAGTAAATAACATTCCGATTATCAAATTCTTGTTAAAAGATAATTCCAATTTTAAAACTAATTCCATTACGTAAAACGAAGCCCTAGTCGTTTACGTCACACATAACCTACGCCAACAGTCTTTATGTAGATTAAGATTTTTTACAATGTCTACTGGGTTTCAATCAATAATTAATTATAGTTGTATTGTTCTTACATCGTTTAATTGATTATCTCAGCCGACTTTGTACGACTGTAATGTTTGATTATTTGTATTTCTTGATAGACTATAAAAGCTGAGAACGTGTCGAAAAAACCCAATGGTTAACTGTTGGACCCTGTACACGCACACTAGTAAAATAGTATGACGTCAAAGTGTCAAGTGTAGCTGTCACTCACACTAAGATAATAAATGTGGTTCGTTTGTTTTAGTTCTGTTGTAGTGCGACATTGTATCTAGTTGGAGTAGACTGTAAAGTTCCCATTGCCTGGCTAAGGCCCCCATGCTCTTTATGAAGAAGGTTAGGACTATATTCCACCAGGCTGTTCCAATGCGGGTTGATAGACATTTTACAAAAAAATTTTCATGTCTATGACATATACATTTTTAAGATTTTTTTAATTATATAAAGTTGCAGTTACCGAGGTCTTAGTTTCAAATAAAGTCTGTCAGGAAGAACAAGGACTTAAATCATCATTATCATTACTCATTACACAGTACAGAAGTCGCTTACCACTGTCCGTTCTATGTATGCTTAGATCTTTAAAATAGATTTTAATACAGTCTCATTAATAGATAGAGTGATTCGAGAGGAAGGTTTTTGTATATAACACAAGGATGATATTGTAAAGAAATAATAAAAAAATCTGAAATATATTTAGTGTCAGCATTGCACCGTGCAAAGCCGGGATGAATCGCTGACAAATAATAATTCAAAAAGCCAGCAACTACTTACAAATGACGTAAAAAAGATAGTTATATATTTGTCAGTGTAGATAAACCAGTGAGATTCAATTGCAAACGTTTGCGTTAACAGATAGTATACAGAAACATAATTACATAAACTAGCGAGGGACGCTGCACGTTTCTCTATATACATTTTTGCACAGAACGCGTGACCTACACACTGTTATATAGAAACGTGACGGCCAAGGCAAGCTGATGACGTATTAATCTGGTTTGCCGATAATTGTCAATTAACTCTAGCGTATGTTGTTTCTGTATGTTTATACAGCGCTGACATTGGATAACAATTCATTATAAATTCATTTAGATAATAAACACCCTGTACCACCATACTATAAATTATACTCATACAATTTGTAGCCATTTAGATGTTTCAACAATCAAACCCAAACATACTTCTAACGAGCTAATATGTATTGTGTCATATATTCCTTACTAACTTTGACTTTCCTTGGGGTTCAAGCTAGCTTCATACTAAACTTTATTAAATTATGTGCAGTACTTTTTTTAAAATTTAATTTACAAAATCGACAGGTTCGCAGATGCCCGTGCCTTTTTTACATTTTATATTAAACATTTTGGCGTTTTAATTACTTACTAAATAAAAATCAGCAGATCTTCGCTGAATTAATATTTATTATGTTTAGTGGTTTGACGGTGAAAGAGTAACGGAAATACATACAGAGTTACTTTTGCACATATTATACTAGCGACCCGCCCCGGCGTCGCACGGGTGATATGATACTTGATACTAAATATACTACAGAACGTCTTACAGCTCTTTTGTCATTAGACAATACAAACCGCTATGTCCTTTAAATCTGTAATACCATTGAAAATATTTATTTATATCAGATACTGCCTTTACAGTATTTAATTTAATTAAGGCCATATTGATCTATATTAAATGCACAATCTATTTAAGGCACTTAATTGGATAAGGACTAATGCTGTATTACTTAAAATCGCTTCGAAAATAAGGCATTACAGTACAGTACAGTAACCGCCTGTAAATTTCACACTGTTGTGCTAAGGCCTCTCCCACTAAGGAAAGAGTTTGGAACATATTCCACCACGCTGTTCCAATGCGGGTTAGTGGAATGCACATGTGGCACAATTTCGATGAAATTAGACACAATCAGGTTTCCTCACGATGTTTTCCTTCACCTCCGAGCACTAGATGAATTATAAACACTAATTAAGCACATACATATATATATCTAGTGGTGCTTGCCTGGGTTTGGGCATGCGTTCTCACCACGAGGCCATGTCAGCTCTCAATAAGCCATTATTTTTCGTAAAAAGCAAAGGATAATAAATGGTTATTATAATAGGTATAGGCGTATAACATCGTGGTCTTTTTTGGAGACCTTTTTAAGGTACACAATTCTATAGAACATTATATAAATCTATCTCGTAGAGTTCAGCCAGCGTTTGCAATGTAAGCGCAAGAAATGTGTTTATTTACATCACAGACACTTCTAAAATTAACAGTGTTTCTTTAATATATTGTTAATGTATTATACACAAAAACCTTCCGCTGGGATCACTCTATCTATTAAAAATAACCGCATCAAAATCCGTTGCGTAATTTTAAAGATCTAAGCATACATAGAACGGACAGTGGTAAGCGACTTTGTTTTATACTATTTTACTTATTGTTATGATACAATACTAGACTAAGTATATTATTTAACTACCTCGTCTACCTAGTGGCGTGCTTATAAGATCACAAACCACAAGGTACTGAGTACGACCCCTGCTTTAGGTATTTTTGCTCCAGTCACGTGATGATGATAATGATTGTAGAATGATGTTATATTGTTGATGACCTTTCTCAATAAAGAGGCTATCGTACATAAGTATATATATTTTTAGATCGTTTAATCGCTCACAAACGAACAAAATCTCCAACTTTATATATTGTTATAAATAATAATAATTTTATTGTAAAACAATTACATTAATTTCTTTCAATTTAAATGATATATTTTTTAATTAAATGCCTGCAATATCTAAATATTAGTATCTAATTAAGAATATTATATTATTTATTCACAAATATTAATCGCTTGTAATAAAGTATATAAATTCTGGCCACACTTACTATAAAACACGATTCATATTAATTATACAAATGATTTTCGAATTTTAAAAATAAAAACAAATGAACCATTAATTATTTATATTATCTATAAGTGATTATTTATTTATATTATCTATTTAAAATTTTGAATTTCGAACAGTTTTGCATTAAGTAAAATTTAAAATGGGAATTATAATTCACAACTATTACTATTATTAGATTTATGTGATTATTTTTTTAATGTATTTTTTATGGTTATAATTTTCTAGTTTTTTAACAGTCACGTAAGAGAAGCCAACAAATCTCTTATACGATAATGAACAATAAGATCATTTTTTTAATTAAAACTCCTGACAATGTGGGAAATTGAGAAATCGCAACGTGACAACCAATCACGTGGCCCGGGCTGAAACGTGAACCGTGTTTTTGCGTTCATTACGTAAGGACGACAACTGTAACGGGATAACGGATCCCGGGATTTATACGGGAATACACATATTAAAAATTTAAAAAAAAAATGTTATATGTTTTGTAATCTATAACATACAAAATTTAATAAATTAAAACCCCTTGAGAATAATTAACTGACTTTTTTTTACGGATTAAAAAACTCACTGAAAATAATGATAATCATTTTAAATAATGATACATTAAAACTCTATGAGATAGAAAGAGACAACAGTATAATGCTGTTTCATAACGTGACTATATCTGACAGTTCACTATTCTATAAGCTATTTAAAAGGACTTTGGTTCTAACAATATATTTAGTGCTTTTCTTTGCATATGTTTTTACACAACTACAGCGCAGATTTGTGTGTGTGTGTGTACAACACATGGCCGCTTTTTATTTTCAAATCGACAATTATACTTTTTTTTAAATTTAATTTTACCCTTGTAATCAACTTATTAGGCAATATGACGTTGCCAATATGCCAATAGCATTGCATAAGAACTAATCATATCTCAATATATTTCCATGACCAGGGGAACATGAAACCTCTTAATTCACAACCATTAAAGCTAGTCACTAAACATATTAGGCAGTTATCAATTAATTAAGAGCGGTATGAATCAATAGATATGATTACAATTTAATCATATATATATGATTACTATATGATTCCCGTCGCGTCGACTTTGTACCCGTGGACTTCGATTACATATTATGTTGTACTATATCTTAAATAGGGATTTTTATATCTTATATTTTCTTGTTAATTAATACTTAATCATAGTTATTATAACAAAAATAAGGATAATTACCAAAAATCATTTAAAATTTCTGATATCAATAATTTTGCAAAGTTGTTCAAATATGACAAAAAATATATTACGCTTTGCAATTACTATACTTGGAAGTACACATTTAATGAACGCTAAATGTTGTGAAGTTGTATTTATTAAATTATTATGTAATGAAAATCAATTTTGCTTTGACTTTCGTCCGTACATGGCCTATTTTGGTTTATCCTAATTTGCTTTATATGGCATAATGTATTTAATAACACGAAAAAATATATTTATATATAACATCTATACACAAATTTAACATCAGCGCGAGATCTTCGAAACTATAGATCAGATCGATGTTAAATTTAGAATAGTTAATTTCACAACGTATATCAAACTAAGAGAAGATTGTTCGAAATTTAAATTTTGAATTTTAAAATTCAAAATTTAAATTTCGAACAATCCCCTCTTAATTACCCGAACGAAGTCGGGAAGCGCATCCAGTTATAATATATCATTAGGAAATCCTCATCAATCACGACTTATCATTGTGACATATCCCATTTAGGGAATACACGAACAAACAGATTGTAGAACTCGTATCGGTATTGTGTAATACATACGACCGATATTCGTAACACTCTATGAATTTTATCAGTAAACATTATCAGCTACGGTAAGTGATGTAATTCTAGGTTAAACAAATTTGATAACGGTTTAACTCACCTATATATCGTTGGCTAAGAGAAATAGTTTGTTGATTTACTCTTTATTTCATGATATTACTATTTTTGAGATACCGGTAGGCACACAATACTATGTACCACTAAAACGTGTATAATCATGATAATCACATCATGAAGTTTCACCCGCACCACCTTGATGTCCGAAAATCCACAACAGTGCGATTTCATAGACATTTTCTGCCTCACACAACCACTTTGTGGAACCAGCTTTCGCCGGCGGTTTTTCCGAACCGATACGACATGGGAACCTTCAAGAAAAGAGCGTACTCCTTTCTTAAAGGCCGGCAACGCACCTGCAAGCCCCCTGGTGTTGCAGATGTCCATGGGCTGTGGTAATCACTTTCCATCAGGTGAGTCTCCAGCTCGATTGCCACCTATCACATAAAAAAAAACAATAATCAGTTGAGTAATTTAGACGCAACAAACAAGCAAATTTACAAGCATTAGTTAAACAGGAAATTATATCCTTTTTTTTCTAAAAACGTAATTGAAATCTGGCATCTGATACTTTTGTCACAAATATAAAAATAAACTAAAACACAGGATATAGATAAATCATGCATGTATAAAGTTATTTTAATATACAATCAACAAAAACAATGTAAACGATTTACAAACACTAAAATAAATTTAACGAGACTACATTAATATCAAGTGATAACTATTGTATACAGCTGTGTAGCTGTGGCCTATTATATTTAGTGGGCTGTTGGCTCTGCGCTTAAGCCCTTTCTGATCTATGCCATCCCATTGGATGTGAGTGAGAGTGAGTGAGAGGGAGCACAATGCATCTTTTTTATGTCATAGTTGGCAAACGAGCAGGAGGCTTATCTGATGGAAAGTGATTAACACCGTCCATTGACATTTGCAACACCGGTGACTTACAGGTACCTTTAAGGAGTACGTTCTTTTCTTGATGGTTCCCAAGCGTTATAGGTACGGAAAAACCACCGGCTAAAGCAGGTTCCAGGGAGTGGAGAGAGACCACTCGTTACTACCGCTAAGGAATAGAAAGCATCACCGTCGTCTGCCATACCTCTCAAATGCTTAACCCTCGGCAATAAAACTTAATAAAATGTAATTAATATTTTATCGATACCTCGAATCCCGGGAACGAAATTCCCATCCCTTATTTTATATAACAATCGCTTTCACAAATACAATGTGTATATTTAAACCTTTTGATCAGTCAGTGGAAAAGTAAAAGAAATTATTCCAGAGAATTCTTTTAAATTGTCGTACGCGTTTATAAAGTTTTTGTTTCAAAAGTGAACAGCATGTGACCGAGGGTTCACGTGGCGTCTGAAGTCGGCTTTGTTATTTGTTCTTACTTTATACTGTTTCGCTTTCATTTTCATTTGGACAATCAATAGACTAAAAGCAACTTGGCAAGTTTTCATAAGTTTTGTTTATAGAACTCTTTGGAACATTGTAATAATAAGTTTACGTCAACACGTTTTTGTAGAAATGAGCGTCAATTTTTTTTACGTAAGTATTTTTATTTCCACAGGAGACAATTTATTTGTATTATTGAGTTTTTAATTATTTATTATTTCAAAAAAATAAAAAAGTATTATAATTTTTTTAAAGAATTGTACATCTCATACAACTCGCCTTCAACTATGGACCACCTCTGCCTTCAATTCCTAGGGGGTAGGTTAAGGTATTCTGAACCTAAAGTTAGTACTAGTCAGTACTAATAAAACTATATAATAGTATAATAAATAGTTATATAACTATTTCGATCATATTGCCCGAAGACAACCAGACAGTCTGGATAAACTGGTTGTAGTAGGAAAAATCGAAGGCAAGAGATCACGCGGTCGAATATCTACCCGCTAGGCCGACCAGATTCAAAATATAACGAGACTTTATATTCCGACTGCCCTGAGAATAGCCACGGACAGAGGAAGCCAGTCGACGCATCGGTTAAAGCATTTCAGGACAAGCACGATCTTCAGTAATGAAACATACGAAAAAGAAGAGAGAATTTAAGTAAGAGGGCATAGGTTTTGTCATACAACGCCCATACATGGAGTACATCCCCAATATTTGCATTGACAGTACAACACAAATAATAATATCGTTGGTCTGCTATTCAGTAATAAGACAGATAAAGTTTTCAATTTATCATCACAGCTCATTAACGTACGTTGATATGAATTTTCCAGTACTATATATTTTTTATGTTACTGGTAGACAGACTTGCAAATAGGCCACCTGATGGTAAGTGTTCACCATCGACCGTAGCCATTGCGGTTGTAAGAAATATTAACCATTATTTACGTCACCAATGTGCCATAAGCGTAAGTCATTGCGAAACTTGTATGTGTATTAATGGTTGGCTGCTTATTACTGGCTGGAACATAGCAAAACTGTTTGCTGTTTCGTTAGAATATCTGATGTGTGGCTGACACAGACGGGCTTGCACGGTGTCTTACCATAAAATCAAGTATGATAAATAAAATAAAAAAATATTGGTATTTTTGTCCTTTTTTCATTATTCAATCAATTGCAATAAAACTTAATTCGACAAAGGTAACCGAAAAAACTTCTTTTTTTTAAATATTAAACATTCTTCAATGAAATGATGAAAACCGTGGCCATACCCGAGCGAATTCGGCGCGTGGAGCTAATTATTGTAATAGTATAAAATGCCGTTTTTATTTTTAGAAAAAATAATTCGTAACCATGATATAACGTCCCATTTCAAATATGGCCACTAAAAAGTTGTGATAACAAATTATTTAACGAAATCCAACGTTTATTTGCGGTTACTTTGATAACGATTATGACGACACAATTAACTTTATATGAATAAGTATTAATACATTTTGTTAAAAATGTTTTGTTATAAATATATTATGTAAATTTCAACAACTGCAAAAAGAGTTACTCTTGAGTTTCTTGCCTGTTCTCTTCGGTAGAATCCACATTCTGAATCGGTGGTAGTATTCTAAAACAGTTCTGTAAAATGTATTAAACACGTTATGATTTTGATTTTTTGGTTATTTGAAAGACAAATCAATGATGATTGAGTGATTAAAATCATTATACATATAACTAATATGCCTTTAACTAACACTTGATCGATTTCTACTATTATTGCATATTATTAAAAAGAAAACCTCCATCGAAAAACATACGTTGTGTTTTGATGTCTAGATTAGTTTTGGAAGTAATTTTTTTTAATTTACATAGGATTTTTTAGCGTGTTTTTTGCTCATAGCTCATGATTGAGTTTAGGTAAATAATATGGCATACCACGACAGTAATATAATATAAGGCTTACTATAAACTTTGGCCTATTACATTAAAACTAAAACATAGATAGACGAAGATGTGCTTGCTTGCGAGCTGTACTGAAACAAATGCATGTGATTGATTCGAAGCAACTTCTATCGTGCTCTAGTCAATCTTAGATCACGTGATATGTACGACGATATGTATATGTCTTGGTGTTTTCCAAGAATTTGTCACTCAATATTTATCTCAGAGACGTCTGAGGGACTTAGTTTTTGAGTGTTTTCTTAGTATTTCGCCTATAAATCGGCATGAACTGTATCTCATGTACAATCACAAACCGCAGTGGAACAGCGTGATAAAACTACTTACAGAAAATCACAGGATAAGACTCCCTTTTCTCGTTAGAATTACGGTCTGTTATTAAATACGGTCAACATCTATCAGCATGATTAATTTAAAAAAAACGGTTTGCACTTCTAGCAGTTCTAACGTCTATGGAAGATGTTTTAATATATAATAATAGGTTGATGGACTGGCCTATTGGCTATCTTTCGGTAAATAGTCAACACCGCCTGTAAACAATGACATTATATGCAGTGCCCTAAATAACCTTTTCTGCGCCCTGTGCGAGCTTCTATAACTGCGCCCTATTTAAGCAGACCCTTTGCTTATTTTATTAAAAAAACAAAACAAACGACAAAACAATAGTCCTGCCCAGTCTGTCTATTCTTGCGCCCCCGAGAGTCTACGCCCTGTGCCTGGGCACCGGTGGCACCGCCCTATTTACGCCACTGAATATGTGAGCTATTCTTTATATAATCAATACAACACAAATTGGGCAGATTTTCACCCAAAACGTGCTACAGGTTATCTAACTGAGTTCCTTAATAATAATATTTATAAATAGTAATTAATAATATTCAAATTCAACGGTTTTGAACCCTTCGGTCAGGATTGACGTATTCTAATCACATGGTCATACATATCGACTGATATCAACTATACTTGCCTCAATACATAACAATATAAGTGTATCGCTAATGATATAATAAATATGAATGTTTTCCTCAATAATAAAGACCTATCAATCGATTGTACAACAAATCGCTGTACAAGCGCTTTACACTTTACTCATTTAGTTTAATATTATTATGCTTAAATAATGTAATTTTTTTTCACCAAATTTGTTTCACCGGCCTTAAAAATTTGCATTTTATATAAAAATAAATTAAATTGCCTGAGCCTCATATAACAAAAAATAATAAGCAAAGCAATATTCCGTCAGAAAAGTTTCACGCTAACGTTACGGCACAGAAACGTTGCCCTGAAATCCTCATTAATTTCTGCGCCCAAATAACTCAATTCGATTCAATGAATGACTTAAATTAGTGCCAAAAGATTGTTTCACTAATGTCACGTAGCGTCCAAATAATTTATATATTTCACTAGCTGTCCGCCCTGACTTCACACAGGTAAAACTTATACAAATGTACCCCACATATTTTCTGGTTTAAAAGATAAATTTTCAAAAATCTTTCTCAGTTGATACATGATGAACTTATGTTCCAAATTTCCGCTTTGCAAGATCATTAGTGAGAACAAACGATTTTGTTAATAAATTGTTAATAAAGATTTTAGCTTCATTTTGTAATAATGCTGTTTTATTGTATATGTAATTTTAATTTTAATTGGTCTATATTATAGAGAAATACGCAAAAAAATACATCCAAACGTTCAAAAAATTCGAATGACGAAGAGAGGTCAAACTTTATAGGTATTAAATTATAACATTAAATTTAAATATTCAAACAGTTTTTCCTCTAGTATGTTATTTCCAACTTTAGCAAACATTCAATCTTTAAATCAAAATTAAAATAAATTTACTCAATGCATGCATAACACTTCAATCATTTGACAAGTAATGTCAAAAGCAGAGACCACCATAGGTTTGGAAAAGAGAATAGCCTTACTCGTAAGTATCTCAGCGAATCAGGTTTTAGGTATGAAAAAGGCTATAGTCGAACCTAAGTCTTTCCCAAATTTCAACAAATACCGTTCAGGAATTTGGCGTTAAAATGGGTACAGTTACTTTCGCATTATCTTTCCATATTAGTATTGATAAGAATATTCATTCATTCTTAATAAAACGATTCATTACATTCACAATGAATTCTTTCAAAATTAAATCATGTTTGATTATCAGCCAAACTCATACAAATAAAACAATCGAGCAATTCTAACACATTTAAAACTACTTTTGAAAGATCTTTCTTAACGAAGCATTTAGGTGAGACAATTCAATTGTAATCTGACGAAAAATTGTGTTTATTACAAGGACGATATACACTGGACCATGTTATACCTATAATATACACTGAGGACTTCCCTTAAGAATCTTACTTTTGCGTTTACCAAACCGAAATAATTTAAGTCTATATAGATTTAGTGACATGGCAGAAACGTATGCACGTTTTAGCAAATATACTTAATCGGTTATATAAGTAAATCATACAAACAAACAACCGTAGTCAAACGAAAACAATAGTATTTAAAGCAATGGATGACACAGCGCTGTTAGATAGATATTACGTAAGGTGACCTTGCTTGTTGCGCAACGCTCACGTGCGCACGCGCACGGTCACGCCCCGCGAGGGGTTTGTTTCACCTGGCAGGAATTCCGGGTCTCATTTATTACAACTTTATTTATTTATTAAGCTACGTGTTCTCTATGTATCGTTTCATTTTCCTTGTATATGTGTAATTTAGTTAACACGTGACATTGTGTCGTAATTGACTTTGTGTACGTTCGTTATTATTTATGAATATTGTAATTCATGTGAGACAAATACCTAATTAATATTTAAAATGTATTTTCATTGGGATGTACTAAATAAGTACTTACCTGATGGTAATTGATCACTATCGAGATTTCCATTGTAAGAAATATATACCATCCCTTAAAAATGTTATGTCTCTTTTTTATGTTACACTGACTCACTCACCGTTTAAACCGGAACACAACAAGCATTGCTGTTTGATACGATACGATACTAGTTCGTACATACCCAGACTGACTTGCCTGTATCCCTTACTATATCTGATTCGGACAAATTTTAACAAATACCATTTTTACCAAAAACGTTTACCGAAAACTCAATAACTTAAATGAAACTTTACAAAAACCACCGAATTTGACAGCCAGGATACTAATTACATTATATATTTCCAACTTTTGAGAACATCACTATTGAATACGTAATAGGGAAATAACATTAATAATCCGTCCCATAATTTCCCTCTCGCGATAATAGTTCTCAATATTCATGACGTTTCTTGTATTTAAAACATTAATCGCGGGGATTGTATTTTCTTCGAACTCGATTCAACGTCAGAATCGATTCCATGACGTGTATTATCTATACTTGATGACCATTTGCATTGCGTGAGATTAGTGACGTAATTACTATGATATTATAGTTCCGGTTGGAATATTAAAATCACATATAATTATTATTAATAGTATTTAATGGAAACTATATCTGAATCATTTCTGGTAAATACGTATATTTTTATATTCGATTTTAATTGATTCATCGATTTTATAATATGACGTTTTGTGAAATTTCCAATTAAATTAAAAATTTGCTTATTTAAAATACGTGATAGAAGTCTATTGCTATTTCTTCCTTTTCGGTTATAAATTATTGTTTATTAATTAATTTAATTTTTTTATTCAAATTAAAATGAAAAATATTTTATACAGCAAAACTATTACGAAATCATGATCTCGACGCGAATTAGTTTTAATTAAAAAATTGCGACGCAATAGATGCTATAAAATGTCCAAATATATGATGTTACATTTTTTCATATGCCATAGACTTAAATCTTATAAACTAATATATAGACTGAAGGTATAAAGTGAGAATGCGGGTAAAATAAAGTTAAGTCAAATAAAAAATGTTGACATGCAAAATTGAATACGACTAATATGATAGTCGAAGTCTACAAGAATCAATATTGCATTTTCGTATGAGTTGGATTGAACTGAACATTACTTTACAATCGGAAAATAAACGTTTTCCTTTAATCAGTTCATACTTACAAAATTATTTTAGTTTAGTTAAACTAGTGTACCGAATATAATATCTGCTAGATGAAATTCTTACACATCTGATATATCCACAAAATGATGACGCATTTTTAATGTATTTAATATTCATAGCGGCGCGTGTTTAAGGAAAACATTTTAAAAGAATTGCATGTTTTGGTAAAAATATATGACGACAATATACATTTATATTTATGTATGAACATCGTCTGAAGGCTGCGCATGGAATGTTGCGACCTTGGTATTTATGTACATAATGCTATAACACCTGGTCAGTCAAATATTTATCGCGAATCACTTGGAAAGACAATTGTAAAATGACTTCAAGTAACATATTACGTACCGTAAATAAATATACAGTTCATACGCTGCAGATACGACATATGATTTTTTCTTCGGTATAATTTTTATTTTAATTTAATTTTCTTTTGAATTGCTTAAATGTATGTTCATATCAGTTTCTCGTATATAGAGCTGATGTCGGTTCTGGAAGGACGAGGCCTCGTTACAGGTTTTCTATAACTTACTAGAAGGTTCTCAACTTTGCATCATAAATTAGAAAGAAATGAATTGTATATAAGAGCTGAGATGGCCCAGTGGTTAGAACGCGTGCATCTTAAACGATGATAGCGGGTTCGAACACAGGCAAGCACCACTATATATATGTGCTTAATTTGTGTTTATAATTCATCTCGTGCTCGACAGTGAAGGAAAACATTGTGAGGAAACTTGCATGTACCTATCTAATTTCATCGAAATTCTGCCACATGTGCATTCCACCAACCCGCATTGGAACAGCGTGGTGGAATATCTTCCAAACCCTCTTATTAAAGGAAGAGGAAGCCTTATCCCAGCAGTGGGAAATTTACAGGCTGTTGCTTGCTTTTGAGTTGTATATTACATACGTGTTACTATAGGTACGAGGTATATAAAAACTTCCCAAGATTTTGACGCAGTTGAGATCTTCTTTGAGATGCTTAAAATTTTGTTACGGAGCCAATATCTAAGGAAAACTGTGACCTATCGGCTTACCACCTGATGACAATTGACCATGATCCTACCTATATCATAAAAATATATATTATTTATCAAAACAATTAAAAACAAAATTTTCAAATTAAGGGTATTCCCACGGATTGTCAACCTTACTGCATTCAAGGTCATATCGTATTGTCAACGTGCATATTATAATTATATCAACAAATGTGTGTTGATGTTTTAATTGATTGAGTCAGTTCATTTGGCAGACATCCAAATGTTACATTTCATCACTATTGAATTCTAATAGTTTCACGCAGCTTCGTCGTAGATTTTTATGTTAATCAGTATAATTGTCTGGAAGAGATTTCTTTTTAACCATAAGATCATTTTCTAATTTTCTGTAATATATATGTGTGGTTGTACAACATATTGGACAACCATAAACCCTAGCATATATTAAATTCAATTAGTACAATATCAAAGGCAAAGTAGAAAACTAAACAGGAATCTTGCTGATTTACTCCATATAATTGTAAAAATGAAATTTTTAGGTCATGTAATCCAAAATTGACAATGACATAATTGTTGTCAGTAACTTTAGGAATTCATTTATATTTAAAGATATTTTTATAACTATGCATCTCATTAAATTATAATTACAATTAAATGTGGTACTACAATATTGGTCAGCGTTTGGTACTCACCCTGACGTGCCAATCAAAGACCTTAACAACTACAACTAAAATTATTTTCAGTCATCTAATCACAGTAACTAACTAAATATAACTTACCCATTGGTACAGTGGCTATGTAATAAGACTGAAAATCTCCAGTGGTAGTAATCTTAACCTTTTTTTTATGGTATATGTTGGGGGACGAGCATATGGGCCACCTGATGGAAAGTGATCACCATCACCCATAGACTATTACGTTGTAAGAAATATTAACTATTCCTTACATTGTCAATGTACCACCAACCTTGGGAACTAAGATGTTATGTCCCTTGTGCCTGTAGTTACACTGGCTCACTCACCCTTCAAACCGGAACACAACAATAATGAGTAGGTACTGTTATTTGGTGGTAGAATAACTGATGAGTGGGTGGTACCTACCCAGACGGGCTTGCACAAAGTCCTACCACCAAGAAAGCCCTTAAGCCGATTCAATAATATTGTAATTTTCAGTGGAGAAACTCCTAAGTCGTGTTCATGTTCATACATGTTCCAGATCACGTAGCTTGAATTCCCTATTAATGTATGAGTGAAATAATTGTGAGATCACGTGTGCTTTCAAAGATCTTTGTTGCACAATAATATATCCTGCGTAATAAGCTAACAAATTGAGAAGTCGATGTCATCGAAATCGGTCAGGGCAAAATCCACTTAACAGATTTTGTTCTTGACAATACTGAGAAAGCACTCGGAAGAACAAATGACAACACATTGAACTATTTCTCATATCCGCTAAGCAGATCTAGAATATGTTTATCATGAAAATATTAAAGATAATGCGAACCACACACGTGGTTGTTATATTTTTAGACTGATTTGGTCGCACTGGTATGAATTGCGCAGTTCCACGTTCATTCCACAAACATCCTTATTGCTTTGTGATAAGGTTGTGATTTCATTGGTGGTGATGTTTGTTGATGAAGTTTACAAACAATGATTATAAATAATGTGATTATTGAAGGACTTTATTAGAGGACTTTGTTTGCAAATCGTGTTGATATGATTTTAATTTTTGATGAGGTTGAAATTATCTCTTTTTGAGGACGATGTGAAACTTGATAGTACACGTAACTCCAGACCAATGAATTATTAACATGTATTACATATGTAATAAATCCTTGATATTTAATCGAAGTATCAACCAGGCCCTTTTAGTTTTTTAAATTGTACCAATAATAATAGATTTATATACCTATGCAATATTATCAAACGAGGAAAACTGGTACTTCCTGGAAACCACACACTTCAATATTTTCATAAAGCTTATTTAATTTTAGGCCCTAGCCCAGTCGTCACGGTCGTCACGGAATGACAGAGAGGGTACCGCTGGTATCTTAGTGGGTAAACCCGGCGTGCTTGGGCGCACTCGACGTTCAGGGCTCCGGTTGTTCCCCCCCCCTCACTTTCCATCACGTGGGGGAAGCGCGTAATTCGTTTTTCCAGCGAGAAAAAAAAGGCCTTAGCCCAGCAATTAGGACATTTGCAGGCTGTTGTTGCTGTTGTTGTATTTGATTTTTCATTATACCCTCTTTGATTATACTTGGGTTATTATCATAGAAATGGATTAAGCTAAATTTAAAGATCCATTTTAATTCACGCCATAAATATCAAAGGAATAATATTTGCGCCGATTTTATGTATGATAAAAAACAAAACAACGCAATAATGTAACAAACAGACTGACTCAGCGTCTGCAATCAGGGTTTGTTTTTTCAGAGAAACGTTCCTGTTAAAAAGATAACAAAAGTCAATGATGTTCTAGTAAACAGATATGTCATTAACGCGCAAAAAGTGAAGACTAGAAAACGTCCTAATTGGGATGTTTGCCTTTAGTCGTTTTCATCATAATTATGCCAGTAATACATTATAATACCTCATAATTATGTAGTAATACGTTTTGCGTAATTAAAACATCTAGTTATCCCTTTTACTTATTATTTTAACAAGCTATCCTTTTTACTTGTAACGAAATGTAAAATAAACGGTCCCTGTGCGGCACACTTTTTTCTGTTGTTTAGTATGGGTATAACATATCTGTTTATTAGAATATCATTGATAAAAGTGCATATTTAAATACCTACTTCGACTTATTTATAAAATAACCATAAAGTCACGCTGCAATGTCCAAATATATAAAGAACCCCCAACGCGGCCCTCAAGGCGAGTACCTCCCATCAACAACATACTATCACAAGAGCTGTCGCATACAGAATTAATATGTTACAGTGAAATCTGCGAAATACAATATTTTTTTTGTTAAATACAAACAAGTACGCAGTTGCGGTCACAGCTAGTCATTTAATAAATATAATTAACTTACCATGTTACAATACACAAAGATAATGATCAATATGAAACTCATATAAATTGTTTACGTGTTTTCGTGATTCATTTTTCGACTGATATTCGGAAGTACGTTTCGTCCGGAAAATTTTGCCAACATTCCACACAGTCATGACTTATCCAGTCGCTGTAATGTTTTTATCGTTATATATTTAAGTACTTTGCTGTCTTATACAATCTTATTAAAATAATATTTTATATTTGACGACCTCCGTGGTCGAGTAACGTGTACACCGGTTTTCACGAGCACTTCACTCCGAGGTTCGATTCCCGGCCGAGTAGATGTAAATTATCATTAGCTTCCTATGTTGTCTTGGGTCTAGGTGTTTGTGGTATCATCGTTACTTCTGATTTTCCATAACACAAGTACTTTAGCTATTTACTTTGGGATCAGAGTAATGTATGTGACGTTGTACAATATTTATTATTATTATTAAATATATTGATAGCAATAACTACCGTCAGTTTGACATACCGCGGTATTCTTTACTATCGTCATTAAACATTTTTTTTTATTCTATATGGTGAGGGACAAGCATATGAGCTACCTGATGGTAAGTAGTCACCACTGCCCATAGACAATGGCGCTGTAAGAAACATTAACTATTACTTACATCGCCAATGCGCCACCAACCTTGGAAACTAAGGTGTTATGTCCCTTGTGCCTGTAGTTACACTGTCTCACTCACCCTACAAGCCGGAACACAGGAATACTAAGTACTGTGGTTTGACGATAGTATAACTGATGAGTGGGTGGTACCTACCCAGACGGGCTAGCACATAGCCCTACCACCCACTAAAAGTACATTGAATAGAGTAATTTGAATTTGAGTTTGAGCATTATTCTATATTAAATCTAATCAATTGTTTAATTATGATGCAACATTGATATTATAAATAATAATATAGTGTATACATTTGATGTTTATTTGTTGAAGGTTGATATGTAAATCCTTCCTTGAAATATGTAATCTGTGTTCATTTCGCTATCAGAAAATATTTTATCGTAATAATCTATTTAGTTCCACTTGTAGAATTATAATTATTTATTAATGTAACCGATACAAGTGTACAATCTTTGATTCGCTTATGTTAGCAACCGAAGAAATATATACGGAGTAATTAATATTAACAAATGTATTAATATATTAATTAAATCCAAAAATTTACATAATGATTTCACAATGAATATTCCAAAAATGAATCACCATTTTAGCTTTACAAATTATATGTTTGTATATATTGATCGCTATATTTAAATAAACGCTATTTTAACATTATTTCATATATTGTAATTACATATATTTAAAATACACAAACATTATTATTTATTATTAAAATAATATTCTGCATTTTTTTCTTGTTACATTTACCTCCATATATTGTCTTTGCCTAATTACATAACAACATCACAATTTAATTTATACTAATATTATAAACAGTTAATATTTGTATATATGTGGAGGGGACCACATAACTAATGGCCGAAACCAAAAAAAAATACGTACCAATGCGTAACCGAGACAGTTCAATATACACTGACCAAGCTATATTCGTCTTCGGGGAACAAAATAACTAGTGGTAATCCCGATGACATTAGCTTAAAAAACACAATTTTTCTGCTTTAAACTAGTTTCATTACACATAATTTCCTTTCCGTTCTAGAAGAATGATGAAATAACATTTTTGAAAAGTCATGATTGTGACTAATAATAGGAAGGAATATACTTTATATTCCTGTAAGGGTTCTACCACACTGATTGTAGAGGTCAAAGGTTTAACTAAAGCGCTCTGTTGGGGAATGAGCAGATTTTCATTTGAAACATGCCGTACACAAAATTAAGCGCATGAAAACTCAAGGGTTTTTGACTGGGCCATCTCGGTTCTCGAAGTTCAATTTAAGGGACTTACATCTCTATCCAAAGAAAAATTTACCATCCTTATCAAAACCTTATCATCTCATTTGCTCAATCATCAATTGATAAACTAGTCTTTGTGGACAAGACTATGAATTGGCTTATTTTAAACGTAGATACATTATCTAACTTACCTTACGTTACAAGCCCCCCTCCCCCCTCTTAAAGGGGGAAGCTAGTAAACAATGAGCATGATAAGCAATTTTTACTGAAACGGACGTTGAGAATTTGCTGAAACGTGTAATTTGATATGTCAGTAAATCGAAATTATTGTGCAATATGTCACGTGTTTGTAAACAACAGTACAGAGTATTGTTGTGTTCCGGTTTTAATGATGAGTGAACCGCAAGCTCGAGAAACATAACATCTTAGCTCCCGAGGTTGGTGGGACTTTCGACTTAATGGTTAATATTAATTACAGCGACTACGTCCATGGGTCCATCATCCAAACCCTTACTATAAACTTGCCTAACTAACTATCCAACAAAAATATATATTTGTGCTTAAAATATGCTGTTATCCATATAACCAATATAGGTATCCCATTTTCCTTTTGTAAATTGACTTCGTTTTTTTTATCATACTTACGGCCTATTTAACTATATCTACACTTCTATATTATTATTATTACAAATGTGAAAGAAACTTTATCTGTCTGTCTGTCTGTAGCTCTTTCACGACCAAACCATTGAACCGATTTTGATTAAATTTGTTGTGGAGCTAGCTTGATCTCCACGAAAGAATATAGGCTCCTTTTTTACCTAACTCATGACAACCAAACCCCTTAAACACGATCGAAGCCGCGAGCAACGATTAATATTATATAAGTGTATTTTATCTTATGAGTGTATTGTTTGACATATCTTAGAGGAATAAACATGATTCTAATGCTCAGTAGTTTTTGATACTAGTTTTATTCAAATACAAGTATAAACTACATACTTCCTCGTCGTTGAAAAAAAATGGCAAAGAGCTATTAAATTTTTCTTTAAGATTTTCCTATTGGCTGAAACCACATTAAATTGTTTTACCAAAAGTGCAAAATCATTATAGCATTCGCCAATAAACCGTTATTAATATAAGGAGTTCAATGAACTGGCGTTACGATATTATTTTTCCATATATCAAATGATAAAAAAAACAATGGATTCTTGAACAAAGTCACAAAGTATAACAATTGATAAAGATTCATGTAAATAAATGTTATGCAAATTTTATCATTGGAATAAACAACGATATACATAATATTCACAAAAGACTTCTAAGGAATATGTCTACATAATATGATATTATCAATAATTTTATTGCACAACTGATAACAGTACCAAATGCATTTTCTCGAAGAATTCTGTTTCTGTGTGAAAAATGATAACCCGTATAATATAAATAGACGCGATTAGCAAAGACCTTTTGTACAATAGTAAGGATATATAATTTATTACCCTTATATACTATACATGAATCAGGATATTTCATTGTATAATATTATGTAATCATAACAAAGACAAATCATAACATATGAGAATAGTAATATATTAAATTGAAATAATTTCAAATATACTTTGGACTTTATTATTTATGGCTGGCAACATTTTCGATTTACTCAGTAGAATTATTTTAATTAAATACTTTATAGTAACGCTGGATAGTTACCACTCACTCATCATATTTTCTACCACCAAACAACAGTACTTAGTATTGATTGCCGGTTTTAATGTGTGTGTGCCAATATAACTACAATCATAAGGGACATAATATCTTAGCTCCTATAATTTGTGGCACATTGACGGTAAAAGGAATTGTTATTGTTAATTGTTGACGACCTCCGTGAAAGAGCAGTGTGTTCCCCGGTTTTCATGGGTACTTATGGGGTCCCGGGCTCGCTTCCCGCGAAGTAGATGTACAAAATATTTCATTAGTTTCCTATGTTGTCTTGGGTCTGGGCGTTTGTGGTTGCGTCGATGCTTCTGATTTTCCATAACATAAGTGCTTTAGCTACTTAAATTGGGATAAGAGTAAAGTGAAGCTGTGCAATATACATATATTATTATACAATGTTGATAGCTGTTGCCCACTTCCCAACAGGTGTTTATTAATGTAATCAAATATAACAAAAAAAAGTAACAATACATTATTTAAATACATAAATTCGTGTCATAAATATTATAATCTATACATTGTGTTCATTGATTAGATACTGTTCAAATTAGGTTAAGGTTTTTTGATTTAATAAAATATATAAATTGATATTAACAATAAATTAATTAATTTCCCGTTTTGGTTTTAAGAACAGAATTAAAAATCGGATATGTGAGCCTGAAGAAACGAAAAATGTATTGATTGAGAGATGGTATAATTACTTAATAATACTTTAAATATGATTACTATTGCATTATTAGGTATATATAGTGCTGTAAATACCCGTAGCGGTGTATCACACTGCACTGGTCCGTGTAATTTTATTACATAAGTGTTTTTGTGAATATGCCGATGGTGTTTCAAATAAATAAATATATGTATTTCACTATATAAAGGTTACTCATTGTAATGAATTATAATCTTATATCAAATACCTCACTACCAATATAAGCAATATTTTATATTTCTTTCAATGAAAATCTGCATCTCATTACTATAAAGTAGCAAATTCGGGTACCTTCATGGAATACAAATAATAAGTGAATCATCTCTATTCAATATATTTCAAGCTATTTAAAAATTCAGACAATAATAAAACTACGCAAAGTTACATAAGATCGAGAAACTAAATAAATATATTCGAATTATAAATAACTATTGTATGAGTCATGACCGCGTGGAATGGTAACAATGCTATTTTTTATGCGATGGTAAGTGGTCACCACACCACAAAATTACCAATGCGTCACCTTGGGAACTAAGAAGGGTCTACCTTGTGCCTGTAGTTACACCGGCTCAGTCATTCTTTAAACCGTAATAACCGTAAAATATATAAGTGGTTTATTATCACCCAAACTGGCTTGAAAAAGACAACCTACCACCAAGTTACTAATAGTACCGCAAACAGACCAGACCTCATACCACGTAGAAAGTGCTATGACTTTAAAAATATCTAATTGTTTCTACCAATTAATAATTATATAAACACAGTTCTGTATTTAATTATATTATGCGTTCTTATCAGTTAATTATCAGAATTTCCTCCATCCTGTTCGACTAACAAAGAGAAATTTCACAATAATATTACGAAATCGTTGTCCCTTATCGCGGCGATAAAAACTCTATCAGGCGTCAACTTTCATGACCACTGGCTTCGAAGGGCACGAGAATAATAGCAATTTATTACCCTTTACATATACCAGCTCGTCTAGATGTTATTTTATCAATTTATTATATAACTATTATTATTTAAACTAGATATTATCTGTGGTATAACACGCGGTTTTAATATGTCCATTTAGTTTGCCAAAAAGCGTAGCACATGTACCGTATTTATAGCAAAATATATCATTTATCAAAGATACAGGCCATCGGATGGTTTTTCAAAATGGATTGGACTATCCTACTTCATTTTTATTAAATATATAATATGTATGATAAAAAACACCCCATTAAATTATCAATATATTTCCATTTTTTTTTTAAATTTAGTATTACATATTGTTAGGTACTTTTTTTAACAAAAATAGTATTCCAAATGAGTTATATATTTTTGAAATTGAAAACTCACTTGTAACGCGAGATAATAAAAATTATCAAAGCATTTTAATTAAAATAAACGAAAATACACAGATATCGATCGGCATCGATCGGCAAACGTAGTCAGGACGTCCTCGGGCACGGTGGAGTGACGACTTACGCAAGACGGCTGGCAGGAGCTGGATGCGAGTAGCCCAAGAACGATCTCAGTGGCGTGCAATTGGAGAGGCCTATGTCCAGCAGTGGACGGAAATGGGCTGATGGATTGATTGGATTGGAATGTCATCGAAGCTCTTAGAAGAGCCTCCTATCCAGTTCCAAGTGCGTCCAATGCAAGAAACCGCTGATGTGTTCAAATCATAAGGAAACCTTCTTATGGAAACATTACACTTAAATTAGTTGTGAGTTATATTCCTATATCTATATGATATCATTCTTAAAACAACAAAAACAATAACATCTGAATTACATAGGGTTTCATGGATTCTTTGGGGGTGAAAATTCCGATGACTCACCGCTTAGATCTAAAATACAGATAATGAAAGTAATGCATAGACATTTTTCAACGTAAACAAAGTTTGAATCACGCGAGATGTCGCTTCCGTTTCTCGCGAACGCGTGACTCATGCCGACTTGGCGCCAAAACTCGACGTTAACTTTTTATTTGGTGTTCTTGAAAATGACCAAGGTTAGAATTTATACATCTTGGAACCATAATATTATTAATTATTCATCATCACATATTTATCCTTATTATAGATTATTATAGCCCATCTATTTGATTTCGGCATTTTTACTAGCAAATTTCTATATGATATATTTTATCAATTTAATTTATTTTCATAACACTTATTAAAATTATAAATAAATTAAAAAACAACCTGGATTTGAGATCTACAATAAAATAATATAAAAAAAAAAAACTTTTTTTGACATATTATAATTATTAAAACAAAAAGGTAAACAATTCGAACACATTTCCCATACTTTTAGAAACCGAACTAAGTTAAACCTAGACTCATAAATTATTAATGATAATTTATTAATAAAGACCTCGTTTCAAATGTAACGCCTTTATTAATTGCACTCCACATTTAAACTTTTTAAATATCTCCAAATCCACTTACATACTTTTTATTGCAAGGCTTCCAATGTCAATAGCATAGAGTACTCTGTGCCATCTTTAATAAACAAACAATACTTACTTCCTTGTGTTATTAGCATGAATAATTAAAATTCTCACGCAATAAAGAAACCGAATACATAAACAAGTGACTATATTTAAATATAATATCAACATAGATACAAAAATCTTTTGTTGTCTGGTCGTACAGATTATTTATCATTCGATTTTACGTTTTGACATATTGCATAATACATGATGTCTGAGATGTCTTACCACGTCAAGATCACGCGTGCGAAGTTCAGATAAACGTAATATAATATATAAACCATACTATTGTGTAACACGGTTAAAATACAAAGGTAATTATACAAGACTAGTATATCTAGAATTATACAGAAAAACATATTACACAGTTTTCTTATTCAATTCATCTATGATTTAGAATGACATTTGAGTATCTGTCAAAGTCGTACGCGATTTGACATTGTTTTTTTTTTAATTTTTTATGTCATAATGAGGAACAAGTAAGATAATATAAATCAAATAAGATAACGGCTAAACATTATTTAATAATTTATTTGCCCAGACGAAAATAATAAATTTAACTGATTTAATCATTAATAATTATCATTATTTATCGCAGTGGTAATACCCTTAATGATAACCGATAACAATAAATATAATTATATACATTCGTATTATTAACAAAGAACCATTTTAGAATTCATTCATCAAAAACAAAATAATTAATAAATATATTTCATTCTAATACTTTGATAAAAATCGACTTGGTAAAAAAAATGATATCGAAAACATATATAATATATGTAATAAAAAAAACGAGGGATATGTAAATAATCCTTATATAATATGACAGAAAATTTTAAATAAATCAATAATATATAAGACAATATTTTTTATATGCCTAAACGAAAATAAATAATTCACGTATAATTTATTTAAATACAGCATCACAATAGTAACGATGTATATTAAACCCTATTGACTTAAAAATAAAGTACAATATTGCTTATCAGATGAGTTCATAGAAACAAATGCTGGCATTTCCGTCGCAATCTAAATGAATACACTATTGCATCACAGAAATGTTTTGATACGAAAATGATATTCCCTTAATCATATTGTTTATATTGCGTACGTCGAAGACACTTCTTTATTATGTTTCGAGAATAATCTTTTGAATTAAATAACATTTCATATTACAAAAAAAATTTTAATTTCGAATTTAATTTTTTTTTTTGTTGACTCAGCACTTATCTTTCGGATTCGAAAAAAATATGGCGTAATTGCTAGAATATGTTCTACGAAAATGGAGGGTTCATACTCAGTAGTATTATTTGTCTCAATTAGTGTTTATAATTTAGAATTTGGCGGTGGCATGAATCAACGTGAGGATACTTTCTTAGTAACAATGCATTTATGATTTTATAGATTTTTATAATGTACAGCAATATGTAAAAGACTCTAAGCCCTATTATTAATAGGTTACTTTCGACAGTGATAAAAAATTATGATATTTAAGAACAACGCATATAATAATATATGCTTAATTTTTTGATTTTGGGCCCTAGAAACGCATAAATATATTATTATATTAAAACTAAGTCGTATTTTATAGTCTGTATATCACGAGATCTAAACACCAGCCGCCATGTTGTGGCGTCAGATAGGCAAAAACTGTCATTTCAATATCAATTTCATCTGGATCTTTGATAAACAACTTTTCTGGAGTTTTAACGCTATTATTTGTACATTACCTACTATAGCGATTGTTGTTCATTGTTTTCCCAAAAACACCAAATATTTATAGCTGTTAATGTTGAATGAATGCCAGTCGTACATACATGTTGTTTTTATGTATTAAACGTCACAAAATGACTGACAGTGTTTTTGCGGGAATAAAAAGGATTTACATTTCTTACGTCAAGAAAACGTTTTTATTTTGCCGAAATATATGTTTTCGTTGATTGATGTTAGAAAAATCAACATTTTGAAGTACTTGTTCAAACATAGTAGAATACCCTATTGAATGTATCGGTAAAGAGGTCATCATTATTCGCAAAGTCGCTTACCGAAGTCCGTCCCTATGTATGCTTAGGTCTTTAAAATTACGCAACGGATTTTGAAGTGATTTCTTTTTAATAGATAGAGTAATTCGAGGGGAAGGTTTTTGTATATAATACATGGACAATATAGTAGAGAAACACTGGTTATTTTAGATGTTTCTAATGTGATGTCATAAATAATCAAATTCTGTACAATATTTAGTATCAGTATTGCACCCTTGCGAAGCCGGTCGGAAGGGCGTGTCGGTTCTCATAAAAGATGGTCGTGCCGTTTTCCGCCACTGTTTCCTACTAACTACTATCAATGTTAAATTAATCTTTGATTAAGTGCCAATATCAATCGCTGATAAATTTTCTCGTCAAATCCGATTATAACTTGAATTTATAATTATAATAATAACTTTAATCATAAGGGCACTTCTCGAAATCCGTCTATTTACAGTTTATCACTACAAAATCGATAAACGTACGATGCATTAATATGATTGTCATTATTATAAGACGTTTCAAGAAGTATTATCTGTAACAAACAATTCTTAATAAAAAAAAATATTAAGAATAATATAATTATATCTTTATCGATAACATTACGAAATTATAGTGAATTGCAACAAATTAACATAATTAAGAACTAGTCGAAAGATTTTTTTTATCACAGATAAAAATTGTACAGGTAAAAAAATATATTTGAGTACAACAAAGTATTTCAAAAATATGATAATGTTAAAAATAGGTATATACAAAAAAAAAATAAACAACGCGAAACATTGCGCTATTCTGCTATTTATAACGACGTTCATATTATTTTTGATTATTTTAGATTTTTTGATTAGATAGATTTTATCCTATTGGTAGAAAATTTGTGATTGCAAATTCATTGCAAACAAGAACTAGCAAGTGCTGATCGATTGGCAACAAAATCAATTGACACACGCCGTCTTGTGTAAGGAATGAAGAAGTGTCAAGGGTGGAAGGAAGCCGAGATGGTCAACTGGTTAGAACGCGTTCATCTTAACCGAAGACAGCAGGTTCAAACCCAGAAAAGCATCACTGAATATTCAAGTGCTTAATTTTTGTTTTATAATCTCGTGCTTAACGATGAAGTCAACAGTCATGAGAAAAGCTGTAGTATCTAATTTCAATAAAATTCTTCCATATGTGTACCAACACACATTGCAGCAGCGTTGTGTAATGATTTCTAAGCCGTTTCCTCGAAAGCCCGTCTGGGTAGGTTACCACCCACTCATCAGTTATTCTACCGCCAAATAACAGTACTCAGTGTTGTTGTGTTCCGGTTTGAAGGGTGAGTGAGCCAGTGTAACTACAGGCACAAGGGACATAACGTCTTAGTTCCCAAGGTTGGTGGCACAGTGACGATGTAAGGAATAATTAAAAAAAAATTACAGCGTCATTGCCTATGGGTAGTGTGACCACTTACCATCAGGTGGTCCATACGCTCGTCCGCCAACATATAACATAAAAAAAAGAAAGGGAGAGAAGGCCTTAGCCCACATTAGGACATTTACAGCCTATAACTTTAAGGAAGACCCAGCCCAAAGAAAAAATAATGAAAATACTCCCACTCTAAATATTGGACGTTGGAGTAAAAGGGCGCCGTTCATTAGTTATATTAGTGGCAGTTGAGGTTATATACCTAAAAACGATGGTACGATACTGACTGACCATATATAAAGGGCAAAAGGACACTGATACACAAACAACCACATAAGTCAACTGCGCATATTTATTAATTAAAATTATAATTATCAACCGCAAACGTTCACATGACATAACTTATTTTGATTGTCTAAAAATAATCCATGACAAGTTGCGATTGTCATTGAAATAATCAATTAAATTATCGCGAAATGTAATAAACAATACGTGATACGGTGATTAATTATCCATGTATAACGAGACCCGCCCACTGATTACATAATATTATGTATTTGACAAAAAAACACTATTTTTATGAAATTCGTTTATGTCTTTGTAACTGTCTGGCCACGGGAAAATCACGGAATTTTTGGATTCGCGAAAGTGTCTTGCGAATGAAATGAACTTATAGCAAAGTACGCGCTTCGCCGTTAGCACCGCGCGAAATTTCGCGTCGGCGAATTTCCCGTGGCCAGGCCGCAAGACAGCTTTAAGCGTTTCATATATTCGAGAGATTTAATTTTGGTAATATTGAAGAAATTATCTATTACAGAACACAAACCCGATACGGCTAGTACATAACTATAAAATAGTATATATTATATTTCTTAAATTAAATACCTAATATACGTTTATTTATTACTTAGTGGAGCTGTGTGCAAAGTCAAACAGAAATACTTGGTATTAAAATTGACTTATTTTCTTCATTTCCATATACATTTTGTATGATTAATAGTGCCCAGATGTCTCATGTGTAGATATCTCATGTGTAGTCATAGAATAATCAAATCCAGATTGAATTTTTAATGCATAATTATTAATATCTGACGTCTGAAAATCGACCCGGATGTAAAAGTCTGCCATGTCAAATTTTTCACAGATCGTCTAGGTCCGTCTTAATCCAAGATGCAAGCAGTGCAAAAAAACCTGTGTGCAAGGTTAGTCTCGTAGGCTCAAGTTTTTGCCTTTTTTGTAAAAATTAATCACCACCTGATGGTCTAAAACCAACGAAACGCTCCCAAACGCATCACGCCCGGGCTTTGTCACTTTACAAATGATGGTCAAATCTTAGGAAATCGTTAAAGCGCACAAAGCCTCTTAAAAATATTCTTTTGAGTAGAGAAAGAGACGCTAGATATGTTTTTTTGATTACACCGAGCGCCTGCTGGCCTCAAGACGGGACTGAAAGAATCTATAGACTTTAGCTATACCGCCGATCTGAAAGAAACGAAGTAACATACAAATCTGGCCTTAAACTTAGATTAGGTTGATAATAGTCAATGAAGCAAAGTGTGACGTGTTCATACAAAGTAATACATTATTTATCATACGATAAATATTTACATTAACTACATTGATGTTGTGTGTCGAGTTAAAAACGTACAATCACTTACGATACGAGAAAAGAATCAATGGAATTCGAAAACAACTAATATATTTGCATTTATTTATCAAAACATCTTTGTCTATTCAACAGCGACCCAGTAAACATCGTGTGTATGGCTGTGACATTGTCGTAACTAATTATTGCGGATAGCCGATTGTTTTTATACATATAGATAATTAATTAGTTACGTAGACATAGTTCCATGTCACCCCTAAAGTCCATGTCCCTCCAAAGTATTGAATTATCACTTAAAAATATTCTTAATTAATTTCTCTTATTTCTAATTTCTTCTTTAAATTGGTGACGGTGAAATATTGGCACTTAAAAAATGCTTCATCTATGAGTTTGCTTGAATAAAATAAGTTTTGTATGATTTATATGAATGATAATTTTATACGAATAAAATAATTTAACCAATGAAGATCTGGATTAGAAGAAGAAGACCGATTTTGGACACGTTGACTGAACACCATCCAGATCAATTAAAGCATCTAGAATACCATGAACCAGAATCATTGAGAAATACAACTCATACAAATTTCCAGTCGATGGAGTATATCGAAATGCCTTCTTAAAAAACAATATCCAATTATATATACAAACAATAAACTTACACTAGAAGGCGTAGGGTATTTCTAAAAAGGTTTAAGTATATACCATGATCATAAAAATAGGTGCGTTTCGGAGTAAGACACCTTTTTAATTTAGATTATTGGCGTAACATTCGTGAATTATAATTACTTGTGGGTTACATTAAAGTCATGTATAAAAATAATATATATATTGCGATATTATCATTAGGAAATATAATACGAAACGACCCTTTTAATTCCGTTCACCATTAAAAAGCAATAAAATTAATAAATTAAAAATAATAATAATCAAAATCGTTAAAATTATCTTTTGACTAATAAAAGTTAATTAAAGTTTGATAAGGCGTAAACAAACATGCAAAATAAAAATAATATTTAACATGCAACGTTAAGTATATCTCCACTATGACACAGCGCAGACTTACGATTTTTAGTCATAGACAATGGTGTCACAATTGTTCTCAATTGTTCAAATTGATGTCCGAAAATCCACAAAAGCGCGATTTCTTAGACATTTTCTGCCTCGCACAACCACTTTGTGGAACCAGCTTTCGCCGGCGGTTTTGCCGAACCGGTACGACATGGGAACCTTCAAGAAAAGAGCGTACTCCTTCCTTAAAGGCCGGCAACGCACCTGCAAGCCCCCGGTGCTGCAGATGTCCATGGGCGGTGGTAGTCACTTTCCAAAAGGTGAGCCTCCTGCTCGTTTAGGTTTAAAGATTATTTATTCTCATAAAGACAATTACGTCACTTACAGGAGAACATAATTGAAAAAAAAAATATAAGCAATTTACAGACATTCGTTGTCGTACTTACATTTATAATTCGTGGAAATAACATACAAATCATTAAATAATATATAAACAAAAAATCACCCCGATTTGAAAATACCATTACTCCATTTACATACTCAGACAGATGTGTTTGTAATAATGATAATAAACCTTTAATAATTATAATAAACCTTTTCGATCGTTTGCCACCTATAACCTAAAAAAAAAAACATAAATAGCTTAAAAACCCCTTCGACCGATTTTTCAAGGTCAAACGAATTCAGATGCAGAACCATCTGCTTTACTAACGAAACACAGAAACATCACCAACGACCTAACTTCTATCTAAGATTGCAATGTGAGAAAGATCATACTAACTTTTGATCCGACCCGGGATTTGAATATTAATAAAAAAAACATCAGATATATTATTAACTAGTAGTCCCCCGCGGCTTCGCTTGCGTTTTACGGTGTTGGTTGTCATGTGTTAGGCAAAAAAGTACTAGGTACTTTCTTGAAGTTCAAGTTTGCTTCATACCAAATTTCATCAAATTCGGTTCAGCGGTTTGGTCGTGAATGAGCGAAATACAAACAGACAGAGTTTCATATTTATAATTTTAATGTTGATAATATAGATTTAATACGCCTTAGTTTCGTTCATAAAACACCAAAACTAAAAAACGGTTATCTAAAGAATTATAAGTAATAAGAACACATCCAGGGTCACACGAAATCGCAAACGCAGCGGCTTGCAATAAATAAAAGTCGAATGTCTCAAGTCTAGGTAAACAAAATGAGAATTAATCTAATAATAAATTAAAAGCCTAATAAATGTAATTTCACTCGAATAAAACTGTTATCTCGTACTTGACCGCGTTTCACAGAGATATAAATTAAAAAAAAAAAAGAATTCTGTTATTCTAGGTATTTCTTATAAAAATAACATTATTATAAACCATTTGTCAATGACAATTAAATATTTAACGATGAAATATTCATTGCTTCAATTTAAGATGTAAATATTTATAAATTAAACTGTTATTATTGTTAATTTTAATCGTTTAGTTTATGCAAAAATGTTTTAAGAAGATAAATAGCTAAGAGTAATCTATTACATGCAAACGTTGCTTACACTATACAGATACAAAAATCTTTAAAATAAAAGCAAAATAAAAAAAAACATTAATTTTTTAAATTATTATTAACTCATTGTATTCCTTTTTTCTTACACCAATCTCGGTAAAAGCTTAATGGGAAAAATGTTCTCAAAGTTTAAGCTTTATCCAAGCAGTGAGATATTAGCGTCTAATAAAATATGACGTCAGTTTTACTGTATTTTAATAGTTATAAAGTGTTGACCAATATCAAAATAAATATCATATTAATGATAAGGGATTTGTATTGATAAAAATATTGCCATTCATAGCATGCAATTCGAATAAGTAATCTCGACAAGATTCGAAGTTAGACGTTACGGCATTTTCACCTCGCACAACAACTCTGCTTTCGCCGACGATTTTCCCGAACTGATACGACTTAGGAACCTTCAAGAAAAGAGCGTACTCCTTCCTAAAAGACCGACAACAACCCCAGGTATTGAAGATGTCCATGGGCGGTGGTATTCACTTTCCATCAGGTGAACTAGGAGCTCAGATGGCCCAGTAGTTAGAACGCGTGTATCTTAACCGATGATTGCGGGCTCAAACCCAAGCAAGCACCACTATATATATGTGCTTAATTTGTGTTTATAATTCATCTCGTACTCGGCAGTGAAGGAAATCATCGTTAGGAACTTAATGGAAGAGGAGGCCTTATCCCAGCAGTGGGAAATTTACAGGCTGTTACTTTATTTACAGGTGAACTTCAGGAGCGTTTGCACCCGATAACTAAAAAAAAAATTAAAATAGACACGTGAAAAGTACGTAACCGTACAAACGAAAATATGAGTTAGCAAATATCCTTATAGGATGAAAATAATTATACAAAGATGTGTGATGAAAACCCTCAACTGTTGAAATACTCCAATGAATTGTATTAATAGCTATGAAGAGTTAAAACGTAAATTTTCAACCATAGATTTCATGTTTTTTTTATAACTTCATGCTTACATGAGCTTAGATGTGTTAGCAATTTATAAATTACTTTTTGACTTTTAGCAATAAGCAATTTTTTTTAATACTACTTTTATTTTCATTATGATTCATGAATAGAAGGTTTTCTTATCTTATCAAACGTCCTACTCTGCATATACGCTACGCAATAACAAAAAAATGCTAATATTCCAAATTTGATATAATGTGTCTTATTTTTTCACAATAAAAAAACATATTTTTAAATTGCAAATCCTTCTTATTTTTAATTCTATTCCCGATTATATGCGATCATAGACATTAATTTAATACATAAAAAAAAAACAAATATACATCGAGGTCTTTATAAAAAGTTTTTAATAATTATAATGTATCGGTGTACATATTTGATTAAATATATAAAATAGTGAAGCTAGCCAATAGCTAGGTCATTGTATTATCCCACGTGTAACATATACTTTATATTCATTATAAAACATTCACGTGCTCTATTACATATATTATTATATTTATTATTTACTTGTTTATGCTGTAAACAACGTAAATGAGTAATAATTATAATTCTTTTCCTATTCATAGTCTTCAATTATTTATGCGTAAAATGGTGGCCAACTGTTGGCTGCTAAGTACACGCACACTTATATAATAAAGTTGGTTCGTTTCTGTTACTTATATTGTAATATATTATTAAATAATCTAAATTCATTTTTTATGGTCCTAGACTGTGTATTTTTGTGAGCTAGGTACCACTTTTATATCTCTTTCTTAATCTAAAATAATTTTAATATTATGTTTAAATATATATGTATTTTATTCCCTCCACTAGCCAACAAGGCTGAATCAGAGATACACGTACAGCCAGAGAATCGTTTTTTTAATTAGTTAATTTGAGTTATTCTTATGGTAATTACTTTAAAAAAACCGAGCACAAAATATATAAATGTTTCAATTTTAGTAAGGATATAGTCAATTTTATAACATGTAAGAAGGTTGTATAACGTCAAAACAATACATGACAATATAGGCCATATGTAAAATATATTTTTTTTGTATTTGAAATTCATGAAATTCTCGATATTAAAGATTGTGACTATCAAAACATGTATTATTCATCATTTGCACTACATACCAGGATATTATGTAAGTACAGTAAAGCATAAAATAATATTTATTTAAGTATTTAAAAGTATTTATTGTGTTCGTAACAGTAGATATTATAGAAACTTTTCAATACCGAATTTTGGTTTAAGGAAAAGGAAAATTATAAGATTTTAGTCTTTTTTTTAATACCCAGGGACGACAAAACATTCCCCAATAAATTGTAAATGTTGGCTCCGTTTTCGTGACATATTATCATATATATATGATAATATGTCACGAATTATAATTAAATTAGAATTATTATATAATTAAGATTTTATGTTAATTATCTAAAATATAATGATTGTGTGACACAGATCTATAATACTATATTTATTAGTATTAGATATTTTATATGAGTTTATATATTATCTGTGCATTTATGCAACTGTCAACGAAAGCGCGGGAAAATGAAAGATATAAAATGGCGCGAGGTGAAGTCTATTTAATCTAATTTTTAAATCAACCTTACGTGTGAATATAACAAAGATGATTACTGAAGTTATCAGATAAAAATATTATGACTAATACAGATGTTAAGATATTAACGTTTTAGCTAGACCCTCATTCTACACGTACAAGAAAAAACAAAAAACAGCTGAATTTCTTTCGCCGGTTCTTCTCAGGTCAGGGTATTTTCTTTTCCGAACCGGTGGTAGTGTTTCAATTGACCATCAATAAGAAAGTGTAATGCTTCTATATTGAGTAAAGTTATTTGAGTTTGAGTTGAGTTTGTATAAAGCCGGGACTGGTAGTTATAGTCATAGGTAGTTTTTCTACAGTAAGATTGACTCAAGATGATAAAAACAACAGCATTAACAAAAGCCTGAATTTAAGAATGTTTTTAACTGTAAATTGTTTAACGATATATCTTACATTCGCCACTTAAAATTTTAATAAATCCTTTCATCTTTTTAGAAATAACTTTTTGATGGCAGTAGCAACTTATAGAGCGTTATTTTTGACTAACAGATTAAATATTTATACGTAAAAAAAGACTATAATGTGAAAAAGAATTACATTAAAAGCCCTAATACGAGAGGTACCATTTAGCTAAGTCTCAAAGTAATCCATATTCCTGGCGCCATAGTTGTGAAAACCGCCAGTCAAAACTAACATAAACAAATACCAACAATTGATTCTCAGAAATAATTAAAAAAAAATACCAATGACAGCATTTGGAAGGGAACTTTTGTAAGAAATATTTGGCATTTGGCGGTTTTTGTAAAGATGATCTGAACAGAAATTATACTTGATATAAATAACATATAATATTTAAAGTTTTACTTGACTGTTCCTCAGCTGTGTTTCATTGTATAACCAGTGCGCTAATGCCTACCAATGTCAAGGTTATAAAATATTCCAGAAAACGTCGATCAATTCATATCCCGGAAAAATATCTTTTGTAATAAAAAACTGAATTATTCTCGACACGAGGCTTATGTAACGTGTTTTTTTCTCTTAATACGAGGCAAAATGTTGAAGGTTAAAAATATAAGTACATAGTTACGACATCGCTGAAAATATTTCTTGTGTTCAACGAAAAACTAAAAGTTTTTGTGGTTGGTTATAGTACATACATAGTTACATGTTTAAGCAATTCGAGTGCCCATTGGCTATTTTCTTACACCTATCGAAAGTAAAACATTTTACTAAACGAAATAGATTATAACCAAAATTTAAAACTAATATTTTCTTCGTGATTTATTTCAGTTATATAACCAATATATTGTTCAAAATATTGAAAAGTAATTCCTGAAATACTTACTAGTCACCGACACAGTTTAAGATTTTAATATTTATTTTAAGTTAAAATATTATATAATAATTTATTTTTAGAATAGAAAAAAATATATTTATATTTTTCTATTTTTAGAATAGAAAAATATATACTATATTATTGTTGTAAATACCTGTACTTATATATCTTATCCGACTTGGTAGTAGGGCTAGGTACCATCAGCATTACTTGGTATTGTTGTATTCCCCCAGTTTGATTGGTGAGTAAGCCAATATAGTTTCAAACATAATGGAGATAATACTTTAGTTTCCAATCTTGGTAGCTTATCTTGGAGCTGTATGCAATAAACCTTTCTTACAACGGGCGGTGGTGAACACTTACCATCAGGTGTCTTATTTAAAAAAAAATCCGGGCAAATACGAGTCGTACTCGTGTACGAAGTTCGTACCACCTATACCCAAGAAGAGCCTTAAATATATATTTTATTTTGTTATTACACCGACAACACAAACGAATCTGTAAAAAAATCAACTGTCTATCATAGTTCATGAGACACCTTGTGACAGATGAACAGACAGACTGACGGACAGCATTTACCCTTTGGGTACGGAACCCTAATAAATCTGTTTTTCATATCAATAAAGACAAACCTATAGACTTTGATACTCACTATGTTTACGCATTGGACTGTGAATATTAAAAAAAATAAGTCAATTAATTAAGCAAATTTTGCATAACACGTTATAATAACAACCTGAATTTTTATAATATTTATCAATTATTCTTATAATTTTTTTTATTGTATTTTTTTGTACTGTTTGTCTTCCAACCGGAACATAACGTTGATAATTGCTCTATAGCGGTAGAATAACTGTAAAACGTTGCGAATAGAATAGGTAACTATTCACTTCCAACAGAAGATACATTACTAAAAGGCGTCATAATTATTAAATAATCTGGGCGTCTTGTGAATTATCCTACCGCCAAACAGTAATACTGTCATAGTCTATCTATAATGCCGATATCTACCTAAACTCAATTTCTAAAATTAATTAAATTAATATATAAAAAAACCGCGTATACATAACGATAGAGATTTTTAGAGAACAGCATTTTTGTTATACCACGGCAAAATAGTATGCTTCGATTTAAAGGAAGTGTACCAATGTATATACAAATAGGTACAAGAAAATAAACTCTGAAAGTTTCATGGCAAATAACACCTCTTCAGGTCATAAGGCCAAAATTTAAGTTTAAATCAGAATTTGCCTGCATCATCAATACATAGTACAAAACAAAGTAGCTTTTGCTGTTCGTATATCCCTATGTATGCTAAAATCTTTAAAACTACGCAACGGAATTTGATGCGGTTTCTTTTAATAGATAGAGTCATTCGAAAGAAAGATTTTGTATATATTGTATATACACATGGAAGATATAATAAAGAAACACTGATAATTTTAAAAGTTTGTAATGTGATGTCGTAAATAAATACAATTCTGTAATATATTTAGTCTGATACTAAATTTGCACCCGAGCGTAGCCGGGGCGGGTCGCTAGTATAAAAAAAAATAAACATTTAAGATAAAGCCAAAAAAAATATTTCCGTTTTATTAAACAATTCCAATAAACATAATTTGTCATAGATAACGCTATAAATAACAGCATATTTATAAATCGGGGTTTCCCCGTTAGGTATGTTTTATAAGAGTCTGTAATGTCATTTTGCAAATGCTGTACGCAAAGTGTAACGTGTAAAAAGAGCCAAGAAAGCATAACAATATATGCTAAGAGATTAATACATATACATACAAAATAAAAACATACATTTTTTAAGTAGGATTTTACAAGCAATTTTGAATCGCCATTTAACAATATTCAGTAAAGCTAACACCGGATCGGAAAGTAGATTCTACTGAGAAGAACCGGGAAGAAATTCAATACTTACTCATTTTCAACATTGAAAAATACAGTCATGTTAGTTAAATACAATTATATATGTATGTAATATATCCAGCCTGGATGTCTATGAGAATTAATTTAACGCTTTTTTATCGTCTGTATAATCTTGTATTGAATAATATGCCTTATTTAACAATGTATTTTTTACTAATGATTTCAATTTACGCAACTGTAAAGTTATTAATGTTTGTGGAATTTTATTATCAGTAAACTTGAAATTATAAATATTATATAATATATTTATATTCAAACTACCTGTGCCCGTGACCTTGTACGCGTTTGAATTTAACAAAAAAAATATATTATTGTAGCCTAAGTTACTCAGTATTATTTATATCAGTTATCTGCCAGTGAAAGTCCCGTCAAATTCGGTTCAGCCGTTCCAGAGATTCCAGAGACAGACAGACAAAAATAGTAAAAAATGTTATTTTGATATATGGACCTTGTATACATACATATGCATTGAGTAAAAAAGGGCTATTTTAATACAAACAGACACTCCATTTTTATTTTATGTATAGATATTTACGGTTACGATATGGGGATATTATTATATAGTAACCCCATCCCTATATTGAGTACAAATTACATCACCTATGTCACACGTAGACACACTTAGCTATTAGTCACAAAAATCAATAGCTTATACCAATGAAATTGGACTTCGGATTCCTATCAATACAAATAACCGGAACATGACGCAATAAAACATTAAAGTTATTCTTAATTTAAGATTAAGAGCTGAGATGGCCCAGTGGATAGAACGGGTGCAACTTAACATATGATTGCGGGTTCAAACCCAGACAAGCACCGCTATATATATGTGCTTAATTTGTATTTATAATTCATCTCGTGCTCGGCGGTGAAGGAAAACGTCGTGAGGAAACCTGCATGTGTCTAATTTCATCGAAATTCTGCCTGCATTCTGCCCGCATTGAAACAGCGTGGTGGATGTTCCAAGCCCTCTCCTTAATGGAAGAGGAGGCCTTATCTCAGCAGTGGGAAATTTACAGGCAGTTACTTTATTTACTTTACTTACTACTATTCTTAATTTAAAAATCCTAACCTAAATAAGATTTTGACCGTGACTCGTTTAAGAATTCGCCATCTTCCTCGATAGTCTAGTTATTAACTTGTATGGTATATCGGGGGCTCCATATTCGGACTTTTTCCCGGGCTAATACAAAATATTAGGCAACCACATAAATAACCGTTATTCCTAAAACGGATCTGTACTGTAGAGTCAAATTACTATCTGCTAGAAGCCGGTAGAGTTGAATTAGATAGATCCATAAAGATAATTAGGATATACATACATAAGTAATACATTTCCCATACAGTTATCTCTGCTAAGATTTTTTTTATGGTATCGGTTAACGGACGAGCATATGGGCCACCTGGTGGTAAGTGTTCACCATCACCCATAGACAATGACGCTGTAAGAAATATTAACTATTCCCATAGCTGGGCATTAACTCGTTAATCCGTTAATCGTTAATTAACGAAGTTAACATTTTGATTAATGAATTAACTTTTAAGTTAACTTTTAAAAATGTTAACGGACACGTTAACTTTCGTTAATATGCAGAAGCCCGTTAATCGTTAATCTAATGCCTACTATTTACCGCTCGGCACCGCGGCGCGGCGCAAAAAACAGGTTAAGACAAGTATGAAACGAATGACGTCCCTCTCGATCGTATCCAAGGAGAAGCTCAAGCATATCTCGGATCACTACTACCGACAATTGCAGCAACTGTCTATAAATTAAAAAATATTAAATCTAAGGGCCTAGTAAATTGCACAGCTTTAGCCAATGCCTTATTAAATGGTATAGAGAAAAGGTTTGGTCTACTCCTGAATGATGAACAGTGCCTACTTGCCGCGGCATTCCACCCAAAGTTCCGGTTGATATGGCTGGAAACGTATGACAGCAGTAGAGTAGATGCAGTAAAAAAGGTCATGAAAAAAAGGTAGAAGATGTTTTACGACAAGAAGCAGTGGAAAATTCGAAGGACAGAGATAGTTTAACTGGTGGAGGGAGCAATGCGAGTAACAACGATGATGACGAGGAAGAAGACTTTTTTAATTCTGTCACTCAGTCTATAGAAAAACCAAAGAGCTCCAACTCTTTAAAGAGTAAAGCACAAAGTCTCGTTAAAATGTGGCTGGACATGAAATCAAAAGACTCGTTCAACGATGCTGCATTCCTCGGGGAACAGATATTCATAAATCAATTTATTAAATACAATACTGCTATACCCTCAAGCGCTGCAGTTGAACGTCTGTTTTCCACGGGTAAAGACATTTTAACACCAAAACGAGCCTCGCTTTCAGACGAGAACTTCAACATGTTAATGTTCATGAAGGGGAATATGCACCTTATGCCCGACGATTAAATTACACATTTGTATTATACAAGTATTTTGTTTTATTCCTAACCTGTTAACTTCCAGAACCTAAGCCAACAAGTTGTATAAGTTCACTAACGCAACGATATAAAAATGCAATTTTACACTTATTAACGGATTAAGGATTAACGTTAACTTGCGTTAATTCTTCTGAAATGTAACGCTTTAACGCTTAACGAAGCTAACTTTTTTTGTAGCGGATTAACGATTAACGAAGTTAACTATTTGATTAACGGTGCCCAGCTATGACTTTTCCTTACATCGTCAATGCGCCGCCAACCTTGGGAACTAAGATGTCATGTCCCTTATACCTGTAGTTACACTGGCTCACTCACCCTTCAAACCAGAACACAACAATACTGAGTACTATTATTTGGCGGTAGAATAACTGATGAGTGGGTGGTACCTACCCAGACGGGCTTGCACAAGGCCCTGCCACCAAGTAAGAATGTGTAGTATTAAGTATAATAATATGTCACTCTTGTTGTACTTAGACTACATTGTCAAATATAAAAAAAATACAGACGAATTGATAACCTCCTCCTTTTTGAAGTCGGTTAACAATTTATATCTATTTAAAATGCATTTTGAATTTTTGAATAACTTTACAAAAATATCCGCAAATTACAAAATGATAACTGACCTCTAGTGCCATTTATTACATCCTTATTATAACATTTTAATTATCTGAGATATATTTTTCAAGATTAATTTACTAAATATCTATTTATCTCTCCCATTGGGGCGTTAGTAAAAAAATTAATATACCGAACAGAAAGAAAAGAACTGAAATAAGTATATAATAATTATGTATTACAAAATATTAATAACAATAATATAAAAAATATGTATGTTTATCTCATATATTGCAAGGGAATAATGAACGATTGAAAACAAAGTGAGAAATACAAGTAAACGTGCGATAAATAATCTAAACAGAGTTTTATTAATATATTCAGAATTCTGATCATTGTTCTTTATGACATTGTAAAAAAAAACATTATGATAACGCATCACGATCATACGTTATTCAAGTTCGTCAAGAAAATCTAGTTACAAAACAAGGATCCTTAAAACAATCCATTTACGAAAGTGCCGTTTAAAATTGGAGATCATGAAATACAACTTGCATTGCAAGATTGTTGCATTCAAATTATTTTCAGACACAGTCTTAAAGGTGCTGTAATGTTATAAAGTTTCGGGCTTGACGCTAAACATTGCTTTAGTTTTTACGTCATTTACAAACAAGCGAAAAATTGACCCGAGCAAAATTTAGGCAAAAATTTGCTCACACTACAATTAATTCATTACGCCATATTTTAAATTGCTAAAAATCTAACGCTTATCAATCGATTACAGATTTCGTCGAAACACAAAAACGCCACAAATACATGACTCAATCGCGAATTAGCTAAAAAAAATCGGACATTACATTGACTCAATAGCGCCGACTAAAGTGATTACACACAGCCAGGTTACGTAAATAAACTCACACAGACGTAAATACCCACACTCGCGCGATCACACACACAGCTGTACGGTGCGCTTGTGTGCGCGCTGCAGACCGTGAGTCGGTCGACCCCACTACAAAATTTAGTCGCACTCTAGACTTCGCAGAGGATAGACAAGTCCAAGTGACTAGAGTACTACGCCATTCGCAGTGAATATTTCGTCATAACAACATTGTGATAGTGACAAAATCATTCGGGACGTGTAAAGTGGGTGCATAACATTTATTGTTCCATTTTAACGCACTATAAACTCCACCGAAGACGGTTTTGTGTTTTGCTGTTTTTGTGAAATTATGACATTGTTCTCACTATTTGGATAATTCCGGATAAGGAGTGCAAAATTACCGCAAATATTTTTGTAAGTATTCCTTGTGCAATATTATTATTATTATTTAAATTAATTTAAATAAATTAAGGTGTTTTCGTATTTATTTTATTTTTAAAAATAATATAGGAAACAGTCTGTACCTGTTGCATTTGATTTTGCTTCAACGAAGATTTTGCTTTAACCGACCATAATAAAAAATATATATTTCTTTATATTAAAATTAAAATATTTAAAAATTTTAGGCATTTAGATTTTGGAAAATAAATTAAAAAAATATATTAAAAAAAAATTAATAGTCTTAAAATTAGAACGAACTTAAAAAAAAATAACTTTTAAAAATAGAATTATAACCGAAAGTTGTCCTTTAAAAAATGCACATACCTACATATTTAAAATATCAAAATAAAAAAAAAAGTTAAATCGTTTAAAAATTCAAGAATATCATCCGTTAAATTTTAATAAATTTAAATGAGTAACAATTGAGATGAGTCAGTCAACCCATCAAAATCGAGTTCGCGTTTTCATAGAAATGTTGGTAATGTCATTGACATCGGCTACAAAAATATGTTTACTCATGAGCGCTGCGTCTCTTGCCAAAAGAACTTTAAATCATTTAATCCGATGTGTTCTCACATTGTATTGCTTCCGAGTGTTTTGGTTCTTTTGTTTGCGATTCAGCTTCCTCAACGATGTTTTCATTATTATCATTGTTTATAACAGTTGTTATATCTTAGTAGATTTTATGCTTATCATATTAAACATTCCTTTGTTTTATAATCGTACAAAGTTTGATTTCTTTGTCTGTGATAGCTGTTTTATATTTTCACTTAGACTGTAAGATATATTATTTTATATATAAATTAAAATTAGTTATTTTTATTCAATAAAATAATAAATACTGGAATTATTTTCTTATGCGCAAGCAGAATTTTATGATTATTTTCTGTCTACCGCCAAAAATTGTATCGGCATTTTTTTATTGAATTTATATTTAATAAATAGACAAAAGTAAATAAATGAATGTTTTTATATGTGAAGTTTTATATAGTGCTATATGCAGGTCGGTAATTAAGGGATAGTCATTGTTAAGTAGATGTATAGTGTCGTAAGCGGCGCCTGGCACGACGGCTCTGTCGTAAGCCATTGTAAACGCTTACACAACTGGTTCAAGGTTCCAATCCAGCGTGCAATCGCCTGCGGATGTACGGAACTAGATTAAGTATAGTTAAGTATTATCACACTTTACATAAGAAAACTTCAAACATTTGTCAAAAATTTGGTTTTCGAAACGCAAATTATAAAATGGATAATTTATATTTTAATTATAAAAAAATAACATTTTAAAATTAGAGAAACCATTTTATTTCCAAACATTTCTTTAGAATATTAACAAACAAAAACTTTTGATCAAATCTAATCGCAGAACGAAACAAAAAAAAGTTACGTTAACTTCCATAAGATACAAAACAATATAGCCCCCACGTTTAAAACAGGCCCCGTCCAGAAATAAACTTGCGTTCGCTTAAACAATTCAAACAAACCGTTCGGAAGCAAACCTGAGACTTGAATCGATCGTGTAAAGGTCAGTTAGCTATCTACGTGTGACGCAACGTCCCTAGGGCGGCATTGCGCAATCCACTGCAAAACTCACACAGCGACATTGCACAGATAAAACGTCAAATAAAACGAGCATAGTAAACACAAACTAGAACCACGGCAATGTTAACGAGTTGTTTTCAACGAGCTTCCGCACTCTAATAATAGCTGACAGACAAAGAAGTGTAGCATTCGAGTGTAAAGTGCATTATCGGTACGAGTGATGTAATACAGGAAATAAAAAGCAAGGTCGTCCGGAAGGTATTATTGAAGACCGTAAGGTCATGCCCGTATGCATTCGGTTAAACGTGCATCATGGCTCGCGTTACACGTAGCTATGAATTTTAATATCCATTATGTTTACGATTGTAGTTTAATTATGACCCTGGTTTTATAATTAACATTGGATCACTCGAAGCGATTAAATCATCTACTTTATTACTAACGCAACACATTGTAATATAAAAATCGCGTTCAACTGATAACAAAGTTATATCAGTTGTCCTCATGAGCCAGTTTTGAAAATTTTTATTATCATTCTAATCAGGCGTCGCATGTACATGTTATATTTGTTGTAGCCCGTAATGAGTGCATGTTACGTAATCTACATTTTTTCATGCGCAATAACAACGCCGACGATAATTTCATCGGTACGAGGACAAGCAAAGATAACTTGACCTATTTTTTTTATCTCGCCCGCTCGCGTAACTGTAACCTACTTACTGATGTGCACGTGAGTGCTCACAGCCAATTGCGATGAAGCAGACAAACGTATGATGTACAATGCTGGAGGTCCTTACATACCAGACACATGAACACTACAGCAACGACAAAAGAAACTGTCTTTGAGCGGTATTTCGTGGTATACTTTGACATTGGAACGACGTTCAAATGTTTTAATTTCGCCTCAAAATATTAATGGGGATTCCCGGTGAGTCACGCTAAACGAAACTAACCTAATAACTCGTAAACTGCTGAACATAAATGTACCGATTATGAGTAATGAGTAATAAGGGAAGTTCGAACACTGAAGATCTTGGCCCTGTATATAATACTTCCTAGAATCGTAATGCTCACGTTACATAAGGAGCTAAGGTGAGCAACTAAATTCAAAGAATCTAGCACATCAAAATAGGTTAAGTGTTTCTTAATAATGTAGCAATTAGCTGTGTAGAGCAAGGTCGATACTGAGTACGTTTGTCTTTGTCTAACCCAAACACTACGTATTTGTGTAAGGATTAATTTTATCAGATAGGGAAGTCCTCAACCGGAAAAGTAAGGGAGAAAACCTTGACACATTTTATATTAGCCGTTTATCACTCGGGGAGTTACGAAACACAACCTTGACACCAAACTATTATCGGGAGACTGAGAGGCCGTCCCAAAAATAGATTGATCTTTAATTGGGCCTTCGCTAAATGCGAATCTGAAAATCGGTCAAGTATACGCGGTTTTCAGCAGAAAAATGCTTGAAACGCATCCAAAATTTCGATCTTTCTCTTCTCGTATCCTCAACTATTAAGGTTGAATTAAAACGACAGCACAGTGTCAGTACTCTCAATAACCACAACAAAATAAATGTTTTGAGAACGTCTTCATCCTAACCATACACAGTAATCATTATTCAAACGGCAAGCTGGCGCCGTAGTTACATAAAGCTGTAAGGTTCAAGGGTAAAGATTATGAGCTATATAAGTTAAAGTATATATTATTCATTGTCTAATATATGTGCTCTTTTGTGAGATGGTAAAATGTCAAATGAAAGATGGCGGCCGGCCTACTTTTCCCGAGCAATAGCGGCGAGCGTGTGGAAAGTTACCGCTGTACTACTTTCTCTACTTTTTCCAAGATGGCTGATATTGTCTATGAGCATTTATGTGAGCCAGTAATTGTCTTTGGTAGGTCAAGAGCATGAATAATACGGCGCCATTAAGACGTGCGAATGTTTTTATAAGTACAATTTAAAAACAATTTAAATATTGTGTCACGTTTTGTCTATCGTTATAATATATGTTACTGATACTTTATTAAAAACAACGATACAGTTTTACTGTAACATCGGCTACAAGGAACAACGACTAGAAATACAAGTTCAAGGGCGTAAAAGTCTAATTAGTTACAACTGCGATCGCGTTTTATATAACGGTTTGGAGAAGAACGTGTGCTGTTACGCAAGCAACGTGAGTTCAAGAACACGTGTCACAGGCCGCGTGACCGCTCGGCGACGCAACACGTGCGCAGGACAATAAAGCTAAGGTCATGTCCACTGATCCACTCTGAGCCAACCGTTGCGATTTACATTTTGGCTCAAAAGAAACGTCGCAACATTGTGTGCAATTTATTTCTCAACCAACCTTGCCGCGATAATATATTTACGTTTCGAAATTCTTCCTGGTTTTTGCATTTGAAAGACTATTTCTTGTTAAAAGACAATAAATATAAGCCTAACGAGGCATCTTACGTCTGAATTCAATAAACGAAGGCATTTCTTAAGCGTCATTCGTTTATTACATTAGTGTCCTTAAGACAATATGTAATAAGGAAGTTTGATTTTATAGCCCCAACATACTCACTATTATAAATATTTTGATATTTATTTATAGACTAGCTATTACGGTTATTGCCTACAATTGTATGAAGCTGGAGTCTGTTCGAACATAAATCTCACGAACCTGCGAATCAAACAAATATTTCCCCATTAGATAGCCCGTTCATTCAGTAAGGTCATAAGATTCGTGCTATAATCCTTAGTTAGATTAATAATCGTAAACGCCAAACAATCAGATAATCTAAAAACATGCACTCATGAAAAACGCTAAAGAAACCGCGTGTCTTAGCTTATATGAGCTAATAGTATATTATCTTGAATATTGCATTATGTAATCGAGAATAAGGATCATACTGGTCTAGGTATGCGTTTCCTGTTGACACTTGCTAACATTTGCCTGGATGTTATAATGCTTTTGATACGTAATACATTTCAACAGAATTGGTGAAATGAGTCTTAAGTTAATAAATAATGCTGTAGAATAACTATTCCATAGTGATTGTGATAGTTCTTATAAGATGTATTGAATAGGACTTTAATTGGAAGAAACGTTTGACAAATTAAAATTTTATTGGTATCTCTCAAAAATATTTAAAGAAATAGGTACACAATAAGCGTTACGTATATATTCTGTTGAAATGAAGTATATAGTTATCAAAACACTGACTCATCCAAACTGTGACACACAAGATAATTTTTTTTTTATTATAATGATAAAAAAACTTTTTGGTTCACTTAATTTATATGAAACATTATTTTATGAAATTAATACATTCAGTACAAGTTGAACTGATTACACTAAAAAGTTGATATGTATTTAATAAAGTATGACTTATACGGTTAAAAATAACTGAAGGGGGTACACGTGTAGTCTTTCTCACACGTACCTTAATGTGCAACGTGACGCAGCCACGTGTAGCTGTAGTTCAATGCGAAGGTCGCTAGAACATAACCTAACTCAATCCGATTTTACTGAAAACATTAGTATACATTAATACATTTTAATTTAAAATATATTTAAATCCATGTACAATGTATATAGCGCAAACGTCACTGTCATACATAACAAAACTCCTTACATCGAATGCAAGAAGGTTTCATTCGATCGATGTTTAAATTTAGAACGCCGAGAGCTATCGAAGTTGCCCAACCCAACCTTGACAGCGGTGATGAAACATAGCAGTTTCATAACGAGTTTTAGACTAGATGAGCATAAAAAGTGTGATACCGTACAGTGCCAGTTTTTGGCTAACGGTGAAACGAAAGTACATGATTAGCGATAACTGTCCAAACGCCGATTGTTATACAAGACGACCGTTAGACGTGGTATCGGTACCATGGAGTTCTGTTATCAAATTTGATTCGATTGTGTAATTGGTTTTTATAACTTATTCGATTATGAATTACTTACCAATGCAATTAATACATATCCCTAAAAAGTAGTTTTCCCTTAAACCAACCAATGATAATGTCTTGTAAATATTTTTTCGTAAATCAACCAATCAAAGGCCTCTAAAATTAATATAGGGATCAGATATAATATAACTTCCTCTTGATATATTATATAATATCAAATCAATGTTCTAACAATGTCCGTCCGTTACTCATTAAGGCAGTGTTTAACCGTTTGTGCCGCCAACCGGCAAATAACGGACACTTTTTTAGTTTGAAATAGAGCAGTTATTTTGTAAGCTGTATACCATTGTACATAATTGCAAAAAATATTAATAATAATAAAAAAAATCACTGGTATGCATTATTATTACAAGATAAAAGGTTAACTGCCCCGATAGTGATTATTACGGTACTAAACTGATACAAAATCATATTGAAGTATCACAGATTATTTATTAGTAGATACAGTATTGCTAATTTTCAGTAAAAACTATTTTTTAATTTAATAATTAATATACGAAATCGCTTGCCTATATAACCTCATTTGTAAATAAGACTCATTTATAATTTAGGTAACTACCGGTTAAACTAGAATAATGTTTATTCAATATATAACTGTATTATTATAGAATATTTTATTAATAAAAGCGTTTATACGACTTTTACAGTTTAAAATATTTTAAGCAATAGATATGATGTTCAAATTTAACATCACATCAAAAACGTTACAAGTGCTGTTACGCAAAATTGACTTTTATCGCGTTTATATTCACATTGACATACATACAATCAATTACATTAATATTATAACACTACATTTTTGAATTCGCTTGAAACGTGTAAAAGGCCCACTGACATTTCGACCAATTAGAGCTGGCTTTTAATCGAACAGTTAGCCGTAACGGGTGCGCGCGCGCATCTAGAGCGGCCTACTGACACCGAACGGGCGACTGCCGACTGGTAACAATCCGCTTGCAACCTGCCTCACAAGCGACTGGCAGTTCCGTATAATGTTCTATTACTTTACTTCTGATAGAAATTATACTCCATAAATAGGAATTATGATCTTTGTTTAAAAATAGAATACAAAAAATTTTATTTTAAAAATATAAAAGACTATTTTATGTTTTTTTTTTTTTAATGTTGGCTAAGATATATTTTTAAATCCAAAGGATCCCCAAGCATAAAGGTTGTATGCGGTTATGTATATATTATGTTGCGTTATTTTTTATTACAACAATACGACGTCAGCGTAACTGTAATTGCATCTCATTACCCTTACTTTGCGGTCGAAAGAGCAATTTATTATCGACATTCTAGTCTATGTCATTTTAAACGTTAATATTGTTCGGCGGAAATGCTTATGAGTACTGATTTTACATAAAAGAATGGGAAATGCTTACATAAAGCTTTCAGAACACAATGAGATCGTTCGAAAACATCTTAAAATTCTCCGGAGTCATTCTAATGATCTTTTTCGAATTTCATAAGGAGTACATGTGAATAATGCTGTATAATGGCCTACGGAACACGTGAACCGAGGCTCTGGAATAGTTTAAATTGCATGCAAATCGTTTCCTAAGCGAATAATTTCGGATAAAGAAAGAACTCTCACGTTGTCCGCGAGTTCACCGCGTGCCGAGTAACGTGACGGCTCAGCTCTTTTTTGCACTAGTTAGGAGCACTTTAGAAAAAAAAGGTATCAAAATTTTATAGCTTCTCCACAATGGGTGCTTGCGATTGATTCTTTCATTGTTATCCTCCGCTGATAACAACGCTATGAACTTTTTGTGACAAACTTCCTGTCGTTGTTTAATTTAACCATAATCGGCGACAGGACACTCGCTCCGGTCTCACTAGGCTTGCAAAGCCATTGAAATTAGGTGCTCGTGTTACGCAACGGTCATTGACATCGGGTCGATAGGGTTCGTGAATATAATATAGAATAATTAACCGCTGAGGTCGCTGTTCTCCATCCACGTCTTTGCCAACGTGAGTCTTGCGAAATCTAAATATTATTGTTCGTAAACCGTCGTCGGCTGATAAAGCACTTAGTCAACTCTCGTCACATGCCCCCGAGCGTGGATTTTTCTTTACTTCGCATTCCGAATAGATCGATCGACGTCGAAAATTACTTGTGAAATAATTAAAGTTTAATTAATTTATTGCGACAAATATATTAATGTTACAATATTGTTTAAGACAATACAATATGTTTTTTGTGTTAGAATATAAGGTGAAATATTAGATATACTATTTTATAATTCAAAGGGAACAAAAAATGTTAGTGTGGCAACGCGATTACACAAAGGTGATCCGCGTGCTAAGTTGCGAAGGATCTTGCGACAGCATTTTTGCAAGCGTATTATTTTGTAAGGCCATTTATAAAATTGCATCGTTATACTAACGTCATGTTTTATTTGTTACAGAACCACAGTGAAGATCCGTGCGGACAAGGCGTCGTCCGCCGAAACATGGTCGCCGAGTTCATCTTGAGTCAGCAGCAGCTGCTGAGCGCGGGAGGGGGCGCAGCCCTGGGCCCGTCGCCTACACCATCTCGCGTGCAACCGCAATCACGCAACAGACTCTCCGTGTCACCCCATTTTCCACTAGACCAACCTCTACCATCTAATGGCAGTCCGGGTGACCCTAATGATTATGGAAACAGCTTTGATTATTCGAAGAGGAAGGAATTCTTCGGACAACGTAAACAGAGGGAATTTATTCCTGACAATAAAAAAGATGATGGATACTGGGATCGCAGGCGGCGGAACAATGAGGCCGCCAAACGTTCCCGTGAAAAACGCCGCTTCAATGACATGGTGCTTGAACAGCGTGTCGTTGAACTCTCCAAGGAAAATCACGTACTAAAAGCTCAATTGGACGCGATCAAGGAAAAATATGGCATATGTGGAGAAACACTCATCAGCATCGATCAAGTTTTAGCGACACTGCCGACGTGTGATCAGGTTCTCTGCGTCACCAAGAGGAGTAAACTCACCAGCAGTGCTCTATTTCCGCCTGCACCTCCACCACCACCACCAATACCTCCATCATCTCCACCATCGCCTCCGCCTCAACGTGCTCCGGAACCTTACCAAGAAAGGCTCCCTGCACCTGAAGCTTACTATCCTCACCCCGCACATTACGAACCACCCGGTTCAGTTCTCAATCTCTCACGATCTCGCCGCGCTCCTTCGCCATACGAGCTATCATCTCTCTCTGGCTCTGGGGACGAAACAGCGGAACAATACGCTCCGGAAAATAATTGTCTCCCTTTAAAACTTCGCCATAAATCGCATCTCGGCGACAAGGACGTCGCAAGCGCTCTCCTATCCCTGCAACACATCAAGCAGGAGCCCGGTCCCCGTTCCTCACCTTCCTGGGACGGTGAGGGCTCTAGTGACGAGAGGGATTCCGGGATCTCATTGGGGGCAGAATACAGGCCACCGAGGTCTGACGAGAGGCTCGCTGAGGAGGACGACGCTCACTTAAAGGCGGAGCTCGCGCGGCTCGCTACCGAGGTGGCGACGCTAAAAAACATGATGCATCAGAACAAGGCGCGCGCGCTCGAGCACTGAGCAGAGTGGCAGTCTGAGAGATGCCCCGCGCCTGCGCCTGGACCGCGCAGCGCCGCGCTACATCGTTAGTCGCGGCGACCACTCGTGTCGCGATAACGTGTCGATCTTGTTCGTACAAACTGTCTCAACCTGCCCCTCCCTAGTAGTCGAAGTTACCACGTTGTAAAGAGATGAAAATATATATTTGTATGATATTGTGCAGCTGTACGCGGCTAAGTCGCATCGCCTAATTGTAATCCTTCCTAGTAGTCGTATCGTTGTACTGTTCTCGTAGGGTAGAGATAGTCGCAGTTGTCGACGCGTTCGTGGACCTTTCTGTATGAGACTAATTAGTTCGGTTTACAGACTTTTCGAGCAGATAAAACTAATCTACTCAGTGATAGATTTAAAAAAGATGCATTTTTAGTGGTGAGCTATGTATAATGTATATGTAATATAATAAGTAAGAAGTAGATCTGTTTCATCTATTCGAAGACTCGGTAGTGAAAATCGATGGCTAAAGACTATTTCTCTTTTAAGCTAGCTTTAAGTCTTAAATAATATTAAGTCCAACTTAGATGTTTATTTATAATGTTTAATGTATAGTCTTTCTCAATCGGAATGCCTGTTATGTTCCAAACCAAAAAAAAGAGATAGATCCTCTAGCTGTCAAGAATTCGCAAAGTAATTTTAAGAGACACTTTAAATCCTATTGTATGCAGAGTATTGTAATCAGACTAAGAATACCAGTGCCTTCGACAATACATACCTACCTTAAAAATAGCTACATTAAATTAATATTTTTGTACACTTGTTAGTAAAAGCTTAGCGATGTCAAACGATCAGATATCTTCAAACATGCGCTGAACGTCATGGAATAAGAGGTTTAACATTTTTATTAAATATACGATTCAGTGTAAACTTTGAAGATCTCTGGTCATTTAAACGTGGCCCTTACCATGAGTCGCTCACAGCGATACAATCGCATTTATGAGTACTATAAGTCCTTTGAATTAATGAAACGCGTGGCGTCTCACTCATCTCAATATTGCGTCTCATTAGTGTCGAACCCATGGTTGGGATATTGTATCAAATCCTATTAAGACTAGATTCAAAGTATTCGATATGTATTGTAAGTTTTCATACTCCCAATTGTCCAAAGGGCATGTGATAGGACTGAGGCCTGAGGGAGTTATACTAAGTATTTATTTATTCGGACCGAGAAAGAGGATTTTACAGTTTATTATCTTTGTATAAGAAACTCTATACGATATAAATAAATTGTGTACATTACAATTAAAAATGAATTTTATTTTATTCCCACCTACTATAACAAATATAATTGAAATATATTACGAATTTAAATGATCATATCATCATCATAAATTTCAAATAGAATTGTGACGATATTAATTCAAATTGAAATATATGTTCAGTCATATAACGAACAGTAAAAAAAGTTACAAAAACATCGTTATATATCTAATAGCTGTTGAATAAACTATTACTTAAATAAAATTTAAGCAAGTCAGTAAATATACCAATGCAGGGCAAAGAACTCCAAATCTCTTTAATCTTCTCAATTTTTTCCAATATAAGAACAGCCTCAGATGCAATTTGGTTAATACAAAGCATGTTGCATATTTAGCGAGTACGGGATGGATGTCGATTGCTTGAAAGGGCAGAGTTTGAAATATATGAACCCTTAAGATTGATATGTCCTAACCACAGAACCAAAACTTATATCAGAGTCAAATGCATAAATCTGATACTTCATTTTAATTTATATACCCTTCAAATATGTATATAAAATATAGGCTGTGACAGACGGACAGTAAAAGTAAACATTTATAAAGGTTTTTGTTTCTAAAACTGTTTACAAAATGAAATCGTTAATTTCTTTTTACTAACCCATTCGACCCAAACAATGCTTATAAACAGAGTATTAAATCTTTGGATATAAAATAAAAAATCAATAGCGATTTTAAACTTTAATTATATTAAGTTTAGGTACAATGTTGAATACATAATACATATAAACTTATGTGTCGTATTATATACATTACATTAGCTTTGCTAAGTACATCACAAATCCATCATTTTTATACATTTCATAAATAGGATGTTAATGCAAAAATTTCGACAAGCATTCAATAAATGTGATTTATACAAATTATTTTTGAAAGTACTGAAACTTCTTTAATAACTATTGATATTTTGTTGAAATTAAGTCTCCTTAGTTGCAAGGGTAATTTATTATTTTTATATGACAACATTTTATTAAAACATAACCTAAAACACATAATTTCTAGGCTTATCTTTGTAGCACACAAAAATATTAAATTGTCATCCTGATTTTTTTATGCCGCGTGGCATACGATCGTTTCATCTATTTGTTCGTTAAGTTGATATTTCTTTTTTTAATTAAACCATAGAGACGAAAAAGAAAGCCAATTTAAAACGACCTCTAAAATTCCAGAAGATTAGTTATTGCAATAGATGTAAATCAAGAATTAGACTTTTATCCAAATCGGTCTAATAACTTTGAGATTTAAAACAGGTAATACCGATTCAATCTTCTAGTACTACGTACTTTTAACATATATCATGGCATAGAATATAATTACGATAATTTTTCTTTTACAAATAGGTATTTTACAAAACATTCCTATAATTCATAATCTTTATCCGAGTATCCCACGATTCTAAACCCTGCAATAATCAATCCGACAATCTTTACATAATTCATTTTAAAATACTACATTTACATAATAACACAGTAATACAATGTGAACACGATCATGAAAGTAAAATGTAAATTAATTTCACATCAAATAACAGACAGACACTTTAAACACCCTTTTATAATTTCATATTTTGCAAAACAAAGTCAACTTTGGGCGTACCATAATTTGCTATCATTTAGGTATCAGAACACAAGTAAGTATTAAATTCCCGTTAACTAGCCAAGTTAAAAAAGTACTCTTTAGTTAAACGTAGTAAGATTTGCGTATAGAAAAACAAAACTTATCGAAGCTACTTGAAATCTATATATTTGCGCTAAATGTATTTAAAAATAACAGACATTTTAAATTAAACATAATATAATATTGATATCTAAAAAAAAGTCCATGAATTAAATATGTCGCAAGAAAAATATGACGAAAAATCCTAAAACTTGGAAATTAAACATGTTAAATCCAAAACTACATTCATACTCAATACTTCATTATAATATATGTAGTATGTACGACGTACGACAATTTGTTTTTATAAAAATATCTATGGCAAGAAAATTCTATAAATATTACATTTAGAATTCCTATATTTTCAATTTAGTTGTGCTAATAATAACTAAGAAATAAGAACGAAAACTCTAAAACCCAAATTCTCCTCCTTTAAAACACCAAAAGCATCGAAAATGACAAGCGAATTATAGACACAGATTATAATTAATAAATAATAATAGTATGTACATACTTGTAGCATTTTTTCTAGCACTATTATGGATAAATACTTGCTTAGCCTTATATAACAGTGCTGAAAACACACAATAAAATAATACCATAAACAAGTCATGATTTTTTAAATATTATAAATATTTTGACACTGATTACAGGACAGAATAAATAAAATTTTACACGGTATTCCTTAGTTGTGCGTCATCGTCAAAATCACATTGTTTTTTAACACTAAATTTGAAGTAAACTACCACTTTTAAACAATTATTTTATTTCTTCCTACATTTTCAAATTAAACACATACGCAATGTAGCTTACATTTAGGCAAGACATAATATTTATTAGATAAAATATTAAAATAGCTATATTCATTATACGACATAGTATCTTTTCAAAATTAAAACTATACAATGATTTTTTACCTATTCCACTTTTATATTTACATACTTACAAAGTTATAATAAAAGCAAATTCGTACATAGGATAAACATTGCTTCATAATTAATATTAAAAGGTATGGATAAAAACAATTTAAAGAAAACCTAAACACAAATTTTGATTAATTATTTAAAAAAAAAAGATAAACTCACTGTCATCTGTCATTTTGACGTTGACACTTCATCTGTTACTTGCCAAAACGAACCCGAACGAAAACCTGGTAATCTCTTACAGTTGCTTACGAGACCGTAAGTTTACGTTCGGGCTAAGCTGATTTCACTCGGCCGCCTTGGGGATGATCTCTCCGCAGCTGAGGGGATGCGGCTCGAGTGAAGGCAGTGCGGAGACAGTAGGCCGCAACTTGGCTGAACTCAGCTCATTACTTTGTACCCAAAGTTCCAACTAAAAAGAAAATAGCTTTTTTGTTTCGAGATTTTTTTTAAAATAAAAACATTTTATACATTCAATATAATCATATATGATGACAACACCGGCCCGAGCCTCTTGTCAGGGTTAAGAGTTTTCCGACCCTATTATAATTATTGGCTCGGCAATACATATAACTTGACAAATTTAGTTAAGAAATTATGGTTTGTAAACGAAAACATAGCAAAAGAATAATTATTTAGGTAAAGAAGTCCTCACCTCAGAAGGCATCTTCTCAGGAGGTGACTTGCAGCTTCCGGAACAATGTAACTGCAGCAGTAACTCGGCAATAGCGGCCACAGAAGTATCTATTATCCGCTGACGACATAACGCTACGGCATGGACGAAACCTCCGGGACCAATGAACTCGTGTTCCATGAAGAATGTTTTTTCATCCCAAAAGATAGCCTGGAAAAATAAACATGTATTTATAGGGTTTTCATGCACTGTGGGCAAGTTTGAGTTTTATTTGAATAATATGTTATCATCCTGCTGTGGTGGAAGATTACCTTTTCCAATCCACTGCGCAATTTCACTTATAAGCGTTTTGTATGGTACATTTTTTTTTTAAATTAATGAACGGTATTTCACAAAGAAATATATTTTTTGTATGTATTTGTAGGACTGATAATATTTATGAATGACGTAGTTTTTGGCATAAGCCAATAGAGCAACATTAAATTAGCTTTATAAAAGTAAACCTATTGAAATTGAAATATATACTAATTAGAAATGATTTCAAACTAAATATATCAATACATCAAACTTTACCAATTTTTATCGGATTAGATGGAATATATTTACTAACATATTACGTGGGATACAAAAACATATTATATATTATGCTAATACATACTTATTATGCTAATCAGATCCCTGTGTGAATTAAGCGGTCAGTTTGTATGTGAATGCCCTATAAATCAATATTACAAGCGAGTGTTAATTGGTGATAAAAAAGTGACGCATTTTCGTTTCTTCGTCACACTAAAGTTTAAAAAAAAGCCGTAGCCTAGTTTTAGTTCAAATCAAATGAAATCAATCTATTCAAGTAAACTTCACAATGAAACGTTTTAGAATCGTCGACAATTAAATACTAAAACCGTTTTGGAAAGCAGCCTCCAGCGAGAAGAAACGGCAAGAGACTCGCATAGTTGTTCTTTTCAAATAAACAGATTTACAATGCTGTTCTTTACAATAATTAGTGTCCTGTGATGAAACCCGAGTCTAACTCCAAGCGTTTTTTTCTAAAAAGTACTATTTTTATGAATAATAATATTTCCCGGTATCGTATATAAAAAGATATTTGCATATATGCGTATACCATTTCCCAAAAACGTTATCCGTTCCATATGCAAACAGTAATTAGGAGATACAAGGTAATTCTTATTTCTTAGTTAAACGGTGAACTCCTATTCTTGTATACTTTTTTAGGCATTCGAAATACGTTATTAAAACATCAAACTTAGTTAAAATCACCTTAGATGTTATTGTGAACTTAGTGAAAGGCTTCAAATATCGTCTGTAGCGGATCGTGGTGGCTGCTTGGAGTACGGAACCCCCAGCCGCCTTTATGTTTGCATAAAGTCCACTCCGTTCGTAGAAATCAGCTCGTGCGAAGTCCAGTTCGCGCAGATACCGTGCGTTGTTCATGTGGTACAGTAAAGTATCTATATCGGTGAGGAGGCACCAAGCTGAAAATAGAGATGAAATCTGTTCAGTTCAGTTTTTTTTTGTCGAATGTATTTATTAGCAGACTGAATAGACTTGAGCCAAGGACGAGTGTTTTTTACGACGGCTTTAGAAATTCTTTTTTTTCTGAGGTTTCCAGAACGAATCGAAATAAAAAAATATACTTTAAGACGAATAACTTATAGAAAGAAATCATTAAGATTGCATACCGACACTTTCTCCTGTCCTGTCATATATTCGAGATATGTGGACTATTTTTTGTGCAATTACAAACAAGAACTCAAGTTCTTACAATCGGATCATGTTTGTCAATTCTCCCAATTCACAAGTACTTACATTGCACCTCCGTGGTATCCAATATGCATATTTTCTTCCTAAAGTACCTCGCTTTCGCGACGGTGTACATCATACGAGCGAAGTATGCCACGTCTAACGTCCCATACAGCAGTAGGGTGCCCGCCACCATCATTGCGCTCCAGCCAGGCACACATACCGTCCACATGGTGACTATCAATTATTAACCTCGTAGTACTCGTATTGCCTAAATAAAAATAATAAGTAACTTCAATAACAATTACATTTCTTTACTATGTTATGTATTTATTTATATTTAAAATATGTATTATAAATAATACTTAATATTCTATTGTGAATGTTGGAACATTACATTTATTATCTAAACGCCTAGACTAAATTTTACACATTTAAATAAATTTGTCACATTTAAAATTGCTAATAATTATATTCAGGCACTTAGAAATAAAAAATATCTAATATATTTTCTAGTAATTTATGTTGGCATATAATTGTATTTTCAAATAAATTATGCCGAAGTTTCTAACCACAATTTTTTTAGGCATTGCAAAGTATTCTACAAACGAATGAAGAACTACAAATTGCATCTCGTATATATCAATGAAAATTGAATATATTAACTAACTGAATCTCACCAAGATATTTCTTGAAGCCGGTTCAATACTAAAACTTAAACATACTACAGACCAGTAAAATTCAATAACTCCTCACTTTATAATTAAAACACATGCGTCTTTATTACTATTACGCAAATATTGTGAATAAAATTATTTTTCCGATATTAAAATAACCTCCGAGGCGGTGTCAAGAAATTTTCACGTACAAAATAGTGACATTTTATAGGATGCGCGCGCAGAACGATCGATAGTCGGCGTATGTGTGTCATAGTTTCAGAACTTTTAACCTTATGTTCAGGTGAAAATCAAGCTAGACAAAATCAGCAATCGAATGCTTAGAGAAATTAAGCTACAGGCATATTATTATACATGCAAGTTAGGGTATAAAAATCCAATTGCATCGCGGTTATATGTAAATAAAACCTTGTCACTAATGACATAGAGATTAATATACATTGATGTACTTAAACTTCTAAAACAACGCCATTAGTCGTTCTACTTGTCACTTTCGAGTTTATGTCACCAGTTAAATTAAATTGATTGATTATAGTATCAATTTAACATTGAACGTACTTAACAAATATACTTCAAGTTTTCAAGAGTAATAACATCTAGGAAAAAGTAAATATACAGTATAGCTGGACGAGCAACATTTTTATATTAATTGCTCCTTATTTAATATAGCTAAACCTGCGGCTTTACCCGCTCGAATTTATACAACTTTTCTTATAGCATACAATCAGTCAACCCATATATTACCCCCTCGAGAGGTGAATATAAAAAAAGAAGTATAAGTCCTTCCCGGGAAACATCTCCAATCATAATTTAATCTAAATCATCATCATCAAGACACAGTTACTGTCGCACTTATAATATTAGTATAGATTTTGTCTTTTATGAAACACTTGCTACATCTCGACTTTATGAAAGTGATATAAGGTTTCTAATTTCCATCCCATACTATTTTATTCGAGAAACCAATGGGAAACTCTTAAATTTAATTGAACTTCTCATAAGCGGATTCACAGACTGCCTTGGTTTTTTTTTGTATGAGGAACCCTAGATAATTTTTCATGGTTTTGTTCAAGCCCATCTGGGTAGGTACCACCCATCAGTTATTCTACCGTCAAATACCAGTATTGTTGTGTTCTGGTTTGAAGGGTGAGTGAACCAGTGTAACTACAGGCATAAGGGACGTAACATCTTAGTTCCCAAGGTTGGTGGCGCATTGACGATGTTAGGAATAGTTAATATTTCTTACAGCGTCATTGTCTATGGATGATGGTGCCCACTTACCATCAGGTGGCCCATATGCTCGTCCGCCAACCTATACCATAAAAAAAATCTCAATACACGTAAATATGTATACTAATTCTTATTTAACCCGGCTGGACTCGGGCCAGTCAGTAAATTATTCCTTACTTCAGGACTGGCCCAAGATATTCGCCGAAATAGTTTTATTACAAGTATTTTGTAAATCTTCGTACAACACACTTATAATTTTATTATGCGTTTATTGAAATATATCGTATTATTTAAAAATATTACAGTCACGGTTACAAAGTAGAGAAACATATATTTATGTACATATGTGATGTTTTATGTAACTTTACTTACTTTTAGCGGAAAAACGTAGCAAAAATGAAATAAATGTAGGTAAAGGAATTAAAATCTATACATGTACATACCTATTACAAATTAATACTAAGTATTTAATGTTCGGAATGAAGTGTTTTTGTATTGAAAAAGGAAATTTCGGTAAATCGGACCTCGCATCTAAGTTTTACTAAACTGAAGAAATTGGAGTATAATTTATACATAAGTATTAACGTTGATTTAGAATTTATTTTATTTGATTTAACCATTAATCGCTTGTTTTGGTATCGTTTTTGAATACTTAGACAATAACGATTTAATGATTGCAACAAATTTATATCAGCAAAAAATATGCGTCAGTTACAGAATTGCAAGTTCCGTAATCGCACGACAAGTCTATAAGTTTGACGTAACGTCATGTGCGGGGCTCGTATCACGAAATATTTTATACATACAGATACCATTTTGAACACACTATAGTTTTAGAGTAATACTTCTTTCTTGTAATTTCATAATAATAATCAAGAAAAAAATATGATTAAAAACATTCCATATATAAAAAAAAATTAAATTTGATCAGTTTTGCATCTGAATGATAAGTTTCATCAAATATAAATTTATTAAATGTTGTGCCCACTATAATATTTCTTCAAAATTTTAATTTAAAATAAAAAAAATAAAGAAATACAGCCGTCACGATTATCGAAATATGAAATAACCATACTAAAGGACCCTCCAAGTCATCATATCTACGAGGAAATAAAGATCAAATTAAAATGGTCGCTGAATAAGCTATTGACGGGCCGAGGGACGCAAAGCAATGTCGGTGACCTCGCTCGCTTTTATCTATCCCTTTTCATCTTTTAATGTAAGAAAGAGATACAAAGACACGACACGATCCGACATTTTGACGCCGCGCAGTGACGTGTTAGACAAAAGAGTGTGGAGTGTATTATTTGTTATTTTTGTGATATAACGTAATAATTAAACAAATACGTATTATTTAGTTATGAGGCAATTTAAATACGATGTTGTGCAATTAATTCACGCTGTGAGGGAACGACCTTGTCTTTGGGATAAGACTTTGGAAGTATATAAAGATCGGGCTGAACGACGAGCGGCATGGGAGAATGTATTCGTTCTCCTCGATGAAAGATACGAAGAAATGACGGCCGAAGAAAAGCGCGTGACGGGTAGGTTTCCTATAAAACTGTACATTTTTTTTAAGGTTAGAAAGACATTTCACACACACACATTCACAGTAGGTAAATATTTTCAAATATATAGGTACACAATCACACAATAAGACATGAAAGAAAACATGTAAAAATATGTTTTCAAAAGAAATGGTATGTGTGTATTTTCTTATTAATATATTATGAAAAATATTTAAAAAAAATGTATACATACATCTATTTTATAAGTAGGTAAATATAATTAAAATGAGTTTGGATCAAGTATCACATTTTTATTGAATTGTATTCAATTAAATACAAGCTAATTATAAAAAATGAACTTAATGGGTATTGACTGGAGAAAAATTAAAAAAATAATTGATCGAATCAGCCCAAAAATCGATTGCTACGAGCTTATCCCAATTACCTATACTTTCGTGATGATTGATATGTAAAGTAGTAAAAGGAAAGTAAAGTAACAGCCTGTGAATTTCAAACTGCTGGGATAAGATTGATATAAGAATATGTCAATTATTTTACAGGTGAACTGATACTAAACAAATGGACAAACATCCGCGATACCTTCGTGAAGACTTTAAAAACGAAAATGGGAAGACCTAGACGAAAATACCTTCTATATGATCATCTCAAATTCCTGATTAAAGTTACATCCACCGATGAAGACTTCAGCGTCGGTTATAACACTGAAGACAGTTCGACGTATATGAAAGTAGAAATCGAGAGTCCCAAAGAAGCTACAAGTCATAGAAAAAGATCGAAAAAGACCGACTATATTGAAGAGGAACCCAAGAAAATTAAAGACATTGAAAAAACGGAAGTAGATTACGTAGAAGTCGATGAATGCAATGATCCTAGAATCATGAATGAGGATGAAGCTTTCTTTGCGTCCCTTCTACCTTCTGTTGTCAAATATTCCGAGGATGAAAGATTGGAGTTCAGGATAGAGGTCTTAGCCGTTATGAAGAGGATAAAAGAAAAAAGGAAATGGTCTAGCGATGTATAAAATTACACAGATCTATGGTTTCTTGATGAAACAGCCTATTGGTTTAAATGTAACAAAGAACTTTTAAGTCGCAAACTCGGTGTTGTGTTTTGTTCCAAACACAAAAACGTCCGCCTTCATTAGTTATATGATAAATTAAGATAAATATTTACTATGTATATATTAAGCTGAATAGTTACTAAATATATAAATATTACATAAATCACGTTTTATTAAATTTCTAATCATTTTACTATTTTAAATTAAAAATGTATTCTTTTCAAGCGGCACTTAGCAAATTTAAAACCATAATGACAAATTGAATATCGTATCGCTTAATTTAACGTTGAAAAACATTAATTTTTTTTTAACGTATCTATAAACTTCTTTTAGGAAAAGAACACATTTGTATTTTTTTTTTCTGAATTTATTTAGGGACTTTTTTCACAGGTGAAATGCCAGTCTCATCGTGCCCTAATCTGAGTTCGCGTAACATATTAATAAAATTACTGGATCTCATTTAAATCTATAAAGTATCCTGGCTGCTTCAGAAGTAGTATTTTTTTTTCTTGGAATGTGATATTACCGACTTTTTCAATATTTAAAAGAACGCGATACAAAAGGAGGTATTTTGCTCAACCATACTTTAAAAGATGTATCTATACTTTTCTAGGATATGACGAATTGGAAAGACGTTACATAATACATATATCATTTAGGGTACTATTTTATTTAAATGGAATGGGAATTCTTCATCAATTAAGAATGATACTCCCTGAAAGTGTAAGAAATGCACTTCCTCTAAAGATAATTACACTTAAGCCAGCAATAATCACCAAATTAAAACTCCAATAATCGCAAGATATGATTGTTAGAAAATATTACTATGTAACATTTCCATTTACACTTACAAATATATCAAAATCCGGAATATAAATCTATCTAAATGAGCAGTACTGGCTTTTTTATTGTTTTTTATTTTCATACAAGTACCGGCGCTTTTTTATTTTCATACTACTCTCATACTCAAAAAATTTGTGTAATTCCTTATTTGAAAGTTTGTGTTTAGCAGTAGGGAAGTCTTCAGGAAGGTACTCCCACCAATCGTTGTATTGTTGTGTTCTTATTTCAAAAGTGGATAGACTATAGATACTTGCATGGTTAACAAAACATCTTAGATAAGTTAGTTGATGAAGCTTGAACGGTTTCGTTCCCAATAGCTAGTTTATCTGAGCGAAGCATTAGCTTGTATTTTTTTTTTTCATAACCACCCAACCAAAAACATCTGAATTATTATAATCGTTTTTTTTTCTGAAAGAGAAGTAAATAAAAGAAATTTTAATAGATAAGTTTTAATGATCATTTTTCTGTAGCCGTTTTAAAAATAATGTTTACATAATCACAAAAACACATCGGTTAAATTAAAAAAAATAATAGTGACAAAACTTCCTAAACATTATCAAGTTCTCATTTACAGCTAATAAATTTTTAACTTCTAGTTGAAAAATAACAAAACACATTTGCAATACTGTAGTAGTCTGATAGTAATATCGAAGGTAAACCGACCTACAATATCGAACAATAACAACTTACTGGATTATATAAAAAATTCGAATCTTACTTTTAGAAATGGCAGAAAAACTGTCTTTTAGAGAAAAAAATATATTAAAGGTTCCAAAAAATTTGCGGAAAAAGGCGTCCCGATATGTGGACACTATTCGCCTTTAGTCTGACTTCGAAAGCGTAATCTGTCTCGATGTTAGCCATTCAAAAATATCAAACTCATTTGAAGGTCGGGCTAAAGGCTCATATACACGTACTATGAACTTTACCTAACAACACTATCTTACGACTACCTGAAGTAACATCCTGAACTATGGTTTATACCGAATTCGGCTCGATTACGAGCGCATAAAACATATCTGTTACGTTTCACTATAATAAGACCGTTAGAGAACGACCGACGATCACTAAATTCACTAATTATCATACCATCATTTTATTTACAAATCGCTCGTGGTATTTGGTACCACGAAAAAAAATTCTGACATCAAAAACAGGGGTTATTATGTAACTACCCACATCCATTCAAATTTTATATACAAGCGGCTAAATACTGAAGTTTAATTGGCTTTAAGCCGAAAATCGGAAAGACCGATACCGCATTCAATCTAAATATACGATATTCTATAACGGTACCATAGTGACTAGATGGTCCCCGGAACAATAATTGGGGACAAAAATTATTTACACCCTTAAAATGGATAATATAAATTCACACTAACTTATACAATTCTACTATATTTTCTTTAAATACAGCGATATATTAACGCCCTTTGCGAATGTAAATTCAAGCACGGTTCGACCAGTATTGGCACCGCATGTTATCGAATAACTAAACATCGAAAAATAAACCGCCAAAGTTAAAGCTCACCGTCTCACCGACGTTAAATTTGTGCAGTTTCCCATGGAAGTTGCCATATTAATTAAATCTACTAATATAGTACAGTATAGAAAATAAAACTATAAAATATCGGCTTCGAATTTAAATTGCGATACGCTAAAAACAAACGTGTCAACATCAGTCTAGCTTTATAAAGAAGGGCTTTTATAGATTTCCGTACACCTAAAACACTAAGAGACAAATTCACATTTGAGTATGGCCTGTATTCACTAAACGGAAACGCTTAACCTATATGGAGGTAACCTATGTAATACAATTATTTTTATACAATCAATATATTATTAATACAATATGTTATATATTACATGAAATTTAACAAACAAACAGAAATATCTTTAAAAATCATATATATCGATAAAAAAATATGAAAAAATTAAGTCAAAATTAAAAAAAAAAAGATTTGAACTAATCGGTGTCAGTTTTTATACCTAGAAAATTATAACATCTTAAAGGAATCTTCTAAACTTATAATAATTTTAACAAAAAAAGTACTCGTAGTATCTGAACGAAAGCTATCTGTTTATTGTTATTTACAAAACAATTTCAACAACTTATCATTATTATACACTTAAGTGAAACCTCGTCAAAGAAATCGCATTCAGTCTGGCGCGGAAACTTTCAAGGACGCGATCCCCGCCTAGCCTATTAAGACAATTAATCACTATACGTCTTTAATTGGAAGTAAAGTCCATGGTAGGTTTTCTCTGTCTAGGTTTTTTTGGTCTGGGAGGTGCCGGGGAGCCGTTGCAGCAGTGGCAGCCTCGCTTCACCACTCCCCTCCCCGACGCTCGCCGTCTTACTTCGAGGCTTTCCGACCTCTCTTCCGGAAATCCAGCCCTAGTTTTCCCGGACATGCTCCTTTCCATTTCCCCGTCAATCGTGTGGTACATGCGCTTGGCGGGATAAGTACGTAACGGGGGATGAACATCTTCCGCGGATGAACCATCCCCGCTTGTACTCCTTTCCAGTCCTCGAGTGTCTTTTATTACGGAGTCTAGTCTCACGTGAGTCCCGATGCCGCTAGAGTCCGTCGAGTTGGTCTCGTCGAAGGATGGACTTTTGCAACACTTTTCGCTGTCGCTGCTGAAGTCTAGAGGTCGCCTGCCGTCCGAGCGTTCGGATGCGGAGTTCGACTCCCAGAAAAGTTCAGCGTGTCGCTCGGGGAGAGAATTATCGTCATCGCCGGCAATCGATTCGAGAGTTGCATCTCGTGAGCTGTCTTCTGCTATCATTTTCGCATCGTCGCCGGCGATAAGGGGTTCCGGTTCGTCCATTAAATATCTCGTGTCCCTCTTGTCGTCATCGTAGCACACTCGTCTTATCACTTGAGTCGCGTTACCAGTGGAATGTACGATTGCTGATGCTGTATTAGAGAGATGGAGTTCTCTGGAATCTGTAAGTATACTGTCGAACTTTGTGAGGCGCTCGTCTTTGACCAGAACCGATCCAAGGTTAAGGTTTCTATGTGATGCCGTCGGTGATGAATTAATTATTTGATTGATATTTGCGAATTTTACGTTATTATGTATGACGTGATCGGGCGTCGCTTGCGATATGACCGTGGTCTGCGGTGCCGTTACCAGCACGGTCGCTGGCGCTCTTCCAGCATGGAATATGGTCGATGTTATGTGCCGTCCCTTAAGACCGGTTATTGTAAACGGTTGTACCTGAAAAGGGAAAAATAAGAGCTGTATATAAACTCATTACATGAACCTTTTATTCGTAGGTTTATTTCAAGGTTCATGCATTCTATTAATCCCAAATCCTAGTTAATATCAAAAAAATCTACCTCTCCTTCGTCTGTGGGCTCGCTATGGAAAGTGGTATTCGGATGTGATCTAGCGAATTCTTCCTGATCCAATGTGATTGTGGCTTGCATCCCGTCTTCGCTGACGGTGACAATACCTTCATCCAGCCCAAGCGTGACGCCGAGATCGTGTTGGTCGTTGGTGCCATCTTGCCGTAGAAGCCGATCGCTGGCTATTTGATCCTCTAAATCCGGTTGAGATATGCCACTTTGATTGAGAATGGTTGGTTGAGCTGTAATTTGAAATGTTTTAATTTATATGCGATATATTATGTTTCTCCATACCTCTTAATAATAAATAAATAATAAATAAAAAAATATGGGACAACATCACATACATTACTCTGATCCCAATGTAAGTAGCTGAAGCACTTGTGTTATGGAAATCAGAAGTAACGACGGTACCACATACACCCAGACCCAAGACAACATAGAAAACTAATGGTAATCTACATTGACTCGGCCGGGAATCGAACCCGGGACCTCAGAGTGGCGGACCCATGAAAACCGGTGTACACACCACTCGGCCATGGAGGTCGTCTTAATATATATTAAGTAATGTAGTATTTTAAATAACACTAACTCACTCACCATTCAAACCGGAATACAGCAATACAAAGTATTGTTTGAAGATATAAATTGTGACAAGTAGTAATTAAATTTAAAAATAAAATTAGCTTACGCGTGTGTGAATGTTGTTGGGCGTCGTGAGCGGGCGAACCTGAAAACAGTTCTGCTTCCGGGAACAGTTCAGCCGCAGACGGCGAGTCGACGCCGAGGTCTTCGCACTCTTCGGATAAGGATTTCTGTAAAAAGGCTGTACCCTGAAGCCAAAACTTTGTTTACAGTACTACAACTTATAAATAACCCAAAGTCTTGTATCTATTATTATACATTTATTAATATAGTCGGTACAGTATAAGTACAGTTATAAAAGAGTCGAGATGGCCCAGTGGTTAGAACGCGTGCGTCTTAACCGATGATTGAGGGTTCAAACCCAGGCAAGCACCGCTGTTTCATGTGCTTAATTTGTATTTATAATTCATCTCGTGCTCAGCGGTGAAGGAAAACATCGTGAGGAAACCTGCATGTGACAAATTTCATAGAAATTCTGCCACATGTGTATTCCACCAACCGGAACTGGAACAGCGTGGTGGAATATGTTCCAAAACCTTTTCCTCAAATGGAAAGGAGGCCTTTAGCCCAGCAGTGGGAATTTACAGGCTGTTGTTGTTGTATTAATATACATTCAAAAACAAAGAAAATCCTGCAGTTATCCAAAATAAATATTTTGCATCGGCAAAAATCGGTATTGTACTTTACAAAGTCGATTGTCAACAGGAATTGTGGTCCTAAAAACAATTGCAACTTTGACATTAACTATTAAATGCCAGCTGTGTTTCTAAGAACAGCTATATTACTTATTAATATTAGGATTTTGGTTATATAGAATCATACACAGAAGAAATTGTAACCCCTCATCGTTTTTAGTTAGAAGTAAGAATGAGATTTTTAATTTTTGTTTTGTTGAAACAATATTTGTTGAAGTACATTTCTACATTATTTATTTATTGAATTGATGGTCAAAAATCTGTCAGTATCGATGTGATAATGAACACAATAATCATTATCAGTGTTGGGCATTAATTAATCAATTTGTCAATTATCTTGTTCATTCACTAAAAACGTAATTGCAATTAAATTAATTACAATTAAATTAAGCGCAACTGAACATTTAATTGCACCTTGCAATTAAATTAATTTGAATGACGTCAGTCAATTGCGACTTACAATTAACAATTGCAATTAAGTTTTTTAGTTGTTTTAACCGTCGGGGGCCGTTCGTTGCGTTCAGTGCTCATTGCTCGCTCGCCACGTGAGCTAGTTTCTTTACTCGTGTCGTTTAAACAAATACATTGTTTTTGTCTAGACTTATAACATAAAATGGCGTCGATAAATGACTTAGACGAAGACAGTAACATTTCACTTTCTGTTTTTTCGGTTTCGGATGATTCATTAGAAACGGTTTCGCCTGTGACACCAACTGACACCGCCGAGAGTCCATCATCGTCGCAAGCGCGGCTTCTCGTACTGGATGGAAAATTTTTTAAATACTTGCCCGAAGAGTGTACGGGTAATAAAATCACAGCGCTTTGTATGAAATGTCCAAGAGATGTATTAACTAAAGTTAAAGGATTTCATAATTGTACGTCGAACTTTTTGAGTCACCTGAAGCGAAAACATGGGCAAGATTGTATTGAAGAGTACAAAACCTATGTAAAAAAAAAGAAAAGTGAAGTGCAGAACAAAAGTGATAATTTTGTCAAAATCACAACTAGTAAAACAAAGGAATCGGATGAGAAAAAAATGACACAAGATGAATTCGATGAAAATATTTTAAACTACTTTATACATTCCATGATCCCATTGCGTGCAGTGGAAGATCCATATTTTTCCAAAATATTTACGGACTTGAAAATATCTGAAATGGGACTAACTTTAATTAGTCGACGCACACTAGAACGTCGTATAGAAAAACACTACGAAACGCAAGTAGCTAAAATCAAGTCAGAACTAAAAGAAGTTCCCTATGTGTGCACAGCCATAGATATCTGGTCCAGTAAAAAAAGAAGCTTCATTGGAGTTACAGCGCACTGGATCACAAATGATCTACGCAGAGTGTCAATAGCGTTGGCTTGTCAACAATTCAGAGGCATCCACAGGTACGATAGGCTATCCGATATAATTCAAGAAATTAACAGTGAATTCGGCCTCAGTACGAATAAAATTGTTGCATCGTTGACGGATACCGGCAGCAATTTCGTAAAAGCTTTCAAAATGTTCGGCGTTCAATTGACCAATATAAACATAGAAAATGAAGTTATGCCCGACTCTCAGCCAACAGAAGCTTCATCCGAATCAGATGTTGAAGAAGGGGAATCATGGAATTTAAATGATCCTAAGCACAGTTTTTTCCTTCCTGCTCATTTACGATGCTGTGCGCATACTTTAAGCCTTTGCGCAACTACGGATGCGAACAAAGTTTTAACCGAGAAAGACACGCCTCTGTCCCAAATGCATGCTGCAATAATGCAAAAATGTAATGTTTTGTGGGAGTCTGCAGGGCGACCAAAAAATGCCGAAATAATACAGGATGTGTTAGGGCACGCGTTAAGACGACCTAGCAAGACTAGGTGGAATAGCTTGTTTGATGCCCTCCAGCAAATTTTCAACATTAAAGAAAAAAGTTTACTTTTACACAAATCATTAAACATAAAAAATACTATTAAAGAAAACGAATTTGATTACATACAAGAATATTTGATGTGTACTTCGCCAGTTGCAGAAGCATTCGATATAATGCAAAGTGAGACTAACACCTATTATGGGATAACTCTGCCGTGCTTACTTTCTCTGAGAAAAAAATTGCAAAAAATTGAAAAGAAAAACAAATTTTCCTTTTGCAGCCTGTTAATCAAGGCATACAGAGAGAGTGTTGAGAAGAGATTTGAAAAAATGTTTGACGTCACCACTCCTGAAGCGCAAAATGCGGCTATTGCGGCGTTATCTTACCCAAGATTCAAAAATAAATGGTTGACTTGTTTTGAGCCAAACGATCGTACTAAACTTCTGAAAATTTTCAAGACCTGCATTTCCAAACAAATGAGTGAAAATACAGTAGCAACAACAAAAAGTGCCCAAGAAAACATTTTTTTTTATTTTGACTCTGACTCCGACTCGGATATTTCAATGTCAGATAGAAACGGATGCTCCTCCGATGCCCCAATTACTAAAGCAGAACTTTTGATGCTGCATTTTTTTGCCGAGGAAAGCCAAGATTTGCAACTTCTCAATAGATATCCTGAGATAAAAAAGGTTTTTATTAAATACAACACACCTTTACCATCGTCAGCTGTAGTGGAACGATTTTTTTCTGACATGACAAATCTGCCAAAGAGTCACAAGCTGTCAGACAGCATGTTCGAGAAGAGAATTATACTGAAGTGTAATTTAAATTATTACAAGACATTTTGAATTGCTATTGTTTGTCTAATCATGTTCAATAAAAGGTATTGATTATTATTAGGATGGGTCTTTTATTTTTTTGCTCACATATTTATTTAACTACATGAAAAGATGGGGGTGGGCACCATTCTACTACCTATATATATTATATATATATAGGTATATTGTATATTTATATACACGGGCTTTATATTATACAGCAGTACTTTACAATTGTTATTTTTAATTAAAATTAACAAAACAATTAAAAATTAATTAATTAGTATTAATTTTAATTTGTGAAAAATTGTTACTAATACAGTCAATAATTAAATAATTAATTATTAGTTGTAATTTTTCACAATAATTGATTAATAGTTAGTTGTTGCGGTTATATTTACCAATTAATTAATTGTTAATCTTCAATTGGTCTTGCAATTAAAATTTGCCCAACTGGTCATTATTCTGACATTAGAACCGACCAACTTTTTTTTTAAATTTTAATATAGATTTTTTCATACACATGTTGAAAACTATTTTTAGTTTTTGGTTTCCTGTAGTTAAAAGGGTACGATAATTTTAAAAGTTTGCTGTCCACATGCCGAATATTATTATCATCTATTTGTTACCTGTAATCGTAGTTCATGTTCCAGAATAGCATATTTGTGTCTTAACGCCGCTGCAGAGACATGAGTCAGCCGATGCTGGCGATTTGTTCCACCATCTTTTCTCTGAACCACCTGTTTACAATCCTTCTATTACACTCGTCACAAAATACCTTTTAATAACATAATAGACGATATTAAACCAGACCATTATAAGCGCTTTTATTTTTTATTTAAAACGTAAAAGAAATCTCTAGACTAATAAATTTGAGGTATATAAGTATCGTGGCAAAAAGCTACAATATTCAGAAGCTCTTTTATCTTTCTAACTGGAATTGGTAACCTTCAAAACAAATGTAATTATTTAATATAAAAATAAACAATTATTATTTGAGGGCATTTAAATACATTTTTCTGTAACATATTCTAATGAGAAATTTTCTTATTGAAACGTGAAATAAAATGATCAACTGTTAACGAAGGAATTGATGTCATCCATAATGTGAAGATGATGTTCATGCACAATGACTGGTCGCTTTGATTAAGGAATAATACCTGCCACATGCAAAAATAAAGACATTTTAAATCCAACTTTTTTTTTTCTACGACGAGAAGATTCGAAAACAAGCGTATACGAGACACGTTTTAGTACATCTTTTTGGAAAATATAAAGAATAAAAATATAGAAATTATAACAGAAACGACTATAAAATCACTGGGATAACATGTATGAGACTTTTACAACAAGGACTTTCTTCGATTCGGTTGCAGGATGCCATATAATTAACTATAGAAGCGACGTATTTTTATACACTATTGAAATTATTATAATTCTGTAATTATTTCTCATTGTTATATATCCAATGCTTTAATTACGCATAGCAGTTACATTTGTATTTAGAATAACGTAAGCAAGCTTAAAGCGTTGTGTTTAAGTTTAAGCTTATTATTAATTTTTGTTTTAACATTAACAACATAGTCTTTATAATTTCAATAATATATATTTACCGTTAAAATAATTATGAAGCAAAGATGTCGCATCTATAATACTTAACGGCAAACTAACACCGAATGAAAAAAAGCAGATAAAAGAATGCGTGCATGTCTACTAAGAGGCTTTCTAGGTCTGAGGGGTCGGCGTCAGTACTACGATATGATCACCTGGTGGTAGGCCTTATCGTCGCTATCTGACGCGTCAATATCATATGCGCAACGGGACGAATCGTCTTGAGAATCTACGATGTACGATTTTTTCGAGTCAACGTCGAACATCTTATCAAATATCCTTTGCGCCTCCATTTCGGGACTGTATCGATCTGGGATCGCGTCCTGAAGTTTCAAAGTGTGTTAACCACGTTTCATCAACACCGGTAAGATTCAGTTGAACCAATACCATTGTGGATATTACACGCGAACCTATTCTTTTCAAGGAAAATTATTACACGTTAAATTAAACAACAGTTACAACCTCAGATATGCAACTTTTAATCGATTACAAAATCTTTACATAATCAAAACCAATAATGAACTGTAATTTTTTTTCTGAAGTTATAAAAGTTATACCAAGGGTTAATTACTTAAGAAAATGCAAAATTAATATACTATCTACTTACAAGCACAGTCCTGCCCATATTGTCTGTTCTCACGGTTTCTTCGTATGAATAATCATGAGGGTCGCCCGATGATGACAAGTTCCACGGTTCCGAGCCCTCTGGACTTGATTCGCGCTCAGGTTTTATATCTTGCGACTCCCGATCGGCCCATGGTGAGCTATCAGTTCTAGTTTCTATTAGTTCAGGTGGCGTAGCTTCTGGAGCTGGCGAAGCTGTGCTATCTGGCGGTGGAACTGTTGGCGCCGTAGCCAGATTAAAAGCTTGTAGGTTGTGAAGAGCTGCAGTTGGTAAGCGAACGTGACGAACTCCAGGGCGTGTTAGTACAGGCTTCAAGCCAGCTGGCCCAATGAGACGTTGTAATAAAAGAGCATTGGTAGTGCCACCCTCGCCTCCTCCAACTGTTAATAATTTTGGACCACGATTTGTCACTATAGCAATTTGCTGACCACCCTTAACCATTGAAACGGGCAATATATAATTAGCGGGCATTAAAACTGCTGTGGTAGGCTTTCCAGCCGTTCCTCTCGCGACTGTTATTGTTTGACCGTCTGCGACTATTACATTACGTTGTGGCTGCGGTCTGGCTCGAGGTGTTTCATTTTCAAAACTAAGTTTTCTTACGACTTTACGTGGACTGTCTTGAGGAGAATGACTCTCGAGACAACTCTCAGTGCAGTCACCTTGTGAGGTACCACAACTACTGTCCTCTGAGCCCATAGTGCGACATGTGTCATCGCCATTCACTGGACTAATGTCGCGAGCACCAGGACGCCGTGAGCTACTGGAGCTCTTTTTACGCTTTGATGACCCAGAAGGGTTTGACGGTGGATTATTTCTTCTACGTGGTGCCGGTTTATCTTTATCGGGGGAATTCTCAACTTGTTCTTTGTATTCTGCTAATATATACAGTATACGTTGCGTAGTCTGTTCATCTTCTAGAGGCTTTTGCGTTGACGTTTTTGGAGGAACAGTATTTATCTTTAAGGAATTTGGTGGATGTGATGATTTTGGTCTTGACTTCGATTTCGAACTTACTTTTGCTGCTTTTTGTTGAATAGGTTGACTACTACTTCCTTCGCTCGAAGTTGATTCACTGGTAACAGTGTGGGGAATTTGTACGTGTGACGTTGAAGAAGAGGGAGAATCAATGATACCTGATGAATCTGGGGATCGTTCAAATGCTGATTGTGTGGGTGTGGCCACATTAGGTTTCCTACTTACGTACGCCACATTTACTGATTGATTAGACCCAATAGAATACAGAACTTGTTGTGTTGATTCTGTAACAGTCGAAGTTATTGAAGTGCTCTCCGCTGTATCAGACGGCGGCGTATGCAATTTACTATAATTACTCTGGCTATTTGGTTGAACAGTACTCCTTTCTTTAACTTGTTCTAATACCATATCAAATTCCCGTAGTTGTTCAAGGGTCGATGTACTCATTTGCGACTCGGACGATGATTGACTTTCAGACGTAACTTTCACAGGCCTAGTTGTTTGAGCTTGTGGCAAACGAATAGTATGTTGCCCAAGAGGTGGAGCTGCCGTCAATACTAACTGTTGATAAACAGGTTGATTAGCGCCACCGATGACATTCCGCTGAATTTGGAAGAAAGACGGACGTACTAGTCTTGTACCGGACACCATTTGGGGAGCTTTACTTAACATTGGCAATTTAATGCGCATTTGAGTTAAAACCGGCTGATGCTGAACCGGCGTATTTTGAGAATTTTCGTTTGACGAATTATTATTAATACTTTCATCGGAAGTAACGTCTGAATTAGATGTTTGTGGTACTAATTTAATAATTGGTGATTCCATTTCATTTTGATTAATAAACTTAACATCATTGTGTTGTTTTTGGTTAGTGTCATCGGCAAGTTCGGTACTAGGAACTGTTATTAAGTTAATAGTTTGCCCACCACCTATATTAACGGGTATTTGTCGAGTGTAAATCACACCGCCATGCATCGTTTGGATATTCATAGGAGAAATAGTTTGTTTTATCTGTTGCATTAAAGTAGGTTGAGTTGAAGTCGTTTGCGAAGAAGACTTTCTCAATAAAAGCGGCGGGCTGTTAATTTGTCCCATATGATCTAAACTTAAAGCATTATCGGAAGATTGACATTCGGAACTTTCTGTATTTATGTCTACAGATGATAAATGAGAGGTGTTAGAGTTGATGTCATTCGACTTTTGGTTATTGTCTTGATAAACTTGTTTACCAAACGCTTGATTGAATTTGGGCAAACTGGTTGATTTTTCAGGAATAGATTTGTTGGAAGAATTCTGAATAAACTTTGCATAATTTTCTTCATACACAGAGCGAGACTTTATTTCTTGTTGGGTATTAACCGTTTCTTTGTTTGGTGTTGAAATGTTTTTATTAGACGACGGACTTGAGTCTTCTGTTTTATTATTAACTTGAATATTTGAGGATTCAATCGGTTGTAGTCTTAATACCATGCTTCTTTGGTGTGGGTTATTTAAATGAATAGATTTGCCATCAGCAGCTTTACATAAAAATTGCACCATTTTTTGTTCGTTAGATCCTTGCATATTGGTTAAGTTAGTTAGAAGATTAACTCTTTTTAATAATTGGCCCGTACCCGGATTCTTTTGGTTCCCAGTATTTACAATGTGAAGAAGCTGATTATTGCCTTGTTGAATACCTGAGTCTACTAATGACAATCCACCGTACGATGTTGAATGTTGTCCATTGTTTGCATTCGATGTTGAATTATTATTTACTCCTTTATTTTGAACAATATGTAACACAGATGTATTAGAGTTATTTATAACAGAATTCTGTGCATTATCAACTAATGTTATTTGGTTTCCATTAGTATTTTTGCTTTGCACTATGTGTAATACTTGAGAAGTAGCTGCAGAATTAGGAGCCACCTGAATATTTTCTTGAGTATTAGTTTGATTTAATGGTGGAGGTAATATTTGTCCGAACGCTTGTTGTAGTGACATTGCATTTGAGTAATTAGGTGATTCTGGAACGGGGCTTGTTGCTTCCATTTTTGGAGATACTGGATCTTGAATGTTGACTAAGTTAGTAGTAAATTCTGGTGTGGTTGTTATACCAGCAGCATTCATAGCGTGAGCAATTTGATCAGATTTTTCAGCGGAACCGTTTTGTTGTTTTTGCTGAGCAATGAATTCAGAACTTTGTTTCTGTAATGATTCAAATAACATATTTGATCGTGATTCTAAAGGGGAAGTGCTCTCATTAGAATTATATGAAAAGTCAACATTATTTATGGGTTTGTTAACTAATAAATTTAAATCATCATTATCATTGTAATCAACTGGTTCATCTTTAATAGGCATTTCTTCGACCTTTACTTCGCTTATTTCCATTTGTACAGGTATATTTTCATTACAAATTGGCACTTTTGAAGATTCTTGTGATTTAATATGTCGTTCGTATTCTTGCGCTAGTGGTATACTTAGATCCGCAGTGGTTAATTCGGTATATTCCGTTTTGATGGTAGGTTGTGAATCATCGTGAGGGCTGTTTTCGACTAAGCACTGAGAAGGACTAGCATCTGTTACTTGAGTAACACGCGGGTCGCACGTTACCGGATTTTGGGCAGCTCCACTAACAGGTAATTGACCCACCTGTACTACTTGTACCACAGTTTCTATCGGAGCTGGTTCAATAAAATCAGGACTAATCAGATCATATGGGAATACACTTTTTGTATAAGTCACTTTTTTATTTTTCAATTTGTCATAATGCCAATCATAATTCAATTCAAATGTTGTTTTTTTAAAAAAGGCTCGAACTTTATCTCGTAATTGCAAATACGAAACGTAGCGTTTAACAGTTTCAAATTGATCTTTATTAGGCTTACATAAGTCTATATATTTACTATAGTCCTCATAATCTTCGGACAACAAAAACGGCTGAGATTGTTTTACGTCCGACAGAGTCGCAGCCGAAAATTTTGAATTATTATCGCCATCTTCTAAAATTTTTTTGACTCTGCCGGACCCCTCACCAAAACCCATACTAAAATTTATTTCACTAATTTGTTCGCTAGACGACTGATGTTCGACATATTTTGATGATATTTCCTCCGCTAATGTTTGTCGTAAGGGATCATAAGGTTCTTTATTGTCTGTTTTTTCATCTGAGAATAGAATATTCTCATTATCAGTTTTGTCAAAAGTATTGAGAGCAGCTCCTTTAATAGGCCAGCATTGTAAAACACTGGATACATCTATATATTCTTTATGAAACGGCTGCGAAAATGAGAATTTTATGGAGCTACAATAATTAAATAGACGTTTATACTCTTTACTATAGGCAGATTCTGTCATTGCAGTTACAGTTATTTTTGGGTAGTCGATATTTTTGCTTTTTCTGTATCTTTTTTCATTCAACTTAATGTCACATGTATCACTTTTACGTTTTAAAAATTTTTTACTCATTTTTTCAGCAGCCTCGACTTCTTTAATTTTCTGTCTTGAATAAGTTGCTTTGGGTATAACAACATTAAAACTATTCGAATTTTCCTTCTCATCGCTTTCACTTTGGTCTTCAAAGACTTTGTTTTTTAGAGCTTTTATGACATTAATAGTTGTTTCGTCGCATATGTTACTGTAGTCCATCTCATCCGAATACGAAGCTTTATTTAATATAGGAAACACATAACATGTACCAACTACTGGATCCTCATAAATAGAACCTTTCAATACAACACTAGAATCGCCTTTATATACAAGTGTTACATTTTTTTGCAAAGTATTATCATTCAAAGACTTAGTATCTAACTCACTTGAATTAGAGTCATATTTACTTGAAACTTCATTGCGTGACATTTGATCTAAGTCCATAATACTTTTGACTTCTTCAATATCAATGTTTTTATTTTCTTTATCTACATTTTCACTATTTCTTTCCTTATTCCGACTTTGTAGATGATCTTGTCGACTTTGTTTATGTAAATTTTCTATTCTATTTTCTTTAGGTAAGGATTCTGAATCGTTTGTGTCAATATAATTTGATTTAGGTTCTTTATTGTTACCGAGTTGATCATTCGTATTATGGTTAACATTGAGAATAACGTCTTTTTCACCTTGTTCTTCTAATTTATTTAAATTTGTTTTTGTTCTCTCAACAAGCTTATCTGTACTTAAGCAGCTATCCCCAGAACCTGCTGTATTTGAAAGTAATGTCTGAATATTTTCATCGTCAATTTCTTCCAACGGTATTATAACTTCAATTTTATCATCACAACTCAGAAAATCCGTATTTAAATATTCTTTTATTTCTTCAGAATTCTTATTTCCATTATCACTATTGGCATTTATCAAAATTGATGTTTGTTTTTTCAGTTCCGTTTCAGTTTCGTTATGTTGATCATGAAAAAAATTATTAACGTTATCTTCATTTAGTATACTTGGACTGCTACTTGAAACATTTGAAAGATATTCTTCATGACAATTTATGTTTTCGTTATCAAGGTACTGTTCATTGTGAAATTCTTCGTCCTTTTTTATAGAAATATCTTCATGCGCCTTTTTTAAACCTTCACAGGCACTAACATTTTTTGTATCAGCCGTTATGTTATGTTCGTTAATAATTTTAACATTCTCGAAAACACAATGGTTAATCAGTTCGGGTTCTTTTGTTTTTGCATATTTATTACATTCAACAGACACTTTCATTGATGCTTTATCCTGTACCAACGCTTCAATATTTTTAAGATTATTACACAAAAAAATAGTTTGAATATTACTACCAGATTTTGGTAAACCTTTTTCATCAGTCACATCAGGGGAAATATTTTCTATTTTTGATACTTTGTGGCGATTTACTTTGTCTGCCATACCAGTTGATTTTCTTTTTAAAGGGGATGAATTTGAGGGTTTCTCACTCAAAGGTAATAAACACACATATGGCTTGAGATTTTCAATCACATTGCTATTATTAACAAAATAATCCACAGTTAATTTTACAAGTGTTGGCACTTCATACTTTATATTATTTAAGCTACAAGTGTTAGTTTCTTTGACAGACGGATTATTTAGTGATAAAGGGTTCTCAATATCACTGTCACAATCTGTTTCATCGTCGTACTTTAAGTTCTCATTTTCAGTCCCTGATTTTTTGTTGGTGTAACACTGTAAATCATGTTTGGTCATAAACCAATCTGCATAACATTCACTTACACTTGATGGTTGTTCGGAGGATGAAGGGATCACTAACACATTATTGTTTTCAACTGATTGTGATTTTTGAATTTTGCTTTCATTTGATACCAAAAAATCACTTAATATTGATAATGATCCACTACGTTTCAAATTTGAATGTATAATTGAACGTTCTTCTGAAATAATCGACTTCTCCTCTGATGAATAATCTGACATTTCTGATTTTTCCTCGAAGTTTTTATTGGAGTTTATATCCAATTTCTTTGCGAGGTTTTTTAAAGTGTCATCGCATCTAACTAAACTAACAAAACACATGTTTTTTTGGATTTTCATTTTTTCTATAAGTTCATCACATTTTTCTATTCTTAGGAGACATTCTTTTGATATAATTTCTTCGCTGTCGGGAGCTGTGCTAATTTTGTTTAATGATTTTTCCATGGATAATACTTTTTCACACTCTTTATTTAAAATATTTTCTTTACCTTCTACTTCAAAGTCTTGGAGTAACATTTTTTTTAAATCACCAATATTTTCGTTTAGCTTCATAACATTAACATCTGTATTGGGAACAATATTATTAACCCCACTCTCGTTTGAGGAATCATCTATTTCAATAAAGTCCGATATTTTTTCTTTTAAACATGTAGTAGATGTTGTTGTTACTTTTTCGGTTGAGTTATCAGTATCTTCAAAGTCTTCGAATTTCAATTCACTTGTAGACTCGTTTATAGTATTTATTGCAGAAGGAAGTCTTTCGATTTTCACTACACATTTTTGAGATAACCTACTTTGATGTTTATTAAACATTTCCGTATTCATAGATGCAATATCAAAATTTCCGAATTCTGTTTTAAAAGTTTGAGTAGTATCTTCGTCGTCACTTATTAAATTTATCGTCTCTGTATTAACAATAGGTTTTTTCATGTACGATATATCATTCACTTTAGCATTTACTGTGTTAGATGTATGAGGGGTTTTTATCGAAACTTGTTTTATATTTAATGTGCATTTTTTATTATTATTTATATTTTGCCATAGCAATGCTTTGATCTTTGGATCTTCAAATAATGAATCTACGTTAACGTTTAGCTTACCAGATATAGTTGCCTTAAAAGTGTTACCATTTGGAAGTTTTATTCGAACGCACTTTTTTAAGGGGTCGTTATTGTTGCTTACTATTTCTTCAAAAATTACTTTGTCCTTATATTCTAATACATTTTCATGGTTTATTTTACTTGGTTCTTTACTCAATGTTTCTGGTTGAGTTCCTGTACAATTATCACTAGAAATCGATTTTTGAACATCTTGATTGACATTGCTACAAATATTATCCCTTTGTTCAGAATTTGTTTTTTCATTATTAATATTTTCTTCAATAACTAATGATGGTTTTTCTGCTTTTTGTTTACCTGAATTATCAGAGCAGGGTTTGGTCTTTAACTCATTAATATTGCAAACATCATTACTGACATTAAGGTTACTCGCATCACAGTTTTTTACTTCCTCATTTTCGAGATGATTTACTAATTTCACGTCATTTTGTGCATGTTCTTTTAAATTTGAAACATTGCCTCCAATATCTTCTGTATTAGGGTTATGAAAAGTTTCATTCCGGCCAAAACTCGAAGGATTTTTTTCTATTGTGTTTTGTATTAATGAATGATTTTGTATGATTTCAGTTCTGTTTTCAGTTTGTTTTAAATTTTCTATGTGCATATTTTGCATTTGGCTTTTTTTAAGTAATATGTTCGGTATTATAGCTGATGTAATTTTCTCTTCGATATCGACATAATCGTTATTGGATTTGTCAATACTATTTTTATTTTGGTTCTCAATGTAACATTTATTTGTAATTATATTACTTTCAAAACTTGGCATATTATTTTTCTGGACGTCTTCTTTACTCTTTATTTCTTTTTCCAATGGTGTCAAATTTGTTGATTTAGAGGATGTAACCGTTTTATTTTTATTTATAATGGGTTTAGTTAAAGTGTTTCGCTTTTTTATTAAATTTGGACATTTGAGCTTTCTCCTTGGTTTTTTATCTCCAGTCAGAACTTCGGTAGATATTGTCGAATCTTTTAAAACATTTGACGATCGCAACAAAATACGACGACTCGGCGAGACTAAAGTATTTTGACTGTCTTTACAGTCATTAATTGAAACGGTTTGGCATGAATTTTTATATTCATCTTGATCTATATTTTGTTTTGGCAAAGTAATAATTTGTTCCTTCTTAACATTTGTGTTGTCATCACTTTTTAGTTGAGTATTATTTAAATTTTCATTTATGGATTGGATAGCTTCTTTAGTTGGTGTAATTGATTTATAAGAAAGAGCTATTGGTTTATCATGACAACGGTGATTAAGTTGTCTATTTAATATCACCATTCGTTTAAGTTGTATTCTTTCTCGATGCATCGCTTCCTCTTTTTCACGTTTGTGATCTTCGTCTGCTAGTTTGTTTATTGGATTTTTAACTTCAGGCCTTGTTTCTAAACTTACTATTGCTTTATTTTCTTGTGTTTTGGATACTATATTATTTTCAACGTTTTTTGAAACTTTATATGCTTTTATTGATTCTATTTCACCCTGACTTATATCACATGTTGCATTTTGCTGCAATGGCTGCGACAAGTCTTCTATAGACATATTTTCAACATGATTGTTCGCAAGCGTATCTGCTATAAGCTTATTATTTGGCGTTTCGGTTTTCGACGTTGATATGTTACAGACCAAACGACCTTGTAGATCTTGAATAATGACGGGGCTTTTATTTTCTTCACGTGTTTTATGACATATTTTCCCAACTTTAATGTTATTTTCAATTTTGTTATTACAATTAGATTTTGGTTCTTCAGTCTTTAAATTATTTTCCTGCTCAGGTTTTATATTATTTTGTGTTTCAGTACCATTTAAATTTAAAGACGTATTGGTATTTAAATTCATTACCATATTTGGTGATACCCTTCGTATTACTGGTAAAGTGATAGAACGGTCAATAATAACGGGATTTACACAAGGAGCAACAAACTGCGTTGTAAATAGAGTCAAATTTGGTGCCTTATTTACAGCTACATAAGCGTTTCTATTAAAGTTTGTAGAACTTTTGTTCGGCTGTTCCATTTGTACCGTGGAATATGGATTGTATATTAAGTCGTTGCCAATCACCATCATATTCGGTGTCGCACTTTTCTGAGGCACTGTTAAAATAACTCTTGTCGGATCCAAAGTTTGATTTTTAATATTTGCTTTATCAGTATTCGTTTGTTGAACATCTGTGATGGCTACTTCTTCAACTTTAGGTTTGTTGCAAGTACTTGTTGTTGGTATGATGTTTCCTATATTTTTATTACAAACATTTGACGTCTTTAAATTATTCTTCTCGGATGTAAAAATTGCTTTAACAGGATGAATACTACTGCAGATTTTTGAATTGGGAGTTTGCTTAACCATTGTTGGTGTAATTAATTCGTTAGAAATAATACGTGGCTTCTTGTTAAGATTATCTGTGGTTGCTGTACTTGTATTTAATTTCGTTTGACTAACAGGCTTAATTTGGTTATTACATTTCAATGGCAAGTCTTTCATCGGTTTAGATGAAAAAAATACATTTTTGTTGTTTACAACGTCCAAATTTTGGCAAGAGTCGACCCTTTGTGTCTTCCTGATAGGTGTCGAATCCACGTTTGGATTCGGATATTTATTTACAAAAGAATGAGAAGTTTTGGTGTTAGGAACAGTTCTTGTTTTAGGACTTTGTGTTATTGCACTATATGCTTCCTCATCTGACATTAGTTCTCCAATCTCCTTGCGCAAGTCATCATCCATTAATTCTTCTAATAAATCATAGTCTGAATTTGGTATACCTGATATAAATGGGTCATTTGCATTTTGAATGACATCCGGCAAATGTTTTTCTTTAAAGTCTAATGGACTGTTTCTTCCCAAAACTATATTATTATCTTGACCACCTAATTTTTTATCTTGTTTTTGTTTTAAATATGGTGGTGAAGGGGTCATATCTAATTGTACTGTTTTCCCACTGTTTGCCAATGTGGTTTTTGTCTTAATTGGACACTGTTTTGAGTTGGCATATTCACCGACGGCTCTTGAGCTATTACTACTAGGACAAGCTGCTTTAACAGTATGACATTCCGCATTTTGTAGAGATCTTTTTTCGAACGAATCTTTTTTAAGTACAATATCGAGAGCATTAGGCCCTCTACTTGGTGTTTTTTGAGCAAGAAGAGCATTCATAACACTTTCCCAATCAGATGTTTGAGTATCATTGCTCTTAACTGTTTGTTTTGATGTTGTCCCTTTGCCAGAAGCCTTTACGGTACGAACCTTTTTAAGTTCAGATACTGTATTTGAAGATTTACTATTAGATACTTTTATCGTTGAAGATGAATTACTCGTAGCAATGGATTTATCCAAACTTGGAACATTCCTGTTCACAATCGGAGGATCTTTAGGTTGAATATCTTTGTTAATAGGCTTAATACTGGACTGTTTGTTTACATCAATTGTTACAGTACAATTAGTAGGATTCTTTGGAACTTCATCAGACTTATGATGTAATTTAAGTGGATGCATTTTAGATTGCTGCCTCAATAATAAAATTAAATCATTCTGATCATTTTCTGTGAGGTTGCCTTTTAAAGAAGGTACAGGGGTGATAATATTTTTTTGTCCCAAACTTTTGTTTTCAACTTGATTTGATATATTTGAATCATAGGAACGATTTTCTGACATTAAAATATTTGATATTATTGGATATTGCCTATTAAGGCATAAGGGAGTGTTTTTTGTTAATGGTGAGCACTTAAAATTTTGTACCTTTTGTACAACAACCTTAGTATTTTCGCATGAATTACTTTTTGTTTTATCCACCCTGGACACAACTATTTCGCCTCTAGTTTGTAAATGACTTACTTTGTCAAGATTCATAGTCAGATTTGGTTTTTCTTCTGAAATTTTATTTTTAATAGTTTTAGTTTGATCGGATAATATTTTATGTTTATTATCATTATGTTTATTTTTATGTAAATAGCTGAGACGCGAAAATGTATTTGGTGCATTGTCGACTCTCTTTTGCTTAGGACAATTAGTCTTATCAGATAATAACTTTACGTCGGACTTTTCTTTTGAAGCTCCAGCATTTATAGTTTCCTGCAATTCTTTTAGAAAACTTTGAAATTGATTCTGAGTAGGCGATAAATTAGCACTGGCCATACTTTGACAATTAGTCGATGATTCCAATGAAATATTGCCGTTATCTTTTTTACTGTTTAATGTCCCAGAGACCTCAGTTTTTGGTTGTTGTAGTAAATCCCTTTGAATAGTTTCAATGCTAGGTATATTTGGGTTACTTATCTTTTGTCTTGGCTTACATATTGGTTTAGAAGACTGTCTTTTTACTAAATTCGTCAATGGCTTTTGGCTTGAAATGTCAGTTACGTTTTTTGCAAGAGGATGTGTCTTGATGACACTACAACTTCTTTGCTTCAGAAACTCTTTGTATTGAATTTGACTAGGAGTTTCATTATTCTTTAGCACATCGTTTCTCACCATTTTTTCTAACTGCAAATCAGAAGGATTACTGTTTGCTTTAATCACTGGTTGCTGGTAACTTTTCACTGATGTACTGGATGCTTGTTCAGATGGTCTATTTATAACTGTGTCATGTGTTTTTTCACAAATATTACTGTTTATTTTATCATTTTTCTTGTTAAGTTCACTAACAAATGTTGGCTCTTGAATTATGTTTCCTCTATTACTGCAATTCTTTAAGATTATATTCACTTCATCTTTCAGGGCATTAAACTGCTGTATATTTTCTCGATTAAAATAAACTTTCGGAGAAATTGAACCAGTTAAATTATCAGAGGCAGGTAAGTCCGGCATTAGTGTTTGATGGTGAGGTTCCTCTATCTTCATATTTCCATCACTTATACTTTTGTGGCGCCTAAATTCTATAAGTTTTTTAATACTTTTCTTAACTTCTTCTCTAACATCATTTTTTGAACTTTGACCAGAACTTGTTGAATCAGACTTTATTGATTGAAAATTAATTTGTTGCTGTTGATTTGTTGCATGGCGTATTTTAGGAACAGCAAGAGTATTATTCATAATAATACCATTTGACACTCTTAATTCTTCTGTCTTAAACGTATTTGAACGCTGAATGCAATCTGTTGACTTTTCAGGTGATTTAATTTCGTCCATAGAAAAGAGTCCGTCAAACAACACATCAGGGTCATTACCCTCTGAATTTATTGACGTAATTGATGACTTTCCTTGGCTATCATAGTCACTGTCAGTAATGCATAGGTTATTGTTAATATTACTGTCCAATTCGCTCTTTAATTGTCCATTTACTTCTGGTATCCTGGCCACTTTCATACCAACAAGCCTCGATAAAGAACCGCTTTGTGGTTTCTGCTGTTTTGTGTCATATTCTGGTACGACTGCTTTTTCTTTCTTTTTACGTTCTTTTCTCTCTTTTTTCTTTTCTTTCTTTCGTATATCCTTTGTTTTTTCACCGACTTTTTGAACATTTTCAGTACCTTGATCAAAATCTTTAGATGATTCTTTTTTGATTTTCATTTTATCTATCCTCTCCTTTTTTTCCTTACTTCTTTCTTTGCTGTGAGGTCTTTCCTTAACAGTTGTATTAGTATCTGCGACTAGACTAAGTGGATCAATTTCATCATCTGTTGAATATTTCAGTCGTCTACTTTTCTTCTTTCGTCTAGGTATTACTATGGGTAACTCTTCTATACTATGAGCACTGTCTGTTAGGGTAGGATCATCAGATAGAGCATCCTGCCATATTTCTTCTGGTTCTTGCAAATCTACCAAATGCTCGTAACCTGTTTTGTGTAAATTTACAGAATTTTTATAACATATTTTCTATAGTAACAGATACAATTGATATACATATTTGTGTACCTTCATTTATTTAACTAAAAATATTATTTTAAGAAGCTGAAATAATTTTTAAATTTGGTTTAACATTTAATTTACCTTTTTCAATGCCGTAGAAGGCGTCGTTTTCGTCATCGATTTCTTCTGGCAAATGTTGAAATGACCGTGGGTCTAGATTGAGGTACTTCAGTTCGGTTGTTAGAGCACGTGTGCCTCCGTGAGTGCGCTCCATATATGTCCGACAATTCTCGAGTAAGGTTTCCCTGAAAAACAAAAATGTTCATGTTGTTTATGTATTTGCAAAATTTACCGGATATTCCATTTTTGTGTTTAGGTCTTGTGATTCAATTAATAACTTAGAATACATTTTTTTTAATACTCTAATTTTACTTTAATAAAAAAAATATGACTATTTTGGAATAGTTTCTAAAGGATTACTATAGATTACTATATGATTTACTTTATTCAAGTATTTAACATATACACTTACATTTGTTTTTAATAGTTTTACAGAATTTGATACTAGTATATCAATCACAAAAAAAATTAAATTAATTTAAAAAAAAATATTTGATAATGCCTGAAAGTCCACTAGTACTAAACATCATGATTTGTATCATGATATATCTTATGTGGAGAAATATGACTTATTTATTATAAAAAAATTATGAAATGTATAAATTTTCAAAGTTAAAAGTATAATGTTTACCATAACATTAGTGGTTGTTTTAAGTTTAAAGCAAGATTTATGGAACACATACGAAAGATAGACTATTTTAAAATATTGTAAGTAAAATATTACCTGTCCATATCCCAAGATAAAGTTTTAACCCTTGGTCCGGAAATTAGAACGGCAAGATCTTGGCAAAGCTCCGCGCCAAGACCTAGCGCTTCGCCCTCAGCAAATATCGCAGTTGATAGCACATTTGCTTGTTTTTGCGTTTGTTTTAAGTTAATTGTTTCAGATGTCTTAACCAAATTCGTCTGAGTTCTACTGTCTGTCGCCCAGCTTCCAAACTCAGAGTTAGTGTCAGATCTTGGCTCGTGTATATCCTATAAGAATGTAAAAGATAAGTCAATATATATATACTCTGTTGCAACCATAAGAAGATAAAGGCCAAATTAACAACATGTGAAATTGATACAATATCATTGGTCAAGAACTTGATTAATCTATGATATAATAATATAAGTTATTCAAATTAAACTCCATATATTCTCTATGTTAGAACTAGTGCGCACTGATAACTTTTGTCACAGTGACTGTTTCGTCACTCTGTCGAGTCCATGAATATGTATGGAGGTGCGCTTACTTTACGACGTGACAATTGAGTGACATTTGTGTCTGCATCTGTACATATTCACGGACTTGACAAGAGTGACGAAACAGTCACCGTGAAAAAAATTACCTGTGCGCGCTTGTTCTTAATAATATACAAAGATTGATTACTTGTTGCACAATATTTGAAATGTGTTCATTAAAAAAAAAATACGAAACTACCGGGCTGAGAGCGTTATTGCGCAGTTTACTACCCTAACTATATGTATTATTCATTTATCTTAGTAGTCAAATAAAGGAATATCAGAATTAAAAACAGATGTTTTTTTTCAAATAAACATACCTTGAGTATTGGTGCAAGCAGTGGTGCTGCTTTGACCCTATCATACATAAATGATGAAGGATGAACCGAGAATGCTGTAAGTACGCATTCGCTGCTCAATCGAGAACTTGCTGATAATAATGATCCAAGCTGTGTGAACCATGTCGATAAAGTTTCTTCAGTTAAACGTGCCTCTGCTTCCTGAAATTATTTATAATAAAATAAATGTTTATTAATTCTCCTTGTACTTATAAAAAAATATACAGCGTATTTATTTTTTGTTGTGTTCACACACCATGATGTGTTTTGTGTTTGTCAAGTATATGTAACATCTTTATATTATTTTTAAGGGACTTTCTAAAGTTTTTTTGAAAATTGTATCAAACCTTCTCAGTCTTAAGTTTGAGTCTCTCCAATTCATTCATACCAGCAGTGATGGCGCGAACGTACAGTTCACACACAAACGATTTCCTCTCATCTTTGCACTGAAATATTATAATTGTCATATTTAATATATTTTGTTAGAAATAACAACATAAACATATTGTAAATATAAAGTAAAGTTGCAACATTCAAATATTAATTTTATAAAATGAGCTACAGTTGTAAACTGTTCCCCAAAACAGATACTATAGAGAGAAACTGGCAAGGCAGACAATATTTTTTTTAATTTATTTTTAAAAATAACACTAGGAATAACCTGTATTAGCACTAGCGCGCAGTGGTAACTTTTGTCACGGTGATTTTTTCGTTACCAGTGCGCGGTAGTTCTTAGGGAGTTATTAATATTCTTATTTACGCCTCAAATTAAGTTTGAAATAAACTTGTGCTAAAAGTAAATTAATTATAAATATTATTAAATTATTTATAAATATCAACGAAGTCTAACTCCAGGTTGTTTTTTTAAATTGTCTTAATATGAATAATTTCAACGTGACGCACTTGTGCATGTATGGCAGTGGCCAGCGTGTGCAGCGGGATGTTTTATTATGTATTAAAGTATCTTAACATGAATAATTTCAACGAGACGCACTTGTGCATGTATGGCAGTTGCCAGTGTGTGCAGCGGGATGTTTTATTATGTTTTAAAGTATCTTAATATGAGTAATTTCAACGAGACGCACTTGTGCATGTATGGCAGTGGCCAGCGTGTGCAGCGGGATGTTTTATTATGTTTTAAAGTGTCTTATAGCAGAGATGGCCCAGTGGTTAGAACGCCTGCATCTTAACCGATGACTGCGGGTTCAAACCCAGGCAAGCACCGCTGATTCATGTGCTTAATTTGTCTTTATAATTCATCTCATGCTCGGCGGTGAAGGAAAACATCGTGAGGAAACCTGCATGTGACAAATTTCATAGAAATTCTGCCACATGTGTATTCCACCAACCCGCATTGGAACAGCGTGGTGGAATATGTTCCAAACCTTCTTCTTAAAGGGAGAGGAGACCTTTAGCCCAGCAGTGGGAATTTACAGGCTGTTGTTGTTATTGTAAAGTGTCTTAATATGAATAATTTCAACTAGAATAAATATAAGGGCCGTGACGCACTTGTGCATGTATGGCAGTGGCCAGCGTGTGCAGGTGTCGCGCGGTGGCGGCGGGGGCGGCCAGCGCGGCGGCGGCGGTGGGCAGCTTGTCGGCGGGCAGCAGGCGCACGAGCGAACGCGCGCAGCCGTACAGCGCCACGCGCGCCGCGCCGCTGCACGTCGGGACAACCATGCAGCGGGCGATCACCACCTGCGAATGCAATTTAATTTAATACACTATTTGACTAATTTTTAAAATCCATTTTTTATTATTTAGTAGAGGTCATAGAACCCAGTAACAGTTGATTTTTTTTATTTGTAGTACATACAGCGGGCGATCACCACCTGCAATTTATTTTAATACGCTATTTGACTGATTTTTAAAATCATTTTTTTATTATTTAGTAGAGGTCAAGGAACCCAGTAACAGTTGATTTTTTTTATTTGTAGTACATACAGCGGGCGATCACCACCTGCGATTGCAATTCATTTCAATACGCTATTTGACTGATTTTTAAAATCCATTTTGTATTATTTAGTAGAGGTCCTTGACCTCTACTAAATAACCCAGTAACAGTTGATTTTTTTATTTGTAGTACATATTTGCTGAAAAATATCATAATAAACATTCCATATTTAAATAGCGAGCGAAAACGCCACTTGGACAATATGGCGCTGCAATGGGGTCGGTGTCACGTCACTTGCCTGTATTTTAAATCTGTGGTACATATAGAAGAAAAGCAAGGTTAACAAGCGAGTGACTTCATCATAAGCCCAGCCAATCAGGAGCGTATTGTGCCATGAGAAAAAAGTGCCGTTTAAAAAAAGCATATTTATTTATGGATATTTGAATAAATGAAGTATTATTTTCAACTTTCGTTAATAAAATCCCATTTTCAAAATGATTACAATAATTGACAATTTATTTTTCGCATTGTCAAATAGCCTATTCAATTCCATAGCCTTTTACTTCAACTTTCCCATTATATAAGTTATTTTCAGTTGTCAATTTAGTGTTTTAATACACAACAATAGCCACTTGTAACAGTTGATATGATGTATGCACTGTGCATGTATGCTAATTTAATCGACAATTTAAGAATAATCATAAGCACTTTGAGAAGTTTAATTACGTACAATATTTAGTTCCAAATTAACTGGTACTGATGTAGAGGAACTTATCATGGTTTCTTTAGCCATGAAGATATTTAATCAGTCTACTCATAAATGAGCACTTGAGTCTAAGTATAATAGTAACAAACCTGTGCAATAAGTGTGGCAACTTCCTTAGCATTCTTCCACATTTTCTTGTCACGCGGCGACATCTCGAGCCGGCTGTGCAAACGTTCCACCAGCTGATAGCCATTGCGTAGCGGTGTTTGTTTAGCCTGATACAAAATAACACAGTTAAGTAGCTTAATCTATACAGTTTACATTTAATATCTACAACAAATGAATATATTTTATGAAGAATGAACCATACAGGTACATGTATGTATAATAGGGTAAGAAAATGTAGTATAGGACTCTTAGTTTATAAATAAGTATGAAAAAATCTTTTATAACATATTAACAATTATTAACAACAAATTTATTGTTTTCTTAAAATAATCCTGCCTATTTTATTTTTTCGATTAAATGTACATTTTAATAGTTAAGACATTTTATCAAAATTTCTTATTAATGAATAAATTTGTTAAATAAAGTTTATTTATATTTACCAATTCAATGCACCGCGAACGTGACTCTCCCTTGTGCAAAAGTACAAATTCAATATCGGTAAGTAGTTCCCATACGTCCACCGTGAATCCGGCGTCTTTACGCAGTATATCCACGAACGTGGGCTCGCTTCGAGCTGTTTCCGTTTGATCTGAGGGAAATTTCATAAATTTAATTATATAAATAAATTAATATAATAATTTGAATAATTATCAAATCATGAAATTACTTTCGTCTTTCATTAAAAAAAAATTGTCTTTAGGTAATATATAAGTATTTGTTCGATATATGACTTTTCGTCACACCAATAGAGTGGTGTCAGAAACTTTGGTCATTCATATGAATTAATAAGATAATATATTGCCATTTCATCGCCCTCTAAAATAGTGAAATATCAACTCTTTACAATTCCTACTAATCCAAAAATAAAAAAGTTAAACCAAAAATGTCATACGTAATGATTTTAACTGTTATACCTAGGTTCAACACTATTATAATTAGCCTCTTTCTATTTATAATACCGTTGAACCTAGGTAATAATTTAATACCAATATTATTGAATTATTTCCAGTTGTATCTACATTTATAACCAGTTAAAAAAAATTAAGTTTAAAATTAAAATGCATGCTATAGTAAATACTCAACACATACCTTTGTGGTCGGCAGCCTGGTCGACGTCTGACACCACGGCTGTGGAATTCCTTGCACGCAGCATGACGGCTGCGGCCAGCAGCAGCGCCAGGTCGTCGCACTTGGAAGCGGCCAGCTGCCGGAGCCGCGTCACGAACATCACGCCCCTCTCCTCTTTCAGCCATCCTAGAACTGAAACAATAACAAACATTTTAGACTCACCAACTATATTATATACAACAACAAACAACAACAGCAGCCTGTAAATTCCCACCGCTGGGCTAAAGGCCTCCTCTCCCTTCGAGGAGAAGGTTTCGAACATATTCCACCACGCTGTTCCAATGCGGGTTGGTGGAATACACATGCGGCAGAATTTCTATGAAATTTGTCACATGCAGGTTTCCTCACGATGTTTTCCTTCACCGCTGAGCACGAGATGAATTATAATGACATATTAAGCACATGAATCAGCGGTGCTTGCCTGGGTTTGAACCCGCAATCATCGGTTAAGATGCACGCGTTCTAACCACTGGGCCATCACGACTCATATATAATAACTATATTATATAATTTATTTTTATTCAAATAAATAAGATAATCGACAGTAAGCAATACACATTATTATTTTATCTTATAAGGTTACCTTCTTCATCAGTTGGCTGAACTCCTCTAGAATCAAGTAGAGCCTTGAGGACCGGATGACCCCAAGGATTTGACAATACTTTCCTAAACCACTGGGCTCTGTGTAGTAGTTGGCTTTCCCATGACGGACTGACTCCATCTCGCGTGGAGATCGCCGTTTGACACTCCCCGATGAATGTGTCAATAGCCTCCTCGAGCCAGACATGTTGATCTTTGCTTTTCGGGGATTGCCATTCAGTCTGTAAATAAAAATATTTTGAATACAGTTCAATGATATCCAAATTGTTATCGAAACTTTGGAAATAAACTTGGATATGCTTGGAATAGAGAGAAGACCAAAATTAAGCAACATTACGATCTGACACACTGGGTACACATACGCATTCTCATATGCTATTGATTATGTGATTATCATCCACGCAGTAATATATAATATAATATGTTTTATTCATAAAAGTGATTTACAGATAAAAATGAGTCCCTGGTTCTTGTGGTAAGCAAAAGCCTGTGCCACAACAAACTAGAGTGCTCTTCCATTATTTACTTCTTAAAGCTAAATTATAGATATGAGAACTTAACCAAATTATAAATAAAGAAATAAAAAGTATAGTACGACACAATTCAGATGTAGCATCGGCAAAATTCGTAAAACCGATCACACCCGAATTGAGCACGCTATCCGAAATTACCAATATTTATTTCGCATGCGAATATGATCTTTGCACAAACGTAATAACTTGAAATATCATATGACCTAATATATTCATTAATTTGACACGTCGATTTACATGTACTTGCTTTCTCTGACACGAGAATCTATAGCGACGAATAGCGTCGAATGGCGCGATAGGGAGCTATTTCTATTGGTTGTGTAAATCGGCAGTAATCGGTTTTATTTTCATTCCATTGCATTTTCCGATGCTACATCTAATTTGTGTCGTACTATTTTAAGATACTTATTATCACTATATGCAGTGAAACTTCAAGGGACCTGCAATATTGTTTCACTTATAGAAGTATTTCACTATCCCAATGTCTCAGATACCCAGGTATAAATAAATACCTGTCTCAGATATAGAGGTGCCCTTTGACATTTTGCAAATAAACACCTTTATAGCAAAACTAAAACTTGGAGTCATTGATACTTCAAATTACATACATATATAGTTAAGTGTGGATTTTGCATTTTCCGATGCTATATCTAATGTGTGTCGCACTATATAGTAATATATAAAGGAGACAATGATACCTGTAATATAGTGTGTGAGGTGTGCCGCTGGAGCCAGGCGAGCAGGTGCGGGTGCGTGGTGGGCGCCGAGTGCTGACATAGGCTGTGCACGCGGCGCCACGCCTCGCAGACGAGTCGCGTGCGCTGCTCGCCTGTGCACTCGGCGCTTAGCCGCGCCTCGAGTGACTGCGGACGCACAAAACATTATATTAAACAACAACACCTACGATTAGTGATACATACGCTATACAATAATAAATATTATTGTTATATATAATATATTGATAATTGTGGCCAATCTCAAAACCGTGTGCACTTGATGGTAGGGCTTTGTGCAAGCCCGTCTAGATAGGTACCACCCACTCAACAGTTATTCTACCGCCACATAAAAGCACTCAGTATTGTTGTGTTCTGGTTTGATGGATGAATGAGCCAGTATAACTACAGGTACATGGGACATAGCATCTTAGTTCCCAAGGTTAGTGGCACAATGACGATGTAAGGAATAGTTAATATTTCTTACAGCGTCATTGTCTATGGGTGATGATGATCACTTACCATCAGGTGTATCATATGGTCGTCCACCAACCTATACCATAAAAAAAAAGATAAAACTACGCAGAACATCCTAACTTCTTAAATCATTAATGATAAAGGCTTTATTTTAATAACAAGTTCTGTTTAAGCCTGTCGCATATAACTGCTCGACCCACTTTATAAACGACAACTACGAAAGATTATTTTGGTCCGCATAAGTATGGATGCTTCATAAGTATGGATGGTTCATATTTATCGATACTTTTAGTTTGTTCCCTCGCTCTAATAGAACGGAAATCAGAACCGAATGAAGGTATGTATATATCAGATGCAGGATCAACGACTTTACGTATTTTACGGAACACAATATCAGTCTCAACAATAGTGTTATTGTTATTATTATATTTAATAATATATACTCATAAACTTATTACACAACATGGATATTTCGACCCGCAATACTGTTTGTCGTTAAAATTATTTAAAGGCTTTCTTACAAATGACAGTAACTAGACACTAAAATAAAATGTCTTTGTTTTGGTAAACTGAGATGATTTGCCGTTCTATCGGATTATAAGAAGGGATAGATGGTACACTACTGTGTGCACATACACATATGCACTACAATATATATATGCGTAATCTCCAGTGGGAAACTTCTATATTCTAAAAATAAGAATTAAAACCTTTTAGAGATTCTCAGCTACGTCCTTAAAATATCACCGTAAAATATAATGTGATTATAAACTATCGAAAGATCGGAATGGTGATTCAAACAGGAGTTGCACATGCAATCAGCATCACCATGGGCTAAGCGAATGGTCAAATGTTTTTTTGTTATTTCAATTGATAATGTATGTCTGTAGTTGTGTATCACTACTGTATGAGAATTTATTTACCTTCTTTTGCTAAATAATATGTGAATAAGCTGTCTATAAACAAATAAGTAGTACTAACTGCATTTTAGATACATACATCCAGGAAACTGCCACATCCAAACTTAACTTTGTAGTCTACTCCAATAGATATAGTAAAGATAAATAAAAGTAACTTCTGTAGTGATAGTTGATGAAACACTCATTATGAAATTATACCAAATTATTAGTATTATGACAAATTATTTTTAAATTAAAATATGTATCTATAGAACGCATAAAAATAAATAGTAGTCTATAAACATATCTAATCTAGTAGACTAGAACAAAACTTAAGAAACTACAACTTATTGTGAATAAATATTATAATTTACATTATTTCAAAGTGTTATTATTATTGACAATTTACTGATGATTGATGATTATGCAGAAATAGCCAAAACATGCGTCTAATTTAAATATCGCTGACACTACTTTAGTGTCCATTTTTTCCTCCTTCAGTGGAAATGAGTTGTATATTACATTTATTATTTATAGCATTATTAGTATATGTATCAACTATTTAGTATTTTGTACTAGACGTAAATTAAACTCAAAAATATTGTAGATAAAAGCTTCTATATTCTCTTCAACAACAAATAAGATTTGTAAAGATAAATTCATTTCCTTTTCGTAGTTTAGTAAACTTTAATTAGTATTAGTAGACAAAATAGTAACAAAACTCACAAACCTCTACTTTTACTCTCATTTGAAGTTAATTGTTCAATATCTTTGAAACATGTGTTATTATTATAAGAATTGTCCAAAACACAATTGACATATAAATTCAATAACAGTAACAACCTCTACATTTCCTACTGCTGGGCTAAGGCCTCCAATCCCATTAAGGTTTGGAACATATTCCACCAAGCTGTTCCAATGCGAGTTAGTGGAGAGATAAAATATCAACATTAATCCTATAAAAACATTAAAGTCCAATTTCATATACTTAAGCACAACAATTTTCAAAAACCCTGAATCTAATCTGTATTTGAAAATAAGAGCTTGAAACACTACCTATTGTACTCATTACAAAGTTCAATTATCGAACATATTGACTTATATTTATTTATTTGAAAAATAATATGTTAAAAGTACTTATTACTTGTACACCTATGGGGAGAATGGACAAGTTTTCGTAGTAGTTACAATGTCATAAGAAGGAAAACTTCCAGCTTTTAAAGTTCAACAGTTGATGAATCATTCAAGCCAACTAATAATAAATATTTATTAAAATATAAAAATAAGAATGGTCATTCAATATAATGTACTAATATTATTATGGTCATTATGGTCTTTATTTTTTGTAAATTAGTTTACTATAAATACAAATTAAAAGTTAAAAAATAAAATAATATAAAAAAAAATATCTTATTAAATTGTGATTTCCAAACTACTTGCAGAGGAACCTATTTAAGACTATTAGTACCTTTCTTATTTTAATTAACAACAACAAAAGAATATTTGTAATGTCATTTTTAAAAGCTGAATATTTCTCTATTAAATTGATGGTAAGTAAATTATGCCTACAGGTATACTTTGCTTCTTTTAGTAGTTATTAGTTTATTCTGATGAGTATGTGTGCCTTAGCTACATGGGTATCACACTAAATCCTACTACAACACCATTTTTTCTCATATTTGTAAAATGTTATCAATGATTCTGTTGAAATATTCTGTGTATGTTGGTAAACAATATAGTATTTTTAAGAAATAATTCAAATAAGTCTAATTGGTTTGTGGATTGTTTACAACTTTGTTTTGTTTTAAATATTTTAAGAAGTGAAAGATGACTGAAATAAAAACGATTTTAAAACTATATTTCATAAAATTAGCATATACCTATTAAAGAAATATGATATTTTTAATTCCACAAAGTGTTTCTGGTTATTTTCAAAACTTTTATAATTAAAACTTACTGTGAGGTATTATTTTAATATCCAATAGTGATTTTATTTTATCAACAAACAAATATGTTTGAAGTAAAAAGATGATGATGAAGATGGTTTTTTTATGACTCAAGAAGTGTATAGTTTATGGGACTGTGTTGTGTGTTTGTGGAAACATATTGAGTAGTTTGCTAGACACAATGATATCATATTGGCATAACTAAACATTATTTATAGATAAGTGTGGAGTACGTGACTTCTTCGTCAAGAAGTATGGCTGTCAAACAAATGATCATCACACAAGCATAAATCTATATATGCTGTGTATAAAGTTGTATTCAAAATGGTAATTGACTTTATATCGACTTCTTAAGTAATCTCTCATTCCCAGATTAATAATAACATCAGTTATCGCTAAATAATATAGAAAAATAGATATAGTTTTAGCTGCTGGTATTTACAATATCAAACTCAAAATAAAACTTAAAACAGATAAATCTTTTTTGTCAGAGATAGAAAACTTTTTTTCGATCATTTTTCATCCTGTATGCACTGAAATTACTTTCATAATTACAAAAATATAGGAAAACAAGACTTAGTAGGAGACAAATATGGCGGACATAAAGTGAACTTTACGATCACAACGGCGTCACATTATTTCTTGATATCTCTAAAAATAAAAGAATTACACTTACCTTGTAAAGTTCAATATAATATGTCTTGCCTTTCTGACCACTTGTTTGATTACTTTTCACGTCTTTTCCGTCATTTGTAGAAGTCATTTCTCAAGAAAATATCGCGGAGAGACATTTATGCGCTTGTGTTTTCGTAATGGTGCTGTCAAAGTTAGATCTAGTGTTGCTAATTGTTTCTACTTAATTGTTACCATTTGTTAATTATTATAGCAATACGTAATTTTCATAGTATTTTGAATTTTATAATAATCAAACTTATAGGTGATATTATAAATATAAACAAAAGTCAACCTCACACATTATTTTGTAATTTCTTATTATTTCGAATCACTTTTTTTACATTCTATTTAACAGTCTGCATAAAAAGTAAAATGACAATAATTTTATTTTCTGTGTAACGTTATTCTCATAATTAAAATACATTAAAAAGCATATAAAAAATATACATTTTTAAACATTTATATCTCATTCAAATAATTAATATATCTATATAATAAATACTGATATATTTTGCCATGAAGGTTGTATAATTTATTAGTTGAGTATGTGTATTTAAGCTTTTGTTAGTCACACATATTAGCAATATAAAGTTTAAATTTATGAATAGTTATAATTTTGTTATGAAAACATGACATTAGGTTTGAGTTTATTTCAATGTGATGTTTATAATTATGTTATTTTTATAATCATTTTAATGCTAAATAATGTAAATATAGAAATTATTTATATAGTCAGTTTTAACATCAGTAAATTAATAAAATTGTGTTATTTCTTAAAATACTATAAACACAAATTAAGTTATTGAAACCCTCTATGAATTGAAATGAATGAACAATTAAAATAATAAAGATTTTTTTGGGAAGGGTTTTGTATTATAAATGTACTATTAAATTTACAAAATCTACCTGTGGGGCATTAAATATATTTTGCATAGGAAATAAAAAGATATCATTTTTAGAGTTGGCTATACTGGATCGTACAAAGCAACGCGAGTAGTGTCAGTCAAAGAATATTACGTTTTCATCTAAAATTAATAAGATTAAGTGTAAAAAAAATGTAATTTATGCGTTTCTTAAGCCGATAATTATGTATGTTAATATTTTTTGTTGTTATTTGATTAATTCCGTTTCTATTTATAAAAGGTCTTCTAATTTGATTCAATGTGTCAAAGTATAGGGCTATACCTTTGAGAACACAATAAATTATCTCTTTCGATTCTTATTTCGAAGGGTGTCTTGGTATATTTACTGTATTTATCGTTTTAAGTGACCACTTAATATATTTTACGTTATATGAATGTCTTTATTGTGTACTTTAGTTAAATATCCGTACATCTGGAAGTCTTTACGCTCACTCGATTTTTTTTTCCGTTTTCATTAATTGGTGAAAAAAGTCGTGCTTGCTGTATAAATTCACCAACAGTTTTCTTTAGATTGACACAATTTTAAAATAATTTTACCTGTTTTTTTTCATTATATTTTACTAAAGCGTGTATATAGTTCTATCTATATATATTTGTATTTGTTGTGATTTATATACAAAATTATCGGTGTTGTTTATTTAAAGAGAAGTGGATATTGTGTTGTGATGTGTGTAATAAGTGATTTAACCTTATTTTATAATATACCATTGGAGTGATAGATAAGAAAATGGCTAAAAAGTCTGAGAACACTGGGGGCAAGCTGGTCACTGTGTCTGTTGTTGGATTATCTGGTAAGTTAACTAATATTTTTCACTTCACTTTACTTTCACTAACAGTTCTATAATACAATTCCTCAACCATAAATTATATTATAAAAATATTGTATATTTCTTTTAAATTTAAGTATATAACTATGATTATTTGTTAATTAGTGTCTTTAATATAACAGTAATAAGTTATGATAATCAATATGTTATATGAAGAAAAATACAATGAATATTAAAAAAGATACTCTTATTTATTTTCATTATTATATAAAAGGTATTCAATTGTTTATTTTTATTGATTAAATAAAATATATCAACACTAAATATCTACATATTTATACAGATATTCCTTTAGAATATAATTTATATTGTTGGAGTCATATTCTTCATCATCTTTAGTGAATCAGGAAGTGTACTGATTAGTCTGATTTTAAGTGCCCAATGAAACCATTATGTTAATTTATATTTGAATAAAACTTGTAACTTTGAATATATACATCTACTATATAATTATATGGAAGAAAAGCAACCTATGCATTATCCCATATTATAATCATTCTGCTGAATCTAATTCAAACTATTCAGCTTATTTGATTCATATGTAATTGATTTATAAACATCCATTAAAGCATTCACATTTTTTTATTAGTAAAAAGTAAGACTATTTGTGTGTATTTACACACAAATAGTCAACTACATTTAACTACATTTGTAGTTTTAATTAACTACATTTGTAGTTTTAATTACCAACGCTAAATACACTATTACATAAAATATTTAATAAAACATGTAAGCAGTCCACATATATTATAAATAAGAAGAACTTGTTTTAGTTTTGCTGGTAGGGCTTTTCAAGCAATATTTGGTATTGTTGTATTGTAGGGTAGGTAATTTGGTTTAACTGCAAGCAAAGGGGATAAACATCTCATTTCTTTAAGCTGGTGATGTTAGGAATTACTTCAGTTACTTATTGCTTCAAAATTTGTTTGACTACCCGACTATGCATTTCTAAGCAACATTAAATTGATGCAACTACTTATCACATATTTTACTGTTGTATATAATATGTTGTAAACATTAGTCTATGGGTGGTAGTGATAACTTAAAATCTGGCCCCTAATTTGCCAGTCTAAAACAAATAGATAGTAAAGCATTAAATATTGAAGATTGTGTGTGTTTAATTTTGTTACAGTTTATATTTAGTGTAGCAATCCTCACAATAAACATTTGAGACAATGGTAAAAATGAACATATGTTTATAAAATAATGTTCCATTAATAAATTTGCTAATATGTTATCTTCGGTGTATCCAGTCTATTGTTTATATACAGGCAACATCAAAATCTAAGTTGGGGTTACTGATATTAATTTTATTTGCAAAAAGTAACAATACTGAAATGGTTTATTGCTAAAAGTTGCAGTTTTGATCCCAATCCCTTAAGCTACTCACTATTAGCACAACCTTTAGTCTTACCTAAATGGTTAAATAGGATTATTAGTAATTCCTAAAAATGAGATTAGAAAAAAAAAGAAAACATTTATGTCATGTTTAATATCATAAAATATTAATTAATTTAAAATATATTATAAATTAAAATGGAAATATTCTTACATGAACAATATATTTTGTTCTGTTGAACCAAATCTTTAAATATCATTAAAGTAAAATAGTATTATTTATCTGTTTTTATCTCAACATTACTTTTACGATAAAAATAAATTCTATGATTTTATTAATTGAATCATTATAGAGAGTATATAACAATAATAAAGCACTTTTTATATATTCATTGGCTAATGCTCAGCATACTGTGTAATGTAGATATATTCCAAACAGCAATACTCAGTATAATGTGTTGTAATTTGGAGGATGCGTGAGCCAGTGTAACTACAGTCACAAGGGACATAAGATCTTAGTTTCCAAGGTTTAATAGTAATGTAGGCAAAGGTGAATATTTCTAATGACACAATTGCCTTTACGTGGTTTTGTTCATACAAAAATGTATCATTAAATTGTGTTGAAAACAAACTACGATGTGACTAAAAAACTTTCAATAGGTTGAACAAATAGAATGCATAGTTCTGTATATTATAAATTAGTTTACTCTAGTGGCTTTGCTGGTGTGTGAAGTGAGTGAGAATGTGTTAGGTATCCTTTGTAACCCTGTCTACATGTATTCAAATGCATGTTGAGAAAGTATCGAGCAAATGCACTTTCGTATTATAAAATGAGTTATCATTATAATTAGTATGTTATTCAGGGTAATAAAATAAATTTATGCAGGAATTTTACTGACGAATTATATTTTATTGTTTTAATTTTTTTATGTTCATCATATTACCTTGTACTTGCTGTTTGTTATCTTTCATAATCTGTGGATTAAAATAAAAATGTATAGTTAAACAATTTATTGCACTCAATTACAGAAATGAAATAAAATAATCAATGGAATAAAGTTACATTTCAAACATTCAATTATGCTTGCATGCTTCAAGTTGATATTAAACATTCCTTTCTATTTAAGTTGTTAATTTAATGATGTACTCAATCACAAGACATTTGGTATGAATCACAAAGGTACTTAAATGTATGACCCTTAACTAACCAATTGTACAGCATCTCTATTGTAATGTTATCACATCTTATTTTCCACTTCCTGGTATGTCATATGTTTCCTTTAAATCATTTACTTATCTATAAACAAATTGATATATCGGTACAGCTGTGTATGCTTAATTAGTGTTGATTTAAAATGAAATAAATTATTTATGGACATGTTTATTATTTTTATGTGTTAATTACTACCTTATTGGTGTAGTATATAGCAACCTGGTATGGCTGCTGATGCCATGGTCCAAGATTCGAAATATTGTGAAAAAATATATTTTTTTTAGTTTTTTTTTTTTACAGACAGGCTTACCTTAAACAAGTAGCCAGGTTTACTGTTGTGGACCTATGTCATATATTATTTCGGTCATTTTGCTGTAATATTGGACTATAAGAATGAAGGTATAAAGTGTAGATGAACTTATACATATAAGACATACCTCCAAAATTCAGTATTTTGGACTGAGAAATAAATTGTAAAATAATAGCCGGTATATGTCCTAATGCTCTGGCATAAAAGGTTCCTAGCTTATTTCACCACATGTCTTGTTGTGTATGACATATATGTATGTGTATTGTGTATGCAGAAGTCCATACATGAGGCACACTTTCATTCAAAATCCAATATTTTGGATGATTTGGTTTTCTTTTAATGATTTTTGTTCACAATTTTTCATAGAATATTATTATACATTATTTCAAATAATGTAGAAAACTGCATATTTATATAATGCTACTTTTAAATTACGCATTATTGTATTTTCTCATAGCTTTAACCATCAAAATTGCAGTTTCACTACTTCCATTTTTATCCCAGACAGTTAAGCTGTGCCATAAATGTTACTACTAAAATAAAATAACATAAAGTCTGTTGTATAACATGTTGATCATATTTATTTTGAAAGATATTATATTACCATTAGTCATTCGACTATAATTGTATCATGTATGTTGAAGTATTTATTGCATAATAAATAATTACTATGTAGAACCTTTACAAGAAATAATAGTCGTTCTTGTTATAAGATCTTGTGTTAATTCAAATGAATCATAAACATAAACACAGTCCACATCACTTACCATGAAACCTTCATGGTCCAAATATTTATTTATTTATGTACATATATTGTGGTATTAATCTATGTATCTAATTTAATATTATCAGCCCTAATGTTAAGGAACATACTCATCGTTATCTATCCGTTTATTATAGTGTATGTACTTTAATTGCTAAAATTACCATAAATAAATATTACAGCCTTGTTTCATATTATTGATTTAAATCGAACTTTTATAAGAGAGATGTATCTCTTAAGCTTCGACTAAGGAAATTTACAACATTGCACCAGTAGTTGGTATGTTTCAAAGAGCATGTTGCACCAATGGTCTTGAGCTTGTCGGGATCAGATCGGGATCGAAATTGGATTATGGGAGTTAACTCGTTCACATTAATACCTGCTGTGCAGCTGCCTGTACAGATACATTCGGTTAGGAATACACCACGAAACCTTATCACGACATGGTGGTACAGATACTATGACGATTAACATTGTCATATAAATTAAATAAACACTTCATTGTTTACATAAAAATAAAATTAAGGTAACAGCCTGTAAATTTTCCATTGCTGTGCTGGCCTCCTCTCCCATTAAGGAGAGGGCTTGGAACATATTCCACCACGCTGTTCCAATGCAGGTTGGTGGAATGCATATGTGGCAGAATTTCAATGAAATTACACCAAGCAGGTTTCCTCACGATGTTTTCCTTCACCGCCGAGCACGAGATGAATTATAAACACAAATTAAGTACATGTATATAGTGGTGCTTGTCTGGGTTTGAACCCGAAATCATCGGTTAAGATGCACGTGTTCTAACCGCTGGGCCATCTCGGCTCGCTTTGTATACATGCATATGATAAAATTCTTAAATTGTATGATGACATTATTAGGATTATATTTATAACGTTATAGATAAGTAAGTAGTTGTTAGGCAGATGACCAAATATGCCATTGGTGGTTGATTATTTTCAACGTAGAATATTCGAAGGTGATTGTCAACGTGCTGGCCAGCAGGTCTGCTTATAGTGTCTTGACTATCTTAGGAATTTAAAAGAGTTATTGGTTTTTTACCGTATACTTGCATTGAATAGAAAAATAAACTTGCATTTTAACGCGCATTTTAGGGGTCATATAATAATAATAGTTGTTTCTATATTTGAAGGCTTTATGGCCAAGCTTTCTATTGCCTTTTCCAATTTGAAGTCAACTGATCCAACTTAGATAAGGAACGGAACATTTTTGTTTCATTAGCTTGGCGGCGTATTGGTTGGTCAGCGCCATTATTTGTAGGAGTTGGTTACCACCAATTATCCTGTACACGCTGGTCTAATTAATACACAGTAACATCAACTCTTGGAACGTCGAATGGTTTTCTCATCGTAGTTCCAATGGGCAGGAACAGCTTTAAATCAGCTGATCAATTTACTTGGTTACTTTAGTCTTTGTACATTTTATGACCAAAAAATTAAAATTTAATAAGATCCGTAAATATTTTATAAATGAATAATACGTTTGCTGTCGAAGCGCTTGGCCCTTGGAGTAGTGGTGCAAAAAGCTTCATCAAAAGTATAACACCTCGGCCTCATAGGCTTCACAGGTGACAGGAAGGCTGGTTCGTTTTTTGTCCACAGGATCGGAATTGTGATTTAACGGGGAAATGCTGGTAGCATTCTTGCCACCATTTCAGTTCATATTTGTATATATTTAAGCATTTCATGGTATTAATTCTTATGTTAATATACGGATAATTAGTTTAACTCGTCCGTTAGCAGTAAAATTAACGATCTTGTAAATCTTTTCAGGTACTGAGAAAGAGAAAGGCCAGTTAGGCGTGGGAAAGTCCTGTCTCTGCAACAGATTTGTACGCACAGACGCCGATGACTACAATGTCGATCACATATCCGTTCTGAGTCAAGTAAGTCACGTCTGTTATTACGTATTATCATAAGTTATTAAATATTATTATTAAATGTATATCAATATATATACATAATTATAAACTACATATTTTTTCATACTTGCATATATTATTGATATATGGATAGATAAAATAGTTTTACAGAGGATGCTTAAATATGAGGATTTAGACTGCCGAATACTATTGGGTAGTGCATTTCAAAGTTTGACGGTTTGTAAGTTTGTTTATTTAGATTTTATTAAATTTTTTTAGCAGATGACTTACAAGTGCTTGAAAAACTAAGTTTATTAGAATTTAGAGTATGGCTACGCTTTGATGAGCCACGTTAGTCGAGAAGTAAGATGTTGTGGAAACGAATGGTAAATATTTTCCAGTTGGTTAGTAGCCTTTCGACGGTTGTATTTGTGCTAAAATCGCGATCTTCTATTCTATAATTGTTTCCTCAATTTCCTTAAGAATAGAAGGCGTCGTACACCTTAATAGAATCGTGATATGTTACTATTAAAACATTTGCATATAGGACTCCAATAATCAATATTTACTATTAAATGTATGTAAAATTAATTATAGTTCATTAATCATTTACGGCTTACGTAAATATGACCATATATCTGCATTTCGTACTCAACTTAAATGGCTCCCTATCCGCCTTCGCCGTGATATGCACATCCTTTCAGTCCTTTTTAATATTCTTAATGATCCAAATTCTCCTGCTTACCTTTGCTCCCGTTTCAACCTTCTTCCTCCTCCAACACGTTCTAGACGTTCCTGTATTACTTCAGAGTTAGAAGTGCCTAGATGTAATACAAAGTTTCTGCTTAACTCCTTCACGGTACGTGCAGCAAATCTCTGGAACAGTCTCCCAAAATCCATCCAAAAGAGTCCAAACATCAACCTCTTTAAAAAAAGAGTAAAAGAGCACTTTCTCTCACAACTTTCATAAATTTGACAAATTTACCATTATCTTTTTTTTTTTTATTTATTTATTTATTTTTGTACGGGAGATATATTTATAATATTTGTGTATTTAGATGTAGTATAAGTATAATAATTTAATATATATGTATTTATTATATTATAGATATTTATGTAAGCGTAATATATATTATATTAAATTCTTTTATATTATATATATTATATTAATATTGTTTCTTTTATATAATATTACTAAGAGTATCTAATGTTGCACTATTTATATCTGCTATATAACACTATCTCTTACAGCTGTGGGTTGGCTGGAAGAAATTTCTTTTAGAAATAAGCCCGCCATTGTAAACAAAAATTTCATGTTTAAAACTTCTATGTAAAATTTCTCAGTGCAATAAAGAGTATTAATAATAATAGTTTTATTAAACGGCTATTTTATGTTGTAGTCGGACTTCAGCGGGCGCGTAGTCAACAACGATCACTTTTTATACTGGGGTAGTGTTCATAAGGAGCAAGATGAACAAGAATATCGATTTGAGGTGGTTGAACAGACTGAGTTCGTGGACGATGCGTGCTTCCAACCGTTTAAAGGTACGTTCGTATCAGTGTAATTACAGGCGCAAGAGATATTTTTTATTTTGCTTTATTAAGGCACAAACAGTTCACAATACACTTAAATTATAAATAAAATTACAAAAACATACACCAATGAAGCTGCCACAAATAAAATAAAATCAAACAAATAGTTATAAAAATCAACGAACGTCGCATTGTTATCTTACTTATATATCTAAGTTCTCGACGTTGATGATGCATTGTAGTAAGAAATAACAATCATATTATCTTCTCCATCGCACGTGACATTGGCGAAATAATCTGTACCCTTTCGACAGAAATAAAAGACAAAAATTAAAAATAAATAAAAACATTATCTTACAATGCCATATCTAACAATCATTAATCTAAGGTACCTTAATTTGCCTTTCTTATTTGGTATTACACTTTTAAATTTTTAAAATGAAAACTTTTTAATTTAATAATTATTTTATGTAGGCTGGTAACATTGATAAATAATAAAAATAATCACTTTGCAAATAATTAACGATTTTTTACATTGTACTAGCTGTGGGTAAGACGGAAACATACGTGAAAAGATGCGTTGCAACGAAGTTACAATCCGCCGAGAAGTTGATGTACGTGTGCAAGAACCAGCTCGGGATAGAGAAGGAATACGAGCAGAAACTGATGGGAGACGGGAAGCTGTCCGTTGACGGTTTCCTTTGTGTATACGATGTCAGCCTGGTGCCAGGACGTAGTTGGGAGAAACAGGTAATACGGTGCTACTACGATTGTCGTATATTATGTAGAGTAAACTTGCTAGTGGTGGATGAGAATCTGCCTTGTGGAGTGAGAAACTTTCCTACCAAGGGGTGAAGTGAACTTTTGCCCAGCTGTGGGACGTTAAAGTTTGTTATAATCTATTGGTAGTAAGAATGACATGAAGAATTAGACTTTTGTATTCCATGCGATTTCTATAATACCTTTATCAATTATTATGTACTTGATTGTAATAATTATAATATATAATTTCAATTGGTATGTTGGATTTTATCACTATTTAAAATAACAATTTTAATTCTACTTGTATTCAAAATAAATTATTTATTTGGCGTTAGTATTTTGTACTGCCCACTCATCAGGTATTCTGCCGCCGAACAACAATAATTGTGTTGTGTGATTGAGCCAGTGGCGTTACTGGCATACGGTACATAATATCTTAACTCCCGAGGTTGGTGGCACATTGACGATGTAAGAAATAGTTAATATTTCTTACAGCTTCATTGTCTATGGGTGATGGTGACCACTTACCATCAGGTACCCCATATGCTCGCCGGCCAACTTATACCAAAGAAAATCATATAGAATAATATGCCGTATTCATTGTATTATTTGGGATACGTCAAAAGTTTTAAACGTCCAAGAAAATTTAAGGTCATCTACACTAAACAGTGGAAGAGTTTAGAGAACAGATATAATTAGCATGAAAATAATGTGTTGGAAGGAATGTTGTGTTTATGAGGGGTGGTGACCACTAACATGAAGGCCTATTTGCCAGTTCGCCTACCAGTTACATTGAAAAAATGTTCAATTGTTTCAGAACGAAACCCTAGCTGCGATACTCCAAAATATAGTAAAATTGAAAAAGCCGGTTGTGCTTGTAACGTCCAAAAACGATGAAGCCTGCGAGCAGGGAGTCCGGGAGGCGGAGAGATTGGTCCAGAGGAAGGAATTCAAGGGCTCAATACCCATCGTGGAGTCCTCGAGCCACGACAATGTCAATGTGGACCAGGCGTTTTTCCTGCTGGCTCAGATGGTGGACAAATCGAAGGCTAGGATTAAGGTATGTACTTACTACCTTATGGCCCAAATATTGTGTAGATTTTGAAGATGACCACTATTTGGAGATCTGAATTTTGTCTAATATATGTCATATGGTTAGATCTGTATGTTTTTCTTCGGTCACTAAAATGGGGATTCACTAAACCATTACATTTGGGTTAGTTAAATTTATACTATCCTCCAGAAAGAAATTCTGATCCTAAAACTCGTAATATTACGATTAATACGCCATTAATACGCCAATTACTTGACTAAAGACTTTTGTAATCTTATGATATTTTTGGATAAAAAAATGCATGCTGGTTCTCTGGAAGAGATCTATGTAGCGATAAGGTCGCCATAATTGTACGCCTCTATTACTTAGGCTGTAACCATGATGTACTTATTTATTCTTTGTGGTGTACAATGAACATGCAAAAGCTCATCTAATACTGGCTTTCTCAATGATTTCAAATAAAATGATCAAATCCGAGTCGAGTTGAGTCGAGATGGCCCAGTGGTTAGAACGCGTGCATCTTAACCAATGATTGCGGGTTCAAACCCAGGCAAGCACCGCTATTTCATGTGCTTAATTTGTCTTTATAATTCATCTCGTGCTCTGCAGTGAAGGAAAACATCGTGAGGAAACCTGCATGTGACAAATTTCATAGAAATTCTGCCACATGTGTATTCCACCAACCCGCATTGGAACAGCGTGGTGGAATATGTTCCAAGCCTTCTCCTCAATGGGAGAGGAGGCCTTTAGCCCAGCAGTGGGAATTTACAGGCTGTTGTTGTTGTTTGTTGATCAAAACCAATTATATTTAATTCACAGGTAGCGAACTATGCGGAGGCGTTACGTATCAGAAGAGAAACCCTAGACTTCGTAACCGAAGCCTTCACGCAGCTGATCAGAATACACGTCCAGGACCATAAGTATGAATCATTTTCTATTTTGTGACGTAATATTCTCTTATTGTTTTTTAAGTGGTTCTGCTTTAAGTGGAACATCCTGTATAATAACTGCAATATTATCAAGAAAGCACATCTATATTATACCAGTTGTAGAGCTCGACTTTGTCCGTTTTAAAGGAAATTTGAGTATTTACATATAAAACTTCATCAAATTTGGTTCAGTATGAAGACGAAAGCATACGAGCAGAGTTACTTTTGCATTAATAATATTGGTAATTTAAATAGATAAGTTGTTTACGTTCAAATTCCATAGGAAATATGTTATGTATAATCCTATTTAATGCCTTAATTTTTGGGTACATATTCACGACATTGTTAGTATCGATCTAGTCACATTTTATTATTATGTTGATTTTTAATCGAATATAACTTTGAATAGGTTCGTAATCTCTTTAAGGGGACTACAGGAGCTAATTGCCCTTGAGAATCACGCGCACACATACATACACTAACGAGTCTAACGACAAAAACGGCATGTCCCCGCGCGCACTACGCTTAGCGAGGCGGCGAGGTTACGCCTGAATATTCCAATAGATGGCGCCGAACCGCCGCGCGCCGCGCCGAGCGAAAGCGAAGCGAAGTCAATTCTATCAATTCTATCAATCATAGATTTCATAAAAATAGACAGGACAACAGAATTATTTTAATTTCTTTGTGTCATTTAAAAAATTATGATAAAATTAAACTGAATTAATTAAACTTAAGTTATTATTATTTTATGTACAAAAAATAGTTAATTTAAACATTTTTTCTTTAATTTTTACTGTATCAATTCAATTAGTTGTAATACTAAATATTAAATCGTACCTATTTTTAAATTTTATAAGTTTGTTAAGCGATTTATTAAATAAAATTGGAACTGTTCGTAATTTGTACACTGACAAAAAGCGTAGAGTTTGTTCATTTTACTAATATCGGTACACAAAGAAAAAAAATCAAGTTAAAAAAGTCAGCATCAAAAAGTTACTATAAAAATAATATCGTCAAGTCAGTTTAGTAGAATTATTGGTTAACTCGGTCAATCACAGTGGGTTTAGTCATAAATCTCATAAAAATAGTTTGGATATTAGAATTATTTGTATTGTTTTTGACTGATATTTGAAATAAAACTGATTCAATTAAATTCAAATATTTTTAATTATTTTTGGTTTAACAAAAAAACAAATAAATTTCGTTTCAATTTTTTTATTAAAATATTTTTTTTAATTATTTGTTCGTCGTCGTTCGTTATTAAAATATCTTGGATACTTGCAATCAATATTTCACCCACTTTCACTGAAGCTACGAGCTAAAATTTTTCAATTGTTACTATTTCCAATCTTTAAAAAATATTGAATTACGTATATGACACTTCTAAATATTTTAGTTCTTTGGTTCACAAAAATTACATATTTCAAGATGGCCCAGTGGGTAGAACGCGCGCATCTTATTGCGGGTTCAAACCCAGGCAAGCACCACTAAATATTCATGTGATGTGCTAATTTGTATTTATTTATTTTTTTTTATTATTAAATTTCATCCATACATAAAACTTAAACTCTAACGTAATAGAAATAGCTTCCGTGTTATTTTTTTTCGATTTTCTTAATTCTGAAAAAATAAATGCATAGTTGTTAGGAATTAAATTTTAATAATTATAAAATATATATATATATATATATATATATATATATATTTAAATATAGTCCTTTAAAAATAATAAAACTTTAGTTCAGAGTGCGGGGATCGAACCCGCACATTCCTTCTTGGACTTGCTTGCATTGACCAAATACTCCATGGTGACTGTAAGAAATCTGTCGAAAAATCTGATTCTATGCGAACTAATTGCATTGTTTTTAATAAATGTTTCCAATAATCATTATTTATAATATATATATGTTTACTAATTAAATACTCTTACCTTTTCATATTATCTTTCATATGTTCGGCTTTTTAATTTATATGAACGTTTTTTAGTTTTCTTCACAGATTGTACTTTATTTCCCATGTTTACAAAATTAAACTTTATAAAAAATAACTTAACAAAAAAATAAATGGCTAACTACAACTAGACTATTTTAACTTAATATATTTATTTACATAAAAGAATAATATTCGACAATTAATTTACAATTAAATTTACACAAAAATAAAATCTACGAGATTTTATTCGCAACGATGCGGTGAAAAGAGCGACACGTCTGTATAGCAACAGGCCTCGGCCGGCAGTGTCTGTACGAGGCGCTCACGCACACATGCTTACGCATTTTGGTCGAAAATAAGAAAATCTGATTTAAAAAAAATCTATTGATTTTACTAAATAATTAACATAATAAATTTTTAGTATATTGTTTGTAGAATAATCTGACAAAAGACCAAAATTATTGAAGGTATATAAGTGTAGTTAAAAAACAAAAAAAGACTTTTTTAGAGGTAACTTTGCGATTTTTTTCTATCGTACCAAATTAATTACATCATGTTTTCAACACAATTAATAACTAGCATCTATCCTAAAGATTAACATATATTTTTTTCATTTGGTTTATTGCATTGGATTATATACTTTTTGGCATTTTAAAACTTGCATTTAGCTCATGTAGTCCCCTTAATTGGATTTATACAATTATTTTCTAAATAAATTACCATTTAAGAAATCAATAGTTTGAACCAAGTTGTATGATTGGTCAATTTTAAACTAATTTTGTACCCTCAATAGCAAATTTTTAGTACTTTTCAAATTTATATAAACAAGCATTTTTGACATCGTCTTTGTATTTCGAACCAGTAAGATTTTACATTATATATGTGTTTCTGACGTAAAGCTTCGAAACGTTTTTATTATAACGCTTTTGAATTGATGCCCCTTAGACAATTATATGATCCATTAAAATGAATCGTTCAGGCAATCGATATATTCAGCAGTGTTTATTTCTTAAAAGCCTTTTATTATCTGTACAAACAAAAAATTTTTTATCTATTAAATAGTTCTAATTTAATGGTATTCGTTTTCAGAGAAATCTGGTCAGCAGTCAGTAAGAGGTTGTGTCATTATCCTGAGTGGATTAAATTTGTCCAGCAGTTCGGCAATGATGGTACTCAGGTATGTTTTTATTATATTTTTAAAGTTATCTTTGTTTATGTTATCTATTTTTTTTATCTCACAATTATTGCTGCTTGGAATATATCATATACAATTTAGTATTATATATATTATTATAACATGGATAGATGTTTTTAATTTGTTTTTTAAAGTGCTGTAATATCGAATTGGGGCACAATCCTGTACTGATATTTATACAGTGTGGCATTAAATAAATAAATAAATCTTTTATATTTGAGATTTATTTATGTTTAATTATTGTTATTTGTTTTTGGTTCAGGTTGTCTTCCGTCGTCATATAAGAAGGTTGAAAGAGGAACGCTCAGCCAAGAAACTCCGCAAGCAGCTAGCCAAATTACCGCAAGTTCTCGCTCGAATGCAACTACCTACTGATGACTTGCAAGAAAAGTGAGTTATACATTTAATTTTAATTCATACGCATGTTTTTACACGTATATACGGCGTATATGGAGGAGAGATATTTTTCCATTTACTACAACAACAAAAGCCTGTCCATTTCCCACTGGGGCTAAGGCTTCGTTATGCCTTTGAGGAGAAGGTTTGGGACATATTTTACCACGCTGATACAATGCGTGTTGGTGGATTGATTTGTGGCAGAATTTCGTTAAATTAGACACATGCTGGCTACCACACGATGTCTTCCTTGACCGCGGAGCTCGAGAAAAATTATAAACATAATTATAATTACAAATTATGTCCATTAGCTTAATAATTATTATAATGTCTGCCAATTAAAAATGTATAAACGAAATGAGTAAGTCCTGGCCGGTCTCGCAGCGACTGGTCGGTGGTGGTGCGTCAGCTGCGCTCGCACCGCGACTTCAGCGTGTACTTCAGCGAGGCGCGCGCCGCGTCGCGCTCCGCGTCCGGCTCCGAGCCCGACAGCCCGCGCGCCGCCGACGCCACGCTGCGCGTGGGCGAGCGCGCGCGCTACCAGGTACACGACGCACGCACACTTACGCACGCACATACATGCATGCATACACACGCACGCATACACACGAATGCACACACACGCACGCACACACGTACGCACACACACGCACGCACGCACACACAAGCACACACACACGCACGCATACACGCTAACGCACACACACTCATGCACACGCCCGCACGCATACACACGCACGCAAACACACTAAGACACACACTAACACACACACACACACACGCATGCACACGCCAGCACGCACGCACACACACGCACGCACACACGTACGCACACACACGCACGCACACACACACACACACCCGCGCACACACAGGCACACACACACACACATATGTGAATACACGCATCTACCCATCCATACAGCTAACACTAGTGTTAACCTGGTATACCTGATCAAAGATATTGAGCAATGGTCAATCCTCCAGACACCCGATACTCTATGGTTAAAAGACTATAAACAGAAGAAATTAAGGAGTAGGTCATTGCTCTTATCTTTATCGATAGTTATATAAAGTAATGACTTCAATGGATCGATCTCATTACATGCATCGATGATTTTTGATATCACTATAAACTCTAATGTACTCGATATTTATTTCATTTTTTGTAATTTATATTTCAGACCTTGGGACAGTCGCAGAAGATCCCGTATGAAATATTAGAAACTAACGAGGCAGCTGCAATATTCAAAACTTACCTCCACGAGGCGCAAGAAAAGCAGAGAAACTATGAGTGAGTTATTTATCATCATCATGTATCATCTGATATACTAAACATACTAGAGAATTTGTTTATTTACGACATCACATTAGAAACTCGTAAAATTATCAGTGTTTCTTTACTATATTGTTCATGAATTTATCACTACATATTATGTACAAAAACCTTCCTCTCGAATCACTCTTATCTATTAAAAAAAACCGCATCAAAATCCGTTTCGTAATTTTAAAGATCTAAGCATACATAGAACAGGCTCCGGTAAGCGACTTCTTTTTATACTATGTAATTATTTAATTTCTTATCTAACCATATTATCAAATTCTCTATCAGGTGGTGTCAACAATTCAAACGTCTTCTAGAAGAGACAGGATACGTTACTCCCGGCAAACAGCTGTCCGAAGTGAGGGTACTCTTAATGGGTCGTGAGTGTTACGAAGCTTTGACAGAGGAACAGCAGCAAAGGGTCTATGATGAGCATCAGAGGGAAATACAGAGACGGGCGAAGCATAACTTGCAGGTACAAATAACTCTTAAACCCTTCACGTTACAATACAAAATAATCCAGTCTAATAAATCAGCTAATGGAATAATAGGTTCCTGTAATTAAACAGCCAATATTGAACTCTACGGCTTTAAATGAAAGGTATAAAGTTTATAAAAATATAATGGATAAGAATATTCTGTCACCCCATTGATATTTTGGTTTTTATTTATTCTCTTTAATTGGTTTAATAGAGTATTTTTATGGTAACATTCTGAGCTTGTCTGTTAGTAATTTTTTGGGAAACAATTGTTGTTTTTGCTATATTTATATTGCTTTTATGAACTTATTGGAAAAATGGCAATACTCCTAAAATAATAATGTATTTAGTTTTATGTGTTATCTATAAATTATTAATAAAAAGTGTGCATATATGTACACTGTGACGCAATTCTGGACTCCTCACCATTTGAAAAATGACTCGAAAGTGGTCACAAGTGTTAAAGTGGTCGAAACGTATCGTGACCTTGAGAAACATTGCGACAAGACTTTCAGTATTACTCGTATATCTAATTTACTTTACATTAATTTTTTATTTTTTTATTTTAGGAACTTCTGCTGGAACACGCGGACTTGTTCTACCATTTCAAAAGAATATCACCCACCGGTACTATCACGCAGGAGGATATTAAAGAAATCACCGATGTACTCCAAGACGATTTCAGGTCAAATTGTTTTATTTAAATATTCCAAATATTTGTTTCGAACATATGTATCAATTATATAAAAGTTAAGTTATATAGGTATATATGGTGTAGAATTATAATGAGTTTTTTTTTCTGTGACCATGAAATCGAGACAAAAGCAATTACAATTTAACTCTCTTTACAAAAAAAAACCTCAAAGTTGTGTACTTGTATGTGTATTTGTTTAAAAACGAAGCATAATTTTTTTTATGTTCTATTCCGATTCTAGTTGTGGATTGTATGTATCTCATAATAATTTCCAAGCAATATATGCAATTTGATAGTATCCTGATATCCTAGTGTTCGTTTACAGATACAAGATGCTGGACCGCATGGAGCAGGACCGCAAGCTGATGCTGTTCCAGCACTTAGGGTTCGTGCACTGCCCCATGCGCGAGCACTGCCCCGCCGCCGCCGCCTGCCTCGACGCCGGCCTGCCGCTCATCCTCAACACGAGGGTTGGGTCAGTACACACCTTATACGATACACATTTATACCTCTAATTCATATAACCCATGAGAATCGCTTATTATGTAGCCCTGCTTTGTATACGATACACATTTATTTCTCTGATTCATATATCCCATAAGAATTGCTTATAGCCCTGCTTTATTATTTACTACAAATAGATAATCTATTGAATTGAATAATATTAATATATTATCGACCTCCGTGGTCGAGTGGTGTGTACACCGGTTTTCATGGGTACGCCACTCCGAGGTACCGGGTTCGATTCCCGGCCGAGTCGATGTAGATTACCATAAGTTTTCTATGTTGTTTCTAAGGTACCACAAACACTCAGACTCAAGGCTGAGTGTTTGTGGTACCTTCGTTACTTCTGATTTTCCAAAACACAAGTGCTTCAGCTACTTACATTGGGATCAGAGTAATGTATGTGATGTTGTCTCATATTTATTTATTATTATTATATGTTATACAGTATGTTATTCCACTTTACTTCTCCTTAAATAGAGAATGTTATATTTGTCAAAAAAATACCATGTTTCACAATACAAAATAATGTACACGTTTTTTTGTTTAGGTCTCTGACGTCATCAGGCGAAGCTCAAGTACAGGCCGGTCCGCCTGCGGCGCCCTGGGCGCTCACCGCTGACGCGAACAATATCAACATCATTATATTAGGGGTTAGTTTGGTCACATAGATGTCAAAAAAAGTTTTTTAAAAGTTTTTTAAAAGTTAAATGTAATAAAAGATAGGTTTTCGATTTGTATGTATAGTTAGTTTTTTATTTTCACTGATAAGTGCGGAGGTTTTATTTTTTAAATATTAAGTTATATCGTTCTTATTCATAGACAAGTAGAACATAATGTTCTACTTGATTTTATAAACTTATCAGTCGTTTGATTATTTAATTTTAATTATCTCCGTAAGTAGAGATTTCTAATGTCGTGTGGTGGCAGGTGGAGGGCATAGCGGGCGAGTTCGGCAAGCGTCTGATAGCGGGCTGCGACGGCGAGCGGCGCGTGAGCGTGGGCGGCTGCGCGTGGCGCGTCGAGCAGCGCCTGCGCACCGACGACTTCGCAGCCGACGCGCCCCGGGACTTCGCCCCCAACGGTACCGACACCTACACCTATAACTATATCAAATATTGCTCTTTTCTATATCTCTAAAGATTTTTAATAGGCTATTTGACTGGTTTTTTTAAATCCATTTTATATTGTTTAGAAGAGGTTAAGGAACCCAGTAAAAGTTGATTTTTTTTATTTATAGTACATATTTGCCGAGAAATATCATATTAAAATTTCCATATTTAAATAACGCGCGAAAACGCTGCTTGGACAATATGGCGCTGCAATGGGGTCGGTGACGTCACTTTGCTGTATTTTAATCTGTGGTACATATAGTAGAAAAGCAAAGTTTACAAGAAAGTGACTTCATCTTAAGCCCGGCCAATCAGAAGCGTTTTGTGTCACGTGACAAACGTTTGAAAAAATGCATTTTTATTTATTGATTTATGAATAAATTAAGTATTATTTACAAGTTTCGTTAGTAAATAACAATTTTTAAACTCATAATATACACTGATTACAATAATTCACAATTTATTTTTCGCATTGTCAAATAGCCTATTGTAGTGTGATGATTGGCTTGACTTGTTTATCATATCCGTTTAAATTTCGAATTCTAATCTATCGATTACAGCTATAATTAGTTGAACTTTCTTTATTAACGATCTTAATTTTTTATATTTTATTGCAGGATACTTTTGTGTATACCAAGACCAGGAATCGTTCGAATATATCCGAGGCTGTGCTGAGAAAACATTATTATCTAGTCTAGAACAAGAAGACAAACTTCCGTTTCAGGTATATATTAAGTTTTTGTCATCATAATTTGTATATAGGGTATGTATTTATATAAAAATCTAGTTTAATTGGTTAGTTTATATCCAGTTCACACTAGTTTGTAACAGCATAATTGTCATGAAACAAATTTGGTAGTATGGCTTTACTTTGCTATGGAAGGTTCTCTTTGCCACTCGTCAAACAGCCCACATTCTTAGCTACATATTTTATTTTAAACTTAAAAAGAAACTATGTAATCTACGGATATTGTTTCAGGGCTTACCCTTAGTAGTGATGTTCGTTCAAGACGAAGGGATGGATAAGAAAGAACTAGCTAGGCTGCAGGAAGAGGGACAGAATCTCGCAGATAAGTAAGTTTACTTGTATTCATAGACGCAATGGTCATAATATTTTTTGTTCCTAAGGTCAGCTGTACATTGAATAGAATAATATATAGTTTGACTAGCAATCCTCCTCGGCTTCGCAGGGATGCAATGCGGATACTAAATATACTACGAATTTGTTTGTTTAAGACATCATGTTAGAAACTTCTAAAATCATCAGTGTTTCTTTACTATATTGTTCACGTATTATATACAAAAACCTTCCGCTCGAATCAGTTTATTTGTTAAAAAAAACCGCATCAAAACTAATAAAATTTGAAAGGTCTCAGCATACATAGGAACAGACAGCGGAAAGCGACTTTTTTAATACTATGTAATGATATCAGAAAGTATTAAAAAAATATGTCGTTATTGCCTCCTTAAAAGAGGAGGCCATTGCACGGAATATTTACGGGATGTCATTTCTAATACTTAATACTTGAACATTTTCCTATATTCGATGCATTAAATGTTAACATATTATTTCAGCCTGCATTGTTCCTACATGGAAGCGTCAGTCAATGAGCTAGGTACTGAAGCGCTGACAGCCGACGCGGTGCAAGAGTTGATACGCGCTAATCGAGAGAAAGCGAGCTATGCACACTTGTATCGGGATTTGATTGTATGCTTCGACGCGGATATACGGTAAGCGTGTGCTAAAAATATTTTATATAATTTTTATTATGTAATTTGTCGCCCGTTTTAAGGTAGAGCCGAGATGGCCCAGTGGTTAGAACGCGTGTGTCTTAACCGATGATTGCGGGTTCAAACCCAGGCAAGCACCGCTGATTCATGTGCTTAATTTGTCTTTATAATTCATCTCGTGCTCAGCGGCGAAGGAAAACATCGTGAGGAAACCTGCATGTCACCAAACAGCATTGGAACAGCGTGGTGGAATATGTTCCAAACCTTCTCCTCAAAGGGAGAGGAGGCCTTTAGCCCAGCAGTGGGAATTTTACAGGCTGTTGTTGTTTAAGATATTGGTTGTCATACAACAAACAACAATCGTTGTTGGTTGTCATGTGTCAGGCAAAAAAAGTAGCCTATGTCCTTTCTTGGATTTCAAGGTTTTGGTTCATATTAAAATTAATCAAATGCAGGTTCAGCGGCTTGGTCGTTCAAGAACGACAGACGGACAAACAGATTTACTTTCACGTGTATGTTGATGTATATAAGCTGACGCGCATGATGTTTTTGTAAGAAATAAGAACTAGCGCGCACTTGTGATTTATGTCACGTTGAGTGTTTCGTCACTCTTGTCGAGTCCATGAATATGTATGGAAGTGCGCGAACGATACGACGTGACATTTGTGTCCGCTAGCGACAAATTTGTCACTCTCGTCGTCAGTCTTGCGCTATCTGCACTTTGACTGCCGACTTTGGCGCGCGCAAATGTCGTCACCAACTATTCAAAACGTAAACATTCGTGAAGACGATACTGATAATGATGTTCTAATAGAAGAAGTGGAAAAGAGACCAGCTTTTTATGATAAAAAATTGAAAGATTATTCAGATATTCACGTGAAAATTAAAGTCTTTTTCTGCCGAGTCTCACGAGTTCACTGAGAACCACCGTCTCTTCGAAATCCATAGTGGCAAAAGACACTTCGATTTCGAAAATGTTTTGTCACTGTCTCTAAAGCTAACCATTCACGGGCACTCCATTTGGAACGATTCCACGCCAGTGGCCGACGTCCAAATTGTCATGCCATTCACGAGTACGCTTGGAGTGGCGCCACTCCATTTAATTTTTCATTTTGTTCGATAGTTAAATAATAATTCTACTAGATGTTCCAAGGCAGAATTTCTTTTAAATTTATCGTGATAATCAATATGAGTTTTTTGCCAGAGGCATGGTGATTCTTTATACATTTCAATCACCTCTAAAACAAACTCTTTCCCTGACATAATGACAGAAACACAGAGACAACCGTTCTTTACCACAGCGCAAAACAAAATGGCCAAAATTTGGAGTTCGGTTCGTCCACTCACGGGCAAGTACGCGCGGATTGGCGCCACGCCGCGTCGGCGGAAATCGAGATCTCGCATTCACGACAAGTTGGACTGCGGCCATTGGAGCGTCGTCGCATCAGACTTTGGAACGATTGGAAATCCAAAGTGTGGAGCAATGCCAGCAAATCCACGTCGTTTTTACCATTCACGATCAGTTTTTGTATAATTTTGGCGTTTTGGTGTGGCGCCAATCCAAATGGAGTGCCCGTGAATGGCTAGCTTAATAACGAGCGCACTCCACTTTGGAAACGTGACGTGACAGTGACAAGCACTTTAAAGTCACCGTGACGAATGTTACCAGTGCGCGCACTGGTTAAGTTGAGAGAATTCAAATATCGAGCACGTGTCACGTGACTGCTATGACGTCACGCGTCACGTGACCGCTATGACGTCACACCGGTAATGTTTCAGCATAATGGTGTGCATGTTCTGCGACGACCCGTACTCGCCGGAGCGCGTGCTGAGCCCGCTGCTGCTGCACCGCGCCTGCTTCCTCACGGGCGACCGATCCATACTCATCGAGACATTCCTCGGCGACTCCAAGCGGAAGGTTGAGGTGAGACATTTGTAACTGACTATTCGATGAGCAAGTAATCACGATTCCTCATACATATTGATACGGTATGATATATTAAGTATGTCGCACCCATTATTAAAACAATTAAACTACATTGGATTACTCTCATCCCGTGTTAATACTGTAAGCCTCATTTTGGGCGCTAAAAAACATAATTATAGAGTGACTACTGTTTTTTTCCGGTTCTTTTCGGTAGAATTTACTTTTCGACTCAAATACAAACATTCAAAAGTCCTTTTATGAGCCTACAGACATCAAACCAACAAATTTTATAGTCATATTCTATTGTTACTAATTGGATTTCATTTTTTGTTAATGCATTCTAATATCATTGATTCAGTATACCACAGTATAAGTATACCTAGCTGTTTTGTTTACTAATTATTTTTCTCACCATCAATCAGCAGTATTTATTATTATCTGTGTTTTAAAATTTCTTTTTGTGTTTTCAGGTCATTATTTCAAGTTTCCATGGCGCTAGTCAGTTCAGGGAAGAGCTCATACATGGATTCATTCTAATATACTCCGCTAAAAGGAAAGCCAGCTTAGCCACACTTAAGTAAGTTCATATAATTTCACAAGTATCAAAATTTTCAGTTTCAACACTAAAAATACTCAGGACTAATTATTATGTAGTACAAGGCTTATATATAATTTTGATTTTGAGTAGAGTGTGCAGTAAGTAACTAACATCATAATTATATCACAAATATGTATCAATTTAATCATTGATTTTAATTTGCAGTGCGTTTTCAATGAATATTCCAAATCTACCCATTCAAATGGTGGCCGTGACTGACGGCGGTGGATCGGCAGCTAATACGTTCTTCGGTACTGATCTGGGACACGCCCTCATCACTGAAGGAAATGCCACTGCTGACAGATTGGGAGCTCATTTCACAACTTATACATCGAGTGCTGAAAATAAATGTGAGTAAACAACTTAATTTAAACTTTAAGTGCTTTCTTATCGCAATTAATCTTAATGCCAATTTTAGTGACTTCTCACAACTTGTAGATGTTCTTATACCTACGAATATAATATAATTCAATTGTGTATAAAATTATATAAGTTGAATAGCTCTAGCGTAATGGAGTTGCAGCAACGTAAGCAGAACCTGTATCCATTTAAACGAATACCTCTATCTGCTCATTTTCATGATAAATGGTCAATTGTGTTGAAGAACTTAATGTCAAACATTTTATTTATATATGAAATGAACTTCTGACATCACTTAATAGCTGTATTAGACGATAATTAAGGTATCGGTAGTATAGTATGGTACTAGGCATGTTATATGTATCTGATACGATAGCAACTCCTTTGAATAAATATATTTAGAGTTGATTTGTATTTTAATTTGTCAATCGTTCCAGCCGCCTTCTACACGCCGTTCTTCAAGGAAGTGTGGGAGCGCAAGGGTGAGATCGAGCGCGCGTTCCGCCTGGAGGCGCCGCACTCGCGCGCGCACAACGCGCACAACGCGCACAACGCGCACAACGCGCACAACGCGCACAACCCGCACAACCTGCCCGACGTGGCCGCCGCGCGCCCCGCGCCGCCGCCGCGCCTGCACTCCTACCACCTCGACCACAAGTGAGTTATAGTATCACTTACGTGTGTAAGACTTGACTATCAATAGTTCTAATTGGAGCTTTAAAAAACACAAAATGTGACAATGTTGCTATCGTTACAAACGACAAATTATGTCATATATAGCTCAAGTTATAAATGTCTCATTCAGTCAGTGCGAGGATGGATAAAAAACTTTACTGTTCTATCACAACTTTACAACCATACTTGTTATTCATATTTGAAAATATTGTTAACAGAATGGACCACAAGCTAACTAACTCGTTGGATCTCCTCATCGGGCCGGACTCCCGCGCTGACATGGACTCGGAGTACAGCGACACGTTGAACAATTCTAAGAATAGAGGTTTCTTGAAAGGTAATTTTACTGTGTGTATATAAATTATCCGTATATATTAATCATTATAATGATTTTATAAATGTTTACAAACATCGTTAGATTACAATCTATCTCGTGAGATTGTAAACTGTCGAAATACTGTGAACTATGATTGCATTTTAACGCATTGTTTTTGGTTATATTGTAATCTATCGAAGTTTGGGACAGATTGTTATCTAACAGTTTTTTAGATAACAATCTTCCCCGCGTCAAATGTCTACTGTCGAAAGCTCTTCCTGATTGGCCGGTCTTGTGTAAGAGCGACCAATCATATGTCAACGTTCTTATTCCGTATTTTAAAATCTATTGACGTAAATTTCTGTTAAATTATAAAAACTCTAACCTAACCAAAATATTACGAATATTTTATTATAAATTTAATAAACGTTTACAATCTTTCTTCCGTTTACAATCGCACGAGATAGATTATAATCTAAAGCTATTTACAATTTTACGGTGATACGGATGCCGGAGTTCAAACAATCACTTTTCATCGATAGATTACAATATAGCGACACATAATGCGTTAAATTGCAATCATATTTCACGGTTAACAATATTTTAATAGTTTACAATCTCACGAAATAGATTTTAATCTAACGATGTTTGTAATCTTACGGTGACATAACTATTTAAAATAGGTAAAAGCTTTATGTTGTATACTTTGTTCAATTTAGTTATGTGGAAGGCGGCTATCATGGTATGTGCATGTAATGCGAAGGAATGAGGAACATATTGTGAGAAAAGGCTTGAGCATGGATGTTGATGGATATAGAGGTAGAGGACGACCAAGGAAACGATGGATGGATTGTGTGAAAGACGATATGGTTAGAAAGAATGTTACTTGTGAGATGACGTCTGACAGAGAAGTATGGACGGAGAAGACATGCTGCGCCGACCCCAAATAATGTTGGGATAAGGGCAGGAGGATGAGTTTGTTAAATTTCGGAGCACTTTCAAAAAGTCTCTCATCTTAAATGTCTATATATATAAGATGTCGGTAACATAACATTTAGATTACTCTGCAACAATATGTATTTACATGATGGGTTTGTCTCAGGTTTCAGTGTGTATCCGCCTCCGAGCACGCCACCGGAGCCCGCCCCGCCTGATCACAGGATGCATGCGGATCTATCACGTTAGTATTCAAATTATATACTTATTGATTTTACAATTTTACCGTCCGATGAGTGGTCACTTACGTATGTACTGTAGGAAAAAAAAACGATTTCTAATTCGATAGTATTTTCACTTGAGCTAAACTGTTATTTTCCTGTGTCTTGCAATATCTCCTTTTTGTGGTATCCAAATCACCCTTACTAAATAATAAGCTAGTACCAATCTTTACGGCAGCCACATAAATAGCAACACTTACACTACAAGCAAAGTATTAATTACAAAGTATTATTACATTATACGCTTATAATACATATAGTCTATGCGTTTAATAATTATTGAAAATCAACGGAAGGTAAATAAGAACGTAAATAATAGTATTTTAATTATAATATTCTGAGATTTTATTGTAAGTTAGACACGCAGTATGGACGTTAAATTTTCTTGGATTGCGTTATATCCTATTGGAAAACTCGTGCTTCCTTCACGATCTTTTTCTCCATTGCCGAGTACAAGTTTAATTATAAACACAGATAATATTTTAATATTGGATTTGAATTCGCGATCCTCGCTTAAGCTCCAGTTTATTTATTCTATGAGCCATTTCAGCTCGATATATGTAAATGAATTATTTAAACACAATGTATAAATAAATTATTATAACGCAGCGGATCTCAACTGTTCGGAGGATTCTCTCAGCACGCACGAGTCAGGTGATTGCATGCAAGCGATTATACACGTTATTACAATTGTGGGACGGTTCATTTTTTTGTGTAGATAGCGTAAACGTCGATCATAGATATAAGGAATGCTTTGTGTTTGTCCTAGGTCGTTTTTTTTAAAAATATTTGCATGATTTAAGTAGATATTAATTTTGTTAATAATTTTTATCTTTAAATTTATGTTATTAATAAGTGAATTAAAAAAAAAATACTTATTATTCATGCTTTATATTTTAATACTTATTATTCAGCACAAATTTCAAATCAACTCATGACTTGATCGTACAACAAATGGATTTTTTTTTGTTATAATATTATTGTATGTATAAAGTTGATTTGTAAAGCAATGTTATTTTATTTATCACTGTTAAGTTTAAATTATACTTTGCGAATAGTATGTATGTAAATAGTGATGTAGTTCAATAGTAAAATTTGAAAATGGAAGGTTATAAATGGCTGCGTGTGCGCAGATGGCGGCGGGCTGTGGCAGCCGGCGGGCTACGGCCAGCGCGCCTTCACCACGGGCCGGGCTCGCGCGCCGCCCCCCCACCACCAGCGACTGCGACACTCGCAGACGCTTAAGGTACCATCATCTACAAATGAAATCAACCAAATAGTTTTTATGCAAGTAAATCTATATTTTGTCAATTTTCTAAATCAATAGAAACCTTTTCAGTGATTATTATTATTTTTGAAAAAAAAATAACGATAACTATATTTGCTTAGTATTTTAAATAATATTTTTTGTTTTAGCAACCTGGCAAATTGGATATGAATAACTATACAATGGTCAATGATGCTCTACAGCATATCACCATCGGTCCCCCACATCCCAGGGAAAGGAAGGTATATATATTAATCATTTAAAATTTTATTTCAATTTGATAGTCACATATAACTCGAAATCTCTCATTCAGCTTTAGAATTTATTGCACAGAAAGTACATTTTACTATAAGAATAATGTTTCATAATCATAGCTGTTCTGTTTAACAGTATAATATAAGAAATTTTTAAATCGTCATGTTAAAATATCGAATTAAATGTTTTCAGTTTGATTATGCTATCTTATATTCTACCCCTTAATAATACAGAACTTATACAATTACAAACATAGATAAATACTGTTAGAAGTATTCTAAATATACAAAATCAAATACAAAATTATATCAAATACAATTTAAATTATTTCATTATGCTTAATCTACTTAGTACTTGGTGGTAGGGCTTTGTGCAAAACCGCCTGGCTAGGTACCACCCACTCATTAGATATTCTATCGCTAAACAAAAGTACGCAGTATTGTTGTGTTCCGTTTTGAAGGGTGAGTGAGCCATTGTAACTACAGGCATAAGGGACATAGCATCTTTGTTCCAAGGTTGGAGGCGCATTGACGATGTAAGGAATAGTTAATATTTCTTACATCGTCATTGTCTATGGGTTCTAATGTCATATTCAGTCATATTTAATACCAATAGAAGATTTTAACATAACACAAAGAAAGCATAGGCCAATGGGTGGTCCACCATATTTGGATCGACACACGAGATGTTTGTATAAAGGCGACTTAACACTAGACTAATTCTATAATATAACATACACACTAACACACTATTATTATTACACTTCAGGGTGAGGGTGACCACTTACCATCTGGTGGCCCAAATGCTCGTCCGTCAACCTATTCCATGAAAATATAAAAAATCTTGTTCTATTTTTAATGATATATTTATATTTTTAGTCGCAACGTTCAGGATGGTCGCATTCAAGTAGTCAGCAAGGTGGTCATCACCACCATCCGTCCGGTGTCAGTTCGGAGACTGAATTGGATGCACAATACGCACAGGTGATATAAATATAACATCAATATTGATTTTATACATTTTTTTAAAACAAGTCAAACTTATTATTATGTTATATAATAAGTGAAACGCTCATGTCCTGTCAATTGCGTGATCGTCTGTGCACCACAAATGGCGATAATTGAAGCTTTAATGCTTTAAATTAGTTAATTTTAATTTGATAAGTGTTTCAGTAACTAGCGTTTAATTTTGTATTGAGTCCTAATCATTTTGTAATGATTATCTGTGTATATTATTTTATACATTTTTTTATAGATATATAGTACAAGAATATAAGAAAAAACTTGGTATTTTCTTCTGTATTTTTGGTGTATTACGTATCTACATATATCTTATAACGAATAATAATACTGTGATGTCATATTCGTAGATAAAAGAAACGAACGAGTACATGGAAGCGCCATCTATGACGAGATTAAGGAGACACAGAAGACACGAGAAGACTCCTTTACATCAACCATGTATGTCTTTGTATTTTCTTATCTTATATATTTATGGTTGTTTAACAGATACGTATAGTACGACACAAATTAGATGTCGCATCGGGAAAATTCGTAAAACCGATCACATCCGAATTAAGTACGCTATCCCAAATTATCAATATTTATTTCTCACGCGAAAATGATCTTTGCACAAACGTAATAACTTGTAATATCATATGACCTAATATATTCGTCAATTTGACGCGTCGAATTACATGCACTTGCTTTTTCTGACGAGTGAATCTATAGTGACGAATAGCGTCGAATGGCGCGATAGGGAGCTATTTCTATTGGTTGTGTAAATCGGCAGTAATCGGTTTTATTTTCATTCCATTTCATTTTCCGATGCTACATCTAATTTGTGTCGTATTATTTTAAGATACTTATTATCACTATATACAGTGAAACTTCAAGGGACCTACAATATTGTTTCACTTATAAAAGTATTCCACTATCCCAATGTCTCAGATACCCAGGTATAAATAAATACCTGTCTCAGATATAGAGGTGCGCTTTGACATTTTGCAAATAAACACCTTTATGGCAGTAAAGCAAAACTAAAACTTGGAGTCATTGATACTTCAAATTACATACATAGATAGTTAAGTGATATTGCGGGTAGAAAAATAATAAGTTAGTAAAAATACGAAACAATGTTATCTCAATTACAGAAGTTTATGCATAAAAAAATCACTTACTGTCTCATTTATAGAGGTTATTGTGATGATTAAACAAAATAACAAATCCCAGTTATAGAGTTTGCTTCGTCCCACTAACAGAGGTAATTCAATGCCAAAGTGATGGGACCGCGGCATGAGTTCCAGCTATGGAGAAACACTTATCCAAGTCCCACTTAACCAAGTTTCACTGTATATTGTTGGAATAATACAAAAACTCTCCTCACAATCAATACCTTATCTCTCATAAAGTGGTTCACAATCAAAACTGATACAAGATTGATTATTTTTTTCGATCCTTCCAATTCGACGATTAAAGTAGGAATGACCATTTCTAGGCTTACTCCTAGTATTTAATGTTTACACGCCCCTTCCTACGACTGTAGCAACATCCGGTTTCGATCCATTTTAAAAATAATTTAGTTTAGTCAAAAACCGGATGTTGACAATCAACGCAAATTGTAACAACTATTTAAATCGAATTATTTATGCTGATAATACTTTAATACATTAAAACAATAAAATATGATCATATTAAAATAAATATGATAACAATATGTTATTTTAAAAATATGTATTTCCCCAGCGTTCTCCGAGACGGACAGTTCGGGCTCGAGCGAGGCGTCGGGCGGCGCGCGCGCACATGTGCGGCGCCGACACGCGCACCACGCGCACCACGCGCCCCGACACTACAAGAAGCGGTAAGAATCTACACGACTTCCTTTATATACTGTTATATACTGTCTATAATATATTAACATTGAAGAAGTGAATGTATGCCTTTTCAATAAGGATACAATTTACATATTGTGTGTAATTCATTGAGATTCATGAGTCGATATGGCCCAGTGGTTAGAACGCGTGCATCTTAACCGATGATTGCGGTTTCGAACCCAGGTAAGCACCGCTGTTTCATGTGCTTAATTTGTCTTTATAATTAATCTCGTGCTCAGCGGTGAAGGAAAACATCGTGAGGAAACTTGCATGTGACAATTTCATAGAAATTCTGCCACATGTGTATTCCACCAACCTGCATTGGAAAACGTGGTGGAATATGTTCCAAACCTACTCCTCAAAGGGAGAGGAGGCCTTTAGCCAGTGGGAATTTACAGTTGTTGTTGTGTAATTCATCCGCAAGATTAATTAAAAATGTTATTTCAGATCATTGGGTAACTTGGTCGCAGTCCAGAGTCCTAGAGTGCCTAAGTTAGGTATGTTTGTCGGTCCACCGGAACTGCCAACAGGGTACAGAGCGAGAACACAAGAAGATAAAGGTAAGTTTAACAAAAAATAAAGAATACAAAAATTTTCTTTTTTTAAATGTATATATATTATAGAGACAAAATTTTGTTGCTTGTATGTAACGGGTATTCTCTGGAACTAATGATCTTAAAACGTCTTCTTTCACTAGTGTAAATCTAAATTATTTGTGAGTGCTATAGGATACGAATTTATTTATAAATTGCAACCCTTATATATTTTTCCATAATAATCCATAATAATTAATTTTTTTTTTTTCAATAAAGAAGTGTGGTTTAGAAGGTTGGATCATCTTTATTGTACGAATTATATATTTACCATTTTATTTATATACTTTACCAATTGAATGAAGTTTTTATTTGTTCTATTTATATTTATTAATTGGTTTCCTCAATGATATATAGCCTGCGACCGGAAATATAATGTAAAGTGTATTCAATGTTTTGTAATATTTTTCTGTCTATCAAATATGAACTTGCAATGATAATACTGGTATGGTAATATGGTCGTATGCCCGCAGCCGGCAGCGACTCGAGCGAGGGCAGTTCGGACGGCGAGTCGCGTCGCGCGAGGGCGCCTCCGCTGCACGAGCCCGCGCACAAGGTCGTAGTCCCGTTGCACAGATTATATATATCTCTACTCATACTTGCCTCAATACTTCATAGCGTATACAGATAAGAGTAAGGAAAGAAAAGGTATGACAGATAAAAACTGCTTTACCGATCGAGAGTGACATATATGTCACTCATTGTAAAAGTGGTGTAACTCCAGATTTAAAAAAAAATGTATTTTTTTGTTGGATTAAATCACATTTATTAATACCTGTCACTATAAAAGTCAAACAACTCCATAGTATCTACCATAGTGCAATAGATGGCGCTACTTGTTTTTATAGGGAACAATGGCGGCAAAATATTCATTATAAAAGTGAAGTAAATCACATGTCACTTTAATAGTGAAGTAAGTATAGTACGACACAAATTAGATGTAGCATCGGAAAATGCAATGCGGTGAAACTTGGTTAAGTGGGACTTGGATAAGTGTTTCTCCATAGCTGGAACTCATGCCGCGGTCCCATCACTTTGGCATTGAATTACCTCTGTTAGTGGGACGAAGCAAACTCTATAAGTGGGATTTGTTATTTTGTTTAATCATCACAATAACCTCTACAAATGAGACAGCAAGTGATTTTTTTATGCATAAACTTCTGTAATTGAGATAACATTGTTTCGTATTTTTACTAACTTATTATTTTTCTACCCGCAAAATCACTTAACTATCTATGTATGTAATTTGAAGTATCAATGACTCCAAGTTTTAGTTTTGCTTTACTGCCATAAAGGTGTTTATTTGCAAAATGTCAAAGCGCACCTCTATATCTGAGACAGGTATTTATTTATACCTGGGTATCTGAGACACTGGGTTAGTGGAATACCTCTATAAATGAAACAATATTGCAGGTCCCTTGAAGTTTCACTGTATATAGTGATAATAAGTATCTTAATATTTAAGTACGACACAAATTAGATGTAGCATCGGAAAATGCAATGGAATGAAAATAAAACCGATTACTGCCGATTTACACGACCAATAGAAATAGCTCCCTATCGCGCCATTCGACGCTATTCGTCGCTATAGATTCACGCGTCAGAGAAAGCAAGTGCATGTAAATCGACGCGTCAAATTGACGAATATATTAGGTCACATGATATTACAAGTTATTACGTTTGTGTAAAGATTATATTCACATGAGAAATAAATATTGATAATTCGGGATAGCGTACTTAATTCGGATGTGATCGGTTTTACGAATTTTGCCGATGCGACATCTAAGTTGTGTCGTACTATACTTGCCTCGTTACTTCATAATATGTACAGATAAGAGTAAGAAAAGAAAAGGTATGACAGATAAAAACTGCTTTACCGATCGAGAATGATATATTGCGTCGCAATGATTTGATGTTTAGATTCAAAAGGTACTAAGAGTATAAGATTTTATAAATGAATGAATTTGAAAACTGACGAAAGTTTTCTTTTTCTGACTGTACATGTGTTTCTAATATTTTTTATGTTACTAAAAACAAATTGTAATAAAGTAACCCTATGTGTTAAGTGACAAATCTCAGCTAAGCGTATTTTTAAAATTAATTGACATATTACTGAATGCTTTTATTTTTGCTATCGGATTTTTTTTTTCGATTTAATGCACAAAGTATGTTAATATTTTTCGTACCCTAAAAAAATGTTGGTGTTTTATGACTTACCTTTCAATAGATGTTATCTGGTGAGTATCCGTCTTCCGCTCAAGATAATTCGTCGTCGAGCGCGGCCGACTCGAGGCGGCGGCAGGCCTTCGGTAAACACGACAGGAGGCATAAGGTACTATATAATTATACCTAAAGATATATATTAATTTAATTTATTAATGTGTATTACTCCTAAATACTATTCCACATCATTGCACAACAAACATTTTTGTAATAAATAACAAGAGACATATTTTCCTTGCATTATTTTCGCGTATATTTCTATTATTACGTTGATTTTATTTTTAATGTGCACCTTATTCAATAACATATGGAAATAATAGTTTCATTTGGTTCTGCCTAAAATCAGTCTGAGTCAGTGACCGGACCGGACCGGATAAACTGGTTTAAGAAAAAAAAAAAAACATGTCGGTACATTGTTTTGTTGTCGCTACTTTAAAGAGAGACAACTAACACATTCTTATTTAGTATACTAGGATAATGTACTAACAGTACTATTAAAGTGTGCGTTAAGAACTTGTTCGTCTAAGGAAACTAATTTTTATATGTATTTTATATATTATGTTATTATTAACAGGAGATTTCTAAGAGTAAAGACAAGAAGAATTCGTCGCAAATGCAGAACGCGAATGCGATTCAGAACTGGGGACCTCAGGTGATTATCGATTTAATTGAATTGGTATTTGTTAGTTATATAGTCATAATAGGCTATTTGACATGGCGAAAAATAAATTGTGAATTATTGTAATCACTGTATATTATGAGTTTAAAAATGGTTTACTAACGAAAGTTGAAAATAATACTTAATTTATTCAAAAATCCATCAATAAAAATGCATTTTTTTCAAACGTTTGTCACGTGACACAAAACGCTCCTGATTGGCCGGGCTTATGATGAAGTCACTTTCTTGTTAACCTTGCTTTTCTACTATATGTACCACAGATTAAAATACAAGAAAGTGACGACCCCATTACAGCGCCATATTGACCAAGTAGGGTTTTTGCGAGCCCAGCCAAGACCCTGTTTTAATAGAAGTTGTTTTAAATTTTGAGAGCAAGACTATTATTTTTTTTATAACAAATTGTCTTATATTCTGCTATTTCTGTATAAGCAATATAAGGTAGATGTCGAATGCTATCTTTACATTTTATGTAATAAAATAATCTTAAGTATGTTTTGTATATTATGTTATTTATGATATTGTCCTCAGGGCCCCCACGGAGTACCCCTGTTTGTTGAGAAGTGCGTCGAGTTCATAGAGCGAGAGGGTCTCGCTTCGGAGGGTCTGTACCGAGTTCCCGGCAACAGGGCGCATGTCGATATGCTGTTTAGCAAGTTTTATGAAGGTAAGCAATTTAGGAGAACCTTATTTAGAGCTTACTAAGATTGTGAATCGATGTGAATAATATGATTAACGTTCAAAAAGCTTCTGAAAGCGGGTAATACCTTCAACGAGGTAGTGAACATATTCTAAATAATATGTTCCATTATATTTATTATACACATTATACTTTTAGATATGTTTTAAATGTATGGAGCTAGAAGCAGACAACTTTAAGTAAGTAATAATGAAAACCTCGACAATGGCTAATGGGAGTTACTTTTATTAAAAGGCTCCATCCTCCGTCTACTTGTAATATTGAATATTGGCTTTGAGTCATTCAAAATGCTTGAGCTGTACTTTTATACAAAAAAACACAACAAGTATAAGCACATGTATATATAACATGACAAGCAGACCCGATGTTGTATTTTATATGTTTTTTTGAATTATCACATTTTACGTATGCTTCATATATAATATTATATCATCATTATTCTAGATCCTAACATAGACCTAGATTCGCTGGATATACCGGTGAATGCGGTCGCGACTGCGCTCAAGGACTTCTTTTCGAAGAAACTTCCACCGCTGCTGGATGAGGCTAGTATGGCGCAGCTCGAAGACATAGCGGGTAAGTTGTCATTATGTTTGTTGACTATTTTAGACAATATTCTAGAATTTATTAGATAATTAAAATCTGAGGTACATCATGATCATAAAATATAATTGTTTTTATTTTATTTTTTATTTTAACTGGTAACATTTTCTCTTTAAACGTTACAAAATTATTTAGTGATGGTCCGAATGTGATTTGTACCAATTTTTCGAGAGCGACTTTTTTACATTTACGTCAATTATTGCTAGGTTTATCATTTAGAATTTTGTAACCTGTTTTTTTTTTAAATATTTATTTGATTAAGAATTGCATTTCAATATTGATGAATTAAGAAAGAAAAAAAAATTAATTCATTTTGGCCGAATACTGGACACCAATGTTTGGCTCAAACTACCGAATATTAACATCGAATTTCACCATTTTTTTTTATTTATTTTACAAAATCCACAGGCTCGCATATGCCCGTGCCATTTTTTACATTCTATTTTAAACATTTTGGCGATTTATATTTTATACTAAACATCAGCAGATCTTTGCTGGATTTCATTCGTCTCCTTAGGAGACGTGGCCCACACTGACATTTTTTTTTTAAATATTTTAAAGTAGTACATACATAATCTATAATAAATAATATATAATAAAAATATGTGGCAGTAATGCGTAATTCTTATTATTATAATCCAGCGGGTCGAATTTCATCATTATAAAATAATATATATGACACATTGAAGTGAGAATGAGGTTGATGTTGGATGTATATAGAGAGCAGAGATGGCCCAGTGGTTAGAACGCTTGCATCTTAACCGATGATTGCGGGTTCAAACCCAGGCAGGCAGGCAAGCACCGCTGATTCATGTGCTTAATTTGTCTTTATAATTCATCTCGTGCTCGGCAGTGAAGGAAAACTAAGGAAACCTGCATGTGACAAATTTCATAGAAACTCTGCCACATGTGTATTCCACTAACCCGCATTTGAACAGCGTGGTGGAATATGTTCGAAACCATCTCCTCAAAGGGAGAGGAGGCCTTTAGCCCAGCAGTGGGAAATGTACAGGCTGATACTTTATGTAAATGTTTTAATAATGTCTAATAGATAGGACTAGATCCAGTTTTAATTTAAACTATTGACAAACGTGAATGTGACGTGATATCATGTATGTGTATGTACAGATATTATTGTGGGCGTAGGGCTTTAGCCCAGCAGTGGGAATTTACAGGCTGTTGTTGTTTGTGTAGCGATGCGCGGCTGCATCGCGGGCGGCGTGGAGCTGAAGGACCGCAGCTGGCGGCTGCTGGCGCTGCGGGCGCTGCTGGCCGCCGCGCTCACGCCGCCCGCGCGCGCCACGCTCGACTACCTGCTGCACCACTTCGCGCGGTGAGATACTCGCCATAGTATAGCACGACACGACTTACATGTCGCATCGGCTAAATTCGTAAAACCGATCACATCCGAATTGAGTACCCCATCCCAAATTATCAAAATTTATTTCTCATGCGAATATGATCTTTATACAAACGTGATAACGTGTAATATCGTATGACTTAATATATTCGTCAATTTGACGCGTCGATTTACATGCACTTGCTCTCTCTGACGCGAGAATCTATAGCAACGAATAGCGTCGAATGACGCGATATGGAGCTATTTCTATTGGTTGTGTAAATCAGCAGTAATCGGTTTCATATTCATTCCATTGCATTTTCCGATGCTACATCTAATTGGTGTCGTACTATACGCTATCCCTAATTATCAATACGTATTCAAAGATCATATTCACATGACAAAAAATGTCAATGTGAATATGATCTTTATACAAACGAAATACGAAACTAATTTAAATCAACTTAAGTTTTTTGTTAAAACTTTTTTATTTATAATGAATTCAATTTTAAACTTTTTAATTGTATCGCTGTTAACTATTATTTTTTGTTGGTATTATGTAACACCAAAAAGTAGTCACTAAGAAATATTATTAGAACATTTTATTCCTTGTAAATATTAGTGTTCTGCTTGTTGGTGTTCAAATAAATAAATAAATAACGTAATATCATATTATAGTAGTAACTTGTATCATATGACTACAGACTGTCAAGTATAAGTTGGCGTTCCTGTGGCAGCACCTGCTACACCTTTGTTTTGCCACTTTCTTTGTTTATTTTACCAATATCTCCCAAGAAAATAATTCTCTACGTCTCATTTTTAATAGATTTTGGGTAAGTTTTCTTAATAATGGTAAAAAAAACAAATAAGATATTAAATGAACAAAAAAAATTAATACATGTTTTTGCCACACGCCAACTTACACTTGACGCGCTATAATAATACTATATTCGTCAATTTGACACGTCGATTTACATGCATTTGCTGTCTCGCGTTGAACTGACGCGAGAATCTATAGTGACGAATAGTGTCGAATGGGGCGATAGAAAGCTATTTCTATTGGTTCTATAAATCGGCAATAATCGATTTTATTGAATTTGTCGATGCTACATCTATGTTCTGTCGTACTATACTGTTATAATTTGTGTGAAGAATCTTGTAATAAAACAAGGTGATAGTAAGCGAGCAAAAACTGTACTGACTTAATTTTAAATAACCATAAATGCTTTTGTATAATAACAGATTAAAAATATAATTACTGAAACTGTTATTAGATAACATTCACTAATATAAATTAATATAACATTGTATCACACTAGATGGCGTTGCTTATTATTTTGATATAATTATATCTGATAATTTATTTATATATCGATTTAAATTACAATCGTAATTAGTAATAATGTTTATAATAAATACTCCAGGGTGGCGGATAACTCCAAGTTGAACTCGATGGACAGCAAGAATCTCGCGATTTGCTGGTGGCCCACGCTGCTTCCGGTCCAGTTCTCGGACATGGGCCGCTTCGAGATGACGCGGCCCTACCTCGAGGACATCGTGCAGACCATGATCGACCAACACCCCTTTCTGTTCCGCGGGCAGGAAGCCTTTGTTATGGTGTGAGGACCGTGTGTGAGTACTACACTAGCTCTACTTATGCTTATTGTAAAAAACTTACTTGGTGGTAGGGCTTTGTGCAAGCCCGTCTGGGTAGCTACCACCCACTCATAAGTTATTCTACCGCCAAATAACAGTACTCAGTATTGTTGTGTTCCGGTTTGAAGGGTGAGTGAGCCAGTGTAACTACAGGCACATATGACATAACATCTTAGTTCCCAAGGTTGCTGGCACATTGACGATGTAAGGAATAGTTAATATTTCTTACAGCGTCATTGTCTATGGGTGATGGTGACCACTTACCATCAGGTGGCTCATAGACTCGTCCGCCAATCTATAACATAAAAAAAATATATAAATGTGCAATTTTTTTTTATCTCAATGAAATACTGTTATAATTTTTAAATAATGTAATGGCCTTCTTTAAGATACTTATTTTTTCACTGTTGATGGGTATAGTCCTTCAGTCTATGAGTAGTGTTGCCAATAACAAAAAAATAATTATTATATACTTACGAAAGCAACTGGTGTGTTCTTTAATTTTTTTGGCCTCAGTGAAAGCTGTTAATTAAACTCATACAAATATGTGTATCAATTTTAATGATATGATTGATAAATATATTATCCGATCTTACTTGAAACATCTCTCTTTAAAATGTTTTTATAGTAATGATTTGTATTGTCTGTGAACAGGAACCCACAATGCATGTTGCATTCGTGATGGACGACGTCTGACCTCAGCTTTAAGGCCGTCGCATAGACTGTAACGTTTATATCACCGTGTACCGTTCCAGTGAAAGTTGTACGAATAGTGCGTAAGGCTACATACGCGGACACTACGCGTGACACGCGACTCTAGGCTTTATGGGTTCCGTATAAGTGTCTATATTTATATAATAACGTCGACATAAAACGCTAGAACAATCGTTTGTAAGTTCTAGATGTTTCGTCGTAACTACCGTCGCTATCGTTGTTGTAACTTAGGTATATTGATTCGGTGACGAAAATGACGGTTTATTTTTACAAGTGTCATATCATATTATGCTTAGAATAACACGGCTACGCTTTCGTATCGATATTTAGCGCTTTTGTTTTATGTCGGTTGGATAATGGAAGGTAAACTACGTACTCGACGGATCGAATTGGTATCAAGGATCAGTATTTTAAAGGTAGGTGTTTATTAAATGATATCGTATTTCTATTAGGCGTAAGGTTGAGATTCGTGCACAAAAAGTATTTAATGACAAAAAAAAATGTATAATCTAAGTATTATTGGTATGTATAACGTATTTGAATTATCAATTAATGGCAACACCACGTAATGGGCATATTCCGTTCAGTCGATGATTAAAGTAATTATTGTATTATTGTTAATATTATATATAGATATACGCGTATATGGGTTTATTGGCCGAATGTATGTGTTTTCGTTTTTTTTTGTATTTATCGCAAAGTTAAATTTTCCTCAATTTGATACTCGCAATGCAATTTTTAAATATATTTTAAAAATTAATGTCTTGCCGAAAACGCTTATATTATATGTGATGGAATATAAATTTCTAATATCAATTAATGTTGATACTTGCCAAAAACTTTTTTTTTTAATTTTTGTAAATGTATGAAATTTAACTTTTTTTAATTAATGATATAAAGGTGAATTAAATGGCAGCTGGGGAATAGATGTTTGTAAAGAGACTGATTTTCATTTTCTTTTAAATTTTTAAAAGAAATCAACGCCATATCGTTCTGATTTATGCTTAAACTTATGCAAAGTAACTGAAAAACTTAACATTACACACAAAATTCGTTGAAAGTTTTTGTTTGTAGTACTTGGCACTACTACCTCTTAATTAAATTGTATATTTTTTTTAATAATTTCACCTTATTTATATCGTCTAAGGTTTTATAATAATTGTAATAACAATCCAAAAGTATTTAATGGAATTTTTATTAAAATTGATACTCAAAGTGTAAAATGTATCAAAAGATTATATGGCATCAGACATACACATTCCGTTATGATATAATTTTTAATTACGATGATGATGGAGTATGTTTAAATACCAGCTTTTATTTAACAATCTATTTAAATTATATTTTACTAGCGACCCTCCTCAGTTTCGTACGGGTACTTGATATAGATCTTTATACTATGACCAAATTACATGAAATCTTTATAAATTGCAGCCATTGTTATTCCGATGTATAACTTATATTACTGTAAATTTTCATCAAAATTCGACCAGTAGTTTTTTCGTGAAAGAAAAACAAACATACATACACCCATACTTACAATCTTTCGCGTTTATAATATTAGTAGGATGTAAACGACTGACCAATCACGAGTTCGCTGGAAATGTAAGTCAAATTGACTTTAAAATTGTGACTTCTTTCGCGACATAGATGCTCACTAAGGATTTTTGGAGATCTAAAATTTTAAGGGGGATCTGGGAGGGGTAGCTTTGTATGAATACCCGTACGAAGTCGGAACAGTCAACAAGTAATTAACATGCTATAGTTTATTATCACTAGAAAAAAATTGTGGAGAAAAATCAGCTCAATTGCTTCAATGAAACTGTTTTTTAAAATTATTTTTCAAAATTGGAACTATACATTTTATTTGCCATTTAGTTTATAGTATATATATTATCATATACAAATATTATATACATACACATTTATCCTAAGTGGTTAAGTTAAATAAAAGCTTGTAAAAAAATAAGTCTATCAACTTTTTTTTTTAATCGGTTGTAATTATCAAGACGCGATCTTTGCCGAACTTACCTTTTTTTTTAATTTATAGTTGAGAGGAGGTGTAATCATTGTTGTAAATGTCTAACTTATATCACAGATCTCGATAAATTTGTTTATCGCTTACTTAAAACTTCCATATTTAGCGTCCAAGATGTTATATTCGTCGGCTTATTTATTGTAACTCGTATACTAAATGATTATATTTTTTTATTTAATTTTAGTTTTTTTTTTTTTTTTTAATTATTTGTACCTATACATCACATGTATTTAATTTTAAGGCGAAATTAGTGATCCGTTTATAAAGCGGGTGGCCTATTTTGTATATTTAAGTGTTTTATGAATAGACTGATATTAGAAATTATTTTCTTTATATGCAAAAAGATATTTTTATATTATATGCTTATGTTTTTTTTTATTGTAAAGGAATGGAATTTTAGTCACTTGTTCTTAATTCAAACTATACGTTATTGTAAAGCTTTCTAATATAAAGTTTTAAATGCTAACGGTCAATGATTGTGGTACGGTTAGAAAAACAAAAATTTTTTTTTTCTTTTTTATAAATAATATTAAATACGGTTACGCTTTAACCTTAAATGTAGATTCAATATAATTTTATCTGATTAATAAAACATAAATTTAGTCTGAAACTAACTTAATTATTAGGTCACTATGATTTTTTTAGTTGATTTTCTCATTATTACGCAAAGAGGCTATTAGTTAAAATAAAAAATGTTGAGTGTCTAAAATTTCATTTCTTTAAAAACGCATATCACAAAAAATTGTGACGATTATACATCTAAAAAATAATTTATTGCATTGTCTTAAATTATTATACTTAGTTGAAATTTAACAAAAAACCTATCCAGTGCAATTTTTTGAGTGATTGTTTTTTTTTTTATTATTTGCAATGTATGAAGTGTATCCTATAAAGCTTTTTAAAGATCGGTATCTAAAGAAATGCAATTTCTATATATTTGTTTGCGTTCAGCAATATATGAAATCGATGTAATTATTCATAAGTAATGTTTAATATATTAGATGTCTCCATTAAGCATAGGTAAGGTGTATTTACTGTAAGTTTTTATCGATATAATATTATCATTATATCATCCGTCTCTGTCGCGCACGCGGACGTTGATTCAAGCGTTTCACGTGCGCGAAAGAGATGCAAACAATCGTGTCCAATAGGGGAATGATGCGAGGGAATTTTTTATATTTTACTATGAATCGAAAAAGACATAGAACCTACTTTCGTTTGTAATAATAATTATTTTCTAGATATTATCGCTTTTACTACTCGTTACGACGCATTATCGATGTCTCCCCTTAATAATTATTTTTTATTCGATGTAATTCATATATAAATATTCGATGTAAATATTGTACATTGATTAATTTTTCGTAATTTATTTATTGAAATATTTTTTTTTAATTATTATTGTAAAAGTTTTGAAAGCCATATATTTGTTATCTAATACAATATATATCGAAGTGTTTTGATTTATATATTTTTCATTTTTTTTTATATGAAAACAAGAACGCATTGATTGAATTTAATTTATATTGTGCCATTTTATTTGAAAACGTATAGTTCGGTATTTCTAATTCGATGTGGATTCTTGATGCGTTGCATTTGCGTCCAAATATTTTTTAGTAGGTTCTCGAATGTTCTAAAGTAGAATCAATGTACGCTTCGATGACTGAAGATTCAATGGCTGCTTAATTATTACAAGTTAATAATAACTTAAAAAGAAATCCTAATAATGATAAAGTTGCGAAATCATGTTTGACAAAATATTTTACTGAAATAAATCTGTAATCATATTCCTATTAATGTATATTAAATAACGTAAAATAATAATCCAATGCAAAATTAGAAAATATCAAATTTCGATAATAATAAATTTGGCGCGTATTTTCTGATGTTACCATATAAATAATCAATTTAAAAACAAATTAATACTAATTATCTGTCTTTATCCCAGACTTTGAAAGTCTTTGAATTTGAATATTATATAATATTTGTGATCCATGAAACGGCCATTGAAATTTCTGTCAGGACAATTTTGCTATGTGCGTCTTAAATAACTGTAAACACAGTTCAAAAGAATGTGTCATATTTTATAATAAATAACCATCTATGTAATAATATTTTGTTTTATTCATAAACCTATAATTTTAAAAAAAATCTAGTCTTTTTTTTTAATTTGCCGATGCTTCTGAAAATATAAATGGAATGTAGAGTATATTATACGGAAATTCATCAGAAAATGTCTTCCAATAAGTAAGTTATGTAAAAATTGAAACGTTGATGAAATGGGATTGTTTTATTCATTCAGAGAATAATTTGGAAAAAGTGCCTTTTGAAGGTAAACTCAACAATTTCTAATTCCATTTTACTACAGTCTGTTGATGCGTGCGATCCTCCAAATTTCACATCTTAGTATACCATCTTAACGTATTGCCTTAAATACGCCACGAAGCAACAAATGTCTTCGAATTTGACAGGAACTATTTATTGTTTTTTTTTTTTTTATATGAATGAATGAATCATACTTTATTGCACACTACAAACAAAAAAAGAAAGAGGAGATTTTTTATTATAGTAAAAGTAAAAAAAAATCATCTCATTTGAAAAACAATATATGCATCTGTTACATTATCTACTTACAGACTTTGCCATGGTCTTCCACTTCATGTATTATGAATATTAATATAATTGCACAATATTCAGTAATTTGTAGTAATGTTTGAAAATGGAATTTGACCGACGTTACACATTTTTTTTATGAAATAGTTTTGCAGACGAGCATATGGGCCACCTGATGATAAGTGGTCACTATCACCCATAGACAATGACGCTGTAAAAAATATTAACTATTCCTTACATCGTCAATGCGCCACCAACCTTGGGAACTATTAAGATGCTATGTCCCTTGTGCCTGTACTTACACTGGCTCACTCACCCTTCAAACCGGAACACAACAATACTGCGTTCTGTTGTTTAGCGGTTTTTACACTTCTGTTAAGTCTATTAATTTTCTCAAATTAGTTTATAAAAAAAATTACTAGAAGAGTATTATACTTAATTATATTTGAGGTGGTAATAATTAACTATTTAATGGTATTTGAATAATTTAATCATTTATAATTTATAGCGCACTAGTGTTCAGTCACAACATTATTTACACAACTACACATAATATACATCTGTTTGAGATGTATCTATACTAAATAACAAACACGGCATTTGGATACAGTATGTACTTACATTGTATGTGCTGTTGTCAGCGAGTGAAACGAAATTAACGCAAAATGATATGTCAAGGTCAGTAGTGTACCAGCGGGTTGCTTGAACTTCCAGTAAAAAGCGACAAGTTAAACTTTTGGGTAGTGTTGGATTACGGAATATAATGCCAGCACTGTTTTGTAGTCATGACAATGTTGGGAGGAAATCATCAATTTGTAATATATTAAATTTGGAATTAATACCCATGAAATGTAAGTTGTCTGATATTTCTTTTTTTATTGATGTTTTTTTTTTTTTGCTGTCTTTCTTCCTTACAAGCTTACAACCAACGACTGTTTAATCTTTCAAATTCTTTTTTTTTAATATAGACAAGTGAGAACTTTTTTCAAAATCTATATAATCGCTTCGAATGTATGCTTATGTGAAATACTATTAAAAATTTGGTGGATATACAAAACCGTTTATAACTAGAATTCTATAGCATTCTATTTACTTTTAAAAGTTCTTTGTATGTATAAAATGTGTGTTGTACAAGCACAGCTAAAGTTTCGTTCGACAAACTTCACTTTTTCACAGAACACCATATTGTTTGTAATTCACGTGGTATCAATCTTGGGTTCCAAGTTCACGGTTAAACACAACCAGCTCCCCAGCAACCGCACCAAGGTATGGAGCCGTCTTGGGGCGCCACTGATAGTTTCCTCGATTTGTGTGTGCACGCAGATCCCAATGAGTTCACAGAGGAGCACATGCTGTTAGTGCGTTCGTGCTCTGAATGTGATGTTGTCATCTCCTGTAAAAAGATAACTGTAAATTTTATGATCATAGAATACAATACAAAGTATACAACCAATAAAATTATGAATCAGACTATGGAAAAAATACCTGAGAATAATGCTTTCATTAATAACTCTTAAACTACGACGAATGATATATGTACCTATATTTACATTATAAAATAAACTATAAACTTGCTATGGATCTAACTGTATGGTTCACTGATATTTGTCTATGCTTAATTAATTCACGACTATATATGCTATGATGTAGGGCAATCACACGCAAACTTTTGCCCGTACACTTATTTGATGGAGATGGAGAATATGATGGTGTTTTGTGGTGTCAGGGTGCGGAGCAGAATAATACAAAATGTTGGTGAGTATACTGTAATACACATATACTTACATACATATAATAACAATAATACATAAAATAAAATGTATACATATGAGTGTTTTATGGAACTAGAGCATGGATAATCTATAACTTGACAACTACTTACATGTAACTAATATAATGTATGACAAAGCGTGTGAATGCCCCAATCTTCAGATATGGAGACAATGGCTGCTATGCTGGCAATAAAAAATCCTGAAAGTACCTGATAGCTATCCCGCTTATAACGCGGGCTATAGTTCGAAGACGACATGGCGCTACGGGGCATCGGTCGATGCCTTGTGCAGTGCTTGTGCTTGGGATCCTGTTCCTCTATCAGCCTTTCATTATCACTCTCCACTTGAACTGGTACACCATTCTTCACTCCGTTTTTGACTTCTGCTTTCTTCTCTCGTCTTTTTCTTTCTCGTTTTTTGAATGTTAGTGAAAATCGCTTTCGTTTCTTTGCCTTCGGCGACTCTTGCCTTTGTGGTATTGTGGACTTTTCTCGTTCTGATCGGCTAGTATCGTCATCTGGAGGTGGAACTTGCGACTCTGAATCAGTTTTCAGAGTAATCTCCGTCCGTGTGGATGATTCTATCTCACTTGTTTTATATGCCACCTCCTTTTCAAGATTTGCCAGTTCCATTCTTCTTAATTTCTTTGGCAGCTTATTAACTGTTGCATATATTGGTTCTTCGTTTTCTCCGACTGGTGCAGAACGCGATCTAAAAAAGAAATCGAATTTCTTTGGCTTTACTGGCATCTTCTTTTCGACGAAAACAACTGTGCTTGCCACTTCGGTTGTGGTTGATTTGATTTCATCTCCTGATTTTTGGCTAGGACTACTTGGAATGGGTGTGGTTCTAGGATAATCATAGGTTAATTCAATGTTCTTTTCCGTAACGTAACATTTTGGTGTTTGCTCTTGACAAACTTCAGTCTTTGCGTTCGAATCGCGATTCTGACAACAGCACTTATTCTGAACAATGTTTCGCGTGTTGCACATGAATATGGAGTTTTGTTGAATGTATGTAGTTTGTATTGTAGTAGCAGATTGGACATCTCCCAATAAATCTTCCACATTGCCGCCTGTATGGAAACGAGGAGGTTGGTAAGGAGCTATTACAAATCCCGGAGGAGGTGGTCCAGTCACGTGAAAAGGCGTTGATGTCACAGACTGGAAAAATCTCGGCATATTCGGAGCGTCGTGTACAAGTACGTCGACAGTTCGATCAGAGCTATTGTCTGTCGTATTTGGTTGCGTTGGCGCATTGAGTTGGGTTTGTTTTGTTTCTTTCGTTAAAACTGTTTCTTTTTTATTCGATTTTTTAGTCTCTTCATCTCGTTTAGCATCTTTTTGGCACTCGTCGCAAGTGCATGGCGTTGCGGCACCACTCTGAAACAATAAATTATTTTACAGGTTATGCGGTTACACCCACGGCGCTGTGAAGCTATCGTAGCGTGCGTGTGTATAATGTGATCATAATAAAACATTTAAGAAAATGTATTGAGTTTTATTGATTACAAATCATGCATTAGAAAATATAAGCACGCGTGATGTATTTACAATTTGCAATAAATTATTTGTGCGTGAAGTTCAGTGCATTGTGATTGTATTTGTTTTAAAATTGTTATTTTAATGTTAAAAACATGTGAATATGACCCCTTTTTTGAGTTAGTATCGCCGTCTAAACAGTTTAATTTGTATTTCTTCTCACATCAACAAACAAGGTTTATTTTAACTTTTACGGCAACTTACGTGTTCAAACATTCTCAAAAAATTCTTTTTATCTTTGCTTTAATTGACACAGACGTGGTTTTGTCCAACTGTTCGTTGATCGTTTCAAAATTAGGTGTAGCGTCACCTCGACGGATTTGTCGCGTTAATATTATGATTTGGGAACGTGACGTGCGTCACTCTTCCGCAGCCATTGATTGAATTACAAACAGATTGAGCTCCATGGATATAGTATGGACTTATTAATTGTTAATAGTAATTGGCATCTGCTTAAACATTTTGAATTTAGAATCGAAGATAAACTTCGAAGTGCCGAGGACAGTTCTAGCGATGTCAGCGAAAAGGGGTATTAAAAATTGTAACTATTCGTAAAATTAACAAAAAGAGATACAATTAAGAAACGATTTAAGAAAACACCACAATTATACATTTAGAAGAAGTTGTTCATAATCAGTTTATATATTTATTATTAACATATTAGAAGTAAAGACTATCATTTAAATTATACATAATAGAGTACCAGAAACAGAGTATTATAATAATAAAAAAAAACAAATGAAAGCAGAAATCATTTCAACAAACCATATCCAACAGTCATTGATACACACAAGCGTAATAATGATCATAAACAAATCACCATCATGTCTCCTGAACTGGGGATATAACACGAATCACTCACTGTGCGGTCCAAGCGACCGGCGAGACTGAACTGAGTTTATTTATAATTTCTTTACATTAGGTGGTACAATATTTTCATACGTCGGTGTCCGCCCTTGACTCAGATTCCAGACAAATCGTATTCGGATGGACCCTCTCAACGTGCTATTGACGTTTTATTGATTTCAGTTTTCCGCGGTTTGGTGTGCCTAATGGATCTATTTTCGTGCATAATGGCTTCTAAAGCTTCGTAGGTCTGTGTTTCTGACAATCTTCTGCCCTATGAAACGCGATTCTGATGTTGGTCGGTCCAATATAAATTGTTGTAAATCATTGTCTGAATTAAAATCTCATTAATTAAGGTAAGTTTTAAAGATATTTAAAATATCTTCCCATAAACATTATATGTACTTTTAATTATTATTATACTTTTTTTATATTTATTTATGTTTTACGTATCTATAAGATTTTTACAATATAAGGGAATTAATCTCCGTTATTTATACATAAAATGGGAAACTACGAAATGAATTTAAATCTTTTCATTCACGATTCAAATCAAAAATTTTAATGTATAATCGCATAAACAAAGTATCATATCAGTATCAATATAGTAGTACATATATTAGACGTTGGTTATATTTATTCCATTTCATTGCGCAAAGAATTAATAGACCAATAAAATCTGTAGAGTTGCCTTCTAAGTCAACTTAATTAAAACCGCAAAATACCGCACAGATAAAACTAAGTCATAAATACCAACGATTTGAAACAGGGCCTTTAATCATCTTTCGTGGATCACTCAATATTTATTACTTCGGAAGCATCTAAGTAATCATGATCCACTTCGTAAAACTGCCCTAAGACATTTCCTGGCGCCATATTAAGTAACACACTTCGATATCACCATTAAATATAAAAAAAAAAAATTAAGTAGTGGGGCGTTCAAGTATCACGTAACGCAATTTGGGGGAAGGGGGTGACTCTTAAAGTGTTACGATGCGTTACAGGGGTGAAATGATCTTTCTTACAAAACGTTACGTAACTTTTTTTTTAATAAAAAATTAGGAAATCAAGTCAGAAATTTGCAACCCTTTTCATTAACGTTCAAAAATCTTCAAAAATTGCGTTACGTTATAATTGAACTCAAATCATATTTATTTTATCTTTTTATTGTTTATGTTTTATTTCTTTACCTTGTTTTCTTGCTCCCCCTCCTCTGGTACGACGCTGAGATCATGAAAGGCAACAGCTCGAACAGAGCCGTCTGCGCTTGCGCACTCCGGACACGCGCTGCACACTGACGCGCTGTCCTGCCAAACAAAACTGTGCTTTATTGACGTTCAGTTAAGTTAGTTTATTATTTGCATATGTGTTAGCTGTTTAGATATAATAACATGAGTTTTTTTGTACACTCATAAGCGATAGACAAACTTTAAACGATATTTATTTTCTTTTTCAAATTATACGAGTTACTTATTATTTTCACAGACATTACAGGTATTTCACTATAATTTATTTATTTAAATAATTAAACTCTTAAATACTATATCAGCAAATTTCTTATTTATATAATTTATATAATATATAAATAAGTTCACAGATAAAAAATGCTCGTTAAAAGAGTTTACATACTTCTTGAAGCTACAATTAATCTGCGAAATTTACAATGATAAATGGATTTACTGTTCATGGTAAATTTTTGCTCAAAATGCTCAACAATGTAATGAAATTAAAATAATACCGGTGGCGATTCTAACTATTCATAAAGCACATAAATTATGAAGATAAAAGAACTAATTAGTGAGTGTGGGAGTGTTACAAGCGTCGCGGGTAATCAATTCGACAAAGATAGAAATTCAGATAAAGAGTTATTAATATTTAAGAGAATATTAATATTTATTCATTCTGAGTCATTCAGGCTAAGCAATGGAAATGAAGATGTATTAAACATCTGTATATTATATTGTATCAAGTTAAGCTCGACTAGGAATAAAAGAAATCGCAAAATTGGGAGTATTCTTTTTTTTACATCTGTAGACCAGTGATTCCCAAAGTGGTCCAAGTGGACCAACAGGCTTAAGCCGGAGTCATGATGGGGGTCTACGTAGGCGTGAATAAAAAATGGGGGTCCATAACATGTTAATGGGGGTGCACGAAAATTTATCTGCTTTGATATTAAATAACAAAATTGTAAACATAATTATATTACTTAATAATTTTTTTCTTGTAGGTTCTATTCTTTTAATAAGTAAAGCGTTAGAAAATTTACTATAATTTTTTTTTATTTTACCTATCGGAATATAGAGACAGCACTCAGAAGCGACATAATTTTTATTTTTTTTTCGACTTTAAGAATGTGGTAGAAATGAAGCAGAAGGGGGTCCACCGAAACCAATAAAATTTTGAAAGTGGTCCACGAGAAAAATAAGTTTGGGAACTACTGGTGTAGACGGAAGAGCAAATGGGCTATTTGATGGTAAGTGGTTACCAACATCCGTCGACAATAGCACTGTAAGAAATATTAACTAACCCTTACATCGCCAATGAGCAATCAATTTTGGGAACTAATATGTTATGTCTCTTGTGCATGCAGTCTGTGCTGGCTCATTTGCTGTTTCGATCCGATGCATAACACTAACTATTGTTGCTTTGTAGTGGAATACATGATGAATGGGCGGTACTACTAGGCACAATTGATACACTGGCTCAGTTACCCTTCAAACCGGAACACAACAATACTGAGCTGCTCTTTGACCGTAAAATATCTGATGGTCATGATATATGAATATGGATGAGAATATACACACCCAGGCTTACATGAAGCCCTACGACCAAAAAAATTAAAAACAAGCAGGTTTCTATTTCCTAATGTAATGTGATATGTGCACAAAAACGTCACAAAGTGAGACCGTCTAATCTAGAATTATCTAGTTCTATAAATATAACAAGTTATAGTGTCACTTACACTATGCTCAGCTGGCTCGATATTATCAGGTGGATACTATGATGCAAAATAAAATATATAAATTTAGTTACACTAAAATTATATTTGCATTTTTAAATAAATTATCATCAAATGAAAGGGATTTACAATTATTGGATTTTCCAAAACTTCAAATTAATGGAGAAGTTTATTTAAGTCTTATTTTTAAATTAAAATGGGTTCTATCATGAGAAAATTATGGTGCAAATGGCGATACCAAGTCGGTAGTTTTTTGCCATGTCTTTGTTTGATAATATATACATTTGAATTAACTAGAAGACCTTGTACTTACATCAGGGTATTCTGATTCATAAGGGTCGGCTTGTGACTGCTACAGCGTGCGTAAAATAATAAAATTATTAAAGCGCTAAGAAATTAAATTGTTTAAGTCTATTTTCTATACTCCCTTAAATTTCTAAGATAAATTGGGAGACAGGTAATTTCGGTGCTATAAACATGCTCTACATTGAAAATAATTTCCTAGATTTCTAAAAGTCGGATTTCATTTATATCTACCGTTAATGCAATAAGGATCTCTGTACTTTATGGCATATAACCTGATGCTCATTTGTTTGCTTAGTATTATGATAGGGCATACAAACAGGGGTCGTGAGGCTGAGCTTCATCTGTGTTCTGAGAAACGTTCTTTCATGTGGCTTATTTACGGCCTAACGGGGACTAGAAACTAAAACTATTGATATTTAATGGAATTTTAATTAATTTTTTTAACTAAATGATTTATATCTCTCTTCTGTTCGTACAATTATCGGTATCTTCGCTGTAATTTTGCTATTTTTTGTAATTACATATTCTTAAAATGTAATTTGAAGCCTGAATATAATTTTTATTTCTAGATAATTATATCAGTATACAGTCTTATCTATCTTATCGTTATTACTTTACATTTGAAATGCATAATATTTGTATCATAATTAGATTTTTTAATTAAATTTCCAAATAAAGTTTTTTTTATGTGGTACTATTTTGTGAGACATAGTGTAGAGAATAGTTTACACAGATGCAGATCTCAAGGTCCCGGCTAAGGGATAAAATAGAGAAATTGGGGGTTTTATCAAGAAAGCTGCCACTTTCACCCTGCTGTGCCTCAGAAAACATCTTCGGATTAAACTCTTTATACTCCCGTTTTCATTTGGACATATCGGACCACTTTTTTAGTCTTTACTGATTATTAGTCAGGAGACAAACAGCCATCCTAATATATTTTAAAAGTAAAAGATCCAATGTTTACGGTACTCAAAATTATAAAATTATAAGGTTACCTAAAATCCCCCTTCCATTTACATAAAGCCAGAAGCCTGTTTGGATGATAAATGCTAAGCAACCTACGTCCGAATGCTCAGGTGATGAGCGACGTTCCCGCAGCATTCTATCAAGTCTGTCATATTCGTAGCGAAGCGCTGATATCTCCCGTTTCAGCTGTTCGTTCTCTCGCTTCAGCTTCTTTATATCAGATTGACCTGGAAGAGGATTCGAAATTTAAATCTTACACTGATAAAAATCCGTTTACATAACAAAGAGGAAAGGCTGATGGAGTTGATGTCCAAGTAAAATGGGCTGTTTTGGAAATTTCTCGGGTTAGTGATCTTTGCACCTTAGAAAATACATAAAGCCGTCTTGTCTATCCTATTATTAAGTCTCTCTGATTGAGTTCGATTGCTATCTTTAGGGATTTTAAAGGACTTTATTTCAATCTCCAATTTATGACCGAAATACATCGAATTAAAAAACCTATTACTTATTTCTCCTTATATGTCAGTGGATATTAATTCAAATGCAAATTGACCAAGTCATACTACAATACTGAAGATATTTATCTGAATCAAGTTCCTTTAAAGTATAAAATATTTGTAAAATTTAAAAATGATGTTATAAAACCTCTTTCAACTTCGGCGTTTATGTTGATGGTGCGCAGGCGCAGCTCCTCGTTCTCGTATAGCATACCCCGTGACGACTTCCGATCCAACCTATTTTAGGTTTAATCATTAGATTAATCTTGTTATAAAAAGGTATAAGGTGTCACAACTCTTTTTATTTAAAAAAGAGCCAAAATGGAAAAATCGGTAAAATAGGTGACTTTGAAAGTAGAGAGGCGTCGCTTCTTGCATATTTATATGTAAACCGCTGACTTTTAAGAAAAGCCAATATTATGAGTGTGTTAAATGAACATGTTAATTATATACGAAATTATTTCCTAAACTGATTTAATACAAATAATATATAACTTAAGCATTTTACATTCCTACAATGCAAATATAATTGTAATTATTTATATGAAATAATAAAATATTTTGACTTACTTCCGGTTCGGTTTGACGTTGACATCTTTCCTGCGCGTGCGCAACATGCTCGCTCCCGTCACGCTCGACATGTTGCCGCCCCGCCATACGTCGATTAACACCTGGAAATACATTAAAACTCAATTTCCTAAATCATATACGTATAATCATAACGTGAACAGCGCTCAAACGGGGAGGACGTGGGATGAAAGAGTGTTTAGTGCTTCATTAGAAACATTATATTTTTTTTCAAATGTTTCTAATATCGAAATTATAAGTACAAAGTAATAGGATAGGGTTTTTCTTCGGTCGGCCGCCATCATGGCGTCGGACGAACAGTTTTCGCTATGTTGGAACAATTTCCATGCGAATATGTCAGCAGGCTTTCATGGCCTGCTGTCGCGTGGAGACTTAGTAGATGTAACACTGGCTGCTGAAGGCAGAATATTACAGGCACACAAATTAGTTTTATCAGTATGTTCTCCCTATTTTCAAGAAATGTTCAAAATGAACCCCACTCATCATCCCATAGTATTTTTAAAAGATGTTAGTCATTCAGCGCTTAGGGACTTATTACAGTTTATGTATCAAGGTGAAGTTAATGTTAAGCAAGAAGAATTAGCGTCGTTTATTAGTACCGCGGAACAACTTCAAGTTAAAGGTTTAACCGGTAATCAAAATGAAGAAAGTTCCACGCCATCCAAACCAAAGCCGACATCGAGGCCAGGCCCGAGGTCGTCACAACAAAGGCAATCTGTTATGACTAAGTTAGAGACTGATTTAGATTCTAAGCCCTCCTCAACTCCAGTAGCAATTAAGAGACCAAATAGGCCATCAATAGCATCAAATAATTCGTCATCATCTCAAAGTGGACCCGCGAAACGAAAATGTGTAGACCCATTAGAAGCCGGACCGTCAGGATCAGCGAAAGAGGAATTTGTAACGATACCCGACGAAGATGAAAATAACGCCGTGGCCCCGAAAATGGAACCTGAATTTGTTAATGAAAGTATGTGGGATGAAGATGACGATGGCACGAATAACGATGAAACTAATTTCGGCGAAGACGACTCGAATATGGAAATGACCGGTAATTAAATTTATCAGTCTCTTAAGATACAAAAATAAATTGATAGTTTTGTATCCAAAGAATATAAACATTGCTGAAAAAAACTGCAATAATTCTTCTTTTTAAATTTATATTGTTTTTCGAAAAGACGTATCCTTGTATCGTTATTAAACTCAAAGTTATATTTCAAATTAATTTTAGATCCCTTTAAATAATCGACGCCAAGATCAATTAAATGTTTTGTATAATGGTTCTACCCAGTAGGGCTTTGTGCAAGCCCACCTGAGTAGGTTTGGTACTGGTCAGATATTACACCGCCAAATAGCAATAATTTTTTTGTTCCGCTTTTCAACACAGAACGTAACATATTAGCTCCTAAAGTTTGTGCTGTATTGACGATGTATGGAATTAAAATAAAAATATAATTTTTCAAAGTAGACTCATATCAGCAATTCTGAATCGAATTATTTTTGAATTAAATTTTAAGCTACCATCGGCTCAGAAAGGATTCTACTGAGAAGAACCGAGAAGAAACTCTGTAGATACTATTTTCAATGGTTAATAATATAGCGCTATAGTGGATAAAGTCCATTTACTATTAGAGGGCTCATACGCCCGTTTGCTTTCGTTTATCATGAAAAATATATATTATGAACAAGATAACACATAAGCCGGTCAAGTTTCCACTAATAACAGGGCCGGATTCAAGTGAGGGCAACCGGGCAATTGCCCTGGGGCTTCCATAAGATAGATGACCCCACAATAGAGGTTCCGACGAGTTAATAATTTTAATGTTACATTTGTTTAGATATACTTATAATTACAACAACAGCCTGTAAATTCCCACAGCTGGGCTAAAAGCCTCGTCTCCCTTTAGGTTTGGAACATATTCCACCACGCTGTTCCAATGCTGGTTGGTGGAATACACATGTGGCAGAACTTCTATGAAATTTGTCACATGCAGGTTTCCTTACAATGTTTTCCTTCACCGTCGAGCACGAGATGAATTATAAAGACAAATTAAGCACATGAATCAGCGGTGTTTGCCTGGGTTTGAACCCGCAATCATCGGTTAAGATGCACGCGTTCTAACCACTGGGCCATCTCGAATCTTATAATTATTTTAATGTAAAAGTCATAAGTATTGATGAGGATGGATGTAGAGGTAGAGGACGACCAAAGAAAGAATGGATGGATTGTGTGGAAGAAGATATGGTTAGAAAGAATGTTACTTGTGAGATTACGTCCGACAGAGAAGTATGGAAGGAAGACATGCTGCGCCGATCCCAAATAAAATTGGGATATGAGCAGGAGCATGGATTTGTATTAATATCTGAATGTAGTCATATAATATAACTAATTACTGTTTTAATAGTTTACACAAATTATTGAAAAAACTTACTGATAGAAACGAAATTTTTCAAATTATTTTGTCAAATAATAATTAGACGCCTCCATACCTATGTTCCTCAGGGCCTCCATTGCTTTGTGGGGCTACCAGACCTCCAAATCCGGTCACAAATAACAAATTAAAACTATACCAAAAAAGTTCTGAACCGCCCTGAATTAATATTTAAATAATATATCTAATGACAATTATATATTTAAATCGTCATGTCTATAGCGCCATTTTTACTGCCATACATATACTTAACGGAAATCCGGGGCATGTGAGGAATACTTATATAACTAATATGTAATCCGTAGACATGTGAGCGTTCTGACACAGTGAGCTAAGACCTACTTTGATGGTGGAAAAAAATGTGACTTAAAACGTGATATTAAAAATTGAACCCTATAATTAAACTATTTGAGTTTATTTTTGCTTATTAGTTTTCCACTATGTAAAAAAAATAAGTATTTGAATACTTTTAATAGTATTTATTTAGTTATTAATGTCTAGAAGTCTTTAGACTTCTCACAAATGGGACTGGGAGTCTCCTATCATGTTGAGTAGCTTGGAGGTTAATCCACCACGCTGTTTGTATGGATTGGTGGGTTCATTTGACATTTTTTTTTATGGAATAGGTTGGCGGACGACCATATGGGCCACCTGATGTTAGGTGGTCACCATCATCCATTGACAATGACGCTATAAGAAATATTAACTATTCCTTACATCGTCAATGCGCCAACAACCTTGGGAACTAAGACGCTATGTCCCTTGTGCCTGTAGTTACACTGGCTCACTCACCCTTCAAACCGGAACACAATACACAATACTGCGTACTGTTGTTTAGCGGTGGAATATCTGATGAGTGGGTGGTTCCTACCCAGGCAGGCTTGCACAAGGCCCTACCACCAAATAAAACACCTAAGCACATAAGCAGGTTTTCTCGGAATGGTTTTTCATTGTTTGTTTGAAAGTGACTTCATCATAAGCCCGGCCAATCGGAAGTGTTTTGTGTCACGTGACAAACGTTTGAAAAAATGCATTTTTATTTATTGATTTATGAATAAATTAAGTAATATTTTCAAGTTTCGTTAGTAAATAATCATTTTAAATTCATAATATACACAGTTATTCACAATTTGTTTTTCGCATTGTCAAATAGCCTATTGCGAATTTAGTGAGCCGGGTTGGAATAAACCACGAAGGCTTGTTTATCAATCAAAATTCAGGAGTTGTAACTAAGTGGTCATATCGTTTAATTAATTATTACATAGTATAAAACAAAGTCGCTTACCACTATCTGACCCTGTGTATGTTTAGATCTTTAAAATTACCCAACGGATTTTGATGTGGTTTTTTTTTAATAGATAGAGTGATTCGAGAGAAAGCTTTTTGTATAATACATGGACAATATTCTAAAGAAACTGTTATCTGGGTTTATCTTTACTATTATTGTAGTTCTGTAATATGACGATTCAAAAGTACTCATAAAAGCCTTCTTGAATAAAGTATATTTTGGTTTTTGATTACATTTCTATATTATTAGCGAAATAAAGAGAAATCTTAATAAGCATGTTTTAAATATATTTTAGAAGCTTTATCACTGAGGAATATTATAGCTTTCTGAAAGAGATTTCATTTAATTGGTTCACTAGTTCAAGATATATCCCAGCCCAAAAAAATCCAAGAAGTTTTACTATTTTATAAAATTAGTATAAGTAAAGTAAAGTAACAGCCTGTAAATTTCCCACTGCTGGGATAAGGCCTCCTCTTCCATTAAGGAGAGGGTTTGGAATATATTCCACTACGCTGTTCCAGTGCGGGGTGGTGGAATGCACATGTTGCAGAATTTCGAGGAAATTAGACACATGCAGGTTGCACGATGTTTTGTTTTCCACACAAATTTATATATTTGATAAAAAATAAGCTTTTCATTCTATTATTAAAATTGGTATCATTGAGTTTTTGTATTAATATTGTTTGTTTCTTGTACAAAAGTTTATCTGAAAGAGATTATACTTAGCGACAAGAATGCCTTATTTTGTATCCTTAATCGTTCTATGAATATAAAAAAATATATTTTTACTATATACGTGTGATAGAACGCTACCAGAGCTTCATTTAATTTAACCTTTTATAAGAATTAAGAAGATACAGATATTTTAATTAATTTGATGTTTCATAGAAATATTTTTTTTACACATTTCATGGTTAAAATTTCTTATTTCCAAATTTATTCTTATTAAAACTTGGTGTTCAATTTTAGTAATTATACAAATTAAATTAATGAATTACGAATGACATATAACCTTTTTTTTAACCGGCACTTGTATCCGTACCATACAGTTTGTCAATCCGAGGAACTCCACTAACGCTATGTGTGGAGTATGACTTATGTTATGCACAAATATGCCATATCCATAAAGAGTTATTTTTTTTCTTTGAACAATAAAGTATTTCCAAATAAGATCACGTTTTAGAACTTCGATTTTAGAACGTCCGTAACGATAATGTGACAGCTGACAAGACACGTGACGCTATTCATTATCAATTTAAATATATTTCATTTTAATTATTTATATACATCACATAATTTATAGATTAGAAAATTTAAAAGTAAATATTTAAAATGACTTTCAAAATTCATAAAACATAAATTTGAAATTATTAAATACATTTAAAACCGAATTTAGATCACTATAATACACTACAATAATATCACTTAAAAAAATACATTTGAATTATAAGACGAGAAGCATTAAATTCCATATTTAAATTTAGAACGAATTCCATTTTTCGAATTTCGAACGCACAAAATAAATCAGCCGCTCATAAAAACCGCAACACTTCACAGATAACATATTTTACGTGTAATTAATTAAAATGAGAGTCTTACTTGTGGTATAAAACTAATGCTGGCTTCTAATATCGTGTAATTAGATTACGCGAGACACCGACCAGCAAATCTGTAAAACTGACTCTAGCTGAGCACTCTTGACCTGCTCTAGACTTTACTCATGCGCAGTGCCCGACTAACTTAATTATGTAAAAAGGTATATCCCTATATACGAGTGTCCATAGCTGAAGTCTTAAGAAGCCGCTATAACATGGGTTTTTGTCACGTAGACTGCTGTCGTATCTTTCAGGCGCACATTAATGATTTTAACGAATTTACGAGTACATATGTATCGTATTTTTTTAATGTTTCCATATTTTTCTTCATTATTAGAACTCTTTTATAATTTGCCTAATAAAAATATATTTATTGTGATTTTGCGTATAATATACACACATCGTGTCATATTAAAGAGAAATAATAACAAAAAACAATTTTTTGCTGAAATTGATCATACTTCTTTCCAATTATATAATATAATTATTGATAAAAAGCGACGTATAAATTTATTATTTTCTGTGACTGTATGTGTAGTAATTTGCAATTATTTGTTAATTTACGTATAATTTTATTTCTTGTTTTGAATTTCATATTGTTTCTAAAGTTTGTAGATAGTAAACACATTATTTTATAACGTACATTACAGACAGTATTATTACCCATTTAACAAGCACATTTTATCGCAGAGAACGCTAATCTTTTAGTGATATGATGTTTTTTGTTTAAATGTAGAGAAGTTTCATTAAAAAAAATACAATGGCTGCCATGTAGCATGGAGTTGGGTTAGACCCATGTAAATAAGGGTGTATTTGTAAATTAATTTGTTGTTTCTAGAATATCTATGTATCTAGAATATCGCTTGTCCGTAACTGTACATAAATGACGAATGGCTAAAAATATATTTCAAGTATTATATATGTACATATATTTCCCAGATTTTTGCAGTACAATAATACTATATAAACCTACTTTTTTTAATATAAATTCAGGACCATTGTTTCGTTTTAGAAGCTGCCATAATAAATTTATTTTTTGTATTACAAGAGGCTTTTAGGAATACCTCATTTGTCAGATAAGAGAAACATTTTCGAAAACATTTCGTTTATTGAATTTGTTTCTACAATATTATTTATTGAGATTTTACAAAAAAAAACTAAATATTCTTTACTCAAGTAGGCTTTTAAAAGCACATTTGAATCGTCATTTAACAACTAAGTATATATAGTCAAGCTACCACCGGCTCTGAAAGTAGATTCTACCGAAAAGAACCGGTAAGAAACTCAGTAGTTACCCTGTGTCAACATTTAAAAATTTAGTCATGTTGGTTAAATATAAATACAATTATAATATATATGTAATAAGTATATCCTGCCTGGAAGTCAAGAGATACCTACTAATTACACGCTTTTTAACCACACTGTTCCAATGCGGGTTGGTGGAATCCACATGTGGGAGAACATATATGAAATTAGACACATGCAAGTTTCACGATGTATTCCCTCAACACCCAGCACGAGATGAATTATAAACAATTAAGCACACGAATATTCAGTGGCGCTTGCTTGGGTTTGAACCTACAATCATCGGTTAAGATGCACGCGTTCTAACCACTGGGCCATCTCGGCTCTCAAAATAATACTTGTTACGATACGTTTCACGAGATCTGTTCAGCGTCACTCCATCACGTTTAGAACACGTTTCCCACACGCAGAGAAGCCACTAAAGATAACATTTATCGCATTATTTCTTATTTCTCTAATATGTAACGCATTTGTAGGATAATACCCTGATTATCTTAAAGAGCGATATCTTTTTAAAACTTTTAAGATGATTCTTAATAACAGCTAGCGACCCGACTATGCGCGGGTGCAATGATGATACTAAATGTACTACAGAATGTCTTACAACGTTTACAGCTTTTTGTGTTATTAGACAATATATACAATGACAATGACAATATAGATTATCCTTGCCCATGACAATATAGATTATCATTAGTTTTCTATGTTGTCTTGGGTCTGGGTGTTTGTGGTACCTTCGTTACTTCTGATTTTCCATAACACAAGTGCTTTAGCTACTTACATTGAGATCAGAGTAATGTATGTGATGTTGTCTCATATTTATTATATATGAGTAATATCTTCATTATTCACAAGCACATAAAGGTGCCGTAGAGCCTGAATTCTTTGCTGTCATCAGATTGTCATCTTATCGAATAAAAATTGCCAAATTGGAGATGTGTTTTTAAACTCGACCAAATAAATTTGGGCAGTTAGATTGTCTTTTAAGAGCGGCGTTATGGCTAAAATTGGTATGAGTCAAGAGATACATAATAATTATTATGAACTTACTACTACTTACTACTTAATTAATGACCTAAAATACGAATGATGGTTTGAATAAGTTTTTTAAATGAGGGTTTATTTATTTTTATTTTTTTTCTTTGGTATAGGTTGGCGGACGAGCATATGGGCCACCTGGTAAGTGGTCACCATCACCCATAGACAATGAAGCTGTAAGAAATATTAACTATTCCTTACATCGCCAGTGCCACCAACCTTGGAAACTAAGATGTTATGTCCCTTGTACCTGTAGTTACACTGGCTCACTCACCCGTCAAACCGGAACACAACAATATTGAGTACTGTTATTTGGCGGTAGAATAACTGATGAGTGGCTGGTAACTACCCAGGCGGCCCAAACACGAAGTTTTTATTTTTTTAAGTTTATTTATAGTGTTTTTTTGTGTCAACCAGTGCAACTTAACTCGTTGATTGTGGATTCAAACTCAGGCAAGCTGAAGTTTTATGTACGTAATTTGTGTTTATATATCTCTGCTTGGTGGTGAAGGATAATATCATAAGATTGTGCATGTGTTTGCAATGTATTTCTGTTACATGTAATTCCATAAACTCGTGTTGGAACTGCGTGTGGGGGAGCATTAGCCCTGCAGTCGAAAGGTTTGTGATTTTTTTTTTTTTGCATATGTGAACAGTTACAAGAGTCATTGTATGTGTTATCTTTTGTATTTCTGTGACGACTCTTTCCCTCAGACGTATTATATCGTAGAAATTTCACATTGTGTTCTCGTTATTCATATCATGATATGGAAGGCAGGTAGGAAGCCAAGTAAAAGGTATTATTATGATGCCCCGAAAGCGTTGAACTTGTAAGGCTTTTATAAACCAATTTTTGTTTCCAAATAGGAAGTATATTACATAATTATTCTTGCGTTGACATAATTGTGATGCTATTATTATATTATTTATTGAGTGCAACTTCAATTATTAATAAGGATTTCTTCGTTATATTCATACTATGGTAAAACTTAAATTATTTTCCAAAAGTTTCAAGTTCTAATAGTAAAAGAGAATACAATAATGAAAACATGAACAAACCATACTTATATTAAGATTTAAGAATGCCAGAATCGCTATTTCTTCGACGATAGTAATTATTAAAGTATTAATAAACTCAACGTATTATGACATAAAATCTGTTTCAAAATACATTCCTTAAAATATACCACAAAGACGGAACAAAGTTCAATTAGTTCAGTAAAGGTAAGCGATGTATGAAATATACGAAAGTAGGGTTGAGCTAGTGTAATAAAAGCGGATAAATCGGCGAGGCGTGTCGCGTTGGCGGAGAGGGGAGCGGGGCGACGAGCGAGGAAGATGGCGATAGACTCGAGCGGTGGCGGGACCGAGCGAGCGGATCGGGCGGGGAGCGAGAAGCGGGCTGCGTTCAGTGCGCTGCCACGCGTCGCTCGTATCGCGCGTTGCCGCTCCCGCTAGCGCATCCGCTCCGCTATGAAGGTGAAAGTCAAAGGCGCCCGTGCCAAAAACATGGACAAGCTGATCGCGGCAGTCCAAGCCCGCGAGTGCTTATGGGACAAAAGTTACAGGGGGCATAGAAATCGGTTCAAGTTGGAGCGTTATTGGAACGAAGTGGCCACCGAAGTTGGGACCACTAGTGAGTATTGAAGGTGAACGGCCTGTGAGCGCGGCCATGTTTGATGGCGCCATTTGTTGTTGTGGCGCGCAGCGTCGACGCGCATTCGACTAGATAAGTCGGCGCGTTGCACTGAATTGGCGCTAGTTCCGCACAAGATTGTAAAATATAGATAATAGAGATGTACTTATATAGGTACCTGGATGACAAATTAAAAAAAAAAAAAACAAATTACTTACATTAATATTGAATTTTATTTTTAATTTAAAATAAACAAGATACACTAAAACTTAGAAAAAAATAATTAAAAATATACAAAGAAAAAAATAATAAATAAGATAATTTAATTCCTAAACCTAAACCATGCTGAGTTTAACTCAAGATTAATTCCTTCTACACAAAATATTTATAACTAATTACTTTACTATTTTTATTTATTTAACACCTATAAAGTAATGGGTGTCTCACCTTACACTCGATTTCCTGTGCGTTATACTTCGAGGATAAGTTTATTTCAAATATATCAAATCTTCATAAAATGGTGAAAAGTAAATTAGATACCGCGAGAAAAGATTTAGGCTGCCCGAAGTTAACTAGACTTCCAGCGATAGACGTATGTTATAACTAGAAGCTCATATTAAGTAAGGCGCGCCCAATGTCGTACTTCGGAAGCTGCTCAAAATTACATTGACTTTTCATGTACCTATTTCAAATGTTGAAAAGGAGTTACTATTGAGTTACTTGCCGACTTACTTACTTATTTTTAACATAGTTTTGTTGTAGACTTAAGAGTGTAAAAGCCTACTCGAATAAAGTATATTCTGATTTTGGTAAAGTAAAATTATGTCCATTTTTGATTAAAACTAATTTAAACCCTGAATTATCATCGTACTTATTTGTTAATATATTAAGAAAGGAATCGCGTAGTTATGGCCATTATAGTTTATTGTCATATAATGCGTCCAGTTATTTTGTGTCTATAGTTTGTAAAACCGTTTTTGATGTAATTGTGTTTACTAGGTATAATTGATTGTCTTTGATAATATAAAGAGGTCAGGTTATTAAGTTTCCATTATTAAATTTCCATATGCCAGTTTAAGAAGGAAGTAAGCACCAAAATTAATCAGCCGATTTAAATAAATATTTCGCTCATATTTAAAAGGAATCTTCAGAGTTGACATACGATCTTTATACCCTTAAAATAAAAAGGATTTTCTTGGTAATGTAAATGAGAGTCTTATAATGCTTATTATTTACGCGCATTACGATATTACGAACGCTGTCTATAGAAAAAATAATGTTAAAATCTATGCGATGGATACCTACGATTTTAGTAAATGGTGATATTATTTCTTTCATTTTTTTATATATAATAGGTAATAAAATAATAAAAATAAATAACATTACAGACATATCCAAATATTAAATGTAAACAACAATTATCAAAATAAAAAAAAAATTGCCCACTAAGAATCTTTCGCGAATTCTTAGGTTTGATATTTCCTTTGAATCAATGTTACTTTTTTAAATAAACCTCTTTGGTTTTAAGAGTTAAGTATTTTTTTTGTCTTGATAATATAGTTTTTATAACATGACAAGCGACCCGCCCGACTTCACACGGGTACAACTCTGATACTAAATATAGTACAGAATTTTTACTTGTTGCTTTACTTAATTTTCTATATAAAAAAATGACATCAAAATCCGTTGCGTAATTTTAAAGATTCAAGTATACATAGGGACAGACAGCGTTAAGCGACTTTGTTTCATACTATGTAATGATTAGTTTAACTTATTAATCTAGTTTTTTTTTAATTGAATTATCCCGATTAAGTCCTTCTGCCCATGAATCCGTGCCCTCGTTGTATAAATTGCTAACATCTCTTTAAAAAAGTAACAATGAAGCAACATTGTAAGTGTAGCAATTATTATTAAGCTCGTAATCAAATTAGGGAGTTAATAGTCTGCCGATCACTGGGTCTCAGTCTATAAGAAGTATGTACTTTCAAATTAAAATTAGGGTAAAGCATAGTGAAAGCAGTTCTTTATCGTTCGACAAAGATCGGAGTGTGATATAGTAGTAAAACATTATCGTTTTTGATGAATGGGAAAATATTAAACATAATTAAATATTTATTTTCAGGTCTTAATTGCAGAAAGAGATGGAAGAACCTCAAAGATCAATGCCGAAAGGAAATGAAGAAAAATCCCAGCGAATCCGAATGGCCACATTTCCAAAAATTAAAATTCATTCATCACCAATTTTTAGCGGAGGATGAAGAAGGTGATGACGACACAACAGATGAAGTATTTAATTCTCTTGATGAATCTATAAAACGACCGAAACTAGGTTATACAATGAGAAAGAAATTACTAATGAACAAAAGAAGAACTATAGATGTTGATATGAACAAATTGATTGAATTAGTCCAAGTGAGAGATATTATATGGAATAGACAGTTGAAAGGACATCACAATTGGTACAAATTAGATGAAAGCTGGAAGGAGATTTCTCGAGAATTAGGAGTTACGCGTAAGTTTTATGATACTCTTTGTCTTGTCATTTTAGTCGTTCTAAGATATATTTTTTTTTTTTTTATTATTCTTTATTGCACAGATCAAAGATGTACAAAGGGCGGACTTAACGCTATTACAGCATTTTCTGCCAGCCAACCCAGAATAGTGCAGGAGAGAAGTCAGTAGGGTGTGCACAGAAGTTAAAGAAAATTTTAAAATATATACATAGCTATAGACCCCTATACATATATATAATAATAATATTTATAAGCAATAGTAAAATAAGATACACAAACAGTGGTATATCATATAGAAATATAAGATATAACGCCTGATTTTAATCCAGTTTTACATTTTACAGGAGACGAAGCGAGATTAAAATGGAAATATCTACGAGACCAAGCAAGAAAGGAAGTTCGTAAACAGGGATCAGAATGGGAATATCTACCAAAACTCCAATTCCTTACAAATCAGTTTAACGATTACGAAGGCAACGATACTGCTGACGATCATTTCAATCAGGATACAGACTTCGATACAACCGCTGATCAAAGTAGCAGCTACTATATCGAACCACCAACAAATGAAGTTAGTGTCAAAGATGATGAATTTGATGAATTTGACACGAAACCAATAATTATGGAAACTGATTTCTACGATGATGATGACGAAGCTCAAAAGAGCATTGGGAATAGTAACGATGTTCCCGAAGTAGCCAAAGACGAGGATATAGGTTTCTTCAACAGTCTTATACCCCATGTTAAAAAACTGGGACCAGCTAAAAAGTTAATGTTGAGAATGAAGATTCAAGAACTAGTGTACAATACGGTTTATAACGAAACCTAGGACCGGCTTAATAAAGAAGACCTCGGGGTACTTCTTTTGAACAATTTATAAAAATAAATCTCCTCGAAACAGAGAAGTGGAAAACAGTTGTATCTATACATAATTACTTACACAATGGTAGTATAAAGTGGTAGACAAAGTTGTAGTTGATTGTTGGTTTCTTGAAATATTTAATTGGTATTTGATTCGACTTTGCTAGACTTTAGTCCTAGATGTATGTCATACCACTGTTGTTTATTGATAAGACCATTAATTAACACTCGATCATCAGAAAATATATTGTTATAGTATACTTAAATACTAAACATAAAAATAATATTCTGCAATATATAACTAGTTTGAGAAATAATAACGTAATAAGTATAGGATTTTCTGTGTTATTTCATCATATACTATAATAGGTGGTTAATTGCAGATACCATTATTGAATGTTAAGCAATAGTTTACTGATTAATGATAAATAAAAAGTTGAAGCCCATATTTTATCTAGATGTAATATTTTGGACTACTCTTAATATAAATGTCTTATTTTTTGTCACATATAATTTGATGATATTCATGAAATATTTACACATTTGTTTATAAATCTGTGAATAATATTACAGTTATGTAACCTCTAGTTTCTAAAATAATGATCCCAATCAGATAAAATTATCTAAGTATCGAACGCTTTTTGGTCTTGTATTGCGTCATCAGCTGTCATAATGACCTTTCCGATTAAAGTATATTATTGAACAGAATTTCAGAAACTAGACGTAAGATCACTAGTTCAGAAACATTGAATAATTTTAGTTATCTGTTAAACACTTATCAGAAATTAGATGTGTAACATTTGTACAGACGTATGGAAGAGGGAAAGTGGTACCAAGATAAATTACTACGCCTTTATTGGTATTAATTGTTATTGTTAAAATAATCCTAGTGTCCGCAGCGTTGGTTTACTATTGAAATATTGGCTTGGTATGTAGTGGAGGAAATTAGAAGCTAAGATAGCAAGCTAGTTGTAGTGAGCTCGTATGTAGAAATTTTTCCAGATTTTGTTGTACACGATATCCAAATAAATTTAAGTGACTGATCCAGATTTTGAATGGTAACAGACACAATTTATGATAGATACATGATCATGTATATACCATAGCTTATGGTATATTGTCGGGGTGTCCTGAACGTAAGTGAACATTCACATAAATTCCTCCCAAAAGCAGACATCTAGAAAATTAAGAAAAGTTTTGAGGCCTCATCTATTGCCATTTCATTCTTATGAACGAGTTTAAAAAGGATAGCAAATCTGTTAGTCCTTGCTTACTTTAGATTAGATATCGGGTACAACAAAAACAGGGCTTGTAAGATATCTTACAACTTTTAGAAATCATTAAAAGACTGTTTATTTTGTAATGCACAAACTTGAAATTAAATATATTTAGATTTATGATATTTATTTTAATTTTTTGTCACATATTTAATTATAATTTTATTTAAGTACATCTTTATAATGTTTTATTAAGACTTGATAAATACATACCAAAATTGTTTAAAAACTAAAATAAACTATTTAACATTTAGTTCCTGTACCATTTCTCTTTAGATTTGTATATTATAAAAAAAAGTAAATCTGTCATTTTTCCTTTTTTTAAATAATTCGTACAAGCTATAATAAAACCTTTTTGGAATAGTACACTTGAGAATTTGGACAGTTCATTTATAAACTTGATTTATTTTGATATAACAATAATTTTAATTGTGTAGATCTTGTCTGTATCTTACAGTATAAATAGCAATAAGATCGTTCTCGTTTGTTTTTCAAGATATTTTTAAAGCCTTAAACTAATACAATACTAATATTTTTATCAACATTTAATTGCTAGCAAGCATAGAAACAAATGTAGAATATAATAATAATATTTTTCTCTGGCTTAGAGTTATTAATTATTATGTAAGAGATAATATCAAGCTTTTTTTAAACACAGGCTCATCTAAGGGTGGGGATGTTAAGGCCTGGTGATATATTTAAAAGAAAAGGAACAGTATAAATTGAACCCCACGCCATATGCGGAGGGACGATCTCATAAGACTCTCTTAAGATGGCCGTAATACGTACTCGCTTATATTTTATGTCGAAGTCTATTCAAAACCTCTGTAAGAGTGCAAGCTAGGCAAGCTGTTCAAAAGCCAACTCGAAATTACTTGAAACATGGTTTGAAATGTCAAAAGGTGGTTAACGACAATACCATTAATAAATTACAATTAAATACAGGCATCAAATTGGTGTATTAACGTGAATCAGTTTTTAATGATGTACTAAGCGACGTTATACAGAATGACAACAACGAGATAACAGCTATTACTCTATCAAAGAGTAACGATATTAATTTATATGCATAATTGTAAAAATTTAGTCTTAACTCGATACACAGTTAACAAATTATGTTCTAAAATCAATTTTCCCGCCATTATTAATATTTTTCAATGTTCATATTAACAGATTAAGAATATAATGTTTCTTAGAAAAAGTGACACCCGTCTGTAATATACAGATAATAATAATGCGTAAAATATTTAAAATAAAGTATTACATTCTAATTGAGTATTACATAATTCAATCTTTTTTGAATAGATGTACAATATATCTTTGATTTTGTTCTACGTTATCGCACAGCCTCATAAGCGTTTAATCTGGCCCAGTAAATCTTCATAATTATATATGATTTAGATCACTCCAAGAATCAATTATACTTACAATGTTCGTAGCAGTAAGGTATAATAAATCTACAGTGTTATTCTGTAGGAACTCGCTTCGTATTTCACTCGTGAAATCTTAATAGACTAACCGTGATACGCTATTTTTATACGTTTATATAAGTGTGATATTCTAATTAATGAATTATACATATTGTGGCAAGGATGATAGCAGCATCTTTGTGGAATCGCAATTCTGATCATCGGAGCGAAAAATGGACAGATTAAGTGATATATAATTATAATAATAACTGTCAGTATCTTGACATTTCACGATCGTGTTCGATTTTCAAATGTGTTGTACAGAATAGGTCTACCGGACGTCGTAGTATCGTTATGATTTACTATTATCGTCCATAGAATGGTCTATTTAAGAAACAATAAAATGTTACTATTGATAAATATGAATTATGATTATTTCTTTCTATTTTATACATAATTTATATGTATTAGTTTTTTGAAGGAAGAGCTGCAAGCCCAATTACACTTAGTATTGTTTTTTCCGCTTTAAAGAGACAGTGAGCCAGTGTAACTCCAGGTACACGTGACATCTTAGATTCCTTGATAGGTAATGCGTTACATAGTAAAGTAAGTAAATTAACAGCCTGTACATTTCCCACTGCTGAGATAAGGCCTCCTCTTCCATTAAGGAGAGGGTTTGGAACATATTCCACCACGCTGTTCCAATGCGGGTTGGTGGAATGTACATGTGGCAGAATTTCAAAGAAATTAGACACATGCAGGTTTCCTGACGATGTTTTCCTTCACCGCCGAGCACGAGATGAATTATAAACACAAATTAGGTACATATATATAGTGGTGCTTACCTGCCTTGAACCCGCAATCATCGAATAAGATGCACGCGTTCTAACCACTGGACCATCTCAGCTCAACATGCGATACATGTATTTTGTGATGCATTGGTCTTCTTACTTTGGCTTACATTAGGTCAGACCGAATTGCTAGTCCACCTTCCTGTGTTAAGTGTATGAATTGTAGTTTTTAATCTGACAATCAATAAGTAGGTGTATTCTTCTATATTGAATATAGAATTGATTTGGTTTGATATATACCCAAAAAAAATAACATCAATAATATTTTTCATTTAATTTGGCTCTTCCGAGCATTTTAGAATTGTTATGTTTGGTTCGATCAGCTCGAAAGATCCTGTGGCAAAAACATCATGTAAAACTCATCTAAGTAGTATTATTTCACCAACCTGCATTGGAATAGCGTGGTGGAATATGTTCCAAACGCTCTCCTTAATGGAAGAGGAGGCCTTAGCCCAGCAGTGGGTAATTTACAGGCTGTTACTAAACTTTTTTTTAAGCAGTTGTATTTTCATCTGACTATGACAAATCAAAAGGAGCGTTATGATTTAAGCACGTACAGACATATCTATGTATGTTTTTATGTTCCTGCATAACTTCTAAACTTCTTAGGACAATCTAACAAATTAATGAAGTATTGATAGATGAGCCATAATCATTTGGTTTACAATGATTGCTTTTGAAGTGATAACTTTCTATAGGAGTGTAAGCCGCTTCGTTACGTAACGCGTTACGGCGTCAGACTGTCTCGCATCCTTTTCTCTCACGCAAAGAAAGAGTGAGAGAGGATTCTCATTCTAATAGACAGTGCTAGTTAAAGTTATCATTTCTATCAGGCATCTCGAGAAACACACGTATTTATTTAAGCTACGTTCTCATATTTTCGAACAATGGAAATTTCTATTGATATTTTACAGACAAGCCCTAAATCAGTAATAGAATTAAAATTAAAGAGGGAAAAGTCATAGTACCAGACTCAGCTGTGGATGGATTTTAATATAATCCGGTAAAAAGACCATTCAAAAGTTCTTGTTAAAGACTTGAATGAAGTAAATTTTAATTAATTCCATTCCATTTCCAAAGGTATATTTAACAATGATTTCCGATACGTAGGTGTTGGTGTTGAATAAGATTTGTGAAATTAATCTCTCTTACTTTTAAAGTCCTATTGTTGAAAATGTTTAAGTAATTCTCAGAATCGTAGCTATATTTTGTAGATAAGAATCTAATTTTCATATTGCATGTTACTTTGTCGAGTGTGAATGACCCAATGCTTTGGCTATTCGATTAAATATGCATTGGTAACCATGTATAGATGTATTCTCACATTAAATTATTTTTTAATAAAATTCTCTTGTTCTTTTTTTAAATATAATTTAAACTGTATTTTGATCTGTCCTTTATCTTAGTCACCCACGCTAAGACATCTTGTAAGTACAAATATTACACACTCATACTCATAATACATATACTCATAATGCAAGCCGATATTAATTTTGTATGGAGGGGGGCGCTTTCGTGAGTAAATAATCTATGGACATTATTAACAGTTTATTTATAATCAGACAGACAGACAGAGAATAATATCAAATCATATCAAAATAAACTTTATTCAAGTAGGCGTTTAGAAGCACTTTTGAATCGTCATTTTACAATTAAGTGAAGCTACCGGTTCGGATAGTGGATTCTACCGAGAAGAACCGTCAAGAAACTCAGTACTCAAACTCAGTTACTCTTTTTTAACATTTAAAAAATTCAAAGTCATGTTAGTTAAATACAATTATTTAAATTAATATTATTAAAATATACACGCAAAGTTACTTTATACATTCATTTGTTACCTTATCACGAGTAAATTGTTGAGCTGACTTACACGTGTCTAAGTCAAGAGATTAAAAAGGAATATTTATAAATCTTTGGCGATCTCCTCCTGACCTACTTTACCTGCAGTGTTCAGTTTCAAGTTAGACTAGCTAACAGTGCAAGACAAGCTATATTTCATAAATGTGTACGGGTACACAACCGTTTTCTCACTGTCATAATCCGATGGAGGAAATCAGACCCAAAAAACAGAAAAGTTCGGATCCTTAACTATCGTTTTCACGAGCGTAAGTGTTAATCGAGACCTCGATTGAATCAAAGCGAAGAAGTAATCCACAATACCTATGTCCTGAATATAAGCCACATGACGGCTTATAAAAAACTGGACTTCTCTGCCGTGAAATTCTCATTAAGAGCCCAAAGTCTCGAAATTGAAAGTGTACAAATTGGAAAGAACGTAAAGTCAATGGACCTGTGCCCAAATCTTTTCAATCGAATCGAATTGGACGTCCAATCAAATCTCTATAACAATGAATAGACAGACATAGACAGTGGATATGTGTTCCCGCAAACATTTCGACATTATAGTTCAACATATGTGACAATATATGTCCTTTTAAATAGGCTGGTATCCCTAGAGAATAGCGAACGTAGAAATTAATCTCTTTTATGTGCAAAACTGACCTTACTTTATACATATGCATAAGTATATAACTCAAGTCTCAATCATGTGTAACCTTCGTACCTCTATTATATAAGGGTCGATTATGTCTTAAGAGTCGGTATCAGCGCTTTTATAAAACTGGGTCAGAGTAAGATACGCCCTTATCTCTTATCATGTCGAGTTTTTTGGGAGTCATTGAGATGTTAATTAATGATACGATTTTAACTGCCTGACTTGGTTCTCAAAAGTATGCTATTTTCGGCATCAGAAATTTTTGGCGAATATTACAAGCTACTCATTTCGGTTTCGCATGCTAAGTATAGTGTTTTACTTAAAGCATTATATCGCAATACATATAAATTTATTGTTTTTTAGCGATACACGAAAGTAAAGCTAGTCAATACATTTTTTTTTTTAATTTTCTACCATAAGCTTCATATTTTACACAAATACACCCAAGCATTCCTTACGAATCAATTCATTAATTGCTGAAAACATTACGAAAAACCTTTGCAGATGCTGGTCTCGTAATTTTCAGAGCACCCAAAAAAAATTGACGTCTAGGGTGCTTTATCTACTGTCCAAGTATTTTCGGACACTCTGTAGTCTGGTTAATTCGGGCTATAAGGTGTCCGTGTCACAGACCTGCCCAGACTGTGAGCTGCTATGTTATTGAGAATTACTCGAGAAATTCCATACTTTTATTTTGGTTGGAACCGGGGTTAAACCCACGACATAAGCATTTGTGGTCTTATGTTCTAGTCAAGAGAAAAAAGAAACAAGTACAACTAAGAATAATTGATTTTAGACCTTTTCTAGCTTACCAGAAAATTGACTACCAACCACAAACTAAAAGTAATCTTATAAGCCTTTTGACGGCTCTGCTAAGCGCCGAACACTCTCATTAGCTAAAACTAGGTCATTTGGGCTTTTGTAAATAGGAAAAAAAAATACTTCGTGACAGACACACACGAAAATATTCATGAAACTCCAAGAAAATGATGATGAAACAGTTTTTCTTAACGACATTTGTAATGAGCAGGTAATTAATGGAATTGGAAAATATGGTGATATACGTTCCAATCCTATTTCAATTTAATTTATTTGACAATTTTAATAGAATTGGTTTGTTGGTTTATATTTTTATCGATTATTCTAAAAAGCCTTGAGCATGATCATGACATCTTTATCAGTAATCATAGTCATTGGTGATTTTGTTTTATTTATTATCTAGATTATTTTATTGTATTTTTTATTTTAAGATGGACCAACAAGTGGTACTTCTGGACTACGGTTTTAAAGAATAATCGTCAAAGGACAGTTATATTTTAACCACGTGATCTAGAATGTTATCACTCTGGTGCTTGTAGTTGTAGATAACAAGTTGTAGATACAATGTTCTGGAAAGTATAATAATGATTTTAAGTTAAATCTTTTCACTTAAGTCTGGTTACTATAGTATATTAATATTCAAAGCTTAGTTTGAACAAGTTATCACAGATTTTATGAGTTATTCGTCAGGTGTTAGGTAAATAAAAGGCTTATATCTTTCCTTGGAGTTACCGCTTGTTTGAATCAAATTTCATCAAAATCAAAATCGGTTCAGTAGTTTGACAGTAAAAAACAAACAGACAGACAAAGTTGCTTTCGTATTTATAATATTAGTACAAAATATGTTTACGAGGTAAAACTCAAAGTTATGAAACCGTTTTATAAGAAACGATATCCTGTGTATAGTATTTTAAAATAGTCTATATATATATATATATGTAAAGTATGGGAAAGCTTTAACTGTTCGTCACTCATAACTCAAAAACGATGGGTTACTGTAGAGTAATTCTGTGAAAATCATAATCGAATCAGAATTTCATAACCGAACTCACTCAACAATCCGAAGTCAACAAGATTTGGTATTCTAAGAAGTCTTAGTTTATTCTGATTATAAATATTTGCGTTTGGATAATTTAAAATGACATATTGTTTACAATCGAATATAAACATTTCAGTATTATTGTGTAACGTTGAAACGGAGCGGTAATTGACGACGCTGCTGACAAGTTGTCTATTGATAGCTGTAACATTTCAAAAGCAACTGTTAATTTAAATAATATTAATTTTGTGGTAGTACCAACTGCTAGTGTGAAAACTCGACTGGATAAATACGACCACTTTTTACTTTGATTGCTACCTTTGTATTATGGTTTGTAAGGGTAAGCTATGTTATGCCCATTAATGATGTAAGAAAGGTAGCTTCACTTGGTTGTAAAATGACGATTCAAAAGTGCTTGTAAAAGCCTACTTGAATAAAGTTCATTTTGATAGATTGATTTGATTGATTGATTGATTTATCAAGTAGCGAATTTGCCAAGTCCGCAAAATAAAATTGTAATATTATAGGCGTTCTTTGTATTCTATAATGTAGTCTGGCTGATACAGTCCTGTTTACGTATTTATATCAATGAGCGAAATTCAATGATAGAAAAGTAGATGTGTAGTAGCGCCATCTAGTGGCAATCTACAAGAAAAGGTAGTATTAAAACTTGCATTATAAATTTTATATCGAAGTTTATTTATAATAATCAATCAATCTTAATCGTTTGGAACTCATAGTGTTTTGCTTAAATGGTGAGTTAGTTAAGGTACCCATTTCCTCCGCATTGCGAAGTTACGCATAGTTAAGTCAATTGATCGAGGAGAAAAAGTAACTGAAATTGTCTTTGATTACCTACTAAGACTCTGTAGTCTTGATGATGTCAGGGCTTATATTTAAACACTTTCTATGTCTTCCCGTTGTTTTAATCGTGATTGCTAGGGTGAAAACACTTCGATAAGCAATCTGGTTTATCCAAATTTATGTTAGGCTAAGTTTATAAGTTTTGATTTGGGTAATCTTCAAACATAATTATTCAATAAAAAAAAAATGTTTCCTAATAGACAATACACTCGGGATAAACATAGTCCACGATTTATCCCGTTAAAATAAAAGGGCTTTACTTGGATCGAATTTGGTAACTTAATCGATGAAGAAACGAAAGTTGCTTTTAATATAAAGTTGTTTTAATTCTATAAAAATGCTTTGTACAGATAAATTGAATCTATTAAGATCTGTAAAAAAATGTACGAAGACTCTTAGAACTAGCGCGCACTGGTGATTTTTGTCACGGTGACTGTTTCGTCACTCTTGTCGAGTCCATGGATATGTATGGAGTTGCGCGCCCGTTACGACGTGACAAGTGGGTGACATTTGTGTCTGCATCTGTACATATGCACTACTATGCACAACAGTGCGCGCTAATTGTTATAGTTAATTAAATAATATACATTTTACATTATTGATAATCTATACTAATATACCATATATGTGAAAATAACTCTGTCTGTCTGTCGTTCTTTCAAAACCACACCAATGAACCGAATTTGATGCAATTTGATGTAAAACAAACTTGAATTCCAAAGGCATAGACATAGGCTAGTTTTTTGCCTGACAACAAACGTAAAGCAAGCGACGCCGAGGGCGACTACTAGTATTGTACAAAGCGATTCAAAAATAAACTTTATTAATCCTCAGCCATGTAAATTTGTGTTTGATGCACTCGTATTTATTTCCCTCAGGTCATTCACCTCGCATTTAAGTAATACCATCAATTACGTTCGGAAAGTTTACTCAATTCGCAGATATGGCTTTAGATTTATATAACTTAAGAAATATATTCAAATCAAATCAAAATAAAATTTATTCCAGTAGGCTTTTACAAGCACTTTGTCATTTAAAAATTAAGTGAAACTTCCATTGGTTCGGAGGTAGATTCTACCGAGAAGAACCGGCAAGAGACTCAGTAGATACTCTTTTTCAACTTTATTTATTATTGTTATGTTATCGAGTTATTTTTATAATTATTTAGGTTTTAATTATTAAAGTTATTAATTTCGGGATATTTACCATGTTTTTTATTTTACGAGACTCTCGTGAACAAGACATTCGTAGACAATGTCGAAATATCGAGCTCCACCGAACAAAAATAAAAGACATGGTAAATATCCCGAAATTAATAACTTTAATAATAAAAATAACCATGTTAATTAAAATCCTATTTAGGTTTTAATATTATATTTCATAAAGAAAATCATATAAATATAATTTATAACGTATATAAATAAATAAATAAATAAATGTGTATCGCTACAAAAAGCTTATAAGTTATGTTTATTCCAGCATTCTTGACACCATTCCACGCTGTCAAGATTTATACAGTAACTAATTTTAGTTCATATTTAAACATTTAATGTTATTAATTCTTATGTTAATAACTAATAAAGATGCTATGTATGTAATAATAAAAAAAAGGTACAGGCAAAATTTATGAATGGATTAACATTATTTTGAATTCGAAAATAAAAATATACATCAAAGAATATTTTAAAAAGATGAATAACATTGAAATCGATTTTAGAATTTTAATTCGTCACTTTGATATGAAAATCGAATAATCTCTGTTGAATATTTAGCTTATGTAAGAGCAAATCAAACAGTGAAAGTAGGCAGTAATCGTATAAACAATACATCTATTCCGTATGTATTCTTTGAATACACTTCAAAAGTTTATTGCTAAGAAAATGAATGCAACCTGAAAGCTAAATAGGTATCTGTGGGCATTCATTATTATTTATTGAACACGATTGTGGTGTTATGCCATTGAGTAGTGTGATTGTTTTACGGCGTCGGTTTTGGCCGAGTTTCAATCACGCGATGAATCACGGCGCTTCAGCAATCATGATCGCTGCGGATAAAGTGTTTTGTTTATAATTATGATTTAATAGCTATTGTTAATATAAGAATGTTGGTTTTACGTGAAAGATTTTTATTGAAACGAAATTGTGGCTTTGGATAGATCAAGAAGTATTATGTAAGGACTCTCTATTTTTGCTCATATACATAGATCTATGGCTTGTCAATTATTTTTTCCAAAACGTATTATTTCAATAATCATCGTTACATAGTATAAAACAAACTCGCTGTCTGTCCCTATCTAGGCTTAGATCTTTCAAATTAGACAACGGATTTTAATGCAGTTTTATTTCAATAGATAGAGTGGGGAAGGCTTTTTTTTTATAATACATGGACAATATAGAAAGAGACACTGATAATTTCAGAAGTTCCTAATATGTTGTCATAAATAAACAAATTCTGTAGTAGGTATATATAGTATCAGTATTGCACCCGTGTAAAGCCGGGGCGTGTCGCTAGTAATTAATAGGAAAGATGGCAAATTGGTATCATTATGGTGGTCACTAACGACATTGGCAGTAGAAGAAACATTAACTATTCTTTATATCGCCAATACGTCACCAACCTGAGGATCTGAGATGTTATGTCCCTTAGACTTGCAGTTATTCATCTTACAAATAGAAACGGTAAGCTATCTGGCGGTAGAACAGGTAATGAGTGGATGATACTCACTCAGACTGGCTCGTTTAAAAGCATCAAGTGTCAAAAATGGACAACTATATAGTTCACCGATGTATCAAACAAACTGTATCGTTAGCGAAGTTGGTCTACAGTTTAGATAATTTAAAGCCACTGATCCCGATATTCTGGGTTTATACCGCACGTCAAACCGATAAAAATTTGTTTGATTTTTCTTTTCAAAACTTTTCAATAACAGTCAAGAGTCGAGTTGGAATTTTAGAAACTCCGTTGCTCTTTTACTAAAACTTGCCCCAGTCGTGTCAGATCTGTATCCAACCGGAATATAAGATTAAGATAACAGAAATAACACCTGTATATGTGCAAACACGTGTGGACTATAATATATCCCACGTAGTGAACTTTTCTGCCTTGAGATTGGACGCAGTGACCAAAATCGATGGAGATGATATAATACTCTATCTTGTGCTGTTGAATCTCATCACTGATGAAATACATCAAGTTACAAGTATAGCTATGCTTGTGCGTATAACATATGTATTTATTGTAACCAATTCGTTATGCCTCACCAACGTGCTTGTGTTTGTTGTGATTAATACAATTGGGAAATAACTCTTATCGCAGATTAAGATATAAAATTATTCTTCGTAATGATGTCTTCTAGACCAATTGCAGCTACAAAGGTGGTACTTAAGCAAATCTACCTAAATACTTAGAACCTATTGCAGTGCAAAAGTGTTTACGTAAATATAAAACCCTCAATTTTTCACTTTCATACTTCGAAGATTTCAAATATTGGAGTAATTGTGTTAAGTGTTTTCAACAGTCAGATTTCGCAATGCTATTGAATATTTTTGTCTGCTTTAACGGTGCCTAACTTAAATATTTATCAGACTCGACCTAAGTTTTGATCTCAAAATTTGTGGCCTAATAAATATTTATCTGATTTGCCTCGACCTTTACTGGGAAAAATATGATATTACCATTCCATTGGAATATAGGATTTAGGGAATCTCTAAAATTATCAGAATTTCTCTACTATATTATGCATGTAATGTATTGTAAATTATAACCTTCCTCTTGGATCACTCTATATATTAAAAATCGTATCGAAATGCGTTGCATAATTTTATAGATCAGTATATAGTATATATGATAAGATCAATGACAGATAGACAGCAGAAAGCGACATATGGTGATTTAAATGACGTAAAACAAATGAAGAAAATTATTCTATAAATATGTCTCATATAAAATGCATTGGACATCTATTTCAATAGAATAACGTAACAATAGACTGTCAGAGCGAGGGCATATCAGAATCTTTGACAGCGCGAACAGAAATACTGGTACGTGACTATTGAAACTTGTGCCTTTAAAAACATACATTTCAAGGGAATATAGCCGTAATAATATAACTATGTATTGACAGATATATCGTTAATATGAAAAGAAACAAATCAAGTAAAAGATGCTGACTTTTAATTTTATTTTTTTTAATGATAAAAGCTTATATGCTTACGCTGATACGCCATATTAATACGTTTGTCATTTAAATTTAATAATTATTATAGACAATATTGCATACCTCATTTTTGCATTTTTACGCTCATGTTCTGCTGTGATTATCGAGTTTGTTCTTACAAAATGCTTCTGCTGGGCTAGCAATCCTTACTCATAATTATGTTTTTATTTGTGTGGTATAATCATGATCGGTGAAGAAGAAATTTGTCTGATGAAACTGCCATATGAATATAAGAATAATAACAATAAATATTGGACATTATCACATATATTACTCTGATCCCAATGAGTATCTAAAGCACTTGTGTTATAGAAGTCTGAATCAAACTACTATCAAGCAAGTTACTATGACTATAAAATTGTATGACCTTTTATTTTTAGTAAGAGTGACGTAACACGAAGACACTCCAAGCATTCCTCTAAAACAAATCGATAACGTAAAAAATCCGACCTCCACTAAACGAGAAACCAAATCAAAGTGTAGTATAAACATATAAACGGACAGACGGCCTTGCTTTACACTAATAACACATTGTTTACTAAACGCCGTGTCTTGGAAAGTTACGAGAGATATTAAAATTAACCCATTATGTAGATAATAAAAATTTTTGTTACGTGAGTTTGCATTTTGTTATATTTTATCTTTCTGAAGTTCATATTTTCCTTACTTTCAGGGCTACCAATTGTTTCGAATTGAATCGAAACTTGTTACGTTTTGTTGATTTGATCGTAAAAATGACAAACGCGATCTTGCAAGTTTTGAATGTGTTTTGACCATTTTCTGCAATTCCGAGTACAATAATTTATCCTACCATTTTCTCTAAATCTCAAATTTTACTTATATTATTGTGTTCTGCTTTGAAGGGTGACTAAGCCAGTTTAGCTACTGATATCAAAGTGTCGTAAACACACGTTATCCTACATATAAAGTAAAACAAAAATGCTTCAATTCGCTCGATAGAGACATAGGTTAATCAAAAAAAAAATAAAAAAAATCAAAATCAATATTATTCAAGTAGACAAGCTCTTTTGAATCGTCATTTAACAGATATATCAAGTGAAGCTACCGGTTCTGAAAGTAGATTCCCGATGGAATGACCCTCGTCTTCTCGATAGAAGAACCGGTAAGAAACTCATTAGTTACTCTTTTTCAACATTTAATCCTGCTGGAAGTCAATAAGTATTCCACGCTGTTTTATCGTCTGTATAATCTTGTATTGTATAATATGCTTTCTTTAACAATTGATTTTTTTAAATGATTTAATGAATGAAACGGCAAAGTTAAAAATGTCTGTGGAATTAATTCTACACTTGCATTTCTTGGCTATGTGTGTCTATACCGCTGAGCTGGCAATAAATTAGAACGTATAATTAAGTGGGTATTATAGAATAGTGATGTTCGGCCGGGCTTGAACCCGCAATTTGAGTCATGTGCTTCAGAGCCATCACGCTGAAGTGTTAAATAGAAATAAAAACAAGTCCTTGATAAAGACATTTCATAAGATTTAGATGGGATCGAATTATACCACGTTTTAAAGTATCTTAGAGACAAAAGTTACATTTTTGAGATCATAAAATAAGATAAATTTGACATATATTATAATAAAAAAAAACAAGTGTTAGTCACGCGTGTCTGCTATTTTTGTGTCGATATAAATACTCACACAACTGGAGCGGCCCGTGTCCCTTGCGATTCCGTTGATATAATATAATAATAAATATTGTTGGTCAACACCAAAACCAATCCCAAAAGACCTTTCGTTACTTAATATTCGATTTTTCTCATTTATTGAGTTTTTTCTTCTAGATTCGTAAGATTTTTTGAAATTATACGTAATCAGTTTTATTGTGTAATATGTTCGATGTAAAATAGAAAAATAGATTTGAAGAATATTGAAATATTATAATGCTTAATTTATTAATGCAAACTTTATATACAAATAAGTAAAAAATAGTTAGTACACAAATCATCACCGCGTGGAATGGTTGATGGCAATTCCGATCTTTTGGGCAAACAACGAACTAGCCCTTCTTTAAGTGGAGACAAAGGAGGTGTTATACTTTTGATAAAGGGACTATTATTTATTCGGCCAGAAACCAAAACACTTAATTGACGTCCAATTACATGACATTGACGATTTGGTATCATTTAAGTTTTTTTAAAAAAAAAACAAACATAATAAACTCTTGCTTAATTGACACTCAGTTGTATTTCTAAACTTTCTGAAGAAAACGTATGTAAATTACTTGCATGGCAGTTGGGCTTTGGAAGCAGATCTAAATAGGTACCACTCGTCACATTTAGTATTGTTATACTTTGGTTTTAATAGGGAATTATCATATGAAGCTGAGCTGAACTGAACTCTGAATTCCAAACACAATTTCGAACGAAGGCCTTCCAATTTTAAATCCCTGTAATATTTCTAATCTGTGCACTTATATGTTGTTCAAAAAAGTACGACTTTGTACGGACATAATTGGATTCAATAATAGTTGTGTGCATTAAAATAACATCAAAACATGCCTTAAAAACAAACCCACAACATACCTATTATTTTTTAAAATAAGAATGCGTAATTCTTATTTTAAAATTAACACACACATTGACCTTTTTTTCAAAATAACTTAAGCATTCTTATTTTAAATAGCATGTTGTCATTCAATTAATAGAACTATGTTATTGATAAAATCATAATTTCACTGGACGGAAATAAAAAAAATATTAGAATTTAGGTCATGTGCATAGTGACCTGCCGTTTCGTGCTTAATCGTGTAAATACGATGCAGGTAAGCGGATTACGTGTCGAAGTCGACTAGTTTTTATGTCATCGAGTTTATAATTAAAAAAAAAAATTGTAGCTTCACTTTAGCAAATATTATTTCATCAATCAGATTTTAGAGTTTATTTAAAATATTGAATGATTTCACAGAAGATACACTTGGTGGTAGGGTTTAGTGCATACCTGCCTACCAACTACCCATCGTATATTTTTGGGGGCTTCCATCAAAAAATTCTCGGTATCAGCCGGAACAGCCTTTAGTATGGACGTTGAAAATGCGTGCTTCGAAAAGGACGCAAGACCATTGGTACAAGTCTAACCATTGGTCCTTTTTGGAACACTTTTTCACGACACATTTTTCGCATTATGAGAGTAAGGGAGTAGATAGTACACTTGTATTTACGTCCATACTTATGAACTATCATATGTGATGCGCAGTTCGCTGGTTTCCCTTGAAATATGCTTCCGTAATCGAAATCAGTCAGTGTATTATATTATTTATAAGAGGGCTTCAACAGCATTTAACTACCAAGACTTAGTATTACTTACTACCGTAACGCAGAGGTTCCTTATCTCACACCAAGAAGTTTTAATGTAAATCCAGCATTGAACAATAAAAAAAAAATAACTTTTCTTTTTTAATTGTTTTATTAATATACCATTCAGCTTTATGTTAGATCTCACAAGATGAGCTGATATGGCTAGACGCGTTTTTTACTACAGTTACTTAAAATTCAGCATGCACTACGGAATTTTCATTTTAATTTATATTTTAATCATCTCGAGTGAAGGAATACGTCGTAAGGAAACGTCCACAAACTTGCATTGGAGCTGCGTGCATGGATAAGCTTTGAAACCTTTTCCCCAAACGGTGACCTTAACTCAAACATGGGTCATTTACAGGCTGTACTTTAGACAAGGATTCTGACTCTCATAAAAGATAGCAGAGATTTAAATAGATAAGAATATAGATTACTAACAGAAATGTGATATCTTGCGATAATTAAATTTCCATAAAACGAAGATTGTAATAATTACGAACATGTTATGAAATAATGACACATAAAACAAATAACAGAACAGACACATGGTTTGTAAATCAGATATAAAATTAATATAAACGTTCTACAGAGGTCATTAAACTTAACGACTTGGTTCAAATGCATAATACACATAGTTCGGCCTACATTCTCGGAGTCTATTCTTGCTTTCTCGGTTTGAAATAATTCGTCTCGGTAGCCACATATTCTCTGAAAGGGCATCAATGCATGATATAAATAGACACATGAATATTATATATTAAAGTTCCCGATACTCGGCTCTAGACTTAGAGTATCTCCACCACGCTGTTAATTCTAGTTTGGTTGATGCTGTCTATACATATGTATAGCTGTATTATATTTTACCATATACTAGCAACCCGCGCCTATGATATGATATCACAGTAGAAACTTCTAAAATTATCAATGTTTCTTTAAAAACTTTCTCTTTGAATCACTCTATCTATTAAAAAATACCGTATCAAAACCCGTTGTGTAGTTTCAAAGATTTAAGCATACATATGGACATAGGGACAGAGAAAGCGACTTTGTTTTATAGTATGTAGTGATACATCGGTTTAGTTAGACTATGTAGTAAATATTTTAAATTGTATATGTTATATATCCAATTTATAGGCCTCCATTCAAAATATGTTTTATTCAAGAAGGCTTATAAAAGCATTTTCTATTCATCATTTTATAGTGTAAAATGTAAAGCTACCACTGGTTCGGAATATAGATTCTGAAGATAGAAGAATCGACAAGAAACTCAGTAGTTACTTTTTCCTTCATTTTAATTACACAGTATGTCATCAGAGTAGAATAAAATATTTACATCCTACGAAGAAAACCAAAAAATAATATGCCCAAAATTTGTGTACAAATTTGTAATCAAATCTTGTAAGTATTGAGTAATTTGCCTTATTTATCAATGTTTTTTTGAGATGAGTTTAAAATTTTTAATGGGTCAAGTTCAAAACAGCTTTGGAATGTTGTTATAAACAAATTCCGTGTCCCAGGAAGGACGTGTTAACTTTGCGAAGTCGGAAACTAAGTGTTATTAGTTTACCTTTTCACCTCTTGTCTCATATCTCGTGACAATGATTGACACCGTTTCTTTTAAACATCACTAATGTCTAAGGAAAGTTCAGTTGGTAAGTGGTAATCAACTCATTTAACTGCACGCCTGCCGATGCCATGAAAATATAATAATAATAAATAATATATAAATATGAGACAACATCACATACATTACTCTGATCCCAATGTAAGTAGCTAAAGCACTTGTGTTATGGAAAATCAGAAGTAACGACGGTACCACAGACACCCAGACCCAAGACAACATAGAATACTAATTATAATCTACATCGACTCGGCCGGGAATCGAACCCGGGACGTCGGAGTGGCGTACCCATGAAAAACGGTGTTCTCACCACTCGAACACGGAGGTCGTCAATATAAAGACATAGTGTATCTTCAGGGTTTAAATTTGTGTTCCGTCAAATAACAGTACTCAGTATTGTCGTGTTCCGCTTTGAAGAGTGAGTGAGCCAGTGTAACTATAGGCACAAGGGACATAACAACTTAGTTCCCAAGGTTGGTGGCACATTGACGAGGTAAGGAATAGTTAATATTTCTTACAGCGTCATTGTCTATAGGTGATGATGACCATTTACCATCAGGTGGCCCATACTCGTTCGCCATCCTATACCATAAAAAATTCTAGTTCTAAGGTACTTTCAACAACTGATTAGCATTTATTAAACATAACTTGTTAAAGTAAAATGTCTGATGGTAAAGGTGTTTGTAAAAACTTATTTGCAGTTAATGAAATTCCAATCCACTAGCATTTACCCCCCGTAACATTTTAAGATAATTCAAATCAAATTGATTCTTATTGTCGGAGTGAAATCAGTTTTGTTGTGTACAATTGAATTTTATCTATGTATATTTATGTAGAATTATGATTAATTGATAAGACAAATTAAGCGCATGAATCAGCGGTGATTGCCTGGGTTTGAACCCGCAATCATCGGTTAAGATGCACGCGTTCTGACCACTGGGCCATCTCGATTCTTATAATTCATCTCGTGCTCAGCGGTGAAGGAAAACATCGTGAGGAAACCTGCATGTGACAAATTTCATAGAAATTCTGCCGTGGTGGAATATGTTCCAAACCTTCTCCTTGAAGGGAGAGGAGGCCTTTAGCCCAGCAGTGGGAATTTACAGGCTGTTGTTGTTGTTGTTGTTGTATGTTTTATTTAAATTTTTTGAGTTAACAGGAGGTTACAGTCTCTATATAAGTATTGTCTGTGACAACGGTGTATCGATCTATAATGGAGAGTTCATTTGAAACTGAAAATTGCCGTTGAATTTTGGGTGCCATTGTATGCCTCTCCGACTTTCTATAGAGGCTAAGTGATCTTCGTTTATGCATCGTCACACTACTGTGCAAACATCTTCTTACTATAATATAGTATGTCCATTTTTACCTTTGATATATTCTTTGATAAGTTATTTTATTTTAGTAATTTAGTAACTTGGTGTAAACTGATAAAATATGTTTATTATACTTCGTTCTTCGAAAGATCTTAGGACGGGAACGCTTATTCATACTATTTGATAGGTACAGTGGACCCAGAGAGGAGTGCATAGTAATAATATTGAGTATCGTTGTGTTCTGACTGGATGCATGAGTGAGCCAGTGTAAGCACGGTCTGTACTGTATCATCTTAGTTCCCACAGTTGGCACACTACCGGATGGAAATAAAAAAAATCATATACCGAAAATCGGTAACATTTGAATAGAAAATTATAGTATCAAATCTCTGTACCGTTGCCAAAACATTACATAAAGATCATTCTGTGTTCGTTCTAACCACTTAGCGGAGCAATTACACCGAAAATGACACACTTAAATCTTTACGATTCATAAAATAATTTACGTCTTCAAGATAAAGGAATCATTTTGTGTTTTTGAATTGTTTTTTTTCTCGCCCTTTATTGTCTCATCTTTGTTGATTCATTTCTTTGAATCGTCGAAAGAATTTAGACATTTGTGAATACAATTTTAATATCGGAGTTAACACAATTCGTGCATTCAACACCGTTTGAAATGTTTAAGTGAGATTGATGATATTTGATGTTTTTATTTAGGTTAGTATATAATTAGTTTCATAAATTCTTTCGCTGTTAATAAGGTTAATATCTTTATATATAGTTGTATATCACGTTATATAGGTTGCATTAATTAGACGGACAAAGTGTCTCAGATTTGTTTTTAGAGCTGTTCACAATTCCACGATATATGTTTTTTCTTATTAAGTTATTAAAAATGGAATATTTATCTAAGATTTTAAATTAACATGGTTATTTTTATTACTAAAGGTATTAATTTCGGGATATTTAAAACGTATTTTATTTTTGTTTCGTGGAACTCGATATTTCGACAGTATCTACGAATGTCTTGTTCACGAGACTCGAAACATTTGCGATTTAGAATATCGTGAACAAGACATTCGAGCTTCACCGAACAAAAATAAAAAACGTGGTAAATATCCCGAGATTCATACCTGTAGTAATTTGGAATATTTATCATTTTTTTATTATTATTAGATGGAGATCGATATTTCGATCATTATTTACGAATTTCCTGTTCTCGAGACTGAAGTTTGCGGGTAGATGTTGATAATGTTAGAAGTGTCCATACTACTGACTATTTCCTTTCTCGTACGTTTGCTATATAAACACTGGTCACCACCACGATTTTCACTTTCACTCCTACCGTAGAAGTGTGTATAAAAATAACCATGTTAATTTAAAATCTTATATTTTTTCTGATTACTCTATCGACTTAAAGTTTTCAACTGCTTAGGTTATAAGTGCTTCTTTTCAGATATACCCATGCTTCGGATAATACCTAAAAGTTTTGAGTCAGGTCTTGAATTCGTCGGGTGTGACATTTGCGATCCAATCGGATTTTGAAAACAAGGGTAAAAAGGGAAAGGGTATTTGTGTTTGCCCACAGACCTTTGCACACTATTATACATTGACTACGCAATTATATGGTTTTCCATGCGAGTAGCTGCTGAGGCATAAATGATCTGGAGAAGGTTCATATAATTTCTCTTAAATTTCATGATTCCCCAATTATGTCCAAAGAAACGTTTGATTTTTGTGGGCGAAAATGTGTGAAAAAATGGACCTACCATTGTGTGATAAATGTCATGAACTAGTATGACGTGTCACAATGTAAATTATACTTACTTTACTAGGAAACTGAGGCGAAAATTATTTGACTATAAATTGCAGAATACCGGTGTGGTCAGAGTTTCCGAGATTAGAGATTTGGATGTTTACTTAGACCAGAAGCTAACTTTTACCTATCATGTGAATTATTTAACAGCTAAAGCGTATCAAATGCTAGGATTTATTCTAAGATTGACTAAGGAATTTAAAAATAGCTTTACCTTAATCCTACTTTTTAATGCTTATGTTAGATCTGTCTTGGAATATTGGTCTACAGTTTGGAACCCTTATTACAAAACGTATGTAAACAAAAAAGAAAAGATCAGTCAATATTTTTGAAACATTTGCGATTTAGAGGTGGCCTTTCAGATAATACTGACAATAGTTATATCTCGGGTATTATTCCGTTAAACGTGCGTAGAAGTATGAGAGACCAAATATTTTTATATAAAATTATTGAATCTAAGAGTATCCTTAATAATATACTTTTTAAACGTCTTCGCCTTTACGCGATAAACCAAACTTTATTTTTTGTACCCATTTATAAGTCTGACTGTTCAAAGAAATTGTTCCGGCTATTTTTTGAAATGGCAGGACCGATTTTGACGAGACTGCCCAGCTTACGAGTGCTCATTATTTTAGAGCCCCACCCATCATCTTCCGTTTTGTAACATATTTTCTAATGCGAAAACTTTAGTTTCAATATACATATATCTGTGATATTTGTTAAATAGGTAATTGTCCTTATTCGTTATCATTTCGAAATTGCATTCAGATGATGTCAAATGGAAAATTATTATTTGGGTTGATATTGTTCTAAAAATAAACGATCAAAAACGTATATGAAAATACAGATGTTAAGCCCTCTTCAAAGTGAAAACTATTTTTACGCTATCGTAAAATTCAGATCATGTCGCAAAAAATATTAGTTGGGGTGATATTGTCGCAAAAAAAAAACGTATTTAAAAATACAAATGGTAAGCCCTTTTCAAAGTGACATCTATTTCTCACGCTATTATAAAATTCGAGGTTACGATGTTTTTCAATGAAAATATGCCATTCTATTTCCAGTTCACAAGATAGATGGATTCGCAAGAAACGTTATTCAAAATGAAGTGTTATATTTTTATGAATATAATAAAACTATATATATGAGGCGATAATTTTATATGATTTATATAATGTTGAAAAAAAAATTAAACATTTAAGATGTATCTAAAAAACATAAGAGCGAGTAAGACTACATTCAAAATTAAACTCTGATTTATAAAAAAAAAAATATTGGTTTTAATTATTTATTTAAAATCTATTGATTGTAAATTCGTTCTGGTACTATATATAATAGTACAAATACACGATATAGTTTGAAATCTTTATTTAAGACTTCAGAACAGCTCAATAATTGTGTAATATTTTGCTCAGATATATGTATATTTACGATATCTTAATAAGCGACGTTTTGTAATCTATATGTATAATAAAATTGGCGTGTCTGTGTATAATATTAAGTAAACACTTTTTACATAATGCATACATATGCACAAATAATGTCTGTCCGCCTGTCTAATCGCTTCGGCTTATCTCTGGAACAAAAGGCCAATTTTGACTTTCACTGGCAGATAGCTGATGTAACAGGGAGTAATTTATGCAACAACACTAACTTTTTGTTAAATCATAAAGCTCATGAAGTCGAGGGCACAGGAGTAAGCAGAAAAGCAGAATTATTCTTTGTTTATGATAAAATCATCACCATCATTATAGTCATAATCAGGCATCATTGTAAAATTATTTTATATAAAAACAACTTACAATATTTTCTTGAATAGGAATTCAAGAATATTTCTATTTCTTGTATTTCGAGTACTGTATATAAGATCCATAGTTTAATGACAGTCGCAAGAAACATGCAGTGATTTTAAGAATAAGTTGTTTGATTCGTGGAATTTTGCATGTGTATGTTAGCAGTAGAGTATATAAATAAATCAATACACACAATATTTTCTAAATAACCACGTCCAAAAACCGTTTAACAGTCATTGGTTGTTCTGATGTGGTCGATGTTGTAATTTTGCAAAGTTTCAACGCAAATAAAATCCTTAATGATACACATGTCTTATTTTATACCACGAAAGCACTTAACCGAAGAATTATATTAAACAAACGTCTTCAAAAATAATGAACGATTTTGCGTATTTCCAGTTTATTGTTATTTGGAGAAGATTTGGAGAAGTTTTCGTGTTATCACGTTCAGTTTGAAGCGAAGTGGTTCGGTGAAAGACTGACGTTAACCAAGGAACGCTGGTTAAATCCGGGTCACGTGTTTAATCTATGTTTATAATTCATCTCGTATTCGACTAGGAATTCGAATTTGGAATCGTGGACGAAATTTCGCAACACATAATCCAAATAACCGTTCTGGATCAGCGCGATGGGATAATTATCAGGTTCTAAGTGGCAACTCTAACTTTTCTTTAAAATCAAATTCTTACGGTCTGATCTCCAATATTAACAGTCATTTGAGTTCATTAACCTTGGAAATGGCAAGAAGAAGAGATGGGCATATATTTTTGACTCAATTGTCGAACAGAAAAGAGTTTGTTTGTCTGACGTGACAATCTTAGGGTATAATCTAATCAGATGATTGAAAAATATTTTTGCATATTTATTTCAAAAGATAAAACATAGACCGTCCAATAACGCTCCATTTCAGCAGTAAAGTTTAATGCAGAGCAGCAAAAAAGGCAATATAAAAGCATATATGGTCTGTGTTCATTGTAGCAGACACTAACCTCGTCAGGTCGTTTTATATTTATATTTATAGTATATAAATCTTCTTTGACCTGCTTTCTCTTCAGCCGATATAAATATAAATAAAACATCCAAATATCCTCTAGTTTTTCGAAAAACGTGTCAGGTCAAATATGTGGAGAATCGAATACGGCTTCTAAATACAGAGTTATTCTGGAAGAATTGACACCGTATAACACACGTGTATAAATGTTGTAATGGTTATAGTCTTGTCACATATCACTTTCTGACATTTCAAGATCGTGTTCTGAGGTGAGTTACAAGTTTGATTCTTACAGAATAATTCTGCTGTACAATGTTTAATGGCACTTCTAATACTTATTAAGACGTTTGGTATATTATATTTCTGTACATTGAAATTTTCTACAAAATCATATCAATAGCGAAGCACTGTTTATGCAACAACAACAACAACAACAACAGCAGCCTGTAAATTCCCACTGCTGGGCTAAAGGCCTCCTCTCCCTTTAAGGAGAAGGTTTGGAACATATTCCATCACGCTGTTCCAATGCGGGTTGGTGGAATGCACATGTGGCAGAATTTCTATGAAATTTGTCACATGCAGGTTTCCTCACGATGTTTTGCTTCACCGCTGAGCACGAGGTGAATTATAAAGACAAATTAAGCACATAAATCAGCGGTGCTTGCCTGGGTTTGAACCCGCAGTCATCAGTTAAGATGCACGCATTCTAACCACTGGGCCATCTCGACTCTCTGTTTATGCGATTTTCGCTAAATCCATTTCGTCGAACCAGCTAACGATCGCCTTCCCAAGAAGGCAACTTGGAATATATCCAATGTAATTTAATGGCAATATAATAATATAATAATATAATATATAATTTATTAACTTTTAAAATCTATGACTTCTAGTTTATTCTTGTCGTTTTAAAACTATTTAAAACATTATAGGAAATCGTTATCATTGCCTTTGATCTTTCAACATTTCTTAGTTCAGAAGTCAATACTGTTCGGTTCATTATGGAAGTACGTAAACTTAAAACGCACTGAATAAATGTTTCTAAACAAAGGCTATTTATAATCATTTCTGTTTATGTTTCAGATGTAAACGTTCTGGTGAACGCTGCGAAAAAAACCGCAAATATTTTTAAATAGATTGAAAATGTGCGCTAGCAATCATCTTAAGTCTACGAATACTAATTCTTGGGGCTATTTGAACCTTGTGTGAAAAATGATATGGTTAGAAAGAATCTTATTTGTTAGATGACGTCTGACAGAGAATTATGGAAGGAGAAGACATGCTGCGCTGACACCAAATAAAATTGGGATAAGGGCAGGAGGATGATTTGAACCTGGGGTGGTAAATATGTTCGTGAGACGGTGGCGAGCATAATTATGTCGTTCTTCTGACCAATTTGGATCAACGTAGTCTTTGGTTAGGAGACTATTTCACGACGACAAAAAGTGGGCAAACACAGATTTTCACGACCATAGTCTAAAGAGACAGCAATATGATTGAAGTGTTTGGGCATAGGGAGCGCCTTAACTAATTTCCAAGGAACGGAACGGAACTGTAAATCTCTCGGATTTGTAGTTTAATAGTTCTTGGCTTGTGTAAGTTCTATTAAGAATTCTACCATCAAAATGTAGTTTTTCAGTGTTCCTGGTTGAAGGGTCAAAGAGATTGGCAGACAGTCTAATTTCAGTTGTAAGGAATGATGATGTTACAGCTTATTTCCGATGGTTGGCAGCTTATTGGTGATGTAAGTGATCGTTAATAGTTCTTACAATACCTATGGGGTGACCATCAAGTTGCAGATTTGCTAGTGTACCAATCGTTCTGTATTATTAATATTATAGATGTGAAAGTAACTCTGTCTGACCAAACCGCTGAACTGAATTGGATGAAATTTATTGTGAATCAAATTTTAACTCCAAGACAGGACATAAGCTATTTTTTTGCCTAAGATATGACAGCCAACACTCCAAAACGAAAGCAAAGCCGCGGGCGACTACTAGTATTCAATAAAATAGTAATCTTCCTTTTGCCTTCAATAGTTTCAGCGAGTAATTAATCTTATATGTTCAGATACTCGGACATTCGCAGCTGTGTGTTTCCCATGTATGATTAGAGGTCGGTTCGATTACATCAATAAATAAAAACATCTGTGTGTAGTTGTGTATTGTATTGTATGTATATCTATCTATATTTATGTTTGCTTCTGTAATACTTTGGATACTTAAGTGAGAGAGGTTTAAAGTAAAATTTTCTCTGCCTCGTAAAAGTAAAGCCAACTTCAAGAGTTCGGGCCGTTATTGACAAATTTTAACATAATAACTTGTATCGGCCCGACCTGAAACATTAAATGCATGTATGTTGTAAAAGTCTGGTGGTTTAAGGGGAGAGTAAATCTATACTTCTATACTAATTTTATAAATGTGAAAGGAACTCTGTGTCTGTCTTTCTGTCGCTCTTTCACGACCAAACCAATGAATTGAATTAGATGAAATTTGGTATGAAGCAAATTTGAAATCTAAGGAAGGACATAGGGTACTTCTATTGCCTAACACTTGACCAACAACTCTCTCAAACATGAGCAAAACCACGGGTTACAACTAGTTTAAAATAAGTTGCTGAATATAAAATTACAAACTACAACTAATTTATCAGAGCAACAAAATAACTAATTACAAGAAGAAACGACTGTCATTATGTCACAAGTTTTTGGAAACGGAAATCACTAAAACCTTTCAAACAACAATGGAAACACGGAGCGGATGTACGGTTAGTAACATTACACTGACGTATTTATTGTTTTGAACTATTTTATCTTCGATATTATTAATTTTGTATTCTTAATTATTATCATTATAATTTAGGGTTTCTTGCAAGGTTGCCTGGGCAGCTACCATCCACTCATTGGTTATTCAACTAGGAAATATTAATATTAATGGTGTTCCTCCTTGAATGGTGACGGAACCAGCGTATATTAATAATAGGCATAAAAGGCATTTATTAAGTTGGTAGCGTGATATTGATATAATCTAGTTTGTATTATTAACAGTACCAATATCTATGATTAAACATGACCGTCTCTTATCAGCAGCTCATTTGCCAGTTTTGCATTCCTATTATCAATACAAATGTTTATGATTTAAATGAGTGTTCAATATTTGTTGTCATTTCTTATTGTGGATTCAGTATTTTGATTTTTAAAGTCATTTGGAAGGATGGAGCCATTTCAGGTATCGATGTTTTATGTAGTAGTGAAGACATAGTTCACTGTTTGTTTATTCTCTGCTTTCAGGGAAATAGAACGAAACTTATTTATTTATTGTATACTTTAAAGCAATAATATTAAAAAAGTTCTATAAAGATATTTTTTTGTTTGTAATTTCGACAGGAAGTTAATTTGTCAGTGTTACTATTGGCGTGGGAAGAACTAAACAGATATTTGAGAAAATATTTTTCACTCCCCCGCTGACAGTGTTACTCGACAAGAAATATGTCTACATGTTATGTTGTTCGTATTTCACACAATATATGTAAATATCCTGTCAACCTAAGAAAATATATATATTAGAAATGCCATAGGCATTTTTTGATAGCAATCAATGTATGAAGGTGTTCATTGAAGGTTATCAATTAATGTTTATATATTTCTTTCATTAGAGAAAGTAGTTTGTGTGTGTATTTATATACTGTTATTATAGTACCTTATTCATTATAATATAATATAATGTATAACTATATTCAAACAGAATAATATCAAAATTATGGAAGGAACATCATTTATATGAAGCAAAAATAAAAAAGGACCTAAAATTTAACCTTGCGTAGTAATCAAATAAAATAAATTTTATTCATGTAAAAAATGCATGGGATTTCTATTGCGTCTTTTGGTCTATGAGATATGCAGTAATGAAGCGATATCATTAGTATTCCTACGTACGAAGCAAAAAGTATTTGATTATATATTTTCTTCATCGTTCATTTTATTTCACATAAATATCTTTTAAAGACATACAAAATAAGAACGGATCTAATTTGTGTTCATGTGCTTCGGTGGAATAAACAATGAGGTTATTGACACATGACTGTAAGTAGTCACCTTCCATAGAAATTGATGTCGTAAGTGTTTTTTTTTTAATTTCATTTAACAACATCCACTGGTTCACAGTTGCCCGTGACTTTTACATTGAGCTTTAAGTCATTCTTCTTAAAGCGAAATGGTCCACCGGTTATAACGCGTGCATCTTACCGATGATTGAAGGTTCAAACCCAGACAAGCACCACTAAGTATTCATGTGCTCATCATTTGTGTTTATAATTCATCTCGTGCTCGGCGATGAAGGAAAACATTGTGAGGAAGCCTCCATGTCTCTAAATTCACAGAATTCTACCACATGTGTATTCCAGCATCTCGCATTGAAACAGCGTGGTGCAATGTTCCAAACGTTCTCCTCAAAGGGAGAGGAGTCCTTAGCAGAGCAATGGGGAAATTAACAGGCTGCTGTCGTTGTCCTTCGTGAATTAAATAACTATCCCTTAGGTCACCGATGCAGTAATAAGATTGGGCGCTAAGGAGTTTTGTCCTTGCTAGTTACGCAAGGTCATTGACCTTTCAAAGTAGACCATAACACTTGGTATTTCTGTTTGGCAGTGTATGTGATCAGTGGGTGGGATGTACCCAGGCGGGATTCCAAAAACCCTTTCTACGAAGTATAATGAAGATTATGTCTAGTTGTGATAGTGAAAGCTAGCGTGAAAATTGCTAAAAGTGGCGCGGAACTTTGCCAATTTTTTTTTTATTTGTTTAGCATCAAGCGTTTTGGACACTAAGTAGGTCACCTTCATCCATAGACACTAGCACTATAAACTATTATGACTTACACCATCATGCTTAGCTATGGTTTTTTTTACCCTCTGTAAGTATTAGTATTAACATATATAATATTTAATGTCACATATACTAGTAATAATACCAAACAGATTAATATATTATTTTTATAAATGATTAAATTACTGACTCACTTTTCACTCAGTAAATTATGACTCAGTGGAAGTTCTTAGCATTATTGTCACTGTCTAATTACTCATTCTCATTTCGATCTTTTGCAAATTCTGTATTCTTATCTGTTCATATTGATATTTTTAACAATATTTTAATTAAAACTTATTATAGTTAGTTATTTTGTTTATGGTGTTCCTTACTGCTTTTTAGTGGGAATTATCTGTAGTTGTGAGAGTATGACGAGACACTTAAAAATAAAATCGAAAAAGAATTTGAGATTCCATGTTCAAAATCAAACCCATCTATAAAAAAAAATGAATAAATTACTAAAAGTTGTATCACACTGAGCAAAGTAAAAGGTTAATAACATAATACAGCGCTAACATAGTAATTATCACGTCTCAACAAAAAATAAATTTACTAGTAGTGTAAAACATTTACTGAAATAAAAATATTTTATCTCATAACGTTTGAAATGATCGTAGGCACGTTACTGTTTCATAACTTCTGCCAGCTGTAAAAATAAAAAAATATGTATAATTTCATTTCAGGGTTGTCAAAAAGTATAATTTTGCTTATCACAAAATTTACCAGTCCGATTTGAAGATTTGTTTAGAAAAGTTATACCTAGATTAATAAAGTCCTGTTCCTATTGAAACTGGTTTGAAAAATACATATTAGAAATATTGTTATAATATCACACATAGTAATTAATCAATTAATCAAATTAATCAAATAGAGCGAAGTGGAAGCAAGAGACCAGGCAGGCAGACCCCACCATCAGATGGGAATAATAAATACACAGGAGAGACACAGAGAGAGAGAGTTTGAATCATACATTAATATTATAAATGCGAAAGTATCTCTGTCTCTCTCTGTCTGATTTACTTTTTCAATGTTGAATTTGATAAAATTTCGTATGAAGCAAATTCAAACCTTAAGAAGGACCTAAAATGCGCGCAAAGCTGCGGACGACTTCTAGATTTGTTTCTTAATGTAAATCCATACCAGTTTAAGAAAATCCATTATAGATACCATACTTTACCGCTTTTCCTCTCAGTGGATTTATTACAACAAATTTAAATGGAATCTTTAAAGTCCTACTGAATTTATTGTTCCACTTTTATTCCTTTTATTCACTACAGTTATATAATTACAAAAGAACTGATTAATAACATATAATAAAAAAGCCGATTTCCATTTTGAATTTGCTAACAATATGTTTCGGTAAAGTAAACTAAATCTATAGCAAATAAGCTGTCAGCACTTCTCGTCATTACCAGATAGACGCTGACAGCTTTTCTCGTTTCAGTAGGTAATTATATGTTATGTGTGAACTAATTCCATCCAATGAGTTGATCTGTTTTAAATTTATTTTTTAGAAGACGAACGAATATGAACTTGAATGAACCTAATGATCATTTCAATATTGTATGAAATAATTTGCTGTACAGTAGTAGTGTTAAGATCTTTACTAAAAGTATAATATCTCGCCTGAATGCCTCTACAAGTCTGGTTCATTTAATTGGCTAGCTAAATCCAGATAAATTCTGCTAACATTCATGCTACTGTTTCACGTGATCATAATTTTTAGAGTAATATTTTAATTTTTTTCAAGATACTCAAATACATTACTATAAAAAGTAAAGTTTTGAGTTAAAAATTGTGACAGCAACTGACTACAACGATAAATGGCAGACACAGACAACAAGACAATATATAGTCCGCGATCGGTAAACTTCCGAAGATAAGCATAATAACATATATATAGTTATTCTACCGCCAAATAACAGTACCCAGTATTGTTGTATTCCGGTCTGAAGGGTGAGTGAGCCAGTGTAACTACAGGCACAAGGGACATAACATCTTAGTTCCCAAGGTTGGTGGCACATTGACGATGTAAGGAATAGTTAATATTTCCTACAGCGTCATTGTCTATAGGTGATGGTGACCACTTACCATCAGGTGGCCCATATGCTCGTCCACCAACCTATACCATAAAAAAAAACATCAGCAGTTCTCTAATCTTTGGTGGCAATAATCCCGGTCGTGACCACAACGACAATCTATAAACGCACACTTTGAAGTTGTTCAAATTAGTTCACGTTGCTCCGTTAAAAATGCACAGAGCAAGATGTCAAAAGATATGCGATGTAATTATTATTTTCTTAGCGGTAGTGCAGTCAGCGATGGTGGTAAGATACGTCGGCTAGCGAAAAAGACGCGTTTTTGAACTATCAGAACCACAAAACTGTGAGATATCTTAGTGTATTATAGACGAGCTGATGTACGGACTAAATCCTGGCAAATATTACTGATTTTTCATAAGTTTTATTACTGTTTTCATACTATTGGAGAAAGCAAATGAACTAGAGCAGTTTGGTGAAATAATTTTCAGAAATACAAGTTTGGATAGGTTTTTGGGTGGAACATTTCACATGCTGATAAAATTAGGAGCTAGTGTTAGTGCTAGTGGAACACTTGAGGTCAGTCTATGCTGATATCTTATAAATTACATATTTATCCTCAATTGAACCTTTTAAACAACACAGAGTGATCATATACATTTTACCTAATATAGTATAGTAAACTAGATAGTAATCAGAAATATAAATGACTAGCTCGTCCGGTTTTGCAGTGCAGTTTAATTGTGTTGTAAACAATTATCCGTCCTGTAAACAATTCCACATTGATGATATTCTAACCAGAAACCTTCACGCAAGTGCCAAAATCAACTGTACAAAGTTTAACTCCATCGGTTAAATGTTGTGTAAACGCATAAAATTAAGAACAAATATCAGGTACTTATGAAACTAGCTGAGAGAGAATATCTGACGGAAAGACTCTCTTTGGGATAAATTTTTTATCAATTGTATTTACAATACCATTTTTTATGTTTATATTTGAAACAACCAAGCGGCAAATGTTGAATCCACAAGGTGCCTTATCATCTAAGCAGTCATCAGTTTTTTCATATCCGTTGCAAACACACGTTCGTTATCATTTTTTCTTATTTTATTTGATATTATTCTGAACGTTTTCTGGGATCTTGTAAAAAACGTAAGCGTCTATAATTCCCATAAAACAATTAGTAACCCTGTGTGGTCAGGTTACATTCGTAAATCGCTTGTTTTTGTTGAATTTAGCATTGTTTTACAATAAAACTTTCTTCGTGACACAACACATATATTTGCCAACTTTCCAGTAACCAGCAGTGCCGGATTCAACCTTAGGGCCGCCTCTATAAAAATGTCACCCCATATACAACGTTTTAATAAATAAAATGACTTTAAATATAAGAAAATCATTTTCGATGACAAGAAGAATTTTTGACCGCATATGAGAACTAGCCAGACACACTGCCGTCAGGTCTTAAGCTAGAATATATTCTACAAAGTTATAAAAACAAATGACATTCTATGCAGTTATAAATAAGTTTCAGGACTGACCATTGAACTTGGCATTCATTTAGATTCAATTTGGTGTTGAAGTCAACAATCAAGCCTTATATTATAATACTGAACTTGGCTCTCGTTTCACATTTTTGGTGATATATTAGTTATTTGTCTTAACAAACAGGCAAATTAATGCAAAAAATTCAATTTAATTTTTCCAGTAATACACAGAGTTACACTCACAAAAAAAATCAATTTCATTGCATCAGTAATAAAGGCGTTAATTCAATTTTGTGAACTTCTAAGTGACAACCCTATATCGAGAACATTCAGGGATCAGCTAGCTTCCCCGAACGAATAAATAAAATTACGATTTAATTTCCAGCGTTGTAAACAGGAAACCATTTTAAGAAATTAAATAAACAAAGTCGGTTTCATAAATGTATATCTGGTAATCAGCCTTGGCACCTCTTCGGTTTCGTCATATAAGTAGATACTCATATAAATTGTTCGTCTGTTTATCTTTCTACCTACGTGATATGGGTCAAGTTTGATCTTGGGAATTTATGAAGTTTAGAATTTAGATGCGAACTGTATAATAGCGTATTAGGGAATGATTTTTTATAGACATATATTTGGTATGCTTTATCGCACCTACAAAAATGGAATTGTCAACTAGAACTGTTATAGCCTGGGTTTTGAACGAGGAGTAAAGGGGCGTGTCACTGAGCGGCATGGCGAGAGCGACGAGGGTGGTTCATTCTCCCTGACTGTAGTAACCGGCTTCGCGTTTGAGCTCCAATACCACTCACCATCTGGTAGAGTGGGATCATATGTCTACATAATATTTATGTGTATAAATTGTCAACGTTTCAAAAAATTGTCTAAGCGGGTTTGAAATTATTTGAAGTTATAATGTGTCTGTAAGACTTATCTTTAATTAGTTATCTGAGCAATTATATGATATCACAAAAAAATATACCTGAAAGTTAACATCATCAATTTCTATCATAGTTTAAAATAAAATTCTGATAGCTTGTACTGTTTTAAAAAAGAGGGGTGAAACACTGGTCTTTTTGCGAATGCTAGTTTTAGTACTGAGTTTTCATGTTCTAATACTTTTAATTTATCTTTTGTGGAGAAGACAGTGAGAGTGACAGTGTGTGAGTGTGAGAGTGACAGTGAGTGACCAACAACATATTCGAGTAGCCCTATTAACCCTAAAATGTATTTAATAGAAGCAATCTTCAGTTTTCATCCGGGAAAAGAAAGATTTGAGTCCCGTAACAAAAATTTTGACCTACTACGGAGAAGGAATTATAGTATACATTGTTTGGGTATATTATAAAGATATTGAAATAGTTTACTAGGCCTTTTTTGTTCACAATTTTGGTAAAAGTAAATTACTAATAACACAATATAACAATAAAATTTATTCCGTCAGTCGTATTCTTATGATGCAGATAATAAGATTAATGCACCCAATACTTCAGCTATAGTACAGCAAAAAAAAGAACCGCTTAATTTCTTTCGCCGGTTTTTCTCAGGTCAGGGTGTTCTTTTTTCCGAACCGGTGGTAGTGTTCAATTTGACCATCAATAAGAAAGTGAATAAATTAATTTGAGTTTGAGTTTGATTTCAGTCTTCGGAGAACGAGACCGGAGTGTGATAAGGAACTTCGCTTCAACAGCAATGTAAATTTACAAGCAGTTAAACGAAAGAAATAATTCTTATAGCAACACCCTCCTACGTCTTCTCTGCGTTCCCTTGACGCAAAACAGCGCTATAAAACAAATAATTGATCGATTTTTTAATAAAACTCTACTCTGAAACCCACACGTCAGTTATTGTTACGCCAAAGAACATTTTCTTTGGTTTCTGTTAGTTGATATGAAGAATCGAAAATTTAAAAATTAAAATAATAATATTCGAGATCTCTTTAAAAGCACTTTTTTAAATGGATTACAGAAAGAAGAATTGCCAAGGAAGTCAGTAATAACCATTTATATAGATTATAACAAATAAATTTATTCTTTTTTAATAGGGGCAGTAGCATTTTTTTTTAATTTTTAAGCGACTTCAAAAAAGGAGGTTATAACATAATGAGTTAACCTGTAAGAGTAATACAGATTGTAATATTTCGAAGACTTAATGTATGTATGTATACAAAGAATTAGGCTCTTTGTATATCACGTTATGTTACCAAACAATAAAATAAATTGATATTAATGAATCAAGCTTAAGGAACAATTTTAGGTCCTTTTTTTTCTTAGTACACATAAATGGTATCCTATACTTTTGATCGGTTGGCTGAAAAGTTTTATTCAACTACATCTATACATATAATAAAATTGGAGTGTCTGTTTGTAATATTAAAATAACCCTTTTTACTCAATGCATATGTATGTATACACGGTACATATACCAAAATATTTTTTTTTGCTATTATTGTCTGTCTGTCTGTTTGTTCCGGGTAATCTCTGGAACGGCTGGATTGATTTTGACGGGACTTTTACTGGCAGATAACTGTTATAATAAGGAGTAACTTAGGCTACAATAATATTTTTTTGTTAAATTCAAACGCGTACAAGCTCGCGGGCATAACTAGTTTACTAATAAGATTTATCGTATGCCTTTTAATTTGTCTTAAACAATTTGTATTAAGTTTAGGGTCGAATTAAACGATAACTAGATAATGTATTTATTGTGATATCCCCGTCATCTATAGTATAGGAATAATGTCTTCTAAATTAACTAAACCTTGAACGTCGACTGACTTTGATCTCGTATGAGCCAGCTTACTTTAAAAGTCATTCAGCACCGTAAAATGCCGGAACGGTTCGAGATTTATAATAGTATTATAATAGTTTTATGTGTCGAACGTTTTACATAAAACGTTTTTTTATCTGTCGATATTAATAAAAAAATAAATTAGGATTGAAAGATTTCCGTTCGATTTTTGAACGTGTCTATTTCGAGTCGGTTTGTCGGTTATTATTTTTGAGTTCTTTTTTTGAAGATAGTAAAAATAATTGCGTTTCGATATTCGCTTTTGTTGGCAAACGCAGGTGTGATTTGAAATTATTGAATTTTGATTCATCTGAAAGATCAGTGTGATGGTCTTTCAGATAGCATATAAGAAGTAGGCAATATGTATGTATGTAGGAAGTGGCATTACGTTACCGCCTACTTCTTTTTTTCGACTATCTGATAATACAAGCATTTTTGTGGAACAAATCATTTGACACTCGTTATTTTTCCAACGCGTTCGAGTAACGCTTACGCGATGACCATTATTTTCCTTTTTTCTTTACGTAATTAGACCCCTGAAGAACTGCCATACTGGTACAAATGACCAAATATTTTGTGTCCTCATCTCCCAGTCTATCAGTACGCGTTTCAGTTTCGTTTTCAAAGTGAAACGAAGACGGATTAAAAATGAAAAGACTCGGTTAGTTCCTGAAACACCGCGATATCCTTGTTTATTATACATAATATTAAAGGGTTCATATTTGTCGTATCCTGAAATTGTTACAATTTCCATCATCTTTAATACGATCTAAACTGCAAGAAAAATTTTAAAATCATAAATTAATTCGACACAAATATTCTATAATATTACAGTTTTGATTCGACGGTATTTCTTGCAGGTTTCAGTACTAAGCAAATGTATGTATGTATGTAAAGCAATGTTTCTCTCCGGCAGTAATGCAGAATTTCTTAGCAGAAGTACTTATTTATTTAACACTATTGTACAACTCGAAATATATTTTGTACGAAAGGATTCATGCTAAAAGCATATTCTATCAGCTAAATTTACGAATTGCAGTAAAGATCGTTTGTAAGTCAGCAGAAGACAAATTAATCGATAACAATCTATATTTAAACACATACTTTTATATTAATATTAATTTTAGCAGAGGAAATACTTATTTATAATCGATAAACTCTGATCATATTTAAAGTAAAGTAACAGCCTGTAAATTACCCACTGCTGAGCTAAGGCCTCCTCTCCCACCAAGGAGAGGGCTTGGAACATATTCCACCACGCTGTTCCAATGCGGGTTGGTGGAATGCACATGTGGCAGAATTTCTATGAAATTTGTCACATGCAGGGTTCCTCACGATGTTTTCCTTCACCGCTGAGCACGAGATGAATTATAAAGACAAATTAAGCACATGAAACAGCGGTGCTTGCCTGGGTTTGAACCCGCAATCATCGGTTAAGATGCACGCGTTCTCACCACTGGGCCATCTCAGCTCTGATCATATTTAATCGATTTAAATACATACCTCACGTATTTCGCATATTTTGGTAATAATAAGATTTTAGTCTGAAATAATGATGCCTTGCAGCAGAATCAGTCAGAACAGTTACTTTAACAACTTATTAATATATAAACATATAAATATACGTTCAATTTGATTATAGAATACGATAAAATCAATATTTGAATGCAATCATATTAAATTGCTTTACATATATACCTGAATCGATTCGAGATTTCCTTTCATATTTTTGCACGTAATCACTAATATTGAACGCTTTAGTAACGCCAATCTTTTGAATATTGCAGAGTTTGTTTGGTTCAATGCACTAATCTCTGGAGCTATTAGTTCAGTTTAAATCGATTTTCAAACTTTTTCATTAATAGTATGGTGAAGTTTAAATAAAGTATTAGTCAGCTTGAAATGGCCAAGTGTAATACAAATTTAATAAAACTGGAGCCACAGATTATAATTTTGCATATATATTAGCTTCCACTGTTATTTTTAAATTGACTTATTAAAGCCTGTGAACAAATACGAGATTGTATGAAAGATATAGAAACTAGAATTTGGTGTTTATTGAATTTCTTTTCTTGGTGGTAGGGCTTTGTGCAAGCCCGTCTGGGTAGGTTGGTACCTACCCACTCATCAGTTATTCTACCGCCAAATAACAGTACTCAGTATTATTGTGTCCCGTTTTGAAAAGTGAGTGAGCCAGTGTAACTACAGGCACAAGGGTCATAACATCTTAGTTCCCAATGTTGGTGGCACATTGACGATGTAAGGAATAGTTAATATTTCTTACAGCATCATTGTCTATGGGTGATGGTGGCCATTTACCATCAGGGGGGCCATATGCTCGTCCGCCAACCTATACCATAAAAAAAATTACACAGGATACATATACCAGTTTAATTGTACTTTACTTACATACTCTGTAATTGAAATGGTGTAAAAGAGTTACTACTGGGTTTCTTGATGATTCTCGACTGAATCTACTTTCAACCCTTTGACATTCAAAAGCGATTTCAGCCTACTTGAAAAATAATTATTTTCATTGCACATAAATAGAGCATTCTCATTATTCTTTCAGGATACATTTGAAACTGTCTTTACGTATCTATTTAATGAATTAATAAAATTGGGGATAAGGTAGAAACTAAACCTGTATATATAATATATTACTTAGATGACCTCCGTGGTCGAGTGGTGTGTACTTCGTCTTTTATGGGTACGCCACTCCGAGGTCCCGGGCTTGCTTCCCAGATAGTTGACGTAGTACCATTAGAGTTCTATGTTGTCTTGGGTCTGGGTGTTTGTGGTACCGTTACTTCTGATTTTGCATAACTCAAGTGCTTTAGCTACATAAATTGGAATTAGAGTAATGTATGTGATGTCCAATATTTATTTATTTATATACCATAAGTATAATATACACGGGTATATATAAGTGATTAGCATAAATGCTTTATCCTTATGTAAACACCCTCGCCACAAATATAGCTATTCAGCTTTGAAAATATTTCTTGGAAGGTCAATTGGGTAATTGCTGTTCGAAAGCAAATCAAATCATATTTTGTATATAGAAACGGTGCTTAGGATGATAAAACACAGGAAATCTTTATAGACGATCATTATGATCATTTCATAATCTAGTTTGTTTATTAGAACGATAAAAAAGTAACAAGAACAAATCCAATATATATTTGATGTATGATTGAACTGGCATTGAACCCGTAACGAACAAGATGTATGTGCAATGAAACAGTGATAAACTACGAAATGTGCCTATGACGTCATTTATAAAGCCGAGGCCACACTGGACGTATGAATTCCATTTGAATTAAAAAAAACTACAACGGAAATTGCGTTGTTTATTTATGAAATAAGTAAACACTGAATAAGATTAAAGTTTTCTTATTTGATATCAACGTTAAATTAAAAAACATATCACGTTCGTTTATTTGTATTTATTGTTCCAATAACAAACACATGACCAATATTTGAGACCAACATAGCAATGTTGGTCTCAAACATTGGCTATTTCAACCAACGTACCAACCATGGTACGTTGGTTGAAATATATAGACTTTTTGTATCCAAACATTGAGCCAAAGATTGACCAAAACTTCTATACCAACTTGTTCAAGTGAAATTAACGTGCCAACAACAACTACTTCACGTGATGTTAATAAAGTATTGTATATACTTTCGAACAATACATTAAACGATACTGTTAACATTTTGATATCGCAGATGCCATTCAAAAAATATACTGTAAATTCAAAAGCTGCTCCATTTAGTTTTAGGAGCATGCGTTGAAAGATTTAACATCCACCTGCTGGAAGCCCTTACTTTATACGATATACGAAAACTATTCGAATTATTTAGTTTTGTTTAGACATTTTTATTTAAGGTGAAAACGTCAGAAGTCCATTTTAAACAACGATAGAAAAATCGTAAAATTTTACTTATAAACAAGGTTTGGAAGGAGTATTTCGGTGTGCGTTCACTGGATGTTTTGATCCGAATAACACATGACTACGTAAAGTTTTAAGTATCTTATTTCTTATTAATTTAAACCATCCTATTTTATAATTAGTAATTGTTTACTTATAGGGGTTTTTAGCCTTTTTATGGCTTATATTAATTCGTAGACAACGTTTGTAAAGAAAGGTTTTGTACCCAAAATGGTATAATTCTTTCAGATATATTTCATTATAAAAGAATTACCGACGCGACGGTTGGATTTATGGCTTACTTGCTATAAGAGATGTACAGCCTTAGGACACATATGTTTTTTTACGGTATAGGTTGGCAAACGAGCATATGGGCCACCTGATGGTAAGTCACCATCACTATAGACAATGAAGCTGCAAGAAATATTAACTATTCCTTACATCGTCAATGTGCCACCAACCTTGGGAACTAAGATGTTATGTCCCTTGTGCCTAAAGTTACACTGACTCACTCACCCTTCAAACCGGAACACAAAAATACTGAGCACTGTTATTTGGCGGTAGACGCTTGCACAAAGCCCTACCACCAAATAAATATAATATATAATGTTATGGTAGATAGTGGATAAATACTTTCAATCTGTGAGTGGAAGTAATCTGAATTTACATAAGTATGTAGAAGTCAAACCATAGTACAATGTAGATACTTTCTTGTTATTCCAGCTGTAAATTGAAACAATTATATTGTGCCTGAGACATAATTTGAAATCTAATTAAAATCATAATATTAAACGATTTAAAAACTCTTTAAATACATTCGAGCTAGAAAAGTTATATTAATGCGTATAACGAATCAGGTGATTTCTCACAGTCTGCCTTTGTAGTCTCATAAAAGTAAAGAAAGTAGGCCGAGATATACTTCAATACTACAGTTGAAAATAAGACAAGACAGGACAAAGCACCCGGAGATAATGGGATGCTGTGAGTGCAAGTCTAGTCAGCGCGTGACATATTTTATTCATGGGTTGGTCCTTTAATAGTTTACCATTTTGTAGATGTCTACAACACTTATAATTTGAAAACCTTTTTTTATTACCACAGATTAGTCAGATTATTCGATAAAAAATACTCAAATTAATAAGGTATTACAAAGAAGTACATATAGCAAATACGGCTTTGTGTTTTATTGACTTTGTCCAAGGGAAATGACTCATAATCTTCGTCCGTACATTGACCATAGGAAGTATAAAATCGTGTGTATGCAATCAAAGGCTCGGAAGTGTTATGGTCGTAATCTTTCTACTCTTTAAACCAGCACTTAGTGCGCTGTTAAGCTTAGTGTTAAAATATGCTTAGCTACAAAGCTAGGCATCAACCTATCTGACCTAAGTAAAGACTTAGGTCAGATTCAGATCAGGTCAGATCATTTATTGTACCGTTAGTAAAAGTACTAACAGTACAATAAATGATAGCCTGTGATTCCTAATCAAATGAAGTGATAGGTGTGTTATCTATGGTAGTCGTAAGTGTATGTAAATTATGATGGAAAAAAATACTTAAATATTTGTCATTCATAAATAAAATAAACAGAAAATCAACTATTACTTTTCTAAAATCTACTAAAAATTAATTTAGTCAATTTATATTGAAAATAGTTATTTAAAATGACTGAGATATTTATATTATATATAGTAATATTACTTTTGCACATTATGATTTTATATTATTTTTTGTATACCAATAATACTTTTATACTGAACGTGGTGCAACTTTTTTTTTAATTTACCTTAATCAAATATTATGACAAATAATATTAATTATTCTGAATCAATTTAATTAAACTACACTTGTTCTATAGCGATTCATTTATGATACAGAAAATATAAAATATATAGTGTTAATATACATGATAATATATACAGATATATATAATATAATAACAATAATACACTATACATAACAATACATAACAATACGATACCAATATTTTACAAACCGTCTTTGATAAAAGCTGTTTTCCAGGCAAAGTTTGGGAAGAACTGATGGTATATAGAACGAATATATATACAATATACATATAGTAAACATGCAAAATAAATGTGTATTACGGGTATTGAGCGTGGTGTTCGCAGAGCTGGCTTGTAACGATCAATATCAGCGTTACACATCCCTGCTTGGGAAATTTCTTCCAGTTCGAGCGATATCAAACAAATGTGCGGCTGTCTGAAACAAATATATCTGGACTTTGTAATTATGAATGTTGATTATTAATGTAGTGTTGTGATTTGTGAGTGTGGAAACGTAATGCCTCAGTGGTTCGAACCCGGATCTTAATGGTCGTGGTTCAAAGATGATCTAGTAAATTTTGTATTTATGTTATCGATTTATTTGTATGTAATAAATATAGGTATAATATAAATGGAGTCGAGATGGCCCAGTGGTTAGAACGCGTGCATCTTAACCGATGATTGCGGGTTCAAAACCAGGCAAGCACCGCTGATTCATGTGCTTAATTTGTCTTTATAATTCATCTCGTGCTCAGCGGTGAAGGAAAACTCCGTGAGGAAACCTGCATGTGACAAATTTCATAGAAATTCTGCCACATGTGTATTCCACAAACCCGCATTGGAACAGCGTGGTGGAATATGTTCCAAACCTTCTCCTCAAGGGGAGAAGAGGCCTTTAGCCCAGCAATGGGAACTTATAGGCTGGTGTTGTTGTTGTTTGTTGTAATATAAATGTAATATAGTTATAATATGATCTATACTATAATATTATAAATTTTAAAGTAGCTCTGTCTGTCTTTCTTTCACTACAAAACAACTGAACCGAATTTGATGAAACTTGGTATTTTCAAGCAGATTTGAACTTCAAGAATACATGAAATCTAAACCCCTAAAACGCGAGCGAACCCGCGGTTGACAACTTGTATATAAAAAAAGCTTCTGTATCGTGAGACTAAAAATCATGAGCAGCTCCAAGAGACTAGAATATAAATAATAATAAATATAAACATAAATATGAAATAGTCTTCTATATATTATATAAATAAATTTTCATGTTAAGAATAAAATATAAAAGACGTGATAATCCCCTTAAGGGATTTCTTCCACCAACTTTTATATTTTTTACGGATACATCCTCTCGTCAGTTGTCAGAAAAAAGCTTCTTAAGATCCTTGACGAAAAAAATTGAGCGATATTTATATTCGGCTAATACAGGATTTATTTTTTGTTTTATATATTTATTGTAAATACAATTTGAGCTATACAAGAGTTATTTATATAAACTCAAATGAAAATCCTTAGTGTTAAGAATAATTACTTTATCAAAGGTTTTATGTATGTTATGTTAGATATGGATGTGTTCTAGCTAACTCTTGTATTGTCTGTAGAGAGGGTCTATAGTATAGAGATATGTCGTCATATCGAGCCAATAAACGACGCTTAAAATGTCGCACAAAATGATTACGATTGGTTATGTATGTTTGTGTGTGTATGTATATATGTGTGTACCTATAATACTGGCACTGTAAGAAGTATAGATTCCCTTTAAAGCATCGCCAACTATGAAATGTAAGATGTTCTTCTCAGTGTACTAGCTCATTCACACTTTGAACCCAAATACAAAGTATTACTATTTAACGGTGATGAGCTGAGATGGCCCAGTGGTTAGAACGCGTGCATCTTAACCGATGATTTCGGGTTAAAACCCAGGCAAGCACCACTGTATATAGTATGTGCCTAATTGTGTTTATAATTCATCTCGTGCTCGGCGGTGAAGGAAAACATCGTGAGGAAACCTGCATGTGTCTAATTTCATCGAAATTCTGCCACATGTGCATTCCACCAACCCGCATTGGAACAGCGTGGTGGAATATGTTCCAAGCTCTCTCCTCAATAGGAGAGGAGGCCTTAGCCCAGCAGTGGGAAATTTACGGGCTGTCACTTTACTAGGTAACGGTCGAATAAAAAAAACGTTTTAGTACATCTATACCTAGATGGCCTTATCGACCTTGTACTTTCCGTAGGCTTTAGGATACAGCTCAATTATAATTAGTTACTAAGTCTATAAATTATGAGTTCAAATGTCATAAAATGTAGTTTTATTAGCATTCTATTATTCATAGAGTAAAGAATGAGTACATAAAAGGAAGTTTGAGAGTAGCACCGATAGCCGAGAAATTATGTGGAAGGTGGCTATCATGCTATGTTATACAGGGGAATGAGGAAAATATTGTGAAGAAGGTCTTGAGCATGAATGTGGATGGATATTGAGGAAGGGGACTATCAAATAAATAATGGATGGAATGTGTGAAATATGGGCTGGCCATATTTGTCGCAGAACCAATAACCGTTGGGGGAAACGTGTTCTAGAGTGGAGACCGCGTCTCGGCAAACGTAGTGTAGGACGTCCTCGGGCACGGTGGAGTAACGACTTACGCAAGACGGCTGGCAGGAGCTGGATGCGAGTAGCCCAAGAACGATCTCAGTGGCGTGCAATTGGAGAGGCCTATGTCCAGCAGTGGACGGAAATGGGCTGATGGTTTGGATTGTGTGAAAGACGGGTGGAGAGTATTTTACTTAACGTGAGATGACTTCAGACAGATAAGTGTGGAAGAAGACATGTGCCGACCCCAAAAAAAAAATCGGAATAAGGGCGGGAGGATGATGATGATGACCATAATTATATTATTCAACAAGAGTAAATATTAACTTCTTGTCAGATAATCTCGTTTACCTGAACTCGGCTGACACGCTACCGCGTGTCTAGATCTGAATTCCAATATGATAATTATTCAGTATTTAATGATGTAAAGTAACGATTCAGAAGATCCTACTTGAATGCAGTAATTTTACTTTTGGCGCGCATTTGGATTAAGGTCGCGTCGGATACCGGATAGGAAACGGACACAGAAATATTCAATCGATCGCTTAAAAATAAACAATTGTCTACGTAATTCTCCATTCGTCAATCAACGAGACGATGTTACGTATAGTATGACACAAATTAGATGTAGCATCGGAAAATGCAATGAAATGAATATAAAACCGATTACTGCCGATTTGCAAAAACAATACAAATAGTTCTCTACAGCGCCACTCGACGCTATTCGTCGCTATAGATTCTCGCGTCAGTTGAACCCGAGAAAACAACTGCATGTAAATCGACGTGCCAAATTGACGAATATATTAGGTCATATGATATCACAAGTTATTACGTTTGTGCAAAGATCATATCCACATGAGAAATAAATATTGATAATTTGTGCTAGCGTACTCAATTCGGATGTGATCGGTTTTACGAATTTTGCCGATGCTACATCTAAGTTATGTCGTACTATACGTCATATTGAATGCCTCTATAACGGATGTATTGACATATATTAAACGACATATTGAATTCGAGCTGTATGGCATAGTGGTTTGAACGCGTTCATCTTAAATGATGATTGCGGGATCAAACCCAGGCAAGTATCTTTGAATTTTAATATGCTTAATTTATATTTATAGTTCGATTCGTGCTCCGTTGTGAAGAGAAACATCACGAGGAAACCAGCTTGTGATTCATCGAAATTCTGCCACATGTGTATCCACAAACCCGCATTGGAGCAGCGTGGTTTAACATGTTCCAAGCCTTTTCCTCAAATGGAGAGGAGTCCCTACCTCAGCCTTGTAATGGAATGTTGAATAGTTTCATTTTGGTAATTTCTGTAAATTTATACAGTACGAAGTTTAATCCTTTATCTCGAAACGTTTTTAAAGAGATTAATTAGTACGAAAATTGGGACTAAACTATTATATATTTCGCGAGTGCCTGCATAAGCGATCATCTCCTGAAGAAACGTATTTGATACTGTTGATTTTTCGTGGGTACTCTGGATTTCTCATCATCAGCTAGTCCCACATGAAGTAGGATCTTAATGTGGGCTAACAAGTGCATTTTTTAGTGAAATAAAAACAATAAGCATCATTCAATATGTTAACATATAATAAATGTCTTCTCAAGGTTATCTACATGTACATGTACATTTACTTATTTTATTACATGTATTTTATTTTAAAAAGACGCAACACAAGTTTCACTAATTAACGAAATCTTTCAATAAGCATTTAAGTATTACAACTAAACTATATTTCATGGCATACTAGCTTATTACCGGCAGTACTATTCTGTGAAAACTCACTTTCTAATTCTCATGAAATGAAATGACGATGAAATTTTGATATTTATAATATATATGCTTTGAATATAATTATGTTCAATGTTGCGTTTTATCATTGTCTATTTAACATTTCATGACCGTCTTTTGCGGTGAGTTTCGATTTTGTTTTACTGCACCAATTTTGTGTTTTCAATCGATTGAACTAATTTAAAATTCAGTTGCAAGGTTTTACACTTAACAACTAAAGTCAAATAAATATATGAGTAGTTTTGAAATAAAGTCATAGTGCTTACGCATTTTGAAGTACGCTGAATTTTAAATAAATAAAAGCAACTAAATAAATTGCAATGTTATTGAAGGCGAGGATTTATTCCGTAATACATATTGGAATATATATTATAATATATCTTGTACACAAGTGAATAAATTTTGAAAAATTTATATAAAATTTCAAATACCTACTAACTTTTATATAACCATTGAAAAAAACGATTAAAATACTTTCAATTTATTGTTTATCATTTAAAACGTGTTAAAACATGTTTTAAGTGATAAAAAGATAAACAAAATATTTTTTTTTCTAAAAAAAAATATTAATTTTTGACACAAATTTTGTTTATAATTTGATTTAAAAAATATCTCTATATTTGACTGGTGAAAATATGAAACTCCTTTTTTACATTATTAAAAAAAAATCGATTACAAAATTTTTCAATAAAAAAATATGCATTACCTTAACAGAAAAAATACAACTTCGGCACGAAAATCCCAAAACGAAACACAGTTTAACAAAACAAAACACAATCACTCACTGAATAAAAACCATTAGAATAATTCGTTATATTTATAAGGGGTACTGAGCATGGTTACTTTCTAACCGACGCGGCGACCACAGTGTTTAATTTCAGAAAGCAGATAGCACGGTTTTCACTCAAGAAATCAGCACAGAGATTTAGTTGGAATACATCAGTCCGAACGTTGTACGTTATCTTAGGCATCGCGATTTCGACTGGCTAAAATTAACACTGTTGATCGAATGCAGCGCAGGGCTGCCAACAGATTTGTTTCAGATATTTTATAACGAGATATTTATTTAAATGTCATGTAGTATAGTATCGTGTCGTTTTTTTATGGTATAGGTTGGCGGACGAGCATATGGGCCACCTGATGGTAAGTGGTCACCATCACCCATAGACAATGACGCTGTAAGAAATATTAACTATTCCTTACATCGTCAATGTGCCACCAACCTTGGGAACTAAGATGTTATGTCCCTTGTGATGTAGTTACACTGGCTCACTCACCCTTCAGACCGGAACACAACAATACTGAGTACTGTTATTTGGCGTTAGAATAACTGATGAGTGGTGGGGACCAGTAGCTGTTGCTGTTTTTAATGTAATGATTTATACCTTAGATGCAATTATGTTAGGGTTGACAAAAGTTGTGTTGTAAATATTTTATTGCTTACGAAATTTTATCTGGGATATGATTTTTTTTTTTATAAACTACTACCCGCTCCGACTTCGGGTGCAATGCTGTTACTAAATACTCTACAGAATTTGTTCATTTAAGACATCATATAAGAAACTTCTGAAAGTATTATATACGTTCTTCTCGAATTACTCTGTCTATTAGCAAAACCACATCAAAATCCGTTGCGTAATTCTAAAGATCTAAGCATACACTTGGGCAGACAGCGGTAAGCGACTTTGTTTCATACTATGTAACCCTAATATGTTATTAATAAAGGTGTCATCGTAATCTATTCCTTCTCTTTCATTTTTTTTAATTTACTTAATTTCCTACAATATCCAACTTGGTTTCAAGTCAAGTCCGTATGGGTAGGAAAAACATACTCATTAGTCTTTAGATAACCTACCGTCAAACTGCAAAATATAAATATTTATATATAAATATTTCGGTTTATTTATATTTCGGTTATTATATTTATATATAAATATTTCGGTTTGAGGGCAAATGTACAAGGGACATAACCAAGTAGTGCCCAAGATTAGTGTCGCATTGGAGATATAAGAAACGATTAATATTTCTTACAGCGCCTATTGTCTGTGAGCGGTGGTAACCACTTACCATCGGATGGCCCAATTGCTTGATCATCAGCCTAGTTCATAAAAAAGACAAAGCCAAGTTCTAATATTTTTAGTACTGTTATTTATATATAACATGAGAAAAAGTTTATAGTCTAACTATATAACATAGTAATATAAATAGCAGCGCTTCGCAATTTCACAGCTTTACTATTCATAATTTAATTGAAATTCAAATTTAGAATATTAACGCGACTAGCGTAAACTTAATTTTCTCTTGTAATAAATATAGTTGTTATGCTCCTCTACATTTTTTAACGCAAAGCTATTTCAAGGAGAGAAGTTCTACCGTATATCGTAATGATTATATATTTAGTATTATATATTTTAGTATAAAGCTCTTCGGAATTAAAGTAAACTTTATTTATTCCATTTTGTCTGCAATTAAACACATAATATACAGCGAAAGAAACCGGGAGTCCCACAACGTATCTAATCATTACATAGTATAAAAAAAATTCGTTTTCCGCTGTCTGTCCGTACGTATGCTTATATCTTTAAAATTGCGCAACGGATTTTGATGCCTTTTTTTTTAATAGACAGAGTTAGCCGAGAGAAAGATTTTTGTATATAATACATGGATATTAAAGAAACAAGAAAAAATCCGTAGTATATTTAGTATCAGCATTGCACTCGTGCGAACCCGGGGCGGGTCAAAGTATAGCATATTTTTAAATATTGCTTGTAAAAAAATGTAGTATTAACTCTTTTTAAGTAACAAAGATAATATCTTGGCATTAAGATATTCTGATTAATTCATATCGTTTTCGTAATGGTTTAAATCTGAGTTTATGCATCAATTTTGACCGGCTAAAATTAAATTGTTGACTTAGCGCGGTCCAGGGTTGCACTGTTTAACTAATGTTTCAATAACAATTATTCTGATTAAGTAATGGTAACTGTATGTTCGATCATAAATCTAATACTGATTTCATTTTTGATTATAACTAAAATCATTGGTGTAATTTCGTTGATAGATTTAAACTACTAGTGTAATGTTGTGTAGGGTTGTCAATTTGATGTGATATCATCGTGTTCTATATAGACACGTAAAATGGCGAATTCAGTTTTACCGAATAATACACAGCCCTGGCTTGTAGATGGCCCCTTTATCTCGAAACTGACGCAAAGTCAATAAGATATTTCTAAAATTAACTAAATTTATAATATCTATTATATAAATACTTTTTTTTGACATAAAAATACTATTAACTGAAAATAAATATAACAACCTCTTTGTATTACTATATAATCTATTAATATTTTTTAATACGTTTTATTTTTATAGTAACTCTTTTTATCGTATTATGTAATATAATTTTATGTTCTTTTTTTTTTAATTAGAAACACTTTTTTTAAATTGTTTACCAAAGTGTAGCATAAGAGTGTGTATATGATCTCCGTATATATGTGTATGTTGTTCAGAGATAGGAATCACGATTAGACAATAGTCTAGTATTATTTTACGTTTTATCGACATTAATACCAGCTTACATCGAAGCCTTAAATATGTACTTCAGTCTTTGTATCGTTACGAAATATCGTACATATATATTGTGCCCACATATAAAATCACATGTTATAATATACATGTAGCGTATTCTATAGAGCTCTTCTGAAATGCCCCAATTTTGTGGAGCCGATTAAAAGTTTGAGGGCTTTAGCGATAATTAAGGCTTTTATTAATAAGTTGTAACTATAATAATCGCCTATTTTGTTTAACGATTAAATACGTTTAAAGAACCAGCTTACATAATATAGTTAATTTCAATTTAATAATTATTATAAGTATAACGTACAAAATGGCTAGATAATACTAGTAACAGCCTGTAAATTTCCCACTGCAGGGCTAATGGCCTCCTCTCCCATTAAGGAGAGGGTTTGGAATATATATGCCACCACTGTTCCTATGCGGGTTGGTGGGATGCACATGTGGCAGTGCAATCTTTCAACACAATTTCAATGAAATTAGACGAAGCACGAGGTGCAAATTAAGCACATATACAGGGTTATTGGTAATTCGACGTACCTATATCCGTTAGAAGGTGATAGGGGTGACTCTTTAAAATTCCCACAAAATTTACTACAAATAACAACTAATGAAAAAAACTTACTTACTTACTCAACTGACTTACTTAATACAAATTTAAAATAAAATTCAGAAACAGAAACAGTTCAATAGCTAAGTTATAAATAAGATTTTTTGTAATATCACCACCTAACGGATAAATGTCGAATTACCAATAACCCTATATATAGTTGTACTTGCCTGGGTTTGAACCCGAAATCATCGTTTAAGAAGCACGCATTCTAACCACTGGACCATCTCAGCTCTTAGATGATATTAGGTACAGACTATTCCAATCAAAAGAGGAAACAAATAATACTTATATTAAAATGAATGAATTAATTAATTCATGCAACTTGCTGACAGCTTTGTTACATTATACTAATATTGTAAATGTGAAAGTAACAAATAGGCTATTTGACAATGCGAAAAATAAACTGTGAATTATTGTAATCAGTGTAAATTATGAGTTTAAAAATGGTTATTTACTTACGAAAGTTGAAAATAATACTTAATTTATTAAAAAAATTGTCAAAAGTCACGTGACAGAAAAACGCTCCTGATTGTCCGGGCTTATGATGAAGTCACTTTCTTGTTAACCTTGCTTTTCTACTATATGTACCACAGATTAAAATACAAGAAAGTGACGTCACCGACCCCATTGCAGCGACATATTGTCCAAATAGTGTTTTTGCGCGCTAATTAAGTATGGAATTTTTAATACGATATTTTTCGGCAAATATGTACTAGAAATAAAAAAATCAACTTTTACTGGGTTCCTTAACTTCTACTTCTTCTAAATAGTATAAGATGGATTTTAAAAACCAGTCAAATAATAAAATTTTCTAATAATAAAAAAATCTTCCAAATTCAAATCGTCATTGACAAAGTGTGTTTATCAAAACGTCCCATTTGAAAAGGAAGCGGCTTGAAGAATTCGTTTGTAATGAACACCATTTCACAACCTACGTTAAGTCCCTAGGTCTCTCGTGCCTTTAGTTAGACAAGCTCTTTCAAACAGAACACAATAATACTGATTGTTTGGCGGTAGGATATTTGATGAGTGGTACCTCCAGAGCACCATGTATACAGTGGCGTATCTAGGTGAGGAAGGGCCCCGGTGCATAGAAAATGAATTGGCCCCTCACTCAAATATGGGTACATACTTTTGTTTCCAATAACTACTTCTACTAGAAGCGCTTTGTAAGTTATATTCAAGCCGTCACCAGTGCGGACGACAACGGAGCATCATCTATATCAATATTATGTCTGTCTGTACAGTGTCGTAAATAGGCGAGGAAGGGCCCCGGTGCATAGAAAAATAATCGGGCCTTTACCCCCTTTTCCTATCCCTCTTTAACTAATAATTACACTTTAAAATTATAGACAAGGTTTAGTTTAGAGGGCCCCCTGAATTCCGGGGCCCGGGTGCACTGCACCTGGCCCTACGATAGCTACGCCACTGCGTGTATATCTATGTATTGTTAGTTAATTTTGGACTTGGATCTTTGATGTCTGTAATGATAACGTCACTAATTCATATCGCACGCCTTTATGATATAATACGCAAAACAGATGTTAATTTTTTTATCTCGTTGTGTATGTATGTCAAGTTTTAATATATACTTTAGAACCAGAAGTAGGAAGTAGGTTAACCTCTAAAACAATTATCTTTAATTTACCATACAAGAAAACATTTAATCTACATCAATAATCATCAATAATCACACCACACAGTAATATTCATAATAGCGATCCAAAATGTGTCAGAAGTAAAACTCCCGCCTTTTTTTAATTTGTGTGACGTGCTGCTTGTTAATTCCAACAATATATATTAAATTCAAATTTAGGACGTCAGAAGAAATCAAAATTCACAAGAATTTTATCATAAGTCAACCTAATTGTAATACCAGTCAAAAGAGGCCGGCTGTACAACTACTTATAAATTATACGCATTATCTAATATTGAAAGATGAAAGAACGAATGATCTCAATGATAATCTAAATACACATTTCCCACCTGAACAGATACGATTTATTTTTAACGTACGTGTTGCAGTGTACAATTACAATTACATATAACAGATGCGCGTTTTTCTAAATCGGTAGGCGGATATCAGTCATTACTGAATGAGTGAACGAATGATGTAGTCTAAAGTTCGTTAACATTCTTGAATTTTTTTTTTGTTAACTTAAAAAAAATCATTAAATGTAGTATTATTATGTAGACTTAGTTTGTTTCTTTTTCAGATTAAGACTTTATTGTGTTGTGTTTAAAACGATGAAACATTTTGGAGCGAAAACATTAAGGCATTTATTGTAAATTAGTTGATGTTATGTATGAATACACGGTACTTATACCATAATAACATTTTTTACAATTTTTGTCTGTCTGTCTGTTTGTTCCGGCTAATCTCTGGAACGGCTGGACCGATTTTGACGGGACTTTCACTGGCAGATAACTGATATAATAAGGAGTAACTAAGGCTACAATAATATATTTTTTTGTTTAATTCAAACACGTACAACGTCGCGGGCACAGCTAGTTAGTATGTAATCATGAAATTGACGCTTATTGTAATGATGACTATTGGACAATTATTTTATATTAATATTATTTAAAAGATTTATTTATTAATAACAACAACAACAACAACAACAACAACAGCCTGTAAATTCCCACTGCTGGGCTAAAGGCCTCCTCTCCCTTTGAGGAGAAGGTTTGGAACATATTCCACCACGCTGTTACAATGCGGGTTGGTGGAATACACATGTGGCTGTACTTCTATGAAATTTGTCACATGCAGGTTTCCTCACGATGTTTTCCTTCACCGCCGAGCCCGAGATGAATTATAAAGACAAATTAAGCACATGAATCAGCGGTACTTGCCTGGGTTTGAACCCGCAATCATCGGTTAAGATGCACGTGTTCTAACCACTGGGCCATCTCGACTCTTAGCCTTACTCAGAAGGTTTTAATTCTTAATTATTCTAGAACAATCTTTAACCAGGAGGAAAAAAGCGTTGAGTCTGAATAAGAAAACTAGCTGCTCTTGAATAGGACGTGTAGGAAATAGAAAGAGACGCTTCACAAAGCAGACAATTACTGAGGCTCGGTGCAGATAAAGCCTCTCGTCCACAAACGTTAATATCATAGCGTAATATCGCTTAAATTGTAATTTGAAACTAGATTTGAAATGGTTTTTTTTCTCCCTTTTTGTTTGAAAGCGACTATATTTACGTGGAAATATTATTTAAAGTAACGTTATAAGGAACTATGTCAAAGTTAAAAAAATATTTTAATACATACATAAAACTTAATATACAACCATTTTCGTATAAAATAATATAATTAAAGCCTGGAGAAAGTCTGAACTTCAGACAGGCCAAGCAGTTGCAACCAAGCAAATGGAAAGGCATTTCTCGGGGCTTCAGTTACAGTGGTCCCTTAAGGATCAACGCTTGGTCCATTACTGCTGGCATTCCAACTTCGACTACTGAATCACTGATTTTTTCTCCTACCATCGCTGAATCATTACTAAAATATTCTGTACTAAATGGCTTGACGATGGCTCTTTATGACGATATTTTATTTAAAAATTCAATGCAGTTACTGGTCGGAATGTAGATTATACCATTATATCAAGAAATATTATTACCACTTATTCAGTCTAATCTTTCACAGAATAATAAAACCAAAATATTTATTATGTATTAATTGAAGCCTTTTTGGAAAAGATAAATCATAAATTTTTTTTTACAAAAAGCCACTAGAAGTTTAGAATTGCCATAAAAAAAAAATATTTCTTTTTTTTATGGTCTTGGTTGGCGAACGAGCATATGGGCCACCTGATGGTAAGTCACCATCACCCATAGCGCTGTAAGAAATATTAACTATTCCTTACATCGTCAATGTGCCACCAACCTTGGGAACTAAGATGCTATATCCCTTGTGCCTGCAGTTACACTTTCTCACTCAACCTTCAAACCGGAACACAACAATACTGCATACTGTTTTTTAGCGGTAGATTATCTGATGAGTGGGTGGTATCTATCTAGGCGGGCTTGCACAAAGCCCTACCAATAGGAAAATCTCTTTCATTAAGAAAGATATACAATTTAAATAAAAGTAATTATAACGGATGAATCGCGTATATTAATTATTGGTCACGGGTAGACGGGAGTCTACCCGTGACCACGAACACTGCAAAGTGCTCGAAACGTCAGGATGTTTAAAAATAATTAATATACGCGATTCATCCGTTATAATTAGTTTTATTTAAATGTGTAATAATCGCGAAAATTTAAGACAACATTAAAGATATACAAATTGAGCGCGTAACGGCGCAATCTTGTAATAGGACGCGCGGCCTTAGAAGTGTTAAGTGCGCCTTCAGACGAACAAAAGACCAAGTCAAGGTTCTTGAGGGTACGGTTGTTTTAAGTAGCTTCTCTTTGCTATGCCTTTGATATTATATTCGATACTTTAGAACTCATTACACAAGATATTACTATCGTAGAAGAATGGGAAAGGTAAAAGAAGATACCGCATACCATGAGCAATCTTTCTCTTGAGCTGGAATTCTTACTCCATGCACGTTTCTTATAGTATTCAAGCAGTTTAATGTCAAATGTGGGTACATACTTCTGTTTCCAACTACATTACTACAATAACTACTTCTACTAGAAGCGCTTTGTAAGTTATATTCAAGCCGTCACCAGTGCAGACGTCAACGGAGCATCATCTATATCTATATTACGTCTGTCTGTACATTGGCGCAAATAGGCGAGGAAGGGCTCCGGTGTATAGAAAAATAATCGAAGCCTCACCTCCTTGTCCCATCCCTCTTTAACTAATAATTACCCTTTAAATTTATAGATACCAAAGAAGAAATCTTGTGCGCAAGGTCGTGATTTTCAAGAAGCTTATGATTTAGTTTAGAGGGCTCTCTGAACTCCTGGGCCTTGGTGCCACTTTACCACCTGGCCATATACGCTACTGTGTCTGTCGCTCTTTCAAGACCAAACCGCTGAAGCTGATGAAATTTGGTTTGAAGAAAATTTGTACTCGAAGGAAGGACATAGGTTCACATAATGTTTTCTTAAATTTTCACGATTATTACACATTGAAATAAAACAAATTTTAACGGATTTGAATCGATAGACAGGTCTACCCGTGACCACGAACGCTGTAAAGTGCTCGAAACGTCGGAATGTTAAAAATAATTAATATACGCGATTCAAATCCGTTCAAGCACACAGCACACACCTGATGTAACAAGGAATAACGAACGTACTTTTAATAAGTAACAAGTTGTTGTAAAATGTGCAAACGGAACAATTTTTTTTTGTTGAATTCAAACGCGTATGAAGTTTGTGGGCACAGCTAGTAATATATTAAATAATACCACGTGACACATATTTCCTAATAAATAAAAGTGAGAGCTTTTTGTCAGTATACACATTATATTTGTCAACTCTTATTTTACATGTGAAAAACGGGGACGAACAACTAGTAAATACAAATAAAAAAAAATATTAGTAATATTTTTTACTTATATTCGTTTAATATGATGCTCAACTAGAATTTCCGTTGAACTACTTCACAGAATGTTTAACACAAATTCATTCGCATACATTTTCAGAGAAGAAATTTAAATTAAAATATTTTTACAAAAAAATAAATAAATGTTACCTTTTTTGCAAGTAAACTAATGACTCACGTAAGTAACATATTAATGAAGATGATGATGATGTCCTGAACTAAATCGGTTACAGCGGTCAATCTCATTAGCCGAGATGGCCCAGTGGTTAGAACGCGTGCATCTTAATCGATGATTGCACGTTCAAACCAAGGTTTTTTAATTTGTGTTTATAATTCATTTTGTGCTCGACGGTGAAGGAAAACATCGTGAGGAAATCTGCGTTTCTAATTTCACAGAAATTCTACCATATGTGTATTTCAGGAACCCGCATTGGAACAACGTGGGGTGAAATATGTTCCAAATCTTCTTAGCCTAGTGGGAAATTTACAGGCTGTTGTTGTTGTTGTGGTCAATCTTAAAGGAGACCAGGCTACGTAGGGCATATTGTTTTACATAAGTGTGCGTGCATACATAGATGCTTTCTATTCTGACAGTATCATAATCTGACACGACTCCGACCTGAAGAGTCCTGGCGCAGTACCAACTTCCTGACATCGGGCTATTATGGACAAATTTTCATAGGAACACCTAATAACTTATTATAGGCCGGTTCTAGGGCATGAACTCTGAAACCCTCAGCATCTGTGGCCTTGTGTCAAGTTACTAGACCCTGGAAGCAGTCATTAACTATAAGCAGTAAACCGGGAGATGTATAATTTACATATAATAAGTTTTAAAAATCCTAATAATTGTTATTATATTTGTATTGAATGTAAATGTTATATCGTCATGTGAGGTGAGTGTTCGTAAGTCTTGTGTGGTGCCTTTAAATTTATATAAGTATAATTAATAACTTTGATAGTTTATTTCACTGTAGTATTTTCATTCAGTATGATATAAATAATATTGGGCTAGTTGGGATTGACATATAAACAGCTTATTAAAAAAATATATACAAATTCCAATAATTTTATATCAGAATATAATCGGGATCTAGAGATTTATTCAATACTTCTGCCTGATGTTTTATAAGGTTAATAATATTGTATTAAACGAAAGAGGTTTTATATCATTTATTAATTAGTTTACATTTAGATTAGCTTACAATTGTTGGTGTAGTCTATACACTATATAGACAGTAACAAGTATATTAGTGAGTATATGAAGAGTACTCAATGCAAAAAAGTCGAGGATATTTTAGATGTAAGAGAATAAGTATACAGGGTCTTAAGCGAAATGGGTTTCAGGCCGTTTAGAGGTGTAAAAAGGTCGCAAGTTCAATCTTGACCCTTTGGGCTATTATCGTCCCCAATCTTGGCACAAAAGGCATAATTGTAGGGATAAAAAAAATATTCGTATTTTTTAAAAATAGAATCAGAAGTAATCGTTCTATTTGCCGCGTTCGTATAAATATTATGAAATACGTATTTAATTTTTCTTTAATTGTACAAATATTATGGATTCGATGTTTGGATAACTTCACCAGCATAATTTATTTAAAAATCTGCATGTGTCCAAATTTAACGTGTAATTAAATCTTGTTGCGGGTTCTGTATATCTCTTAAATAACGTTTCCGAGTTGACATTTCCGAACTGAACGCCCACTGTTACCTAAAGGTCATGTTTGCTTTACTGAAACTATTAACTCTTTGCTAATCGTAATTACACTCTATTTTGAAGACATAAGGTTCAAATTTGAAATTGTACCAATTATTCAACGTATTACAGACATTTCTCGTGTTAAATAGCTTCTTAAGTTGCATTTAAGCGTCTTTTAAAAATACACTTTTAATTTTTCAACAAAGAAAGACGTTTTGTTTTGGTTTTTTATACATTTCATAAATGCAGAACTAAGAGAATGGAATCGGCCTGAGCAACGAGTTTTTTAAGAGACAGATAGCGTCTGCCATTTCATAGTGTGAGGTTATTTCTGGGGACGCCATTTATGCCCTTATCTCACTTGATGGTAAGGAATAATGCCAGCCCATCAGGTCTGTCACTCAATAGATATTCTACAGGAAACTGCAAAATACTGAGCATTTATTTTGCGTTTTCCGGTTACAAGGATGATTGAGGTCAACTACAGGCACAAGGTATAATACGTCTTAGTTCTAGTCTTTGGGCGATAACAATTGATCATAAGATACCAAATTTTCAAAAGTTAAAAATAAGCGGTTAGTTTGGCTTAATAGCGAATAATGCTGAAAACTTGGGTATATAGAAGAAAGAGTGGTTTCTAACCAGATGTTCTCATCAGCAATGCCCAATGTTTGTTTGTATGTTTTCTGGGCCATTTCGGTCTTCGGATAATAGTAATGCTTATTTGAAAATGTCCGCATATAGTTAGTCTAATTAAGTTCATATGTTTAATTTATTATCGGCACTTCTTTTATGGTTTCTAGTGTTGTACACAGACGTACATTGCAGTGTATCTCTGAACCGAATACGTATATGTATTGTTACGATATGTCGAATTAGCTGATACATCAATTTCGACTAAGCGCATTATTTTTTATGACACAGGTGGCAAAAGAGGAGGAGGTTCACCTGATGGAAAGTGACTACCACTGCCTATGGACATCTGCAACACCAGGGGATTGCAGATACGTTGCCAGCCTTTTTAAGGAAGGATTTGTCTATTTTGTTAAAAATGTTATTACGTATAATAAAATACCTTTATAAAACGACACGCAACTACGTCATTTTTATAGTAAGTTATGATGATCAATTCATCAGACTTTAATTGCTAACAATTGCTAATTACACAAACTTAGAAAATACTCTTAATAGTCGAGTCAATGGATACATAAAACATGCAATCTTCGGAAGTCCTCAAGAACATACTCGTTTTTACAAGTTATTAATGGTTATAAATTTTTTATGCATAAATATCGTCGATATTGTTTAAACAATATAAATAGATCCGACCTACTCTAAGAGGTTTCGGATTTTAAATAATATAAAAAAAAAACAAAATTTTAAAACCAATCATCGAAATCGGAGCAGATCTTGTGGACTTCCGAAGCAAAGGCTTCATTGATGCCACTATAAATACATATAATAATTCAAAGTATATAGTGTGTATTAATAGTCTAAAACGTAACCGGTTCGGAAAATACGCTGATCTGAGAACAACAGACGAAAGAAAATCAGTGGCTTTGTTTACTTTTGTTAGTCTATAATCTATACTAATATTATAAATGTTTGACGACCTCCGTGGTTTGATAACCTCCGTGGTCGAGTAGTGTGTACACAGATTTTCATGGGTACCTACGCTACTCCAATGTCCCGGGCTCGATTTCCGAGTCGATGTAGATTATCATTAGTTTTCTGTTTTCTTGGGTCTGGATGTTTGTGGTGCCGTCGTTACTTCTGATTTTCGATAACACAAGTACTTTAGCTACTTACATTGGGATCAGAGTAATGTGATCAAATGTGAAAGTAACTCTTCTGTGGAAGTAAGTCTGTCGCTCTTTCACGGCCAAACTACTACACCGTATTTGATTAACTTTGGTATGAAGTAAACTTGAACTCCAAGAAACGATTTGGCTACTTTTTCTTTACGCATGACATCGTATACCCAAAAACGCAAGTGAAGCCATGAAGTTTTTAGTATACTAAAGAAACAGCCCGATTCTAAATAGTTTACAAGATATTTCGAATAAATCTTATCGCTCGCTTATAACTTACTCTGTTTTTATAAATAATTTTAAAACTAGTTCGGCCAAAAAGTATTTTTAATTAATAGGAATACAATTCAAGAAAAACATATGAAAATTGGAAAAACAAAATACAAGAAAGTTACTCTTAAATTACTCACTCCAAGACTATGTTACAAATATATGAAACATAAAATCTTTTATTAAAGGAGACTCATAAACTTAAATAAACATTGTAAGATAGTAAGTCATACAAAGTAGATAATGGACTTCGTAAAAATGTTATTGACCATATTTGTAAAAACATAACACGACCTTCTTTATTTATTATACATTAAAAGTATAGAACTGTATTATATGTATACAATTTGATGTATTAATAACAATACTATTACTTTTTTTTTTAATTTACAATGTTAGTATTGTTAGTATAATTTTGTTAAGCGTTTCGCTATATTTTTATAATCTGTTAATATCCAATTGTATTTTTAGAACTGTACCATGCAAATGATAATTGTTTGTCGCTTTGCGAATCTAGCCACCGCTTTGTCCGACCGACACCGTGTCTGATGTTTTCTCTGAGCTCTGCATTATCGATTGTATTTGTGAATAAAACCAACGTATCCTAAACCCCAGTACCTAGCAAATTTACCCCGGAATCCATAACGATATATGACGCAGAGGGACGCGGGGAGACCAAGTTATACTTGCTGAAATAATAACATACACGCAAACCACGCACACCAAAGAGAAATACCGCGCAGGCGCACTATCTCACCCCACCCATCTCACTTGTCGGCCAAAGCCGGCAAAATTCTTTTACACCCCCGAGGTGACGTTCCAAACGCAACAACTAGTTCGAAATACTTCGAATTTTAAATAAAATAAATAATAAAAATGTCCCTAATAATCTGTGTCTGTGTATCGCTTCAGCTTTAATTGTTGCTTAGTGTTTTTCTACTCGTAGAATTTAGTATTTCGTAAAGTGTTAAAAGGACTCGAAATCCGAAAGGAAAATGGCGGAACATTCGCGTTCGATCGAAATTTGAATTCGATTTATGAAATAACTTTTTTAATAAAAAAGGTCTTTTTAATTGTGAGGACTAAAACCCGGTACGGTACTCGCGTCAGTTCGCCAGTGCAAGGACACGGCAAGATCGATAAATCGTCCGCGATGTCGACTGGGCTTTAGTTTATTTGAGTCCGGAGACCGACCGGGTTGGTTTTAAGCTGGTAGAGCTTATAGACTGCTGTTCATGTCAGCGAAGAAAGAAAAGGATTAGACTAGCGTCCGACGACATGACTACGGAAACGGCGACGCCGAACCAGGTATGATAAAGAACCTAAAATATTTGTCGCAACGGCAGCGCTCGTGTCAAGGACAGGCGCCGAGTATAGACACGACTTATATAATATTAATTATTTTTTTTTTTGCAATTTTCACACCTTGAGTTAAAAATAAAGTAGATTTAGTATCTACAACAAACAATTTTAGATTTCTAATTTTTTTTAATAAGGATTATTTATAGTCTTTGTTATCTATGCATATGATGATTTTTTTTTTAAATTATCGATTGATTTTAAAAATAGAATCTATTCTTTTTTATTAAAACTTAGCATTTCATTTATTATTTATTAAACGTGTCTGTGTTTCAACAGTTTTTGTGAATATTTTTAATCTGTAGTTTTACAAATTAGCTGAGCTAAATGTCTGCGGTGCTTTGCAAGGTAACGTCAGTAATTAAGTTAATTTGGAACTAGGATTGAATCTGTCGGCGCGCCGGAAGGGAGACAGATTTGATTATGGAGAATACTGTTGATATTTTCATTTAAAAGGAGTTTTTATACGATTCGATATACTGTACCTAATAACAATCATTGATTATTGTAATATTTATTGTATTTTTTAATTGGCAAATACATGGCATAGGTGTAAATAAATCAGATTATGTTCGTAGATATTCTTTGTTCGTGCAGAATAGTTGTAGTATTACTCAAAGCCTATGTATTTCCAACTGTTTGGTAAATCCTCCTTTTGAAGAGATATTCTGGATTATATTTATTAATGAGACCTGCGTCTTTAAATAAATATGTTGCTGATTTTAATCTCACATCTTATATATTAATATATAAGTTAAATGTCTGAATTACGTTATATTAGTATAACATTTACTGATAATTCATAATCGTGTCAATGGTGAGTTTCGAAATTGTTCATTCCATAATAGCGACATATTTCTACCGATGAACAAATTAGTACAAACAACAACAAGAACAGCATGTTGTGTCCCACTGCTGGGCTAAACTCCTCTCTATTTTAGAAGAAGGTTTGGAATATTCCACCACGATGTTCCAATGGTTGGTGGAATACAAATGTGGCACAATTTCTATGAAATTGGCGTTCTAACCACTGGACCATCTCGGCTCAAAAATTAGTACAGGTAAATAGATATACAAATAGGTAGATAGATATACAGAATAGTAGACATAAGTGTTCTGAAAAATGTGATTTGCATGTGGATGTGAGGGCGTTAGAAGCAAGAACTTTGATTGAGTTGTTAAGTAGTTCTCGGTAGGTTTATGTAAAAAAAAGATTATTTCTAATTTTCATACATCACTCTCAGTAATTTCTTCTGAATGCTTAAATCCATAATAGTACAGGATCCGGGGCCTATTTTGTCACTTGATTACTATCAAGCTAATTTTCCGTGAGTAGCTTCATTTTGATAAGACGCCCAACAATTTCCTGTGCGAAAATTCTCGATATTGGTAGCTAACAGAGGTAGCAATAATAAAATATGTCGATTTGATGATTCTCAAATATTAATTACTAACTGGATTGTTTTTTATTAAATCTTAAGATAATTATCTAAATTATTTGAAAAAATATTTGTCCTACAAAATCTATGGTTTCATCAAAGAGTCCTCCCCCTCCAACATGTATTGATAACGAGATCACCAAAAATTATTACTAACCAGCTGATTTTTTTTTTATTACTTAGTTAATATATATATATAATGTCACGGTCATATTGTCCTACAAATTCCGTGGTATGTTATCCCGGTCCTACGGTCAGAAATTGTTAATACCATAAGACCATTTTTCTCATTACTAACTGTAGGACAAAAATATTACATAATAGGTTAGTGTGTTCAGTGCCCAAATAAAACAATGTCCTACAAAAAAACAGGTATGTATCACTAGTCCGACAAAAATTGTCATTTTTTCGTTTTCCGATTTCTAACATAAGATACAGTGAGAAAATCTTTTTTAAAATTTAAATAAGTTTATTTTTTTGAAAAATGAGGTACAAAATTGGTGTATTGGTGTATTTATAGATAATAAAAATTAATCTTCATCTTATTCATCCGATGAATCATAATCTTCGCTACTAACATCGCTGTCATCTTCATTTGTGTCACTTTCCTCACTTGTGATATCTGACTCTATAATAACATGAAAAAATTAAGTAAATTATATAATAATGAATAATCAATCAATAAATAACAATAGTATAAATAGGTTACCTTGTGTTTCAGAAGATAATTCTTCAAAAGATGGACTTTGGGGACCATCAAACCAATAGTATTCATATTTGCCATCAATTATTGTTTTGTTTAATTTCAGTTGGCGTTCAGTAACTTTTTAACTTATTGTTAAGTGAAATCTACCGAAAAGTCAAGATTTTTTTTTTCTCACGCTTGAGAAATAAATTGATTTTTAATTTCATGACTTTCCAATATATATTCAATTGGAGCACCGCAATAGCGTACCACGCTATTTTTACATTTATGATCTGTACTACTACTTTCGACCGTAGGACCGGGATAACATACCACGGAATTTGTAGGACAATATGACCGTGACATTATATATATATTAACTAAGTAATAAAAAAAAAATCAGCTGGTTAGTAATAATTTTTGGTGATCTCGTTATCAATACATGTTGGAGGGGGAGGACTCTTTGATGAAACCATAGATTTTGTAGGACAAATATTTTTTCAAATAATTTAGATAATTATCTTAAGATTTAATAAAAAACAATCCAGTTAGTAATTAATATTTGAGAATCATCAAATCGACATATTTTATTATTGCTACCTCTGTTAGCTACCAATATCAAGAATTTTCGCACAGGAAATTGTTGGGCGTCTCATCAAAACGATGCTATTCACGAAGATTCAGCTTGATAGTAATTATTTTTACATCAATGATCTGTACTACTACTTTTGACCGTAGGACCGGGATAACATACCACGGAATTTGTAGGACAATATGACCGTGACATTATATATATATTAACTAAGTAATAAAAAAAAAATCAGCTGGTTAGTAATAATTTTTGGTGATCTCGTTATCAATACATGTTGGAGGGGGAGGACTCTTTGATGAAACCATAGATTTTGTAGGACAAATATTTTTTCAAATAATTTAGATAATTATCTTAAGATTTAATAAAAAACAATCCAGTTAGTAATTAATATTTGAGAATCATCAAATCGACATATTTTATTATTGCTACCTCTGTTAGCTACCAATATCGAGAATTTTCGCACAGGAAATTGTTGGGCGTCTTATCAAAATGAAGCTACTCACGGAAAATTAGCTTGATAGTAATCAAGTGACAAAATAGGCCCCGGATCCTGTACTATAAGCGATTTTTACTTTATATTTCATTAATATTTCAAGCTCCATATTCACATTTCCAAGTGGCTATCATATACTGACGAATAAGCATTTATATCTTTAATTAAATAGTATTTGGCGAATTAAATCAAATCACAATATACTTTATTCGAGTAGGCTTTTACAAGTGCTTTTGAGTCGTTAATTAACAACTATATTAAGCGAAGCTACCGTTGGTTCGGAAAGTAAATTCTACCGAGATGAACCGGCAAGAAACTCAGTAGTTACTCTTTTTCAACATTTAAAAATACAGTTCTGTTAGTTACATACAGTTATATTAAAAATACAGTTATTTTAATACAATATAACTATAATTGTATTTCCACCTGTTTTGTTGGTAATTATAGTCACAACATAATATATATTAAAGTTGTGTAGTTTGTATGTTTGTAAGTGGTAATATAACTATCGGTCAGAATTTAATATTATTTCTGTGATATATGTATGTATAGGCAATTAATTGAGGAATGCTATATTAATAAGAAATGTATATAAAAATAATAATAATAACAAGTAATTCTTATAATTTAATAATCATAAACATATGAAACAACGTAGTATTTCCCGTTACTCTAACGGTTAGTTCTATTGCACTATCCCAAGTCTATCCCATTTTAACAAAAGGGTATCCCTATAGTATCCCGTAGTTCCGTTTCAAATGTCCTTGACTTTGTTATTTTCTATAGGGCTTCCACAATCCCTTGAAGAATTCCCTAGATTATGACGTCACAGTATTAGGTTCAGTTCAGTGCTTACTTATGATTAAACTTATTTAGACTTATAGTTAGAAAAGCAGTACAAACACAAAACTATATGATTATTCATAGCTATATACAGCTTCTAGTTAAGTACCCTAGAGTATATATCGTACATATATATATATATATATATATATATATATATATATATATATATATATATATGTACGATATATACTCTAGGGTACTTAACTAATATGTAATAAAACTAAACTTATTTTTGTATGAATATTATTATAAATTGTATATACCAGTAACCCAGATTATAAAGGACGTAAGGCATATCTCAAAAACGATTTCTCATATTGTTTCTACGATTATCTTACGATCTTTTTTAATAAAAATTACGAAATATAAAAAAGAAAAATATGGATACAAAGATTTTGTAAGTTATTAAAAAAAGGCTCAAAGCTAATTAACTAAGTTTCAGAAACTTTTCTGTGAACACAAGTCGAAAGCAATTAAACACGAAAAAGTATTATGAAACTTTTATTAATATCGCGCTTACGACCTTTGTAATCCGAGATGTATTGAGATTAGACAGACAAAAATTTTAAACATATGCATTTAGTATGTAAAAAGCTTTAATATTACATACAAACAGTCCAAAATGATTTCATATATATTAGTTGTAACCCGCGGCTTCGCTTGCGCTTTAGGGTGTCTGTTGTGTTAGGCAAAAGAGTAGCCTATATCCTTTCTTCTAGTTCAAGTTTTATTCATAGCTAATTTAATAATACGACGAGATCGAACTACTCGTTCGTAGGAAGTAAACAATATATTTTTTAAGGATAAAAACACATACACTAATTGTACATCTATGTTTTATACATAAACTCATACGCACACACACGCACACACTCTCACACGCACACACTCTCACACACACACAGACACACACACACATACACACACACACACACTTGCCTCCAAAAATAATAGCACTTTATAATAACTATTAAGTTCAGTTATATTTTTTTATTTGATTTTATTATATTTTCTTTTTTTTTGTATTAATTAAAATTTTGTTTATTTGGTTGATTATACTATAACACATTACGTTATGGAAGAGTGGGTCCCTCTGACACGAGTATGAAACATGCTCACTAGAAAGACCCAACCCTAAATATGCTATGTAAACTGTGGTAACGAACAAATAAATAAAAAAAAAGAAATTTCGTCAAATTCGGCTCAGCGGTTTGGTCGTGATAGACCGACAGAGTTACTTTCACATTTGTAATATGTAATATAGATACATAGGTTACTTATACGCGTTAATGAAACAATATAATTATTTTTATTGTAAGCATAACGTCATGTAATCGAATTATATGCGTGACACGCTACTCCATTTATTGGACTTGCAAGGACTCCTGGACTAGACTAGGCTAGGCTCTATCAATGTGCGTGTCAGAATTGCGATTGTATGGCCAATGAACCATTATTACTGACATGGAAAACAAATAGGGATTGTTTTAAGGTTTTTATGCACGCAGTTCACTTTGGTGACTTACGCGACTAATACAAGCTGAAATTTTGATGCTATTTAACATTGATAAAATGATAATAGATACCAAATTGAGCATATCGATATTTTGTTGTGCTCGGTTTTGACATCTTTGTACAAGCTCAATTCTCAGTAGGTACCCATTCATTCATTCATTCAGATAATCAACATCTAAACGGTGGTATTTGATATTGATACGTTCTGAAGTATAAGTGAACAAGTGTTATTACAGGTATAAGTATAACATCTTAGACCCCAAGATTGGTGGCATATTGGTTTGACAACGAATGGCAATTATTTTTTAAACTGCCAATGTATATAGAAAGTGACGGCTACTTACCATGAGGTGGCATTTAAATAGTCCACCTATAAAAATAAAAAAAATTAAAACAAAAAAAAATGTTTTTTTTTTATGTCCGTTGTGACTTCTTCTTATACAATGAACAATTTCCATTTCTGATACATATAAAACTAATGTGTTTAGTATAATCTGATATATTATTGATTTATTTTCTAAAACATTTAATGGTAATCGTAATCCCACTATGGTTTCATATAAGTAGATGAGGTTTGTGATAAGGCTTTATATAGGCAGGAAATGTACAGTGGAATGTTGATGATACAAACTTTACTAACTTCTTTTAAGTGATTTATTTTACCTTTGATCTTTGATTTTGCTATTATTGACTTTTGGTCCATAAAATTAATACTAATAATATACTTATTTAATATATAATTCTATACTTTTCTAAGCCAGAATAAGTTGAAATGATTGTGAACTTCAATCTCTTTAGATTGATCCTTTAGGATGTAGTCAGTTAGTTCAGTCAGCGTTCAAAAAGAAGATTGTTTAGATACCGATTCAATAAAAGTAGAATAACATAAGAAGCGTCACAAAAACCACTTGAGGTTTACCGGCACTCACTGTCAATAAATTTAAATGTTCTTCCTTTTTCATATTTGAAGACAGATTTTTAGCTAATAATTCAAATAGAACCTTGAAAGATATTCTCTTTACAAATATTTCACGTAAAATAAATCACTTAGTTGTAATGAAGCATCTTTTGAAAGGACTACTACAATAATTTTACTAGAGACTAATTTTGAAACTAGCATTTAAGGTATGTGCAAAAATTTCAACTCAATTGATTCAATGGTACTACTTAAAGAATGTTTAAAACATTTAAACCTACAGCAAATCGGTGAAGTAATTAATGGTTAATATTTTTACTGAACCTATACATATAATGCCTATGCGTGAGGAAGACTTACCATCAGGGCCCACCTGATGAGTTGATGAGTATGTCTTTCCTACCTATATCATAAGAGACTTTGGAATTAGAGATCTATTTCTTATATAAATTATTTACTAATAGTACTTGATAATAAAATTACATCATCAAAAGCAAAACGCCGTTTTGCAAAATAACAATTTGTTAAAAATCAATAATTCGTTTTAGCCCATGACTTTACAGACACAAAACACGCTATCAAATGTACTAATTAAATTAAATTATAACCAACTAATTAGAACGTTTATATGTAGGCGTGGCGTACTGTTTGTGTCACGGCCATCTTTAATATTTGTTTAACATGAAACTGACAATAGCAATTAGGGCATCTTGGTTAGCGATAACTAGAATATTAGGTTACGTTTCACTCGGGACCATACTAATGGCATGGAAAACAATCTTGATTTCAATTAAGATAGTTGTAGTTAAATATAAAGAAATAAAACAAAATAAATTTTGTACCGAAGAACTATAATATATAGTAACATATTAGAGTCAAATGTCTGGCATTTTTCCTATAAAGTCGGGAATTTTGCTCTTGAATTCATCTTCTTCTCCAAACATACCCTTTTAAATCTTTTTCTACACAATGCATTGCTGGTAGAGTCAATTGTGTGTTTTATACTCTGATAGCGACAATAAGTGATTTTGCAGAACATTACGTAAGCTAATTGGAATCAGAAAGAATTAAGTCGCATTAAGATTTCTTTAAAAAAACTCAATCCTCCAAGAAACACTTACACCATTTTAGTTGAAAGACGATTCAGACAGAAATGATTATTCTCAGTCTTTTCGAAGTCTATAAACACTATCGTAAGCTTTTATACCCTTTTTATTTCAAGGACACAATGAAAAAAGAAGGCTGTTCGTAAAAACGAGCCCAAAAATATCGTCGCAAATGGGTTCGTAACATTTTCTTTGAAACAAAATCTAATTGGATTGAGCACCATTGCGCTAATAGAAAGCAGTCATGACATAGAGAACTGACTGGTTAGTATGACATAATTCTAAATGAATGCTTTTTGTTGAAATCGTTTTTGAGACACCGATATGGTATTCATATCTACAATCTTTTCGTAATTAGGTAAGGTAGGTAGGTTTAGTAACTAGGAATGTCAAAAATCGTCGCGTTTAAATCTACCGATGTTTAATATATTTCTCCTTTCTAAGGATTCAACGGACATTTGACAAGTAAAGTAAAAGTAAAGTAACAGCCTGTAAATTTTACTCGGCGGGGCTAAGGTCTCCTCTTTCATTAAGGAGAGGGTTTGGAACATATCCCACCACGTTGTTCCAATGCGGGTTAGTGAAATGCACATGTGGCAGATTTTCGATGAAATTAGATACATGCAGGTTTCCTCACGTTGTTTTCTTTTACCGCCGAGCACGAGATGAGAGATTATAAACACGAATTAAGCACATATATACAGCGGTGCTTGCCTGGGTTTGAACCCGAAATCATCGGTTAAGATGCACGCGTTCTAGCTACTAGGCGATCTCAGTTTTTAATAAGTGTCTGATCAAAACCACTTACAAGCTATATAAACTACTAATATCTGAACACCGCAGATCAGATCTAAACAGACTTGGAAAAAAAATATTATTCTGATTCCATAGCCTTAATATCGATATTCGAAGAAAATAGCAATACGGGGAGTATTGGAATAGTAAAATTGGAAAAGAACAAATAATAGGCTAGATTTTCCCAACGGAGGCAATAAACAATACCATTAATCAAACCCTAGTCTAGTACCTCTGTCAGGTAAAACAAACAAAGGTTCGAGTTAATTGCTCAATGAATTATAGTCTGATCCTTCAACGAAAATACACTTAAACGGAATGGAATCAGGTTAAACGATTTGTGGACTTACGCCTATTTACCTTTGCGTATTTACAAAACCCAGTTTCCTGGCTATCGTCTTCTATAATACTCAATGTCATATGTAATCTTATAAACATTATAAATAGCGTTAGACGATTTTTGTCCCAGTGACGGTAGTTGCACATAAAAAATTGGTTATGGTCTTATTTTGAAGCCGTAGATGTGGAGATAAATAAAAAGGATTCTTGATTGCAATTTACTTAATTGTTACGATTTAACAAAGAATTAATTTTAGAGAGCGAAAAAGCTACTGGTCGCTTAGAGAGTGGCAATACGGCAGTTTAAAGTTTAAAAAAGTAAACAAAATTAAAAATAAATTGTTCTCAACCAACTCTAATTCTAACGGAATTAACACTAATTGCCATTGCAAATTTCATTTTAAAAAAGTGTCATATTGGTGGCGCCAAATGTGATTCGTATTTTAGAATGAAAACAAAACAGAACCTGTCTAGGTTTAAGAAGTTTTGCGGGAGAGAAACTAGTGTGAGTTTGTAAATTATTAATACAACTAAATTATCAAGAAAAAATATACATACTTTATTGTTATTGATTTAAATCAGATTAGTTGCAGATTGACAAATGGTCACTTGTAGGTAAATGATCTCAACATTGGCACTGGATGAAAAAATAACCATCTTTTACTCAATGCTCGATAACTCCTTGGAGTAAAGATGTTATATCCCTTTTGGCTATAGTTACTCTGACCCATTAATCTTTCAGTTCCGGTCGGCTTAGCGAGGATTGTAACAACATGAATCATTGCTATTTAAATACAGAAATTCGGATAAGCTTAGCTAAATAAATCGCAAATAACAATTGTAATTTAAATGTTAATGAGCCACATAACGGAGACTTGGTGGTAGGGCTTTGTGCAAGCCCGCCTGGGTAGATACCACCCACTCATCAGACATTCTACCGCTAAACAACAGTACGCAGTACTGTTGTGTTCCGGTTTGAAGGGTGAGTGAGCCAGTGTAACTACAGGCACAAGGGACATATTATCTTAGTTTCCATGGTTGGTGGCGCATTGGCGATGTAAGGAATAGTTAATATTTCTTACAGCGTCATTGTCTATGGGTGATGGTGACAACTTACTATCAGGTGGCCCATATGCTCATCCGCCAACCTATTCCATAAACAAAAAATGGAAATATCATATAGATGCCAATATAATTCACTAATAATAATAATAACTGTATCCAACTCATAAAACCTGATGTCAAATCTACGTCACCCAATCAGTGCGTCCCATTTATAATTCGCAATCGATAATTCCAACGAGTAACAGCATCGGTGAATATTAAATGCCTGTCATAATAGATGCAACCCTCTAAAGACCTAATTGGAACCGACCAGCTATAAAAAAGCGCTGTAATAATATATTATGGTCAACTGCTACCGCTGTATAAAGCGATGATCGTATTTATAAATAGCTACTATGTCTTATTGTAAATTTATGTCGGTGGTTTAATTCTGTATACTGTTTCAATCGATCGAATAAGTTTTGATTATAAATATATCGCCTTTGAAGTACAAAAATTACATCACGATATGGCTTTATTTATGCACTTGGTGCACTTGGAAAGGCCTATGTCCAGCAGTGGACAAAAAAGGGCTGATGAAGATGATGATGTAATTGTTTCACTTGATGTTCTAATTAGTAATGATTTGTACGGTAGCCATTTTTAATTCTTATTTGCATATATATTAAAAGTGTAGTTATTCTGATGGTTAGATGTTTGGAACGCATGCGTCTTAGCCGATGGACGCGGTTCAAACCCATTCGTGTCTCGTTAGAATATATACATGTTTTTTATGTTATAGTTTGGCGGACGAGCATGTGGTCCACCTGATGGTAAGTGGTCACCATCACCCATAGACAATGACGCTGTAAGAAATATTAACTATTCCTTACATCGTCAATGTGCCACCAACCTTGGAACTAAGATGTTATGTCCCTTGTGCCTGTAGTTACACTGGCTCACTCACCCTTCAAACCGGAACACAACAATACTGAGTACTGTTATTTGGCGGCAGAATAACTGATGAGTGGGAGGTACGTATCCAGACGGGCTTGCACAAAGCCCTACCACCATGTAATGTGTCTAATATCAACAAAATTCAGCCACATGTGTATAATACATTTACGCAGTATGTACTAAGCACCGACATTTCTTCTAAAATAGAGAGAATATATTGTCCCAACAGTGGGATATTGCCACGGTGATTCTTTACTACGACTTTATATACGTCACATAAATAAATACACAACTATATGGCATGGGGTGTGAAGGGATTATAAAGATCGATCGTATTCCTATCTCATTGCATTTAAATTAAAATATGGTAATCATAGTTGATATTATTATAACATAATTGCATTTGTGATTGACGCACAGTTTATATAAATATAATGAAATAACTATTATGTTTGAACGAGTTCGTATGTACTGATTTTATTATTTTGTTAAGATTACCAGCGTTTTTTCTCTTTGTGTAAGATTCGTGCTTCATAGCAAATTTAATAATATTTAAATTTAATCTAATATTAGAATCCAATTTGGATATAAGAGACTAAAAAATATTAGAAATTTACTTTTTTTGTTGATAACCTTATATCGAGTCTATTATCCAACAATTATATAATGTATGTATTACTGTAAAAGCTCGAACTTCGGTAGATCTTACATTTACGAGTAAGATTTAGGTTTTACCGACATGAGTTGGTAAATGTAAGTGTCTATTACTTAGACACTGGAGTCCGAACTCAAATAATTCGAACTCAATGAAATAAAAATTTGCTTTAAAACTAGATTAATCTTGATATTATTGCAATATAATTAAATATCACGTTTTTGGTTTTCATTAATAGTTAGTAAGCGTAGAGAAAAAACAAAAGAAGATGACGGAATATTCGATTTTTAACCGACTTCAAAAAAAGGAGGAGGTTCTCAATTCGTCGGGGCCTTTTTATTTTTTTATTTTTTATTTTTTATGTATGTTACCGAATTACTCGAAGATGGCTGGGCCGATTTTGACAATTCTTTTTTTGTTTGAAAGGGCATGTTTTACAGGTGGTCCCATTGTCAGGAGATCAGGATCTGATGATGGGATCCTGGAGAAATCGAGGGAACTCCTCAAATTTTATAGGCACACCTATAGTGATTTCGGTTTTATTCAAAGTGCCTTGGTCATATGCTCACGAAAAGTGACATTTGATGAAGTGGAACTAATGATGAAGACCACAACTGGTAATCAGAACCTATTAGTAAGTAACTATTTTACGGGTTTAGTTCTATTTCTTTAAGATAGTCGTCAAGCAATTGATGTTAGTAAACATGCCTATGATGAAGTCTAGCTGATGGTGGACTACCAGGAGAATTCCTCAATGATTAACGGCATTGCATCGGGAAAAATGGTATTGTCTAATTGGCGATGAGCAGTTAACATTAGGCTATTGTAACTTAGGTAACGCTTAATGTGAGTTGCAGTCCACATCGTATTGAAACGGCGTTGAGTTATGTTTAGAGTCGAAAGCCGAAATGTACTGAGTATAATAAAGTGAATGACAAACACTACCAATTGTAATTATAAATAACAAAACAACACTGAAAAGCATTAAATAAATTTTTATAAATAAAAAAAAACCGCCTTCAAAAATGAACTAAAAAGAAAAAAATAATCAGTTACATCCATATCCAATTTACGATTTTTTAATCACCTTTTGAAGTCGGTGCCAACAAAGTAAGTAAATTCCTATATTGAAATCATTTAATTTGTATCGATAGTAGGGTTTGTTTAATGGTGTCATCTATACAATAAATGGATTTAGTTTTTGTATGTATGTATTATGTACCTATATTAGCAATGTTGGCACCGACTTTGAGAGGTGATTAAAAAATCGTTAATTGGATATGGATGTAACTGATTATACAGATTACTTTTTCTTTTTGATTGTTGTAAAAAGTTTATATATGGAAAAATAATGTTAATTAAAATTAAAATAATTTAGATGTATATATAATATAGATATTATTAAAGATTAGAAAATGAGACGTTTTTTTCGGGCTTTTACCATTCGATTACAGTATATGTTAAGTTATTAGAATCGAAAACCCTTTTGCACATTTACCATTAAGTATTGGTAAATCTTAGGTTTTACTGGATAATCTTAGGATTTATCTTAGTCCGAGCTTCTACATTAGTAAGGTAGTAAAGTAACAGCCTGTAAATTTCCCACTGCTGAGATAAAGCCTCCTCTTTCCATTAAGGAGAGGGTTTGGAACATATTCCACCACGCTGTTCAAATGCGGATTGTTGGAATGCACAGATGGCAGAATTTCGATGAAATTAGACACATTTAGGTTTCCTCAAGATGTTTGCCGTCACCGCCGAGCACGAGATGAATTATAAACACAAATTAAGCACACTGGATAATCTTAGGATTTACCTTAGTCCGAGCTTCTACAGCACATACATATATATTAAATGGATATTCAGATTTGATCTTTAATGAGATTACGTGGGAAGGTGCGTATAGCAGTTAATTTAACAGCCTAGATACACACAAAGGAGAATCAATATTCAATACGTAGCCTTGTGTTGGTAGGGTAAGCAGAAAAAGTGGTAAGAAATTTGTACTATCATGATTAATATAATATAAGAGTTATATTATGTGTCAATTAGTTTATTTACTAAGCATCGTTTTACATAGAAACTTATAAAGGGATGTACATGATACTTTTCCATAATGTTAATGATTGGTTCCGAGATATACATATATGAAATAATACACGATCTCTAAGATTTTCTCTAGTTATTACGCATTGTCTAAATAGGTATATACTAATATTATATGTGCAAAAGTAACTCTGTATGTTACCTTGTCAAGCTTAAACCGCTGTACTGATTTAGATATAATTCACTATGGAGGTTGATTATGGTGGAAGACCATAGGCTACTTTTTTAATTCATCCCTCGAGGGGTAAAGTAGAAGTGATGATTTGTTTTATAAATAACGTGTATATAAAGCCGCAAAACCAACTAATATTAAATATAATGTAACCAAATGAAGCGATAGCAGCATAATGCACTAATTTTCCATCTTTTTTTTTAAAGAATTCATGATTCTTTTAACTTTTTTTTTTTTAATTTTTCGGCAGCACTCTGTAACTCAGATGTGGGCAATGGCTTACTCCTGTATTTTTCCATCGAAAAATATAGTTCAAAAGTACATGTTTTTGCAGACGGTACTTCAGCGGTTATGATGTTCCGATCGACCCACTTTATCGAGGAAATAATAATGCCATATTCCCGACAGCTCCAGCTACTCTTTGTTCCGCCTTATATCCTAAACTCACATGATTGTTTCCTTGGTTATTTATACTTTTAGTATCGGTTTGAATTTATTAACTTATGCATAAAAGATACCGTTATCGTTTTAATATTTGATTTGATGACAGCGTTTCGTTATCTACACTTTTAAATGCGTTCGATAAATAACATAATATGGAAATAGATTTATGTGATTTCGCAAAATAAGGTGTACAAACAAAATCTAAAAATAATTATTTACAAATATTTTTTACAAAAAAATAATACGTGTAGCTACCAGCAATTCCATAAGAAATATTGTCCATACCTTACATCTCCATTGCGCCGCCAACCTTGGCAATAAAAATGTTATACACCTTGTATCTGTAGTTACACTGGCTCACTTAATTCAAACTCATTACGGATGGTACCTACTAAGACTTGCACAAAGCAACCACCAAGTAAAGAATACATAAAGCGCGTTTTTATTGGCACGCATTATATTATTAAACACAATATCCACAGGTTAACGACCTTTAATTTGTACATATGTTTTCGTAACAGAACACAATGGAAAGTAGACGCGAGTATAATTACTTAACAAAATACAATACAGGCTTTCTGTACGAGGGTTTAATTAAAGCGAAATTCCGAAAATATTTTCGTTCTTCCAACTTCATAATTTTTCGGCCAATTACCTTAAAAACGCTTCTTATTTACGCTGTATTCAAGATTCAATTACTGTTAACAAAATATTACGGTTTGAAATGTTCGTGGTATTTTATTATACTGATGATACTCGATCATATATTTTTGAAATGTACTTAGAATTCATAAAGAGTATGATTAATTATATTTGCGCTGAGATCGATGAAGTTAGAATACGTAGATTATATGATTTAACAAAAGCATTACACTTTATGATGACAATCATGAATGTAATACTTCTATTAATCATAGGTTCGAAAATTCAAACATCTCAGCGGAATGGATCCGGCGAAAGACACTCATTCGGTTTTTTTGTGTCAGAATTCTGATATGGCAATGATAAAATAATATGTACCAACATGGTGAGTAGTACTGGATGCGAGTAGCCGGAGAAAGACCACAGTGGCGTGCACTGGGAGAGGCCTATGTCCAACAGTGGACAAAAATAGGCTGTTGATGATGATGATGATGAACATGGTGATAAGGTTCTGCTCAAGCTGGTATGGGGGTACCACCCATTCATGTATTCTACTCCCAAGGAAAAATACTTAGCACTCTTTTTGTGTAATGATTGAAGGGTGATTAAGCTATTGGAACTATTAATAATATTGGAAGTACCTAGCGTTACACGTATGAGAAATGCTTAAAATTGCTTTTAGCTCTTATGTCTTATGTAGAGATAAATTTTACGATGGCAACGGTTGGCCTTTTTGAAATAGTCTTCTTTAAAAATTTAATTAACATAGGCACTATACAAATTTTGGCTGTGTGGAACGGAATATTTTAATAGTTATATCTAACTGCTAATTATATAACATTTTACAAATATAAATAAAATTATGAAACAAAACAAAATGTGTTTTTTGTACATATTCGTACATATACATAGTTAGAGCACCTCCCCTCAAACTGTAAACGCGTTCACAAGCAGGAAACTCTTAATACTGTGAAGGTTCTCAAACATTGAAGGGGTTTTTAAAAGCCTGTCTGATTTCACTTTCGTTTGCTTTACTTATATGACAGAATGAGTTGAAAGCATTTGTGTACTTCATATTAGGTTGCAACCGCAAATTCTTTCATGTTATTTATCCCTGTACATTTATCATGTATGATTATATCATTTATAGGCAGTTTTGTTGAACAGCCATTTTTAGGCTATTCAACAAGTTTCTTGGTTCAAATTCGGGATCGAATCAATAAAAATTTGAAGTTTATGTCATAATATTTCGTCCTAGAAACTCGGAGTGCTTTAAGAATTTGCGTTTAAAAACGCCATGCTATAAAGTTGCCGCTTCAATGAATTTATTTAAATGTACGCGATTTATTAAAATAACCTGATATGTTACCAACATACAAGTAATGTAAATCCTTTTAACTATTCTAGAAAAGTAAAGTACCTCCTCTCCTATTAAGGAGAGGGTTTGGAACATATTCCACCACGCTGTTCCAATGCTGATTGGTGGAATGCACTTGTGGCAGAATTTCAAGGAAATTAGACACATGTTTCCTCACGATGTTTTCCTTCACCGCCGAGGACGAGATGAATTATAAAACCAAATTCAGCACATATATATAGTGGTGCCTGCCTGGATTTGAACCCGAAATCATCGGTTAAGATGCACGCGTTCTAACCACTGGGCCATCTTGGCTCTCATCAACTATTCTAGGGTTTCAGTCAAAGATTTGCAAGAGATGAGTAAGGCGAGATACATGCGACGAAGGTTCTAATAATACATAGTAACAAATGGCTGGCACCATTTATGCTCATATATCTTACATCTAAATACTTGTAGATTTTGGTGTTAGCCAATCTGGATGTCAGCCACTCATCAGACACTCAGCCACTAAATAGCAATACTAGTATAATTGTGTTCCGTATTATGAATTGTGTATAATTATGGAGAATGTAACTATGAGTACAAGGGACATAATACCTTACTTCCTGGGGTTGATAGCCCATTGACGATTTGATGTATGGTTAATATCTTTAACAGTACTAATGTATCAGCGGTAATGGTCACTAATCACCAACTGATCCATTTGGCATAGAAACTCCAAATATTTTTTATTGGTCCAACCCAGGAGATATATGTAGATACATCTGCAATTGACTATTTATCTACTAAATAATCTATTAGTAGACACAGGAGAACGTCTACCGAATTTTGTTGGGTTACATTCGCCGGTCAAAACCCCCTATTCCGCAGACTAAAATTCATTCATAGTACAAGAATCACGTCTATACAAATGTGGCTGCAACAATAGCTGTCTGGTTCGTAGACGCTCTCGTTTTGAGTATCTGTTGGATAACAGCTATCTGCGAGCTGTTTCAGAGTACTCCTCATTTCAGACGGATTTTAAATGTATGATAATAAAAACACGATTTGTAAATTAACTGACATTTGTTTGTTGAATTATACTTTTTAATTTGATTCATGAGCTGACTTTTTTAATTATAAACGTAGTAAGCGACATGTTATACATACATTGGCAAAACTTATTCTATTATGATAGATATATGAGAATATTTTTATTTATTAAAATAATACAATCTTATACTGGTATAATAAATAATAGTCGATTGTATTATTTTAATATTAAAATAATTAATTAACGATTTATTAAATCGTAACAATTTAATAAAGTGCAATTAAGAAACCGTCCCATAACCACATGGATACAAATTACGCTATTAATATATAAGATGATCTGATTAATCAAAATTTTGATTGGCAAACTATTCTGAAAAAAAAAATGTCTAATTAAATAAAATTTAACAAAACTAAAAAATAAAGAAATCTTAAATATAAAATTCGAAAAATATAGAGTCATGATGATGGTCATTCAATATTTTTGGGGAACCCTAGCTATAAAGGCTAAAATATCGATGAAGTCACAGGGGCTGCCACCCCCGAAATCACCCCAATGTTTGTTATCGTCATTCGTCTATCTGTCATTGGGGGACAGCAAGCATGATTCGACTAATTTAGACCACGTGACGGCGTGATCAATAATGTAACGTTAAGTTATATAATTAACACTTAGTTAACAGTATTATCAATATTACACATAAAATATTGAGTATTCCAAGGTTTACTTGGTTTTAAGGATTTGTGCTCAAAAACTACTGAACGGATTTTCATGAGGTTTTCACGAATAAACAGAGCGATTCATGAGGAAGGTTTAAATATATAATTTATTAAGCTTTTTGTGTAAATAAGTTGAAATAGAAAGACGATTGTTAAAATGTCACAAAAAGCATCAATAAATAAAAGGTAAAAATATAAAAAAAAGCCAAAACAATATAAAAGTGTGTACACTTGCTTATTTATAGTCAAAAATCTACCACCGGTTTGGAAATTAACACGTGGACCCGAGAAGAACCAGCGAAAGAAACAGAGCGGTTTTTTTTTTAACTCCATTTTCACAACTATTGATTTCAAGAACAATAACAGATATCAATGTCAATCAATTTATACGAAAAACATAAGTAAAGACGTTATATGTACATAAGGCACATTAATAATAATGAATAATAAATAAATAAATATTCAGCAGCACCACAATGCATTACTCTGATCCCAATGTGAGTAGCTAAAGAACTTGTGTTATGGAAAATCAGAAGTAAGGACGACACCAAGTCGTCGTCGAACTAATAATAATAAACAATATTGTAGTATTACCGTATTTAATTTCAATTAAAATTAACAAAGAAAATTTATACCAATTATAACTACAATACAAATTACTACAACTAGTTACATATACTTTTAAAATTATAATCTAAAAATAGTTAACAAGCGGGAGCTTTAAACTAGGAGCTTTATCGGAAACTTTCCCTTCTAGGGTCCTCATTTTGTAACGAAGTAAAATACGCTACGAAAATAAAAAAAATATCTTTTAACAATATAGTTGATAGAACTGACTTTTAATTAACAGGAGTTTTAACAACTATACCTATTTAGCTAACTTCCTTGGCAAATTCAACCTTTCAAACAACAGTGCCTCCCCATTTTTAAACCCTTAGGGATACATCTATAATAATATTTTAAATATGACGTCAAATCTGTCTGTTACACTTTTGCAATCCACTGAATCGAATTTCATGACTTTAAGGAAGGACATAGGTTACTTTTTACGTCCTATAAATGACAACTAACCTCTAAACGCGAGCAAGGCCGCAGGTGACTATTTACAATGATCCTTATTAAGTGTACATCAACACTATGTAAGGTTTTTTTTTTATTAGTAAAACTAAATCAAAAGGCACTTATTTGCCCGAGCCTTTTTTTAAATATATTTTTTATTACAAATATTTTCTACCTACTAAGACTTGCATACATTTTTGGAATTAATTTATTCTAAGCACACTAAAAGCTAACTAGTGGAAATCGACTTAAGCGATACAATATTTTGGTGCATAAGGTTTTAAATCTGTTATAATTTCAAGTTTGGACTCTGTTCATATAGATTAGCTCTACTGCTCAAAAATGGTAAGGCTTTGTGCTAGCCCGTCTGGGTAGGTACCACCCACTCATCAGTTATTATTCCGCCAAATAACAGTACTCAGTATTATTGTGTTCCGGTTTGAAGGGTGAGTGAGCCAGTGTAACAGGCACAAGGGACATAACATCTTAGTCCCCAAGGTTGGTGGGATATTGACGATGTAAAGAATAGTTAATATATCTTACAGCGTCATTGTCTATGGGTGATAGTGACCACTTACCCTCAGGTGGCCCATATGCTCGTCCGCCAACCTATACCATAAAAAAGGCTTGTGCCCTTCTGGGCTAAGTACTCCTCTCCCTTTTGAGGAGAAGGTATGGCCCCTATACTGACGTGCTCCAACGAGCTGGTACATACATAATATGTGGCAGAATTTTATTGCAATGGAAAACATACAGATCTCCTCAATTTATTTTTTATTGTCGAGCAGGAATATTTTGAAATATGACATATTCAAAGTTTAAGGTGTTTAAATAATTATAGTTTGTCTTGACTTAAACTAAACTTGAAATATAACGCTAATTGTTAAAAATTTTGGAAAATACACCCTGATTAAGGACTTTACTGGCATGTGCTGCGTAAAGGAATATTCACATTATATAGGATGATACAAATGTTTTATATACGTAGACCCTAAGTATATGCGTGCAGCAAGGATGAATGGATACATAAAAAAGAAACGTAGAATTAGTATGGGTGCCTAAAGTGCCTGAATATTGTGACTCACGTCCTTCGAGGAAGAATCTGCTAATGTTTTATCATGACACTCTAGATCTAAGTTTTAATGTAGAAAAATAAAAACACCAATAATAAATAAAAACAAAATGTGTAAAAAGACACATATTATTTAATCAATATTTTCGTAATGTCTAATAAATCGATTCAGATGACTCATATGATAGAGAGGAACTTAGGCTACAATTATATTTTTTTTTGGTTATATTCAAAGGCGTAGAAGGTCACGGGCACAGCCATAATTAATTTCGTAAAATGTTTATACTAACTAGCTGTGCCCGTACAACGAATTTAATAAAAAAGTTATTGTTGTAGTCTAAGTTACTTCTTATTACATCAGCTTTCTGCACATCAGACTCCCTTCAAAATTGGTCTAACCGTTCCAGAGATTACATGACAAAAATTGTTAAAAATATAATTTTGTTCTATGCATGTGTGTACATATGTAAATATGCATTGCGTAAAAGGCGCTTATTTCCATATTACAAACAGACACTCCAATTTTATATGAATAATAGATAAGCAGGTATTTTAAAAACTAATCGAATAGATTGATACTAATTCGTTTTACAAAACTATTTCTATACGAAACAGAAACGCTCTGTTTATCTTAACACAACTTGTGCATTGCAATCACTACCCCAACAGACAGACTTATATTTATGTATACGAGGGTGACTAACCCTTAGGAGGGGTTGAAATAATTGCTCGTGGTGTACCCTACGTCTTGCTTAGTGAGCATGCATGAACATAAAACGTGGTATATGCCTAAATAAATGTTGTGTGTTCAAAATATTCGTACACGATATTAAAGTTTTCATATTCTGTTAAAACCACTCATTATACTCCTGCCCTTATCCTACTTTATTTGGGGTCGACGCAGCATGTCTTCTCCTTCCATTATTCTCTATCGGACGTCATCTCATTTTACATTACAAGTTACATTATTACTAACCATATCTTCTTTCACAAAATCCATCCATCGTTTCTTCGTCGTCGACCTCTACCTCTATGTATGTACATGCTCAAGACCATACCACCATCAATAAAAATAAAAAAGTCATCTGATAATCTTCATATGCTAGTTGAACATCATGTAAAGTTGGTATAACTTATTTTATTTTGGCAAAGGACATACCAACTTAATTGAATTATTGATGGGACACTCGCGTTTTGTATTAGCCATAGTGACCACGTACCATCTATTGACTCATGACCTCATGTTGTATAAATACAATAAAGGAGGTGTACTTTTTCTTGTTATTAGCCTCCATTAAGAGAAAAGAGTGATGGTCATACTTAGAAGACGTCTTAGATGCGTAGTAGTAATATCAGTAAAAAACAACAACAAATAAATGATATCGCTTTATGTTTATTTTATTAAAATGCCGAGAAATAAACGTCGCGGGCGCCCCTCGTTTGTGAGTATACTGATTTATTCTTTCAAGTTTTTTATTGAGTTTCATGTCTTAATATAATTATTTATTTAACATTCAGTAATATAAGAAATAGCATTAAGTCAAAACAACTGAATAACCAAAAAACAAATTCAGAGGGAATATGTTTTAGGCAAATTAATGTACTCGTAAATAACAAAAATGTACAGCCTACCTTTCAAATGCTGCTTAAAGGTAATCAGTTAAAGAATTCTGTCTTCTTTTTTCTAATATCAAATAAATCATGATAGAAAGAGATAAAGCAATATTTATAAGTAACGTCTTTATACACTTTAATCGTCGTATGCATATGTAATAATGTCATATACTCGCTTCTACAAATAGACAAAAGAAAATCGATAACACGACTTCAAAAAAAAAAAAACATTCACGGTCTATTTGTTACCCTAGCATTAAATTGATAATGTTATTTTAAATGTGGTGTGGAAAAATTATTTTATTGACTCTAACAGCCCTTTGAATGAGGGTTTTATAAAAGTTTAACATGTTACCGCGAAAAAATCAATACATATTTGTTATACAGGTTAATAACACTTGATTTAATTGGTTTGAATTTGTTCGCACAGATTCAGAATTCATGTTATACCCCAGGAATCAAATTAAATCTTATCGAAATATACCTACTTTATTCGACTAGGCTTTTTTACAAGCAATTTTGAATCGTTATTATACCTATATTAAGCGAAGCTACCACCGGTTCGAAATGCAAATTCTACCGAGAAGAATTGGCAAGAAATTCAATAGTTACTCTTTTTAACATTTTTATCATCTATGTAATATTTTATTGAATAATACGCTTTCTTTACCAATGTTTTTTTGTTTGTGTCCATCAGAAAGTGTACCTATCGTAAAATCATAAAAATTTTTTGGTCTTGCCCTTGTAATCATTCCAGTTTTGGGTAAAAGTGAGGGAAATTAAGATATTCTACACACACCCTCACGCCCTGCGCAATTGGCTAGTCTCCCATGAGAGGGGTCGCCATAGCCAAAATCGGTCAAGAGCACATCGTCAATCTCTATATGAATATATCGAGATGGATCGAAAACGAAAATGTATTAAGATCTTTATAGCGGCTTAATTTATTCACGCTATAACAATACAAAAAGCCGAGTTGGTCCAGTGGTTAGAACACGTGCATCTTAACCGATGATTTCGGGTTCAAACCTAGGCAAGCACCATACATATATGTATGTGCTTAATTTGTGTATATAATTCATCTCGTGCTCGGCGGTGATGGAAAACATCGTGAGGAAAAATGCATGTGTCTAATTTCATCGAAATTCTGTCACATGTGCATTCCTCCAACCCGCATTGGAACAGCGTGGTGGAGTATGTTCCAAACCCTCTCCTTAATGGAAGAGAAGGCCTTAATCCAGCAGTGGGTAATTTACAGGCTGTTACTTTACATTACTTTTTATAATAATACAATCAACACAGACTTTTTACGTATCAGTAAATAATTTAACATTTAAAAGAAGAAGACAAAAAACCGCGTAATCTATACAAACTTGTAGACACCATTGATACCTTCCAGTATTGTATGATTTGTAGGTCCTTGGGTACTGGTGGTCACTTTCCATCGGAGTATCCAGCCGGTTATCATACTACGCAATAGTTTAATGTATTAGTAAATTATATTTGTCCTTATTAACTTAATAATAGGAGTATACTAATTAAACTAGCTGACGAATTAAACGCAGCGGATCACCATAACGTAAATTTACTATGAAATATCCTGAACGCGACCAGAACAATTCTGGACTCTAATATTAAATACATTTTACGATGTTTCAGTATCAATGATAGAAAACAGTAAAAGTACTCTGAAAAAACGTTATAATATATGAACATCACCCCGAATATCAATGGATAAACGACACATAATAAAGAAAGCACATAAAGATAGTGTATGTCGGTTGGCAACTTTCAACTCAAAAGATCTGTAATTCAAATAACCACTAAGTTTTCATGTCAGTAATAAGTCTACTGGAGTAAGGAATATTATGATTTTTCATATATTCATTCACTCTACTAAGGGTACATTTCTTCTCACCCAATGCTAGTTAAGGAAATGATTATTTAATCAAAGGCTATTTATACCTGCCCATTTACGAGGGGCTAACAAGAGGTCTTTGTCAAAACCCTCTTTGATACCACTTTCAAAGAATTTTTAAACTTGAAATCACTTGAAGAGCGAGGGAGAACGAAGTACTCTTTAAGCCACACTTACAAAGGGTTGCTCATGTACTTAGAATAAAGTATATTGAAATGATGAAAAATTTACATTATGTAAAAATGATCTATACCAAATATTTCATAAATAAACTTAATCTCTATTACAATTGTACAGAGTTTAAATTTGTTTGTCGTATTTAATATTGTTTAAAAAATCTCTAATACTTCTGAAAATAACATTTTATTGTTCAAGTAAATTTCACTTTTATTTCAATCGAGATAAAGTTGAATTTTCTTTTGGATTTACTTTATGTTGAATTTTGCATACATTTTAGTATGAGATGTTTGGGTAATTAGCAATACAGTGATGTTGATTTAAGGAGTTTCAACTCTACTTAATGTATTAAAACAGTATAAAAGCTAAATAATTTATTGTTTGTGAGCTTTTTTCTTTAATAAAAGCGACTTTACTTGTTGCCCATTATGGCGTTAACGAAGAGCGATTGGACACAAGTCTTTACGTGATTTCCAAGGCAAGAAATGTCACCAATGGCATCATAAACCTTTTTTCATCAAATAAGGATTAAATGATGGATGTATGTTGTATTATCAGAATTTGTAACTACCGAGTTTGTTGCCGGTTCTTCTCGGTGGAATCTACACTCCGAACCAGTGGTGGCTTCACTTAATCACTTAATATAATTTGTTAAATGACGATATTCTACCGCTGAACAACAGTACGTAGTATTGTTGTGTTTCGGTTTGAAGGGTGAGTTAGCCAGTGTAACTACATGCGCAAGGGACATAGCATCTTAGTTTCTAAGGTTGGTGGCGCTTTGACGATGTAAGGAATAGTTAATATTTTTTACAGCGTCATAGTCTATGGGTGACGGTGACCTCATCTACCATCAGGTGGCCCATATGCTCGTCCGCAAACCTATTCCAAAAATGTAAAATGTACATCCTTTCCGGGGCACGTAGTGTATATAACTTCTAATTCCAAAATCCTACTAAGAATTTTATGACATAACAACCTAATGACCTTCATAGATCACAGAATACACTAAGACAAAATGAGTTAACTTTCCGATAATTAATAAAATATTAAATCTAAAAAAATATATGAAATGAAAGAACAATTGATCTTTTGGAAATTACCAATTATTGTAGGTATAATAAAAATAAACAAAAATTGTGATACTCACTCAAATTCTTCTGGAGCACACAGTACCTCGTGCTCAATAAATGTTACTCAGATACCAGTACACTTAAAATATCTAATTATACTGTAATAAGTATTCTTAAAAATTAAATTAACAAAAGTGTATTTACAGATAATTATCTATTACTAGGTTTTTAATTTTTTTGAATACGTATAATATAATTTTTTTTTCTTTGCAGGCGGACGCCAGCACCGCTTTCCTGCGGGCAGCGCGTGCGGGTCAAATCGAGAAGATCATCAGCCTCCTGGAACAAGGGGTCGACATTAATGTTAGCAATGCTGTAAGTATAAAAACTAACTCTCTTGAACTCAATACACGTGACAGGGAAATTGTTTCAGCGTCGGAAACATTTGCCTCCAACGTCATATACAAAAATGTTCCAGTAAAAATTAACGTTGATACAAATATTTTGATTTTAATCATCAAAACCATTTCAACGGTAGAACACAGATAGGATCTGTTCTGTGACCACAATCTCGAAATGCTTAAAGACGATCTTGTAATGTCAGAGAGCGTTATTGTATTGTGTATAAAGTAATATTACAGAATGTGACAGATAACCAAAGTAACAAGTGACCTAAGCATTATCTTAAGCAAAATTGGAGCTTATTTTTTGTTTATGGATGTTTTAGAGCTTCAACCATTTGGAGTTTCAACCATTTGGACTTCAAATACGTTGGTTTCATACACCAAATGCAGATTTCTTCACAGACCACGGGATCAAATCTCATTGGTCAGATGTGTATGTTCTAACCACGCCTAATAGCATGACTTGGAACTAAAAATGTTGGTGTTACGTTAAATTTCATGTGCACAAACAAATGTCACCTGATGGTATACGACACTGGTGCCAATAGAAATTGGCACTGTAAGAAATATAAACAATTTCTTACTTCTTCAATATGCCAATATGTATAAAATGGGGGTTTTATAAAGAAGCTGTGTACTGCCAGTTGATATTTAAATACAATATCTATTTAATCTAATTGGTAAATTGATCTTACGTGTGACTATTAAAGAATCTAGTAGGGAAGGTCGTCTCCAAAAGCCCCATATAATCAAGATATATCAAGAAAAAAAGCTATAGATTGTACTATGTGATACTGTAACGGTTCTAATCTATATATTATAAATGTGAAAGTAACTCTGTCTGTCTGTCGCCCTTTCACGACCAAATCGCTGAACCGAATTTGATGAAATTTGGTATGAAGCAATCATGATGAGAGTCGAGATGGCCCAGTGGTTAGAACGCGTGCATCTTAACCGTTGATTGCGGGTTCAAACCCAGGCAAGCACTGCTGATTCATGTGCTTAATTTGTCTTTATAATTCATCTCGTGCTCAGCGGTGAAGGAAAACATCATGAGGAAACCTGCATGTGACAAATTTCATAGAAATTCTGTCACATGTGTATTTACACCAACCCGAATTGGAACAGCATAGTAGAATATGTTCCAAACATTCTCCTCAAAGGGAGAGGAGGTCTTTAGCCCAGCAGTGAGAATTTACAGGCTGTTGTTGCAAACGTGATCTCCAAGAAAGGACATAGTACTAATTTTTAGACAACACATGACAACTAACACACTTAAATGCTAGCGGAGCCGCGGGCGACTACTAGTATTAAATATGTTTTCACCCTTCAAGCAAAATACGTACCATTTTAAGGTTTAACCTTAACCCTACACCCTTTCTTCACTAATGAAAATGTTATTAATACCAAACAATAACTTTACTAAATATAACGAATCCTTTCATTTCATACCGAAAATAAATTAATTTGACATGTCAATAATGACCAGCGTAAAAAAATATTGTAGCTTAATTTGCGAATATTTCCCAACTATATTAACCTCAAATGAAATGAGTTTTATGATTATAGCAATAAAGTGCTTTTTAGTAAAGCAAATTGTCACGGGTATGTTCGTTTGACACGCGATTAAGTCACGAATAGAGGTTTTCTATTGGTATTACGTAAATAATGCGGACCTAAATGCAGCATATGTTATATGTAAAGAATCGTCCATAATGTATTATTAACAAAACAAAATAACTTTTAATACATTTATAACAATAATATAAAATAATAATCATTAATAAAGATATACTCTATATCTGGTTTTCTAATATTATTACAAAAACAGCTTAACAATAATACGACTGATTATTTCCCGCCAAAAGTAATTGAATTTAAAAGTCATCTGACAGTTTAACGTACGACGTTCGGATAATCACACTAAGTCTTTATTGCTCTTCACTCATGGTGGAATTTATATGCTTTTGTTCACTTTTGGTGTGGACAAGTACACTTCAATTATTACTGTACACACAAACAGTAAAAGTATCAACTTTGACGTTTGTACAAAAATAATATTCTAATTTTATATCTGACTGATGGCTTCGTATTAATAAGTAAATTGTGTTACATAACAAAAGTGTTTATTGATTTTCATACATTATATGTAGTAGTAATTATATGTCATTGTCATTAAAAGTTTAATAATATTAATCTCCATTAATGGCTTAACATTTCTACGGAATGGTGTAAAGTGTAATTTGAACTATGGATTTTGAGTTGATTTATTACATATAATAATTATTCTACAAGAGCATTTGTCGAATGATCTTAGCGATTTCTTTTTCTTTGTAATTATAGCAGTTTTAGCTGGATGTGCAGAGTACAGTCGGGGTAAGAAAAGGTTCGATCTTAAGATCTACTTTCGTGAGCTCAGTATGAGTGATAATCTGCTTTACCGATCGAGAATGACATATTGCGTCGCAATTATTTGTGTGTAGATTCAAAAGGTACTAAGAGTTTAAGATTTGATAAAGGAATTAATTAGAAAACTGAGGAAGGCTTTCTTACTCTGACTGTACATTATTATGATTTTAATATCAATTGTTCACTCCTATTTCATCACTACATTCTTAATAATAATCGAAATTTTTTTCGCCAGCAAGGCTCACTACAGCTGAAAGTGCTGATTCTAATAAAAGAATAGCGTGGCATTTTTTGGATAGGTCAGAACGCAAAATATAGGAAATATGTATACCCTGGCAATTTGTTGTGCTTTACAATAGCGTAGAGAAAATAACAATGGTTTGAGTTTTTTTTTTATATTCTGTAATTGAATAGGGTTTTTTACCAAGGAGTTGCAAATAAAAAAGACTATATGTAATTTTAAATATTGAATAAAAATTGTTTTAACGTCACAATGAATTGAAAGAATTTAGAAGATAATATTTTATTAGTGTTATATTATTAACAATATAATAGTTATCTTCGTTTCAAGTAACGAAGGCTTAACATTCAATATTATTTGGGCTTAGGTTCTTGCAAAGAAAGCATGAATCTCTTACCAACATACTCCATGACTCTTTGGACCCAGTGTAATTTGGTCAATTTATTCAACCGATTATAAGAAATTCTTATCGACCAATAGCAAGGGGTGATTTTAAAATTCAAATTAAGAACGAGACAATTCAGTGTTGTCTTTAATTCACAATCTTTGTTTAAAATCCAAATACTTCTTATCTGATCGTAAATTAAAAATTTTGAACTACATTGTATTTGAGCACAACAAATATTCGTAGTTGAAATGAAAGGTTTTATTTTAGGTAAACACGAATTTATCGAACTTGAAACACTTGGACGAGAGCCAAGTTAATGTACGGTTGCAGATGACTTCTGCTGTTTTATTCTTGTCATAGTTTCCAATTTTGGCAACAGATTTGTAAAGTGGAAACTGGATATTGTAGAAGAATATATAACATCTCTGTGACCTTAATTGGAGTAAACTTTATTCAATAATTATAACTTGTTATCGCGTAAATTGATTCAACGCGTGATATGATATTACAACAGCAATATTTAGTATTGTTGTTTTCTGGTTTGAAACCTTCAAACGAGATAAGATTACTTACGAGTTCAAAAAGGGGGTCTCTTTGGTGTACTTGGTGGTATGGTTTGTGTGAAACCGTCTGGATACGTACTATCAACTCATCAGATATTCTACCGCTAAACCTTAGTACTCGGTATTGTGGTGTTCCAGTTTGAAGGGTAACTGTGCCAGTGTAACTACAGGCACAAGGGATATCTTATATATGCCTAAGGTTGGTAGGGTAATGGCGATCTAAGGAATGGTTAATATTTCTTACAGCATTGTCTATGGAGTGTGTTGACCATATACCATTATAAAAGAAAAAAATATTAAAACTAAGTTTTTTCATAAATGTTGAAAGGAAAAAGTTATACAAATTCACAAAGGAGTAAGCCGTTAACATAAAAACGGCAACACAATTGTAATTATTTATTATTCTCGGTGCTGACCTCAAAACATTTCAGCGGTGATAAAACGCACTGGACTTAAACACAAAGCGGTTTCATTTTGTGTCTCAATCTTGAACGGGACATAAAAATAACATTTTGGTATGAAAAATTGTACCCCATTTGCTCCAGTGAATGACTGTTAAACAAAGATCGCTTGTTCAAACATGATGTGTCTAATTTGCGTGCTGTGCATATTAATGCAAATATAGTCAGGAGTATTGGATGCAAATAGCGCGTTGAAACAATTTGACTTCTCCTTTAAAAGAGAGTAGGCCTCAGTCCTGAGTAACATTTAAAATAAAATACATATAAATCAAGATACACTTCATTCAAAATTAGTTGACTTTGTACCGAAAAGTATCAACGTAAGATGAAATCTTAAAAGGGATGCATTATTACGTTACTTATTTCATTATTTTTTTACAGAATGGTTTGAATGCTATCCATCTTGCATCAAAAGATGGTCACGTAGATGTTGTACGAGAACTGCTGGAACGTGGTGCCGCAATCGATGCTGCTACTAAGAAAGGCAACACTGCTCTGCACATCGCCTCTCTTGCTGGTCAGGAGGCAGTCGTTAAACTGCTGGTGCAGAATGGAGCTCAAGTATGTGATCAATTACATAGAACATTAATTTTTTAGGGTATAAGTGCTTTGTCTTTTCAGGTCATTTAAAGAAGCAATACGCTCATTTCTTGAAGGTTCCCATGTCGTATCGGTTAGGAAAAACCGCCGGCGAATGCTGGTTCCACAAAGTGGTTGTGCGAGGCAGAAAATGTCTTAGAAATCGCGCTGTTGTGTATTTTCGGACAATAAGGTGGTGCGGGGGAAATTTCGAATTTTGACGAGATGTCCGAAATTCTAAACAATTGAAAGTTGGCAAATTTCCAATCCCAGATAAAGAAGCGCGTAAAACCGTTGAAACTCCTTCAAACTAACAACATTTTTAGAAACCATTATTCTAACAGATATTGATTTTGATATATAAAGATACTCTAAACTAGACTTCTTTAACTCTAGGATATTGCGATCGATCCGTTAGGGAGAAATGTATGAAGAAGGCTTAGACGGAAATCAGACATCATGACAATCGTTTCGAAAAGTTTCGAGTAAAGCTATGCGCAGTCTAAGGCAATACTACTTTTTACTTCTGAGATTCCAACTCAAACATTGAGCCTTTTTCTACTTCAAAGACGCGTTTCCGAACTTCTTTCATCCAAAGCGGTTTTAGCCTCCTTTGAAATATCAAAGCTCACAATTCTGAACTCTTAATGCGAGTATTGTCTGATTAATCATGAACGCATAAGTCTCACTAAAATAACTCGGAAAATAATTTTAAATTTCTGAAATTTTCTTTTTTCATACTCTGAAGAATTGAGCTATGAAAATATGAAAAATAAGAGTGATTTTTTCAAATCTAGAATAGACCCCTTAAGAATGGCTTTTGTGCCCGAAATCGGTCAGGAGGACATCGTCATTATACAGCATGATTTTTTTTCATTTTTGTCAGCTTTGCGCATACTTTTTTAGTAAAGCTTCACAGATAATTAATGAACCTACTTCACGTACCGGTCTAACTTATGTTCATTAATTATAAATAAATTCATTGGGGTCTATTATTATATCAGAACGAATAATTTTCATTATTTCAGTGACATAAAATGTTTGATAAAATTACAAACAGCTACTGAACTAAAAATAAAAATATACACCTATGAAACTACTAGACAGATTTTAATGAAATTTACACTCAAACTCAAACTCAAATTCCTTTATTCAATATAGAAGCATTACACTTACTTATTGATTGTCAAATAAACACTACCACCGGTTCGGAAAAAGGAACACCCTGACCTGAGAAGAACCGGCGAAAGAAACTCAGCGGGTCTTTTTTTTGTTATTTTTTTTTGTCAAATTAATAAAATACATAGTAGTATATGATTAGAAATAGCCAGGAGGCGATCGCTTCATTCCCAAGGTGTGCTATCAAACATAAACTCGCTAATTGTATAGTAACCTTTTGCACACAAGCGTTCCTTAACAATTTTTTTAAATTTGGCAACAGAAGCATTTTGAACGCTTTCTGGGATCCTGTTGTAGAAGCGTATACATTGCCCCACAAAAGAGTTACTGACTCTATGCAGTCGAGTAACAGGAGTAACAAGATTGTGTTTGTTCCTTGTACCAATGTTATGAGAATCACATTTTCTCATAAAAACTTTAATATTTTTCCGTACATACAAAACATTACAAAATATGTATTGAGAAGCAACAGTCAATATCTTAATTTCTTTAAATCTATACCTTAATGATTCCTTGGCTCCTAGGTTACAGATTGTGCGAATAGCCCTCTTCTGCAGCACAAATATAGTTTGGATAGCGGCTGCGTTACCCCAAAGCATAATACCTATATATAATTACTGTGGAAGTAACTAAAATATACTAGTCGAGCCGTATCAACATCAGTAAATAATCTAATTTTTTTGACCGCAAATGCCGCAGAACTCAGTCTACCCGCCAATCCGTTTATATGGGGGAGCCACTGTAACTTGGCATCAAGAGTAAGTCCAAGAAATTCAGTTGTTTCAACTGGATCCATCGATTCCCCATTGATAAGTACATCGGGTTTTACATTTTGCACATTTGGTGTGCTAAATTTTACAATTTTAGTTTTTTTATTATTCAGTCTAAGATTGTTTACGCTAAACCAATGTACTATATCGGACATAGTATTATTTACATCGTCATACTGAACCTGTTTCCTATTAATTTTAAAAACCAAAGAGGTATCATCAGCAAACAATACTATATCATGTTTGTTCCCAACAAGAAAGTGCAAGTCATTTATGTATATGAGGAATAGAAAAGGTCCAAGAATTGATCCTTGTGGGACCCCCATACCAACTGAGACCCCAGGAGACCTTGTCCCTTTAACGTCAACCCTCTGAATTCTATTGTTAAGATAGGAAGTCAGAAGGTCGAGTGCACATTCTCTAATTCCATAGTGATATAGTTTCCTGACCAGAGTTTCAACACAATCAAAGGCTTTGGATAAGTCGCAGAAAATCCCTAAGGCATCCTGCGACCCCTCCCAGGCCTCATAGATATTTTTTGTAAGTTCGATACCCGCGTCGGTAGTCGAGCGACCCCTCATGAATCCAAATTGTTTTCTGTGAAGCAGATTGTGTCTATTGAAATATGCTAATAATTGATTTAAAATATTTTTTTCAAATATTTTGCTGAGGGTAGGTAATATTGAGATAGGCCTATAGTTATTAGGATCTGAAGAGCTATCAGATTTAAATATTGGAATGACTTTACTATGTTTCATCAGGTCAGGAAATATACCACGTTGAACACAATCATTGAATATTATTGCAAGATAAGGTGCAATCACATCAATAATTGAGTTTATCACCTTTACAGAAATACCCCATAGATCAGCAGTTTTCTTAATGTCTAATGATTTAAATGTACAAATTATGATATTGGTGTTTACAGGGGTAAAATTAAATTTTGATTTGCATTCTCGAACATTTTCTTTCATCAATGTTTCGGCACTGTTCCCTAAGTTAAGAGTTGTACCTATCTTGGATACAAAATTATTATCTCAATACGATTTTTAATTTTCGAGAAATTCGTAGACAAATACACTTACGAATTTAAGCACATGTGCTTGTAAGCCTAAATGAATCATTATACTGACATATAATTAAATTATAAGAATACGAGTACATACATGTCAAACTGATAACCTCTGTTTTTAAAAGTCGGTTAAAAATAACTTCTAAGAAGACCAAATTTTCCCTCTCAGCCGATACATTATCAATCTTTAGCGAATGAATTAATGCATTTCTTTAACAGCCAACAAATCTTGACCAATATTAAATTTATTAATAATTCAAAAACAGGTTCGTTGACCCCAATCTTTCAGGACCGACCCGTCATAAATCATAACGAATGCGGTTTATGACGAACACTTCCTTTTATAGCTTTTTTATGTTCAATGATACAAGGAAATAAATGAGTGGTATTCCTTAAATATTACATATACTTTACGCAGTTAAAAATATATAGAGAGAAGCTATATCAACCTCCTATATCTTAGTCCGTTTCTAATTAAAAATTTACTGATGATATTGTTTCGAGTTAAAAATTTCAGCTAAATTCATTATTAATAGAAATTTATTTCTGAATTTTTATTAAATATAGTAGAACGCCGATTATCCGAAATAATTGGGGCCGTAGTCGATTCGGATAATTGGACATGGACTGATAATAAAGAAAAACAAACTGTCATCCGTAGAATGAACTGTATTAAGTTTAAAAAACACAGTACTACAATAACGCTTGCTTGATCATCTCGTTAAGAAATGTTGCAACTCCATCAGACCATACAAAGTATAAAAATTACCTTATTGGTTCTATTTTTTTATGTTACGCTTCGAACTGATTCGGTTAATCGGCGTCCTACAGTATATACCAAAATCAAAATGTGACAAAATCTATCCTATTTATATACTAATCTAATCAAATCAAATTAAATCAAAAGATACTTTATTCAAATAGGCTCTTATAAGCATTTTTACATAATTTAACAAATATATTAAGTGAAGCTACTTCCAGTTCGGAAAGCAGACAAAATGAAAAAATTAAAAGTGTCTATGGAATTTTATTATAGAAACGGATACCTTGCCCCAAAAAGGATTTAGTGCCTTTAATCATTAAATAAAAGAATCGTGAACTAGCTTTGGAACTGATAATAATATAATTATTTTTCTTAGGTTAACATTCAATCCCAGAATGGCTTCACGCCCTTGTACATGGCAGCCCAGGAGAACCACGATGGAGTTGTCAAGTTTCTTCTCTCAAACGGAGCTAATCAGAGCTTGGCTACCGAGGTATGTATGAAAGGTTTTCAATCTTTGAATCTTCTTTTAATAATGCTCACCTGATGGAAAGGGACTATCACCGCCCATGGCAACACTTAGGTTAGCTGATGCGTTGCCGGCCTTTAAGGAAGGTATATGCTTTAGGTTCCCAAGTCGTATCGGCTTGCGAAAACCGCCGACTGATGTTGGTTTCATAAGAAAATAATCATATATATTACAACAATAAATTTACAAATATACAGATATATTTATTCATAATTGACATAAGAATTAAATACTTAAATATATAGAAATATGAATTAAAAATAGTTACTGTATAAATCTTGAACACACAAGGAATGGTGGCAAGAATGCTAGCAGTATTTCCCCGTTGAATAGCAATTCCGATCCTCTAAGCAAAATACGAATCAGCCTTCCTGTCACCAGTGGAGGCAACGAGGTTGAGGTACTTTTGATGAACCCTTTTGCACCATTATTCCAAGGATTATTAACTTTTTAAATTGTTTATTGTTTAACACTTTATTATGATGACCAATCTGCGAGTAAGTTATTTTTATTTTATGTGTTCTATAGGATGGTTTCACGCCTCTCGCTGTGGCCATGCAACAAGGGCACGAGAAGGTTGTGGCGGTTCTTCTAGAAGCTGACACTCGGGGCAGGGTTCGCTTGCCCGCTCTGCACATTGCAGCTAAGAAAGATGATGTGAAGGCAGCTAATTTGTTACTGGAGGTAATGTATAACCTGTGGTTGAATTATTGAAGACGTGCCAAGGTACACACGTCATAGTAACATAACCGCCTGTACTAATATCATAAATGCTAAATTAAATCTGCCTGTTTAACTTTTACAGTCTAACTGTTGATTTTGATATTTGGTATAAAGTAAGCTTGCAACCTAATCAAGGATACTTTTAAAGCGAGAGCAAAACCACGGGTAACGCGGGCATAAAAATTATTGTAAATTTAAATTAAAATCATATATGTATTAATAATACATATAAAATTATACAAATCTGCAGTGATTAATTACTACAACATATAAAACAATTATAATTATAGTCTACGTTAAGTATGTTAAATTATATTAACAACTACATTATATGTATCAATAATTTAACGTATAAATTCAAAACTTGTAATAGAATCTTGTCACAGTACAAAAACCATTAATATACAGAATACGAAAATAAAACACACTTTGTAAGGCTACAAGAAAAAAAAAAAAGTTAATAAAACATGGTTCTAACAATTTTATTCTCAGAATGAACATAACCCCGATGTGACATCAAAGTCAGGCTTCACACCGCTTCACATCGCAGCGCATTACGGCAACGAGTCCGTAGCTCGATTGCTATTGGCTAAAGGCGCTGACGTCAATTGCGCCGCCAAACACAACATATGCCCTCTACACGTTGCAGCTAAATGGGGTAGGTTATAAAATATATAGTAGAAAGTAATAATATACTGCTATTTTTATTATATATTATAGAGCCTGTCGATGTTGTAAAATAAATATAAAAATCCTAGTAGAAACAGATAGATTACAGAAATCCATGAGATTTATTAATAAATCTGCTGTATTATACATCGCCAATATTTTTTCATTAATATTTACTATTTATAAAACAATACTATTACACTTAACGACTCATATAGGATGATTTTGAGTTCAAATCCGAGGCAAGCACCTCTAAATTGGAATTGTATTTATAATACATTTCGTGCTCGACGGTGAATGAAAACTTCGTGATGAAAAATGCACATATATGCGAATCATCAAAATGTAACATGTCACATGTAATTAAAGAAAAGGAAACTTCATTATCAAAATAAAACATATAAAAATTATATCTATACAAAATATTTAATATTTTCAAATATCAGACGTTGCATATAAATTAATCGATTTTAGTATGAAGGATTTTTTATCTCTTTCCATTATTATAGGAGTAAGAGAATTGGGTATAAAATATGCACTTGTGTTTGTGTTTGCACACACAATTGTGTAATGTTTTATACACATGGCTAGAATGGGTGAAAACCGAATTTAATTAGAATACTTTCATGAGTTTATTATTTTATTCAGGTAAAGAGAATATGGTAGCTCTTCTCTGCGATAGTGGAGCTAATGTAGAGGCTCGCACCAGGGACGGTCTCACTCCGTTGCACTGCGCAGCGCGTTCTGGACACGAACGTGTGGTGGAAGCTTTACTGGATAGAGGCGCTCCGATTACTAGTAAAAGCAAGGTCAGTATAAATTATCATTGTTAATTTTTACAGGTTTTAATGATCGGTATGGATATTTTAACTAGATTACTAGTTCAACGCCATGAGTAGAAGAGGAATAGGTATAACATTTCATCAGTCATTTATTAATAGAATGATGGTAGTTACTTAGTTTCTTGTCGGTAGTATCTACTTTCCGAATTTAGTATATAATATATAGCTTATAAGCGAGAATATTTATTACTTAAGCGAAGAATTAAATTTTTTTTATTAGTTTAAAATTCGAATGTTTTATCTTTAAAAGTATCACACATATATCTTCCATTAAGGTTTGTCGTAAAACCGTCCATTGAAAAATTCGTTGGTCATGGTATTTGATAAATCACATTGAACGAGTATATCGTTACGAGGTGAAATTATTAATTAATAATTCAATTAAATTCTTAGTTTAATGGCGTTTAGTTGTGCCAACAGGGCACAGGTTATTTCGCCAATGTCACGTAGGATAGAGAAGACACGATAAAGATTGATTATTACGGTTGAGATAATAAACTCAATTTAATTTTAAAGCCAAGTATAGTATTAGTAATTTCCTAAAATCCTTAACTAAATTAATAATAAATCGTGAATAACGGATGAGATAATGGGAACTGTCAATTCTGACAGCGTGATGTATTTATGTGCAAAATAAATGTAGAGCATAATTCTTGCTGATAAATTCGATCGATCTCTCTTCATTGCTACAAGACGTTTTAAACAAAACACCAAAAACATCATTTATAATATGATTTGCTAAAATATCTTAAACGCATGATGATATACGATCGTGAGGACGCTTATAGCAATAATGTCTGATGGCTAATTTTATAAATAAATAAATAAATATGGGACAATATCACATGCATTACTCTGATCCCAAAGTAGCTAAAGCTTGTTGTGTTTTGGAAAATCAGAAGTAACGAAGGTACCACAAACACCCAGACCCAAGACAACATAGAAAACTAATAGTAATTACTACATAGACTCGGCCGGGAATCGAACCCGGGATCTCGGAGTGGCGTATCCATGAAAACCGGTGTTCACACCACTCGACCACGGAGGTCGGCAAAATTTAATTTAATTTTATAATTTGACTCGTTAATCACTGCACTCGAATCACACTGCAGGTCAGATTAGTAAAGATTGTTGGATTTTCTGAAATTGGTCAGGATAATAGGCCATAAATGCCCATGCAGTGATGGCCTAGTGGGTAGTTGGATAGGTTTCTTGACAGAAAACAAATCAGATTTACAAGTTCCAATCTGGGCACTGCAGTTTTATATTAATTATTTAATAAACACTTTGTTTATATGCAAATGTATATTCTTTTTTATATTACTATTAGTAGGCTTAGACTATCTATCGAACATTATTCGGCATTACTTGGGAAGACTACGTTTTACGTCGTGGAGAAGAGGCGTCGAAACTTCCCAAAATATGTAGAGGTTACTTTAACAAATAACGTTGACTAATGTTAATGAGAAATCGAAAGAGCTGATAATTCAAACATTCTCTGCGTAGGTACGAGTAAATGTTCAAGGCTTTGAATGTGTGCGTTAAATGTACAATATTATATTATACCATAGGTAAATATTACATTGCATTTTAGAATGGCCTCGCACCCCTCCATATGGCAGCCCAAGGAGATCACTCCGAAGCCGCTCGGGTGCTCCTGTCACGTAGAGCTCCCGTCGATGACGTCACCGTGGACTACTTAACCGCCCTCCACGTGGCTGCTCATTGTGGACACGCTAAAGTGGCTAAATTGCTCTTGGATAGGTAAGATTAATTTACCATAAGTAAATATTACTTTTAAAGGTAACTTAGTGCAAGAACTGTTATACTACTTCGAACACTTTTTAAACGTTCATACACTCTTAATTACAAATAAAAACACACACACACAAATACAGAATCTTATTGAAGATCATTCGATATAAAACAAAAGCGACAGTCCAAACGGTTGACAAAAATAAGGGGATTTTGAATGTTTGTTTAAAACAGAAGAAGAAAAGGTTACAAAAATTAGCCAACAGTTTCTGGCATCGGTTTTCAGGACAGAAATTTTTCTTCTCTGACTCACTGATAGATTTTCTTAAACAACAAATAAATAAGTTTAATGTTTAATGATGCTAATCGAATATTGGTTCAAGAGCTCATGGAAAAAATTTACTGTATGATAACCTGAAATTTATTTTTTCCAATTATTTAAAGTAATAATTATGTGTAACAGAAACGCCGATGCTAACGCACGTGCCTTAAATGGCTTCACACCGCTTCACATCGCCTGCAAGAAGAACAGGATCAAGGTTGTGGAACTACTCCTTAAATATGGAGCAAGTAAGTAATCTCTTCATAATTCAATCATCATAATTTGTGTATTCAAATTTATGACTTACTAATCTTGGTTCCACTGTTGTTTAATTAGGTATCCAAGCAACAACAGAGTCTGGGTTGACTCCACTTCACGTTGCCTCCTTTATGGGTTGCATGAACATCGTGATATATCTGCTGCAGCATGAGGCCAACCCTGATGTGCCAACTGTTAGAGGAGAGACTCCCTTGCATTTAGCTGCTAGAGCTAATCAGGTACAAAATTAATCATATACAAATTTCAATTAGGAAATTTTAATAAACGAACTCGTGCAATCAGCCGATAAAGGATTCGAATCCAGAAAACTACCACTTAATATTCATGTACTTAATGTGTCTCCGTACTCCGTCTTATGCTCGGCGTTAAAGATAAACAACCAGATAAAACTGCATCTGTTGGATAAATTTCTGCCATATATATATTCCATTATCCCCGTCCAAAGATTTTCCTCAACAGGGATGGAGTTCTTTGCCCGAAGTACGACATTAAATAGCAACCATTTTTAGTTGTAAGAGACGCTTGTTTTCGATAGAAAGGTATTGCCTCTTTTGTTCCATGAATATTAACCGTAATTATTAATTGTTATGTACAGACTGACATCATACGCATCTTGCTTCGTAACGGCGCAGCGGTTGAAGCAAAGGCCAGAGAACGGCAGACACCGTTGCACATTGCTTCTAGACTCGGCAATGTCGATATTGCTGTATTGTTGCTGCAACATGGTGCTGACGTGCGTGCGATGACTGCTGATCATTACAACGCGCTACATATTGCCGCTAAACAGCATAATCATGACGTGAGTTAATAAGAATTTTTATATGTATTTTTGTTGGAAATAAAATTTCATTCAATTCAAAATCGGTACTAATTAGTAAAGATATACCAAATTATATATTATTATTAAACACATAAACATCACTTAAAGAATGCTAATCAAAACGATATTATGGTGTAATTTTGTATAATGTTTTTTCCATAAATGTGCGTCATGATTCCAATTTGATTCACAGGTTGCGGCTGCTCTTATTGAGCATAATGCTCCTTTAACTGCAACTACTAAAAAAGGATTTACAGCACTTCATCTTGCTGCTAAATACGGAAATCTTAAGGTAAAATTAAATTTAAAATACAAGAAACAACATTATTCTGAGAAACAAAAAACTAAAAAATGTACGCAATAATAAAATATCAATATTACGTATATCAAGTAAACGAAACAAGTAATTTTTGTCTCTAGGTGGCGAACTTGCTCCTCGCTCACGGAGCATCACCAGACCAGGCCGGTAAAAATGGCATGACTCCACTTCACATCGCTGCTCAGTACGATCAGCAAGCAGTCGCTAATACATTGCTCGAAAAAGGAGCTGATGCTAAGGTAATATCTACGTGACACGAATGACTGAAATAATTCAACAATTTCATATCCTATTTTATGACTAGTACTAACTTTTTGTCGTGCTTTTGTTTAGGCAATTGCTAAAAATGGACATACTCCATTACATATAGCAGCTCGTAAGAACCAGATGGAAACAGCAGCTACTTTGTTGGAATATGGTGCGCTGACTAACGCTGAATCAAAGGCTGGTTTCACACCTTTGCATTTGGCAGCACAACAGGTCAGTAATACCTGGCACAAAACACCATACTACTTTAGATTGATCAATCAAATTCTGATATAGTCTTGGTATAGAATTAAGAGTACTTATGACCTATTGCTTTCGGTTTCCAGGGTCATACGGAAATGTGCTCCCTCCTTTTGGAACATGGAGCAGAAGTAGATCAACAGGCTAAGAATGGTCTCGCAGCTCTACACCTCGCTGCTCAGGAGGATCGCGTGCCAGTAGCTCAGCTCTTGGTCAAGAATGGTGCTGAGGTGACTATTGAAATTCATTTTGATTTTCATAAGATTTTTAATTTCAATGAAGAATTTCTCTGTAAAGATAATAATACATAAAAAATGGAATGTTTCTAAATATTATCGTCAAATTTATTTAGAAATAATGACATTTGTTGAAAATAAAATTGACTAATAAAAATTAAGATATTGTATTTATTATATTCATTTAAATTAAGACTGTTGAGCAAATTTTAAGTATTAATAAATAAATTGCATACAAAAATTAAATAAATATATAAGATTGAGAGAAAAAATCTTAATATAAGTACAATTACAGCAATACCCAATTTTACTAAATACATCCAAAACTTTGTTTTAAATTGGAATTTCGTGATGTTATATATATTTAGACTAATGTAAACCGTTTATTGTTCAGGTGGATATTTGCACTAAGGGCGGTTACACACCTCTGCACATCGCCAGCCACTATGGTCAGGCTAACATGGTGAGGTACTTGCTTGAAAACGGCGCGTCAGTGAAGGCACAGACAACTCACGGGTAATATAACACAACCTTATGCACAAATTTCTATAACATTCGAAACCAACTCATTCTCATTTTTTTTAATATTGTAAGCTATTTGAAGAAACTAGAACCAATTAGAGGATTTTCTTTTTTGGATTTATTATTTTAACTCAAAAATAATTAAGGCTATACAATAATCCATGCCAATATCACACTTTTAAAACACTTTTATTATTACAGGTATTAACTTAACTTTATTTCACCTTTGTGAAATGTATTGATATCTATTCTTGTGGCTCACCAGATATACCGCCTTGCACCACGCAGCTCAACAAGGACACATCAATATTGTCAATATACTCCTCGAACACAAGGCAGATGCTAATGCAACAACTATCGTAAGTGTACTTAGCTAAATTTTGTTATCGGATTTTATGCTCTCTTAATTTACCAAAACAATACTAATCTTCAAGGCATTTGCAAAATATTGGCCGAAATTTATTATGTATGAACCATAAGTTGTAAAAATTGTCCAATTTTATTTATAGATTTTTATAAAAGAAACTATACTCAATACTTTAAAAGGACATATAGTCTGAAATAAATGATTTATTATTATTTAAACTAAACTTTTGTTATTAAATTATAAAAAATAAAAAATGTTTATTGTGTTACATACAATACTTAATCTAAAGACGGGTTAGGAACCAAAGCCTAGTAAGTTACTAGGAAAGACTAATACTTGTGTTAGGATAGCCCGCTCTTCCGTTACGAAAAAAAATGTAATGCATGTACAGTATTTTAAAACAATAAAAATAACTTAAACCAAAACTAAGAGTAATATGTGTGTGTGTGTGTGTTTTTGTGTTATGAAACCAAAATCAAATTATTCTTTCAGAATGGCCAAACTCCCCTGGATATAGCCTCAAAGCTAGGCTACGTTACGGTAATGGAGACCCTTAAGGAGGTATCAGAACCGTCACTCGCTCCGGCGTCCCAAGACAAATATAAAGTCGTAGCCCCTGAAACTATGTTGGAAACCTTTATGTCCGATTCCGAAGAGGAAGGAGGTGAGTTATATGGAAATGGATACTGCGGAATTATTTGGATAATTCGTTTTACTCGATTCGGTAGATTGAGAAGTATTTGAAATATTAGAATGGGAATAAAATTGAATTAATATTTACTACTTTAATTCAGATATACAAATATGAATTAAAAATGGTTACTTTATAAATCTTGACTGCGTGGAATGATGGCAAGAATATTAGCAATATTTCCTTGTTGAATCGTAATTCAGATCCTCTGGCCAAAAAACCCAACCAATTCTTTTCCCACCAGTAGAGGCATTAAGGCTTATTAATTAAAGAATTATTAATTCTTGTTTTATATATACTATGAGGACCAATTCATTGACATGGATTTATGTTTAGCTACAGTATGGGTCATCACCTCATAATATTCGTAATTTAGATAGTACCATATCAAATTATAGTAAATAAATTATAAGATGATATTTTTCTAGGTGAAGATGCTATTCTCAATGATCAGCCATATCGTTACCTGACAGCAGATGATATGAAGTCTTTAGGAGACGATTCACTTCCCATTGACGTGACGAAGGACGAAAGAACTGAATCGGCAATGAGCCACAAAAATATAATGGAGATTTCCCAAGGTATGATAAATATTGTAATCATTTCTATTATAATCATCATACATATATGTAATTATGTATATTTAACTTTATAACGACATAAACTCCGAAAGATTCCTTTGAAAAATTAGAATAAATTTATAAATAATTATAATTTGTTTTAAAAATATCCGGTATGGATAAAAAAGAACACTAGTTTAGTCACGAAAACGTTAACCAAAAATTGTGGGTTTATTTCACAATACAATTTTTCCTTATTTTTTGTGGAATTTATCTCACCCTTAATGGAAGGAAACATCATATATATCCACCATCTGTTAAGTCCACTATGACTTACCAGTATTCGCCTCAAAAATTGGTAATTTTACATTTAACAGGATCAGTGAACGGCATACCATATCAACCTCAACAAGAAGTGGTCGTCAAAAGCATCAGCCGTTACAGCACCAGTCAAGCTCCTGAGGGTTATTGCTACAATGTTGACCCTACTCAGCCCAAGTCAGTAACCAAATATCTTACGAATATGATAATCAAAGTATATTTGTAACACCGCTTAAAATATTTTAATACTGTTTTCAAATTCTGAATATAGGTAAAAAAGAGGTAGGTATTATTTTTTAGAAAGTATTTTGGATACTGAAAGTATGACGTACTTATTTCAGATTGATTATAATTATACATTGATTGTTGCACATGCGATTCTGGATAATGGCCAACAGGAAAAAACTTCAATGGAAAAAGTGAGTCACTATTTTTGTATTTTCAAATCAAGAGCAATTACTAACAAGTGAATAATCTAATTATTCAAGACTGTCTGCGATACTGTTATTTGTTTTTTGTCACAAATTTGTTTCCTTGATTTAAAATGACTTAACATTAAAATCATTGGTTTCATCATCTATTTGTGTGTTTGTTTAATGTTGTCATAATTAATAAGTCTACTTTTCATAAATAGTGTATGTCATAAACCTGTCCACCAGTTTCCTGGTGTCGTTCCTGGTGGACGCTCGGGGCGGAGCCCTGCGTGGGTGTCGCGGAGGCGGCGTGCGCGTCATCGTCCCACCACTTTCTGCCCAACAACCTACGAGGATTACTTGCAGGTCAGTCTGATTTCCATTTTCCAGCAATTCCTAACAAACCTAGTTAGTATAACTCAAGCTCAAATTACTCTATTCAATATAGAAGCATTACACTTGCTTATTGATAATCAAATTAAACAGTACCACCGATTCGGAAAAGAAGATACCCTGTCCTGAGAAGAACCAATAACCAACCTGTTAATAAACCGATTCTAGCAATCAGGTCTATATTATATCTTAAATGCCGCGCAGTAGAATTGATGACCTGTCTACAAAATGGAAGCACCAAAAATATTGCTGTACGACTAACTAATAAGTATGTATTGGAGTCACTGTATTCCTTGTTAAAGCAATCTTAACAACTTGTTTCAGATACTTAAAACCATCTCGAATTAATCACATGCCCCCATTAATGGAAGGCGAGGCCCTCGCTTCCCGTGTGCTGGAGATGGGTCCCGTGTCGGCGAAATTCTTGGGGTATAATATTGAAATTAACATTAACATAGTAAAACTTACTTATTACACACTCTGTTTGATGATATTTGACGTGACATATATACTACCAATACTATACTGTATTTGGTGAAATACTATTATCATCAACAAAAGAAGCGTTAATGATAATTGAAAATACACGGAATATATTATTTTTAACACAATTATATTTTGGAAAAAATATGCTTCAAGGAAAGTTTTCCAAGAATTTATTAACGAAAACATTACCTTTGACAGACCGGTTATCCTAGAAGTGCCTCATTACGCATCTCTAAGAGGCAAAGAGCGCGAGATTGTTATCCTTCGATCTGATAACGGCACCAGCTGGAGAGAACATAACGCTGATGCAACTGATGATGTCGTCCAGGATATTTTACACGAGACTCTGGAGATTGAAGGTAGTATTACAACAGTTAAAAAATAAGGTTATATTGGTTAAAAAACACACGGGCAAGATACTTGATAGAGACAAATGCATTGTACCAAGTAAACCGGATATTATACCTGATATATCTTAAAATATTAGGTTGGAGAAAAAGTTCTGTCGTATTTTAAACAAGCAGGTACTTTTTTCTTTTAAATATAAAATGTGGCTGGTGAGTCATTGGGATTTTTACCTGAAAGAAGGCAAGAAGTTGTTACAAAAATTATATTATATATATTATATATGTATAGTATTATATACAATTGATTCACATTAAATAAATATTTTTATAAATGAATTCAAATATTTTGTTTAAAATACGACAGAACTTTTCCTCCAACGTATTACTTGGATAGAATAGAATAGAATTGAATAGAATAGAATAAACAAAATATAAAACATATTTTGTTTATTCACAATAACAATAAAGTATATTTAACAAACGATGACCTTTGTCAAACTTCCGAATTTGTTGCCAATGATAACGGCTATGACAATAATCACAATCTTTATCAGAAACAAATGACGACGAAAAGGGCTGGGACGCACCTCGCGTCACGCGCATTCTGACACACGACTTCCCACAATACTTCGCGGTGATATCCCGCATCCGGCAGGAGGTGCATGCCATAGGACCTGAAGGTAATGAATTCAAGATTTTACTGGAATTTTTATCATTATATGTCAAAATATAAATTTGTTAAAGAATGACGTCATCGTTTTAATAACAAAGAGTAATTAATATATGTCAAATGTCAAAAAATATATCCAACCTCCTTTATAAGCCTATTGACGTAAGTAGTAGTAATTAACAATAATACTCAAACCTTATAAAATTAAACAATAAAAATTAAACTCTTTAAAGCCGTCTAATTTAGTATGTTACTAAGTTGAGAAGAGTAAATATAGTTTGGCTCTTGAATATTTTCCAATATCCTCAATTGATTTAAATAATACTAAGTAATTTAGTGTCAGCCATATTGACTTTCTTATTGTTCATTAGGTGGCATGGTCTCAAGTTCCGTCGTTCCTCAAGTCCAGGCCGTATTTCCTCAAGGAGCCCTCACCAAGAAGATCAAAGTGGGCCTCCAGGTAAACCTTTTCAAACCACGTAAGGGTGTTAAGGATATGAATTTAAAAAAGATAACCGTCAACAACGTGTCAAAGAAGAAACGGTTCTCCTTAATTTGGTAGTGTTATATTTATAATTATATAGATTTAGTTATAAGATAAAAAATAGTAAAGATCAGTATTTTTCACAGTGATGTCGTATACAATAATAATGAATTTCGACTAAGTCGGTATATAAACAATACTTATGAATTGTAACGAAGTAATAGATAAGTTAATTTTAAACCTTATGTAATAACCTTAAAGCCTTAAATATTTTTATAATGGAATTTTAATGATTAGACCAATCTCTCAATTTTAAATCTTTAATTCAGACTTAACAGGTAATTTTAGTATTATCTTATGTTTGTTAAAGTCGCCAAAACTAATTACTTAGAAACAAAATAGGTGTGAGAGATTATGGGTTAATTTGGCTTTAAAATTAATATAGAGATTTTAAGTAAAATTTTGTAGCCAAGTCCGTTTTGAATACTTATTGGATCCGCTAAAAATGGTAATATGTTCCATATATAGGCTTTAACGTTATTATAAATTTTATTATATTAGTACATTATGAAGAAATGGATTCCTTCCTATCAGAAATAACGGGTTAGCTTCGGGATATGATTTTCCATTTATTTAAGAAAATATATTATATTCTTCAATCCTTAATTTCTTTAACCTTGCAGAATTAAAAATCAATTAGTCTGATTACAGCAGATTGATTGTCCAACTTTAGAACTGGTGGAATCTTACAAACAAGTGTAGTCCAGATTGCAAGTTACCAAGCCTGGATAGGTGTTCCATTTTTAAATGTTATATCTTCTATTTGAACGTTCGATTTGTCTGAAATTAACAAAAGAGGATCAAAAAACAAAATATAGTGTTCCAAATTTGAAAAATGGATCCCAGTTTTTATTTTGGACAATCAATTTGCGTAACATATCAAAACTATATCAGCTAGAGATTTAGTCATTATTATAATATGTTCAGAAGGAATTCACTAGTATGTAATCTGAATTTGTTTGAAAGACATAAAGTCTGTGTGGTTGATGTTGTATGCACTTCATTACCAAAATTGTGTTCTCTATATTAACGAATCAAAATGCCATGAAACCTACAGAAGTACAAATGATGCCAAATTTTTTTCATATACATTTAGTTTTTGACACACTTAAGAGATAATAGTTTAGTTTATTTATTGTTTTGTATAAGACAGAATATTTACATAATCGTAGGAAATATTAAATTTTCGTACCCTTAATTTGCTAGCTTAGATGTGAGGAATTGTTTATCCCTAGGAATAGTATAAATAATCGTTGATTCTATTCTTGACATTGAAATAAAGAGTAACATAAATTATATAAAAACACAGGAACAAATGGCAGATTTCGACTAAGAGGAAAGGCAGAAAATCTGTCTTTATAGGATGATTTTTATATTTTTATTTGGCTTTTTTTGTGCCAAGAGGGCACAGATTATTTCGACATGTTACGTGCGATGGAGTAGAGACGATGGAGAATGAACAGTAACGAGATTACATATACACATACATTACATTTACAGGCTTAATTAAATTTTGAAGGCGTAATAGGCTCTTTGTTAACACATAACCTAAAACAACATAATGATAAATAATTAGATATACATGAATTATTATTAACATACGAGACCAATAAGGAAGACATTAAAAGGATTTCACATTCGTTGAACAATTTATTCTTAAATTAGACGATACTTTTTCTAAGTGTTCGAAATGCATTGTTTTTCAACTATTTTAGGATTAATTACCAAATGGTAATTATGAAACTAACAGCACAGTTACTAGTAGTCGCCCGCAGAGCTCGAGTTTAGGGTTTTGGATGTGTCAGGCAAAAAAATAGCCCATATTCTTTCTTGGAGTTCAAGTTTGCTTCATACCAAGTTTTTGGAAATTTACCAAGAATGGAATCATCATTATTTCAAGGACATTTTGTCGATAACAATATGAATATTCAATATATTTCAGAATCTCATTTAATATTAGATAATAGTACATAGATTTTTTACGTTCATACTAAAATAAGGACTTTTAAAAAGTATTTCATGACATACGGTTACCACATATCGTTACCAAAACGTTACCATTGTAAGTTAAGTAAAAGCGTTACTCCTTAAAATGTTATACCCAATAAATTTAGTAGTCACTTAAAACATGTAGATGAAAAAATAAATAAAAAAATTGATGTCAATACTTTGTTTTCAATTAAAATAAGCGTTTCTGAATATGATATGAAATCACGTGATACTCACACTGCGTGTATGATGATCTATTCCTTGTTCTCTAGTTGGTCTTTAGGTTAAAATTAGCATGTAAATGTTGACATAAGTTTGAACGTAGATTATGTAAGTAACATAAGATCTCTATTTAAATATGAGATTATGAAACAAAAGGCAGATCGTGGAATATTATAGGGAAGCAATGGATGCTAATACGAATTACCTATCGTGTGTTTAGTAATTAAAGTGTCAGCACGTTTAATGTGTTATATATTTTGATTTTGTATTCGCTTTTCTTGCGTCACTATAATGTTCTGTACGCTACATCAGCCTTTTATTTTATAATTGATGATTTGAATATTTATTATGTATATAGAATAATACAATATTTTGTGTGCTCAATTTAATGGAGTGACGTTGTTTAGGCGTAGGAGTAATTTTAAGGAATTGCTAAATTTATTGGGTAATGTCTGTTTTACGCTTAAGTTATTTATAAAAAAAAAAAACAGTGTTATACGAATGTGAACTTTATTTCCTAAAGACCAAACGTGAGATATGCATGATTTATTTTGTTTGCAAGCTTTATGAATAATGTTTTTTGCATTTTGATTTTAATACGCATGTGTGAGGAATATCAATTAAATGTTGTTTATCGTTTATGTGCTTTTCCCCGTGGTTTCATATATTCATTATCGCTTATTTATTGCACCATTTATTCACCTTTTTCTGTTATCAAACACCATTTAAAATTGTGAGCTTTGAATGTATGATGAAAAAAAAAACGCAAAATTATGGGTGAGTCAGTTTTTCTTACTTTTCTTTGTCGGTATATCGATCGTTTGGTCTTTAGCTAATTGTTTTTTTTTTATGATTTCAATCAACAATTTTCATGGATATAAATTTCACAGGCACAGATAATAGATTCGGAACTGACTGCGAAGCTTCTAGGCCGTGGTGTTGCGGTATCACCCGTGGTCACGGTTGAACCCAGACGAAGAAAATTCCATAAAGCCATAACCCTCAGCATGCCAGCTCCTCGTCCCCACACTCAAGGGATGACGAACCAGTACAGCACGTCATCAGCCCCAACCCTTAGACTCCTTTGTTCCATATCAGGTAAGATTATGATATTATCGCTTATTACATTACCCCGATTATTAGTTAATGGAAACGAACATTATAGAATTTTTCGTTGATAATAATTTCAAACACATTGAAAGAGATTACTTCCAAAAAGTTTCCAATAACCAATATAGTTTTGTGACGTGTTGCAATGGAGTATGGCTTATTCGATTAGCTAAATGAAAAATAAATTATTCATATGAAAGCTTCGCCAATATTAAGGTAAGTAAGGCTATTGGAATACGCTCAGTAAGAACAGTGCTTAGAATTATATCAACCAATATTCCATTACAACACAATGTTGGAGTAGAAAATATTAGAGAATTCATAAAAATACGTTATATGTAAAATGGCTAGTTAACTTTACATGAGATCAGTAGATAGTTCATAACATTGCGTAAATTTCCATAGACTTATTAACTTCGAAGTCATAGAAAAGTTAGTTAATTTATTAATCATAGTTCTTCTTTCGTATTAATGATTCGAGTACGAGACGTAGTATAATAATTAATATTTTATTAGATAAAAATATTATCCCATAATTCTAGACAAAGGGATAAGCATGTTGATCGAAGAATATATTTAGTTGATAGCTTTATTTTTCTATTTAACTCTACAGAAAGTAACATTCATATTAGGTAGGGTTACATTCGTTAATACATATATCATTATCAAATGGCGCTTATAGCAAATACACAGAGCAGCTAAAGGGACATGTCCCTATGTGTGCGTTTTGTGCGTGTCTACATTGTCTTTGTTCTCGTGTGTTTGTGTGTGTTGCACGCTCACCGTGTACGGCGTTTAATAAAACGCTGTCCGTCTTATCAACGCGCATCAACAGGGGTATTTCGCAAAAGATCTCTCGAAGGTAAAAAAATAACTAGAATTTACAAATAACAATAAAAAATACAATACGTCGGTTAATTTTTCACGTTACGTTATTATAATTTGTCCTTTGAATTTTTTGAATTTCTTTTATCCATTAATCACGATGTCAACATCTATACGGAGATATGATAGATATAGAGTATAGACGTTGATATTACTTTTAATTTTCCCTCTGTCACTTTGAATGCTTTTCCATTTCTTGGCTTTACATACATTCTACCTCTTTGCACGGGCTGGAAGTTTTTGCTTTCTTATATCACTCACACTGTATCATATACAATGAATCTTGGGATAAAGACAATATGCACTGTTGTTTATATATAAAATATCACCGAATAACAGTATAGTGGAATTTATTGTTCAGGATTAATAGTAATTTCGTACACGGCACATTTTGAGAAGTCAGCACAGATGAAACGGTTTTATAAATAAGGATAAGAATCATTCCATCCCGGAACCGTACACCATTCCACATTCCATACAAACGCGTCAGTGTTTCCAACGTTATATTTATTTGCTTCAACTGGTCAGATTATTTTCCAAAACGGCCTATCAGTTTCATTTACTTTTTCATCTATTCTATTATTTTCGTCACTTTTATTTTTCACCTCACTCTTCAGGATTTAATTTGATATGATTTTTTCCGTTATTTTCAGTGATTGTCCTTCGAGAGATCTGTTTTTCGCAAAATCAGACCAAAATTTGTAGAATTCGTCAATCAATTGAACATTGTATCATTGTTTTTTAAATACAGCACTATGCTTAAGTAATTGATAAATTTTATAAAGAGTGTCACATTTTAAATCACTTTTTCATTAAATTAAGACCAACACGGTACGTTATATTTATTATTTCCTATAGTATGTTGTCCTGCTTGGTGTGTGTTTGCTATAGGCCGTTTTGGAACCATTTTGTTTTATTTTCTTATTGTTTGTTAACCTTTCTTATCCAAGTAACCTGGTTACATTGATAACAGATACAACTGTACAAGTAATTCAATTGAAAATAACTTTTATTACATTTTTGTTTTCTTTCAGTACATCTTCCTAACATGTTTATATTAGTTAGTAGAAATGTAAAAATGGAGCGATGTAACGTAATAAATATATCTAGTTTTAAATGCTTATTGCATGCATTACTAAGTGGATTAAGTAAAAATTTATATGGCAGCTGAAAATGGCGTTGTAACAGCTACTGCCTTCGTAGCTTTATATCGGAAATCTTACGATTTATAGTGAATGATTATGTTTCAACTATTTCATTTGTTATGTATTTTGAACAGGAGGAACTAATCGGGCCCATTGGGAAGACGTCACGGAAAATACTCCGTTGACTTTTGTCAACGATTGTGTTTCGTTCACGACGACTGTATCAGCTCGCTACTGGCTCATCGACTGTCGACATGTGGAGGACGCGACTAAAATGGCTACAGAATTGTACAGGTATAAATGTTCAGCGGAGTCGTACTTAATATAAAACTCAAAAACGTTAACAGCCTGTAAATTTCCGACTTGGCTAAGGCGTCCTGTCCCTTTTGAGGAGAAAAAAGTTTGGAGTATATTCCAACGTCAAACATGAGGCAGAATTTCTTTGAAATTAGTCCCATGCAACCTTCATGTGACTAATTTCTCCTCCTCAAGATTCTCAAGATGTTTTCATTCACCGCCGAGCACGAGATCAATTATAAACACATGAAAATTCAGTGGAGCTTGCCCAGGCTAGAACCCGAAATCATCGGTTAAGATGTACGCGTTCTACCCTCTGGGCCATTTAGGCTCTTTCTATAAAACCCAATAAGGTTTAATTCAATTATATTACAAATTTCATCGAATTATCTGTTATTTGTACTTTACGTTGAATCTTAAAAAGTACTTTCGAAGGAAAATAATACAAAAATGAACTGTTTTAACATCGAAGAATGAAACTTACGTTGTTGTTTATATACTTTTTTTAGGGAAGCTATTCATGTACCATTTATGGCGCGTATAGTGGTTTACGCAAAGCGTACGGATGAGTGTCAAGCTCAGTTGCGTATGTTCTGTGTGACTGATGATAAAGAAGATAAGGCCTTGGAAAGGATCGAACGTTTCATACAAGTGGCTAAGAGTCGTGACGTTGAGGTGAGATTCAGTTCAGATTGCAAGGATGGTAATTTTGTAGATTGAGTTAAATATTTTTGCAAGAAAACTGAAATCAATTTTGGTACTTATTCGAATTCTGCTTTATTTCAATCAATCACTTTTACATTATATATGTTTTACGACGTTGCACAACTCAATGGGATTAGAACAATATTTTTTTGTGTCGAAATCTAATTTATTGTTGGTCATCTATATAGGTCCACGAGGGTAAGCCAGTTTACCTAGAGTTTGGTGGAAATCTAGTACCAGTGGCCAAATCTGGCGAACAGCTGTCGATACCTTTCCGAGCTTTCCGCGAGAACCGAGTTGCTTTCCCAGTGATGATAAAAACTCAAGATTTGGAGCCGATGTGCCGATGCCAATTCATGAGAGATCCTAAAGTTCCCAAGGGTGAACCTTCACCCACACCGGTAAATATTAATCGACGACATATTCTGAAATATTAACGGACATATTCTTACCATTTTTAACTATTTTTTTTTGCTTCTAAGATTGCCGTACTCAACATAATGGTACCAGACGATTTATTGGTAGAAAGAACATCTCCAATACCGGCAGATATGGTACCACGACGAACCGAGGAACAGGAATTAATTTGGCGTCAAAGGCTTAGTGATCCAAGGTAAAAAAATATATATTAATGATATGAGGGCAAATATTATTTTAATAAGAAAATGTTCTTTACCATATTCAATGACATATTGAAGACCTACCAGTATATAGGACAGTAAGTAAATAAACAGATGGTATGTAAGTGTATCCACTGCGCAAGGTTAAAAATAAATGTAAAGGCAAGGTTATTCGTAATAAGATTGGTCGATACTGTAATAGGATTAACCCGATTTTACTCATCGGCTCGGTATTCTAGACTGAAGTAAGTCCTGAATGACTGAAACGCAATTAAGCTGTGTTATTCTATTCTAGTGCCTGTCTGAGTAAACAGACGTAAAAAATAAAATTTTAATATTACCTAATCTTGATATTACATAAATTTGATAATATTGTGATTTTAGATTGGAAGATATTTGTATTTTGCTCGGTAAAGATTGGGTGGCTTTGGCTTATGAGCTAGGAGTGAGTGTCGCAACTGTTAACCAGATACAAGCGAAGCGAATAACTGCAGCTGAGCAAGCTCAGTTGATGCTAAAACTTTGGAAGACTCAATCTGGAACTAAGGCACAAGGTATTTCGTTAATTTTTACTTCAAATTATGTTTCACTAAAACATACTCTTAATTTTTCGATTTATTTTTTATTAAGGCTTCATTTTTTGGTGGTCAAATATATATCCTTATAAACTAGGAAAGCAAATAATAAGGTGATTTTAATTTTTAAAACAATATCACATATATTATAGATAATTCATTGGAACTTGCACTATGTCGTATCGGAAGGGACGATATTATTGCTCCGCAATCGGAAATGACAAATGAGAGACGTATCCAAAGAAATATATATCAAGAGAGACAAGAATCAGAAGAGATTGAAGCATACAAAGGTAATAGGATATTAATTGTTTTGTACAATCGAGTTAAGAAAAGATTCGTCATCTTAAGATCAATTTTGGTGTCTTAGTATGAGCTATAATCTTTACCGATCAAGTGTGACATATTGATTTGATGTTTAGATTCAAAAGGTACTAAGAGTTTAAGACTTGAAAAAAGAACGAATTTCAAAACTTACATAGGTTTTCTTACTCTGACTGTACATGAAATTATAGCGATCCATTGAAAGGATCACCGTGATATATGAATGTATGATATTGATTAGTTAAAATTATAATTTGACTCATCTAAACACTATGTTGTTTCTCTTAAACAAGTTTTGAAAAAAAATAATTACCAGATAAGAATTCTATAAATATATTATAAAAATAAATGAAAAAGATAAAAATACTAACATTGTTTCATAATATCAATAGCTGAAGAGGACAATAAGCTCAAGGAGAATATTTATGATGATAATGAATTTGAAGAACGTACGCGTACAGAGGACCTAGACCAAGACGAAGCTAAATATTCTCCAGAAGAAAAATCAGTGTTAGAAAAAAGCGAAATGGATAGAACTCCTACACCGAGTGAAGAAAGCGAAGAAGATGAGGGTACGTATTTAATACAAACTGTGCCCTCGACCTTATACGCGTTTGAATGTAACAAAAAAAATATTAGTCTAGCCTAAGCTACTCCTTATTATATCAGTTATCTACCAGTGAAAGTCCTAACAAAATCGGTCCAGCCATTCCAGAGATTAGTCGGAACAAACAGACAGACTAAAATTGTAAAAAATGTTACTTTGGTATACATACTTTTTTTCCTATTAATAATTAACATTTATTAACATAAAAATTAATAACATTAAATGCTTAAATATATACAAATATAAAATAAAACTAGTTACTGTATAAATCTTAACCGCGTGGAATGGTGGCAAGAATGCTGGCAGCATTTCCCCGTTGAACTGCAATTCTGATCCTAACAAAAAACGAACCAGCCCTCCTGTCACCAGTGGAGGCAATGAGGCGAGGTGTTATACTTTTGATAAAATATATATACCGAGTATACGTAGCCATTGAGTAAAAAAGGACCATTTAAATATTACAAACAGACACTCCCATTTTATTATATGTATAGACTTAAAGGTTGAAATAAAAATAACAATTTTGTTTTACTTGACTAATACATATTTGGTGGATATCGCAGACGTAAAGCGCAGCGTAGCTGAGAGAAAAGAACAAATTACTAAGAAGCTCAGTTGCAGTAAAATTCCTTCATCAAAACAGAAAAAAGAGTTACGCGAAGAGATAATAGAAATAAAGACTCAAATAAAACCTGACATAAAGAAATTTCAAGACATTGAACAACAGGTAATTCTATCGCGTATGCTAATAATTTTCTAAGTATTTTTTTTTAATTACACTTATTATTTATTATTAATATATTTTAGGTTAAAGCAGAGTCGAAAATAGAACAAATTCGCTTAAAAACTTCACCAGATACCGTTGATGTTGATGATGCTAAAGATACACGAAGGGAACAACAGGTTACTGAGAGGAAAGAAGAAATAAAACAAGAGAGACCAATAGAACAATTTAGGAAATTCGATCCATCCTCCCCTGGTAAACCTACACCAAAGCATCTACAGCGACACATGCGAAACGAGTCAATGAGATTTCCATCTGGCGATTTCTCTAATGTCACAATTACTCCTAAGAAGACAACAACGGTAGAAACTCATCAAACAACAACTATAAAACAAACCACTGAAATTAAAACAGACACATTTACTAAGGAACCTATCTCACAAAAAGAAATTGATAGTGCTAGAGTTGAAGAAAAGTTAGACGATGGTGATAAGTCACCCGAATTAGTAACCGATGAAGAAAAGGATATTGCTGAAGCAACTCTGAAAGACAAAATAAATGCATTTGAAACCAAAATATCGAAAGAACCTCTCGAAACACCTAAACAAGTTAAACTCACAAAAGAAGCTTTGAAAAGGCATACACAAGAACAGGACCAGGGGTTGGAATATACACAAGCATTTGTGCGAGATCAGTCTAAGCAAATAACCAGTGATAGTCAACAAGTTTTGATTGAGACTGAGAAGCAAATTCAAACCGTAAAGTCAGTAAAAGAGACGATACAACACTTTGATTCAAAAATTAAACATGATGAAAAACCGAAACAGTTCCCGAAAACTATGAGAACCGACTCAACTTTGGTACAGGTCTCATCTGAAGAGGATAGTGAGTTTTTAAAAAAATCAACCGATTCAGAAACTGAAACAGAATCACAGACAACAGTTAAAATTGAGAAAGACAAAAAACATAAGTATGAAATGACCAAACATTCTTTCGAAAGAAAAATTGATGTTACAGATACTTTTGACTTAAAAATTAAAGAAGACGATGAAGAAAAGAAGGTTGAAGATGATATTGTTAAGCAAGATGATTTAGTGGTTAGTACTTTAGAGCATAAAATTGAAAGACAGGCCGATGAAGTAAAAATAAAAGTAGTTGAGGAACAAACTACAGAAACATTAGAAGAAAAAGACGTTCCTGATGAGAAATTAAAAGACATGGTATATTGTTTTATTCAATTAAAATAGAATTTTTATCTTTAATCTTATTTTTAAATAAAAACTAAAATAAACCTTATGTTAATTTTTAGGTTGAAACTCAACAGTCAATAGCTAGCACAAAATCTGACATTAGCAAACATACTAAAACTGATTCAATAGGTTCAGATGTACAAGATGCTCTTGGCAGGAAAATTTCCCAAGAATCCCCGTTGCCTTCTGGTATTGATAAAACCGATTCATTAGCGGATTTACAACAAAGCACAGAAAGGGATGTAAGCTTTGTGTCTCAAACTGAATCTAAGGTAAAATAATTATTTTGATAAATATAATTAACAGATTTTATATAATTACATATTTGACATCTTCGTAAAAACGAAAAGTTGGTAACTGATTTTGCAATAGTTTTATTGAATTGAATTCAAGCGATCCTTATCGTTTATTTTATTTAAATAAAACAACAATAATCCCTGAAATTGTTACAAGAAATTATTTTTCACTATTATTTGCCAGTGAAACACCTTGCTTGGTAATCAAGTAATTAAAATTTCAAGATAGACCAAACTCCTAGTTCCGTATTTTTAGCATAATAACTCTTATGTAAAATTTAAAGTCAAAAATTTATAACTTATATAATGATTATTCAAACTTTCGAAATGACTTATTCTGGTGAAAAATATTTTTACAGATATATTCAAAAGATTCTAAGCATAGAAGCGATTCATTAGATGAAGCCTCACAATTCTCTGATTTAGAAGATCAAATTGGATTCAGCCCTGCACATAGGCCAGTTTTGGATAAGCCTGTCGATGAAGGAAAAATCTCCGAAATTGATGAAAAAATTATAACTATAACTGACAAAAGTCGGTTTGACACGCTTCAATTTTTAAAATTTGAAAGTGAGCATAGTGCGCAGGCACTTTACCCTACTCTTACAACAAAAGAGACTGAAAAGGTAACATAGTTTTATATAATCGAACTTTTAACGGTAAATGTAATATAATAATAACATCAATATATTTTCTTTTGTTTTAGACATCCGCTAAGGAATCTCCGGTTATAAGCGCTAAAGCGCGACAGTTTATAGAAACAGTCCCTGAAGATGATTCGGTTCAAGAGTGTTTCTTTTCAAAGCGTATTTATTCAGATTCATTGGAGGATTCTGATCACACAGACTCTAGGCGTCACTCGGAAGCAGACTCGTTAAAATCAGACCAATCTGATATGAAAGCTAAAATATCATCTTCTGATTTTGACGAGAGGGCAGAATACGAGGGAACTGCTGACTCCGGCAGCGGCTTTGGTGATGAAAAGTTTGAAGAAAGCATTGGGTTTACTTCAATCAAGATTGATTCACAGATTTTAGAATCACAAAAGCAAGACACTGATTCTACATCAACACAAGCTGATGAACCGGAAGTAGTATTCAAAAAAGTTATACCAAAACGGCATTCACGAACTGAGTCTATTTCAATTACGAAAATAACCGATTTACCAGATATTAAAATTCCAGCAACTAAGCAAGAATTCCAAATGATTGTTACTGAAGCTGAAGAAATAGATAAGTCATTTGAAAAAGATGAACAATCGGATAAAATTTCTTCTGAAAGTAGTAGAGAAATCGAAATATCTGACCGAAAATCATCTGAAGGCATTTCGGATAGGATAAGCTCAGAAGATGCAGTTACGGATAAGAAAACTTCTTCCGAAGAAGATCAAATTAAAGATGACTTGGGAGTAGAAAAGGAAAAAATTAAAGATATAACCAAAACGGTAACAGAAATTACTAAAGAATTGGACCGAGATATATCAACGAAAGGAGATTCGTTACATAAAGGTACACAAGTTACTGTCGTAACTTTACTAAGTTTGCCTTAAAATAAAAATAAAACTACTAATTCCCATTTTTTTTTTCGTTCAAGTTGAGGCAGACAAACGTCAATCAGTAACATCAGTGGGTTCTGTTAGTGAGTTGCGACTAGATGAAAAACGTCTTTCCGATGCCCATAGTCTTACCGAATCAAGAGATTATACTTTTGAAGAATCTGAAGACGATATTGGAACACAGGGTACTCACGTAGATATAACAAAAGAAAAGCTAGAAGCTAAACAAGAAGCTGAGGGTAAAACAAAATCGCCAGGTAACATGAGTAAATATAAAATGGTATATTTATTTTATTTATTTTTTTATGTATTTTATGTACGTATTTAATTCGCAGATAAAGTAAGTGAACCATCAAAATTAGCAAAATTAACTCATGGAGATTCATTAGATGATGTGGAAGGTTTTCCTGAAGATCATGTTGCTGATTACGTGCATAAACTACCTCACATTGCCGAAATCAGGTAAGATATATCTTGTAAAAAAAATGTTAATTTACAAATAAACTGATTCGGATTCAGTTGAGAACTTCATCTTTTATATGATGACCAATTACTTACAGCTCTTTGCCGGACAAACACGTAACCAGTAATTTCTTGGAAAGAGAGCGCGAAGAACAAATAAAACGAGAAGCTATGTCCAAAGTAGTTTCCACAGAATCTGGTAAAATCAAAGATGAAAAAATTTTAGTAACAACTGGCGATAAAACACATGATGATTCATATAAAACGAGTATTTCAAAAACAGAAAAACTAGAAATGGACAGTAAAAAACAAGAAGAAATAAAAACGAGTACAGTAAATTTGGTTGAAACCTCTCAACCCACCACTACAAAGGCCACAGAGCCTCACACTAAAGATACAGTACCCTTATTAGGTAAATCTGGTGAAGAAGAAACAATATCATCCACCACAGAATATAAGACAGGTGATTCCGGTGAAAGCATAACAATTACAACTGTGAATGAAAATATTTATGGACAAACAGGAGAAGAAATAGTAAGAACAACTGTAACTGAGACTACAGAATATCCTTCTGGCAGAGAAACAGTTTCTACAAAAGTCTCAGAATATATAAAAGAACAGGAACATCAAATTTTAAAATCATTAGAAAAGTCTATGCTACCGCTTCATGAAAGAATTTTAGACCCAAAATCTGAACAGTTTGAAACAAAAACAGATATAAGTGATATTGAAGCAAAAATCACAGATGAAGGAGAAAAAACTGTAACTACCAAAACAGAAACGAAAATTGGTGACTTAGGAGAAGAAATATCTACAGTTACTGTTACAGAAAAAATTAAAAATGATAAAGGGGATGAAATAACTAAAATAACAGTAACAGAGACGATAACGTACTCTTCGGGAGAAGTAAAAACATCAACTAAAGTATCACAGTCTATTAAATCTAGTGATAAGGATGAGGTAATTCCAGATTTAACTAAAAGTGTAGAAACAAGTTTACCGGAAGATAAAAAAACTTCATTAAAAATTGAGACCAATGTCGGGCCTGAAGGAGAAGAAATAACGATTGAGACTGAAACTGAAACTTTCAAATTACCAACAGATGAACAAGTTATAAAAACGACTGTTACAGAAACTACTAAATATCCTTCCGGCAGTATAAGTATATCAAAAAAGACATCAGAACGCATTACATCATTTAAAGAAGAAACATATACTACGACCCCAACTGAAGTAAGCGAGTCTGTCTTAGAAGACACAATAAGTAATATGTTGCATAAATCCGATGATCTTAGTGATGACAAAGGTAAAACTTCGTCTACAGAAACAAAAACAGAAATAGGACCAAAAGGAGAAGAAATATTAACAACAACAATTACTGACACCTCTGAAACTCCAGAAGGAGACTTAAAAGTTAGAATTACTGTTACTGAAATTACTAAACATCCGTCTGGAGAAGAAACTATCACAACTAAAGTTTCAGAATCAATGAAGTCTAAGGAAAGCCGCATTAGTTCTGTTGAAGAGTCTACAACAATAATTGATGAAAAGGTATTTGAAAAGAAATATTCAGAACCGGTGACAAAAAAGGATAAAAAAGGGACAGTGACATTAGATACAACACATAAACTTGTAATGGATGAATTACTAGCTCATGCAGCTGAAGCTCAATTTAAAGTAAAAAAACAAGACATAATTGTTGACAAAAGTTTTACCGAAACATCGTCGTTGCCATCTGACAAAGAAATATTAACAAAAACATCTGACATCGAAAAGCCTCAGATTACTACTGTAAGTGGATCGATCAAAATATCATCCGAAATTGAAACATCTAAACCGAGGGACCTTAATTTAAAAGAACCTCAAGAAATAACTAAAGAACAAGTAAAACCAGTCATTGAAGATATAATACAGAAGGGTACAACGGTAGCAACAGCTAGAAGTCCTGTACTAGAAAAGGATATCAAAACAATTAGCAAGGAAATACTTGAGACAGAAAAAAGATCCTACGATGCTAAAGTACCCCAAAAAGAAGAACGTAGACATTCTTGCATTAGTCCAGCAGTTTCGCTTGAAAGAATAGCCGAATCAGAAATAGAAGAAGATAGAATAGATGTTGATGTTATTACCAGTCCTCGTCAAGATAATACAACGATTGAAATGAAGAAATCTGACTCAACAATGAAGCAAATGGCAGATAATATAGAAATCATTATTAAACAAGCTTCAGAAGACTTGGACATATCTGAAGAAGTTGATGATGAAAGAGAACAAAAAATAAAGCTACAAGAAGAGGTTTCGGTGGATTCTATTATAGAAGAAGCTGTGCATACCGTTGAAGGATTTTTAGATGAATCAAAAGATACCAAACCTGATGTTACTGATACTAAGAAAGAAGTTATCTCAGAAGATACAAAAGTATCCAAGGAAAGACCTGGTTTAATAAAATCACTTTCAAGAGACAGTGGTGAAATATTGATCATGCCAAAAAAAAAACACGCAAGAACTTTTTCAGTTCAAAGTTCACCCGATGAAGTAGAGGAACAGATATATACAGACTCAGAGTCAGGTATGTTTGTTTTGCTTTATTATAATATATTATATTTATTAGTTTAAAATGTTTACTTATCACTTACTGCAGTTCCAGAACTAAATTTTTGATTTAAAAGTTCAAACTTTACTATTTATCTTTTAAATACAACAAAACATGAGTGAAAATAAATAATAAGACGAGGGAATTGTCCGCAATTTGCCACATTTGTCACCAGGCCTTTTGACGGGAATCATGCTCCTCACTTCTGAAATAGTGCTTGCTGGCCATTGCCTGAACTCGCTCTCTCTACTTTCTCGTCTTTCTTGATTCCCGTCGGAAACTGTACATTTATCAGTACAAGAGCTCTGTGACGACTATAGAAAGCTCGATGGTACTCCCAAACTTTTGACAACTGCATTCTTCGTATATATTGATTTTCTTTTAGAAAAGCTAACATTACTCACAATCTCACCAGCATTTTTCTCCAAATTTTCAGCACAAACGTTGCGTTTATTTAATCCGTGAAAAAAGTGATTGTACAACATGGTTTTTGTAATCCTTATTCGAAAATAATATATATTTACAATTTCAGTATCGTATGCTGCTATTTTATAAATTTGACGCATATTATAAATATTATTTCTCAAATTATCTATTAATCTAAGATTATTTTACATTCAGATATGGACAAGGCTAAAGTTTTGGAAATTATTGAACCATCTTCAGAAATCGATGGGAAGCTTCCAACTTCTAGTTTCGATATAAAAAAAATTCGAACTGATTCCCTTGATGACGCTGATGATTTTCCAGAAAAAGAGGTAAGAGCGTTATTTTAAATATTATTAGATTTATAAAATCAAAATTTTAACATACTCACGATTTCTTTAAAAATTTAGACGGAATATTTTGAAGATGGGGGAAAATATACTGAAGAATCTTTTACTGCTCCTGACGTAAAACATAAAGATTTCCATGATGCATCAGGTACAAGTTCAGGTACGCCGCAAGATTTAATTGAAGAAAAATTTGGTGATACATTCCCTAAAAGGACGCATTTTGAAGACAGTATTTTACGCTCCGATTTAGTCTCAAAATCAACAACAGAGTCGTCAGTAACGACTGTGATTTCCACATTAACTAAATCTTCCGATGATGAACAAAAATCAGTAGTTGAAGATGGTACATCAGCTGATTTATCTAAGATTAGTGGAGCAGATTTAGTGAAAGATCCATCTAAAACTTCAATGGACACAAAAGAAGAAACTAGAATTGAAGATCAAACGGAAGATCGTGCCACTCCAGACTTATCAAAAAAATCTATTGATTTAACGAAAGATTATTCTAAGTCTTCTATAGATAGCAAAGACACTTCTCGCGATTTTGCCACTAACGAATTGTCTAAAGACTCGACAGTCGATTTAAGTAAAGACTACTCAAAGGCATCTATAGACAGTGTGAAGGAAACTTCTAGATCAATTGATGAAAAAACCTTTTCCGAAGAACATTCATCATTTGACGTTTCTAAAACATTAGCATCAGATGCCTCAGATGGTATAACAAAAAGCAAAGAATTTATAGAAGAAGAAAGATCAATTTCAAGGATAATCCATATATCGTCAAGTTCCTCTCAGGAGACCTCAGTTATGACAGAAAGTAAAGTATTTAGTGAACAAGATGATAAGTCATTAGACAAGACAAAATTATTTGATATATCAGATACTAGCGTTAAAATTGAAGAAAAAAAAGATACGAAAGTAAAGATAGACGATTCTGAAATAGGAATTAAAAAAATAACATTTGAGGATGAAAAGCAAAAAGATGAAACAGAAACAAGTGGAAAGGATGATGAAATTGAACCCCCAGACATGTCCGAATTAAATAGACGATGTTCAAATTTACTAGAAGATATTTCATCTCAAGGTGCCCTCATAAGAATCGATTCTAGTCATGTAACCCATGGTAAGACTTATCATAGAATTAGTCTATACTTTATACGTAAATTTAAAAAAATAATTCATCACGATTTCATTTCGTTTATGATGTTTGGATGAGATTATAATTTAGTTTAGCATATTATACTAAATTATAAGAGTTACTATTTTCTTTCAGATCTGTCTTCAAAATTCTCGAAAACACCACCACCGTCACCAGTGGATTTAATAATGAAAGAAAGATCAAAACCCGATGAAGCGGAAAAACAATCTGTTTTACAGCCTAAAGGTATCAATTTTCCAAAATTAAACGAAGTAAATTATTAATAATATTTCGAACCTTCATTGCATTACACATGACTCGGAAATGAAAATAAGAAAATAATTTGTATGTACGTAAATAAGAAATTAATTTAAAAATACCACGTGACCTTTTTTAACCTTCTTTGTTAAGGTATTTTTGATATAGATGTCGCAATTACCAATAAAGAGAAAAATAAACATATTTTCTTTTCTGAGGTTACGAATTCCTAATCATATAACATGCGATTGCACTACGAACGCGGAGTAGCCATCATGACAGTAATCAGCTTGTAGAGTATACACTAATCGTTAGTAATATTTAGGTTCTGAATCATCATTCCTTGATGCGAGTAGACAGTCTCCGAGAGCTTCATCAGCTGGAGACAGTTTAATTAGTGAAACAGAGGCGCATCAAAGCGGTTAGTATTATTTCAAATCGGTTGTCAAACTACACTTCATTGTATACTTAGAAGTGGCTAATTTTAGGTAATGATGATACGAACAAGAAACATTTAAGGACTTTTAAATTCGAGACCATTAGACAATGAATCCTAAATTATTGAAATTTTGTTGCCCATATTATTTAATAATATTAAAAAAATGTATTTGTTTAACGCATTAGGTAGTGGCAAAGTAGAGTCATAGCGAAACCTTACTCATAATTTAGTAGATATAACCTTCTTTTGCCACATTTTTGTTTGTGCCGACTGTTGCATGTAATTTATTTCTTAATTAATATAAAGTGTCACTGCCGGTAATACAATGATATCATTTCAATAAGCACTTAGATTAGAAAGGTAGAACAAAGGTATACTCGTATAAACACACCATAACAAAAATTGATTACATAAATATAAAGATATCACTGAAATCAAACATTAAAATTAATTTGCAATAGTCACAAACGTTATGCCAATATTTGTCGCACAGTAAACTTTACTTTGTTTCTTGCGGAGTCCTCACATTGCTTAGGTAAGTGGACACAGTTCGAGAAAATTATTTCATTGATGTCGCTTTTTGAACTTCCTAATAAGATTAATTTGTTTATCTGTTATTGATTAGCAACTAATTTTTATTTCCACTTCACATCAATGTTCACCTTTGAGTAACGTTTCGCTTTGATTCAACGATCTTTTCTCGTATTTTTTTTACATTTTGCCATCACATAGCTTTCTTCACCCACAATATACGTATCACAATTTATTTCCCATCATTTCATAATAGTTGATCATAAGAGAAAAATATATGCTTTCATCGTTTATATAATAACAGCCGACTCATTGTTGTTTATCGCTTTGTTATCATTCACAACTATAATTAAAACAAGACATATTTACAATTAAGAATGCTAATTAAGATCAAAATAATAGTTACTTTAAAAATTTAACACTATAATTATGTTTTGTAATGTAAATAAATCATAAAATACTAGGTACGTCTCCATAAAGTAATTATCTTTTTATATTTTTTTTCAGAACTGTTAACTGAAGCATCAAAAACCTTAAGTGAAGCAGCTAGACCTAAGTCACCAACTAAACATCTAGCTGATAACTTATCATTTGTGAATGTTGACAAACCAACGATAACCACCGGAGCTATAGAACTTGTTGACCGAACAATCGTCAAAAGTCTGGATGTAATTGATCAAATTAAAAAAGAAATGCAAGAAGACATGCACAAATCTACATCTTCAGATACATTTTATTCTGAATCTAGAATAGAAACTTCAACATCATCATCTTCAGTTCATAAAACTGTTGAAGGTTCACAGTTAAAGTTTACAAATATAGACCCTGATGCAGTTATGTCAGATATGATAGCTAAATTTGGAACTACGGGTGAATACAGCACAGTACTTTCACACAAAGAGACTGAAACAAGAAAAATATCAGGACAAGAGTATTTCTCGGAAACAAAACAAGTTTCGTCATCAGATGACGATTCTCTCATTATAAAAACGGAAACGAGTCACGAATTAAGAGGGCAAGAGCACGCAGTTAAGGAAAAAACGATTGTTAAAAAAGAAGGTGAGCACACAGAAACTTCGCAAAAAAAAATGGAGAAAGCTCATGAAGCAACAGCAAAGCGATCTGACGTAGAAACAAAAACCGTTTCTAAAAGCACTGATGTTACTGATATTGTAAAGGTAGAAAGGGAATTTACCGAACAAGGGCTCTATACTGGAAGGCAAACAAAATCAGAAGAGAGGATGACTGCTATAAAAGATGAAACTGTTAAGAAAAAACATGACGTTAAAATATCAGAAAGAGATTTATGCCATGAACAATGGGGAAAGGAATATTTTACAGAACCAGGAGAGTTAGAAGATATTACAGAAGACGATGACGCTAAGTCCAGAACAGCATTTTTGGAATCTAGTTTAAAAATAGTCGAAAAAGATGAAACTCTTTCAAGCGTTGAAGTATCTGAAAAAGGTCAAATAATAAGTTCAAAGACAGAGCACCATAAAGAAGAATCTGTAATAGAAAGTAAGGAACACGATGATCTTAGTTCCGACGCCTCTCATATACCAAGCTTCAAAAGTGAGGCTACTGACCGACGAGATTCTTCTGAAACAAGCCCGAAAAGTAAATCTAAGTCTTTCAAAAAGGACGATGAAGTTTACGAAGTAGATTTTATAAAAGAAATAAAAATTTCGACATCACCAGTTAAAAGTTCATTTAGTCGTACTGGTAGTCAAGATACTCATTCAGAATCCGAAATTGTGCCAGAATTGCCACATGATGACAAAATTAGTGATACACCAAAGAAAGAAAAAATCATGAAATCACCCATAAAATTATCTCATCAAACGGAAGATTTAATATTAGAAGTTTCAGTTGGCAAGGAAGGCGTTAGCATAGTTGATGATTTATCACAAACAAAACTTTCTGACTCATCTCTTATATCTTCAAGTATGCCAAAAGAGGGTTCTGATCTACAATTTGAAACTAAAGGCCTGGATATAAAACTAGAAAAAAGTACTAAAACGCCAAAAGAAAGCGATGTTTCTCCTATTACTATGGAAACCTCCGATGATATGAGTACAGCGTCCAAAGAAGCTATGATAAAATCAGGTGAAAGTATTGACACTGAAAATATGATTAAATCTTTAGAGTCCCACGAGGGTGAAGTTTTACAAAAGTCAATGGATTCAACTGTCAGTGCCGAAACATTACATGCCTCGGAATTTTCTACGGAAGCAGACTCAGCTTTTCATACAGGAACAGAAGCCAAAAGGGAAGAAATAAAGCTAGTGAAAGAAAAAAGTACCGAAGATATATGTAGTAGTGGTTATGATACTGATTTCTCCTCTGCCGAGTTTCATGGAATGAAACTTGAGTCTGAAAGGGTAGCCTTGGATTCATTAATATCTGCTCAGCCTCTTGCTGACTTATCAGTTTTAGAGAAAACTATAGATGAAGTTAAGCAGTCTCTAGAAGCAGCACAAGGTGAAATAATTAGTGAAAAAAGTGATGGTAGTATTAAATACAAGCAATCACCGTCTGAATTCCAATTTAAAATATTAATTAGTCCAGAGAGACCCGAAGTTATTAAAGAAGAACCTCAACATACAGACGACCAAACCGATAAAACTAGCTTACCAACAAGAGAAGAAGAAAAATTTATAGATAGCCAAAAATCTGACAGTGTTTCACAAAAGATAAGTTCGCAAGAAGAAGAAACGTTTTCGGATGATGATAAAGAAACTGTTCATCATAAAGAGGACAGCCCACCCCTGGAAGGAGACATTTCAATTAGATCAGACAGTGGCCCCCATTCAATATTAGAAACAGAAAGTGACCTAGTTTTATCTGATAGAAATGGTTCATCTAAAGGTAGTCCCGAAGTTAAACTTCGGACCCAAAAACATATGAAGACGCAATTAGGTGTTGCCGAAAGACGATCTGCATCAGAAATCGAAGGTTGGTCAAGTTCTGGGGAGAGTCACTACCATAGTTTCGAACACTCTGAAAGTAGACCTTTGTCATCGGATGTTGAAGTGATGATGACGGCTCAAAGTGGTACGGACTATGAAACAGCACTTACAAGTCATGATGTTTCATCGCAATCATTAAGGACATCTAAGGATTATTACACTGCTGGTAGTTCACTTGCTTCCAGAGATAGTATGAAAAGCCTTGACTCAGACGGCTCGAGCCATGTTGCAAGCATAGACATATCGGATGCATCTGAAACACTTGTGCCTTCAGCTAATGAGTTAAAAGAAGAATTAATGGAAAGTAGTACATATGTTGAACAATTCTTACATGAGCCTGAGAAAGAACAAATATCTAAAAGTAAAACAACTAGTGACGATGATATTTCTGGCGATGATGACGAATATAAAACTGATAAGGTTGAACTTTTAGGAAAAATGAAAAGGTCTCATGAAATGCGGTTCCAGCCAAAAGATATGATACCTGAACATTTTCCACTTGAAGGTACTTCAGAAAGTATTGAATTTGATGATGATTCTTTGAAAGATAAAGAAGTATCAGATACAACGATATCTAGCCAACTAAGAACAGACGAGATTTTATCTTCATCAATTTCAAAACTTGATATGTCGTCGTCTCAGTCTCAACTAGATTCGGACAAGGAAGATATTCAAGAAATTGTAACTAAAGTATCTGTACATAGTGAACAGGCAATACCATTTTCGGTAACAAAAATAGAAAAAAAAAGAGAATTCGTTGATGTTGAAAGTGAAATCATTCCTATAGGCTCGGCAGAGTATGAAGAAATCGAAAAATTTGGTCATATAACCACAAGGACAGACAATTTACCACATGATGATATCCCCTTAAAAAGAACTGTTGCTACCAAGGAAGAATCTTTGCCCTCAAGTTCAGTATCAATACCTCCAAAGGAAATAACAGAAGAATGTGTAAAAAAAGTAGTTGAAGAAATAAGCACTGTACCATTCCCTATTACTGAAAAACCTCCCAGTCAAAGAGAATTTGTTGATGTTGAAGATGACATAATTCCGAAGGGCACAAAACAGTATGAAGAAATACTGAAATCAAAAAGCGATTCATCAGTCCCTAAAACAAAAGTCGAGAAATCTGGCCTCAGAACACCCGATGATCATTTGGAAAGTAAGCAGAGTTCCACCTCGAGTTTAAAAACTCATGAGCATCTTTCTACACCACAAACGCCCTTGTCAGCACCCAGCCAAAGTTCTCTATCTACAGATAATGGACGAGAGTACGTTCTCGATGATATGTATGATATTTCAGAAACTCCAGAATTAAAATCAGAACTTATGACTGAGACTAGTCGATCAGAATTAGTAATTACTACAGAAGAAAAAACCTTACATACTTTTGAGAAAGAACAAGAATCGCCAACTAGCGATGAATTTGAAATGGTTGATAAGCCTAGTGAAATGGATGATTTTGTAGTTATTGAAGAAGTTGCAAAAGAAGCACAAGAAACTGATCCAGAAGGTAAAAGTATGCAAATTAAAGCGCAAAAATATGTAAAACGACATGACACGGAAGTCGAGGAATATTTATCGAAAACAACCAAAAAACAAGAAAGCACTAGTAGTGCTTCTGGTTCTGGATCATTATCAGATGAAGAAATTCTTCAATATGAACTTGAGCAAAAGCGATTACAAGCTCAAGAACTTGCCGAAATTGAAGCGGGCAAGCGGTGGATACAAATGCAATTTGAAGGTGATCCGAGGTATGATTATGAAAGAATTCCATTAGAAGATATTAAAGAGGAAGAAATGACTGATTTTGATGTGAGCCGAATTGGAAGCTTGAGTTCGCAAAAAGAAACAATAGGAAGTTATGGCAGTTTTAGAAATTCTTACGGAAGCCTTTCAGAATCAGAAATGACCTCCCGTATGAGGTTTAGATTAAAAGGTGATAATGATGATATTTCAATTAGTTCATTACAAGAATTTGAAAACCTTGAAAGAGCTTTAATGGAACAATATCAGCAACATTCGTCATCTTCTCAAGATTCTTTAAATGGATCGCTACCCCGTCGATATATCTTAAGTAAAAGTCAAGGGGATGACATTTCTGTATCAAGCCTTAAAGAATTTGAAGGGCTTGAAACAGCTTGCCTAGAAGCTTTAAAAGCTGAATTACTTGCAAAACAAAAGGAAGCTTTACTTTTAGCCGATCCAAAAGTTGTTAGTAGTAGTTTCCTAGAACAAGAAAAGCGTTCTTACGATAGTAGTTCTGAAAGTAGTCCTCCATTTAAGAGTGGAAGTCCAGGGCATAAAGGCGGTAGCCCCTCTCAAAAAAGTAGTAGCCCTTCACAAAAAAGTGGCAGTCCATCTCAAAAGGTCGGAAGTTACGGGAGCCCATCACAAAAACTTTTAGCTGATTCCATGGCTATCAGAAAAATAATCGATCAGCAGCTGGCCTTAGAACAAAAAATGCAAGAGTACCGACCGAAAATTGTGACGGTAAAAAAATTCGATGAAAGAGGTGCATTTTTTGTACCAGAACCTGAACCAGGAACATCAGAAGCTAAATCAACAGAAGTTGTAGAAGAATGTAAAAAATCATCCTCTTTCGTTTGTGCTGCGGCACCCAGCGATGGCTCAGCAGAGTCAATTCCAGGAGATTGTGAAGAAATGATGAAAATATTAGACTTAGAAGAAAAGTCCAAGAAAGAAGAACAACAGCAATCATTTACCAAAACAGAAGGTGGTGTTATAGAAATTGTACGCACTACAACTGTAATTCAACAAAAGTTTGTAGACGGAAAAAAGATTTCCGAAACTATCACGAGCCATGATAATGAAGGAGGTGTAGATATACCAGCAAGATCTAAGCCTTACGATGATAGCGGTATGTCAATAAGTTCTGAGATGTCATCTTCATTAGCTTCCCAACCCTCTGAAATGGATAGTTTGATGACAATTATTGAAAGACATCCATCTGAAAGTGAAGTGGTAACATATTCTAAGCACACCATAATTACTTCTTCTGAAAGGTTTGAAGATAAACCAGAAGACTTGGATTTTTCAAGAGAAGGAAGTGCCGTACGTGAGCTATCGCCCTCCTCTGGGAGGTCGGTGGCTCATAGTATTATCTCCGGAAAACATTTCACAGATCCAGCTAGCGGTTCTTGGAGTGGTCAAGACGAAGAATTAAGTTCATCGGGAAGTTTTAGTCGGTAAGTTTTGTACCATAAATTACGTTTAATCTATCTTGCTGTTTCCAGGTCTTTTCTTTCCTTTTCCTTGTTCTCGAGGCCTTTTAGTTACATATACATGAGGTAGTTAAAAGTTGTATTTCATTTTGATTAAAATTTAATTGCATAAGATCTTTTTGATATATTTTAGAGTTTATTCTCCTAGTTTAAACTTGCTTGATTCCATTGGAGCTTGATATTATATATATATATATATATATATATATATATATATATGTATATAATAACACGTATATAATAATGCGACCTAAAATCTACGATCCATTACCACCTCCCCTTTTTACACGTGAAGCCGCTTTTTTTCTGGAATAGGGCTCTCGTGTGTGATGTGAGACTCCCTGGTGCTGTCAGACCAGTCTGGTGCGCCCTAGTTTACCAGATTACCCACTAAAATAGCAGCTCTAAATACTGCCTCTCTAAGGGAACACTTGAACATGGAAAGTACTAAAAGTTTTACATGTTTGTCATTTTCACAGCGCACGAGCTGATCTGATGTTAGGCAGCACAGACAGCTTAGAAGCAACAAGTTCAAACGCAACCAGAGCAACATATAACTATGAAGTAGACACGCCAATGACTGGTAGCCTTACTTCTGGAGGTAAGTTATTTAAAACCTCTTTTCAATATACATATTAGTATTACAAATATATTAATCAACTAATAATTCATAAAGCTTTTCAGCTACGCATACAACATACCAATATAGAAACTCATTTTTATTAAAAACCTTACAAATTTAAAATGTAATCCAAATTTTTATATTAAAAAAGTGTATTAGTAAAGTGCGAGAAGGATCTTTTGGCAATCTAATGACATGACGCGCTGGTGAAATTTAAGGGCTAGCAGTAAAAACTTTTCGATACATTTATTGAATACATCAACGTTTTTATCAAAGTAAAATTTTTGTCCAATGACAATAGACATTGTTAATAGTGACTGTATTCGCGATAGATAAATATAAACAACCCTCGTTTTAATCTCGATATCCTGCCGAGTGGCTTTTGTTCTTTAAGACACTTCTTAAAGTACTAAAAGCGTTTCAATTTAAACAACCAATCGTCTAAATCTCAGAAAGAAACAGGAATTCAAAATAACATATTATTCTCAATTCAAAGCAAATATTAACTTATCAATAATAATAAATGTTAAATGTAGCCTCAAAATTAATAATGCGATTAAATTTAAGTTACACCATAAATCTATACTTTTTTTGATATGGAATAAAAGGTACAGCATATGTCTAGGAATCAGTCTATATTAAAATAATTCACAAAATTTTCAAATACATAATCGGCATTATTAAATTAATTGAAGTCTTCATCCACATCCTCGTCCTCTTCATGACTATCGTTATGACCTTCAGTAATATCAAAACGTCCAACAAAGAAAAGTTACAAAAGTTAATGTAATAATTTTCCTGGACGATGCTTGAAAAAAATTAAAATATTTTTTGTTAGATTGTACGAAAACAAACATCTGATGAACACATACATAGGTACCTAGTATTACAATAGTTATTTCACAAAATATGGTGCATCATCTATGGATCGTAATTTATGGGATCCTTGTCGGACTGTACTCAGCATGGGAATGATTTGACCCTCCTTGGATTTTCACATATTTATTGGCATTGAATATGTTGTATTTTAAAGAATATACATGTATTAATAATTAGTGTTGTATCGTTATTATAATTTATTAATTTCCCTCGTCAATATTATACCACCGAATAAATAAATGTACCCTTTGATAATGATCAATTATTATGGTTATTTAGCATGTAATGTATTTTCATTAATCAATTCATTATAATTGCAGATATCCATCTTTGCTTTTAGTATTATATAATGATAAATAATATTTCTGGAATAATGCATTAATCATAAAATTTATATAATAAATGTTATCATTCGTATTACTGGTTATTTTTCACTTCTGTCAATTTTTAGTAGTAATATCGTTCGTGCCTTTTCTTATTATACTATTAGCATTATCAAGCAAGTATCGGAATTTAACCACTGAAATATAAAAATGTGTTAGGAGATAAACTATATTAGGAGATTAATATATTATTCCATTAGCTTTTATACTGCTTCCTGCCAAGCTTCATACTAATCAGAAAGATAACATAGCGCGCCCTCCAGGGTCGAACACGATGGTATCCTCGCTTGACACTTTGGATCCTGTGACGGCTGTGCAAATGGAAAGCCTAGAACACCAGTCCACTAGTGAACAATATTCACAGGATTATGAAGTACATGAACCAGATTCTGATACAGAGAGATTAGTAAGTAAATTGTCCAGTCTGATAATGGTTTTAAACTTAGCATAAGGTAGGCACCGGGTTGTAGTAAAATTTGACACCTTTTCAGCAATAATTTTCTCGTTTTGGGGAGAAATACTCAGAAATATAACATAAGACAAACGAATTTTTATATCTAAGATAAACACTATGTATCCTATCAACATGTTATTTATGTTTGTTATATTTACTTCGAATGTATACAAAAACAATAACCTGTAAATTTTCCATTGCTGGGCAAAGGCCTCCTCTCCCTTTGAGAAGGTTGGGAACATATTCCACTACTCTGTTCCAATGCGGGTTGGTATGGCACACATGTGGTACAATTTCTATGAAATTATGTATATCTAAATAATATACATAATTTCATAGAAATAAATAATAAATTATGTATTATCTCGTGATGTTTTCCTTCACCGTCGAGTACGAGATAAATTATAAACACAAATTAAGCACATGAATAATCAGTGGTTTTGAACCCGAACTAACCACTGGCCCATACCTCCGACATTCTAATGTATATATTAAGTGTACTTGTTATATGTCATTTAAATATTGTAATCGCCTCTTGACTTACCTTTTAGGAATTGGACAGTCGTATACCTCGGGCAAAGGAACGTACAATAATGTTTGACAGTACAGACACGCTTAGCGCAGTCAGTGGTGATGGTTCTGTTAAAGAGGCTACTGTTGAAGCACCAGCCGCTACTTTCTACATTGGAGATACTCCTATCGTCAGAGGTATGGATTAAAATTATCAATATGTCGATTAGACTTACATTTCATGACGACCTTCGTGATGGAGTTGTGTCTACACGTGTTTTCACGGATACGCCATTCGAAGGTCCTGGGTTCGATTCCCGGCCGAGTCGATGTAGAAAAATTTCTGATTTTCCATAAAACAAGTGCTTTAGCTACTTACATTATAATCAGAGTAATGTGATGTTGTCCAATGTTTATTTAAAGTAAAGTAAAGTAAAGTAACAGCCTGTATATTTCCCACTGCTGAGATAAGGCCTCCTCTTCCATTAAGGAGAGGGTTTGGAACATATTCCTCCACCCTGTTCCAATGCGGGTTGGTGGAATGCACATGTGGCAGAATTTCGATTAAATTAGACACATGCGGGTTTCCTCGCGATGTTTTCCTTCACCGCCGAGCACGAGATGAATTATAAACACAAATTAAGCACATAGATATAGTGGTGCTTGCCTGGGTTTGAACCCGCAATCATCGGTTAAGATGCACGCGTTCTAACCACTGGGCTATCTCTGCTCATGAGATGAGCTGTTTATTTGTTTTAAATGATTTATTACAAAATAGCACTTTGTGAATTTTATAGTTAGTTTAATTAATTATAATTACTACAGGAGACAAAAAAGAGGAAGAAGAGAGTCAACCCACTACACTATCTGGTAGCTGTCCAGCATCTCTTCCACCTGCAACTCAAGCCTCACCTCCAATTCCAGCACAGCGAAGGTATTTTGATACCAATTCAATTACAATCGTAAAGTTAGCTAAATTTGTTCGTAAGCCATCAATTTACACATCACCCTTTTCGCCATCTATGTGATGATTGTTTGAATTGTGGCTTACTTCAATAATGCTATATTATATTTCTGGAACAGTATTTATTATTTCTGCGGCTTTTATTATATTTTTTTCGATTATCATTTTAGTTTATCATATCGATGTACCAACTAAAATGCAAATGTTATCATTGCAGCTGCTATTGTTTAAGTCACTCGCAAGAAAAACTCGGCAAATAGGTACACCGTTTATATTGTATTGCTTTCTGAATTTATTTGCCTTAACATCGATTATATTTAACAATATATCAAAAGCTTTTTGGTAGGTTTATATAGATATTATATCTTTAGTTGATTGAAAGCGTGGTTTGCTGTCATATATTAAATATATATGTATATAGCATGGAAAGGGTTCTAGCGTGTCGTTGTCTCATGGAAATTTTGAATTGGAATAGAAAATTGTAGCATCTATTTTAGAAAATATTAATGAACTTAAACACTTCCTATTAGTATTTGCAAGTCTTGCAACTGATTATTGATCTAGATCACCTAACTTTTAGACCAGAAATTTGCACAGACTATTACTATTACATGATTTGATAACTTAGTATCTTATCTTATCACAATTAAATTCAAAATTGCCGTGACAAACATTATTTACGATAATGCAATTTTCTTTGAATATATTTTTCTTTCCAGATCCCTTTCAATGATCCCAAGACCAACTCACTCCAGCTTAGACGAGTCGAAGAAGTAGAAATTTCACGAGATTATATAATTTAATATATTTATTTTTATTATATCACGACTATTTCGACTTTGCCAGCTTAGGCTTAGCAAACGCACTGATAGGACGACTTCTTGAAATTTTACGAAAAAAAAAAACTTAGGAAATTATGAAATATCTCAAAACTCCGTTTATACTTTTGTGTGGAAAAAAATGAAAGACATATTAATGAAACTCATTCAAAGTCTCGATTCAAAATACGAATTCTATACCCAGTATTTGATGAGAACGTGCAGAGCATGTTATCCAGGAATTTGACCTTAATTAGGAATACGGAACATACCTATATAGTGATGAATTTTGGATGTATTTTGGTACTAACTTTTGTATCGTACCGTCGTTCAGCGACATCGGTCCATGTTACTTGACCTATAGACCTCTATTGATAACGCTTAGCTTACTAGTCTTGAAAATCGCTTTCTCGATGATGTTAACATTGTAGAAAATATCAAATATTTTATAAGATATAGGTTTAGGTAGAGTCGTTTCTGATGATTTTGATAATGAAATTATAGAAGCAGGATCACTTGACGGAAATAAAACTGTCATCAATAAACATTATGCTTTTAATAACACAGGACTTTATAAATTGGTTTTTCCGATGAATTCATGCACAATTTCTGAAGTAATTAGATAGATAGAAATACAAAATGTAAGATATGTACGATTAATCGCCACAGCATTTGATTCTAGTCGAATTGCTTTATTTTATATTAAGTTGTCTAGTATTTGACTTACAAAGTACCGCAAAACGTACTTTATATAGGATTAAGGACATTATTTTTCTTTTAAAAAAAAAAACATTTATAAGTATATCAATGTTATGACGTTGACCGTGATTATTATTATTAGTAAAATAACAGCGCTTGCTCACTTCCAATATTTTAATGTATTTTAATGAATGTGTAGATTTTTGAATACTTGTAAAAGTAAGGATTTGGATTATCGGAATTTGTTATAAATTCATAAGGGTCAGACTGAAGAGAAAGTTAAGATAAGTGGTTATTACAAGCTTAAGAAGGGCACGTATTTCAAGCTATTGTTTTCGTATCAGCATTATGATTCTTAATTTATGAATCAATGCTGTTTAGATAATAGTTGTTTTTATTTAAGAATCGGTGTGCTTAAAGTTAATTAACTAATGCTAGTGCGTTGCTATATTAAGTTTTAAACTAATTTGCTACGATTGTTTCACGTTGTATTTGTAATATTGCTGAATATTCTATCGATAAACTAAATTATTATTGAATATTAAATAAAAACGCTATGTCTCATATTTAATATTGGTGTTTTATTTCTGTACTACACGTGACATAATTTTTTTATGTGTTAGGTTGGCGGACGAGCTTATCGTCCGAGCCATCTGATGGTAAGTGGCCATCAGCCATAGACAATGACGCTGTAAGAAATATTAAGTATTCCTTACATCATGTACCACCAACCTTGGGAACTAAGATGTTATGTCCCTTGTACCTGTAGTTACACTGGTTAATTAGAGTTATGAACATCTTAATATTGAAAATAGAGATGTATGTAAAGTAACTAACCGCTTTACAATATTTTTTACTTTTCTTGTATAAATATAATTTTATTAAAACTACAACAATCAGGACATGACTTCATATGAATAAGGATTTCAAAAGCTATAGTAGTCATTATTAAGTATTTTATCAAAATCTTCTATATATTAGTTTGGGTAAAAAGTTTCTTCGTATTTTATATGAAAATTCAAAAAGTTTTTTTTATAGTTTATTTACATTTGACTAAAGTATGTAGGTGCCATTTTGTTCCATAACTTTTTGCCATCTTGTTGGTAGTGACATGATCCCATTGCTGTAAAAATTTTGGGGCTTCTGATCGAAAAACTGCGACAAGTGGTTTTGGCAGTCCTCTCGTGATGTTAACCTGACACTGCCTAAGGAATTCTGCAGAGACCGAAGGAATAAGGAATTCTGCAGAGAGAAATTATATGACATTAAACTTTAGTACAATATTTCTTGTCTAAGTAATTGATATATATTTGGCTCACAATCTCTTAAAAAAACTGAATAGGGCTATCCGGCATAAATGGACTAAAGTGGAATAGTTTAGTGTTCTAGATAAAGATATATTAATCAGGAACTATATGTAGTGCATCACATTCAAAAAATCCTATAAAAATAAATTTGTGTCATTTCCAAGGTCTACACTAAAGATATCTATGCTCTGGTGCAAAAAGCTTCATTAAAAGTATAACACCTCGCCTTCACAGACATGAGCCTTCCGGATGGACGAATTATCTTTATTATATTTTTAAGTAATAAAAATAAAACTATAATTTCATAATAAGATTTAATTAACAAAAATATAAATAACTTAATTACGAAGACTGTCTGACAGATAAATTATTCACAAATTATGTAACATTATATTTATTCTGTAGCAAATTATAATTACACTGAAAATAGCACAATTGTTTTTTGCAACAATTCTATATTTAAAAAAGAAAAACAAAAACAATATCGCATATTTGCTATAAACATTTATTCAATACGTTCACAATAATTCGTGAATTCTTAAAATAACGAAAACTCTTCAAACGAGGAATCATTATGTTTTTAACCGATTACCGATTCCTCATTCAAATAATTTTCATTAAATAACTTAAATCTACGCATATAACGCTTACATGTATTATGGCATTCCATATTTTGTATTGGGATATTTTCAAATAATAAATTAAATCAAGGATAATTAAATAAGTATTAATAGAGTATTAACTTTGGTGGTTTGAAGTCAAAGGGTCAATGATTAAATAAATAAATAAGAACTTTTCAGAGGATTGAATTACGATATTATATTTAAATAGTATTTTCAACGAATTTTTATTATTATGTAGTCCAGGATTCAGCATCAAAGATTATAATTCTGATTGTCAATAGCTTTTCAACGAATTATTAAATGTTTATTAGTCAAAATTAGCCTAAAAACTTGAATTGAAATTGCTATCTTTCCTGGACTAATATTACTATTTCAGACAATTATTGTTACAATCTTCAAAGGACTAATTATTGGAGCATAGGGACTTATTATTTATGCCAATAAGATGTACTTTGGGTTGTGAATTCGATTCCAAATTATAAGTATATTTGTATTATTCGGTCTCGATGTTTCATTAGTAATTTAAAATCTAGTTTTTTTAACATATCATGGTGTATTAAATTTGGTACTTTTGCTATTTCTCAAAAAAAAAAGAACTATATATTAATCTTACAACCTGACATTTAAAAGTAGCGCTCAATCTTATTACTTACATATATGACATATTATGATATATGATTCATACGTAGCAAAGACAGGTAAACAACATAACAGTATACAATTAAAAATATATATTTTTGAAAGTCATTTTTAATATAGCACGTACGAAAAGGATTTCGACTATACATAATAACACAAAGAAACGTACCTCTGTTATGTATAGACATTATGTCCCTAGCACTTGTAATAATAGCTAAATCACCCATCAAAAGGAAACAATACAATATTTTTTAACAGATATCATATTCATATACAAAATAAAATTGTATAATTTAGTCAATCTAAGATCCTTTACAAAGTCTAATTGAATACCTGGATGTACGTCATTTTAGAATTTTAGTCAAATCACTTCAAATATTTAATTAATAATTTCGGTACATGTTATTATATAAGAAGGCAAATCAATTATGATATTTCATTGAAATATTAATACGGTTGTTTAACGTTATTTTAAAGGTTATTTGTATCAAGACCGAATGCGTTATTGTACATTTTCGTCTAAAATTTTGGTAACTTAATAAATCAATTTTAATTATCTAATATAATTTAAATAATTTAATAGCCTCTGCATTAGTGAAATATTAATTATAATTTAAATAAATAAATAAATAAACAGTCTTCACAGGGAATCAAACTCCGATACGTCGCTAGTCTGAAAACATATTAAAATTAGCACACATGTTAAAATTATTTGTAATAAAATAAAAGAAATAAAAATAGTATATGCATTGAATTTAAGTTCATTGAACAAAATTTAAAATTGGAATATAATTAACTTTTAATATAAAGAATTTGACATAAAAATATCAAAGTGTTGCCATACACAATACACATAATTGATAATAGTTACTTATATAAAACCAATGAAAATTTGAATTAGAATATTAGAATAATATGTAATCGCCAACACAAAAACGAATAAAAAAATATGTTTAAAGTGATTAGGTATTAACAGTGTAAATAGTGTCAAATTAATTAAAAAGTTTTTTTTTATACGTGTTTAAATTAGAATTATATTATATTGCAACATTAAAAACATATCAAATATCGAATACAACTATTTATTTAACTTGGAAAATGTCATGTCATTTAATTTCTTCATCTTGATCTAGATCAGATACTTACCCGACCTAGTACAGAATAAAACATAAAACTGGGGTTATTAGTGCTACCATCCAAAGGAAATATTGTAAATAAAGGTTAATTTTGTGTATAAAATGTGCAAATACCCACAAGATCAGATTTATAAAGGTGCACGTGAGGCAGGAGGAAAGTGGAGCCGAGGTCTCGTTCAGCCATTGTGTTTGCTTCCTGAACAAGTTATAGGTTTCATGATATGCTACCAATTTAATATATATCACACACATATATATATCAAGTAACTAGGTAAAGAAGGTGCTATTTAAATATTTTACATAAACATTGGGAGGGATTAGTTAAACAATGCTGTCTTCTTTCTTGGAATGTTAAAACAATGGTAATAGAAAGAGACAAATCTATGTTTAACCCACTAAGATTTATATGTCAAGCCAATACACAGCTACCATAAAATATCATCGAATTAATATAAATAAGGTACATCAAAACATCATAATGTTCTTTTACTGGTGTTTTATATGTATACAATGTTATGTACAACTTCACTAGGATACAATTTATTATGCAGTGCGGAAAAGCAGGTGAAACAGTTGACGGAAGCGGGAATCGAACCCGGGATTATATCACAAAAAGGGGAGATGAAAATTCCAGAATATTCCCAACAAAACTTGCAAGAACCCAAAATTAATGTAAAATTTTGTTTATTAATATAAATGTTCGTGAGCAGATCGTGAAAAGATAATTTTTCGTGCTTAATTGTGAAGGAAAACCTCACGAGGAAACCTGTATGTGACAAATCAAATTCTACATGAGAATCATCTAGAACTTCTTACATTGATGTGACCTCATCCAACCCCATGGCATCATTAATACTCCTGTGGATTTGAAGACATTGACCTTATTTTTGATGATCAGAATTTGGGTTCAAAATACAGGACTATTTCAGCAATTTTGTAGAACAGTTTCTCATGTTTTAAGTGTCATATATAAAATTTCATCCTTCACCATACCAAACGTTACAATGTGCAGTGCTATATAAGAACTCATTTCGTATATCACTCGTCAAATGCTCTTGCAGTGATACGAGGTTTCGATAATGTACAGTCAGAGTAAGAAAACCTTCGTCAGTTTTCAATTTCATTCCTTTATCTAGTCTTTAACTCTTAGTACCTTCTGAATCTAAACGTCAAATCATTGCTACGCAATATGTTATTTTTGATAGGTAAAGCAGATTATCTGTCATACTGAGCACACGAAAATAGATCTTAAGGTGACGAACCTTTTCTTATCCCGACTGTATATATCGAAATTGTTGTGCGGTGAGTTTCGAGTTCTTTCTTACAGAATAGTTCAGCTGTAGTGAACTTAGGTGACAAAAGGTGTTGGTTTTTTCCAAACTTACTTGATGAGTCAGCCTGGTAGATGAAGCAGCCCTACCAGTACTGGCTGGTAGGGTCCCTCCCACTGAACGGGCCTCGGATAATGTGCTGGAAGAATTAAATTTAAAATTATTATAGAACAATCGTTAACATCCTTTAATTATTCCTATTAACTTTAAGCACGAAAATTATATATTTGTGTCAAACTTAATATACATTAGATTTCAAATATAATTTTACGTAAAGGATATAATCAGACTTATAATTTACAAAGGAACTGTTATTTAGAGATAGATTATACCTATATTTTCAACAATTAAATCAATAGCTTTTTTAATTTGCCTAAAAAAGCCTGATATTTTCTTTGCATTCAATTTAGTTGAAATATATGTTTGTCAAAAAATCGTATTCCAAATGTTAGGAATATTAAACAATCTTTCACAAATTATTCATGAAATTTTGATATACGTTCCTACAGTAACAGAATGAAATCGTGGTTAAGATTAAGATTAACTCACAGTTCACCGATGCGTCGTTCAGCGTCTGTCCATTCAGATATATCTTCTTGACTAAAAACGAAACAAAAGAGAATAAGCATATTATCCAGTCTTAATGTGTATTAAATCAAGACAATCTGTCTAAACTATTTGGCGTAGCTATTCCCAAAGAAGTATTTCGTGAGCATTGTTGTTATTCAAAGAATTAATCGACAATATACCCAAAAACTTTCAATTCGTCCGACTTGGAATTTGAGCCCAAACTCTTGGGGTCTTACTAGCAGTTTCATTATTTATTTAATAATAACATACGCTGTCTCTGTCTAGCATATTAAATGCTATCAAGTGCAAAAGAGAAGCAATTCTTCTGACAGTAGCTAAATTGTCTTATACCTATAAGTTTTCCGAAGCGTGTCGAAGCGAGACATATCTCCTTCTAAATCAGTCTTGTTAATGGATGACGCGTCATCCCTATCTTCTTTTACGGAATCATCAGGTCGAACTGTTGTCGATACTTTGAAACCTGCTGATACTAATGCTCCTGGAAGAAGGTAAAATGTTTATAAATAGACATTTGAAGTGTGATTACCATATTTATTTTCTTTATTCTTTACGGATCTTCTATCAAAAGATGGAAACAATAAAAATCCATCAATCCATCATCAGTTCCATGAGTAAAATAACTTTTTTTAAATTATTGTCTTAATTATATTTTAAGCTTCAAATGGGCTAATTATATATTAAAGCATACCTTGTTTGTTAGATCTTTCTTTATTAACGCTATATGACGATTCCATGCTATGTTTCCTACGCATCTGGAAGAAGAGAGTTGATTAAATTTAACATTGATATAAAATTTATTTTTCTATAGTAGTATTTTTTAATATAAAATTTTAATACAATTATGTCCTGTCGCAAATGTCTGCTGTATCAGCTTTTCTCAACATTTCCCAAGATGGCAGGCACATCTCGTATGTCAAATATTTAATACACACAGGCAACTAATTGCCAACGTATTGTCTGTTGACTAGTCATAAAACACAGGCCACAGGGTCTTGGATTTGGATTCAGGTGAGATCGATAAAAATCTATTGAATTCTTCAATTGAAAAGTTCTCAGTAGCAACCGAGTGAGGAAGTTGGAAGTTTGTTCTCGTGCCTCGGAGAGCACGTAAAGCCATTGGTATTGTATAGGAACTCTTGCAAATCGTGTCAAATTTGCTGTTCCATCGGATTATGCAAGGACATATATAATGCACTAATGTTTAAATAAAACTAGTTATAACGGATTTTAATCGCGTATATTAATTATTTTGGACACAACGTTAGTGGTCACGGGTAGACCACGAACGCTGTAAAGTGCTCGAAACGTCGGGATGTCCAAAATAATTAATATACGCGATTAAAATCCGTTATAACTAGTTTTATTTAAATGTGTAATAATCGCGAAAATTTAAGACAGCACTAATGTTTATTAGTTTAATGTAAGCGATGTCATCATCACCTTGCGGTATTCTCTGAACCCAAAGAAATCCTATATAATCTTAATGGTAACATTTATTATGAATTCTATAAACTATATTTTCGACGACCTCCGTGGTCGAGTAGTGTGTACACCGGTTTTCGATTCCCGGCCGAGTCGATGTTGAAAATTCATTAGTTTTCTATGTTGTCTTGGGTCTGGGTGTTTGTAGTAGCGTCGTTACTTCTGAGTTTCAGCTACTTACATTGGGATCAGAGTAATGTATGTGATGTTGTCCAATATTTGTTATATATTCTATAAAAGTTCGTATTTTGAATCAAATTTCTCTCTTAAACTAGAAAAGACGTTATTCTAAACTCACTTCTTCTGTAGCATTAGTAGCTCCGGATTCTAAATAACTTATCAGTTTTGCTTCACTGCAAATCTCGGTACTCTTCTTTCTAGATAAATTATCGCGACTGAAAATAAAATAAAAGGAAATAATGAATTCGGAATTCTAAATATATAATTTATTGGAATTTTATAACATAAATGAAGATAATACTTAGATCTTCCTTCAAAATGTAAAATTTCATTTGGCAGTAAGGCTTTGTGCCAACCCGGGTAGGTATACCTAATATACCTAATATATTAATAATACCTAATCTATCCAGGCTTACACAAAGTATGGGTGCACTCATCATACATATTTAGGACATATTATTACCAAGTAATTCCTTTATCTAAATTAGTTCATCAGGGCATTATTTATTGACTTTATTTTTAAATGTAAATAATATATTCTTCTTAAGATTGTATATTATAATAATATCACTCTACTCTATCGATGTCGACCCTAAGCTGAGGTCCACTTTCACAGGAGGTCTCCTTAGGGGAGAGGTAAGCTTAAGTGAGGTCCCAACACCATCTCTTTAATATTTAACTCGCCTTTCATTAAGGCCAACAGTTACATACATTACAGATACAAATATACATTACCTGTCAGAGTGCAGCGGGTGTAAGCGCGCGCGGGGGATCATGAGCGCGGGCGCGGGCGGCGGCGGCGGCGCGTGCGCGGGCGGCGCCGACACCGCGCACTGCCGGCTGCACGACGAGCGCGAGCGGGACTGCGCACGCACACTCGTATTAAGGGGGAACGGGAGGGGGGAAGATATCGAAAGCTATCTTCCTTAGTCATCACGCTTTACTTTACAATTCAATAAGTAAACAGTCAATTCTGGAGACCAACCATACTATATATACTAAATACAATAATGTTTTGTATGATAATATGGTCAGAAAAAGTTTACTATAAAATCTATACCAAAATTATAAATGTGAAAGTAACTCTTTCTGTCTTTTACCCCTTCACGATCAAACCGTTGAACCGAATTTGATGAAATTCGGTATGAAGCAAACTTGAACTCCAAGGCTATTTTTTGCCTAACACATGACAACCGACAAACGAAAACGCAAGCGAATCCGCGGGTGGCTACTAGTACTAATATAAAAAATGCGCACTATAGAGCAATTTCAAATTCATAGCGCCATCTAGCGAACAAAACAACAGATAGTAAATGTTAAACTCTTCATTGGCTACTAGTAAGCCCTTCCATTTTGGACGATATTTTCGTATATTAATCTTTGCTCAAGTATTACCTTTGACGGAATGTATGGTAAGGAAGTGTTTTGTACACTACAGGTTTCAGCTGTCTCCATTCTTTCAGCTATCAACGCTCGTCTGTCAGCTCTTTGCTTCGAAGGTATATTTCCCTGAAATAAATGAGTTTGTCAGATTATAATTTTGATAAAAAAACGGTTTATTTTATGAAATCATAAAGAACTTGAAATTAATTAATAATCATGGCAGGAAATAAAAAAAGAGTAATAAAATGTTAGAAACTCTCAGAGTTCAAATTACCTGATGCAAGCTAGGCATTCCTTGCATACAGCCAATCACAAAGGTCTGCGTGGCTGGACCCTTTTGACAGCAACACCTCTTTGACGCCCAGATCGTCACCACAAGGATGATTACCAACCCAATGACCGTTACTGTTATTAAGACAGCTGAAATGGAAATTTAAGGTTTTTAAAAACTATACTAATAATAAGACTATAACTAAGACAATATGCATAATTTTTCGGCCAAATTTGACTACACAAATTCAATCTTTACTTAAAAAGTCTAATTAGGTTATTGGATCCATACCTTTTAGATTAACTTGACAAGTCCTGCCGGCGTACCACTTAAAGCATTCGCAGATCATGGCGCTTTCCCGCTCGAAACAAGTGCCATGGTAGTTACAGCCAGCACAACCAACTGCGTCAGCTATACGAAAATTAAAAAAACTTTTATTAGAACTGGAAAATTACACTTCATTAATATATATTTAAAGTTGGAACTCTCATCTTAATTTATAACTCAATTGGATTTCTACATATATTCTTATTACAAGGTATCAGCCGATCACAACTGTCTCTCGTTATATAAGTAGGATCAATCTAATGGGACTAAGTGAATAGAGTTTGGCGACAAAAGTTGTATTGTAATCTGTAAAGATGTTGTCACTGTTCAGTACTGATTCTTTGAAATACATGATACTTTGAATACTTACAAGAACATATTCTCCCTGGATACAATGTGTTCACACTTAGATCCGCAAAACCTTCCAAACAGCTGCATGTGTAAGTCCCGCGGAGATTGAAACACCGAGCATGTTCCGAACAATCGTGGAATTGAGCACTGACGCATTCGTCGAAATCTGTTAAATGACACACTGATATAGGTAAAATTTCTAAAGCCTATTAAATAAAAGGTTTTGAAGCTAATTTCACTAGGGTATTTCAAAGCACACACGAAGTATGTGAGTACATGATTATATGTCCCAGAATTTGCAATTATCTTTTGCATGCATTTTCTTTACGTGTTTGTTACTGAATTCCTAATAATGGGCCCAACCCATATCAATTATTTTTGTTTGTATTTGTATGAACCCCTTGTAGTTTGGCGGTAAATAAAGAAAAAGAATAAATAAACTTCTTATTTGTCCGAACGAGGATAGGACAATCATCTCGAAGTTTTAATAAATACTCTTTAAAAACTTCGACTTACCGCTAACATTTAGCCTGTCTATAAACTCTTCTGCTGCGTGCACTTCTGTACCACCGAGGCTGTAGTTGTTGTTTCTAAGGTATTTTTCAATGACTTCTTTAAGTCGACTCTCATGAGCGTTGTCTGAGAGCTGAAAATATCGTAGCAATAATTAGATATATATAATTTCAATATATGAAAACATTTAAACATGGATAATAATTGTGATAGCGCTTCAAACGTTCATGGGCATCAAAATTAAGTAAATTTGAGTTCTGAATTGGATCTTTTTTCCAATTCAACGCTAATCTTGGACTTCATATCTCCAGAGAGAATGAATTTTCTTTAATGTTTTAGCTGACTAATGGAACATCACTGACATCACATGGAATCAACTCGCTTACATTGTAGCTATTATTTAATTTAAAATAATTATAGGAATATTACCTGTACATAGAAGTCATTAATGACACCCTGATATGTTTCCTCTTGTGGTGTCTTCATTTCAATGGGATGGAATCCAGTTATGTGTACGCCATGATAAACGTCACGCAGATCAGACTGCATTACCATTCGATTGATACCTTCGTGGGTGGCAACGGCTAAGCTGTGATACTCCTTGCTGGAGTTATCAGACAAGTTTGTATGGAATTTCAAGCGTTCATTGCCTTGAGATCCTAAAGCTAATCTTACTGAATATGTATAAGTAGCTGAAAAACAAAAAGTTTTTAAACGTGTTAAGTAAGAAAATTTAATTTAAATTGTAATTTGTTTCACCAGATTTAATCTTACGTTTACAAGGTCTGTCAGGGAACATTCTAGCAAAACCGGGCCTGCATACACATTTCATAATGCCGTCTATTCTCTGACACCTTTCGTTTCTTGAAGCCTTGCAATCTGGTTGACATTCTTTTCCATATCCAACACCTAAAAATAACAATTTTTTGTTGAAACATTATAACTGCATTGTGTTTGTAACTTGTAAAAAATCAAGCTGAAATAAAAAAAAGCTCTTTCATGTAATGTTTTTAAACAAAATTACTTGCCCGTAGGGTGTACAACATTGGTAGTTTCTAAGTAAGGCGTGCCTGCTAACAATATTTCTCCAAACAATACTTGTGATACTCCGTTATCGTTAACTTGTTCATTTCTAGTAACATCGTAATCTCCCGTATCAATATCTGGAATTGGTGGAGATTTGCCACCATTTTGTGATTTGTTCATAACGACAAAGAATGTGTCATTATCTTTTTCTTCTTCTACTTCAATTTTTTGAATATTCTCAGTAACATCATTGTCTCTTATAATAAAGTTGTCTCTTTCTTCTGACGACATGGTTATATCGTCGAGAGCTACCTTTGTTGGCAATGATGAATCGACGATAGAAGTTGCTTCTACTTGAGGTATAGGAATATGTTTTGTGACAGTTTCTACAATTGTGGTCGGCTGTACTTTTGTGTATATCTCTGTAACGACATCGACTAAAGTAGAAGTGTGTGTGTTGGTTAGTATCAATGTTTGTGTTACAGCTCCCTCGGATTGACTGACTAAAGTGGTTTTGGTATGAGTTACGGTCAATGTGTGAGTAAGGTTTATATAGCCAACACTTGAAACTGTTTGAGGTGGTTCTGACAGTGTTTTTGTGAGTGTAATTATAGTTGTTCTGAATTCCGTTTTTGTTGGTATAATTTCATCTGATATCTTGATTTCATTTCCAGCATGATGTTGTTTATGTATATTCGACGTCATTGGATCGTTATTAATTGTAAATGTAGATGTCTTCTCAATGATAGATGGTAAATCAAGTGATTCCGTTGAAACTTGTTCCTCTTTAAGGACCTCAGTTGGCTTAATATATTCTTCTTCTATGGACGATTCAGAGCTTTCTATAATATTAGTAGGGAAAACAGCTAATGGTTTAGAAGGAAGTGGTCTCGTTATTTTTTTTATTGAAGTTAACCTCGTTGGGTATGAAAGATCCGGTCGAGATAGTGTTCGTGTTGGTCTTATTATAGGTATAGTTTTCGATGGAAGTTTAAATTTACTTGTACTTGACTTTTTATCATCATTACGAATTGGATAAGGCTTACGAGTACGGTTTTTATTTCCTATCGGAATAACTTTCATTCTATCTTTAGTTGTATCTTCCTTACTTGACTCAACTTCTTCATGCTCGACTGAAAATTCACTTTCCTTATTTAGTAGCTTTGTATTATTTTCTTCTTTCGAAACTGTTGTTTGTGTCACAGGATTTTCATGACTACTATCTATTGCCTCGCTTGAAGTTTCGTATTCATTTGAATTAGATATATTTTCCGAAGAAGATTCTAATGGTATTTTATCGGAATCTTCGGGTATTTTTGTAGGCGACACGTAGTCTGGGAAATATACAGATGAAGGTCCAAAATTGAAACTCGATGAAAAATCAAAATTAGATGAAGTTATCCAACTGGAGGAAGCTGCGGTTGGGAAAACAACGTCTGTTACAGAAGACATTGTCGGTTTAGGTTCTCTTTGTATTGAAGTTATCTTAGAAGGTAGCTCTCTCGGAGGAGGTAGTAAATGTGAAGAAGGTTGGTCAATATTGAAAGAGGGTCTTTTGACTTTATTCACTATATCATAAGTTGGCCTATACGTTGAAACTTCATCCTTCAATGGTTTCCTTATAGGTCGCTGAGTCGACTGTCTAGGAGGTAATGTTTTTGGTGGTACAGTTCTATATGGAGCTGGTGTTCTTATAGGTAAAATCGGTCTCGGAGTTTGAGGTACTCTTGATGGAACTCTTTGTAGTGGATTTCTGGGTGGAGGTGGGCTCATACCCATAATTTCATCATTAATTGACGGTTTGAAGTTGTAATTTACAGTGGGCGGGGGTGGCGACAAATCAATTATTTCACTCGAGGAACTGTTTAACCGATCTGATTCAGATTTTATTGTAAGTGGTTTGGCTGTTGATTTTTCATCTAGCTCCACGATTAAAGGTTTTTTGTCTTGAATTTGAATAGTGGACGTTATAATATTAGATTCGTTTGATATGCCCGTATTGTTTGATAAGACTGTATTCTTTTTCTGTTGATTTTTATATTTATTTTCTGGTTCCTTAAAACTAACTGGTTTTCTTGTTGAAAATGGTCGACTTGTCATAGCAGTGTATTTTTCTTCTCCAATATTCAATTCCATATTATCTTCATATGATGCGTTCGTACTGTTTTCCATTAACTGATTGATTTGCCAATGTGGTTGTTGTAATTGATGATCTAATGGTATTGCAGTATTTATTGTAAATGGCCTCGGTTTCATATATGGATTGTGATCATAAATAGGCTTAATATTATTTGACTGGAATGTAGTTTTATTAAATGAAGTGAAAGGTTTTTCTGTTTGTGTTCCGGGATTAAAGCTAACAAGCTTTACGTCTTCGTTATGTTGATTTACATTTTGATTAAGTACATTCTCTGAGAGAGATGAACTCTTTGTGTTGTTATTCTTAGCTACAGATGTAGTTATAATTGGTATTTTCATAGATTCTGAACTGACTTCACCATCTATTTCACTATTATTTTCAGATTCTTCTTCACCGTCATATATTTCTTCAGCAGTTTCGTATATTGTTTTCGTTGGTTTCGGATAAATTAACTTCGTTGTAGTAACTTCATCGCTATTATCCCTTAATGGTATATCGTAAACTGGTTGCTTGTTACCGAAAGTAGATGGAATGTAATTAGGCTTTATTGTAAACGGCAGTACATTAGATTTTTGACCTTCGTTTGTCTTTGAAAATGGTCTACCAATACTGAAATTATTAACCGTTTGTTTATTCTTGTGATCCCAAAATTCTGGTGGTTTTCCAACAGTTGCAATTTTTTCTCCGAAATCGGGTAAACTATCCGACTTATTGTCGAAATTCAATGGTATTATTTTTCGAGTAGATGTTTCAACTTTTATGTTTTTCAAATTATCTTCTTTAAGAACGCTAGCATACCATCCGTGAGAATTGGTTGAAATATCCGGTACAAATGATACAGGTTTATTTTCAGCGTTTGAATTTTTATTATCCGCATAGTTCGGATTTAAATTGAGGTATCCATTTGTATCTTCATTTATCATAGGGAAATTAGCATGACTATTTACAGATGGTGGTAACAAATTACTATGATCTTTGTGTTTCGGCTTTTCTCTGGTATTTGTATTAATATCAGTTTGTCTTACTGGTATAGATTTAGTTTGGTTAGATTTATTTTCAAAATTGTTTTCTTTATAACCATTAAATTTATTATTAGGCTCTCGTTCATGATCATCGAATATAAGCGAGGGATGTCTTTTGCCATGTAATGCAACACTTTCGTACTTTGAAGGGTCATCCTCAACTCGTATGGCAAAATTTGTTCCTATAGGTATATTTGCATTTATTTGTCCATTGAGAGACGTCGTCGTGATTGGTACAGAAATGCTTGAACCTATGATATGACCCGAATTACTTTCACTCGCTACATTAGTTGCAGTATTCAACGTTACAGTATATGAGTTTTCCTGTGTGTTGCTGGTAAAAACTGATTTATTTGTTGCATTAGAAGATTTCAAAGCATTGTTTGTTTTAGTTATCTGTTCATTGGGTTTTTTTGGTGGTTTCACTTGTGTATTAGTAACGGTGGTTGGCGCTTGAGGTATTTTAAATGTATATGTTGGTGTAGCTTGGTTATTTGGTAACTGTGATGCAAAATAAATTTCTGATGTTACTTTCGGAGGAAGTTGATTCGATATTGGATGCTGAATGTTTAAAAACACGTTGCTGTCATGTATAGGTTTTGTATGAACTGTTGGTCTTTGCTGATACCTTTTTTTATCATATCTTATTTCCTGATTGTAATGCCTTTTAGGTGGTGGCGGTGGAACAGCAAGATAATTTTCATATTCCTTATCAATTACATCTTTTTCTTCCTTGGGTTTAGAATTCTTATCATATTCAACCTTATATATTTCTGGATTATAGGCTGTTATCTGTGGCCCTACTTGAATGTGAGTTTCTTGATTACTTGTAGGTGGAGGAATATTCATTAAATCTTTTGGGCGTTTATTTTCATTCCATTTTAATTTCTGATCGTTATTATATCCGGGTCCCTTATTTGTTGGTGCCACATCTTTTGCGTATGAATCTAATGTAGACTTCATTGTCGGTTTTACAAAAAATTGGTTTTTATTTGGAACTACGTTATGGACGTTGGTCATATGTGGCGCATCAATGCTAAAGCTTCCAAAGTATCCAGGTTCTGGGTAAGGTAAAGGATCGTCGATGTAATCTCCAGTTTTATGAGGTTCAGATGATCCAGCAAACACTAAAGCCGTCGAACTACCATGAGGAATCAATACATTAGCTACTCTAGAAGGTTGTATATCAACTAAAAATGGTTTATTTTCGGAATCAGCATCATCAACGTCAGTATACCGTCCATCTGTTGTTATTTTAGTACTTATTACTTCAGATGAACTTGGATTATTATCTGGAATATCTTGCTCCTTTATTCCTTCAATTGAAGGTCTATAATTAACTTGATGATCTTTAGGAATATTATTCGAATGTTTATTTAAAGAAGGTATAAAATCTAAAAATGCTGGTCTACCATGGTTAATTAACATTGATTCTTTATTTTTCAGTACACCTGTTTGTTTATTTTGTTCAGTTACTTTATGTGAATTAGTTGAGGACCACTGATGGGAACTTTGCTGATTGAAGTGACCTCCATGGGGGCGAATATTTTTATTTGGTTTTGATTTTAATTTCGGTAGTTCTGGTGGTCTTAAATCAAAAGAGTCATCCACTTTCATATTTAATATACTTTGGTCATTCAAGGGTTTTTCTTTCACTAGGTACTGTTCATTATTTTCAACAACACTATCTATTCGCGGGGGATGGACCGGATTCTGTAGCTTAATTCCACTTGCAACTAAAGTTAACGGTCCCCCTACTGCTGGTTTACCAACTATCACGTCTGAATTTGCTGTTATAATTTCACCTGGACTAATCGGTATTCCACCATTCAAAAGTGGACTCTCGTATATTATTTTAGGTTTTACAAGATGACCTTTAGAATGCTTATTATCAGTGGCCCATGCAAAATTTTGATGTAAGGTAACATTTTTAAAAGCTATTTGAGATTCTGAAGTTTCCATTTCGTCGACAGGTATGTAGATTGGAAAGTTACCTACTTTAGATTCCAAATCATTATCTACTCTTTTATTTGCATTGTAAATTGTTAGTTTGTTGACTGGTTTCACAGTTGTCGTAGTTATTACCGTCTTATTTGTTTCTTGACGCTTCATGAAACCACCTGTCATTTTTTCAATTACTGGAGCTAATTGAGATAAACCTTTAATACCTAATGAACCTAATTTAATAAGTTCCGCCATTACAAATTTATTTTTATTTATTTTCTGGGGTTTGTCTGGCTTAGGTTTCACAGATGCGTTAGTTGTCGATATATTGGTATGTTTTGATGGTGGTGCTTGTTCATTTGTTAATAGATCACTTGTCTCTACTGAATTTGAATCTTTTTCATCAGAATAATCATCATTAACTTGTGTATACTTTTCTACAATTTTATCTGTAGGGGCTGCTTGAGAACTAGTCTCGTATTCATAAGGGCGGTATAATGTCTGATCAATAGTTTCTTTGTGAGTCGGACGAACATCCATTTTTGTTCCGCTGTATTTAGTAGTTTTAATAAGGTATTTATCTGTCGCCAAAGCGGACGGTTGTTTTGCATTCGTATATTTAGTTTTTAAAGACTCAGTTTTCGTATGACTGCAAGTGCAAGAACTAGTACATGGCATATGACCTAATTCAGATGGCTGTATGAGATCAAAATTATTTTCTTCTTGGTTATCAATTCTTTTTTCTATTTTGGGGATATTGCTTAAAAACATATTACTAGTTGCTGATGGTTGAATAGTTTTGACTTCCATGTATTTCGTCTGAAATTTTAAAGAAAATTTATATTACTTTCATATATTATTACATGTATTCTAACTACCTTTTTTGTAAATATGTACGGTATCATTGTAAAATAATTTTAGGATAAACATTCAGTATTAATAATGACGTTTCTTGAAAGAGTTAGTAATATTACGTTGGAAAGACGTTAAAAGCAATTAAAGGTTTCTTATTATATATTTTAGACGCTGTAATGGTAATATTTTGTTGGATATCAGGTAAATTCATTAAAGGTTCCATGAAACCCAGGAGTATTCCTTGTGCCATTAAATCGGGTTCCTTAACAGTGAATCTTACTTTTGTAGGTTTCAAATCAGCTAAAACATCTGTAGCGTAAAGATTTGTGAGTGATTCTGTTGTAACCACTGAAACTATAGTCTCAAATGTTGATATAGCGCTCCTTTTGTTTTGAACTACAGTAGTTAAATATGTGTATGTTGTCATACACGTCTTGATAATGTAATTATGTTGCATGAGTTGATGCAGAGGAAAGAAAGCACTCATTTGTTGACGGTTTACAACAGTAGCAACGGCTGATGATAGTAACGATTTATTTGGTGGCGTAGAACTCACATGTTGCTTTGGTGTTTTCGTTGAACTTAATTGCATTACTTTAATTTTTCGCTGAGAAAAGAGATGACTATAATAAGAAAATACTTGTAACATAATTAGATGTTAGTGTTAATCACAACAATGTACTTAACATAGACAATATTTTTTAACATGAAAATAAATTTGTAGTGCAATACATACTTGTAATAGAGAACATTTAAAATTACCTGCATATCTAAATTTTCATCATACAATACATAAGGAACTGATCTATAAATTTTTGATTGGTTACCTGTTCTTGTTTCCCATCTGAACTTTTATCTCTAACTAAAACCTCAACCCCGTTAGACATTATTCTTGTAGCTAAGTTTTTTAATTTCCTCTCGTCGTCGACTCCGTTATTTATATCTATTTCTCGTCCAGGTCTCCATGGTGTATTGTCATACACTATGGCGTTTGTATTAAACGCTGAAATCAAAATATACTTTAATCCATATTCTCATAATCTGCTTTGATTTTATATAATATATTTACAAAAACTTAATACCAACTACATTAGTATTTATATATAGATGTAGATTATAATTATCATCTTAGTCTAATTTAATTTACCCATTTTTATTAAAAGAACCAAATACTAAACAATTAAAAAAAATCATAAAAAATGATTGAAATAATCGTACCTTTACTATTTCTAGAACAAATAATATTTTCTGATTGGAATAATAAATTATAATATTTTTTAAGAATATGATTTAGAAAGCCATCAAAAATATTCACAATATATTGGATAGTTTTGGGATAAACACCAACGAATAACAAAAAATTTTAAATATACAAAGTATAGAGACACAACATAAAGCTGAGTTATGTGTTTGATTAAGAAAAGTGGAAGTTGTCAATAAAATGGTAAGGATTGACTCTCTTAAGAATTACTTAACACAGCTAACCATCTCAGTGAAAATAAATTTAAACATTTAGTAATTTAGTAACTATTTCGTAATTCCATGCTAATTTGTGCATTAAGAAAAAAGTTTAAGTATTAGTTAATAATTATAATAACACAATTATAGATTATCATTAACAAATATTAGATATCATGATAATTATAATGAACTAACTTATTTGTTACAAACAGTTATCTTTCCTTTACTAATATTTGATAATGATAATCTTATCTTTTTATTCATAATAATGCAATCATATGAAGCTTTACTACTTCAGCGATTTGTCACATTTAAAAACACCTCATAATATATTATATACACGTTATAAAATACATTAACTTATCTACTTTTTACATGTAGCTAGACATCTAGATGCAAGGATTGTTTCAGCAATTATATTTTATCAATTAATTATGAGATGATAATAATAATTTTTGATAAAAATGGAATATATCATAAATTATTTATAGAAGCATCTAGATGTATAGCTTCTACAGTATTTTAGCTAATATTATTTAAACTCACCTCCTTAGACGGATGGTGACGCGGATTGTGGGATAGAACCATCTGGATTCGTGGATCTTCAAAGGACCGCCGTTCAAGTCGTCTTAGTCATCTTCAGTTATGTCATAAGAGTCAATGCTTAAACCACTCAAGTCCATAATCACAAAAAAAATCTGTATTAAAAGTAACTCTGTCTGTCTGTAGCTCTTTCACGACCAAACCGCAAAACCGATTTTGATGAATTTTGGTGTGAAGCAAACTTGTTCAATAATTGATTTGATAATCAAAATTTAATGATATACTATAAACTTATTAGATTACATTTAATTTATTTATATATGCTCAAAATTTAATTTTAGTTTATTAATTTTTTTCTTTTTATATAAATATTCTATTTCTTAGTATGTTATATTTTCAAGTATTATTATTTCTTAATAAATAAAACAAATAGTTTTTTTTAATTACATTTTTATTATTTTATCATTTTAAGTCGTAATTTGCAATTTACAAATGAAGCAGGTCGAGTATTATAAAAGGTAGTATTTATATTAAGGTTTTTAATTCTAAGATTTTATGAGTTATTCTTAGGCAATGAATAGATAATAATCACCTAAAACATATATATTTTTTGACAATACAACTCAATACATGGTAACAAGTCAAAACATTTTTGGTGATCTTAATCTTAATAAACCTCTTAACATGAATCCCTATCTACAATGTCGAAAGAGTATTTGTATCTTAATACTAAACGCTAAAACTATAAGGCACTATTCATAGTTAACTTACTATGATACAAAGTAAATAAATAACTAAATCATTACTTTACAGACCTAACCAGTTGTTCGGTTTTCAAGAGACATCATCGACGGAACTTTGCTTTAAATCTCTAAGCGTTGACGGAGTTTCTAACTTTACAACGTAGGTTGGTGATGTATCGTAGTTCACGTGATCACTGATCTTACCTACTATGCTTTCTAAGCTTTGCGTTTCTGTTTGTGAACCAATATTAGAATTCGCTAAATATTTATCCATATCTGAAATTATAGAGTTTTCTAATGCACTGTCTCCTTGTGAACTTACAAGTTGGTCTATAGATGGCAATGTAGATGGCAGTATTTTAACATCTTCATAATATATAGCTTCTCGTTTCCTAACAGTTTGTGTGTCATCTGAAATGACAGTTGACAATACTGTACTGAACTCTCCAGGATGTTTACCAGATACGTATAATGTAACTACACTAGTGTGTTTTGGTGGAGCCGGCTTCTGAGCTCGCTGTTTCTTCCTGCGTGTAGGAGGTGGTGATGGTGGCGGAATATCTTCACCACTATCTTGAACATCTTCAGAAAAGTCTTCGTTACTACTTAAGTCAGACAATATGTTAGGTTTCGGACTGTTACTATAAATATCATTGTTCAAATTATTGTTTGGTATAAGATTATTCGGCAATAAATTAAGATCAGCTTGTGCTAATCCAAGTAACGGATTAGAAGTCTGTAAAGACAGTGCCTGTTGTTGTTGTTGTTGCTGTTGTTGTTGCTGCTGAAGAAGTAGAGGTAGCAATAAAGAATTGTATTGAGGAGGAGGAGCCAAAACAGTTGGTGTAGTTACAACTGTATCAGTTATAAACTCCGTAGCTGTAATAACATTTGTAGTTGGATCCACAATCGTAGTCAATATTGGAGTGCCTCTAAAAGTAATCGTTAAAAAGGTTTCCCTTGCGTCGGTAACTGTTGTTACATAGGTAGTTGATCTAGTTTTGTACTCTGTTACAGGTGTTTGTACTACAGGTTGTTGTGGTAACAGTCCCTGCCCTTGCAATGCAAGAAGAGGATTTATCGCAGGTTGCTGATTACCTAATAAAAGTTGAGATAACAATAAATTTGCTAATGGCACATTTGCGTTAAGTTCAGGTGCAACCGTTTGTACTACAGGTTCAACGTTATAAACAGTACTAGGTAAGATATGAGAATACGATGTTTTGCGACCTCTAATAGTCGTAGGTGTGAAAATTACTGTGGTCGTAGGTGTTTCATGTAGCACGAATTTTGTTATTTTAGTTGCACCATTATCAGCTAATTCTGTTGATTCAAGAGCAAGTACTAATTGTGTATTACCAATGGGACCGATTGATGTTGCCACCTGATTAAGCAGTAATGTCTCAATACTTGGTTTTGCAGATAAAACATTTTTGTATTCAGTAATCTTTCCGTTAACTATGGGTATTGTGACCTCAAATGGAATCTGGTGTGTTATAGTGATTTTACCATCATTTAAAATATTATCATATTTATTATATCTTTCACCACTTAGGTTTTCAAAGGAATTTCTTTGCCTGCTTGATGCTCTACTGGTTGTTGTCCGGGACCGAGATCGACTTGTGGTACGTGAAGGACTAGATCTTGAAGCCTGTGAGGATTTTCCGTTAGATAAACGCGGAGCTTTTGGTCTAGATGAAAGAGTCGTAGTTCTTGAAGAAGGTCTCGATTTAGCTCCTCTTCTATAAGCTGGTGCTGACGTTGTTGTCGATCTACTTTCACCTCTAACAATAAACGGTTGCCTTTGAGAAACCTTGGGTGCCGAAACTGTAGTCGTTCGACCGTTTGGACGAGAATTGTAGCGGCCAGTTTTTTGTTTTTGTGTAGACGGTGCCGGTGGTTCTGTCTCCGGTTCTGGGTCAGGTTTTCGAGTACTTGATTTTATTCCAGGCCGTCTGAAATTCGTATATTTTCTATTTCCATAATCTACTTGACGTTTAGAACGTCGCTTAAATGCAAACGGTCTTATTTGAACTGCATTAGAGGTTTTTCTAGGTGGTAAAGGTGATGCTACCTGTTGTTCTTTTCTATCTGAAGATTCATAATCATTGTCTTCTTCAAATTCTTCTTCATCTAAAAGCTCTTCACTTTCTTCAAACTTCTCTTCGTTTTCTCTTATTTCTTCTTCAGGTTCAGGTTCTGGTTGTTTAAAGAGATTTCGTTTAGGTAACAAAGAATTAGGTCTCTGTCTCCGTAATGCAAGCAAGGGATTGAATGTTGAACGAGTAGTAGTACGTCTCGTTGTTGTAGTTCGCGCTCTTGTGGTTAAGCTACGTCTAGATGATGGCGTCGTAGATCTTGGTGTTATAGCTGTACCAGGCAGCCTAGCTACAGGTGGCCTTCTAAATCGAAGTAAAGGATTATTAGTGGTTTGTCGTGGAGATGTATCAGAATATTCATCAATTGATTCAGTGGCACTTTCTTCCTGTTGGGTTGCAAAAGTTTCTGGCTCATTTTGTTCACTTGGAGGATAGTTTATAGAAGAAGATTGTCTACCACCTCGTAATCTTGATGAGGCAGTAGGTCGAATTCTTGGAATTGCTGATCTACTGGCGTAGTCCAAACTATTACTTCTTAATGAACTGGACCTAAAACCAGTCCTTCTAGATGTTGGAGCAATGTTACCTCTTGGAAAACCTCCAGGTCGTGAAGCTGGTATATTGGCTGACAAATTTACATTTGCACTGGTACGACCAGCAAACCTTCTTCCTGAACTAGAAGAACTAGGTAATGCAGCAGCTTGTTTTCTATTACCATTGTAACTACCTGTAGGTCTAACTGATTTTAGTGTTGGAGTAGCTGTAATAGTTGGTGTAAAATCTGCTCGGGTAATAGTAGTTGCACTATTTGGAATAGGTAAGCGTTTAGGGCTAAATGTAGGTCTGTTCCTTGAAGCAAACGGTATTATAACAGGAGTAAATGAAGGTTTCTTCGTTGTAAAAGTCAGGCGGCCTCTCTTTTTCGAATTGGATTCGTCTTCTTCATCTTCTACTTCAGGCAATTCTGTTGTAATTTCGGCATCAGCAACTGAACTTTCTATTAATTCTGGTGTAGAAGTAATTATTGATCCTTCCGTAGTTGTTGTGGTTGACGTAGAAGTTGTGTCGTCGCCTAAAGTTTTGTTGTCGCTTGTTATTATTGTGGAATCACCAGATATTACTGCAACTTGTGAAAATATGATCTTTTTCTCAATATTTTGACCAGGAGTACTATCTTCAACTGGCTTAACTTCAGCAAATAAGTTGTCGATATATGTTCCTTGTAATAAAGTAGTCGAAACACCAGAAGGATTTGGTTGTTTTGTTGCTTGTATTTCTTCCTTTAGTTTTGTGGGAGTAATACGAGGTTTATCATCTTGTATCAAATTTTTATCTACTGCACCACTTGGAACTTTTCTTCCTAACTGATTATCTTCAACTGCTTTTGTGTTATCGACAATATTAGTAACAGTTTCTAGACTGCTACTGATTTGAGATGTATTACTTGCATAGAATGTTGTGAAGTAGGTGTAGGTAGTATAAAACGTAGCTTTACCATCGTCTTGTTCTAAGTTTTCCTCGACTAAAGAAGGTTTTATTGCAACTTCTATATCTTTTGGTGGTAAAACACTTACAATGTCAATTGGCGTAGTATCAATAGGACTTACAGTCGGTATAGACTGAGCCGATGGTGTTATAACATTTGACACGATCTCCTCGCGACTAGTTATTGTTGTAGATTTATCTTTGTATAGCGTAGTCCAGTATGTAAATGTTGTATAGTATGTGATGGGTAAATTGTTGTCCTCTTCGGGTTCTGTCTTAGGAGTGATTGTTTCAGTTACAACATTCGTTATTGTTTCCAAGCGACTCTTTACTTTACTAGAATCTTTTCCTATATACATGGTGGTGAAATATGTAAACGTAGTGTAGCTTGTTTGTAATAAAAGTGTTGGTGAAGGTAAAATTTCGTCAATGTTACTCTCAGAACTGATTTGATCATCAAGTACATTATTGTTATCTAAATACTTTGTTTCTCCTTTTGAGAATGATGACTTAATATCTGTAACGTAAGAGTTTTCCGATACAAGAGGATTTGATTCAACGCTAAATAACATATCAACTTCAATAGGCGTTGGTTGTGGTAAAGTTTCATTTTGTTTAATATCTTCTAATTGACTTGGACCCGTTGATACACTACTCTCTACCGATGAATTATCATCTAAGCTTTGTTGAGTCATTCCCTTGACCTGCTTACAGTTTCTGAAGTCAAATTGAGCTCTTGTGTTTTCAACGTTTAAGGTTTCCGTTTTTGACGGTTTTAGTTCATCAGGGCCAACATAGTTTGTGTAAACTTCACTTCTACTACATACATTAGCATCTGATCCGACGTATATTGTTGTAAAGAATGTATACGTTGTATAGTATGTTTTAACAGAATCTGGTTTAATACTAGCTACCAAATCATCATCTAATGTTGGAGTAGGTGTTTGAGAACTGTATGATTTATTTATTTCAACAGATTCAATGACATCTTTATTTTTAACAAGATCAATAATGCTGTTGATTGCAAGTGTCTCAGTAGGTTTATCTATTACACTTGTAGGTGCAATTTCATCATTATCGAAAGCACCTATCAATGATGGATCAAGTTTTGATAAATCAATAGTAGACGTGATAATATTAGTAACGACAGACTTGTGACTTGCAATACTTGAAGTTTGATCTCCAAAGAAGGTAGTAAAGTATGTGTATGTTGTGTAAAGAGTTTTATATATAAGATCGATTTCGTTTTCAGCATTGTTTATATCATCTTCCTCTGTTGTTGGAGTGTGTTCGGTACTGACTGAAACTTCAATATGGCTCTGACTAGTTACAGGATGCTCTGTAGTAGTAGTCTGTGTAGACTCTTTCTGTAAATTAGTTTCTTCCAGGCTTTCAGGTTCATTTTCTCTGGGTAAAGTTGTTTCTTCTTGTTGAACAGTAATTGCCACTTCTTTTTCCATCGGTGTAGTTTTAGCTGGACTTTCGGTATTAATTTCAAATTCGACTGAAGTGTTTGTTTCAATATTAGAAACGACTTCTGGTGACTCGATATTGCTTTGTTCAGTGCTCTGAAGCTCAATAGGTATAACAGACGTCGGTTCAATATTAAGGTTTGTCTTACATACATAATTTGTTATAAAACCTGAGTTACTTTCGACAACAACGTCTGATTTCACTGAAGTAGTAGTTTCGGTGCTCTCTAAAGGTATGAAATAAGTGGTCAAGTAAGTTAATGTTTTATATTCTGTCGTCATAGTAGATTGAGTTTCAAGACCATCGGTACAAAATATTTCCTCGTGTTTATTGTTTTTATTTTCTGTAGTGGTTTCAATCTCATAAGATTCATCACTATGACCACTTTCAGTCGTAGTGACTATTTCAGAATCCATTTCTTGCGTACTTTCATTATCTTCTTGCTCTTCTTCTTCCTCCTCTTCTTCCTCAGTTTTTTCAGTAACTTCAGCGGCGGTATTATCACTTTCTTCTTCGGAGTTTGTAAATAATTCACTTTCATTGTGTTCTGTTACCGCAGATTCAATTGCTTCTTCGATAACTGTTGCAGATGGCATTAAATTAATTAACGGATCCGTTGCTTGAGAGCTGTACTCATTTATAGGTATTATTTCTAAATTTTCAGTATTTCTTGTACTTTCTGTTGTAGTATAAACCGGCTCTGATGGTTGTAACACATCTAAATTGAGGTCAAAGCCATTATTATATTGAACACTTACTGTGTCTGGAATTTTATCGTCAACTTCATATAAATCTTTCTTTAAGCTTTCTTCGTCTTTATATGTCTTTTCCGAACTATTTTCTTCGTTGGGCGTTTTAGTAACGAAATTAACTTCATGCGCTTTATATGTTGATGTTGCAACAGGAATTTCAGCTGTCAAGAAAGTTATTTTAGTAGCTAATTTATCAACTGGCTTAGCTGATGGAAAAACGTTTACTTCGTCTGGATTAGGGGGACGAATTGTTTCTGTATTTGGTGTAAATATGATAACAGTATCACCAACTACAGTTGTAAAATCAGCGAAACCGGCATATGTGAATGTTTTTTTTGGTCGAGGTTCACTTTTTTGTCCGAACAACTTTTTAGGTGATTTAGTTTGGGGTAATAACTGGGGTGGTGAACGACGTGATTCAACATTATCAATATAATAAAATATTGGTGAAAATTCGTTCTTAATAGTAAACGTTGGCAAATCATAATTAGGTTTGACCTTAACAATGTCCGATTCGTTAACAGTATCTTCTTCATTTTTCGGCTCTTCTTTAATAGGTTCAGAATTTGATTCATACGCTTTACTTTGGCGATGTAATGTATTAGCATTTTCCAATATATTAGGATTAACCAATTGAATTTTTTTCTCGTTTTCAATAGTCGGCCCATCAAGATAATTATATACTTCAAACTTAGGTTCGTCATTAAAAGGCTGGATTTTGCGCGCCGTTGGTTCATCAAAAATTTGATTATCAGCCTGATTTTCAGGAGAACTTGGAAGATTCCAATATTTAAATGTATCTTGGGCAGGCTTACTTGCATAAACGATTTCCATTCTACTGCTGGGCGCTAGATAGTCGGTATTTTTAAGAACAAATTTATCTGGGTCTATAATACCCAAGTCTTGTTTTACATTCCACTGACCATCAAAATCTGAATGTACACGAGTTGGATTAACGATGAATGCCTCTTCAACATTCGAAGGTTTATTGTAAAGGACGAGTGACGACTTTGTAAGAAGTTGAGCATAAATTCGTCCGTTGTCTAAGGTGGTGCCCAGGATTTGAGTAGCAAACTCAGTAGTGACACCATCCTGAATGAACGTCCTCGCGGTTGAAGTCAAAAGGCCGATAACAGGTTTGACGCTATGGTACCGTCCTACCTTCGTGTTATAATCGTTTCGTTTTTGATCGTTAACGAGCAGCACAGTCAGGTCTAATGTCGTAATTCAGTTGTCATTCCGTCAAGTCGTGGATAGGATATCGTGGAGGTGCGTTATATTTTACAAGGTCCATTTGAGTTCGGAGTTGACCACGACCCGGGGATTAGATTTGAAAGAGAAAGAAAAACATACAATTAATTACGCAATACAGATAGAATAGAATACTTAGATGCTAAAAGAGACAGATGTATAATTGCAAATATGTTAGCACTAAATTTTGTACAACTTTCATGCCAATGCCATATATGTTGATTTGTATTTCTGTGATTCATATATTTTAGGAAATCGGAGATAATCCTTTTCATAAAGAAATCAAACCAACAAGTGTAACTGACAGTGACAACTAACAAAAATAAAACTACTTAAAATAACAACGAAAGTGTTAAAAGTTTAAAGATAGGATATATATTCGAAAGTATTAGATGTATTTTAGTGAAAATAAAATGTGATACATAAAATACTAAAATAAGAGAAGAATAAAAGTAATTGTAAGAAAGTTTAGACTTAACTGCAAGCATATATTTTTACAATAGAAAATTATTATGAAATATTGCTCTTGATTACTCACCCCTGTTATCCAGGACCCCCTCTCTTTTTATTCTAGATGCGTCGATCGATTCATTATCATTTATATCTGCAATAAAATAAAATCTCTTTTTAATATAAATAGTCTAAATTTAAAGCTTGTGAAACTATTAAGCTCGGCTTCTTATATTCTATAATAATATCATATACTAAAGCCATCTCCTGAGCGCGTTGCTTCAGAAATATTTTTAGATCATCAGTTTGTCAATTGGATTAAAATACTTTTGATATTTTTTGATTGATATACCTTGTGATCTAAATTATATTATCATTTAAAAAGAAAGTGGTAAAGTCTTTGGATCATTTTTAATTGATTTTGTAATTGTAAATCATCTTGTAATATATTCTAGCGACAGAAATCCAAAAGAGATAGAAGAGTCAGAAATTGAAGAAACTTTATGTAAACCTTTTAATTTTATAGTCTCACAGACACATAACCCTAAGGGATGGCAAATCTACCAACGACGATTACAGAAAAAGTTCAGGTGAAGGAGTAATGGATTTACGCTAAGTACAAATAAATGAATAGTTTGCATGGGATAAAAGTCTACATAAAAGATTAAAATTGAAAAACAAATATACAAAGAAATGTCTTATGCATCTTGTTTTGTCTAGCGTAAAACAAAAGAAGGTTTCATCACAAGTTATACATAGTTTGGGATTACATTGACAAGTTAAGTACAATGACAGTTCATTTATATAAATAAACAATTATCCTTGATATATTATAACCCTTAAAAATCTGACTCAAGAACTGTAAAAAATGCACTACTTTAAATCATTATATCGATACGTTTCATAATCAAATAACCCAGATGTTTAGTAGAAAGTAGCGAACCAAGGTCATACGTAAGAATTGTGAAATGACGCCTAGTGCTAAATAGTTATTCGCCTTGACTTTGCTAGAATACTATTAATATTTTATCCCCCAGTATTTAATAGAACAATAGTCTCATAATCAGTATGATGTAATACATTCGTCGTAATTTCCAAATGTTTCAGTATTTAGTCTAACGGTGACACCATTAGACTAAATACTACTCACACGACTTCAACTATCAATTTATTATGTCAAAAGTCTAAACTATTCTTATGCGAAGTTAAGAAATATCTTTGCCTGTATTTTATTTCTAGTTTTTGTTACATTATAAATTCTTCGAAAAACCTCATGGCGATGATCTCATTTCCATTATAATCACATAAAAAGCGACTTTCGTAAGTTTTTGCACAAAAAAGAAAGTAGCGCCCATAAACTAAGCGGTCTTGCACAAAAATCAAAGTATTCTATCCCATCCAGACATCCTACGTTTTACCATTTAACTGCAATATTTAGTAGCACTTACTATTTAGTGGCATATTTTCCCGTCCGCATGTATACTACGAGAACGAATGTCAGTCTCATGAACAAGACGTTCGTAGATAATGTCGAAATATCGAGCTCCACCGAACAAAATAAAAAACATGGTAAATATCCCGATATTAATAACTTTAATAATAAAAATAACCATGTTAATATAAAATCGCATGTATAATATTTGAAACGCCTAATATTACAAGAAGATCAATCGTAAGATTCATGTACCTCGCCCTGCCATTTAGATTAATCAGCATTTTTATAGAGAATTAACTAATTACAAATATAAAAGTATTTGTCTTTTGCAAGACTTTTGCGGAAACATCCTGAAATCCAAACGATCGTGAGAAGAAGGCCAGCGTTTTCACGCATTGTATTTGACTGTCATCATTGTTTGAACATTTTGCGCAAGATTTTTTTTTTCTCTTAAAGGGTTTTATGTCTTACCAAATTATGATTTCGTAAATATTAGATAACGTTAATGACAAATAAACTAACTTAAGGAATTTTATAAAATGATTTCGTATCTCCGAGATCTTATTTGCGAACGTCAATTTTCAGAAAAACTAATTGACCAAAATCAAATGATACAAGAATAACTTAGTTCTTGCTGAACTGAATTGCTTTTTCGCTAAATCGTGACCTCTTAAAATGATATAGAAAGGAATCAAGGATTCTTAACAAAAATAATGTGCTACTAAAATAATTGCAGATTTTAAGTATTTCCTAAACTATAAACGGTATGCGATCTTTCAAATGACCAGCATTGCTTACAAACATGTAAGAAACTTCAACACCCAAAGCACCACTGATATTAAAGAATATACAACTTGTTCCTATAATGACACTGGCTCACTAAGGCTCTGAACCGGAAGACAATAATACTAATACAGATAATTTAGCAGTAAAACAAATGATAACTGTTATCTTCCTAGATGGGCTGGCACAAAACCCTACCACCAAATTAATTAAACTATAAATCTTTCTAATAACTATTTATATTTTGGTTAATTAACATATGCCATAAAAGTGCAGTTATCTTAAATCTTAATTTTATTCATCGAAGGTCAAGGAATAACAATTTAGAAAAACATTCGGATATGGCAGTCGTATCTGATACGTGGTATTTGTGCCAACGTAATTTGTATGCGTGTTGCATCCGCTGACCCACTGCGTTACGGTCGTGTTCAAGTATCAAGATTACTGTGTTGCACTATAAGAGGGCACTTTTTATACGAGTTAGACGAGATGAAACGCCATTTAATAACAAATTAACCCTTGATAAAGGCAACAACCCAAAGAATGTTTTTCGGTCTTATGTATAAGGAAACTTACTTATCAACAAACCTGAGATGACCCAGTGGATGCAACCTGCCAATCTTAATGGAATATTGTGGGTTCCAGGCAAGCGTCACTGATCGTCAGTGTTGTTAATTTGTGTTTATAATTAATCTTATTCTTTTGTTTAACGATAACATGTTAGGGTAAAATTGTTTTCTGTTTTGTTTTTTTTTTTTTTTTCTAAAACAAAGGTTACTAAAGCCGAGCAAGATTATACTTAGAGGAAATTATTACTTCTTTCTATATCTTCGTAATAATATATTTTCCAAAAGAAAAATATTTGCAAACCTTCACTGATTTTTAATGCTTTAATAGTGTAAATAAATATAGATTTAACCGTCAGTTGACAGCCCTATTGGAAACAATTTCACTAGCACACTCGTAAAAGGCGTCCGGAAGCCAGCTCGCCCAACGCATAACAATCACGACCGACATCTATGTATGTCGTACACCTCATTGATGTACTGTTGAATGAATATGTTAATTGTGAGAAATTAAAACATTAGTAGTAGCCCTAGCCCCATAGGGAACTATCGAGGTTACCACCATGTCATATTTTAATTATAAATTTAAGATTGTTAATTATAATGATTACTGGTAACAAGTATAGTAGTAGTTACTGGTAACTGAAGAGCTGAGATGGCCCAGTGGTTAGAACGCGGGCATCTTAATCGATGATTTCGGGTTCAAACCCAAGCAAGCATCACTATATATATATATATATATATATATATATATATATATATATATATATATATATATATATATATGTGCTTAATTTGTGTTTATAATTCATCTCGTGCTCGGTGGTGAAGGAAAACATCGTGAGGAAACCTGCATGTGTCTAATTTCATCGAAATTCTGCCACATGTGCATTCCATCAACCCGCATTGGAACAGCGTGGTGGAATATGTTCCAAAACCCTATCCTTAATGGAAGAGGAGGCCTTAGCCCAGCAGTGGGTAATTTACAGGTTGCTTTTACATGTATTTACATGTATTACGTACCTATTTTTATGCAATATATACCTGTATGTAACGTTTTTGGAGTACATTGTGTCACATACAATTTAGCACTGTAATGATGCATAGTCAAATAGAACACTTGCCAATTATGGGAGGGCAATGTTATGCTATAAGAAATTTCTCCGGACATACAAGGTATCAGGAACCACACCAAATGCATAGTAATGCTGACCATTGGGGCTACTTGTAACTTTCATTGGCGTACAGGACGACTTACTTGAAGATAAGGCTTCGTGCATGACCGTCTGAGTACATACAACCCACATATATTCTCCAATATATATTCTACTGGCATACATTTGACGACCTCTCTGGTCGAGTAGTGTGTACACCCGTTTCCATGGGTATAACACTCTGAGGTCCCGAGTTCGATTCCTGGCGGAGTCTATGTAGAATAATTTTATTACTTTTCTATGTTGTCTTGGGTCTGGGTGTATGTGGTACTGACATTACTTCTGATTTTCCATAACACAAGTGCTTTAGCTACTTACATTGGGATCGGAGTAATGTATGTGATGTTCCAATATTTATTTAACATTTTTGTAACTCTCAATACTTGGTATTGGTGTCACATTTTGGTCGTAATTTTCAACGAATGATATTACCATTCTAATCCATTCGTTCAATTTAAGCCATTCATGTCATGCAAATAATTGTATGATTACATTACCTTAAGAGACTAAACTGGTTTAATACAATATCAAATACTAATCATTTCTAAAGTCAATGCCCTAACTGAGTCACTTATGCAGCTGCGATACTTATTCGGGAAAACTATGTATTTGTTAAAGCCGAGATGGTCCAGTAGTAAGAACGCATGCATCTCATCTAATGATTGCGGGTTCAAAGGAAAACAACCAGACCTTCAAATTCCTCGAATGGTGATAAGGTTTTAGAAGAGGTCCAGCATTAGAATATTTACAGGTCGTGCTTGTGGTGTTTATGTATATTACATTTTTATTTTAGCTCGACCGCAACATGAATTAAAAATGACATTTATATTAATATTATATGTACGAAGATAAATTGAGTCCTAGGTTTTTTTGGACTACTTTTTTTAATAAATCACTCGGCAGGATAAATTCGGTGGCGAAAATTAGGCGCATATAGTGCAGATATTTTCAAATATAGAAACATATTTTAATTCAAAGTTTAACTTTTATCCTAAAACAAATTTATTTAAAAATATATATAAGTAGACATTGATAAAATGATAAATTTTAATTTTATTTAATTACTCAATTAATCATTGACATTGTGTAATACATTACGTATTTTATCAAATACTGACATAACAGAATAAAAAAGAATGAAATTTCTGTCATTCTATTTTTAAAATAACATCATAATATTACGTTTAAACGACTCTTAAAAAAGTCAGAAAAGAAAAGAGTTTACATATAAAGTAACTGTATTTAAAACATTGCCACACATTGTTGACATTAGCGTATTATCCGTTACTCTTCCGTATGCATATTAGGCTGCTAATTACATTTCTTATCACGCTAATTTAATCTTTATTTCCTGAGAAATAGATCATTTAATAACATCCACTTACCGTGTAAATTATGCTACAAAATTGACCGAATAATATTTCGCACGGTTTCATTTCCTTGTATTTGTAATTAAGACTATATTCCTATTAAAATACGACTCATAGTATCGTTGGAAAAAAATATGTTCCAAATTCAAATTAAGTATTTCAACGAAAGTATACTCGTATTTGAGAAATTCGCTTATTTGAAAATCGAATGCTTTTTTTGGCTGCAGATATATAATTGTTATTATGCGGAATATCAATGAAATACAGTGATTATATGAATGAGATAGAAATAGAAATACTATTAAGAAAACTCTTAATTCTATAGTTTAATATTAACAACAAATGAGATACGTCTGGCGCAGTACATGCTACATTCCGATAGTATCATTTAATAAGATCTTGTTGTTTTTCATGCGTCCATTGTTGCTTTTTTAAAAATCGAATTTCACTTTTGCAACTTGAATGAAAGTGAATGTATTCTTTAAAGCGACTTTATTGTCGAACTATACTTTATAAAGTTCTGTAATATTTTTTGTGACTATTTAGCAATCCGCTATAAATGGCGCGAAAGTACGTTTATATTTTTTAAATTTTGAAATAAGAACACGTTCTATTAGAAGTGTATACTTCGAAAGGTAAACATTGAAAGAATTATTATTATTTTTTAACAATACTTTATTATTTCAATGTATGTCAAACTTTACAGCTTAATGTGTCGTAAAAATGACAAGGATAGCCTATAGAGTATCTACAAGTGTGAAAAAGATAAACAACTATGTCAGTGGGTGAGTCAATGCACTTTTGCAGTTGCAAGTTGCGTTACTACAACTTCTGTGAAATATGATTTATTTTCTACCTTAATACAACGCAATAGAGTTCAAAATTGCTACATAATTTACCATAGCTTTTTTTGAAAGTAAATAATTATTTAATTTTGAACCTTATGTTATTAGTATAGATTTTAAAATTGCGTGGTTTGGTAGATATGTATATTGTTTTAAAGAAAATACGACAGAAGTTTGTTATATTGTTGCATCGCTTGCTGTAATTGCTTTTAACGAATCGTTAATTGTTGGTCAAACTGTTTCGTATCGTCATGGTTTTTAAGTTTATATTTCAAAAACGTTAAATAAATACTAGGCTTGGATTACAACATTGATTTTGAAAATATAAGGCGTAGTTCACACTGACGCAGCTTTATATTAAATCGTAATATATAGGTATTTCAAATACTAACCGAATAAAATATAAATATAAAAGATTCTGGTGGTAGGAAGTCTGACTATGTAACAACTAATTACTAATCACTATCAAAAAAAGATGTTGAAACATGTCATCATATTTGATTTACTTTTAATAGACTTTTAAAAGTGCGAATAGTTCGGAAAAAAATAGAGGCCAAACGTTGGCCACTAAATACACACACACATAAGTAAAATGACGTTTGGCGAATGGCAAGCGTAGCTATCACGCACACATAGGTAATAACATTGGTTCGTTTGTTAAAGTTGTTTTATAGTGCAACATTCAATCTAGATACTTATATAAAAAATTAAAGGTCTCACGATTATAAGTATCAACAAAAAATAACTAGCAAATATCAAATCGTTCCAATCTTAAAAATATGCCATTAAGAAATAGTGTTGTAAAAACATTTGGTAACGAGATTTTAATTGTGAGATTTCGTTTCGTAAATTCGTACCCACACGTTATAAATTAACGTGTTTCCGTTACAAATATTTTAACGATATTTATCTGTTTAACTAAAGCCTCTTTCGCATGCAGGTTTCCTTACATTATTCACCAATTACGAGATTACTTTAATTATGAAGGCAATGATAATTAAGAATATAAAATATACAAAGACCTCTGTGGTCGAGTAGTGTGTACACCGGTTTCCATCTTCGATTCCCGGCCAAGTCTTGGGTCTGGGTGTTTGTGGTACCGTCGTTACTTCTGATTTTCCATAACACAATTGCTTCAGCTACTTACATTGAAATCAGAGTAATGTATGTGATGTTGTCCAATATTTATTGATTTATCTTTATTTAAAATGATGAAGTCACATTTGAGTTTGAACCCGTAACATTCAGGTAAGATTTAAGTATTTTAACCACTGGACCATCTCTGATAGGTAAAGATAAGTAACGCGTCATAATAACAGTTTTCTTTAATTTATAAATATAATTCTTTTAGAGGTGAATTAATTATCCGGTTCTTAAAAATAGGATGAGATTAGTGTACACGCAATACTATTAAATAATTATTTGCTATTATTAATATGTAGCAAGTGTGTATTTACGAGTAATTATATATTTTCGAACTATTCTAGATCGATTGATATATTATTTTTTTGCGTGAGTACATTCATATCTTGCTTGTTTAACATTGAAAAGAAAAGTTAATGAACAATTTAACAGTAATTACTATGTTATTAACTTAATTATAATTAATTTATTTAAATTAATATTCATAGCGATGTATAAATAACTCGCAGATTCGATACTTTGGACTATTGTTGTTCCCACATCTAACTACAAGCTGTGAGCTTAATTCGAGGGGTAAATAGAAATACTAATAACTCCTTAATACGGGATATTGCCACTTTATATATTAAAACAATATATTACTTAATAAAATTAATTAATTGTTACAATATTTTATTTGTGTTGCCATAATTAAGTAAAGGTATACACAATACTAACGACCCACCTGGCTTCGCACGGATGGTCATTAGACAACACAAACCGCTATTTCCATGCATTCTAAATCTGTAACGCCATATTGATCTATATTAAACGCACAATGTACTTAATTGGATAAGTATTAACGCTGCATTGCTTAACCACTTCGAAAATAAGCCAATTATTTCTCGTAAAAAGTAAACTATAAAAATCAATGGTTATTATGGGTTATCCCTAAGAGATAGACATATACCATCCTGAACTTTTATGAAGACCCTTTTTGAGATATATACAATACTGTAGTACATAGTTTTCATATATCTCGTACCATTCAGTCAGCGTTTGCAATGGAAGCCCAAAAATATGTGCATATTTATGACATCACTTTAAAAAACCTCTAAAATTATTAGTGTTTCTCTATTATACTGGGCACGTATTATACATAAATCATCCTCTTGAATCAATCTATCTATTGAAGAAAAACCGTATCGAAATCAGTTGTGTTACTTTAAAGATTTAAGCATACAAAGGGACAGACAGGTATTCACATCAAACAACAACAAACCATCATTTTGAATCTATCTATCTTATGAAAAAAACCGTATCAAAATCAGTTGTGTAATTTTTGCCATCTATCGTTAAGCGATTTTGTTTTATACTATGAATTTATACATAGTATAATTTGTTTTATATCTATAAAGATGTATCACCTCGAATGTTACACATATTAAATATTTTATTTTTTAAGTGTTTAGTGATAAGTCTATGGTGTAACTTTTTACAATAAATCAATAAATAAATAACTAAACAGGTAGAACCTAAAAATCTTAATAATTATCAAATTCGCCATATTTCTCAAACAACTAAATAATACGTGTATCTCTATTAGCTTACTATTTCAAAATGGGTCCGCGTTGAGCAAGCCGATCCGGTATGTACCGGTTCTGATAGGCTTTCTAGTGATTGTAGGTCTTGAACGACCTTGTCTGAGCTGATAACTAGACTTGTCGAATGTCCATAGGTTTATATAATAAAACAATATAAGTAGACTTCGTATATGCCACGTATTATTAATATGAAACTACTAAGCCGATATGTGTATAACTTTCAGCAGAAAATGAAGAGTTTCAGTGAAGGATTTGGTGTTTAATATTATTTAATTATCACTACATATTATAAAACAAAGTCGCTTTCTCTGTCCCTATGTCCGTTTGTACAAAATATATGACATAATCTATAGACATTATATATTTCTTCAAAAACTTAATTGATGCTTTTTAATAATATTGTTTACTGTAAAAAAAAACTTTCGTTACAAAAGATTATTCACACATAAAAGAGTATTATATATAAAAAAATATATTACCTAAAGACAATGCTAGAGTACATTTTTATTATTATAGATAAAAAAGCGTGGATTTAATACCTGTTGACTTCCAAGCAAGATATATTAATTTAAATAACTGTATTAATTAACATGACTTTGTATTTTTTAAATGACGAAAAAGAGTAACTGCTGGGTTTCTTGCCGGTTCTTCTCGGTAGAATCTACTTTCCGAACCGATGGTAGCTTCACTTAATTGTAAAATGACAATTCAAAGGTGCTTGTAAAAGCATACTTGAATAAAGTTTATTTTGATTTTGATTTATTAAAACTTACGATCAACATTAATATGTTTTAGGAAGTAAGACATGTACATGACACATTTGTCTACCAAATAGTAATTCTTACAATAGTTGTCATGTTCAGCAAGCGACGTAACATCTTGGTTCCCAAGGTTGGTGAATTGGCGATGTCAGGATTGGTTAATTGGATTACATCGCCAATCTCTTCGTCGGTCGTGACCACTCACCATTAGTTAATTTATATGCCTATTTCATAAAAAAACGCTACGACACAGACTGTGGTCATCATTGCTATATTTATATATAACCAAATATGGTGACTCCAAACATGTTAGTCCAAGGTTATTACATTATAATATATAAAACCAATCATTTGAATTTTAAGTTATATTGAATCTATAATACATATAACAAGTTTTATGTCTGTTGTACTATAATTCATAGTATGCGATATTAATTTTAAAAGCAGGGGGACAAAACTTGTAGAGTGAATTTTTCAATTTGTTCATATGTTTTAAGACATAATTCAATATGCTAGTAGAAAAAACAATATAATAATCAATTTGTATTCATATATTTTTTTTGTAATTATTTGTTACTAGCGAGCTAGTATCAGCATTGCACCCCAGCTTCGTACGGGTGCAATACTAATACTAAATATACTACAGAATATCTTACAACGTTCACAATTTTTCAGTCGTTAGACAGTCCAAACCACTATATCTCAACGCTTCAAATGCAGAATATCTTCGAAAATATTCAATTAAATTACATATGGTAATGGACCATATTGATCTATGTTAACTGCATCATGTATTTAAGGTACTTAATTGTATAAAAAATAATGCTGTTGCTTAAAATTACAACGATGTACAATACATTATTTTGATCTTGCAAGCGTTTGCAATGTTAGCACAAAAATGTGTTTATTTACGTCATCACATTAGAAACTTCCAAAGTTATCAGTGTTTCTCTTTTTATGGTATAGGTTGGTGAACGAGCATATGGGCCACCTGATGGTACGTGGTCATCATCACCCATAGACAATAAAGATGTTATGTCCCTTGTGCCTGTAGTTACACTGACCCCTCAAACTATTACTCACCCTTCAAACCGGAACACAACAATACTGAGTACTGTTATTTGGCGGAAGAATAACTGATGATAATGAGAGGGTGGTACCTACCCAGACGGGCTAGCACAAAGCTCTACCACCAAGTAAACTGCACTACATTGTCTCTCAAAACACTCAATCTATTAAAGAAGATCTAAGCATACATAAAGACAGACAGCGGAAAGCGACTTTGTTTTATACTATGTAATGATGTGTTGTAATAAAAACATTGCCAGTATTATTTATCACTGTATGTGTATGTATGTACTGAACACAATATAGTTCCTATAAGTGGTCGGAAGTGTTTGATCGTCGCCATTGTTTCAATATTACATAACTGATATCGAGTTCCTTACATTCACCGGTATTTAAATCCCTTGACCCATTGTATTGTGAAGATCCATTGGCTCAGTGGTTAGACGGTAAGAATTGAAATTCTAAGTTTTGGTTCATGAGATTAAATAGTTTGTTACGAATATTACATATAATATTAATTACATGTAACTGTTACCACGATATACAAACACTTCTGGCTCATACCAGATCAGTGTATTATTATTTGAAAGTGAATTTTACTTACATAAACAAAAATGTATCAATAGTAAGCATAAATAAATAAGGCTACCGCATTACTTCTTTTATCAGACTTGGATAAAAAAAAAACAACATTTATATCGCCTTGTGTATCACGGGGCATTATACTTGTCAATAATTATATCTACAATACTATCTTAAGGGAAATCTCAGGAACTCAAATGTACTAGTTTGCATACAACAAGCTATTCTTTTCATATAACCGAAATGTAAATTCAAATAATTATAATATTATCTATGATTTGAAGACAATACGAAAGATGAATGACATCGGGCATAAGTCACATTCATAAAAAAAATAGATAATGCCGCCATTAATAAAATAATCGATAGCATTCCAAATTCGAAATTCAAATTCAAATGACGAATGATCTTGACAAGGCCCAAGAAAGTAACAGTGAAAGTATATAGTTAATTTTAAAAATGGAATTTCACATTCGGTCAAGTCTTGTTCACACGCCTAATGTGATAATTCGCCCATGTGTTCACGGTGTAACAAGCACGAAGTGCCTTTTGTTATAAAAATGTTGTCATACAAAATCATATTTACATATTTCCCGTCTTTATTTATTCTATCTATTTGCAACCTTATTACAAAAGATATAAGGCTATTTGATTAAACAAATCACCGTTTTAGCGCGATTACGTACACATTACGCGCACGTACTTTCTATTATTGCTGGTTAACCCACAATTTGTACTAACAAATTGCTCAACAATTTTTTTTGAATATTATTTATATGTTTTTCTTGGCTGTATAATTACATCCTACGTCTACGTAAGTATTTTTAAAAAGAAAACGAACTTGTAAAAGAAAGTTCGATATTCGAATTCAAGTATCAGCCTCGAGGCGAGATCGAAATTCGTAATGAAGAAAAAAACGGATCAAAGTCAGAACTGGTGCATTGTTTCAACGAATTCACTCAATTGATTTCAAACTCTATGTTAATTAGCTTAGAGTTTATTTTATTTGTCGTTTTTCAATAACAGGTGACTTGAATGTCAAGTACAAGAAATCGATTATAGAATAATTTTTAGGACACTTTCCAATGGCGGTCGTTAGCACCGGTGAAAGATTATTAGCATTTTATATTTGGAATCTGCTAGGAATACAAATGGCTACGAATATATTAGTATGGCGAATGTTATTCATAAATCAATTTAAATAAAACAAATTCTAATAAGTATTTTTAATATGAAATTTAATTTAAAAAAGGTAAATACGTATTTAAACGTACTAAATAAATTACTTTTTTGTTAATTAAAAATTCGTATCACATAAAAATCGCATTTTTGTAGAAAAAAATAAATGACACAAAAATAAAAAAGCATAGAAACTTTTTGGTCAAAAAATTAATGTCATCATAAGACGTGTCATGGAATGTCATGAATGAATTGACCACACCTGGTTTGACAGATATAAATGTAGAGTTTCATCCTACTGGTTTAATTTAACTTACAATAAAATAATATAAATAAATGTTAAATTAAAACTTAAGAAGTTTTAAACTTATAACTTTTAATAAGTTAAGAAAAAAGTTTTAATTAATAATACATTCACTTAGTTATTTTCTGAAATAACTCGTAAAATTTAAATAATAATATCACACACAATAGTCCATAAAACAATAAAAAAGGAAATTAAAAGTAAAAACAGTTTGTCCACAATAGAAGGTTCTTTATTTAAACAGACAACAGTTATTCTCAGGCTATCAAAACCGAAAGTGAACAACGTGCGAATCGAGCAAAAAGTCGTTGACGCATTCAAATCGAGGTCGGGTGAAAAGCGAACAGGTTCTTAATTCAAATTTGGGCGCGACGTTTTCACCCGCCCGCGGCGTTGGCGTGCTTCCACAGATAATGTTGTGATAAAGGTTTTTTTTTTATAGTGTCAATGAAATAGCCTTGACATTATTTTAATGTGACATGGCCCTTTTTTTAATTAATTATAAAGAGAATATAACATTCGAAAATTATTAAAGTTTTAAAAATTATGTCTATTTTCAGCAAATTTTTAAGTTATTATTTCTGTCATAAATTCTAATAATGGAAAACAAACGTAATATGTTTTATATAAATAATATAATCATATTTAAATACTATGAATCACGTAAAGATATAAAAACGGTGGTGAAGGAAAATATCGTGAAGAAACCTGCATGTGTTTAATTTCATCGAAATTCTGCCATATGTGCATTCCACCAACCCGCATTGGAACAGCGTGGTGGAATATGTTCCAAACCCTCTCCTTAATGGAAGAGGAGGCCTTATCTCAACAGTGCACTTTACTTTACTTTACAGGACAAGATGCTGTTACCAAGACTTAGAACCAAACTATGAGTATGCGATTTGAATATCACTCAATATATGAAAACAAATGTGTTTATAATCGTAAGATACCCACTTTTATATAATTAAAATCCAATCAAAATATAATTGAAGATTTCTATCACTTTGCCATTGTGTCTTGTCAGATAAGTGAGTAATGGAGATTCTCTGGAGGAAACTATTGTAAGGCTTTGTCACCTGTCTGCAACAGAATTTGAGGCAGCTATTACCCGTGCGTGGCAACTAATCGGCTTTGCTCTCATTAAACAGTACTAATTAGTATTATTGTGTCCGGTATGAAGGGCCAGTGAGCCAGTGTAATAACAGAAATAGGGATATACACATTGTTTCGTCAGGTTGGTGGTGATTGTGGAAGAAACGGTTACTAATTTCACCAGCGCCAATGTTTACGAATCATGTTGACTTGGCTTAATGGCTTTTGGGTCATCATTACAAATTGTACTAATATTATAAATAAAATATACTTTTATGAATGATTTTAAAAGATTCGTAATATATAATATATAAGATAACATATAGTTTATAGATTTTTTATTGACGATATCGGAAGTTTTTTCGTCATTTAACATTCAAATTTATTAGCAACTCAAGTGACATATGGGATTATAGAATCGAATTATATTTAAAAAAAAAAAAACAAAGTACTTGTTTTTTTTTTTAATTTAAGTGTACTAGACGCCTTTCAAAATGTCAACTGTTGGTTTCGCAACGAGAGCCGTTTGGCAAATACAGGTAGCAATTTTATAACATTGAAAGTTGAAGTATAATTTTATAATAATAAAATTATCATTTTGTACGTACGTATATATTATTTGTTTAAAAATATTTTACCAGAAACAACAACAGCCTATAAATTACCCACTGTTGGGTAAGGCTTCCTTTCCCCTTGAGGAGAAGATAATGCACACGTGTCAGAATTTCTACAAAATTAGAGACAAGCAGGTTTCCTCACGATGTTTTCCTTTACCGCAGAGCACGAGATGAATTATAAACACTTATTAAGAACACCAATTATTCAGCGGTGCTTACCTGGGTTTGAACCCGCAATCATCGGTTAAGATGCACGCGTTCTAACCACTAGGTTATCTCGGCTCCATATACACAGAAATTTTATTTAAAATAGATATCGCTTGTAGAGATGCAAAGTACGTAACAACCTTTAAAGTTTAATTAAAATCTTCAGTATTCTATAATTAATAAGGAATAATATAACAGCAGTTCAATAAATTATTATACGTACATCCGTGTAACGTTTGTCCTTTGAGAAAAGATTAATGTTTTAATTTTGTAATTAATTATACATTACAAGTAACATATTCACCATTGACCTTGAACCTTTAATGTTACCAGACTCTTGCTCGGGGTGTGAAAAAGAAACCTTCTCATAACAAATTCTGCCCAATAATTTTAGGTAGAGAATCCTGATACATCCTGTATCTGTACCGTCACATTTAATAGGTATAAGAGACAAGTAAATAGATGCTAAATATCTTCTAAAAGCGGATTGGAAGAAAGTATTACAATTTCTCTTAATATATTGCGGAGAATATTTATCTCGTACATACAAACAGTAAGTAATAACATCTAATAAAAGTAACACTACAAGATATCAAATGAATGAATTAAAGGGGTAATAGAGGGGATGAATAAGAATTGTCAATAAAAATGATTCCGAATACCAATAGGGTTAGATTTAGCTACACGTTATTTTAAATTCATAAGACGTCGATTTGGTCAGAAAAATAGCAAGAGACGGCAAATCTTTGAACTGTTCCTGAGAATTATTAGACAGAGAAAGACAATAGCTTCATATTAGCTTTACCAAGAGTATGAACCCATTTCTTACATCTAGCCATTAGACCAACAAGAAAAACATAAAAAGTATATCTGCAAGCTCTTCTAGGTAAATACAACAACCAATTCATTTCATATTCTTCCACTAGCAGCAATACTTGGCATTGTTGTGTTCCAACTTGAAGGGTGGATGAACCAGTGTATAGGCACAAAGGACATAACGTCTTAGATCCTAATGTTGGTTACGCACTGGCCGTGTAAGGAATGGTTAATATATATAATTTGACGCCCTCCATGGTCGAGTGGTGTGTACACCGGTTTTCATGGGTACGCCACTCTGAGGTCCCGGGTTCAATTCCCGGCCGAGTCGATGTAGATTACCATTAGTTTTCTATGTTGTCTTGGGTCTGGGTGTTTGTGGTACCGTCGTTACTTCTGATTTCCATAACACAAGTGCTTCAGTTACTTACATTGGGATCAGAGTAATGTATGTGACGTTGTCTCATATTTATTTATTTATTATATATATGGGCGGTGAGGACTACTTACAATCAAGCGCTTTTGTTTTCTATCATAATTTAAAAAGGAACTTCTCTCCTAAGGTTATATGCCAATATGTTATGAAAGCCATTGTAGCTTCACAGACTAAATAGACAAACTCATTAACGCACTCAATTTAACATCATCATTATTAAATTAATAATGTGAAAGACACAAGTAGGTCCAACGGCTGGTACAAGCTATAAAGGCATACACACACAATTGTTATATACATTCGCTTGACCTCGAATCGGCCTTACTTTCTGCTCGGACTGTTGTCAATCGAGTTTCCTGCTCTACCGATTATTTAATGAGAACGATAAGTTAATATAATTAAAATCATAATTTATGGATATACTAGTTCCTGCCCTCAGCTTCGTCTGTGCCTCAAGGAGTATCCTATATACATAGTCTTAGGTATCCTGTCCTTATAAGTACTCTGTTTGCAAATAATGATTTACTTGGTGGTAGGGCTTTGTGCAAGCCCGCCTGGGTAGGTACCACCCACTCATCAAATATTCTACCGCCAAACAATAGTACGCAGTATTGTTGTGTTCTGGCTTGAAGGGTGAGTGAGCCAGTGTAACAACAGGCACAAGGGGCGTATCATCTTAGTTTCCAAGGTGTATGGAATAGTTAATATTTCTTACTGCGTCATTGTCTATGGGTGATGGTGACCACTTTCCATCAGGTGACCCATATGCTCGTCCTCCAACCTATACAATAAAAACAAATTAATAATAACAATATGTTTAGACGAGCGAGGGTAATAAAGAAAAAAGTTGATTGACAAACTTACTTTGCGTTTAAAATATGAGTTACAATTTTTCTAACCTCATATATACTAGTCGATTTAGCACAGTACTTACAACACGTAAAAGCTGTTCAGGCACAAGCAAGCACGTTTACCCATGAGGACAATTCAAGCTTCGCAATCAATAATTTAAATTTAAAAGGGCAGAAGCTTCCACTCCCTTACATAGTGTAAAACAAAGTCGCTTACCGCTGTCTGTCCCTATGTATGCTTAGATCTTTCAGATTACACGACTGTTTTTTTATAGATAGAGTGATTCGAGAGGAAGGTTTTTGTATATAAAACATGGATATTGGACAAAATAGTAAAGAAACAAGAAAAGCATTGTACCCGTGCGAATCCTAGGGCCACTAGTATCTAATAATATAATATACTATTATCTCAAAAACCCACACACACACGTACAAACCACATCTTATATTATAAGGATTCATATATATCAGTGTTCTTGTCAATTTTGCATGTGAAAACGTCTTTTCATTTACTATCACAGAAGATTTGAAAGTTAATATGTCAAGTGAAATATGTCAATATGTCAATAGGTCATTGACATTTGAAATTTTCCTCAACCTTACCAATATCTTTCGTGTCTTCTCAATCCAACGTGACACTGGCGAAATAATCTGTGCCCTGTCGGCACAACTAAAAGCCATTAATCCAAGAATTGAATTGAATTGACATTTGAAGTTTTAAAATTAGAATACACAATGTAATAACTTGCAATGGTCAGTTGGGCAAGGACTCACTTTGATTTTGAGAACTATGACATGACACTATGCAAATGTATTATGATAGATATATAACAGTTAACGATAGAAAATATTGCATTATGTAATACAATTATAATTGTATAACATATCCGTTCCATATTTAACTGCACTCATACTGTACGGTGTTAAAAATTATTTAAATAAAAACTTACTCCAATTAAATTAATTTATTAAAATATGTTGATTATGTCACATTATAACTTGAAAATATTTCAAAATAGAATAAATAAAAACTTATTACAAAAGAAACGAAAACTTTACCAACGTAAAACATTAATTTGAGTTAACGGTACGAAACGGTAACACAACGTAATAACGATTACGGTAAATATTACGTTTTAACGTAATAGATATTTTTGTTCTGATAACACGCGATATATTGAGCAATAGTTTGGGAAGAACTGTTTTAAAAAAAAAAATATATTATGAAATATCGCAATGCTTCCCAAAGATTTGTAAGGACCTCTTTGATGTGAAATGGATTGGTGCACAGATTTTCTTTCAAAACATGTACGTTACAATGCAATTTTTTCCGTCATAAAAAAAGTAAAGTAACAGCCTGTACATTTCCCACTGCTGAGATAGGGCCTCCTCTAACATTGAGGAGAGGGTTTGGAACATATTCGACCACACTGTTCCAATGCGTGTTGGTGGAATGCACATGTGGCAGAATTTCGATTAAATTAGACACATGCAGATTTCCTCACGATGTTTTTGTTCACCGCCGAGCACGAGATGAATCATTAACACAAAAATAAGCAAATATATATAATGGTGCTTGCCTGAGTTTGAACCTGTAATCATCGGTTAAGATGCACGCGTTCTAACCACTGGGCCATCTCAGGTCATCTCAGCTCCGTCTTCCCTAATATTAAATGAAATAAATTAAGCATGTGATAATTCAGAGGTCATTGCCCTTGATTGAACTTTTTGATCGAAGTAAGGGTCTGAGCCATCTCCGCTCTTGCTTGAACAATTCACAAAATGGTAATAATATTTGTTTTTTTATGTGATAAAAAACCGTTAGAATTGTTTAAACTGTGAATAACCAGAGTTGATTTTGGATCTCAATCTGAAACGATGAATGAAAATATACGTAAGTATTTTTTATATTTAACTACTTTACCGTCATTAATTAAATTTAATATTTACTTTTGTGTATGAAAATGAAATGTTCTCTTAAGAGTTTTTTTTTTCTGTACAAGACTATACCAGCCACTGGTTACATTTTCAACTGTCATACCCATAATTAGTTTTGCTGTGATCCGGTTAAATGAGTGATTTGGTCATTAAAACGCTCAAGGGACATATTAGTGCCAAAGGATGATGGTTCAAGATATAAGGAATGATATGAACATAAAAAATCACTTATCAAGTGGCTAAATTACAAAACAAAAACAAAAAAAAATCCGACCAAATTCTTACGTGATTCGAACCCAAGATAACTTCCTTGTAACAATAATGTTTCATAATTATTGTAATATGACACATTTTTATCACCATACCCAGTCAAAACAATCTTTCTTTTATTTTGCATAACATTTTAACATTAATATAACAACGAAAACAACTTAAGTTTTCCGATTACGATCTCTTCATTAAACATGGGTAAGGAAATGTAAATCAGACGCACTAACGACCTTAATTATGTAAACAGTTATCTTAACGCCAAAAAGCAGTACCTTGTCTCAATACATATGCTTAGAGTTCATGGTGCATAACGGTAAGAGTAACAGCCTGTATATTTCCCAATTCTGGGCTAAGGCCTCCCCCATTGTGGAGAAGGAAGAAAAAAACCTTTTAATTTGAAATAGGCCGGCCAATGAGCAAAACTAACTTGTGACTCGATATGACGAGAGCGAAAAGTGCAGTCCATTCTCCCTGTACGTACCCTTTTCACATTTGGACCCCACAACTACTTCCCAACAATAGAGTCATCTATTGAGTCGAGATGGCCCAGTGATTAGAACGCGTGCATCTTAACCGATGATTGCGGGTTCGAACCCAGGCAAGCACCGCTGATTCATGTGCTTAATTGGCCTTTATAATTCATCTCCTGTTCAGCGGTGCAGGAAAACATTGTGAGGAAACCTGCATGTTACAAATTTCATAGAAATTCTGCCACATGTGTATTCCACCAACCCGCATTGGAACAGCGTGGTGGAATGTGTTCCAAACCTTCTCCTCAAAGGGAGAGGAGGCCTTTAGCCCAGCAGTGGGAATTTACGGGCTGTTTTTGTTGTTGTCGTTGACTCTATTGTTTTAAGTACCTTGGTCTGTAGTTACACTAGCTCAGACTTCAAACCGTAACACTAATACTACCTACCTTTAGAACATATGATGAGTGATATCAATATTCAATAAAAACATAAGATTGAAAATATTTAATTATCTGATTGCTTTCAATTACAGCATCAGTACTTCTCACAAAGATTCATCCTAGCATCGCTCGGATTAATCAAAGTGCAATAAAAAATCATTTTGTCCCGTTGGTTGCGCGTGCGCAGAAATTCCACCTGGCAAGCGACGGAATGTCTATTACTTCGATATTACTGCAATCGACTTTTTTCCTATTTTTTACTAACATACTCTTAACCGAGAGCTTTATGTAATGTCATTTTATTTTATTCAGAAAATTGTAAGGAATACTCACGTATCGCCTGCTATATATTTAATTACGAAACAGACTATGTATTATTACCAGAAGCTTAAAGATTTCCAAAAATGAAACCTATATAACCGTATTCGACATTCAAAATTGCTATATAAGCTCTCGACCAATTATATCGCGTCAATTAAATATCAAATAATATTCATTTGTCTGTTGTCGTCTTTTGATTGGAATTCACTATTACCAAATGTTCCTTTTTTAAATGTATTAAGCGGCTACTATCAAAATACATAAGGTCCAAGCAAGTATACTATAGATGCTACCAACATATTTTTACAGGATTATATTCAACTTTTTATGTATGTGTGGGTCACATCTTCGACTAAAATTTGAAAGAGCTCTATCTGAAATTTTATATTAATCTTTTATGCTGGTGACAGTATATTTGGTATATTAAATATTGTATTTTATCAAAATGGCTGCCGTTGAAAGCTGTTTTAACTGTAACGTCTAGGCTTACGTTAATGCAGTGAGATTAAAACGAACTTAATGTAGGAAGGCATACACGTAAGTATGTGATTATGTGCTGCAGAACTGTAGATTAATTAATAGTTAAGTCATAAGAACATGGAATCTTTCAGAGAACTTTCAACGATATTATAAATCCGAAAGTAACCTAGTCTGTAACAGTCAGTCTGTAGAAATTAGGTATGAAGCGACCTTGAACCCCGAATAAGAACATATTATGTTATTCTATACCTAAATCTTGAAGATCTAGTAATATAAGTAATACACGAATGAAGCCGCAGTCGGCTATGACAAAATATAAATGTTAAAATATTAATTGCTGTATTCATTTTCTTTGAATTGGCTAATATCGGTAAATGGATTTCAATGATATTTTAAATTATATTCAGAAATAAACATCAATTATTATTCAAAATATAAATGCTAAATTTGCGAAAATTAAATATTTGGTATATTTTACCAACTTGAAAGCGCTGTAAAAGTAAGGTCTGCTAAACAAATAGTTTATTTGACTAAGCTGTCTCAATGCGGGTTTGGAGGATTTCTACTAGTATGTGTTAGTCCTAGGCCATACAGGATGAATAAAGACAATTTAATCCGTAATCTTCCGTTCAGAGGCACGTGTTCATCTTATTTGGTTAAAATTCTGGTTGATGTACTAATAGTACAATGTTATATAACCAATAAAAGACGATGAAACAGAAAATTCCAGACGCTAGTCATTCTATAATCTAAAATTATAACATCGATAGCAAATCACCTTGTCCCGTTGCGCACGCGCACGATCGCCAGCTGACGGACAGAAATTAAATCAACTATTAATCTCATACAACTCATACAATAAATAAACTTTTAGATTCATACGATAAGAAAAAATAACAATTTATTTATCGAGTCATATCACATTACAAATTTGCGTTTTACCTACTAAAATGGTACGTTCTGACGAAAACGCCCCGAGCAAGAGTTTGAAAATGAATTTTATTCCGAATTAATAGAGTCTAAAATGCATTATCACTCTTGAAGAACAAGTGATATTTAAGTCAGAAACCCTTATGTTAATGCACGGTGAGTCTAGATATGAAATACCAAGGCCTCGTTAGTTTACAAGGTCGCAAGACGAAATTTAATAGTAAATAGATTTCGCATGCAAATCACATGTAGTTAATATTGTAATTTGACATATTTCCAAAAACATTTTAATCGTAAAAACACTTATTTCTTAATTAGTTCTGCCTACGGCTCGATGACTTAGTTGTCGAAGTATTTTGTGATACAAGGATAAAAGTTTAATTAAAAAGGATTAATTAATTAAGATTGATATACGATAAAGTAATAGACTATAAAAAAGAATACTGATATTTCCATATGGTGATTTGGAAAATAATTTACTTTAAGAACAATTCTCCTGCATGTGAATATCAGTCATATAAAAATCTACCAGTTTAATAAGGTCTTAAATCAAAATATGTGCATTAATAAAATGCAACCTTAAAACCTTGGGCTTACGGAGATATATGCCAATCATAATGATAACATCCTCTAAGCTTAAAATCTCAATCCGAATAATTCTGTAATATTTATATTTAAACGTTGGTAATAAAAACTTTTAGGCATACTTGACGACCTCCGTGGTCGAGTGGTGTGTACACCGGTTTTCATGGGTACACCACTCTGAGGTCCCGGGTTCGATTCCCGGCCGAGTCGATGTAGATTACCTTTAGTTTTCTATGTTGTCTTGGGTCTGGACGTTTGTGGTACCGTCGTTACTTCTGATTTTCCATAACACAAGTGCTTTAGCTACTCACATTGGGATCAGAGTAATGTATGTGATGTTGTCTCATATTCATTTATTCATACTAAATAACTATATACCAAAAGAAACGCCAAAGTTTGATGAGATACAATTATCATAAAAAACAAAAATATAATTCTGTCATATTTCTTTAAAAATAAAACATACATTTTCCCTTACAGAATTTTAATAATGTATGTCTTACATAATCAAATTTCATTTGAACAAATGACGTTTACCTTCAAATTTGCAAATGTCAATAAATACGATTAATCTTTTATGTTAAAACTTAAATACGTACAATATATCACGCAATGCCTATCAACATAGAAGTTACAACATATAAACATACTATATATTAAAAGATTTATAATTTAATTACAATTGCTTGCTGGTAAGACTTTGTTTAGGTACCATTTCCTAAATACATATTCTAACTAACAAGAATAATTCTGTTATGGTTGGAAGGCTAAGCTAATGTTATTACAGATACAAGGGACATAATATCTTGGAAATCAATGTTTATATGGGAGATGGTAACCACATAGACTATATTTTATCTAACTACGCAGCTACGGATAAGTACATTTAGTTCAGTATAGTACAGCATGAGGCAAAAATGTAACTAAAGTAAATTATATTACGTTACGATATGTTTTATCGAATTTAAAACTTAAAAAAAAAATGAATTAAATTTTTTAATCTGTCATATGTTTAGATTGGAATTAAGGTTTAAAATTAGAACTGAAAAGATCTAGATCAATCTATACACTATTTAACATAAATCGTTTCCTAGTCATTACTGCTAAATACATGCAGATAAAATCATACAGTTTACACGCTCAGTGATGCGCACGCGTGATAGACCATCATGCGCGTGCGCAGAACAATTAAGAAAATTATATTGACTATGCTTTTTATTCAAACACGTACGTTTGAATAAACAATACATCATTATTAATTATACTCATATATAAGACAGGTGTTTATTTGTATGATTGATGTGTCGATCTGAAATAGGCTTTATACAAAAGGTTTAAAGTCGAAAGTCGCGTAAAATTATTTTCAGACAAGTACCTTAACAATAGTTTATGTCTATCACTTTCTATTGGCCCTGTGAGATGTTCTTGCTAACGTAACTTTCACTAAAAACAAACTTAGTGTGAAAATATGCTACGCAAACCAAAGTACGAATCGTGAGAAAATGATAACATCGTCATCACTAAGGTATGAAACACATCCGGGTTGAATACCAAATCCTTATCACTCAGGAAAATTGCCTATTCCATATCTTGATTTGGCGAAACGTCACTTTGACAGTTCAAGAAAAATACACGAAAACTATTATATAAATATATTTAGAAACTTTTTGCGATTCAAAAATGTAAATGTCCTATTGACCAATTCAAACTGCGCCTCTGCCAAAAGGATATTACAAGATTTTTTTTTACAAATCAACCAAGGACTTTAGAAGACGTCAAATAAAAAATATTGATTCTTTGCGTATTATTTTTTCGTTCTACGTAATATTGATAAAAAACTTGAAGCATTTTAGCAAATTTTTAGTATGATTAGGTCATTCGTTTGATAAAAGGATTCATCATTATTGTTTTTGTGTTAAAAACTTAAATTGATTAAAATAAAACCAATAAGATTTTAAACGTTGCTTATTTATTTTTTATATCACAATTCTCATGCTCAGCGTTGAAAACAAAAGTGTGAGACTGTATATATCAGGTAACAATCTCCACAAGGTATATAGGGTACAGATTTTTATGTCTAGGTTTATTTTTAGTCGGGTAACACTGAAAATACGTCGAATGAAATAGTAACCAACTGTTGAACAAGTACACGCACACTATGATGTTTGTCGAGTGACACACGTAGCTGTCACGCACACCAAGATAATAAAGTTGGTTCGTTTGATTTATTTCTTTTATAGAGCAACACTCTATATTGATATATAAATGACTTCTTTTAAAAAATATATAGGGAGAACTTACGCATTCTGTGGGAAGCTTATCAACCGTAAAAAAAAAACTTAAAAAACTATTTTATAGAATTTCATACAACCGGCTTTTATTTAAAAACAACACGTAAAATTGAATCAATTTTATATACGACGAAACAAGAAAAAAATTATTATAAATTCCTTTAATCATCTTTGTATACAATTATTTAATGAAATCGGTATTTCAAGTATTCATTAATTTAAAAATCGATATTTGCAGAAACAAAAATACACGACGATCAAGAAATTCTCTTAAATCTTTTGAATCGTGTACGTCTTTCAGTGTATTAATCTGTTAATGTTTTATTTACCAATATATTTTAATTTATAAATAGAGTAAAGTTCAATGTACTTTCGATAAAATAAATTGTGACAATTCATAAATCGATTTTAATATTTCGTAATATGTTTCTCGATTAATTTAAACATTTTTTTTATTCTGTTGCAAAATCACTTTATATATTATTTGAACATAGAATGACAATGCGATAAAAATGTTGCCATGCTATTGTTATTAATGATTATATTACAAAAATGCAGTTGCATTATTCTCGATATTGTGTCTCAATATTAATTTTACTATTATTTTGTATAATTAACTAAGTAGTTGGCAAGATAAAGATCTTAATTAGAGAAAAAAAAATCGATTTATCTACTACAAAAATTGGTAATACTTAACTGTTAGGTATTGTTTACAAATTAAGAGTGGTTGGATTACCAACAGCCAGTAATTTATTAAAGGTGAGTAAATTGTTCTGAAAGTAATTTAGATTACATAATACATTAAACTGACCTAAATACGTAGAAATATCTAATATATTATATATTACAATCTATGTGAAATAATTAAGAATGTGACTTTTATTAAAATGAAAACAGGTTTGTGGAGACCCAGTTTAATATAGAGAGAAATTTTATTGACCATACATTCGAAGCTTTAAGTAACACACGTACGGACATAACTCATTAACCTCCTTATCCACATCTTCAGATAACAATACCTTTAACAAAAGATAGATAAAGTTTTACAACAGTACATAGTTGTCAAATATGAACAATTTAGTTACATAGAAACGTTTAACGGGTGTTGTGATAATGATTGGTTTATCTCTTTCTGACACCAATGATTTGATATTCGAAAGAATAAGACAGCACATTTAACTCAACTGTTTTTTATAAAGCTATGTTACTGTGTATAATTATTCTATAATACATATTCTGTTTTGTTAACGTTGCTGGAAAAAAATGCGAATATATTGACTTATGTTTATAATGATTATGAATTAATGGACTGTCGAACGCATACAAACATACAAATAAATTCAGCTTTATATGTAAATATGATTTTTTAAATTGTTTAATTCTAATAAAGAATCTTCAGAGGAGTTTTTGACCATTTGATTTAATTGACCTCGGATACTATTCGTAATACGCCGTAAGTTTCCCTTACATTTAATAAAAACATAGAAAGTAATATAAGAAATATCAACCATTTCTTACATCGCCAACGTACCACCAACCTTGGAAACGAAGATGTAGGACATAGCACCTTAATCATCACAAAGCCCTACCAAAAACAGTTTAAAATTTATTACATGATATGAAATAAAATCTCCATATTTATAGAAACGAGATCATCACCATTAAACAAGAATATAGAAAAGCTGTATAACTAGGTTAACTAGTTAATATATGTATTTATCCACATATATATGTTAGACAAATTGACCGTGGCTTAACATTTCAAATATCGTAATTATACGTCAAAGTTAACATAGTATTGTTAAGTTGCTTATTAATAAAACATTTCAATAATGAGGTTTTTTTTATAATTTATGACTTGTACGTGCGTATTGAAGACACTAATTATTCTGCTTAATACTCAATTAAAAGAGGTGTGATGACCAATTAATCTGCGTTGGACCAGTCTGGTATATAATGCTTGCTTCTTAAAAGTAGCGGATAATTCTTTGACCAGCTGTAGAGTATTTACAAGGAGCCAAGATGCCCCAGTGGTAGCCGAGTTGGTCCAGAGGTTAGTCCATAAATTAAGCACATGAATATTCATTGATGCCTGAGTTTGAACCCGCAATCATCGTTTTCAAATTCATTCAAATTTTCAAACTCAGGCATCAATGAATATTCATGTGCTTAATTTATGTTTGTAATTCGTCTCGTGCTCGGCGGTGAAGGAAACCGTCACGAGGAAACCTGCATGTCATGCCAACCCGCATTGGGACAGCGTGGTGGAATATGTTTCAAACCTTCTCCTTAAAGGGAGAGGAAGCGTTAACCCAGAAGTGGGAAAATTTACAGGCTGTTGTTGTTTTGTAGTTGTATTTTCAGCTTGTTATTTTAGTTTAAAATTACTAATCATATGAAAAATACTCTCAAAAAATTGATCGTTTATATCTCAGAAACAAAGTTGTTATATAATTTAAGGCTTTATAATTGATCATGTGCCTTTCGTATTAAAAAGTGTAATGTAAGCCATGTTGATCTGTTGAGTAACGGTGAGTGGTTGAGTGGTACCAGGCAAGCGTGCAAAGTGGTACCACGAAACAGCGACGCTATTACTTAGCCACAAACTGAATGTTATTTAATTTTATTATTGAGATAACTTTGATTATACAATGGAACAGTAACTCACGTTTCATATTACTGGGAATCTATATTCTATATACTATATATGTACATATATAAAATAATATGTCTTGACTGACTAATTCATCATCGCCGAGTGTAATCTACTAAAGTTAGGGCCAAGGAATTTAGTGAGTAGGATCGTTTTATTAAGAAGACACCCCCTAAGGAAGGGGTTTTGGGAATTCTACCCCTAAAGGAGTAAAAAAGTTCGTATGAAAGTCCGCAATTTTGTAAGTTAATTAAGTACTTAAGTTTTGTGATACTAATTAAGCAAAGTGAGACGTTTCTTAAACATACTAACAGGGCATGTAATAACGCAGAAACTAACCATATTGCAAAGTAAGGAAGTTATGGAATTGTTATTACGTGTGAGATACAAATAATTATGTAATATTGCAACTGTATACGCGAAACTCGGTAACGGTTTGCTCAAAAGAACATTACTTGTGATTGCTTGATACATGTACATACATGTACATATGTTTATAAATGTATAACATATTAGTTATCGCACGCAGTTTTACTCTCATTTAGATGCCGGTTATGTACTTAGTATAAAAACTTCTATAGGATTTCTTGCTCCCTTAAGGTTCTAGGTTGCTTTATAACAAATTACATCAAATTCGATTCAGTTGTTTGAGTACATACGAGTTAATTTTGCATTCATAATACTGTCTTATTAACTTAACAGATTATCTTTCTAGATATATGTAACCTCTTCACTCAAAACCTTAATTATTATTAATCGAATATTTAATATTTTATATATCGAATAGTTTTTTTTAATTAAATGCAATGTTCTAATTTTATAACTTATTTCAATTTTAATAAACTAAGGGTTTGACCTCAAGACAAGACATTTCTAGCCTTAAAAGTCTAACGATATCGCAATATATTCAAAATATTACAAATTAAATCCTTTATATGACAATTTATCTCTTAATACAATAACTTATAACATTAATAATAGTTATTTACTGTTATAAATGAGGTCGTTGTATATTAAAATGATAGATTTAAGAGTATCTTAGCTAAGTATCTGAAGTGCGTTTATTATTTTTAATATAAAATATTGATTATTAAGTCAATATCATTCTTTATTCTAATTTTTTATATTTTACTCTGAATGTTAGCTTTACCAGCTTAACTATGTAATGATTAGTTAAACCAGGGCCGACCTTGAACATCTATATGCCCTGGGCTGGATAAACATTGGTTGAGTTATTTCCACAATATGGCAGAAAAGTATATGAAATAGAAAATGCCCTAAAAATAGTTCTGTTTTCAATTATTTCGATATCGATAAATATTACTTAGGATTAATATTTTCTAAACCAATTTTAATTGTTAACGTGGTCGAGTGGTTTGGTGTATACACCGGTTTTCTTGGGTGCGCCACTCCGAGGTCCCGGGTTGGATTCCCGGCCAAGTCAATGTAGATTATCATAAGTATTCTATGTTGTCTGGGGTCTGGGTGTTTGTGGTACAATCGTTACTTCTGATTTTCCATCACACAAATGCTTTAGCTACATTGGGATCAGAGTAATGTATGTGTCTCATATTATTATTATTTAAAATCGCGAAGAGACTATCACTTAAATTGATTTACATTGATACCGATTTAGTTATTTTATAACTTTAAAGTATTCTATATTGTTGTTTAAACAAAAATCTTTGTCTCACTAATTAAACGGGGGCGAATGAATTATTGATACCGGCATTTACAAACAGGTTCACGGCTTGTAATAGTTGATCCTGACAATAACAAGGTTGTATTATTTAGTTGTATGGAATTTATTATGAATTCTTGAATTTGTTTATTTCATGGTTCCGTACCTTTTAGTTTTCATACAAACGGATTAATGGGAAAAATATGCTAAGGAAACGACTACATATGTAGATAAATATGTACAGATTTTGTTTAATAAATATAATAGTAAATAAAAATCAAACAGGAAATCTTCTAACGCCAAGGAGTGAATATTAATTAGCTTTCTTAATGCTTTCTTAAGGCGTTCTTCAGGCTGTATAGTGTCTACCTTTGCGCTATAAAAACTTAATAAACTTTTTTTTAGTGAGCTGAGATGGCCTAATAGCTAGAACGCGTGCATCTTAACCGATGATTGCGGGTTTAAACCCAGGCAAGCACCACTATATATATATATATATATATATATATATATATATATATATATATATATATATATATATATATGTGCTTAATTTGTGTTTATAATTCATCTCGTGCTCGGTGATGAAGAAAAACATCGTGAGGAAACCTGCATGTGTCTAATTTTATCAAAATTCTACCACATGTATATTCCACCAACCAGCATTGGAACAGCGTGGTGGAATATGTTCCAAACCCTCTCCTTAATGGAGGCCTTATCCCAACAGTAGAAATTTACAAGCTGTTACTTTTACTTTAAACTTTTTTTTAATGAGTTGTGTCTATGTGTATCTTCCTATACACGATTATAGTATTTTACAAGAATATAAATTTACTTGTAACTCTTAAATAATTGCTAAGGATTTTAGTATAAATTCAATACTGAAAGTTAAGTTTCAAACTACTATTTATAAACAAACATCCGCAAGAGCAACATATATGTATATAATACTGTTATTATGAACTAGATTCATACGATACCATATTATAGTATCTGCCCTTGTATTTAACCTACGCGGAATCGAATTTGGTAATCTTAAGTGTGTCACTTGGAACTTTATGTTAAAAGATCCGTTAGATACTCGTGGTCTGTGATAAAAATATATGGAAACATAAGAGCCGCGATGGCCCAGTGGTTAAAACGCGTGCTGCTTAACCGATGATTGCGGGTTCGAACCACAAGCATCACTGAGTATTCATGTGCTTAATTTGTCTTTATAATTCATATCGTGCTCGGCGGTGAAGGAAAACATCGTGAGGAAACCTGCATGTATCTAATTTCATAGAAATTCCAAACCTTTCCCTCCTCCAAGGGAGGGGAGGCCTTAGCCCAGCAATGGGAAATTGACAGGTTATTAGTGTCGTTTTTGTTGGATACATAAGAACAGATATATTTAAATACATAAGTAGTTCTTCCAAGAACTCTCTTATATGTTTTATAAACAGAAATAATCTGCCAATACTGATGCTAAGCGTTCGCTTAAGGATGAAAAGTGAAAGAAGAAAAAGGTCATAAGTGTTATCAAATGAGTTTACCCCTGATAACACTTGTGTCGTTTTTACATTTGATACAAAAGCGACGTAATGGTTATGAGTACGTAAGAGGAAGTTTGAAAGTGGCACCGATAGCCGCGAAATTATATGGAAGCCGGTATGGGCATGTTATGCGGAGGAATGAGGAACATATTGTGAGGAAGGTCTTGAGTATGGACTTGTATGGATATAGAGGAATGGGACGACCAAGGAAACAATGGATGGATTGTGTGAAAGGCTTGTTAGGGATTGTTTCTTATGAGATAACGTCAGACAAGTATGAAAGAAGAATACATGTAAAAGTAAAGTTGGGATAAGAGCAGGAAGACGATGATGAGATACGAAATTGTTACATAGAATGTTCTAGAAACTTTTAGGAGTTTGACTTAATTGGTCCAGGCAGTCCGTTCCCATAAACGTAAGTGAGTACTATAGTGTAGGTGGTTGACTTATGTACTGTCAATACTGATTGTTACTGGCACTCAAATTATCAATTTCATTATCGAATTAAATTTGAAAATTAAAAAAAAGGAAGACAATACTATCCTTAGATTTATATCCCAAGCATTTATTATATTTTATTTTAATATTATAAAAAAGATTTCAATATAATATACAGACTAATTGGAAATCGGTATATTAATTTCAAAGGAAATACTTACACTCTCGTTAGCGATATCCTTAGGATGTTTGACAATTAGCATTAGTTATTAAAAAAAAAATAATGTTATGCGAATCTGTCACTGAGATTATATAACCTTATTATGCAACTTGCTACACCTTAATGGTATTGGACCATAACGTAATACTTGTATTGGTTATATACAGGGCTTATAACCAAAATGTATTCATATTTATTGTATTACATCGTATAAAACAAAGTCGCTTACCGTGTACTCTATGTATGCTTAGATCTTCAAAATTACACAACGGATTTTGTCGAATTTTTTAATAGATTAATTCAAGAGGATGATTTATATGTATTACATGTAAATGACTGTAAAACATTGTAAGACATTCTATAGTATATTAAGGCGGGCGTTTCGCTAGTATATTATTATATCAATAAATATTTTAAAAGATTTAAATGGCTTAGATATACTGATTTTTTCTCATTAACTTCGGCCCAATTATCGAAGTTTTTTTTGGCAAGGTAGCTTGGCAGACGAGCATAAGCGCCACCTGATGGTAAGTAACATCCCATAGACAATGGCGATGTAAGGAATATTAACCATTTCTGACACAGCCAATGCGCCACCAACTTTTTGAACTAAGATGTTATGTCCCTTGTGTCTGTTAGTTTAAGTTTTTTGTTCTTTTCCAGTGTCAATAAACATGTATGGCAATTCGTCAAATTCAAATCATATCACTTTCATCCCATTTTATCCTCGGGATGTTAAAAATGAAGTATTGGCACGTTTTCTTTCGACCGGAAGACTATAATCCAAAAAGGTTTCATATTTTGTGATTTTCATATTATTATTGTAATATTGTCGAAGGTTATTTATAAACGGAACCATAAATATAGAATCTATTTATATAACAAACGAGATATTATTTAGCTGTATACAAAAATAAAGACAAAATGTTGCCATTTTAACAACTTCCTCGACATTTACGAACACGCTGTATATAATTGTTCGAGCTGTGATTGAAGTGAATGTCGTCGGGTTGCTTAGCAATTTAAATAACGCATTAACAGCGTAAATTATTTTTATTAATAACTAAACTGTTTTTATTACAATTACTTTTATGTAACATTACAATTTATTAATTTTTTAAAAAATAGCCTGTATATTTCTCACTCCTGGGCGAAAGCTATTCAAATGCGGGTTGGTCGAATACACATGTGGCAGAATTTCAATGAAAAACAGTTGCAGGTTTCCTCACGATATTTTCCCCACGAGATGAATTACAAACACAAATTAAGCACATGAATATTCAGTAGTTCTTGCCTGGGTTTGAACCCGCAATCATAACCAATGATTCGAGATAGCATTGTAACCACTGGGTCATTGGCTCTCGATTCGAGATTGAAAGCATCAATCACTTTTCAAGTGTGACGTAAAAAATTTCAGATAATTTTGTTTTTATATGAAACATCGATTTATATGTAAGATTTCGAATGATTAGAAATTTTATCGCAAAAGTTAACCAACATATTCGAAATTCGAATGAAAGTAGTCCACTAATAAAAAAAATTAAAACATTAATTACGATATAATATTAAATTATTTTCGGATCTCTTGAATACCAGAGCTTAAGAGTTCTCAGATCTTTATCAGACCATCAATTAGTTTATAGAACGTCTCGTATACCGCAAGTTTGTATTGTGCAAAGATATAGTTTTTGTGGCCCACACATTGGGTCATGGGAGCGACCGCGTAACACAGTGAGTCTGTAGGGTGACTGTGCTATCAGTGGGATTGAATTATAGTTGAACTAGTAGTCGCCCGGCACTTGGCTCGCGTTTTAGCGTGTTGGTTGTTATATGTTGGGCAAAAAGTAGCCTATATCCTTGATTGGAGTTATAGTTTGCTTCGTACCAAATTTCATCAAAATCGATTCATCGGTTTGCTCTAGAAAGAACGACAGACAGAAAGAGTTACTTTCACATTTATAAAATTAATATAGATTGTAGAACGGCATTTCACATAACTTGTTAAATTGAACGATTGAATCAAATCAAATCAATATACTTTTAATTGTACACCAATAAATACATACCTTAATCACGTTTAAGAAAGATGCACAAAGACGACTACTACTACTATTGGTATAACAGTGATCTCTTTCTGACAACATTAAGGTAGAAAGAGATAGATATAGAAACAAGTGATGTTGAACTTTACTTATCATAAAACTTTTATCAACTTTTAGGGATATCTCTAAACACAATAGATAAGTAGCTGTTATGACGTATATTAGTGTTTATTGTGATGGAAAGTGCTAAATTATTTACTTAAAATATAATATTTCTTACTTCGATTAAACACCGTAATGGTTTTTTTCATTGAATAAGGTTTTAGTATATTTAAAAAAATTAAATAAAAAAGTAAAGTAAGCACTCTTTACAGCTTATAAGAACTCACTACCTAACAAAGAAATATATATTTAATTAAAAATAATTACGAAAAACAATTAAAAATATTGTCACCGTCTTAAGTTGGGATACACAATGATGATACGCTACAACGCTTGTAATCATCCATTGTTCTAAACGCTTAGTGATGTATATCGTGTTATCGATAAATTAAATAATATTTTTTATTTCTTTTTTTTTATACACTTTTTAATAATAATTGAGGAACTATAAGTAATGATAAGTTATTCTTCTTAATATAAATATAGAATAATATATTTATTGTACAAAGGGTTCTGAGTATCGTATAATAAAAGTAAGCGTATCGCATGAGGGCCCTACTTGTCATAGAAAAAGTAATTACTACACTTCCGCCGCCGAGACTCATTTATAGGAAGAAATGAACATAACGTTTTTTTTAAAATCTCAATCTAGGTCTTCTGACTATGAGTGGCGTAGTTAGGTGAGGAAGGGCCCCGGTGCATAGAAAAATAATCGGGCCCTCACCCCTCTTTTTAGTAAAGAGTTTAACTAATAATTACCCTTTAAAATTATAGATACCAAATAAAAAATCTTATGCGCAGGGTCGTTATCTTCTAGCTACAGAAGCTTAAGGTTAAATTTAGGAGGCCCCCGCACTCCGGGGCCCTGGAGCACTGCACCTCCTGGCCCTACAGCTACAGCTACTTAGATAGAATAGAATAAAATAGATCAAAGCTACCTTCATTATAACCTAAACAAGACTAGACTAAAAAGAATGCTATCGTAAGTACTATTTGTAGAGACTAAGTTATGAAAATATTTCATGGTCAAATTATATGGTGTCGACATAATCAGATTTAAAAACGCTGCATTAACAATAAAATCGTTAAATGTATATAAAGTCACGAATCAGTTCAAGGGCGTTATTTGAAACACTTATATAGTTAAATATTTTAATATTTGATTTTCTTATTTTATATAATATATCCTAAAAAAGCTTTTGTAGTATAATAACAATTTTAAATGTATTATTGTTATATATATTGATTAAAAATGTATATTTTGAATTAGAAACTTGGATTCTTGTCAAAAACTTATAATACTTTTCATTAATAAATAAATATTTTATATATGTCATACATTTTATCAGCTGGATAGTTTTTATCGACAAATCATGAAATGTTTGACATCACTGCCACATCTGAATGCGGTTGCATATGGTGTTCCAAGTGGATCACCGTTATTTTTACCTAGTCTCGGAAGTCAAAACGAGATATTTACTAAAAAAACAAACCTCTAAACAGTTTTGGATAGTTAACATAACTATAATTGAAATGTGTAGAACTGCTTCGTTATTGTTAACTCATAAAATTGTAGATGCGAATACAAGTCCGAGGTAAGCCCCAAGCCCCGGATAGGAAAAATAGCAAAACAAAATAAAATGAGAGCTGAGATGGCCCAGTGGTTTGAACGCGTGCATATTAATCGATGATTTCGGGTTCAAACCCAGGCAAGCACCACTATATGTATATATGTGCTTTATTTGTGTTTATAATTCATCTCGTGCTCAGCGGTGAAGGAAAACATCGTTAGGAAATCTGCATGTGTCTAATTTCATCGAAATTCTGCCACATGTGCATCCCACCAACCCGCATTGAAATAGTGTGGTGGAATATGTTCCAAACCCTCTCCTTAATTGAAGAGGAGGCTATAGCCCAGCAGTGGGTAATTTACAGGCTGTTACTTTTTTTTACAAAATAAAATAGTTTTGACAAGAAATTATCTTCGAAAATTCCAAGGAAGACACATAAGGCCCTAACTAGTCTTGTCTCTCTGGCATATTTCTAATTGTGTCAGTTTTGGAATCCCAATTACAATGGACATTTGCGCAATATAATTAAACCAGCACTTATTCTCTTTGGAAAATGACCTGAATTATACACATAACTAGTCGCTCTGTTCATACTGCTATTTCTGATCGCTATATACACACGTTTCATTCACACGAGGTTTAATTACTATGACATATAGCTTATAAACCTTCCCAAATGAAAGAGTTATCAAATAAAATGTATAATGCTTAAGTAGGGCGTAAATAACACGGTATTCCTTTCCGAAGATTGCACGTTTAAACATTTGTAAGTACCAAGTTTTTAGTGAGTTATAATTGAACATTGCTTTGAGTTTTATTATTGAGCTATTTTTTTGCCATAATAAGATACCAATCTGAATTGGAGCAGCGTCATAATAAAATTTAACCCAATAAGGTTTAAAAAGAGAGCTCAATAGATGAGGAAGTAGAGAGTGCTATTACTCTTGCTAGAAGAGATTGATCTAGTTTAATGTTACCAAAATTTCATACAAACTTTATATAACTTGTATAAATTAAAAAATGTATAACTTATTATTATATACTTCAAAACAAACCATTCCCAATATTTTGTTGCAGAGTGGAAGTTCCTTACCTGAAAAATAAAAAACACATTTTAGTATAAATATAAAATAACATTTTGAAAATATATATCTATTGATTATTTATACATTTGTACTATATAATCTAAGCTTGTAAACGTATACAACCTCCGCACTATTACTATTTACATAAATAATATCATCTTCGTAAGCATATAATCTGTATTACCCTATAAATTTAAAAAATGACAGTAGAATAGAAATATTTACAAACAGTTTTCGAAAATGATAAGGTATTTTTTTTTACCTTTTCATTAAAATGATTGCACAAATAATGTGCAATCATTATGTAATAATATTTTATTTAAAACACTAATAACTTTAACGACGTTAATAAAACCTATAAAACTCCTTTCGTAATTTCTTCAGAAAAAAACTAAAACACATTAAGGATTGTGCAAATCTAAAAACCTAGTTAAAACAAGTACACGCGTTCCGATGTCAGGTCTGGACCATATAAGACCTAGGTAGGTTACAGGTCTAGATTGTAGAGCAACGTCCGGTTGGAATGAAGTGCTCGTAAAAAGTAAATCGTAGCTTTATACGAACATCTGGTTCCGTAACTTGGTTTATATTTCAAATGTGATATCCTCAATGAGGATAACTTGAAAGGAATACTTATAAAATCGTTTGGCCTAAATGATTCCCAACGTACAGACTTTTGAAAATTCAAATTAGGTAGGGCTTTGTGCAAGTCTGGGTAGGTACCACCAACTAATCCAATATTCCAGCGCCAAACAGTAATTGGTATTGTTATGTTACAGTTTGAAGGGTGAAGTCAGTGTAACTACAGGCACAAGGGCATATCTTCTTAATTTCCAAGATTGGTGGCGCATTGGCGATGAAAGGAATGAGCTGTGGTGACTACTTACCATCAGGGGGCCATATGCTCGTTCGCCAACCAATATCACATAATAGGGAAAAACAAAGGAAACTTTAAATAAATACTATCCGTACAAAGCCCAGACAGTAATGACGAAAGAAAATTGTAATCCTGATATTTTTAAAGGTATGTTCTTTGTAAATAAAACATAAAGGCATATCGAACTACCAAACTTGATCAAATAATACAAGATGCTACTAGCGTTCCTACCACACGTCTGTAAAGATTCGGCAGATTGAATGTACTTCTTCTGAATATACTTTCTTAAAAATTAAAAGACATGATATATTATGAGCACGATTTAACTACGTGAAACCTTGGTATTTATATTGTTTGTTTATGTATTAAGTAATCATTAATCAATGCTTAATTAAATACAAATAGTTTGAAATTATTTAATAATTGCGCAATAACAGAATTGGTCGAATATCCTTAGGTTATTGTAAGCGAGGTGAACTAGTGCTAGTTAAAATTGTCAATTACGGAATTCAAGTTTGCTGAAAGATGCTTAGACTTAAATTATATGAAGGTTAGCAGCCTAGAGATCTAGAATTAGACCAGATCTGGTCAAATTGCGATGGTAATGACTAATCTTTTGATTAATTACGTTTAAACGAGGTCGGTACATTTAAGAGTATTATCGTGTACAAATACCTTAAAACTGTTGTATATTACACTAGCGGCCGCCCGCGGGTTGGCTCGCGTATTAGTATATAAAAGATAAAATATAAAAGATAGAGATATAGTATCGCGGACTTTTTTGTAGAAATAATTAAGACGAACCAGGTAGCCATACATTCTTTTTAATTTTAAGTAACTATTTAGGCAGCGCACGCAAATAATTCTGTTTTATGAGGTATTTTTTTCCGACTTGCTAGACAAAAGTTGTGATAGCTCGGTTTATATACATACATGTTATAGAAACAACTTATAGCCTATAGAACTCAGGAATAATGTAGCTGTCTGCCAGTTAAAAAAAAATTAGAAATACATTATGTGTTCCAGAGATTACCCCGTACAGCAAAAACGTGAGCGAATCCGAGGGCGACCACTAGTACTGTACGTATAATCAATGAACTTACTAACTTATAATTAAATCAAAATACCGTATTTTTGACTCGTAGTATAATTTTTGAATCGATTCAGAGGATTATACGTAATTCTATCAGGAGCTAATCAATTTTAAGGAATTACTAATAGCCCTGTTTACTCCTCCAATTAAGCATAAAGCCTTTGCTGGAAGCAGAAAAGACGACTATAGCTTAAGGATTCAGGATCGAAACCAATGCATTAACGATTCATTATACCAAGAGGAACCGCCAAAATATATGGTACTCTTTTCCTCAATTAAATTTTCATAGTCAACAATTAACTATATCATTAAATTAATATATCCTATACTATTATATCATACTCATACATGTCGCATTTTGGATTATATAAATGACCATATTAGGAACACATAAATATAAAAGAGGTAATTATTATAGCTCATTTGGCAATTTTGATACAAATGTCAATTATTATCGTTGTCTTTATAACCCAATCTACAAAATTAACTACATCCTTCCATTTAGTTCGCACGGCATTCAAACAGCTTCCTAGAACGTTATAAAGGTAAAATTAATAGATTTGTTTAAATAGACGTATGTGGTCATAACACTCCAATGACTAATCATATTATTAGTAACGGACTATTTAGTTTGGAAGCGCTTATATTGAAAGGCTCCTCAGATCCTTCCAAATTCAAATCACCAGTAATTTTATAAATTACCTTAAATTAATCTCCATTTCATTATCTTACATACTTTACAAATAAATGTTCAAGCAATTGATGAGGTCTCTGAATGACAAACTTAGAAACAGACAATAAGATCCCTGATGAAGGTTTTCTGACCGATATCGTTCACAATAGTCAAAGGACACAGACCAACTATGTGTGTGCGTAAACACAAATACACTCTATTCTCACTCTGATGATCCAATGGAACAGCAAATACAACACGACAGGAAAGAATTCAGGCAGGACCAACAGCTTTTCGTGCTATCCGAGACACTGGACTGCATACACTCTTCTTTCAGAGTGATATTCACATTTTGTCTATAGAAAATGCAATTTTTTTTTATGGACACGATCTGTAGTTTGAATTTAGAATCTCAAAATCCTTGGCCTTATGTAGGTACTAAATGAGCGCTGTGCATATCCGATTGCAAAAGCCGCTCGATTTATAATTATCTCATTTAAATTCTATAACTCAGCGTCGGAAAGTGTCTTTAGATAAAAAATCGTTTGGAATCGTAGAAATTACGGATGTCGTTCCTCATCAGCTTTCTAAATCCTTTTTAGTTCTTGCGAAACGAGTTTGGCATCGCTTACGATTAATGGCGTTACCGATTGCACTTTCTTTTGTTTATTGGTTTGTTAATGGAGTCTCTAGATTAGTACGTCCTTATTACTCTTTCGTATAGTACGACACAATTTAGATGTAGCATCGGCAAATTCAATAAAACCGATTACTGTTGATTTATACCACCAATAGAAATAGCTCCCTATCGCGCCATTCGACGCTAGTCGCCGCTATAGATTCCCGCGTCAGTGCATGTATACGTGTCAAATTGGCATATATATGAGGTCATATGATGTAACAAGTTATTACGTTTGTGTAAAGATCATATTCGCATAAGAAATAAATTTTGATAATTCGGATTTGATAATTCGTACTTAATTCGGATGTGATCGGTTTTACGAATTTTGCCGATGCTACATCTAAGTTGTGTCGTACTATAATATGTTAATAATTAATTTACTATTGCCGCCCTAAACTGCATATTATGTATTTTTTATTGTACATTACCACACAAATACAATTTTAATTACATACGTAAATTATGATAATAGAATTAGATTATTATACTATAATGCAAATTGTATTATGAAATTCCATAAAAATACAGACATTTGATAATTCGAAACGTTAAAGTTTTAACAAACACACGATGATACGCTATTTTGATACTTGTATACCTTAAATATTATCATTATTGCAATCAATATCGGTCATCACTTTCTGCACTTTCATGGTTGAGTTCTATATTTAATTTCGTTTCTTTTTTTGTTGCAGGTACTCCGAGAATCCCCCCTAGATGTTGGAGGCCCGTATAGGCGAGCCGACCGTCAGGGCGTCACGGTAGCATGCGTAAGCGATCCCGTGGCGCCCGCCGAGAGACGGAGAGGGTACCGCTGGTTTTTTAGTGGGTAAACCCGGCATACTTGAGCGCACTCGGCGTCCAGGGAACCGGGGAGTCCCACACACCCCTCCACCTTCCATCACGTGAACGTCAAACAATATTAATACAACCCAAGAAGCGAGAAGATTCCTTTTAAAACTTTTAGTGAGTCAAAATGTATAATTATTTGTATAGTATTCACTCAATAACTTAATAAAGAGAGTGAAGCAGTGACAAAACTATTGTTTCATTATGAACAGTACACCGAGTAATCTTAATAGAAAACAGCGAGATGAAATCACTGAATTTTCACGTGCCTAATTAATATATAAAAATTGTGTCGTACTCAGCGAACATCGTGAGAAATCCTGCATGTGCCAGATGTATTAATTTTAAGTGAGGAATCTATGAGTGTCTATTTTTTAATCTGAATGTATATTTTTGCAAAGTAATTTAAACTTTAAGAACTTCGTTTAATATTCTTATAAAAATATAATACTACCTTAATTTAGAACAAATAGAATATATTTATATAAATGCATGTTATGATTTTGGATAATGATTGCCAATAAGGTATTAATATGAATTTGAAATTTAATCCAAAAATATTTAATAGCATAAATGATAATGTATTCAGTGTAAAATCCAAAGAAAAAATGGTTGCTTAAATAATTGCAATGATACGAAAAACAAAATAAATAATTCCATATCTACTAACTCACATTAACATTTGCATAAGAACATTTGAAAATTGTAAACACAATAATTTAAAAATTAACCCAAGACTTGCCAGAATTACAATTCTAAATTCTAGAAATGCACATGTTCCATAACTACATCATTTGTTTCATACGATCTATGACTCATGTACCGTTTAGTTATGTTCATCAAAATTCAACCTTTAAATCTTGTTTTTCAACTATATCTATAAATAATGTCGCTGTATAGTATTATGACCTTTTGACCGCTGTTGAAGATGCCTCAGTATGTAAAAACAGTTGACGCAAAATAAAAAATATAATATTGCTTTAGCTTATGTAAATTAAAACAATAATTTATATATATTTAATAATACCAAATTATAAAATAAAATAACAGTATTTTTATCAAGCTAATCTTATTTATCAAGCAAGATAGATAGGTCACAAATTCTTAATTTACTTAGGTCTAAAGTATAGCTTTGGATCAAAGAGGGATCTAAAGTCTACCCCTATGGTATTACACACTCACATCTCTTTCCGTTAGTCCGGACAACCACGTATTTCTATTACAAATCACCCTAATTTGAAGGGTTATAAAACATTGTCGTACCAAGTGCCATTAAAAATTGTAAAATTATTTGTGATTGGGATTTTAATTAATAGTTTATATAAGTAGGTAATACAATACTGGCTTGTATTGAAACAATTTTTGAAAAGTAACTTTTGTCAAATACTATTTAGATTTTTAAAATAAAAATATAGGGGATATTTTGTTTAAAATTAAATGAACTTGTAAAAGGTACGATTACAATCACCATAAAACTTAATAGCAACTTAGGAATTTTAATCAGAATTGTTTTATTTTATGGCAACACATTTTCCCAGGTGATTAAATAAATTTAAATTATATAAAACATTTAAATTGAAGATTTCATTATGAAATAAAATATTAATCAACGTTTCACTCATAATTATAACGTAGTAATATATGTATATCGATCAGAGTTTTTATTTATTAATAGTTATATGAATTGAAGTATTAAACAAAAACCTTTTATTAAACAGATAAAATTAACCTAAAAACAGAATATTTCTTACGCCTGTCTTAAAGAATTTACTCTTCCAAATTGACTGTAGTTTTTACTTTGAATACCAATTCGTAATTTCTACCTTGAATGATCACGTACATCCTAGAATTTATTGGGTTCACTATACTCTCATGCAGTAGGTTTTGAGGTTATGTCAACATCCTATAATGATGAAGTGTGGTAGATAACCCATGGACGAAAATTCCTCCGACAAATGACAAACTCCGAGATTTAGTCACGACTTATTTTATCGCTGATAATATTATGAAGACAAATTAAAAAGATGAAAATTATTTGAGAACTTGCGAATTCAAGGGTGATATTCAATTTGGTTTCATTTAATTTCCGCGCCCACAGGGTGCTAACTCAAATCTTAGGTCCTCATTTTTACATTAGACACAGAAAGCTCAACAATGAATCATTTGGTATATCTATACATTGCAAGATAAGAACAGGTTTTGACGAGTATATTAAAATTCATACGAGTCAGTGGTAGACGTCGTGTCCGGTTGGATCTACTTTCGATCCACAAATCAAGGTCATGATGTTGTAGAAATTTCACGCACCGACGTTTTGTATCTTGACGCTTAAATAAACAAAAATTCAAACACATTCAACAGCTATCGAACTGAGGTAACTAAAATTTAGTATGTGATTTTAAATCAGCTATAACTGTAGTTATGATGTGTGATTTAATAGTTAAGAGTACAGAAGACACTATTTATGATAGGCGACATAGTGTTGATTGTCATGCGTCAGACTTGTCCTTTCTTGAATTTCAAATTTGCTTCATACCAAATTTCATCAGACACGGTTCAACGGTTTGGTCGTGAAAGAGCGACAGATAGACAGACAGATTTTTTTTTAATGGTATAGGTTGGCGGACGAGCATATGGGCCACCTGATGGTAAGTGGTCATCATCACCCATAGACAATGACGCTGTAAGAAATATTAACTAAGTACTGTTATTTGGCGGTAGAATAACTGATGAGTGGCTGGTACCTACCCAGATGGGCTTGCACAAAGCCCTACCACCAAGATCTTCCACATTTATAATGTAAATATACATAGATCAACTAGCTTATATGTGATCAAAGTATCTACTTCAAGTATTCCCCACACAGTCATTTGAACAGCATTGGAACAATTGCGAGTTATTTCCATTGAAATTTTTTTATATTAACACAACACTTACGTCCTCAGAAAATAAATCTTAACAATGCAAATCCAGAACAGGTAGCTAGTATTAGATAAATATTATAGCAGTCATCTCCTGACCTTTTAATTTACACGTAACGTAACAAGCTAAAGTTAATAAGTTTACAATTTACATAACACAGACTTCCGTACATAAGTAAGAAAAGGTCGTGAGGATGAATTTCAGTCAATAATCATTTTATGAGCTAACTTTCATTTCATTTGTACTAAAATTAATTAAATTAGTACACTAGTGATAATTGTACCAAGTCTGCATCATTTCACTCGAACTGTTGCAGTTTACTGGATTTGCCATAATATATATACTAATGAGACGAAAAGCCCAGTGGTAAGAACTCGTGCATCTTAACCGATGATTGCGGGTTCAAACCCAGGCAAGCAGCGATGAAGAAACACACCGTGAAAAAACCTGGATGTTCAAATTTCATAGAAATTCTGCTACACTTGTATTTCACCAACCCGCATTGAAACAGATAGTTGGAATATGCTCCAAACCTTCTCCTCCAAGGGTGAGCAGACCTTTTGCCCATCGGTGGGAAATTTACAGGCTGTTGTTGTATATACTAATTTTGAATTCCACACACTTGTAAAATAGTTAACGTATTTGGATTAGACGCAGTATGTATATCCCACTACAAGCTAGTACGTCTTTAATTGTATGAAAAAGATTTGAGGCTTCTTCGACCACAATGATCCAATACGATGTTCTTTTACATTAAGCCGTATTTCATTATACACCATTTAGTTTTCCTCACGATATTTTCCTTCACCGCTAAACGAATTATATTAATTCACTACTGAGCTAAGTTCTATTAAGTCGCTGAGGTTGTACTCTCTCCGTCGAGCGGAATAGGAATAAAAGAATTACTTATATACTAATTATTATACTGGATTATTTATTATAGATTATGTGTACATTATTTTAAAATGAAAACAAGAAGAAAGTGTGGCCACGTTTTCCAAGATGACGACAATCTTGTAGTCCAACGAAACTCTGCTGATGTTTAGTTAAAATATAAAATGTAAAAAGCCAAAATATATAATAGTAAAATGTAATTTAATTTAGTTGGTGGTAGGGCTTTGTGCAAGCCCGTCTGGGTAGGTTACTCACCCACTCATTAGTTATTCTACCACCAAATAACAGTACGCAGTATTGTTGTGTTCCGGTTTGAAGTCCTGTTCCATAAAATAAAAAATAAAAATCTAAAAAAGGCACGGCTAAATGTGAGCCTCGGGATGTTGTATTTAAATAAATAAAAAAAAACTTGTCGCCTTTGAAATTGGTAAAATAAGCCAGAAAAAATAATTTCATTGTTGATAGGTAAGCATCATTTTTAATCATCAGTTGTAGAACATAACAATCTTGTTTTACTTATGTGTTCAGGGTATTTGGAATATTTAACATTTTAAATGTGTTTATGACTCATCCGTGACCTTTCTGTAGAAGTTAATCAATGACACCGTATTGTTGAATATCATCACTACATAATATAAAACGAAGTATGTATATAGTATATGTATATTTTAATCTTTAAAATTACGCAACTGGTTCTCTTGCATTTTTTAGACAGAGTGATTCAAGAGGTTAGTTTATATATATACATAATATAGTATATGTGACGTACATAAACACATATTTGTGCGTTTACTTTTCCAACGCTTATAATATACTACAGTATCGTACACCTTCAAAAAGGCTCCGAAAATTTTGCGATGGCACTATATGACTATCTTAGGAATAAGCCACAATAAACATTTTTTATCTTTTACGTTTGAAAATAATGACATATTTACGCAGCTTTTTTAATTAATGCGGTATTCATTCTTATCCAATTAAATACCTTAAATACATTGCGCATGTAATATAGATCAATATGCCCCAAAAGTAACTGAAAAGCCTGTGAACTTTGTATATAGACATTCTGTATTATATTTATAATCAGCATTGTATTCATGCGAAGGCAGGCTGGTCGTTAATATACATATGATATGATACTTGAGATAAATCCAATATTTAGGAAAGAGTGTCCTTTAAAATCTTCTATTAATTGAGAATATTTTAACGAACGTTTAAAGGTGCCTTTTAGTAAATTGGTTATCTTGTTAATTGAATAGCTAACTAAGCTAACTAACTGCGACACACAGAAAAAATAATAAATTCATAGTAACTCAATATCCAGGAAGATAATTTATATTATATTTAACCCTAGAATAAAATAAAAAAAATAAAATATGATTACATAATATAACGCTATGTAAATGTTAAAGTAACATTCGTAAACCTGTTCTCATACTTCCTGGAATTAAAGCCGTATCTGAATAGATACCTAAGAATTTACTTTTCGTAATACCTTTTAAATAACTTACCGCGCCTTAAGCTATGTTACTTGAAATTCTTATCGCAATGATAGTTTTATATGACATCGATTTAAATTATTTTTAAAAGAATAAATTGCATAAAATTATTATTTAATTGTGTGTATTGGTGGCGACTTCCGCCTAGACGCTATTTGACTATCCTTCGTAATGAAATAACAGACAATACAATATTTGCTAGTTTTTAAAACTGCTAAACCCAAAGTGCTGAAGTCAAATCCTGAGTCTTATCAATAAAAAATATTGCATTTTTGTTTCACGACTTTCTCAGTAAAAGCTAAGAGTTTGGAAGTATTTACACTTCCGTTGTTAACAACCAATTAAAGGCGACTTGAATCTGAACTGTTTCCAGTCTTTTCGGAACGCTTTTCCACAAAGTAATGAGAGGAAGGGATATATTGATTGCACTTATGCTAGCGTGTATAAAGATTATCACTATTTCTTAGTGAGTATTCCGGCGCCTTCAGCACTGGCGAGACCCACATGACTCCCTCCCCCCCCTCAACACATCGCTTGTGGGAAATGCTTTTACGTTTTTCCAGTGAAAAAAAATAAGAAAGATATATAAATGCTATAATATTATGCACCTCTGTTCCATTGTTAAATAGCCGATTATGACTGCAATCAGTCAGAATTACGCAAACAGACCGTCAAATTGTATGACATTACTATTTGTATTAAAACTAATATAAGGTCTTGAAACATTTGAAGGTATGAATTTTAATCAATTCCTCCTTTCTTTTAACAGAATATAGTTTAGTTAATATTCATTTGACCAAGCGTACCGAATTGGTTTGCCCGTCACTTTATTATTGATTAAAAGCGCACCGCGGTTTCACCTGCTTTCAATATCATTAATTTATTTTTTATTATTTCATAGCTATATTAATTTACCTTGATAGTTTCTGTTTTTCCACCTACATTTCTAGTGTTTAGTCTTTACCACAAACAAATAAAATAAGGGCGTACCATATACCATTATACAAAATCGTCATATACTTATAACGTATATTAAAGACAGAAAAGATATTTATTAAATATATTAAATTATCTTTGCTACAGAGGTATATAAGGCTACAGAAGCAAACCCATCATCGTACCTTGAAATGTACACCAAAAAATACACCAATTTTCATCAAATTCGTTTCAGCGGTTTCAGCGGTTCTATTCGTGATAGAGCGAATTACAAACAGACAGAAATAATTACTTTCACATTTATAATATTAATATAGATATAGAAAAATCAATACATTTTACTCCTCGAGCAAATTCTAAAACATCACCTACAGTTAGTTTAAACAGCAAATAATGACGTACAGATTGCACTACGTGATTTAATAGTAAGTAATACAAATCTACTTAAAATGGGGGTAAAATACTTGAGTACCATCAGAATTGGCAGTTATTTGAAATGTATCATAAATCCGTAACACTTAATATTCCGTTAAGTAACGGTTTCTATAACATAACGGCTATCAATTATTAGTATTGGTGTAATATAAATCTATATTACTTTCATCATAGTTATAATAAGTATATCTTTCATCATTTCGGAAACACGCGGGTATTTAACAAGAGGTCATAAGAGTTCAAGTCGTTTGATGTTCAGTTCTAATAGATACGGACTGACAAATGGACCTAATGATAAGCGGACTTAACCGCCCATAGATTTTGGCGCTGTATGATATACGAATCGTTCTATGGCGTAAGCGAACGTTGCTACTACAAGGCTTTACTGCGAATTGGTTAATTGAAATGTGTTCAAATTTCTTGGTCTGTGATTAGAGATAATTGCATTGTATCAATGTTATGAGATATTAATATAAGAAAGTTAGCTTCGTGTTTCAATATTGGGTTTACTCAAGGACTCTATTTTTTTATGAGAAAGTATTTTGTTTAACTTTATTCCATCACGGAGTCTCAATTAGTAGTAAATATAAGCATTACTGAGGCGAAAAAAAGGTCAGGGATACTTGACCGGAATTCGGTCTACTATGGATATTGACCGGACTACCCTCAGTTTTATTCCTGTCATACATGAAATGAGCTGGTTGCTAAATTGGGACTGATCATTTAATCTTGCTTGAGAGGAAAAATTTAGTCATGAAATAGAAACAATTCAATGTTGATAACATGTCATGTAATGTTACTAAAAATTTCCAATTGCAACGTAAATAAAGGAATGATTACAATATATTGACGATAGAGTAATCGGCTTAAGAGCATGACCGGTGCATAAACCGGAACCGAACACGCACCACTTGCTGCAAAATCAGCGCACTGACCTATTGACTAACTTATGGGCAACTTGAACCAACTGCTAACGAAAGGGTATCGAGTGACAACTATTGCAAAGGAAAATAAAAATTAGTTCTCAAATTGATAACGATTTTATTGGCAAATACCTTAATCTAATTGACACATAGTCATGCTATTAATGTACGAAATACAAGTAGTCGCTCATGGCTTCGCTCGCTTTTAGGATGTGGTTGTTAAGTTTGGCAAAAAAGGAGCCTATGTCCTTTCTTGGAGTTGGTTTGGTCGTGAAAGAGTAATAAATCAAATTATCTATAAGGGTTCTTATGAACACTTTTGGAGCATCAATTTAGAAGATACGTTTTATACAATGCTATCACTGGTACGGTACGCACACACTATCAAGGAGAACCAGAAAGAAGTTAAGTTAAGTGGCTAATTTTTTTTAAATAGCATATTCAAACATCAGTGATTTCAATTCCATCAGAATTTATAGTCACAATTAAAACATTTACGAATAAAAATATTTGAAAATATTGGAATGTTAGGAGATAAAATATAAGCGATTCGAAATTCAAAGTTTGCTTTCAATTGCAAACATAAAACTGTTTCTAATTATAATTTATTTATTTTACTTGTTACTTTCAAAGATATCATTACACATTTATCGAATTAAAAAGGTAATACATTATTAAATGTATTAATAATAATGTCAAAGAGCAGAACAACGTCCTTAAACTACATGTATCTTCTTTAGATCTAGGTCGTGCCCTTTAAAGTGATGGCATTTCGAAATGTCAACAGACCATCTAAGAGGGTGCTGATGCAACTGTCCAGTTCACAGGTGGAACTGCAGCCATTAATTACGATTGTGAAAAGCAAGACTCAAGATTAAACTAAATGCAAAATATTCCAAGTGCGGATGATTTATTTTTTGGACAACATCACTAACATTACTCTGATCCCAATGTATGTAAGTAGCTAAAGTTGTGTTGTGGAAAATCAGAAGTAACATGGTACCACAAACACCCAGACCCAAGACAACATAGAAAACTAATGAACTTTTTCTATATTGACTCTGCTGAGAGTCGAGCCCGAAACCTCGGAATGGCGTACCCAAGAAATCCGGTGTACACTCTCGACCACGGAAATCGTCTAATTATTCGGTCGTCTTTTGATTTGTATTAATATAAGATACAAATCTTGAATTCCATGTCGGATGATGAGAAGTAATGGCGTCAATTTATGGCAAAACACCGTCAAGTATAATCGTTGATTTCACTGTAAAACTATTAAACAATTTCCCGTCTTACGGGATGCGTTGAAAGTAAATCAGGAAGTTTTTCTCGGACTTTCTTTAACTACAAGATTTCTAGTTATCAATAACGAAAGTTTTTCTCCAAGTTCCTCAACGTGATCAGATTCTACTTCATAAATATTCCATCAATTTCACTTATTTAATGTAAAGATGTCATCAAGATTGTTTTTTTTTCTTTTTACAATCGGTATAATTCCGAAAGGCTCCCATGAAGACTTGTACTAGTATCGAAAACACCTAGAACATTTAAATATGTAACAAATTCGTGAAGACAATATCATTGAAACTTAATTTATAAACATTTAGTTTGTTTCATTACATAACATATATATGATGTAATGTAATCATTGATGTATTTCCTTAAGTGATCTTCAAGTATCATTAAAATGCTTTGGGCATATCCATCAGAGGTATCGACCATCTATGGAATTCAACGAAATAGTTATTTGAGTTTTTCTTCTGCTTTATATGTCATTTATTTCTTTGGTATTACACCACTATAAAACTGTGTACTCATACTTTGTATCTATAACTATCACTATATAATATATCTGATCATACAATTTATCATACTTTGAATATAACAAAAAAAATCTACCACAGATTCGGAAAGTAGATTCCATCGAGAAGAATCGACAAGAAACTCAGCAGATACTCCTTTTCAATATTTAAAAATCAAATCATGTTAGTTGAATTCAATTATATATGTATGTAATATATCCTGCCTAGAAGTATAATTCCATGCATTTTTATCATCTGTATAATCTTGTATTGAATAATAGACCTTCTTTACTATTGATTTGAATTTATGAAACGGCAAAGTTATAAGTGTCGTTGGAATTTTATTATAGTAACGGATGTCTTGCAACAAGGAGGATTTATTGAGTTTGCATACAACGTGTGATAAGTCTGATTGCGCTCCAAGTTTAAATGATTTCATTCGATTGTATAACGTCAAAGACAATTCGAAATTTAAATGGTTTACTACAAGACGAGACTGTTAATATTGCGCAGGAATTCGTGAGAAAGCTGAGTTGCATCTCAGTGCATTGGGTCACTTTCTAAGACGTCACTTTCAAGCCCTTTCACAAATAGCTTTATCTTATGAGTTATGACAATTTTACTAATGTGCATTTTAACACATGTAAATAAGTGTGTGGTTTGTCGTCAGTTCTTTACATGACGGCTTAGCTTAGCAGTGTTACAAGTGTGTGTGTGACCGTACATGTACGTATGCAAACTTCGTATGTGTTATCATGTGTTAACTATTTTTGCTGTTTATGTAAAAAAGCAACAATAAGATAATAGTTGTATACAAAGCTCAAGATATTGATACTAAGTCTTGAAAATAAATTCAAATCATTTACGAAAATACATTGGTAAAGAAGGCATATTACTCAATAAAAGATCATAAAGGTAGGATATATTACACGCATTTATAATTGTAATTAACTAACATAACGGTATTTTTAAATGTTGGAAAAAAGTGACTACTGAGTTTTTTTCCGGTTCTTCTTGGTATAATATACTTTCCAAAGTGGTATCATCGCTCAGTATAATTGTTATATTACGATCCAAAAGTGCTTGTAAAAGCCTACTTGAACAAAATATATTTTTATTTGAATTGATTTAGGTCTTACTTAATATTTCTCAAAAGGTTAAGTAACGCTAAATTATATATCAATGGAAACTTCTCGAAGCTTATTATAGAATTCGAATGAATGAGTTATTAAAAAAAAATCTTTGTCTAGCAATTGTTAAATAAAGGTCAGGTACTAAAATCTGAACTTTTCCTCCCAATAACAATCGTACAATTCACCTGCAAAAACTAGTTCAAACATCAAGTTCAACACAAATTAAGGTTGTAAAATTAATTGGATTTGGAATAGTTTTAAACGGACTGTGTAATTCATTTGCAACAGATAAAGTGAATTTGGTTTCGCTTTTTATTTTAGACAAAATATAATCAGCTAATTGTTTGTTAGGGAATACTTTTCATAAAGAATTCGAAACCAACTTAGTTCATATCACATTTGATCAGATTTATGATCAAATGTGATATGAACTAAGTTGGTTGGTCTGTATGTCTGCTTAGTAAATGACTACTCACAAGAATAGTTATATGTGACGTTCCCAGGCGTCCGGATAACACCGGACATAGTTAGGATGTCCGGTTAAAATGAATGCTGTCCGGCTTATTTCACTTTTGTTTTGTTAGGCTTTATACATCTTATTTATTTATTCGCAAACAATATTAATGTTAATATTCGGAAATGCTTTATTTTTTACTTATAAAATTTCTATCGTACTAAGTATAATTGAGATACAAATTCTTCAATGATGTAGTGTGTCCGGCATTTTTACACAAATGTCCTGCCAAACTAGATGGTCTGTCCGGTTGTTAGGTTTGCCGACTTGGCAACCCTAGTTATGTGCAAGGCGGCCTAGATGAATACTCTCTTATTATATTTTCTACCATTCCAAATTAAAAGTTAAATGTTTCAGAGTTATAATGAACACATAAATATGATACAGTTGAAAAGATTAATTACCACGTGACTATGAGCTAAAGTGACCACTAACCATACAAATCGTAATATTAGTATATATTTTAATGTCTGCGTAAGAGGAGGAAAAACCGACAAATATATTTTCGTATTTATACCGAGAAGTTGCTTGAAAATAAATTATTGAAATGCAAATCGATAAATATGCTTGATAAAGGTGAGTTGTTTGTAGTGTATTCAAAACAAATATTCTTTATGTGCTGTTCTTTTATGCATACAAATTGATAAAAGTTATTGATTTTTGTTTTTTTTTTGTTGACCGTAACTCAGCAGAGCTATTTTGTAAGAAGATGCTCGAAACTCACCGCAGATCACGAGCGTGCAATGTCAGAATTTATTACGCGATATTGACTTTCATAATTATTAAATATATAGGACACAAGACTCAAAGTGGCGTGCATGTCGGTTGTAAAATTTACGACTGTCATAAAAAGTGAATTCTTACTAATCTTGTTTTTTTTTTATAAGTTATCAAATGGTGTCCGACAATTTTTGTATACAGCCATATACAGAGTGACTTAAAGATGGGCGCAAAGCTTTAAGGAGAAGCTAGTATATATTGCCTATAGGCAATTCAAAACTATTTAGGCCAAAGTTATCATAGAAAAACCTGCCTATTTTTTTCTAGCAAGATTTGAAGATTTTCTTTAAAAAGACCCAAAAATCTGCACTTTTTAAAAAAAAAACTAGCTTACTACTTAGCTATTACTTACTAACTTAAAGATGAGTATCTTTAAGTCAGCCTGTATAAATATTAAATAAGATTTTTTTGGGTGTATATTTTATATTCACTGGTATCATTTATCTTATAATTTTAAACATAAAAATTTAGTGTCTTATTATGTTGTTACAGAAATTAATTCTTAAATTCTTAATTACGTATATGTTCTGACAAAAGACTAACTTGGACGAGATTTAAGCAATTAAGATCAGAAGTACTCTTGACGTGTTGATCCATACAAAACTTTTCACAAAAACAGTACATAATAAAGAAATTACAATATTTCATGTATAGGTATATGTACTTGTACGTTAGTCTATAGTATTTTTTATGATGTGATAGGTGACAAAAGAGCATGAGGCCCATCGCCCAAGGACATCAGCAACACCAGCAGGCTTGTAGATGCGTTGCCGGCCTTTAAGGAAATTGTACGCTATTTTCTTGGAGGCACCCAAGTCGTATCAGTTCGAAAAAACCGCCAGCGAAAGCTGGTTACACAGAGTTTTTGTGCGAGGCAGAAAATTGTGGATTTTCGGACACAGTATTTGGGAGCATTAAAATCTCTATAAGTCTTGCCTCAAGAGAAGAAACGAATCCGTTTGTATTGTGACTTAAAGCTCTATCATTATAAACGTTTATCTTAAATATTTTATTCAACACAAAGCGCCTTGATCGTATTTAAAAACAAGTTATTACAAAGGGCCTTGGACGATGTAATTGAAAAGTCTCGTTATTAAAATCCGCACAAACGTCTATGTGGCCTACTTTTACCTTTCGTACTTCTATTGTAACTTGAAAATAACTTTTTTTTTATGGTATAGGTTGGCGGACGAGCATATGCGCCACCTGATGGTAAATGGTCACCATCGCCCATAGACAATGACGCTGTAAGAAATATTAACTATTCCTTACATCGTCAATGCGCCACCAACCTTGGGAACTAAGATGTTATGTCCCTTGTGCCTGTAGTTATACTGGCTCACTCACCCTTCAGACCGGAACACAACAATACTGAGTACTGTTATTTGGTGGTAGAATAACTGATGAATTTTGCAAAGAATAACATTTTATATGCAAACTACTTCTCGTCCGCAGCTTTGATCCCGTTTAAATTTGGTTATCAAGTATTGATACGTAAAAAAATGTCGGACTTCGGACGGACGGACCGAGGGGTGGAATTTCCAAAATTCCTGTCTTAGTGGGTGTTTTGTAATTAAAACATTCCTCTCCACCTAATTTTATGGTTGTAAGATTAATAGTTTACGCTCAGCAAAGATGGATCAGTCAGTCAGGATATGTTAGCCCTGCATCCAAATAAATCTTAATGACAAAAATTCAGAAAATGATACATTACTCCAATGAAGTATAACTTCACTCGCGCGTATAATTACATGTTTATATACACATAAATAAAATGTGCGTGTGTACGCGTGTATACATATGACGTATCGAGACTTTCGAATTTGTTCACCAATTTTTTTTATCTCATTAGAAATTGTAAAACTTTCGAGGGCACAAAAATACTAGCGGAACTAGTTGGTATCCACATAGATATATATTTTTTCGGAATCGCCCACCTGTCGACATAAATAGTAATATTATTTCCAGAGACGCTGAAAATGTAAATAAGAATAGACTTTTCCTGGTCATAAAGAGCCAATGAGTTGTTCTGTGGCTGTTTGCAAGAGCTGGAAGGTTTTATCATGGCAACTATCATCAACATCAAATAAGATGCGATGTATTTTAAGTTGCTATCTTTCAAACATTATATACATACAAAGTACCGATGTTTGGTGAAGATAGGAGATATTGGTGATCGAGTAAAAATGCTTAATTTTTCAAATAGAGTTTTAGTTATATATGTAAGCGAGCGGATAAGTGGTCTAATGATAAGTAGTCAATACCATCGTCAGACAATGGCGCTGTAAGTTGTTATACCCTTCATCGCTGATGTACCACTGAGCTTGGGAACTAATATGTATCCTTAGTAGTTACGCTGTGTTCTTCATCCTTCAAATACACGACAATCCTATGTACTGTTGTTTAATAGACGGTACTAAGTTATTATAATCTATTGTGAAAGTAAAACTGTCTGTTTGTCGAGCTATCTTAACTTATATTTCGGCAAAAACATAGGCTCCTTTTTTTGCCCTTTGTGGAGACGGTTTGGAACATATTCCACCACGCTGTTCTAATGCGGACTGGTGGAATACATATGACTGGCAGAGTTTGTATGAAATTATACAAATGCAGGTTTCTTAACAAAATTTTCCTCGCCGAGCACGAGATGAATTATAAAGACAAATATTCAGTGATACTGGATTTGAACCTGCAATCATTTTTAAGATCCACGCGTTCTAACCACCGGGCCATCTCGGCTCAAATCAATACAAATAACATTTTCTTCAGCTCCAAGAGATAATAGAGAGAAATGACGGTCGGAATAATGATCGAACTTTCTCCTCGAGAAAGTAATCGTGCCCATCGCTTTTATCTTATTTTAGCCGCCATGATACTGACCATGGCTCTAACGATAAAACAAGCATAAAAACCCACAGTGTTTTTATTGAGGTATAAACAACCCATCAATAGAAGGGAGGATAAAATTTAAGACAGCAAAAATAAAACGATTTTTTCTCTCGTAAAGTTTCACTGTGTTTGTAATGATTTGATATCGTCAATAATAGACGGGCGCTTTCAAATATTTTATCTATTATGTAATTTTTAATCTTATGTTTGAACTATACAGATGTTTATTGAGTGTTGTCAAATCTTTGACACATATATTTAAATCAAAAGTAACAGAGGTACTACAAACACCAAGACACTAGGCAACATAGAAAACTAATGAACTTTTTTCTACATCGAACCCGGGACCTCAGAGTGGCGTACCGCAGAGGTAGTCTTTTATTAAAAGAAATATATATATGACTGGCCGATATATATTTTAACTAAAGATATTATTTGTTTAAATGTAAACCTATCAAAGTCTAGCGATTCAGGGTCCTGTCCTATTTATAGCAGAAGCAATTAAGTCACAATTATTTCATAAAAATAATATCGAATAACTAATAATAATAAATCGTAAAACTATTATATATTATTAAACCTAAACCAATATTATTATTCTTTAAGAGTTTTCATGTTTACATACTAATGACTCGCCCTGGCTTTTCATGCAATTTACTAATACAAAAAAAATGTTATAAATATAATTTATACCCTATAGTATAATATACAGTTTACATACAATTATACTTTTCAAAGTTTCAAATGAAAAATATATTTTCGTTATTTAAAACAGTCTGGAGGCGATCATCTCATACCAATGGTTCCCATACAACTAAGAAGTCATTAGTATTGTAGTAATCTTTAACACATAATCACTCTTTAAAGATTATATTAAATTTAACAATTGTTAAAATCAAATTTTGAGAAACAAACTTGGAGTGTCTTCCATCACGCTTGGTTACACTTGTGACAGAATTCCATTCGACGATTCACATAGTAATCAGTAGTAATATATTTTTATTAGCAGCGAAAAGTATCATTAGTTACGGAGGTTAATTTTACTTCTTTACAAATATTTGCATAGCTATCATACACTAAAATACACAGCACTACTGATAACTAGGAAAATTTTATGATATATTTGAATGTAAAAATCTTCGATCTTATACAGACGCTAACAAGAATTCTTTTTTTATGGTATAGGTTTGCGGACGAGCATATGGGCCACCTGATAGTAAGTGGTCACCATCACCCATAGACAATGACGCTGTAAGAAATATTAACTATTCCTTACATCGTCAATGTGCCACCAACCTTGGGAACTAAGATGTCATGTCCCTTGTGCCTGTAGTTACACTGGCTCACTCACTCTTCACACCGGAACACAACAATAATGAGTACTTTTATTTGGCGGTAGAATAACTGATGAGTGGGTGGTACCTACCCAGACGGGCTTGCACAAAGCCCTACCACCAAGTGTTCAAATGCGTTCCTTTGTTCATTTTCATTTCTTTATTTTGAATATATCAATTCCTACCTGACAATAATCCTTATTAAAAGTGCGTGATAAGATTTTTTAAATCCTAAATCGCTATTTCTAGCACCATACCCAGTCCACGTGCAATGGAGCGAGTTATGTTGACGCCACACCTTTTGCATCTTCTAAATGTCAACCACAGACGGACTTACCTGTAAATAAAATAAATAATATAAGTAATCTGTGCTATTTATGTGCTGTGACAAAAAAGGTTTTATATATCAAGCATGTTGTTACGGATTTGTTACAGTGTTTTAATTCGCAATAATTATATTCCTGCAAAGCAATACAAAGATCCAAATCGTCTTCGAAACACGCTGAATATTTTCTTGGACGGTTTTTGCCTGATATGCTTAAAGAAACACAATTTATTTGTATATAAGATGAATTTATAAAGTATCAATATCCTGTAAATGCATCTTTGAATTTGGCGTATTCCTCACTTTGTTTCTCTTCATCCATTCACAATTATTTTATTTGGCATAGAGATATCTACTAAATAAACAACGTTAAGTATTAAAATATGCTTTATGTAGACTATATAATCAATTTGTACTCAAAAAAACAAGACTACAAAATCAAAATAGCCCTTTGTGCTTTTATGGTCCTTTTTGATTTTGTATCGATTATTTAGTCGGCATAAAGTTATTACACTTTTTCACCTTTTAACAACAAAGTATGTCAATAAAGTACCATGCATCCAGCCTAACCTTTGGAGTGTAGATTCTATCAACAACCGATATCTAATAGTAGTTATCATAAGAACTGATAAAATTAAATAAAAGAAGTATATTGTATATGTATATCATTTTAAAACAGGTATGTGTGCGTGGGATGCGACCCTGCTCCCTATAATAACACAGTGCGTTACAAGCCTAATTATGCAATGTTTTGTTCAATCTCTCATTAATAATGTTATATACTACGAGTTAAGAGAATTCCTTTTAATATCAACATTTAGACACAAATTTTATTAATATGGATTTTTTTTATTATTTGTAAGAACATGACTACTAACTAATTTAATATAAATATGTGTTCCTTTTTTTACATTATTATAATGATCTTAGTTACTCATTGTATTATCTGGAATCTGTGTAAATCAAAAGTAACAATTTGACAAGATATCCTAGACGCAAGAGAGAGACAGAAACAAAGTGCGTTGACCCCAAATAGGATAACAATCGAATGATGCACTAATAAATGACAGATGGTATTTTATTTCGTTTATATCATTTTTACATATAAAACTATTTGCCCTGTCTGACTATACCAAAACAACTGAGTCTTGGAAACTGAGATTTGGTACAAACTGTTCCAAATTTAAATCTACTTTATAACGTAGACACTCATTTTGACAACTTAAAGGATGTGAGTGTAGCACACTAATACACTTGCGCACACTTGAGATTAATACTACATGAATAACCCAACGTAGTTGAGAAGGGTAGCTAAGGCTTTAATACTACACGATAGTGTTAGTATTTTAAACTTACAAAGATATAATATATTAAAAATATTAATTAATTCAACTGGTTGTCATTTGTATACCCTTCACAGGTCTTTGGTTATGTATTATTAATAAAAACAAAATATATTTTTAAGACAATTATTACATATATACATATTAGCATACCTAAAAATAATTCAACGATTGGGTAAATTGTTGTTTGTTGCAAATGAATAAAACTAAAAATGTATTGATTCTGTTACTTTTAATAGATTCGAAGTGTGTCAAGAACCTGCTTATCCAAAAGTTTACATAACTGTGATATAATTGCTTGACATTTGTAGATTGTAACCGATTACGTCAGAGTTAAGTTGTCAATGAGTTCTGTGATTCTTAGTTATTAGTAAAGAAAAAATACGGGCATGCCCATTAAAATGGCACTGTAAGAAATACTAACCATTCCTAACAATGCACCATATTGGGAACTAAGATTAGTCAATTGTGCCTGAAATTACACTGGTTTACCCTTCATATTGAACCGGAACAATACTCAGTATTGCTTTGGCATTGGTACAATATGTCATGTTTGGATGGTAAGTACCACTATAGGTAGACTTACTCAAAGTCTTACCACGTCATCAATGTGAGGTCACTGGAAATATATCTGAATAAGCTGCTTAATTACAATATTCGATTAATATGCTCTTATTATTCACTAAAATTTTAAGGTTAGTTTGTATAAGAAATGTTTCTAATGTAAAATATTTGATTTCTGTCAAACCAGTGGCACGCGTCTAAGTTTCAACTTAAACGTTATTCTGTTTAAAATATACTAATTATTTTTATAAGGTAATCGTAGGGCCTACATCGAGTTATCAAGGATCGCGACACAGATGACGGAATTCACTTTCACCGCGAATGCCTGCGAATGCGCACCGCCTTCGTTATTGCTTAAATATGTAAACCCACTTTTACCTGTTATTGAAATCAAATTCAAATTACTTTTGCGTTTCTATATTACATTTTTTTAAATATCGAACCGTATTAAAATATTTAAATATGGAATAAAAATAAAAATGAGAGATTTGATTATTTAAAATATTTATCATTGCACATATTTAGAAGCTATTATGAGAATGAAATAAAAAAAATGATCTTTTTTTCTGTATAATTAATTTCAAGATTTATTATTATTTTATTGTTTTCATTTCTTTATGTATAATTTGGTTACGTTCTCATATGTATAATTTACCTTTAAGAAGTTAATAATGGAAGAGCACACTGGTTCGTTGTGGCACAGGCTTTTGCTTATCACAAGAACCAGGGATCTCATTTTAATCTGTAAATTATTTGTTACAAATAAAACATATTATTATTAAAAAAAAAGAGATGTTTCTAAAAAAAATTTAAGAATACATGTAAGGGTGACCATAAGTGTCGAAAGATCTCAGACGTTGCGTTATTCCCACGCCTAGACTAAGCTCTACGCGCGGCTGATCTCGCCAGAACGGAATGCGTTGCGAGATCATAATTACCACATTATTGTTAAATAATATTATGTAGCAAAAAATCGCTAGGAATCCAAGCGTGAAGCACAATTTGTGATGATGTTGCAGTTTGGATTACGTTCGAAGTTATAGGAGTTACATAATGTCATACGTGATTTTCTAGGTCGAATAATTGAATGTCTATTCAATATTTTACTTAACTGGCTAGATTAGATTTTATGAATCCATAAGTCAATACGGTAATGTAACGGATAGGGTTTCTCTATGGTCCTGTAAGATCTAATTAAATAAGTATATAGGAAACAAAATTAATAGTAGAGTAAGTAAGTAAAGTAACAGCCTGTAAATTTCTCACTGCTGGGATAAGGCCTCCTCTACCATTAAGGAGAGGGTTCGGATATATTCCGCCACGCTGTTCCAATGCGAGTTGGTGGAATGGACATGTGACAGAATTTTGATGAAATTAGACACATGCAGGTTTCCTCACGATATTTTCCTTCACCGCCGAACACGAGATGAATTATAAACACAAATTAAGCACATATAATAGCTGCTATACAAATCATAATTTTGTGAAATTATGAACTATCCTGACAGTGGAGGACATAATTAAAAAGTATATAAGAATATAATATTTAACGTCGTTTGTAGAATTCAAATTATGAATTTTCGTTTCTTTTTTGTTTTATATAGAACAATAACTTTGAACTTTTAAATATCGTTATTTAACTATCATTATATTATGTAAAAGCGAAAACTGTATTGTTTTTTTTATATATATATTATTGTTCTATTTACTTTACTAATAAAAGAAAAAGTGATTAAATCAAAAGTCCAGTTAAAAAAAATTTTGTACACTTTTAATTGCTAGATCATCTTAAGTCGATTGTCGATTTTCTAATGTCAGTTTTGATATGTAATTATAGCTACATAATCGTGACGTCAGCACTTTCAATTCGTATACAATTATACAATGCAGCTTATAATATGTCGATCGAAATGTTATACGTTTTAATTCGAAAAGAAATTATAATACTAACGTAAGACGGAGACCACATAACGAAATGACAGCGCGTTTTGTTTCAACTTTAAAATCCCATTGCAACGATTTTTTTTACATGTAATACTACAGACACGACTACTATGTATAACTATGCACTTATACAGATACGCAGTAAACACGCAATGTATATGTAAAAATTAACTCGTAGTTGAAACACGCTTTGTTCATACTATTTCATATTGAAAGAAGCCTGGATGACCCTGGGAAATAACATGAATATCTTAACGAAAGGTCGCGGGTTTACTTCCAGGCAAATATCAATGAGTTTTCAAAAAGCGCAATTTTAGGTATAACACATATATAATATTTAATAGTCGATACCAACGTTCTAAAAATTATATTTTATATATGTATTTAAATAAATAATAAATAATTATGAGACAACATCACATACATTACTCTAATCCCAATGTAAGAAGCTAAAGCACTTGTGTTATGGAAAATCAGACGTAACGACGGTACCACAAACACCCAGACCCAAGACAACATAGAAAACTAATGATAATCTACATCGTCTCAGCTGGGAATCGAACCCAGGACCTCGGAGTGGCGTACCCATGAAAACCGGTGTAATCACCACTCGACCACGAAGGTCGTCAACGTTACTAGTAGTCGCCCGCGGCTTTGCTCGCGTTTTAGAGTGTTGGTTGTCATGTGTTAGGCAAAAAAGTAGTCTATATCCTTTTTTGGACTTAAAGTTAGCTTCATACCAAATTTCATCAAATTCGGTTCAGCGGTTTGGTCTTGAAAGAGCGACAGACAAACAGACAGATACTTCACGTTTAGAATCTAAATATAGATTAAATATTGAAATATGTACTTGATGTCAGGGCTTTGTGCAAACCCATCTGAGTACACACATCAGATATTCTACCGCTAAACAGCAGTACTACTATTGTAGTGTTTCTGTTTCAAGGGTGAGTGAGCCAGTGTAAATAAATTAAAAAAAACATAAGTCATGACTAATGTTAAGAAAACGTTAAGTATCTCAAATAATTAAACTCAATTGAGCTTATTTGCCAAATCCCTATACACAAATGTAATTTCGTTTCGTAAGTTTCATTGCATACAACCGTATAAATATTTTATTTGATTATGATCGTCGTTTGAAGTTATTTCACCTTGTACTTTATGATTTCCGCAAATTAAATGTTACTAAACAAAACGTTAAACATTTCTAATGTCATAGATTTTAATTAATAAAATCGTTTAAGATATATTTAATATCACATTGCTATGTGAAATATAATTCCAATTTCTTCGTAAAATTGAGTTACTGATTCTTTTTATATTTACGAATTAATATTCCAAAATAAGATTATCATTAAAAATTGGTTACCATGGAAACAACATACAAGAAAAGTGCGTTAAGAAGACATGTAATTTGATACGGATTATTTAATAGATAGAGTGATTCAAGAGGAATGTTTTTGTATATAATACATGGGCAATATAGTAAAGAAACACTGATCATTTTAAATGTTTCTAATGTGATGACGTAAATAAAATAAAATTCCTTAAAATGTTTAGTATCAGTATTACACCCGTGTGTATTACATTATTAAATACCTATTAATTACAATTGAATATTACTCATCCAATTTGCATACAAATCAACGAATAGATACATTACATTACATTTAAATCGAGTAATATGTTTTTATAACCAAAGTTTTATTACCATGTAAATGAAATTAAATGTTTATTGAAAAGGTCAACAAAAAGTAATTATGGAATTATATATTCTGTAGGAGCGTTCCTTGTCAAGGAAAAAATTATTTATCTTAGCTTGATGTTGCAATTGATAAATCAGTATCGTGAAGACGAGCATATGGGCCACCTGATGGTAAAGTGTCACCATCACCCATAGACAATGACGCTGTAAGAAATATTAACTATTCCTTACATCGTCAATGTGCTACCAACCTTGGAACTAAGATGCTATGTCCCTTGTGCCTGTAGTTACACTGGCTCACTCACCCTTCAAACCGGAACACAACAATAATGCGTACTGTTGTTTAGCGGTAGATTATCTGAGGAGTGGTAGATAGCTACCCAGGCGGACTTGCACAAAGCCCTACCACCAAGTAAATGTGCATAGGTACATAATATGATTCTTTTTATATTAAACAAAATGTAGAACAAACAAGCAAATATAATCTGTTTTAAATTCCTATAAAATATTTCAAATAAACGCGCAGTGTCGCGGGATACCCACTAGTTGATCTAAATACTACATTTACTGAAGGCGTTGTCGAAATGTCATAGACAGATTAAAATTCACTTCCGAACACATTTTATTCGGAAGTGATATCGCTAAGGACAAATAGTTTAACGAAAGTAATGACATTGATTTCAAATATAATGAATTCGAACTTATATAACCAGCGTGTTGGAAATAATTTGATAATTTTATTTTATACGAAGGTCGTTGACAAGGAATTTAAGCGTTGCATTGCGTTTTTTCTTTGAAATATTTGTAATTAATTGGACATTAAACTAGAATAAGTTACTGTAAGTTTAGCATTTTTATTATTTCGTGTCTTAAGAACGGACCGCCTTACACCTTACTTCGTACATACATATGTATGTTTATACTGCGCCATTCAATATTATTGTGCACTAGCAACCCACACTTTGCACGAATTTACACGGAAGATTTCATCATATAAATATAACTAATAGTAATCTATACTAATATTATAAATTTCGAAGTCTGTATGTCTCTGTCTCTCTTTCACTGCCAAACCCTTGAACGAAATTGGAGAAAATTTGGTATGAAGAAAACTTGAACTCCAAAGAAGGTAATAGGGTACTTTTTTTGTCTAACACATGACAACAATAACAACAGCCTGTAAATTACCACTGCTGGGCTAAAGGCCTCCTCTCCCTTTGAGGAGAAGGTTTGGAATATATTCCACCATGCTGTTCCAATGCAGGTTGGTGGAATACACATGTGGCAGAATTTCTATGAAATTTGCCACATGCAGGTTTTCTCACGATGTTTTGCTTCACCGCTGAGCACATGATCAATTATAAAGACAAATTAAGCACATGAATCAGCGGTGCTTGCTTGGATTTGAACCCGCAATCATCGGTTAAGATGCACGCGTTCTAACCACTGGGCCATCTCGACTCTTAACACATGACAACTAACACCCTAAAACGCGAGCGAAGCCACGGGCTACAACTAGTCAGGATGTACCTTTCGACCAAAACTTCTATCACAAATTTTTTTAATAGTAACTAAAGTATACTTAATCATTATTTTAGGAATTATTTTTTTATAAATATAAGAATAACTAACATAAGTCCAAGTCAAGTTAAGTATTGATAAATAAGAATTAAAAATATTTACTATATAAATCATAACCGCGTGGAATGGTGACAAGAATGCCAGCATTACTCCGTTGAATCGCAATTCCGATCGTCCGAACAAAAAACGAACCAGCCCTACCCCACCAGTGTGGCGTACTAAGTCTAAGTACTAAGTACTAAGGCGAGTCGTTACATTTTTGAAAAAGCTTTTTGCTCTACACATATGGCATTTATCATTTATGAATGCAAATACAACAACAACAATCTATAAATTTCCCACAGCTGGGCTAAGATCTCCCTTTTGATGAGAAGGTTTGGAACATATTTCATCACGCTGTGCCAATGCGGATTGGCATGTGGCAGAATTTCTATGAAAGGGGTTTCCTCACGACTTTTTCCTTCACCGTGAATGAATGAATCACCCATCATTTACGACGCACGCGTTCTAACCACTGGACCATATCGGCTCTCTATAATAATTGTCATATATGTATTGCAATAGCAGTTACGTGAAGTATATAATATGAATTTAACGTCACAACAATAGCTTTTCCTCAACACCTTATTGTCTTACATACGGAAGTAAAGCATTATGTAAAATCTAAAACTAATAACGTTAGGTGTGTTACGTGTATAATAACAGCTTACTACACAGATGATAGCGTGGAAGTGTTTTGAAAGGCTATTCTGAATGTGATTACGATCGCTGCAATTGGTCCAGTCTCACACGACTAATCTTATTTAGACCAATCAGAGACGATAGAAATCGCTGTTTATTGGATAATAAATAATAACAATTTGCAAATTTTCCCACTGCTTTCTCTCCCTTTAAGGAGAAGCTTAAGAGAATATTCCACCACGCTGTTCCAATGCAAGTCCTCACGATGCTTTCCTTCGCCATCAAACATGAGATGAAATATAAACACCAATTAAGCACATGAAAATTAATAGGAGCCTAGGCTTGAACCCGTAATCTACGGTTAAGATGCACGTGTTAATAACTACCACTGGGCCAACTCTCTCATCGAAATCGCGTTTATACAGGTATAATGTTTTATAATTAATAATAACTCGTACATATGGCCTAAAAACGTTAATTCAATCAATTAGTAATCTGATAATTGCATTATATCAATGACTTAATTATATAACACGTAATACGCCCATTATCTCAAATTCGACCTCTATGTACTATGTGGTGGAAACTGCGCAAGCGCATGAACTTCCTGCTCCCCTTAATATCATGTATTATGACATTGATATCACGTGAAGTAACATTTGATAGGTGCGGTCACGGCATACGATATTTAATTGATTTGTGAAGGTAAATTATGTTATATAAAGTCATAATTGTAATGTACAATGCAGACAAAATCATAACTTAAGTAAGTTAATCGTGTAATCAATCAAAATGCAAATTTGCTTTAATTCAAGCAGTTATTATGACCTCTTACAAGTATAAAAAAAGAGTTAAGAATGCAACTGAATGCAGATTCTTTAAGAATCAGTTAATTTTATCTTGTTTTGATGTATTGTTCAAATATAATACGTAGGTATAATGATTAATTACAATTGAATTTATTATATAACCTACATGATAATATAATAATATTATAATACTATTTTGCGAAACTTGTCATTTGTTCAAATGATTTTTTAGTTATTTCGAAGCCTATGACACTTTTGATTTTGTTTACGTTTTTTACGTTTTTTTATTTTATTTTCTTATACAGCCGTAGAACTGATCTCTAATCGGCCAGTAACTTTTTTTCTTAAATTAATTGTATGTTAAATCAAAAATCTTCTTTATTTTCTGCATATCTACGACAGGAGATAGTTGAAATATTCTTTATTCGAGTAAGCTTAATAAGAACTTTTGAATCATAATTGAACAACTATATTAAGTGAAGCTACTTCCGAATCGGACAGTAGATTCTACTGAGAGGAAACCGGGAAGAAAGTGTTCCATGTTAATTAATTACAATTATAAATGTATGTAACATATCCTTCCTGGAAGTCAACAACTATTAATTCCATGCCTTAGAAATTCTATTAGATTTAAATTAATTAATTAATAATTAAAATTACCGAACTTCGAATAACATTATGACGACCTCCGTGATGGAGTGGTGTGTACACTGGTTTTCATGGGTACGCGACTCCGAGATCCCGGGTTCGATTCCCGGCCGAGTCAATGTAGATTATCATTAGTTTTCTATGTTGTTTAGGGTCTGGGTGTTTGTCCATAATACAAGTGCTTTAGCTACTTATATTGGAATTAGAGTAATGTATGTGATGTTGTCTCATATTTAAAAAAACATTGTTTGAAGTAATCTACTAAGAGCTCATATACAATTTCCGAGCAAACTTCTTCCATTCCATTTCTAAACTGATTGTTGAGATTGAATTGACATTAAACAGCTGATTTTGACAGTTGCGTGTTGGATTATCGTTTATTTACGTCAAATATAAATAGTGAGTCGTATCGGGTAATTGTTTACGCATACTGAGCACTGCAAGCGATACTGATAATTATCTGGTTATATATAAGACATAATATCGTTCAAACCGTGAAAAATGCCAAAATATTTTGCAATAGGATATAGTTCTAATATTTTAGTTCATAAATATAGTCAAAGTTAACTTCATCATCATAACACGGTATAAAACAAAGTCGCTTACCGCTGTCTATCCCTATGAATGCTTAGATCTTTAAAATTATGCAACGGATTTTGATGCGGTTTTTTTAACAGATAGAGTGATTCGAGAGGAGGGATTTGTATATAAAACATGGACAATGACAATATTTCTATTGTGTAAAATATTTAGTATCAATTTTGCACCCGTGTGAAGTCGGGGCAGGTCGCTGGTGTTTTAATAAATATACATATATATATTCCACCAACCTGCATTGGAACAGTGTGGTGGAATATGTTCCAAAACCTTTCCTTATTAAGAGAGGAGGCCTTAGCCCCGCAGTGGGAAATTTACGGGCTGTTACGTTTACTTTTACTTTACATATATTTGGTGCCACAGAATGAATAGACAGCTACTATAAAACATATGTAAAAAGCGTCTATTTACCAGTATGTTATATCACAACCATGAGAACACATGTATACATTTTTTCCAAAGCACATTGATTAGAAATGATAAGCAATTTTGAACTCTAAAATATTGGGTTAAGGTTTTAATTTATTGTTTTACGATCGTGTCATTGTTTCTCACAAGTATGTAAAGGACATATAGGTCTCGTGCCTACCTAGTTTTCTTATTACGGAGTTTGTATTATTGTCATATTTGTCTTTGAAACATACAGTTAGTTGATGTTACTAAAACAAAACGTTTATTATATTTAATGTCATACATACAACATGACGTTGTATTTTTAAAAGTTGAATATGAGCAACTACTGAGTTTCTTGCCGAAGCGATGACAGCTTCACTTAATATAATAGTTTGATTCAAAAGTGCTTGTAAAAGCCTACTCGAACAAAAATATTAATTTTATATGCAACCCAGCAATACTTAGCATCTCTGTGTTTCTATTTGATGGTAGTTCGAAGTTCTACAGGCACCAGGCATATAACATCTTAATTGCAAATGTATATTCGATGGTGACCACATACCGTCAGATGAGCTACATAAAAGATATATCAAAAGCAAAGCGTAATTAACAGATTTTTTTTATTTTGAGAAACATTAATGGTATTAATGTCATGTTCCTTCATACTTAATTATGAGCTAAGTAGAACTTCTTGTTGGGACTAATTATAATATCATGTCATAATATACTGTCTCATTAGTGTAACTCCATTAAAAAAGATGCAAGTTGCGTACACAAATCAAACGTTTTGCAACTCTCTATCTACATAATACATAATTATAATGTGCTATATATAAACACATGTATATAAAATTTTTAACAATAAGAAAAACCGACTTCAAACAAAACACTATTTTAAAACAAATAAATATGCACTAAAAAGCAATAAAAATAATTGCGTATTGAGCATATATTTAGAGTCCTCTTAAATAAAAAGAAATTAATAATATTAGACTACTTAAAAGTTGATTTACGATTATATAACATAGTTATAGTTATCGTTATATTTGGAACCGGTGGAAAAAAAATACAGACGAATTGATAACCTCCTCCTTTTTGAAGTCGGTTGAAAAGGAAAATACCACTTTCTGATTAAACACAAAATCTCAGAAACTGTAACGCGTTATCGAAATTTGGCAGGTAGGTAGGTATAAAATCATATAAAGGTGTTTATGGTATTATTTATCAAGTAGGTAGGATGATCATATTTGCCACCTGGTGGTAAGTGATCCGTTCATAGATAATGACATAGATAATAAATATTCCTTACATCGCCAATGCCCACCAAAACTTGCTAACTAAAATTGTTGCCTATAGTTATACTGGGTTACCATTAGAAGAACAGAACAATACTGAGTGCTCTTGTTTGATGATGGAGTGTCCGAGTTGGTTGTTCCTACATGGACGGGCTTTTACAAATCATACAAATGATTGCCATTTCTTTTCCTGCTAGGATCTATATGACGATCATTTTTACCTTTGCCGTTTCGTAAATTGAAATCGTTTGTAAAAAATTGGTATAAAAAGCATATTATTCGATACAAGATTATATAGATGATAAAAAAGCGTGGAATTAATACCTGTTGACTTCCAGGCAGGATACATTGCATACATATATAATTGTATTTAACTAACATGACTGTATTTTTTAAATGATGAAAAAGAGTAACTACTGAGTTTCTTGTCGGTTCTTCTCGGTAGAATCTACTTTCCGAACCGGTTGTAGCTTCACTTAATTGTTAAATGACGATTCAAAAGTGCTTGTAAAAACCTACTTGAATAAAGTTTATTTTGATTTGATTTGATGGCAGTACTTAATATCATGTGTCATATTTAGCCATTTAACTATATACAATACATGGATATTGAATTGAGAACTATAAAAAGGTTTCTTCTAATATAAAATACAAATACACAATTTATCAATTTTTACACACCCTTTTAACTAATCTATAAAATGTTATTATAGCGGGAACGAAATACGCCGAAAAATTTAGAAAGTCAACTCAGCGTCTTCAATGATATCGTCATAGCAAAATAAACCTTAATCGTGAATCGTGAGAGTTGATAATGATTTGTGTATGTTAGGCATGTTACGCACACATGCAAACAAACGAAACTTGTTTGACCTTTCATCGGATTGTGAAAGTGGTAAGGCTGTGATCATAGTTACGGCGTTTCGGGGCTTTTTTATATGTTTATTTTTCACAGTGAAGCAAAGAAAATGAAAGCAACAGCCTATTAATATTCGACTGACCTAAAGCCATCTCTTATTGGGAGGAAATGTTACCCAACTACAATAAAAAGGAAATTCACGATTCAGATGTATTTACAAAAAAATAAAACAGAAATTCATTGGTAAACCTTGGATTTTTTTAGTCCCATTTAAATTGCTAGATAAAATTTTTGAGACTTCATTTTTATGTATAATTTTTATTTTCAGAGTATTACTTGATGTCCTATTTTTTTATGACATACGTAGAGGGTTGTATAAATAAGCCACTGATATTAATCATCGCCAGCATTGACGTCTCAAGAAATGTGAATCATTCCTTACATCTCCAATACACCATCAACCTTGGGAACTAAGTCACCCTTCCAACTTGGGTCTTACCTAGACGGACTTGCACAAAGCCTTACCACCAATTTAATATTACAAGATTATATTCTTATTCCACAGCGCTACTCAATTCACGGCCGAGTTCGAACAAGTGTTAACCAGTACACTTTCGCTTAAATTGTGTCGAATAATTCATTAAAAATATATTAATATATTAATAACTTCTAGTTGCAATAGCCTCTGTATATTCTACTAGTAGTAGCCTGCGGCTTCGCTAGCGTTTTGGTGGTTGGTGGGTGTTGGTTATCATGTACCAGGCAAAAATGTCTATGTCCATTCTTGAAGTTCAAGTTTGCTTCACACCAAATTTCATCCAATTCCGTTCAGCGGTCGTGAAAGATGAGATGGCCCAGTGGTTAGAACGCGTGCATCTTAACCGGTGATTGCGGGTTGAAACCTAGGCAAGCACCGCTAATTCATGTGCTTAATTTGTCTTTATAATTCATCTCGTGCTCAGCGGTGAAGGAAAACATCGCGAGGAATCCTGCATCTGACAAATTTCATAGAAATTCTGTCACGTGTGTATTCCACCAACCCGCATTGGAACAGCGTGGTGGAATATGTTCCAAACCTTCTCCTCAAAGGGAGAGGAGGCCTTCAGCCCAGCAATGGGAATTTACAGGCTGTTGTTGTTGTTGTTGTTGGTCGTGAAAGAAAGACAGCGTTACTTTCGCATTTTTAATATTAGTATAGATAATAAAGTACTCTAAGTATTTCGAAATAAATTAAAGGATCGGCAATATTATATCTATTTTAATTTACCTACTTATATAACAGAATTTGACAGACCTAGCGAACGCAAGTTCAAACTGATAATGCTTAAATAATTATATACGAGCTGTCAGACAAGTCAGTTTGTGATTTGTAATATTTTTTAATACATATATTTATGTAATATGTCATTGTTATTATAAACATATATAAACATTTATTGTTATGATTTTGTAATAAACTATTTATTGATATTCAATTTGATCTGAATTGAATTATGAGAATCAAATTGTTTTTAATTTAAATTGCTTATAAGAAAAAAAAAAAATTATAATACATATTTAAAAAAAACACGCTTTACAATTGACGACCTCCGTGGTCGAGTGGTGTGTACATCGGTTTTCATGGGTACGCCACTCAGAGTCCCGGGTTCGATTCCCGGCCGAGTCGATGTAGATTACCATAAGTTTTCTATGTTGTCTTGGCTCTGGGTGTTTGTGGTACTTTCGTTACTTCTGATTTTCCATAACACAAGTGCTTTAGCTACTTTCATTGGGATCAGAGTGATGTATGTGATGTTGTCTCATATTTATTAAAAAAAAAAATCCTGTGTAATTGTTTCTTACAAATGGCCTTAATCTTGAAACAAACGAACTTGGCTCACAAAAATCGCTCACAATTCTCGAAGTAAAATCTCAAAATTAAATGTTCTGTGACGTTAAGGTCATTTCAATAAATCTTATTCGTTTTATCGATTGGAAATTAAAAGGTGACGGAACCCGATTTGATGCGGGAGGTGGAGAAAGGGCGTGGGAGCGACCTCTGTCTAGCAGATAACGATTGTAGATGGAATACTCCACTTATCAAAAGATTCACTTATTTTATTACGAACCGAGCTGACCCAGTATTTAAAACGCGTGCATCTTAACAGATGATTGGCGGTTTAAGGTGTGCTTTTGAAATCAATGTAATTCTGCCACATGTGTATCCACCCTCATTGGAGCGCGGTTGAATATGTTCCAACCCTTCTCCTTAATGGTAGAGGAGGTCTTAGCCCAGCAGTGGGAAATTTACAGGCTGTTACTTTACTTACTACTTTACTTTACATATATATTGATCATTAATAACTAAATTACACTTCACACTACTCATATACAAACAATAATGTGTATTAGAATTAGGGTTTAACCTTCTCCCCAGTCGAAGCCTTAGTCTGTTACTTTTACGAACTAACATAACTTCAACTCTTTAATGAATTATATAGTTTAGCATAACGAAGCTCGCATACGCATGCCAGTTAACAATAAGCCGAGATGCGCACACGCACGGCTATTGAACTGACCTAGTCAGCTACAGGTTTAGGGTGTGGCTCCACTTGTCGAGATTTATCTAGAGAAATGTGATGTCAAACAATTCGTCATTTCAAACTTGTTTTCACTTAAAAAGCCTTTTACTATGTGAAACTAATTATATTATATATAAAAATATATTCAAACTTATCACTTTCGCGATTATGCAAATTCAGCAGGGAAATGCTGCTGGCATTCTTGACATAATTGGATCTAGAATGATATATTTTTGGAGAGAAGGAATTTCTTTAGGCGCGAAAGCGAATTAAAATTTTTAAATCAAAGAGAAACTTTTCTATGAGTAACGTTCTTGTCGTGAAAGCTATAGCCTTTTTTGTTAGATATTCCTGGTTACAACAATTATATTTTTATTTTATATTTTGTCATAAAGTCAAGTAAATGTCGCTTTGAAGAAGTTCCTGGCTACTTTGAATGCCGAAGGTAAAATCTACTAGCTAAAATCTATTACTAATTCGACGAATCAAAACAAAAACTAAATTGAATAAAAACGTTTATATATTAATATATTAGTAGAATTCGTCCCCTTATTGATTCACGTGGCAGAATTTCAACTAAGGCGTTTTCCTACATCTAACACCTCAAGATAAATTTTAAACAAAAATTAAGCACATGAAAATTCTATTCGCCAAATTGTAATCTTGGCCTTTCTGCTCTACTATCATAATATTATGTGTTAATAATAAAAATATTATGATATAAATAAAAAAAATATTCTAATCCACTAAGGAATAATGTAGCTTTGTACTCTTTTTTTAGAATCGAGTCACTAGTATACCTCTTATATACAAAAAAAAAGATCCCTCTTTATAATATTAGTATCGATTAACCTTTTCATTGGCAGTCCAAATCGAATCGATATTGATCGATGTTACGATTCGATTCAACCTTATTTACTAAACGGATGATTCCAAATACATTAGTGCGGTAGATTCACGGAATGATCTTTAATCAACGACGTTCTACTTTTAAAAAATCAAATAGCGAAATATATAATATAATATGTTAATTTATTAATGACTATAACGCGTCAGGTTTGTTTAATTTTTGAGGTTAATTATGTGTACGCAATGACGGATTTTAAATTAATTATTATCTGCTATTATAATCGGTATAATGCAAACTTATATTTCGTTAATATTTTTAAAATTTTAATGTTTATACGTAATACATGTCCATGCCTCGGTCTTGTGGTGAGGTTAGACTGCGGATCTCGAGGTACTGGGTTCGATTCCCGAACAGAACCAAGAAAACAATTTTTAGTTTTGTAATTAATATCATTATCATCATTACATAATCTTAAACAAAGTTACTTACGGCTGTCTGTCTCTATGTATGCTTAGATCTTTTAAATTACGCAACGGATTTTAAGGCGGTTTTTTTTAATAAATAGAGTGATTCGAGAGCCGTGCGGGTTCGCTAGTTGTTTATAAACGGAATTTTATTTATGCACTAAAACTAGCCCGAGAATCAATTTTGAATGGCTTTAAAAATAATATGCAACAACAACAGCCTGTAAATTCCCACAGCTGGGCTAAAGGCCTCCTCTCCCTTTGAGGAGAAGGTTTGGAACATATTCCACGATGCTGTTCCATTGCGGGTTGGTGGAATACACATGTGGCAGAATTTCTATGAAATTTGTCACATGCAGGTTTCCTCACGATGTTTTCCTTCACCGCTTCTTTCCTTTCAGAGCACGAGATGAATTATAAAGACAAATTAAGCACATGAAACAGCGTTGCTTGCCTGGGTTTGAACCCGCAATCATCGGTTAAGATGCACGCGCTCTAACCACTGGGTCACCTCGACTCACAAAATTAAAATAATAATATGCTAATTCATAATTCTACGTGATGTTATTATATTTTAATAATAGGTTGTTTTTGGGTAACAATTCAAAGTAAAGATAGACGTTTTAAAACGTCGATTCTCAGAGCTCGTGATCAATTGACAAAGAATCTTAGATCTATTTGCGCTGACGCAACGACCAGTTTCACTTTTGATCTGAAAGGGGTCGTGACTTGTCCGATTCGCTTAGAGCCTTAGACTACACTCGACTATGGAGTTTAATGTTCTTGACACGGATGTGTGTTACAATATACACGCAGAAGATTGTCCTTGAAGGGTAATTATGAAGTTGTCGCGGTATTTATTATTTCATCGATTGCACTTTTTTTATTAATTTTAAGGAAGACTTCTTTATATATGAGTAGCGTATGAAACAGCGTATAAAAACGAATTATTTCTTATTTCAATTAAATTAAAATTCAAAATCCTTTGCACATTGACATTTACTTATAAAAAGATGACACAAGGACGTTTCAAATATATAATGAACGTAAGATATGAAAACCCTTTTATAAATTTATAAGTAAAATATTTTACTTTGCAAAAAATAAGAAATAATTTTATATAAAGTTGGAAGACGTCACTGGTTACACACTCATCGTACTGTATAATTGAGTATTCTTTACACTGTTAATGAGCCGCTAAGCATCTGTTTGTCTGTAATTACACTGGGCCACTCAGAATTCAAAATGCCAACAAAGCAATTATTCTGTAATAGGTGGAGTATAGAGAGAAATTTAGGTCGAAAAATAGGAACATCCCTCATTGTTATCACAAACTCTGATCTATAAATATGTTGAAACAATTTTGATACAAACTTATCACTAATTTTACCGTCTTTATATAATACTAACAACCCGCCCCGGCTTGTACAACCTACATTACTGTAAAATTTCACCCAAATCCGTTTGATAGTTTTTGCGTGAAAAAGTAACAAACATACTTACATCCTCAGAAACTTTCGCATATATAACATTAGTAGGAATCCAAGTATATTGAAAGTAAAACGCATTTAGAAAGTTAATTCGTAATGTAAGAAGTATGTCGATTTAACTATTTTACAATTTAAATGCGAATAAAATGATATACATATATATATATATATATATTACGGAGTACACTGATGTAATGTGCGACTAAATATTCTTGAGACTTGACTAATGTGTGTGTTCGTTTGAAGACGCTTTACGAGAGCTGTTTGGCATTTAGCTTTGACCGTTCACTTCGCTTGTGTAAACTGTTGCCTCACAAGTATATAATATACATCGTTAAATGCAAGATATACTGTTTCTCAAGACTTAGAACTAAATTTTAATTATAATATGAAATAAAAATCGTACGTAGTTTATTTTCCTTATCACTATAAAAAAACTAAATCCCACACATTCGAATCAAATCAATTTATCCATCAAAGAAATAATTATGTTTTTTTTTTAACAAAGACGGAAGTCAAATTATAGTAATGATATCCTTGAAAAAACAGATGTTTAATGTGTTTGTTTCATAATAACAGAACATTAATGAAAGGCGCATTTAATGCAAAATGAAGCGTTATTACCTCAATGGTTTACTGACCGCTTAGCTATTCAATTCTTGGGCTATTGTTGTCCCCCCACTTGACACATTTATACTAGGAACTATAAAATAATCAACCCGATCAAGTATTGTTATTATTCTTAATAAAACAAGAGCCATTTTGTCTTTTAACTGTGCAATTTATTTAACACAGTCACCGATAAATAATCGATTCATAAAATATAATTTTATTGCAAAGCTACCTGCCTTGACTTCGAAAGGATACGATTAACGATTTATTCCGAGAAATATTTATTAAATATACAAACGAATTAATGATAAAGGACATTGTAGAACAAACAGAAATAGTCTTATAAATTCTGCGTGACGTGAAGTCAGTGCTGACCGATTTCGGTTAAGATCAAACTCAAGGAAGACCAAGGTACGCCGGACATATTAAAATGCGTGATGCTTACGTAAACATAGGTGCATAGTGCACTTTTATTTCTACATTATCACTATTCAATGGCCCAGTAAATCTGATAAGAACACGAAGAGCTTAGCCATAAAACCAACAGCTCTACGTGTTTTCCGTTGCGCGGAAGTGCCTCTACTTTCAGTATCCGGACTTTTCGTGAGATTTTGTTCGGTAGATAAACCCAATGAAATTAAAACCGTTGCCTTATATCTAGCCACCTAACAACATATGAACAAAGTATGTAATCAGAATCCATATTAAAATATAACGTAACTGACACTAAGTTCCAAGAAAATTGGAATATTCACCCAAATCCAGCAAAAATAGTTGACAAATTATTTCGATACAAAAAACTCTAGTCCATTATTTTATTTTTATAATTAACTAGAAAAACAGTATCTGCCAGAATTTAATCGTTTACACGGTTTCAACATATTATAGTATATCGTTGCTTGAAAGAATACGAAACTACCCCATTTGATATATCATTTATAACATCTACAAGTAGGTTGTGGAAAAATACACTTAATTTAATTATGCAACGAAAACTTTGCAATATTGCCTTTCATAATTCACCTTCCTTATCTTACGATCTAAGAATCTATATCAGTTCTGTTTTACTACATATCTTTATAATTTAACACATTTATGATTAAATTGAGAAGCTAATTAATAAATAGATAATTTGAAGGTATAGTAAAAAATCCTTAAATAGGTCAACAAAACAACAACAACAGCCTGTAAATTTCCCACTGCTGGGTAAGGCCTCCTCTCCCTTTGAAAAGAAGGTTTAGAACATATTCCACCACGCTGTTCCAATGCGGGTTGGTGGTGTGTGTACTAAATAGGTCAATCAATCAAAATAATGATATGTATTATCCTATGTTTGTTCTGTTACCACATTGAATTAGTGTAGAACTACCATCGATTTGAACTGTTGATTCTAGCAAGATTAACCGTCAAGATAATCGATACTACGCTTTTCCACCAATTTTAAATATACGGTTTGAGATATCTTATCTTAAATATATTTTAATTACATGCCATGACATCTGTCTGACGGTCCTTTTACGTTAAATTAATTAATTGCCCACATATACTGTACCCGTTTTACAAATAAGGTTTAATTACAATTAATTTTGGCAAATCAACATAATTCCGATGGTTAAAGTTCAGAACTTGACATTTACGAACGTTAAAAAAAATGTTATGTCATCCTAAGACCGCAACGCTGATGATTCAATGATGAAATTTGGAAATAATTTAGCACCTTTGGAAATAACTTATTACGCTGTAGATGCAGATAGAAGAAGTTTCTTGAAGTATATTCAAATGATACTTTTATTTTTATAAAAATCTTGTATATAGGCTATGGCCTAAAGTGAGAAAGTGATCTTAACAGACGATCGCAAGTGCCTACACAAGAAAGCCCCGCTTAATTTTCATGTGCTTAAAATGAAACATTCATGTGTCGGATGAAAACCTGACACATGTAAACCAATCCACATTGATGCAATAAGCTGTAAGCCTTATCCAGAAGAAAAGAAAATCTTGCTCAACGATGGGACACTTTACTGTAGTTTATTTTTTTAAACTTTTCCTTAATCGAAGAATGAATTCAAAGTGCCGTTTGTCCTTGAACTCAAACTATCTCCATACCAAATTACATCTAAATTGGTCTAGCGATTTATGCGTGAAGAAGTAACCGATAGTCACTTTCAAATTTATAATATTAGTTTTAAATTTTTTATTAATAACATTAATCTACTAGTTTCAGTTTCATGTTCATTCACATACGTCAAATATAACTTCAATATTAAAAAATACTAATATAATTAAAAAGCAATCCGATACTTAAACTACTTAGCCAAAAGTATATTTTGATATAATTTACCTTACCTTACCTATTGGAATAAACTTAACGTAGAAAAAATAATTTTCTTACAAAGAACTTTAGTACCTCGCGCCCGTTGATGTCTTCTGTATTAAAATGTAATCGCGTCATATGAGGCTTTTATATATTCAATATATTATTTACACAAGTTGTTTCAAAATATATTCTTTTCATATATTCTTAATTAACATAATTAAATGGAAAATATCATAAATATTTTTTACGACACATATTTTTTTGTTGATAAATTATTTCTTATGTGTATAATAAATAACTTAATTTTCAGATGGATTTATTAATAATGTTCGTGATATTATCCATATTAAATTAATGAAGCTTTTCAACATTTCCTAGAGCCTTATATTTATGTGCTTTCACATATGTTTACGATGTTATTTTACCTTGAAGAAACAATTTCTCATCTCAATGGTATTTTCAGTTCGTATGAGTTAAGGTTGTTGCGGACGGATGAGATATAGCATTAAAAATTTGACATTTGACTTACCTTGACATGTCACAGAGCACAGAAGTGCGATGACAAACAGATTAAAAAAAACACCCGCCATTTTATCACAAACACTGACTCTGGGCTGTAGCATTTCACTCACACTTTCATAATAGTACTGTTTTTTTTTTTTTAATTAAAAATACACAGCACAGATTTACTTTTGTGACATTGTATGATGTGTCTCGGTTGACGTTCGGCTCTCGACTGAGGTGGAGCGAATGAGTGTCGGCGCGGGCGCAACCTAACCTTCTATCCAGGTGTTGAGAACATTTACTTATTTATGTATAAAGCTCTTGTCAAAGTGTAAAGATATTTGGTATTGGATAACGTGTTATCTATTTATATTTAATATAAAAATATTTCAGAAATTTGTTTCGGAACTTATTTTACTTAATGTAAGTTTAAAACTCCGAGTTATGGAACCAACAACACCAAACCCAAACCATGAATACCAATTCAAATCAGAGTAAGACTTTTTATTGGTATAATCAATAATAAGTATAAAGTCCTATAATTAAAAAAAAACGGAGCTTAATATTATGAGCACAAGAAAATGTTTACAACCTCTGCCCAACCCATACCACTTCACTTTCAAAGCCGGTCGTACGCGGACACGCGCGTAAACACACGGAACTAGTTAAAGAGGTACACTGGGACAAACATACAGCTCACTTTAATGACTGCTTACATTGGACCTGCTTTGCGCAAAAAGTCGCCTAGATAACATTCGATTTGAGATCGTTTCCTGTCCGAATCAAGATTTTCTTCCTATCTACAAATCAAGTAAAACAAAAAAAAAACGCATATTTCTTATTAATTCTTTTTAAAATATGTATACTTGGTTATAAGGCTTTATGTAAAACCGTGGGTGGATTCCACCCACGTCATAACATATTCTACCGATATTATTGTATATTTGTATAATTGTGTTCTGATTTCAAGGGTGAGTGAGCCAGCGTTACAATAATAACAAGGGAAATAATATCCTAGTTTCCAAGGTTAGTACCGCATCGGTGGTATGAGAGATGATTAATATATTTTACAGTATCAATATTTCTAAGTAGTTGTGACTGTATTGTGTATTGGGTTGGTTCTTGTCTAAGTCTTAGTCTAAATTCTGTATTTGAAGTGTTCTACCTTGCTCTATAATATTTTCATAATAAATACATAAAAACTCTTGTGGTATCTGGTTGTGAAACCACAATCTTCATCTTCAAATTCATCACGCTCGGCGGTGACAGAAAATGATGTCCGATGAAATTCTGTCACAACAATAGCCTGTAAATTCCCACTGCTGAGCTAATGGCCTCCTCTCCCTTTGAGAAGAAGGTTTGGAACATATTCCACCACGCTGTTCCAAAGCGGGTTGGTGGAATATACATGTGGCAGAATTTCTATGAAATTTGTCACATGCAGGTTTCCTCACGATGTTTTCCTTCACTGCTAAGCACGAGGTCAATTATAAAGACAAATTAAGCACACGAATCAGCGCTGCTCGCCTGGGTTAGAACCCGCAATCATCGGTTAAGATGCACGAGTTCTAACCACTGGACCATCTCGACTCTAATTGTCTGTCACATTTGTATCCAAAAACCCGTAATGGACCTGAAAACCTGTTCTATGGCGTGATGGTGGAATAAGCTCTAAAACTTTTCCTCGGGAGGAAACGTGGCCTTAACACACTAACCCTTTTTATATTTTCATTATTATTAATATATAATAAGTTACAGTAAAAGTAGTTTTTTTAAGTACACTGAAGGTCTATTTTTAATTAAAATATTATGCAATAAGTTCAACACACTGCTTTTAAGGTAATACATACAATACAATTATGAGAGGGGTGGAAAGTTCTAGACTGGCGACCTCAACATGGAAAAGCAGGGCCCAATATCAAGGTTAACAGACAATATTGTAAAGATCGCAGGATGCCCCTAGATGTGGATAGAGAAGGATAATCCATGAGGAAATTATTGAGGGCCTTTTCCAGCAGGAGACGTCTTCCGACTGATATAATGATAATTATATTTATAAACAAATATTTAAGTATATAAAATATTCATATAAACATTTGGTTGTCAATAAATAATACTCATCTAGTTAATATAATTTTAAAACGATCAACTGAAAAATTACGCACAGCCTTAAGCGGTGGATCTAATAGAATTAAAGTGTCTCGGGATCAAAGTTTGCATAGAAGTTCATAACGTTTGTTGTTATAAAAATAAAATTTGATACATGTGTAAATTAACCATAACAAATATAATACTAACCGAATAAAACTAAACGAATATTTTTTTATTTTTTATGGGATAACGAATGGTAGCTTAAAAAACAGATTCTGCAATTTCATTTACTTGCTGGTAGGGCTTTGTACAAACCATCTAGGTAAGTCCCACTCATAATATATTTTAACGCCAAACAGCAATACTTTGAACATAGTATTCCGGTTTGAAGGGTGAGTGAGCCAGTGTACAAGTACAAGGAACATAATAACTTAGTATTAAAGTTATTAATTTCGGGATATTTACCATGTTTTTATTTTTGTTCGGTGGAGCTCGATATTTCGACATTGTCTGCGTGCTCCACCGAATAAAAATAACCATGTTAGTTTAAAATCCTAATAACTTAGTTCCTAAGTCTAGGAGCGCTGGAGAACAAGGAATACTAAGAGTTTCTAGCGCCGCCATTTTTTCTGTCACAGTTTTATTTCATTAAAAAAACATTGTAGTACGATTTCGTAAACATTATATCTAGGTTATATTAGTATGGATACATCCAGGCATCTAATAACGCATCATTTGTTGAAATCAGTCCAAGAGTCTCTGAGCTCTCCGCACACGGCCTTAATGACGACGAGATGTTGACGCTTACGGACTTGTCCATAATTTGAAAGTTGCTCAACGATATACTCTTAAGATTAAAGATATTTTTTATTTTACTTGTAAGGGCTTTGGATTTATGAACGTTAATGGCATAAATATAAAACAAATACTGTAATATCGTTGTAAAAAAACCTCATCAATACATACATCTTCAGAATCTTTAATTCTTTACTAGAGAGCCTGTCTCGGCTTCACACGGGTGCAATACTGATCCTAATATACTACAGAATTTGTTTATTTACGACATCACATTAGAAACTTCTAAAATTATTGATAGTTCTTTATTGTCGATTTTGTCTATGTATTATACAAATACCTCCCTCTCGAATCAATCTATCTATTTAAAAAAAACCTTGTATTTTTTTAATAGATAGAATACCAGGTAATCAATATTGTCACTTCAAAAATATATTACCAAACAAATCCGTTGATAAATTACCAGAATAATGCAAATGTCTCTTTCAAAACCTTTCATGCCACTTCTTCCCTATATCCTGTATTATTCCAACAACAAATAATAGACAAGATGTATATGATAAAACCTTATTATTATCTCTAAAATGAAATAATAAATAAATATTTTTCATAAACAACTGTGATTAAAGAGGTGCTTCTCGGTGTTGGTATACTTGAGAGAATTCTGTAGTTTTCAACAGCATTGTTATTAGTATTGTTTTTATCGGAGTTATTTTTCCTATGTATTCTGGATAGCGTTCTAGTAGGTCTTGATAGAGTTATTATCCATAGCTTTCTTCTTAAGCATAATAATCTTTTCCATGGTAGGTAGGTGGTAGGCCCCTCTACTGTTATTCTAGTTAAGTTAACATGAATGAAATATTAAAATACATAGGAAAACCCACTAAAATTGCTTTTTAATCAGTACATTAAAAATATATATAAAGCTATTTAAAAATGTATAAGGCAAAATGTTATCAGATAAATGATTTTAAAATATTTAATGGGATTTCATTTAAAATGTGCCTAAATGTGGTCCGAACCATAACGTTTTTTAAATAAAAGATTTTTTCTAAATATTGAACTTATAAATCAATGACCTCCATGGTCGAGCGGAACTCCGAGTTCCCTGGTTCGATTCCCAGCCGAGTCAATGTAGATTATCATTAGTTTTCTATGTTTTCTTGGGTCTGGGTGTTAGTGGTACCGTCGTTACTACTGATTTTCCACAACACAAGTGCTTTAGCTACTTGCATTGGAATCAGAATAATGTATGTGATGTATTATATAAATCAAATCAAATCAATTTATTCAAGTAAACTTTACAATTAAGCGTTTTTGAATCGTCGATAATTAAATACTACCACCGTTTCGGAAAGCAGCTTCTAGCGAGAAGAAACGGCAAGAAACACGCATAGTTGCTCTTTTGAAATAAACAGATTTACAATGCTGTTATTTACAGTAATTAGTGTCCTGTGACGGAACCCGAGCCTAACTCCAGGCGTTTGTTTCTAAACAGTACTCTTTTAACGAATAGTATGATTTATTTATTAATTTAGTCTTAATAATCTTTTTAAATTTTGAGAATGATAAATTGATTATAATTTCCGATATCTTATTATATATGCGTATGGAATTGCCCAAAAACGTTCTATTTACCGTATGCAAACGGAAACTGGGGGTTACAAGTTTAATCTTATTTGTTGTATTAATAGTATGTATATCAGCATTGATGGAATATTTTTTTATATTCTTTTTTATAAATATTATTTTATCATAAATATATTGTAAAGCAGCCGTTTAAACACCAATTTCTTTAAATTTTTCGCGTAATGATGTCCTAGAGCTAATTTTGTAAATAAATCTGATAGCTCTTTTCTGTAGAATAAAAACAACTTCAAAATCTGCTGCATTACCCCATAAAAAATCATAACGTATTCTTGAAAATACCTTAATTCCGTTTATAAAAAATAGGAAATTGTTAGAGAAATATTTAACATAAGTTTGATACAGAGTACAGTAAAGTGACAGTAGTCGAGTAGACTGAATCTTTAATTAAATTGATTACATTTTTGATTTCAATAAAATATTTTACCATTGTATTTGAATTAAAATTCAAAGCTTTTTATATGGTTGCTCTTTTTCGTATATCGTATTTATTATCTACTACAAACATAGACACATAATTATTATTTATTCGAATACATACAAAAATGAATTAATCAAAAATAGTCGCCATAAAAACTTTAATATTTAGAAATCTAGATTACGACGTTTGATATATTTACAACAATACTATGTATAATCATAGTAACATTGATCACTTTGATAAAATCTGTGATAATCATTCTATCTGCTCAAGAAATAGGAATATGCTTATAACGCCAACTTTCCGACTTCGCAAAATCAATAAATCCTTCTTTGGGAATGGTATCCGATTCCATAATAAAATTCCACGGACGTTTTTAACTTTACCGTTTCGTAAATTCAATGCAAAAAATACATTGGTAAAGAAGGCATCTTATTTAATATAAGATTATACAGACCATTAAAACTTGGAATTAATAGTAGTTGACTTCCAGGCAGGATATATTATATACATACATATATAATTGTATTTTACTAACATGACTATTTTTAAATTTTGAAAAAGCTTAAGTACTGAATTTCCTGCCGGTTTATCAAAACAGAATCTAGTTTCTGAACCGATGGTAGCTTCACTTAATATAGTTGTTAAATGACGCTAACAATTCGAAAGTTCTTGTAGAAGCCTAGTTGAATAAAGTATATTTTTGTTTGGATTTTCATCTGTCCAAGAAATTAATAGATCAACACATAATATGTACATTTAATTAAATATATTTGTAAATTATTTCAACTGTCATTAATTCGTCGTACTAAAAAAGCTTCTATAGTATATATGTATATAAAATAATAAAAATACAAGCCGATCATAATAACAAGCCTTATAAAAATATATATAATATATAATTCAAATCGCATTGCCTTAAGGGGCTACAACATATAAAATATCAGAACATTTTTTTTATTAATTCATATATGTAATTACTATTCTTAATGCGATATTAATTCCGAGGTTCTGATAAGATAAGCATTATGCAGAATAATCAGTTCAATTTATAAAAACTACCATGTAATTTTCTAGAACATTTATTTCTACTAATAGGCCATTTTGGGTTTGAAACCCGTAATAATTACTAAGACTAACATTCCATAGTGCTATGTCAGTTTTGTACAGTTCTAAATATATCGACAAAATATATTAGATACAAATATACATATACTGCACTAGCTGTGCTCGTGACCTTGTATGCGATTAATTTAACAAAAAGAAATATTATTGTAGCCTAAGTTACTCTTTATATCAGTTATCTGTCAATGAAAGTCCCGTCAAAATCGGTCCAGCCGTTCCAGAGATTATCCATAACAAACAGACAAACATTGTAAAAAATGTTATTTTGGTATACCGTATACACATAAATATGCATAGAGTAAAAAAGGGCTACTTTAATATAACAAACAAACACTCTAATTTTATTATATGTAAAGATAAAAGCCTTCGAAAAACTCCAAACACTTGACCCATACCGTTCAATTAGTAGACGTATATAGTTGACGAATTTCTATGAAACATGCGTTAATTAACTTTGGATACCACGATTCCTTTAAGTGTTCAGAAACAAATTCTTAAGAATCAATCGCATGATCGACCTGGCGTATTTTTATCTGTTCACTATCTTAGCCTCTGACTTTATCCTCGCGCTTATAAAACTTTACCAACGGCATACAACCCTTCCCTCCCAGATTTACCCCCACAAGGGTGAATTAAATAAGTAACCTATCAAACTATCTCCATGCTAAATTTCAACAAAATAGTTTCGGCTTAAGTGTGAAGAGTTACTTTCGCATGTATAATATTTGTATAGATAAGATATCAAAATGATTGTTCAGTATTCGACTGGAGAACATGTGAATGCGGCCTTATATAATTATAAAAATACCCAAATTAGTGTTCATTCTTCTGAATACACATAGTACAGTTGTAACATAATTATCACTAATTGATCGATACTCGATATATCGCTAATCGAATCGTGAATTGATTTTCAAAACGATTTTTTTTATTTTGTGTATTTCTTGGAATTTAACTAACGCGTGGTTGGTCCTCGTCAGACATATTCTAGAAATACAGTTTTAGTATAGTTGTGTTTTGATTTGAAGAATGAGGGGGGCCTTGCGACTGGTGGGGAAGGTTTCTTATTCTTCCCTTTTCGGACAACCGTGGCCCAACTTTCCTCCTGTCCCGTACAAGCCTGAGCTGAAGGGGCGGGTGTCATAGCTACCGATGATACCGTTGCAGCTAGAGTTGTCCTGTTGGTTTTGGCCTGCTTCTGCTTTTTGGGACCAGAAGCCGTAGGTGGCATCAAGGGCCTCTGAGCGTCCAGCTCTTCAGTTGTAGCTGGTGGGCTGCTTACTCTCAGGGAAAGGAAGTCTAGCGTCCACCATCCCTCCGTTCGAGATCGTGATGAACTCTCTCAGTTCATCTATCATTGCAACGCTGGATGGCGTGGCCGCAGAAGGCCCATTCGAAGTCGTTATGGTCGCGAGAATGAGGGGTCCAGTGTAAATAGAGTAGACAATAATTCGAAATTCAAGCTTAATAGCAAATTCAACGTATAAGGGTTTGTTTATATTTTTTACAGTGCCGATGACTTTCACCGGTTGTGACCACTTATTACCAGCAGGCCCATTTGTCTATGATGATGAATATGTGTGTATTTGAAGAAAGAAATAATTGTCTTAAATTAATTAGAAAATAATTTGGATGCCATTACATAAAAAATAATTGTAAGTTTATAAGATGCCAACCAACGCCATCTGTTTTTTAATATATGTACTAAGACATTCGTACCTAATAAAATTAATGACTAGTAGCTCCACCTATAAGGCTATTTTGAAACTATTATGTTTATGAATGTTCGGATAAGCGTCAAGATACTAAAATTACAATAGATGGCGCTACAAGTCAATATAATTTCTTATACATTTTATTGTAAAAATATTAACATAGTTTTCCACATTCCGTTTTGATATACCTTAGAATATAAAACAACTTATTAATAATGCTATTATTTTAAGTGTTTCGTTCATATTCATCAGTAACATAAAAGTATCCTAGTTCTCTTTCGGAAGTACAGAAAAATAAAAAAAGTAAATAAAGTAAGGTCTATAAATATTGTTTTATTATTTCAAGCATAATTTTCTACGTTTAAATTATTTATCTACGAATTATATAAAATATTTATTCAATACTAAATATGTTAAATATTTAAATAGCTAGATAATATGAAAACTAATATCGTATTCATATAACATTAATAAAATCAAATCTACGCGATAATATAGTTTTGAACTTTTGATACTGACTTATTTCATAATATTGTAAAATAAATACAAGAGCATTATTTTAAAACATAAAAAGATGTGACTGGCATAACTATTATCTAAATTAAGCATACAAAAACACTAGAGGCCTTGACTTTGCCGATGCACTGACAAATGTTAAACCTAATATGAGTTTTATGACTGTAATTAAACATTGGTTCACTCGCATTTCACACGTAATATACCTACAGCGACGTTTGATAGCGGAGTCTTGCTATTATATTGACATTTACCAGAACAGATCGTTCTATCAAATATTAGTTTAATAATCAGTACACATTAATAAAGAGTCATAAAAGTGCTCAATACCATTATTTAACACTATGTGAAAAATCTGTATATAAAGTTTCAGTGTATGTTCATTAGATGGCGTTGGTATGTCTTACCCCGCGTTTACATTAACTTATGAGTCTCCCGCGAAATTGACCATTTATTTAAATGAATTTGAGTTTGTCGATTACATTTTTCTTTAATTTTGTTTACGTTTTTCTTTCTTTTGTTATACAACCGTAGCACCGCTCTTTAACCAGCCAGTAACTTTTTTCCGCTTCTAATATTAAATCTTTGTTAAATCGTCACAGTTGAATAGATTGCAATCCATAATCGTCTTTATTTTTTTAAGCATATCGCTTTAAAAATAAGACCATAACCGATTTTCTATGTCCAGCTTTCATCCCATACTGACTGTGACAGTATATGTGAAAAATCGGCTTACCTTATTAGGTAATACCTATGTACATATGTATATATGTAAGACTGTCATCATTAATTATAAAAACAATAACAACAATTTGTCTTATTTGGCTCTGGAATGACCACTACAGATAGATACAATATGTAAATATAAACTTTTTGTTATATTTCAATGATATTTTTAACTTTTCCCTGAAATAACGATACTTAAAATGTACAATAAATTAAATAAATAAAAAATATATGCTTGATATAATAAATAAATTGTAATTAATTAAATGTAAATTATTTATTAGTCGTCTAATGTAACGTACCGTATAATATACTTAATTGAATCTTTTTAATTTGCTGCAGTTATTTCTAATGTATTCCAACAAAAAACGAATAAGGAAAAGTTAGTTTTTAAATCGTTTATTTTCTCATCACTGTCAGTCTATGCCTAATTACTCGGATTTAAAAATAGAACGATTTTTTTGTTCTTCTGATTCGTCTACGTAAATACTTTAAAAAATTATAGACTGACAGGGACATAGGGACAGTCTAAGCCGACGGATCTAGCATGGTGATATAATTATTAATTAAGGAATATTTTTAAAGCTTTTATGAAATTTTAACACCTTAGAGGCTGTAATTGGGTATGAAATTTTGTAAGAAAAAGTCAATAGCACAATTGTTTAAAAACAATGTACAGTCAGAGTAAGAAAACCTTCGTCAGTTTTCAAATTCTTTCCTTTATCAAGTCTTTGACTTTTAGCACCTTTTGAATCTAAACATCAAATCATATGTCATCCTCGATCGGTAAAGCAGATTATAGCTCATACTGAGCACACGAAAATAGATCTTAAGGAGACGAAACTTTTATTACCCCGACTATACAATTGCAAAAAAAAAAAAAAACTTGTATTATCAATCAGTATTGAGTAAGAAAGCCGTTATACCATTTTTGATTTTTCACCCAAAAAGCAACTAAGGGATGCAAGTTTATTCAGACCCCAAAGTGAAATAAGGATATGGGCGGTAGGGGGCGGAATCGTAATCAAATTGCAAGCGCATCCTTACCTATTAAATAATATAATTAGACAGGTTATATTTTGTAAATATTATGTGTCATTTAAATAATTGGATTATTAATGAGAAGAAATTTTATAATAAGAATAAGCTTACTCATTTGTTAATACATTGTTCGATATTTAAAAATATTATTCTGATTTAATTATTGTAAATTTGGTACAATAATATATTTATAGATTATGTCTTATCAAACGATAAAATATAGGTTATATTTTGGAAAGAGGTTTGGGCAAGTCCGCCCGTGTAAATACCACATTTTCATCAGATATTTTACCATAAAACAGGAATACTAAGTAATCTTGTGATTCGGTTTCAAGTGTATGTTAGCTGATGTAAAAGACAAAAAAGGACATAACATCTTTGTTTCCAATTTGTGGGTCTATTGACGACGTTAGGGTATTACGTTTTCACGTTTAATATTTCTTCCTGCGGAATTAATACTTGTTGACTTCCAAGCTGGATATATAGGTACATATATAATTGTATTTAACTAACATGTCTATACACTTAAATGTTGAAAAAGAATAACTACTGAGTTTCTTGCCGTCTCTTCGGGGCAGAATCTAATTTCTGAACCGATGGTAGCTTCACTTAATATAGTTGTTAAATGACGATTCAAAATTGCTTGTAAAACCCTACTTGAATAAAGTATTTGATTTTGATTTGTAGGACACCTACCTGTGCCAGAAAAACTACCAAATTACCTTTTCTAGACATTAAAGTTTACTTTGTAAAATACTGCTGGAACAACGCATATATAGTATATACCTACTATAAAATGTGTATTATTTTTAGCTTATACCGAATATTTAAATAGTTATTTACTTAATAATGTATCTTGGTCCTTGGTCCGTGTAATTGCCATATAATTGAAACGTCAAAATTGCATAATAGTATAACTGTTTTTGAATCTTCTTATACTACATTACGTGATTCGCTTATAATCGCGGACTAACTTAGTAATATCATCAGCGCTTAATAATATAAATTAAACATCAAAATATCGACACTCATTAAACAGATTTTATTTAAGTAACTTTTTTAATGAAATAATTAAAACGTTTCATTATTTTAAATTTGGAACAACAAAAAAAGTCTGTCTAAAATTATACATTTAAGTGTTGTAAAATTTTCCACTTCTTTTACAAAAAACTACTTCAATATTACGTCATCGGATTTTTTTATTGAATATTTAAAATTTAAATGAATTTCAAAAACGCGGTCACTTTTTTTGTCATATTCTATAAATCTTTGGATGTGAGTTAATAAAAGCCAAATTAATTGCTCTGTCATGTTTAAAATTTATAACTATTTAAAATTAAAACATTCCTTTAATATTAAAGTGTAACATTTAAAATACTTAAAATATTTTTGAGGATGGTAACACAGAAATTCTAATAAAAAGGTATACTTGGTGATATCTATAGCCTGCATCATAAGTCGGGATGACAACACTTTAAAAATAGTAGGTATCTTTGATCGTGCTTCTATAGCAGAATAAAAAATAAACGATCATAAAATATTATTATTGCAAATTATATTACTTGTTATTTATCTGTAATCGTATGACTATGAACAGACATTTAATTCTTGACAACTTCCGTTTGTCTCGACATTTTTTATACAATAAAATGTCATATCAAACGTAATCGGTTAGCTTTGAAAATAAAAATAGAATGCAAATTTTATTAATGGATATGGCAACACTGGATCAAAAAGTTGATTAGGTCAAATAAAATCATATGTTTTTTAAGACAGATTCATTGTATTCTATATTTAACTACAATAAATTATATAATGATTTTGTTCCATATTTAAATTTCCTAACAAATTGTCTGTCCGTTTAAATAAGCACGTGTGTTCTGATTACATTTAAAAGCAAAGTAACAAGCCCGATAACATCCCACTGCTGAACAAACGCCCGATCTAATAAGGAATTCAGAATTCAATATACATTATGTTTATACAAGATTGACTCGTTGTTATTCAGTGTAAAATGACACCATGGGCAAGGCGACGAGTTCAAATCCAATATTACATTTCATATTTTTTTTACCGACTATGGCAATGATGGTATTTGTAATGTCAATATTTTTTATAGGATTTAAATATTAAATGTATGTTAGTGTTTTGTCATTAATTACATAAGCGTATTTTTTATGATAGGTTTAGTATATTTAGTGTAATCCCGATTGAGATAAAAATAGTTGTGTCATTATTTACTTTTTGTTTTAAACAAATGTTCCAAACTTGCATTTCGAATTGTAAATAATACGGTTTAATTTACATATATTATTTTAAATAAATTACGATGTCCATTTAACATAGGACTTTATCCATTTAAAAAGAAGTTTTATTAATTTGTTCATGTAGTTTATACAATAAATTTATTTATTTTAATAGATAATTGTAATGTTTGTTACTACCCATCATTGACTGGTTGAATTTCCCTTTTGGGATAGATCCGCTGTATTTAAATTAGCATTAAAACTTTTTAATACAACTACTTTCCATACACAAACAATATATATAATTATATTATTTATAAACTCGGACCGCCAAGTCGACATTTTATTTTTAGTGTTAAAATTAGATAACAAGGAATTTTAATTTAATTTTTCGTTTGTTTTATTGAACGTTTTTGTGTTGATGGATATTTTAGACAGAGAAGGGTCGATACTATCAAGTAGCGAGTTAAATTATAAACAAAAGAGAAATAACAAAAAAGAAAGGCGGGATTATGTTACCTGCTCTTGACGTCGTTGGGTATGCTAATCGCATGTTTATTTAATAATAATTACGTGGTATACTAACTACTGACTTTATATATATAAGTATAAAGTCCAAAAATATTTCATAAGTATTCATTTCACTAACTGAAAAATTACGAAATCAACATTAAGTCAAGTTGAACATAACGGCTGCCAATGATTTTGCTTATAATAAACAACTTGCAACCCGCCCCGACTTCGCACGTGTGCACTACAGATATTTTTCTTATTTATTTACTGTATTGTCCATGTATAATATACAAAAGCCTCTCGGATCACTGTATCTATTAACAAAAACGCATCTGTTTTATCCAATAGGTTGGCGGACAAGCATATGGGCCACCTGATGGTAAGTGGTCACCATAGACAATGACGCTGTAAGAAATATTAACTATTACTTACATCGTCAACGCGCCACCAATCTTGGGAATTAAGATGCTATGTCCCTTGTGCCTGTAGTTACACTGGCTCAATCACCCTTCAAACCGGAACACAACAATACTGCGTACTGTTTAGCGGTAGAATATCTGATGAGTGGGAGATAACCTACCCAGACGGGCTTGCACAAAGCCCTACCACCAAGGCATCTAAATTTGCTTTATACTGTGTAATTATGATGGATTTTATTAATACATTGAAACAATAAGCTTCAAAATAGTACCTATCGATGTTCAATAGTGACAATTATTATATATTAACTTCTACCAAACCGATTTTAGCTACAAGTTACTTCTATTTGAGACTAACCGTCTATTTGAAACATAATTATAACGCACAAGTATGTACGTACGCGCAAACATAAATTCTTTCTCAATTCCTGCTATAATCCGATGTCAGCAGGAAACCCTAGATTTGTAAGAGTTCTGGTGAACAACCAACAACTTCACTAGCTTTCCGAGGTGCGATAGTGTGAACACTGTCAAGTTCCAAACTCCTGACTACTACTCAACCCAACTTCTTTAGCAATGTCAGTACCAAAGTGTCGTAGTCCAAAAACAAACTATCATTATTGATTCAGTTATCAATAGTAGTTGGTCACTAATTTATAATAAAAATTCAACAACCGATATTATTCTTAAACTCATAAAACAAGGCACAGATGTATATTTATTCTTTTGTCTTTTAAGCCTTTGTACATCAATAGTCAGATGTATATTATATAATTCAATGAAGATTATAACAATATGCCTAGAGCGAAAAAGATATAAAAAGGTATCTAAAATTATTGGCGCGTAAAATACTACCACATAACAATGTTTGAAACAAGTTTAATACAATGTCACGACCAACCAACACCTTTAAAAAAAATGGCATCGGAATCAAACCTGAGGTTGTCATCTAAGCTTACATTTATTTATTGGCGCCAGATAAAAAGGTGTATCTTAAATTTCGCAAACAAACAAATTGCTTCTAGGTAGGGATCTCTATTAAATTCATTCATCGAATCCATTCACAGTGCTTAGTAATCAACAACTCAACACCGTGAAACAGTGCCGCCAAAATAACAAACCAAATCATAAAACAAACTTCATATTAGCAACCATTATAATTTTATAACGCCCCAAGCCAAGTAAAGGCGTAAAGATCGGAAAAAAAAGAATCCTTCCGTAAAGAATTTAGGAGTGTCCGCCAAGACGAAATCCAACTTGCTCGTTATAAATTTTGTGTCAGATAACAATATGTGCGTGTGGGTGTGTGGTATAGTCGCTGACGAGTATAGTTACAGCACGCAATAACGCTAACAAGCGAGAAAGTGAGATAGCGACATGATTGTAGAGCGTTATCTCGCTTTTGCCGCTGGCAACATGGCGCGCTGACTCGGGCGCAGGCTCGAATCGTATCGCCTGCCCACTCAAGGTTCGCTGACTGCCGTTCTTTTGTTTTTAATGTTGCCAGATATTCAATTTTTCCCGTCAACATTGTTTAAAAAGTATGGCGAAAGTTTTAATTAATTCTTATAATATAAATAATTTATAACAAATCACAGATATTATACGTAAAATTTGAAAGACATTGTTTTAAATCATATTTTCTTTTTATAAATCCCATTCATTCGAAATTTGTATTTATTAGATATTAACAAAAAAAAATTATTGGCGTTCATTAAAAACCTATTATTCAAATAGCTATTTTGTTTTTACATAACTAGGATAACCCGATAAATATTTATAATATTATGATAGTGAAATCACTGTTTTCACGTATTTAAAATGGAAAATACATGAGGAAATTTTAGTATCATATCTGACCACCCCGAACCGCAGACGAAAACAGCGTCAAGCCGAGGACCTGCTCAAACCGAACGTCTGCATACCGATCGTTGGTTTTTTATATGCGCACGTCGGTGCACGATCGCTGTCTTCGTGTGAGTGTTCATATCGTAGTGTGAGTGTCGGTTCGTTCTCGCGCGCGACGCACCATTGTTGTTTGCAGTAGACTCGCGGAGCTCGGTCGGTCGTGGTTCGTTTCACGCTCTCTGATCGCTCATACGACCAAACTGCCGGCGATAAACAAAATAATGAGTGTACCACATTACGTGCATCGCGAGTGCAACAAGCGACAACAGTGTGTGATAACGAGAATGTAACGTGCGTGTTGTGTTAAACGAAGTGCGTTTTTAAACGTGTTTTGGAGTTCGCGGCGCGTGGACAACGCCATGCCCGTCGTGTTTAGGTATGTGCTCGATTAATTATGGTCCATCAGTGTTTTAAGGGGTCGCTGTCCCATCAATTCGCTCCTGAGTCCACCGGTTGCTTATTTATGATTAGCGCGTACAGACGCCGGGCTTAAGATCGCGCTCGGCGGTCGGTTTTCAAGTACATAATATAGTTTTCTAGTCACATCTGTAGTTATTCGCGTTTTATGTGCATACGGCGCCGTCGATTCGTGTTATCAGTGGCCCGGGAAGTGTGTCGTGTAATTTATAATGTAATTAAATAAGTTATCGGCTCCGATGAAGTGATCGCAGCGCGTAATACGAACTTTGCATCCATTCGACCGCTTCAGTACAGTTGCCAAATATTCTTAACCGATTCGAACATCCTGTGACTGACGCAGATATTTAAATAATTATAAAAAGTTATAATATAAAGTTTTAAAACTTTTGAAAGTAGATAAGGTAAATAGATAGTTGAACAATGTCATTCTTACTTTAAATTGCTGTTTCTGTAAAATTTATGAAACAAAAGAGTCATAAAAACTTTCGAAACGCATTAAAAAGTTTTGTTAACTAACGTTCTTGTAATATCTGTAACATGACTTGCGACTGTTATATCGTTAAATGTAACAGATAAAGAACTCGGGTAGAAACGAATTTTTAACTATGAATAAAGTTTAATGTAACATTTCCTTATCATTCATAAATAAAAACAATTGGTACTTATTATAATAATGCAAAGTTTTAAATTTAAATAATACATACATATTTTGTTTTATGTGTTCTTAGTGAACCAATTGCTGCCTCGCAAATATCATCTACAAAAACTAAAAATTAAAAAAAAGAAAGACTCATGACTCAAATGGCTGACAAGCTAACAAACTAAATGTTTTGTAAAACATTTATTGGTTCATGTGAAGTCAATGTTAAGTTCTTTTTTTAAAATAAATGTTGACATAAGTTTATATGTTAATGAAAATGTTTAATACAAAAAGTTTATAAGACATTTCTAACAACTAAAGCGTATCCATAGGATTGAGTTACCGTCGGAAACAGATTTGATATAACCTTAAAGAAACACCAAACACAAATACTTTATGCCGCGAAAATATAACGACTTTTTCATATCATACCTATTTTTTTACCAAATACATACTCTATGTGTTTTAACGTAAATTATTATGTCTAAACAAAACTTTGTTTAACATTTATTAATACACAAATTAAATCTATATTGAAAATTTATTTATAGCATTATAAAACAAAAAAATTGAATCGAAAAAAAAAAAACAAAAATTTAATCTAATTACTCGAAGACGCTATTTTTATCTGCCATGAATCTCAAAAGTAAGACTTTGGTTTTAAAATTAGACAATGAATTAAAAAATATATATGTAGCCTAAGTTTTTCTATTGACTTATTATAATATACTGGCATTAACTAGAGCGTTGTAATCATTGACATGATTATTATGTCAACATACGGAAGGCAATCATGGAACTAGAATAAAACATTATAATAAAATCTATCTAACACGCCTTGTTACGAAGAATTATAGATTATATTTTTAAAAATATATACCCATTTAATATTAAATAATAATCTAAAATCTAATTGGATTGGTCGTTATTAAAAATATCAATTTTAAAATTTTATACAAACTTATTTTTAAGTAAGTTAGCAAAATATAAACAACGAAAATTTTACGGCATGTTTATATGACAGGATTAGGTATATTAATATTGAATATATATATAGAAGCGCTTATATTGAAAAAAATTATACCTACTAAATTTTTGGTTACCTAGTAATAACGTTAAATATAAATAAAGATCTTTTATTGTCTTTGAATAAAAAGTGACGAGATAACAAACGACCATCTTAGTTATAAGCAAGTTTGTATTCCGATCCATTTTTTCTCCGCAAATATATAATAGTGAAAATATTTACTTTTTCATTCAATTGGAAATGGACTCTACCTTAATTAAACCGATGACAATGACAATTACTGCGACATATTTTTTCTTCAATTCCTAATAAACGAAATAGCCCACAAGTGTATGCACCTGCTTTATAAAAAATAAGTTGAATGCCCATAAACAATAGCAATATTTTTTTAATGTAACAAAATTATACGTTATCACTTATCAAGTTATTCGTAAAAAACCTTAATGTATTTTCACCATGTATAACGATGTTAATATATGTCTTTTAATAATGTTAAACTAGATTATTATAATATTATACCTATTTTAGACAATCGTAGGTAATAAATTTATTTTGTTCGTAGTATGCAGTCATTACTGTGTCACTAATAGCATTTAATTTAATGAGTATAAATAGTTACAATGCACTTTTCAAAAAACTTGTTCATAATACAGATCAAACGATACTGTGTTATTTATTATTGTTTTATAACGGAATCTACGTTTAAAATCTTATAATGCGATTTACGCGGGAAATCCGACGGAGAACGCGGGAAAAATTGCCCTCCAATATTCGTTTCATTTCGTGAAATTACAAAAATGTATTAAATAATCCTTAGTACCGTAAATGTTAGACACATTTAATACCATTACAACCAGTACAAAGGCCAGTAGTGTCTTTCGGTTTACATACACTATGAATACTGGATATAATAATTTATATGTAATTTGAATTTGTCTATATGTTATCGTATTTGTCTCGAAAAAGGAAACAATGAGTTATTGTTAAAAAAAATGCAGAGTTAAATGTATTAAAGCCATTCTAGGAAATGAAGCAATAAAAACTAAAATATTCCACTGCGTGTATATGCTTTGAGAATTTTATTACAATATATTATTATTACGTGTGAAGTACCCGCAATGTCAGCTGGGCGTTTAAAATGGGAATATGAAATAAAATATTAAAATTGAACCCATATCGCTCGTAGAATGATTTATTTAATGTTATAAAAATTTAAGTTGCGATTGACAGTACACTGAACTAAATATATGTAATAGTGTGAGTGCATTTTTTTTTAAATTTTGTATAACAAAGGAACTAAATTTTCAGCCATAGCACCTTTGTTTAAAATAAAATATAATTTAAAAAAAATAAGGATGTATATTATTTTTAACGATAATATCTATAAACAAAAGCATAAATTATATGTTTATATGTTCTTAATTATAATTATTTATCCTTTTTTCTTGATCTTAATAAGAATATGTATTAAAATTTTTTTAAAACAAATTAAATTCCCCGACACTCAGTTCTAGTAGTGTTACCAACATCCATAAAAGTAAGGATTTGTGTCTTCCGAGCCTAGTCAATTAATTATCGATATTGCATAACCGAGTTCAACGCATAAAAACAATTCGCCCCCGAATAAAACATAAAGGAAAAAAATATAAAAAAAATGAAATCCGATGTTACTCTAAAGTCTACATCATCTTCCATACTACGAAAAATAAACGCAAACGTTTCTTCTCAGAAGCGAACAATCGTCTTATTTTGGTCGTTATCTCGAATGAATTATTCATATAATCGAATTTCCTACGCTCCGCAATACTGGCGTTTAATTAACTTATATTTTTTTTATATCTTACTCAAAACTAGCAATGGCTGTTATAAATCGGGTGCTGTCAAAAATTAGCATAGACAATGGATTCTACATTTCTTTAATTAATAGTTTTAATGATATCTGTTAGATTGATAATCTTTAGTTTTAAAAAGGATATTTATTGCTTCCTTTTTATTTTTAATTTAGGATATTTTTATAAGCTTATTACCTGTGGTATTAAAGTAATTAAAATATTTAAAGAAATAGTAATATTTTGTTATAATTTTGTGTAATTAATTACAATTGGATGTCAGTATCGGTATATCATATTTTAATAAAAAAACATTCAAACAAATGAATACAATATGCATAGAAAATCAGCAACAAATTCTGCGTAACACAAAACAAAAGTTGCTACCATAAAAGTATCATAAAAGTTACTATCATTTCAATCCTATTAACAACAATAAAAAATAGTTGTGAACCAAATAAATTTACTCTTTAAATAAAACCGAAAAAAGTTAAACGTTTTAAGCTGGCGGTAAATTAGTCAAATTTAAAAAGCGAACGACTAAATCATTTCACTTCTTATATATTTGAATATCTCCAAGAAGAGACGGTAGCGCAACTCTTTAGGCTTTCTAGGTGAGCGCGCTTCTTTACAATTCGACACTTTTATGTTAGTCTAAACGGCAAACCACCCTGTATACCAAAATACATTGAATTTTTTTTATTAATATTAGCTTCAGATCGTCTTTGTTCATCGAAATAGTGTCACAGATTATAATTTAAAGTTCCAATACACAGTTTAACGAATCTGTCTCGATTTTGACTGACGCAGACAATAACTGTAGCATTACTGTTGAATGATAAATTCCGAAATGATAATATCATGTGTGTATGTGTGTGTGTGTCAAAGGTACATTTTATTGGTTATAAAAAGTGTTCAAATATATGTTCTATATTACACATTGAAGCCTCCGTAAATTACTCTGGTCACCCTTGTTCATAGACAATGCCGTGGTAAGATATGGTAACTCTAATATGTAACTATACTCCAGCCACATTCGATCTGGAATTTTAGTAAACAAACCATGTGTCATCATAATTAGGGTTGATACACTCTTAATAAAAAATAATTATTATTATAATTACAACTATATTCATTGTAACACAATTTCCTGTTTAAACACAAAAATTTGAATTTAATACAGGATCCAAAATTTTTATTTAGCCGGTCAATACATAATTTATATGAAAATTAGCTTAAAATAAAAGTTTAAAAATTTTTAATTACCACTATAATATTACTACAAAACTAACAACCCTATATTTTAATACTGACATAAAGAAATCGCAGGTTTGTAACATTTGGAGTGTTAAGCAATTAGCAGATTTAGGAAGGTATATAATAGCGATACAGGCTCTTCGTAATTGGTGGTGTATATTTTTAGTCGTATTATAATGGTAGTATAACCACAACAGGTTAAGAATGTTAACATTACACACTACGTTTCATTACACATAGATTAAAAAAAAGACATCTTGTTTTGGCTAGCATAAATATAGCACTAAAATCACTGTTTCAAATTAATCTTAATCAGTCCTGTCGTTTGGGATGCGATAGATAAATTTAATAAAGCGAATTATATAACTACGCGGTAATTTCTGATATCATTTTAAAATTGGAGGTATTATTTTTGAGATCTACATTATTCTAGATGATCATAAGTATTATAATTATAACCAAGAATGCGCTTAGTCCTTTGTCTTAAATATTTTATTATTAATCGTCAAATTTAATTTTTATTAACATCAAAAATATTGGTTGCACATACATATTTCTAAAAAAGTTTTGAGCATCTGCCTGACGTTCGTTGCTAAGCAACGCTTTGTTATTAAACATTCCACATCGAATTTGGCTGGAGTATATATACATATATTAACCATACAAACCGGAACTAGAAAATTTCCACCATTAAGTATAGAAGTTTTCAATTGATTCCTTTAAATATATAAATGTAAATTTCATTTGAGACAATATAAAACTTAACTAATGAAGTAAACTGAAGTTAGTTCATTTAATTTTAGTTAAGTTGGACATATAAACGCGTGCTTGGCTATGAGAACCTAAGCGAGAGTTAAGAATGCTAATGCGCTCGTGTTGTTTAATGCGCACACGCAGCATACTGAATGCGTTTTCAACTTGTGCAACTAATGTCGCTCCATGACTAAACGTTTTTAGTACATTCACATAATGATGTGATAGAATCTTGTACATACATTCTAAAGTATATTAGCTTTATTTTAAATATATTACAGGAACTGGTTTTGTTATACATATATGTAGATTCAATATGCTCATTTGAAAAACCATATTGCACTCAAAGTGACACAAAGTTTTATCTAATTAAGGTAAAGAAAAGAAAAATACAGTATTAAATCATATATCAAGTAGTATTATGTGTGGTGTCATAAAAAAGCGTTGGAAGAAATAAAATATATCTTTGTCTCGTTTTTTAATATGTACCGTACATATTTATTTTGCACTATATTAGAAATTTAAAACATAAATATAAAGCAACATAAGATTTATTTAAATACATTTCGTTTAAAATGTAAAACATCTTATCACAGATCTGAGAAATCATTATAATGAGATTTGAATGCAGTTAAAAACCTTTAAACCGAGTGTATTCGAATTATATACAACCTCATTGGTTTTTATTATAATCGCTATAAAGATTAAAATTCTATAAAAGTATTTCGATATGTCGTCCAGAGAATCGATTCGTTTTTAGAATTTAAATCGATTTCGACTTATAGCGCCGAGTTCTCATGGTTGTTAATCTTTTATGATTACCATACCATACAGTCCAATATTCAAATATAATTCTTTTGTTGTTGGCCGTACTTGTCACACTACCGTGAATCGTACGGGACGTGCAAGTTGAACAAAAAACGTGCTATTTTTACTACTAGATAAAAAACGTATGCGTTTCATTCTAGTATGAGTTGACATTTCCAAATTTAAAATTATTTTAATATACCGGTACTTTTACGAATAGTTCGATACGTTCTTTTTTTAAATATTGTCAGAGTATCATTCTCTCATAAAGTTCCAATTATTTATACTGACTAATCGAACGGAATTAATCCAATTTTGCTACCTCACATTTTAGTAGGGTCTACGCAGTTGCGTTTAACCTTATAAACTTCCAAGAAAAACTCTAATGCGCACACAAAACAAGAACTTATATTGTAATCAAGACCACCGTCTTGTCCATATGTTCTGTTTTAGCAAAGCAAGTTCAAAGTGAAACATGAAGCGGTGTCTAATATTACTTTCGTCAGCAACCTCCGAGTCAAAACTCATCTAAATTTCTTAATAATATATATATTTTTTATTTTTAAATTAGTGAGGTGGCTTCACGTAAAATTGACTGATAAAACCGGTTATATGGACCGGAACGTTATAAATTTCGTTCAGTCGACATTTAATGGGACATTCCTAGAAAAGACTGAAGTCAGAAAATGAGACAAAAAGTTTTTTTGTTCCATTGTTTCGTTCAAGCGATTGTCATCTCTATTGGAAAGAGTACAAAGTTCAATTTTGATAGTGTTGAAAGAATGAATGCTAATAAAGACTGATTTTTTGCACAAGGGCGTGACTTGTCCTTTTGTATGTACTTTTGTCATTGATTTACAAATGAATAATGACTCGATGATGTATCGACTCCGGCGACATTTAAAACTTCATCTATTTTAGTCTACAAGTCAACGGCCGGTACAAATATTTAACTTTCCAAGTTATACAGTTAATAAAGTCACAAAAAATGTATCTAGAATTACTTTGAAACGAATGCTTAAATACTAAAAAAAATTATAGCCTTTTCCAACATCAAGAAGACTAGAGCCAAATAAACAACATTTGATATCGAATTGATGCGATATCATTTGTCGACAGCTTGTATAATCTATCTATAAATTTATCATGGTTTTGCGAAAAAATGGCGTTTTGAACGTCGAAGTTTTTATCGGAATTTTGGAAGTAATATTATAGTGGATATAATGTATAGTTAAGTGAAATAGTATTGTGTGATACATAAAGGTGTTCAAGAACTATTTATAAATAAAATAAGCAAATTACGTGGAGCACATAAATCTAAGTTTTGCTTTACTTTATATTCTATAATCTTCGGTTAAAATATGGATGTTCAATATGAATAAAAAACGAAAAAAAATAAAGAGGAAAGAACATTAACATTTAATTAAAAATGTAATAACTTCTTATTAAAATAAATAAGCAAATACATAATTCTGTACATGATTATCTAACAGAATATAAGCTATATTCTGTTAGATGCTCTAATTTATAACGACGTTTAAAGCCTAACTAACAAACCTGCCTGGATATAAACTAGATTAGTTTTAATTCATGAAAAAATCCAAGTAATAATGATACTGCCTTCTCAATTGAATCGATACTAATATATAATTATATCCAAATAGTTAGTCTGTTTGAAAGTCTACAAAAAGTCATACTACTATAAAACATCACGTTACAACCAACAGTCGCAGAGAAAACCGCGCCGAGCAGCTAGTATAGCATATCATACATGTAACACTACTTAAATAATTTCGTTCTAGGAAACTTATACCTATCATAGCTTCTTTAAATAGCAAAGAACCATTACCACTGACATTTCGCTAAAAAACTAATCTAAAAAATGCGTTCAACATTTTTTTATATATTACTAGTCATTAAATAAAAATGTACGTACACATTTGCCAATAATCCGCCTTGTCTGATCAGAAAAATACATTATTAAGCCCGAAATGGTTGATGCGAAGGCAAATAAAAATTTTAACTCTAGTGCGAGACATATGGAAACCGTATATTTAATATGATAATAATAATTAGTAAAGGTGTGTAGTTGGGCGACATTGCATCTTGAATATGGTGCGGTACAAGATATGAGCTCGAACGAGATAAACAAAGATCAACGCATATTTAAATGATAATTTTTTTTATGTACGTTTATAATTCGTATAATTTTGTCGTAAATATATTGATCAAGTAAACATTTTTATAGTTAAAGTACTAAAATTTAATAATATAATTCGACGGCTATATTACCTTTTTTAATTAATTAAATATTTGTAAAATAAATTGACTAAATATATGGATACAAAAAAAACTCGATTTATGTCCATTAAGATATAGGCAGTTAGCATCGACTTTATATTCCGAAGTTTTATACATCCAAGGTATAATAATAATCGTTTTCTCAACGAGCTCACGCACATCTTAACCGGTTTTCGCCTCTCACCACGTTATACTGTAAAGAAAGTTCAGAATCAATCGAAAATGAACCTTATATATCTTTGTTAGAGTATGATTTTAATAAAACGAAAATTTGTAATGCTTTTTGGACTGTTGAATGCGATAGACTACCAGTTTGTTTATGTTTTAAAAGCATGATTAGACTGCTTATCACATTCTTAATGACATGTTTCTGATGTATACTAAATGTTTATTTACTTTTCAATGGGTGTCCATTGTAGAACAAATTGTGAAACTAATTTTACCGATTCAAAGCGATTACGACTTGATATAATCCGAATTAAAGTTATAAAACTAATGTTTATTAAAATAAAGGGAGTAAATTGAAAATGTATTCTAAGTAAAGGCAATAAGGGTTTAGAATGGTTGTCTCAGAATTATCCGCTTAAACTCGTTTCGGAAGGATTGCGTGGCGAGCTCCATAATTGCGCGCTACTGGGCATAATAGGTCGCTAACAAATGTGGTGTAAATTGCCATGCTGCTAATCATCTGGATGCTAGATTGACTCAAGTGTATTTGTATAATAAACTTGTTGTGTTTATATATTTGAAAGACAATATGGCCTAATGGAACACGTGAATCATATTGTGCAGGAAGGAAAACATCGTTGAGAAACCTGCACGTATCAAGTATGAAAAATTACCACAATTATCCACCAACCTGTATCAGAGAGCATAACACCAAAGAAAATCTAAACCTCCAAAAAATCCTTTAGACGTACCATTGCTGTAGAGGCCATTTAACTTTTTAATTTACTTTTGGATTAGATCTCTATTTTACTTTTATATATAAAATGTATCTTCAATCACCGGTATCAATATGTATACGCCTTTATATCGTTCTAAATCATAAAATGATTCACAATAAATTAATCAATTTACAGCCTCCGAGATTAACACATATTTGTTACTTTTGCATAATTTTCATTAACACCATTCATTAAGGCTTTTGTAGTATTAACCAGTCGTTTATTAGCATATTAATATATTATATGACCATACTAATTTTGTCTTGACTTTTCCGAAGCGATAGTAAGTTTATTTTAATTTAATCTTGTGAAATGGCGATTGAAAAGTGCTTATGATAGTTTATTTGAATAAATTATGTTTTGGCTGTTTTGTTTTGATAAATTAGGGTTATTTGAATAACTTAGATGTTTGTGATTCAATCACGTACGAATAACTAATCAAATTTAAATGTGTAATATAAGACGATTATAAAAAGATATTTATTTAGATGATGTTCGAATAGCAGACAGCTTGTAAAATCATATTTCTATCTGTATTAACTATCTGATCGTAAGTGGTTGTCAACGTTTATAACGTCTTTGGACACTAAGGTATTGTGTCCCTTGTACCTGTAATTACCTACCCAAATGGACTTGGACAAAGCTCTACGACCGAGTGTATCTTAAGCTTCGTACAAGGATTTAGTATGTAATAATATTTATAATACAAATTGCTATAAAATATTTAAGCGACAAATATGAATTTCATTTTCTCGTATATTACAAAATAATTATATACAACATTTTACGTATTTGAGTTCACCCAAGGTGTCCTATAAAAAGACCTGTTCAACCAAACTACCTGGCCTTCCCAACTAACGGACCAGAGCAAAAAGTGACGGCAGCGTCCATTGTGTGGGGACACTATTATTTATAATTTATTGCTTCTCGTTCTAATATTGTTTTAAGCTTATTATAATACGGCTTTCAATGAGTCGGCTTCATATGCGTCACATGTAATTTGAAACGTCGTAAATTATTTTTCTATACTTGGTATAAGTACAGTCTATATGATCCTTTGCACATGATGATAGCACAACTAAAAAAAAAGTTATCTTGATAATGAAGCTCACGAAATCAAGATTTTTAAATATAGAATATACTTGTTCTTAATTTGAATTGCCTCGTAGGATCTCAGGTCCTGGGTCCAAATGCGTGTCGGTGTAATAAAAACCTGTTGTATTTTTGTCAGTAGCAACCCGGAGTGCAGAAGTTGACGGTGTTTACACCTCCTTGCTTTCCAAGTCGTGTCGGATTTGCCGTCCCATCATATTATAAGAGTAAAGGAATAGAGTTTGTCCACAACTTGTGACGCGGAATCGGTCAGGACATCGTTGTATTAAGTTTAAATATATTTTCTGTCTTTTATTATTGATAATTATCTTACTATTAGTTATATTATAGGCTTGAAATTAATATAGTTATTTTCGTATCTTAATATATTTTTTAGTGTCTATAAGATTAATTTAAGAATGTTTAAATAACATGTAAGCGATAAAAACCATTAAGATAAAAAAAACATATCAAAATGCAGCGTCAATTGTTTTCTAATCAATAATAGGATTGCAATAATATATCAGCTGATGAAATTCTAGACATTACAAGAACTACAGGCGACATTATTGCTCGGCAAGCGGTCTAGTTACTGGAATTCAGGTGGATAGTAATTGATACTTAATTATCACGTTGACATAGAATTGACCGCCAATGGTGAGCCAGAGGCGGTGAAGATGATGGGCGAATGTTTTTGCAATACATCTATGTACAGTTAGGAAGTATCTTATTACTTGTTTAATTACAATTTTTTTAAATTAAAATCGAATGGATTTCTTTTTTTTTTAAATATTGTAGGATTTGAATATAGAATGTAGAATAAATGGGTATTGAAACAAAGTTGAGGTTTTATATATTTTTTTTTCAATCACGATAATTACAACGTATTCCCTGTTGCGGTTAGGAATATACCAACGTGTAGTTCAATCTGTATTGCTCATATCACATGACTATAAAGATAGAGTTATATTATATCACATTATTTTTATGTTTTTCATTTGAATAGTCGTATATTTTATCTGTGTATAATTGTGTTGATATTAAATTTGATATCGATATCGATATAGAAACTATAAATATGATTTGATCATCCATATCGTCTAGGCTACCAAATTGGTAGAAAACTTTGGTACCTTTGTCCTTATTATTCTTTTTATGACATAGGTAGGCGTACGGACAAATAGGCCACCTAATGGTATGTTATCACCAGCACCCGTAGACATGGCGCTGAAAGTAATTAGGTATGAACATTCCATAGCATTCTTGAATTGCTCTTGATCAAAGAATATCTGATGAGTTGGTGGTGTCTACCCAGACGGGCTGCACAAAGCCTATACCTACCGCTAAATACTCTTGATGAAAATTTACAAAACGTTCCTATATAATCGCCAATGTGTACAAACGATATCTATAATTTTATCTCACTTTTCTCCATGACTGTACGCTCTAGCAAACCGTGACCGCTGAATCTTGTATGACTAATTAAATCATCACTATTGTAAGCATACTTAGCCGTGTAAGTAAAATGTTTGCGGTATGTTTATGAATTATTACAATGAGGTGTACTTTTTGTGCTCACTTGTACACTTGCTGTGGGTTTTTGTTGATTATATGGGTTCTATGTGATTGAACGCTACGGTAGGCTAAGTTTTAACATAATGTGTATGTTTTAACAATAGCTAATTATTTCTAATTTATTATCAAATTATGGATTAGCATTTATAATGACGTATATTAACCCTATAAGGTTCTCAAAATGCGTCGCGATGCCTTTACAAAAATACTTTATACGTATTTTTGTTTAATATAGTAGAAAGAGTCAAGGCTTAAAAGCCACAATAAAATATAAATAAATACGTTTTTTGATGTCATAATACGTGTTATGAAATAATCGTAGTTTGTACTAAACATGCGCACATGCGTTGACTTGGCACGGGATCCCCAAAAGCAAGACTTCATTAGTGGTGATTGACCCATTCCGCTAATTAGTTAATGTCTTATTTAAATACTATAAATATAAAACAGGTATTTGCCAAGTTGTTTGTTTAAACTTAGTTATTAGGAAAGACATTGACACATATATTTGATCAATTTTTTAGTTAAAGTATTTTAATGCCCTGGCCGAATTATGGCCCTTATGGTCAATTAGACTATGCATCTGCACCTGAGATATAGTAGTGCATGTTTCTGCACGCAGGTGCTCTCTAATCCATTATTGACACGTTAGTCAGACGCAGGACTGATGGTTCCACTTTTCCAGACCCGACCGAATAAGTTTATCTCTGGATTGCTTGTATTCTCAGGTAAGGTGTTGTAAAGTCTCTAGTACAGTTCAGTAAAAAAACAGACTGCTCTATTGGTTTTATTACTGATATCGGAAAAACTCATTAAATTATAATATATAAATACGTTGAAGCGTTAATAATTGCATTATTTACAATGCAATATAAAGGTAAGGTCAGACATCATGTAAACATTTTAAATAAGTCGGGTTTATCTGTGATCAGCTGTAATCGTTGAATGTCAATGCAAATTTTGATAACCTTCCGCGTTTAATTTTAAATAATAATTTGCGTGTGGATCTGATTGATTGGGGTCAAGCGTTATGATTTGAACTAATAAACAAATGAAACAAACATTTTGTATAAAAGAATTTCGAACAATTTAATCAGAGATTTAGTAATGTTATAAATGTGAGAATAGTATTCCATCGGGCGCGACTGATTTCATAGAGACTTATGTGATACTCTATTCGAAGAAATATAATACCTTTTTGTATTACCGAGTTAAGGAAACGATGCAGCGATTTATGTATCTTATCAAATAATCAAAAGTACTATTTTTGTGTAGTAGCCTTTTATAACAGATGAGCTCTGATGAGACACCACGACGCACGGGAGCAGTAACTTACGCCGGTTGAACAGCGCGAAACGGATAATTTAATACTAGGAAGAAATTGTTAATTTCTGCGAAATCACGCTCGAATTTCATGATTTTATTCGTTAAAAGGTATTCGTAGTGCTTCATTTAACACAAATATTTAATCAATCATCAACTATTTATCGATTGAAAAGAGAATCTGAAGTTATTTCATGTAACGTATTAACGTAATTCGTAAGCAATATACGTTTGTATAAAACACAATTCAACTTAATTAAATAAATCCACTTTAATTTAACTTCCAAATTTTCGATAACACTGACAATGACCGATCACGTATACATTAATTGATGCGAAAGATGTTCGTTAAATGAATGATAAGGTTTAATGATTAAGAAATTATACCGTATATTTTTACATATTATTTCATATTTAACAGTAATTTAAATATACAGGCACATAAATAGACCGACGGGTAAATGGCAATGGCCATCGCTATTGGCCATGGTAAGTGGTCACAACCGTCCATAGACACTAGTACTTTTATATAAACCATCGCTTTCAAAGCCAACACGTCATCTACCTTGGCAATTAAGACGATGAACACTACAATATTAAGTAGACCTTTTTGACGGTAGAATATCTGCGAATGGCTAGGCCACACTAACACTGGTTTTTCAGGTCCTATACCAAGCAAAGTTTTATTAATATCTATTGTATCTTTATAGACTATTAGACTGTATCTCAACGCGATGGGCCTAATCAAAGCCATATTGATAATTTGTTTAGTGTATTTTTTTATAATAGATTTTTGTAATTCGAAATGATATCAATGTGTTAAATAAATGAACATATCCGCACCGCCCGTGTAATTGGTCGTAATCCGTATAAATTATTTATTCTGTCATTAAAACATTTACTTGTTTCTTCATTATCGTGTACAAGTGTAAACAGTTTCAAATATAAATTATACATTAGTTACTTATCGCATACCGACGTGACTCGTACCCGTAATTCGACGCTTCTGTTCTTGTGAAATTAGGGCTAGCAGTGTAATGTCGTGTGACTCTTATTTGTATTGTGATAAAGTTGAAATTGGTTCAATTTTATATTTAGGAATGTGACGAATTAGTAATCTGAGTGACGTTGCCTGTGTTAGTGATTTCTGACGTTTTGTTTTAAAAAAACGGCGCTTTAGTGAACCGGTGTTTAATATATTCATAAAAATAATTGTTACGTATATATGTACCTACTCATTATCATCATTTATATAAAGTCCATTATTTAAAAAAAATCCACAAATCATGAATATGTATAATGTATATAATTCATACCTAATTAACATTTGTGAATTTGGTACCTACAAGGCATGCTTAACTGCGCATGCGTGTACTAGTCTACAAAATACCTATAACCAATGGACGAAAACAATTCAATTATTTACATTGTATTATATTATATCATTAATAGGGGTTGATGCAATTATGTACAGCTAGTACTAGTGTATATATAAATATAATATATAATTTTAAGAAAGATAGGAGACAAAAAGATTTGATTTGGGTTGATTTGACACTGTTAATATAGAAAAATTGTTTTTTGTAGTTTTTTTTTATAAAATTTTCTTTGGTTAGTAACTGGGTAAATATACTATTTTACACTATCTAAGCTGATATTATATTTTTGAAAGTACCTAACTCTGTCTGTTTGTCTGTCGTTCTATCACGACTTTACCAATCTACCGAATTTGATAAAATTAAGTATGAAGTAAATTTAAACTCCACGGAAGGACATCAAATTTGCTTCAAAAGTAACCTAACTATAAAAAAAAGAAAAAGGCTACTTTCTTGCCTATCACATGACAACCATCCTAATGTGAGCGAAGCCTTGGGCTACAACTAGTTATAATATAAGTTGCATAGAGACCATATTATCAAAAGAAATAAATGACACACCAGCTTCGTATTACAATCCGAAATTAAATTATAAATTGACATTATAAAAAAAAAAAATCCCGCTGAGTTTCTTTCGCCGGTTCTTCTCAGGTCTGAGATTATATTCCGAACCGGTGGTAGATTTTCTACAATCAATGAGAAAGTGTAAACACTTCTATTTTGAATAAAGATTTTTGACTTTGACTTTGAAATTGGCATATCTCTTTAACTTCACTGCGACATACAGTCGAAACGTTAAACTTCGTAATCCATATTAATCTATTATATCTCATGAACATACATAATTTTCCTAAATATAATTTATCCATTCAATAAAACGTGAATTACATAAATGACATTAAAATTTCACAATTCGAATTCGCATGAAGTTCTAATTTGTTGAACGTAGAATAGATAGAACGTATTGTTTACATGGAAATGTTTAGAGAATACCTTCTATTTACTAGTCCATTGTTGTTAACGCATTCAATTTTTAATTGATGTTGTCCAAACATTGCAACTGTATTTGCGGTTTATTTTGGCATACATTGTCGACAACACAACATTGTAATTTATAGGCGTTAGGGTAGCACCTAATACTTAGAAACGAGAAAAGCTTTAACGTAATAATTAAAGTAAGCTTCCTTCAATTCGTGTGATGTAATTTCAAAAGTATGAACAAATTTATAAATAATCACTTTAATAATGATATAAGTGACTTTATTTTATTTTACTCAATTTTGTCGTTAACCTCTTAATTCATATAATGAAATTGACGTCACATAATCAATCGAAGCATTATGCATGTGTCCCTTTTGATAAAATGTCATACGATAAGCTTTTAAAAAAAAGATATTTTATATTAAAAATAAATAATAATTGATTGTTTCTCATCGTATCCTATGCGTATGCGCATCGTTCACGCGATTAACTTGATACTTTGTAAAGGTGGCACTTGCTTAAAGGTTTCTGGAATTACAAATGAAGTGTGAGTCGTATTAAGTAATTATTTGCACAAAAGGGACTGTGACTTAAGCCGGATATTAGCGTAGCATCAATAGATTTGGAGCTTCTTTACTATGTGACATTTACAGAATGTTTTACTACTAGTAGTCGACGCGGCTTTGCTCATTTTAGGATGTTAGTTGTCATGTGCAAGGCAATAAAGTAGCCTATGCCTATGTATGTGTAAAATTTCTTCAAATTCAGTTTAGCGGGTTGCTGGTTTGGACGTGAAAGAACGATAGACAGACAGAGGTACTTTCACATTTATAATGTTAATGTAGATATACCCTCATATTAAAATAAACTGTTATCGGTTCGAGCGCTTTTAATTATAATAAAAAAGATACACTAGAGGCTCGTACTTATAACTTCTGAACTTAATTTACCTATAATTTGCTATATCTTTCAAGCGTGTACATTCACAATCGCTTTGACAACATTACTTATTTAAATAAAAATCGCCTTTTAATACAATAATAAATAAAATAAACGATTAACATAAAACAATTTTATCGAACAGCATGTGGGTAGTTGCTCAGACAGGTTCCGTAGATTGATCATTAGCATGTTAACTGCCGAAGAAGGCGGACGCCTCGCATTTGCAAGACGTGACAGCTGAAGAGAAAACCGATCGGGATTGTAGTTTATGGCCTTATTTGATTATGTATATATCGCTTTTAAATAATTAATTATATTACAGATTCCTTTATACTGCGTGTCATTAATTTTTATTTAAATTATACGAACGAATTCGTTTGTTATATTGAAATAAATCTTTATTTGCAAGGATAAATATATTTTTTGTAAAGTTGTGGAAAAAATTCTTACATGCATGGAGTTTTATGAATTTGTATTGACTATTCAAATACTTGATAAAATTGCCATTAATGATTGCTTTGCTTTATACCTATAAACTTTTTGTTTCTTACGTAAAAATTTAAATCAAATAAAAAAGTTACCACGGAGTATACTTAACCTTTTTTTTATTACTATATTGAGTAAACCTTACTTGAAATTGAAATTCTTAAAAAAAAATACAAATTTGTTCTAACTCTGTTAACAAATGTTATCACAGTTGACAGTTGATTATCAAAACGATGTGGATTATCGAAATTATTTGTAGCTACATTACGGATAAGCAGCGGACGTGAATGCGTGACGTGATTCGGTTGCGTGCAACCATACGTTTTAAATTTGCATCCTAACTACCAAGTCTTCTTCGTTAACGACACAGCATATAAACAGCCTTATCACATATACATACATGATGTTCTACATTCGCCTTTGACTGAAAATTAGCATGTCTTTTTCCTCTCTTTTTATTAAAGCGAAAATTGGAATTATTATAGCGGTTTTGGCTACAGGTGCCGAGATAAATTAAATTTATTATAATATATCATTTGTTATAGAAATTTCAATTATTTAAATTGAACCGATATGACATTAAGTTGATAAGAATAAAAATCACAGATGCAAGTATCAATGATCAAAGATTAAAAAAAATAATTAACCCTAAATATGTAAAGGAAGGAAAAGAACTGTTAAATAATATCACTGGTCAAGTTATATATGTTTATATGATGCATTAAGTGATGTAGCTGTCTATTCTGTATAAGCTACGTTCAAACATGCACAAACCTTTTAAGTCAAGATACTTTGTATGAACTGATTTGCATTTTATACAGGACGTATTAAAGCTTCTGTACATAATGGCGTGGATATTTTTCTTTTTTTGTAAATGAAAGCATTCTCTTGGCAAGTTCTAATTAATCACAATTCGAACAAAAAATTAACAATCTTTAAGATAAAAAGCCGATCAATCTGATTAAGATTTAAATCAAGCGCGAAGTATCATTGGATTGATTTGCATCCTAATTTTTCTATAATCTATAATTCAATACACAAAAAATGCAATAACGTAACAAGAAACTCAATATCAATTTAATTCTTAATTTAATGGTTCTTAGTTTCGCCAACCGTGCACAAAAAAAGTATCAAAAGGAAATTGTCAGCACATGCCAAATTATATAGGCACAGACTCTCGAGGATACAGCCAAGTAAAAAAAAGGTTAATTTAGTGTAGTGCCAGATACGATGCAGATATTGCTAATGGCTACAAATATAGTATGTATAGAGTGCATGCGTGCATATATGAATATAAATAACTTCCTATTTGCACTGTATTAAGGGGATAACTTGTAAACAAGATGGGTCTTATCTATGAGTATAATTACATAATGAATATATATGTGAATATTATGTAACAGCAGAAAAAATATTCTGCGTCGAGAATGTAATGTTCAAGCCTCTTGGTCATCGATAACTGACCAATATATATTCTTTTGTTTAAGTCAGTTTATACAGTTATGCTTTATATTTTATTTAACTTTGTGAAAACGCTACTGCGCACAATATCGGTTCAGAACGTGTAACGCGGGTAAAACCGCGCGGTACATCTAGTTAATTATCAAACTTCAATCTAAACGTCAAGAACACGTTTTCTTCATTAAATAACAAATAATTTTCGCTAATAAAAAGAAGAATTATGACGTTTTTAGTTTAAAAAAATTGATAAATATAATAAACATAAAACACTCGTTCAAACTACCACTAAATTATTAAGTTGAAAGGAATTTAAAAGCTGGCTCACTTCCAAGAATCTTTACCGATATAAAAATTACGAGGAAATTAGCTAATTCGTTTAAGAAAAATCACGTAAACAGCGGATTATTGATTGAAAGAATGGGATTTTATTGGAATTTTTAATTTAAAGTCGAGAGCATTTTATTCACAGGCTATTAATAGATTAAATACGAAATTTATAGATCACATTGCTGACCAAAAATACATTTAAATATACTAAAACATTTATATCTAATTAAAAGTACATAATACGTACAAGAAATTTATCGTTTCTTCATTAGACCTTTGAATGTCTTTTAGGTTTACGTGTTAGAGAAATGCTCGGCAGCGAGACGTGTTGGTCGGAGATGCGCTCCTTCTGCGAAAGCGTGATGTCGCAGAAGGAAGCTGCGGAGTGGGAGCGGGAATGACGCCGCTGCAGACCCGCTCCGCCGTAAAAGACCGGGGAGGAGGAAGAGGCGCTACGCGCACCTTCTCCTCCCGCCCCAATAGGCGCCGCAGGGACCAGGGGGGTCTCAGTACCCTGGGAACTCCCTCTAGGTATTCGAGGGCCGCATAGGCGGGCCGACCGTCAGGGCGTCACGGTAGCATGCGTAAGCGATCCCGTGGCGCCCTCCGAAAGACGGAGAGGGTACCGCTGGTTTTTTAGTGGGTAAACCCGGTGGGCCTGGGCGCACTAGGCGTTCAGGAAACCGGGGAGTCCCACACCCCCCCCCACTTTCCATCACGTGGGAGAAGCGCGTAAAGCGTTTTTCCAGCGTAAAAAAAAAAAAAAGCACGTAAGTGTTAGAAATGCCACTGGCTAGAAGTGGACCACCTCGACTGCTCTGAGCATATTAAGTATAATATGTAAATACAGATGCCGTTTAAATAGCGTTTTAAGATCAATAAACATTTAAGTTTCAACGAAATTTATGATTATTTATCAATGTGTTTCGGTCATTATTATTTATTTTATTTTAATGTGACGAAATGAATAAATTCTGATCTTAATATAAATATGGCGATATCATTAATATACTCTTAAGAAACGATCCCAAATGTATGTTTTATTTTATATAAATTTTATAACTATTTATAATTTAATATAGCCCCCTATGTAGACACCTCACCTTGTTGATCAGTATTGCGTCTCGAGTGTCGTGCCATGTGCTGTCCACGCCAGAGAATAATGCTATATATTTGTTTTTCTATTTGTATAAAACTTAAAAATTATTTTGGTAACACAAAACTGTAGTATCTTTAAAATAGACTTAAATACATAATAAAAAAAACATCACAACAATACCTAAGAAATTCGTATGAAAAAAAATCCACATTCAATCCAGCTTTAACAGGTTAACTCGTAAAAACATCCATAAAGCTGACACCCACGATATCCCATTACAATGCCATAGTATTGCCATTTACAATTTCACATTTTAGTATCGAACTATCTCGTTTACGATCAGTAAATCATGCTAGTATATAATGGTTAACATTACAAAAAAATATTAGCGAACTGCACTGAGTATTGTTATTGAAAAGACTCGTAATGAGTCTCCTTCATTTTGTCCAATTCAAAAACATGTATATAGTGCTTAATACTGGATAGTACTTATTACAAAAATCTTTCAAAGACTCTTATTTACATGAACACTTATCAACATCATCATATCAACAGTACCTTGTTCCTGTTCGGTATCTTAAAAAACATGCTACAATTTAATTAATACCCTTGTAATTTAAATAGTACAGTTCAGCATAAAAAGTCGATACATACTTGATGCATTCAAATTTGTCGTCATAATCGGATACATATAAAATTGTCCCGAGATTAAATAAGAGCGTTATAGAATACATTGTTACGAATTTTCTCATAATCAGACCAAATTGTCGATTTGTATTTTTCACAGAACCAACAAAAGTCTTTATTGAGTACATCATTACATAGTATAAAACAAAGTCACTTAATGTTGCCTGTCCCTATGTATGTTAAGATTTTTTAAATTACAAAACGGATTTTGATACAGGAATTTTTTCAATAGATAGATTGATTCAAGAGAAAGGTTTAAATGTATAGTTATACATGTACAATATGGTAGACACTGATTATTTTATAGGTTTCTAAAGTTATATTGTAGATATGTACACACTTTTTTGCGCTTATGTTGTAAACGCTGGCTTAGTCCTACGCGATACATCAAAATAAAAATAAAAACCAGCATTGCACACGTGCGAAGCCGGGGCGAGTTGCTAGTTATCGAGATATGTATAATAACAAATGTAATGTTTACAAAGTGTGCAATCTAAATTCAAATCGTCTCATCACAATAAACGCAACATACATCCATACCGCAGATATGCATCGGGTATCTAACCGTAGGTCCTAATGATGGATCACACATTTGATATACTGCAATAGTTTTGCGTTGCTAATGTCCTTTCTATCTCATGCCATTGTTAGTTAAGGTACATCCTCCACTGGATGAACCGAGCGATTTTGGAATACATTAATACATATAATGTTATGTGTGTGTAATGTTTGTATATGGTTTATTTAAAGATAATAACGAAATATATATATAAATATACTGAAGTCAAAAATGTCGAGTAGCTTTTAATAGCGCTATGTAATTGGCGGAGTAACAGCACATCCAAACGGTATAGACTTGCCTCATGTGAGTATAGTCAACGAACATAAGCTCTCCATTCATTTCTCTTATTTTATTTTACTAGCGGACGTCTCGGCTTCGCACATATGTTTTATTTAAATATTTTCACTTTTTATTTACCTATATATTTTTCCGATATGTTTAATAATTTTCTAGGAAAATCTAAATAACTAATATACCTAATCCCAAGGTCTAGTAAAACCCTTATGAAAATCTGATCAGTCGTTTTGGAGATTATCGCTAACATACAGGCAGACAGACGCGGCCAATTTAAAGTGTAACTATTAGCGTTATATATATCATATATTTCTACAATAACAACAATAAATATACTAGTTTATAAAACTCTAATAAATATCATATACGCGTCACTATCTAAACTTTATCGTAAACAATTATCGCAGACGACTGGCCGCGCCTGTTATTACTGTTGGTAAATCAAATCAAAATATACTTTATTTAAGTAGGCCTTTACAATCACTTTTGAATTTTCATGTTAATAATTAAAAGTGAGAGTCGAGATGGCCCAGTGGTTAGAACGCGTGCATCTTAACCGATGGTTGCGGGTTCAAACCCAGGCAAGCACTGCTGATTCATGTGCTTAATTTGTGTTTATAATTCATCTCGTGCTCGGCGGTGAAGGAAAACATCGTGAGGAAACCTGCATGTGTCCAATTTCATTGAAATTCCGCCACATGTGCATTCCACCAACACGCATTGGAACAGCGTGGTGGAATATGTTCCAAACCCTCTCCTTAATGGAAGAGGAGGCCTTATCTCAGCAGTGGGAAATGTACAGGCTGTTACTTTACTTTACTTAATTTAATTAAAAGTGAAACAAGTAAAGCCTAGCCTGTGAAATAAGCTTGTGCAAGTATTGCTATGTAATGTGTTAAGATTTTGTTATATATGTGTATATAAAAGGGGTAGGTACGTCAATGAAACGACGAGGCTGGTTACTCACTGTTTTAATAGAAGTTTTGCATGTGCGGATTTGTTTTGTTAGTGGCCTTTACAATCAAAATAATAATTCGTATGTACTAACCTTAAACCCTTAAATTGCGTACCCAGTGCTTTAGGACATTAACACAACGTATTCGTTCATTCGAGTATACACCGAGTTTACATGAAAATTATTAATAATGTTACCTACTAATTCTATTGAAATCATTCATGCTATCTGTACTCTATAAATGTATGAACTTTAGCTTTAAATTACTGTAAAATATTAACAACTAGTCGCCCGCGGCCTCGCTCGCGTTCATAAAGTTTGTTGGTACGTATTTGGAATAAAAATGTGACCTTTTGTAATGAAAATTTCATTGGTTATGCCATCAAAGAAAAAGGCTCAGACAGAGCTACTTTCGCATTTATAATATTAGTGTAGATGACAGTATTTCTGTGAAATCGTGTTATCAATAATGAGGGTTTTCTATTCGAATAATTTTAAAACTACCCTCAGTATTAAATGCTTCGTAGCGTTACTGGGCAATTAAAACGGCTTAAGTTAACGTTTTAAGTCGTAATATATTTCATCAGATTCCTTGATAAGTTTTTATATAGTATGAAGTGTTATTACTTCAAATATACGAGTAATTAATCTAACAAATAATTTTCATCGTATATAATAAAGAGGTTTAAAACTATTATTTGAGATACATTTAGAATAAGATGAGCTCAGAAATAGAGGAAAAAAGCAATTTTTTTATTTAAAGTACATAGAATTTTACGCTTTATACCATTATACGGACAGCCTATAATCGGTTAAATAAACAGTACAGGTGTTATTATACAGAAGTAATTAACTTTACGGTTTGTAAATTCTATTGTGGTTCATAAACAGTGATAATATTATAATTAAAAGTAGCAATAAAATATATAAAGAGTATCTTTATATTTATGATAACTTCTGTCCATATTTGTGTTATATAGTCATCTTTGTTCGTTTTTTTGTTTGTAATACATCATAAATAATCTCTATTTAATTTAATTAATGGAGTAATATTTCAAGATATACTTTATGTTATCTTAAGTTCTTTAAAGTTGCTATTGCAATGTCTTACTTAGATATATTATAAATGTGATTGTGTTACGGATATTTGATACTGATATCTTCTACATGTGAATAGATTTGAACGTTTTACTTGCTGTAGACATGTATGATATATATATGTAGTTCAAAATTATTCCATAATAATTTCAAGTAAATATCTTATGTTACATATACTTGTTCAAAGTATGAATAAGTTAAAAGGTGTAAAAGGGAGTCACAAAGTTCTAATCGTAGAAATTATAAATGTTTCATTAACACAACGTATTCGTTCATTCGAGTATACACCGAGTTTACATGAAAATTATTAATAATGTTACCTACTAATTCTATTGAAATCATTCATGCTATCTGTACTCTATAAATGTATGAACTTAAGCTTTAAATTACTGTAAAATATTCGCAACTAGTCGCCCGCGGTTTCGCTGAAATAAACGAGACAAATAAAGAATGACATGTTATTGAAATGGATAAGGCACACAACATACGAGATGATATCATAGACAAATAATTCTTATCAGAAAATTATCGTTTTTATAATCTAAAATATTTTGTATGTTGATTTAAATAATTGAATAGTTTATTGATGAGAATCAATTAAGAATGAGAAACGACTATAAATATTAAAATTGAATTTTATTTCATAACGATGCGATTACAACACCATATGTATATGAGATGTTGACAAATGTCAGTTAATTTATAGCGAAATCGACGTTCTTGATACATCTATTGATCTAGATTTTAAGTTATTAACAGCGTGAACAAAATATACTAAGCAAACAAAATTTTAACTAATTAAGGTTGACCTCTTGGGTGTATCTGCTTGCGTGCTATTCAGAGACCAATTTGTGATGTCCGTTTATAATAGTCTTCATTCTTTTCGTATGATTATTCGTATCATCTATTTTAATATTAATTTTAATATGTTATTATTAATAGAACATATAGACTTTAATTTAAAGCTGGTACGTTAAAAATTTCGCACACTGTATAACTTTTTTCATGATAACTATCAAGAAAAAAGTTTTCATTCGAAGTTATGATTCTACAATCCGTAAAAAGTCATTAATAAATAATTAATACAATCTTTTCATTAACAGAAGAATGCCAATAAGAATCATAAACAAAAATTAAAGTAACTCTCTCTAATAGTCTATAACTATGGTACTTTATTTTTTTAATACTTGAAAGCTATGTCCTTATATAATTTTGTAGTTCAAATGCAATCTCAATAGGAACAAAATGTAATATAACTCCCATTAGGGCTCCACGAAGGGTCAACGACAATACTTATAATTCCAATCACGATAAAATAGGCGCCAGGAAAACAGTGAATTATGGCGTTCAAAGCTTGCTGGTTACCGGTAAAGGTTTGGTAACGATCACGTCTTAACTTAACTACCACGTGGTATTTAACAGAATACTAAGTGTTTTATATCAAAAAAAATCATAGTATTAAACCGTAAATAGGCGATATCAATCTGTATTACATATTCAATCGTTCTATGAATCCATCAAATAATAAGTTCACAAAGGACAAATAAAAATTTTCATATATCGTTATCAACACACTTTTCAAATATAAAAAAAATATATAATTAAACGAAATAATACGTTAATTCGTTCCTATAATTTTTTGGACGACGTCCAAATTGAGCCTAATTGTACGCATTATCTGAGATCATAATTTAAGTACAACGAAGCTGCGCCCGCGCATCTTGAATTAAACGCTTTTATCGTGTACGTGTTAATGAAATATTCTTGGAATTCGTTAATTTGGTATAATAAATATTTGATCACCATACATTTTAAACAATCGAACTCCGAGTCGAAAACGAGTTTATAAACTTCATAGGTTTTCGAAGTGATAGTTATGTCGATTACCGCTGTGACTATGTCTGCGTGTGCGCATCGTACAGATAATGCATTTGTCATATTGGTATGTAGAGAGGTGTCATATGAATAATGTGGCCGACACGTTTGAAGAGAGTTATGCATGTCAATGTGCAGTTGTATTTAAATTCGACGCCATAATTATTGGGTAGAGGGGCTTTAATAGGGGGGTTGAATATTGCTAACTGTAAAAGAGATTTGGTTCAACAGTGATTTGAATCCTGAAACGCTTTTAGATATATTTTCCAAAAAATGAATCCACGAAAATTTAAAGTATATTTTATATGCGATTGTTAGTGTCTTATTTTGTATACAAAATATAACGATTTTAATTGTTTTTTTCAGTTGAATTCAAATATGTGTTGTCTAAAAACGTTCGTCTTTGACCAAATCGTTTTAAAGCCAATATAATGTTTAGTATCGCAAGGTTTTCTGAGTTCTTGGCTCGAGGCCAGAGTCTTGACGAGTGCTTGACAGGCAACTTGACCTGATATAGAGGTACAATGCGGTGAATTAAAAGTTAAATTTAGGTTTAAACGCTGACTTAGATTACGCAATTAGCTTTAAATGATGTTAATAAAAGTTTTCCAGTGATTGTAATGTTCTTAACATCCTTTTTCCTTTTGTTTCAGATCCAATGCAACGCAAAATGAAACCGATCACCTCAGCCTTAGCATTTTAAGTTTAACCTGACAAAAGTTATCTGTGATCTCATTTAGTTTAGTTAACAAAACAATTGCCTAATAGTTTAAGTGTAAAAAAAAACAATAAAGACAATCGTCGATTTTTATGGAAATCCGGCTCGAAGGACCAAATTTGGGCGTTTGAATTGAGCTTAAAAATGGCAATTTAGTGCTCGGTCATGGATGACAGATAGTATGTGTTGTTGAAGGATGGGATAATGGAAGTGTGGGCGTTAGGTTCTTGAAAATGCCGCATGCGCACTCGAGTTCAGCAGCGAGCTCGGGCGGCGACGACCTGGGCTCCACGGACGAGGTCAAAGTATTCAAAGACGAGGGTGACGGAGAAGACGAGAAAAGGAGTTCGGAGAACCTGCTAGAAGAGAAGTCTAGTCTAATCGACTGGACTGAAAGTGAGGTGAGTGTTGGCCAATATTAACATCTCTAAGCATTTAACCGGTACCATTTAATTATTCTATAATTTTTACTTGTTTCTCGCCATGAGCACATACCAATGATATCAATAATTCACCAGAGCACGTTAATAAATTCTGTCAAAATAAAATTGATCAATACTTTTATATTTTTGAGATAACAATAACTGGAAATGCAAAAAGCCGTTACTGTCAAAACCTTCGGATTATCTCTTTTGAAATGTGTGAAGAATCAGTTGATAAGTGAGTGCTAGTCAACAAAAAAAAAATAAAATTCAATTCTTATTTTGACATAGTTTGACTACAAAGTCCAAATTATTCCAAAGAACTTTTTGTATGTATGAACACACAACTAAAGTTACTTTTAGTTTATCTGCTCTCCTTGTTTTTTCAATCTACTCATATATTTGAAATGTTTATTTACTTTTGCGAAGTATCATAAAATAATTTAAATTTAACCTTTAAAATAAATCAGTGACAATGAGACTGTTCCTTGGAATTTTCATAATTATTGGAGTATATTTGTATGTCTGATTTCGTATTCGTATTCTCATATAATTATAAGCCATGTATGAAGTCATCTGGTTTTATTTGTCGGTCACACATTGCTGGTGGTCCTGCCGACCATAAACCACATCCTTGTAAGTAAAATGTATACATTGTGACGTTTTTCCACTTTCATATCTCCATTTTTGGGAAATAAATAAATTCTTCACGCGGCGCTACAATTTGTACATCCATTATGTTTATACTAATGTAATCTTATTTACTTATGAATGAAGAATCAAAATCGCGTGATTGAATTTCAACTTTTTTAACTTGCAGTAAATCCCAGCAGGTGCCAATTTCAGGTAGATCTCTATTGATGTTTTCTTGGCATTAAAGCACAATGGTATTGAACGCAATCGTAATATATTGATCTAAAGTCGGTGCATCCTGTCGCTACGGTATTCTATGTGAAGATACTGCAGAATAGAATAAACATCGACTTTAACGTTATTCGCATAAGGAGCAATAGATTATTGTTGAGTTAAGCATTGAGTTACTTGTGATTTTACACTTTCGAACTATTGAAATTCAACGAATTGTTATGTTTGGATTTATTCAAGTCCGCCCACCGTATAAGCTACCATTTGAACCAGTTTTTATCACAGAAACTTCACACGGATCAATTAGTTATGTTTACTGCACACCTAGTATCCGTTGATGCTCATTTTACGTCAAAAATGCTGATAAAACACTATTTACGACTGCATCGAATTTTTATACGGTCGAAGTGTCGAGTATTTTAATATTCATAAGAAGAAGCGGTTAGTGACCTCGTTATGTCCTATTCTATGCGTAGATTAACATCGAGACTGTTAACTTTAATGATTAAACTACTCAATTAGTAGTAGGAAAGCCACAAATAACTGAGATAACATCACGGTGGATGGTTGAAAAAAATTGTTTGAAATCGCAAATTACCCGTAAAACAAACAAATCAACCGCAAGAACCGAAACTAACGTCACCCCAAACACTGATTGTTGGAGCGCCAGCACAAAAAATTGGAAAAAAATAAAACAGGTACATTTCCGAAAATTTATGTAAAATATTGTATTCCAGTCGACATAAATTACGTAGTCATTGTATTATTTCCGAAAACTCTATTATTCGCTAGGAGGGGGCGCGTACACAATGCATGTCTACCTGCATTCAGGTATGTCTTATAATAAACACGGACTCCCACTGCTTTTGTGGACGAATTTACCTGACGACCCCGAGAGGCGAGGGAGTGCAAACATTCCGTGGACACCTACAAACGAAACTCTTGTATGAATCCGCTATCTCCCTTTCTCCTGTCGAAATTTTTAATGAACCAAATGAGACGGATGATTCGACTGATTTGTACAAGAATCCCAAAGCATTACAGTCACGGATCGTATAAATATTGGATTATACTTAGGTGCAATTCTGCTTTGTATGTCATAATAGCATCGATTATCGTACGTGATGCCATTACAATACACTTTGTACGTTCAATTTTCTTTGAGTTTCGATTTCTTTTAGATTACAATTTTCGACGGCTCGTGAATTGGATTTGAATCGTGTCGGTGTTTTTACGCCTGCTTGATTTTTGGAAATGTTTTCATAACAACGGAGCTGATTTCATTATGCTGTTTGTTTGTACAAGCAGAGTGCTTATGTCAAACCATATTGTCGATACGTACGCTTTCGACTTTAATGCCAATACCGATTGTTTGCTGTTTGGCTTTTTTATTTTATTACGCACAGCTTATTTTATTTCCTCAAAGCATCTCATCTATAAATAAATGAACTTGAAGACCGGTGTGAGCAAAGACCAGTTAGTAAAATAGTTAAGATATATTACACCGCTTTTGAAAAAAAGCCAATATCTTAGCTATTTCCTGTGATTATTAAATTCTAATAAATTATGACGAGCCCGGATAACTACCTTCTAATGGACATGTAATGTATATTTTGTTTAAAATCTTATTTGTTTATATTCAGTAAATTTAATTTTCCTCAAGTAGTAGTACAGAAGTAATATATCAATGGGCAATAACTTAAGGCAACATGCTGTCGTTGTTAGATATTGAAACTGACTCGTAACTGATACCTAATCACAGATTACTGTTAAATGTGAATATCAATACCATACTGTTAGAAATTTAACTAATCCAATTCTACTTTATTGTAAAATGTAAATGTTTTTATACGTTCATTTTGTGTTCTAAATCAGCTAATTCATCATTATCGACTCAATCAATGAAGTATAAAGTGAGGAGTTCTTCCAATGCGCCCGCGCACGAAATCCACGTCTATATTTAGCAAACAACGATCTCTTGTCTGATGCCATCCGTTTCCGTCCGCCATACTGGCCTTAACTGAAACTGACGATTTGAGGGTTTGGTTTTTATTTTCTGTTTCGTACTCATATTACGATTCTTTAACATTTTTGTTTTTCATTAATTAATATGAAGCAGGGCTTGAGTTTTCAAAGATTAAAATGATTTTTCTGAATTATTTCGGTTTTATTATAATCACTTGGTCATTAACATTCTAATGGCTATCAACGTCATCTTTTTTATGAATATTTGAGTCATAGCTGGATGCTTAGTTTCTAAGAATTTATTAAACTTATATGAACTCAAACACCAGTCCATAAAATTGTTAATCTTATCTTACAAAATAAGTTTGTTTTATTTTAATTTACAACTTTTTAAGAGTTACAGAAATTATTTTTAGCCCAATTTGTGTTGTCATCGCTAATAGCTCTTTAGCTCAAATCCTCATATTAATTCAGCCTTGCGCGTACATTTGGTTAATTAGTATTTATTGCTTACTGGCTTCCCGCTTTCCGTCGCCATCTTTAATTCACTGATTCAGTTTATTGTCTCCTTAATCACGATTGTTCGTTCAGGACTTATTTCTTTAACGCCCTCTGATGTTATAATTTTCGAATGTAAATTCTTGTATCAAGCTCAATTGGGTATTGTATTTTTTTCTTAATATTTTGTCTTCTCTTAATGTAAATCCACAATTACTTATAGAGTAGCTCTACTTTTAGTTTTGTTTGACCGTTTTATCATAATAATAGGACGCCTATTTCAATTCGACTTCTGTCTGTTTGCTATCATGTGTCAAATAAATAATTTATTTTGAATAACTACTATACATGATTCCAGTACTCTTGTGATGAAAACATAGGATAACCACCTTGATGCTTTTGCCTATTTGTCTCATTATATTTTTGGCTTATCAAATAAGTTATAATAGAAACACCAGTTTGTTCAAGACATAAATTTGTCTTACAATTAATTCCTCAAAATTATTTCGAGAATTATTGTATCTGTCAACGGGAGCCTTCAAGATAATCGCAGAGCTTTTAGCAATAAGTGACCTTCCATAATGTCCCAAACAAAACTAGTATTATTAATTTCACATACCATATCTGTACGGCGTGGGCTCGTGTAGCTAATTACATTCAATGGGTATGTCTATTTGTACGTAGGAAGTTGCATTGGCCTGCATAGCAATTGTTTTAGATCTAGCCAGACTGGATGTGGTAAACCTAACACTGTACTGGTTTCAATTGACGTGATAAATTGTTGTACTTTGTATATTTTGTATTGTTTGTTGTTGTTCGAATGTAATAACTGGTTATTGGTATGTTTTCAAATAAGGCGTTGTGATTGTGACAAATTCAATTGTAGAGGATTCTGATAAAAGTTGGATAGTTTTAACGTGTATGAGAACTGTGGTATTTGGGTCATACTATACTTTTTTTACGCTTACATAATAGAGGTAATGATTTTTAAAATGTTTCTCGATATTTCCAGAAATATGTCTTTTACGACGTTTTGTGGTTTAAGTGTCGAAATATATTTCGTTTGGTCTTTCAATTTCTTTAGTTAGAGTTAAGTAGAATTTTTATCAATTACATAATAATTACAATTCATCAAATCTAGTCAAGATTTATATCGGATCTGCCGTGTAACCTCACCTTCGCGAATGCATTAGTTATGCAAGTTTAGTGCATTAGTGCGCATGCGCGAGTCATTTGTTGTTTATGAGTGGCCATGTTCGCCGTGTTTCCGTTGTATCGTTGAATATGTTAATAGGGGAGATATTCTCAGCGTTTTACTTGTTTTAACATTAAAATGCTAGAAATTTCATTGCCAAGGCCACACATTCGAGCAACTATTTAAATACGTTTGGTTTTCATCTTTAATTCATATTTACAATGGTCAGTAATTTTATGATGTAGGTATCTGGCAACATATAAAAAAATATTCGTATTACTAACAGATGTAGGATATTCGATTTAATACATATTGATACTTTTTTAAAAACGGTAATCAGTTTTTATTTTGGAAAATCCCTGTTAGTAATTTGTTTAAAACCAGTAGCATATGAATCGGTCATCTGTAACAACAATGGGAAAACTTGTTGATTCATATGTATCTATACTAATGTTATAATGTGTCCGTTTGTCTTTTACAAATGTATTATGAAACAAGCTTGAAACCCAAGGAACAACTTAATTTTTTTTACTTAAAATCTATGTTCGCCTTAAAAACGCAAGCGTAGCCGCATGTGAAAACTAGTACATGAAATTAATATAAGAATATTTGAATATCCATTACACTACAAATTACCAAATGTTTGGAGATAAACCCACTACAAACCATTATACAAATTGCTGTTCAAACATTGATTTTAATAATAAATCATTTAATTCAATTTTCTACATATTACACCTTAAGTCACAGAAGCGAATGTTATTCAGACAAATTGTGTGTATGTATGTTTATGCAATGAATGATATAACGCACATGTCAATTTAAATCTGTTTTAGGCAACGAAATTAAATGAATATAGTAAATGACGTAATAATGTCACTAAGTTGAAAGTTTTAAAGAAAATGTTTTAGTAATGTGAAAGAAAGTAGTATCACTATAATTTCGTCTACTTTATATTGTGTTATAAAATACGAGTTGTTGCCCACGGCTCGCATCCTAAAAATTGGTTGTCAAATTATAGGTATAAAAAATTAGAGTATATCCTTCTTTCTTCTTCATGGAGATCATGCGTAGTACAAACCAAATTTCATCAAATTCAATTCAACGGTTTTGTATTGAAAGATCAACTTTATAATTTACTAAAACAAGAGTTACTTTCGAACTCATAATATTAGTATGGACTCAATGATACGGCACACTGCAGTGCAGTGCAGCATATGCAATAGAAGAAAAAAAATGCTCGTATTAAAAATATTTTAATACATGAATGTGAATTTATTTTATATAGAAAATAAATAGCAGTTTCCCAGGATATTAAACCTGTATGCCATTGCTTAAAGTCCAAGCTAACAACTAATCCCTACTTATAATATTATAATGCGAAAGCTGGCTCGTTATTTTACTCAGCAACGAAGTAATGGATTCACGAGATTAAAAATACTTTATGAGGACAGTGGTGTTGGTGGACGGTACGGATCTGAGCAGGAACGTCTAATTAGATGTCAATCTCTCAATTAATCCACCACAACTAAGTGCCATTGAGCAGATGTAATTACAGATACCACACAAGCTGCCATCAACAGAGACTGCTGTCACAAAATAAAAATGCACAATCCATTCATTTAAAATATTTTCAAATTCGTTGTGCAATAAAACATTTTCATTCTTATCTTGTTTGTAAAAGACACATAGGCTAACTTATTGTTTAAAAGCTGCTTACAAATAAATGATAAATCAATAAATCATAAGACGTATATTCAAACTAGAAAGCGATTATAATAACATTTCTTTGAAATGTACTTTACAATAATGATTTGTGTAATTGAAGGTAACACGTATTTCCATGTCTTATTCAAATTGCATCACGCGCGATTAGATTACGCATTCAAGGTGATTAATTACAATTAAAACATACGTACAAGTTGATAAAACATCGATTATAGAAATTGTATTTGTAACAAATTGATTACTACCGATATTTTCGGTAAATTGACTTAATAGTTAAAGTATTATTTTTAATTTCTTAAGTAAAATCAATTCGTTATGTTTATTTTAATAATTATTTTAATAATCTAGTTCAGTTATAATGCTAAAGTTTTTTGATACTTTGATCTGTTGATATTGATGTGTTTATCAATACTAGAACGAATACTTAACAATGGTGACAATTAAAATATAGCGGATTGAGTTTATTCCCTTATCATCTTCTCTTACTAGACGTAGCATTCTCTAAAGTACCTTCTCTACTCTGCTCTAATATTATTAAGAAGCAATTTTTTTTGTATATAGGTAACCTCTGAAACTAATCCATAAGTATTTTTTTATTGGTTGAAAGCTACAGCATGTCAGAGCGCTATAGAGCTATAAAATATTTATTCTCATCAATAATATCCACTCATGCGAAGCCGACTGTCAAAAATATATATTATTTGTACGTATATAGTATGTATACTAAAATATCACGATAAGATCAGCGAATCTCACAACGACTACATTATCTAAAATATACGGTGACAGTGCTTTGTTAAAAAAGTATGTAACAACAAATCCCGAATAAAAAAAAATCCGATAAAGCATACAATAAAAACGTACGAAAATATTAAATAAAAATCAGTTCTATAGAAACTGAGTCGTTATCAGCAATCAATAAATTCCTGCCCAATAAACCCTGATATCGTATCTGTAGCCCTGAAAGGAACCACAGAGTGAAATATTACAGTAGACCGTACTGTGACAACTGTGTGTACCTTATTCGACTTTATAAAACGATCATCGTATCAAAAATACTATTTTAATCTTTCATATAACTTTTACTAAGTTTCATTATATCTTTATCTATTAAAATTTATAATTATTATTAATATTACCTATATTAATAAGTGTAAATATTAAAACTATTCAAAAACTCTTTAATCGTCTTTTAATGACTTTAAATTAAATTTGATTACTTACATTTCGAATATTGATTCAACGTAAAAGTACCGTCAAGTAACTGTTAGTTTTTCCTTAGCAGATTTTTTAAAATATATCGATTAAAATAATTGCATTCTTACGAGCAAGTCGAGTGGGTAAGAAACCACGACACCGTATGTTGACCTTTATGAATTATGTGTTATTTGCATGTGGTTTCGGTTATAACTGATAAGTCTGGCATTGGATTATTCGGATAATGGCCGACGGTAATATACTGATAGCTTGACCTGATATAATCCTAATCAGTATATGAATTATGATTCCGTCTAATTAATATCGATCAGCCTTAACCACTTGTGATATATTGTAATAAAATACCGCGGGACTTGAAAATATTTTGCGTATAATATATTCAATATTAATGAACGTATCCGTACTGTATCTTTGTTGTGTCTGTCCATTGATGTTCAGTTTACTGGTAGGGTTTTTCGGCTATATAGCTCTAGGTTTGGTCCAGGTTCGTCATGGTAGCATGCTTAAGCGATCCCGTAGCGTCCGCCGAAAGACGGAGAGGGTACCGCCGGTTTTTTAGTGGGTAAACCCGGCGTACTTGGGCGCATTCGGCGTCCAAGGCTCCGGGGAGTCCCACAACGCCCCCCCCTACATTCCATCACGTGTTAAAAAAAGATTTGGTCTATGTTGTGCCCCCTTTTGAACGGTGAGCATTACTACAAGCAATGAGACAACATCCTAATCCACAAAGTTGTTGGCAAATTGGTGTTGTAAGAAATGGTTAATATTTCTTACGACGCCAATGGGTATACCGACGGTGACTAATTTAGGTATATTAAAATTCCATAAAAAATATTACAATTTAAGGATGATGAATTTGAATTATGTCTTCCAAGACTTATCAGTTTTTACATGTATAAAAAAAAACAAATGACGGTTGATGAATTATTAAGAAATATGATACCATTCCCATTTTACACAGTACAATATTCGTTATTAACGTTGCTATGTAATAATTTATATTACAGCAAAATGTAATTACTTTACGCATAGCTAAATCCGATATATGGGATTAAATGACACAGTCGATCAAGTTAAGCAATACACGATCAGTTAGATAATAAAAAAAACCCATATCCGTAAACCTGATATAAATCTGACAATTTGTTAGTTTAAACTGTTCAAAGCGTGAATCAAAACGCCATAGTTTCTAACGTTTCCAATCAAACAGTAGTTACGATAAATCACCGATCAGTTAATGAACGCTGTCAATAACGTGGTTCCTTTTTTTTTTTAATTCTATTTTTGAAACTATTTTTAGTCTGCTCATAAAATTCTGTATAGAGTTTAGAACTATTTTATTGTCCTCTAAAAGAGGTTTTATGCTATCAGGACGGTGTTCCAAGAAAGATTACTTTTAAAAATAGCTGCGTAAACTAATGACGGGATTGGGGGATACGAGTCTGGTCTGTAGCTTATTTTGATGTCGACTTATTATTTAACATTTCTTGGTAACGTTATTTATCGAAAACGTTTAAAAAACAGATATTTAGCTTTTTTTAAATAGTGTTTTGTGAGATCTTTCTTGTTCTACTACCGTCCTGGCTTTGTTCGGAAGTAAAAAAAAAAAATTAAAGGTTTTAGGTACGAATGTCGTATACTAAACTTATGTGCATATATGTATGAATATACAGATAATTAGAACGGTCATTTAAAGTCATTACAAACAAAAACCTTTTTAAGAAGGCGTGGTGTAACAATTATTGCTATATGTGAAGTAAAAAAATTAACTGAGGATAAGATCACATTTTGTATTTTTGCCTTTTTCAACCAACAATAAATCTTTCGTTTCGCTATTAAACGAATTTACACGTTTTAATGTTGCCCGTTGTCATAATAAAAAAACCAGCTACATTATATCATACAACAATTTAACATCCTTATTCTGAAACCGTTACGAATAAAAACAAAAACTCGCCAATAAAACTTTTTAATGAGCAGATGGTATAAAATAAATTCGTCAAAAACAACATGCTAGTTAATTTAGACGTAAAATCGATTACGGCTAATCAACTCATTGATTTTATTCTCGAAAAACATTATCGAATAAATAAACCGATGTAGTTTCGTTTTACTGTCCACGTGTAGTTTATTCAACATGTTTATTTGAGTACAGCATTAATTTATTATTGTCTTCAGTTCTGTACTTGAATTTCACTGAAATAGTTGAAGTGTGTTCGATTTATATCGAATGTAAGTTTGAATTTCGAATACACATTCCATATATTATATGAATTAAGAATTTGATCAAATACTGCTCGAAACATGATCGAGTGGAAATATACCAAGGAGGATTTATCTGTTAATTACATATTTTTCTTCTAAGATAGAACATGCTTTTTTTTTAAATTTGCCACCTGTCTATTGTGTTGTTGTGTGATATGTACAGTAATAGAGATATTACCACAGGCCGGTAATAATTAATCTAAAGCATCTACATCTATAATACGACATCTATAATATATGGCGAACGGCTATTCCTGGCATGAACACATTACTTTGTTCAGTTTAATCGTAAAATTTATAGTTATTGTTATGTATATATTTCTTTTAATTTCCAACTATAAGTTACGATACGATGAGAACTAAATTAAATAAAAGACATTCTTTATTATTTTATAAAACATAAAATTAAAAAGTTAATTGATTTTGGTCAAAAATAAAAAAATAAATTTTATCATAAAATTATCGTTAATCGAGTCACGTAGACGTACAAACTCCCATAAATCGAGTGGCTCGTCAATTACAGCGCTATTTTCGTATTAATTATGCTCATGCGCAACTTGAGTACAACTACTGTATTTACGACAAATATAACTTTATACAAAAAACATTGGCCGTAATGCTTTATAGTTTGTTAACTGAAATTATTAAATTTACAATGTTTAAACGAATAAATTCAATGTTAATCTTAACAAATAAATAAAATTGTAGTGTCTGGCTGATTTTTTAAGTTACTATGGCTATCTGTAAATTATCAAACCCAATACAATCTACCTGTTTATTTGTTACATATGATTAATTATTATAATTAGAATTCGTATTTAATGTCATTTAAATAACAAAATTCACGAGTAAAACCGTAGGACACAGCCTGTACAGAATAAAGTACATTTAATTTAACCATTATTTTTTTTTTATAAAGTACGTATTTTGTATAGTATATATTATATGAAAACATATGTTAACATATAGATAGATAAATAGGTAGATAGATAGGATGTTCATGGCGACAGTATTTATGAAGCTATTATCTAAACTATTCGCAGAAAACCCTTTCTACGAATGAAATGTTTCCATTCTATAAGATTCTGTGTGATGCGTACACATGCAGACAATATCGTAAAACCGATACAAAGCAAGGGTCATTCATTGCTATAAATAATACTCACTAATATTATAAATGGCGAATGTGTTGGTTTGTGTTTCCCTCTTTTGCATCTTTGTGCGAGTTCGTCTGGATACTCACCACTAACTTTATTTCCAAACACAAGTACTTAGAAGGAGCATTTTAGGTTGGAATCATGATCGTCTGATGCTGACCACTTAACATAAGGTGGTAAAAATTTCATACATATAATCATACTAGTTGTTACCTGTGGTTTCGCTCGCGTTTTAGGGGATAGGTTGTTATGTGTTAGGCGAATAACATAGCATATGTCCTTTGAAGTTCTAGTTTGCTTTATACCAAATTTCATAAAATTCAGTTCAGCGGTTTGGTTGTGAAAGAGGGACAAACAGAGTTACTTTCGCATTTAAAATATTAGTATAGTTTGCAGACCACTTTTTTCCGTTATAAATCATATCGACTATTGATATCAATGTATAACTTGGTAAGTTAAAACCGGTATAGTAGGTATAATTAGAGGAACATCTCAAACGCTACAACTATCGCATTGATCTAACCTTTTTAATGGACTTTTGACAACCCTACCGAACAAAAACGTCTTAACTAGCAGCCAGTTAATCCATCACCGACCGAAATGTCATAACGCGCTTTATCTAAATACTTTATCAGTTAAATTCTTTAAATATTGCCTTCCGTAAGCGGCGCTAGTGTCGGTTGCAACACGCCACGCTTATCTTTACAAACAATGATTTCTTTGTTTACATTTAGTTACTTTTAGACTTTATAATAATAATGTAGATACTAAGATGCTTTAAAGTCAGTACTTATATACTATATAGATAATATAAATATATCATGTGTAGTGTAGTTGATATTACTTACAATCGAGAGACCCTTTTTTTCATGTGCCGTTTCGTTAATCGTACAAGAATAAATAAACAATAGGATCTAGTCAAACATAATGATTTAAAAAAATATTTATGTATCGAATTACGCGAATACTTCAATATTATTAATGATCGCGATATAATGAAATAAATAGTTTTTTTTAATTCATAGACGAAAACAGATGGAGCACGAATTTAAAATATTCAAAATTCGAATAAGGAATCATTCTCAGCAAACATGGCCGACCCGTTGACTCATGTTCACGAACAAATGTTATCACTCTTCTTTTGTTTGTTTCTCGAATATCATCCGAGGGAACTAACCCACCAGATGTAAAGACCTCAGCACACATTACCGGCTCAAATAATCTGAGATCAGAATTTATTGGACATTTATTTCTGTGGCCTTTCCTAACTCGTCGTTCTTCGCCCTCGTAAGAATTTTTGTAATGTATCCTGTTTTAAAATGTTTGATATATGCTGACCCGATTCTTAAACTTGCTTAGCGTAATTGTTGATGTTTTGTCCATATAGAATATTACTTAACTCGTGTATAGTTTAAAAAAAGAACACGTTCTAAAATGGAATTATGTAAAAAAAAATTAAAAATCAAATTTAATATTATGTATCTATACCTAATACATTTTTATGGGAATAGAAAAGAAATGTATTGACACGAACTAAAATAAAAAACGCATAAAATTTTATGCTTCGATTACAAATGTCCATGTCTAACGAATCTTTATAGTACATTAGTAACCGTATTTTTTGGGTTACGAGTAACTATTCGTTAAGGCGTTTCTGTAGGTTTTGACGTCACTTTGTCTTTTGGGCCGTATGACCATATTAACCAGACATATATTGAAAAATTAAATTATATTGATTTAATAAAAGTTAAAAATATATATTCCTTTATAAATGTTTTTCGAGGGAGTTTGATAATTATTTAAAAACATATAAGTAAGAGCAAATTAAAGGAATATTTAATTGTATATAAAGTAACATTTGTTTGAATTCATTGACCTAAAACAATTAATATGTATTACATTAAAGTAATAATAGGATACAATTAAGATAACAGACAGTGAACTGTTACTTTATTAAAATCTATTTGAAACTGGGTTAAAGTTGAAATGTTATTCATTACGATAGTAACTTCAATGAATCGAATTATTAATTGTAATTGATAACATTGTAACGTAGATCGTTATAGAATATTGTAATTGACATATAATTTTTATCTCAATTCATTAAACATATTTTAATTTGATTTTTTTTTACTAGCAATAACTTTTTTTGGTTTGCAAAGCTAAAGCTCGATGGTATACTGCCTTACATTTTGGGGATCTCTTAGATAATTTCCTTAACATCCCGAACCAAAATAATGCAGAAAATTCGAATGAATGATGGTTTAACGTATTTTTTTTTCTCATTGTGTCAATGTTATGGATAACCTTAACTGGTCACCAATCATATAGTATATTATATGTATATGACAGTCAGAGCGGGAAGCCAGTATGTATCTATATTTAGATCATTATATAAATAAACTACGTATTGGGATGTAGCGTTATGATTCACGCTGCGAAATCGATAAAACTATTTTTAATATTCGATAGTTACGTCGACATCCATTAAAACTGTTAATGTATATTCTTAGATGAAAGCTCGATTCAGTGATGACGGATGAACGCTATTTGTCATGCTTTTAATATAATTTAAATAATCTGTTAAATACAATTACTTTAATTCACTCGATGATCTAATCCAGTGGTAAGTGAACGTGAATCTTTAATTGAATATTACGACTTTAGTATATTAGTTTTTTTTTATCTCTTTCTTTCACCACTAAGTGAAGAGTGTGTCCTATCCACTAGCATTTGAGCCAACAGCAATTTTTCTCAACAATAAAGCATTTATATATTGTTACATATTGTACTTCATTCTTAAGTTATATCTGTCTATGATGTATGATGTCATGATAAATCTCTGATAGAAATGAATATAAATAGTCTTTCTGTATCAAATAATACTAGTTTTAGTTTTTCATTGGACGTGTATTAAAAATCAGTACACATAGTTTATGTTTACGTTACTTGTCAAATTAGACTCATATCATATGCAATTTAGTCAACTATTACCAAACAAATAATCACCAAACGCAACTACATATATTCTAAATAAGTAAATGTACATTAAATCAATTTTCATTAAATATTTCACTTTAAACAATGTAAAAAATGAGATATAATTAAATAAATTGTATCCATCGCTTACATAACCTCATAATCTTATGAGATGCGTTCCGTTCTTGTAATATAACGAGATTTTATCATAAAAACTGAGAATAAACCGATATACACCACACCTGCTCCGTCAAACACGACCGATCATCATTATGGTAATGCTCTCCAAAATTATAATCCCACGTCCAAACAATTATAAACCTTAGGCCTTTAAATATTAAATCCAAATTCAAACAAATCATTAGACGATAAAGAAGAGAAAAAAATATCGAACCGTGTCAAAACGAACGAGGTACCAAGCAGGCGCCAATTAAGCAAAATAAATGCTTATTCCGTCGTCGATAAATCGATATCACGGTATGAAAGGTCTAACAGTTACGCCCTTTATCGTATTGGTCGTGATAAATTTAAAAAATAATTTCAGTCCACAATATCATGCCTTGTTATGAAAGCTGTGTGTGTCAGTTTATTGTAAACGTAGAAGCATGAGTTACGCCTTTTTCGAACCCACTGTGTACTAACAAGATAGAGTGAGAAGAGAAGATGAGATATTGTAGATGTAAGAACGGGGTAGAAAACAAACAGAACACTCGAAAAACACTTGTGAGATAACAAAAGCTGACTTCCACGAAGACGTTCAATAATTTGTCTTTTTAATTTTATGTCGGACTGCCGTAGCTCTTAAATAATAGGTTTTTTTTTCTATAAGGCGACCTCGGTCAACTCCATTAGGTCGAGAGACGCATTCGGAAAGTCATTACGCCTCTGTGAAATTGGTTTACAGCTTATTGTTCCGATAGCTCAAGTAATAAAATCAAGAGTAAAATCCGCTCGGTTTTAATTCTTTGGACTTCACGAGCTAACTGCGAAACACTCTCGTTTTAAGTGTAAGAAGTCTTAAATAACTCCAAAAATAAAAGTATTCGAAACGTGTGGTAAAATATAATAAAATAAAAAGCGAACTAAACACAATAAAATGAAACGGGTATAAAAGGAATCGGAACCCGTCCTGGCCTTCTATCGGTTTAGCTGTAAAAAGCTCATTCCATATAATATTACCCATTACTGCCCTGAGAATCACTGCCCGGCCAATCGACGGAGGGAATTCGTAAATGGAACGCACCTTCGATTTTTAATTGTTTTTAACTGGATTTTATAACATAGCCAGAGGTTTTGTACTGAAGTTTAGCGGATGAGTCCGGTTTTTTTAGGTAATAATAGTAACAATTTGAAGGCGAGTTTAAATAAGCGTTGCAATTAAAAAATCCGATAATAGTCGTAGGACGTGCTCTTTAAACCCCATTTATTCCCACAATTTTATTCATATCGTTTTGTAAGTGGGCAACCCCAGGCGTGCGGCCGGAACTCGTTAATGAGCGATTAGTGTTGCCAGTTACGGATAATGCTACGCTAATAGTTGGGGTGTGTTGAGGGACATTTTTTTTAGCTTTTTTTATTCAACTATTCGCATTAACCTATTATGCCAAAGAATGTCAATGCTGTTCCATATAAGTTTATTAGAAATATGTTAATGAACTTTAAGAATTTAATACTATTGTTCTTAATTGCCTTAACAACAATTACTTCGTTGATAGTACGTACAAACTTTATACAATATTACATACAATAAGATCCATTAAAATAGAACCCGTTCTACATAATAACTGCGATCAAAATAATTAAACATATTTCATAATCATTCTATCTTGAATTCCACTTAATCGTGTCTGAATGCTGGTTTAAAAGTATTGAAGGAAAGAAATAAAACTCTAAAACAAAACAATGATATCTGCTCATTTGAAAATGCACCTTATATAAAAGAAAATAAAGTTGTGATTACTGAATCGTCTCGTTAGTACTAAGATTGTCGCTTAGGCAGTATTTCACTGCTAGACTAGATTAATCCCTGAATAGCGCAGTATTTTATTTTCAATACAACATTGCGGAACATTATGTCATATGATTTGAATTGCCGCATTGTTAGATTAATTAATAGTTTTGTGAAAGACTTGATGGGCTTGCATACTTTAATTATTCTTATTCACTTCTACTTCGAATCATTATCAGCATTACATAGTATAAAACAAAGTCGCTGTCTGTACCTATGTATGCTTAGATCTTAAAAATTACGCAACGGATTTTGATGCGGTTTTTTTAATAGATAGTGATTCTAGAGATTGGTTTTTGTATGTAATACATATACTATATATGTAAGAAACACTGAAAATCTTAGAGGTTCTAATGTGATGGCTTAGATAAACAAACTCTGAAAATGATTAGTATTAATATAGTACTCGTGCGAAGCCAGGGTGCTGCGCTAATTCCTTTATATAATATAGTGTCATATATTATCATTTTTATCTCAAATCGAATGATACATGGTTGGACCACACGAGGAGAAAATTTAAACAAACAATAACTCGAAAAAGATTTGACGCGATACAGTTTTATCAATCTTGAATAATCTACATTTGTTACGGATTCCCAAAAACAATGCGTTTTGTGTATTAGCGAAGTTGTTATCGCAACTTTGGAAGTAAAATAAATTAGGATATTTACTTAAGTGGAATTCTGTTGTAATATAGGAAATATTGTAAAAAGTTTGTAGGTATATCTGTTGTTTTTTTTTTAATTTCTTCTTCAATTGGAATAAGGTATAAAACCATAGATTTCTGTGTTATACATTAGCCAATAATCACTCTTGGTTTGGCTTAGTCAGATCCGTCTGGATTCGATCCATTAACTAATTATTCGAACGTCGAATAGTATGACTTTGTTTAGTTAGTTTTCGATTTAGAGGATGAGTAAATTAGTGTAATTTAATTCGCTTAGGTCATACAATAAGATCTAGAATGAATGAAGAATATAAAGTGTAGGAAGTTGTCGATACTTCCTAGGTTACCAACGTCTAAGTGTAAAGACTAGTGGTCAAATAAATTTCGAAAGTTATTGAATGTTTTTTAAAAATACATAAATCTTCACGACTTGAAATACGGATATGCTTTATTTGTATTTTTCAAAGTATGTCACTTTGTGTGTTTGTACGTCTTGAACAAACCATGATATCAACCTTAAAGCCACTTGATTAAAACCGATTAACCATCCTGGGCAGCTTTTGTGGCGAGCTCGAAACCTCCTGAAATTGAACACTGTGCCTAATAATTAGACTTTCATGTGTTAACAAATCGTAATTTATTACGTTAATATATAATTCGCATATTGATGAAAAAGTGATTTGATATCATATCTATTTAGTCCAAAAGAGTGATTTTATAGTTATGTCTATTTGCTTCAAGAAAATGTATATATTTGAGTCGATTGGATGTGTTTTAGAGAAAATTGTTTCGTTAAATATCATAATAAATTAAAGTTTACAGTAAAAAAAACAAATTATTCATAATAATAAACATATTATGACTATTTTCTCATCATATGTAGTCTTAAGACGATTCACCAAATATAATACGAGCAGATGTACGATGGTTCGGTGGACCAATGTGTGAGTTCGAGGGAGGTCTGCTGACAAGTGGTCGAGCTAACAAGTCGAACTAACTGGGAAATAAAAGCGCGTGATCCACACAAAAACGCCTCGGGTGGTGTAACGTCAGCAGAAACATGCAAACAATATAATTATCATATCTTAGTTAAACTCGAAAAGATTTCACGGGTTCTTTTTATTTAAATTTGTTTAAATTATAAATGATGTATATGAGTTTAAAGAGGAAGGTTTATGGATTAATTATATAACTCGGAAGAGGTTATATGAAAGACTAACTATTAATTATAGACTGACTGATTAACTGACTTTGCCCGACAATTTACAAGTCGTGAATTCGTTAAATTTGCTATTAAAACCTTTTTATTTTATGAGTTTTTCGGTGAATAATTAAGATTAAACAATTGACAAAAGTTTAGATAATATTTAATATTTTGTTGATAAGACTTGTTCTCAATGTAGTATTTGTGAGTATTGGAATTTGAGAAATTATGGTTTTGCTGACGATACTCTCAAAAATCTTTAGAAAGGGGAATATTTGTTCGTACACACGTGTGTGGCAACACCGGTAGCGTGAGCAAATAATCCTGTTTGTTCGTAAGAATTCTACTGTTTGACCATCGGATTCGGCTACCTGGCTATCTGCCTGAACTAACTACTTTCTTTACATTGAATTAGACTTAGAACATTTTACATCCCATCGCTACATCTCTAGATCACTTAACAAACTATATATATTATACATATTGCTATTAAAGGAGTTATGTTATGGAAATTAAAAAAAATAATTCGAAAATTATTGTCTAAATTACACTAACCCATTGACGTCGAACATTATGTCAAAGTCTATTAAATTTATTTAACTTATTATACCAACTGTCCAAACTGTAGATATTATTATATGTATAAACAAATTAAATATAAACTAATTACATAAGAATTACTAACATTAAGTCATTAAATATATAAATTAAAAATAGTTACCGAATCAATCTTGACAGCGTGGAATGCTGACAAGTATTCAGCAGCAGCATTTTTATCGCAATTTCTATCCAATTTGTAAAAAAAACATAACATATTAGGCATAACTTATATTATATAATAGAAAGAAAGATATAAATGGGCTGGTATAATAGTAGTAAGGATTTCAACCTTTCAATCACCAGTGAATAATACTTATAAGTAACCTACGAGTTTTTCTATAGTATAATCTATCTCTGCCAAATTTAATTCTGATTCATTCAACCGCGATTGAATAACAAACATCCATCCAAAGATTATATACAATATTATTTAGGAGATAGTCGATATCCTGTTATCAAGTTTTTTTAAAGCTATGTTGATAAAGATTATTACGAAGGTATATATAATGCATCTTGTGCATTAGTCACTCCGATGATTACAATTACACGAACTTATAAAAGAATTTAAAACTTGGAGGTGGTATCTATTTAATATAACAATTACTTGCTATAAAATATCAAAACTTTTATCTAGGTATATTTTATTGTAAAATATACATAAACTGTAACAATAATTAAGTGTATTTGATGTTATACTATATGACATTTTCCTAAATTACAGTTCTATGTTTCTATGCATCGAGTGTACCGTACGAATTGTCGAAGTACCCAACAAAATTTTTATAATTGTATTATTGTTTTAAGTGAATGTAAATTCTTTAAATAAAGTTCTTAAACCCGAAATTAATTACTTAATTAAATACATAAGAATAACAATTGAGATAGTCAAATAATTACAACGACTTTTATTTAAGATTGTAGATACAAAGCATTACTCACTTTACATATGTCAGTAATAAGAACTGTTTGCTTTTTTAGTTATTACCATTAAAATCTAACAAATGTGAACTCACAAGAAATATTGACACTAAAAAAACCTGATAAAATACCTTACTGTATATCATTTCATAAATATGAGACATCGTAAAGTGTACAAGAAACAAAAATAAATGAAAAAGTACCCCACCCCGTATATGAGTACAAATATACGATAATATAACAGTGTTTCAAATCAACAGCCGTATCCAAAGATACTTCATCTGTAGCTACGATCGGATTGCCAGTCATGCACCCTAACGAACGTCAGACGAGATTTCTCTCGTTCCTATAAAGGATTATTTTGTTTGCTTTGCCTCTATTGTTACATTTCGGTAGTACTCGACTGGATTCTTTTTATGTATTCTCTTTAAATGAAATGCTTTTAATTATTTGCGGGCAACGATACGGCTGAGTGGATTGGAGGGAAAACCTATAAATATCGTTTCTGTTAATGTAAATATTACGATAATATTAACAGGCTTTGTAGTCTACATGTACCACCCACTCATTCTACCACCAAACAGTGACACTGAACTCTTAATTATTTTTAGTAAGAGTCAGTGTAACTACAATCTCCTTATTTGTACTAATGACCCGCCCCGGGTTCGTACAGATGCAAAAATAACTAATACTAAATATACTTCAGATTTCGACATCACATTAGAAACTTCCGAAATGATCAGTGTTTCTTTACTACATTATCCATGTTTGTATTCATAATATACAAAAAAAAAACCTATCGAATCACTATATATATTAAAAAAAACTGCATCAAAATCCGTAATTTGAAAGTTCTAAGCATACATAGGGGCAGACAGCAAACGACTCTGTTTTATACTATGTAATAATGATAACAAGTAAAGTTTAGTTCATTATTTTTCAATGTCATTATATTAAATAAATAAAAAAGTTTTTCATCGGTTTTTATAATTGATATATTGATTACAATTTTGATAGGATTTAAATTTCTCGTATTAATTATTTTTAACAGCCGTCCTGAATAGTTTTCTGTGATCGTTATCAGGACAGTTAAATCCGTTTACAATCATCGTATTCAATATACAGCTGAGCTGTTAAAGCTATAGTGATAGATTACAAAAAACAAATGTTTTAAAAATTTTGTATGTTTTGGCATGAAGATGGCATAAATTTGGCATATACCTAAACACTCAAATGACGGTGTGAAGTAAAATAATTTAAACAATTTATAATTATAAAAGAATAAAAAAAAACATTAATTAATAACAAAAAGATCGTATAAATAGCGTGGAGCTACAAGTAATATTCGTTAATTTTCAGCCATTATATAACTTAATTGTATTTAATTAAATTATTTACGTAAATTAATTGGTAAAAATTAGCAACTACAGATTTTATTTCTACATTCTGATCCGATGGTTGCTTTACATTTAACTTTATAAAATAATTTAAAAGTGCTCATAAAACATTGATAAGAGTTTAAATAAAATACTAGAGTGCTTCCCAACTTCGAACGGGTGCAATATAAAAAATATAATATCCTTTACATAAGAATAACGTAGATACCTATCAGTGAGTTTTTTAATAATCTTTTAATAGGTAGAGGTATCTATATACAAACAAACACATTTGAATCTTTTTTAACATTGTTATATATGTCAATACGTTTCATTAATACATGTAGTATTAATAAAAGAAATACTTAACTCAATGACAAAAATTTCGTAATTGTTAACGAATTAAAATCCCCAACACTAATAACTCTCGCTCCGAGTAAAAACTAAAGACGTTTGCTTTTTATCGTTTTCGTTTTTAAAAAGTCCAAAAAATTCAAGTGCAATGCATGCCATGTGCAGAGGGAAAGTGGACTCTCAAGAACAAGAAACCCTCACGTCTAATTTGTGACAAAAACTCCAGCACCGACTCAAATTGTATTCTTTTTATTTTTGATGTTCTCTTGTTTTAAGTTTGTCACACTAGAAGAATAATCCAGTTAAGATTTAAATGAAACGTTCTTGTACCAGCTTTAATTAAAAAAAAATAATCATTGGAATCTAAATTAATTTTTATATGATCTCGTTGCAATAATTACTTAAGTATACATATATATTGAGAGCCCATGGCCCAGTAGTTAGAACGCGTGTATCCTAACCGATGATTTCGAGTTCAAACCCAGGCAAGCACCGCTATATACATGTGCTTAATTTGTGTTTATAATTCATCTCGCGCTCGGCGATGAAGGAAAACATCGTGAGGAAACTTGCATGTGTCTAATTTCATTGAAATTCTGCCACATATGCAGTCCACCAACCCGCATTGGAAAAGCGTGGCCTTAGTCCAGCTGTGGGAAATTTCCAGGCTGTTACTTTACTTACTACTGTACTTTACATATATATTGATCATTATTAACTACTGAATTACACTTCACACTATTCATATACAAACAATAATGTGTATTAGAATTTGTGTAGCTCGCGCCGGACACATAGACCCTAATGTTTTTTTTAAAAACCGGCTTTTCACTTGGAAACTTTAAGAAATATCAATCATTACATCTACAATACTTGCGCGGAAACTAAGACTCAACGTTTGAACCAGAACACTAAATACAAAGTATCAGTGAGTTGGCATAAACTTAAGTGTCACCAAATATTAAAATATATTTCAAACAAGATGGTAATATTGTTTCATAATTATAATTAAGCAATATAAAAACGATTAATTATAATTGTATAAATTATTACTCTACAAGATCACGATGTAAAGTTTCGAGCTAAAATATGTATGATTAGCATTTTTATAATAAGCTTGCGTGTATTTTAGAAATAAATCTATACTTTTCAAAAATAGTTAATAACGATTACGACTTATTCGATTAAATTTGTAATAAAATAGATAATCCTCGCCGTGGGCTGTAGCGTGATATAGTCAAGTTCAATAAGTGGGCTATCTAACAGGAAAATGTGTTTTTTAAATCAGATTGATAGTTGCTGAGATTAGTGTGTACAACCAACTCTACATATTTATGATGCTAGTATTGATTTAATGATTTGTAAATTTGATTTAGGTTTTCAAAAAAAGAATATCGTATATTGAATTTTATTACTTTTCGATGTCCCCCTTTTGCATTGGGGAATTTTTCCTTACAATACTTAACATATAAAAATGTACTGATAATGATTTTTAAAAACATACCGCACTATTCCAATTAATATGCCATAAAAATGCATAATAGTTTTTAGGCTCTTACCTTTTTAAGAAGATAAATACACATAAATAATTAAAAAAAAAAAAATCAAATTCTTGGCAACCCTTGAAATTTTTATCTAAATCCTTCTGAGTCCGTGATTAAGAAGGACATGTCTTTTTCAACCGTAATCTTAATACAACCTTGACTGATATAGAGCGATGACTCTTATCCATTAAAGAATAAGGTTGAGTTTTAAATGTAATCGCTTTTTTTCACCTAACGCACATCTTATCTGCAGCGCCTGCGCATGTCCTGGCTATCTTTCAAAAGCATAATATTTGGGTACTCGTGTTCACTGACATGTATATGTTTAGACACGGCGTTTAAACAGTCGAGAGCTTATTTATTTTTATATAAATTATACTTCTTATATTTCAAACAAGTTTATAGTATTTAAATATGTATACGATCTTACTTAGATTTTATTAACTACATTATCAAATGTACTTAACTTATAAAAGAAATTAACAACTTTTAATTTAAAAGAGACCAAACGAATTGTATTCAAAACAAAATATTTTTTTCTAATCGATTAATAAATGAAGGAATTTTAAGTTATCCAACATAAAAGATACAATCGATTAAGTAACCTCATTTTTTTTAAGACGCTTAAAAAGTAACCTATTTTAAAATAACCATTATTGACACTAAATATGACAGTTCAAAACTTTTATCACAGATTAAAATTGATGACGGAAAAGGTTTACATTTACGAAATACATTTTTTGCCCTGTCTATAAGATTCATATCTCTTGAACCGTCTTATCTTAGGATCGTCTCGTACTTTTTGTGAATTTCAAGCAAAATAAAGGTAAACAGAACAAGGTAGACCCATCCGGTGTTGAAGTGGCGATCTCGGGGACAATTGTTCGAATATTTTTTTTTAAACAATACATTATTATCTGTTGTTACTTGTGTTAGAAGTGCCTTGGATTTGTTTCTTTCATTGTTATTCATTTGTCTGTAACTCGAGGATATTTTTTTGGTAATGTTTTATTTATTTAGAAAGTTTGAAAATATATCTTGTTCAGTTTTTGTTTATTAAGGTAACTGTAATGTAATTGTTATAGACAATTTGAGTCATTCTGTACAATAAAATCTCTGTTACATAGTATTGGTCTATTCGTCACAAGTAAAACTATTCTCTAGAAGTACCAACAGTTCGAAACAGCGCGTCCATATCTGTTAACCGAGAACCTAGTTAATTATACCACCTTATATGTCATAGACTACTAATAGTTTTACCCGCCATTAACCCGATGATAACGCAAAAAATCCGTATACCGGAAACGAGAAACATTCGACGGATGATTTATCGGCTGTCCAGCCTTGAGAAGTTTCAGAGTATATTCTTAATTACACGTTAACCTGTCTGTATTGATGTATTAGTCTTCAAATGAGTCCCGGCCTTCGAGAATAATCTCGAAATAATGAACAAGGTATTAAGAAGTGAAACGTGAAAAACGAATCGACTCGATTCAGATCGAATGAATTCATTATATCCCAAATTTTGATTTTGTTTTACTAGAATGGTATTAGGACGCAATGCCCGAAAGGGAAACAAAGTTAACATTTTACAATAATATAATTCCATTAATGGAAACACGTACCTTCTTCTATATAAGTTTCGTGTCACATTGCAATTTATAACTTCTTATCATAACTGCCTCGAACTTAATGATATCTCATTTACTGAAATCGCTAAAGACTCGGACGCGCAGGAAAGTTATAATACTTTAAGGTTTTATTTTAAAAAAAATCTAATTCTATACCTATTTAAGTTAAAATGCTTATACTTCTTGGATAAGAAATCTTATATTTATTTAAATAAATATATATTTCATCTGACTAAAAATAAATATAGGTAATAGAATATGTCCGAGTAAAGGGTCGTGAAATCAATTTGTCCCTTTAACCATAGACAAACATTTTATAACCCAAAACAGGTTGACTCCAAAAACTAATGAAGGGAAACGAACAGTTACACTTAACAAGGTTTTTAATACCGATGCCGTGTACCACGTGTTGAATCGGAGGCGCCATAAATACAGTACGTCTGCGCAAGCGCAGGTACGCCCGCCAAACGAGATCGGTCCTTTTTTATAAAAAAACAATCACACCGACCCGATTTACGACCTTGTTCCCAACACATTATAGCTTAAAATTGTTCGTGTTTAAGGGTTTGTTATTTCCATAATTCACTTTGTGCTTTCTCGCTTCTGAAATAAAGCTCCTTTTGCGGAGTGGCGCTCCCTAACTTCGAACAGCTGTGGTATTCTAAATTGAATTTTAAAGTAATGGAATAAGAATTCGAATTGTTTGGATAATTGGTTATTTTTTCTGGTCATACCAGATTTTGTTTTATTTTTTTCTTTTGTTGTTTTTTTTTTTCTTTTGTGACCTGGCCCGGCTACGGTGGGTGTTTTGCGGGGTCAGCGAGGATAATAACTGTAAATTACCGTCGTTCAGTTTATTGAAATTCGCTGGACTTGCTCTAATGGGAAAATTTTAGTATTTTAGTGTCATTTTGAAGGTGGGCGATTGTTGGTTACGAATGTTAAGATAACATCTCGGTATTTAGGTTGAATTTCAGAACGACTCGCAAGCGAAGTGATTGTATTAACAAATTTTCGTCTCCATCAAAAATAAATTGTAGTAATAATTTCTATGTTATAATAATTTATTATGAGTATTTTAATATTACCCCTATACATGCGTTATTGTCTAGAATTTGAAATGAAATTTGTTTGGTATTATTATTACTTTTTTGGTAACAATATTTTCTTTCATATTTAAAATAACTTAAGAACATGTACACATCAAGAATGTTTGCAAATTAAACACTAGAAGAATTCCAATTATTCTGTCGGTTTTGGGGAATCTCAAGTTAGCATCATACATCAAATATCTTATTATAAATATCAAGTATCCAAATATGTACGTCTACATTATAAATATAAACATGAAATTCCAAATGCAGTATGGTACAAACTAGCGAGACAAACAGATAAAGCAAACTCAGGCCAATCGCTCGCCAGGAATACGGAATCAAATACCAGCCAGGCTGATCTTCAATCAACTAGAAGAAAGAGACCGCTCTATTAAATACATAGGTGTGACGAGGACCGATAGCTGTTGAAAGCTACGTCTGTACAGTGCTAATGAGACGCGAGGGGTCTAATTACGTGTGAACACAAACATGTATACCTATTCTGATGCCTTGATACGTTTTAAAACGGTTTCGCGAACACAACCAACGTTCTAATTTTAAATATGGAATCGATTCTTTTTATAATTATTGTATAGCAATGAAAAATATTAAATTTAAAATTCGAATCCATTCTTTTTTCTCTGTATCCCAATTATATTTATAATGATGTCGTTAAAGTTAAATTGACCTTGTATTTTGTTCTCTTTATAAGTTTTCAGCGCTTACCCTTCGTTTTATAGGGTTGCTAAAATCTGTTTTCTTTTCTATTCATTTCAAACTCTATACATATCCTCAATTACTGCTTTCTTGCACACTATCCTTCAAAGAGCCCGACTACTTTTTACTTTATAATTATCTTGCCTTATAAGACACATCACTTCTATTATGCTATTTTTAGAAAACATAACATATTATACTATTTAATAGTATTGGAATATGTTTTTTTCTTTAAAGTCAACAGAAAAAATTACATAATATAATCGCCGTAATACAATGAAGATTATTGAATGTCGAAAATCTGCGAAATTCATACAGCATGACGTCACTAACTACTTCCACTATTTATCTTCGAAACTCGTGACCGAAACTCGAAAATAAAAAAAGGCCGAAGGACCGTCCTTTCTCAGAACTGGACTTGTTAGTATCACCATTTATTACACCACAGGCAACACTGAACTTATATTAAAAGACACGAAATTGAAAAGTCAATTATTTGTACACAAACGCAGGTAGTTCACACAAATACATTGAAAATATTGAAATAATTAATTTTAAATAACGATTCCTTTTATACGGGTTGTGATTTTAAATTTGGAATTAAATCGATTTCGGTCGTGAAATTTTATACCTTAGCGCGTCGTTTTTTTTTTAAATATCATAATTTTTAATAATTAATTTTAAATTTATGTGTTTCATTTAATTTATAAATTATTTTAGCTTAATCTGATGATTGTCCATATCTCACGACGCTGTTGTGATTTCGAACACTGGTTTAAATTGAATCGAAACTCACCTAGGTATGCGTTGCGACGATTAAAATTTTCCTTTAAACAATTAACGTTCCTTTCCTTAAAACAATATACGGCTCACTAGTCAGCTATTGTATGTACATTGATGATACTATGCCAGGAAACCTCACGTAAGTACCAACAACTGTTTAATGATCCGATTTAATCAGACTGAACTTATAGAATAAGAACTAAAACAACTATTAATATTGCTTATGTATAATTTCTTAGATTATTTAAAGGTAGGAAGGCTCTACAAAAGAACTAAAATAAACGATACAATTTTTTAAATTAACAATCGTATTTCAGCAACTTTACAGCTTTTATATACTTTCGAGACGATTAAATAATTAAAGTATATTTTTTTAATCAGGATAACTCGCTTATTGTCTAACTAAGATTAATCAGTGATACACTAACTAAGGCAAATCAGATTATACTATTACAATACAATCAATCTACCAGCTTATAATACGATAAATGTAGCGATGTATTTAACTAATAATATGTTTAATAAATAAAAAAGTAATAAAATTTTAAAATAAAAGCGATAATCATTCCACGTTGACACCATTCTGTTATTAAAATGCAAAATAATGTGTTGAATAAATCGATACATTGTCTCTCTCACACAATAACTTATCGTATACGTTAGACAGTGACAAACGTTTATGTGACAAAGCTGTAATATGGTCATCAATAATGCCGCTTAGCACAACACTTAGCGTTGTAATTTAATAAAAAATCGTTACATTTTATTGCTTATTCGGATACAAAATTCATCGTTTCTTATTATTAAATCGATATATAATCATTCGGGTTGAAGGCGCGCTTTACATAGTGATTTGAAATAATTCGTATCTCATACGGGCATACGATAAACATCGCATATTTCAATAATACTAAGTCTAAATAAAAACAAAGTAAAATTTGACCAGTTTTTAAACAAGTCCAAATACTGCTTCTGTTATTGCGAGTGATTACATATGTCTTACGTTATTAGGAACATGTAATTAGGTACCGGGAACGTCGATACCCATTATCGATACCAATTAACATTGGGCACTTCACTTTAACTTGTAATGTTACATTGCGGGTTAGTGATTTCTTTTAATCGATAATGACGGTTCGGGGAAAATTGGCCAAATCATGTTAGTTATGTTAGCTGCCTGTGGCTCGGATGGGTGGCATTTGATTTTTAATTAGGCCCTGATTACATGTGTAACTTATATGATATTGCTATTATAAAATTAAAGTTGAGACAATTGTTTTTGTTTTTACGTCGAATTTTGTGTGGGTCTAATTAATTGGGTTAATATTATCGTTGTACTTTCTGGTATATGTTGGTTACTGAAACGTCACATTATCTTGTAACGTTAAAGAATAATAACTCTTGTTATTATTGTTTTTAAATATATTTGTAATTGTTCCATTTTTAAAACCTCAAAGATTCGTTTTAAAAAAAAATCCATTTAGTTTTAATATTTCTAATTGTACTGAACATGGACTGATTGATATAATTTTTAATTATGATAATTTTGTTTTCATAAAATAGTGATAACATTAAATAGTTTATACATAATCTTTTATATTAATCTATTTAATTATTCGTAACATGATTACATTACACATAGCCAGTAGAAAACTACAAGCAGATAAGATGATCTGTTATTACAATAAACAAAATTGTCGTTTTTTACTTGGGGTTCCGTATATGTAAGTGTTTATAATTGCTATTTAATTCAAAAACAATATAATTTTATATTACTGAAATTTATATTACTATTGTCTTCAATTGTTTTAATAAAAAAAAAGAGTAAAAATTTAAGGGGAATTACCTAATTTGGTAAATGTCACGCTTTATATATATGAGTCACGTCACAGAAAATATGTCAATATTCGCCATATATTTTTATAGCACTCACAAAGTATGGAACGGTTGACCTTAATTTAAATTAATATTCATTTCAAGTTAAAACTTGCAGCGGTTCCTATGGAATGTATCTTGATGGACAATCATCCTATTTGTTTTATTAATTTTTAGTTTCAGAACCTTAAATATACCACTAAAAAGTCCCATTTAAATTTAAATAATTTGTCAATCATACTTAAAGGACTGTACAGATTAAGAAGACTGTACCGTATATGTATATAATATTTATATTGGTATACGTGTTGATACAGTACCCTTTGACCGATGACTTAAAAGTTGAAAGAATTATTTCACGGAGAAAGTCTTTATGTTATCCAGTTTATGGTATCTCATCGCAAAATGGTGTCAATTAAATATGTCGTTGCTGAAAATAGTAGCCAAACAAATCAAAGAAGGTACTCCATAACGTTACTTATCGTTACTTGAACCCTCTATAATTCAAGTAACGTTAAAAATAACGTTATAAAAAAATCGTAACGGCTAAAACTTTAGTATCCTTCTAATATTTGGTGAATGTGTGTTAATACGTTAGTTTACACGGCCTTGTTGATAAGATTGTCACTCGCCAATATTACAACGATAATCGCTTTCAGTTCGACTTCATTTCGTTGTGACGAAAATATAGTCTAAAACTAGTTTTAACTTGTAATTTAGGAGATTTTTCTATCATCGAAGAAGTCTATGATTTGGTGATCGCTGTAGTGAATATTGGGATATCAATTAAATATTTGTATGTTTGTTTACTTACTTTATGAAATCCGTATTGTGTCTGAATTTATACTAAGTGAACTTGATTAATCATATAAACTCTTTTCTGTTTCTAATTTCCTATTAATACATTTTGTGTTATATTATAAGAGTTGAAGATTTTGTATAAAGAATGCTTCTTATTCTTAAGAAAATCATTGATGACGGTCTGGTTATTGACCAGACCGGACCAATTTTAAAAACCCGAGTGAAACTGCGGAGTGACTTGTTAATCTTATAAGAGAGAAGAGATTTCGAAATACTTAATTTCAGGAACTATCATATTTTAAACTATATGAGAACAGACCACTACATCATTAACCATCATACCAAAACAGCATATGTGTATGTGTAATGTTTATAAGTAGAAAATTTATGATAATAAAATAAGTGGTAACATTAACAGTACAATCACCACCAGCTTTATAAAAATGTTATTAGGCCACGTGTTCATGTAACACGAAATACGTGTTCCGTGTTAAGTGATAAGATACGGACGGTGAATTCGATATTTTGATATTTTCATATCGACATCCATCACCGCTGTCCGAGGATTTAGATACGGATTTGTCGAGATTAGCCTCTCACTAGCGGTTTAGGGGTCAGTTATTATTAAATCTAAATTCTAAATGAATTTTCGTATTTGGAACGCGACTTTTTTCGTTATTGGTTTCAGATACAGAATAGGGTTTCTTTTTCGATCGTCATTTTAAAAAATATATAAAGTTTATTACCTATATATTAACACTAGCGATACTCAGATTTTTTCTTGATTCTTTAATATATTATCCATGTATTAAGTACAAAAGCCTTCCTATAGAATCACTATCTATTAAAAAAACTGCATCGAAATCCGTTGCGTAATTTTAAAGATCTTTTAAAGATCATACATAGGGACATTGTTTTATACTATTAAATGTTTTATTTATGTGAGTTAACTATAAAAGTTTATGGTAAGCATGTTTTTTTAATAATCAATTCAGATCAATCCTGTATGCTTTAAAAATGTTCGGAATCAAATGACCGTAAATGTCCATTCCGTTTTTTATTTTAAATTTCATATAGTCGTAAAATATTTCATTTAAATACAGAGGTGAATGTTAGATTTGCTTGATTATACATCTATTTATTGATGACATATTTATACTCGTTTGGACAAACATATAGTATTGAAGCTATGTATTTTGTAATTATTTAAGTGATGTGTAATACATTTAATATTACAAAATATAAAATTATAATTATTTTTAAATTTAATATATTATCAGGAACCACTTAATAAAACATATAACTTACAGTTGTTCCAACATTACATATAAACATAGTTTTTTATCTATACAAAGGAAACAATTGTTACATTAATCATTATCCAAGTACAGATACATATTTTATCTTTTAATCGCTATATTATCTATAATACATCCGCCAATTAAAAAATAATATGCAACACAATTTGTTATATCTATTTTTAATTTCAGGTACAATGTATATCTATCTATAAAATTGCACATTGTCGATTCCTTACTTATGTAAAATCTATGGTAAATTTGTAAGTTTGTTTAAAACAACAATGCCATTTTTATTACATAGAATCAATTAATGTGTATTTAACTTTATAAGCTTTTTCCTTGTTTTCTTAATTAACAATAAAAATTAAATTGCATTAAAGGTGGCTTTAACGCTACCGAATAATTAAATTAAATATTTCATTTTAATAGGAACAAACGCAATTTCAAACTTAATAAGTTATACGTATCGTCTAACATACTTACCTACTCACTTAATTAGTTAGGTATAGTTGAATTTAGATTTTAATTGTTCAAAATAAAAATAAAATATGTTTTTAATGAATTAAAATCACTATCTTCCTTGGATCCATCGTCATCCAGGTAATATAACATTCTTAAATGTACACCAATGTAGTAAAAATTATAATTGTTTTTATTTATTGTTTATTCATTAACTTTCGTCTCGTATATTTAAGTCATTTATTAAGTATAAATGTGTATTAATACACTAAATACATGGAAATTTAGTGTTAGTCTCAAAGTCCACACTGAGCCATCTAGAATCGATATTATTATTCACATATATAATTACTTTTAAAGCCTCCACGTAAATCAACTTAAAGCTACGTCAATATATTACACATAATTACCAATATTAATGTTTAAAGTTAATTGCTTTATTTTCATATACAAATTAATTATGCAGAACGGAAAACGGACTTACATGAATCTACTAGCAATAACACATATAAAAGTCGTTTATTAAAGTGCTTTCGAGTGTAGTAACAAACAAAAGAACATACTTTCAGTCATATTTTTGCGAAGTCATTACATAATGATGACCATCAATTACAACTTGAGGTGCACTTAAAGTTTTTATCTTGTCATCTAGACTGGAGGAGCTAGTCGTCTTGTTTAAGGATTTTGTTCCACTAAATAAGCTATGAAATGCTATACTATTGACGTACAAGATTATATTTTTTATTACTATTTCAGTTTCACTTGCATTTTGCATCAATAAATTATGAGGGCACGGCAAGTTAATGCGTGATTTAATACTCCAAAAAAATCTTGAACAATTCTCAATACCTACTTAAGTTAAGCAACAATAGTTGTTAATAAGAATACTTAGAACGCTTACTTTATTGAATTGTAAGGAAAAGTAAACAAGAAGAAATATAACATGAGTAAATTTCTAAAGGCCTTTGTGTAACCCATTCTTTAATTATTCCAATTTGCCACCCCCAAACAACAATCCTTAATATATTGTCTGTTGTATATTAGCGATCCGTACCTATCAAACAAGCAAGTGACGAAACATCTTAAGCACCAAGGTTGGTGGCGCATTAACAATGCAAGTGATTAGTAGCTCTTATTGGTAATTACCCTCTCCTTAATGGGAGAGGAGGCCTTAGCCCAGCAGTTGAAAAATTTACAGGCTGTTACTTTACTTTTCTTTACGGCACCAATATCTATGGGTGGCTATGTCCTATGTGCCCGTCTTCGCTTTGAGAGCGTGATCCTGATTTAACGACACCTCGCAAAGGATTTTATACACTGTTGTATTACTTTATTAATTGTTGACTACTTATATAATATTATAATTGCTTATTACTGCTTAGACAATGTTTCAAATAAACTAGCTTATACCGAAATAGCTGATTGTAACTTAAAGTAGCAAAAGCTATAACGCAGTCTTCCTTGCTATATCCAGTACTTGTTCACCTTTAAACATCTTTACATTTTTCTTTCCCATATTTATGTTTAATTTTTTTTCGTTCAATTATTTTAGTTATTTCTTAATGAACTTAACTTAAAAATGTCTTACTAGAACAAAGTAATTATACATTTTTATAGAGGTGTCATTTAAATACAAATGAGGAATTATATTCATAAATTAATCTTCAATAGTTTAAAGGATACCTATTCACGTAATCCCAACAGTGAGATAAACTAAACCAAATGGATAAAGATATTTACACAATATAAAATATTAAATTTAAAAGTTTATGTGTGTGCGTGTCTTCTATGTGTGTTTCACTCATCCGATTATGATGAAACTCTTAAGTTATTCTGCATAAGCTCTAAGGTGCTTGACCCAGAGCAACTCAACTACGTCTGTCCTTCGATATAAACGTTCGTGCGAAGCCAGGACGGCTAGCGAGTATGCAATAAAAAAATATTCCAGCTATCAATCTATCAGATCATTAGTTATTTTTTAATTGTTTTCAAATATTTCATAATCATCCCAAGCACTGGAACATAACATTACAGTTACATAAAACCATCTGCCCGCCATATATGGTCCATGGAATACAGCTGCGTTGAAAAAAATCACTATTTAAAAATGCATCTTCGAAGTAATAACAATTAACAACATTAGTATGTAACAATATGCTAAAATTAAACATAAAATGCGGATATTTCTAATAAAAACCACAACTTTCATTACAGAAGCCATTTAGTTGTTTTTGCATCGATAATTATATGCCATTAATATATATTTTTAATGTATTCTCGTTGTTATAGAATTATACGAAATGTGTTGATGTTCATCAATAATGTTTATTTATTTTAAACTCTAAATGGGTGGTGTAAAGGTTAATTAAATGTATATCTTAATTAAAATAACAGTAATAACTTCGCTCTTTATATAAACGATAAAATCTGAACAAGAAATAATATTCAACAACAACAACAACAGCCTGTCAATTTCCCACTGCTGGGCTAAGCCCCCCCCCCTTTTTGAGGAGAAGATTTGGAGCATATTCCACCAAGCTGCTCCAATGCCAGAATTTCGTTGAAATTAAACACACGCAGGTTTCCTCACAATGTTTTCCTTCACCGCCCAGTTCGAGATGAATTATAAACACAATTTAAGCACATGAAAATTGCTTTGGTGTTGCCTTGGTTTGAACCCGCAAACATCGGTTAAGATGCACGCGTTCTAACCACTGGGCAATATTCATGGAAATAATATTTAGTATTTATTTAAATTCGGTAAATATAAAATTCAATTAACATCAAAAGAAATCTCCAGTGTGATCATTACTGGTTATTTTTAGTAGAATTTTATTTAACTCACAGACATATAGAGTTACAATTTAAAATATAATTGAATAAAGTTTACACATAGAATACAGAATTAAAAATATATTGACCGTCTGTCGTATTCAATTATGAGTGAAGATAAATTATCCGCACACTAAACGAAAATATCATATTTTATTAAAAATCATATACGGCAAAAATGCACGGCCTTTTTTTGGAATAAAGTTTTAAATCAGTCCATTGAGTCATATATTTCAGATCAGTGTTGATATTTATTTACACTGTAGATATATAAATAATGAAGTTACGTTTTAATGTGAAAAACCGGGGTATAAAACATGTACATCGTGATATGTCATGACGCTCTCTCATGACTCCGCTATTTTGTACTTGTTAAATAATATTTATCTAAGACGACTTTTTTTGCACGCGGCTTCGCTCGCGTTTTAGGAAGCCTTTCTTGGACTTCAAGTTTGCTTCATACAAAATTTCATGAAATTCAGTTCATCGCTTTGGTCGTGAAAGAGCGACAGAGTTACTTTCACATTTATAATATCAATATTGATAAAGTTCCGTTTTAACGTGAAAAACCGGGGTATAAAACACGTATGTATAGATGACGTATAACGGCCACGCTATTATGTACTTGTTAAGTAATATTTATCTTAGATTAATAATTGCTATAAACCAATATTCAATCATCCGTTTAACGAATCATACAAAAAAAAACTGTTGTAATGGTACTTACCCTTGATTTGGGGAAAACACGTCCGAGTGGGGTAAACTGGTTTCCTCTATCCCATTACGGCCCTCGTAAAGATATCGGGAGACTATTCTAGGGTCGTACGTAATAATATCGTCGAGTATCGTGTTTATACCAAATATCTTGATGCATGATTTATCTAATAACCAAGAAATTATTAATCAAAATATTTCGTTATAACATATCAAATTATCTCAAATAACTATCTAAAATCTATGCTTAGTTAGTTATTTAAAAACGTAGTTTAAATTTATTTATACTAATACAGTATAAGTTAATAAAAGGTTTAAATATCTTCCGTTCTAGCGACCCGAAACTTCTAGAATTATCATTATTTCTTTAGTAATTTGTTCATGTATTGTACACAAAAACCTTCCTCTCGAATCAATCTTTTAAAGAAAACATATCAAAATCCGTTGCGTAGTTTTAAAGATCTAAGCATACAAAGGCACAGACTTATATCACTTAAAAATACTATAAATAATGACACCATATCGCGTGATACGATAATACTCCCCATGCACAATCACTAAGGTGTCGTGATTTCAACGGTCCATTGGCTCTTTAGCGAGAGGAAATCTGTTCCCGAATTAATGATAGCGGAAACATTTCGATTTGTTATGTCCATTATTATAGTTGATATTGTTTGGGGAAAGGTTTCAAGTGGAATGAATCGGTTGCCATGGCCCTGAGGGAGCGATTCGTTCGACTTTTTATCGTGTGATCTTTTATTGGCGTTTGCGTCGATGTATCAATTTCTATGATTTTACTTCACGGCTAGTATTGACATTTATCAGTTACGCTGCTGATGAACATTATCGAGACGAGTGGTTAGAACGAGTGCATCTTAACCGATGATTGCGGGTTCAAACCCAGGCAAGCACCGCTGATTCATGTGCTTAGTTTCTCTTTATAATTCATTTCGTGCTCAGCGGTGAAGGAAAACATCGTGAGGAAACCTGCATGTGACAAATTTCAAAGAAATTCTGCCACATGTGCATTCCACCAACCAGCATTGGAACAGCGTGGTGGAATATGTTCCAAAAACCTTCTCCTCAAAGGGAGAGGAGGCCTTTAGCCCAGCTGTGTGAATTTACAGGCTGCTGTTGTTGTTGTTGAACATTATCCACCTTATCTGTGATAGAATTTTCTTATTCTAGAATATTCTTCCACGCCCTTCACTACGCTACTTCGATTATAATGTTCTGTTAGGTTCTTTTTAATTTTAAGTTACTATATATGATAATAATAATAATTGTTTTTATTTTCAGGAAAAATCCGGCGAGCCTTATTCCGGTAAACTATCGGTGAAGTCGGATCTAAGTCCTGTGTTTGGTAAGTTTTATTATTTGACTTTATTTATATCTAATTTAATACACGTAGAATTTTTATTTTGATAAGTTTAATTCGTAAAGTATAATTCGTAAATAAAGAAACACCAAGATTGTTAGTCTGTAAAGTTTTTAAGCTACTCTCTTAATAATATAATGATTTATAGCTATGTATGTATATTTTATATGTATCCGAAAAACCACATTGGATTATTCTGGAAAGTAGCTTATCCCAGCGATCTATTATTATCCCATTCGATGTCCCAGCTGTGGGATATATACGGAACCCTGTACCTACCTACCTAAATTAAAATAATAAATTTGAGACTAAGATAGACTTAAATTATTATGAATATTTATTGAAAGTATAATATGTCAAGAATTTCAATTATTAATTCACTCTATCAAAAAAATACTTTATTAATAAATGTAAAATAAGTCAAATGGAATCAAACATGTAAATGTAGCAGTGGGGGTTCTAAAAAGGGAGTTGTTTAACGAAAAAATTTGCATTAAATGTATAATTTTTGTATGTATATTCATTTAATTCTATAAAAGTTCGGTGACAATATAAAGTTACAATTAATTCAGTCGCTGAAGAAAATTGCAGTTAATTAGAAAACTTATGTCCTTTTGCAAATCACTGAATATTTTAAATTAAATACCAACTATAATAGTAGGTATCTAATTTGTTACATTTTGATTTATATAATTAAATCAGAAAAAAGGAAATGATCTCCTTCCGTTATGGTTTCATATTTTTTACAATATAGGGACATATAAAAGACAGGTGCATACCTTGTACCCTTTCATTCAATTGGTGATTTTCTTTAAAATTCTTCTTAATTTTTTTCTCAAGGTACGCTGTTGTAAAGTCAGTCAATTTATGTAAAAATAATGCATTAATTACGTCCAATACTTATCGATTGTTTTATAAAACAATTCTATAAAAATACATGACAGTTTAATCATATGTATAGATAGAGTTAAGATAATATTATTTTGCTAATTGTCATGATTATCAATAATTAAGTTCATACTTAGCTATCATAAATGTGAGATAACGTTCCCGCTCAATATGCAAAAAAGCATAAGTCGTTCATAAATTAGACTGAAAATTGCGAGAAAATCGAGATAAGCAAATACCAAGGTTAAAAATAATGCCTACATCTAAACCTGTTTGAGAGCAAAGTCCTTGTTTAATTCAAGTTCTTTGTTGAATGAAATGCTAAGAAACTAGAATTACTACACTTTTAACGTCAATTATTATCATTTGAGCTATTTGTATTACTTGCCTTAAGTCTAATCTAAATATCAATTGGCTTTGATTTCAGTTTAAACTAAGGTATTTTTTTACGAAGGTTAGATGAGCAATCAAGTCTTACTGATAACTCGTCGAGGTTCATCTCGATGTAAGGCGCAATTTACATATCCAGTGACACTTTTGGGCCGAAATTGTTCCTTGTGCATGTAATTGACACGAACAACGTTAAACATACTTGTCCTTCATAACGGAATTACAGTTACACTCTTTGGCAGAGGCAAACCTGAATATATTGATAATAATTTAATTATTTTTTATTATTATGCATCTTAAGCTAAATCCGCATACGTCGCTTTTGTTAAATAATGAGTTTCAACAACTATGTTATGACAAGCTTGTGAAAATAAAGAATTACATGCCATCGACTGGTTCTAAATGTAAATTCTTCCGAAAGAATGGGTTCTTTATAAACATGTATACAATTTCTATTTTTCTATGATCATTGAAAACCAAAGCATCATTACACCTCAGATCCTATGATCTCTGGAGTCACACTACTGTTTTTCCTGAAAAGAACTTCTGCCTAGAACTCAAAAAAATTAGCTATTACAACAGCATTATATTACATGCATTTGTAAACACAATATAAATTATTTTATTTATAAACGACTGAAAATATACATTCATAATCTTTATATTAAGATTGAAATAAATATTATTAAAAATAATTTTATTAAATCACGAACTGAGGATTTTGAAATTTCGATAAATAACACTTTTAAAACTGTCCAACCGTGATGGAGCACTGAGGAAAAGACGCGTGTTGACATTGTCGAATTATACTTAAAGGCATACTTTACACAGCATTTAATTCGATTACTTATTTCGAAGACACTTCAACCTTCCTTATTTTATCGAATGGGATTTATATTCGTTATATTAAAAGAAATGCTATCGTCTGACACTGAAGGTCAGAATTGATTGTGATCATTTGTCAGGCTCCGAGAATCTTCATTATTGTACGTCAATTTACCCACCCGTTGTTTTTGCCTGATTAAAGGAGCTGACATTTTGTCTTACGATGTTTATTTATAAAGTTATTAGCATTTGTATTTAATTTTGATTGCTTGAAGACGTGAAAGCTAGACAAGAGACAAAAAAATGCGTTTTCTCTTTTTTAATACTATATCTATACAAGTTTTGAATTACCATTATGATATAGCATAACAGTTGCAATTGTCAAAAAAGGTTTTATAGGATATTTTTGTTATATAACGGACTTTTAAAGATAATCAAATGTTAATTAATTGTTATAATAAATATGTACGTAATTTCAAATGAAATACGAAAGGTTCGAAAAATTATCTGTGATATAAATAAATTTCATTCCCATTATCAGCTCAACGGTAAATAATAATTATTGATATAAATTTAAGCACTTAGAACTGAGTCTTGTTTTTCGAATTCTTTAAAACATCGTTAAGTTCAAATGGCATACAAAAACTATTGTCTCAAGGTGAATCATCGAGAGATTATTGTAAATCGAATGTTAAATTGTTTTCTATAGAGTCGAGAAGGTGGGAATTATCACGGTGATGTCTGCCCGGAGCGGCCATTATGTGAGAATTATGTGTGTTTTATCGCCAGCTTATAATCATCTGTCACTATCGTTACAATATTTTCGTATAATTTCATCTGACTCCACCTCCCGATAGGGATGCTGTTGGCATTGTTCTCAATTTAAATATTCAATGTCGATAATTTTGTGTCTTGAAATTCGATGCTATTATTTTTATACTTATATAATATTACTTTTTATACCGGAAATGTATCTTTCTCTGAAAAACAGTGGTTTTATAAGAATGAATTTTGGTTAGACGTTTACTAACATTCTATTGCTATTAAAAAAAAAAAAATGATAATTTTCTCGAATCATTCTATCAAATCGTATGGATTTATACCTGCGTAATGGGTCTTAGAAAAAAAAAATATAAAAATCAATATTAAATTTTTCTATCGATAGTCGCCCATCACTATCGGGCACGTCCGAACGCCTCGTTATTTGTTGTTCTTAGTGTCGTTTTTTGTTATTTTTTTTTCCACGGGATGTTTTCGTGGAACCGGTTCTCTAATCTGATCAGCTCGCCACGACTCCGGGCGAACCAGAAAAAAAAAATAAAGCATGTGATGTACAAAGACTATTGGGAAGTTTTGAATTATTTTATGGGAACTAAGAAGTTATCTGCCTTGATGTATATCTTTGGCCTTTGGTGTAATACTAAAGTAATTACAAAAAAGAAGTACTACAAAGCCCATTTCTATCATGCTCACATATAGAATGCTTCAGAACATTTAGTACTATATTATCATTAATAAAGCCTAGTAATAAGTACTAGTATTTAACATATAGTATGAAGAAATAAGTGAACGAGTTATTACAGGCCTAGATTTCAAGATTATTGCTTCGATTAAGACCTTATAGATAAATAGTTTCTTGTTGATAGTATCGATAAACAAAAAAGGTTATAGGTTATAACGAAGCTCAAACCTACATTTTCATCTTATACAGTGTATTTATAGGTTTATTCACATCTTATTCCAAACAACACTCCAAATTATTTATTGAATTGAAATTGAATGAAAAATAAAATCATAAGATATCTTCACAATCATATAGTATGAAATATGTATACAAAAAGCATTACAAGTTTTGCTTTTAATATCAATACAATAATAAAACTCTTAGTGCTTTCAATCATATTAAATATCAAGAGGATCGATCAACGTAAGTGATTATAGTCAGTAAGTAACTTAATGGCGAAAAAACATTATTTCCAAATAAATCTCAAATAAAATATAAATGCTTTAAATCGTAAAACATTTGCAATCATCATGTTGTTGCATTATTCAATTTTATATGATTTAAAAGCTTACTGCGAGAATACATCTCTCATGTATAATTTGTCATGATTGAGAGTTTTTAGGTGGAATTAAAAAAAATACCTTAATATATGATTAGAATTACATATAATATGTCAAGTCATTATTATGAATACAAACACCAGCGGCTTCGCTCAAGTTTTAGGTGTTCACGTTGTAAGTGGGTTCACGCTTATACCAAATTAGAGAAATTCCTTTATTTAGAGCTATACCTGGGTGAAGGATAACGTCATAGTTATAAGGCATATTGTCATTGGAACTAAACTAACAAATAAAATTTCAGATCCGTAAAATATGGGCAAGGTCAATAAATAATAACTAGTTTTAGTATTGGTGAAACTCAATAAATGCGAATGCTTTTATCGGTGTAATGATTGAAGACATGATTTATATGGAATCATTATTGATTCAAATCGAAATTTTAACAAAACATATTCATTTGTTTTGACAGCTGAGATAGTGAATGAATATGCTTACATGAATCATAACAGAAACTTACGGGGTTGGGGGGTAATTTACTTATTATTGTTGTTTAAATCCATTCACTAGCATAACGAACAGCAGTAATGCTATATTATAAGGAATGACTAATATTTCCTTTTAAACTTAACACTATGATGACAATAGCCCAATGGTTCAAGACCGATCCTGCGACTTTACATCCTCAGGCTTGCCTTAAGCCATTGCGCTAATGACGCCTCAAGTATATTAGAATCTATTACAGACGAAACGGAAATAAAGATTTTCAACAGTGCAGGACAGGCTAATATTAGACAGCACGGCTGCGGCCGACTCATACCCATGAACTTAAACACAACTTACAACATATTTTTTGTACGACGAAACATTCAGTTATCTTTATAGATATCTTCGACAAGATATTGGCAATACAAGAAGTATAAATATTCCTCAATTGTGTAATTACATAAGTTCACTAACACTTCTATCTTCAGATGAAATGGAGTTGCCCGTGTATTTCTCTTATGATTATCGTCTAACAACAATATCATAGTTCTGTTTCGGCTTGATTGTACCCGTGTGACGTCACACAGGGGTATCAAAGTCATAGTTCCCAAGGTTGCTGATGTATCACACGACACCTGATGGTAACTTAACAGCTTACAAACGTATTTCAAATAATAATAATAATAATGAGTGGTTTAGCATATCGCTTATTACCCTATGAAATTAGACACATGCACGTTTCTTTCTTTCACCGCCGAGCACGAGATGAATTTTAAACACAAATTAAGCATATATATATAGTGGTGCTTGCCTGGCTTTGAACCCGAAATCATCGGTTAAGATGCACTCGGTGTAACCACTGGGTCATCTCGGCCAACTCATTAACAGATAATATGAAATCCCGCTGTACTTATCCTTTCTTCTGATTCTTTAAATAATAATTTATTGCTCATATAGTATTACTGATGCAATATTTTCCGACGCATCATCATTCTTAATAGTTTTCATTAGACTTGTCACGCGATTAAGATAAACTTGTATCAAAGACAATTTGTCAATTCGAAACCAGTATCTAATCTTATGAAATGTTGCTTGTTTAACTTTTATAATTATGAACAACTACCTTCAGACGCCGTTTTACCTCGAGGAGAGAATTAAAAAAAGTTGCCAAATTTCAACTAAATTCAGTTTCGTGATAAAGTATTATAATACAGAGTTATTTTAGCATTTTAAATATTAATAAAGATCTGCCATGTTTGTAATATATTATAAGTAAAGTAACATCCTGTAAATTTCCCACTCCTGGGATAAGGCCTCTACTTCCATTAAGAGGGTTTGGAACATATTCCACCACGCTGTTCCAATGCGGGTTGGTGGAATGCACATGTGATAGAATTTCGATGAAATTAGACACATGCAGGTTACCTCACGATTTTTTCCTTCACCGCGCAGCACGAGATGAATTATAAAATAATAATTAAGCACATATACCTATATAGTGGTGCTTGCCTGGGTTTGAACTCGTAATCATCGGTTAAGATGCACGCTTTCTAACCACTGGACCATCTCAGCTCATATATTATAAAAAGTCGTTTCAATTTTTATGTTTTAATTTAATAAGAGACTTAGTAGTCACTCTTATTCATCAATCATATAAAATAAACTAAAAGCTTTCAATGTAAGTTGTACGGAATAAGAAGTCATATCAATTAATTTTGTAAACGTAATCTATATACCTATATTTTTTGGTAATACTATAATTATCTGCCAGTTTTCAGTAAAGAGAATGTGTAGTAGATTTTCGCTGCTACGAAATTATTATTGAAGCACTTGTTAGTGGCCATAAGTTGCCTTTCTCGACTCTACTAGCCTGAGTGTTTATGGATTCACAATACGCTTTTGAATACGACTTGATCGTCTATTACTAATGCTTGTTATGTGTAACCAGACTTCACACCCGAGAATCAACATTAGCTTACTGCAAACGCGTATCTGATCCATAATTCCACGTTGTGTTCATATTCATAAATGTACATATATGTAACCATTCGTCTCGCTCTTTTCTAGCGATCATCATTATCCGTCTCGCTCTCACACAATTTGCGATTCATATTCCAGTCTTGGCTACCTGTTGGATGTTTTATGTCATTATATCCGAGTTCTAATTGGAAGTTGATATGCGTTCACAATTAAGCGGCATCGTTAGATTAACGAGCTTTTTACACTATCACGGGCTCGAGTGACGAACTGACAGCGAATAGATAACGATATGTTATATATATAATTTCCTATAATGAGAAGTAATTGGCGTAATCAGCCGTTTATCTTCCATCGTTACGGTGTTTATTCAAATACATACGCTTTTTGTTTCGCGCCATCTACGGCTGCAACAATTTTAATGTCAGCCGTAACTCAAAAGGCGTCTCGTTTTTACTCGCTCAAATATAAATATTCAAATGTTCTATAATAGCTGACGCATTATTCAGATCTTGTGTCGTATCTTTTTTAATTCGATTCATATAAACAATTATGTGTTAAGTTACAAATTTCAGTAAAAACTGAGACATGTGTCAACTGTCAGTTGGACGTTTTGAATGTAATTATTTTAATTAAAACTGAAAATGTCGTCCTGACATGCGAACGTATTTAAAGAAACACAGTGTGAAATAACCTATTTTTTTTTTGAATTTTTATATACTTTTAAAGCGATGCCTTTTCTGTCTAATTGTTTAACATGTTCAGTTTTTAATTAATTGTATTCTATATAAGTATATTAGGGATCGAATTTTAAATAATACTGTAGGCAGTTTTGTGTTGTTTTTATCATCTGTGGAGACTGTTTCTTGCGTATCCGAACCCGTCAGAATCAAGTCCATCAATCATTAGTAAGATGGTTTTTTATTTATATTAAGTAGTGACGAATACACTGGATGAATCCTTCGCTATTTGCCAACAAACATTATTTGGATAAAATTAATAATAATAGCAAAACAAATAGTGATCGAAGGTAGATGTTTATCAACACTATCACTACATAGTATAAAACAAAGTCATTTTCTCTGTCGCTATATCCCTATGTGTACTTAAATCTTTAAAACTACGCAACGGATTTTGATACGGCTTTTTTTAATATATAGAGTAATTCGAGAGGAAGGTTATTGTATATAATACATGGGCGATATAGTAAAGCAACACAGATAATTTTAGAAGTTTCTAATGCGATATCGTAAGTAAACAAAGTCTGTAGTACATTTAGTATCAGCTTTGCACCCAAGCGAAGCCGGGGCGGGTTGTTAGTTTTCATAACTTAGTAATTGCATGTTTTCATTGATTATAAAGCTGGTCAATATCTGCTAAATAAATACAAATGAAAATCGTTTCACAAACCGAAGTTAAAAAAGTTCTAATTCGTTTCATATAGAATAAATCATTACGAAAAAATATTTGATAAATTTATACTTCAGTATACTTTATATAAAGCAATGTTTATGCTGATTATATATATATATTCCAATATATAAAGTCTATAAATATTTCATAACAGATAATTATTTTTTTTTATTAAGCATTATACGTACTTAAGGTTTGATTGATTCTGGCTTTTTAATCGTAACGTAATCATTTCTTAATAGAGGATATCGTCGAAATAAAATGATAATTAAGCCAATTAATAGTTTAAGCTGATAAAATTATCAAATACTTAAATACTTAATTGTTGGAAACGATTCTGGTATGTTATAAAAATCTGATTAAATTTTTCCATTGATTTGTGTTTATCTCATACATTACTGTAAGCAATGGGCACATTGCTGAACAGTAAGGAATGTATGTGTCTAAGAAATAGTTTTTTAGAAGAGTGTCTCTTTGTATTTTAAAATAACCGTTTTTTACTAAATGCATATTTATGCAAACGGAACATATACCAAAATTATTTATTTTAAATTTTTGTTTGTTCCGGCTAATCTTTAGAACGGCTGGACCGATTTTGATTGGACTCTGACTGCAAGAAAGCTGATAAAATAAGGAGTAACTTTGGCTACGACAATTACGTTTTATGTTTAATCCAAACACACTCGAAGTTGCGGGCATGGCTAGTTATAAATATAACTGTTAATTTATTCCTTTGTTTCTAAATGTTCATTATTAAAAATTTTTTTAAGAAACCAAACGCTGAAATCGATAAGACTTATTGGATATACTATACAATATATATGTATACCTTGTTTTGCTTCATTGGTAATTTCACGAAACCCTAAAATAGTACACAAGAGCAAATTGTATTTATTTAGGAAGATTTATCTCGCGTACGTGAAGGAAGATATAAGGTGTACACGGATATTGCCTAAACAAATAAAAGTTTCACGGCCTGCAAACTCGCTGACCGCAAAATTATGGAATGACACAATGTCCGGTCCGGAACCGTTCGCCTCCCAGGTAGCGTTGAACTTTTTTACGTCATATCAAATAACATGGGTGGTATCACAAATTATAAATCTGATTTGTCTGTTTGTTCCATCACTACTAATTTGTTGAAACGATTCTGACGATATTTTTTATAGACACAAAAGGTCGTATCATTTTTAATAAAACTATTTTATTTACAAAATATATATAATCAAATGATATCCAAACAATATTATGATGAAATGTATTGTTTTGAAAATAAATCGTAAAATTTTTGATAACCTCTAAAAATCTATTTAAAGCTTTACAGCTGCATCAACCCTTGTAGTTCCAAAAACGGTGTGTAGTTAAAAGGACGAAAAATTAAAACATTTGGACAAATTATATTTTATATGTAACAAATTGTGTATGATATTCTTCAGATATTCGCTATTCATTACAAGAAATATAACATAGGTAATAACTACATCAAAATATGTGAGTTTAGTTTATGGTTCTGTGGAAATGCGAGCAATTTACGAAATAACTAATATGGCCTATATATTTTTGTACTCCAATTAATAAGTTTACATTGAAAACAGACGAAGCTGTCGACCGGCAATAGTCGTGCTATAATTTGATCAAATGACTCACTCTACTTGTCAGGGTTATATTCGATTTTATTGCTTTTCCATTTTTTTGCGAAACCTAATATATTTTAATAAAATTTTATCTTTTTTTCGTATTTAATATATTAATTCGTATATCGTTATAAATTGGTAACTTCGTTGGCTATAAATGTGTAATTTATTGTTTATTTAATTTATGTTATGGTTAGCATTAAAATTCGTTACAACCATTTTAAAAATGATTTAGATCATACAGATGTATATAGCTATTTTATATGTGATAACCAAAGTCAAAAATTTAGTTTATGCTTTTACGTATATACTTATGTGTTTACCTAACACGCACATTTGTAAAAAATAGTTGCACTTGCTTTTTATGACGCAACGTCACATTTAATGGAGCTTAATATTTTGGTTCCGTATCTATATAGTTATTTTAATTCTTATACAGAAAAATAGTTTAATTATTTGTATAAATAAAAGCCTTTAACAGACAGTAGTCCCCGTTGGTATATCTTTCTCATAACATGTGTGCGCATGTCTTTACCTCGTATTACATCTCAACCAATATTTATTTAGGCTTAGGACCCACCGCGGTAGTTCTCAGAAACACTAGTATAGATTTTATAGAGGCTGTGGTTGAAATTATTTCGTAAGGGGTTTTAGAAACGTGTCGGATTTGACGTGTAAACGAGCTTTTAGTGCTACGTCATTGATGACTTTGAGTTATAATTGCGAGATGAAACTTTTTCGATTAAAACTCTTTTTATAGTAATATTTTTAAATATCGAATACTGTTATTTTTAATATATGCCTAAGTTCAGACTGGTCTACTTAAATTACACGTATTATAAGATGAGTTTATTTCCATGAAATGTATCAGATTAATTTGAATTTAGAATGTATTCTACTAATTAATATTTTATTAAAAAATTCGTCATTTAAAATTTAATCGCGAGTGTAAGAATCTCTATTGATATTGTAATAATAGTAACAAAAAAACAATGTTATATGTAAATAAACATAAAAATGAAATAATATCACAATATAATAATATTGGTAACATTCACAAATATTAAATTCTATCAATTAATAAACCGCGTTATAAATTCGCTCAGAATCATATTCTGCAATATTAACAAACAGAATCTATAATTACTCTTATTTATGTATTTAAAGTGTATAATATTACTTAAATATTTAAAATACATACATAAATATAAATAATAACCTAACTAGGTCGTCGTCGTGATTTATAGAAAAGTTTAGATTAGTAGTCACCCGCAACTTTGCTCGCGTTTTAAGATGTTGTTTGTCATGTGTTAGGCAAAAAAACTGTTTCAAACCACATTTCATGAAAATCGGTTCAGCGGTTTGGCCGTGAAAGAGTTACAGACAGACAGACTTTCACATTTATAATATTAATATAGATGTTTTTTAACTGCTTAAAAACGTAATAACATCTTACCTTGTTGATAAATGAAACAAAATTTACTATAACTGATTAGCGACGTGCATATTTGTCGATCTACACATGGTTCATACTTTATCTTTCTATATAGTAATATAAGGTTTATAAGGAACAGTATATAAGTTGTGTGTTTCTTATAGAGTAATATGCATATAAAACATATACCAGAAAGGGACAGACTGAGGAATGAAACGCCATTAAAGAACAGTTAAAAGAGTTTCTTGCCGGTTCTTCCCAGTCAGTGTAAGCTAAAATGCGGACTAGTGCATTTTGTATAATGGCCATTCAAAAAGGGCTTGTAAGAGCCTATTTTAATAGACGATTTATGTACATTTTATAAAAATTGTTTTTATAAAAATGCTACTAAATATACTACTTTATATAATTAATATATAAAAAAATACCGATGCTATCGCTCTATTTATAGAATGCACTCTTAACATATTTTATGTTTCTGAGAAATATTTTAAATCGTATCGACGGTTATCTTTATGATAATAAATATTATATCGCAAGTAATATGATTTACGTCACAAGTATATTATTTGAGGTATAATATATTTTTGTAAACAAGTGACAAGATTTGAATTTGCATTAAATTTACTAGAAAACTGTCTAAATAAAAAAAAAACAAAGTAATCAACCCTTCGTTTCTATTCTAATTAAGCAACGTTACGAATTTATATTTAACTTCAAACATTATGTGTAAGTAACAGTAACTCAAATTATAACCAGTTTCCTCAACTGTACTATAAAAGCCTCATTTTATGTTAAGCATAGTTTTTATACGTAATTATATGTACATTTATAGTAGATTTTAATTATACCGATAAAACATTGATAGAATCTATAAACCATAAAACAAAGAGTTTTTTTATAATATAATTTTATTACTATCTTTACAATACCGCAATATGTTTAATAATACTATTAAATAAATTAAATTTATTGGTAAATTAATGATTAATAAATGTAATACGTGTAAGTATAAAAAAAAAACTTTCATAATCTAGCGTTAATGCATTTATTTCATTTCGAAGCTTGGGCGTCCATTACGAGAGTCGTGTCATTATAGACGCTTCTAACACTCATTAAAATAATTCCACGCTTACAAAACAAATTACCGTCAAATTGAAAGGGCTCGAGTACTATTGTAGGGATGCACCACAATTAGTGGAGTTGGGCGCCTTTCTTTACATTACAGATTTTAAATTTGGGTATTTTGTATGGGAGAGTAAGTAACAAGTGTAAATGATGTAATATCGGGCAAGGCCTCGTCAATTGTATTATCCATGGTGAATCTCTATGACTTGACGATTAAGTTTTAAAACAAAATATGATATTGATATTTTTATATGCAATACCATCATCAGATAGACTGCATTTCCGACTTTCATTGCAAATAAACAATCTTTTCATGTCAATCGTATTTTTCGTATATTTATTTTATTATAATATTTAATGATTTTTTTGGTTTAGTTTGATTAATTAGATATATTTTTTTATCGTCATAACGACAGAAAAATATGCCAACTTCAAGTTTATGGGTTTAATAGTCCTTGTTTAATCAAAACTTGGAACATCAACGGACTTCAAGATTTAGTTATTCATACTTTGATTTTTACTATACTTTCTTTATTGAGCTTACAAATATTTAAAGTGCCTTATGCCAATGACAAAGGTTTTACGTACATGGGATTATAATCTGTCTAACAATTGACATAAAGGTTGATATTCCTTAAAGATGTGTATGTTAACCAGATCGATAACGATCGAAATTAAGATAAGGATAGAAATAAAATATTTAAAACGATGTTATTGGTAATTTTGAAATGCGCGAATGTGTCCATCGCTTATCTTTATTACCATATGTTTCCGTTTAATATGTAGGAATTCGCTAAAATATAGTATTTTTAAGATTAATTTATATTTAATCGACAGACATAAAATTACAAAACCACAGCTGTCTTGCCTAGCGAAGCGATAGCGAGCGTTTCATCTGTTTAATTTATTTTTAATACTTGTATTTTGAAGCTAAAAAAGCTACTACTTTCTGTATGATTGGTTTAAAACTACTTTGGTAGGCAGTTTAAGTAAATAAGGCTCCATCTAAAAGGTTCCAATTTAAAGGCAAAAAAAAACGCAAGTGACTGTTTTTTTTCCTATTTATAAAGTTAGTGGTTTAGTTATAGCTTTAGCTGTCATGTTCAAGGCAGACACATGAATATTATACATATAAAACATAAGTAATGAACAGTTTTTTTTCCACTTACGACCTTTTGTGCGATAATTAGTGTTAGTAACAGCCCGTGAATATCACAATTACAGCGCAAAGCCGTCTTTTGTTTTGTAAAGGATTGAGAGCTTAATTAAACGTGTAACCAGAACGAGATTACTTTTTTTCAATTTTTAATATGAATTTATGCAAACGGCGATTACCTAATGGAATACCACCTTGACTTATTATCTATTAACACTAACGCCACTGTGTCCGAAGCTTTAAAGTAGCAGCCTGTAAATTTCGCACTGTTAATGCCCCCCTCTCCCATTAACCAAAATGTATTATTATGTAATGAACAGCGTGGTGGAATATGTTCCAAACCCTCTCCGGGTTTGGAACATATTCCACCACGCTGTTCCATTACGAGTTGGTGGAATGCACATGTGGCAGAATTTCAATGAAATTAGACACATGCAGGTTTCCTCACGATGTTTTCCTTCACCGCCGAGCACGAGACGAAATATAAACACAAATTAAGCACATATATATAGTGGTGCTTGCCTGGGTTTGAACCCGAAATCATCGGTTAAGATGCACGTGTTCTAACCACTGGTCCGAAGCCTTACTAACAGTAAATTTACACCTGCATCTCTGATCGTAACATAAAATATTCTATGAAAAGTAAATTGACTACGGAACACTAAACCGCGTGACCTGACACAAACTTGCTTGAATAATATTATTTCCATTGCCTTTATGCGTATTACATATTATTATCATAAATTACAACTATTTATTCATTGATATTAGATATTTTGTTCGGTTTAATGATCACCTGCTTTAGACTCATTTCCTCTTGATCGCTTTAGCTATAAAAGTATACTTGACATTAATGATACTACTAGAATACTAGTAATAAAACGTAATTATTCAACTCGTATTAAAAACGTTAAATGTCATATAAAATTACTTATAAAATTTAATTTATAATAAAAACGTTAACATCCAGTATTAAGTTATTAAAGAAATTGTGTAGTCTATTATAGTCGACACAGAAACGCGATCAATATTGTTGTCACATGTTTTGGAGCAAAATTATGAGTGCACATCTGTTTAGGGCTCCGCTTGTCTACTGGCTAACGAGCGATGGCATTTATAAGGCTGCAGTTCTGACCTTGGAGTTGTTGTGTTTGCCTTGGACATGTTACTTCCCAAAGGTTTTTGGTGCATTGGTGATGAAAGATTGGTTTATATTTCATACAGTGCCAATGTTTGTGGTTGGTGGAGACAACCAACCATCGTGCTTACCGCTATTACAAACCACCATCATACATACATACATTAGTTATTAGGAAGAACTGTTACTATCGTTATTGCTATTGACTGGAATGTCCACTATTTAAATCTATGTATTAAATCTAGTAACTCTGTATGTCTGTCTGTCGCTCTTTCAACCAAACCAATGAACCGAATTTGATGAAATTTGGTGTGAAGCAAGTATTTGCACACCAACAAAGGCTACTTTTTGTCTAACATATTGTAACCAATCCCTAAAACGCGAACGAAACCGCAGGCGACAATTAGTATTTAATATGTTTTAAATGTCATAACACATTTGATTTATTCACGAACATTTCGCATAAAGGTTATAACTTAATGTAATATAATAATTTGATATACACTGTTACGGAACATACAGGCTATTTTAGTTCAAGTAAAGATATCATCAAATTGTTAAACATGAGGTATTTATAGAGTATTATCGCCATCATAAATGGGACGAGGATTGTGGGTTACAAGGATTTCAATTCAGGAAATATTCATCCCTTGTTCATACCCTAAGCCTTTCACGCCTAGAGCATCCGGTAGTACAGTAGCTCGCACAATTACACGTACAAATTACTCGTGCAATTTGCCCGTCTGCGCCCCGCCCTGCTCACGCTCTGTCTAGCTGATATTTTATTTCACTGTACTTATTACTTCGTTATTCCACATAGATATTTTTATTGAAGTGAAACTTCTTTGTACCTCTTTGTTTTATAATACTATTTTTGTAAATAAAGATATCATATATTACATATCCATCATTTTGTACATTGACACTTGTATATTCCTACGAGGGTTTTCTTTCACAATAGTGTGCCTATCCTAATTTCAACTCACGATCTTTCGTTTAAAATATACTTGTAATATCTACTTTACCACCACTGCCTAAAATCTTACTATTAACAATCAATATTTATTAAAAACTAGCTGTTCCTGCGACCTTGTACGCCTTTGAATATAACAAAAAAAATATTGTAGCCTAAGTTACTACTAAGTTATATCAAAATCTGTCCAGCCGTTCCGGAGATTAGCCGATTAACAAAGAGACAGACAGGTCGACAAAAATTGTAAAAAATATAATTTTGGTATATATATTTATCTACTTTAATATTACATACAGACGCTACAATTTAATTATATGTAAAGATATGTATATAAATATTAAAAATATGTATATAAAAACAAGAAAACATTATTTATAATGTTAGTTAAAGCATTCCTCTCATTAAATATCATCGATACAAAATCAATTCTGATTACATCACGCGGAAATCACTTGATTAATTTTAATGAAACTTACTGCAGTAACGACTTACATCCTCTATCAACATATTAGATGATTCTTAACTAGATTCAAAGATAACTTTAACGGAATCTTATACTGGTTAAATTTATCCAATGAAATTTCAGAATATTACGAACGATTTCACCACTTCATCCGGTTTCACTTTGGTTATTTATTGAGAAATGATTATACGTGATGATCTCGACTCCAACTTCGATGGGAACCGTAGTGCCCAAACACGGCGAGCATATTTGAAAATTATATTATAAACTAATGAGGGCTCATACCGCCATCGGCTTTCCAACTTAAAAAAGTCATCTAGAATTGAAAATCAATATAAAATTGTTTCAAGTAGGCTTTTATAGCTCGAAATTAATCTTAAAAACAAATTAAGTACATGAAAAGTCAGTGGTGCTTGCTTGGATTTCAACCCGCAATCATCGGTTAAGATGCACGCGTTCCTACCACTGCCCCATCTCCGCTCTGATCCACTAGTATTTATTTTATTTTATTTCTATATAAGCCTTTAAAGTTCTTCTAAGAGTAGATTCGTATTTATAGTCCAAGCAAGTCGCCCAAGAAATCAGTTACCAACTTGGACGTTCACATCGCTACGTTGGCCTTATTCGTCTACATGTATACCCAAACTAAACTCTTTCTTTTTGATCTCACTATAAAAAAGTAACAACTGGTTTATGTCAATTGTTTTTGTAGCCATTCGTTAGGTTTAATCATGTAAAATGACGTCACGTTGTTCTAGAGTTCCTTATTCAAACGAGATATATGTGTGCTTGTTGACTTTGATAATGTATACTGTAATAATAATTTTAGGTTTCTTCTCTCCAGGTAAATTCGAGCCGCATCCTGCAGCGAGCTTCAACATGGGCTACCTAATGGCGCCGTACCCTTATCCCAACGGCGGAGCGCATCCACTGCCCGTTTCTATGGTAAGTCATTTTGTAATTACTTAATTGATGTATTTGGGAGACAGTTTCATAGCTAGATTATCATTTTATGTGCTGTCCTTTTTTGTTATTTGGAACATACGTACTATAGTTTGTTTCATCCATAAGAGTACAAAAGCCAAATAAACACATTTAATGAACGCGATATCATTTGTCGTTTTAATAATCTATGATATTCATTATGAATTTGCAAAAATTTCATTTTGTACGTTGACTAAGCCATTATCAGAAAGTTTTGAAGTCAAGTGAAGTAGTGTTGTTGTGAACAATACAGCTGAAATATTAGCAAATTAACTGGTATCGATAAATCAAGAGCATATTTTAATTCGTTCTCCAATTGTAATAGGCTGTATGTGGATTTCCTTGGCAGATTACTCACTAAACTCCTTCAAAGGAGGACGTTACGACACCTTACTATAGATCTTCAGGCAATAGCGTTTTAACACTCTAGATGTTTATAGTACTGCTAGAATTATTTTATGCTGCCGCCTGACTAACGTATTAGGTAACACGTGCAGGACTCACACAACTGATGTATCACTTACGTTCACGAACGTGTAATCCCCTGGGTATACAATTGCAATTAATAATAGTGTCAAAGTAAATCTTTTGCGTTCAATAACAACAGAAAATCTCCTGTCGCTTACAAATAATCTTATCAGCTGTTATCGATATCGACTCATGTGATATCTATAATTTTGCGTGTACTGATAAGTGTTAAATATCTGTGGTGTCAGACCAGTGCAACATATAAATTGCACATCGCAAAACAATTGTAATTATTTATATGTTATATTGAATTGGTTATTAATATCTTCTTAATATACGTACCTAATTAAGCATATATTACATATTTTATTTACTTGTATCTTAATAGATTTAGTTAATTAAAATAAAGATTCGAAGTTAAGCATTTAAATTTCTCCAGCACTAATAAACTATCCTTGTACTTTACTTCAATAATCCATGTAGGATAATCATTTTAACATTTAATTACAGTTCTATTAATTTTCAGTAACTCATTCGCCTTACCTCGCCCTGTGTGAATGAATCGTAATGACATATATCGTTAAACATTTAGATATCCACTTGTACTATCTTCACAATTCTCACCTTAATGATTTTTATTGAACAAATAAAGTTATATTTTACTTTGAAACCCAATAATGTGTTAGAAAAAATAAGCAACAAAAATGCAATTACAAAATCAATCTCAATAAAAAAACAATATAGATAAAAAAAAAAAAACAAATTGATTAAATACTGCTATAGTATAATGGAATACCGATTATCCGGATGTAATAAAACTGGCAGTATTCCGTATAATTGAATTCGAATTTGGATAATCGTTGCATCTTCAACAATACTTTACTAATACTTGCCAAACGTAATTACTTCTTATGGTACAAGTTATATTGGGTTGGGTTATATTTTATTTAGGTTGGGGAAAAAGTCTTTTCGCATATAGTATGTATGAACTTGTAATAAAATCTCTTTGGCTATACCATTTGTATCTGGCTGGTTTTGGTATCATTAAAAAGTTTTAATTTTAAAGAAGACACTTCCAAATTCAAATTAGGAATTTGTGTGATTTTCATTTGTTTTTGTTGTTGTTAAAATGAGTGAATCTAAAGAAGAAATTCGATACATTTTAAAATTTTACTATAAAAAAGGTAAAGATGCAACTCAAGCCGCGAAAAAAAATTGTGATGTTTATGGACCTAATGCAGTATCTGTGAGAGTAGCGCAAGTTTGGTTTAAGCGTTTTCAAGCCGGAAATTTTGATATCAAAGATGCGTCTCGCTCTGATCGCCCTGTTACGGACAAAATTAATGCCATTTTTGAAAAAGTGGAGCAAGATCGGCATATTAGTAGTTACGATGTAGCTGAAGAACTGGCAATTGACCACAAAACGGTTTTGACTCATTTGAATAAAGCTGGGTACACAAAAAAGCTCGATATATGGGTGCCTCATGAACTCACTAAAAGAAACCTAATGAACTGTGTACTCATTTGTGATTCTTTATTACGATGTAATGAAACCGAACCATTTTTGAAGAAGCTGATAACTGGTGATGAAAAGTGGATCACATACGACAAGAACGTGCGAAAAAGATCGTGGTCAAAGGCCGGTCAAGCTTCACAGACTGTGGCAAAACCCGGATTAACTCGCAACAAGGTAATGCTGTGTGTATGGTGGGATTGGAAGGGCATCATTCATTATGAGCTGTTACCGCCCGGCAGGACCATCGATTCAGAACTGTATTGCGAACAATTGATGAGATTGTAGCAAGAAATTGTGAGAAAGCGGCCAGAATTGATCAACAGAAGGGGTGTGGTTTTTCACCATGACAACGCTAGACCTCACACATCTTTAGCCACTCAACAAAAATTACGAGAGTTTGGCTAGGAGGTAGTAATGCATCCGCCGTATAGTCCTGACCTTGCACCTTCAGATTTTCATCTGTTTCGGTCTCTGCAGAATTCCTTAGGCAGTGTCAGGTTAACATCACGAGAGGACTGCCAAAACTACTTGTCGCAGTTTTTCGATCAGAAGCCCCAAAATTTTTACAGCAATGGGATCATAACATCGCGAGTGCGCCACCAACCATGAAAATGTCCCTTGCAGTTACACTGCCTCACCATTCACGCTGAAACACAACAACATACTACCACAACTATTACTTGCTGTAAAATGGGAGTAGCTTATTTATAATATACATAAAAAAATATTATTTTAGAAACCTACGAGAACCAAATTATTATCATTCAAGGTTATTTACGGAACCCTAAAACGAACCAAGATCATGTGCTTGTTTTCAAGAACCATATAAACAAACATTTACCAATATGGCGATCCGGATCGTAATTTAATCTAGATACTATTTTTATTGAATTATTCCTCGTAATAACCGCACCACGTGTCCGGGTTCGAACCCGGGACTCGCCGGAAACGGTAATACAAACATTTTTATTTCTGTCTTCATCCTGGGTTCGTCGTTATTTATTTTATGGATATTTTAGTCCTTATGTTTTATTGAATAAGAACGTATATTTCAAAATCATTTTATATTCGAATTGCGTTAGCATTATACATTAAATTTTTGACGTAATATGTAGGTGGACTGCCAAGTCACCTGATATGAAGTGGTCACCACCCCCTAGATATTGGCGCTGTAAGAAATATTAACCTTTTCTTACATCACACAAATGCGCTACCAAACTTGGGAGCTAAGTTGTTATGCTCTTTCATCCTTCGAACTAGAACACAAAAATATTAACTATTAATATTTGGCAAAAAAAATAGATATTGTTTTCTTTGGTACCTACCCAGACAGCCTTGTACAAAAGCTACCAAGTGAAATACCTACTATAAAATATGTATATCATTTTAATATGAATATTATCAGATCAAATACTATATATAATGTAAAATTACTGGATCGTGTAATGGCCCAGTGATTAGAAAGCATGCATCTTAATTGCTGGTTCGAATCTAGACAAGCACCACTAAATTTCCATCTGCTTAACTTGTTTTTATAATTCATCATCAAAATTGATTCAGTGGTTTGACCGTTAAGAGTATCAGATGTACAGACAGACAGAGTTACGTTCACTTTTATAATATTAGTATAGATTGTATCGTAGCAACCCTAACCTCGAGGTAAAGGGGAGCGTTCACACTGTGAAATATTTGGTGCGTCACTTTGTAAAACAATTTTAATTATAAGCCAGCGTTGTCACGCAGAATGTGATAATTAAATTCATATCGATTATTGCATTTTTGTTCAGCACACGTCAGGCTCATCTCGATGTTAAGTGCTCGATTTTAAACTTAAATTATGCTGTAAACTTAAAACAGGACCTTAAAAACAAATACTTTACCGAATAGGAAACCTTTTTAATTTGCCTGTGTAATAATTATATTGATCCGTGATATACTTCTTATATGTTATTTCCAAAGATTATATATAGATTTTATTTCCAAAAAATTAAGGACACCGGTCCTGAAAATTATATTTTATAAAAAATTATCTGTTTTTTATAGTAAATAATTGTTTTTATTAATACTAAAATTATTTCTTGGTAAATGAAAATTAGCATTCGTAATATAAAACTTTAATAACATTGTCATTGCTTTCAATGTAAAAATAATTATCATTTATATATGTTTTGAATTAAAAGTACGGTAGTATTAGCACAAAAATGAATCGTTCGAAGTTCTTAAAAAAAAAAGACAAAATTAAAATTCCTTTAAAATCGAACACGACCTCACATCAATACCGTTCAATACCTAACCCTACACACACATAAATTCTTAAAGAAAAAAGATAACGAAAATATGAAACTTGAAAACGCAACAGGTGGACATACGGCCGTCTCATTCTTTTCTATGAGGTTTTAAGTCGCGTCGTCGTAGCCACCCCCAGTCGCCGCCTCCATGGGGCGGGAAATGAAAGAGGGGATGGAATGGAAATGCTTTTCTTTTTACTTTACGGCTTTTGTCTGGGTGAATGCGGACAGCAATTTCGGGGTCGCTTACGTCCCGACTCGATTCCAAAATGGATTTTGTATGATTTGACCGCGTTCCGGAACTCGAGTTATGTTATTTAAAACTAAAACTTATTATTCATTTGCTTTTGAAATATTTCACTTATATATCATATAATCAAACATATCAAATTTGTAAACAGTTTATAAAAACCAGCGCTTTCAAATATACCAAAAAATCGTCTTTAAATATAAGCGTAGATTTATTCGTCGATCGAAAAGATTTAATTAAGAGACAATGAGAAGTTTGAAGATAAAATAATAACTATTACCTATCTTTTAACAGTATTCACGTAGAACTACCAATTTTATTTTTGTTCATCAGAATACCACCATATGCGATTTCTCTTTATTTCTGTGAAAACTTTGCCACGTGTATCCACAAACACGCACGTGTATAATAAGTTCCAAGCTTCCTTAAAATAAGATAAAGATATTTGTTGACTAGCTATTATTACTATATTATATATTTATAATAGTCGTCTGCTTAAATTCGTGTATATCCGGAATGGCTTTAGTCCATACTAAAGCCATACTTCAGACATCTGTAGTATGGCTTTTTGCAAGTCTGATTACCAATCACTTCATTGGAAATTCTTCTGGAAAAACAGCAATAGATACTTATTGTTGTTTTAGGTTTGGGTGTAACTAAGGGTGTACGATATACAACATCCTAATTCCCAAGGTTGGTGGAGTATTGGTAATTTACTGGCTGTGGTGACCTCCTCACTATATCATAAAAAAACTAATATATAATTTATTTGATTTTTCTTACAAGATAGATTGATTTATTTTAAAGTAGAGTATTTAAATAAATAAATAACTTTTAAGGATTTCATTATAAAATATTATCGAGTCCGTGTAATTTTCCGCAAACCAATTGTGTTGGTTTGATAAGGGAATTAATTATAGTATATTAATTACACATTGTTATTGTAGAGTCACTTATCGCGGGTCCTTCCTGTTATCACGAACGTTTTCACTTATACGATATAAGTTGATTTACTGTGTCATTTATATGTCTAAATCTTTTCTGGTTGGTCTGGTACCACCCACTGATGAGTTCATCAACACCTTACATTGTTGTGTTCAGGATTAAAAAGTGAGTGAGTTAGTGTAATAACAAGATTTAGAGTTCCCAAGTTTTAAACAATATCTCTTAGTATATTTATTTTATAAATACCTGATAATCAAATTTGAAAATTTAAAAAAGTCCCATCTCTTAAGTTCGGTCGAAGCACTTTTGATTCGTCATTATACAAAGTTAAAATGTATATAAGTCCGTAGGTTCAGAATGTAGATTCTATCTATAAGAACCGGCCAGAAACTCAGTTACTCTTTTTTTAATTGATGTACATAGTGTAAATGAGCTATATGCTATGTGGCTGCTCATTAGTCACTCTTTACCAAAGCGCTGTCAACCGTGACATCTAGGTTATTTCCCTTGTGTAATTACACTGGCTCACTCCTTCATAACGACGCAGCCACTGTTGGATGAATAACTGCTAAGTGAACGTTTACCTTTCATACTTTATTTTAAGAAATACATATATTTATAATATAATTACTTCAATTATAACAAATGGCAGTCACATGTCTAGTTTCGATTTTTATTATTATTATCAAATTATATTATATTTTGTTTAATTTGTGCGCCAATATTGAGTAACAATTTCCTAATTCACATTAGGCGTACACTTTTAGTTCTACAGAATACGAGTTCAGTAACTTGTATTCCATAGAACTAAAAGTACTATCCACAAATAAAAGCAATCTAAAAAAAACATAGAACCTCTTTTTTACGTCGTGTATTTATTTAATAAAGTTTGTTTTCTCTCTTATGTTTTTTAAAACAGTAAATTTACAAAAACGGACACAAGCCACAGGTCCACTATATACAACAGTCATTCTCCCCAATTATACGCCGTAAGATATCACCCACCGTATCAAGACCACGTAGAGTCGTGAGAGATCACCCTGTGATGCCATCTCGAGTCGTGCCCCATAGAGATGTGTGGTGTTTTGATAAAAATACATAACTGCTTCTTTAATAATGCTTATTATTTCTTAAATGCTTACATATTTGCCAAAAACACGATTTCTATGTAGTTAATTAAAAGAGTTGAACACGCGTCGAATCAAAGAACCAGAAATGATTTTAAAGTAAACAAAAACACTTGACAATAATATTCAGTTTTCAAGTGCTGCAGTAGCGATTGTTTCATCTCTCGTTTTAATAAACCTCAATGACGATCGAATCGCATCCGTGTATGTACATTTTGAAGCGAACGACTTCAAAAATCGAAATACAAATTTAATTGCGCTTAATACCGACCAATACATTTTGCAAGGTAATAAAATTAACCAGGTTATATTCCGGCATCTATCGATTTCCCTCATCGCTGCTCCCTTAAAAAGAACATTCAATTCCAGTCTCCAATTCGTCTCCGATACCGGGCATAATTCCGCCCGGGAAAATCATTACACACGCCCCGGTAATTCGGATTTCGAGAGACCCTCCTCACCCCAGCCCACCCTCCACGCTGCATCTCATTTTCAAATACCATACCAACATCTAAGCCGTATTTCCCCTATCGCCTCCGGCTCGCATCCTATTCAAATATCAACTCTATGCCCCGATACATGAGGCCGAAAATCACTAACCAGACATATCGAACCGCTACGCCAATTGTAACTTTGTGCCCTATATCCTAAAGTTAGAATTTCTTTGAGCTTTCTTCGCGATCGAGCGACCGGATCTGGACTGTAACAACGGAGAGGGTGGAATGGGGTGAGGCTGAATAATAGAGGGGAGGCATCCTCTCTTTATTTTTTTTCGTGAATTTTTTATTTAAGAAAGGGATAAGATTTTAATGTGGGCGCTCGCAGCCTTTATTACTCGCGATTGCAAGATACTCCATTGTTGGAAGTCTTGATGCGTGTGGGGTTTCCGCTTAAAGTATTTTGTATGGGAGATATATCCCGGGACACCGGAGTTATGCCCGTAATGACGTTTTAGGAGATATCTTTTTATTCAGTTGCCGTTCCGTCGAGGGTGTGTAATCAGAGATATTTTTGTACTTCGAAAAATTGTAGCTACTCTTGATTGTGGAGTAGAATCGCCCGAAGTACTTAATTAGACATCGCATATTACTTCGAAATTAATTGTTTACGCTGAAACATTTCTTCTTTCTAACTAACTTTTGTACTTATATAATATAACCTTAATTAAAAGGGAATTACGGCTTCCCGCGATTCGTTAGTTTAAACAATTGCTGTTAAAGTAGCGTATTTTTAATGTAAAAATTCTAATTCTGTACCTTAGCAGCTAAGACTAATAAGGCTTACCGTCTTTGTTTGGCTTAATAAAGCGTTTTCTGCCATTGTTCTTAGCCCTCCCCGTAAATATATTGTGCTGGTAAGCGCGGTCCTTTTTAATAAGTTTTCCTTTTGCATTGTTCAACTCCTTGATGTTTCACCGCAATAATTCATACTTTGTTTTACTTCAAAACCTATTCTTTTCTAACTTAGGTATTTTTTATTAAAATCATTATGCAATAATTATATGATTACATATACTTTACATATACACGATGACAGTGCATAGAATACACTTAAGCGTTAACGTTTCTTAGTCGCGTAAGCATTCGTTATATTAAGTTGAAACTTACATCATTTGTTGACTTGCGTAAATATTTCTGGTATAGAATCACAATACAATTTAAGAAGTTATATTAAAATCTCATAACCGATTAGAAACGTACCGGCTTCACACGAGTACAATAAGTAACTTAATTTGATAAATTTGAAAGGTTTTTGTCTTCGATCAGAACAGCTTACTATTATATGTAAACTATATATTGTAAACCCCATTAAAATACGTCCAAAAAATATCTAAGCGTACATTATTAAAAATAGCATAAATATATTAACTTCCCTGTGCTGCTAATATAATATATATGTATATAAATGTTTTGCATTCTAATTTAACTATTAATTTCGATTACGATATAACAAATTCCTAATCCTATCTAATAAATATTCTGCCCACTAAAAGCCTACCGGAAGCTAGGCCACATTCTCCGTCTTTGCTTGCCCTTGAACCGTCTGCTTAGTACAGAAGCAGACAATAGCGCAAAAAATATCATTGCATGTAAAAGGCGCAAGCGTTGCGGGAATTTATAAAGACGTAGTATATTTCTATTATTTCGAATCCTTAACATGAAATTGAGAACTATAGTATTATAAGATGATCCCTATTAGATTCTCTATTACAAATTTTAACAATTGCGAAATAATGTATAAATTTTCGACTGATCAGGTGGAGTTTAATCCACAGCATCTAAAGTGCTATTGATTCGATACAATTGTGGCAGTAGAAAACTCATGTTTTCAACTGTTTTGCCGCGTTTATTGTCGACGACTATAAAAATAAATTGGAATACGAAAACTAAGTCGTGATTTGATCCCACTTTCATCGAGGTAATTATTTTTTTATCGACTGGATTGACAAGATATATTATGGTACACAATAAAAATATCTTGGATCGTAACCATCGACCAAAAAAAAATAAATGTAATCTGGGCTTATCTCCCCTATTTAATTTAATAATAATAATTATTATTAAAGCCTCGTGTTATTAAAACAATGTTTCCGAATTTTATAACACTTCCCCGAGCTTTCTTACGAACTTTGGAAAAGTTAACTTTAATTAATATACTACAAAATAATTTTGACTTTTTCGTCGATCACAGACAATATAAAATGAAACTTTTATTAATAATTCAAAGTATATTTGACGTTTCTGATAAGTACCGTATTCGTATTTGTATGATTATAATAAAAATAGTTACATAAATGACTAAAATAAGAGTATATAATATGTATATAAAAATATTTAAATCAGTTACTGTGCAGATCACGACCTCCTAAAACGCTCGCAGTACTCGTAGCAAATCCCGTCGAATCACAAATCCGATTCTCTGAACGTATAATGAACCAGCCCTCCTGTCATCAGCATAAAGACGGGGTGATAGGTATATATATTAAAATTATTGCACTGATATTTACACTTTCATTATTAAATTACAATTTGAACGTTATTGAAACAGATTAAAAAAGTTTTATTAATATAGCGATGTCGCTTCATTCTGTAACTTAAAAATAACGAGACTTGAGTCACCAATTCGGAAGTATTATTTTATTAATATGTTGTGTCGGCGTTTTTGGACGTCCTTTACACTCGCCGACACCAACCGCGTGTCGTAATAATAAACGTAATTTGTATGTCTGTCACTGCTGTCTTTAGTCGAATCGATTTCGAACACGTCGCGTGCCACCATTTAATATTTAATTGTGTTATAAAACTTCAATGTAAAAAATTATCGCCTACATATTCATGGTAGAGTTTCTCTCGCATGCTTTCAAGAAAATATTAATGTCGATAGTGAAAAGAATGAGCGAAATATTGACTATTTTCAAAGTTAGGTGCGTTTTAACTTGATCCCATGGAAGTTCGTTCAGTAAAATTATTGTCATTTTAGAATTCAGTATGGTAGGCGTCAAAGAATAGAGATGTGCTTCATTTTCGTTCCCGTCTCTCGTGGACTGGCTGAAGCATAAATAAAAAAAATCTAGAATTTATATAATATTAAATACAATAAAATCACGCCTCAATAATCTTAAAAGTTTTTTATGTATCATCAATATCGCATTCCCAACTTACCTGAAGCATTTCAGTCTCACATAATTTAGAATCCTATCAGCTTGATACGAGGGTGTGAAGGGCGCAACGAGGGGGTTGTAATACTTTTAAAAGCGCCTCTAGCTTTGTATAAGATCGTATTGTGCTACACCGACGGGAAAAGTCGTTCGCGATATTAACAACTTCTGCACGCTTTATTTCACATTTATAGACGTCGGAATTATATTACTATTTTTAAATTTTAATTTTCATATATTATAAATTCATTATACTAAAATAAAATATATACACATAGTAGTATGTAGCATTACACATCTGTAAATATTCGATAAACAAATATTTATATTTTAAATATCAATGATTTAAAAATAACATTATATCCAGGTAAAGGTTCATTCATCAGGCATAGATTTTATTACTTTTCAGTTTATATGAATTTATATTAAGTATATGCGATATTGATTAGATGTTTTTTACAAATAAATATAAGATTACAATTAAAGAAGTCGTTAATAAACGTTTAACAGACAATAAAAAACGATGCAACGAAATAATGTAATTAATCGTAACACAACCTCTACAGACAGGAGTGCGCGATCGTAATAAAGTTACGTACATACAAACTTATCACGCAAACTAACACTAACTACACCGCATTCAATTGCTACATAAATAGGTTATCATACAAAACTTCAACATAATTTCTAGCTAGTGCATCTGCATCGGCCGTTCTGAATAAGATCATGCGAGTCCATCCCTGCCTGGTAATTGCCTAGAAAGTCCCATTTTCAAACCCCCCATCCCACCTGGGAACCACCACTCGCAGATGCACACTAAACCTACTGTAACACGGCGAAAACAGCTATATCGTATGTAGAATAAAGTTCATATTCCCTTTGATGTATATTTTTGTTTTGCTTGCCGTACTCCGCGCAACATGTAGAAATAGATCGCCATAGCGAAATCACCTTTATAGATTAAGCAATAAGGAATAGGTTGACATGAATAGACTCCAGCCTGGTTTATTTAGTTCTACAAGAATTATTGTGTTATCAGAGTTGCCTCGTTTGCTATTTCGCTTTTCGAAAGTTTAAATTAAAACGAGCCTAGTTAGTATATGTAAAATTGTATGTTTTTATGTATTATCTTCCGATTCAATTAAGATCAACAAACTAATCAAATATATTTTAAATAATAATAAATAGTGAATTAATAAATACCTTCCTCGATATGTACACATGTATGTATGTACAACATATACAACTAATATGTCATATATAAGTAATATATGAAATACTGGTTGTACTATAAGATCCTGAAGGCTTAGGTTTAAATATCGGCTCAGGCCAATACAAAAACTGCTGTTTCTCCTTCATAATGTAAGTCAAGGAGGTTGCCAGTCATTACTTTTCCTGAAAAGCAAGTAAAACTATTAGCTCTGTTTGATTAGGTTAAGTTCGATTTGTTTTCGGACTATATCATAAGGGAATAGGGAGTGTACCTTTATGACTTGTATTTGAGATGTTCGAGCATTGAATCTCCAAGATACTCATGTACCATTGTTATAATATCTTCAATCAAACCGTCTTACTGACTGTGACATATGGTGCCCATACGTGGACACTATCACGGGACAAGTCCACAAACTCAACGTGCTATATGGCAAGTTATGCAGAAGACCAGTCCTAGAAGATCGTGGGTTTTTAGCCCAAGTGTACCGATGAGTTGAAGAAGGTGGCATGACCCGGATGCAGAATGAGGAGATCCGTGAGCTCTTGCACCTTAAAAGAAGCCTATGTCCATCCTTGGATAACGATTGGCAATTTCAAATGGCAAGATATGCCAACAAATTTTATGAAATTTACTTATTTCGATTCGTCGTTATTTTGCGTCAATTCTCCTCCGGCTATCAATAAGTGCAATATTGAATAAACTATTTCAATTTAAAATGTAGCCTATAAATCGAAAATTACTATGTAATTCTCATAGCCAATGGTTAAAAAAAACGCTTAAAGTAATTAAAAAGCAAACATGCGAGGATATTTTATCACAAAAATAACTGAAAATGTTATTTCATTCGAAACAAACATTTCACGAATTGTTTGTTAAATTGTGTAAATCATTGGTACGATAAATAAATACAAATTTATTTTCAGTAGCAATTAAACAAATTGAATAATTATGCCGTGACTGACACGATTAAATAAGCGAATACATCGTAATCCCCAATCGTTACTAAAAGTTGGTGCGGATTAACCCTATCTCATACGATATAACCCTTAAACGAGCGTCCAATTTCACACAAGTGTTACCATAAACGAAAATATTAAATCCAATTTACAAACTTACCCCACATATTACCCCTCGATTATCCTCTCGAAAAACATGAATTATGTCTATTATAACCTCTTAAAGGCCATTGTGCGGTTTTAATCGTCAATTCGTTATAAATACGCAGTGCTCGCGCCCCGCTATTTGCGCGGCCAAAAAAATGAATATGATTTTATGGCAGGTTAAATCTATTATAAGCGGGGATTAAGTTATGAGTAATATTTCTATTTGTGAGGGGTGTTAACGAGCTATTTGACACGTTTTGTATCGCGTGCGGTCGGGAGCTGCGATAGCCCCTAATTATGATCCATCTCATTGTTCTGCCGGGCTTTTTTGTTTGTTCGTTTGACAGGTTCGTTGTAATCATTGTTGGGAATGATGTGTTTAGCAATGCGTTCAGTGTTGCTATTAACTTACCATTGTTATTATATAAAAGTAGCGAGTTTATTTGTTTTGTATTTGATAGTGAGCATTGTGTATTACCGGTTTTATTTAGTATTTGTTTAAGTTTCTACGACTTGCTTACTGACTTAAAGCGATCTAATAATATTTACTATGTAGAATAATTTTTAATCTGAGTTATTTTTTAACATTTATAAACATATATAAATACTTGATAATAACAAACAGTAGTATACAAAAGTTCATACTGTAGAAGTAGAATTGATCTTATTCACAGATATATTATGATATGTATTCTTTATAAGTAATCAGACTAATATAAGAATAAACCAAAATAAGGATACTAATTCTGATTAAACATAATATAGGATAGAAAAGATCATACGACAAAGAAGTGTTATTACTATTTGTTTTACACTGTGTCATATATAATAGAAAAATACATATATAAAATTTTATTTTGAATAATATCTGATTTAAAATATAATTTCAATGTGATACCATAGTAATCAGTATTTTGAATAATATTTTCAATAATAAAGCCGCTACATAAAATAATGGATATTTTTATAAGTAATCCGTTTTTACTCAATCCTCTTATATACATTTATTATGTACCCTATAGATGTGTATTAATTTTCATCGAATCGAAAATCAAAGGAACGATTCCCAGTGGACCGGCAGTGGTTTAATGTGCCCATCGTCTGGACAAAGCGGATTACGTCCGATGTTGTCACATCTCGAACATATTAACATAATGTGGTGACATGATTCCCGTGTCTCAATTTTTTTGTCCAATTTTTTACACCTCAACTCACTGTGTGGTCTAGACACCGCGTTACGTCATAGTTTTTTTTCTAAGAATCGATGACTTGCGGTTGTATTAACGTCAGGAATAATCGTTCATATTAGGTCACGAAAGAACAAACATTAAGTCATTTTCCCTGTAATGCAACGTGGCATTAAGTGGTTTCAATTTCTAAATTGCTAGCTTGTTTTGAAAACACAAAGCTCGCCCACTAATACGTGGCTGAACAATATTTTTACAGTAAAACTTAAATTACTGAAGCGTTTACCGACTCCCTCCGTTTACTCACAAAATACTCAATTACGTAAACAAGGGAAAAGGAAAAATAGTAAAAAAAATATACGCTCAACCCGACATTGTAAATGCGAAAGAAAACACAACACACCATTACCTGCGCCGCAGTTGCGAAACAAGCAAAGTTTTCCCACAAAAACGTGGGTTTAACGTTAATATTTAAGAGGTTATTGTTTGAGTAATTGCTCGCCTCGCGAAATAGCCTAATGGGTGTACTTTTGAATGTTGTAAAAATCGATTCACCCATATTTGTTGTTAATTATAGTCGGTTGAGCCGCCTTTCCGCCTCCACTGGTTCGAATGTGATTTGAGACCCTCCCTGGTCCAATTACAGAGTTCTCAAAAGTCCCCCCTCTTGGCCTCCCCCTCATTTTTAGATCGAGCCTCGTTTTAATGACCTCTCGAGCCCCGATGTTCATTTGTCGCGAGGGTTTTTGCGTACGATTATATTCGCATTTTTTTCGTCCATGTAGCGCTCACCATTGAAGCACTGTTAATGGTTAGCTTTTCACGATCGAGTAGCTTTTCTTATAATTTTCGTACAAAAGAAAAGTATTCCAGTTTGAAGGACCGTTCCACTCAAATCGCATAGGGTTAGATGTTTTTTTATTAGCCACTAACCCTCCAGCTTAATCATGTACGATTATTTTAGTACATTTATCTCGATTTTTCATGTAATATTATATATACGTCATCCATTTTTTGCTTAATTGTTTAAAAGCAATCCACCCCATATTAAAAATTTGTCCCCATTAGTAGCGCATAGAGCATTTCACCGACAAGAGGGGTCCCTTTGTGCAATGTTTGGAATCCTGTAATTTTCTATGATTCTGCAGTTTGCCCCGTTTTTACGTATCGTAATTGCAAAGGGCCGATATTAATTCGGAATTACTCTTAGCTCTTTTGTTCGAGACTTTTAATCTCTACCAAATATTTAGCTATCGATGCTGTTAAATGGGAATTGTTTTATATCCTTTTATTCCTTAATAGAATCTATGTATGTATTTTTATATTTTCCCTTATTACATAGCCATTAAATTTTATACGTATTTCAAGAACATTGACTGAAATATTTATTTCTATTAAACAATCAAACATATGCCTAAACTCTTGACACGAAATAAGCAAACAGATAGAAATAACGTAAGCCTAAACACAAATAGTGATCTTCATATACAAACAACATATCGCATTGTGAACTGTCCACGCTATATCTTCCCAGGACCGACAAAGTTATATATTCGTTAAAAAAACATAATTTGACCCTTATGCATACGTAACATAAGGTAAAGCCGGTCGTAAATCAAAACTTACGCACGCGGATTTTTCAAAGCGAAATTTTAGAACACGACTGCACGACATGTGTCATCACATCATGTCAATGGAGGGATTATGATAACCATCGTACGGATGCCATCTAGCCTGGGGAATCACCCTTTGCGATCTCAGCATCTACGTCGAAACAATAGAAAATAACTTTACCGTAGCTGCGTGCTGATTTAAACCTTAAGCACATCGAGTAGAGTTGTATTTCGTTTGTTATCTTAAAGTAAACCGCGAGGGTGATCCTGAAAAGACAATTTAACCCTAAAAAATGGTGCACGGACATTAATCCGCATGTAATATCGCAAATTTGTCATCGCTCCGGCGAGCGGGACTGGCCCATCTGTCATAGAAAACGCAATTCGATTTGCAACCATTAGAGATGGTAGAATGATGTCGAATGGGAACGCCACTTGTGATTACAGATGCGACATATTATTGAAACACTTGATTGAAAAACAGATTTCCCACAAATTCAAAAAGGAATAACCATAAATTATTTAAATGTATTTAATGTGTAATTATTTTATTATTATTTACACTAAATTAAGTTACAAACGACAGCACCAATAATGTATTTAAAACGTAATGAAATAAACAATCAATCGAAATATGAATTAACACGTAACGGTCTCAATATCCACAAATGATTAACATTCATGAAGTTAACCCTATGTCAATAACACCCCAATATTGTAACAATAATTCACGTGAATTCGGGCGCCGATAAATTGCCCTTTTTGACGTGTTATTCAGCAACGATTCTCATGTCAGTGTCAGGAGAGGGGTAAGCGGGTAATAAAAAATGTATTAGCCGTTTGAATGAAGACACGCGCCGCGCGTCTTCAGGTGACGCGTATTGTGTCCTACGCCCCATTTTACGTTTCGTTGCAGAAATTATTTTTGCGACGTTGCAATATTTATTACTTACTTCTAGTGGCCCCTGGCATCACTCGTGTTTTACGAGGTTGTTTGTCACGTGTCAGTCTAAAAAGTATCCTATGTCTTTTCTCGGATTTCAAGTTTGCTTCATAGAAAATTTCATCAAATTGGGTTCATCGGTTTGGTCGTTAAAAAGCGACAGACAAACAGAGACTTTCACATTTATAACATTAATATAGGACAATGGACGTACGATCATGCATAATGTTTGATTCTACAAATAATTCAAATCTCTATCCCTTGAACATGTACTAAGTCATAACTACATATATTCTTATCCATAACTCAATTCGATTATTTAATTTATATGAGTAACAGTGACTTATAATATGTATAAAATACAATTTTCGATGGTCATCATAATAGCTGATTTTGGAAGAAGAATAATTATTAAACAATTGTTAGAAAATAGCTTATTCATACCATGTAGATACACATGTTGATATTAAATTAAACTCGTGTGTATAACGAGAGATTATCTAATGCTTACGAGTCCATTGATCGTGTGGCTTAGTGCGCAAGCCGGTTGCAGCAGACGTGTGCGATGGGCGTGCGCACATCGTCTGTAATTATGTGTCTTAAACAATTATGTGTTCGTGTTTTAGTGTCATTATTTTATTTTTAGCTTTAGCTCAACATTGAATTAATAAAAGATTTTTGCCGTATTTTATAATTAAGACAATTAGCAATTCTGCTCTCATTATTAACACCATTTCACGCGCTTATGATTTTTACCGTAGCTATTTTTAATTTTAATTTCATATTTTATTAATATATATATAGAGATAAAAATATTAATTCATTTCGAGCGCGGCAGTGAAGAAAAACATAGTGAGGAAACTTGCATGTGTCTAATTTCATAGAAATTCTGTCACAGGTGTATTTCACCAAACCACATTGCAACAGCATGGTGGAGTATGTTCCAAACCTTCTCCTCAAAGGGAGTAGAGTCATTAGCCCAGCAGTGGGAAATTTAAATTTTGCTGTTGTTGTTATTGTTTTTGTAATATAAATAAAGCCATGATTGCCAATTGAATTGAATTATAATGTTGACTTATTAATGCATTGAACCAGGAAATGCAGTGAACCTAGGTTTAAAAATATATTGAAAGAAGCGAGCGTTAACCTGATATCCGCTTAGACGAAAACCTCGTACGTAGTATGAATAGTGATGTTTTCCGTCTGCCTCGATCACGACTGTCGAATCGTTGGCTAAGGGTTGGTACTCACGTGTCAAACTAAAACAATTTCATTACGATAGAATTACGTATACATTTTAACACGTAGAGCTTTGTTTCATGATTCCAGTAATGTATCAATTAAATTATTTTGTCTATTAACAGTGTTAGTAAGTCGTTTATATTATTATTTTTCTTTTGTTATAAAAATACTACCTATTATCGACTTTGCTCGCGTAGAATTCGTATTGTATTTACAAATCTTATCTCAATATTACCTTATTGTTTTGTATACAAATAGGTCTTACCTCTTATTTCCGAAAAAGTAGCCCTAGACTATTCTTGTACCAAATTTCATTTAAACCGGTCCAGTAGTTTTGCGTCAAAGCGAAACGGACAGATAAACAGAAAGAGTTACATTCGCAATTATAATAATATTATAAACTAAATAATTATATAATAATATGCTCTTAGTATTTAAATATATAATGTTGCGAAATTGTAAGACTTGAAAATTGTCCGTTGTTTTCTTGAGGAGCGGCTTTTAATTAGATTTCCCTGTTAAACACGTGCTATCATAATTCATGGCTTATTCTATTGTTCCAAGGAACTCGTTTCTAAACAAAAGCTTATATTAAAATAAAGTACAATAGTTTCTAAATGTACTTTAACATTAAAAGTATAAAAGAACGCGGAACAAAATTAAAACAGTTCCATTTTAAATATAATGACTTAACTAATAGAAAAAAAAAATACAAAATCTACTTACTTGCGATTGAGATGAATCAGCGATAATTAGATTAAGCTGATTTTTTGCTAATTAAACATCAGCTATTTATACTCTAGAATATAACTTTTTTAAATTATAATATATAAATTAATTTGCAATTATATTATTTTCTTTATATCGTTATTATATTACATTTATGTTCAAAGCCTAATGCTTTCTTCCGTTCCGAGACGCGGTGACGCCCGCACCGTTAATGCCGCGCTTATAATGTCGACTTCCGACTTATTAATGTAAGTCGTATTGCAAACACGCCAAATTTTAAAACAATTGCTTATTTATCGAATTAACGTTTTGAATTAGTGCTTAATTATAAGTTTTTATATATTAAACATTAAACCTTCGACAGAATACAGCAATATGTATGTCATGTATTCTTGCTTGATGTGTACACAAATATTACCCTAATATTACTAATCTTCGAACTTTGTAATTTATTATTGAGATATTTATCAGGTATTACATATCTTGTGTGCCATATGTAATAAATAAATAAATAAATATGAGGTGTGTGTTAGCTCGTTTTTTTTATGGTAGAGGTTGGCGGACGAGCTTATTGGCCACCTGATGGTAAGTGGTCACCATCACCCATAGACAATGATGCTGTAAGAAATATTAACTATTCCTTAAATCGTCACTAACGTTGGGAACTAAGATATTATATCCCTTGTGCCTTTAGTTACACTGGCTCACTCACCCTTCAAACCGGAACACAACAATCTGAGTACTGTTGTTAGGCTGTAGAATAACTGATGAGTGGGTGGTACCTACCCAGACGGGCTTGCACAAAGACTTACCACCAAGTAATTTCTATCAGAACTTAGAATATCAGATGGCTAGCTTGCTTGTCTAGACTTTATAACGAAAATGTGCAGTTTAATCAGTGTAAAAAGTGAATTATATTACAAATGTAAATAAATAATTCTACTTTAAATTATATTAATGAAATTCTATTCTAAAACCATGTAAATCGATGATAGTAACCCAGGCACCAGAGATTTAATATCTTCCCCAAGTTACGGTCAATTAGTGACGAAAGAAATGCTTCAAATTTAATGTCTATAGACAGTGGTGATCAGGTGCTATCAGTTAAACAACGTGCACAATCACTTATCATATAAAAAACAAGAGTAATTAAATTTGATACGCTTATCTTATTGGATAATCGGAATTGTCCGATTCGATTAATTGTTTTTGCGTTAAATTGTCCTTTTATTTAGAAAACTTAACAGTAACGTAAGGTTTGGTAATCATCGTAAACGTCAAACTGACAAACTTTATGAAACAATTTAAATGGTAACGATGTAACGGCTTAGCAGACAACGAATATATAACCATTTCGCATTTGTAACATCTTTATAATAAAAAATGTAATCCAGTTTTTATTAAAAATCCTAGTCACCTACATTCGAACAAAGACTCACCCAGTTTTAAAGCTAAACCTTGCAACTTCTTACCTAAATCCACATTTAAGACCTGCAGTCTAGGCAGACGTAACGTTGAATATTTGATGCGTAGACAGCGCTGCTTTTAGCGACAGGATTAAAGATGGAGAACGGTTTGAAATATTGTCATTCTGAGTGCTTAGATAATGTTTCTTTAAGTATTCTATATTATGAGGCGGATATATTGTTTTGAATGAGATTTTTTGTCTAGTGTCTCAACTTTGATAACATATATTGACTTACGTCGTTTTGATTGATTTTTAGCAAAGTATAAGTGTATGAGTATTTGTGCTATAAGTGTCATTTGTTGATGATTTATCATTTGTGAAAATTCGGTTAAAGAATGATAATTTGAATCTTATATTGAATATAAATTTGGCGGCAACAATAATGAGTCATAGACAATAACGAAAACTAAAAAAAAATTGTTATTATTTTTGGAATTTTACTATAAAATCAAATTACTTATCTCAATATACTTTTAAGACCTATTTTTATTAGTTAGTTGATACAAATTAGGATAATTACGACCCAACATGATATCAAATCCTCATTCGTATTCGAAAAGTTTAAAGGACCAATATACACATCGAACCTTTTTAACGTAGAGATGTGGAGGATTAATTTATATTCAAAGCCTCTTAAATAACACGTGCTCTATCTTAACATTTATTATTTTCCGATATTGCAGTTCAATAAATAATTATATTCCTTAATCCATTATAATCCACTAACGTCTCATTATGCTATAAAGAATCGCTATTAATTATTCAGTCGGCCATTTTGCGTATCTCGGTAGCCAAGCCACGCCTTCTTTTGAAATTAGAATAAAATTATACCCGAAGCGGTCTAACGGACACGATGTTACTATATGACAGTATCTATTGAAAATTCATACAAACTAATATCAACCTTATAGGAGAGACTTAACGGGTTAAAATCGTTTGATGGACCAAGTCAAGATAATCGCCTGATGTCACAGTCTTTAGCGAATAGATTTAATTAATGAGTTCTTTTTTCGAACGAAGGTTCTTTTATATGTAGACACGTTCCGCCCTCTGGGTTTTTTATGAGACAACGATTGTATTCAGTCTTGTTATTTTTTAACGATTTGCAAAGTACGTTTTAAGTTATAATGTAGTTATACTGTACTCTTTGAAATAAAAGCTTTGTTATTTTAAATAACATGCTCAACATTTTATCGTTGTGTGCAGTAGCAATAAAGATCACTATATATACGTGTATTGATATATACGAAAATAAATTATTGAAATGTGCGTGTATTGTTATATTTAAAAATGGAAGTAGTGACTGATTATCTGGTTCGATTTTGATGAAAACATACGGAATCGTTATTTTATTTATTTTTTAATTTATCCTGTTTGGGGAATCGCAAACAATCTCTAGACACTGAGGCATAAAATACACTTCTTTATACATTTAACTTGTTAACATTATTAAACTTGTAAAGTAACGACACAATTAAATACAAACGTGTTCTCGTCTCAGTATATCGAACAATTCATAGTCGCATGCGCATGCGCAGGCGCAAGGAGAAATAAATTACTATCTCACGGCTACGCTTCAAGCGATATTGATAAAGATCGCACGAGCTTCGTGATAACACTAAGCTTTTTGCTTCCACCGTGGGTGTAATTTTATTAATTATACACTGCACTGTGTTTATTTTACTAATAGCTTTATGAATTAATAATTCTTATTAGCATTTATTAATAGTTTTGTAATTATTTTAATATGTTATTAACAACGATTAATTAATATATATTAGTAAAACTTTTAAATTATTTAATTGGATTAAATTGTACATGACGCTACCGTTAGTAATTCCATCTAGATAAATATAATTTAGAATTGATGTTTAAACATTTCTAAACCATTCCTTCCATTAACCTATCCTATATTTTATACAATATTCCCTAAAGGTCAAACATAAAATGGCATATGTAATTTTCGAATAAAAACGTCAAAACATAAAAAAGGTCCGTATTAAAATAAGACAGCGAATAATCTTCCTTATCTTAAGTAAAGCTTAGTGACACGAGCTGGATGATAAACGGATAAGTAAGGAAGGCTGTGATTATATCATCTTATTCTGTTCGTATAATAAAATATAACACTTGACGACTTTATCTGCCTGCGTCGACAAGGTGGATTATGCGTTCTGTATCGATAGTTTAAAGTTTGAATGTGACCTAGCTTATGAATTAATATGTATTATGATTTTGTTTACTTATTATCACTTTTTTGTTTCAGGTAAGTCACCAATCCAAACGACGTAGTTGTAAGTTAATAATTTCAACTTGTATATATAATGTATCAAGTATTCCTATCTCATACATTTTTTTTTGAATTTTAAATTCGGACTAACTAAATTTATTTTTGTAAGAACTCGTTTGCTGTCGACTAAAAATAAGCACTCTTGTTACTATCGGTGAATTAAAGTACCTCTGAAACATGCCTCGTTATGAAATGTGGGTATTTAAATGTGAATATTAATTTTGGTCTAAAACATGATATATATATAAATTCACCAGCAATTATATCAATATGCAAACCTTAATTAATCAAATTTTCTTAGCTTGAATATAAGCTACTTAAATTATCAAAAGGTGTAAACGTACGTACGAAAGAAGATCTTTTTCTATTCTTGATTCTTAAAGAATTAAATAATCGTTTATTTCTTTATATAATTTTATCTTTTTAATCGAAATTTCTAATGCATCCACTGCACGTGAGGTTTATCGCCCACTGAAGCACCGTTCGTTAATCTTATTCACAGATTATCACAGAATCAAGTTAAATAAATAACAACTCTCTTGAGTCAATTCGGAATAATATATTTTTAATGCTTGATAAAAATGTTTGTCGATTTTATTAAAAAAAATTAAATTGTTTTCGTTATCTGTGTTGTTTATTTTTATACTGCAATCAAGGCCACAGATTATATCTTGCAACTTTTAATGTGATATTTACGTAACGTTATAATAAGTATTATAATGATATTTATAATTGAGCATAAAAAAATATATCGAAACATTTTTTTTAAGAGCGTATAAAAAAGCTACGTAATCTTTACTGTAATCGTATATACAAGTTTAATTATAAAACTTCATTTGAATTTTCATATAATGAATTCATTGTTCTTTAGAATGGTTTCCGTATACAATAAAATAACATATAAGAAACCTTACATGATTACTTATAACGATGTTATCTATAAATGTTACCTTACAAGTTGGCATTATACAAAGAAAATATCACCAAACATCAAAAACACTTAAAATATACGAACAATAAAAATATGAAAATGAGGACAAAGGTTAAACGCAATTCATGGAGACATCAAAGAAAACGCTCTAATTTGAATAGATTAGTAGCATGCAAATTGCTTGATAATATCATAACATATAGGGATACAGTGTGGATGGTGTTTTATTTATGCGACTGGGGAAAGGGCGAATTAATGCACGGTACTCGGGTGTTTTCCGTCTATCCTTGGGTCTCGTGGAAAAATAACCAGAATTTTACACGTATGTATGTATGTATACAACTAATTATGACCCGCGGCGATGCTCGCGTTTGGGAGGTTATTTGTCGTGTGTTGGGCAAAAAAAGTGGCTAATGTCCTGCCTTGAAATTCAAATTTGTTTCATACGAAATTTCGTCAAATTTGGTTTGATAGTGAAAGAGCGACAGACAAACAGAGTTAGTTTCACATTTATACTATTAATATATAGATGATTGCTTTGAGGATGATTTGATGATACAAAAGTTTCTTGCATTATGATGGACTTATAATTGCAAAACCCAATAGTCGATACAATTTAAAGGTAATCGGTCAAGAATTATGACACTGCGTTTGACGACTATCAATTGAAAAAACGGACTGAACTGATTAATTGAAAAAACAATTGTAGTTTCGAAGACTTCAATCCTAAATAGGTGTAGTTATTAATATTCATAATTATTTGCAGTCATTGTCAAAACTAACCTAACTTACTCGAAAGATTATAAATAGTCCAAATGTTATGGTTTTTTTGGTTTTATTGGATAAGGACCATCGTTCACAATCTTCCGACAGTTTGCAATCTCGCAACGTAGATAACAATCAACGGGATTTACAATTTTACGATGACAGATATGATGCATACGTGAGAAATAGAAAGATTTATTTTTAAATATAATATTTGTATAGTGGTCCTAAGGTAACAATCGTTCAGGTCTTAGACGAAACAAAAATGTATTATCGCGCTAACTCAACATTAATGAATGAATGAAAATCTAATTAGTCTGAAAATATTGTACTCATTTTTAATGACACCAATAAAATATCGAACCGAAGTCGAAATTATGAGCACCTTACAAGAAACATTTGTGAGAATATATTGCATTGTTTACATTTTTATACTTTATTACAAGACAGGATGCATAAGATTGTTATGTCAAAATGAAAATTATATCAGTTGTTTTAAGTTTTGTGCATGAGCATTGAAGCACATAAATACTATGTATCCACATAAATATTAATGTATTTAATATGTCAAAACACATTGGCCCAAATCTTAACACACGACTTCTTTAGCGTGTGACCAAGATTGTACCTTAAGCATAGGTTTTAGTTCATACGTTTCCGACAAGGTATTGGAATTGACTTTTGCTCATACGAAAATTCTCAGACCGTTCTTTTCTAATTATTTGTTCCCTTATTATAATTAATAATAAATTCTTAACAAGTTCAATACACTCGTATAAGACATCAACCGCAGTTAATTTCAGAAAACGTCTATCATTTAACTAGGAAACAAAGCTAAGCGTTGGTTAGCCAGCTTTCGTTAGCAGACGGCACTTCAAAGGGAGAAACCGCACCCAACCCTGCCCCGAGGCCACGGCTGTCGGGTCTGTGTATTGTATTTTGGGTCTATTTACTCTGGCTTATTAACAGGTGGCAATATGTAATTGATAGAACGATCAGACGTATATAATTTCTATTTAATATTATCTAATTACTAAACACCCAAAAAATATATCTTAAATATATGTGTATATTATATAATAGTATGGCCAGAGTAATTATGTTTATTTTAAGTTTGAATTCTGTTTCTTAATTTATTTTAAAATTTTTCGACAAAATGTTATTTATAAAATGGAATGGAATTGCTAACAGCGAGGTTCCAATTTAATTGTACGTTCATTTATATATTGCGGATTTGTTTTCAATTTTTTCTTTCGAAAAATGAATGTAACTTTAATTTCAAGCACAGGCACCAACCCAAGCATCCAATGCATAATGAGACGTATCAATATTCATAGACGAGATGGCCACGTGCCGGATAGAGGGAGTGAGGTTTATTCATAATATACACCCCTCTCGCTCGCACACACTTTTTAATTTCGAAACAATCTCGTTGAGCGTCCTGTCCCATTAAAATTCGAACGCACACTCCCTTTTATTGTTTGACGAATGCTACGGATATTGTCATTTTAAATATTTTTCTAAGGTTTCTAGTTTGTTCGGATTCGACTACGTTGGTGGGCGTTGCAATCAACCGATGAATATGCAAGGCTGCAACCAAAGCTTGAGATTTATAACTTTTCTGTTAAAAAATTACATTGTTACACGTACGGAGATACAATAACTTTAAACGAATTATGTTTAAAACATATTGTTTATTCAATTTTTTATAAACAAAAACATATTTAATATGTTGTGAGTTTATAGACACGGAATTTATCTGAAATTTATACAGATAAGATAAAACTACATGTTTTTTATTTATTCTATAAATATAAAGATTCTCTCTTGTCAAATACTCTGGTACAAGTACCTATTTCAGTGGTATATTTAGAGTTATATGTAAAGCTGCGCGATCCCACATTGGGTGCCATTTTCTTAATTGGCGGTTATGCCTCAGGATTCAGGTGTAAAACACTTTGATTTAGCTTTACCTTTGCTAACTTAACGTTACATATAAACTAAGATTATGAAATCACAACACAACTTGATGAAGGATTTCATATTATAAACTGACATTCGATATTAATTTAAAACCTTTAATAAATACTACTTTTATTATTAAAATTACAATATCTCCTTTTATTATTAAAATTACAATATATTGTAGACATTTGAGTTAAATAGAGTTTTACATTGTCGTCAAATTTAATACGAAATATTTAGCAAATTAAAATATAAAAAAGTTAACATTGCAAACCACGATTATAAGTATACAAAAGCTATGTCTTTTTTAAGCACGAGCTATCAAATTATAATTAGAGCAATGTATTCAGTAGCACGGTCCCACGTCGGGCGCCAATTTCCTAATTGACGGTTACGTCTAATTGGACATGCTCGCAAAGAATTACCGACATGCCTTGGGCAACTGGTTATAAAGACGTTAATATCGGTTTAGCCGTCTAGCCTGCGGGGAAACGATTTATTTTTGCGGTGCTACGAACGTGATGAATATAAAACGCAAGGATGAAAAACATATTTTATCCGTTACTATTTAATAAATGATATCCCTTACCAAATAATTTACTTGTTCATTAAATTTTGAATGAGATAATTCTATAAAAATACGATGTTCTTTTAATCTAAATTTAGACTTTTATAACTATTCAATGAAATATTCTTCGAAATAAGTTTTAAAAATAATTCAACATTTACAAAACATTTTTTTTGGTTCACCACGTCAAGAATCACGAGAGATAGGTCCGGCGATAAGCGATTCTTATAATATTTATCGTTATATCATCAGCTTATCAGAACAATTTATCTTGTAGATTTTATCTTTAAGAGCCGTTTACTGAGAATATTTGAATGAATGAAAAATTTACACGTCGTAATAAAATATATGAATTAAAGAGAATTTGGCGAAGATATCATTATTGATGCTTAATCATTTTGGTGTATACGAATTAAGAGAATCACATTTGCATATATTAAAGATTGTATAAAAAAAATCCTGAATTTTAGTAGTTTTAATTTAGGAACAGTACGACCGTTTGCTTTTCTATGCAGTTGCATATTCAATCAACAAACTTTTCCAAAAAAAACGGACCTTTTTCGTATATTATATAATTTTGTTAATCCCAACTTAATTATAAATGAGAAAGTAAATTTATTTTTTACGCCTCGACTACCTCTAGTTTTGTATTTCGAAACATAACTGATTCAATTTGTCCATATCACTAATTTCTCTCTCATTTGTCTAGTCAATCAAGTGGCTTCAGCTAGTTACAAATAGTATTACCGTGTGTAATTAATATAGGGTGCCTGCGTGGCGGGTCGCTCTAGTATTTTATTTGGTTAATTAATAAGACCAAATTCAAACAAATCCAACAGCTATTGATACACTCGATGCTTTACGAGGGAAGCAGACTTACGGCAGGGGTGGCAGATTGATTAAAATAAAACATTTCTGGTACAATTTACGATTGCATTTTTAAATTAAACAATTATTGATTGATTGTCATAGTATGTTATGAAAATACATGACATGACAGTGACCAGAGTGACATTATTTAATTTTAACAAGTCTATGGTCGATTCAAACGTTATTTTTATCTGTCGAGATTTTTATTCTCCAAATAGCGTATAAGGATGTCTAGATGACACGAACCTTTATATTCATCTCACACATAGAAAAACACCTACGTCCGAATGTCTACGACGAAGTAAATATGTTTAAAAATCTATTAAAAATTCAAGTCACGCGCAACCCTAACGTGGAGTGGATCGCAAGGGCCCAAGTTCGATCCCTATTGTACTTATTCCCACTTGTTTTTTAATAGAGGGTATTTTCTATTATTCGTCATATAAATGGCGCTGTTTTCGTACGTTGACATGAATTCCCTTTTGTGGCTGGCTATGGGGTGAGCATGGGATACGACATTTTGGTGCCTTAATGATCTCGTGGGAGGTCAAGTGATTTTGAAAATGTTGATAGCATTAATTTTATTGCTCTTCGATGGATTTTTATTTCGTTTCTACCTTTTTAATTGAAACCGCTTTTGTTTTGTGACTTGAAAAGTTGCTCCTTGTGTATTGTGTAAAATATCATGACAAGTAATGTTTTTATTATTACATAATAACTATTTTCATTTGAAATCACTTGATATGCTAAATGTTTGTATAATATCTTCTCTTTGATTAAATAATACGTCCCTATAATTTTCGTTCTACAAATACAATGAATTAAAAAAAAAATCAATATTGATCTTAAAGTATAAAAGTAACGTTTGATATCAAACAAACAAATATTTTTAATCTACAATTTTTTATTTCACTGCCTATCATTAAATGAAAAAAAAAATAATTTAAACTCCCACAGGAACCATAGAGTATAAACGTAGTCGAACAATAGAGCCATTAGCTGTGAATGAGATATCACTTATTGTTTTTTTAATTGTTTCCTACGGTTTCTTATTTTTACTTTTCGGTTGCAGAACATTTTGAAGCCAATCAGACTCGTTCAATTTCGTACTTTTTTACAGCCTTTTATGCTATTGATTGGGATTGTAGCAAGCTTTATTTGAAATGTACTGAGATGTTTACACATTTAATATTTGTAATGCAATATATAAAATATAAAATGACATTACTTATTCAGGTCTGAGATTTATTTTTTCTATAAATGGAAATATATGGAACTACACTGTCCCTCCCGGTTAGTGTACATTTTCAAGGAACAATTTAGCTTTACAGTAATGGCATTACAATTAAAAACTAGTTAAACAGTTCGTCTAACGCTCCCTAAACGCGGCGAGACTAAAATGAGACGCATTTTTAATTAAACCCCGCCGGAAGCCGCCATGTTGCCGCGCATCCGCCGCCGCCATCTTGCGGCGACCGTTTGACAAATTGGTACGGCAGAGTGACGCGCAATTTTCCCGCTTTTTTCCCGCCCATTGTTCGCTTTTCCCCAACAAAATGAAAAGTCGCGCTATTCCTATTTATTTATTTCTTTTTTCGGTAAATGTTACGGTTCAGCTGCTGTATTGCAGATTGTTTTGTATAGAGACTGTTCATTTCTCACTGTCGAATTTTTTGAATGTCAGTTTAGGTTCATGGGTACTCTATTACGATTGTTTAACGAGTAAAACTTTACGAACTGTAGCTATGAAAGGATAGACAAATTTTATATTTGAATCTACAAAGCGAGTGTTCCTGTATAGTAAACATATTAACTTTTCCTCATATACCTATTTCTCATTACTTACCAATATAAACTTTCGAAAGTATTATGAAAATAATTTGGATTATTTTGATCATAGGAATTCTACCAAAACCTCAAACAATGTAGATACTAAATTTATATCTACATTGACAGCGGACGACAAAACCTTTAATTAGATATATAAATACCAAAATTAACTAAACTGAAATTTATTTCAATTGGCAACATATCATAATCTAATTGTCTTAATGAATGAATTGTTAATTACATTGTTCAATTACAGTCGAACAAATACATGGAATATTAACAAATAGATATATATTTTTTTTGTTATTATGAGCTTCATATTGAAGCTTAAAAAGTGAGTGATGGTCTGGGAAAATGCCCTCTCAGGGTTAAGAAAATTCATTGCTTATTACAGCCAAGTTTCTGAGTATTGGTAGTAAGGCACTCGTGGAGAAAGAATTTGGTTTAATACTGATTTTCTTGGGATGTTTTTCTTCACCACAGTACCTTGCCTCATCAGCAGCCCACATTGGTCCACTGGTGGACATAAGCCTCTCCAAATGCACGGCACTGTGATCTTTCGGTGCTAAGCATCACCGGGCTCAATATTTTACTAACTTCAATTTCGATTCAGGTTTTTTTAATGTCAGCCCAACTTTCTTCAGTAATATAGTGGTATTACACTACTTTTCTTACTAATTATTATTGTTTTATACAATCTACGTAAAGTGTTAAAAATTTGAACAACATTGATATACTATTCTTTAAAAATGCTTAGTTTTTACATACACTAATAATTCAAACCCACAATTGGTTGAGTGGTATTAAAATTTCATAAAAAAACGAACAATCAAATTTCGGTAGTCTTCTGACGCATTAACGCGTGTATTTATTCTATACGTGCGTCAGTGTGTGGGTGCGAATGACAATTTTCATTGATAAGCAAATGCAATCTTTTCAGCTAAACGATTTGGAGTTTTATTAAATGATAAAAGTTTTACCATGGATTAATTAATAGTTATTTCATATTTTATTGATTGTTATTATGTATAATCTTTTTCTAACATATTTACTAATTCTTAATTCCTACTGACAACTGTGTCTATACTCTATATGCAGAAATGTGAAAGTAAACAAAAATCCGTATTTTTCTAAAAATTATATTATGTATGTATTTGTGAAGTCCAGTTAAATATAAATTTGAAGATTTAAATTTTATATTTACTCTTTATTTAAATTTCATTTTTTATTAGACCTAGATTTCCTAAATCTATTCAAAATTCAAAACCTCACCTCCCAAAAGTCAACAAATCAGACAGTAGGCAGAACACAATTCGAACTAGTTGCCGTCTATACTGGCCGCCTCATTAAAGCAAGCGGCGAGATCAAACGATTCCGAAATACGCGCGCCGCAGAACTATGAGAACGTAGAGCGACGTAGAATTAATAAGCGATGTCACAAAATCCACACACGGACAAGGAAACATAGTTTTAGCCATAGTTAGCTACTTCGAAAATAAATTATTCCAATAATCTAACTACCAAGGCATTTTACATCTCCTATTTTTTTGAAAATTAATGAATATTTCAATTATTGGAAAGTTGTATATGAGGACACTATATCTGAGGACAACAAAAACATTCTCTGATATTACCAATGTATTAAACCTTCTATACTCTTCGTAAGACAACTAAACAGAATGGTCTCGAAAGAAACGATTTATGCTTGTGTCGACGTGTGCGCATATGGTGTTTTATTATCATATCACCAATTCCGGATCAGCGAAACTAGTAAACTTGAATAAATTTCGAATTATTACGTAGTTTTTTGAAAAATAAACCACCCGTGTAAATAAATATTATATATTTTTCCATTTATTACTGAGGAAAAAGACATTGTTTTGCTAATCATCAATATGTAAGCAAAAAAGCATCTCAAATAAGGAATAAAATTTCTCGATAAATAGAAAATAATCAGAAATAAAACAGTCGTAAGCGCCATATAAAAACCAATCAATGAAACAACATCATTACAATAAATATAAACAGCCAGAATATAGATAACGTAATACTAGAACCAAAAACCGTTAAAGCTATCAAAGAATACAAATTCCCATCGATTATTCTAGAAAGTATTCCGAATGTTAATTTATCCTCAGCCCACTATTAAAACTATTTCCTATCGGACTTGTTTAGTGATCAAGTTTTTCTTTATAGCACATCAAAAGTTGTAAATTCCACTGTTCTGTCATATACTTAATACATTATATTCAATATTAAATAATGTACCAGGGATTGATTGGACCTAATTGGGTCGTTATGTGGAAGAATAATGACCAATTAGTAAATTAAACGACTCATCCGAGGCGGGACGTTGCCGTCGTTACAGTTTTTTATTGCGGCTATATTGTAGAAAAGTGGACCCAGGTTAGTGCCTTGAGGGGTCCCTTAAATATATTTATTGTTAGTAAAGATTTGATTAAAATGCAAATAATATAATGCGATAGGCATACTCAATTTTTTTAGGAAATCTGTTGTATTATTTCATTAAGCAAATCATGGTTCTTATTTCATTTTATAGACAAGCCATTGTAATACATTAAACAATGTGTCAGTGAATCATCCATTAAGTACTGCGAAAATCGGATAGTATCCGCTCGACGAATAAATAAACGTTATAAATTTGGATTAATGGTTTCTTAAAAATACTTCAAACAAATTGACGTAACACTATTGTATTATAATACTGCTATAATTAAAAACAAAATCACGTTACGGCATCGAACGTTAACATATTATATTTGCACGAAGTCACGGCTTGTCGCTAGCACAGACCGCTTTGATCAAGGTCTTTCAACGCTAGCGAAAAGTCTACCTCATATATTTTATGTTTAAATCACTTATCGCTTATATTTATCACTTCTTATAATTTCTTAAGCGTTTAGCGATTGCTTTATTGTGGCACATCAACTTTGATTCTCTTTTAAAACTAATCTTGAACAGTTTAATCTAAAAAAAGCTTCTAGTTTCGGTTTTTATTATACCCTCCATAAAATCTAAGAGCTCGTAATCATGTCTCGGGATGAACGGGAGACTTTGTTCTCGTTTTTAACATTTTAGTTCGTAAGTTGAAACTGGAACGGAGCTATTTGTGAATTTTAATAGTCGTAAATCCAAGTCTAGTTTAAGATATGTGTATAATGTTTATTGCTTCTTACTGTAATAATTCATATCGTCATAGATTTGAAGAAATCATAATATTTATAGCACGATAAAATTACAATGAATCTTCTGTTTCCTATGCATTTTATATCCTTGGAGTGCAATTGTCGCTGGCTGTCATTGTATCTGTCTGTTTAATATCCCCAAGATCATTTGTTTAAATCTACGTAATCTATACATATAATAAAGTTGGAGTGTCTGTTTGTAATATTTAAATAGCACTTTTTTACTCAATGCATATGTAGTATACACGGTACATATACCAAAATAATATTTTTTATTATTTTTGTCAATCTGTCTGTTTGTTCTGGCTAACCTTTGGAACGGCTGGACCGATTTTGACGGGACTGTCACTGGCAGATAACTGGTATAATAAGGAGGGACTTAGGCTACAATAATATTTGTTTTGTTAAATTCAAACACGTACAAGGTCGCGGGTACAGCTTGTCTTTAATACATTCGACCGTAGTATAGCTATATTAAGTCACGACAACAATGACACATATTAAACTATAATTATAGATTGATTAGTTAAAGTAAGAACCAAATTTAAAGCGATGTAAGGTTAACGATCTCAAATATGATTGAACATTTTTTTAAGACCAAATAGAATTGAATACAAATTTTATATACCGATCCGTTCTGTCCTCACATTTTATTTTTACAAATTGTTTCAGAGTCGTCTGTAAGTATATCATTCGTTAAAATTAATTCGGAGCGATGCTCGAGTGCCATCAATTTTTACATTTGACATTTTTATGCATATTTAAGATTTCGCTTTGAAGAGCTTTACACTAGATTTATGATTATTTCGAGACACACGGTCCGAGAGTTTGACAATTTACATGCAAACCATATTATATAAATGACCAGTATTGTTTCATGTTTTGGGTCAATGACATATTGCACTAAAATCTTAAATCTTTTTTACGGCTTATCTTTTGTTCTTTTGGAGTTCATTTAGTTTCATATCCTTTTGAAAATCGAAATACAAATAAAACTACTTTTGATACATGCGTCTTGACTTTCTGTAGGAATCCGTCATTTAATCTTACTTGTTATTAATATGATATACGCTAAAGTTTGGATGGATGTTTCTTTGTGACGTCGGAATGGCAAAACGGATATCAATGAAATTTGTCACAAATATATCACACTCAAACGCGGGCGAAGGAAAATAGTTTATATATCAGTATCTGTTAGTTTTTGAAAGCGTACAATGAAATGGTACCTTTTATTAACAGTTTTCATCTCATCTTTCATCCCAGTTCAACCGAGTTCTTCCGCTCCAGACAATTCGGTTCCTTGTCTGTTTGGTTAGATTCTCTTTTTTATTGATATATTTTTATTATAAAGTTATTCTTATTCTGAATAAGTATTTTTTTATTAGATAATGTAAATTTAGCGGCCATTATTTGGTAAAATCGTTTATTTTATACGTCGACAACCATTTATAAAATCCAGCTGTAAATATTATTCTAGCTGAGTTTTTATTTAATTAACTTAATATGCCCATTTAATGGGTAATAATGAAGCAACGCCGAGACATTCGAATAAGTATTTTTAATTCAGTTTTATTTGTTTTTGACTATCAATGAAAAACCGTGTGTAGTTCACACTTTTTGATATTTTTTTATGATTTATTGAAAGGCGTCACGGTTTTGGCTGTTGAGAAACTAGATTTATATTTTCGCTTATTCTACTAATCTCGTTTATATTAAATACCGTGGGTGTAAAAATAAAAGGATTTATCGTCAACTTTATTAAGAAGACAGAATTGATGTTGAATAAATCACATTATTTTGAAACATTCGAAACGTCTTAAATATATTTGTAATCCATATTTCTTTTAAATATTTCATTGATATTTACATAATTTATATTTATATTTCATCTCGTGCGTTCACCCCTGGGTGAAGGATAATCGTGAGGAGTCTAACGGATGAAAACCTCCAGAGTGGAGTAGCCTGGAATCTCCAAACGGTTGTGGATCATTTGCAGACTCTTACTTTGCTTTCTGTGTTGCAATCATTCTTTTTTCATGTAATATATTTAAACGTTTTTGGATGTATTCGATCTTAGCACATTACAAGTGATAATATTAATTAAAGTAGTTCAGTGCAATTCGTCGTAGTTGCTATTCTCTGTATAACTGTTAACATATAACAAAGGTACACTTAAATAAAAATTACAATCAAAAACAAGATAGAAGTAAATACAACTTTAATCAATTTTATCCCAATGTTTATTATGATGGATAAAATTATTGTAATAATCATTACGTAGTATAAAACAACGTCGCTTTCTCAGTCCCTATATCCATATGTAGGCTTAAATCTTTGAAACTATGCAACGGATTTTGATGCGGTTTTTGAATAGAGTGATTTGAGATTAAGGTTTTTGTATATGATACTTGGACAATATAATAAAGAAACACTGATAATAATTTCTAATGTGATGTCCTAAATAAACAAATTCTGTATTATGTTTAGTATCATTATTGAAGCCGGGGCGGGTCGCTAGTTAAATTATATACGACCTCTGGTTGAGTGGTGTGTACACCGGTTTTCATGGGTACGCCACTCTGAGGTCCCGGGTTCGATTCCCGGCCGAGTCGATGTAGATTACCATTAGTTTTCTATGTTGTCTTGGGTCTGGGTGTTTGTGGTACCGTCGTTACTTCTGATTTCCATAACACAAGTGCTTCAGCTACTTACATTGGGATCAGAGTAATGTAGATGTTGTCTCATATTATTATTATTATTATTATATATCGAGACCCGCGATTATTCTCACCGTGCCATATAGCCGCATTTTTCTCGTGACATCTCGACGATAAGCTCATGCTAAACAGCATTGTATTTGAATATTTGATTGATATAAATCGACTTTCTAAACAAGACGCATTTCTCTGCGTGTTTTAAATTAATAAATAATGTCACACCGAATCCATTAATGTTAAATATATTAATTCGGTTAATTTATTGCGTTCCGAACATCAAATCTGCTGATGGCGGTCATCAGAATTTATCACGGCTTTCGCATAATTCATGTGTTTATTTTAAGCAATTTTATCGAATTCTGCGGTTTTTTGATTTTTTTACTATTGTATTGATGATTGGTGGTTCGCGTTATTTGTTGATTGATAACTCTGCGGTAAGGATATGTATATATGACTATATGATACTATCCATTCTCGCGACATCATGCACGTTTAAATTTAACAATAAAGTTATTATCGTAGCCTCTCCTTATTATTACCTGACGTAATATGTCCAGTGAAAATCCCATCACAATTGGTCCAGCTGTTCTAGAGATTAGTCGGAACAAACATACAGTTAGATAGACAAGAATTTAATTAAATGTTATTTTGGTATGTGTACCGTGTATGCATCTTTTCGCATTTAGTAAAAAGCGGTAAATTTAATGTTACAAACAGACACTTAAATTTTTATATATGACTATATGTAAATTTAATTAGGCGAGGAAGAGCTTAACTTCGCCTAAAATTAAAAACATAAGAACTACATTGACGAAAATGACGAGCATGTAGCTTATGACGTCATCAGATTTTAGAGTGACGTTCCTAGGCCCTTTGCACAACAGATACTTTGTAAATGAGAGCTAGGCCGAAATTTAAGTCTACAACCGTTACGATAATTGCAAAACAACGTTTATAGATTTTTTTCTTATTTGCATTTCTACTCTTTTATTGAAGGTGCTACAATAAAAATAATTATAACAATGTTTTAATCTACAATGACGTTAATCTGTCTGTTATTTCATAAATAAAATTAGGAATAATTTTAGTTTTATAAATATCAAAATTACATAGAAAGTGTTTCGTTGAAACCAAAAGGGAAATATTTTATTAAACCAAATATCGAAGTGTTGCTTTGTTCGTATGAATATAAAATAGAAAATATATTCGGGAAAATGTTTTTCAAGTTTGCTCACGACGGCACGCTCCGTGTCAGCGACTGTTGACATTCCAACTTGTCAAATCCCACGCTGCCCGCTTTACACTAAATTCGCGTAGATTACAAGAACCCGTACCATTTGTTTTATGTTTCAAAGCGAGAACCGAGTGACTTGTATCGAGAGCAATTTCATTATTTACTAATATGGATCAGGATTTTAACTTTTGCTTATATCTATATCAGCTATGTTTTACAAAATCATATATTTTAAAATTTAATTATCTTTAAAAAAAATTATGTATTTGTGTATAGTATCTAATTTCAAGTTATGCTGATTTAAATTTGGTAATTCTCAAACAAACGAGCGATAATGTTAAATATCAAAAGTAGAAGCTATACCATAAGTTACTATAGATGAAAATTGTCATTATTTTTAAATTTCGCGTAATAAAGAGTGTTTGGCATTTCGATGTTTTCGTACAAACCCATAGTAGCGACCTATGTTTACGCTTCAAAATACGAGCGTGACGCAATTTGTAACACCCTCCAGGAGGGGGAGGGGGGAGGACTTCAAAGGGCTCGCCGACAAAGCGCTAAATAAGATGAAAAAAATATATATAAACGACAATGGACAGGGAAATCGGGCCTTACGAATTTTCTTTTCTCTTTAGTTTCGCGCTAGAATCATGTAATGTTTACTCGTATGCATTCCTCGGAGGCTTTTGACGCGCGATTTAACAAAAGGCCGATGTGATTCCACTGAATTCTTCCGGCTTCATGGTGCACTGAGAGAGCTGTTCGCAAAGAAACACACTTCAATGGCTGACTGAAAATGAAACCACTCAAATTAGCAACGACTCCACTGACGTCATGTTGTTTCATTAGCTTTTGTTTTTCTTATTGCATTATACCGTTTTAAAGCTCCACTCGCTCTATTCGCTCCACTCGCTGTGATACGCGAATTTAATCTTATAAACATTACGCGAATTACATTACGATTATTTTATCTAATTCACTTTTTTTTGAAAAATATAAATCAATTATAATTTGATACCGTCGTTACTTCTGATTTTCCATAACACAAGTGCTTTAGCTACTTACATTGGGATCAGAGTAATATATGTGATGTTGTCCAATATTTATTTATAAAAAAATATATATAAACAATGTCAGTATATAAACACATGCATCGTGATTTAATTACTTTTTAAAAGTTAAGCATTATCTTGTAAGCCAAGCGTATTATATAGTATTTACAAAATATAGTTTTTTTCAAAGACAACATCATCTTTCAATTATGTATGTTTTTTGTATATAAAAAATGATGTTAGTTTTCAATGAAATCAAATGTAAGTCACATAATTTTATTTTGATATGTTTTAATTTAGAACTTAAGTCACGATTTACAAAGCGGTCGAACTAATAACTACTCAGATCAATTAGTCCAAACAGTTCACACTAAAACTCAATCTAAGCAAGAAGTGATAAGTGTCGGAGATCCATTACCGAGGATTACCGTTATCTCGTTATCAATTAAGCCGTCGATGTAACAATGTTACTTTACATAACGCATTAGCGAGCAATTGCCTCTTAGCTTAACGAAATTATATCGAATGATACTACTGTAAGGTATTTTTTATTAAACAGAATAAGGATGTTCTCAAAACAAATTATTTTAATGTACAAGATATGCATTAACAAACTCACACATACACTCACACACATACACTATTTACAATGTAAATATTGGAACGCCTTCTAATCCTCTTGATGTTTGGAACCTATTTCAATAAAATAGTCCAATGGGTTGTAGCGGATTCAAGTGGGGCAGATATTCATTTCCTCGACTGTAAGTATAAAGCATTATTTAAAAAAAGCTGTAAGAGTTATCGTTTTAAATTCGTCATACTATATTGTAAATTAATAATATATCATATATCAATTGCGACCAGTTCTGTATCTTTAATTACATAAACAAACAGACTTAATACCGGAGGATGCAATAAAATGCCGTCAATACAATAACGAGATCACGTCACAAATTAATTAAAGTCGTGTATCAATTTTAACGTCACGACATCGGACCTCAGCGAATCTTATAAATCTTTGCAATTATCAAATTCTCAGCCTCGTCTCATCTGCATACACGCACACACGCCTAAACACACTGTACGCACGCGCGGCGGCGAGATCAAAGAGAGCTCGACCCCTTTGTATTTGCCGCCGGCGCGTGCCGTCTTCTTCGTTTCCCTCGCAAACTACGTCTAACTCTGTAAGTGCGAGGGAGACGACTATAAAGGCGATTGTGTAGCTCGCAATGTGAATATTTCACCTCGTTATCGAGTCTTGTTTGTGTAAGATAGTGTTAGAACGTTGATTGAATTAATTGTATCGATATCGACGTGATTTAATTAATTTTAATCTTCGAGTCACTCTGATATTAGTATCGCTTCTGTTTCGGACACATTTTGACGCGTTTTTGATTGCGTTTACGTGTGATTCCTTTTATAGCAGAATAATTGTTATAAAAACAGTTTTCTTTTGAAGTAACAAACCAGAAGAATGTATATTGTGATTGTATCATAAAAAGATGTCTTTTAAGTGTATAAAACATACATTATTGTTCCTACTTTTTATTTCTATGATTGAAATCGACAATTAAAAAATAAATACATAATATTTAAGCAACGATAAGAATACAATTCAGCATTCCTATAAAATAATTGAAAACAGCATTTGAAGATTAACACGTTTTAGAAATTGTCACATAAAAATAAAACCTATATAAAAGTAACGGTTATACCATCGATATCGATAACTAAACGTGTCACATCACTCAACGTAGTAGAGCACAGCTCCCGAGTAGGCAAGACAGGAATCTGCCGATATCGGCTAGTAATTAAAATAGACTTATTGCGTACCACCGTATTCGTACTTTATGGTACGGTTTTTACTTGATAAGGCGTTGGTGTACGTAACGCGTATATTTAGATGCCTTAGTCATTGCGAATGAGCTTTCTATTAATTAGCCTCTAATTTATTAAGTAGGGTTGACGCTTTGAACATTTTTGTTATTTTGAATTCATTTAAGACATTTAAGACAATTATTTTCGAGAAACATAATGATAACAAGTATCACTAAGAAAATATATTAAATTATTCTTTTTTAAAATTTTGCTGTTAACTTAGTTATCTTAAAAGACTTTTATTTAATTTTTAAATTGTAAGATAGATTAACAATAATAAATAAACTGTCGTTTTAAATATAAGATCACTGAATAAAATTAAACATCTAACTCTTTTTATACCTGACCTGTACTATGTTTTATGTTGACAATATACTGTTTTAATGTAAGCGACAACCCTAACTTCTAGACATGAGTCTGCTCTATATAGTATCTTAAAGCACATTAATTTGTATGTTTTAAATCTATGGTATATTTCTTTAAGTTTTCCCATTTAGGGTTGTCAACCGTATCAGAAATTTTATGTCCTACTAACAAGGATAAAACAGTTTTTTAAATGAATTAATGCTCTCTTCCGTCTTCTTATTTACTGAGACTGATTATTGTCTGTTTTATAAGAAAATTTATTTCACTTCCTAATTGATAGAAGATACAGTTCTAAAACCCTACTTTTTTCATGAATGAAACCTACAATTTGTTTTAAAACTATTTAAGACTAAACTTAACTTTGTATTTTTAAATCACTACTGGCTCTGCTGTAAGAAAATTATATCAAGATATTTGTTTATAGTCATCAACATTACGTCAGAATAACGAAGTATTTCATCCTGAATACCCGTTAAACAAATACGGGTCACATAAAGATAAAAAAAAAATGACACATTAAGACAAAAAAAATCTTACACAGAAAATTTCCGTAAGTTAAGTCACATAATTCCGTACAATCGTACTAGTATAAAGGGAATAAATGTTTTAACCTGTATTAACCCGTGGGGGCGGGTCCGACCCCAGTTAATATTTTACAGCGAAATGTCGCGTCAGTACCGCGCATTACTTTTTCCTTTTGATGTTCGCAACAGATACTTATACTTTTCCATTTAATGGTTCGATATGAAATTGACAGGTTATTTTTGTATTTATTAAAAAAAAAATCAAATATTATTAATATAATCGTAAAAATTTATAGTCATTATAAAAAAAAAACGATATATCCGAAAGAAATACAATATTAAACTATCGTATACTAAATGTCATTTTCAACTACAAGGAAAAATTACATTTCGCATTCGAGACATGCTTAAGAACTATGTAAGTTTAAAAAAACGTCGCTTCCCGCCGTTCGTACGCTTAGATCTTATAAACTATGCAACGGTATTTAATGAAGTTTTCATCAATGAACAGAAAGAAGAAGGTTTACATGTATAAAACATCCATATTATAGTAGGAAAAAGCAAAGAATTTCAAGTATCCTAGCTAGAAAAAAAAAAGAATTTTCATTTTATATTTATTCTTTCAATCTAAACGTTGTATATAATCCCTTTCTATGAAGCCAGTGTTAAATATTTACCACCAAAATAGCACACATTTACTGACATAACATATAAACTATCCTTCAGTACATAGTTACATACACCTTCCGATATTCCGAAATACAAAATAACAACCGAATTTTACATAATCGCAGGTCGGAAGGGCCTGCCTGCGGCTGTATTTTCGCTAAACAATTCATACATTTATTTTTCCTTTGAAGTCTCGCTGCGGGCGACGTCAACTGCAGATTTAACCCCATCTGTTTATTACGTTGGAAATTGAGAACGATGTAGCTAGTATAAAAATGGAATTTCACGTTATAATTTAAAGGGTTAAACTCTTCAATTTAAACGCCGATACTTTGATCATTTATGAAGTTTTTTAAGGGTTATTTTTGTCTTTTCTTAAAACTTTATACTATATTATTTACGTCAGTAATGTAACACTGATGACGATTGTTTAATCAACACGCACTTATTATATTATTTGTAAATAGAATATGGAAGGCTCGATTGACGCGAAAGTGTCCCCTATATTCCGGGGGTTCCCATATCAACATGTCCTTCATTTAAATCAAGAATCTAAAAATATACACCCAACTTTTACAAGACTGTTGACCAAAAGGCTCCATTTCGACTGGTTCGATAACATCTGATTCTCTTAGACTTCCTACTTCCTCCCAAACAAATTCTGGTTCAGTAACATCGTAATCGACATGTCCACGTTTCAATCTAGAATCTTAAGATTCTTACCAACCTGTACAAGACTGCTGAACAAAAGGTTCCTGATTGGTTCCTCTTCGACTGTTTCTCTCAGTCTTCTTACTTCCTTCCAAACAAATTGTGATCCAGGAACGTCCTAATCTCTTTTTCCCGAGTGGTGGTCACCATACGTAGAATTCTCCATCGATTCAGATTGTGTTCTTCAAACGTTGTCACTAATTATATCAAACGTTTTCCATTCTAATGACAGGATAAAATGGAATTGATGTCGTCCATCAGCACTTAGCGACATATTTTCAAATCTAACCCTTCTACAAACGCCGTCGTACAACCCTGTATTAACCATTTGACGTGTCGTTTACATTAATTACAGTTTGCTTATTAAATGTGTGTCTATAAAACACTATCTGTCACGACATGGCCCCGCGGACTTATTATTGTTCCTTGAATATTATTAAAAAAAAAATCCAAATCAAATTCATTTTATGAACTGTTAATTAATTTTTTTTTTGTAAAAAAAAACTTCTTTTTGTAAATGAGGCAAATTACTGTACACGAGATTATTTACACAATAAAAAACCATGGAGCTAGAAGACTCGGGCGGGATGTATATTAATTTAAATGTATTTGATAGACTTAATGCATTTGATTTCATTTTTGAGTTAAATTGTAGCTGTATTTGTTATGTCTTTTCACCTATTGAGAAGGTATTTTTGGGATTAATTTCTTCAACAATGTCAAATACGTCGTATTTGAAATTCCAGTATAGCGAGATAGTCAATTTTGAAAGTCGATTATTTATAAATACTACATGTTTAAAATAATATTATCAGTGATTCTACTGCCAAATAACTGCACTCAGTATTGTTGTGTTCCGGTTTGAAGGGTGAGTGAGCCAGTGTAACTACAGGCACAAGGGACATAGCATCTTAGTTCCCAAGGTTGGCACATTGACAATGTAAGGAATTGTAATATTTCTTACAGCGTCATTGTCTATGAGTGATGGTGACCACTTACCATTAGGTGGCCCATATGCTAAACTATATCATAAAAGAAAAAATATATGTCCCTATACAAATAAACCCTTTCCTTCCAGAATAACGTTTCTTATTTGACGACACTTTCTAATCTAGTACGCGTGATTATATCTTATTAACCCGACGATATCAAAGAGGGGGTTCGCGTATTAACAACATAATCACATTGTATGATTAATAATGCATGTCCAGTGTCTTTATACGTTGTTAGCTTATTATTTTCTTAACGCTAGCTTGATTATCGGAAACGTTTAACTGGTTTTTTCTTTTAATATATGTATGCGTATGTTTTTTAGTTCTAAATAATCAATCATTGAACTGATAAGAAACACTTCTTGCCAATTTGAAAAGACCATCATTACATTCAATTTAATACCGTAACATGATTATTTTAAAAACAATTGTAAAATAAAAGTCTTGGATAATAATGAAATGAAACAAAGTCACAATAAATATGATTGATAACAATAATTTAAAAAAAGAACATTTGATTTAATATTTGTAATCGGACAGATTTATATATATCTTTTGTATGTGTGTGTAACGTCACGCGAAATCATTCTCGAATAGCGGACGTAGCGGAAATGCCGGCTGTCCGAGTCGAGATAGCAACACGTACGTTAAAGAAAGAACAAGAAAGGATGACACTAAATACGTTTTCCATTCTCGAACTCAGCGCATCGTCATTCACACGCGCCCCGTAAGACTATCGAAGCGAAACGACACTGTGTCCCATAGTGTCCGTAATTGAAACCCTCGCTGAAGAATTTTTACGATTAGCCGCGGAGACAATCGTTGAGACGCATTAAAATTTAAAGCTCAGAAATGCTTTCCTAATTTGAACTCTAAATATAAACACTTAGAATACATTTCTCATATCGTCGAAAGATATTCCGGGGAGATTCATATAATGGTCGTAATGTCAGGAGCGCGCGATATGGCGAGGATATTCGGCGCGCGCGCATCTAAAATACTTTACATGGAGAAAACTTGACAATAAAAGATAAAGAAATATCGTATGTGACACTCTGAACCGTTAATACCGGTTCAAGTTATTTTGTTTTTCCAACAAACACTGGGACGAGACTCTGTTATATATGAATATCTTTAATTTCAAATTAAATTGTTAAGTTTAATATATCATCTATTTAATGTATTATAAATTAATGTTATAAAGTAATTACTAGCACAGGATTAGTTTAATCCTATATAAGTGCTAATAAATAATGTATATCCTTTTCAGTTAATAATAAATCACTCAATCATTCATTCGTTCGTTCATTAATTCAATTAATGGTTAATTAAATTTGCGACAAGACACATTACTTCATAGTTATTTCGTTGCACACAGTATCGTGTCTCAAAACAATGTTATCAAAATATTATATTATGCATATTTTACTAAGAATCTGTGAGCTTATTCTGTACCAACTCGAATGTCGAATTCGATCGTAATAAATAAGTGAAATATGATATTGACGACAATTCATTGAAATATAATTAACTAGCGACCTGACTTTACACGGGTGCAGTTTTTAATAAATAACAATTATACATATATATATTTTACAACAATCAGCAATAATTGGATTTTGCATACAAACTTATAAATTGTACCTCTTAACAATATTAGTTTAAATTCATCTACCCGTACAGCAGCGTGGTGGAATATGTCCTATCCTTCCTTCTCCTCAAAGGGAGAGGAGACCTTTACCAGATGTGACAAATTTACAGGCTGTTATTATTTTATATTATTAGAGACTTATAGTGAAACTATAAGTAGAGATTAAATATACCACGATCGTGTCAAGCACGGAGTGTCTACCGAATAATACTTAGAGCTCTGAGTCACAGTGACTCAGTGGCGGTAACGTATTGAGATTAATGGGCACGGGTTAGGTGTGTCAAGGCGAATAGTTTGATTGCTTTCATTTTAACGTTCGGATAAGTTTATATTAGGGGATGTTAAACTTGTTATTTATATATGTGACACCTGATGGCATTTATGAAGGAATACTTGTTATCAGACTTTGTGTATTCGAGGTTGTTCATCTTCTAAAAAATAAAAACCTATACCCTTGGAGTTCAATCTTTCATATAAAATATCATGAAATTCGCTTCAGTAGTGAAAGAAGGAGAGTTACTATCGTATTTACAAAAATAGTATAGATAAGTTAGCTTTACGTGTAGGGAAAGTCCCTGAAAACGTGTACGAATAATTAAATACGGATCAGTTGAGTAGTTCAAATGTTAATGCGTAAAAAATATAAAAAGTAATTTGCGCATTTTATATTAATAAAGATTAAAATTCTGATATATCAGACTTTTTTACTCGTAATAAATTTCATACGTTTTTCCACAATTGTTTTCCATTATGATTACTATACCGTTTCTTAGTCGTATCAATAATTATACAGATGCAATGATAAATAATTAAATCGCACCAGTAGTTCTCGAGATTATTCCTTCAATCCATACAGAATCCTCGCCTTAATTATTTATATATTCTTTATTGCAATGTAAACAAAAAAGTTGAAGCTCGCAATGGCGGTCTTATCACTCACAGAGATCTCAACGACTGAAAGAAAAAAAATACGGAAGAACAAAATCAGGCATAATGAACACTTACAATTTAGTTAAATAAAAACCTTAAGATAATTTTATCATATAGGTAAGTCGTATAATAAATATTGATAAAATCAAAAATCAAAATATACTTTATTCATGTAGGCTTTTTTACGTGAAGCTACCACCAGTTCGGGTAGTAGGTTCTACCAAGAACAACCGGCAAGAAAATCGGTAGTTACTTTTCCACCATTTAAAAATACTATGATATTGATAAAATTAGAAACATTTGAATTTAAAAAAACAAACTTTAGGTAAATTAATAAAGGTCTATATATAACCGAAAACTCTTCCGATTCCGAGGCTCCGTTCGCCGTCAAAAACATAATTGGCATACCCTTCCCTCAGCCAGGATATGCATTTGCCTGGAAACGCCGAGCCGTATTGATTAAAACATTTTACTACGGGTGAAGATGTTCAATTTATATAAAAAAGGCATTATTGGTTCTTTTTTATATTTTGTTTTCGTAAGTCTTAATATATGTTAGTTGATTTTATGATACAAGTTAAATAGTATTACTATTATAGCTTATGTATTTCAAATGTTTGAACATTGAAAATTGCCTTAATTTTCATTTTTTTTATTATCAGTTATTAATTATCAAATTAATTTAGGGATTTAATAATTCATGTGATATTATTTGTAAGTATTAGTCGGTTATAAATTTATGTATATATACACCAAATGATTATATTTTTACAATTTTTGTCCGTTTGTTCCGGCTAATCTCTTGAATAGCTGGACCGATTTTGACGGGACTTTCACTGGCAGTTAGCTGATATAATAGGGAGTATTTAGACTTTGAATTGTATGTAAAATAATTTTACGCCACGGGCACATCTGATATATTATACAACTGATTATATTTTTTGATAATATCAATTAGTAGTTTTTTAAAGTAAATGAATGATATTATAAATGTCAGAAAATAAATATTCCCTTTAAAAACAACAGGTCAAGAACAATTGGCATTATTACAGCATCCACTAACCGTCGAGTGTGCCCCGTAGCCAGACGCCCTGCAGAAAGACGCAAATAGCTAACTTAGCGTCTAGCATCTAGACTAGGTGTACAACTAATGACGAGAACACGAGACTGAAGGGCATCTTGAATGAATGAATGGGAACGAAATATTAGCTAGGAATGTTTGAAACATACGTTTTAAGGAAAGTCGTGTGACTGAACTTTTTCCACATTTGTATTCGAATTTCGGATGTTATTTTTTTTTTAATATTACGTTTAAATTTCACGTTTTCGAAAATTTATTATTATGCTTCATCAGCTTTCATTATATAAACACTAGCGATCCTACCCGGCTTCGCACGAGTACTTGATATGTATCGTTATATTTTGAGCAAGTTACATAAAATCTTTTTAAATTGCAGCCATTGTTTTATTCAGATGTATAACCTATATTATTGTAAAATTTCATCCAAAATGGGTTCGGTAGTTTTTTTCCATGTTTTCATTTTATAAATAATAATCTTAATATCTTATCCATTTTCTCTATATCTACCATTATATACATATATATCTGTGTCGATCTCCGCATGCCAGCCTCCGGAAAAAGGTCAACAACCCCTGCCCTAAGTACCCACCCCGATTTGTAGATTTGAATATTCTGCCCTCGAAAATTTAAGCATTAGATTTTTCCTACCCTTATATTTTAAGGGTACAATCAAGTTAATGACTATATTTTATTAGTTAATGTATTACATTATATTCTATGCAAGTAGTGATATATATTTTTTAATAAAAGTTTTATTCAACTGTAAAAAAAACTATTGGACAAAAAAATACGTATACCTATGGTGTTATTACAAATATTCTTATATTGTAAATAATACGAATTTAGACTTTCATTATATTATAAAGGCTTCTTTCAACAAAGAACGTATAAAATATATTCGGCGCTTTTCTCGTTATAAGATTCCGGCGGCGCTCACATCCGGCTTAAAGGACCAATGACGGAAATGTGTGAGAAATGATCTGGAAAACCGTCGAGGGTGTACAGATTTTTCAAGATTACTTGATTAATAAATTGCAAAATAATCTCTAATAAAATCCCCACTGGAATATATTTTTTAACATTTTAAATAAAATAAAAACAGAAACATTTGAAACCAGAAGTCTAAAAATATAGTTGTGATTGTCAAGGTTAACGCTTTGGTGACTTTGTCCTGCATAAAAAGAGAAATGCAACTATAACTAGACCGAAACTTCCAAGGTCGCCCGACGCCAGCCTAAACGCACACTAACACAGCTCCCTCCCTGCACCCACACCACAGTGGAGCACGTGAACGCTCGCCCCTACACATGGTTGTCATAGCAACGCAGCATCCTATTTCCACGCCCACTACCCTGGGGGCGAACTCTCAAGATATTACGCCCTACTTCGTTCGCATTGGTGAACTAAAGGGGTGTTCTCGCTGCGCTAGTGTGAGGCCGTTCAGAGTCCGCGATCTCGTGAAATTCCATTTTGAACTGAAATCTCGTGACATCGACGGCCATCTAGAATACCGTTATTGCCTCCGTATTATAATAATCATAAAACTTTGAGGCTTCAATTTTAAAAGGGAATAAAAAATAGACGTACGTATAAGGTAGTTAGCGAATGCTAACCAAGCACTCGACTCCATTCGCAACATTCAGCCGGCCGCTCGTTAACAAACCTATTCAATTTTGAAGTATTAGTCGATTGAGGCAACATTTCTCGCGTCCTATCGCCACGAGTTCCAATTAGCGACTGGAGCTTGTCGCTTGAGTGGCGGTGACGTCACGCGGCGCTTTCATGCGCCTTCAATAACTACCCTCTCGACGTACCTTCAATAGCTGGCCACTCTACCTGGCCTTCATTAGGAACCTTCTCAATACACGCGAAGAGCTGAAAAGGCGACGCGAACCTACTAATTTCAAAAATGCAAGTTTTAACGAGAAAAGTTGTTTAGCTAATAACTAGCGAACTCTTGCGCTGCGATAGCTCGCCCGCGTAATTGCGTGATTTAATTTTTTTAAATTATTACGAGCTGTCAGTTGAACAAAGCCAGCTCGGTATCTTTTGTTACCGGTCGCGCCATAGACAAATCTTATTATGGAAATATTTTCAAATTAAGAACGCGCTCTGCTCCCGCATTATGCGTCTCGACTGTCATCATTGTCTATGGGCTCTTTTTGTTCGTCCTCGCATGTTGAGGCTTTTCGACCACCGTTTCGGTTATTTTTTCTCTTTTTGTTTTTTTTTATCCGCTGTCCCGAGCGTGAATGGAGGGCTTTGTTTGTGCGTGTTTTATTATTAATTAGTGGGGACTCTTTGTTCGTGGTAATTATTGTCTTAATAAGCAGTTCCTGCTCGAATGTGAAGGATCGCTTAAGGAATTGTCAGTGAGTTCGCTTTTAAAATGGTTTTAAGAGACTTGAAATGTTTAAAACTGGTTTATTGAGCTTTAGTATTAGTACTTTTACGTTTGTTCAGCTTTGAAGTGGACAACATTATTGTCGTCTTCATACAATTTACTCGGTTTTTCATCATAGTTCAAATCCAAAGAATCTAAACCTGTTTTATTTTTTGTATATATACAAAAACAACATTAATAAAAGAAGCGAGAAAAATTATTTCCAACGATTCAAAAGTAAAAGTCACGGGGTATAATATGTTTTTAGCTGAAGCGCTCGGACTGCAACTTTTATGTAGCATAAATAGAAGTTGATATTCAAAAGCGAATAAAATCACACAAAACACTACCATTCAGGGATTCTAGTGGAAACACCATAATTAATTTACGCCTACGTGTCACCAGTGATCCTGTCGTTTATTTCGCATAATAAAGTGCTGAAAAGAAGATCCAGTTTAATTAGAGGTGAGACACTCGGAAGTACGACGCGGTTGAATGGCCCTCGTCGGGCGCCATTTTGCATAATTGGGCGGGAGGGTAGGACGAAATTTATACGGTACCGGCGCCAATTTACTTGCTAATGACGCGTCTTGCACACTCCCTCGGTTTTGTTCGTGTGTTGAAATGTATTTTCAGAGCCTTTTATCTTGTTCATTTTGTATCATAGGACGGTACATTTAGATTTGACATTAAATTTGAAACGAGTTCTTATTTCAAAATATGGTCGCTCCTTCTGGCCTTTATACACATAACAGAACAGTAAAAGGATCTCGTTACACAGACATCGTCTGAAAAGATAAATTGTAAAATACATCATGATTTACGTTAATATAATTTAACAGATGAATAGTTATTGCTGGTGTCCTGAGATTATTTATACATCGAGACTTTTGTCGCACTACAAAATATCTAAAACAAATGACCAACTTATTATCATAGTAACAGCTACGCACACACTCGCCATACGTCATACTACTTTACTAGTGTGCGTATACTTAGTGGCTAACGATTGGCCACTATTTACTTTGACTTTTTACGACATGTTTGACAGTTAATTTAAACATATACAAACAAAGCTGGTGGTACTATTTAATTCACTTTTAACAGAAATAAAAACAAATGTAGAACAACACCACTATACGGTTGTTTAAAAAGTTCTCTGGTATAAAATGTTTGTTATTCGAAAACAAAGAAACTTCGGTTTTCGTAATTATGACATATTTAAAGATTTTGACATTACAAACAAAATGTCTCCCAAAAGAACCGTTAGTTTAAATAAGAATGTTTAATAAATACAATACTTATTTACGTAATATGTTTTTGTTGCAGACTGGCAAGATGGGCTTATCAGCTGGTGGTGGATTATCACTGTTCTGTCCCGGTGGAGAACTGGGACAGCCTCCTCCAGCACACATGGGCATCCCACCTCCGTATCAGCTAGACTCCAAGTTGGGTAAGTCGAAATGAAGTCATATTCAAATGTTATAATTCAGACAAAATTATATCCTATTTTTTATCTTTATAAGGATCATTTTGTTAATTTATCTTGAGTTATGATATGCACACGGTGGTAGCTTCACTTAATTGTTAAATGACGATTCAAAAGTGCTTGTAAAAGCCCACTTGAATAAAGTATACTTTGATTTTGATTTTGATTTTGAGTATACCATGTGACTATTACACAGCGCATAAAATACAAGCTCAAAAAGCTCACCTACCAAGTATGTCTCTGCATGTTACCTAAAATAATTATATTTGTTTCAGCGGCAGGTCTCGCGCGGACCCCAATGTACCCCTTCCCAGGGGGTACCTACCCTTACCCCATGCTCAGTCCTGAGATGTCGCAGGTTGCGGCCTCGTGGTACGTATACAATATTATACTTATTCATACATTTGATACTTTTAAATAAAAGAGTTATAATTACAGTTACGTATATAAATTATCATTTATTTTTTATTTATAATATAATAAATTAATATTGTCGATCGCACGGCTAGTTTACAAGAACGTTAATTTTGCCGATGGTCCGGGTTCAAATCCTGCTTCGGAAGTAAAATAATTATTTTTTGGGAATTGAGTCAATAAGTTCTTACTCAATCCTAAGTTGTAAAATTGACAGTTTTACACAATCGCGCCTTGAATATCTAATTAGACCTTAACTACTATTTATAAGGTTTTAATTTTTTTTTATAATTTCAGGCACACTCCAAGTATGTATCCTATATCCTCGGCGGCAAGTGGCTTCCGAAGTCCGTACCCTACATCTCTGCCCATCACCAGTTCTAGTCTATCAAGGTATGTCCTACCACTATTAACATTTATAATATATACTATACCCCAAATCTGGGTATAAAAGCTATATAAATAAAAAATATATAACAGACGCATGTTAAATGATCTTTGCCTATGGACTAAATATGAATGTAAATATAAAAAACACAGAACTTAATGCATACTTGTTAGAAATATTTAGCAATCTTAATCTACGAAAATTTTAATTACTAAATACAAAAAAGGAGCATCAGTAAATCGTTCAGAAATCAATTATTGCATATCGCGATCAGCTTATTGACATGAACAACAATTATTATTGCAATTTATAGATAACTTTCCAGGAAAACATTAAATATTACATTTACATTGTTTTATCAGGAACATCTGTCTGCTGATTCGTAGCGATAACGAAATAATTGCAGTCATTACAAGACTTCTTAATTTAGCGAACGATTTCGTAACATTTATTGTAACGTAAATCCATTCAATTTTAAATGTATATTTTAATATGGTCTGATTTTATGAATTAAAAGTACTTAAAAAGTTCGTAAACTCAGCTGGGCACTGTTTTAGGAAAATGTTATAAGCTCATTACATTACGCTACCAAATAGGTGGATAGGGGCCACTTATTACACCAAATGGTCCAATACGATTTGCTAGAACACATGTACCCAGTTTTCATTCAATACATGCAGGGTTCCTCACGATGTTTTCCTTCACAAACAAGAACGAAATCAAGCATAAATACACAATCTTTACTTAATATTCAATTGTTTTACGCACTACGCTATCGGCGTTTACGAATTCTTCAGCATCACAAGGAAAATTCAATTCACTTGCATTCCAATGCCATGCGTTCATAAAATATAATTGTAAACTTTTCCGTTGTTACAGTGAATTATATCGATTCTCCCCAACGCTGGGCGGCGGGCTGGGACTCGGTTTGGGCCCAGCGCTCGTTCCCCCACCCCACTCCAAGGCAGACCTCTTCACGCATCATTCGAGGTAAGATTTTAGTTACCTTATCATACTATATATTTACATAAAAATAGCGTTTAAATCTGTGTGATATTCTGTTGAAATTGGAAAAATAAACTTGTTATACATATTGTATAAAAATTCTGTAACTTTAAATATTTTTATTTAAAATACGTAGACTGTCAAAAATTTCATTATAAGTGGTCACCCCTTACTTTATTACATTGACACTTCAAGAAATATTAAATGTCTGATGTAAGAACATCGCCAATGCGCCACCAACATTGGGCACTAGGATGTCCCCTTGTGCCTGTACTTTGACTCAATTACCCTTTAAACTGGAACACAATAATACTAAGTATTACTGTTTGCGGATGATTGCTACTTATCAAGATGGGTCTGCACAAAGCGTTACCTCCAAAAAGTGCCCATTACAAGATCTGACATAGGTCAATAATACTAAATATTCTACCGAATTTGTTTATTTACGACATCACACTAGAAACTTCTAAAATTATCATTATTATTTTACTATGTTGTCTATGTAATATACAAAAACCGTCATCTCGAATCACTCTATCTATTAAGAAAAAACCGCATCAAAATCAATTGTATACGTAGGGACAGACAGCGGTAAGCGACTTTGTTTTATACTATGTAATGATGTTCATATAAAAAGTGTACACAGCTAGTCACAATATAAATAATAACATTTAGTTAACAAGAGATTACAAAAACAATTCGAAACACGCGCCTGAATAATACAAGGTAATTTGTAGCCTTCGCCCGGTTCAATTATATCGTCAATATAATCGCTGCGATAAAATTCATTGTTGTATAACGCCCTAATAGTGATGCAACTATACATTATGCTAATACGCACTTTTATTGTACACTTCGATAAGGGTGGATGTGTGCTGGATATATTTTAATGTAAGGCTGAGTTTAGATTTATGATTTTTTGAAAAAATAAAAAAAAAACGTTCTAAAAAATTTTTATCGCAGAGGTTTTACAGACATCATTAATATGATGTAGGTTAGCGTATACGTGCGAGCCATATGTACCACCTGATGGTAGGTGGTCACCAGCGCTCATAGAAAATGGTGCTGTAAGAAATACTAACCATTCCCTATATCTCCAATGCACCACCAACCTGAGGAATTGAGATGCTATATACATAGTTTCTGTAGTCACACTGGCTCACTCACCCTTCAAACCGGAACACAACAATACTGTGTACTTACTATTTTTTAGAGGTAGAATATCTGATGAGTAGCTGGTACCTACCCAGACGGGCTGGCACAAAGCCCTGCCACTACACAAAACTTTAATTCAATTTTCTTTATTTTCCATTTATATTATGGTATTGATCCTTTTACCGCTGCTTTGCCGGTTGGTATGTGGCTGAATATTTGATGCATACTGGTTTCCTCGCGATTATTTTCTCATCTCATATTAAATTCGTACCATCAGAATCTGACATTAAAAGGATTAGATAGTGTTCTTTAGTTTGCGTATATATTTGTGCGATATAAGATCTGCAAAGTTTACAAGTCTTGATTGATAAAGACTACTGTGGACAAATCGTTCAAAATCATCGTACAATGCATCTATATATTTGTTTTGGATTAAAAATAATATTCTATAATACTATACAGATTCCAAACGATGTAATATTTCGATAACACTGTAAATAAAATCAAACTAAACTATTTAAAACAAGCGTCACTTTTCACTAACCTCCCCCAGAAAGCGCGATGCTATCGGCGATGTTATCAGCGCTATTACACGGCTAACCCCTGCAGATCGGCGATAAGCGGGACAGATGCAGTGACTCGCTTTGCGACAAATTGTTTTTAATCTATCGACATTCAATACGTCACTTATAAAAATACTAAACACACGGCTAATAGAAACTCCTTCGTTATTGTGTACAACGAAAACGGACTTATTTAAAAAAAAAATTGTTTGCCTCCTTTGTTGAACTTACTTGGTGGTAGGGCTTTGTGCAGGCCCGTCTGGGTAGGTACCACCCACTCATCAGTTATTCTACCGCCAAATAACAGTACTCAGTATTGTTGTGTTCCGGTTTGAAGGATGAGTGAGCCAGTGTAACTACAGGCACAAGGGACATAACATCTTAGTTCCCAAAGTTGGTGGCAAATTGACGATGTAAGGACTAGTTTATATTTCTTACAGCGTCATTATCTATGGGTGATGGTGATCACTTACCACTTACCAAAAAAATGTCTTAATGTTTTAAACTTGCTTTTTGCATTATACACTCTAGTTGTCTATTTTATTTTCTAACTAGTTGTCGTCCGCGGATTCACTCGCGTTTTAAAGGGTTGTCATGGTCTAAGTAAAAAAGTAGCCTATGTCCTTTCTTGGAGTTTGCTGCATACCAAATTTCATAATAAGTCGGTTCATTGGTTTTGGTTGGGAATGAGACAGACAAACAAACTTTTACATCAATAATATTAGTACTGGTTAATTAAAGTTTAAGGAAGTTTTTGTTACTTTCGATAGCTCTATTAGGAGTAAACGTGTTTGCTCCACGCAGGCCGTATCGCGTGTAATAATCAATTTGACTATGAAAAGTTAAATGTTAGTGAATGACGTCATACAAATATTTTAATGTAGAGACGAGAGAAAATTGGTTTACTATAAACATAAAGTTAATCTTATCTGTCTGAATCAAAACGTTAATCATATTTCAACATTATCAGTCTTATTATCGAATTAATAAAATCATGCGAATGCAAGTTAAAAAAAAAAAACAGCACGTTTTCATCGAATGCGTTACAAAGTATCGAATTTGAAATGTATACATATCAGATTAAAACTGAAAATTGCTTTTTAAAATCAAAGCAATCAACAAGTCCAAGACACGAAATTGTAATCTTACACCTTTCCGCGCGTCATACCCATCGTTTAATACATGCCACATCCGTCAAAAACATATAATCACTGCTCCTTTGTACGGCGCCATTGTGAGCGGGCAGCGATCGCTCAAGCGGTTAGTAAAAATTCGCAAATTTATAGTTGAAATTCGTTATTTCTTTATCATATTAAAAATGTAGACATGTACAAAACATAAATCGTAGTAGTAAGTAATTGTAATGCTTCTAAATTTTATAAAAGCATTTAAAATTTGAAACCTTTATATGATATATTAAATGTTTATACATCTGTATTTTGATTACACTCTGTGGTTCATTTACTACTGTCAGGAGACTCGTAAAAATAGAATACATACATAAACAAAACATTTAGGTGTGCTATATAAATATAAGTGCCGGAGCTGAAATGGTCCAGTGGTTAGAATGCGTGCATCTTAACCGATGATATCGGATTCAAACCCAGGCAAGCAAGCACCGAAATTTTTCATCGAAATTTTGCCTGTGCATTCCACCAACCCGCATTGGAACAACGTGGTGGAATATGTTCCAAACACTCTCCTTAATGGAAGAGGAGGACTTAGCCCAGCAGTGGGAAATTTACAGGCTGTTACTTTAGGTGTGCAATATATGTACTTCATATTGGACACCATAAAGGGGAGCCGATAATAATATCTGTATAGAATTCATGTACATTTTATTCAATTGAATGAATTGATATGATAATTACACTGTTGGGTCACTTGAGATACAAAAATGACAAATCTTAACAAAATAATACATAAACACATTCAAATCTTAAAAGAAGCCCTAATTAAACGTGCTAGATCTCGACTATGAATCAACATATTCTAAAGTCTATTCACGGTAGCTCAACCGCTCGCATACGCTAACACTCGCACGCAACATCAATACATAAAAGTCCAGGTACAATCACGTAAGTAAGCTGCTGGCGGAGAAATTTAATTAAGATGATATATGAGACGCCCTCGGCTAACGGGCTACTTTGGTACAATCGCCACGACAAGATCTAAAGATATGAATTTTATGACGCCCCGCGCGCATAAAACAAGGGCCCGTACAAATGACACGAGACAGTTGAAAGAAATTAAATTATGCTCCGCGTCAAAAGTTAATTCTACCATATAACGTTGATTATAGCATTTTCGAAATAAAAATATAACAACACGACTTAGAAGCTAAATAAATGTAAGCGAAGTTTTTTAAAAATTCGCATTTCGAAAACACCGAAACTTATTTAAAAAAAAAAAGAAAGAAAAATACACAATTTGTTGAAAAAAAAAAACGTTGAATTTTTTTTTTTTTAAATAAAGCCGTATTTCCCTTCACATCTTGGCTCGGGTAGTTTTTAAAGCCGGTTCGTTCGTGTGTAACAAATTCTCGTCGACGGTACACACTACACAATAATTACAGCACGCCACTGAATACCTCGTTTGGAACGTACGACCATTGTGTTTCTCTTTTTACCTCGCTTCAGAGTTCCTTGAATGCGAGTCTAAAACGAAGCTACTTAGCTCTGCACGCACTAAATAGCCTTACACGTGTATAGTTGGCTTTAAAAACCGTTTTAGTGCTATTGAAGTTTTTTTTTTTTTTTAATTTAATTTACTTAACGTCTTGTAAAAACTTTTTTGTAATGAAAATAACGATTTATTTATTTTGAATAATATATATTAAAATAAACCCTTGCTACAAAATATTAGTCGTAAACAAATGTCCCGGTGAGAAGAGTTAACATTAAAACTACAAAATACTTTTTATTTTATATTATATCTGTAACCACTTTTAAGCTGATATGTGTGTGTGTACTCGTGAAATGAGTGTTTGCTGCGGACGAGTCTTAAAAGTATATCTATTGCTGATATTTCAACAATAAAGCGGTACAAATAACTGAAACGTATTTATGAAAAATAATACCTGTAGGTGTCATCCTAAGGAAGTATGTGAAATTGAATCACTTTTGTTTCCACCAAACCGCGTCCGTGATGGAAAAAGTTACAAACCCTTATCGTTGAACAAGGCTTTAGCCTCGATGTTGCCAATTTACAGAAAATATACAATTTTAATAAAAATATTTTGTGTTCTATTTTTAATACACAACATTCGTAGGTATTAAATAATAATACTGTATATAAAAAATATAAAAAAAACACTTCGAAATTTAAAAATGGTCATCATAATACACACAATGACAGCAAGTAATTTATATATTCATCTCATTTAATATCAATTGTTTCTTCGCCGGTGACTAACTCGTTATCCTCAAATCGCCTTCATCCTAGCCGTCTGGACAGCTATTAGGGTCTGGTATTCAAAACCTACATATTGTTCTTGCCTTCAGCTTCATACAGATTGACTCACCCTTCACGATCGTCAGCTACAAACTATTTGATTATTTTTCCAACGTAGATTTATGGATTGCCAGAATGTGATTATTATTTAAACCAAGATATAAAAACTGTCTTGATCTTTAGTCTGTATTCTGTATGTACTTTGGGTATGGATTCACTATCAAGACTGCTTGATATCACATGTATAAGGTTTGAAAAGGATATCAATACTTATCGTCTGTTCATAAAGTATACAAACGACAATAAAAAGTAACAACATAAGTATATACATTACACACACACAAACATCTTCCTATAATGTAGGGACGTCAAAATAAAAGATGTCAAAATTCGGATCATGAAAAACAGTATAGTCGTTCTACCAAATAGGAAGACAATCTAATGAAAAATGCACCAAAAAAGACATAAGAAATCAGAATAAGTATTCCCCATTTCCCATTTTTAACTGACAAAGGAAGTCATTACATTCGCGTCGTTTTCTCCGAACTAATTTACCGAATTAAACTATACTTGACGTATCGAACTAACTATAACAAGTATGTTCGGTTCGACTATTTCAGTCCGAACAACGCAGGAAGTCGTTATTCAGGATTCCACACGATTATTAATATTGTCAACGATCTGAATAAATCGCTTGGGTGGACAGTTACGTTTTTGTCACGAAAATTGTCTTCCTTTTAATGGTATCCCGTTAATTGGATTTTGGGATGACACGGTTCTAACTTGATCATTATTTATATAACCGTGACGGCCCAGTGATTAGAACGAGTGGATCTAAACCAAAGATTGCGTGTTCAAATTCAGATTGAAATTCAATTTTGCAAGTTGGTAGGACTTTGTGCAAGCCCGTCTGGGTAGGTACCAACCACTCATCAGTTATTCTACCGCTAAACAACAGTACTTAGTATTGTTGTGTTCCGGTTTGAAGGATGAGTGACATAAGGTCTTAATTCCCAAGGTTGGTGGCACATTGACGATGTAAGGAATAGTTAATATTTCTTACAGCGTCATTGTCTATGGGTGATAGTGACCACGTGACCACTTACCATCAGGTGGCCTATATGCTCGTCCGCCAACCTATACCATAAATAAAAATAAAAAAAATAAAATAAAGATAATAGTTGCTGAAAGAAAAACATATTTAGGAAACTTATATCTATGCCTGTATTTAGTAGGCGTGCCTGTTTTACAGTGAAATAAAACTTTAAAAATCTACATTTATAATACTGAGCACATGGTTCTGTTAATACAAAGTACATAGAATGATGGTATCCGTATCCGAACACGCGACCTTCAATTAAATATCCGCGCGTCCTATCCATTAAGCCATCTTTTATACTAGCTCCATAATGTATCAGCGTATGCTAGTGTTTTATTGTTAGTATCAGATGTTTATTATATACAAAGTGTATATAATACTCAAATATGCTCTTCATATGACACACCTCTATAATAGGATTAAATAATTATTACACAGAAGAACATAAATATGTAATTTGACGACCTCTATGGTCGAGTGGCGTGTGCACCAGTTTCCATGGGTACTCCAAAACCAAGGTCCTGAGTTCGATACCCGGTCGAGTCGATGTAAAGTTCATTAGTTTTCTATGTTGTCTACCGTTACCGTCGTTACTTCTGATTTTCCATAACACAAGTGCTTTAGCTACTTACATTGGGATCAGAGTTATGTATGTGATGTTGTGCAATATTTATTTATTTATGTAATATACAGAAAGAGGCGAATTGACTGTTAAAAAATATATGATAAAATGTTGGAATCGTTTAATACAATCTAATATTCAAATTAAATAAAAAAAAACGATAATAGATTCCACATGTTCGCCGGTGTCAATGCGATGCGTACGCGCACCGGAAGCCCCGTCTATTTCCAACCGGACGCGCGCTTGTTTATTGTATGTCTGTCTGTGTCGTTAACACCTAAACTCGCATTAAGACGTTCATTGATATAAGATAAGTATGATAGATCGTGGGCTGATTGATTAAAAAACTACCAGGTGTGGACTATATATGAGGCGTATACATTTGACTTCGAATTACATAATTATCATAAATTTGACAAATAGTATAAATATTTATATTTAATTTTATTAATGCTTTTATATATATAAATATTATCCATTTCTTAGACATTTAAAAATTGGTTTGTTTATGAAGCTTTATAAAAACTTCAATTTGTTTTGATCTACCAAAAGTAAGCTCAACAAACACCCTGTGAAAACAGTATTCTGGCGATGATCCCAAGAAATATATATAAGAAACCTTCTTGGGTTACCGATGGTTCAATACTTGACCATAATCGGTGTGGCGCATCCTCGTGATTACTATAAAGTACAAGTCAGTTGGTTGAACGATGTACGCAGAAATACGTTCAAAAACAAGCTGTTATTTTTATATATTGTATAAACATACTGTACCTATGGTTTATGTTTTTTACTAGTTCCATAAATATAATTCCTTGAATCCGGTAAACAAATCTAAACAATTATTGTGATATTTTAATAAAATTGATTACTTTTTCTCCAATATGTTTAGGTGCAATTTTTTTATACTGTTATTTTTAGGTTTTTAGGTTATTTCAGTGACAGCGTCTTCATGTTCCCCGTCAATCCTAATTGCAGATCGCAAGACAAGGGGTCCAGTAGCAGCAGCGCCGAGAAGCCCGCTGACAGCTCAGCCAGCAGCAACAAGGAACAGAATAAGAAACCTCACATCAAAAAGCCCCTCAACGCCTTCATGCTCTACATGAAGGAGATGAGGGCGAAGGTAGTGGCCGAGTGCACGCTCAAGGAGTCCGCGGCCATTAACCAGATCCTCGGCAGACGGGTGAGTGACGTCACCGATAGTTGACATGCCATAGTTGTGTTACACCATACGATTGTTACATCAATGTCTCTAGTTATTTGTAGAGTTTATTAAACTACTGAACCGATTTGAAAGCCGCATCTAAAAGTTCCACTCTAGGATTATTCGAGGACATCGAATCTGATTTGTCTATTGTTCTTGTATACGACGTGGTCTTTTAAGTTGAAACGTTTCTAAGAATTATATGTATATATATAATTTTATATTGACGTTGTGCTCATTGTTAATCTTGTTAGGAAAACGATCCGTGTCGCGAGTAAACACAAGTCGGCGCGCATTCTGGAAGACAATGAATCGTGTCCGTATCAGACATCTACGCTCGGCGTATCGAATAACAAATATCTTAGCTACCGAGAAGGGGCCGTTACGCTTCTCGGAACGCGATCTCGTTCCTAACAAGAGTAGCAACCGATGCTCCACGCACTCGTGGCCGCACGCCCGACCGATGGCAACGTTGTGTTCGTAATGCAATATACTCATAAATACGCAGTGGCATTCGTTGAGTCGCGAGGAGCAGGCAAAGTACTATGAGAAAGCGAGACAAGAGAGACAGCTTCATATGCAGCTGTACCCCGGGTGGAGCGCGCGGGACAACTACGGTTACGGTTCCAAAAAGAAAAAGCGGAAAAAGGACCGCGGTCCCGCAGAGCTGGGAGGTATTGGACCCTAGGCCGAGACCCGACACGAGGGGATGGATTGTCACGTCGACGCTTCTGTACACTCGCTTCACCCTTACCCACCCTACCTCGCCCGAGACCTGCCCGCACTCCTCACTAACCTCCAGAGACTTGCTTGCGCCGTCCAGGGCTCCTAACACGAACTAACCGGCTTGTTCCCGCCGACGAGCACCCGTGACCCGTGTCCCTGTATGTGAGTGTGCGTGTGTGCGTGTTACTCCAGTGTGTTAGTGCGGCGGCCGGTGGTGCCTGTGCTAGAAAAGCGGCTGGAACCGTCGCCCGCGAGGCGAGCGGCGTCGGGCGCGCGGGCTCGCTCGCGCCCGCGCCCCCCGCGTCGCTCGGCTCCCATGCGTGTTCTGTGTACTGTAGTCGTCGAGTGACCGTGTACTCGTGTACTCACCCTACACCCCTGTACGCCGATCGGAAACTATATTGGTTTGATCTATGTCTAGACGAGGCGCGACGATACCGACCGCAGAATAGGTTCTGTGAGGAACACCACAATTGGCCATTCTCATTTTTGGGGCGTAGGTTCAAAATTTGTCGAGGGGAACGCTCACTGCGGGCTGTTTTTCTAGCACTAACGCTAGGGCGCGATCGCGAACCACCGTCGAAGTGCATTTCTCTTTTGTTTCCATATTGCGGCGTGTTCGGTACAGTGGCATGCGCTCGGCCGTGAGGAGCAAGCCAAGTATTACGAGTTGGCGCGGCGCGAGCGCCAGCTGCACATGCAGCTCTATCCCGATTGGTCGTCTAGGGCAAATACGCAAAGGGGCAAGAAGAGGAAACGAAAACAGGAGACAACCGATGGAGGTACTGCCTTGCAACGACCGCTGCCAACCCCCGCTGTCCCCTCCGCACCTCAGCCTCCCGTCAGTTCTCCCCGTGTCTGAGACATTTCATCGGCAAAAGAATATAATATAAACGAAACGATGAAAGTCAGGCACGATTTCCACGATTCAGCACGTGGTCAGCGACGGACGTCTCGTCGCGCATAGTCGCTCCAGTTCATTTAAAAATGAGGTCAATTAATAAAGGATTAGCTAGAGACGTCCGCCGCTCTCAGACCCAGCGCCTCCCTCCCCCGACCCACCGCCCCCTATCCCCTGGCATCGCTCACGCTCCCATGTGCGAGTTCAATTGCTTTGAACTTTATCCGTACCGACCGAACGACGTAGAAATATTGCCGAATGTCTATGGTTGAAGGGGTACAGGTTGTAGACATATATGAGCATTTTTTATTTAATATATATCGCATTTATTTATTTTTCTTTTGTTATTACAACGCTATTTTATGAAAGAATCCCTGATGTAAGTGGCACTCCTTCGAAGGTTGTCCCGGTTTTTGGCTTTCCGTCCTGCTCCAAGTGCCGCCTACGTATTCGGGGAGCGTGCATGTTTTATTCAACAGTCAATATTTGAATACTTGAGTAATTGCTTTGCAGGGACTGTATACATGTGCTCAGTGTAAAGGCTGGGACAGCCTTCTCCATACATTGCAAGTATGCGAAGGAGTTCTGTGAGTCACCAGTATGCATGAAGACGTCCTGCTATTACAAAGCGAACGGTTGACGGCACAGGCCTGAATATCGAAGGAGACAAGTCCCGAGGACTCGACTAGACTGTTTTAATTTCAACAAAAGCTGCCGATGCTTCTGTTTTCTTTATTAATGATACTGGCCAAATGAACATCAATATTTATTTTGATTCCGGAGAACCTATTCTGCTTGAATTTGCTTATGAGCGTCATGTTTATTTGTGATTGTTTTTATTTCGACTAGCAATAGCGTAGTTAGAGGTTTATTTTGTCGAAGTTTATGCGAGTAGAGCGCTATTATTTAAACCAATGTTTTTTCCGTTATTTTCATTTGATCCGTTCCTGTCCCTGCATGTTTACTAACATGTTTAACGGTGTTGGTGCATGTCGCTTTGTAGTTTAGTATTTTAGCATATTTTTTTAACGCTTCCGATATTATTTTTTTTAGTAAATTTCTTTCTGCAAACCATGGCGTCATATTCCGGTCCCTTAATTTAATTTGTTCATTGCTAAATTTGATGACGTCATTTAAATTTTGAAAACTTACTATTGATTAGTCTCTTAATTTGCATTTGGAATATATTTGATTTGCCTAAAGACCCGCAGTTTTGAAATTAATGAGATATCAATTTTGTTTTTGTATGTGTCCAGTACGAGAGCGAATTCTAATTGAGATTTTTAAAAATTTTCAGGAAATAACTTGAAGAAATGTCGAGCGAGGTACGGCCTCGACCAACAGAACCAATGGTGCAAGCCTTGCAGGTGGGTGTTTTCGATTTATCTTTTTATTATTTTGCTTTTCCAAACAAACAATAATGAACCGATGAAAAAGAAACAGCAATAGCATTCTAAAAGGTCATTATTTTCAATTTTATATTGTTTCTATGTGGAAAGACTTGGCTTATCTTTATGTCTTTATTTTACGGAAAGTCCACGAAGAGCCTAGTCGTAACATATGTTTTATTTTAATTAGTTCTTATAAAACTCGACTAAATCTGTAGTAGATGTTGTGTTTTGTATTTGGACATACACATATATCCGATATCCTGTTACGCTGTGCTCTCTACCTCGTACCTGTCAAATAAGGGCATACGTTAAAAGCGAAGCAGAGAAAGGTTCAGAAAATGTGTCTTTTCACAAAGAAATAAAATTTTGACGTAGAATCACACGGAATAGATTTTTTTGAAAGTAGACAAAGTGTGAAGTCGTAGTGAAAAATATAGGCATTAGAGGAATAGTTCCGACAGACCTGACGACAGAGAGAGGGCAATCATTTGTCGAAGAAAGCTTTCAAAAAAATCTTGACACATTTTCTGAATAACGCTCGCTTTTTTTGGAATAATACTGTTAATAGTCGTACTATAAGATCCGTGAAGACATTTATACTCATTGAAATGTTTTTTCCACTCATGATTGCCGCTTCTCACGGATCGATGCTGGATTCCGCTGGCACTATTGGTGACTGTTTCCGTTCCGTCGCTCTTTATACATTTTTATCATTCAACCGAACGCTACTTGATTCTTGATATTTACCATTTTATCCTCTCTTCCTCTTATTTTTCAATAATTGCATTCATTATTACGACGCTTATAACCTTTTTCTCTTTAAATACTACTTACTACTCAAACAACATTTTGTATTATATTAAATGGATATCTGCTCTTAATTTTGCTAACAATTAAATATTTTCAAACTTGCTTTCAAATTTGCAATTCATTAAAAAATACCATTTCTTCTGCCTATTCATACTTTGCTAATCAGTCCGGAATCAAGTAGCGTCATGGTGTCGGGGGGGTTAGGGCTCCTCCGGCCAGAACCGGCCACGCCACTACCGGCCGCTAGCTTGGTGGGGAGCCCACCCCAAGAGCCTACGTATGTGAACCTCTAGTGCCGGCCTGCCGCCGCCGGACGACACACGGTCAGTTTCTAGGCGAGACTTTGGCATTTGTGTTACAAGAGTGATTAGACAATGCGTGGATCATATCGAGATTAATATGGAAATAAATGCGACAGCCTTGCGCATGCGCAGCTTGAAGCTCGTTGCGTTCTATCGTCTCGTAATCAGAACAAATCGAAAAATATATCATTTTCATAGAGAATTTGAGACAAATCTCAACTATGACTCCATCTTGAGTTTTAGTATTTAAATCATGTAATCACATAACATAAAGTAACGGAATTCGTCATTTCAAATCGATGATTCATGAAGTTTACTGCAAGGAATTCGAGATATGATCACCGTATGTGTGTGAGCTTGAAGCATGAAGTTCACATATTAAACAGATAATGTTGTGTTTGTTTTGTTTGTTGTCTGTAGCAACCTTCAGCTGGTCTAAAAACAGCTATATTTTTTTAATTTGACCATATTGATGCCAATGTCTCAAATCGTAGAAAACCATGCAGTCTGTATGAAACAAAGATTGCGTTTTCTGCTCTGAATGTCGTAAGCTTAAAGGATTTTCGTTCCTGAGTAGTATTTTTTTGTTGTTGTCGTAGATATTTGGAATCATTTTGAATAAAACCGTTTGATAACGCAGCATGAGTGATTCGATGTATTTCTACGTTTTCAGTACTTTATAAAATTACTTTAACATTTTCAAGCATGTCTTTTGTTTAACATTTGTGTTGATATTTGGAAATGTCGTTTTATTTTGTTCTTTTTTCTTAGGTCTAGCTTTAGATGTTTTTCGTACGTTTTTGGTTTTTTTTTATAGGGCACAAACATTTGATTTGTTATTTGTAACATAGCTTGTAAATAGTCGTTATTTTTTTTTTCTTTGATGGAAATTAAGTATACGTTTTTTACACAATGCGTAATTCTTTCAATTTAATTACATCGACAAAAAAATATATTTTTTTATTTCAGTTTGTCCTCAAACAGAAAAACGTATGCTTAATAATCCTAAATAATCTTTAAACGGACAATGTCTAACATTGTGTATGTAACGTTCCAGGCGGAAGAAGAAGTGCGTGCGCTACATGGAAGCCCTAGCAGCTGCCGCGGGGACCGTCTCCCTTCCGATGGTGACCCCTCAGTCCCCCTGCTCTGAGGAGGACGTCAAACTCGAGGAGCTCTCGGACGCGTCGAGCGACGAGGCCGACACACCCCTCAACTCGGCCTCCAGCCCCGGGGGCCTCAGCGCCCTGTCGTCGCTGGCGTCCCCCGCGTCCGACCCTCCGCCCCCGCCCCGGAACCCCGTGGGCACGAATCCCCGGGACGCGAATAACCCTCTGTCTGTGGGCCAGCTCACCTCCCAGTCCTGGCCGAGAGCGGCCCAGGCGCGGCCCGGCCACGAAGTGATATCGGTTTCATAGTGACGGTGGAACACGTCCGGTGCCCGCCGACGCACGGACGCGACTGAACGCGGACCAGCCTGAGCGTGCGCATTCAACTCATTTTGAATTTCGAACCGCATTGCGCGCCAAGACGACCCCGCCCCGAGACTCCTTGGACGCTTCGCCCCGGGCGCGGTCGTACTGGACCCCAATGCGAGCGCCGCCAACGAGGTTTACTTTGTGAAATGGACTACGAGTGGTTAGCGACATTTCAAGTACGGTAGTGACACCTGTCGTTTGTTTGTAGAAGCGTGGAAGCGCCATCTAGTAGGCTGGTTCGGAAACAGTTCGTGTTGGTTGTGATAAATACAAGGTACCATTGAAAACTTTATAAACTGGTTCAGAGATAACTGCAGAGGTTCTATCGGGTGCTAATAGACACGGGTTTCGTGGTCGTCGGGAATATCGACATTTACGATACTTTTCGTTTCTAAATGATTCTTGTATGAAAAATCACAAACCTACTCAGTATATTGCTACAATTTAGGATCGAGTGGTTTTAATTTAGAATGGCCTAATGCATTTACTCATTATTTAACGGAATGTCCGATATTTCCGACGATCAGTGTGTTCTGTGAAAAGAAAACTATGTATATTCACGTATATTATAATAACCGAATAACTTACCAGCTTAGACCCCAATACAGTCATCGTTGATCTCAAAATTAGCCACGAGTCGCACGTCTGACCCGCGCTTCGCCGAGTCGATATAATTCCCATCACTAGTCACACCTTTGCGTGCCATCCAATAGTCTCAGGCATCAATCACTCACTAATGTTTCAAGATATAACACTTTGTGAATGGATTACAGGTGTGTTTATTTGTTGTTACGTGCCTTTACCCTCATGTGGAGATTCACATTTCTTTAAATTCGAAATTCGAAAATTGTTTGTTTTTCAATTGTTTTTGAATGGCAACACATGCACCGAGTACGGACGATGTTCCGCTGAGCGATTCTCGCCTCTACTGCTCTCTTATTACGGACGTTTTTAACCTAATATGATTTTGTCGACGGCCTGCACCAGATAAGGTTCCATGTAGCGTTAGAGTTCGTTTTTAGTTTATAAATTCCCTTCGTCGGGCGTGTGTATAAAGTAAGAGTTAAGATACGAGGAAGGGATACCTGTTTTTCCGTTGTGCGGAACTCATTAGACTGTCGTAGATTAGAGTAGGCGCGTTGTGTGAGCGGTCACGGGGTGTACCGGCGGCAACTTCCAAACTAAATTAATCCAAATCTGTTCTTATATAATTTGTATGAAATGTAAACAATATCGCGCTGTCTCTTTCTTATCTATCAATGAAATAATCATTCGATATTCCATTGCATAAAATTTAATAAATTAACTAAGAAATATATTTTATTATTAATTCGTGTGGACATTTAAATTTTATACAAATTAATGTAAAACAGATTATTATATTAAACTATGGTCTTCTTCAATATTAAAGTATATGAAATAAATTTATCTTAAGATTGCTATCTAATTTGTCGCTTCGTATAGAGAATCGTTGAACTTGTTATCGGTACATCACCAACCTGTATAGGTGAATACACAGAGTAATGTATAAAGTCTAGGCTAATCTAACTGTGTCATATTAGATAATAAGTGTATTATTCTACTTACATATACATATATATACATTATTGCTATAAAAAGATGTTTAAATGAAAAATATTAGTTGAATACTGATACAAATGAAAGGTTTTCATCGTACATATCTGAAAATCTTAAATTATTGTTTAAAAGTTTTATCAATATCGACCCAGAGTATGTCATCGCTCGTATGTTGTAAATAACGTTTGTAATTCGCGAAATGATTAGAACATTTTTTTTTGATTATGAAAAAAATGATTGCATTTATTATTATTATTGTGAAGATTAGTACCCTCGGAATGTTCTCGGATGGTTTGTTTTGTCCAGCACTTCTTTTTGTTGTTTTATTGTTATTATTAAGAATTTTAACGTTGTTAAATGCAATTTCAATCCGTGACTCATCGATGATAAATTGTGCTTTGTGATCGAGAAATTAACGAGGAAATTAACCGAAAATCGAATCCTGAATAGTTTATTTTTATTGTATATTGAATGTCTGACAAGATGACTAATCGACTTCGTGACAAATCTGACAAGATTTCGTTCGCTCAACAATGGCTTGATTTTGCATGAAATTCGAACTTGTGCAATACTGAAATAATATGGGTACTTTATAGTTTTCTAAATATTAATTAGATTTTCCGTAAAATTTGTTTTTAAGGATATTTGAATTTATATGGAATTTGATATTTTGTGTTCTAAACGAAGACGTTTTATTTTTTAAATAATTTTTGAGTTTGTATTTGCTTTCGTGACGTCAGCGAATGCGTGCCAAAACCATCTTAGAACCTAAAGCAGATTGCCAGGGATATACAAATGGACAGTAAACTTTTCTATATATAATCTGTGCCAAATTTAACTAAACGCTGGTATGATCCAATACCTAATACCTCTGAAAGGTCTTTTATGTTGATAGATTTTATAGGTTGTTTTTATTGTTAAGATGGTAAAGACAAAGCGGCTCCTGCGAAGAGCTAGTTATTATTTTTTTTTGTAGGAAAAATTTGTCAAATTAGAAAACTCAATTATTAGGTCTGGACCCGTGTCTTGTGTTCAGTCGAACGAATATTATTTTAATAAACAGCATAAAATTGTACCTTTGTCTTTATTTCCACATCCCAACCCGTAATCTTACATATGATATTTTGATGAGTAATATTTTTTTTTTTTATAAATAAATAAGAGACAACATCACTTACATTACTCTGATCCCAATGTAAGTAGCTTAAGCACTTGTGTTATGGAAAATCAGAACTAACGAGGGTACAACAAACACCCAGACCCAAGACAACGTAGAAAAGTAATGGTATTCTACATCGACTCTGCCGGGAATCGAACCCGGGACCTCGGAGTGGCATACCCATGAAAACCAGTGTACACACCACTCGACCACGGAGGTCTTCAAATCGTCTCTTATGGGCTAATCATCATAATATATAAGACATCAAATATGCTTATTTGATGTCTGCGATTAGCCCATAAGAGTAATGTATTGTACACCAAATTAGGTGTTTGAATAGGTAATTAAGAAATGTACATAGTAATGGAAAAATTGATAGGTTCCATTATCAATCAGAAATTATTCATAGAATATCTTGTATGCAACGTTTCTGCTTCGTGCAAAAGAAAACCTACCAGAGCTCTTTAAACCAAAATATATGATCAACTATTGGTATATTTTTGATTATAGTGATTTAACAGCCATAATTTAAACAACGGTGCTTGATCAGTGTTCACAGTAAAAGGTGTACTCACACTGTATTAACTAGGTTTTGATAAAATTGTGAAAACAAAATCTAGAGTATTATATATAAATTCGAAAATAATTCCTTGGTTTGGCTGTGTTGCTCTTTAACGCCAAATTACTGAACCGAATTTGATTAAATTATGTATGAAGCATGCTTGAACTTCATAGATATAGGATACTGTTTTATGTTACTCCTAAAAGTGCGACAACTTATTTCTTACACCGGCTGACTGACTTTACTTTTTTTAAATAAAAAGTACTGTGTGTGCCTTGATATATGCTTGTGCAATCTTTTGAGCCCACTTCCAGGCGCTTATGTTAGGTTAGGTTAGCATGTTGCGTCCAGCAATAATAGTTCAGATATTCAAAATATTGAAACTATAATAAAATAGTTAAATAAACAGTGACTAAATATAAAAAAATGATATCTTACGAAGTATAAAATTCCATAAATGCATACACATTTCAATAATAGTTTAATCGTTAGGAAATCTTTAAGTTTAGTTTTAAAACAAAATTTGCGTTTTTACTCCACCATGGACCAATAGGCTGCATTTTTGAATGATGAATCTCATATCAATTATTTTAACTTTCATGAATAATACCTGAACATACATTTTACTGATTAGTAACAGCAATATATATATGTTAAGTGTAATTAGGTGCAAAATTATTTGAATAACTGAACTGAATTGTTCTGGACACAGATTTCGCAGTGTTTCTTAAATTATATTATGTCTAGTAGTGGAATTGTTAGAATATTTTGTTTGTAGTTTATAACAAAATTCTTATTTTAATAAGAGTATACACAGACACACAGCTGATTATCCGTTTTAGTTGTAAATAAAGACATAAATGAAACAGGTATGTGTGAGATTACATTGTTTATTTGTGACAATGCAGTAAAGGACAGACGTACAAAAATTATAAAACACTATAAAACATGATGCCGATTACAAAGACAAATAACGTTTCAATGTTATAGTGTAGAGTCTAATACAAGATATAAGATCTTTGGTTACACAGAGTTTGTAGAAGTATTTTAAAAATATTAATTACAAATGACGATCAGAGATGGCGTTACTTGCAAAGAGAATGTCGTTAGAGAGAAATAATTTTTAAGTGCTAATAATTCTAATAATCTTAAAATAATTTATACTTATAGCGTCAAATAACATTTTCAACTGGAACACACAAATAGGTTTTATAATAACATTATTATAAGTACAATAAGTTTCTACAGACAGGGCTAACTTGTTAAGTTAAAAATAATTGTGACATCTGATTCAAAAATAACATAACATATAATAGCATATAATATATCATTCAAACGAAGAACACAATCATATCTGAAGCTACTGACTATATTATTTTTCATTAATAATCTTAACTAACAGTAAAATATTAGACCAATACAGTTTGACACTACAAGAGTTTAAAAATTCATTTTTATAGTATGCTTTGGCTAGAAAATTACAAAATTGTTTTTTTCTACTCGGCTACAGTGACTTATAAAGTTTAAATAAATGTTTCAATACAGTGACAATAAAACAAGTCATATTAAACATAGGTAGCAAATTGTAAAAAATGTCAACTATATAATTTTAATATGTAATGATGTTAACAATATTTAAATTATTGAGTATATTTTCAAATAGATTCCTCACTCAAGTTTTAATGAAATTACATTTTTTTTTCTCTTCTAAGGATACTTAAAGATTAGGAGCGATTACAACATTACATAAAATAAAGAGTCACAATTGAATCTTTGACTTTACATGGCTGAGAAGTCATTATACCATTGCTAGTAAGTCTTCACAAAATTATCATAATTTATTTAAACTTCATAAACCCACAATCACTATTTGGTCAATTATAATTCCGATACAAAATATTGTTAAACATCTTAAATTGCTAATAACATAAAAATATTTTTTTACCATGGTGTAAAAATGTTCGTCTAAATCTAATTTTGTCTACGGAATCAGTCTATAGATTAGAGAACTGAATAAATTAACGCGAATTATATTTACTAGAGCTACATGCATAAAGTAAGCATTCTAATACGAGGCTATAGTTACATAATTTTTCATAACATATCTAAAAAAATGCCATTAAATTATGAAGTTAGACAAAATTCGTCCAATAGAAATGCTTTGTTATAACTAATTATAAGTCTAAATTATATATGTAGTAATAAGATCCCATAAATGTCCCACAGGGCTAAGGTCTTAACCAACATTTTAATCACTTGATAGTAAAGTATATTATACAATACTATGTATAGATAAATTATTGAGGAGGTGTTTTTTGGAGCACAAAAAACTCCTTATTATAAGCATGCTATGTCAAGTCCTTACTAACTTGTATGGAGTTTAGAAACCTTTTTGTAGATTAGATTTGTGATCGGATTTTTGTCACTGCATTCTTAGTTAACATTTAACATAAATCACAAATTGTATTATATCTGACATTTCAATTAAATATTTTTATTTGTATGTATTTAAAAATAAATACAATAAAATATTGTAATGAAAGATACAATTTTTCTAATTAAAAATTGTAGTTAATAACGAAAATAATATATAAAAATCAACCGATCTTTTATGTTAAATTATGTGATTATAGCATATAAAAGATAACATAGGTTGGTTCCTGAACGCTCCAAGCTCAAACGAAAATGCGCTTTATTTGTGAAAAAATAAAAGTCAGATATATGTCAATTAAATATTACTTTTCTTTTAAACAGCCTTATTCATAAAGTTTATTAAACAATTCCATAATTTTGTATTGTATTGAATATATTTCAATTCAAAATACTCTATTCGATTTTGTCATTTATTAAATATTGTGTCTGGTCTATACTGTTTTATAAATATTTATGAATAAAAGGGTAAAAGGCTTGTATTGTAAAAAAGTGAAATATTCATTTACAATTATCAAGACTACCGAATGTAGTGCGTTAACAAATTGGATCAAAATTTGTACCAACATGTAAACATATCGTTTACAACTTTTAAAATGTATATTCAATAAAGAATACGGTCAACTGTCATTATGACAGTAACATTACAATTACCTTAATATTTTATTTTTCCACAAACAAGCATAACTAGCGCCGCTGCAAAGCAATCTTCTTTTCCGGCTGTAACCGGTTCGGACCGGTTTACCAGAGGCCGGATGACTTCCCGCCCGGTGGGTTTCGGACACGCACTGATGTTTTCGTATCCAAGCCTTCAAGTTCCTCTGTGAAATGGAAACGAAGAAAGAGTTTATATGATGTTACGCATGTTACTTTAACTATAAACTTTATTAAGTATTAACATTATTTTCTTTTATAACTGTAATAAATTTAATTAAAATAATAATATTCGTTAAACTGAAATATTTTTTGTATTGTTGTCCCGGTTTGAAAGTCGTACACATGTAATTACAGACGCGTCACGAAGTAACACATTTCTTAAATGAATATCTCATATAAAAGATTGTGGGCAATATTTTAATCGTATTTCAAAATATGTGGATAAATATGAATAATATGTGGTTGGTTCAATCTTGATGTTAGGATATCTCAAAATATAGTCAATATATAATTAAAAGATAAGTTATGTGTTCTGTCAATAAAATAAAAGTAGAATATCGAATATTACATAACTAGGAAACTGTAATTAGTATAAATTAGTAATGTAATGTACATATCTTAAAATGAATATATCAAGTTAACATCCGGCTCGAAGGACCAAATCTTCGTTATGGATTTATTTGCTTTCTTTTGAAAGATTTGTAAGGTGACTCACGGCTGATAGAAAAGGTGGAGTTTTGCAAGTCTCGCTGTCCGGGCTCCCGCATCTTGCGTCCCGTGGGGGTGCTGCAGCCCGACACCGACAGACCTTCCATCTGCTTGTTGGATATGCTGAGCTCTGTAAAGCATACAAACATTAAAATTACAATTATTGAAACTTTTAAACTGTATAAATTCAACTAAAAATTAAATAAGATATGGCATTTTAAAATTTTGTTTAATTCAATATTTATTTAAAGGTTCCAGATTGATAAATATAGGATTATCAGTATCATGTCTTATGTGTAGACTTTTTGGAGTGCTTTTTTATGTCAGTCTGAATAAAAAGGTATGATTATAATGTAGACCAATGAAAACCAAAACTTATTACAATTTGCTACATGCCAATAAAATAGAGAAAAACTAGGTAGATGTTTGTGCAAGACCGTTTGGTTACCACCAGGTACCACCCATTGATCATATTCTACCGCCAAGCAGCACTTGTATTGTTGTGATCCAGGTATAGGGCTGAGTGATCCTGTATAACTACAGACACGAACGATAGAATAACTTAGTTCCCAAGATTGTTGGCGCATCGGAGATGTAAGGAAAGATGGTGATCATTTACCATCACGTGGCCCCAATGCGCATTCGCCTAGCTATTTAAAATATTTTTACTTGGTGGTAGGGCTTTGTGCAAGCCCGTCTGGGTAGGTACCACCCACTCATCAGTCATTCTACCGCCAAATAACAGTACTCAGTTTTGTTGTATTCCGGTTTTATGTTGAGTGAGCCAGTGTAACTACAGGCACAAGGGACATAACATCTTAGTTCCCAAGGTTGGTGGCACATTGACGATGTAAGGAATGGTTAATATTTCTTGCAGTGTCATTGTTTATGGGTGATGGTGACTACTTACCATCAGGTGGCCCATATGGTCGTCCGCCAACCTAAACCATAAAAAAAAATCATCCTGTATACGTAGGTGAGCTCACCGGTGGGAGTCCCGTTGGTGTAGATGGGCGAGGCTCGCGGGGACTCTGGCGCGGCGGGCGGCGCCGCGCTGGGGGCGCGCTCGCCACGCGCGCCGTACACGGCCGGCGCGTTGGGCGGCGTGGGCAGGAACTTGCCGAAGCCTGTGCACACACACACACACACACAAACTCAAATTCCTTTATTCAATATAAAAGCATTACACTTACTTATTGATTGTCAAATAAACACTACCACCGGTTCGGAAAAAGGAACACCCTGACCTGAGAAGAACCGGCGAAAGAAACTCAGCGGGTCTTTTTTTTCTGTTATTTTTTTTTTGTCAAATTTATAAGGTACATAGTAGTACATGATATAGCCGGTTTGACAACTAATAACTATGACCTTGACTTGACATTGCACTCAATAGTGTTGCAATATAATCTGTGGTAGTCATTGAGAATAAGTGGAGAAAAATGTTTGAGGAAGTTTGTTTTTCGATTTTATATTATTTTTCATGGCAAAATTATTTTACCTTTATTCATTAAATTATAATATTTAAGAATAAAGCGAATGCAACAGGTGATGAGATAATAATAATCTGTTACCTTCAACGACTCGCAGTTCGCCGTCGTCGAGGCAAACGCGACCGTTGACGATGACGTACTGCGGGCTACCGATTACGTGTTGACCCTGAAAATACAGTAAGTTATCACTGCTGTGACTTTTTGAAGCTGTTGACAAGTAATATATAACAACAACTGTTATATATTATGAGGTCTCCATAAAATGAGAGCGATCAAATTAAATTTTTTTGTTAATTAATATGTCTTAATTCAATATATTACGCATTCTTGTTGACTGTCAATTTTTTTTTATGACAGGTGGCAAACGAGCAGGAGGCTCACCTGATGGAAAGTAACTACCACCGCCCATGGACATCTGCAACACCAGGGGATTGCAGGTGCGTTGCCGGCCTTTAAGAAAGGAGTACGCTCTTCTTTTGAAGGTTCCCATGTCGTATCGGTTCGGAAAAACCGTCGGCGGAAGCTGGTTCCACAAAGTGGTTGTGCGAGGCAGAAAATGTCTGAGAAATCGCGCTGTTGTGGATTTTCGGACATCAAGATGGTGCGGGTGAAACTTAGAATTTTGGCGAGATGTCCGAAGGTGAAATTCAGCATCCGGGATTAATCCGAACAATTCCTCGGAACATTCCCCGTGAAAAATTCGGTAGAAGATGCAGAGTGATCCAACATCTCTACGCAAAGCCAAAGAATCAAGGAGATCGGAAAGGGCTTGATCGTCGATAACTCGAGCCGCTCTACGTTGGATGCGGTCAAATGGAAGTAGCTGGTACTGGGTACCAACCGCCCAGAGGTGAGAGCAATACTCCATATAAGGTCGAATTTGCGCCTTGTAAAGTTTTAGGCAATGGGCCGACGTGGAATACTGTCTCGCCTTGCTGAGCACACCGAGCTTTTTTGAAGCCAATTTTGCTTTGCCTTCCAATTGACCGCGGAACTAAACGAGGCTAGAAAATTCAACGCCAAGTATTCCGATACTACTCTCGGCGTTCTCAAATCGTGGAGATACGACAAATGGTGTTTTTTAGCGGTTATCGCGCAATCTTGCATCTTTTTGGGGTTGAAATGGACTTAATTTAGCCGGCCCCAGTTCGAAACTTCGTTTAACGAAGACTCGATTTCAGACAATATTAGCGCGGTCGGTGTATAAGGAGTCAAAGGTACTGTCGTCTGCATAGCAATGAATGTTCCCGATTTGCAACAAATCATTGATATGCAGAAGAAACAGTGGATAGAACGCAGCCTTGTGGAACACCAGCATTGACGAATTCTAAGTCAGAGCATTCGACAACGAACTTGATGCTCCGATCTGCCAAAACGCTGTTAATCCAATTGCATAATTTCCCGGGAAGACCATAGGAAGGAAGCTTCGAAAGAAGCGCTTTGTGCCACACGCGATCGATGGCCTTCGCTATGTCCAAGCTGGCTGCTAATTCCTCACCCTTGCTCTCAACTGCTTCAGCCCGTCTATGAGTAAGGTAAACTAGAAGATCACCGGCCGACAGACTCCGACGGAAACCGTACTGGCGGTCGCTAATCAGCTGGTTCTCCTCTAGATACCGCAGGAGCTGGCAGTTAATAAGGGACTGTATTATCTTGGGAAGCAAGGTGATGGCTATAGGCCTATATTTGGACGGATCTGAGCGGTTGCCTTTTTAGGACCAAAGCAGTCTTCCAGGAGTTCGGGACGACGCCTAATGCGTAGGATTGCCGGAAAAGACGCGTTAAGACCGGTGCCAACTCGGGAGGACATGTCCGTAGCACTATTGGAGGGATGCCACTCGACTTGTGAATGTCCAAGGAAAAAAGTGCTTTGAGAACTGCACTTTACCGAAATTTTAACTCCAGCATCGTTGTATCACACAGCGGTGATCACTTTCCTTGGTCATCCAGAGTCGAGTTCGACTCGAAGAGAGAGCCTAAAAGATCGGCCTTTTTCCTTCGCGGTATGGGCCAATGACTACCCGTCCCTGTGCAGAGGTGGGAAGAAAGGCTAACAAAAATTAGCTAGGACAGCCTTCGCGACAGACCAGAACGCACGTGTTCCTGAAGGGAAGCGCACCAGTCTGTCGCCAATTCTGCCAATGTACTTCGACTTCGCCTGAGCAATCACGTTTTTGAAAGACCCAGAAGCAGAGTTATATTCTTTTCTGAATGTGCTTGTGTTTGCATTACGAGACGTTGATGCATTGGCCCAGTCTTGGTAGCGTTCCCATTTTCGGCTTGAAGCCATTTTACAGAAACGACCAAACCAGGGCTGGGACTTGCCACCAATGGGACCGCAGAGTATGGAATGAAAAAGTCCATACCCTACATCGGCGACAGAGTCAGCAACAACGGTCGGATCATCCATCGAGAAACAAACCCGCCCCCATGGGTAAGATGCAAAGAAGAACCGCATCCAACCCCAATCTGCTGAATTATAGTGCGACACGCGACAGCAGCCCGCGAAACGAGGTTGTGAGTACCGTGTTACCGGCACTGTACTCCGGACGAGACAGTGGTCCGACGAGCCCAGTGGGGGATCGATGGGAATCTGATAGCCATCTGGACGCGAAGTCAGCAGAAGGTCCAACAGGGAAGATGTATGATTCTCCTCGTCCGGTATTCGCGTTGGTTAGGTGACCACCTATGTCAAATCATATGCCAAAGCGAAGTTGAGAACAGATCTACCCCGCATGATCAGTGGTGCGTGATCCAAGCCACTTTGTATGATGGGCATTGAAATCGCGGATGGTCGTCGCAGTCTACGCGCAGCCAGATAATTGATAGGTCCTGCCCTTCAAGGCTGCCCAGGCGTCGAGAGCAGATATCATGTCTGACGTAAACGCAAAACAAAAGTATGCTCCAATTTGTACCCGGGGTAAGAGAGAAAAGACGTATAGGTAGGAGAAGATATCTGGATCTCGGTAAGAAAGAGCAAGGCCGGCTTCGCCGTCTCAAGGTAAAAGTGAACGGCATTCAAGTTGGAGTTGAGTCCCCTTATGTTGCAGAAGTCCACAGCGTGTATGGTAGAGGTTGCCTTATACCGCTTGCCCCGGACAGTAGTGAGCGCAAAATTGCCCCCCCCAGAATTAGGAGGGCAGCCTGGGCATCACTGCTCAGGTGTTGTACGTCCTAAGCATGGATGCCCAGAGAGGGATTCTCCACCGCAGTCGCTGATGGTACCCTCCTGAGGTAATATCACCAAATTCTGCATAACCATGTTTTGGGGGGAGAGCGATCGGGCCTCCGGAACTCTCACTTACCAGTCTTAGTGCTTTAAGTGAGAGAGTGGTACTTCCCCGGGCGTGCCGGCCCATTCGACTGCAACTGAGAGGTATGCAGTACGGCACTACCACTATAATTCTACCGTAATTGTTCGCAGAGCATATCACACTTGAGACTCAACGGGATAATTTGTTTTTATCAGATTTTGTGTTCAATAGTAACGGATTTACTTTTAAAGGAAACGGCCTGGTAGCGATCGTTTCATTCCTAAGCATGTCATCATCAATGAAGTTAAGTCGGGACGCAATCACAACCCGTAACCACGTAAACTTACTTTGGGATATCGTAATAATATCGTAGTATGACTGCTTTGTTTTTCCAATGGCATAGTCACGAGATTCTGTCCTCTGTCTTATCAGGTTACGGGAGTGTACGTGAGATTGGCGGCAATGAGGAGAATGGAATGAATGGAATGAATGGAATGAATGGAATGAAGGCGCACCTCGAAAATTGGCCGCAATGACCGAAATGGACGTGACGACATCCTGGAGCTTACGGGAGTAGTCAGGGTGGTTACCTCGAAGATGTTGAAGTCGGTGGCGTGGTGGTGCGTGCGCGCGGATATGGCGCGCTCGCGGCGCGGGTCCCACAGCGCCAGGTCGGCGTCGGCGCCCTCGCACACGCGGCCCTTGCGCGGCCACAGCCCGAACGCGCGCGCCGCAGCCGCGCTGCTCACAGCCACGAAGCGGCACGGGTCCATCGCGCCTGAGGACGGCCACTTGGTTACAGTACGGAGAGAGACTTTTTTTTTTTTTTTCCGATGGGGAATGCATTTACGCTGAGTCCGGGAGGACTCCGCGGGTTATGTGGGACTCGGCAAAAGGCCCCTACCCACTAAACCCCACCGGCGCTCCGTCTTCGCCTGACTGACAGGAGGCTGGGAATCCGGTTTGCATCCAGCCCCGAGTACGGAGAGAGCCTGTCACAACCTGTTCAACCTTCGCAATTCCAGCCCTTTTTTTTTTTTTTTATAAATATGAGACAACATCACATACATTACTCTGATCCCAATGTAAGTAGCTATAGCACTTGTGTTATGGACAATCAGAAGTAACGACGGTACCACAAACACTCAGACCCAAGACAATATAGAAAACTAATGGTAATCTACATCGACTCGGCCGGGAATCGAACCCGGAATTTCAGAGTGGCGTACCCATGAAAACCGGTGTATACACCACTCGACCATGGAGGTCGTCTTTGTAGCTCATTTTTCTAAACACCCATAATACTCTAATTTTAACTGACTAAGAATTTGCAATTTCTGTTACCAGTTTATGAAGGAATACATTAGTATTCTATGTATCTATTAAGATCAACAAATAAAATGGTAATGTTGTCTTAGATTTTCGCGATTATTACACATTGAAATAAAACTAGTTTTAACGGATTTGAATCGCGTATATTAACTACCCGTTACCACGAACGCTGTAAAGTGCTCGAAACGTCGGGATGATAAAAATAATTAATATACGCGATTCGAATCCGTTAAAACTAAATTTATTTCAAATAAAATGGTAGATTGATAGGTTTTAGGTGGACCATTTTTGCGCCACCATTTTAGAAGATTTTTCGGCATTCCACCATGGTATTCCGTTTTAGTCATAAAATGGTTTATGTGTTTGGCCGGACCAAATCATTCTTGTGTATTTTTAGATGATTTAGGAGTTCCTAAAATGATTCCGTCTTTCAAATTATATTCAATCAAATGCACATACCTGTGTTGACCGCTTTCTGCCAGAGAATAGCCATGCGATCTTCCACGCCATTAACGCCATTGGGTATCTTGCTGAAGTTGTCTTTCCCGAGTTCCTTGTCTTTCTCGTGGAAGGTGCAGTTGTCGCTGGCAACTATTTGCAAGTCGTCACTGGAAACATTATTATATCAATATAAATTGTAATGATATATCACTACAACAACAACAACAACAACAGCCTGTAAATTCTCTCTGCTGGGCTAAAGGCCTCCTCTCCCTTTGAGGAGAAGGTTTGGAACATATTCCACCACGCTGTTCCAATGCGGGTTGGTGGAATACACATGCGGCAGAATTTCTATGAAATTTGTCACATGCAGGTTTCCTCACGATGTTTCCTTCACCGCTGAGCACGAGATGAATTACAAAGACAAATTAAGCACATGAATCGGCGGTGCTTGCCTGGGTTTGAACCCGAGATCATCGGTTAAGATGCACGCGTTCTAACCACTGGGCCATGTCGACATATCACTAACACATTTCAAATTCGAGAACTTATGTTCGTTTTGATGTCTATATACATCATTGTGGTGTAATAATAATAACAATGTGATGGTTGTATTGAAGAGTATTGTGACTTAGCGAGAGTATTTTTGGATTGTATGTGCCGTTGTGTGGTGGTAAGAAATGTATGGTGGAGTGGTCGTTATTAGTATATCGTGGTGTGGTGGTAAATATTATGCATTGGTATGCCGTGGTAGCGAGTGGTGGCGAGTGACGTATTGTGGTGTGGTGGCGAGTGATGTATCGCGGTTGGGTGGTGAGTGGTGTATTGCGGTGGGATTGTGACTGCTATATTGCGGTATGGTGGGAAGTGATGTATCGAGATGGGGTGGCCAGTCGTAAATCGTGGTATGGTGACGTGTGGTGGTGAGTGGGGTACGGTGAGTGGGGTACGGTGATGTGGTGGCGAATGGAGTATCGAGGTGTGGTAGTGAGTGGAGTATCGCGGTGTGGTGACGTGTGGTGTATCGTTGAGTGGTGGTGAGGTACGGTGATGTGGTGGCGGTGTATCGTTGTGTGGTGGTGTGTGTGGTACGGTGAATGGGGTACTGTGATGTGGTGGCGAGTGGTGTATCGTGTCGTGTGGTGGGTACTGACTGCGCGAGCGCGTCGACGATGGCGGCGGGCGTGTCGGGCGAGCGCAGCGGCGGCGACAGCACGTGCGCGGCGGCGTGGCGGAAGCACGCGTTGCCGTAGTGCGAGCCTGCGGGACGGCGCATTAAACATATGCTTATAAGATGAATACGTACATATATTATTCTTTGATTACTTATATATCTAGATAAATTGTCAAAGTGAAAACGTATCAGAAAAAATACAACAACAAACAACAACAGCCTGTAAATTCCCACTGCTGGGCTAAAGGCCTCCTCTCCCTTTGAGGAGAAGGTTTGGAACATATACCACGCTGTTCCAATGCGGGTTGGTGGGATACACATGTGGCAGAATTTCTTTGAAATTTGTTACATGCAGGTTTCCTCACGATGTTTTCCTTCACCGCTGAGCATGAGATGAATTATAAAGACAAATTAAGCACATATATATAGTGGTGCCTGCCTGGGTTTGAACCCGCAATCATCGGTTAAGATGCTCGCGTTCTAACCACTGGGTCATTTCGACTCGGAAAAAATAGAAAGCATCATTTGTCCACCGTATGCACGAACACTATGAAACATTATGATGTTCAAATAGTGTCAAGCGTAGCTATCATGCACATCAAGGTAATAAACTAAGAGCTTATGTTTCTTGTACTCTTTAGACTATAGTTATTTTACCCCACTCATCCCTAAAAACCAAGTATTTATTTATACAAAGTCTGTTTATACAAGCCCAACAAAATAACTAGACAAACTACATCTATTTTTATGTCATTTTTTTATACTTCGAGGGAGGTATTTTTTAAGAATGAAGAAATTATTAAGATAGTGAACAGGACTTATCATCAAAAGTGGAATACAATTACTTTTTAATATATGTATTTATTGATATACATAATAAATCCACTTTAATAATTATTTAATAATCAATAAAACTATATCGTGTAGGGACTTAAACATTGTTATGTCTTCTTCTCTCTTATGTCAAACCAATGATGACTGAAAGAGAGAGATAACTGTGTAAGTAAAGACTCGCTACACTTGACTAGTCGTTAACTTATCAATAGTAAGAACTAGCGGGCATTGGTAATTTTTGTCACGGTGATTGTTTCGTCACTCTTGTGGAGTCCATGAATATATATGAAGGTGCGCGCACGTTACGACGTGACATTTGGGTGACATTTGTGTCTGCATCTGTACATATTCACGGATTTGACAAGAGTGGCGAAACAGTCACCGTGACAAAAGTTACCAGTGCAAGCTAGTTCTTACAGAGTAAAAGAAAATAATAATATATACATTTAAAAAAAAGGTTACAAGCAAAGGTGCGAAAATATTCTTCCAAAAATCCTTTTTGGTAAAATCTGTGTGGAGTAAATTTTGCACTTACCGTCAGTACCGATGGTAGCAGCCAGGGTTTCACCGAACAGAGGTTGCTTCTGCCTTGTCCGAGCGAGACGGAGAGCTTGGACAGCGCTCTTAGACATCACATGCACTATGTAGAGAGGAGCGTTCATCTGAAAAGTTTATCAAGATCAAACTTAGTTTCATTAAATATACAAACTTAAGATTTTTGGAAATTGCAATTTGTTTTGCTGACTGTACCAAAGTTTTCATTAGTGTGTGTGTTCATATTTTTTATCATACACAAATTACATTTTTCATACAAACATTTATACAAGTTGTTATCATTTTATCAGAAGAATTTTCTAATAATTGAATGTGAAACAATATAACTAATGCTAAATATTTTTTTTATCTCCACAGATGCGTTGTCCGTACCTTTTGTTTATCCATATTTAATTTTAATTTTCATAATTTTACCTGGTTAGCGATAACACAGGCTCTGTTGACAGCTTCTGCCTCCACCTCCTCGTCCCTGGACAAAGCGTGGCCCTCGGGTCCAGTCACTCCAGCAGCCAATAGCTTCTCGGTGTTGCGAGCGATTATACTGCCGTTTTCAGCGTGAATCTGAAATTGTCACGTTGATTTTAATAAAGGTCTTTCTAGGCACCAATTAAATATATAACATACATATAGATTATTTTACTTCACTTAATAGTTAAATGACGATTCAAAAGTGCTTGTAAAAGCCTACTTGAATAAAGTTTATTTTGATTTAATTTGAATTGAGTACGGTAGGTAAAAATACAGTACAGATACATGAAAATAAATTAAGATTAAATTGGCTTTTGAGAAAAATCGGAAAATTGTGTAATACATTAAATTATTAGTGGGTGTAATTATAAATCGGTATATATATTTCTTATTTTATACTTACGAGAGGCAAGGCCTTCAACTCGACACAAGTCTCCATAACCTGGCAGAGCTCGTAGTCATTCAGCATCCAGGCGTCCTTGTAAGCCATGAACATCTTGAACGAGTTGATGCCATGTTCAGTTACCAGCTGCTGCATTTCCTTCTTCACGGATGGCGACCACCACGTGACACCGACGTGGAGAGCGTAGTCACAGCACACCTGAAGAATGAAAGGTTTTAAGATGGTTACTATAAATACCCTGGAGAATGAAAGATGAAAGATTTGAAGATGGTCACCATAATACAGGCATTTTGAGAAACATTACCTATGTCACTGAGTAAATCACTGTTTCTAAGTGATATACAAAACAGTTTATTCCAAACTCGAAACTTACTATATTTAGCGATCGTGAAATAGGCTATTTAACTATGCGAAATATAAATGAAAAATGACGAAAAACGTTCCTGATTGACCGGGCTTATGATGAAGTCACTTTCTTGTAAACCTTGCTTTTGTACTATATGTACCACAGATTAAAATACAGCAAAGTGACATCACCGACCCCTTTGCAGCGCCATATTGTCCAAGTAGCGTTTTCGCGCGTTATTTAAATATGGAATTTTTAATATGATATTTTTCGGCTAATACGTACTAGAAATAAAAAAAAAAACAACTTTTACTGGGTTCCTTAACCTTTACTTAATAATATAAAAATGGATTTTAAAAACAGTCAAATAGCCTATTACTGGCAGTAAAAAAAAAGCATATCATACAGAAAGTCAATTGTAAAGAGCTCCCGAGTGAGATACCACTATAGTTCCACTGAGCACTGTAGAGCTGTGAAATCATTGTTACATACATTATATATGGGCAGATAGGTCACCTGATGGTAAGTGGTCGCCACCGTCTATAAACATTGAGCGCTGAAATATTAATCACACCTTCTTAGCATACTAAGATGTTATGTTTCTCGTGGTTGTAGTTAGCTGGCTTACCTACCCTTCAAACTCTAACATACCTGATCAGTGGGTGGTACCTATTTAAACAAGCTTGCACAGTTTTTTAATAAATGACGACCTCCGTGGTCGAGTGGTGTGGCCACCGGTTTTCATGGGTACGCCACTCTGAGGTCCCTGGTTCGATTCCCGGCCGAGTCAATGTAGATTATCATTAGTTTTCTATGTTGTCTTGGGTCTGGGTGTTTGTGGTACCGTCGTTACTTTGATTGTCCATAACACAAGTGCTTTAGCTTACTTACATTGGGATCAAAGTAATGTATGTGATGTTGTCTCATATTTATTTATTTATTTAAAATACCTTTTTTTATTTGGTGCCTGAAGATATCCTTATGACATTCCAAAAGTTCTAGAACGTTCTAGAACACCTTACTGTGTTGATCACAGTATTCTCATCATTATTATCATTTCGATTCATCATAATTCTATTTATTAAAGTTGAACTGCTTTACTTGATACAACAGTAACAGTTAAAAGCGGGTTCTTTTTAACGGTCAATAACAAAACTGTGTAATTAGTGAATAGACTTTCACTAATTTGAATAGTAATTATTTAGTTTAGGGAGATGGCATTTTAACACGAACATACAAAAGTACTAAAATTACAAGAAAAAGGGCCAGTTGGAAAACGGTATGCATTTTAATTAGATACATTTTAGTGATGTGGTTTTAAATTAGATAATTTAATTAAACTATACACTACTTTGTTTTAAGACGCGATAATCCAAATTATTACGTTGCATTTTTTTAGATATATTGAATTGTTGAGGCCCGCAGCTTTTTTCGTTTTAGGGGTTGATCGTCAAGTGTATCTGTTGACTTGCAGGCAGGATATATTAATTAAAATAATTGTATTTAGCTAACATGACTGTATTTTTAAATGTTAAAAAAGAGTAACTACTGAATTTCTTATTGGTTCTTCACTTAATTGTAAAATGACGATTCAAAAGTGCTTGTAAAAGCCTACTTGAATAAAGTTTTTTTTTTTTTTTTAAAGTGTAAAGTATACAGAGTAGTCTATGTCCTTCTTTGGAGATCAAACAACTTCATTCGAAATATCAAATTCGGTTCAGAATTAGGTCATAACAGATCAACAGTTACTTTTTCATGTATAATATTAGTATAGATATTGTAATTGAACTTATTACGGATATAGAGCCAGCGATAAAACGAAAAAATAAATAAAAAATAGAGATGTTTTTAGTAATATACAGTCGTAAATACTATTTATAAAAGTTTGAGAATAATTTAATGATAGGTATAAAAATCGCAGGTGAGTTTAATAATAGTTTAATAATATAAGTAACAAAAATTCAAATAATGTTATATAAAACCGATCATATTTAATAGTAACAAAGGAATGGGGGTAATAGGTCACCAAGACAGAACGCTTTTCCTTATGCACCGATTTTAACCAGTTCACTCTGGTTGAAGCCTCCTCACCGAAATCAATATTCATTATGTTACAAAGAAAACTCAGAAATGTTTTTATTAATTTAACTAAAGTCAAAATCATATACAAGTAAAACCGCATGATAATGCATGTATGTTGGAAAATGTTTATTTTTTGGGTCTTGACCAGACTATTAGCCAGTCAACACCCTTTCAAGATAAATCTTGTTTCAAAACGACAAGACGTCGAAGTCAGAAGATGTCTTTCGGCACCCTACTGAATTGAAACAACCCAACGATAGCGCGATTCAAGTTACACCCAACGCCATCTATGAACAGCGGGTACGAACTAAAATCTACTGGCTGAAATATTTCATGTTATAAACGGAGTAAGATGTCTTATATAAGTATGTTCTATAAGTATTTCTTTTTCAATGTTTTTTCAAATATAGAATGTGAAAAAATGTTTTTTTTTTTTTAGTTATAAAACATTGATTTTTTTAAAAAAACGTAAAATTAAATTCTCTAGATGATGATGAGTATTGTGTAAGTATTAAATTGATTTTCAAACGTTTTATTGTGTAGTTATATTAATTACAATGTTAGCTATTGATGTCAAATTTAACTACTGCGTACCTTTTCGTGATTTTCCGTTATCCATTTCAAATCGGTGACAGCTTTCAATTTATCTTGTAAAGTGAATTTTGATACTATTGACAATGTGTGAATTATAATTAAAGTAGTTCAACAAACAACGCGTTCTTTGTAACCTGAGATCCTCACCCGGAAAACATTTTCAGTATTTTAATTTGTACTATTACTTGGTAATGTTTTATGTTTGCCTCTCTGGTAACAGCTACTCTTCAGTATTCTACCGCCAAACAGCAATACTTAGGTTTAAGGGACATAACATCTCAGCTTCCAAAGTTGGTGGCGCATTGGCAATGTATGGTTAATATTTCATACAGCTGCCATGTCTATGACGATGATGATCGAACAAATGTTGATTCCTCATTAACTGTGCATGGTTGAAAATCTACCTCGATTTACATGAGCAGTATGGAGAGACATTATCAGGCAGGAACATTACTACATGAAAGTACTACGAAATATCTCCAATCGAGATAAATGCTACTGTACCTTATTATCAGCTTTCTGCCGCCAGTGGTTATATGCTTCCACCAAGGACTGTCCTTTTTCGGGTAGCACAAAGTCAACTGAAAGATACAAACATTCATGTAAGAAACCTATTAAAATGTTGTTAATACTAAACATTAAAATTGCATTTGAATATTAAATATTAATACCGTAAGACGATTTTTGTCCCAATGATAATGACTGATATATAAATTCGGTTATGATCTCATTTTGAAGAGCTCTAGCTACAGATGGGCACATATATAAAGAGGGTTCTTGATTGCAATTTACTACATTGTTTTTTAAAGATTTAATATTAGAGAGCGGAAAAAAGATAATGGTTGGTTAGAGAGCGACTACGGCTCATAAAAAAATTAAAATCTTAAAGAGAATTGTCATAAAGAAACTCCAATTATTTTTATAAACGCAAAGTTTCGCGGGAGACCACAATATGTGTACCACAATTTGGCATTTATTAGATGTAATAAAAAAACGGGGCAGCGTTTCTGAGACGTTATATTATTAGGAACAGTTAATTCACTATAAGTGTTTATATACGAAATTTGAAAAGTTATTATGGTGGCCAGGTAAGAAAAATATATAAATGTTTTTGAAGGCAGACCTATGCAATTCAATATTTATAAAAGGTCACTTACTGATAGTGGTGGTCCCACCAGCGACGGCAGCACGAGTACCCTTGTAGAAGTCGTCAGCAGTCTTCGCTCCCATCATCTCCAGTTCGAAGTGGGTGTGAGGATCGACACCACCGGGCATCACTAGCAAGCCGGTGGCGTCGATGGTGCGGGTGCCACCAGGAATTATGAGGTTGCGTCCCACTTGCCTGAATAACAAAAATATTTGTATTAAATACCTTCTATGTACTTCATACACGAAAAGAAACTGTATAATACTTGAATCGAGAAAGGTTATCTCTACCAAAAGCATTATATGACTGACTACAAAATCTATTAAAATATGATTGGGAAAGGAAGTCTTTATATTGGTCTGTTTGCCTGTCTGATACGCACATCAACATATCAACTACAGAACCTAGAATTTGAAGAATGAATTTGGCCAAGCTTGAACCAAAAGAACATAGGTTTGTTTGTTTTAAGCAAACAACCGATCGAAGCGCTTAAAGTATTAGAATATATTTTAAAAAGTAAAAATTGGATTTTAACACCGCCATTGAAATCCCAAACAAATTCATCGTAGGTCATGTTTTGAGAGCCCTTAATTAAAATTGGGACAGTTCAGAATACTTTCCCATAAAGCCAATAAATGTCATGACTTTAAAATGAAATTAAAAATATATATAGCATTTTATCACAATTTGATTTTCAATAGATAACTTTAAAATACTTTAAACTTTCAATATTACATGAAAACAGATCTACATGTCAGGTACGATGTATTGTGTCTTGTCGAGAAAAAAGGCAACGTTAAAATATGCTTAATGCTTAAAACAAGCATAGACAATATTAGTTAAATGAAACATGATTTAAGATCCCGTAGAGAAATATATGAGATGAGAAGAAAATAGGGATGATTATTTTTCTAAAGTTTTGATACCATTATATGTATCTTCAAAGGATCTGGTTAAAACGATGAAACTGATCAAAACCGTAAAGTCTTATAGCATTAAAAAAATATTTATTAATAGCAATAGAGCCAATAAAATGCCGCTGACTCAACATGATTTTATTTACGACACAAAACAATTTAATTTACCCAATTGTGAGGAACATTATAACAGCGTTGATTGGGGTTAATAGAATCTATTTAAGTTATATAGGAATGCGGGACTTTGATTTAATAGAATATCACGGCATAATGACGATACTGAATTTTTTATGGATACTTTTTTTTAATGAAAAGAGTTCCATTATGTGTTTATTTAAAAAAGATAACATAACACGTGAATCTTCAACGGATATTACGGGTTATATCCGGGCAAAGAGTACAGTATTTTTGAACCTGAAAAATACGATATTAAGTTACATGCATGGAGCAGTTCCTCGGATTAAACTCCAAACAACAGTTCCAAATATTCTTCCTGATCTTTGTCTAGCTGGGGCATTAAAAAGCATTACTAACTATCAATGTATAGTTTTATTTTATTTCTAAGCAATTCAATTATTTTTAAAATTAGACCAAGTATCAACCAAAGGACAAAAAAGAAATGATATCAATCATACATAACATTTTAAAGATTAACTCAAGAATTAAAAATGAAATAAAACATAAAAACAAAAGATTTCCTGACTCTGATATTTTAAAGGTCGTTGAAGCTATAAACGTGAATCAGTGTCAATTTACCGCGACATTTAATCTAAATCTCTTCGACCTTGCGATGTATTTTTCCTAGATACTGAGGTAAACATTTTTAGGGATTCCTATATAACGGCCTTACTAAATAATTAAAGAAAGTCGAACATCCCTTATTTAGCTCCATCATTGTGTAAGTCTATACATTCCGACGTTCCATTTTTAAAATTCACCAACGTGATTTTGTTTACAAAATAACCGTTCGTCAGTTGTCAAATGACGAATGAAAAATATTAGCCAATCGAATGTCATCGCACATGACATTTTTGTCACGTTATCTGTTCCTTGAAGTCGGTTCTCGAGTGACATGCGTCTATAATCTATGATAATAACTGGCACCCATTTATGGAAGTGGCAGTTATGGTGGTGCGGATGTGCTTGTTACCGCATTAGTTACATCCTGTGTGGCGCATGAATATTATATCGAATATGTTCTTAATTTGAAAATATTTGAATATGGTTACGCTTCCTCGTTAAAGAGGTTTAACACAACGATATATTGTTTTTTTTAATTATTGTTGTGCGTTGGATGCCGTACTATTAGTAAATTAATTAATCTTTTCTCTCATTTAATTAAAGACGAAATCAAGCCTTTTAAATATATTTCGTCCTTTCTTGGCTACCTGAACTATCAATCCTTTAGAATGACTTGTATATTTTTTCTTACTCTGATTATGGAATAGTATTTTATTTTTTGCGAAACCCTTAATTAGGAGAAAACTATTTTTAATTTATTACAAAAAAATTGTAGATAATGATAAAATAGAAATTAATTTTATTTTTCGACATTTATAAAAAAGTGACGATTGTAGTTCACAAATAAACTGTTTAACAACAAACAGTATTGTGATTTCCTTGTTAAGCAATACTAATGAGGTTTATATGGGTTTTACCGTGAACGAATATTGTAGTGTAATAACGGAAGCTTCTAAAAATGTATGAAATACTCTATACGCGAAACGTACAGAATTATATGTTTGTATATTTTTTTGATAAGAAGTTAAAGAAGTAAAAAGATTTTAATGTCTCTTTTGTATCTTACTTGATAAGATATTATTTATATTAATATTATAAAGGCGAAAGTGATTCTGTCTGTTGCTTTTCCACTGCAATACCACTGAACGGAAATTGATTAAACTTTATAAAACCAGACACCTGTCAACCACTTCCCAAAAATAAATATATGTTTAACCTTGACCAAATATCTGATCAAAGTAAACGTAATATAACAAAACACGTGCGTTCATGTTCCAATCATCGCCATTTTTGGTGACGTCACTGAAAATTTATCAATAGATTTAAAGTTTACTACCCGGGATTTGAATTTCAAAGGTCTGGGACCTTGGGATCAACAGTCTTAACCAAAGAGAGAGAGTAACCAGTTACATAAATCACGTCGCATCTTATTATGTAAAACCTATGATGTATTCGTAAAAGGATTCTGGTCACATAGGCCATATGTCTCAATTCTGTTCGCTTGTAAACAATGGTAGCAACATCCAACGCTCGGCGCAGTATTGTTATTTAATAGGGAAGGTATTTCACTTCTTAGCGGAAGCCTTATGCTTAAACGTTCGCAATAGCTTGTTAAATGTGACCTTAACGCGTCACACACGATGTATTTTATCTTGAGATAATTTCATCACACTGTGAAGATAATTTGTATCATCTATCTATTTAGGTTTGAGGATTTTTTTTGTGATGGTATAGGTTGGCGGACGAGCATATAGGCCAGTTTTGATGCTATTATTCAATCACAATAGTACGCTTTCTTTGTTTTTTATATAATTTGGTATAATTTCTGAAGCTGTTTCTAGCGATTCAGTTCGTGTGTTTTCCGTAAACACTTGTTACTTTTACATCTATGTCCTTATTGAAGTACGAATTACGCGTTTCCCCTACGTGATGTGGAGTGTCTGTGGGACTCGCCCCGGTGCCCAGGAAAAACAATCGATATCCTCTTTGTCTTTTTTTATGGTATAGGTTGGCGGACGAGCATATAGGCCACCTGATTGTAAGTCGTCACCCATATATCACCCATAGATAATGAAGCTTTAAGAAATATTAACAATCCCTCACATAGTCAATGTGCCACCAACCTTGGGAAATAAGATGTTATGTCCCTTGTGCCTGTAGTTACACTGGCTCACTCATATTTATTATAAAAGGATATTAATAATTGCTACGACAAATTGAGTAATATTTTAATGAGATGTACGTAAGTTTTGGGTAACTGCAGTGCGCTTCAGTGTAATGGTATCTGTACGCCCTTTGGTGTTGCAGATGTCTATGGGTGGTGGTAGTCTCCATGTGGCGAGCCTCAAACCCGTTTGCGAAGAACACCATTTTTTTTTTAAAGTGGTAGACAAATGTTGACATTTGATACAGGTATGCTATTGATTTTATAATTATAATATACAATGTTGAATTTTAATGCGACGTTTCATATGTAAAATAAGATAAAAATGTACCTACTGTACCACGTGTGCATACTGTTAAGAGAAGACTTCCAACGGTATGAAGATGTGTCATATGTTATCACATTTATTCGCGTACATCTTAAGATACTATAAAGATTATTCTCAAAATATAATCGTAATGATAGTATCTTTATGTGTACCGCGCTGTACGTTTACTTAGTTTATAATGTGCAAAATTATATCGATTTTATTTCTAATTGGAATTTTATAATGGAACAATTATTCGAGTATAATTTACTTGTTTTGTAGTCAATGCTTTATATTACTAGCCGTGCGAAATTAATAAAACTGTATCTATAGCACACACGCGTAATAAAAAATAAATGTCTGTCCTTCATCGTGATTCGAACTATTTCCATAAGAAATTTCATCTTAATTGATTCAGCAGTTTAAACGTAAAGAGGTAACAGGCAGAGTTAATTTCTCATTTATAATCATCAGTATAGATATAGTATGTAACAATATCTTAGAATCGATTTAATATACACAAAAAGTAAATTACTATGTCGCTATGTTTGTTCAAGGTATATGGACACTTTTAACATTTTCATGGTAACGACGTAAGTGCTATTGTAATCGGCTTAAGTACCTATCAACCTTAAGTTTTAAGGCCGAAGATAGATTTTAGACTATAATAGTTGTAAATTTCCCGGTATACACCACTAGGTCCACATTTATAAATACATAATATTAATAAGCAATATTATTTTTATCTAAGTGTCGATAAGTATAGCAACACACGTGGCAATTTTTATTTGAGAACTGATTAAAGATCTATCAATCAGATACTGATTAAAGACATAATTACTGAATAGGTGTATGTTATCGAAATTAAAATGGTATATGCCTAGATGAAGATCGTTGAGCTTATATCACATAATTTATGATATAACTTTTAAAGTAAAAATACGAATATCGTTAACAATAAATCAACTCTTCTATAATCTGAATACATTGAAGCCGTATCAACGCTTAACATTAATAGGATTTAGTTAAATAGTCTAGATTTCCACAATCGGCAATGCCTCGTTCATAATTACCGCGAGTATTTATGAAGCGTAATTATATATGGGTGTAACTCAATTCGTTTTATTAAAATCTATGACATCATTACTTGAAAAAATGGCGGATTTCAATATACAGATGTAATTAGTATTGCAAATGTTTTACATAGTCATTAGCTTAGTGTTTTTGAATGTTCGGTCTTCAAATTCAGCGGTTACTGCTTTTAAAATACCTTTTTAAATTATTTCATATTTTTTTTTGTTATGATGTAATAATTATCGTATACAGATCGCTGGGTAATATGTATACAAAGAACCAAAAGTTTTGATAATTGCTTGAGTTTATAATGAAAGAAAACAAATAAATAAGTTTGGAGAGAAATAAATAAAAATGTTTCCAATAGTTTTCTTACAATGATACATATATCAGTAACTAGGTATGTACAATACGCGCCGGCTAGAAGGGAGAAAATAGGGTCAGTTAAGAGGATTCATGACTGTTTAAGAAAGTGTAGTCAAGATATATGTGTCGGACAAGGCGCATCAACATTTGTTTCACATACTAAAGTTAAATTCATCATCATATCCAATATAATTCGCGTGCCATATCGTTTATGATAAAATTTTATACCCTGATTATTACAATGAATATTGTATCGGTCTAGACCCGAATCTAAGTATTTTAAAAGGTGCAGTAGGGGCTACGCTTGCATTAAATAACCCCGAATACTTCTGTAGGAATTGGTCCGCATTTCACATAGCATGCAAAAACGATCTCGTGTTGTCCCCCCAAGAGACAGAAAGTTTCTTAGTAGGTAAAAAGGATTTAAAAGGTAAATTAAATGTTTTCGAAATTTTATAACCAGAATTAACAGCAACAATAACAGCCTGTAAATTCCCACTGCTGGGCTAAAGGCCTCCTCTCCCTCTGAGGAGAAGGTTTGGAACATATTCCACCACGCTGTTCCAATGCGGGTTGGTGGAATACACATGTGGCAGAATTTCTATGAAATTTGTCACATGCAGGTTTCCTCACGATGTTTTTCTTCACCGCTGAGCACGAGATGAATTATAAAAGACAAATTAAGCACATGAATCAGCGGTGCTTGCCTGGGTTTGAACCCGCAATCATCTGTTAAGATGCACGCATTCTAACCACTGGGCCATCTCGACTCATTACCAGAATTAAAATACTCTATTTACATTTTAATCGTTATTTTATATTCTATATCATCAAATCTACATTCCAGTCTGGTAGCTTGGCATTTTATTTATTGTATTAACGCGTCAGGCAAACACCTCGTTGTAAGTGGTTACCACTGCGTAGTTAATAGGTTTATAAGAAATATTAATCATTCCTTACATCGCCAATGCGCCACCAACCTTGGGAACCAACCTTGAGAGGGTTGTACCTACCCTTGTCTAGCACAAAATACAAAGATTCTATCGATAAACACCAAAGTCAAGAAACGCAACTTTCAACCAATTTACATAACATGGTTCCTTGTAATTTTACCGTATAATACTTCCAATGTTATATATTTCAAGTATGTTGACGTAATGAGGGCATCACGCAATATGAACATCACGGCATGAGGCCGTTTGGACCATGAACTACGGGGAGAAGGAAATATTGGAACGAAATATATTTCTTAACCACTTTATTAAATGTAACGGAAATTAATCCTGTCTAAAAATTACAAGTAAACCAAGTGTTTCACTTATGTATTAACATAATAAGTAATAGCTAATAACATTAAGAGCATAAATATATACAAATATAAAGTGGAATAGTGGCCAGAAAGCGAGCATCTCCCCGTTGAATCGCAATTACGATCCTCTGGGATAAAAACGAACCAGCCCTACTGTCACCAGTAGATGCTATAAGGCGAAATGTTATACTTTTAATGAAGTTTTTTGCGCTAGTACTTCTTACTACTAAGGTCTCCTCTCTCACTTAACACTTGCTTGGATTGGAACATATTCCACCACGCTGTTTCAATGCACATGTGGCAGAATTTCGATGAAATTAGACACATGCAGGTTTCCTCACGATGTTTTCCTTCACCGCCGAGCACGAGATGAATTATAAACACAATTAAACACATATATATAGTGGCAGTAAGCACATATATGGTAGAAATTTTTTGCACCAGTACTCCAAGAGAAACTAATTGTAACAATGTTCATAATATGGATCGTTCTTCAAGAAGATTCTAGCAGTCTTTATACATTGTATATGTATAGTCGAAAAGTTTCGAACGAAAGTTTTATGAAAATCTATCCAATAGTTTTTACAACATCCTTGAACATTTATGTATCACCGTAGATGCCGTTAGATTGTAATCTATACGTATTGTAAACTGCCGAAATATTCTGATTCAACTCAAAATGAAACGTCAAAATTTTCGATAGTTCAAACATTTCTACCGAAAAGTAATGTGATAAATTGTAAGCGGTACGTTACGGTACAGTTCACAATAGAGCGGGATATATTACAATCTAACGGTATTCACAACTTTACGGTGACAGATATAAATTACTAGTAGTCGCCTGCGGCTTCGCCTAGCGTATGTCCTTTCTTTGAGTTAAAGTTTGCTTCATATTAAATTTCATTAAATTCGGTTCAGCTGTTTAGTCGTGAAAGAGCGACAGACAGACCGAGTTACTTTCACATGTATAATATTAATATAGTAATAGATTTTTTATATCTCCAAATAAATACTGAAATGTCTGTCTGTGATGTGAAGGTACTGCAGTTAATTCTATGTGTTATTTATTCAGCGTATATCAACTATTATAAAAAAAAACAAGTGTACACACACATTAGTTACCGCTATACAAAATAATTATGATGAATAAAATGTAAATCCCCCTTAATATGATAAGATAAGATAAAAATCATGTTAGGGTTTAATATATAAAATAGCGATCAGCCCCGGCTTCGCATGGGTACAATACTTATACTAATTATACCACATAATTTGTTTATTTACGACATCACATTAGACACTTGTAAAATTTTCAGTATTTGTTAGTTAAATTGTAAAAAAGCCGCATCGAAAATCCATTGCGTAATTTTAAAGATCTAAGCATTAATAGGGACAGACAGCGGTAAGCGACTTTGTTTTGTACTATGTAATAATGAAGCTACGATAAATATCATCTTAGGTTTTTATTTTTAAATTCAAAGCGATCAAGTCACTTTACAGTTAGTAGACAATTAAAACAGACTTACCAGACATAATTTTACCTTAGACACAATTCTTATTCCTTCACAATACTTTGGATGTGAAAGTGAGTTTTGTTTGTTCTGCTTTCACACCTCATCGCGTCAAACTATCGTTGTATATAGATATGTATCTATAGCTATAGTACATCTATGCTACACGGAAACTGCCCACGACTTGACATAAAACTTGCATACACGAGAAAGTTAAATAATATCCAAAGGGTTTTCTGTGTTTAGTATATCTGATTCTTAATAAAGATTTTGGGTTCACTGTTGAGTATCTAACTATTTACAATAATTCATTCAGAGCTTGGAATAAAAATTTTGTCAACTACATACCTGTAATTAAATTGGCCCATGAATCGGCTCTAAAATTTCTTGTGAAAAGAAGAAAAGTCCGAAATTAAAATTACTAAGGCTTTTCTATGGCGGATTGAACTTATGATCTTCATTAAACATCTATATATTCTACCTACTGAATTATGAAGTCATTTTACTGAGTTTAATATTAAAATTTGGAGACAGAATAAAGCTGAAATTAATTAACTTTTCTGGGCTCGACGGAAAACAGGGCAGGTCATTATGACTCACTGTAGGGTTGGCAATGTTCATACTGTACTGTATATTTTTTTTTATTTATTTCTTATTATTTATTAGACATGTAGAAAAATAACGAGTCGTGATGGCCCAGTGGTAAGCACGCATCTTAACCGATGATTGCGGGTTCAAACCCAGGCGAGCACCGCTGATTCATGTGCTTAATTTGTCTTTATAATTCATCTCGTACTCAGCGGTGAAGGAAAACATCGTGAGGAAACCTGCATGTGACAAATTTCATAGAAATTCTGCCACATGTGTATTCCACCAAAACGCATTGGAACAGCGTGGTGGAATACGTTCCTAACCTTCTCCTCAAAGGGAGAGGAGGCCTTTAGCCCAGCAGTGGGAATTTACAGGCTGTTTTTGTTGTTGTTGTAGAAAAAAATTAAAATAGTGGTTTAGTAAAAGTGACAACATTTCAATAACTATTATAATATTTCAGTGTTTAGGATTTAACCTCAACTCCGAGTACAGATAAAAAAAATGTACAGTAATGATTACGAGTAACATACGATCAGAAAGAGGTCATATATGTCTTGTCAACGTACTTAATACTTTAAAGACATTTTTCACAACCCTGCAAATGGCACAAATTAAACCAAATTAGAATGACTCGCTAGACACATGAGGTGTGACGGATTTGATAGGTGGAGTACAGCTTATAAAAAACTAGAATCCATACTAATATTACAAATGTGATAGTATTTCTGTCTCTTTCATGGACCAACGAGTGAGTTGAATTTAATGAAAAAGGGATATGAAGCATGCTTGAACCCCAAGGAAAGACAAGGAGGGCTATATAACGCAAAAATATATTTAATTGGTTTGGTTGTTATCGAGATTAGTGCTTTTATAACAGCCAGTAATTATTCCACTGCTGAAATAAGGCCTTCTTTCGTTTTAAGAAGGTTTGGGTTCCACCACGCTGCTCTTATGTGGATTAGATACACGTGTGGTACAATTTCATTAAAATTAAACATGTAGGTTTCCTCACAGGTGAAAATTCAGTGGAACTTGTAATCATAGGTTAAGTACGCGTTTTAACCACTGGGCCAAGATTAGTACTTTTCAACAAATAAATACTTAATCTTTATAGTAGTTTTAACAGTGACAGTTTTCACGCAAACAATTAAAATCTAGTAAATGAAAATGACTTCCATGTTCTATATAGTTACATAATGAATAAACATAGAACTATATCGCGTGAATGAATTAATTAATATGTTATGAAAAAAACAATGAAAGTGTTCTAAGGAAATGTGCGCTTGCTTGTTTAATCACGAAACGTCTTTTATTAACAGGTAATGAGTTTCTTATATCGTTGTAGACAGTTTAAATAAATGAATGAATGGTTATGAGATTGTTTTAAAGAATGATAAGCAATTCGGATGAAGATATTATGTTATCTGTAATATATATAGCCTATTCCAGTTAAAACTTTTACGTGTTTAATGCATTTTTCTAATAATTCAGCTAGATTATGATCTATTAATAGTTTATCATCATTATGTCCTTATTTATGAAACAACGCGAAACCACTCACTTTATTTTAAAATTGACTATAGTTACTATAGTGAAAGAATGGATAAAGAAGACCTATCTTAACAGACTAAGGATAAATGTAAGTCATTACAATTAATTAATGTATAATTTTCAACTTCACAGATGTATATAAGAATGAGAGATTATCAACTTCGCCCATAGACACTAGCTTTTTAATGTTACATTTAAAATATCCAATTCTTAAAAATGTATGTTAATGGATAAAGAGTTCCATATTCAAACTTAAATATTTATTTTAAAATAATTTCGTACATTTTTTGTTCCAAACTCTTACAATTGTATCTTAAATACTTTCTGTGTCAAGCTCACTAAGAACAAAAAAAAAATGACTTAATAGTATCTATATTTCAGTAACTTCTAACCTAAGTGCTCTTAAAATAGCTTATACAAACATGAAAATACATTATCAATATGGAAAATATTTTCATATGAATATTCGACGGTATACAAATATTAATAATTTAACTTGATAAGTAATGAGGAACGCTTTGAATTGGGGCAAGCTTTTAAAATATTTACTTAACTTGTCGACTGATGGGTTTACGAATAAACACGTTATTTATAACTTTTATTATTGTTATTTTTAGAAAATATTACATAGCTGCGTTGTTGTTGTTCGTATAATATTATAACTTCCTCGTTGGTTTAGTGGTTGATATGGATCCTGGTCATGGGTTATAATCCGGGTCGAATCAATAAAAACATATCGAGTAGTACTTTCAAGATATTTTTAGTAGTAGTATTAGTAGAATTTCGTTAGTGGGAATATTAATTTAATGGCAAGTTACCTATTTGTTTATAGATGGTATCTGATAAGATTATCAATATTTTATGGGCCATAAATTTTAGGCATGCTGTTTATATAAATTAATATATACTTTTGTGCAAAGATAATGTTTGTCTACATTATTCTTTTTATGTGTTTGTGTGCGTGTATGTGTGTGTTTGTACTCACTTAATAATGCCATCTTCGATGTAAACATCAGCATCTTCCATGCCATCCTCGTTGACAACCCGTCCATTCTTTATGAGGAGTCGGTTCTGGGAACTCTGTAAATAATAAAGACATGTTAAAAATATCCACGTACACTGAGACAACTTATGTAGAGGTTACGTATATATTTTGCATTTATATAGACAGTAATATACTCTCACTATATACACAACGCATTAATTTCCGAATGACATATCTACTTTCTTTTAAAATATAGGTATGTTTAAAAAATACTAAATTGTAGTATGAAAAAATATGCCTGGATAGAATGTCGCTAGAAAAGAACGAGTCCATAAAACACCAGTTTATTGGTTCCCTTTGTGTTGTGACAGCTATAGTATTTTATTAGTGTGCGTAAGAAAACACTAAGATACGGCCAACTATTTTAAACTGACTTCAAAAATTTCTAAAACTAAAAAAAATTCGGCTGTTTTTTTCGACACGTTCTTAGCTTCGATTTATTTTCAATAGTACACAATTACAAACAATATTACGTACAAATTATTGTATAGTCAAATAAGCTACCTACTGTTGTCTTAAATTTTCGCGACTATTACACATTGAAATAAAACTAGTTATAACGGATTTGAATCTGGTAGACTGTCAGTCTACCCGTGACCACGACCGCTGTAAAGTGCTCGAAACGTCGGGATGTCAAAAATAATTAATATAGGCGATTCAAATCCGTTATAACTAGTTTTATTTCAAGCTACCTACTTCTATTAAATATTTCAACAGCTAAGTTACTAAGTCTATTTTCTATGTTCACATCATTTACTTATTTTATATTAGTTAGCGATAATATTCAGAATTTCTCAATCGAATATAAGCCGCGGTTCATTTAATACGACAAATGGGAATCGTTTTGTTTTATTATCATTGGGTGCACATTTACCTCAACTGGTACCGTTATATACGACTAAATGAGAAGGGTGTATAATATATTTGATATTCATAATTTAAAAAAATACAGATGATCAATTATTTGCGGTGATATTCATTTTTAAATTTAGAATACAAGATACTACATCTAAACTGATAAAAACAATTAGAACCTCTTTAGCCATAACTGTACGTTATACTATTGGCATACTATCTTAAAAATAAGATTACAAGAAAAAAAAGTATTTTCCAAATTTAAAAAATATTATTAAAATTATCTTACACGAATTTTCGCTTCGATCAAAAAGAACATGACATTGTATATAATTAAAAAAAAATAGTTTTTTTATCTGCACAAAAAGGGCATGAATCACTTGCCTTACGCGAAAGACTATTCCAAATTGGCAACACTGATTAACGTATGAAATAGCTGAAATATCGATTAAACTATAAACTCTATACGCAAAACCTCATAACATGAAAGAAACCTTACTTTAATATTTATTCCGGTAAGAGATTGCGCGACAGGGCCCGCCATTGCCACAAAATACCGTAATTTACGTAAAATCCGTACCGCGTCAACAATATGGAGTCGCGACGTTCGCGCCGCGATGGCTGAAACTGAAAATGTGATGCCGAAAATAGAAGTTGAAGTCGTTCACACTAGCGACTTCGACTGTAATAGAAAGTGCGCATACATACGACATTTTATACATTAACTAGTGACCGCCCCGGCTATACACTTGTGCAATGCTGATACTAATTATACTACAGAATTTGTTTATTTACGACATCACATTACAAACTTCTAAAATTATCAATGTGTCTTTACTATAGTGTCCATGTATAATATAAAAAAATCGCATTTAAATCCTTTGTGTCATTATGAAGATCTAATCATACATAAGGACAAGCGGTAAACAGGATTTTGTTTTATACTATGTAATGATAATGATACATCACTACAAGAATTGTTACTTATATGTATCAAATAACATTTAGTTTGATTTAAGCTTAAATTTGTTTGGGCTTGGTGAGGATTAACGTTTCAAGGTCTTAAAAACAACTGTTAACTTTTCTAATCAAAATGAAAACATGCACTATTCAAGTAGCCACAAGCACTTTTAGATCTTTTAAAGAAAATTTTAGGAGAATCGGTTCGGAATGTACATTCTACCGGGAAGAATCGGCAAGAAATTCAGCAGTTAATACATTATGTATATTTTTTAGGTATAGCTAAATATGCTGACGTGTTCTCGAGAAATAACTGTCCAGGTTATTTCGAACGCGGACGCTGCCAAAAATACAATAGGTGCAAAAACTTTTTTGATCGAATTGTTGAGTAAAAATTAAAATCATACAAAAAAGATTGCGACGGGAACTATCGTCTATTTTTACAGACTCGCATTGAAAAAAGGTGAAAAATAACGACATCTCTAACAAATTACTAATCCGTGTAATAGGTGCTATTTATCAATTACACGAGGTATAGAGCATATAATTATATCGGTTGGCAATGTTAATATCTCGAGATATTATACTCGTACGAAGTTGGGTCTGCTAGTGTATTGATATATTGATTTTCTTATTACATATATAATTGCAGTAGGAGATAGTTTAGCTGTTTATGGATACGAATAATTTTGCAATTGCCTTTGTATTAAATAGTACCTAAAAATCAGCATGGTTTACATTTTTTTTCTTTTATTCATTCATTCATTCCTTAATTATTCTTTAGTATTTTTTAATAAAATATCATTGCAGAATCATAGCTGGTTCACCGAATGGTAAGTGCTCCCCACTTCCCATAGACATTGGCACCTACTGTAAGAAATATTAACCAATGCTTACATCACCAATACACCACCAACATTCCCTAGGTTACTGAGATTTGAGGTTGTAAACCCTCCTAGCAAGCAAGAAAATTGAATATGAATATTCGTATATCACAGGCATAAATATTTTTACTTGTATTGTTATATTATATATAATAATATATTTGTAATTCGTAAGTATAATCATATTTAAATATAATATGTACCCAGCTTAGACTGTCCATTTGAAATAAGCCTTAAGTCGCGCGGGTTTGTTGTCTCTCTCGGACTTAATCAAAACAAATATAGCTATATTTGTTGTAGCTGCCCTTGTCGTTGCTTGCACCACGCAATGAGTAAATAAACACTTCACACGTGATAATGGGGTAAGTACCGAAAGCCGATTATAAATTCTCTAGTATTTAAATTAATGAATACTCATCTATGCTTTTTTATAAATATTATTTAAAGAGTTTAGTTAAACAATGCGTCCTCTTCTTACGTATGTCAAATCAATGGTGTTGGAAAGAGACAAAATTATTTCAAACTTTATTCATAGTTTTACGTTTTTATTTTTACATATTTTTTTTATTAAAAAGTCTATTCCTTATCGTATTCCAAAACGAAGCCGCCTTTGAGGGTAGTTTGATTTCATTTACAAATCCATCCGTATTATGATAATAAAATTTTTACCTTAAAAAATAAAGATGCAGAAAGATTCTTAAAGTATTAATAACGAACTGCTAAGTCATATTTTATAGAGTGTTTTATTTATGTATATTATTTAATGATTTATTTGTGCAATGGTTCTATGTTTTCATTTAAAAGAGAATAATTTTGATTTCATATTGTTTATTGTGACTTAAGTAGGTATGGCACAAGTATGGTTTAAAAATAAATATTTTACAATTAGTATCGATCCAAGGATACAATTTGCTTCTAAGTATTTCATTACGCCACGCCAGCGATTTTTCTCGCATACATTAACCCTAATCTTTTTTTTTATAATTCTTTATTGCACACCACAAACAAAAACAAAAAAAAAAGTAACATAAAATTAATAAAATACAAAAAAAAAGAATTAAAAAAAAAAAACAAAACAAAAGAAGTACATTAAAAGTGTTGTACAATGGGCGGACTTATGGCTTTTTAACCATCTCTTCTAGACAACCCAATCAATGGGAGAATCCAAAACCATAACCTAATCTTATATGTGCACTGCATTTTTATTTGAAGAAATCACCTGAAATTCATGCTATTCAAAAGCAAGAGGCAATATCTTACAAATAATATAAATGCGAAGGATTGGATTGATGTTTGTAACTCGATCGCGCCGAAATCCGTGAACGGATTTGAATTAAATTTGACACATCAGCAGATTATCTGGATTAGCGGATGGGATTTTTTCCAAGCAATTAGGCAAAGACGTGGGCGGAAAGTAGTATAGCATATGAGACTTAATTATGAACTAAGCATGTCTACTAAAATTATATTTATTGTTCATACTATACACAGCAATACTCTCTATAATATTACCTATAATGTGGATTAAACTGTACAAAATCGTATTGTTCCTTCGCTTCCTTTATCAGCGATTAGAAGATGAATTATAACAATGTAGAAAAAAAAGATAGGTAATATAATATGTAATAGGAAATAGGATTGAACCTGCAACCTTCAGATAAGATGAACGCGTTCTATCAACGAAACCATCGCTCTTCATACATCTATAAATAGATGACGATGAATACGTCAAATATACGAGAATATCTTACAAAGTGATTTTAACTGTTTCGTTGAATCGTACAATGTAGATGTGTATCCATTGAAATATTTCCGTGTTTGAATTTGTATACTTTGTTAGGGCTTTGTACAAGCCCTTCTCGGTAGGTAACATATAGTAAAGATATAGTATTCTATTACCAAATAGAATTCTTATCGGATTTGTTATTAAATTGCACGCAAGCAAAGCCAAGAGTCGTAAATATATATCATTGTATATTAATTTCAAAACGAAATCTATTTCATTTGCAATGTTGATAGACTCGAAAGAAAATAAAACCACTTTCCCGCTTGATACGGTTTCCATTGATTGGATGTTTTAGCCTTTCGGGATTCAGCTGGTTTGATGACTTTCTTTATAGAAAGAATTATAAGGCCTTTAATCATAGGCTATCTATAAAAGACCACGGCCACGCTTGTATGCGATAAGTATCTTATAATCGTTAAATATGTACATTTTCTTTCATATGCTGTGTTTCAATCGATAATAGTTGTATTTGGACTTACACCTTAAATAAATAACTACATATTAATCTTTATTGCTTAGATCTCTATTGCATCTATAACATTCAAATATTTTAATGAATTTAATTTAATAAAAATATAAGTAGTATTACCGAGCTGACAAATTTATGATCCCAAAAATGCAGAATTTATCGTGATGTTCTATTTGACTGCCAAGCATTTTACAGAGATGATTAAGTGCATGAAAATATAGTGGTTCTAATTTTCATCTGCGGTTTCGCCCGCGTTTTAGGGGATTGATTGTCATGTATTAAGCAAAACATGTCCTTCCTAGGAGTTCATATTTGCCTTATACCAAATTTCATCGTATTAATTCAGGGGTTTGGTAGTGAAAGAGCAACAGACAGACAGAGAGAGTTACTATCACATTTATAATATTAGTATCGATTTGCCAACATTGAACCAATATTTATAATTTAAAAGTCACACTATCTTGTGATCTAACAATCTGCACTATTGTAAGTTTCCCGCAAAGCATTCACGGGAAACTTCGTAAACATATGTTTAGCAATTGAAAAAGTAGTACATCTATCGATTGTACGCGACCTTCGATGAAGATCTGCGTTATCTGTTATTGAGTCAGCCTCTTGAACACGATTACGTTTCAAGTGCTATCAACATTTTTAATAGCACCAACAAAACACATTAGTTTTACTAAAAGAGTGTACATAAACTACATAAACTCAGTAGAAGACACAGCTGTTAAGTATTTTTGCGACCGAAACATTTTGCTTCTAATTTTAAAAATAAAAGTAAAGTAGCAGCCTGTACATTTTCCACTGCTGAGGTAAGGCCTTCTTCCATTAAGGAGAGGTTTTGGAACATATTCCACCACGCTGTTCCAATGCGGGTTTGTGGAATGCACATGTGGCAGAATTTCGATGAAATTAGACATATGCAGGTTTCCTCACGATGTTTTTCTTCACGCCGAGCATGAGATGAATTATAAACACAAATTAAGCACATATGTATATATTGTGGTGCTTGCCTGGGTTTGAACCCGTAATCTTTGGTTAAGATGCACGCGTTCTAACCAGTGGGCCATCTCAGCTATTAATTTTACAGTTTAATAATTGCAATTTGAAATTTGAAAAGTCTTAGTAGTGCACTATATAGCCGAATTGTTAGTAAATCGCGTGAAATATAAAAATGTATTATTTATCTTTTTTCCTACTTCCCTTGCAGTGAGTATTGACACATATTCTACTGTCAAATAGCAATTCATATTGTTGTGATTGTGAAAGGTAGTAAGTAGCGTATATTCTGTAGGTTAATATTTCTAACAACGCGATTGTTTGGGCAGTCGTGTTATTTGCCAGCTAACCTATGTGAAATAAAAATAATAATAATAAATCAATACGATCATATTAAACAAAGTTTCACATAAACAAAAGAAATCCGTACACGTTTTACTCTAGATCGATTTCTCTATAATTGAGACACAGAAAAACCTAAGAATATACATTATCCGTCAAAAACATCAGACACGAAAGAATGAAACTGCAACAATGACGTATAATTACAGTATTTATAACTGGATAGCGAAAGAAACGTTGACATTTCACATAATAGTTACGTATGTACGGATGTCTTATGTTCCGAGGTCTTTGATCTATGTATTGTTTAATTGTTTGTCTTTATACACACACACACACGTATAATTACAAAATTACACTTAATACCTTTTATAAATAGAATAAATAAGCAATTTGTAATATTTATTATCGAAGTAAACAATGATTATTTCCAGAATGAAATAACTATCTAAGGCTCATTTGTTTTACATTATAATATATATTTTAGTACGATTAATATAATATTTCTGTTCTACTCTCCAGTTCCGGGTCAAGTTTATGTTAGTGCCTTGTAGTCCACGATACAATATCCCGATTGGACGGGATCAAATATGCAACTAGGACATCCCTTGGGAGTCTGCAAAGTCATATTTAAAGACCTGGAGGTCTTAGGGCCTCAAAGGAGTGGATTGGATTTTACGAATCAGTTTGAATACTTTCAATTATGTCTGTCAGGTTTATTAATTATTTATTTATTTCTCTGTTTTAGTAACTTTAAAAAAAGTAATTTGAAACATTGTTATAACTCGTCTAAATCTAGATATCTAAACAGATATCAAATAAAAACTGTTCAATCGTCGGAATCTATATTGCCTTTCTACCCTGGAGGGCCCCAGGGCCCGAGTTGCCCTTCCCTGAATCAGGTCTTGATAGTCCATACATTATATATAACTATAAAGGTAAATTCTAATAATATGTCATCTGAGGTCTGGCGCCTGATATAAATGTTTCCTCAAGAATACAAACGTTATAATTATAATTGAAAATTAAATTAAATTATCTGTTTCAGATTAAGACGATAACGATTGAACCGTTCACGGATTTGGTTTGGTTTGGTTTCATTTTGCCGTCTAACGCCGCATGACGTCGCTACAGCACAGCAAGAGCTATACCGTTGAACCGATAGCCATGACAATTGGTTCATATCATAACAAGGGCAATGTCTGCTGGGATGTTCTAATATAATAAATATAAATAAATAAATATAAATATGAGACAACATCATATACATTACCTACTCTGATCCCAATGTAAGTAGCTAAAGCACTTGTGTTATGGAAATCAAAAGTAACGACGGTACCACAAACACCCAGACCCAAGACAACATAGAAAACTAATGGTAATCTACATCGACTCGGCCGGGAATCGAACCCGGGACCTCGGAGTGACGTACCCATGAAAACCGGTGTACATACCACTCGACCACAGAGGTCGTCAAATCAAAATATAATAATTTAAAGTAAATTTAAATAATAAAAATAGCTGGAATGAGACATGTGATGTCATGGTGTTTCAATGTGGGTTGAATTGGCGTGGTAAATTCTCTCCTATCAGATTCAAATTTACTTAAAATTAACTGCCCACAGGAAGGAATTATAAACATAAAAATACGGTCGGGTTTGAACCTGGAATCATCACTTAAGATTCACGTCTTCCCAACCTCTAGGTATAATCATCATTACATAGTATAAAACAAAGTCGCTTACCGCTTTTCGTCCCTATGTATATTTAGATCTTTAAAATTACGCAACGGATTTTGGTGAGGTTTTTTTTTTTATTGGTTTTTTTTTTGGTTGATGGTTTTAAGGTTTGTGAGTTATAAGTGCTGTTTTATATATTTCGCGCAGGTCACCTGCACTTAGGTTCTAGATATCGCTTGATAGTGTCTATATCTTTTCCCGATAAAATATCCAATAGTTGACTAGAATACACGTTATATTATTTATCAAGAATATTCCTTTATGGGAGGGAGGGAGTATTAATTTGGAGTCAAAACCTTGAGGGCGATGTTATATATCGTCGCGGTTATTTTAAATAATTATATTCAAATACTTGTCATGAATTTAAATGTACTTTAACATGAGTTGACTTAGTGGTCATTGTTTTTAAATATTTATAAATTCCGTTTGCTAAATTACAAACATGTGTATTACGAAAACGAACAGATGTAAATTTTAACACAAAAAATGTATGTAGTATTTGATATATTTCAAATCACTTACATTTGTAGAAAAAATAACGTAATAGGGCTTTATATATAAATATATATTTAAACCCTCTGTGGGCTATCCACAGCTGGGCGTATTGCCCAGATTATTCGAAATTTAAACACTATTCCATATCATTGATTATTTAAATAGTACATTATGTTTGCATGGATTTGAACCACCATTTAAATTCCAAAGAGAAGATTTTTGTCTGTATTTACACTGAACAAGGGTTATTTGAGTGTAGCATAAACACCGCCGAATAAAGTCATGGAAACAGCTAGTGTGGCATACTCATATATGTATGTATGTACGTACAATGTGTTTAAACGCTTCATTACGCAAGACGTAACGCCATGACGCCACCAAAAGTATGACTGGATCTCACGCTAGATCTCAATTACTAATTACGTTAGCGTTACAATGCGAAGTAAGTCGTTTTGAAAGGAAATTGAGGCATGTAAAATATTGTTTATTTCGTGGGATATTTGGTTGGATAAGCAATTTCAATGACAATGAAATTATAGTAAAAATTGTTAGGATTGCGAAAACCTTTCTTGGATTATAATTCGGTGCTGTGTTTATTTTTAAATTTTCGCAATACTTTTATAAGAAATAATACAATCTTTAATGAATGAAATGTTTATATTAATAATTTACTGCAGTCTACAATAGACCCGATCGAAACCTATTCACAATTATAGTTTGTTAAACAATCTTTCTTAATCGACAACATAAAATATTTAGTTAGGAGTACAAATTTTCCGGATATCCTGAAACCGTATAATCGAAATTGCCCTATTTGACATCTACCGTGTATTTAGAAGTTTTTACAACCTAAATAGAAAATGTAGAACTCTAAAAATCACAAACTATATAAATTAGTTACATGAAAAGTAAACAGTATTTATTAAGTTTTACCTGAGTGAAGTCGGGCTTTTATCTAGTATCTATGTAGTGTTGGTAATCACGGTGTGTCAAATATGTGTACCAATCAGCTTGAAAGTTGGTCAATCTTACTATTGTTTGGTGAAGAGGTTACATAATTATATTTTGAGATGTTGACGAGTACTATTAAATTAAGTTTATTTAACCGTCTCAATAGCCCAATTAAATGCAGCTCGCCTAGTGGAATTAATTTCACTGTTTCATAAATATTAATTAATAAAATTTTAAAATGATTACTGTAGCTTTGCTTGTTGAATCGTAATACCGTCTGCGAACTGACGATGTGAACTCTGCAGCAAAGTTCAAAAAGAGTTTTTTTATTTATCCTGTGAGTATATTTATTTTATTTCTATGAATGTTTCCAATATTCTTTAAGTCCATATATCGGAATTATTATTATATATGCTACACATTTAATACGTGAACGTTTTATTGGATTTAATATTAAAAGAAGGGAATTAAAACATATATCTATGAATCGAAAATGTATTTCATAAATGTGCACAATCTAGTTGTAGGTAAGAATAACAAAAATGGAAATACTTGAAAAAAAAAATGTTTTGCTATACTGTATTGTATCAAATAATACTCAACTTTGCTTACTAATGTTATATATGCCAAAGATTCAGATTATATACATTTCTTTTTCTATTACCTAAAATATAACTTCTGATGTCGCTTGAAGAATTCTAATAAAATTGGGATTTAAATTTATTGTTTTCGTGAAATATAATAGAACAACTGCTAGTAAACTATAAGATTATAAACACTGCCTTCTGAGGAGATACATTTGAAGTTTACTCAATCATGCTGATTAAATACTGATTGGTTATACATGCATGTTTTCTGTAACCGTCGGACACAAAATTAAATATTAACATAAATTAAATACATGACAATTGAATAACGTTCTGAACTACGGGGCCACTTGAGCGACTACAACTTAATGCATTAACGAGAAAAATATGTACATTTTTTTTTCATATTACTCATAATCCAACGTTCTTTTTAATTAAAACTTATTTTTATTTTTATACATTTCATTTCAGAGCGTACAACTCGAACACAGCGAGGAAAATTACGAGTGAGGGCAAATGTTTGGATAACTAAAAGCATAGGGATTGAATATCTTCTTTCATTTTCGTTTTGCAATTACGATTTTTTTTTTATTATGTTCGAAAGCTACGAAGAGAACTATGGATGAACTAATGGATATCCCGTATCAGATTACTGAAATGTCATTAATAATAAAAGTTGATCTAAGTACGTAATGCGATATAGATGCGAACTAAATCTGTCTGACTTGCCCTTTCGCGTTCAAATCACTAAACAGATTTTGATGTGATTGGGTATTAAGTAAGCTTGAACTCCTGCCATATACATATATTGCATACTTCAATAGTTACGTTCAATCTTTCTAACATGGGTGACAGCTGAGTTGCAAATATAGTGCAACAAATTTTTTTAATGTTATAGATGGCAAACGAGCAGGAGACTCACCTGATGTGATTACCACCGCCCATGGATATTTGATATTACTTGCAGGTACTTTAATTTGTCTGTTTGTTTAGATAAACAATAATCACGTAATGAGTCGCACGCTTGTTTAGATTTATTTCATTAACGCGCTACCATGAATGAAAGGTGTTGTAGATCTCCCTATAATCATAAAGTTCACGGCGATGTTATAATGTCACTGGTCGAGATCTTGAACAATCTTCTAAATAATATATTGACGACATTGTTATTTTTTTATATTAATCTAAGATATATAGACTTAAAATCGTTGTTCCAAGAAAATAGCTCGAAAAGTAAGTCGGCTAAAAGAAAACCCTAATAATTGATTTTCTATAATTGGAATACTTTTAAAAGTCACTCCAAGTTTTCTCCAGTGAATGGGGCGAGACTTGGCCGCCCCATCTGAATTAAAACTTAATTATGGCGAATCCTAAGTATATAAATTCAAAAGTGAGTTTGTTAATTACTTTATTACACTTTTGCGTCTTAATTGCTCAATCGATCATCTTAAATTGCATACAGGTCAGTACAGAAAAGAACAAGGAGTATCTAACATCTGTCCTCCTCCTATGTTTCACTCCTGTGTATAAGACACTAGTTCACGTAGGTACGTATGAAGACGTGAACAAGAACTATAGTCTTAGAAATGAAATGAAGAGAAATTTTCAAGTAAATTTAAAGTAGAGTAAATGTCTCACTGCTGGGTTAGAGCCTATATTTTGATGAGAAGATTTGAAACTTACTAAATTCCATGTTGGCTTAATGCGATTGGTTTATATACACGATGTTTTCCTTTACTGTAGCGCGATGGGCCATCTTGGCATCAATTCGCCTTAGATCTTTTTGCTTCTCCTAAAACAATATTTCTTAGTCTACGTCTTTTATTAATCTTTTTGTTTCAACTTTTAAATTAAACTTTTATTTATTGTAAACTATTTCCTATTATATAAGAGCGATTTGAATTTTGTATTGATTAAATCAATCAAAAAAACTCCTTAACGTTTGTATGAGCATGACTTATAAAAAGTTGCATTATAGCTCATATTGATACAAAAAATAATCCATAGCAAGAATATACTCTATTGTATAGAATACAAAAATCTATGTCCAAAAATGCCAACTTTATTGTAAACCTTGTAGAGAATTAAAGATTATTTCATTGTAATTGTACAAGGTCAACATATAAAGGCGATGAGCCGTTTATGGTCATGCAATACTTAACCGTTTGTTGTCCGTTGTGGATAAAATTGAATTAACTAATCGTTTTAAATCATTTGACAATAGATACACGAGCGCTTTGTGTTTGTAAACGAACGTGTTCAGATTAAAACGTTGGAACTGCATTTGATATGATTTAATTTCATTATTAATTATTTGAATAATAATAAGTATAATAATGTGGTGATGTCAATTGAGATTGTCAACTGCGCAGTGCATTGTAAGCTGTGCGCAAAAACTACAGACAATTTTATATTTTTTTATAAATAAAAAGTGATCTCAGTAGTAATATAGAAAAATTAATTACGAAGATTTTTTTTGGAAAAAATTTATGACGTATGTATTCCATTTTCAAATAAATTTCTTTAAAAATGCGTCTAAATACGCGGTAAGTGGAGCAACCGCCCGATGGTAAGCTGATATTTGAAAAATGACAGGTGTCATGATGTCTCCACTCAGGACCGAAAGGTCAGATGGGCGATTAATTGTTACCTCTAACGCGTGTAAGAGTGCCCGTGTACAGTGGATTAAAGTATGGTGACATGTGATGGTGATGATGATAAAGTTATTATTTTGAACCAGTCTCATTTAATTATTTTCAACTAATCTTGATATAAACATTAATAATCGTCGTGGGAATCCCGATTGAAATTAAGTTGATCTCGCTATATATTACGTATTAACCAAGAGACATTATGAAATAAATTAACAAGATTTGAGACGAATTAAATGACAATGACCAAATTGTTGTTTGGATTAAAGCATACCAATATGTAAGTTTAAATATTTTTAGCAAAACAGTATACAATGGAAAGAGACAAAAATAAAGAGAAAGAGAAGGAAACACCGCCTGTAGGAATCAACGGCTATTCTTTACGTGACAATTTATTCCAATGTGAGTCGTGGAAAAGATCGTCGTTCCCATACATTTTACAAAAACATCTATCTACTACTATCTGGCAAAGGGGCTATAAATAAGACGCAAAGGAACCCTAACCCTATTCTATTACCTAAGTCGTCTGGCAACGATCCAACCCATGAAAAGCCAGACATTCAGCAATATTCCAAGTTACATGTTATCGTGCTTGTAATTTCAAGTTGTTATTCACCCCATGCGTGAGTCAGTCCCTATGCTGATGACATCATTCGTTTATTAAACGGATATTCGGTCTGTAAATATGGTATACCGTAACGCTGCCAGGAAAATCTAATAAGAGACATATATCACGATGTATTTCAAGAGGGTAATGAAACGATGTCTTCTTCTTTCGAATGTCAAATCCACGGTGTCTGAAAGAGATAGAAAGGTGTTTAACTGAACAGTCCCGTAAACGTTTTAACGTTGAGTCCATAGCTGCCTTGTTAGATAATCGTATCTGAAGCTGGAAAACAAGAGCAAAGCTCATTTACATCTGTGCTATTATATAATTCTTGTCATTTTTAATTAACCTTGATTTACTAACAATTAATTATTTGTAAGTTCGTCATCTCCAACTGTATCTTTACAAGTGGTATTCACCTTAATAATAGTTTTAAGTTGTATTAAAATTGTATACCTTTGTACGTGTTGATGTATTTACCACTGGTGAATCTTAAATAAATAAATATAAATAAATAAATGCTGAAGATCTTTATGAGTGCCCGATCTATGAGTTCGATTTGAATAAATTATGTTTGCGTTAGATGACCCCTATACTGAGAAAGGTTCTGAAGACTTGTATATACCGTGATACCGCCTATGTAAGGCACGTAATAGGAGAGAACAAAGTTTGTTCATACTATAAATGCCCATGTTATAAAAAAGCCAAAGCTAAGCCTCTGAGCTAATGTTTGTGAAATTTGTGATGGAAGTAAGAGTTGAATAAGGATTCGTCACTGTATCATGGAAGAGATTTTGTGGTGCCCGCTGAAACTTTACTTGGTGGTAGAACTTTGTGCAAGCCCGTCTGGGTAGGTACCACCCACTCATCAGTTATTCTACCGCCAAATAACAGTACTCAGTATTGTTGTGTTCCGATTTGTCAGTATAACTTCAGGCACAAGGGACATAACATCCTAGTTCCCGAGGATGGTGGCAGATTGACGATATAAGGAATAGTTAATATTTCTGACAGCTTCATTGTCTATGGGTGAGGGTGACCACTTACCTTCAGGTGGCCCATATGCTCGTCCGCCAACTTATACACACCAGACCACAGACACCCCGCATCACGTGGGGGAAACACGTAATTCGTACTTGAATAGGGACATAGATATAACAGTAACAAGTTTTTATGGAAAACACAAGAACTGAATCTCTAGAAACAGCTTCAGAAGTTATACTAAATTATATGAAAATCAAAGCAACCGTACTAGTGTGATTGGATAATGCATCAAAACAAACAACTTTCTCATTCACTATTTGAATAAGAAGTTTAAAAATACTTCGTCTTAAGGCAATCTTATCTTAAGTTGCAAATAATAAGTAGGTTAGTTAAGCTGTGCCGCAATGTTTGTTAGTCTGTGGTAATATTGAGAGATGTTTGTTTTATGGCGTGTGTGAATATAAAATTGCGTTTTACTTGCGGTTACAATGAACTTCGGATTACCTTTGGAAAGGCGTTGACTCAACGGATAAGGGAATTTTACAGATTACCCAATCTGAATTTTATAATTTTGTATTGTATTTATTAATTGAATTTAAAAAATAATTTCTTTCAGACTTTTGCGTCCCTTTCGTGTTTTACTTTTTTACTTAAGAAATAATCTTAAAAATATAAAATTATTTTGATTTGATTTAAACTAATAACCTTTTTAAAATTATTTTGATTGGACGATTTACGCAAGACGTCTGGCAGGAGCTGGATGCGAGTAGCCCAAGAACGATCACAGTGGCGTGCAATGCACGTGGACTAACATGGGCTGATTGATTGATTTATAAAATATTTAAAAAAAAATTAGAAAACCATAAAAATATTATAGAGTATCCTATTCAAGTAGATCTCTTTTCCACTATTTTAAATTAAATAGTATGTAAAAAAAGTACAATACATTTAGTAAATAATTAAAATTAAAACAATATACGTAAAATTATTTTACTGCATAAGAATATATCCACAAGATTTTTATCTATTTCTGAACAAAACAAACACGTCAACTGTGGCAATACATTATGTCTGAATCATAAACATAATATACTACCGTACTATGTTATGTTTATGGTCTGAATAAAATAAGGGGTTGCGAAAAACTTAATCGTAATAAATAAAATTGATATACAAATATTTGGTACCATGAGTATAATTGATTGTAATTAGGTATAAAACCTAATTTTCTACTAAATAAATTAACAAAACTTTGAAATAGTTACTATAATAATCACAATTGCTTGTAATGTTTCGTTCATCCTAATTCCGAGTCGATTGTTATTTTGTCGTAACATATTAAAAAGTAAGACTAAAATAAGTTTTACATTTAAATGAATAAATAAATGGCACATGTCCAACATAATCAGCCACGGCTTCTTCACCCAATCTTATACTTTAATTTTACTTCCAAAATTCCGATAACAGTTCCGCAAATCCATAGTGAGTATAGATAATAAAGTCTGGACCAATGAAATTGCGTCAATTTTCTATCAAATGCTGTTTATTTGGCTTTTCTCTTATAGTTGGAATAGAGTATGAATACAACTTTGGCACGATTCGTGTGCTATCTATTAAACGATAATAGAACTAAGTGAGAAACCTTGACACAAGTGCAAATAACAACACTAGAATCAATTGGATAAATGGTGCACCAACGCACTGGATGCGAAAAAATAAGCATTATTTTTTATTTATTCTATTCCAATTAATCGTTATTAGCGAATTGCAACATTGCCTATAATTAAAATAAACGTTGTATATTTTATCTGTGGTTAATATGGAAACACTATTACACAAAATTCCCTTAATAAGAAAACGTAAATATCGAAAACTATTATTATATATCTGTTCATTACTTATAATTAAGATAGTTAAGGCTTTTTTAATAATCAACATTACATAATTACACATGTTTACTGTCGATGTGTTATCTCATTAATGACTACATTAATGAGATGATATTACAAACGCAAGTATTACTCTTGGATGCGTAAATTAAAAGAAACACAGATGATAATTAAAATGCATGTAAAACAAGAAATTGAAACATTTAAACAGAAAATTAACTTAAGAAGATGGAGTAAGTTATCAATTCTGATGTAATTTTTATTTTCATTCTGAACTTTTTAATTTATAAAGCGATTATTTTTTTTTTGTAAGAGTGAGTATTCTCTTTTGTTTTTTTTTTATAGTATAGGTTGGCGGACGAGCATATGGGCCACCTGATGGTAAGTGGTCACTATTACCCATAGACAATGACGCTGTAAGAAATATTAACTATTCCTTACATCGTCAATGTGCCACCAATCTTGGGAACTAAGATGTTATGTCTCTTGTGCCTGTAGTTACACTGGCTCACTCACCCTTCATACCGAAACACAACAATACTGAGTGCTGTTATTTGGCGGTAGAATAACTGATGATTGGATGAACCTACCCAGACGGGCTTGCATGAACACCAAGTGAATTTGTGCTTGCTTAAAATTATATATTATTTAAAGCGCATACTAAACTCTCATAAGCTTAACCCAACAGTAGCACAATTAATCAATTAGTAAAATAAATATGTTTGTGTGTGTGACGTGACCTGCATGTAATTGAAGTATTAAAATTCACAACAAAGCTACTTTGAACGGTTTTTTTGTATTGTATCAAAACCATTTCAGTCGATAAGTATTCAAAAGTCAAGGTTACAATATACGAATAATACTATAAAAACTCGATTGAATGTGATCTCTGATACACTTTCGAGCAGTGGTTCTCAATCTTTGGTCCACTGGGCTCCGTCATATTTTATATACAAATTATAGTTTATAACGCCTTTCATATTTCAAAAATGATATAAATTATTGTGTTAAAATTATCATTTTGAGATGTGACTATAACACGTATATTTTACGCTTAAATAGTTCATGATGAATTTTATAATAAAAAAAATAGTAACTAATAAGGTTTTTTCTTGTTGTTTTAGAATCCATATTACTAATCGTTGGTAGCTTTACATTTTGATTCAATCTTAAAAATTCGTGGGGAAAAGGTTGAGAACCACTGCTCTGCAGGTATAAAAAGAATACGTTACGCTAATCTACATAACATGATCCGGTTAAACACGTGATAACAGATAACGTGTCTGTCCGTATATTGATTTTGATGTCCACTTTCTCGTAACGCCTACATCTCTTTACCTTTCCATGTAGGTTGGTTAGCTATTAGAAAGATTTGTGAGAGTTTTGTTAATAAACTTCATTTAATAAATATATGTAAAAAATAAAGTTTGATTATAGACTCGAAATCATATGTAATAAAATCGTTTAAAATAATATAAATCGATTTTTAGTCAATGAAAGAAAACACCATTTTACATAAAACATTCTGAACTTATAGCAGAAAAACGACAATCATTTAGAATAAAAGTAGTAAAGTAACAGCTTGTAACTTTCCCACTGCTGGGCTAAAGCCTCTTCTCCTATTAAGGAGAGAGTTTGGAACATATTCCACGACGCTGTTCCAATACGGGTTGGTGGAATGCACATATGGCAGAATTTCAATGAAATTAGACATGCATGTTTCCTCACGATGTTTTCCTTCACCGCAGAGCACGCTCTGCGGTGAAGGAAAACATCGGAACAAGGAGATGAGTTATGAACAATACTATATATACATAGCGGTGCTTGCCTGGGTTTGAACCCGAAATCATCGGTTAAGATGCACGCGTTCTAACCCCTGGGCCATCTCAGCTCATTTAGAAATACTTTTGTATTTGTAAGCAAGAAATATACGGAAACCACTAAATGAACTGGAATTTCTCCATATCGAACATACAATTTGTAAATCAACAGCTCGTATATTTTCAAACTCAATGATAAGACGTTTTATTTCCATTACAATCTTGCCTTTCCGATACGTAAATAATTTTTAATCACTAGGTATAAATTCTAAAATGTACTAAGATTACATGACTGAATCTAAAAGTGTATCCATTTAACTTAACATATTAAAATTTAAACATATTCTTAAGCTTAGCTGTTTATACTAAGTATTAATAATAATAAACATAAAACCGTTTTTATTTAGCTAATTAATATTCTTACGATAACATTATTCAATTAATAGTGGAAAACAGTTACTGAGTTTCTTGTCGGTTCTTCTCGGTAGAATCTACGTTCCGAACATTTTGATATGACCATAGTGGAATTAAGATTTTCTTAACTATATCAGATTTATAAAAAGAATATATATAAAAAGAACGAAGAATTATTAATAAGCTGTGATATTTAGTTCAAACAGGATTTTGAATATATTTTTGCATTCCCAAATTACAGTTGCAAGTTATAAAATTGATCTAGTTATAATTCATATTGAGACAGCAAGTATTAAGGTGAGCGATCGTCACAGAGGGGACCGAAGGTGAATGGCAGGGGACACAGACGGACGTAACGTGTGTGGCTATATAGTTATTATTAGATAAACTATACACAATCATTAAATTCCCGGATGAAAACGGATCATTCTATTTAGGAGATTAAATGTATAATCATAAGGTACAGCTATTATCAAAATCAAAATGTACTCTATTCAAGTAGGCTTTTGATTCGTTTTACCACATAAGTTAATAAAGCTATACGCTTTTTATCATCTACTAGTATCCCATCCCGGCTTCGTACGGGTACAATATAATAGTAATAGATCAGGTTCAGCCAGTAAACCAAATCAGTAAGTAAGTAAGCGCAAATAATATGTGTACCTATATTCGACACCACATTTGAAGCTTCTAAAATTTAGTAGTGACTCTTTATTATATTGTCCATGTATTATATAAACAACCTTCCTTTGGAATTACTATCCGCATTAAAAACCGTTGTGTTAATTTAATGATCTAAGCATGTATAGGGACAAATATCAAAGAATTTTTAACAAATGATTTGAATTCAGCTATTTATCACTTCCGCTAAAGATAATAATTTTTAGAACAATATTATGATATACGTATAGGTATTTCACCACGCGGTTGCAAGTTACATGGCAAATTCACATGTGGCAGATTTTCATCCATCATTCGCTTAAAATTTCTTTTGCTGTCTTATAACGATATGAATTATTATAAATGTAATATATAAAATCAGTAATGTTTACCAGTTTAGGAGCCCGTAATCTTTGGTTAAGATACAGGGTTCTAATCCATGTCGGGTATTTATAAAAAGTATGTTAATCTAAGTCCCAAAACGGGCAGCGTATTGAAACTATAACATTATATTTTCTGCAAAGCTAATATCACCCTTTGTGGATAGACAATTAAGTTTAAAATTATTTGCAAGTTTTTTTATTGTTAGGAGGGGAGATGAACTTGCCAGACAACTCTGCCTATAAACATTGAGTTATTTCTCAAATTGCCAATGACCTTGGGGTATTAAGTTGACTCTTGCCAAATTAAAAAAAATTATTGCTAGAACGATCCGGCATTTTTACTTGATTTATAATGGCCGGGAATACTTTAATATGTAATGTTTCATATAAGTTTCCAGACGTTAGCGATAAAGAAAAGCGCATTGCGGTGTTTTGCGATACATATAAATATGATTAATATTATTTAAAGATTAAATATGTTTATTACATGACTAGTTGTGCCCGCGGATTTATCCGCAGTTATTTACGTTTAAAATAAAATTAAATGTTATTGTTGGACCATGAGTTCAACAGATTTAGATTATATACATACAAATTTGTATAATGCATAATATTATACATTATTAGTACACCTACTAAAGAGCATTTTAAATTTCAATGATCTTACTTCAAAACCAGAGAACTTTTGGGTCGGGCACATCGAAGGGCCGGATTTTTTACACTATCATAAAAAATTACATACCCAAGACTAACTTTACGTGTGATTATTATCATTATGGAACGCGTAAAATTCAAACAAATGAATAATTAAAACATTTAAAAGACACAAATCATTAGGTCTCCACATATAATCACAAAAACAGAAACATTCTCAATGTATAAACTCATCAAGCAACTTCGAATTTATTAAAACCATAAAAACGAAAACAAATTAAAGGGGATGTCATTTGGGAAAAAATAAAACTTCCAAACTACGGCTGCTACTGAGAATTGCATTACAGAAAAGAATAACTTTGTGGTGGCTCAATTTGGGGTGATTCTACTATTCCATAACTATTATGATACATCCCCGATTATATCAATCTTTATCTATTGCTTACAAAATAATAAAGTTTAAATATAGCTAGGGGAAATTCTACTTATTTGCACCCATTATAGATAGAGATATAAGTTATCTTTATAGACAAAAGCGAAATACCCCTCACCGATTAATCACGAAATCAGAATATAACCCCCACCATACCATCTTGGAATTTGGGAGGTAGGTGTCTTTTATAGTGTTTTGGCGAAACTCATCCTCTACGGAGGTAAGCCTGGGGTTGGAATTTTGTGTTTTATACAATTCACGCGGGTAAAGCTGCAAGTTCAGCTATATTATAAGTAGAACAGGAAAACGGCATCAATAAGGTCGATTACGAATTTAGATTCGATTTCGATAAACTAAGAATCTGTTAGTAGATTGGGCGCCCTGAAATTCCAACCGAGGTTGTAACGTTGTTTTATTTTTAACTTCTCTATTTTTATTTATAATCTAGAATCTAGATAGATTGAACTTTATAAATGAGCAAATTTCTTCCATTCTTATAAGCTTTATTCTGACTCTTTTAAGAAATAAACTGCAAACGGGAAACAATCATCTATATTAATCTGTAATAATATAATATATACAAAATTAATTATGTTTATCTGTCTGTTATAGGGTTGCTGAGGATTCCTCTTCCGCTTCCTCATAGTGCGAAAGTTCCGCAATATTTTGGGTTCCTCAACCGATACCGCATCCTCATAAATAAATATTAGAAATCCTCTTCCGCTATCGATTCCTCAAAATTTAAGAGCAAGTTATGAGGAATCTGAAGCTGGAGTAGACACATCCTGCCCCACAGCCACCGCTTACACGAGTAAGATTGTAGATTCTATCTTAGCCGAAATGCTAGCCTCTGAACCAAACAGTGACGATGAAAATGAAAGTTTACCAATAGAAGATAGGTGTGTGGTACTAAAATTACTATTAAATAACGACATCAATAACTTCTATCTTCTACTCCATCAAGCATGCCCAGCGAACAACGTTTTAGCAATGCAGTAGTATATGATGAGCTAAGAAACCGATTGTCAGGGGAAACAGCGTCCAAATTATTTTTTATAAAAAATAACTTAGCTATAATTAATTTTGATTATTTATTAGTATTTAATTCATTTATTTTGATTAATAAAATATTCGACTTGAGTAAATAATAAAGAAATAAAGACTTCATTCTTATTATATACTATATATCATTTCAATTCCTAAAATAAAATGTATTGTTCAGTCATCTTTTTGGAATGCATTTGTTGTGAATGTTATTGAACTCCTTCATAACTGCTGGACCGATTTTGATGATTCTTTATTGTGTATTTTGAGAATAGTTTAATTATTTTTGGTGTATGTATGTATTTTTTTTGACGACCTCCATGGTCGAGTAGTGTGTACACCGGTTTTCATGGGTACGCCACTCTGAGGTCCCAGGTTCGATTCCCGGCCGAGTCGATGTAGATTACCATTAGTTTTCTATGTTGTCTTGGGTCTGGGTGTTTGTGGTACCGTCGTTACTTCTGATTTCCATAACACAAGTGCTTCAGCTACTTACATTGGCATCAGAGTAATGTATGCGATGTTGTCTCATATTTATTTATTTATTATTATTATATGTAAAGACAGGACAACGGCTTTTCGGTTGGGTTCGCTAGTATTTATAATTTCCTATCTTCCTAATCCCCTTTCTCTACCACTTCCTCATCCGCATCCTCTTTCTCAAAAAATATCCTCATCCTCATCCGCATCCTCTAAATTTGCGCGTGAAAATTCCTCTTCCTCCTCCTCTTCCTCATAATCACTTCCTCAACTACCCTATCTGTTACGCTTTCCCTAAATCACTCAACCGAATTTGATTTAATTTGCTATGAAGGATGCTTGCACCCCCAAAAATGTAAAGAATTGATTTCTTGTTATTAAATTATAAATATTAATCAAAATATAAGCCTAATAGTGAAAATAACAGTCAAAAAGTTCTTAAGCACGAATATATAGTGTTGTAACTTGTGAGCAATGCAATACAAACTCACAAAGGGAATAAATAACCATGGTTACTCGCGTGACGTATTCCTTGACATGTAGTACCATGTCATTGCACTAGACTTCTACGTTTCCGGTTGTAGGAAAGGTTCGTTATAGCTAGGCTCTATACACAATGACGCCTCTGATATTAAAGCCAACAGCTTTTCTTTAAATAAAATAACTGAACAGATAAGAACTTATAATTAATCAAATCGACATCCAAATTTTTGACAGTTATCATTGATAAGACCAAAAAAGATATATGTGAAAAGCCATCACGGCACGGTGGTTGCCAAACTTGATTTTAACTAAAGATTACGGGTACTAATCCAGGTAAGAATTACGGGATGTTTACGTGCTTAATTGAGTTTATAATTCAATTTATTTTCATGTGACGGATATTAATTTACAACATGAAGTTTCTAACGAGCTTCGATGACACCTCGACCCAGAAGCAATTTACTTCCCGTCATTAATTACTAACGACTTTAAATATGTATTAATATTATAAACGTGGAAGTAACTCTGTCTGTCTGTCTGTCGCTCTTTCACCACCAAATAACAAACCGATTTTGATGAAATTTGGTTGCAAATTGAACTCCAACAAAACATATAGGCTTTTCTTAAGCACGAGCGAGGCCGAGGGGGACTACTAATACTACTATATGATTAAAACAAAAAATATCTAGCTGAAATGAATTCCAAATTGGTAAATCAATTAGGGTTATGTTGGAAACACCATAAAAGGAATACCTAACGTAGTCATCCTTAATTCTGTACACGTAGACATTTGCAAAGGGTCATAACTTTACTTGACGTACAGTTACTTGCTGTAACAGGGTACTTCCTACATAACAAAACAAAAGCGCATACTTATGCGTCTCTAAGAAAGAGTTCACAATAGACATAAAGAATTCGAAACGTTTTTTATATACAATTATTAACATGCAAATGTTATGTTACAAATACAGTTATAATTAAAAATTTAATATTATACGATATTGATCGACATTGCCTTTATATAAGACAAGTTACGGTTAAATAAGAGTAAATTTGATTCTTTTTTTTTACTATTTCATTATTTGCTGTTTGTTGTTATTATATACTGTTATAAGTGTGAACTACACTTATAACAGTATATAATTAATTGAAAGATTTACTCCTATATATGTAAATAAAAATTAAAAAATACATAAAACTATTATTTGGTTCTCGCTGTTTAGACTTCGAAAAAAATATTTTTTTGCTATCGTAATAACGGAATATTGTCTTCCATTTGGAAAAAATCATACTATAATACTTAAAGGATATATATATGTGGGAGATAATAATTTTTAATCAACTTCCGATCTTATAATACGGTTGTGCTATTGACTCAAAAGGACAAGTTGCTATAAAAAAAAGGCTCGACAGATGTCAACAGATCAGAAGTGGTTCAGTGTTGAACACGGCACAATCGGTGCTCTGAACTGTTTATTTGGTGATTTACCCAGGTGAGCGTATTTTTGTATTTATTCTGTAATAATTAATCCTTAAATATTCTGTACATCGAATTAATTGTAATTAGTGTTTAAGAATAAGTATAATTTATTGTTATTGTTTTAAATATACATTGTTTACTTATAAATTGGTTTACTATTTATTTTGTCACCCGTTCTCCGACATCAGAAGCGGGATTACGTAACCCCAACTACGGCGAGAAATTGTTATGATTCCAGGTGCAGCAAAATGGACATTGGTGAATCCGATGGTTCGAATCACGAAGCACCGCAGGATACTGGTCCGTCATCTCCGATCCTGGGACTAAACATGACAGGTTGCGTGGCCTCTGGCAGTGGCAATAACGACTCCGCACGAAAAGTCCAGACACCATCACCAAGGGCTACTCCGGCGAGTAGCAGTCACGCGGTCCCAGCAAATTCAACAGCAGCAAGCGACAGCCGTGAAAGCAGGACAGTAGATTTTGTTCCTTTTAATTTGATGCAAGGCATGATGCAGGAAATGATGACACAATAAATTCAAACAACTGCCAAAGCTTTTAACCCACCCATTGAGAAACCTAGCCCAAGAATGCGAAATCTTGAACACATTTACGTACCTACTTTTGACCCCGATGATAGAACTGATACCGTACAAGTTTGGTGTAGAAATATCGATGATCTCATAAAAGAATATGATCTTAGTAATAGGGAAGTTCTTAATTTATCCAGAAAAAATTTACGTGGGCGTGCAGCCGAGTGGGCACGTCGTAATTATACAAATCTTTTAACCTGGAGTGAGCTCATAACTGGTCTTATTGAAACGTTTGCAGATGAAACGCGATACTACGATGACTTAACGCTCTTCATTGAGTACACTAGTGAGCAAGCTGGAAGTCTTTCTGAATATGCTACACGAAAATGGGAGCTGGCAAAAAGGGTGATTGCTGTGGAGGTGACTGAAGCGCTTGGTGGAGGCAACTTTATTTCGGGTATGATGGATGTTCGTATTCGTTCTGATTTGTTACGACTGACGCCAAAAAATTTGCCACAGTTAATCCAAAGCTTAAACTCGTATAAACGCAAACGACTTGGTAAAAAGCCTGATCACACAACTTTATCAAAACGATTTAATCCTAACTTAATGCCAGATTTTAAATCAGAACGTTGCCACAAATGTCACAAGCTAGGCCACGTAAAAAGAAATTGCAGCGTCATTAATAATAATATAATTGCTCAAAATATGCCCCTATTATCTTATGAATCTAAAAAATATATCCCAAAACTCTGTCGTTCCAATTTGTGCTCATTGTAATAAAAAAGACCATAACATTGAAAACTGTTTTCAACTTATAAATAAAAAAACCTAATGTTGATAAATCCACTACTATAAATTCTCTTACAGTAAATAATAAAATTCAATAATTATTCAAATAGGTAACAGTAACTACTTATGTTTAATATAGAGTAGGGCTGAGTGTTTCCCGATTCTATTAAAGACAATTCATTTAGTTCAAAACGAAAAAAAAGAAGTGTTTGCTTTTTGTTGATGGTCTTAGTATCGAGTTAGATTTTATTTTAGTTTCAGATAGTTTTATACAAATATTGCAAGGTCAAAATCTTTTTAGCAAACTTAAAATCACGTTTTCAGAGAAAAGTTTTGGTTCCCGAATATGTCTATATGTACTCGCAAGTTTATTGATAATTGTCTTACTTGCAAAGTCAATAACAGTCAATCTGGTTCTCGACAAATTTCCCTTCACCCTATTGATGAGCCTCCTGTTCCTTTTCACACAGTTCATATGGATACGACTGGCAAATTAAGTGGCAATGAAACACCTATAAAACAGTACATCATTGTATTCATAGACGCTTTTACAAAATAATGTTTTATGAAACCCGTCAATAACCTTACTGCCTTAACCACCGTTAATTGTCTTAAAGAATTAATTTATACCTTTGGGACCCCTAAAAGAATAGTTTGTGATCAGGCTACTTCATATACAGGCAAAGAATTTAGAAGTTTTTGCGACAGTTGGTCAATAGAAATACATTTTATCGCTAGTGGCGTTAGTCGTGCTAATGGGCAAGTCGAGCGAATGATGAAAGTATTGACAAACTGTTTCACCATTTCTGAAAATACATCTGCCAGGAGAGGTTGGAAGGATGTCGTAGGTGAAGTACAGTTAGCAATTAACAGTACTTTCAGCAAAAGCACTGGTCACGCATCATTCCAGCTTCTCATGGGCTGTAATCAGTCTCCTCCCGCTTTACCAGCCTTGACAGATAATATTGAACGTTTTGACCTCGATATTTGCCGTCAAGAATCGAAACAAAGGATGGACGAGCGGGCTAATATTCAGAAAATTGACTTTGATAATACAAAAGCTAAAATTGTGCCCTTTAGGTGACGTTGTGCTCGTAAAGCAAAATTCTCGTAATATTAACAAATCGACAAATATTAGGGTCCATGCGTTATTACATAAGTTAATGATAATAACAGATATACAGTAAAAGTCTATGAGACTGGTAATGAATTGTACGTGTCACATGATGATTTACGTATTTTTAAGCCCAGATATGGGACGCGAGTTATCAAATACTTTGAATAAATGATTTATATGAAATATATGACAATATGTATGATGTGATTATAAGTTGTAGTACGTAGTAATTGTAAACATTTTGTGCGGGGAGTGGTCGCCTGGCCAACGACCACTGCTTTCACAAATGTTTTTATTGATTTAGAATATATGTAATTTTGTTTTAATTTGTTTGTATTGTGAACCCGGTTGCCACTGTGATTTGGCAGCTTGCCATGTGACTTGGCAGATATCTGATTGTCATGTGATTTGACAATTTTACCATGTGAGTTGGCAGATATCGGATGTTGAAAGCCATGTGATTTGGCTACACTTTGCCACTGTGATTTGGCAAGTGTGTGTTTGTCATGTGATTTGACAATTTTGAATATATGTAATTTTGTTTTAATGTGTTTGTATTGTGAACCCGGTTGCCACTGTGATTTGGCAGCTTGCCATGTGACTTGGCAGATATCTGATTGTCAAGTGATTTGACAATTTTACCATGTGAGTTGGCAGATATCGGGTGTTGAAAGCCATGTGATTTGGCTACACTTTGCCACTTTGATTTGGCAAGTGTGTGTTTGTCATGTGATTTGACAATTTAGAATATATGTAATTTTGTTTTAATGTGTTTATATTGTGAGCCCGGTTGCCACTGTGATTTGGCAACTTGCCATGTGACTTGGCAGATATCTGATTGTCATGTGATTTGACAATTTTACCATGTGAGTTGGCAGATATCGGGTGTTAAGGGCCATGTGATTTGGCCACACTTTGTCACTATGATTTGGCAATATACCATGCGAGTTGGTATGTGTTTAAGGCCATGTGATTTGGCCAGTGTGTTTGTCATGTGATTTGACAATTTACCATGTGAGTTGGTATGTGTTTTTAGGCCATGTGATTTGGCAATTTACACTGAGAGTTGTTATGTAGATGTTTTGGGCCATGTGATTTGGCACATGTTATTATGTTTATGTGATGTAAATGATATTGTAACAAATATTTCTGTATAACATTTTGCGAGGTATGTGTTCTTTTAGTTCGCGAGCCATACTGGCTGCTCGTCAGAATGGCCGTGTGGGAGATAATAATTTTTAATCAACTTCCGATCTTATAATACGGTTGTGCTATTGACTCAAAAGGACAAGTTGCTATAAAAAAAGGCTCGACAGATGTCAACAGATCAGAAGTGGTTCAGTGTTGAACACGGCACAATCGGTGCTCTGAACTGTTTATTTGGTGATTTACCCAGGTGAGCGTATTTTTGTATTTATTCTGTAATAATTAATCCTTAAATATTCTGTACATCGAATTAATTGTAATTAGTGTTTAAGAATAAGTATAATTTATTGTTATTGTTTTAAATATACATTGTTTACTTATAAATTGGTTTACTATTTATTTTGTCACCCGTTCTCCGACATATAATAGCGTATACAGTTTTATTCCAACAATTCACGATTGAGATAGGAATATTTTCCTAGGAAACAACTAAGAAAATTCTACAAACGAGTTCATTATTTATGGTACATTTTGAAACAATACGAATGAAAGATTTACGATTTGAAATTGATAAGCATTATCAAAGAATCTCGCTGCGAAACTAACGTAGTTACGCGCGGAAAATTCGATTTCTGTCAGTGATACCGTTTATTGTACTTTTTTTGTGTTTCTGTCTCAACTGATTTTTTTAACGTTCATTGCTGAGCATAAATTGAATAATAAATACAAAGAAGCATTTCAATAGATCTGGGATTGAACCAGCGATCTTCAATTAAGGTTTACGTGTTCTAACCACTTTACTAGGATTATAATATATTCACTTGGGTTAAATGTAGCATTCCAATGGTGATTTTTTTTTCGAGTTTATAATAGTATATAACTAATGTATCCCCTTTATAGTAGTAGCGGTAGTAGGTACATATAACAGTATTAGATATCTTATTTCGGCCTCTGGATAAATCAAAGTGTTTAAGTAGCTAACGCCTTAGAAATATATTATATTTTATAATACGAGTATATTTTCGAATACAATATTAATTCTTTTAATCCCGTAGAACGCCGATCACACACGCCCGCTGATAATCAGGATTTACGTCACGAGATGCGAGAGCATTGAGCATTGACTTCGGGCTGGTACAAAGATTTTTTAACGAGTTAGATAAAGGACCGACATAGGCACTATGTTATTGGTACAAAGTATTTTCTTATACTATGTAATATTCATATGGCTATTTCTCATGCCAGGTAGGTAAATTGGCAAGGGTTACATACACAGGGTTTAAAAGTTGCCACCATTTCCTATAGACGGTACTTAAATAAATATTAATCATTTCACCTTGGAAACTAAAATGTTATATCCCTTATGCCTACATACAGAAACACAACAATAGGTATTGCTTGGTGATAGGAAGCCTACCCAGTCTTGCAAAAAGACGAACCATCGAGTAAATCATAACGTATCGGTTAAATAACTAATTTTATCATTCATTACAAACCATCTTGTATGTACAGTCAGAGTTAGAAAACCTTCTTCAGTTTTCAAATCAATTCCTTTATCAAGTCTTAAACTCTTAGTACCTTTTGAATCTAAACATCAAATTATTGCGACGCAATATGTCATTCTCGATCGGTAAAGCAGATTATCGCTCATACGTATACTGACTGTACTACTGAGACTGTACTACAGTAACACAGCGTTGTCTCGTTATAAAAATAATACAAAGAACTGAAATTAAAACACAGATAACAAAAGACTTTCTTTTTAAAGATGGTGCTCTTGGTTCCATATTTTCCAGACAATATACACTATAACAAGATACCATGTCCATCCAAGAAGCTTCCGTTGTACATTCATGAATATTTATGGATATCTTTTTGGTATAGGTACATGAACTATTTCATATTTTTTCTCAACAAACCATCACAGATATAATTATAAGATTTTAAATTAACATAGTGATTTTTATTACTACAAGTATTTAAAACGGGATAATTACCATGTTTTTATTTTTATTTGGTGGAGCTTTTCACGAGACTGCACAAGACTTGCGTTGATGATGTCGAAATATCGAACCAAATACAAACAATAACTTAGATGTAGCATCGGCAAATTAAATATTGATTGATAATTTAGGTTACGGCACTTCATTTGAAATGTGATCGGTTTTACGAATTTTGAAGATGCTACATCTAAGTTGTGTCGTACTATACATACATATATATTGCTATTTAGCACTCATTTATCTATATAAGCATAATACAATAATTAACAATAAATACATAATACGAGCCGAGATGGCCCAATGGTATAGAACACGTGCAGCTTAACCGATAATTTCGGGTTCAAACCTAGGCAAGCACCACTATATTATATGTGTGCTTAATTTGTGTTTATTATTTATCTCGTGAAGAAACCTTCATGTGTCAAATTTCATTGAAATTCAGCCACATGTGCATTCCACCAACCCGCATTGGAACAGCCTGGTGGAATATGTTCCAAGCCCTCTCCTTAATGGGAGAGAAGAGGCCATTAGCCCAACAGTGGGTAATTTACAGGCTGTTACTTTACATTACATAATACAAGAATGTTTAGTTTGTGTGCATCTATTTCATGTTTATTTCAAATTCTGTTCACCAGTGATAAAATACCGGAAGCAAAGCGTTCACGTCTCCAATATATCACTTTTACTTTATAACTGACGTAGGGGCATTTGCATACAAAGTACGGGAAACGGAATCAGTATGAAGACTTCATTTCGGAACTCAAATTGCATCGAGGTATTTTTAACGAACGTTTGGTATGATGTTCCTTATAACACGTTACGCTTCTATCTATCTATGCTTCTACGCCAATATTATGAATGTGAAAGTAACTCTATCTATCCCTATTAATGTTGAATGTTTGTTAATGTGTGCGTTTAGTCCACTTTGTAAATTTTTATGTAAATATATTGAGCGTAATAAAATTAAGTTGTAAATATTTTTGTGATCGTTCTTATTTGTTGTCTTAATAATATTGTAATATGTTTATCTAATTATTTATATATTGTATTGTTTTAGGTTATGGGTTAACAGAGAGTCTACTACTATTGTGCCCTTAAAATTAATTTAAGCCTGCAATCTCGACCGCACCGTTCAATCTCCATCGTGTCTTCTCCATCGCACGTGACATTGGCGAAATAATCTGTGCTCTCTTGACACAAATAAAAACCATATATTAAAAAAAAAAAAAACTCTATCCATCTACCTATATGTCCAACCAATGAACCGAAATAATTGAAATTTGTTGTGAAGCAAGCTTAAACTCCAAGGAAAGACATAGGATATTATTTTACCTAACACGTGTCAATCAACTCCCTAAAACGTGAACGAAGACGCGGGTCATAACTAGTACACTTGATAAATAAAGCTAAGCTAAGTGTCAGACTTCGACTGTGACGACGCTTGGGTAGTGTCTGTGTGTATTAAGCATATGACTGTGCAGTTATATTAGTGAAGTATATATGTACAGCGTGCTTTTCAGCTGAATTTGTATATGTGTAGTATCAAGTATGGATGCTTTAATGATCCGTTTTATTATTTTATATTAAGTTACTCAATGTTCTCGAACTTTATTTATTGATTGACAGCTTCTATTATTTAATACTCTATATTATAAAATAGAGATATAAACTTTGATCGTTGTAACTATGTAACGAATTTTAATGTGTGTCATTAATACAAAATGATTCAAAAGGAATATTTATAAGGGTGAAACATGCGCATACTATAGCCAAGAAAATAAAATTTCTTATATAGAAAAATCTGTAATTTATATATCAAATAGAGGTGTATGGTACACAGGCCCTTTTTGGATGCATGTTAAGCCGAGACGGACTAGTTATATACAACTAAAGGTATTTCGTTTCACAACCACGTGGCAGGTGCACACCGATTAATATCAATTATAGCGATTATATACATCACAAAAAATTGATACTAATGCCACTCACTGTAAGTTAAAATCGCAGAAACAATTAGCAATATGAACTGGCGAATATATGAGTAGACTGTCATTGATCATATAAATCTATATTCTTAGAAATAAAGATTAAATTGCAAGATTAAAAACGCTCTAGACTAAATTTTCAACATTTTCGTCGATATAATAGTCGTTTGAAAATATGTAATTTATTTTGCTTTTTTTTACTTTTAGTTGTGTCAAAATTCAATCACGTTATTTAGCCAATGTAACGTGTGAAGAAGAGTGTCAAGAGTAAAGAGCGACAGTCGAGATTACAGGCTCAATTTAATTTTAAAGGCATAATAGTAGAACGATTGAAAACCCGGGTGCCGACTTCGATTCCTGGCCGATTCGATGGAGATAAAGTTCATTAGTTTTCTATGTTGTCTTGGGTCTGGGTGTTTGTACCATCTTACTTCTGATTTTCCATAACACAAGTGCTTCAGCTACTTACATTGGGATCAGAGTAATGTATGTGATGTTGTCCAATATTTGTTTATTTATTAAGTATCTTGTGCTTGTGTTTTAATCTATCGTCAGGTGTTAGGTATTAAAAAAGTAGCCTAATTCATCAATTATGGTTCAGTATGACAAACAGATTGACAGTCGTTACTTCTGATTTTCCATAACACAAATGCTCAAGCTTACATTGGAATCAGAGCAATATATGTGATGTTCAATATTGATTAATAATTATAATTATGTACTTGCTATTAAACCACATAAGAACAATTATCTAAATATTTACAATTTAATCTTATTGCGTTCAAATATATTGACATTGTAACAAATGGACTAAACACAAACATTAACAAATGTTTAACTATTCTACTTTTATAATTCCGCGTACTTATTCAGTGTCAAAGGTCTCAATGACAGTATTAGAACTAGCGCGCACTGGTGATTTTTGTCACGGTGACTGTTTCGTCACTCTTGTCAAGTCCGTGAATATGTACAGATGCAGACACAAATGTCACCCAATTGTCACGTCGTAACGTGCGCGCACCTCCATACATATTCATGGACACGGCAAGAGTGACGAAACAGTCACCGTGACAAAAATCACCAGTGCGCGCTAGTTCTTAAACTAACCATTGTTGTTTGTCAGTCAATAATATAATTTTTAAGACTAGCTGTGCTCGCGACGTTCGCGTTTAAATTTAACAAAAATCTATTGTAGCTTAAGTTACTCATTATATCAGTTATCTCCCAGTGAAAATCGAAATCGGTTCAGCCGTTTCAGAGATTAGCCGGAACAAACAGACAGACACAAAAATTGTAAAAAATGTTATTATAGTATATGTACCGTGTATACATAGACATACAATGAGTAAATATGTGCTATTTTAATATTACAAACAGACACTCCAATTTTATTATATGTACAGATAAACTGTTTATCAATTCGTAAGTGTGATTTAAAATGGAAGTAAACATATTGATAGCCCATTTCGTCTGCATCTTACTGCTTGATGATAGAATGAGTGTGTGGTACATTGTCAGACGGCCTGGCACAAAGCCCTAACAAGTAATCAAGTAGAATAGAGTTGTATCATTACATAGTATAAAACAATGTCGCTTACCGCTGTCTGTCCCTATGTATGCTAATATCTTTAAAATTACGCTACCGATTTTGATTCGGTTTTTTTAAATAGATAGAGTGATTCGAGAGGAAAGTTGGTGTATATAAAATACATGGAAAATATAGTAAAGAAACATTCCTGATTTTGTGTAATTTCATATGTAAATAAATTAAATAGTATATTTAATATCAGTCTTGCAACCATGTGAAGCCGTGGCGGATCGCTATGTAAAAATAAATGTAGGTTGGTCATTATATAGGAGAATTATTAGCTTTACGCGTTGGTTATACACAATCATAAGTGGCACAAACTATATCGTCGCTTAACTATTAAGGTTTTAATATAAGATATATCTCGCTTGGTCGCATATGTAACCGTGGCTTTACGGATTTAAGTTTCGAACGCATCTGTGCGACGAAGCGAAGCGACAACGACCGTGACGCATACGCTGCGGCAACACCTCTGCACAGTAACGTCGGCTAAGTTTATTATCTCTACATATTATAGAACAAAGTCCTTTGGTCGCGTATATCAGTCTGTATATTCGCGATAAACTCCAAAACTAGTGAACGGATTTTCATGCGATTTTCACTAATAGATAGAGTAATTCATGAGGAACGTTTAGGTATATACTTTATTAAGGTTTTTGTGAAAATAAGTGTAAATAGAACGACATTTGTTATTAATGCCGGAAACAAGCAACAATAAACATATAAATAAATGGAAAAATAGAAAAAAAAACTTATGTAAACCCGTGCGAAGCCGGGACGATCCGCTAGTTTTGTTATATTTTATTCTCTTTGACGGGAAGATGTATGTATAATTGTATACTTTTACAAATGAAGAAATAATTCAGCGTCGTGGTCGTTTAAGAATCGCTAAACGCGCAAGTGTGTTCCTTGCATAACTTTTGAAATTTGTTACATACGGATTTAATAAATTGTGTTTTTATTAGGTCATTAAACCATCAGATTTTACGTGAATATAATTATTGTGATCGTTGACCTTGTGTACCTTAGAATAACACGTCGTAATTACAATTAGAAAAATATTTTTTGTTTTTTTTTTGTTCGATTTACAAGAAATTAAAATTGTAAGTTTTTGTCTGTTTCGGAACAAATCATTACATAGTAAAGAACAAAGTCATGCTTAGATCTTTATAATTACGCAAGGGATTTTGATGAGGTTTTTTTAATAGATAGAGTGATTCGAGAGGTAGGTTTTTGTGTATATTGACAATATAGTACACAATAAATTTTTATAAATAAAAAAAAACCGCCTTCAAAAATGAACTAAAAAGAAAAAAATAATCAGTTACATCCATATCCAATTAACGATTTTTTAATCACCTCTCAAAGTCGGTGCCAACATTGCTAATATAGGTACATAATACATACGTACAAAAACTAAATCTATTTATTGTATAGATGACACCATTAGACAAACCCTACTATCGATACAAATTAAATGATTTCAATATAGGAATTTATTTACTTTGTTGGCACCGACTTCAAAAGGTGATTAAAAAATCGTGAATTGGATATGGATGTAACTGATTATTTTTTTCTTTTTAGTTCATTTTTGAAGGCGGTTTTTTTTTTATTTATAAAAATTTATTTAATGCTTTTCAGTGTTGTTTTGTTATTTATAATTACAATTGGTAGTGTTTGTCATTCACTTTATTATACTCAGTACATTTAGGCTTTCGACTCTAAACATAACTCAACGCCGTTTCAATACGATGTGGACTGCAACTCACATTAAGCGTTACCTAAGTTACAATAGCCTAATGTTAACTGCTCATCGCCAATTAGACAATACCATTTTTCCCGATGCAATGCCGTTAATCATTGAGGAATTCTCCTGGTAATCCACCATCAGCTAGACTTTATCATAGGCATGTTAACTAACATCAATTGCTTGACGACTATCTTAAAGAAATAGAACTAAACCCGTAAAATAGTTACTTACTAATAGGTTCTGATTACCAGTTGTGGTCTTCATCATCAGTTCCACTTCATCAAATGTTACTTTTCGTGAGCATATGACCAAGGCACTTTGAATAAAACCGAAATTACTATAGGTGTGCCTATAAAATTTGAGGAGTTCCCTCGATTTCTCCAGGATCCCATCATCAGATCCTGATCTCCTGACAATGGGACCACCTGTAAAACATGCCCTTTCAAACAAAAAAAGAATTGTCAAAATCGGCCCAGCCATCTTCGAGTAATTCGGTAACATACATAAAAAAAAAAATAAAAAAAAAAAATAAATAAAATTTTAACAAAAAGAAAAACCGACTTCAAACAAAACACTATTTTAAAACAAATAAAAATGCACTAAAAAAATAATAAAAATAATTGCATATTTTACATATTTTTTAGAGTCCTCCTAGGTAAAATGAAATGAAAAATATTAGACTACTTAAAAGTCGATTTACGATTATATAATGTAGTTATAATTATTGGTATATTTGGAGCCGGTGTCAGCTACGGTGCCCTTGTCCGAACAATCAAAAGAAAGAAGCGATACGAGCCCCTTGATTGATTCAGTATATTATTGTGTAAAAGGTAATTTGTAAAAAACATATTTGTTAAAGTTTTCTCGTATTGTTTTTGATAGATATACTGTAGGGTTTTATTGGCTGACACCGACTCCAAATATAACAATAATTAAAACTACATTATATAATCGTAAATCGACTTTTAAGTAGTCTAATATTTTTCATTTCATTTTACCTAGGAGGACTCTAAAAAATATGTAAAACATGCAATTATTTTTATTATTTTTTTAGTGCATTTTTATTTGTTTTAAAATAGTGTTTTGTTTGAAGTCGGTTTTTCTTTTTGTTAAAATTTTATTTATTTTTTGATTTTAAGTGAAACTGATGTTGACTAACTATTTTTTTTTAATATGGATAGATTAAGCGTTTCGTTTATATGAGTCAGAAACTACTTCGAGGACAATTTCAAAGGAAACTTGCGAATAAAGCAAAAATAGACTTTCGAAAATGCGGATTTAATACGTCACGCGGCGTAAACTACAAGGATCCCTCGAAAGAGCTGTAATCGACCTCAGAAAAAAAACTTTGAAAAAGACCAACTATATTTCGTACATCATATGACATCACATCACATACACAAAATTTGATTAAAGATAGTAAGAAATTCTGCCCCATATCGCACCCTAACTGCGAGCCGTATAGGAGTTCCATTACTACATAGTATAAAACAAAGTCGCTTTCTCTGTCCCTATATCTTTAAATCTACGCAACGGATTTTGATGCGGTTTTTTTTAAAAGATAGTGTGATTCAAGGGGAAGGTTTGTGTATATAATACATGAACAATATAGTAAAGAAACACTGATAATTTTAGAAGTTTGCGATGTGATGTCGTAAATAAACAAATTCTGTAGTATATTTAGTATCAGTATTGCACCCGTGCGAAGCCGGGGTGGGTAGCTAGTTGATTATAATATTCGACTATGATAATTACATAAACATAACCCCATTACGGAAGGTGACTCAAATATCCAAATAACCTATAAATAAAAGATTTGACCGAGTATCGCTAACGTGCTCCTCAGAATTGTTCCGTTCCCTTCCGTTCTGTCACTTTGTCATGGATCCTGTGCTCAGAACCTTACCAAACTTTCACCAAATTACCCTTGAAGTATATATTTTATAATAAAAAAAGAATTATCAAAATTGGTTAACGTGATTTTCAGTTATTCACCTATTTGTCGCGCATATACATAACGCAAATTTAAGACTTATGTCGTTATCACATGGATACCATCATCGGAAAAAAAAAATAAAAAAAATGGGACCCCACGGGAAGCACTACCTTTCAAAGAAAAAAAAAATTATCAAAATCGGTCCACCCAGTGAAAAGTTATGAGGTAACAAACATAAAAAAAAAAAAAAAAAAAAAAAAAAAAAAAAAATACAGACGAATTGATAACCTCCTCCTTTTGGAAGTCGGTTGAAAAAGGCCCCGACGAATTGAGAACCTCCTCCTTTTTTTGAAGTCGGTTAAAAATACTGTCAATTTTAGTAATTTCTAATGTTATGTCGTAATTAAACAAATTCTGTAGTTAATTTAGTATCAGTATTGCACCCGTGCGAAACTAGGGTGTGTCGCTAGTAATTTTATATTTGTAACATTTTAATCAAAATCTCAATACAACATTACTTACCTCTCCTTATATACTGTTAGTATACAAGGAGAAGTTAGATACTAAATCAATATGTACTTTTATGCAGATGAAATAGACCAAGATTTGAAGCCACGACGGCTTCAAATCTTGACAATCACGAAAAAGCTTCCACAGCTAACTACTAAAGTAGTTTACAATTTAATAAAAGTTCTATTTTTCAATATATGTTTAAAAATAGAATTATTTTTTTAAATTGTTTATTTAGATATAATAGAAGACAGGAACAGATAACAATTAAATATTAGAGTCGAGCAAAGAGGTTTGATATGGTGTTTAACATCATACGTGCGAACTACGAAGAAGACCACGCGTAGAGTTTTCAAGAAAAATCAATACTTAGTGACTACCATATCCACTCTATTCAAGAGCCTCCCCCTTCCCCATTGTTAAGATGTCTACTCCAAGCATAGCAACTACAGGCTTTTTATAGCTCTTCAATAAATCTACCGAGCTCTGATGCTACTTTAGCAAAATTTAGTTCTAAGATCAATATTATATAATTGACGACCTCCATGGTCGAGTGGTATGTACACCGGTTTTCATGGGTACGCCACTCTGAGGTCCCGGGTTCGATTCCCGGCCGAGTCGATGCAGATTACCATTAGTTTTCTATGTTGTCTTGGCTCTGGGTGTTTGTGGTACCGTCGTTACTTCTGATTTCCATAACACAAGTGCTTCAGCTACTTACATTGGGATCAGAGTAATGTATATGATGTTGTCTCATATAATTTACTAGGAAAACATACTAGGTCATAAGGCATAATTAAAAACGAACATTTAAAAATAAATCTTATTTTTTTCCTGTAAGTTAAATTCAAACTTAAGGATTTTTCTCTTTATACATATGCATGTATTATACATACATATAACCGCCCTCTTGAAACACTCAGTGTATTGATAAAAACCGCATTAAAAGCGTTGCGTATTTTATTCTAAGCGTACAGACGGCGGGAGGCGACTTTGTTTTATATAGAGAGTCGAGTAGGCTTTAAACAAGGTCTGTTGAATCGCCATCTTTCAACACGACATTAAACTAGCCGCCCACCCCGACTTCATATGACTACAATAAATATTTTTATCTCTGGGTATATTTTAACCAATATGATAAGAAATCACTAGACGATCTATGCGTCGTACAACATGCTTTGCGTATTTTTTTTACTATCACAATTATGTACGTATGTGTCAAAATGCTGTCTGTGATTTTCCTGTAAATATTTCAGAGTTTATAATTATAAATTTATGACACGAAATTGTGTGATCGTTACAGTTTTGGCAGCGTCTGCTTCAGAATCTAGACCGAATATTTTCTCTCAGACGTCATATTGTGCTATCACCAAAGCAACATGCATAGTATATCCTGTAAGTCTATAAACTAAAAAAACATTAAAATAACCGTATTCACCCGTTTCATTTTGCATGAAACAATTAAAAGTTGCTTCTTTATATATACATATGATTAAAAGCAATGTTGTTGTAGAAAACAGATATGTTATTAAAGCGCAAAAAGTGAAGACTAGAAAACGTCCTAATTGAGACGTTTGCCTTTAGTCGTTTTACGTAGTAATACGTTATATTACAAAATAATTACGTAGTAATACGTTTTGCGTAATGAAAACATCTAGTTATGCCTTTTACTTATTGTTTTTATCAAGCTATCCTTTTTACTTTTAACGAAATTTAAAAATAAATTAAAATAAACGATCCCCGGCGCGGCACACTTTTTTCTGATGTTTAGTATGGATATAACATATCTGTTTATTAGAATATCATTGATTAAAACTATAACATTTTTTAATCCAAAATTGAAACTTAAGAAAAAAACAATAACAGAAATACTCAGTACCTACGTAGCAGACATTTGAACACATTAAGCACTCCATAACGCTCAATGGGTGCTTCAATGGAAATGAGACGATGGTATTACTTCACATATAACTAACTATTTGTTGACTACGTACGGTAAAATTCATGCAGTTGATGCAAATGTATAGAAATTCCAAAACTATGTGTGTGTGCTGTTACGACATTAGTTAGTTCATAGTGGTCGTCAGCGTTTGTGTGGTTTGGTTGTCATGTGTTAGACAAAAAAGTAACTCATGTCCATCCCTGGAGTCCAAGTTTGCTTCATACCAAATTTCATCAAATTTGGTTCTGTGGTTTGTCAGTGATAGAGCGACAGTCAGACAGAGTTTCTTTCACGTTCTTAATAATGTTGTCTTAAATTTTCGTAATTATTACACATTGAAATAAAACTAGTTTTAACGGATTTTTTACAGGGTTGGTGGTCACACTGTAAAGTGCTCGAAACGTCGTGATGTTAAAAATAATTAATATACGCGATTCAAATCCGTTAAAACTAGTTTTATTTCAAATTATTATTAGTATAGAAGGATATATGTCACGTCATGGGAATAGAACCGTTTCAGAAATAATTTATAATAGTATGAAGACATGTCTGATAAAAATAAACTCGCTGTTTTTCGTAGAAGCTTCGTTCCGACCGAGTAGTCTTGACACTGTCAAGATATTATTGAATTGAACTAATGAACTATTATGGAGATCTCGGAACAAACATACATAATATTTCCTGCAATACTCAATCACCATAAATAATACATAATTATTATATTAGCGCGAGTTCGCAAAAAATTAAATTAAAACCCGCATATAGTGTTTAATATACCATACAAATTTGGTCTATAAGTCCAATAACTATAAGAGCTAATTTGTTATATCTCATTTTACCCGTTAATTCTTGGAAATGTGGTTGAAACGCAAAGCGTAAGTAACGCCTGGACTTAACAGTTTAACATAAATCATTGTTACGGCCCTTTGTGAGGGACGGGCCCTCCGCGGCGAAAATAGATTTAGGGATAACTTTTTAAAAGATCGATTTAATTCTTAGCAATGGTGTGAGTTTATATTTTATTTAAGATAGTTGGTTATGTGTAGCCACACACTTATCACTATTGGCTGTATCGCGTTTATAATTTTATTAACGTAACTAGGTTAATACTTCAACAGACTCATTTTATTATATTAGGTTTTCATTAGTGGGTTTATTCTTAACTGGTTTCCGGTCACGGATTCGCCCGGTTTTAATGGGTGGGTGCAAGTTTTATTTACTGATTTTTTAAATTTAATTTTAATCTTGACGAGTGTGTAAATTATTATGATGTTAAATTGAGTAGTTGAAGCATGAAAGCGTCAACAAATAAGTCAACTCACTTTCACATTTATCATATTATTGGGGTGCAAATGTTATTTAAAGTAACTTATGCCCTGTATATCCTGTTCCAGTTACTATTTTATTTGCTTATTGTTACATTATTGTCATTCTCAATAAATTAAAATCATCAAGTCTCGTGTGTGTATGTTTATATGATATAAATATATTTTTATTATAAGTGTATATTTCATGATGTTGTAAAATTTTGCCTTTATAATTGTTTTATTCCAAAATCTCATGTAAAGCGTGATGTAAAATTTCAAGGTTTGATTGCAACTTTTCTATGTGAAACGTTTCACTGTATACATAGCTTTTTGTTTATAAACCATCTCGTGTTCAATGGTGAAGCAAAACACCTTGCAACAGTATGGTGAAAGTCAAGGAAAAAATCTTTATCAATTAAGATCAGTCATGCGTGATATCACCTATGTTAAATTTAATAACAACATAAGCTATACTTGACAAATAACATTTTGTTTACAAACGGACTTCAAAAAGGAAGAGGTTATTCATTCGTCCGCATTTTGTTTTTTAATGTTTGTTACCTTTACTAACCTTAAATTTTTCTGCGTGGGCCGATTACATTTTTTTTTTGTTTGAAAGCTAGTGCTTGTGGTCCCATTTTCTCCAAAGACTCCAAATATAACAACAACTGTAACCACATTATACAATCGCAAATCGACTTTGAAGCAGTCTAATACTTTTTTTTTCATTTCATTTTACTTAGGACTCTAAAAAATATGTTGAATACGCAATTACTTTTATTACTTTTTAGTGCATATTTATTTGTATTAAAATAGTGTTTTTCTTGAAGTCGGTTTTTTTCGTTAAATTTTTTATTTATTACGTCATGGATTAATAATTTTATTTGTTACTTGTGATAAGCCAGAAACTTGACATTTAACATTCGCAAAGCCTACAGGGTAAGATTACCATCTAACCTTCGGCTCCCCTTGTTCAAACCGGAAGTGTTTAAATAGCTTGAGGCACCTTTATGCGTTTTTAAACAAAACAACCCTCTGTTACTCATTAGTGATACACGCCACTTGATAAATTAATGACCACACAAAAAAATGGCGACTGTCTATACATACGATACTTTTTATTGATCGTGGAATGTATAATATTGCAATTAATTCTGTTATTATTTTGCTCAACAACAGCCTGTAAATTCCCACTGCTGGGCTAAAGGCCTCCTCTCCCTTTGAGGAGAAGGTTTGGAACATATTCACCACGCTGTTCCAATGCGGATTGGTGGAATGCACATGTGGCAGAATTTCTATGTAATTTGTCACATGCAGGTTTCCTCACGGTGTTTTCTTTCACCGCTGAGCACGAGATGAATTATAAAGACAAATTAAACACATGAAACAGCGGTGCTTGCCTGGGTTTGAACCCGCAATCATCGGTTAAGATGCACGAGTTCTAACCCCTGGGCCATCTCGACTCTACTATTTGCTCATTCGTAAGGTTTAATTCGTTTGTCCAATAATTACAATAATTAGGTGTCTTATATAATTTTGTAAGAGCTTCGTCTTCTGTTTAATTCATTTTCAGGACTCCTATCACTATTGGAATAAAGGAATTATATAAACACTTACAAAATCCTTTTCCTCAGGAAAGGGATATGTATACAGTTAAAATAAATAACCAATTATTACTAAACCATTACTTTGTTGTTATATTCGTCTGTTTGTCTATCTGTCTGCGGTAGAATACCCGCAGTGCGCAAGTCCGAATCCCACTTAGCCGGTTTTATTGACAAATAAAAATCGAAAGTCTTGCCAAACATAAGAGAATAATGTACTAAACTGATAAATAACATACTATTCACATATAAAACATTGTGAGGAAACCTGCATGTATCTAATTTGAAAGAAATTCTGCCACATGTGAATTCATCAACCCACATGGGCGCAGCGTGGATTATGCTCCTAACCTTCTCCTCAAAGGAAGACGAGACAGGCCGCTACTACTACTAATGATATATGTTACAATTTTTTCGATTGTGTGTGTGTGTGAGTATGTGTGTACGTGAGGTTAAGAAAAACATGCTCATATTATCGTTCCATATATCGTTGAGTAACAATTAAAGCTAACATCGTTATCATGTTAACGACCATCCAATCGTTAACTGTACTGTAGTGAAAACCGTATCAAAATCCATTAATCCCGAAAACTAGAGCAAGTCTATGAACATGCCAGCGAGTTACTATCGGAATTCAATTTACCACAGACTATAATGTCGTAGAAAGGTACATTCAAATTTTAATTAGGTTAATTAAAATATAACTAAAGACATCCGCTTTTAACTGCATTAAATCCCCTAGGAGATCGTTATCGAATATTTCACTTGGGAATTTCCAAGCGTTCCCATTTAGATTACCTGATATTATTTGATATAGTGAGCTGTTGATGACTGTTTACTTTTTTTTTTAAATTTTGGCAGCCGGCTTTGTACAAGGTCGCAGTCGATACGACTTAGGTAAAAAAAGTAAGACTCTCCTAATAAAAAGAAATCTCATAGATATCAAGTCGTCTTCTTTTGAGGAGCAGGAACTGAGCGGTTGAGGTCGAGGTCTAAGTCGGGTGGAGTTTAGGTGGATTGTCTATCAGGTTTAACCGAAAATTTTTATACCCGAGCATGTGATAAATTAATAAACACATAACGCACATGAAAATTCAGTGGTGACTGGATTTGAACAGGAAGTCGTATTATTCTTGTGATTTATCACTCGGCCATCGACTTACCAATTAATTTACCAAATAGTAATATAAAGTATTGCTGTGTTCCGGTTGCATGGTTTGTGAACCAGAGTAATTAAAATCGACATAACTTCGATCTCGTGGGTGGCGGTGCATGGTTGGTTTAAGAAGACATTTATATTTCAGTACCAATGTCTATAAAGGGAGGATACAAATTCTAATCAGCCGAATTTTTCAGACCTCTGCCAGAATCATTAAAAAAAAAAACATTAGTCTTTTTCTTTTTTTCAAAGCATATTTTCACTTCATCAGCAAAAACACTATATAACACCACGCTGTTATGCGTTCAAGGCATGCAATTAATAAAGGTAACTATCTTCAGTATTCACATTCCCAGTAACAAGATACCATTCCAGCTGATCGAATCGGTTGTTTACAAATATTTACTTGATACAAGACAGAACAATCTGTGTTCGTACTAAAGACGAATGGTGTAAATGTTTAGAGAAACATTGGTATGCTAACTTATAACGATCGTTTGAGATAGCTGAGAAATCTGCCTTTAACACTTAAATCGAATTCATTTAAAAAAAAAACTCGTTCTTTTTTTAAAATAGACAACGAATGAAATATAAAATTCTTATGGTAATCATATATATTGATACTGTTAAGTTCTTGGCCCTTATCAATACAGTATTCCAGTATGCCCTTTGTTCTAACTAATATCGCAGCACTGTAGTGGAAGGTTTGTTCATAATTGATACTCTGACGATGATCGCTCAAAATGCAAATCTATCAATAAAAAAGTGATTCATTCAAAAAAAGAATGCCGGTTTTTTAAATGTAATAGTTACAAGATTCGCACACAAAATGTTTGTCGATTTTTGCTCTAAGCTAAAGTGTATTGCGCATGACACGTACTGTTGCCAACCTAGACCCTTTGCGGGTACGTTATAGGGTCATTCACCCATCAGGACCCGACTCACCCTTAACTTATATCAGATATATCAAACCTCTTCGGTTACATCATTTATAATACTGGTGTTTTATAATGAAACAAAATTTACATTTATAACATAAGTGTTATTTTATTACAGTAACATTCAAATAATTCGACTTGATTTTTCTTTCTATTATATGTAGTACTTTATAACATAACACACTTAAACAATGAAAACAATTACATTGTTCACAGAACAAGCCGACCGTACTAGCAAAAACACATTAAAATTCACGTCAATTCATATAAATCTACCTACCCACACCCATCAGTATATTTATGTTCAAAAAGCGATAAATATAAAAATATAGTTTAATATAATTGCGATAAGCGTTTAAATAATAAATATACCGATAACATTAAATAATCGTAAATAGCTTATTATATTTTTAGTTATATTGTACTGAACTACGTTTTTTATAAGTTTAATCCTCGTTGTAACACTCTAAATATTTCTCGACATGAAGCAATACTGCCAAGAACCGGCCGGCAACCTAATTCTATATGAAAAATAGGTCAGAATTTTTCCCAGGGGATCAAACGTATACGCACGATTTATATGTATATCTAGTATTGAATTAGAATTATATATTAGAACAGCAAAAATTAGTAAATTTGATGTACTCAGCAGATTCCGACTTTTGTTGCATTAAATTATTATTATATTTTTATATAACGTAAAAACAACAGGTTGTGCAAAACCGTTACGTACCTGCAAATGGATAGGGACTTTCTTCACAGGTGCGTTGGCCATTTTCACAAAAATCCAAGCACAATATTCACTAAACTAGTAAATTTATTTATAAAACGTGTAGGCGGTTTTGCAAATTATGTCTTTCGCAAAACTGATTTAGCCGAAATGCACATGTACGAACTAATGTAACGAACGTTTGCCAACCTACTGATTATTATTTTCAACGAAAGAAAACACTTCCCTCCCATACGCATGCGTAAAAATCGTTTTAATCTGATTGGACGGCTAAAACTGATATTGTTGCAAGTAGTAATATTTATAGTTGTATTAACGCTCCACTAGATGGCAATAGTGTAGCCAATAACTCTCATTAATAGTTAATAGAAATTATATTATATTATAATAAAATCTTGTACATTCATTTATGAGTAGCAATTTTAAATATTAAAATTGATAAGCCATATATATTTTATCACATATTTTTCACGACGAAAACGAATCTTAGGCACGTCAGCGATAGATGGCGTTGGGAGCGAAATTTAAAAGTCGATACGAAATTACAATGAAGGATTGGGCCGACTCTTCCCGACCAAAACATTTAATCGAACCATGCGTCGGGTGATACCGATTTTTGGCGCCCGTTTCATTACACGATATTAAAGATAGAAGACGATATATTTTTTTTATTTCAATGTGAAGTGAAGTGTCTGTGTAATATATTATTCTGCACTAATGCCCACACTACACCTCAAGCCAGGATTGACGGTAAAATATTTTTTCTTACAGTCGAATATTACAAGTATATTTTTGGCTTTGTTACAGAAATAACCATGAATTCTTTTATGGCTGTGTTTATGAAGAAAACTTAAAATACACTTGATTCCTCAGTTAATCGGTAGCAAAATATTGAAATTAGTAGATAAAATATAAGCGAGTATTTATTGCAGTTAGAACTCGATCGCAAAATTTTTATTTTCTAATAAACAAAAATATTTTACAAATAAAAATACTGTGACCACTGACATATTAATTAATAGGAAAAAAAATTAACTACTGGATATGGGTAGTATGTAGCAGTGATGTTTAAAGGCTAGTTATTTTCGTGTCAATATTATATTTTTCAAACCATAAATTTAATTGATATTTTAAATTTGGTTGAGAGGATAAATAGAACAATAGTTTTGTTGCCAATAGCATGTATTTTTTATTAATGCAAGATTTTCAAAAATAATCAAGTAGTTTAAAATTGTTATTTAAATTTTTAACTAATATTTCCCTCTTTAATGTGAAATTAATATTGGTTATTTACTTTCACATATCCATAGTTTTCGTATTATATTATTTTTTTTACTTTATATAAATATATTATATTAACGAATGATTTTATTGAGTAAAATAATATTTTTGTTAAAAATTTCAATATCTAATTATTTTTACTCGCAAATTGTACGTTAATAAGTTTGAAAGAAACAATTAACATTTAAATATAGTTTTTTTTTTTATTATTTATTTCGAACGTATACATAGACTAGAGTAGCGAGTGGGCTACCTAGAGTGACTGTCATCGTCTATATATATTTGCAATTTAAGAAATCCATTTCGTAGATTTCCAACGTGCCATAAACCTTTGGAACTAAGAAGTTCCATCCTTTTTGTGATGCAGCTCACACTCCCTTCAAAAGAAAACACAGCAATGATAAATACGTATATGAAGCATCATTTTTAGATTATCTTGAAAAACGTTTGTATTTATAACTATAAAAGATTTTTAATTCAATGTAAACATCGTTGTTTTCAGACATATAAATAAAAAAATAAGGAACCCTTAAAATAGTAATATAGACATTTTACTTTACATTTAACGAAGCAAGCAAACAGTTCATGAATAAATAAATATAACAAATACACTTCTAAGTTTAATTTCGTTGATTATACGTTCCAAATTATATATATTTATTACGAACTATTAAAATTATTGTGAATCCTTAATTGCCAATATCTTTTTTATTTAATAGTGTTTAAATAAAAGCAGTAAAATTAAATTAAATGTAAATGAGTTTGGGGCAACACCCCACAGCCGAAAGATTTCCAATAAGGGTTGGCGTTCACGCTTCGGGCTGCCATAAAACTCACGTAACCCTTATCAAGCTGTTTACAGACACTAAATAAGTGAAACACAAATACAATAAATAATAACGATAATAAATAAAAGAAAAGTTAAACATGCTATATTATATAGGATTATTATTTATTAGGAGTGTACACCTCATTCTGAGTTGTAAGATATAATAGGTTGGGGAAAAAGTTTCTTCGTATTTTATATGAAAATTCAAAAAGTTTTTTTTATAGTTTATTTACATTTGACTAAAGTATGTAGGTGCCATTTTGTTCCATAACTTTTGGCCATCTTGTTGGTAGTGACATGATCCCATTGCTGTAAAAATTTTGGGGCTTCTGATCGAAAAACTCTGATCTGATCGACAAGTGGTTTTGGCAGTCCTCTCGTGATGTTAACCTGACACTGCCTAAGGAATTTTGCAGAGACCGAAACAGATGAAAATCTGAAGGTGCAAGGTCAGGACTATACGGCGGATGCATTAATACCTCCCAGCCAAACTCTCGTAATTTTTGTTGAGTGGCTAAAGATGTGTGAGGTCTAGCGTTGTCATAGTGAAAAACCACACCCCTTCTGTTGATCAATTCTGGCCGCTTTCTCTCAATTTCTTGCTTCAATCTCGTCAATTGTTCGCAATACAGTTCTGAATCGATAGTCCTGCCGGGCGGTAATAGCTCATAATGAATGATGCCCTTCCAATCCCACCATACACACAGCATTACCTTGTTGCGAGTTAATCCAGGTTTTGCCACAGTCTGTGAAGCTTGACCGGCCTTTGACCACGATCTTTTTCGCACGTTCTTGTCGTATGTGATCCACTTTTCATCACCAGTTATCAGCTTCTTCAAATAATGGTTCGGTTTCATTACGTCGTAATAAAGAATTACATTAGGTTTCTTTCAGTGAGTTCATGAGGCACCCATATATCGAGCTTTTTTGTGTACCCAGCTTTATTCAAATGAGTCAAAACCGTTTTGTGGTCAATTGCCAGTTCTTCAGCTACATCGTAACTACTAATATGCCGATCTTGTGCCACTTTTTCAAAAATGGCATCAATTTTGTCCGTAACAGGGCGACCAGAGCGAGATGCATCTTTGATATCAAAATTTCCGGCTTAAAAACGCTTAAACCAAACTTGCGCTACTCTCACAGATACTGCATTAGGTCCATAAACATCACAAATTTTTTTCGCGGCTTGAGTTGCATTTTTACCTTTTTTATAGTAAAATTTTAAAATGTATCGAATTTCTTCTTTAGATTCACTCATTTTAACAACAACAAAAACAAATGAAAATCACACAAATTCCTAATTTGAATTTGGAAGTACCTTCTTTAAAATTAAAACTTTTTAATGATACCAAAACCAGCCAGATACAAATGGTATAGCCAAAGAGATTTTATTACAAGTTCATACATACTATATGCGAAAAGACTTTTTCCCCAACCTAATAATACTTGTATCATACAAACTCCTATACGAGATTAGGATCTAGTTAATACAACAACAACATTGAAAAAATACTTTTTATTAAAATATCGACGCAGGGCGCAATTTATTTAATAAAGTTTTTAGTTCATGTACCTACTGGGCACTTATTTGATTCATATAGGTTGTGTTAAATTCGGTAAGCTGTTGCATACTCATCGCTCATCGCATATTATATTTTATCATTGACCCAGGTCAGCTCAAACCTAGTTGTGTATTTTTGAAAGTGATCCAATGGTCTTCCTAGTAACGTGAGTTCGAAAGTCCAACTTTTCTTTTCTCATGGCGCCATGCCATGTTTATCTTATCTACACGTAGTATAAATGTGTTATATCGTCATGATATAAATAATCGATATAAAAGAAACAACCCCGTTTTTTTTACTAAATAATCAGTTTCAGAAGCAATCCACAGAAGCCTCAAGAAACGCGGTATGCTACGAATGTGCAAACAAAAATAAATAATTAACTATAAATGATTTTCTAACTAATATTATAAGCACGGAAGTGTTTTTTGAGCCAAGATGGTTAGAACGCGTGGTAGAGGCAAGCACCATTTACTATTCATGTGCTTAATTTGTGTTTATAATCCATCTCGTGGCCGGAGGTGAAGGAAAACATCGTAAGGAAACCTGCAATTTCATAGAAATAGATAAAGGTTATTTGTATAATATTAAATCTTTCTGTTTAAGTTAGAGTATCCAGCCGTTATTCGTGTTGCCGGACATGTAAAGTTTCACCCCTTAAATCATGCGGGCTATTTGTCAAAGGAATTTTGTTTAGTATTCTGATAGGCTCGCCTGAAAAGCAACACATTTCTAAGTGGCTGTATTTATTCTACTCCTCTGTCTATAATACATATTTACAATACAAAAAATATATATATTTGAACAGTGAGAAAGGTATTATTAGAAACCATTCCTTACATAGCTGTCGGTCCACTAACTATGAGATCTATGAAAGGCCAACGCTAACTCGAAAGAGAAATATCAATACTGTATATTGCTATTGCTGTTGAAAGGTGATTGGTACCAGGCAACAGGCACGGGATAGATGGGGACAGCTGGCTATTATTCATCAAATAGTTTCTTAAATAGTTTTCTTAAATAATTTATAATAGATTTTTGTCACCAAAAATAATTGCAATTTTCGCCTTATGGTTTCCACAAGTTTACATGGCATGCGTATTCTAAGGTCATCCGATATGTATAGAAGATTTAATCCTGAGATAAAGATGTGAAGTGATTAATATTTATAGTGCCGAGGCTTTATATGGTAAGCAATTGATGTATTGCTGATTTATTGATGAATATACTGTGCAGCCAGCTCGAAATTCAGATGGCAATCTGTGTTTATTCAGGTTTATGATATTGAAACTGTTTAGAAATTTTTCTTTAATCAATCCCACATCTTCTCAACTATTAGTAGTAATTTCGTATTATTTAATTTTGTAAAACACGATGAGATCTATGGATCTTGTAAAAGCGTAATATACATTTATAATTTTATCCCTTCAATTTATTTATTTATTAAATAGTCCGAAAAATCTGGAGCAACAGACAGCGTGCGAATTTGTTTTATACGAAGGAAGGCAAATAACATTAAGGCCTTAAATAAATACAAATATAAATGAAAAATAGTTACTGTACAAATATTTTGACGTCGTAGAACGGTAGCAAAAATGCTAACAATGAAATTTTGAATCGCAGTTGAAACACAATTCCGATCCTCTGAACGAAAAACCAACCAGCCCTTCGGTCGCCAGTGGAGGCAATAAGGCGACGTATTATACTTTTAATGCATTTTACATTATACTCACATTGCACTTACACACATTAACATCGAGGACTTCATATACATTATTCCTACAGTTTGGTATTTATGTTGTTAATCTAGTCCGCTCATCGGAATTTCCTCGTACTTCCCTTATGGTACTGGAACTGGTAGTTCCATATTATATCACATTTAAGTATACAAATTTTCCAGCTCTATATCACACATTTGGAAGATAAAGATTTTTATAATTCAATCAAACTGATCGATTGATTCAGGACACTTCAAACTGGATCACATCACTCTCACTGGATATCAGGGGACCAATTCTACGAATAAAATGACATTTTTAAAGCAGATAAATCAAAATGACAAACACTTAAATTCAAATGCGAAATATTTTGAATTGACGTTTATTTATTTATTTATTTTATTTATTTTATTTTATTAAATAGGAAGCCAACGTTGTATACAGTTTTGTTTCTTATTCTAGACTACAATTATTAAATAACTTAAATATAAAAATTGTATACCTCACTTATAGGCTAACTTAACATGCGTAGGAATAAAAAAAAAAGAACATTCTTTGTTATAAAACTTAAAATAGAACTAAACTACGTAAGCAAAAAAAAAAAAAAAAAAGGAAAGAGGAATTAACAAAACATGCAAAAATAACAACAACACAAAAAAAAATTAAAGGTCGTTATAAAATTTGACAATTAAATGAATTTTAAATCATTAAAGTAAATAAAAAAAAAATTAATGAGCTTACTACGACATACATAGGAACTTGGTCTTGTGTCTTAGAATTAAATAAATGAAGTTTACGCTAAGTGGTTAGATGCTTTTTAATTTGTCTTATTTTATAAACATATTATTTTATAAACATAATCTTTTTTTTATTATATTGTAATATGTTTGAGCGCAAACCGCAGAAGCCTTGTGTTAATTTTGATTGACTTTTTCATGTGAAAAGGTGTTGTTTTTGTTCGATCTTGTCACAATTTTCGACAAACGATAAATTCAAGCTTTTCGATAAACCCAACTTTTGATTATCCGAAATACTCTTGCTCTCACTTAGTTTGGATAATCAAGGTACTCCAATGTGATTCAGATTAGAAGAATCTGAAATGAATGAATGTTATATTATAGCAGAATTGGTAACCATTCAACTGGGTACCGGAACTGGATAAAATAGTATTAGTAGAATTGTCCCCAAGGTCATTTCTCTCATTTCTCAGGTCTAGAGTTATAATCCAAACTCCATGATGATGTTGTAATGGATTTTTAAATGACTATCCTAACTTAATTTATAAATGCGCAAGTGTTGTTACGTTTTTGCGGCTTATTACTACTCAACCGATCGTCAAGGTATTTTGCAGACATGTAAGGTCGTTATGTTCATTGTGCATGTAATTGTACTAGCGCACACACTCTTCAATTCATAACACTAAAAAGTACCATAATATATTGCTGTGTGACAATAGAATATTTGATGATTGGGGGGGTACCTAGGCTGGTGGGTTTCACAAAAAAAACATTAAGGTATCTCTCTAACCTTACGACTAAGGTACCTTAACTAGACTACTATTTAATATTAAAATAATATAATATTATATTATAGAGATATATTTTATATATTATATTATAGAGTATTTTTTTGAGTTTTAAACGTTAAAAAGCATCCATCTTATTTTGTTGAAAATGTTCCTTAAGCGGAAAATTCTGTTTGTTAAATCGAGCAAAACAAAGCTTAAATCCAATTTCTAAAGCGAGGGAATTTCATCTGACCTTTAAACTTGATTAACTACTAAGTGAACTTGGTAGCTCCGTAAGTACAAAACAATTAGTTCCGGTCAGAATCGAATGAAAATCGACTTAACTAACTTCGTTTATGTATGTTACAACTTTGCTAAAATTAATCTTGCGTTTTCGTTATTTCTTTAATACATTGTGGCTGCTCTTTGGATTAAAAAGTTGCCATTTTTTACCATTTTTGCCCTGTAAACTATTATATCCACTACCACCACCACTTCGCCAATCTACCACCAACACACCTAAACCTTACCGAAAACATACTTACTTAAAATTACTTTCTCAATTTTATTTCTTTAGTTATCCTAACTAAACTATCCTAGTTTTGCAAAGAAACGTAGTTTTGCCCATAATTGCGTCATAAACTAATATATTCTTTATATAATCACCAAAATTTCAGACTCCAAGCTGATGTTCATCTAACATACGCCAAGCACGAAATGACTATACGCTCAATTGGTGCTTGGCAGGGTTTGAACCAGTTTTTAAGCTTCGACTTTAGATTTACCTGTCTAATTACTTAACCGTTTGGACTATCAACTTTAACTATAATAATAGATTTTAGTTAGTACTTAAAAATGTCTCCAAAAGTTTTCCATTCATGTAAAAAATATGTGTGAGTATTTATTTATGATCATGATAAAGTCAAAAAAATAATGACAAACTCTATCAGCCATGAACTTTTATCGTACGGTTGGACGCTTTCTATCTCTATGCAAAAATATTGGATTTATTTATGCAGTACTTTTCGCCTGCCTCATTGCTCGCTCGTTACCTGGGTGTCTTGTATGTTTTAGTTATAAAAAAGTAATGTATGTCATTTATTACGGGTCAATCTTGGTTCAAACTACGTTTCACCAAATTTGGTACAGAGGTTTAGAGAAAAGCATAACAAAGTTACTTTCGCATATATGATATTAGTATAGATTTCAGAACGCAAAATTAAATATTGATAACTTAGCGTGCGTCTCCCTGTGGATATATGTAAGTACCTTGATAAGGATGAATAGAGTATTCATCCTTATCAAGGATCAATTTCAAGTATATCGAAGTATCCATATACATACTATGCTCTGCTACCGTTACCTATTCTGTGAATCACTATTTTATTTATTAGTAACAGTCCGTAAATTTCCCACTGCTGCTCTCCCACTAAGGAGAGGGTTTGGAATATATTCCACCAAGCTATGCTAATGTGGGTTGGTGGAATGCACATATTGCACGATGTCTTCCTCCACCGCCGAGCACGAGGTGACTTATAAACACAAACTAAGCACAGTCGTGCTTACCTGGCTTTGAATCCGAAGCCCGCATTCATTAATTCTCAGCTCATTTTACTTATTTGCTTTCGACCTTATGGCGTCTTTGTTTCTACAATGGTGTAAGCAAGTTTAATTATAGGAAGACATCTCTGTTCCCATGTTGGAAAAGCCATTGATGGTGTGTGAATATTTCGTTTAGTACCAATTACTATGGGTTGGAGTAAAAATGCGATAATAGTCATGCCAAGTGTTGATTCAGTTCATTGTTTTGATATGATAACTTAATCTTACAGACGTATAACGTCTGTATGTAAACATTAAAATAAACTTTATTCACGTAGGCTTCAGAACTATAATACAGTGTGTATTGATATTTAGAAAATAAATATTCTTTCAGAAGAACCCTCAAGAAATTTAGTTGTTACTGAGAAACCGTTGCAATGAGATAATTTGTTGAATAATTTAATATTAATATCTCGTTTTGAAAACCAGACCTTTTATTATAAAAAAAGTTCGTGTATCGGTTATTGACGAGATCCTTCGTCTGAAGCCAATCTAGTAGAATCTAGCCAGGCTGCGTGTAGCCGAAAGCTCAGCGCTGGCTGGTAATACACGTAGAAAAAAAAAGATAGATAAAATAAACAAAGGCACGAAAAATAAATCTGTGATCTTATAAACTATAAAAAGTGTGGAATAAAAATATGTAACATTTCAACTCCATAGAATAAGAGGTCGTAAATCTAATTCACCTTGCTAGATTGGACCTAAACATATAAACACCGCAACACAAAAAGCTTGTAAAAACATAGATATTGTTTTACGGGGTTCAAATGCCGGTTGTTGCTAAGTGGTCACCACTTATAGACATTGGTCGTGTAGGAAAAATAAACCCCTCCTTACATCGCTTATAAACCGACAACCTTGGAAATAAGATGTTATGTCCTTTGTCCCTAAAATTGCCTTGACCCTGAAATTATATTGGCTCACTGGCCCTTTCAACATAAAAACAGTAATAAGTGTTGTCGCTTTGCGTTACAATATTTCATGAGCGGATGATACCTACCCAAATCGACTTGTAAAAAGCGCTACCCCAAAACAGAAAACATTAACATTCTTTGCTTGTAAGCAACAGAAAAACTTACGTTATAAGCTGTATGTTATTTTTTATATGTATATGTGTTGTTCATAACATAATAAACTGTATGTAACAAAGTTTAAAACACATAATCCGCCGCAGACCGACAGATAGATATATATGTAGGATGATATAGGTGTCCTATTGATTTTCTCTTCTCGTATCTCGTACAGCCATCGGTAAGCTCGATAGATACCTACTTTATATAATGTTATTCGAGCATAGAATATTGAGATACTATTGATCGGTATTATTGTTTGATATTAAAATGTCTATATTCTTTTGTTGATTCTGTATAACATACTACCTTATTGAAAAGTAGCATCCTCTGATACGATTATGTATTATGCTCACTAAAGAGTCAGAATATTACATAATATGCTATATATAGTGTGGTTAATAAAGTTTTGTTTGACTTGATTGCAGTTGATTTCGATAAATATACTCAACTTTCCAAATATATTTATACCTTAATTTTATTTAGCTTTGATTAATAAATAAAAACATACATATTTCATTTGACGTGTTGATAATATTTTTTTCTTAATAGTACAAATCTTTTTATTTCCGTAAGGACACTTGAAATAAGTAGATATGTACGAATATATAAAACGTGTGTTAGTTTTGCGGTATCACGGATTGTATGGTGGCAAGAATGCTATAAATATTTGCCCATTAAATCGCAATTCCCATTAGCTTAGCAAACAAGAAAGGAGGAAATTAGTGTAATTGTTAGGTGTACATGTATATATCCAGTGTGAACTGAATAATGAAACAATTAAGAACTATAATACGTCCACGGAGCTATACCTGTTTGCCAAATAAATAAAATTTTCTTATCGTAAGCATAAAACATATGGCTTGAGTATTAATTATAAAAAACTTACTTTAAATACTTCAATAAGGTTAATTTCATGCATTCAAGGGACAATAATTACCATTTTAATTAAAAACAAGAAAGTCATTACATAAATACATATATTATACTAGCTGTATATCCCGACTTCGCTCGGCAAAATTTTTCATTTATACTCTGTCCCTATTTGTTTTTAGCTTGCATTAAGGCTATAAAGCCTTCCTCGATAAATGAGCTATGCTACACTGTAATTTTTTTTTTCAAATATGACTATTAATTCTTGAGTTTAGGGTATTAGGCGTGGTGTTAATACCTGTTGGCTTCCAAGCAGGATATATTAATTTAAATAATTGTATTAACTAACATGACTTTATATTTTTTTAAGTGTTGAAAATGAGTGACTTACCGGTTCTTCTCGGTAGAATCTACTTTCCTAAGCGGTGGTAGCTTCACTTAATTGTAAAATGAAGATTCAAAAGTGCTTGTAAAAGCCTACTTGAATAAAGTAGATTTTGATTTTGATTCAAGCAAACAATGTGACAACAAGAGCTGAGATGGACTAGTGGTTAGAACGCGTGGATCTTAACCGATGATTGCGAGTTCAAACCTAGGAAGCACCACTAGATATTATGTTCTTAATTAAATATTAAATAAACAAATAATATTGGACAACATCACATACATAACTCTGATCCCAATGTAAGTAGCTAAAGCACTTGTGTTATGGCAAATCTGAAGTAACGACGGTACCACAAACACCCAGACCCAAGGCAACATAGAAAACTAATGAACCTTTTCTACATCGACTCAGCCAGGAATCGAACCTATGAAAACCGGCGTACACACAACTCGATCGATATGTTCCAAACTCTCTCCTTAATGGAAGAAGAGGTCTTATCCCAGCAGTGGGAAATTTACAGGCTGTTACTTACTTACTACTACTACTAAATAATCTCTTCAGCTTTATAATCTTCGTATAGATACACAGGAACAATGATAATAAATTAGTGACTTAAACACACTAAAGTATATAAAACGTTTGTTCTTGTTTACGCTAAGAACTCACGGAGCGGTTTTCAGCCCGCGCCCGCCGCGGTGGCGGAATGGAGTTTATTTTCAAAACTCACGAGACCGCAGTTTTGTGCGATAACGCAGCCGCCGCGGTTGCGATTATCACCCGCAAACGTAGCGGTTGATTATCGCAGGACGGGCGGTTGCAAGACGGGCGGTTAAACGATCAGTTCAGTTCCAGACCGTCATGGATACACACCAGAAACGAGCTGTTGCGTTATATTTACTTCACAGAAGAATTAAAAAAAGAAGGCCTAAAAGATTCTGGATACATCCACTAATTGCGGAAAGAAATCGTTATGGATTATTTGTTACTCTTATTAATGAGTTAAAGAAGGATGAGGAGAAGTTCTTTAATTATTTCCGAATGTCCATAAGTAGTTATTTAGAACTTAAAAAAAAAACAGAAACTGCTCTTCAAAAACAACATACTAATATGCGAGATCCCATATCACCAGAGGAAATGTTGGCAGTCACATTAAGGTTAATAACGCTTAATAGCAATTCTATCAAACTACCTAATGAAAAAATACTACCCGGATCTACTTTGCCACCTGTCCCGTATGTATTCGTAGCCGATGAGGCATTTGGTTTGCATCAACACATTATGAGACCTTATGGTGGTCAATTTTTGAGTGTACAAAAAAGGGTATTTAATTATCGCCTATCGAGAGCACGAAGATACGTAGAATGTGCATTTGGCATTTTATCAAACAAATGGCGAATTTTAAATCGTGCATTGGATGTATCAATACCTTTATCAATTAATATTGTGAAGGCATGTTGCATACTTCACAATTTTGTACGAAAACGAGACGGCCATCACATTAGAGAAGAAGATTTTACTCATAATCTTGAGAGTATACAAACACCTCCATCAATACGCAGTGGAAGACAAGCCAACAACATAAGAGATATTTTTCAACAATATTTTATGAGTGACAGCGGAGCTTTAAGCTGGCAATTGTCAAAAATTTAATAACGTTAATTATTATTCTTTTTACGACCCGCTACTACACAGCTCAATTATTAATTATTATTGTAGGTTAAAAATAAACTTATATAATACTAACCATATTTTTTTTTATTTGTCTCATCCAAATTTTCAAAATCTTTATTTAAAATACCGCAGATTTCTTCCCATGCTTTGAGTGTCAAGTTTTTGTACTTATATTCTTCTAAGCTCTTATCCCATATAACTGGCCTATCTTGAACCAAAGTAATTAGTAGATCGACTTCAATATCAGTATCCATTTTGTTGACAAACGTGCGCGTGCGTGCTTGAACGCGTCACTACGGAACAAGGAGTTATCACTGCCTACCAGCAAAATGGCGCGATTTCCCCCCCGCTGCCAACGCGGTCGCCCGCCAACCGACCGCAGAGCGCGCGGGTGCAAATCGCCGCGGCTGCGGGACCGCGACCCGCGCCCGCCGGTAGAAGATGAACCGCCAGTGCAGCGGGACCCGCAAACAACCGCGCACACCGCGGGCGTAAAACGCGTCGTGAAATGTGCTTTAATTTTTTACACATATATCTGCATTCTACAGAAGCTGCGGGCCCGCACCCGCGGCGGGTGCGGGTGAAAACCGCTCCGTGAGTTCTTAGCCTTACCCTCACTCAATCGGAAATCAAAATGTAACAAAACTCAATTAAGATAACCATTAAACGGGCTATCTAGTTATTTTCGCATCAACGTAATTTACGTTCAAATCAAATCGTACGAAAATGTTTTTTGCTAGAACTAAACTTTAAATAAACCGAGATGGTCTAGAGGTAACTTGACTTTTCTCTACAAAGTCACTTCCTCTGTCCCATACATTTAAGCATACAAGATTTAAGCATACATATATAATGTATGCTTAAATCTTTAAAACTGCGCAAAGGATTTTGATGCGGGTTTTTTTTTAAAAGATAGAGTGATTCTAGAGGAAGGTTTTTTTTGTATATAATACACGAACAATATAGTAAAGCAACACTGATAATTTTAGATGTTTGTAATGTGATTTCGTAAATAAACAAATTCTCTAGTATATTTAGTATTAGTATTGCACCCGTGCGAAGCCTAGGTGGATCGCTAATAACCGAATAATGCTTCAATTCCAGACAAGGATCCAAATTTTCATGTGCTTTATTTGTTGTTTATAATTCATCTCGTGTTCGCCAGTATGGATAACATCGAGAGCTAACCCGTATTTGTGGTACGAAAATCTACTGCATGAGTAATGAACCTACATTATGATCAAAAAACTAGGCTTAAGCCATTGTGGGTCATTTGTTTTAGACATTTAAAGCTGTTACTTTTATTAAAAATATTTAAATCGTCAAGAGAATCGTTTGGGAATCTTTTCAAGTTAGATTATTTTCAAATGGTATCCCTGAACGTAATCAGAACGATATCTGAAGTTGGCAATACTCTACTTTTATTTACAAAGCAAATATTCTCAAAGTCACGTCCCTCCACCTAATCCTTATTTGTTCTGTCGGGTACAGAAATTGGGACGATGTCAAGGATTTCGTACCCAATTTTGTCGCTCAATCCGTTCGAGTTGTTTAATATATTGAAAGCGATTTGTTTTTTTCCTTTTTTCAACTCAATATTTGTGCCCGTTTGCGACGAGATTTTTGTGTTCCATTTTTAAAATGTATATTACCTGAAATACGTATGTAATAATGATCTTTAATAGGAAGTGAAGCAGTCCTTAGTATCAAAGATGTTATGGAAAGCTCGATCGATCGAGATCAAGTTCTCAGGACACGAGAGTCAGTTTAGTGTCAGCTTTATAATTCAATAATTTTCTGATAATGTCTTGACAAAACTCAAGAGTTTTTATAATCCGACTATATTGATTTGGAAAAATACCTAAGAATCTTCAGTCTTATAGGCCAACTTAAATTACAAGGCAATTTTAGATATGTACATAAACCTTGAAATAGTTGGAATTACATTACTTGTTCAATATATTCTTGATAAGACACTACAATAGTAGTCCAATTACTACCTAACTACAAGTGATCCATAAATAAAAGATTCGACCGAGTATTGCTAACCTGCTCCTCAGAATTGTTCCGTTCCCTCCCGTTCCCTTAATTTGTCATGGATCCTATGCCAGAACCTTACCAAACTTTCACCAAACTACCCTTAAAGTATATCCTTTATAATAAAAAAAGAATCATCAAAATGGTGCCAACCAATTTTGAATTATTCACATATTTATCGCGCACATACATAATGCAAATTTAAGACTTATGTCGTTTTCATACGGATACCATCATCGGAAAAAAATTAAATTAAAATGGGACCCCACGGGAAGCACTACCTTTCAAACAAAAAAAAAATTATCAAAATCGGTCCACCCAGTAAAAAGTTATGATGTAACAAACATAAAAAAAAAGTACAGACGAATTGATAACCTCCTCCTTTTTGAAGTCGGTTGAAAAGAGAATTGACTGTACAATCGTTAAGCAAAACTGTCTACGAAACGTAAGCTACCATACCTTTGCTATTTACAGACCAAAATGATACATAATATAAGGATGACAGATATTATTAGCCAATTACACAATTTTTCCTTAGGCAAAACGAATTGTTTTTTTAAATACAGTAACCGGGCTTAAGACCTACGACCTAAAAATTGAGTAACTAAGTAAAGTGATTCACAAATTTAATATTTTGGTTTATGATGAATTATATCATGAAAGAACTAAGCTCGGAGATGGTAAATATGTCGACAATGTAGGGCAGGATTAACCCAAATTTACCGTTACCGAAGTTAAAGGTTACATAGAGGTTGACAATTTATACTCAATGTATTAAGTAATACTAGACACGTATACGTGTATCTATATAAAATACGTAGTTCAGTGTAAAAAAAAAAGATTTTCATAATGATGTTCGAGTAAACAGATAATATGTCATTAACGCGCAAAAAGCGAAGATTGGAAAACGTCCTAATTGGGATGATTGCCTTTAGTCGTTTTCATCATAATTATGCCAATAATACGTTATAATACATCATAATTATGTAGTAATACGTTTTGCGTAATTAAAACATCTAGTTATCCCTTTTACTTATTGTTTTTTATCAAGCTATCCTTTTTACTTGTAACGAAATGTAAAATAAACGGTCCCCGGCGCGGCACACTTTTTTCTGTTGTTTAGTATAGGTATGACATATCTTTTTATTACAATATCATTGGATTTTCATTTGACATTTGGTATTATAGCCTATTCCAATCTATAAGGGAGTGAAATCAAAATAAAAGTATTCTTTATTCAAATATTATTATAAAAATAACAAAAAAAAAGAACTTTCAAATTTCCTTATTACAATCAAGGCTGTCAGATTAAGAGCAGGCTCGATATCATAAGCCTTCCAAGCGTGCCCAAAGTTTGTGCTGGAAGCATATTATGTGTTCGTGTAATTGTGGCATTATAAATTATAACTATTGTAGGATATTAAATATAAGCCTATAACTGGTAACTAATTATGAGACCCAAATAAGCTTTAAATAATTTAACGAAATTCAAGTAATGCTGGGATTACGTTATCGTAGGTTTATACTTATTATCCGTTTTCATATGATCAAATGAACATGTGTCAAATCTGTGGCATATTGTATACTACATACTGTTGTAATATACATGTAATATACATTTTTTATATTGCGACACTAATCCACTTAACTACACATATCCACATAATTTTGACTTTCAAACTTCTGATAACAGGGCGTTGATAATAAAATGCCATTCGCGTATCCATAATGAATATTATAGATAACTCAAGCTCTCAACTAATGATATCGCGTCAATTTGATTACAAATCTTGTTTATTTGTCTCTACTTCTTTTGTGTTTGGAATAGGCTACGCCATTGTTGCTGGCAAGTGCGTAAAACTTTCTGCCAATAAAAAAAAAAAAAACAAAAACATCTTAAGTATGAATATTTCCTTTGAGATTTTTCTATCATTTTATTAGGTTGTCGCTTCTATTTTTCCAATGCTGTCGATGAAATTTCTACATGCAGGATTTTAATATCCGCACTGGGATATTGAATTTTAAACGTTATAACCATTTGGAAGTGCGCTTAGAAATGTTTATTTGAATAAATATACTTACAATAATTTCACCAGTTATTCCATTTTATTTTCTAGCTTACTTTTTTTTAAATCTATAGTAATATTATAAATGCGAAAGTAAGTCTATCTGTCTAAAACACGATTTAGACCAAAATTGTTCTGGTGTTTGCGTGAACTGAAGGACCTCAGCTACTTTTTTATGCGTACGACCTGATCAACCCCAAAAACACGAACGAAACCACAGGCAAATAGTAGAATATAACAGTCATTTATATCTTTCTATGGTGTTCAAAGTCTTCTCTTAAATTTGGAATTTGACTGAACTGTATGGAAGTTATAAATATTAGTCGCAATTTCTCAATTTAATGTATGAAGGCACTTCAGACGAGAATTTATTATTAACCACTATGGCTCTTAGCGGACGTCAATGGAAATGTATTATGGGATATACGCCAGTAACACCTGTTTTTGTTTACATTATAGTAAATATTTGAAATATGTGGGTAGATGTTTTATTCCTGTTTGTTTTACACCAATTTTCGATTACACCGTTATTATTAAATTTCAACTAACCATTAGTACGTTAACCTTGTGTGGTAGGAAAGCCGCTGATTTTGTCGGCCATTCCAACAGTACAGTACAGTAACAGCCTGTAAATTTTCCACTGCCTAAGGCCTCCTCTCCCACTAAGGAGATGGTCATTCCAAGGCACTTTCAAATTAAGGAGAAGGAAAATTCAACTTTAATAAAAGCTGCCAGGTTTCGGAATGTACTCACAGGTTTAGCCCAAAAGATACGGAGAGATTATTGGTGGTTTTTTGTGGGTACTATGGTGTACAAGGGTTCGTGATAAAAAAAAACACATATTTATACCAATTTCAAAAAAGTTCTGATGTACGGTCTAAAAATGTACCAAAAGAGTCTCGCTTTATTTCGCATGGTATCTTATTATAGGTAAGCCGTTAAAGATAGTGCGAAAAACAAAACAACTGGTTTATTTTGAACACTTGCGCTTGTAAATATTTACGAATGAACTCACGGGCTTAAATTATATGAGTAAAATAATGTAGATATAATCGAATTATAATCGAATTATTTTTAATCAAACCTTTGTATTTTTATTAACACAGTGAGGATTGATCCTGATTGAGTTGTATTAACAATAACTAACTAACTAACTAACTATGAGACAACATCACATACATTACTCTGATCCCAATGTAAGTAGCTGAAGCACTTGTGTTATGGAAATCAGAAGTAACGACGGTACCACAAACACCCAGACCCAAGACAACATAGAAAACTCATGGTAATCTACATCGACTCGGCCGGGAATCGAACCCGGGACCTCAGAGTGGCGTACCCATGAAAACCGGTGTACACACCACTCGACCACGGAGGTCGTCAAATAATATATATATAAATTAGGCATAGGTCATTGCGAATTGAATTGCGAGAAGTGACTTCGAAATGTAATCCTTTATCGTCAAAACTTTTTGGAATATTGATCATAAAAACGAACCGCTAGAATAAAAATATGTCGCCGTATCACTTACTTTACTGGTTAAAATATAATTTATGTCAAATTAATTGTTTATTTCCGTCCAATGAAATTTATAATTGAGATGTTCCGTCGTGTTCTATTTTTATGCGAATATAGGAAATAGACAAAAGTTTGAAATTTCGACCTATTAGATATAGACTATGAGGTTGCGTTCTAAATGTTAGGGCTTTGTCTAAGCCCGCTGGATAATTACCAATTGATTATCAGTTATATAACATCTAAATAATAATAAATATTGGACAACATCACATCCATTGCTCTGATACCAAAGTTAGTAGATAAAACACTTGTGTTATGGAAAATCAGAAGTAACGACGGTACAAACACCCAGATTCATGACAACGTAGAAAACTAATGAACTTTTTCTAAATCGAGTCGGGAATCGCACCCGGGACTTCAGAGTGGCGTACCCATGAGAACCGGTAATTACATCTAAAGAACACTACTTAGTTTTGTTATAGTAACTACTTGGTACCTGAGGTTGGTCCAGTATAGATGTTAAGAAAAAAAATATTTCTAGAAACCCCAATACTTTTGGTAGATGTTAACATCAATTAACTTAGAAATTGAATTATTTTTGACCTGTAATGGCATTGATATTTTGTGTGTAACTGAACATTGGCTTCAAAATTATCAGGTTATGTTTAACTTTAGTGGGCACCAGATTGCTAGTCTGTTCAGTAGAAATAAAGCTATACGTGGTGGCTCTTTAATACTTATGAGTAAAAATATTAAATATAAAGAACGTAAAGATATTGTGAGCCTTTCTATTGAGCAAACTATTGAAATAGCCTGTGCAGAGCTTGAGCGTGTCATTGTTGTATGCGTATACAGGCCCCCTAGTGGATTATATGAATTATTTGAAAATATGTTGGACAATGTTTTATCGAAATTATCTGGATCTAATAAAGAAATTATTGTTTGTGGAGATTTTAATATAAATTTATTGCATAATTCAACCACAAGTATTAGATTCAGATCTTTGTTAAGTTCATATAATCTGGTAAATCTGTTCTTAGAGCCAACTAGAATAACAGATTCCACAGCAACTTGCATAGATAATATATTTGCTACATACATTCCACAACACAAAATTATTATTAATAACTTAAGTTCAGATCATTGTGGACAACAAGCGTTATTTAATTTTCATGTTAAAAAAGTAAGTACTTCTGAAAAGATAATGTTTGTTCCTTTGACCACAAGTCGTATTGAGAAGTTTAGAAGTAATATTATGGCTAATCTCCCTCACCTATCTTTTAGTGACAATCCCAATGTCTTGTATAACAATTTATTCAAATTAATTAGAAACAATTTTAAATCCATATTCACTTCTAAAACAGTTAATACAAAAAACTTTTTAAAATTCAATGATTGGGCGACTATTGGAATTCATAAAAGTAGGCAACGAATGTATGAGCTTTACAATGAAAGGACATACAATCATAGTGCCACTTTTGCCAATTATGTAAGTAACTATTCAAAATTATTTAAAAAAGTGTGCTTTTTGGCAAAATCTTTAACTATAAAAAATAAAATTAAGAATGCACATGACAAGATAAAAATGACCTGGAAAATTATTAATTGTGAAACTGGTAGAGTTGGCAGTTGCAACTCCGAATTGAGCCTGAATTATAATAGTAAAGTAGTAAATAGTCAAAAGGAAGTTGCTACAGTTTTTGAAAAATTTTTTGCTGACATACCAGTTTTCACAACTAAGTTACTTATTTCTTCTCCTGATGTTGCCGAGTCATTGATGAAAGAAAATGTAAGAGCTTGCAATTCTAACTTTAATTTTACCCTTGTAAACCCCAACGACATAATACGCGCCTTTAAGTCATTAGACATCAAGAAAACGGCTGATTTATGGGGTATTTCTCTAAAGGTGATAAATTCGATTATTGATGTGATTGCACCTTATCTTGCTTTAATATTCAATAGTTGTGTCCAACGTGGTATATTTCCTGACCTGATGAAACATAGTAAAGTTATTCCAATATTTAAATCTGGTAGTTCTTCAGACCCCAACAACTATAGGCCAATTTCAATTCTACCTACCCTGAGCAAAATATTTGAGAAAATAATTCTAAATCAATTATTAGAACACTTTAACAAACATAATCTCCTTCATAGTAAACAATTTGGCTTCACGAGGGGTCGCTCGACTACAGACGCTGGTATCGAGCTTATTAAGAATATCTATGAAGCCTGGGAAGAGTCACGGGATGCCTTAGGGATTTTCTGTGACTTATCCAAAGCTTTTGATTGTGTTCAACATGAGACTCTGGTCAGGAAACTTTATCACTATGGAATTAGAGAATGTGCGCTCGACCTTCTGACTTCCTATCTTAACAATAGAATTCAGAGGGTTGACGTTAAAGGAAAAAGGTCTCCTGGGGTCTCAGTTGGTATGGGGGTCCCTCAGGGATCAATTCTTGGACCTTTTCTGTTTCTCACATATATAAATGACTTGCCCTTTCTTGTTGGGAACAAACATGATATAGTATTGTTTGCTGATGACACCTCCTTAGTTTTTAAAATTAATAGAAAACAGGTACAGTACGACGACGTAAACAATGCTATAGCTGATATAGTACATTGGTTTAGCGTAAATAATCTTAAACTAAATAATAATAAAACTAAAATTGTGAAATTTAGTACGCCAAATGTACAAAATGTAAAAGCCGATGTACTCATCAATGGGGAATCGATGGATCCAATTGATTCTGCTGAGTTTCTTGGCCTTACTGTTGATGCCAAGTTGCAATGGGGCCCTCATATTGACGGATTGGCGAGTAGACTGAGTTCTGCGGCATTCGCGGTCAAAAAAATTAGATTATGTACCGATGTTGATACGGCTCGCTTAGTATATTTCAGCTACTTTCATAGTATAATGTCATACGGTATTGTGCTGTGGGGCAATGCAGCCGCTATCCATACCATATTTGTGCTACAGAAGAGGGCTATTCGCGCAATCTACAACCTAGGAGCTAAAGAATCGTTAAGGAATAAATTTAAAGAAATCAAGATATTGACTGTTGCTTCTCAATATATATTCTCTAATGTTATGTATGTACGAAAAAATATTAATGATTTCATGAGAAAATGTGATACTCATAACATTGGTACAAGGAACAAACACAAACTTGTTACTCCTGTTACTCGACTGCGTAGAGTCAGTAACTCCTTTGTGGGGCAATGTATACGGTTTTACAACAGGATCCCAGAAAGCGTTCAAAATGCCTCTGTTGCCAAATTTAAAAAAATTATTAAGGAACGCTTGTGTGTAAAAGGTTATTATACAATTAATGAGTTTATGATCGATAGCACACCTTGGGAATGATACGATCGCCTCCTGGCTATTTCATCTCATATTAATTTGTTTATTTACATAATACATAAGACAAACAAAAAAAAAAAAAACCCGCTGAGTTTCTTTCGCCGGTTCTTCTCAGGTTAGGGTATTTTCTTTCCGAACCGGTGGTAGTGTTTCAATTGTCCATCAATAAGAAAGTGTAATGCTTCTATGTTGAATAAAGATATTTGAGTTTGAGTTTGAGTTTGAACAACTTAGAACCAGAAGGCTATTTACCTTCCACCTATCTACCTATAAATTAAACATATATTTATAATTGTAAGAAACATTGTAAGGAATGTAATTTTAAAAAATTTCGTTGGCATTTTAAATTCAATGCAATTAAAATTCATTATCCAAGCCTTAATTCGTCTGTTCTTCAATCACCATCCTCAAATTATTTTGGAGTCTTTAACAATGTCTTTGGTCTATCTTATCGTTCTACTAAGACAGAAAGACACGAAAGCTTCTTTTGTTTTACGTACGTCACATTCGTTTTTGAGGATACCTGTGTCAAAATAAAAGAATTCGCTGGCGTATTAAGCTGAAACTACTGAGAGCCTTGGGATCTCTTCTCTTTCTTTAAAGGCAGCGGTCGGGAAAATAATATTTATTTGATTTTGACTTAAATATTCAGTGGCAGGACGGTATGAAAAATTGCCATTCACGGTTACGGTCGTACTCCATTTTTGTGGCGGATTAGTGTTTCATCCTATAAGGATGCCTAAGTAATCCTTAAAAATAGAGTATTCACACCTTTGAGTACTTTAAAACTGATTGGCTTTATTTTTCTGTATTTGCACTTATTATCCAAAAAGTGCAAATATTTTTAACTGTACCACAAATACATCCTTTTGACGGACGAACGATACAATAGTCCAAATCAGGTTAACCTAAACTATTTTTCACGTTTTCTTAATATATATTATAATTGTCTTCTGTCCTAGTAATATTTTTTTGGAGTCCCTATTATCTGAGTTTTCTGAGATTTTGTTTTTTGTTCAGATGGCTCGTTACAAGAAGACAGGGTTTATGGATGATGATGCGGGCAGTGTGAGCTCCATACAACTCAATGAAGGGGTTCGTTCCGGAGGCACGCACATTCGTTACCACATGGTAAGTTATATTCTTTGTTCTTTCTATTATATATGCAGAGAAAATTATTGGTGTTACTCCATAGCTTTTTTGGTTTAATAAAACCAAATGTGACCAAAACGACTTTAAAAACTGGTGCCAAGCATTTTTGTGAATTCTTTTACATGCGAAAAACCATTCCACTAAAAGCATTCCCAAAGAGTTTCCTTAGGCAAGTGACTTATATATACGTAAGTATACGTTAGTTTTTGTTGTTCATACACACTGCTCTAACACCTGTGAGAAGACGGTACGGAGAGCTATTAAATGGAAGAAGGGCATAAAAATTAAAATCATCATGTATTTATTTATTTTATTAGGAAGGCTACCTGGCTACTTAAGAAGAACCTAATAAATACGTTATATAATTAAATTTAAATTAACATGGATGCCACTCTCAGGCTAACTCGACATGGCATATAAAATTATACTACAAGATTTTATGCCCTTAAGTCTAATATTATATCAAATAATGTTATTAATTGCGTGATAATTTTTAACTTACCTAGATATATTGGTAACTCTGCACACATGACAATAATGAAAACCCCATCGTAACACATTTGTGAGGTTTGTTGCCACATTTATGCCATAATTATTTGATACATCCATTAAGTGATTCAGACCCCATACATCAACTATGAAGAAAATTGATGATTCTAATTTACAACAATATTTTTTTATTTTCAATTTGAATTTGAAATTGCCACCATGCACGACTTTTTATTTAAGTACCACTTAAAACAGTCGTCGAACGAAAACAATTGCTGCCTATTGTCCTACTTTTAATGAGAGAAATATAATGATTCGATGAAATATTTTAATATACAGTTTAAGATGTAATCACTAACGCCTACATAAATAATAGCTGCAATTAATCAAATCTGTTGCACGTAATATTGCGTGTTAATTTTAGTCAGGAGCAGTTTTAAATTATGTAACATTAAATATTTATGAATTATGAAACAATTAATGATTTTTTATAGTGCAATCCTCATTTGAAACATGGAAATTAATTATTTTAGTCCATTAAAATATTATTATTTTACAGCCATCTCACGATACACATAGATTATCTCGTCCAACTTCTTAAATTAATCTTTATTATTATTTAATATTGTAAATGTTAGCTCTGTCTGTCTGTCGTTCTTTTACGAGTAAACCGTTGAACCGAATTTGATGAAATTTGGTATGAAGCAAACTTGAATTCTAAGAAAGGACATAGGCTACTTTTTTGCCCGACACGTGACAACCAACACACGAAAACGCGAGCGAATCCCCCGGCGACTACTAGTGTGTTATTAAAACAATTGACAATCGGTGTATTGCCCTTTGATAACTACCAGACTATCCACTATATGTTACTAACGAGCTCTAAGATATTTTGGTCATATTGCCACCACGCTGTTCCAACCCGCATTGGAACCTTTTTGAATCCAAACCACATTTGAATCCAAACCTTCTCCTCAAAGGGAGAGGAGGCCTTTAGCCCAGCAGTGGGAATTTACAGGCTGTTGTTGTTACATTGCCCGGAGACAACCAGACAGTCTGGATAAACTGGTTGTAGTAGGGAAAATCGAAGGCAAGAGATCTCACGGTCGAATATCTACCCGCTAGTCCGACCAGATTCGAAATATAACGAGACTCAATATTCCGACTACCCTGATGATAGCCATGGATAGAGTGGTGTGGAGGAAGCTAGTCGACACTTCGGTAAAAGCATTTCAGGACAAGCACGGCCTTCAGTAATGAAGCAAACGAAAAAAAAGAGAGAGTATTGCCCTTACAGTGCTTATTTAAATAATCAAATATGATTGGCAATATTTATCATTAAATGATCACATCATATTTCAGGCAATATTTTACAAGATTAGACGGAAATTAAAAGTTGTGTAACCATCACTAATCCTATATTTTACGATGAAAATTAAAAAAATATTAACATTAAGCTACTAAACTCGATCAAATGTATACACGCGTATTTAGGGTAGGTAATGTTTTAAATAACAGAAATTTTGGAATATATTGAGATGAATTATAAACACAAATTTAGCACACGTTCTGTGGTGCTTGCCTGGGTTTGAACCGGCAATCATCGATTAAGATGCACGCGTTCTAATCACTGGGCCATCTCGGATCAACTTATTTACAACGTTATTATAAATTAAAAATGAGTATAAAATAAGGATTTGTGAAAATCCCAACGATATATCAATACGCCATCATACGTCATTACATAGTAACATAAAATACTTAAATATATACAAATATGAACTAAAACTAGTTACTGTATATAATTCTTAATAAAGAATATTATATATCATGTGAACTAAAACACCCGCCGCCATGGTGTGAAGGCAAAAACTGTAATTTCAATATCATCTAACACTTAGATAATCAACTTTTCTAAAGTTTTTGATGCTAGTATTCGTACAATGCACAACAATGATAGAGGTTGTAGGTACTTGGTTCACTTGGTGGTAGGGCTTTGTGCAAGCCCGCCTGGGTTGGTACCACCCACTCATCAGATATTCCACCGCTAAACAACAGTATTGTGCTTATTAGCCTGTAATAAATGCATATTATTCAAGTTAACTCAAACTATTGACCTTCGTAAAGATGTTTGACGTCGTTTCAATCACCAAAGACTTCAAAATAATAAATAATTAAAAGTAAATTTGGAGACATTGTATTTATCTGAGAGCCAGACAACAACAGATCAACCATTGATAACAGATGCCTTCTCAAGTAAACCGCTTAGAGGTCACTGACCAGACAGACTTACGTCCTCTGTTCGTATTGCGAGGTAATGGCGATAGGATAACTGTTCGGAATACCCATCCTCTATAAAGAGGATTTACGGAAAAAGTTTTCTTCAGTCTACCAAAATGGGTATGTTTGGTAGACGCAAGAAGAAGAATTCAAAGAACAATTTAATAAAAGATGCACTTATGATGACTGTAAAGTAAAGTAACAGCTTGTAAATTACCCACTGCTGGGCTAAGGCCTCCTCTCCCATTAAGGAGAGGGTTTTGGAACATATTCCACCACGCTGTTGAAAAGTAGTCACCCTGTAGAACGCGTGCATCTTAACCGATGATTGCGGGTTCAAACCCAAACTGAATATCCATGTTCTTAATTTGTGTTTATAATTCATCTTGTGCTCAGCGGTGAAAGAAAACATCGTGAAGAAACATGATTGTGTCTAATTTAATAGAAATTCTGCCACATGTGTATTCCAACAACCCGCATTGGAATATCGTGGTGGAATATGTTCCAAACCTTCTCCTTAAAGGGAGAGGAGGCCTTAGTCGAGCAGTGAGAAATTTATAGGCTGTTGTTTTTGTTGTATAGTCATTATAAACAATTATATTGCTACGTATCATAAACACTTATGAATACATTTCAACATATGTCGTAGGAATTTATAGAACTGTCCTAAACGTATTCTGCCCCGCTCAGCTTGACGTCACTATACGTGTAATATCCAATGTAGCGGACAGCACACGCCATAATTATATTAGTGCACGGTTAACTTATTTACAACAACGTTATATATATCTGCACAGTTACACGTTTATTTGAACTCTATAGAAACATTAGAATTACGTTTTCCACGCGATTTTCTAATAGTTCTTATATATTGTGTGTACACGGTTAGTAAAGCGTTCTTAATTAATTGATATCTTTATCTATTCATATAATAAAATTGGAGTGTGTTTGTAATATTAAAATAGCCCTTTTTACTCAATGCATATGTATACATACACTGTACATATACAAAAATAACATTTTATACAATTTTTGTCTATTTTTCAACCGACTTCAAAAAGGAGGAGGTTATCAATTCGTCTGTATTTATTTTTTTTTTTTTATGTTTATCTCATAACTTTTTACTGGGTGGACCGATTTTGATAATTTTTTTTTTGTTTGAAAGGTAGTGCTTCCCGTGGGGTCCCATTTTAATTTTATTTTTTTCCGATGATGGTATCCGTATGAAAACGACATACGTCTTAAATTTGCATTATGTATGTGCGCGATAAATAGGTGAATAACTCAAAATTGGTTGGCACCATTTTGATGATTCTTTTTTTATTATAAAGTATTTTGGTGAAAGTTTGGTAAGGTTCTGAGCACAGGATCCATGACAAATTAAGGGAACGGGAGGGAACGGAACAATTCTGAGGAGCACGTTAGCAATACTCGGTCGAATCTTTTATTTATGGGTTACTTGGATATTTGAATCACCTTCCGGAACGTGGTTATGTTCATGTAATTGTCATAATCGAATATTATAATCAACTAGCGACCCGCCCCGACTTCTCATGGGGTCAATACTGATTACTGATACTACATATACTAAAGACTTTGTTTATTTACGACATCACATTGCAAACTTCTAAAATTGTCAGTGTTTCTTTACTATATTGTTCATGTATTATATACACAAACCTTCCCCTTGAATTACACTATCTATTAAAAAAAACCGCATCAAAATCCGTTGCGTAGTTTTAAAGATAGGGAACGTAGGGACAGAGAAAGCGGCTTTGTTTTATATACTATGTATTGACGGAACTCCTAAACGGCTTACAGTTAGGGTGCGATTTGGGGCAGAATTATTTAGTGTCTTTAATCAAATTTTGTGTATATGATGTAATGTCATATGATGTACGACATAGTATACGAATAGTATTTTGCAAAGATTTTTTACTGAGGTCGATTACAGCTCTTTCGAGGGTGGTACCTTGTAGTTTATGCCGCATGACGTATTAAAGCCGTATTTTCGAAAGTCTATTTTTGCTTTATTCGAAAGTTTCTTTTGAAACTGTCCCCGAAGTAGTTTCCGACTCATATAAACCGCACGCTTAATCTATCCATATTAAGAAAAAAATGTTAGTCTACATCAGCTTCACTTAAAATCAAAAAATAAATAAAATTTTAACAAAAAGAAAAACCGACTTCAAACAAAACACTATTTTAAAACAAATAAAAATGTACTAAAAAGTAATAAAAATAATTGCATATTTAACATATTTTTTTAGAGTCCTCCTAGGTAAAATGAAATGAAAAATATTAGACTACTTAAAAGTTGATTTACGATTATATAATGTAGTTATAATTATTGCTATATTTGGAGTCGGTGTCAGCGAACCCTATACTATATCTATCTAAAAACAATACCAGAATACTTTAAGAAATATGGTTCTTACAAATTACCTTTTATACAATATTATACTGGGTCAATCAAGAGGCTCGTATCGCTTCTTTATTTTGATTGTTGAAGCGTGTGCCCGTGGCTGACACCGGCTCCAAATATAACAATAACTATAACTACGTTATATAATCGTAAATCGACTTTTAAGTTGTCTAATATTTTTCATTTCATTTTACCTAGGAGGACTCTAAAAAATATGTTAAATATGCAATTATTTTTATTACTTTTTAGTACATTTTTATTTGTTTTAAAATAGTGTTTTGTTTGAAGTCGGTTTTTCTTTTTGTTAAAATTTTATCTATCTGTTTGTTTCGGCTAATCTCTGGAATGGCTGGACTAATTATGACGGCACTTTCACTGGCAGATAACTAATATAACAAGGAGTAACTTAGGCTACAATAATATATATTTTAGTTAAATTTGAACGTTTACAAGGTCGCGGGCGCAGCTAGTATTAAATAAAAAACCTTTTTATTTATTGTATATATACGTCTGTCTGTTTGTTCCGGCTTATCTCTGAAACGGTTGGACCGATATTGACGGAAATTTCACTGACAGATAGCTGATGTAATACAGAGTGACTTAGGTTAGACCAACAACCTTTTTCTTAAATTCAAAAGCAAGCGGAGTTGCGGGCGCGGCTAGTTTAATACAATCTTGTAAATTGTCAATTCACAAGTTGTCAATCCAAGATTCATTTACCATCAAACGTGAATGCTCTCACATTTCGCTAATCAAACGTTTAGTTAATCTGCATTTCACAAATATAAGCCAATCAAAACGAGTTTCAAAGTTCAGTATCCAATGAAACAATTATCGTAATGTTTTTTAACCATTCGTAAATATCACCTTCGTAGGTACATGTAAACCCATCTGCCGTGAACGATGACGTATACTTACGTCAATGGGTCGGTCTCGTGCGTTAAGGGTCACCTGACTGGAAGTTGAACCCAATGCTAAAACGATTTCATAAGTGATATTATCAATATGTCAAAAAATATGCTGTTAAAGTTTTGTGTTTCCTTAAAAAACGGTTCAGACGGAAATTTTGTTTATTCGTATCATTTATTTGATTATTTCGGCGAATTGTCTCGAGGTTATAACAAATACAGATCAGATACGACATTGATATTGATGACGTTTCAAAATATTTACTATTCTGTATTATCTAACTCAACGTAACTCTCTGTCTTTCTGTCTTTCGCTTTTTCACTACCACTGAAATAAATTTTATGTAATTTGGTATTAAGCAAATTTAAACTCCAAGAAAGGACATCTTTTTTTTTGCCTATCACAAGATAACCAAACGTCTAAACACGAGCTAAGCCGCGGGCATTAACTAGTAGTAAATAATAAATACCTATCCATATAAGCACATGAATAAATTAAATCGATTCAAATTTCTTTATTTGATGTAAAAGTATGACTTATTGATGGACAAATTAACACCATGACCGGTTCGGTAATTATCCTGTCATGAAAATAAACAGAGAAAAAAAAATAGCAGTTTTTATTCAATTTAGTCAATTTTTGATTTTTTATAGGCTGTTTCGAAACTGCCCAGTCTATGATACCAGACTCACATTGAGATGAAATGACAACAATACATACAACTAACACACAAGAATAATAAATATAAATAGAAACTTCGAAATTTTGTATTGTATATAGTGTCGCTTACGCTGTTACATAACATTAACATTATATTGCGGATATTATATACATATATAGATGGGTACTAAACAGATCCAATCTTTCTGTTATCAATGATTTCATTTACAAAATGAAAATACAGAACATTCTTTAACAAATTAACATATTTTTATTATTAATGAATACTACATACAACAACAACAACAGCCTGTATATAAATTTCCCACTGCCGGGCTAAGGCCTCTTCTCCCTTTGAGGAGAAGGTTTGGAACATATTCCACCACGCTCTTCCAATGAGGGAATACACACGTGGCAGAATTTCTATAAAATTAGACACATGCAGGTTTCTTCACGATGTTTTCCTTTACAGCCGAGAACGAGATGAATTATAAACACAAATTAACTACATGAATATTCAGTGGTGCTTGCCTGGGTTTGAACCCGTAATCACCTCAATTAATCTAATGAATAGACTGACGTTTAATCAGACTTTATGCAAGTCTGTTTTAATAGATACCACTTAACGTATATTCTAATACAAATAGCATTTAGACTTGTTGTGTTCAGATTAACTACTACTGTGTTTCTTGTCGGTTCTTCTCCTTTGAATCTACTTTCCGAACCGGTGATAGCTTCACTAAATATTGTTATAGTTGTTAACGGCACAAAAGTTCTTGTAAAAGCCTATTTGAGTAAGGTATATTTTGATTAGATTTGTTTCCCTATATAATATTGGTTCCAAGGTTGGTGGCGCATTGGAGTTGTAAGAGATAATAAGTTTTTAATAAAATTAATCATTGTGCCAATGTTTATTGTTGATTCCTAACAGTTAGGCAATTTGGCAGTTCCCCTAACTATTAAAAAAAATAGCTGCGTGGTAAACTTGTTAATTAATTTTTATTTGTCTCTAATCGTGGAACAATTTTCGTTTCATCACTTTTTCAAATCACGAAGAAGGTTCTCTTAAAAAAAGTTTCTCTTATATTCTTCGACGTTAATTAAGAATCGAAACTACTTGCAATATTCCAATGTCTGCTTTTATAAAAAGAAATACATGTATGCTTACCATATAACAATAATTGATTCAATAAGGCCATCGTTGTACTCAATCCACAACAGATGTAGCTCGCAATACATGTATCTGATTATGGAGACGATGGCACAATACTTATTTATAAACAACCATGTCAGTTTCAACGTACAAAATGTTCATTGATTGAAAAAAAAAAACTGAAATCGTGTGGTCACTGAAACATACACATTTTAAGAAAGAAAGAAAGAACACTTTTATTTGGGACAAGATGTCAATTGGTACAAAATAAAAAGTAAAAATAATAATAAAAAAAAATAACTTAAGTACTAATAACTTATCATTTACACAAAAAAAAAGAAATAAAATGAACAATAAAAAAGTAACGAATCGAAAAAAAAATAAAGAAAAAGAACAACTACAATATACGTGACGTGTCCCAAATAGGTATACCATTCAGAAATTTATAGGTCTTAAAATTCATGTAATGATTGTTAGAAGAACACTGAAATACTTATCGTATCTAATGGCATTATGGTACAGTGCCTTGTGACATTGAAAAAAAAATTATTGCAACAATTGTAAGTTTGTAAATTTCCCACTGTTGGGCTAAAGCCTCCTCTCCCTTTGTGGAGAAGGTTTGGAGCATATTCCTCTACGCGATTCCAATGCGGGTTTGTGGAATACACATGTGGCAGAAGTTTTAGGAAATTAGTCACATGCAAGTTTCCTCACAATGTTTTCTTCACCGCCGAGCATGAGATAAATTATAAACACAAATTAAGCACTTGAGTATTCAGTGATGCTTGCCTGGGTTTGAACCCGCAATTATCGGATGCATGCGTTTGAATTGGGCCATCTCGGCTCTTGTGAGATGTGGCTTCGTTCTTTCGGTTGCAAATTCATAAGTCTTACTTGATAACCCGTGTCAGATCAACAAACGGTCCATGTTTCCAAAATTTTTAGTAACCGAATTCTAAAAGAACGTAAAGCCCTTGAACTTGCGCATGATATGTTTCCTTTTAATATTGCCTTAGTGCTTTGTTTCCATTCCTTTTTATAGCCTTCGTCTACGTCGTTCGTTCAAAATTATAACGAATATACTGTAATCCGTTTTGTAATTCATAAAGTAGCAACAAGGACACGTAATATTTGTTTTGATAGCGAAGCAACAATGGTAAAGTCGGGTGATTCACGGTTCCGTAATCAGATAATGGCCTGACATTGACGCAATGTTGGGTCTCTAGAATTACAAGCTACATGGTAAGAAATACACCTTTTATAAATGAAATTCCAGATAGGGTATTTTAATGCCAGATATCTATCTATGTTTGGAGAGAAAACATGACAAACTTTAAGGACTATATGAAATGAACGTACTTTTGTTAGCGGTGCTCGTTGATTGCGGTTTTTTTGAAACAGGCATATATAGAAAGAGGCTAAGAGATGGAGAAGAAAATGACCCGTTTACTAGCTACATTTCTCCTGTCTCTAAAAGGTAACCCCACGAAGCGTCCTCTCGGTATCCAGAAACTGCTTGAAGGCGACGTTGGTTTACAGATATATCCCAATACCGAGGCACCTTATTATTAGTGCCGTAGAGGACAAAATAGTCTGACACTCAACTCTGACCAATGTAAATATGCTATTAACGAAAAAAAATAAGAATGTGTAAAGAATTCGTTGTTTTTTCGCAAGAGCCTTCTTGAATTAAGTAAGTGCTTACATAGATAAATTAAAATAAATACAACATAGATTTGACCTTAATAAAACAATCGTATAATTTTGGCGACCTTATCGCAACATAGCGATTACTTCCGGCCATCCAATGGTGTAGGTTAGGTTAGGTCAGAATATGAGGTGGGTGGTGCTGTAATAATAAATAAAATAATATTAATTTATTAGTAAAGTAAATGTAAATAAAGAATACACAAATTATATATCAATAAATAAAGTAAAAGTAAAGTAACAGCCTGTAAATTTTCAACTGCTGGGCTAAGGCCTCCTCTCCCATTAAGGATAGCGTTTGGAACATATTCCACCACGCTGTTCCAATGCGGGTTGGTGGAATGCACATGTTGCAGAATTTCGACGAAATTAGACACATGCAGGTTTCTTCACGATGTTTTCCTTCACCGCCGAGCACGAGATGAATTATGAGCACACATTAAGCGTATATAGTGATGCTTGCCTGGTTTTTAAACCGAAGATGCACGCGTTGTAACCATCTCAGCTCTTAATGAATAAATGAGGTATATTTAGATTTTATTTGGTACAACTATAATTGGATTAAATATAATGATAAAATTTCGGACAATATCGTCACCAGTAAATTACAAATTCACGGCGTAACAACCTTTGCTTGACATTTTGAGGCGATGTGTAAGGTAAAGCAGGTTTAAATAATTTCTTCGAAATTATCATAATTATGATGATATCCTTGACTACAAATTATGGTATATAATTATAAGCTTACATAAGGATAAAGTCAGTTTATGGCGATAAGGAAAAACTTTTAATGGTCACATATTTCACTTTGACATACTATTCTTATTGGCGGCAGCTATGAGCCATGAAACGTGTTCTAGAGTGGAGACCGCGTCTCGGCAAACGTAGTGTAGGACGTCCTTAGGCACGGTGGAGTGACGATTTACGCAAGGCGGCAGTCAGGAGCTGGATGCTAGTAGCCGGAGAAAGACCACAGTGGCGTGCACTTGGAGAGACCTATGTCCAGCAGTGGACAAAAAAGGGCTGATGATGATGATGAGCCATGAAAGTGGGTACCAATATAATTTTAATATGCAAAATCTAAAATTGTATTTATTTTAAGGATGATGTATAATATGTTCTTGTATGGGGCTTCGCACAGGCTCGTACACGCACTTAATGGACAGACTACCAACACGTCTACTCTCGCCAGTGGCTCTCGTATTATTCACGTGGTGCGAATGAGACTGTCGAACGAATGACAGAACGAATACTTGTACGAATGAATGAATGGATGAATAAATGCAAACACTACAGATGATTCGATCTCTGATGTTTATATATATATATATATATATATATATAGATAGGTAGACTAGTGGTCCCTCTCGGCTTCGCTCGCCTTTTTAAGGTGTTCGTTGTCACGTGTCAGGCAAAAATGTAGCCTATGTCCTTTTTTGGATTTCAAGCTTGCTTCACACGAAATTTCATCAAATTCAGTTCAGCGTTTTTTTCGTGAAGGAGCGACAGGCACACAGATATACAGACAGACAGAGCTACTTTCACATTTTAAATATTATTATAGATAAAAGCGAGAAAATCCTGAACGTCTTATTAAAGTACGACTACTGTGTATGAGCGTTGTGTATCTTTATTGTCTGTAATGAACCCACTTACGTGGATATAGAACCCACTTATAAATAAATAATCCTACTACTATTATAATGGCGAAAGTTTGTATGTATGGATGTATGGATGTTTGTTACTCTTTCACGTAAAAACTACTGAATGGATTTGAATGAAACTTTACCACAATATAGCTTATACATCAGAATAACACATAGGCTAAAATTTTTGAGGTTTCTAATGTGAGGTCGTAAAAAAACACATTTTTTATCCTTTACTTTGTACGAGAAATAATGGCTTATTTACGAAGCGATTTTAAGCGATTACTTGACTAGATGGGACGAATCTTAAGTCCACGCGAACGAAGTCGCGGGTAAAAGCTAGTAATAAATAAATATGAGACAACATCACATACATTACTCTGATTCCAATGTAAGTAGCTGAAGCACTTGTGTTATGGAAATCAGAAGTAACCACGGTACCACAAACACCCAGACCCAAAACAACATAGAAAACTAATGGTAATCTACATCGACTCGGCCAGGAATCGAACCCGGGACCTCAGAGTACAAATCTATATATATCATTATAATAAATGTAAAAGTAACTTAGTATGTCTGAAGCACTTTCACGAACAAACCGCTGAACCGAATTTCATGAAATTTCGTATGAAGCAAACATGAACTCCAAGAAATAAATAGGCTACTTTTTTTACTGACACGTGACAAAAACACCTTAAAACGCGAGCGAAGCCGCGGGCAACTACTAGTACTGTACAATCTTGTGCCTTGTAAGATTATCTTAATCACTTATTCAACTTTGATTAAATAGAGGCGAATTTTTTTACCCTTTTACGGATGTTTTTTTGGATTATAAACTTTAATTTCATGTATCTTAAACGTCTATTGTTAAGAGATCCTCAAAATAAAGAAGAGGCCTCATCCCAGCAGTGAGGTATTTATACCTGGTGTTTTTTGTACCTTTAAACGACTTTAGTAATTTCCAAATTTTGTCATTTCAACATCCACTCCAAAACTATTTCGTCTAAAATGTTTATGACATAATATTTTGATTTGCAAGAGTTTGCGCGACATATTGATTCATTCATAATGAGTAAAAAATATATACAAATAAATAAAATATATTTAAATTTAACTCAATTCAATTCATGAATATATCATGTACCAAAAATGGCGGAAATATTTCGGCCCTCGAAGGTTACTGATAAATTGTAACGATATGGGGGTCAGCTAGCAATACATGATATAAATTTATCTCGATACTTGGCTGAAATGTTTTATTGTATATGTAAAATGCGCACGCGCCGCGGTCGTTGAGAATCTATCTCATTACAGTATCGCGTCGTTTTTAAACGCGCACGGACGTGTAACAATTTAGCATTAACTCGATCATTGACATAGAAATTAACATAAATATAGAAAATTTAAATAACTAATCGTGATAATAATTATTAAATAAAAAAAAATTGTTGTCGAATAATTTTCGCGCCAATATTAATAATTTAAAATATAGCATCAATAATGTGATCTAAATTATTGTGAATTATCAATGTAAGTGAACTTAGATATGTGAGTAAGATTAAAAATGTTTTATAATTAGAGACACCATTCCTTCGATTGGAAACATCACAACCAAAGAAACAAAACAGCCTAATCACAATAGTGTGTATACATTAATAAAAATAAATCATAAAATTAAATTTAAATACAAAATTTGAGCTGGCTCAAATACGACTATGGCATCTATCCCCGATTCGCCAACATCCAGTTCCGCGTCCGAAGAAAACCCTACACCGTCTCCTGCTCCGGAAGCTGTGAACAAATTCAATTGGATGAAACACGCTAAGAACGCAAGGAACAACCCATTTGTAAAGGCCCGTCCGACTTTAAACAGGGAGAGTTCGACGGCGGAATTATTCACTCGCGAAAATTCGAGTTCTGATTTCTTTCAAAATTCACGTCTGAATCTTTTCGATACCGCGCCTAAACCGGAAGTCACACAGGGATACAACAAGGTAAATAAATCCATGCATTTAATTTATAAAGACTTTCCTAAATTTCAACAAAAAGGCTTTAGAAATTATTAGGTGACAAACGTCTTATTCTGAAGAAATCGTTCGACGTTTCATATTCGCTATATTAAAGACTGTTTATTATTATTATTTACGCTATGGAATGAACATTTGTATAGAAATTACTTATGTCAACAGTTGTAGACTGTAGTTTGTTTCAAGGTCATGAGAAATAATTAAGCCAAAAATTGTTCGTAAAATGAAAACAATTTTTTTAGGATCTCATTCAATAATCTTCAATGTTTGATTTATTCCAATATTTTCATTTATAAGTTTACTACTATTAAATGCAGTAGGTCATTGTGTTACAAATTAAATGATGATTATTTTTATGATATCCCAATGTCTATAGTATTAAGGAAATTAATTCTGCCTGTCTCTCTGTTGCCCTTTTACTGCTAAGCCACTGAATTGAATTTGATAAAATTTGGTATGAAGAAAACTTAAGCCCCAAGGAAGTGTAGGCCTTTTCGCTCTTAAAGCCTAATGACTAACTCTTAAAACGCCAACGAAGCAGCGGCAAAAACTAGTACATATATAATTACAGCATTTCAAGTTATATGACATCCACGATTGAGCATAGCTAATATCTATATAAAAGTGACTTTATTTATTTTGCTTTCAATCCCCTACCGATCTTGATAAAATTTTGCGAACATATTGTCAGAAAGACCCTCAAAAGTTCGAAAATAAATAAGATTAAAAAAAAAGAAAGAAAGACACTTCCCCTCTCAGCCTCTCATGTGGATAAAACCGCAGATCATAACTAGTTAGGTTAGTTGAAATCCCGATTGTGGCTTCGACTTATCTTGTTCTTGATCAGCTATTCCTGATACAATTTCTGGATCTTCTTTTACGTCTGATCTACTGTCTTAAAGTAAAGTATTTTTTTTAGTTTTCCATGTTATCGTATTGATTCACTATCGTAATAACCGTTCGCTGTAAACATTTAACAATAAGTCAAAAATCTTTTCTGACGTCTTCACTAATATTAATTATGTAAATATATTTTTATTTAACATTATTACGTGCGTCAGCGGTGCGTTCTTGTACATATATTATGATTTGTTTAATATTATGTTTTTTATTTTATATAATAACATCTTACGGACAAATATGTGGTTGCCACAAACCATAGTGAATAATGCTGTAAGAAAGCAAGATATAATAAGTATTGCTGTTTCTTGGTAGGTATGATAACTGCGTGGTACCTTTCCTTGGATATTCTTCCTTAATAATATATGAACATACATAATTCCCTATTTTGATTAACCTTTTTTTTCTAAGGTACATTACACTGCATCCCAAGGTCAAATGTTATTATGCCCAATATATTTAAATAGGTCATTAATAACGATAGTGGTTTCAATGAAACGAGTTCACGGTTTGATGGACAGTAATTTGCAAAACGTGTTTTATTTCTGCGTTTCTCTGCGTGCTAAGTACGTAAATATGTTGGTAATGTCATCTCTTTCTGGTATCAGATTGCTGACCCATAAATATATGGGAGTGAAGTGATAGCACTCTATTTATGCACTCTATTTGTCCATAGTGCATGAAAAACCTCATCTGATCTATGAACAAATTCGTACACAAGAGAATTAATATATAATGTTAATCTTTACTAAGTATATAACACTTATTAAATTATTGTGAATTAATGTGAATAATAATAAGAGCCGAGATGACCCAGTGGTTAGAACGTGTGCTTCTTAACCGATGATTGCGGGATGTACGAGACGAAATGTACTTGCATTTCGTAAATGTATTTTCGTGTTTCAAACGCGACGCCATGATTAGTAATGGCGCGTTTTAAAGTGTTTACATTTTCGTTACGCGTGTAATCTTAAATAGAGCCGGGGCTAATTCTACTAACGGCAATTATATGCTCTTGATTCTTTTACGATTGATCCTCTGATTGGTTGATCAATTATCACTACATAGTATAAAACAAAGTTGCTTTGTCTGTCCTTATGTCCCGCTGTAAGCTAAAATCTTTCAAAATACGCAACGGATTTTGATGAGATTTTTTTTAATAGATAGAGTGATTCGAGAAGGTTTTTGTATATAATACATGGACAATATAGTATAGAAACACTGATAATTTAAGTAGTTTGTAATGTGATATAGTAAATAAACAAATTCTTTAGTATTTTCAGTATCATAGCACCCGCGCGAACCCGAGGCGGTTCGCTAACTCGCTCGTATTTATTTAAGTGACGCTTCGATTCCCATTATTTTCCTCATAGCTGTGACTATAGTACAGTCATTGATTAAACTGTAACGGCTAGATTACGATTCGATTACGATATAGAGACGATTTGTTAGTAGAATTACCCTGCTGTAAACATATTTATGTTCAACTTAATATTCACGATAGCAAAGTTCCTGATTCAGCTCGTTAGGACAAAATTTATATGGCTTATGGAGGTTTCTTATCTAACAGCTTATCTTTTAAGAATAGAACCATTTAAATTCCATGCTCCTTATCATTACCTATTATCAACCACTAATGCAGTTTTTTCTCTAAAAGTACTTACTATGTTTATTTTTTAGAGTTTCATTTATCCTTAGTACATATGGGTCAAATTAATTTGAAACTAATTCTACAATTTCGCTCATTATGTTGACACTGGTATTAATTAATCAATAGCAAAGTAGGTTATCAAAAAGTTTAATAACCTTAACTTTAAAACATTTGTTTTTTTTCGTCTGCTAATTCTCAATGTTGTACATTAACTCTGTATGAATTAGGTCTATAGGTACTGTATATAAATGTTTATGCTGGAACTAATTTAGGAATCAGAATATTTAAATATAGAATTTTATAATTTATAAGGTTTTGTTTTTAACGAACTTTCTTTTTACAACAATATGAAAACATCAGTGTAATTATTTTAGGCTGAAACATTAGTTGTCTTTAACAAAAAAGAAAAAAAACTGTTAAATATTTGTCTTGGTCAAATTCCATCATGTAAAAGACAAGTGGCTTGTTACTGTATGCCAGTAATCTCGACTGAGTTAAATGAAATTGGAAACAATCATCGGTGATTTTAGCGTGAAATATTCGTAACATTGTAGTCATTATCAACTTTAATGCGCAGTAGTTTTTCCTTTCTTAAAGGCCGGCAATGCACCTGCAAGCCCCTTGGTGTTGCAGATGTCCATGGGTGGTGGTAGTCACTTTCCATCATGTGAGCCTCCTGCTCGTTTGCCACCTATGTAATAGTAGTTTTTTTTTAAAAAACTGAGTTTTATTCGCCTACACAAATAAAAAAAGAAACATAAATATAGATAGGAACTAATAATTTGAAATTGGAACAGTAGTTTTAGAGCATCATCAATAGAGACGAGGTATTATATTTATGAATGCATGTATTATGTCTAAGATCGCGCTAAGAAAATGTTACAAAGAAATATAAAACCTTTTTGTTTATTTTCCTCAGCAAAGGAAACTGCGGTAAGACAGGATTACTAACTGTTTTTTAGAAAGTATCCAAGATTTCTTTTAATAAGTCTACGTGGCTTATCATAAATGTCTAAATTATTTTTAATTAAAGAGATGCTTCTTCTTTTGTGCCATTGCGTTTTATTACTCTCAAATATTATCTTAACTTCGTGGGAAAAGGTTATATACAAACCTTTCTGATCACCATCATAGCATAGGGCTTACAACAGTGTTAACGTATATAGATGTTGATGGTGATGATGACCAAATAAAATTATATTTGGAATATAAAAAAAGAAGTATCGCATTGTTAAGAAATGCACAATTTTAATCACAATTTATTTACAATGTATTTTTTTTAATGAATGAATGATAACTCTTTGCGCGATATGAACGTTGAATCATATTACAATTGGTAAGGAATCACGTGAAAATAATTATACAGACCATTCTATAACGAATAATTATGATGACATTACTTTGTACACGAGCTTTTAATAATATCGCAAAGAGTAATGACTAAAGAATCAATTACGATGATTGCTATCATTGTATAGTTTAACTGACCCGACTTTTTATGTGAATATATTTTATGAGTCAATTAAATGCCATAGATTACAACAAAAACAACAACAACAACAGTAAATTCCCACCGCTGGGCTAAAGGCCTCCCTATGAGGAGAAGATTTGGAACATATTCCACCACGCTGTTCCAATGCGGGTTGGTGGAATACACATGTGGCAGAATTTCTATGAAATTTGTCACATGCAGTTTCCTCACGATGTTTTCCTTCACCGCTGAGCACGAGATGAATTATAAAGACAAACTAAGCACATGAATCAGCGGTGCTTGCCTGGGTTGAACCATCATCAGTTAAGAAGCACGAGTTCTAACCACTGGGCCATCTCGATTCGTAAGCGACTTTATTATATACTATGTAATGATAATGAAGTCAATAAAATCTTGAATTGAAATGACTGTTCAATTTATAGAAGTTTAATTGTAGTTAGTCATTTGTTTACGTCAACGTCGTCAAATAGACTATCCTATAGTATATTTTTCTCTTTTGTCACGGTGTTTATTCACGCTATTTAGGTACGGAATATTATGATAATGTCACGTTATGATAAAGACACGTATGAGACTGGTCAGCCTTAAATGATATGCTTTAACGACGACAACAAACAACAACAACAGCCTGTAAATTTCCCACGGCTGGGTTAAGGCCTCTTCTCCCTTTGAAGAGAAGGTTCGAACATATTCCACCATGCTGTTCCAATGCGGGTTGGTGGAATTTACATGTGACAAAATTTATATGAAATAGGCAGGCTTCCTCACGATGTTTTCCTTCACCGATGAGCACATGAATATTTAGTGGTGCTTGCCTGTCTTTGAAAACGCATTTTATGGTTAAGATGAATGCGTTATAACCACGGGCCATCTCAACGCACTTCTAGTAAAATTTAATCAGATTCTACCTTATCACCAGTTATCTACCGCCAATAAGTAATTCATTGTATTATTTTGTTTTACTATGTAAATGGTAAGTTAGTTAATGTTATATCAGATCGTAGTTTTTTATTACTAATTTGCTCGTTTTTATCTCAAATTCATCACATAGTCAAAAAAAGTCGCTTACCGCTGTCTGTCCCTATGTATGCTTATCTTTGAAACTAGACGACGGATTGATAACTGTTTTTTTAATAGATAGAGTGTTTTTAGAGAAAGCTGATTGTATATAATAAATGTACAATGCAGTACAGAAACGAGAACAATGTTGAAGTAAGTATATTTAGTATCATAGTAATAAATAAAAAATAATTTAACTGCATGGGGTTTCAGTTTGGAATATTGTATTAGAACAGAGGATGTAATTTGCATTGCAAACTCCTTAACCAGTACAGGAAATTTTACGGTTATTTAATACGGTTTTTTTTTAAATAAATAGTTATCGCGCTATACAGCCGCCACATTTTCACCAATTCGTTTAAAATGTAACCCGTAATCATATTAAACTACAGTCTGAAATGTCATCTAGATTCAAGACAATAAGTTAATGGGGCTGTTCTTACACGATTAATCAAAATTAACGAACCGGTACTAACTGGAATAAATAAAATTGTTTACAGCTGGTTGAGCATCACTGAGGAAAAAATATTTCCGTAATATTTTTGTATAATGTGTATGATTTTTACGAAAACACGGCAAAAAGCGAGGATTCGTGGATTCGGCGCTGTGGTTTGTCAGTTGTGACGTCACGACGCAAACAAGTTCAAGGGTGTTTTGATTTTCTATCATTAACACTATATATTTGGCTAATATAGTTTATTTTTACATAATCAGTATAATATAAAAACGGAAGTTGATTGTCTCATTAATCTAGTCACAAGCTTACAAGGCTACATGCCCGGAGCTATGAGATCGAACTCCAAATCAATTAAGGATTTACTAATATTCCTATTTACCCCTCATTTTTCTTATCACTTGTGTTAGGGCCATTCCTAATTCAAGTGATAAGCTTAAAAGTATGACAACAGCCTAAGGAATCAGGAACGATCTTGAGACTTTTACATCACTAGGTGGCCCGTAAACCATTGCGCTTTTTTGGTATTTGGAAAATTCTCAATTGCATCCGAAGTTTGGCAATGTACTCACTGCATTGGAAAATGACATAAGCCCATCCTTCGCTGATAATTTCCTGTCATCGCAATTATGTGCGCAAACAGTAATGGCCTCTAAAATTTCGAGCGTAGCCAGTTTCCAACGAGGTTGTCCGCCCATAGCCTAAATGGGTCAGGAGGACAAAACGACGTACTTACAACATATTTGGTGCAATAGGTATGAGTTTGTGTGTGTTTTGCATCATTGTGCTATTCACACTTGGATTACTTGGGCTTCGGTGTATTAGTGTCTTATTGCCTCCACTGAAGACAGGCGGGATAGTTTATTTTTCGCCCAATTATCTAAATTGCGATCAGGAAATGTTGCTAGCATTCCTGCCAACATTTCACGCTTTATCTTATTATATTTTTTTTATCTGTAAACATCAATTGAATATTGACCAAAAAAAGTACAATAAGTATCAGTGCTTTATGGAATGCCGCCAATGTAGGTACCACCAAATCATCATATCATTATGGATTCTACCCACAAGCAATAGTTTGTATTTTTATGTTCCGGTTTAAAGAATGACGGAGCCAATGTGACAAGGGACATTTCCAAGTTTCCAATGTTGGTGGCGTGTTGGTGATATAAGGAATATCACCAACAAAAATAGCAAAAACAAATATAATTAAAACTCTTTTGCTATAATTAATTTACTTCTACCATCATCAGACTACCTTTGTAACTGTATTTTCATATAATCATAATTATTTTATAACTTCGGCCTAGTTCAGGCGCTCATACTCATAGAATAATTGTACGTTCAATTTGTAATTCTGTTCACAAGGTATACATTCATTTTTCGTCGTATTTATGTTGTATTCGGATGACCACCTCGAATTTCTGTACTTCTTTATATTTTAATAAAATGAAATGAATGAATGATGAGTTTGTCATACAGTGCCAAAGTGTATGGCCATTGGTAACCATCATTGGTAGCCCAATGGACCGATTGATTTATAAGTAATTTTTCTCTCGAATAGACCAGAGAAATCGAGTCAAAGTAATCGCTAATTTTGGCTATCGAATGGAATTTCAAATAACATTACATGTACGATATCGACATATGTATAATAGATCTATATTTAAGTCTTAGCGTTGGGATTTCTATGTTAAAATTAGAATTTCAACGAGTACTTGGGCTAGTATTCGATCTCGTTTTGTATTGGGCTAATCGCGTTACCTGAACTTATTTCTTTTTTTAAATTAAGTGTTTTATAATTAAAGTAAACATATAATAATATTGGACGTATATTTTGATAATTAACTAGCTAGCTATGAATGTGCGCGTTTGAATTTAACTTAAAAAATATATTGTACAGTTCACAGATTTTACAATCACTTATTACTTATTAAAACTAGCCTAAGTTATTCCTTATTACATAAACTATCTGCTAACGAAAGTCCCGTTAAAATCGATCCAGTCTAGTCGTTCCAGAGATTCCGAAATACACCGTGTGAAGAAAAACACCGTGAGGAAACATACTTGTGACAAATTCAACGAAATTCTGCCACATGGGTATCCAGCAACCCTTATTGGAGCAGCGTGGTGGAATATGCTCCAAACCTTCTCCTCAAAAGGGAGAAGAGGCCTTAGCCCAGCAGTGGGAAATTTACAAGGCTTATGATGACTAAAATATTTTGTACCTTAAAATACTAATGGTATACAAACGTTATCTATCAAGGATGTAAGTTCACACTATCGCGCTATTTGGATGTCATTGACCTCATATACAATGGAAAGATTATTTAATCTGTATCAGTTACGACTGCCGTTTATTTGTGAAAACTATTGTTATAGTATTAGTGATCTACATTTCTTACGTACGTATTTGGAACTAGCTTCCGACTGTAACTTCACTTGTGTTTTTGGAGTCGTCCATGTTTCCTTTATACCAAATCATTAAATGCGGTTGTAATATTAATATAGAAGCATCAATTTTGATAGTCACAATTTTTCTCCATAATTATGACCGTTCACGACCTTTGACCCGGGATAACTTTCTAAGCAATATAGTAGGACACAGCTTTGACGTAGCATCGGTAAATTAAATAAAACCGATTGCTGCCGATTTACACAACCAACAGAAATAGCTCCCTAACGCGCCATTCGACGCTATTCGCCGCTATAGATTCTCGCGTCGAATATATTAGGTCATTTAATATTACAAGTTATTACGTTCGTGTAAGATCATATTCACATAAGAAATAAATATTGAAAATTTGGGATAGCGTACTTAATTCGGATGTGATCGGTTTTACGAATTTTGCCGATGCTACATCTAAGTTGTGTCGTACTATACATAGATCAATGGGGACATCCAAAAATCCTGCTTTATCCCAATTTTTCCGAATTTCGTTCTTAATTTGATGATTGATTTAAAATGTTTATTCACCTCACATTTCAAAATGATGTTTTTTTATTATTATTTTATTATAGCGTTGTAATATTAATAAATAAAAAGTAAAATTAAATGAATTTGTGATTTATTAATTGACAGGCTGTTATAAGTTTGACGTGTCTGTATAAATGTGTATGTGTCTGTCTGTGGCATCCAAAACGAATGATCCGATTTTAATGCGGTTTTTTTTGTAGGAAAGGTATATCAGTCGAGAGTGTTCTTAACTATGCTTGGTGGAAATCGGTTTTGGTCTTCAAGGTAATCAGGTCGTTTATTAGATGTGATAGGAATGTTACACACTCAGTTTGCTTGCAAGCATATGTGGCATCTGACATTTGAAACACTATTGTCTTCTGGAACCACTGAGCTGATCTGCTGTTAGGGCTCGATGATAGGAGACGTAATCCTGGACTGCCTTTTAGTAAACCCATCCGGTTTGGGCTCGTTGGATTTGTCTTAACTAGTTTTTGTTTCTCAACTAACTCTCTTTTTGTTTCTCATTGCCGAAGACCTGATGCTGGAAATCTGGAACCTCTGAGCTGATTTGATGATAGGGCTCGAAGGTAGACGACGTTACCCTGCTCTACCTTTTAGTAAAACCATCGAGTTTGGGCTCAATTTTTTTTTTATAAATATGAGACAACGTCACATACATTACTCTGATTCCAATGTAAGTAGCTAAAGCACTTGTGTTATGGAAAATCAGAAGTAACGACGGTACCACAAACACCCAGACCCAAGAGAACATAGAAAACTAATGATAATCTACATCGACTCAGCCGGGAATCGAACCCAGGACCTCGGAGTGGGTTACCCATGAAAACCGGTGTACACACCACTCGACCACGGAGGTCGTCATAGAATTTTTTGGTCGGGGTTTGTTTTTGAATTTTCAATTTAATTTATCTTTACTATATATTCTTGATGAACCGATTAATGATTTGATGAAATTGGCTTGAACTCTAACGAGGAATATAGGCTTCCTTTTTTTGTCTATCAGATGATAAAAGCCAATCACAAAACATATGCATCTAAATGAAACGATATAAAAAACGGAACACACCTAGTTATATGTATAACATAGTGAGTTCTACATCAGTGTACACAAAACAATATAGCATTGTTTGCAAGAAACTGACGCTATTTATTAAGAAAGTTATATTTTGCAATGAATGAAAACATTATCATTAAATTTATATATTTAGATGATGAATGATATTTGTAATTTCTTATAATTATAACAAACAAAGGAAACATATAAAATTTTACATGCCTTGAGTCTGTATGTCTACCATCTATAGGCTCAGAAACTATTTGACCGGTCATTATAAAAATTGTTATGCATATATGCTTTTTAAGAGCAGACTACTTGGTGGTAGGGCTTTGTGCAAGCCCGTCTGGGTAGGTACCACCCACTCATCAGTTATTCTACCGCCAAATAACAATACTCGGTATTGTTGTGTTCCGGTCTGAAGGGTGAGTGAGCCAGTGTAACTACAGGCACAAGGGGACATAACATCTTAGTTTCCAAGGTTGGTGGCGCATTGACGATTTAAGGAATACTTAATATTTCTTACAGCGTCAATGTCTATGGGCGATGGTGACCACTTACCATCAGGTGGCCCATATGCTCGTCCGCCAACCTATACCATAAAAAAAGACATGGCCCATTGGTTAGAACGCTTGCATCTTAACCGATAATTGCGGGTTCAAACCCAGGCAAGCACCGCTGATTCATGTGCTTAATTTGTCTTTATAATTCATCTCGTGCTCAGTGGTGAAGACAAACATTGTGAGGAAACCTGCACGTGACAAATTTCATAGAAATTCTGCCACATTTGTATTCCACCAACCCGCATTGGAACAGCGTGGTGGAATATGTTCCAAACTTTCTCCTTAAAGGGAGAGGAGGCCTTTAGCCCAACAGTAGGAATTTACAGGCTGTTGTTGTTGTTGTTGTATGTGCTTTTTGATATAGGAAGTGATTATGCTATCTCCATTGATGTAACTCGCCACCAGGTGGCGCTGCGATAAAAAGACTTCTACACCGTTCAACCGATTGTCATGAAAATGACTACGTCCAATTTTTTTTTATTTGTTCAACCGATAATGAATAATGAAATAAAAAAATAGAATTCAAATTCTATTCAAATATCAAATCAACGAACTCAATATCCGTCATTTGTAAATAAACATAAAATAATCATAACAATTATAATTTTCATTTTAAAATAAGATAATTATAAATTACATGTATGGGAATAATTGATTAACTATTTTGATTATACGAAAGTGAACAATAATCATAATTGGTAAGTATAATCATAACTTCAATAACAATGAGTCTTTAGTTTAAAATGCAAATGTAAGACAAATAACCAAAACAATAACTTATTTGTGTAAATTGAAAGCTATACTCTTCACATTATTTAAAATACCATCGAAGAAACAAAATATCGGAACATCGACAAGATATGTTTAGTGTCATAGAACCAAAAGAGGTATTAAAAAATACGCTTAGAAGCAAATAGAATCCGAATTTCTTCTTTGAGAGCTGCCGAAACAGTCAACGTAAAGATCAAGTTTCAAATCTTCGAACAAGAGCATCTTCTTCAAGAGCTAATGAAAAATATGTGCTGCTCCACTGGCAAAGTTTATTAATGACAACTGTTTGAACCACCAGAACCTCTTTTACCTACGCCGTGGAACTACTAAAAAGTTTAAATATTTCCTTCAGCATATTATAAAATTTATTACATGTTTTCAAGTGACATCATTTGGAGCGACAAATATTGTACAATACAATAATTTCGCGTCTACATTTAATGTGAAAGACAAGTATATCATCAGATTGGTTAATTTCTTCCAGTATCTGACGAAAAACCCCAGTTTCTGCAAATTGCAAAAAAGAAAAAGAGATTGATCGACGATTTTCAATACTACAAACCATCGAGAAGTCATCGCTTAATTAAGTTAAATATTTCAATATTGCTCTAGAAGATGAAGCAACAGATAATTTCAAAGTCATTGTTGAAGCTGATAGAAAGCAATCGAATAAACATTTTAGGCGCTTTAATGCTCCCATGACTCCTGAAGTCACAGCTGTAGTTGTTGGTATAGAAATTACAAAACGAGATATTGTTATCACTAAACGAGGCATAAAATCATACAAGATATCGCTGAAACACACCAATCGTATGACGAATTCTACGATTAACCAATTCTGTTTCTGCGTGCAGAAGATGGATACCATCTTAGACTGTATCAAACTAATATCACGACACGCTCTGTGACATCGAAGAGAGTTATGCATTTTATGCGTATCGTATAATGATTAGAGATAATCAATCTAATCATATTCTGAAGCGTCGTCAACTGTTACAACAATTCATTGTTGATATGTACGCTAAGGTGGAGCACGAAGCATTAAACTACATTCGATACAACATTAATTGGTTCTGGAAACTCGAACCGAATAGTACTGTAGAAATTGATTTACGAGGTACAATATCGAATGATAAAGTAGCTGCTGATATAGAATAAAGAATAATCCCACCAAAAATTAAATTTAAAATATTACCAAGTCTCTCGATTCATAGTAAAAAGTTTTGAGATCTCATAGAAGCCAAGTCTTATTGAAATTATTATGTAGTTATAAATCAATATTTAGTAATTGTATCAATATTTCTCTTTATATTATAATTATAGTGACTTGGTAAGCACTTCCATTTTCTAAGACATATGCATTAATATGGTGAGGATGTTTTGAAGTACGTTCCCAAGTGTGGTCAAGGTTGTAAATGTAACAACATGGATATTCGATAGAACCGGATAAAAGAGGACGTGCCGGTGTGATGAAAACTTTTACAGACTATATAAATTTAAATAATATGGTACAATCAAATTTACATCGAGATTACACAAACAAAAACATTCTCGTTAATCATATCTGACTTCGGATTCAATAAAAAGAAGACGTGATCTTGAAAATAAGTTTCTGGGTGTCTCACCCTATCAAAAAATCATTGAAGAAGAGGAAATAGATGTCAAATATTGAATGAAATAATTTTTAAGAATCTTGTTATAACTCATATGTTTCTTGATTTCTTCCTTTATTATTTCTACATTGTTAATGATCATAAATTAATTAAAAATTATAAAAATATTTTGCTGCGACTAATGTCCAGCGAAGCGGGCGGGTATAGCTAACACAAAATAAGTTTATTAACATGTTTTGTCAATAAATATATTTAAGTAATAGAATTATACATTAATTATATTTCTTACTAGATCATATGGATATAGATGATATATACAACCTTGTCTAAGTAGGTACCACCCACTTATCAGATATTCTGCCGTCAACCAGTAATGCTTGGTATTGTTGGGTTCCGATTTGAAGGGTGAGTGTTGTCAATTTAGTTTCTTTTTAATACTTCCCGTATCTTCTCGTTTGAATACAAAAAAAGAATCGATAAATTAATTGTTAAAATTTTATAATGACAAAAACAGTTGTGTAACGTTCGTTGATTCATGGAAGCTAAATAATAATATAATCGTAATTTGTATTTAATTAAGATAATTATGAGATTGAAGTGACAGAAATGATTAACTACTGTTTTTCTTATCGTTTTAATTAACATGTAACATTGAATTTAATTAAACTCATTATTTAATTTAATTAATCTAAATACCACTCACCGATTTGTCACGCAATCTAAGAAAACTATAACACTAAAAACTTGAAAATTTACCAGTAGGTTTCTTTTAGGGTGTAGATTTCTGCTAAGAATTGTATGTGACTCCACCCTTAGGGGGTATAGCGTTCTTAGAAGTATGTATTTTATAATTTCACGTGAATAAAGCCGCAGGATTAGCGAGTTTTGAAGTACATACATGATGAATGAGTGTTAAAAAGTCTATGTATACGTTAATTTACTTTTGGTTAATGTATTTGCTCGTAATATAATTTGTGTACTCACATAATAACGACAACTCGTTCAGTCAGCATAAGCAAAGAGGTTGGTCACGATTTGAAATAAAAATATTTTTTTACAAAAAGAGTATAGATGGTTCAGTGATTGGAATTGGATACTTTAACCGAAGATTATGAATGCGAATCATTGAAATGGCATTGTTTAAAATTCATATTATGAGGATACCTAATAGGAGGAAGCAGAGTGGTGGAATACACTCCGAAGCTCCTTAAAGTGAAATTATAGCCTAGAAGTATGAAATTAAATATTAACAGACTAATCCTTTAAAATAAAAAGGTCTTAAAATGTTAAGAATAACAATATGTGTAATACTTTGTTGCTAAATAATCAACATGCAGTCGTAGTGACAAGCGTTCAGTTTCACAGGATGCACCATTAGGACGCAACTACTGTCTTTAAGTGGACTCCCAACATCTGCCGAGAATATTTTAAGTTGTCTCCTCGCAGTTGACGCTGTAGAGGCCATTAGAGCCAACAATAGTTATTTTTTAAAACAAATAGTTTTCCCATCGTAAAATGACAAGAATTTGACGTAAAATAATAGCAAAATCTCTTCTGTGAACAACAAATACAAGATGTTGCTATGATTTTATAACAGGCGCTTAGCAAAAAAAAAATAATATGGTGTATATTTCCCCCATCTTACCCCTTTCTCCATCTCCTGTAACTTTTTGAACTATTACTCAAATTTGACCTTGAAATTGAACTCTTATGATGCTGAAAAAAACGCTTTAGCTTTATATAAGGGTAATATGTAACTATATAGAGAATATCTCTACATAGTATAAAACAAAGTCGCTTTTTCTGTCCCTATGTCCCTTTGTACGCTTAAATCTCTAAAACTACGCAACGGATTTTGATGCGGTTTTTTTTTAATAGATAGTGTGATTCAAGGGGAAGGTATGTGTATATAATACATGAACAATATAGTAAAGAAACACTGATAATTTTAGAAGTGATTAGTTGCAATGCGATGTCGTTAATAAATAAATTTTGTAGTATATTTAGTATCAGTACTGCACCCGTGCGAAGCCGGGCGGGTCGCTAGTGTTTAACAAAATTGCTATATAGCTCAATGAAAAAGTATAATTAACTAGTTATCGAACGCGGCTTCACTCGCGTTTTAGGTTGATTGTCATGTGGTAGGCAAAAAACGTAGTCTGTTACGTTCCTTGAAGTTAAAGTTACCTTCAAATCTAATTACATCAAATTCGGTTCATTGGTTTAGATGTGAAAAAGCGCCAGACACACAGACAGAGTTACTTTCCCATTTGATTATATTAATATAGAAGTAATTTTCATAGTAATACATGAAAATATACGAATATGTAGTTGCACAGGCTTGCAATCCCAACCAAGTTATGGGCAGGATTTCGGGGCCTATAAATCACCACTAAGCTATCAGGGCTGTAATGGTGTAATAATGAACCATTAAAAGACTTCTTTGAAGATGGATTGTTGCTTCATTAATCAATTAAAAGTAAGCACAGCACGGGTCAATGAACCCGTTTTCACACTTGATTAAATATTACTTCTTAAACGTTAACAAAGAATATTACTCATTCAGCTTTAAATTTTTTTCGCAGAGAAATATACTCAATAGCTAGAAATAGAGATTATAAATGTAAACGATGTTTTCCTTCACCGCCGAGCACGAGATGAATTATAAACACAAATTAAGGACATATTAGGTTGGGGAAAAAGTCTTTTCGCATATAGTATGTATGAACTTGTAATAAAATCTCTTTGGCTATACCATTTGTATCTGGCTGGTTTTGATATCATTAAAAAGTTTTAATTTTAAAGAAGGCACTTCCAAATTCAAATTAGGAATTTGTGTGATTTTCATTTGTTTTTGTTGTTGTTAAAATGAGTGAATCTAAAGAAGAAATTCGATACATTTTAAAATTTTACTATAAAAAAGGTAAAAATGCAACTCAAGCCGCGAAAAAAATTTGTGATGTTTATGGACCTAATGCAGTATCTGTGAGAGTAGCGCAAGTTTGGTTTAAGCGTTTTCAAGCCGGAAATTTTGATATCAAAGATGCATCTCGCTCTGGTCGCCCTGTTACGGACAAAATTGATGCCATTTTTGAAAAAGTGGAGCAAGATCGGCATATTAGTAGTTACGATCTAGCTGAAGAACTGGCAATTGACCACAAAACGGTTTTGACTCATTTGAATAAAGCTGGGTACACAAAAAAGCTCGATATATGGGTGCCTCATGAACTCACTGAAAGAAACCTAATGAACCGTGTACTCATTTGTGATTCTTTATTACGACGTAATGAAACCGAACCATTACATACGACAAGAACGTGCGAAAAAGATCGTGGTCAAAGGCCGGTTAAGCTTCACAGACTGTGGCAAAACCCGGATTAACTCGCAACAAGGAAATGCTGTGTGTATGGTGGGATTGGAAGGGCATCATTCATTATGAGCCGTTACCGCCCGGCAGGACCATCGATTCAGAACTGTATTGCGAACAATTGATGAGATTGAAGCAAGAAATTGAGAGAAAGCGGCCAGAATTGATCAACAGAAGGGGTGTGGTTTTTCACCACGACAACGCTAGACCTCACACATCTTTAGCCACTCAACAATAAATTACGAGAGTTTGGCTGGGAGGTATTAATGCATCCGCCGTATAGTTCTGACCTTGCACCTTCAGATTTTCATCTGTTTCGGTCTCTGCAGAATTCCTTAGGCAGTGTCAGGTTAACATCACGAGAGGACTGCCAAAACCGCTTGTCGCAGTTTTTCGATCAGAAGCCCCAAAATTTTTACAGCAATGGGATCATGTCACTACCAACAAGATGGCAAAAAGTTATGGAACAAAATGGCACCTACACACTTTAGTCAAATGTAAATAAACTATAAAAAAAACTTTTTGAATTTTCATATAAAATACGAAGAAACTTTTTGCCCAACCTATTATATAGAGTGGTGCTTGCCTGGGTTTGAACCCGCAATCATCGGTTAAGATGCACGCGTCCTTACCACTTCCACTGGGCCATCAGATGGCTCTTACACAAGCCCTGTAGCTAAGTAAATAACTATAATAATAATTTGTAATATGTTTGAATATATTTAAATATTTAACTTTGTTTTTATAATTATAATACACCGAAGTCAGTACAAGTATTCCATTAGTGTAATAGAAGGTGTAGATAATATATTACACTGTAATGCTTCTATGTCTTCATACAATACACCAATAAAATTCAAATATAAAGTGCGCATTTAGTTTTATGACGTACGAAGTGACCGTAGGATAAATTTATCAGTATGTAAGGTTTTTTTTTGTTATGATTTTGATATTGATTTTAGCCGTCTGTAGATGACAATTACAAATATCTATACTCTTATATAGGCGGAAGTTGCTCTGTCAGTCTGTCTGTCATACCGAACCAAAATTAATGAATTAGGCTACTTTTCAATACCTAACACCTGACGAGAGATACACAATCACAAGATACTTAATAAATAAATAAATATTGGACAACTTCACATACGTAATGTATGTGATCTGATCCCAATGTAAGTAGCTAAAGAATGTGTGTTATGCAAGAAGTAATGACGGAACCACACACACCCAGACCCGTTTTTTTCTTTCTCGCTGGAAAAACGCTTCACGCGCTTCCCCCACGTGATAGAAAGTGGGGGGGTGTGTGGGACTCCCCGGTTTCCTGGACGTCGAGTGCACCCAGGTCCACCGAGTTTACCCACTAAAAAACCAGCGGTACCCTCTCCGTCTTTCGGCGGACGCCACGGGATCGCTTACGCATACTACCGTGACGCCCTGACGGTCGGCCCGCCTATGCGGGTCTCCAACACCTAGAGGGGATTCCCGGGGTCCAAACCCAGATCCAAGAAAACATAGAAAATGAATGAAATTTATCAATATCGACTCGGCCGGGAATCGAACCAGGGACCTCGGAGTGGCGTACACATTAAAATCGGTGTACACATTATTCGACCACGGGGGTCGTCAGTATCCGCATGCACTCCTTATTTGGTAAACGCGCTATATTCTGTTCAATATGTTATGACCTTATTATTATAAATTACACTAGCTCGATCGCACATTTAATTGATACAAAGTAATGTTATTTTATACGTGATATTGATATATACATATATAGTTGATGATATATGTTTTAATTATAAGCTATTGTCTTATACAATTCTAGTCCAGAGAACCGAGATGGCGACGAGACTGCAACTCGGTTCAAGTCCAGGCAAGCACAACTGTGTTTTCATGAGCTCAGATTCATATTCTGTTAACTGTGGTTAGTAATAATTATTTTAATATAAATATATAAATTATTTTTTTATACAAACCTCCTTACGTCAAAACTGATATACTCACTTTTTACACATATTTTAGTCTGTGACGGTCCACACCTAAACATTTCAATAGCTGTTTATTGGGCTACAATAGGATAACAACTATCCGATGATCGGATTTAGTACCTCAGTTACCTTCTAAGCAAATACAAGTGACATAATATATATACAAGTGACGCAAGGAAGGATAAACTAATTTCTATGACAATAACGGTTTGTTTAATTTTGATATTCCATATTTAAACGCTATTATTCGAATTCTCTAGTTTTCTTATTAGTTTAAACTAAGAACTCCTTTCTATTGTTTAAATTACTTTAATTATTTATAAAATTACATTTAAACATAATTTAATTAATTTATGAATTATACTTATCTATGTGATGTGTTGTAACACCCACGCAATTTTTGTTATCGATATTTTTTCAATAGCCCGCCAAAATTCCTTAAACCTTTTTCCATAGATAATAAATATTAACACAATCAGCCAATTAAAAAATTAACGTTCGATTCGATCGATTTTAATTTATGATTCGAAATAAAAAGTTATTCATATTCCAAATTTAAATATTACAAATAACTATTATTTGTTTACATTAGATCCAGGGCCGTAGCCAGGATTTCATTTCGGGGGGGGTTCGTGCTCCAGGAAAAAAACAACAGGTTTTTTTAAAATAAGCATAAGTAGGTATATTAAAATTAGACATAATTTATACACATGTATTTAAAAGACAACCGATGGTTTATTTTATGTTATAGAGGGCAAACGAGCATGAGGCTCACCTGATGGAAAATGATTACCATCGCCCATGGACATCTGTGGGGCTTGCAGGTGCGTTACCGGCCTTTAAGGAAGGAGTAAGCTCTTTTTTTTAAGGTTATGAAATCGTATCGGTTCGGAAAAAGCGTCGGCGAATGCTGGTGCAACAGAGTGGTTGTGCAAGGTAGAAAATGTTTTAAAAATCATGATGTTGTGGATTTTCGAACATTATGGTGGTGCGGGTGAAACTTGACGAGAAATTTTGACGAGATATCCGAAGGTGAGATTCCGCAGCCGGGATTAATCCAAACAATGCGTCCGAACATTTTCCGTGAAATATTCGAAAGTAGAAGATGCAGTGTGATCTAACATCTCTACGCAAAGCTAAAGGATCAAGCAGGTCGAAAAGGGCTTGATCGTCAATAATTCGAGCCGCACTGCGTTGGATACGGACAAATGGAAGAAGCTGGTGTTGGGGAGCACCCGCCCAAAGTGAAATACTGTCATGGCTTGCTGAGCACACCGAGCTTTTTTGATGCCAATTTGGCTTTGCGTTCCAATTGACCGCGGAACTGAACGAGGCTCGAAATATCCACGTCAAGTATTCCAATACTAGCTGTGGTGGCTATTGGAATCTTCTGAAATCGTAGAGATACGCGGAAATGGTAATTTTTAGCAGCTAATGCGCAAACTTGCCTCTCTTTGGGGTTGAAGTGGACTAATTTCAGCCAGGGGGTCCGAAACTACTAAGTGAGCCTAAGGGACTACTAAGGGAGAGTACTTCCCCGCCATCAGATATTTTAATAGCAAAATAGCAATCATAAATGGCCTAAGCTTAGCCGGCCCCAGTTAGAGACTTTGTTTAATGAAGACTCGATTTCAGACACAAGTTTGTTCCGGTTTTCTCCGAAGTTTTCCCGAGAAATATTAGCCCGGCCGGTGTATAAGGTGTCTACAGTACTGTCATCTGGATAGCAGTTAATGTTACAGATTTGCAACTATTCACTGATATGCAGAAGAAACAGAGTGGGTGATAGAACGCAGCCTTGTGCAACACAGGCAATAACGAATTTTAAATCAGAACATGCGCCATATGACGACTTTAAAGTTCCGATCAACCAAAAAGCTGGTGATCCAATTGCATATTTTCCCGGTAAGCCCGTAGGAAGGGAGCTTCGAAAGAAGCGCTTTGTGCCATACGCTATCGAAAGCCTTCGTTATGTCCAGACTGGCCGTCAATGCCTCCCACTTGCTCTCAACTGCTTCCGCCCATCTATGACTAAGGTAATCTAGAAGATCACTGGCTGAACGACCCCGGTGGAAACGAAACATGGAGGATTGGCCTACAATTGGACGGGTTTGGGCGGTTGCTCTTTTTAGGGATAGGATGCACCAAAGTAGTGTTCCAGGAGTTCGGCTGCTTTCGTAGTCGGCGACTATTCGTCAGGGACTTCTTCGTGAGGATAGTAAGGATAGGATTCTACATTATACACTGTAGAACATGATGTGTGTGCTACACAAAATGTCTTATTTATAACTTAGCTATTGAACTGTTTCTGTTCCTAAATGTTATTTTAAATTTCTATGAAGTAAGTTTTTTTTCATTGGTTGTTATTTTTAGTTAAGGTTTGAGGGAATTTTAAAGAGCGACCTTTAGTACGAATTCGTTTTTGTTCGACTACGAATTTCCACCAGCGTCCTTTCTGATTATTTTATTTCGATTGATTTGAAATCATTTCCTTCTTTTTATAAATTTTTGGAAAGCTAAGAAAGCGGTTATGTTTTTAAAATAATCTGCTTGCCAAGATTTATTATAATGATTTTTTTTTAGTTTTTAAGGCATTTTTGAGGAATAAAATCAAAAAAATATTGAAATAATTTTCGATTCCCGTCTCGCATTTTTAAATTTGGACCGATAAATATTGAGAAATATCCAGTGTTTATAAAGCAAAAGAAAAAAAATAGATTTTAATGATGCTTTTTTTAAATAAATTGAAAAAAGCTCAAAAACATGATAAGTCAAAAATGGTTCACTTTTGGATTATGCTTATGGGGGTTAAAATTATTGCAAATAGTCACTCCTATCACCTCTTAACGGATGTACGTCGAATTACCAATAACCCTGTACATAGAATGTATCAGAAATTTTACAATCTGTCTTACACATTTCAAACTGTAACGGCACTCTGTAAAAGGTTTATCTTCTTTAGTATCTAAAATTACGAACGTGACATTATGACATCAAAAATTAGTATCTTAATAAAATGTGAATAAGGGTATGATTATATTGCCTCTAGTCTTTGCGTAAAATGATTCATTTTGTTTAGATTTATTGTAGTATCTAGACAAAACGGCTTAATTTTCTGAAGAAATCAATAAATACTTACATTTTGTATGTTTAATTAGCGCAAAATATTTTTTTGATAATACGATAGCGGTTAGTGAAAAAATTTCGGGGGGGGTTTGAACCCCCAAAACCCCCGCCTGCCTACGGCCATGATTAGATCAATATACATATCTTAATTGTCATAGACGCATATTATCTTATATCCAGCTAATTCCAGACATATCTAGATATATCTAGTTTTCTAATTAGAAATTAATATGCTGTATATAAAGATATTATGTTATATGATACAATTATAGTATGTTGATATTTCTCCGTTTTGTTTTGTAGCAACTGTTAGTATATAGCTCTGCAACTGTAATATTAATCAAATAATACCTAATATAAAAATTTCGATTGTGATTTGCTCATAAATGAACATAGATAACGAATTAAAATTTAAAAAAAAATTGTTTTGTGTAAACTTATTTTTTTAGTTGTGTATATAATTAGTCATATTTTCCCGCCAAGCAGAAATACTTAATATTATTGTTTTTCTATTTATATAATGGCGAGTTAGCCAGTTTAATAGCAGGAACACCCACCAACAACACTGAGTTTTGATTGCACACCTTGGGAATGAGATGATCGCCTACAGGCTGTTTTAAATAACATAATAAAAGAAAATTAATCCTAAAGTACTTATATGTATAAGTATGTATTAATATTAAAAAAAAAACTTCGCGTTGGGGGACCGCTCCCAATTAATTAGTGTCACATGCTTACCTATCTCATCTTTTATCTAACACTTATTATTATTTGGTACAATAGCGCTCGGCCCCCCAACGCGAAGTTTTTTTTGTATAATAATACATACTTATACATATAAGTACTTTAGGATTATTTTTCTTTTATTTTTTTTTTACTTTTTAAAGGAAGCTTATGTTTTTTGTGGCGGGGGTTTATGAAATTTTTAATTTATTTTTAATTTTATACTTTTTAAAGGTAAACATCCTTATAATATATCTGGTTAAGTTTTAAATACGTAGGTTCCTTTCGATTTAAAACATGTAAATTAAGATTAAATTTTAAGGCCAATCTTGTTCTTTTTTATTTTACTTACTAATTAATATTTCTTGTTTCTAATTTTTTTTTAAATAATTTTATTTAATTACTGATGTTTTTTGTGATGTACAAGTCATAACCTTTCATTTGATACCCCACTTGAGCATATTTGCAGACATTCGGTTTTTCTTCCCCACTTTAACCTCCCATAACTTTTAAACGGCTAAACCGATTTTCATCAAACATGTCTAAGAACATTCGCCCGTAAAACACCTATAATAAAAAAAAAAACTAAATTGAAATCGGTTCATTCGTTCGGGAGCTATGATGCCGCAGACACCCCTCTTTTTGCGTCGGGGGTTAAAAAATAAGTTTATTATCATTGTACATACAACATTAGTTTAAAAGATAAATATATATTCCTTTAAGTTTCTTTCGCCGATTCTTCTCAGTTTCGAGGACAGGCATTCCGATTCGGTGCTCGATTTTTGACTATTAATAAGCAAGTGTAGTCACTTCTATATTGAATAAATATTTGACTTCTACTTCCCTCTAACTAAAGAACTAACTTATTCAGCATTATATACCTGTATTACATATTGCGAGTATATTGTCCTTGATCTAGTGAATCAGTAACGAAATATATAACGCATATAGTAATATACTTAATCTAATACAAAGACGCAAGCGATCGGACTTTGTTTAATACTATTTATAGAATGATAAAGGGAGCAACTGTTTCTATTTGAATGTGACTTGATCGTATATAATTTGACCTTGTTCGTAATTTACTCATTATAAACATAAGAGTATTATAAACGATAGCTTTTTTATATGTAGAATTATGGACAACTCGGTGGTAGGTGGTAGAGCTTTGTGCAAGCCAGCCTGGGTAGGTTAACAGCTGTGTTCCAGTTTGAAGGGTGAAGTGAGTCAGTTTGGCACAAGTGATATAAAACCTGAATTCTTTCGATTGGTGGCATATATATTTTCACAGCCATTGTCTATGAATGCTGGTGACCACTTACTAATAAGTAGCTACTAATTTGGTAGTCCGCTTACCTATATAATAAAAAAGTTACCCTAAATTGTTGAGTTTGTGTGAGAATACTTAAATGATATGAACTAGAATTGTTTATAGAAATCTTGTGGGATATAATAACAAATTACTTTCAATAATGCTATTTAAAACCGTATATCGTAAAAAGAGCTATATCTCTTAAAACGAGAAAGAGAGGAAAATTGTGTTCAAACTAAAATAAATAATACATGTTACCGTAAAATTTTTATGTCTGTTATTTGTAATAAATCAATCTATTTCATATATTTTTAAATTCTTATGTTTATAATGGAAATTAAATAGACTTGTTATTTTTAAACAATAATCGTTCATAATTTTCCGATAGTTTACAATACGCCTAAGATTTATTGTAAACTGACGTTCCGGTAACACATGTAAGAAATCAAATTTAGAAATATCAATACCGATACGCGTGAAATAGTGGTAAAAATGCAAACTGCCTGTCCCCGTTCGAAAATAATTTGTATTCCTTGGGCGAAAATAAAACCAGCTTTCCTTCTACAAAAATAAACCTTGCATATTTAGGTATTATCGGTAGTGTAAAATAAATTATGATATTTGATAAAAATTAAAACATAAGTAGAAGTATATTTAAATATTTTGATTTTGATCATTTGTCAGTCCACCTACATATGTCTAAAAAAAGATTGTATATTTTTGAGAGGTTTAATTATCAACATAGCTTACCTTAACGGATTTTGTGGGATTGCTAACATCTCTCCCATATTACGCACTAGTATCATTTCTTGATAATATATTCATTGATACTATTCGACTTAACTAGATATATCCAATTTACTCGGTGGTAGGGCTTTGTGCAAGCCCGTCTGGGTAGGTACCACCCACTCATCAGTTATTCTACCGCCAAATAACAGTACTCAGTATTGTTGTGTTCCAGTTTGAAGGGTGAGTTAGCCAGTGTAACTACAGGCACAAGGGACGTAACATCTTAGATCCCAAGGTTGGTGGCACATTGACGATGTAAGGAATAGTTAATATTTCTTACAGCGTCATTGTCTATGGGTGATGGTGACCACTTACCATCAGGTGGCCTATATGCTCGTCCTCCAACCTATACCATAAAAAAAACTTTAATTTCGAAAAAAACCTATAATCCTAATGTCATAATGAATATCTTAGTTTTTATTCCAGACCATTAATGTCGCGTCAATATCAAAGGTATTTTTTTTGTCTTTACTGCTCTTCAGATTACATGAGCCACGAGCACGCTTCAACAATCAAAAGAAAGAAGCGATACGAGTCCCTTGATTGACCCAGTATGTTACTGTAGGGTTTTCTTAGCTGACACCGACTCCAAATATAGCAATAATTTATAACTTCATTATATAATCGTAAATCGACTTTTAAGTAGTCTAATATTTTTCATTTCATTTTATTTAGGAGGACTCTAAAAAATATGTTGAATACGCAAATTTTTTTATTACTTTTTAGTGCATATTTATTTGTTTCAAATAGTGTTTTGTTTGAAGTCGGTTTTTCTTTTTGTTAAAATTTTTATTTATTTTTTGATTTTAAGTGAAGCTGATGTAGACCAAACATTTTTTTTTAGTATGGATAGATTAAGCGTGCCGTTTATATGAGTCAGAAACTACTTCGAGGGCAATTTCAAAAGAAACTTGTGAATAAAGCAAAAATAGACCTTCGTAAATGCGGATATAATAAATGCTGCATAAACTACAAGGTATATCACCCTCGAAATAGCTGTAATCGACCTCAGTAAAATTTTTTTTGCAAAACGTCTAATATATATAAGACTAAGAAATTCTGCCCCAAATCGCAACCTATTTGAACCGTTTAGGAGTTCCATCACTGCATAATGTAAAATGAAGTAGCTTTCTGTCCTTATATCTTTAAAACTACGCAACGGATTTTCATGCGCTTTTTTTTAATGGATAGTGTAATTTAAGGGGAAGGTTTGTGTATATAATACATGAACACCATAGCAACACTGATAATTTTAGAAGTTTGCAATGTTTTGTCGTAAATATATTAAACAAATTCTGTAGTATATTTAGTATCAATATTGCACCCGTGCGAAGCCGGGGCGGGTCGCTAGTTGATTATAATATTCGACTGTGACAATTACATGAATCCTATGCTCAGAACCTTACCAAACTTTGACCAAATTTGACCCTTGAAGTATATTTTTTATAATAAAAAAAGAATCATCAAAATTGGTTAACGTGATTTTCAGTTATTCACCTATTTGTCGCGCATATACATAATGCAAATTTAAGACTTATGTCGTTTTCATACGGATATCATCATCGGAAAAAAATAAAATTAAAATGGGACCCCACGGGAAGCAATACCTTTCAAACAAAAAAAAATTATCAAAATCGGTCCACCCAGTAAAAAGTTATGAGGTAACAAACATAAAAAAAGAAAAAAATATATAAAAAACATACAGACGAATTGATAACCTCCTCCTTTTTGAAGTCGGTTAAAAAGGGTATACCTATAAAGCATCACTATTTGACATACAGAGCTGTCAGTAACGCTACACGCGGTAGATACAGTGTGGATCACTTAATGACGATTTGTGATCTACAACGAATACTTAATTACGATCGGTTCAGAGAGAATTTGCTTATTGAATTTATTGATGTTCTATTAAGAATATTATTTTAATTAATAGCGCAATTATTAACATTAATTAAAATAATTAAAACATTTACATAATAGTTAAGTATAAACTGCAATATTTATTACAAATGGGTACTGTTCATCGTCTAGTTTATATGTTTTTCAAAGAAATAAGACTAATTTATGATTATATTATCTACAATAGTTATTATCTTAGAACAAATGACAAATTTAATATAAAACGAGTTATACAACATTGTAAATCTATACATTGTACAAAACAAAGTCGCTTACCGCTGTATGCTTCTTTAAAATTACGCAACAGATTTTAATGCGGTATTTTTTAATGGAATGGTTGATTTGAGAGGAAGTTTTCTGTATATAATACATTGACAATATAGTAAAGAGACGCTGCAAATTTTATATTTTACATTTCATTCTCTATTATATTTAGTATCAGCACTGCACTGCAAAGCTGGGCTGGGTCGCTAACAACAACAGCAACAAAAACAGCCTGTAAATTTACCACTGCTGGGCTAGGGCCACCTCTCCCTTTGAGGAAAAGGTGTGGAACATATTCACCACGCTGTTCTAATACGGGTTGGTGGAATACACATGTGGCAGAATTTCCATGAAATTTGACACGTGCAGGTTTCCTCACGATGTTTTTCTTCACCGCCTTGCACGAGATGAATTATAAACACAAATTAAGAAAACACATATGAATATTCAATAGTGCTTGCTTGGATGAACCCGCAATCATCGGTTAAGATGCACTCGTTCTAACCACTGGCCCATCTCTGCTGTATCTAACGTCTATTGAAGTTTAGGGGTAGAATAACATCTAAATATTCTTCTTATGACAGGGTTATTTGCCCCACGGTATGTTTACGGGCCGTTTTAGAACGCAGAATAAACAGCAACATTAAATTTAGACTGCAAAGTGACCTACACAACATTTTATGTGCTGTAACGAATCTTTTGATCTTGTTTACAGCGCATTCGGTCAAGTTTAAGGCGATTGCCATCACGTAATCGATAAAAATTATTTTTTACATATTACATAATTCAAATTAATGAATGTATTATTATTATTTTAATAGTAATCAATATTCAATATTAATTAGATAAGTAAGTATTGATATAACATCATTTAATAGATCTTAAGGTGACGAACCTTTTCTTACTCTGACTATACATCAGATTGTTTTTAACAGACATTTTTAACTTTGCCGTTTCGTAAATTCAAATCAATTCGAATCGAATCGAAAGATATTATAGATGATAAAAAAGCGTGGAATTAATACCTGTCGATTTCCAAGTAGGATACATTACACACATATATATGACTGTATTTTTTAAATGTTTAAAAAGAGTAACTACTGAATTTCTTGTCGGTTCTTCTCGGTAGAATTTACTTTCCGAACCGGTGGTAGCTTCACTTAATAGTTAAATGACGATTCTAAAGTGCTTATAAAAACCTACTTGAATAAAGTTTATTTTGATCTTTTTTAAAGTTACGAGTAAAGTTTCTTTGCAGTTGTTACTATAAATCTGTAGATCATTCACGTTATTTTTTTTAATTGAGGGAGTAAGACGTTATTCATACTGATATTATGCTACGGTAATTAATAAATATTTATTTAGTAATATAGGTTTAGGTTTATAGACATTTATTCTCAAAAAGACAAAAGTCGCTTACATGAGAATACACAGAAAAAGTAAGGTAACATTTGTGCTCGTCTTAAAACAACTAGCCATTCAACGCATTAGTTTGTTATTGTTCAAATAATCATTTTAAATAACTATAATAATACAATATCAAATTATACTATTATTATTATTCAAAATGATTGTGATTTAATGTAATTAGCCAATTTGGTCTTAAATGCGTTGAATGTCTTTACATTTTTTATGTGAGCAGGTATTTTATTATAAAGTTGTGCTCCTTCATATGTAAGGGTTTTTTTACTGTGTGCTGTTCTAGTTTTAGGTAATACAAGGAAGCTAGCTCGTCGGGTGCTACGTTTAATATGTTCCTTTACTTTGGTAAATTTTATATTAATATATATAATATAATAGAAAATAATAGGTAATATAATAGAACAGATGTACATAGGTATAAGTTCATTTATACTAAAAGTCTCTGTGCCTTTAAAATGAAAGAACAATAGGATAAAGGAATCTCGAAGTGGCGAATTACTAAGGAACGAAACCACTTACCATTAATTAAGTTGATTAAGAATTTATTTTAAACTAAGGACATTTTTACGTAAATAATTAAAAGACGCGACTGCCCTGAATGAATAATGGATTAAATTTAAAATAGTGCTTTGTGGATTCTAACGATACGCCGTAAATCAAAATTCTGGGGGGAGAGGTGTTGTGACGTCATTCTTAAAATAATAAAAATATTTATTCAAATAATTTCCGAGACACTGACACTACTAAATCTTAGATTTTCATTTTTCAATATACCTACTTAAAAAAGAAAATAAATTTTGAATTTGCCTTTTTTATACGGGAATAATCCTTATGTATTGTATGTGGTATTTTGTATACGTAACGTGTACAGTAAAAAGCAATTGTTTTAATATTAAAAGCAAACATTCCAATTATATTATACGTATAGATACACTAAACTAAACCGACCTCCGTGGTCAAGTGATGTGTACACCGATTTTCATGGCTACGCCACTCCGAGGTCCCGGGTTCGATTCCCGGCTGAGTCAATGTATATTATCATTAGTTTTCTATGTTGTCTTGGGTCTTGGTGTTTGTACCGTCGTTACTTTTGATTTTCCATAATACAAGTGTTTTATCTACTTACATTGGGATCAGAGTAATGTATGTGATGTTGTCTCAAACCTTTAGGAATTATGCACCTTTCTCAAGAGTCACTCCGTTGAAAAACCGTCTGAAATCTGTTCGGTAGTTTTCGAGTTAATCACATTCAGACAGACAGACGTAGTAGACTTGATTTCTTTTATAAAATAGTACTTACCTGCGGGTTCGCTCGCGTTTTAGGTGATTGTCATGTGTTAGACAAAAAAGAGGCTTATCTGTTATTCTTTAGAGTTCATATTTGCTTACTTAATTTCATTCAGTGGTCTTGTGAAAGAGCGCCACACAGAGACAGAGTTAATTTCAGATATGTAATATTAGTATTATAGATAGTAATGATATAATACTAATATTATTAATGTGAAGTTATAGATAGTATGAGAGCTGAGATGGCCCTTTGGTTAGAACGCGTGCATCATAACCCATGATTTCGGGTTCAAATCCAGGCAAGCACCACTATATATATGTGCTTAATTTGTGTTAATAATTCATCTCGTGCTCGGCGGTGAAGGAAACCATCGTTACGAAACCTGCATGTGTCTAATTTCATCGAAATTCTGCCACATGTGCTTTCCACCAACCCGCATTGGAACAGCGCGTTGGTATATGTTCCAAACCCCTTAATGGAAGAGGAGGCCTTATCCCAGGGGGAAATTTACAGGCTGTAACTTTACTTTTTTTTACTAGATAGTAATGATTGAGCATATAGAACTGTATCTAATTACAATATTTCCTTGTTACAGGGCGTCTCGTTTATAGGATGGCATCAGAGAACCAAACTGGAGAGAGTGCTTCTCGTAACGACTGCCATCCTTCTCGTTGCTGTTCTACTGACTGTATCTGTTCTGCTGACCCTACGCGGTCCGTCGTATATTCCAGTACCGCCGTGCTACCAACCTGAACATAAAGGTGAGATCTTAAACCTGTATTTGTTCAAATATTTAGCGGTTAAATGTTTTATTTCGAACTAGCTGCCCGCCCCGGCTTCGCACGGGTGGACACTGGTGGGCTAAAGGCCTCCTCTCCGTTTGAGAAGAAGGTTTGGAACATATTCCACCAAGCTGTTCCAATGCGGGTTGGTGGAATACACATGTGGCAGAATTTCTATGAAATTTGTCACATGCAGGTTTCCTCACGATGTTTTCCTTAACCGCTGAGCACGAGATGAATTATAAAGACAAATTAAGCACATGAATCAGCGGTGCTTGCCTGGGTTTGAACCCGCAATCATCGGTTAAGATGCACGCGTTCTAACCACTGGGCCATCTCGACTCTTATGTTTGTATATATCACGAAAATATACCTAATTGAGATCGAAAGAAAACAACAATATAGTTTATTGTGTCGTAAAGCGAAGCTAAGTGAAACGTAATCGAGCCTCGGGGGTGTTACGAAGGTCATCGCAGTCTCGACGTCCCAGTGTTTATGAGATCACGTTACACGAAAATTTAGAGCTGTTTGTATTCAGATATGGTAATACCTAAAGTTCATTTCAATTCAATTTGTCAAAATGTCCGACAAACATTGCATTTGTTTTGTAACGGGCTGAGGACCGTGTGGAATTCTATTTTTGAATTTAAATTTAAATGAATACATAGGTACATAATTTTTATTTTATTTTATTTATTTGGCAAACAAACAATTATATAATTCCTAAATAAATATTTCACATAAAAATAACTCTAATCAATAAAATTCCTATAGAAATATTTCAAATACAGAGACAGAATAAATAATGTGTATTAATTAAAATGTGTATATTAAAGAAAATAAGAATAACACTGAAATAGATAATAAAAATATCTTAAAGTTGGAGTTGTGAATATAAATTAAACAAATGTTTTGATTCAGTTGTTTAACTTATGTAGCGAATTAAGAAAAATAAAAGACAAATATCTCACTATTCCTGAAAAAATAAGCATAACTATGTTGTATTTCAATGAATTACTTTTAAGTGTTAAAATCTTTTTGTAATCGAATTAGAAGTTTTAGAGTTTACTTGATTCCAATCGTTGAAAATTGACTAAGTAATTAACATCCAAATACACGAACCTTTCGTGTTTCTATTTTTTATGACAGTTACATAAGTTAGATTGATTCTATTTTATTAACATGTAATTATATTGGTACTAACCGAAACGGCGGTTTTGCTCGCGCTATCGATAAAACTTTATAGCGCATCATATCATAGAACTCAGACTATCAAAACAACAAACTCCATCTAAATCGGTACAGAAATTTTAGCGTGAAGAAATAACAGACAATTATTCGCATTTATGATATTTGCAGATGTAATTGGTCATTGTTATATCTTATATCGATTCATTGGACCCAACCCATCAAATGCCGAGCCCAACTTTATAGCTATTTTATTACAAATGTTAACCAATTGACCCAAAAGATAGACTAGTGCGGAGTTGGTGACAACGCCCACAGTTTTAAAAATGATTTAATAACATTAAATGTTCAGAAATAATGCTACCAGAATTGTAAACAAAGAATGGATGAAAGTTGTTATAAGCAATGTATTTGGATCATTCTATTGCCTGTATAGTTCGCCTAAATATTAAGCTTGTGTAGGATCGTTGAGCAAACATTTCTTTATTACCTCATATTTCATTTTATACTGCCTTAGCTATCTATAAAGTAACAATGCACAGTAAACATTTTTCCTGCGTTTATAACGAATATATGGGTTTTTTTTTATGTGTAATAGGTAGGGAAGCTGGCCAACACACATGATGTGATCATTTCAGTCTTTAGATAAGAGAAACATTGTAGGCATAACACAAAACTTATAAATGGAATACATATACCAAGTATTGAATACTAAGTATTATTGCTTAGCGGTAGTGATATTGCTGTTATGAATGAGTACTACCTACCTAATAAGCTCAATAAATATCGATAGACATGCAGCGTTTTTTTAATTAGTTGTTAATTAAAAGCGATACTTTGCCATTTTTATTTACTCTGTAAACAGTAAGCCGGTAAAATAATTAGCTTATAAAATGTTGAAACCAGAACGGCCATAAATTACGTCATTAAGTCAAAAATGTCCAAAAATGTTTTGAAATTTTTGGCGCCCAAACATAAATACTCATTAAACAATCACTATGAATATTAAAATGCTAACGCATATAAATTGGAGTAACGGATAATTTGAAATCTTTACAGAAGAGAGCAGCGTATGTTTGTCTAGCTCTTGTATCTACACGGCGAGTGAAGTTATCAGAGCCCTTGACGAAACCCAGGATCCTTGTGAAGACTTCTACGACTTCGCATGCGGAGGTTGGATCAGAAACAACCCGATACCCGAGGGTAAATCCAGTTGGGGAATCTTCAGTAAGATCGAACTTCAGAATCAACTTATCATCAGATCTGCAATAGGTAATGGATTGATGATTTACATGTCATAAAAATATTCGCAAAATTTATTAAGTATTTTATACACAATATTCATTAAAGAAGGAAAAGTATGCTCAAAAGAATATCATATCAAATCAAATCTGTCTGTGTCACATCAAATTCTATTAAAGATATATTAATCGTTATAGTGTGATAGTGTGAGCAGCACACTTGAAAAATGTCTCCTTAAATGGAAACAAAGCCTTTGGGCATGTAGGATTCCACTTTACCGTGTCGCTATTACTTTAAAACTAAACAATATTTTACTTTATTTTATTAGCATATTGTGTACCAGTAATATTATAAAAATATTATATATACTACATGGCATACGAATTAACATTTTACATGCAAAATTTGTTAAATATTTTCTTACTTTATTATGATACATTTCGACTCACGGTGGTTTATTTTTATAGAATTAGATACTCATTGCAAATTTGCTTGTCACACCAAAGATCATCAGAAAAAAACTTAGCAAAAATGTCGTAGCATATTTTGTTCAATGTAACATAGTTATAAGGCTTATAATGGAATTGCACATGCGTAAAAAGGTTGGTACGGTATTGATTTAAAGTATTCACGCAAACTTTGCCTTTTTGACGAATATTTTACAGGTGATATTCCTTTACATTATTTTTTAGGAAATGTTGATTGTATTGTTATGTATATCAATGTTGTTTATTTTTGTTAGTACTAAAGGTATATATAACATTTTAAATTATTTTATATAAGTAATGGTAACAAGGAAAATTTAGATAAAAAATATAATAAAACTCAAAAATTATTCGTTATTGCAGAAAAAGTCAACATAACTGATCCGTCAGACGCAGAAGCAAAAGCGCGTGTTTATTATGACGCGTGTATAGATACGAACGAAACAATAGAGAAATTGGGAGAGAAGCCGCTGGTGAATATTATAAAGAAATTAGGCGGTTGGCACATACTACCGAACACTTTGATCAAACAGCATAAATGGGACTTACAGAAGTTGCTTCAAGACGTGCAGAACACGTAAGACAAAATACAATACTTCCTTCACATTTACTCCCAAAACTAATATCAGTGGATTTAAATTGCAGACTTAAATCTAAGTAACGCATAATATTGTGTGTACTGTCTATATGCGTTTAGTAACGAGCGGTAATTCTAATATATCAAACAGACTCTCCAATTGTATTATATATATAGATAACGATCAATGACTTTTAGTATAGGTTGCTATAGTAAATTTACGATCCATGGATATTTAATGTGAAATTTTAGTTTTAAAGATATTCACAGGAACAAACATTCTTTTCACTTTATTAGAAAACAGTGGTTTATGTTGTTTTATTGATAAATTGACGTTTTCAGGTACAACTTGGGTGGACTTTTCAATTGGGCTGTTACAGAGGATGACAGGAATTCGTCTAAACACGTCATCGTTGTAAGTTATTTTTACTAAGACATTTTTAATGTCCAAATTCAAAATTTTCAAATTCGCATTTGACAGACAATGGAAAACGAAAAAACGAATGCTTTCAATAGTAAAATACGTCTAGTCCACTTTTTCGAACGGTCCAGTTGTTTTGCCAATAACATCTGTGTTTGTCTGACTTTACTGGTGGTAAAGGTATTATAATTATACACAAAATGGACCTAACATTTGTAATCCCATGGAAGATGTACATGAATGGCAAAAGAGTCCAATATCATAAGATTGTCTAATTGCTTGTTACCTTCTTAAAATAAAGATATACTTCTTTAAATTCACAGCTCGATCAAGGAGGTTTAAATCTACCCACACGAGACAATTATCTCAACAGGACTGCACATAAGAAAGTTCTCGACGCATACTTAGACTACATGACCAGAATTTGTGTTCTACTGGGAGCCAATAAAACCGAAGCACGCGTACAGATGAACAAAGTAATACTATTCGAATCCGAATTAGCTAATATAACTATCCCAGCAGAGGATAGAAGGGATGAAGAAGGATTGTACAATCCGTATACAGTGAAACAGTGGCAGAAAGAGGCACCATTCCTGAATTGGTCCATGTTTTTCAACGATGCCTTCAAACTTGTCAACAGAAGTGTAAGTTCATTGTACATTATGGACTTTGAAATTTTTAGCGAGACTACTCCAGAATAGAGGCGTTTATTGCCCCATAAAATGTTAAGGAATAAGGCTTTAATACACTTTATTACACAACTGTTTTTTTACAGATACCTGATAATGAAAGAATAGTTGTATACGCTCCAGAATATTTTAAAAATCTAACAAGAATTTTGAGAAAATACAGTAAAACGGAGGAAGACCAAAAGTAAGTTAAAATAATGTGTACAATTCTTCAAATCATCCTTTTAATTTGAAAATTATGTGAAGATACTTTCATTTGACGACCTCCATGGTCGAGTGGTGTGTACACCGGTTTTCATGGTTACGCCACTCCTAGGTCCAGGGTTCGATTCCTGGCCGAGTCGATGTAGATTACCATTAGTTTTCTATGTTGTCTTGGGTCTGGGTGTTTGTGGTACCGTCGTTACTTCTGATTTTCCAAAACACAAGTGTTTCAGCTACTTACATTGGGATCAGAGTAATGTATGTGATGTTGTCTCATATTTATTTATTTGTTATTATTGTTATTTAAAATCATAACGTATCAGCCCAGAGTGCCTAAAATTATCCTTTAATAACTGTAGAATATTTTCAGAATCGTTGAATATTTACAAATATATGCTTGTTTTAGGCATGAGGTACAATTTAGTTATACTAAACAAGATATATATAATTATTAACTATTTTTTTTTGTATTTCAGAACTCTCACAAGCTACATGATGTGGCAGGTGTCTAGATCTCTCTCTACCTATTTGTCGAAGTCCTTCCGAGATGCCACCAAAATTCTAAGGAAGGCCCTCTTTGGTTCTGAAGGCACGGAGGAATCTTGGCGTTACTGTGTTACGGATACTAATAATGCCATTGGTAAACCTTGCTACACTTTTATAAGAGTGAAATATTGATCTAAATATACACAAATAAAAACACAACATCAACTTATTTTCTGTTAAAATAAAACTAGCTATAACGGATTTGATTCGCGTATATATCGCGCACGTGGTCACGGGTAGACTGCCTACCCGTGACCACGAACGCTGTAAAGTGCTCGAAACGTCGGGATGTTAAAAATAATTAATATACGCGATTCAAATCCGTTATAGCTAGTTTTATTTCAATGTGTAATCGCCAAAATTTAAGACAACATTATTTTCTGTTAGTCTGATGTGCAAGACAAAATCAGACTTGTTTTTACATTATTCTTTAAGCTTAGCTTTGTTTTCATTCTCATTCAATATTTTTATAGTATTACAATTAGTTCGTCCACTATTTATAAAAAGCCCTCGTCTTAATATTTATTTTAATCTTAAAGATAAAGTTTATATAAATATGGACTGAATATTTCAGCTAAATACACCTCCAGAGGTTTTTCTCAATGCTAATAAAAGTATTGTACATACGATGTGTTTTAATTTTGTGAAATATTTATTTTAGGTTTCGCCGTGGGCGCAATGTTCGTCCGCGAAGTATTTCATGGAGAAGCTAAGACACAGGGTGAAATAATGATAGATAACATACGAGCAGCTTTTAAAAAACATCTCAAAGATCTCGATTGGATGGACGCTGAAACTAGAGAGGCAGCTGAAACGAAAGCTGATGCTATTACTGACATGATAGGTACTAATTTAAACTATTCTTATAAGAACTAGCGCGCACTGGTGATTTTTGTCACGGTGACTGTAAAGTGTTTGTCATTGTCACGTCACGTTTCCAAATTGGAGTGCGCTCATTAATAGAGACAGTGACAAAACATTTTCGAAATCGAAGTGTCATTTGCCACTATGGATTTCGAAGAGACGGTGGTTCTCTGTGAACTCTTGAGACTCGGCAGAAAAAGACTTTAATTTTCACGTGAATATCTGAATACTCTTTCAATTTTTTATCATAAAGAGCTGGTCTGTGAAATGTCACCCAATTGTCACGTCGTAACGTGCGCGCATCTCCATACATATTCATGGACTCGACAAGAGTGACGAAACAGTCACCGTGACAAAAATCACCAGCGCGCGCTAGTTCTAACATAACACGTATAATTATTTATGGCAATCTTTTATAAAGAGACAATAGTCATAACAATACAATATACAGTCCAATGAACATTGGAGCAACAGCTTCTAGTAACAATTGTATTGTAAAGATGGAATGTACTAAAAATGTAAATTTTTAGGTTTCCCAGACTACATATTAAACAAAGAAGATTTAGACAAACAGTACGAAGAGTTGGAAGTCAAGCCTAACGAATACTTCGCCAATAATATCGCTTTCAATGTATTTAGTCTTAAACACGACCTCAGTAAATTGGATCAGCCTGTCAATAAAACCAAATGGGGTAAATATTATAATAATATCTAGCTATTTCTTAAATTAAGTGAGAAACGAGCCAACTCATGGCATGGCACTGGCGTTGCGTGAAATGTAAACCAAGCTATGTCTCCAATCTTAAATTTATCCTTATCCCTTGTAAGTAACCACTGGTTCGCGCACCAAGTACAAGCTTGGGGCGATAAATATCAAATGTCCACCTATCGCCACGGGCGGTGAATGGACTGACTTACTGACTGACTGACTGACTAGAAAAGTACACAAATGTTTTCAATAACGGATTACGATTTATTCTGTCGTTGCTGTTACCCAATGAGTTCAAGCGCAATTAACGACCACAGTTTTTAATACCTCAAATTTCCAACTTTGGGATTGCTACTAAGAATTTCAAAAGAAAAAATTAAAACTTGTTTATCTTAGAACCTTCAGGACTTATCGTTTTTTTCAGTGAGCCAAAACCCAAAAAGAACAAACATTATTGGTTCCTGTTCATGATTTGTTATAAGCGCTTTTTATTATAGGAATGACCCCATCCACTGTCAACGCATATTACACACCAACGAAGAATCAAATAGTATTTCCAGCTGGTATCCTACAGCTACCGTTCTATGATGGCGATAACCCGAAAAGTGTCAATTATGGCGCTATGGGCGTTGTTATGGGACACGAATTGACTCACGCTTTCGACGACCAAGGGCGGGAGTATGATAGGTAAATTTGTGGCAATAAACATTTATTAAATCTCACATGTTTTAAGTATAGAAAGGAGTTTTTATTTTGCTAATAAAACAATCGAATTTATTTATCGTACGAGTATGAATAACTACTTACTGATCAATTTTATTTAGTACATATTTATATATATCGCTCATCCAGAACGACACCGTCACAATTGCAAAAATCTCTAAAATGACTTTTTCATTCCAAATGGTAGTGTAATATTGTCAGAATTATTGTTTCAATAGTTTTTAATAGATGTCTATCAAAAACTATTATATTGTAACAATAATTCTAAAAAGTATGTACGAAATGAGATCGTTTGGAATGAAAAAGTCATTTTAGAGATTTTTGCAATTGTAACGATGTCGTTCTGGGTGAGCGATATGTAATCATTTAATGTTATTAATTCTTATCTATTTAGATAAGTTTTTATTGGTTTTGTTAAAGTTTACAGATCAATTATATCATATATTTTTTTTAGGTTTGGCAATCTTAACCGTTGGTGGAACAACGCAACTATTGGCAAATTTAAACATAGAACTGAATGCATTCAAGAACAGTACTCTAAATACAAGATGGAGGGACAGAATTTAAATGGCAAACAAACGCTCGGTAAATTACAATCCCATATAACAAAATTAGTATAGAACTTAAAGCATATTGACTAACACCAAAACAAATTAGAAAAGGGTTGATTGAATAATATTATAACTCACGTAAGCATTACATGAACATTTTAATTTACAGGTGAAAATATAGCAGACAACGGCGGTCTTAAAGCGTCATTCCACGCCTATCTTGAATACAGCAAGCACGCTAAAGTCAATCTAACATTACCTGGACTGAAATACAATCATCGTCAATTGTTCTTCATATCTTTTGCACAGGTAATATAATATATACGAATTTTACTAAAATTGATTTATCAAAACTTTCTCTTTGTACAGTACTTAATTTTCCTCATTTATACAGCCATTATAGAAAACTGGTCTCAATAATGAACCATGAGGTGCACCTACAATAACATCTTTATTAAAATCTTTCTTTTTTTTACGAGGCGAAGGTGTATAAATTGGTACTTGTAATATTAAAAAAAAATATTGGTAATTATTCAATATGGCAACAAAAATTAGGCAATTATTTTAATTATATTTAACTTAAATTATAAACATAATTAACAATCTCATACATGATCTCATGATATCTGACAATACGTCAAATAAAGTTATAATTCCGCGAAAGTTTAAAGTAAACGAATAAATTAAGAATTTAAAAAATAATCATTTTTAATAAATTTTCAGGTGTGGTGCTCAGCTATGACCAAAGAATCTACGAAGATGCAAATCGAAAAAGACGATCACACCATCGCCAAGTATAGAGTAATCGGACCGATATCGAACCTTCCAGACTTTTCGCGTGAGTTCAAATGTCCAGTAGGTTCGAAAATGAATCCTAAATACAAATGTGAAGTATGGTAAATTAACCATAAGCCATTATGTAAATAATGCTTCGGCTACGCTGATTACGTACAGTGTAATGCATACAAAATTTTAAAAGTTGAAAACATAGATTAGACAAAATTTAACAGATTACATATTATCGAAAATCATGTTGGAAATAGTATTTATTTAATCGTCAATTTCATATAAAAACCATTAATAAAGTGCCAAATGAATAATCTATGTTTCAATGAAGTAAAATTTTAATAGTGATTTGCGTGAGCTTAGCTATGTTAAAACGGGTATATTGTAGTTTGTAATGATGATTTATAATTAAGAACAAACAGCGACTAGTTTTGTCTATGGTTCGAAATAGATCTGAATGAAATGAGATCTGTGACAGATATGTCTATTAAAAACAACGTATAACCTTATCGTTGCTTTTTTAATTTGAGTTAGCCAATTGCTCGTTCCAAAAAAAACGTTTTTTTTCTTTTAGGCAATTTTTATCTTTTAATTTATCGACAGTTGTAACATAACATTTTTCTTTTTTTAATTTGGTAATGATTGATTCTATGAGAGATTACTGTTTGTACAGTCTACGTTAAATGAAAGCATTTAACTCAAGCCACCTTTTTTGGTATAGGATTTTGTATGTGAGATTAAACTTCAAATGATTGAAATTATATGATTTTTTTTTACTATCGAATCGGGCACCGCGCCGATTGTTAAGAATATAACATTTCAAATAAAATATATTTTTTAAATGTATTTATTTAATGTTTTATTAAATACAAATAAAAATCTTATACCAAATAGTAATCTCAAATGGATACAGGTAATAATCGAATGTTTTAAAACTGCTAGTATTTCTTTGTTTTTTTTTTCATATTAATTAATCATTTCAAAGGACCAACTGAACTAATTACTAATAATTATTTGCCTTCCAATTATTATCGCTTTTTGGATATAAGTACATGTTTTAAATGTAGTGATAAAGGTTAACGTGATAAGTAATAAAGTGCATAAAATGAATTAGTTCAAAAATTTTATATTTTTAGTTAGTTACGATATCAAATAAATTATTTTATAAAAAGTTTTTTATATAAAAAAATCACCGCACAGCATTATCTATAGCGTTTGTCTGTATTTTACCTTTATAATTGTAGTTATAATACGACACAACTTAGATGTCGCATCGGCAAAATTCGTAAAACCGATTACATCCGAATTGAGTACGCTATCCCATTTATTTCTCATGTGGTTTTGATGTTTACACATACGTTATAACTTGTAATATCACGTGACCTAATATATTCGTCAATTTGACACGTCGATTTGCATGCACTTGCTTTCTCTGACGCAAGAATCTATAGCGACGAATAGCGTCGAATGGCGCGATAGGGAGGTATTTCTATTGGTCGTGTAAATCGGCTATAATTGGCTATATTTTCATTTCATTACATTTTCCGATGCTACATCTAATTTGTGTCGTACTATACGCTAATATTAGATAAATATAAAAGTAGGTATTGTGTGATATCATTATATATTCATGTGTTTACCAATGTAATATGCGCGCTAAATAATTTGACGTTTAGATGTCAGTATCACGCACAATTTCATTTGTAGATTAAAAACAAAAACATATAAAATTATTATTTATTTTATTGTAAAATTTTTAAATTAAATCCATCCATATTTAAAAAGTATATAAAATAATAATTATTATTGAAATTGTTTCGTTAAGAGTATTAGCAAAACAATAAAAAACGCTTTTATTATTGAATATTGTTATAATATTTATTTTAAATGCTTACGTAGGTATATTATAATACAAAATATATATTATTAATATTATAAACATATATTAATTTATGTAACCTACCTAATATATTTTATTTAAAGAACGTTTTATTACGATTTTATTTATAGTAATATAATTAGATTGTAATGTGTAACGAATCTCGTAAATAGATTGAGATGTAATATTGATATATGTATTTTATGCTGCATAACATTAACATAGAGAAAATGTAAAACATGCTCAAATACAGAATAGATAATTACAGAATGAACATTTTTGAAAGGTTACAAAATGGCTGCGCACGCCATCTTATATTCATAGTGATGTCACATAATTTTCAATTTTTTTAGGAAATTATCCGCAGCCGGTAAAAGGTGCAATATTGTCTCCTGTTTTGGAAAAACAACATACCTTAATAAATCTATCATCGTTCTTAGCTATCCTGTATTTGGGCAATAATTATGTAATCCAAGCTGATTATAGAGTTGACAATAAGATTCAACTTTCTACATCTTTATACAAATCTCACTTCTTCAGCGTTCTTCTTCTTACATAGTTTAATAAGTATGTACAAGTAGAATTAAAGCAAATTATCTATTAAGTTACGAATTTAAAAATGATTAATTATTATTTATGTTCTTGGTTTAAGTATCTTGCTTTGTCACACATTTCGAATTATTTTATACAATGTTTTGTATCTCTTAAAGAGAAAATTGAATATGCATATTGCGCCAGGCTTATTAATTGTGTATCGATTTTTTTCAAGTATTTTTTTACAATGATTTTGCCTATTGTACGTTGGGTTTTGTAAATCAAGATATTCAGAACATTTTACGCATACTTAACTAATTTACGGGCCGTGCCTTTACATACATATTTTAAAGTCATAAAAACAGCATTTAGTAGCTAGAACCATTTGCACATATTATTAGTAGAGATGTTGTATTTAATTTTTACGGTGAGCCATTTAAAGGACAAATTAAAAGCTACATTCATTCGCCATTTTTTAATGTCAGCTGTCAAACTGTCAAATGTCAACTGTCAAACTCTTATCGTTTAAAATTAATTTTGCTTTTTAAATGGCTCTAAGTAATATATAAAAAATTATATATTAATTATTATGAACAAGTGCAGATTTTAAACAGTATTAGTGTTACGGTTTTATATAATAGTAGATGATTATATCATAAGATATTTATTTGCAGTAATTGCTGTTAAGTATAACTAGTCATTAATCAACAAAATTTTAATAATTTTAGTGGGGACCGTAATGTCGACATAATCTTTCATATTTTTATGCATTCACTGACATTTTGTAACATATTGTTTATGTTTTTGTTGGAAACGATCAAACTTGACCACTTTTATTTAAATTTGAACCCAGTTACTTTTTAATTTCAAGGTTTTTTTTTGTTTTATTTGTGATTCATTTAAATAAATGGTTGAAAACACATATTTGTTATTATTTATTACATGTTTTTATTTACATTAATAATGTCCTTTAAATTTTATTTCTTTTTTTTTCTTGTACTTTTAAAAGGCTTTTAGAGGCAGCCTATATCAATCCCTTAATTTATTAACTTTATTTATTCGAATAAAAGTCATTTATGATGACGGGTATTGTTACTTTAGTAATATTAGAATAACTGCGTTCAAATTTGACTATGCATCAACGTCCGACGCATAAAATGTTAAGCTTCTTTGCGTCACAGGAGTAAAGACAAATAAACATTTTTGACACTGAACTGACGCGACACCATTGACGTGATCTTGTATAATCTGTGGATTTGAATATTGGCGAAGAGTAATTATGTATTTGGAATTATAAAGAGATGTATTTTAAATAAATATTTATCAATCAAAGCTGTTTGTAATTCAATATATTACAGAGCTATTAATTGCATGGATATTTAAATTTAAGTCTTGTTTATCTTTACTCCTTCGATATGATTTGGGGATTCGAAAAAAAGTAACAACCACTGTGACCATTCAGTGCGAAATATTTTGCGTAGAAAACTCTTACTTTGAGTATAGGTCCCTGACTTTACCTATAATAATATAGTGTAAGCCTACCTATTTATATATATAAAATAGATATATATTTTTAAAGGATCATTAGGTAAATTGTGTATAATATAAGCTAAATATTAAGTCATAATTATCTAATTATAGAGTGTTATTGTGTAAAATAACACTTATTATTAATTTAAAATAATTACTAATAAATATATTTAAAATAGCAACACTAGACAAATATACGAATTAAAAAAAAGCAGATGATGGAATGTGGGTAGAAGCATCCAGAATGTTCTCGAAAAGTTATACGGACGCGTCGAAATTGTAGAGAGAGAAAATAAAATTGTAAAAGTGTAAACCAGTGTGTTTCAATTATTAAAAGTTCTAGCTAAACTGGAAAAGTGACTTCAACTTCATAAGTGGGATCGAAGGAAGATAATATCATTTTCCTTTCCACGCCACCGTGAAACTGTAAGTAACGTGGAGGTACATATAGTACATTATTTTTATTTTTTTAGAACTTTGTGTAGGTTTTTAATTTTATAATTATTTTGATAATTGTTTTTTCTTTTCATCCAAAGAAACGTACTTTAAAGCTAAACTATAAGTCACTTACTGACCGTTAATATTTTAAATTTGATATCTAATTGCATAAAGATTTTTTTTTTTTCTCTTCTTCTTCCTACATCTGAGTGTGATTAAAAATTAAAATTTATTTTATTATAAATAGAAGTAAGAAGTAATAATACTAAATCGATAAAATTATTGTGATTTATAATAACGAAGGCATAACTTAACACATTAGATTGAATAAAAGTAATAAATACAAATATTATGCGACAAAAGTGTACTACTAATTTTGTGTCGTAATGATTTTTCTTTCATTGACTAGTGATATATATATATATTTTTTTTTTTATTTAATTATGATCACCTAATCGTTTTATTATTATAAAACGCTTAATCTTAGCATAATGACAAAGTGATGTGTTTTATGTTGACTAAGAAATAATACACGTGAACTTACAAACCTAGACTGGTTTCATAATATTAAAACAGGTTATTATGAAAGAGAATATTAATTGTTATCTAAAACTGAGATTTGTCAGTTTCAGCTTTTTGCTATGGATCAAGGCAATGATCGACGAAAAAGAGCAGCCTATGATAGGACTAGTGCAGACCCAGGTGTACCCAGGTTCGAGGGTCAGGGTCAGGACGCACTAGACCTAAGGCAACATACTAGTCGTGCAAGCTGGCCAGGAGAACCCAGGTATGAGGGTCAGGTCAGGAGAGCTGGACATTATAATTCCGAGCAACCCAGGGTATCGCGGGAGCGTGATACCGAGGGTGAGAGTATTCGCCGGCCTGACGGAGAGCGTCAGCAACTAAATGATTTTCGGGAGCAAAGAAATATGGAAAGATCTCTTCGCACGCCCTCAGTCGCACGGGATCGATCGCCTGGTGCCGGTTCTTCGAGACGTGTTATGCGAGAAAGAAGCAGGACTAGAATCGAAAGAGCGCACGATGATGATGTAATTTCCTCATTCAGAGCCGGAAGTAAGAGGAATAGAAGTCCAAGTGATCCAGGTGAGCAACCATGTACCTCTAGGCGACGCCGACGTCGAGATAGTTCTAATGAGGATAATATAATAGATAAATTTTTGTCAATATTGCAGTCAGTCAAGAGTTCAGATAAGTCAAAGTTAACTTTTAATACTAACATTATCCCTGAGTTCGACCCTATGTCTAAAGAGCAAACAATTTTAACGTGGCTTACAAAAGTGGAAGAGTGTTCTGAAATATACGGTTGGGATGATAAGGAAATCATTCATTATGCCCTTCCAAAACTAACTGGTGTAGCCAAGTCGTGGTATCAAAGCTTACCTAGTATGAAATTTACATGGGTCGAGTGGAAAAATAAACTTATTGAATCATTTCCCGTTCGTGAAGATTACGCTGAACTCTTAACTGAAATGCTAGCTAAGCGCGTAAAATATGGAGAGTCTCTTGAGCAATATTATTACGCTAAAATTAATTTGTTAAATAGATGTAAGATATATGGACGCCAGGCTGTAGATTGTCTACTGTACGGGGTAGAAGATAGGGCCGTAAAAGTCGGTGCGCAAGCTGCGCAGTTCTCAGAACCGGAAAAGGTCTTAAAATATTTTAGGACTGTTAAAGTCGGACCAAGCCGCGAAAACCATGAATCGTATTCTAAATTTCGGAATGAGCGTAGAAATGCCGGAAATGAAAAATCAACTTCTAGATCAGGTGGTTCAAAACCTGATACAAAAATGGTTTGCTACAATTGTGATGAAGTAGGCCACCCAAGTTTTAGATGTAACAAACCTCATGCAAAATGTTCTACTTGCGAAAAATTAGGCCACCTGTCCATTCATTGTTTTAAAAATAAATTTAACAAAGATCGTGAGAAAGACTCTAATACTACCAACGATAAAACTGAAAAACGCGTAGCTCAATTAAGTCATACAGATGATCCAACTGCCAAATATATAATTACTATTAAAATAAACAATAACTTTGTTGATTGTCATTTAGATTTAGGAAGTCAATGCTCCCTTATTAGACTTACTAAAGCTAAGGAACTTAATTTGGAAATAGTTGTACCAGATGATTTGCCTGTACTCAGGGGTATTGGTGCTAACCTTATCGCACCAGTAGGTATGACGATTGTCACCGTTGAAGTACAAAATATCAAAAAGGTCATAAATATGTATATTGTCGATGATTACGTAATAACCCAATCAACCTTACTAGGTCATTCTTTTACCGAGCAACCAGATATTATTATTACAAAGACTCCTACTGAAATTATATTCCAACAGACCCCCACTGTTAAGACGCGTTTAGTGGCAAGTAAAGATACGGAAATATTTCCCAATACGTTATGTGCTGTTCAGATCACAGCTGAACCAAGTCTTTGTAGTCAAGTTTTCGTTAATGGATCTATCAGGGGTCCAGAAGGTAAAGAATATTTTCTCCTTCCAGGTGAATATGAGGTTAGGAATGGTCAAGGCGCCCTATTAATATACAATGTTTCTACAGATACTTTTACAATAAAAAAGGGTTCACTTTTGTCACGTGTGACTCCTAAAGAGTCGAAATTATCAAACAACGTTTTAGATTCGTGTAATGTTACATTTTCAGAAAGTCAGAAAACCGAAAATTTAAACTGTAGTGATAAATTAAATAAGGACGAACAACATAAATTACAAAAATTAATACAAAAATATGGCAATTGTTTCTCAACCGGACTTCATGATTTAGGTTTCACAAACTTGACGGAAATGACGATCGAACTTGATGATGCAGAGCCAGTCGTCTATCGACCTTATCGAATGTCCTATGCTGATCGTACTTTAGTTAGAAATATGATTCAGGAAATGGTCGATCATGGCATTATTAGGGAATCAAACTCACCATATGCTAGTCCGATTTTACTAGTCCAAAAGAAAACTGGTGATAAGCGTCTATGCGTCGATTACCGAGCGTTAAATCGGAAAACTAAAAAAGAACATTACCCACTCCCTCGTATCGAGGATCAACTCGATCAATTAGCCGGCAACAAGGTTTTCACATCCCTAGACCTGGCCTCGGGTTACTATCAAATATCGATAGCGGAAGAGTCACGACATAAAACGGCTTTTGTGACGCCCGATGGCCAGTATGAATACAATCGGATGCCCTTTGGCTTGGTAAACGCACCCTCGGTTTTTCAACGTACCATAAATAAAATATTGCTCGAGGCAAAAATCAAGTACGCTATCGTCTATATGGACGATATTCTCATTCCTTCTAAAGACATAGAAGAAGGCCTTAAGCGATTAGAAGAGGTTCTGGTGTTACTCAAAAGGGGTGGTCTAACCTTAAAACTAAGTAAATGCCATTTCTTCCTTGAGACCATCGATTTCCTTGGTTATGAAGTGAAATCCGATGGAATTCGGCCAGGGCTGCGTAAAATTGAGGCTGTCGCTAATTTCCCTAAACCTGGAAATCAGCATGAGTTGAGACAGTTTTTGGGGCTGTCAGGATATTTTAGGAGATTTATTAGAAATTATGCGTCGTTGGCTGCTCCACTAACTGATCTTTTAAAAAAAGATGTTAAATGGTGTTGGACCGGTAATCAAGATGAGGCATTCAATAAAATAAAAGATATGTTGGTAGACAGACCTTTACTAGCGCTTTATAATCCGAAAGCCGAAACTCAAGTTCATACGGATGCTAGTAAGGAAGGTTTAGCTGGTATCTTACTCCAGGCTAATTGTGACGGGGTTTTCCAGCCTGTTTCGTATTTTAGCAGAAAAACCAACCCAGAGGAGCGGAAACTACATTCGTATGATCTTGAGACATTGGCAGTGGTTGCATCCTTAAATCGGTTTAGAATCTATCTTATCGGTATCTCGTTTAAAATCTTTACAGACTGCAATGCATTGCGCGCAACTCTGGTTAAACGAGATTTAATACCACGAATTGCCCGATGGTGGATTCAACTTCAGGAATTTGATTGCACCATCGAATACAGGCCAGGATCACGTATGGCTCACGTGGACGCATTAAGCCGAAATCCAGTTGGAATTGCTGAGACAGAAACCCCAATTTTTCTCGACACATTCATGATCACTGAAAAGTCTGAAGAAGATTGGATCGCAACTGTACAATCTGGTGATGAGGAGATAAAAAAGATAAAAGAAATTCTGTCCACTTCTGATACAGAACAGATATTGGACATTCATAAGAATTATAAATTAAAGAATAACCGCGTATACAGAGTCGTAGGAGAGGAAATAAAGTGGCTTGTGCCAAAAGGAGTGCGTTGGCAAATACTTAAAATGAACCACGACGATGTTGGTCATTGCGGTTTCGACAAAACGTTGCAACGCATCCGTAAAAATTATTGGTTTTCAAAGATGCGGAAGTTTGTAAAAAAATACGTCTCCTCTTGCCTTGAATGCTTGCATCATAAGACACCAGGAGGAAAGCGTGAAGGAGAGCTTCATCCCATAGATAAACCCAGCGTGCCTTTTCATACGATTCACGTGGATCATCTTGGCCCCTTTGTAAAAAGCAAGAAAGGCAACTGTTACCTTTTAGTTCTGATTGATGGATATACAAAATTTGCCAGTATAAGACCCGTTAAAGACACAAAGTCTGCAACTACGATTAGGGTTCTTAAAGATCATATCAGTAATTTTGGTGTTTCTACTCGTCTAATCACAGATAGAGGTACAAGCTTTACAAGCAGCGTCTTTAAGGACTTTACAAACAAATTTAGCATCAAACATATCATTAATGCAGTGGCAACTCCGCGAGCCAATGGTCAAGTGGAGAGGTTCAACAGAACCATTCTAAATGCCCTTTCCACTTTAAATCACGGCAAAGACGAAAGGTCGTGGGATGAGAATATTCTAGACATTCAGTTAGGACTAAATACTACAACACATAAAACGACTCAAAAAACACCATCGGAGTTACTTTTTGGTTTCAACATTAAATGTAGAAGCGAAGGGATACTAAGCGCTGTTTTAAATGACACTATTAATGTATCTTCTGAGGAGGAATTGGTACGAAATAGGGAGGAAGCAAGAGAAAAGATAATAGAAAAGCAAAGCAAGGACAAAGAAAAATATGATAGCCATAGAAAAGCTCCAAAACAATATTCCGAAGGTGATCTAGTTAGAGTAGAGCGACAGGTACCTCATGATGGCCAGTCGCAAAAATTGGTTGTTAAGTACCAAGGTCCGTACCGTATCATAAAAGTTCTTCCTAACGATAGGTATGTCATTGAGGACACTCCGTTATCGCGTAAAAATAATCGCCGCTATGAAGCGGTAATTTCAGTAGACAAAATACAGCCGTGGCTACATTTTACTAGAGATTTAGATAGTAGTTCCGACGAAAATGATTCTGATAATAATGAATAATTAAAATGATATAATTATAATAATTGTAAATAATAATAAAGATTGAAATAATAATAATTACCTTATAAAGTACTTTTAATAGACACTTATTTTACATGATTATTGATTGATGTTTTATTTATGGTAATAAGTATTATATAAAAATATTAATAGTACAATTTAATACATGTAATGTAATTTTTTTTTACATAATTCTAAGTATACGCATAAATAAATAGTTATTCAAATTTAATTTAAGTTCATAAGTTAATAATTTTAGTTAATAATTGGATAGTAGTAAAATAGTTAAATAATATAATATAATATTGTTATACGTTAATTGTAATTAATTGTAATATTAAGTTAATTCATTGTAATGAAATTAATTGATATATTCGTAAAAAGATAAAATGTAGTAAAACGAATATTTACATGTTAAAATAACTACATATTAGTACATTTTATGTAACAAAACGGAACTAAAAAAAAAAAAAAAAAACATAATTTACCCCTCAACGCGAAGGGGCTCGCTAAGAACAGGAAGGCCGAGCTGTAAGCCTACCTATTTATATATATAAAATAGATATATATTTTTAAAGGATCATTAGGTAAATTGTGTATAATATAAGCTAAATATTAAGTCATAATTATCTAATTATAGAGTGTTATTGTGTAAAATAACACTTATTATTAATTTAAAATAATTACTAATAAATATATTTAAAATAGCAACACTAGACAAATATACGAATTAAAAAAAAGCAGATGATGGAATGTGGGTAGAAGCATCCAGAATGTTCTCGAAAAGTTATACGGACGCGTCGAAATTGTAGAGAGAGAAAATAAAATTGTAAAAGTGTAAACCAGTGTGTTTCAATTATTAAAAGTTCTAGCTAAACTGGAAAAGTGACTTCAATAGTATGTTACAAAATATAATCGTTTTCTAACTTAAGGATTGTGTATTTAATCTATTTTAAAATAGCTGCAGATGGGTTTTTTATCATAAAATTTTATTCACTATTGTTATCATACAGTAAAGTCCTGTTTTTTTGTACGAGATGAGTCTTTGTCATTAAGTTTGGAAATTTACAGTAAAAACACAATACATAAATACGTATAGCCCAGACAGATCTTAGTTCTTCTTCGAGTAAGCTTTTCCTCCTGTGGCTCAATATCCATAGAATAATAATAACATAATAACGTGCAGAAATTAAGCTATTTTTAGGTATCTAATTTCCTCTGATCTTCCAAATGTATAAAAGGAAGTGCGCTCTATTTGTCTGGTAAGAGGCCAATCATTTATTACGTAAGACAATTAATGTTTTCTTACCAGGGAGTGGCAAGGAGTTTAGATAGTTCGTGCGACAGATAAAAAAAATACGCAAAGTTAAAATTATTTGAAAAAGCGCGGGAACCAACGCGATTGCCGGTATTCGCTCGGATGCGTACCCATAGAACCTTTAAAATTAAGTTTTCACTTTGAAAAATAAACCTTACGTGGATTCATATTTTTCCTTTAGATTCTTACTTAATAAATATTAAACATGAAGTGGTGGGTCGGTCTTTTTTTTTATATTAGAGGGGGGGGGGGGGGGGAAGTAATAAGCGAAATTAGTCTTATGTTATAAATAAATGGCCCCTAAGCGAGTGTTAGCTATCAAATGGTATCAACCCATTTTCCAAGCTGTAATGTTTATTTCCGAGGTGAGACGCTACACATCATATAGGATGTATGTAAGAATCTTTTCCCGAAATAAAATGATCAAGGTCATATTATTACCCTCAGTTAATTTCCTAATATATTTTTTCGATTATACATATCTGACTGTCAATGATTCAAGAGGTATTAAAAAGTCACTTTTATAAAATTTGTGTTTTTTTTAAATGACTTTTGGTATTAAGAATCGACTTAACTCTATTCTATTAAATTATTAATGTATTCTGCTAATTATGATCACATGTCCGTAGTTATGTAAAATAACCGAACAAAATAATTATTCTTATTACAATATATTATATTTTTATTATAAAAAAATACGTATCATAAAACTTTTATGGACACAGATACATAATTATTATGACAATTAAACTTACTTCATTTTAAAAATAATTGTGTTATATTAAAAAGATATACATAGCTGTTGTATTATTTTTATAATGCTTTATAATTTTAGAACATCATATTTTATTTTACCATAAAATTATGTAGTTTTAACATAATATTTATTATAATATAATAATAAATGATGCACTTTATTTTTGACTGGTTGTACGCGTTAAATCCATGTATGTTCATTAAATTTGTGTTTTTAAACATTATTTTGATGTTTTCTTTATTTCGTAATTATATTGAACCTCTTTCGTTATAAATCCGACTACAGGGATTAAGTAATTATTGGTTTTACGAAAGGTTTTTCTTAAGAGTATATCCTATCAGTAAAAAGTTCTGGAAACAATGGAATTTGAACATAGGAGTACATTTTTTTTTTATCAATACATTATGAAGAAAGCAATCTGCTCTTTTATGTAGTATTTACAAATATAACTAACAAGTCATTCTTTTATGTGAAACAGTATTCAATTAACACCTAAATGTAGAAAATTTTGAAAACATCCATTTTTAACAAATAATTTGTTAAAATACCAGTTATATTTATTTAAGATCTTCCAATAGATTCTACAATGGACAATAGAACCGTAAGAAGTTAAATACGGATTAAATAATGAAATAGTATCACGCAATGATATTCTAATAAACAGATATGGTCTACCCATACTAAACAACAGAAAAAAGTGTGTCGAGCCGGGGACCGTTTATTTTACATTTCGTTACAAGTAAAAAGGATAGCTTGATAAAAACAATAAGTAAAAGGTATAACTAGATGTTTTAATTACGCAAAACGTATTACTGGTATAATTATGATGAAAACGACTAAAGGCAAACGTCCCAATTAGGACGTTTTCTAGTCTTCACTTTTTGCGCGTTAATGACATATCTGTTTACTAGAACATCATTGGTATCACGATATTTTATATAGTTTGACTTACGCACACTAGCTTAAAATTACATAATCTGAGAAGCGGCAATTTTACTATGTTTGAAAAAGCTCTTCATAATGTTGATTTTCCTAATAAAAAACCACAAAAAACATGTTCCGGCAAAATAAACACATTTTCTTGCCATAAAATTAAATTAATTTTTTACTTCCGCGAAAATGCTGTTAGTCATTTTGGTGACGTCATATTGTTAAAAAAGTTCTTTTATGTATGACTAGCAAACATTCAGCATTAACAACCATAAAAATATTGGTACTTTTCGGGAAAATTACGAATTGGAATTGCTATTATTTTATATAATGTGAAATACTAGCATAAAAATTAGAAAAGTTGCTTAATATGAAAATGACAGTTTTTGCCTATTTGACGCCACACCAAAGCAGCTCCTGCTTTTAGGTCATCGTGATATTGTGGACATCGTGATATACAGACAAAAAATTGCGACTTTAGTAAGTGTATTAAAGTATATTTCTGTATATGTTTTAATTTTTATCAATTTTCATAATTTATTTTTCACTGCCGAAAGTATCCTACCTATTGCAATAAGCTCTCTTAGTGACTATTTGACAGTGTGGCTGAAGGCTACTTTGGAGGATCTATGTTAGAGGATTCTGCAGTAATAATTAGTATATATCTGATGTTACACTATATACTGTTTGTTTTCTTAACAATAATGTAATGAAAATAGATGGTGAATAAACAGTTCAATAAGAATAAAAAAGACTCATTAGTAATAGTGACATCGTAAAATCGTTATCACGTTTGCCTAAATTAAAAAATAAATATATATACATTTATAAATATAAGCATGATTACACCTTTCGTTTTATCGTGTTATTATTATACCTACACTAAAACCAAACCAAACCTACTTGGTTTCAAAATAATAATTAATATTAACAAAAGTACTTTAGGTACCTTAGGATAAAATTAGGTAAATGTTTTTATTTAACTTTATTAAATGAATTATACTTAGGACATAATATGCATAATATTATAACATCAATAATTTCATTTTATTAAGATTTAGCATTTTAAAATTACCGCGTTTTGGCTATGATATACAGATAAGAAATAAATAAGATATGAACTACGTCGCTCTTTTTTATCTGTTTTTATAATGTTCATAAAATGGCGGATGGAAGAAATCATAAACGAGCATTGCTGCGCTTACAGCGTTGAAGTGGTTCGTAAAATTTTCCGATCGTTTTGCCGGGAACGTCAAATTTTTTATCAAAACAAATAGTTAATAAATACTAAACCAACAAAAGTTATTGTAATTAAAGTTCAATGAGAATTCAAGTTACTGAAACAATGATTTAAAAAATGTGATAGAATTTGGTTTATTGTATAGAGATATGTGTTGTGGATTAATTTTATAATGGACCAAGTTTACAACAGAAAACTACTACAGATTGGTTAAAAAATATATATTAATAGAATAATTTCGGTAACTATGGAAAAAATAGTGGTTAAAACAGAGGTACAGCCAAATGGAGATATACTGCTCTTTTACGTTGATGGTAAGTATTTTTTTGAAATTAAACGTGTAATTATATTATACTGTTATTTAGATTTTATATTTACTTACTAAAATTTTTGGTAGATTTAGTTTTGAAGGGAGATACTTTACCCGATATCTAGAATAAATTAAAGATATAGATATCTTATAGATAGCCTTGATATTTAACTAAGTAAAAAAGTATGCATTTACAGAAAATGAAGAAACTGATCTACGAGGTTTGGAAAATGAAGTTCAAAATAATGTACAAATATTGCCAGATACTAAGTACATCATTGAGGAAGATCTCGGCGAAGGAGAGTCAGCTGAGGAACTGGACATAGCTCAGGCAACAGAACAGGTTTCCAATGATATATGGCTAGAAGATGAAATAAAACGACTCATAGTTTTCTATCATGATAATAAAGAAACATTTCTTAGTGGAACTACTAAGAAAACACATTTATGGGCTGTTGCATGTAAAACAATGCTGGCCGGTAAAACTCCTATATCATGTGAAGTAAAATTAAGAGAATTAAAAAGAAAATATGTTCAAGTGTGCCTCGAAAATCAAAATGGAGCGACCATTACATGGAATTATTACAATTTGTGTAATCAGGCATTTCATGATGACAACTTTGTTAAAATGTGCCTCAGTGAAAATAGTTGCGATAATCAAGTTACTGTGAATATGCCAGTTAAAAATGTTGTCAATCAGGATGGTATATTAGTTGTAAAAAAAGTAAACAGTTGTCAAAATAAAGACGAGCAAGTCGAGGCAATGCTCAATTCATACATCAAACACAAGAGTTTCTTTCAGAAACAGTATAATACACAGAGGGGCTTATGGGAGGCTATTGCTATGGATCTGGGTGAAGACGATGTTGATTATTGGCACAAACGCTTCTTAAACTTCAAACAACACTATATAAGGATGATATACAAACGTAAGGAAAGTGGAGCTGAAAGTATAAATTGGCCGTACATGAAATATTTTGATCAAATATTTGGTGATGATGAAGATTTCTCACGTAAATATTTATATGGCGATGAAAATGACAGTAAAGTAACAATAATGATTGAAAATGATCCAAATTCCTGGAACGATATAGAGACAACGTTTTTGGTTAAATATTATTTTGATTGCTTCAATGAGTTCCATGATCCGAGCATACCAAATAAATTTTTATGGCAAGAAGTTGCTCGATTAATAGACAAGACACCTGAAAATTGTGAGAAAAAATTTGAAGATCTTAAAAATGAGCATTTCGATAAACTCGTAGAAGGTGACTATGATTTAGCGAACCGGATACCATTAGCTATTCTGTTCGATAACATAATCGCTAAGGAAGTGGAAATGGAAGTTAATAACCCTGAAAAAGACGGTCCTGATCTATGGAAGACGGAACAAATAGACGAATTAGTGCAGTATTTGTACGAAAATATAGATATGTTAAAAGATCCCGTATGTTATTATGTTAGTTGGGCGTCCCTTGCGAGGAAATTGAAAAGAAGTGTAACGTCTTGTCGGAAACAATGGAACCATCTAACTACACTTTACAAGAACATTTTAGATGATAAAAAAGAAAATCCTGATATGCAAATAGACTGGAGGTATATTGACTTATTCGATAGAATATTTGATTACGGTATGGATAGCAATCTATTAGATGGATATGAGAAGTTGAAAGAACTTGGTCAAGTAAATAAATCAAATAAAGTGGGAGGTAAGTTACATTATAAAGTATTCATTTATACTGTAAAATAATTTTATTTAAATATAACATAGTTATACTATATGTCATTTTATATGTAGTATATATTATATTTTACTGATTTCAATACAGAAACTTTTTCAAATCGATACAGTACATATTAATTTTGTTTTATATACTGGATTATGTTTTTTAATTGAAAATATTGTGTAACTATCAAGTTTGTTACTTATCATTGATATCTATATTTCTAATGAGAAACTTCATTTCAATTTAATCCTGTATCATGACTATCCAATGGTTGTGTCTAATTCAGTGAAGTAAATATTGGCTTAGATATGTTCCACTAGTTTATTTTCTTGTCAATAACTTAGTTGTGTATTACTAATGAGCGCTGAATAAATTATATTAAAGCAGAAAAGATAACAAAGAAACAAGAAAGAATAACATATCCTTAACTTAAAGATAATTGATTTTTAATAAAAATTGTTATATAGCTAGTACATATGTACACTAATATAAATAATATATTTATAAAATGATACACATTTTTAAAATTACAAATCGTTCTCTTTACTTTTAATGCTTATTGTTTTACTGTATTTACTAGATACATGACTAAAAATACATTTTTATATTTACAGTTAAAAAGATCACCATCAAAGATAATGATGACAAATTCCTTGAAAATGGAACTGATGACGAGGAACTCTACGACGAAAGAGGTTTTACAAAGCGTTCGAAAAAACGCAACGGAGAGGCCAAATCGTTCAAAATACTAGAATTCTATTTGAAAAATAAAGACAAATTTGCATCATCACAGCAGAAGAAATTGGCGCTATGGGAAGTCTTGGCACGACAAATAGGCGTTACAGCAACGGAATGCGCACACAGATTTCGCAATTTCAAACAAGTATACACGGGGTACGTTCAAAGGGAAATAAATAAGCCCGAAATGCCCATACTTTGGCCATACTACAACATTTGCAAGAAAGTATTCGGCTACAGAGCCATAAAATCTAAATTGAAAAACGGGAAGATGGATTCCGACGACGCAGAAGATTGGTCCGCAAAAGAAATCAAGCAATTGATCAATTATTTTTCAAGAAACTTCAGCAATTTCCAGGAAAATATCGAAGAGAGAAGCAAATGGTCGGAAATAGCCCAAGAAATTAGTAGGACCGAAACGAGTTGCTGTGACAAGTTTCTTGAGTTGAGGAAGTCTTACAGAAAATTGAAGACGATGAAAGCCCGTAACCCAGATGTTAAAGTCTCCTGGAAATATTTCAATATGCTCGATGACATTTACAAATATGGCGAACAGAACTGTGAAGTTCTGGAAACAATGGAAGTTGATGAGTGCCATGATGATGGTAATGAATTAAAGTTGGAAATGCAGGAAGGTTAGTATTAGTTTATTTATTGATGTTAAATACGTAGTTTTTTTAGGAAGTAATTATAATTTAATAGATTATTTGAGTCGAGATGGCCCAGTGGTTAGAACGCTTGCATCTTAACCGACGATTGCGGGTTCAAACCCAGGCAAGCACCGCTGATTCATGTGTTTAATTTGTCTTTATAATTCATCTCGTGCTCAGCGGTGAAGGAAAACATCGTAAGGAAACCTGCATGTGACAAATTTCATAGAAATTCTGCTACATGTGCATTCCACCAACCCGCATTGGAACAGTGTGATGGAATATGTTCCAAAAACCTTCTCCTCAAAGGGAGAGGAGGCCTTTAGTCCAGCAGTGGGAATTTGCAGGCTGTTGTTGTTGTTGTAGAATATTTTATTTTTCTGGTGAATACCACACCAATGTTTCACCGTAATAACAAATAGTTTGGATCGCAGTGTATCGGTAAAGAACAGCCAATTATGCTTGACATAGTATTGTGCATAAGTATGTGTGCAAACATGGGAGCACCTTTATTTTCTTATTCTTACAATTCACACGACCCGAAGGAGCCGTTACGTGCTTTCCGAGGCAAGCGAAACGCTTTCAGTTTTCAGACTAGATTTTTTCATTAGACAAACCTGTAAGTATTTATGGGTCTGACTTTGAATCTAATACCTCGGGATCTGAGGCCGAATATTTAGCCACTAGATTACCGAAGCAGTTACAATAAACATATAAAGGAAAAACAAACAGGCATATATTTTTGTTTATGAAAATTTGTATAGGAAATTAAATTATTTTCAATATTTCAGACATCAAGCATAGAGACAACTATATATTGTCGTATATTTTATTTATATTTAATTTATTTATTTCATAAGTACACTAACAATATACATATATAATTGATGGCTTACACAATATCCAAAAAAAGAAAAACAACTTCTGATATGTACATCGATTACAAGTGTACATAACATTCACAGTGTATCGTGTCAACATGTTTATTTAAAGTTGAAATTAAAATATATTATACAATTTAAAAAAAAAAGATTATTGACCTATGCTATCGTCGTTTATAAACACAATAACTAAATAATATTACTGAAATACAAAAAAAAACAGGAATTTAACGCAATATTTAGCTGACAAAAAGTAATCCATGAGATTTTTTTTTAAAGTAATGAAGCTATCATGAAAGATGTCAATGCCTGTATAACTTTTGTCAATTCATTATGTCGAGCACATATGCGCACTATCGGAGCCAGTTTTCGTGATAGGAGTATGGAATATTTTTGTTATGTAACTTCGGGTATAGTATATTAATAATTATGATATGTTTACAGATGACGATTACCAATGTATCATCGTTATACCCGAAGGCGAAGATATTAATAATACTCAAATCATTATACAAGAACATGATCAAGATCAAGAACAAGATAACAGTCAAGAGGCAACAGAATTGACAAATTCGAAGCAAATTATAACGAAATGGAATAAGCGAAGTAAGAAACGACTTCTCATCCTTTATCTAAATTATCTAAGGACGCACAAAGGACAGGAGATTAATCAAAGAGAAATGTGGACGGAAATCGCGTCGAAATTAGACGAAAAAACACCAATTTCGTGCAAGAAAATGTTCTTAAAATTAAAAAATCAACACAAGCAACTCAACGAAACTGACTTCAAACTCCCGTACAGTGTCCTCTTAGAGAAAATCCTCGCTTTCAAACCTAAATTTGCCAAATCAAACAAAAATAAGGACTTGGAAGAAATTAATACATACGAGGACATACCGATGTCTGATGAGAAAGTTTACAATGCTTTGAATTATTACTTGCAAAATCTCGAAGATTTTGTCAGTCCGAAATTTGAGCAGAAATATCTTTGGACGGAATTAGCGAAATTCATCTCTGAACCAGTCAACAAAATATTCAGCAAAATTAACTATTTGAAGCAAACATTCGATAACGAAATAGATACTCCCTTTAAGGAAATCTTGCATGAAATTTTGACAAAGGAAAATGCACTTAGAGAGGAAATAAATAAGGATCCTGATCCAATAACAGAGGAGGAAAGTGAACAACCATGGTCTGATATTGAAACTGAGAGACTCCTAACATGGTACTTGGCCCATTTGGATAAGTTTAAGAACCCGAAATTCGTTCGAAGTTATTTATGGATGGAGGCGTCGGATATATTAAAGAAAAGTCCACTGGTTTGTTCGAAGAAAATGTCCGAAATACGATCCCAGTACAGAACGATGGTTAGAGAGAATCCAGAGGAATTGGACAGCTGGAAATTTTACAATCTGTGTCAGAGAATTTATGGAACTGGTAAGAAGACATTGACTAGTAACAAGGGTCTTGAAGATATATAAAATATATGTCTTATAATATATATCTTTGAAAATAATGTCCATGATTTATCAGTCATATATTTAAAATAAACCTTTTACAAATCAATGTTCTTATCTGACAGCATTTAGTGTAAATATTACAATTATGTAGTAATATAGCTTGTAATTAAATAATATGACATTAGGAATGAACACTAAACTCTCTAAAATTTAGGCTGTTTGTTAAATTAATAATATGCTCACAAATAAAAAATGTATTATGTATCCATTATCTCTTTTTAAGATGAATCAGATTTTCAGACTCAATTGTTTTGGCTGTGCATTAATAATCAATGAGGTATTATTACAATCAAATGTTTTAAAAAAATAATAGTTGTTTAATGTTTTTTTTTATTATCTGTGAAAATTCAGTGATTTTTCATGTGTGAGTGTTCATTGCTTTTGTCTTTATCAATTAAATAAAAAGTGTACATACATTTACTTAGTCTTATTTAAATGCCCTAAACATCACGTTTAGTTTTCTAAAGCTATTGATGAAGATAATAATATTCTATTCTATGAACGTACCAGCGACCTGATGACCGCCATTTTTTAAGTCCTAAGTTTTGAATTGTTGGTGGAATTCACTAGTATTATAATGACAAAAATGTGTATTTTCTATTAAGATAATTATTCAACTATATTGCAGGTATGTAATTATATAAACAAACACACACAGTGACAATAGTTTTTTACATATAGAGGATAGAGTTGAGGATTTATTTTCAATAAAAATATTTTTCATGAGAACTCAAACACTTCAAACTGGAACACAACAATACTGAGTACTGTTATTTGATAGAGCGGTAGAATAACTGATGAGTGGGTGGTACCTACCCAGACGGGCTTGCACAAAGCCCTACAACCAAGGATACTATGTCCCTTGAACATAAAGGTCAGTACAGTTTATCGTTAAGCACTGCTACTTGGCGGTAGACTGTGTAATGCTAGGGTGGTGTCTAACCAGAAGGGCTTGGCTTCATCAGGTAAAAAAGATATTTTGTTCGTCCCTATTCTAAGTCAGGTGAGTGTGTTCAGTGGCGTAGCTATCGTAGGGCCAGGAGGCCCCGGAGTTCAGGGGGCCCTCTAAAATTAACTTTAATCTTCTATAGCTAGAAAATCACGAACCTGCGGACATGATTTCTTATTTGGTATCTATAATTTTAAAGGGTAATTATTAGTTAAAGAGGGTTCGGAAAGAGGGGGTGAGGGCCCGATTCTTTTTCTCTGCACCGGGGCCCTTCGTCACCTAGCTACGCGGTACGCTACTGCGTGTGTTTAATACTGGATGTCTAACTCAGCTATTTATTTTAGTCGAGAAAGAATTGAGAACTAATTGGTACCATTTGGACACATTTCCATTACGAAGTGTATTATGCCATTTTGTTTATTTTTGTTTTTCAGTATTGCGACTGAAAATATTATCCATTTCATATGAAACATGGAATTGGTATCCCATATACCATTATATTATCTAATATATCATCATATTAGCTAATATATGCTTAAAGGCTTCGTTAAATGTATGAAATAAGTAAGAGCCTACAAAAAGTAGCAGAAAAAAAACTATACTAATATTATAAATGCGAAAGTAACTATTTCTGTCTCACTCTTGTCCATTCAAGTTTAAATTGCTGAACTGGATTTGATTATTTTTTTTTTGAAGTTTGAATTCCAAAGAGGCTACTTTTTAAGGCTAACCTGACGATCACTCCGAAATTGAACGAAGTCGCGGACCTAAATAATTAGGTCATGAAACAGAAAATAAATAAATATGATATACATATATTATAAGTATTCGTACATCCTATAGCTAAGAGTTTAATTAAGGGAATATAAAATTACCTGCCGGGCATACCATTCTGCCTAGCTCTTCAATTGCTATTGAGTTATAGGTATCCTATCGATTTTCCTTTTATAAATTTAACAATAGTACGTAGTTGTATATCTATTTATTTAAAAAGCAAACGTTTAAAACGAAAGGTATATATTTGCATTTGTATAATATTATATATTGTCTGGAAAAGAAGGCTAATTAGTCATAAATCCGCCCATTATACAAAACTCGAAATAATGTTTTTTTTTTAATGTTTTTGCATTTTACTTATTTTGTTTCTCTTTCTGTATTTCAAATTTATGTCATTTCATTAATTAGGTATATAATATAGGAATAAGGGTAAACAACCCCCTACTTTTCCATACTATAAGATATCTAGTCAACAATTTTATAATAATCGTTTTATACGTATTGAATATTGATAAAATAACTAATAGGGGCAGATACAGTAGCTCAAGGTCTCGGCCTACTGTGTCTCACTAATCCTATTACCTAGCACCGCTCAATGATAAATAAATATGTTTAAATAATTAAGCCTTAGTGAACTTGGCTATCACTAATAGAATCTTTTCCAAGTGAATGCATTAAAAAACGATAAATTTTGGATAGTTCAGAACTTATATAATTAATAACTTAATTACATCCATAGAAACGTATTGTATTTGTTACGAACAGAAACCATTTCTTTATTAAACATTTAATGTAAATATTGCTATAATTTATGCATCAATTGCTATGTATATATTTTAAATTTTTCTTTAACTTTTGTGCACACCCTACTGACTACTCTCCTACACTATTCTGGGTTGGCTGGCAGAAAATGCTGTTATAGCGTTAAGTCCGCCCTTTTTACATGTTTTATTTGTGTAATAAAGAATAATAAAAAAAATATACAACAGTTTTGATTTAAAATAATTCTAAAAGTATCTAGAGCAATTATCTTTATTAATATATAAATGTGACGCTCTTTTACGACCAAACCGCTGAAGCGAATTTGATAAAATTTGGTATGAAGCAAACTGAAACTCCAAGAAAGGACATAGGGTACTTTTTTGCCTGACACATGACAACTAACACTAAAACATGAGCGAAGCCGCAGGCGACTACTGGTAATAATATTGTGTAAAGCATTATATGTATTGTTAAAATTTAAAGTCTTGTGCAGTTATTTTATCGTCTAGTCAAAAACAAGCTCTTTACTCAATGCAAAAGTACATTTGCTCATTGTACTATTTATTTTATTTATTTTATGGCATAGGTTGGCGGACGAGTATATAGGCCACCTGATGGTAAGTGGTCACCATCACCCATAGACAATGAAGCTGTAAGAAATATTAACTATTCCTTACAACGTCAATGTGCCACCAACCTTGGGAACTAAGATGTCTCTTGTGCCTGTAGTCATTGATTATCAAATGTACACCCGCTTAAAAAGTAAAACCTCAGAAAGAATCGAAAGGCAATGACTGTTGGTGGGTGGGTTATTGTGCATATGAGTCAGCCAGTGTTCCAGACACGAGGGATACGTTTCAGAATTAGCCTCAGACTTAATATTTATTGCTAAGAAAAAACAAAGTACTCCATTGGTTTCTGTAATAAATAACAGCGATAAAATAAAATCGCCCATCGCTCCGCTTATAAATTAGACCGCTAATCGAATTTCATGCGACACTTTCAGTCGTTCCTTACAGCTCACTATGATCGCTATGTGTTATAAACATTTTGCGAGTAGTTTATATAGATAGTTCTAAGAAGGTGATGAAAGTGCGGATTCGTGGAATTAAGTATTAATGTGTCAACTTGTTACTTCCGTTTTTTTTTTATTTACCGGATGTAATATTTGAATACAAACTTGTTGCTATTTTAAATTCAATTGAGCATTAATTATTTACCAATATAACTTTACATAAAATATAATTGATGTGTTTTTAAACGCTTATTTAAAAGATGAAATATTAGACGAATTCAATTTATTTAACTTTTTTGAAATTCGAATATAAAGTGCAATATTTTTTTTCTGTGATTGAAGAATGAAATACATTTTTGTTTTAAATCAAAATAAGTAAGTCACGGTAATAATTTAAACAGCCTTACTAATTTTATTATAGATATAACAATGGAAAATTAATATATATAGTCTCGAATGTTCTACTAGACTTTTAAATAGACATTCGCTTGTAACAATTTGTGTAAGTAATGAAACCTTAGAAATGACATTATCAATGTTAGTTAGAATCAATTTGGTTGCAGTCATCGTTATTATATAATTATAGTTACATTTATTTATTATGTTTTATAAAACAAAAATGATAAATATATAAAATAACTCCCAATACAAATTAACTAAAAATAATCAAGGTTTGTATTAATCAAATTTCTTTATCTAGAAGAGTACACATCTAGTACATATATATCAAATATTTGTATATTTTATTTTATGCGAAGCATCATCTAGATATACAAAGATCTAAAAGAAATGTAGTTATTCTGACGAAAAATATTTATACCTAATTAGAACATCTGCGTTGTATGAAATCGAATTTGCAACTTTATATTAAAGCATTCTGTATCTAATAGGTATTTTTATATAATATGTATAATTTACTCTTAGGTGTCTCTAAAATGCATATAAATAAAGAGAGAAAGAGACATGTATAAAAATCATGAGTGCGAGAGATCGATAATATGTATAATATACTCTTAGGTGTCTCTCAAATACATATAAATTAAGAGAGAATGAGATAGATATGTATAAAGATCATGAGCTAAACATCTTCAGTTCAATCATTTATATAATCTGTTCGATTAAACGTTCTGTAACCGAGCTTTTTAATATATTACTAAGCTCTAATTATTTATTATATATAGTAAAGAATGTCATGTTTATAGACATTTTTAGCTTGGATTCAGAGTGGCAGGCGATTACGTAACACATGTCTTGTCTGTAGAGTTTTTTTCTCAAAATTCTAAGTGATACACGATATTGTCTATAATAATTTAGTTTTCAATATATTATCTGTGAGATACGAGTAAGTTCTTAACAATGTCTTAAATTCTGTTTCATTATACATCATCATAATGCCATATTTCATTCTGTCTATCATCTTTCATTAAATAGTTAGCCATATAATACCACTTAGTAACAAAAAACGTACTTATATAAATTAAGTGACGTTTTATATTTTTTTCAAAATTATATAATTGATAACATATAATTACATTAGTAAACCAAATACAGCTGTTAACGTTTTAATAATACTATATATTTTTCGTAATAAAACATCCTATATATCTAGATGATTTTATTTATATATATGAGATAGGCTTTGTATCGTCTAGCTAGGGATAATCTCTTCATATTCATATTATTAATAGTAAAATAGGTTTTTATAAATTCAACTTTAATCAGCCTAGCTAGGCTGTGTTTTATAAAACAATCAGCGGCCTCGTTTCCTATTTCGTATGATAGGTAATGTAAAATAAGTTTACTTTGTATGGCTTTATGTCCATATTAATTTTATCGTTGATACTAATAATAGACTTTAATAAGATGTGCTTATACCATAACGCTTCTCGTATGTGGATTGGTGAATACTATACTATCCAGTACACATTTTTCAATTTTTTGTCTTCACATCCCCCTTCCTCATGCCGGCATCGAACCTGCTAGCCCCATGGTGCTGCAGATGTCCATGGGCGGTGGTAGTCACTTTCAATCAGGTAGGCTCGTTTGCCACCTATCACATAAAAAAGAACATGATGTTTTTGTTCACTGCAGAGCACGAAATTAATAAAAAATTAAACTCATGAAAATCAATGGTGCTTGTTCGATTTTGAATCCGCAATTTTTTAATTAATTATTTACAGAATATTCAATATTAGGTACATATCTACATATAATTACATCTCTATAACATCTGTAATTTGGTCTATGGTGTGATTTGATGTTTAGACAATTTTTGTGTGTTTTTTTAAAGATTTCCCCTGGCTATATGTTTACCTAATAGCTGTAATGGAATCTTTTCTGCATGTTCTGTTACACGTGTTAATGCATTTATTACGTTAGGTAACTCCTTTAAAAAGATTATAGAAAGGTCAAATAGTCTTCACATAACAAGATGTGGCGACTCGTTCAAGAGTAAAGTATTTTTATAAAATAAATTTATAAAAAAACACGGAAATGCCAAAACGGTGATAGTGAGTGAATGGAACGAGGATTAAGTGAATGATAGTGAACAAAATGAAGTGGACTGTGATCACCATGTTCTCTTACATGCCTCTGCTTTTGAGGATGGCGAACGCTAGTCGGGTACACGCCGTCAGTTTTCTGTAAGTTGATATATTTAGCATTACTTGTCGCCTTTGGCGTCGCTTGCGTTGTAGGGGTAGGCCATCATGTGTGCGGCAAAACTCGAAATTATTTTAAATATGAGACAACATCACATACATTACTCTGATCCCAATGTAAGTAGCTGAAGCACTTTTGTTATGGAAATCAGAAGTAACGACGGTACCTCAAACACCCAGACCTAAGACAACATAGAAAACGAATGGTAATCTACATCGACTCGGGAATCGAACCCGGGACATCAGAGTGGCGTACCCATGAAAACCGGTAAACACACCACTCGACTATGGAGGTCGTCAAGTTAGTTATTCTATCGCCAAATGGATCAAATACTTTCGAGTATTGTGTTTTGGATTGACTTGGTGCAATTAAAGGTCCAAGAGATATAACATCTTGCTCATTGCTCGAATGTAGATGATGTTAAGATAAATAAAAAAAAATAACTTGTAACAATATTAACGGAGCACATACCCAAATTGTTCCATTTACTACCTTCTATTTGATAAAATTGGAGTGTCTGTTTGTAATATTAAAATAACAGCATTTTACTAAATGCCTAAGTATACATGTACCAAATGTTTTTGTTTTCAATTTTTGTCTGTCTGTCTGTTTCGGCCAATCTCTGGAACGTCTGAACCGACTTTGACGAGACTTACTGACAGATAGCTGATGTAATGAGTAACTTAGGCTACCAAAATAGCTTTACAATAGCTAGTTGTAAAAAAACGAATAGCAATTGAGCATTTTCAGAGTTAGAACAATGTTTTCAGTACAATATGTTATTAAATATTACTACTACTTTATACCTAGTTATTTTCTGCATATTTCAGCACCAATTCTTCGTATCAAGAGGTGGAATTGAAGTCCGAATCGAGCTTATCGCTTCGTGATATTCTACCAGTGAAAGCGAAGTATTACGACAAGAACAGAGCACCCAAGCTCTCTGGGCAGCCCACTATTGTTTACTTCCACGTGACTGTTCTGTCATTGGACTCCATTAATGAAGAGAGTATGGTAATTTGCCTAATTTTGTTTGAAGAATTTCATTTTATTAGATTAGTCATTTAATTTATGAGGAGTCATTTAATTTTGGAGTAAAATGTCTTTATATTGAGGTTACAACAACAACAACAACAGCCTGTAAATTCCCACTGCTAGGCGAAAGAATTCCCACTGCTAGACTAAAGGCCTCCTCTCCCTTTGAGGAGAAGATTTGGAACATATTCCACCACGCTGTTCCAATGCGGGCTGGTGGAATACACATGTGGCAGAATTTCTATGAAATTTTGTCACATGCAGGTTAACTCACGATGTTTTCCTTCACCGCTGAGCACGAGATGAATTATAAAGACAAATTAAGCACATGAATCAGCGGTGCTTACCTGGGATTGAACCCGCAATCGTCGGTTAAAATGCACGCGTTCTAACCACTGGGCCATCTCGACTCATTATTGAGGTTAAATCTTGTAAAATTCTTATCATTAAACTCATCATAATTACAATCTCCATTTCATGATAGGATTAGCCAAAAATTCAATCGTATAGATAAATATATGTAATGTTGTTATTTACTTGAGTTTGCACTTAGCCGGTTAGGTTTCATATATTCTACCGCAAAACAGCAAAGCTTAGTATTGTAGTATTTCAGTATGATCAAGAATAAGCCAGTGTTATTACAGTCACAAAGGACATAACATCTTAGTTTTCAGAGCTAGTGACAATGTAAGGGGTGAGTGTTCTTTATTACTGTTCTAATATTTATCGTAATCACTTACCTTTAGGTGGCTCATTTTCCAGTTTATCTAACCTATTTTACATAAAAATGTTGAAAGTTAGTTTTATGAATTAGTCGCTATAATGAAATTATAATTTCCAGACATATGTGGCCGATATATTCCTTGCCCAATCGTGGCGGGATCCTCGTCTTCGACTGCCAGAGAACATGCACGAAGAATACCGGATCCTCGATGTGGACTGGCTAAACAAGATCTGGCGACCGGATTGCTTCTTCAAAAACGCCAAGAAAGTCACCTTCCATGAAATGAGCATTCCGAACCATTATCTCTGGCTATACCATGATAAAACTCTGCTTTATATGTCAAAGTTAGTATTACCCAAAGGTATATGTTATTAAATAATTGACTAAAAATGGATAGAATTTTCTTAAACATTGGAACTTCTGCATATAATAAAATTGGAGTGTCTGTTTATTACATTAAAGTAGCCCTTTTTTTACTCAATGCATATGTATGTATACACGGTACATATACCAAAATTTTTTTTTATTTTTCGTCTGTCTGTATGTTTTGGCCAATCTCTGGAACGGCTGGACTGATTTTAACGGGACTTTCAATAGCAGATAACTGATATAATAAGGAATAAATTAGGCTACAACAATATTTTTTTTTAATTCAAATGCGTACAAGGTCGCGGGTACAGCTTGTTCTGTAATAATATAAAACTTTAAAACGCTAATATGTATTACAATAAAATGTAAAAAAGGAGCAAATGTTAGTCCGTGGATGTTGTAAATAAAAACCGTTTGAACTTCGATTAGAATATATGAAGTATTACTATACTTGAATCGTCCTGAATATTATAACTATAATATTCAGGACTATATAGTTTTGAGAAGACTTTTGGAACATATCAACTTTATTACATTTATTTAAACCGAGATATTTACCTTGTTCTCGTGAACAAGACATTCGTAGACAATGTCGAAATATCGAGCACCACCATATATAAAAAAACATGGTAAATATGCTTATTAAAAATGGGTAATAAAAAAAAATAATTATGTTAATTTAAAATTAACATCTACTCTATCTATCTACTTGGAGGTAGGGCTTTGTGCAAGCCCGTCTGGGTAGGTACTACCCACTCATCAGATATTCTACCGCCAAATAACAGTACACAGTATTGTTGTGTTCCGGTTTGAAGGGTGAGTGAGCTAGTGTTACTACAGGCACAAGGGACATAACATCTTAGTTCCCAAGGTTGGTGGCGCATTGACGATTTAAGGAATAGTTAATATTTCTTACAGCGTGATTGTCTATGAGTGATGGTGACCACTTACCATCAGGTGGCCCATATGCTCGCCCGCCATCCTATACCATAAAAAAAAATTAAGACCTTATATTGTGGTGTGGTTTAAGAATTTATTCTCAAAAAGACAGATTCACCTACATGAGAACAGTATGGTAAATGTAACAATTAAAAATATTCTCCTTATAGATACTTAGTTAATGGTAATATTAAAGTTATTAATGTTATTATGATGTAGCATCGGCAAAATTCGTAAAACCGATCACATCCGAATTAAGTACGCTATCCTAAATTATCAACATTTATTTCTTATGCAAATATAATCTTTGCACAAACGTAACAACTTGTAATATCATATGACCTAATATATTCGTCAATTTGACACGTCGATTTACAGGCACTTGTTTTCTCGGGTTGAATTGACGCGCGAATCTGTAGCGACGAATAGCGTCGAATGGCGCGATAGGGAGCTATTTTTATTGATCGAGTAAATCGGTAGTAATCGGTTTTATTTCATGTTCCGATGCTACATCTAACTTGTGTCGTACTGTACGTCACTTTATATTAGAGTCTATATATTAGATTTATAGTCTCTTAATAGACGTGACTTGCTCAACAGAGGTATTTATATAGGCTGTTGCTAAATTGTAATGCTATGCTATGTCTTTCCAGGTTAACGCTGGTACTGTCATGTGCGATGAAGTTTGAGTCGTATCCTCACGACACGCAGAGCTGTTCCATGATGATAGAAAGTTGTAAGTTTTAACTCAATGTAGATCTTCTATCGCTTATCTTTATATAGATAAATATTCTGTACGTGTGTTTTTTATAAATAGGCGATCGACAAGTGACTTAATTTCCAATTTCTACCCGGCCGAAGTCGGGACGCCTTAACTGGCGACGCTTTAGGTAGGCTTTGTAATTATTAAATTTAAAATTTGTTACACAATTCGTAGGTATATGTTTTATGTCATAAAATTGATTAACGTAATTGCATATATATTGCATTAATTTACGCAGTAACATAATATAGTTTATACATTCTACCGCCAAGGAGCTATATATGCTTTGTTGTATTCGTTTGAATGGTGAGTGAGCCAGTGTAATTTTAGGCACAAGGGACATAACCTTTTACTTAAATTTGTAAGAAATAGTTATTTATTTCCGACGACTATAAGGCTATGGAAAGTTGTCGTCACTTTATATACATACTTATTATACTTACCTACTTTATATACTTGGTGGTAGGGCTTTGTGCAAGCCCGTCTGGGTAGGTACCACCCACTCATCAGTTATTCTACCGCCAAATAATTATATATATATATATATATATATATATATATATATAAATATACTTGGTGGTAGGGCTTTGTGCAAGCCCGTCTGGGTAGGTACCACCCACTCATCAGTTATTCTACCGCCAAATAATTATATATATATATATATATATATATATATATATATATATATATATATATATATATATATATATACTTGGTGGTAGGGCTTTGTGCAAGCCCGTCTGGGTAGGTACCACCCACTCATCAGTAATTCTACCGCCAAATAACATTACTCAGTATTGTTGTGTTCCGGTTTGAAGGGTGAGTGAGCCAGTGTAACTACAGGCGCAAGGGACATAACATCTTAGTTTCCAAGGTTGGTGGCACATCGACGATGTAAGGAATAGTTAATGTTTCTTACAGCGTCATTGTCTATGGGTGATGGTGACCACTTACCACCAGGTGGCCCATATGCTCGTCCGCCAACCTATACCATAAAAAAAACTTACCATGAGATAGCCGTCCATTTACCTTGACATAATAAATGTATTATAAAAAATCTCTATGAAACAAGCTTTTATTTATTCCAAGAACTAAAAGTGATATATAGCACATGGTATTAATAATAGCCAGCAATAAAAATGTTAGCAACATTTTGCCAGTGTGGGTCTAGCTTAAAATAAAGTAAGATGTTTTTTACAGTCGAAGTTAAATAAAAGCTTGTTAAAATAAATAAATTTAATTATGAGTTATAAATGTACTTGGTTGCTTTTCAGTATCACACACGGTCCACGATCTTGTCTTTATTTGGAATCTGACTGACCCACTGGTTGTTAACCCAGAAATCGAACTGCCACAGCTTGATATTTCTAACAACTACACATCAGATTGCACTATCGAATATTCCACTGGTAAGTTTTTTATTTATTTTATATATTTGTGTTTAAGGCATATTATTCAATACGAGATTATACAGACGATATTATATAAAGCGTGGAATTAATACTAGTTGAATTCCAGACAGGATATATAATATACGCATGTAATTGTGTTTGACTAACATGACTGTATTTTTAAGTGTTGATTAAGAGTAACTACTGAGTTTTTTGCCGCTTCTTCTAGGCAGAATTTATATTCCGAATCGGTGGTAGTTTCACTTAATATAATTATTAAATGGCGATTTAAAAGTGCTTGTTAAAGCCTATTTGAATAAAGTATGTTTGAAAAAAAAAAAACGATTAAGAAAAAAGATATTTAGATATTTATTTTTATTTTATTTTTCTATGGGATCTATGCATTTATACCTAAGTCAGTTTTTAATCAATTTTAAAGCAAATATTAAAAATAAAAGAATACGTTCTAAATTTATAAAATAAATCGAAAATCGTTTGACTTTCGTAGCGCTATCGTTATACCAAAGTATATAAAATCTTTTAATCGATTCAAACCGTGAAAACAGTTAAGAGTTAATTTCTTATTTGTAAATGATCAACAATCTCCAATTTTAAATGAACTTATGTTTACTACTTGACCGTTAATTGTGCATGTAGTTCATTCATTCATCTTTAGTTCTTCATGTTATCATGTAGTTTACAATGAAATGGAATAAAAACAAAAGACTATCATAGGTTTCGAAAAAAAAAACTATGGAATAAACTCGAGGTTTTGCCTATTATCTAATGAATGCATTCAATCGTCATTTTTATTATTACGTGAATACGTGACTCGGATATTTAAATTAACATTGGTGAAAGAATTATTCAACTCAAGTGTACAATTTGTTTAATATCAAACACTAGTATTATCATTGGCTTTGATTGCGTTTATATTGATTTCCACTAATCGGTGAAATATGTTCCAAACTTTCCCCTCAACGGGAGAGGAGGCCTTAGCCCCGCAGTGGAAAATTAACAGTTCTTTGTTTTTTATATTGAATGCATCTGCGTGAAATGTTTATGTTTAAAAAATATTAAAAATTGTGATTGAAAACTTCTTATCTCATAAATTTTTATAGATAATTTAAATAAGCTAGATTAAATAAAATCAATTTATATATTTGGTTGCGTTGCGATATGTTTTTGCATTAGTCATTAGACTATTGTGTGCACAAGACTATATACCTATAAGTTAAATATAAGGTTGTGTTTTCCAGGAAATTTCACGTGCTTAGCCGTCGTGTTCAACTTGCGACGACGCCTTGGCTACCATCTCTTCCACACCTACATACCCTCAGCTCTCATCGTAGTCATGTCCTGGATATCTTTCTGGATCAAACCTGAAGCAATACCTGCAAGAGTGACATTGGGAGTGACGTCACTTTTAACATTAGGTGAGCAACTTCAGGATTAGCAAAGAGACCAATTTTAAAATTTGAAATAATAAATCAACAGAAAAAAAAATGCAGACAGTACACAACAACAACAGCCTGTAAATTTCCCAATTCTGGGTTAAAGCCTCCTCTCACTTTAGGGTTTGGAACATATTTCCACCACGCCGTTCCAATGCTGGTTGGTAGGATACACATGTGGTAGAATTTCTATGTAATGAAACACATGCAGGTTTCCTCACGATATTTTCCTTTACCGCTGAGCACGAGATGAATTATAAACACAAATTAAGCACATATAGTGGTGCTTGCCTGGGCTTGAACCCGAAATCATCGGTTAAGATGCACACGTTCTAAGCACTGGGCCATCTCAGCTGATTGTTTTGCACAAATTAAGTACATGAATATTCAGTGGTTCTAACCACTGGAGCATCTCATCAAACAAGATATGACATTTTCAAATATGATGAATGTGATCGTGGCCTTATTTTCCAGCAACACAAAACACCCAATCGCAACAGAGCCTACCTCCGGTGTCCTACGTCAAAGCGATTGATGTTTGGATGTCTTCTTGTTCGGTATTCGTATTTCTATCGCTGTTTGAATTCGCTGTGGTCAACAACTACATGGGCCCAGTGGCCACTAAGGCGATGAAGGGTTACTCGGACGAGGATCTTAGTAGAGAGTTAGATGCTTATAAGGTAACTATAGCCTTTTTTATATGTATATGTTATGAATATGGAGAGGCAAATGGGCTATTAATCTCCGACTCACCAATACCGCCTGTCTTGAATGTGTCTCGAATGATGAATGAATAGTTAATATTTCTTACAGCGTCATTGTTTATGGGTGATGGAATCACTTACCATCAGGTGGCCCATATGCTCGTCCACCAATCTATTCCATAAAAAAGAAGGTTAAACATTGTATGGATAAGGCGCTGTTGAATCTTTTATTTTGTTATTTAAAAAGTAATAGTAGAAACTCTCTGAATTGCTTGTGGTCTGAATAGGGACGGCAATAGCCCAAAATCAGAGTCGATTTTACTATTTTACATCACTAGGCGGACGGTAAACCATTGCGCTATTAACGCTTATAATAGGCTATTTGACTGGTTTTTAAAATCCATTTTATATTATTTAGTAGAGGTTAAGGAACCCAGTAAAAGTTGATTTTTTTTATTTCTAGTACATATTTACCGAAAAATATCTTATTAAAAATCCATATTTAAATAACGCGCGAAAACGCTACTTCGACAATATGGCGCTGCAAAGGGGTCGGTGACGTCACTTTCCTGTATTTTAATCTGTGGTACATATAGTAGAAAAGCAAGGTTTACAAGAAAGTGACTTCATCATATGCCCGGCCAATCAGGAGCGTTTTGTGTCACGTGACAAACGTTTGAAAAAATGAATTTTTATTTATTGATTTCTGAATAAATTAAGTATTAATTTCAACTTTCGTTTGTAAATAACCATTTTTAAGCTCATAATATACAGTGATTACAATAATTCACAATTTATTTTTCGCATTGTCAAATAGCCTATTATAATGTCACTAATTTAAGGAACGGCGTACGATCCTCTATAGTTCACTTTTAAAAACTTGATATACTTATTATTAAATTCTATTGAGTTAGCATGAGCTCTACAGCTGTCTACAGTAGTCTACTAAGTAGTAGTTTTAAGGGTAACAAATTGTGTGGTATCAAATTCGGTTCAGCGGTTTGGTCGTGAAAGAGCTACAGACAGACAGAGTTACTTTCACATGTATAATATTAAATTTTGACGACCTCCGTGGTCGAGTGTACACCGGTTTTTCAAGGGTACGCCACTCCGAAGTCCCGGGTTCGATTCCCGGCCGAGTCTATATAGATAATCATTAGTTTTCTATGTTGTCTTGGGTCTGGGTGTTTGTGGTACCTTCGTTACTTCTGATTTTCCATAACACAAGTGCTTTAGCTACTTACATTGGGATCAGAGTAATGTATGTGATGTTGTCTCATTTTTATTATTATTATTTATTAAATATATAGCGTTTATGTCCGTTCAATAATATAGTATTTTTATTTATTATTGTAAATAAATAACGATATGATTTTTTTTCAGCACATATTTCCAAATTCCGTGGACCCTCGGGCCAGTACCTCCGCCTCGATCCCTCAATACGACACCTTTTGCAACGGGAGGGAGACAGCTGTATACATAGATCGGTTCTCTCGTTTCTTCTTCCCTTTCTCTTTCTTCATATTAAACGTTGTATATTGGTCGACCTTTTTGTAAATGTATATTAACCCTATCAACTATTTTAAAGTTCCTTTTCTTGATTGATAAGACAAAGTAATAAAAAAGTATTGACAATGAAAAAATAGTTTAGTTATGTCATATATATAGTAACATAGTTTTAATTATGTATATGTTTTGTTTTTTTAAGTCACCTTCGCGTAGACACTCCTTTAATCGGAATTCTGTCAACTATTAAAAGTTCATTTTTTTATCTGTGCAAAAAAAATTGATCATTAAAAATATTCCAATTAGATTATACATTATTTACCTATATATAAGATTATAAATACGAATATAATTAATTCTGTTTGGTATATATTTTAAAACATAATAACATATATATATATATTATAAACTCTAGTCTATAAACATAATACTAAGATATGTGTGTACAGTCCATTGTATGGATTTATTTATAGTGTTCAAGTTATATATTATATAATATTGTAGTTTAAATATTACAAAAAAATGCGTCCGGTATTTGCGCCTGAAACGTTAGGTATTAAAACGTTGTAATGAAATGTGACCTTGGGATATTACTTCATTAAATAAAATAAATATTATAAAATAGATTTCAATAATTATTAAATGTAATATATTAAAAATTTAAAATATTTAACAATTCGCAGCGAATCCTTGTGTTAGTGCTTTGTTTATTGGTATATATGCAAATATAGTTTTGCTATTTATATATCTATGATATATATGTGTTGATGTGTCTGTGTGACGGTTTGGTGGATGAGTAAGCTAGTGTAACAACATTAATTGTAAAGAATCGTACGAACAATATTGTTAGATTTAAATATACAAAAATAAAACACTTTTAAACTGTCATATTACAGATTATATAAAGCGTGAATATAGTAACAATATAGTAACAAAGTTAGTCCTTTCCGTCCTTTTACTAATTGAGTTAAAAAAAAAAAATTACATTTATACATTTGTCATGTCTGGTAATAAAAAAAAAGAAAGTTCGCGCTTTTTTATCATTAAATAATTTTCTATTATGTCATATCAATTATTTATCAATTAGTTTTTGACATGAGATTTAAATTATTTAATAGGTCAAGTTAAAAATATATATTATATACACTTACGAAAACGAATATATTGACATTACGAAGTCTGAAATAAGGCGTCCCTTTAAAAAAACCTATTTGGAATATAAATAATATATTATAGCTCTACTATGTAATGCATACAAACATTCCTAATTATTATATCTCTTATCTTATCTATAACATATTCAAATTTTATATCCAAATTAATTTTACTTAAAATGTTCCGATAACAATTTTGCTGACATGAATGACGCCATTTTATTCACAAATACCACAGATAATCAAGATTTATAATTGTGTCATGTCAATTCAAGGTTAAAGTTTTTTTATTTCTCCTGCCAATGGCTAGTGAGTAATTGTATTAATATAGACATAGATGTAATTATTGTCATTAATTAACTTGGAATTAATTGTCTCAAAATAAAAAGATATTTTGAGTTTGTATGATTTACTAATTGTTCTTTATAAGCTTAATAATATGCATGATTGGAGGTTTGTTATACCATAATAATTGTATGGCTAAATAAATTCTTATATTTTATATATTTAGATACATATATAAGTTTGAAGTTGTGTTAAATTGTTCCGTTTCTTAGTTTTAAGGCTTACTTATCAATTTTGAGCATAATAAATTAGATATAAGCATATAAATATTATAAAAAAACTAGAAAAATATAAAAGAGTGTATTTTTAAAATAAATGTAAGTTTTATCTAAAGTCTGTTCATTTTATTAAATACTAGTGACCTCGGCTTCGCACGGGTGCAATACTGATACTAAATATTCTACAGAATTTGTTACATTGCATTAGACATTTAAAAAGTGATCAGTGTTTCTTAACTACATTGCTCATATATTATATACAAAAACCTTCCTTTTGAGTCATTCTATCTATTAAAAAAATCCATCAAAACCCGTTTCGTAATTTTAAAGATATAAGCATACATAGGGACAGACAACGGAAAGCGACTTTGTTTTATACTATGTAATGATTATTATTTATTTGCTTTATTGAGCACTAATAGTTCTTGATGAATATATCTGTATTTATAATACATTACTATTACATTTAACTATATATTTCCACAATAATTTTACTTCTAAAAAATCGATAACAGTTTTATCGACGTTCAAAACGTAATTATTTCGCAAATAATGAATATTATATTATAATCATAGGTTAATCAAGTTCTCGATCGATAATATCTCGTTTTTTTTTTCTGTTAAATGTTGTTAATTTGGCTTTTCTCCTCATATGATTTAAATAGTGTATATATACTTGAAGTTTACTTGGTGGTAGGGCTTTGTGTAAGCCCGTCTGGGTAGGTACCACCCACTCATCAGTTATTCTACCGCCAAACAACAGTACTCAGTATTGTTGTGTTCCGGTCTGAAGGGTGAGTGAGCCAGTGTAACTACAGGCACAAGGGACATAACATCTTAGTTCCCAAGGTTGGTGGCACATTGACGATGTAAGGAATACTTAATAATTCTTACAGCGTCAGTGTCTATGGGCGATGGTGACCACTTACCATCAGGTGGCCCATATGCTCGTCCGCCTAACTATACCATAAAAAAATAAAAAAAGTAATAGATGGATGTATGCTGATGATCATTGTTAGTCAAACGTAAATTAAAAAAAAAACCTTTTTCATCTGTCATTTTAAAAGAAAAGTTAATTTCTTAATTGTACATGGCTTACGAATAAGCCTTTAGAGCCAAAGGTATATACAAAATACATTAAAAATTCTTCGTGAACACAAAATTGCATTTGGAATTGAAATCACATTTAACTAACATTCAGTTGCTACGTCTATAATTAGCATAGATTCCTAGAGTCCACAATTGTGTATTAAAATAGGCATCAAATCGCATTCATTATTATTTGAAGTCTAGACTTCGATTTTAGACAGTTTAAGGGGAAGTTCTTTTATTTCATGTTATTGTTTCCATTTATTATAGCGGACTGGAAAATGGGATATCTGGTGGTAAGAGGTAAAGGAATTAAGATGTTATGCTGTATGGGATGTAGGTTGTAGTTACTTAGTCTGACTCTTTTCAAACCGAATCACAATATAACTTGGTGTTGTTGTTTGGTAAATATGTTGTTTGTTTCTGTGTGTATGTTACCCACCCACACTTGCACAAAGCCCTATCACCAAAGTAAAGTTAAAAATAATACAAAAAGTAAAACAATTTTAATACATTATAGTTATTACAATTTTAGTTCTTAGTAATATTACTACATAATATAATATATACTGTATGGTTTACTCACGAAATTTAATTTTTGAAATAATTCTTGCCATTTAAAAATATCTTATTCATCAATAAAATTAAGTTGACATTGAATATAAAAATGTCATTAATGTAATTGATTATTATAGATCTTAACTTATACCATAAATACTAAAGGTAATTTGTTTATTTTTAGAGGTGTTCGGTAAAAATACTCTAAACTCTCCTCAGATCACGAGCGCGAAATGTCAAAATTTGATATACGATATTGATTACAATAATTATACATTTAATAGGATATTGGTATCAAAATGCCTTGTCACAGTAAGGCAGTTGTCACGATTGATAAACAAAGTTAATTTTTACAGAATCAGACTGCATTTTAATGGTATATTGCTATAATTTTATTTAAGTATATTGCAGTGTAATTTGAAAAATCGTGCTTTCCAAGGAATTTTGGGTCAATCCAATAACAAATTTATCAAAAAATAACAAGTAATGATTTGATTGGCCTGGCTCAAGATTTAAATCAAGAACTTCGAATTCTGCGACCGTTGAAACTGGCCACTAATAAAAAAATCTCAACATAAAATCTATCAAGCGTTTTAAATAGTTAAGGAGGATCCTAGCCTTAATCCGAATCGAACGGCGAATACAAAGTGAATAGCCGAAAATCAATTGTTTTTATTTGCATACAAGCAGACGTCTAGACGTTACGTGAAGTGACTTACATTGGCTATCCATTGTATATGCAAAGCGGATGCATTTCGATTTTTTGTTAAAATATTCTTATAATGCCAGACTCAGAGTAAAAAGTATTTATTCAATAGAAACGTCACTTGCTTATTAATTGTCAAAATCTGTTTTTTTTTTTTTTAAGAAAATAGGCCATTGTAACTGGGCACACTGCCTATAAACATTAGCGCTGAAATAAGTATTAACCATTCTTTAAAACAACAATGTACCACCAAACTTGGGAGCTAAGATGTTATGGTCCTTGTGCGTATACCCTGGCTTACTCACCCTTCAAACCGGAACTAATAATATTGAATAATATTGTGGGCAAGGAGTATCGTAAGAAAATCGCTGAGTCTTTTTCTCTTGTTAATAGAAAGGCCGTCACGTAAATAGGTCAAATTGTATGAGCCTTCTATCGTCCATAAAGATTTATATCGTAAGATGTATTATCTACCTCTTCTAGAGATGAATCTGTATCTATATATCTCTTTTAGAGATAGATCTTATAGTTAATAAGATATTTTGTACTGTTACGTAAGAGTAAAGTTTATAATTATATTTGAAGGCTATTAGAGAATAGTCCAAACTTTCCTTAAATATAATTTTTTAACTTATCTGAACCTACCCAGACAAAGCTACCACCAGGTATAGTTCTTTTTTAACTATTTTCAATTTTAGTAGCAATTTGAAAACATTTTCTTCTTGCCGTTTTTATATGGGTCTCTGTTTTATATTATTTAGAGCATCTGTAGATGTTTTGCTTCACCGCCGAGCGCGAGATGTATTATGGAACACATAACAATAGCTAAGTAGTGGCTCAAGTTTGAATCCGTAATATTTCTTTAAGATTTATATGTTCCAGTCATAATGTTCTAAGTCACATACATATATATCTCCTCTGGGACATATATGTATGTGATTGTCATGATTTTTTAAATACACTTATATAATTCTAATTCGAATAATAATATTTAGCACTGCTTTGATTTTCAAATGCTTTTTTTAATTGACAGAACATTTATTATTATGATTATTGATTCGGTTATCGACACTATATTGTGGCACTCCCATCATTTTCATCTCGTGGCGTGGTGTGGCGAGCTGGTACTGCCTGGCACGAGAAAAAAGGCGTTTGATTTTGAACGGTGTGTTATGCAACGATGTTCTGATATTGACTATAAAAGTAATAATTATTATCTGTATCGATTGGTTAATTAATATAGTGGTATAATTTAATGTTATGTGAGTTGTTTTATGAAAAATTAAGTTAATTTATAATGACTAACGAGTATTCCTTGTTTTCCTATTTGTATCGATTTTGATTCCATACCTAATTATTTTCAAATCCATTTTAGACCGGTGGGTTTTGTGAAATACCCAGCAACGATTACCTGTCGATTCGATTGCGATTGTCTTGGGTTCAAACCCCGGGAATTGAACACTGAATTTTCATGTACTTAAATCGTGCTTGGGTTTGAAGAAAGACATCGCGAGAAAACCTACATGTGTTTAATTTTAATAAAATTTTGCCACATGTGAATCCACTACCACGGGTGTAGCAGGGAGAGGATACCTCTTAAGTGAGAAATTTTCACGCTGTACCTACATATATAGTAGGACACACTAGATGTCGCATCGGCAAAATTCGTAAAACCGATCACATCCGAATTAAGTACGCTATCCCAAATTATCAATATTTATTTTTCATGCGAATATGATCTTTGCACAAACGTAATAACTTGTAATATCATATGACCTAATATATTCGTCAATTTGACGCGTCGATTTACATGTACTTGCTTTCTCTGACGCGTGAATCTATAGCGACAAATAGCGTCGAATGGCGCGATAGGGAGCTATTTCTATTGGTCGTGTAAATCGACAGTAATCGGTTTTATTTTCATTCCATTTCATTTTCCGATGCTACATCTAATTTGTGTCGTACTATACATATATTCGTACATACTGTTGGTGTCAATTTGTAAATAAAATTGACGCCTTTAAATACATAGGTATTAAATAATATATTATACATAAATATAAAATATTCATCGTCAATCTATCTCAAGCATATATCGTAGTGAAAATATAGGCTCGTTTCAAAACGGCATTATAGGATTTAGTGCGTTGTAACTTTGCGTTGGGAAAAACAAAATCTTTAAACTTTAAGTGCTAGACATTATTTACTAAGATTACTTCTATATTATATGAAGATATAATATATGATGTCTGTTAGGTAAAAAAATATTTATATTTTTGAAATATCACAATGGTTCATAATAATAAGCCTGGAAAGTAAATGCACGTTTATTCTCTTTTCTTTAATTCTCATAATTGCATGAATGGTAATCCAACAAGACTAAATTGCAATTACGCAAATACATCACAACCGGCTTTACATGATTTTTTGATAGTTTCTATTTTTAGGAAATATGTAGGTGGTATGAATATGTCAACAGATGGTCACAACGGCCGTGCAGGCATTTCCAAGGAATATTTACCGCCACCTATGCACCATCAGCCATGACACGTAGGTAGATGTTATGGCCCTTGTGCCTGAAGTCAAATCAATGTCAAGTGAATCATTCATTCTTCAAACCGGTCGTTTGGATTTTTTACTTGGTGGCAGAATATCTGATGGGTAGCCCTTTTAGAAAATCCATTACGCATTTCTACTACTTAAAGAGGGGTTTATGGGACTCGACACTACTCAAGACACTTAGTACATCGGAATACCCACTAAAAACCAGCGGTAACCGGTTAAAATCTTCAGCAGGCGTCATAGGATCGCTTTTGCTTGTGTGTCAATGGCTGGTACCCCGACTTGCAAAAAGTACCCTGACTAAAATTAAAAACATAGCAATAGAAGAATGTAAGCATTACTGAAAGAACGAATGAATGAACATTTTTTTCATAAAATTAGTCAACGATAACGGGTCTATAAATACGACGCACCGAGCCATATTTAGTTATCAATTTATTAATAATTTCAACAAAGATTCTATTATGTTGACGTTATAAATTGCAAACGTCTCGAGATACGGCGTAAATTTCACTATTGACAGACGGACAGACGTGCGCTGATAAATGTAATTAATACGACTTGTTATTGTGTTAATTTATTGCGTTTCATGGTTCGTTCGTTTCATGGTGATCTTTCTATATATGTTCCTCGTTGATACTCATCTATTTTTTAATACAATATTCATATCTGATTAAGCGTTCAACTGGGACTTTATACTCTTCTGTATAAATCAATCATCTCACCAAAATATGATTTTTGCAGGTAATTTGGAATCGTTATGTATTATCAGAACGGAAGGGAAATTGGAACCGGCAAGCAATTTACAAATTGTGTATCTAGTTGAATGCAATTTAGTCTTTAAAAATCTTACTGATGCTATCGATGCGAAGTTAAGAAAGTTTGGATGGGTGTTTGTTACTCAATCAAACTTAAACAGATCTGAATGTTTTTTTCTAAAAGTTTTGCACACAAACTTCTCGTCCCCAAAAAGTTGGCCGGAGCTAGTTATTCAATATATTTTGATAATCAATTCGATTTCAAAGCTTATTACAGTTTTACCAATGCATTATGTAATATTATATATAGTGTTGGAATAAACAAGCAACATCTGCGTCAAGTCACACAACTACCCTTAAAAAAAATGAAGGCGAGAGATTCGTAGTTGACACATTGAGATCGCGAATATAATTATTACGGTGTAATGTGATTATTGATGGTTATTTGTGTTGTAGACTAAATGTTTTTCTATTGTGGTAGATTGATTGTTATTTTAAATTAAAGATAATTGTTTTAGAGGTTGACATACTTCCTACTACTGGTTGTAAAAATATTTATAATGTTCAGCTTAAATTTAGACTTTTATTACAAGTAAAATTTAAAGAGGAATATGTAATTTTAGAAGATAAAACAGGTAACTTTATAGAATATATGTAACTCTAGCAATAAAACTAAGGTAAGATAAATAGAAGACCGAGATGACCCAGGGGATGGTAGTAATGACCTTCTAACTAACAAATACTATCTTTGACGGGACCAGCGTACAGGTATGTTCGCAAACACAGTTGAACTTTCTATGTGACTGTCAATCCCACATTAATTCACCTAAGAGTCGCTATCCCAAAAACTAAGTATTGCATTCATTTGGAAAAAGTTAAACAGCTTGTAACTATTCCACTTTTTGACTTAAAAATTCTGATTCATCAAATCTGTATTCAATATTTCTCAAAAAGTAGAGGAGCTTTAGACCTAATTATATCTAATATATGTATAAATAATTATAAATACTAGTTTTCATTGTGTATGTACATATATCATGATCACTGGTTGAGTAGTAAAGACGAAACATCGTAACGAACAAATAAACTCACATTCGTATTTATAATATATGGATGTTATTTGTAAACAAAACCAAACGCTGACCGCTAGTTAATACAAGATGACAGTTAAAGTCTGACGTTAAAATAAAAACAAACGGACAAGGGAAATGGTCGTAAGCCTCAGTGACAGCTTACAGAGAGCTATAAATATGTTCATAAAGCTACGGACACACGTTTGAGGTAAGTTTATTTTGTCTGGAGTCAATCCTATGTGTACAATGAAATTGTAGATTCAACAACAACAGGCTGTAAATTTCCCACAGCTGGGCTAAGGCTTCTCCTTTTAGGAGAAGGCTTGGAATATATTCCACCAAGCTATTCCATTGCGTCTTGGTGGAGTACACAGAAGGCAAAATTTCTGTGAATGTAGACACATGCAGATTTTGCAATCATCGGTTAAGACGCATGCGCTCTAACCACTGGGCCATGTTGTTTGTAGATGGTAAGCTGCTTTATTCTGTTCATTGACGGATTTCTTCATAGCAATGTATCTCTACATTGCTATAAAGAAATTACTGTCGTACTTTTGAAAACCTTGCTCAATCAAAGCAATATACATTTCCTGGTCCTTATATAATCACTATTAATAACTAGTTTTGGTTTAACATGACACACATTTTTATATTATGTTTATTAATAGTTCACAAAGTTTGTGTAAGCCGATACTTAAGATACGCTGTTGAAAAAGTCGGAGCTATTCATGAAAGTTCAAAGTCTGTGTATTATCTGCTAAGAAAATTGTTTGAAAAACTCTGCATCCTCAAAACTAAATACTGAGAATATGAAATGTCGGTTCAGACATTTTGTTGATAGACTTTTTTACTCAGACTTGTAAATCTGGATAGATGTCTGTAAGTGAAAAATCTGTGCCAAGTCTGTGTCGGGAGTACGGTTTGTACCTATCATAACTTTTTTTTTCTATTGCATATGGTTTTATATAAATTTATCCAAACTTATTTTTTGTTATTGTTTCAATTAATTAAATAACAACTTTGTCATTTTGTCATCTTCAAAAGTATATTTTATTGTGTCTGTTATTTAATAAATAATATATAGGGAAAAGCTTCTTGTCATCTAAACGTTTTTTTATCTTGCCTGAATCCCGAACGAATCCCGGTACACAGGAAGACCCAGTAAAAAACCAGCGATACTCTCTTTGTCTGTTCGGCTTTCGCAAAAATAATGTATTTTTATTATTAAAATATTATCAAAAATAAAATCATCGTTTATATTTATGTTGATTTTAGACTCGCTAATCGCTAGTAAGGATAAGCTTATAACGCCAAGTTTCCGACTCCGCAAAGTCAATAAGTCCTTCTTGGGGAAAGATATCCGTTTCTATAATAAAATTCCGCAGACTTTATAAACTTTGCCGTTTCGTAAATTCAAACAGTTTATATAAAAATACATAGGTAAAAAAGGCATATTATTCGATACAAGATTTTATAGATGATAAAAAACCTGTTGACTTCCAAGTAGGATATATTAATTTAAATAATTGTATTTCATTAACTTGACTTTGTATTTTTTAAACGTTGAAAAAGAGTAACTACTGAGTTTCTTGCCGGTTCTTCTCGGTGGCATCTACTTTCCGAACCGGTGGTAGCTTCACTTAATTGTAAAATGACGATTCAAAAGTGCTTGTAAAAGCCTACTTGAATAAAGTTAATTTGAATTGCACGGAAATTATATGGTTGACATCTGACGTTGGAACATAATAAAACTGAATATTACTCTTTAATTTTAACATGCTCCACATATATACATATCTACTCCAATGGGCTTACTACTGCAGTTAAGATTATATTTATTTAAACAGTGTGTTCACCGCCGTTTAATACCGAAAACGGTAGCTTTTTATGTCTTCGCAGTAGTCTGACTAAAGTCCGAAAATATACATAAAAGTTGCATGATGTGTGCTCAAGGCACACATACATAAACAATCGTGTGTATGAACACATTGACTCACAAATTTTAAAAGGACATTTGAGCTTTTGATTTATGTTGAAAAACAATACGATAAATCAATCATGTTCGCCATTGTTTAGTATCTTTCTCGATAAGACTAAAGTATAAGTAAATTTTAAAGCAAGTAGACTTCACTAAAAAATAGACTTAGGAATTTTTTTTCAAACTCAAATTTCTTTATGATAGATACAATATGGAAGCTTCATCACCATCCTCCTTATCCCAATTTTATTTGGGGTCGACACAGCATGTCTTCTCCTTCATTACTTCTCTGTCAGACGTCATCTCACAAGTAACATTCTTTCTAGCCATATCGTCTTTCACACAATCCATCCATCGTTTCCTTGGTCGTCCTCTACCTCTATATCCGTCCACATTCATGCTCAAAGCCTTCCTCACAATGTGTTCCTCATTCCTCCGCATTACATGCCCATACCATGATAGCCGCCTTCCACATAACTTCTCGGCTATCGGTGTCACTTTCAATAAGCTTACATATTTACAATATGGAAGATTATTGATAGTCAGTCACCGACAACGGTTCGGAAAATAATATGCCCTGACCTGAGAAGAGCCGATGAAAGAAACTAAGAGAGTCCTTTTAATTGTCAAATTTGTTATGTACATATATTGAATTTTAAGAATATATATGGATTAATATCGAATCGAAATATGTATAGGCTACCTGATGGCAAGTGCCGCTGTCTATAGGTATTGAACCGGCAAAAAAATATTAATACACATTACATATTGTTATGTTACGTATGTATATGTATGTTCTGTATATGACATTTGTTGTATTTCATAATTTCAAAGGCAAAGCACCTGCAAGCCTAGGGATCTTTCATAACGAATAAGACATTCGTAGATATAATTTATACGCAAAATTATATGTAGGTACATACCACACGTCACGCCCACACCCACATAAATATCAAACATACAACTAACACACACAAACACACATTCGTTCTCCTTATCCATCATTGTTTTTATTTCATTATGTATAATTTAGCTTTGAGATATAAATAATGGAAGAGCACACTGGTTCGTTATTCGTTGGACCAGGGAACTCATTTTTATCTGTAAATCATTTTTTTATGAATAAAGCATATTATATCAAAAAGAAAATATCGAAGTATAGAGGTCTACCAAATAAAAATAAAAAGCGTGGTAAATAACCCGTATTATACTGTAATAATATCGTTATTGTTGTTGATATTTATAATGAAATTAAATAAATAATCGTGGACTTAGTATTTGTTGATTTCTAGTCTTATATAAATCCTATATATGAATTTAACTTTATCGATATGCCATGGAATTAAAATACTGGAAACAATAATTACTAAGCCTTGCCGGTTCTTCTCGGTAGAATGTACATTCCATACCGGTGCTAGCCTTACATTTAACTGTAATATGACGTTTTAAAAGAGCACTTGAACCTTTTTTTTTAAGAATATTTGATTTACATTTGATTTTTAATATATTTAATTAACTGTAACATCAATCAAAAGATCATTTTGAGCCTCATTGATTGAAGAATATTTTAAATTTGTTTTGAATCTCAATGTAACTGTTCGGAACTTTAGCGGCTACCGGGCATTATTTGCATTTGAGAAGTTTAAGCTAATTTCAATATTATATATTATATATAACACTATTTGTTTCCTGATGCTTGCCTGTCAGGCCTTGGTCGTTACGAATTAAGCATAATAAAGTGTCCTGTCCTTCAAATAACATCAATTTCGGTGCAGTGGTCTGGCTGTGAAAGGGTGAAAACAGACAGAAAAGTACGACACAGTTACTTTCGTAATTAAAATATTAGTGTATATCACAATCCGTTAAGGACACATATGACAGTGTCTGAGCTGATTTTAATGCGACTAAAATATTATTTAGATGATTTCTCTCTCTGATATATTTTAAATGAGACCATGTGAAATTTTTAAAACTATTTACCTTATAATTTCGAAAAAAATAATTTAATTTTCTAAATAAATTAGAGTTATATTATTTGGTTAGTAAAAAATTTAACCTCTTTTCAATGTAGTAGGTTAAAAATAACGGAAGTCATTTGCGTGCGGTCGCCCGCATGATGTTAGTCCAGGTTTCATAATGGGGGTGGGTTAGACCCCACACGATTTCCTGTGATTGATAACTTACCTATACAAATACCTATAAAAATATATATCGTTTTTATTAGGAATCGTTCGGGAGAAAACCGCTTCATTGCTAAACAAAGTGCGTGGCAGCAGCCACAGTGTACTGAGTGAAATTGCCAACAGCGGGGACTGTCCGCTGATCGGCCAAATGGCCCAGAAGACTATGTCGTTTTTAGTTTTAAATTATTAATTATTGTATAGCTTCTAACATAGATATAAGTTTATTTACCTGTTTACTATCAATTGTATGGATCAAAGTTGTCCGAAAATAGCCATTTTTTTTAATATTTGAAATCGATTAAAATGCTGTTGATTTAATTAATTTAGCTTAGGATGGCAAAGAGGTTTTAATGAATATCTCGTCTCTCGTCGAGAAGTAGAAATTCTTTAGTTTTCTATGTTGTCTTGGGTCTCGGGTACTGCTGTTGCTTCTGATTTTCCATAACACAAGTGCTTTAGCTTCTTACATTGGGATCAGAGTAATGTTGTCCAATATTTATTTCTTAAATAAGTTAAGGGTATGAGTGTGAAGGGTAGCCACGCACACCAATAAATAAAGTGCACACATTTTTTAGTTTTTTTTATAGTGCAACACTCACTCACTTCCGCCGGTTCTTCTCAGGTCAGGGTATTTTCTTTTCCGAACCGGTTGTAGTGTTTCAATTGACCATCAATAAGAAAGTGTAATGCTTCCATATTGAATAAAGTTATTTGAGTTTGAGTTCACAGATACATAAATAAGGATTATATATAAATAGCATAACCATAATCATCATGTAATGTTATGTTAATTGCTATGACTAATCGACTTTGATCTAAAAAACACAATTGTCTTTTTTTATTGTACAAAATAATGATTAATAATTTGTGTATGGCTTTGATTTGTTTGAATGGAAAAACATGGTCACCCATTGACACCCCTGACATTCGAATTTGTAAAAGTTAATATAAGCCTTTTTAAAAATTTTATATAATGAATATCATGTCCAAAATTTAAGACACTTAGTTAGTCCGTTATCCTTGTCCTTACTTACTCTGTCCTTACTCTTTATCACTTCTTATATTCTTCAAAACATCCTTACATGAGATGTATATTAAATAACTAACAAAATTAAACTTTATTTGAAAACAACGTTTTCATTAATATTTTAATAAATTTTGTCTTATTGGTATTAATTACAATTATATTATTTAAACTAGCTGTGCCCGCGACATTGTACGCATTCGAATTTCACATTAAAAAAACAGTTATTGTTCAGCTCGCAGATTTCAAAACCCGTCGAAACCTTTCCAGCCGTTCTAGAAATTAGTCGGAACAAATTGACAGAAAGACGAATAAAAATTATGCTTACATACATGCTTTTTGAAAAGGGCGGTTATTTTAATATCACAAAGAGGTGTCTCTTCAATTGTATTATATGCATAGAATAATTTAATGTTTATTTATTTTTTTTAAAAAAAATATCATCGTGTCAGTTGATAAAAGAACTCACGCCGGATTATTAAAAAAAATGAATTCTATTTATGAATTAAATATTCAAAAATAGAATTCATTCTTTTAATCAATTCTATCTTTTGTCACGTTCAGGTCTTTTCCTCTTATAAGTCTTATAAGAGTCGGGTGATGTTTGAAATGGTCCACATCCTCCGCGCATGCGTTTCCATTCCGTCCACTCCATTAACCCTTGATTAATCTTCTTTCTCTCTCGCCGTGGCATTGGCAATGCACGGGTATTACGTTGTAACTCTTGATACCACGCGTTGGGCGTGTGAAGGGACATTAGGGTAATAATTATAAACATTACTAGAGGATTTATTTTGAATATCTATATTAATATTATAAATGTGAAACTACCTCTGTCTGTCTGTCGCGCTTTCAAAACCAAAGCGCAGAACCGAATCTGATGAAATTTGCTTCTTTTTATGGTATAGGTTGGCGGACGAGCATATGGGCCACCTAATGGTAAGTACCCATAGACAATGAAGCTGTAATATTAACTAGTCCTTACATCGTCAATGTGCCACCAACCTTGGGAACCTTGTGCCTGTAGTTACACTGGCTCCCTCACCCTTCAAACCGGAACACACAATAGCAAGCATATTAAAGATTTTCCTATATAATAATTGGTAAATGGATATTTTATTTATTTTATGTAATTATAAACACTATTATAAAAGTTTATTAAAATAACATTTTATTTCACAATCTTTATAATTAAATACATAACAAAAAAACAACGCCTGGCGATGTAAAATTTATTTTCACTTAGTATTGCTACGTATATAATCCGTGTAAGAATAATGAACTAATAAATCACTAGTTTTCTAAAGATTGACTGCACTCTCTGACGAACACTATTATACGCAAGTTTTCTTAAGTAAGTTCATGAAAAAGGTATTTACCTATATCCTTTGATCTCTTTCATTTCATTTTTACAGTATTATCAATCAATCATCAGCGCACTGCTGTCCACTGCTGAACATAGGCCTCACCCAGAGCGCGTCACGTTGCTCGGTCCTCTGCGTCCCTCATCCAGCATCTACCGGCCATCCTGCGAATGTCGTCGGACAAAAAAAATAGTATATTTCCATGGAATACGAGCATATCAGCAAAAATCCGCAAAAAAAAGCGGCCTAATGACAACCGAAGTGAAATTAATGAATACGTTATTTTAAACACTTACCACGGTAACATTTTAAATATAGATCATACTACACTACACTATACACACTAAGGGATTAATTTCATATGTAGAATTTGGTAAAAATTAATGTAATTAATTTTCGTGGATTTTTTTTGAATATACATTTTAAAGGACTTTCCCGGCGAAAGTGGTCACATGGTCGCCCCACTCTGGCGCACCGGATGTGAACATTGTCCTTCGCTAGCCTTGGCTCGTTTATAGCAACAATTGTGCCAATCAGGGCTGACATACGGGTACATTCTTATTATATTAATACTATTTTATTTATCGTGAGGCAATTTCAGTACATGTAATTACCGATGGGCATTACCCAAAATAGTATTTTAAGTACTATTATGCAAGCAGTAACAGAAATTATTGATGATTAATGATATCAAAATATCCACCTTCCATCCACCAATCTTCCATCAACCCGTATTGGAACAGCGTGGTGGAATATGTTCCACACCATCTCCTTGAAGAGAGAGGAAGCCTTCAGCCCAGCAGTGGGAAATTTACAGGCTGTTGTTGTTGGTATCAAAATTCAAAACGTATTATCTTTCTCAAATATAACGCATTCACAAACTACATATATAAACTACAAGACATATATATATAGTAAATAATACATAGTACGATTAGCGAAAATAGAGCCGACAATATCTGACCAAGGAACATCAAGAGTTATAATGTATCAGACTGTAAATCACAGTTGAAAAAACCACTTGACCCAAATTCAAAAATCGCCGATCAAGCGATAAAATTTCTTCTGACCCATTTCCGAAATTGTCCGCATCCTCTCGCGAAAAATGAGAAATAAGGTCAAAGACCGGCTTCGTTGACCAACCATTTGCAAACTAATGGAAAGATTGAAGTATGCACACATAATTAAAAATGATTTATTGCGGAGGGCGAATGACCCTATTTCTTAGTAGTGATGTAGTTTGATAACGATAAAAATACGTATTTAAATTTTAAAATTTATTAAATAACAAAACGTATTTTTATCCTATGTCTATTCTCTGATTAATAATAAAAACTTCAGTATGTGTGTTAGAGGTTGTAATGCAGCGTTAAACTAGTCACTATTTATAATTTTTATGGATAGTGTATTAAATTAAATCGTCAGTACAAATGGAAGAAAGATTAAAGCGCCAATCCAGTATTTTTAGAAACTGAGCTTTAATGCTCAAGTACTTAATCTCATTTTCTAAAACCTATATAGTGGCGCTTTAGCCTTTCGTTCTTTACACGGGCGATATGTACCGTCTGTCATTGTATTTAGCTAATCATACAATTACATCAATTAATATAAACTTATATTGGGCTTATAGTAAGCCAGTGGATAGATGGATAAACCATTAACCGTCCTATAAAATGTCGCTTCTGTCGATCGTGGTAACAACTTACCATATGGAATAAATAAAACATTGTCATAATTATTGTATATCATTAATAATTCATTATGTAACACCAGACAGACTGGCGTCGATAAAGCAAATGGCTGGCTAACCTTAGATGTAACGGTTATCTACCAAATGATTGCGCGGTTGCGTCACGGTAAAAACGATATGCAAATTAGTTGGTTTCCTGTCACAAGGTTCTATTAATACTTTAGTTCCTAATCAAAAGTTTTGGCCATAGAACTAGACTAGAACATTGTCAAAGTAAAATTCGAACTATAGTTGTATTTATATGTATTTTCCAACGGATATAACAACAACAAACAACAACAGCCTGTAAATTCCCACTGCTGTGCTAAAGGCCTCCCCTCCTCTCCCTTTAAGGAGAAGGTTTGGAACATATTCCACCACGCTGTTCCAATGCGGGTTGGTGGAATACACATGTGGCAGAATTTCTATGAAATTTTTCGGGTGAAAGATGCGGGTTTCCTCACGATGTTTTTTTTACCGCTGAGCACTATAATACAGTTATAAAGACAAATTAAGCTCATGAATCAGCGGTGCTTGCCTGGGTTTGAACCCGCAATCATCGGTTAAGATGCACGCGTTCTAACCACTGGGCCATCTCTGCTCACGGATATAATTTTATTTAATAATTAGTTCGATTCACATTCGATTTTTACATAAATAATGTAACGGAATTAATATCGATAAATTTATATCGATTTAATGTACAACACTGGTCAGCATCTCTGGTACTGACCGCGGGCATCCGCTTTCGTCGTGGGAATGAAATCGCATCCCTTGACCCATACTGAGATATATCAGGAAAGTGATTAGCGATTTATAAAAAAAAAAAAAAACAAAATCTATTTTAAGTTCGCAAAAGCGTTCGTGAATAGAGTCTAATCTAAGGAGGTTTTAATGTATATTACAAACAGCTTTAACATTATATTGTTTATCGCACAATGGCTTATGATAAAATTAGTTTATGCATAATACGGCAAAATGTTTCTTGGAAGAACAAATTATCTCTGGCCAATACTATACGATCCTTAGCGGTGACTTTGAACTTTAGGCACAGGAACACCAAAGAGCAATGCAGGAGTTCTTGCAATAATAGTCTTTATTACTATAGCATAAGGTTCAAAATAGATGCTTGCGTTTTCGTCGACCGCTTTATAAATAAGTTTTATATTCGATGCGATTCACAATATGGTCAGTAATTGTTTAATTTAATCGACATTTCGGCGTTCGGTGACAGGTCAACCGTGGGCTTCTTTGGGCTGGTTTGTCTGTGAATCATTAAGCCTTCACAACTTCCTATCAACGACTTTTTATTTGTGCCGTATTATTTACGTTGACTTTTTAATTTAACCGGTTATCATACAAAGGTGATTAAAAGATTAATACGATTTTTATTAAACAAGAAACAAGAATATGAAACGCGTGCTTGTCGCGTTAATAGTATAAGAAGCGAATGATATTATTACATAATTATTAAATACTAAAACCTCATTTGAAACGCACTGCTATCTGATATAAGTTGTGCATTTAATGCTTTAGTAGAATTTTCTTTTAAGAATAAATAAAGCGTTCTTATTTTGAAATATTTAATCGATTTGTTATTTGTTTTAATTGCTATAACGATATGTTTTAAAAAGTTTTCACATCGATTTCAAAAATCGAATCGAAAAAAAAATATGATAGATTATAAATAAGTCAAATTTCGTTTGTATCGAGAAGTATCTTGTAAACAAATCTGAGTTCGTTTAGTTGCAATGAAATGTCGTTGAGGCGAGTTAGAGGGACAATGTCCTGGTTGTGTCATTCGGGGTCCGTGACCTTTCTGCCGAAATCTAGCTCTCCTACCGGCCTCCATTTATAAAGGATTGGCAGGACATTGTATGACCACTTGAATCGAACCGATTTGTATACGAATTACTACACGAACTCTAACGCTAAATAAATGATAAAATGTTTTAAAATATTTCATATATGGAATTTGAAATTTGGAAATATTAAATGGATCCTATAAATTTAAACAGATAGGAATATATGTTGCGGAGTTTTGAGGTTACCTCAATTATAGACATAAATTTAGATGTGAAAACTCACTTCTACTTATATATAGTACATACGACTTAGATGTGCATGGGCAAAATTCGTAAAACTGAATTAAGTGACGTCAAAATAAAATTAAATTTTAAAATTATATTTTTTTATTTACCATCATTACTTCCATTTTATTTAATACTTAGGGATAAAATTTTAGCTTAATCGTACTTACTTTTTTAAATTTAAATCTGTACTTTCTATAGATCAATTATTTTCCAAATCATAAACTAACTTAACTTTTTATAGGTAAGGTTTGACGGAGGAACAGTAAAAAACGTTGTTTAAATATAAGGTCAGATAAGCATAACTCTCCCCCAGCTTACCTCACAACACCAAAATTCAAATTTGTATGTTGTTTAATTTGTTAATTAAAATCTTATACATATTAAAATAAAGATAAGGCTTATTACACAATATAAAGATGATAAAAACGTGTAGTTTCATATCATTGATTTTCATACGGGACATATTAATTGAATTGTATATTGTTAATTGTGTAATTTATTAAGAAAAGAGTATTTACTAAATTTATATTCTGATATATTCTGATTATAATAAAATATTCTGAACCGATAGTAGCTGTTGATACATTTGAAATGTAACATTACAATTTATAAGTATATTAGCAAATTCTAATAATGAATTTATTTTTACCGGTATATATTTCGGGAGCCGTTTGACTGTTTATTATTTAAAAAAAAAACACTTTGAAAGTGCGTACATTAATATTAAAATACGAGTTTATCGCTGACAGAAACCAGACATTAAAATAAATAATCTAGAACTGACACGACATTTATGTAATACCTAAAAATAAAGCCGGTTAAGTGCGAGTCGGTGGCTTGAATCTTAGTTTCCGTACAATAAATAGTTTTTATAATATTTTTTTATTAAGTCTTTGAGGTCGTATACTTCAATACGTTTGCTGCTGTATTACTTGATAGAGAAAAAAAAATATTCTTGTCTATGAATTCCAATTAATCTGTTTCTCAAAACGTTCTTAAAGTTTTTGGACTATAAAGGAGCAGAGACTTTATTTTTGCGAAGAAATTGATGTACTGTATCCAGCGCTATACCTACGAAACCTTTGTGTTAATAATTAAATGTAAATAATGATTTAAATGAGAAACAAATATTGCGATTAGAATGGACAAAGGCCGTCTAAATAACTCTTTGACTTACTTTAAAATATTAAAAAGTTCTGATTAAAAATAATGCCCAATCATCGGATAGTTACAACACAGACAACTACAATTACAATGAAACCTTTGCTATTGCTATTACTTTTATTAATGATGTATTGTATTATATAACATATTAATATAATATCGTAAAGTACAACAAGATGAGAAGATATATGTTTTAAAAGCCGTGTATCAGTGAAATTAAATTTCTACTTATATAGGGTTTACCAAGATGATACACATTTACTTGGTGGTAGGTTTGTGCAAGCCCGCCTGGGTAAGTACCACACGCTCATCAGATATTCTACCGCTAAACAACAGAACACAGTATTGTTATGTTCTAGTTTTAAGGGTGAGTGAGCCAATGTAACTACCGGCACAAGGGACATATATAAGGGGCATCTTAGTTCTCAAGGTTGGTGGCGCATTGACGATGTAAGGAATAGTTAATATTTCTTACAGCATCATTGTCTATGGGTGATGGTGACCACATACCATCAGGTGGCTCATATGCTCGTCCGCCAATATTCCATAAAAAAAATAGCAGAGTATAAACATGATTCTTGACGTAATAAAACACAATATGACAGATTTTATGTATATATATATTTGATTCTCTTTATAAAATACTCTTAATTTGCTTAATATTTTGATTATAAGGGAATTTTTGAAACCATTTTATTCTAGAATATCTAATATTTTAAATATTGGGGCAAAATCTCCAATTTGCTAAGATAGTTTTAATCGAATTTCTTAATGATTAGACCACTTTTTGAAGCTAGTTCTCCAGTTAAAGAGAGCATTGTATATTGATCATCAAGGCGGTGATAGTCACTTTCCAACAGGTGGACATACAGTCTGTTTACCACCAACATATAAATAGCATAAAAAAATGAATGCATAAAGTAGTCAAACCACAGAACCGATTTTAATGATAATTCGGTAAGTTGCAAGTTTGAACTCCATAGAAGAACATAAGCTGTTTTATCTCCAACACCTGTAAACCAATACCTAAAACCGTACCAATGAGTTAAATCTTAAAAGATATAGATTTTTCTAGAAGGAAGGTTAATTAGTAACGATGGAACAGACGTATGGAAAGCGAAATATAGGCGCGAACTCCAAAAAAAAGATATAATTAAATGTAATCTTCTATAAATATGTTATTGTTAATACGACAGTAATTGTTAAGTTCAACTGATAGCTTTATTTGTTTTGTTACGTGCCTACTTATTTTTAGATTGCAATTCTCATGATATTTTCATTTTGTATTCAAATTGATAGGCATAGTTGCAAATAATTTAAGGCCTGCAAGCCTCATGGTGTTGCAGATGTCCATGGGCGGTGGTAGTCACTTTCCATCAGGTGACCCTCCTGCTCGTTTGTCCCATATAACATAAAAAAATCAATACAACGATATTGGCCATTGGGCTATAAGAAGTATAAACCATTCCTTATAACGCTAATGAGTCACCAGTTCTTGGAAGATGTTATATCCTCGTAGTTACACTGCCTTACTCACCTATCAAATTGGAAGCGAATATTGCTGTTAGACAGTGGAATATGTGTCAAGTGAGTGGTTAATAACCAGACAGGTCCAATGAGCCAAATAGTTAATTTAATTTTTTTATTTTACTTCGTAAAGCAATGGTCTGCGGTTAACGTCCAAAATGTCGTAATTTTTTTATCAGATATTAATAAAATAATTTCCTTAATGTAATTAATATTAATAGTGGTCTGGATTCGAACAAAAAATAAATTACCGTTCAAACGTAGAAAAAAAAACTATGGATTATTTTTTCACTTGAAAGATTTTGTTACACACGTACCTAGCAAAAAATAGCGTTTTTTACTAACGTTATATACGAACTGTTATTCATAGATTTATATATTTTCAAACAATAATATAATTTTATCAAAAAAGATCAAAATAACGTAATTGAAAAATTTGAGGTTTTTAATTGGATTATTATTTTACATACTAGCTGTGCTGTTTGAATTTAATAAAAAGTTATTATTGTAGTCTAAGATACTCCTTTTTTCTCAACTTTCAGCCACTGAAAGTCACCTCAAAATCAGTTCATCCGTTCCAGATATTAGCCGAATCAAATAGACAGACAGACAAAAAATGTAAATATGTTATTTTGATATATGTATCGAGTATACACACGTGTGCGTTTAAGCTATATATTGCAACAACAGACAATTCAATTTTATTATATGTATGGATTAAATAATAAATACCCCTAGAATTGTAAGAATTTGCCAAGATATTCGTTAAATAAAAAATTGAAGTATTCTTAAATCTTTGTTACAATATAACATATATAATATAATTCTGATCGAAAAACCATTTTAATTATGTAATTCTATACACAGTGCGATCTTAACGAAAAAAAAATCCAATATGACATACATACAATTATTATACCAACTAAAACAACAGTGCAGGACATTTCAAGAGAAATTAACGGACAATATGGACTTTACTGCAAACGAAATAAGAGTCACAGGTACACAATACAAGTACTAAATGGGGGGAGATTCAAAAAAATCCCACACGCTTCCCAGGTCATTGGCGTTCGTCCTGTTAGGGTTCCTGGGGTATGAATGACCTTAGAACGCACTACACACACATGTAACGCGCTTGTGTGTGTTAGTTCTCTGTCAATCTAAGTACGTGTGTACTCGGTGTCGCTGTGTGCGTTAATGTATTTGTATTGTGGCGTCATAAAGTCTATAGATGAGTTTGTGATGATAAAAATAATTGGTTAGCTTAAACATGTGTTTAATATTATAAAAATATTATATCACATAGTTATTAATTTATATTGTAACACATGTCGGTAATAACTGGATTTTTATACGACTTAATAGTTTAAACAAAATAAAATGTGTCGAATGTGATGAAAGATGAGAGATGTGGAAATATTCTTGCTTTATTAAAGTATAAATGCGCGGGAAATTAAAGATAACAGATAATTAAAATTTAAGCAACTGACGTATTGTATTAAAAAAGTAGATAACTAAAGATATTTTCAATTATGCTTAAGTAGATGCAACTGAATATTTAATTAACTATAAATACTATTAAATATATAAGTCAATTGTATTTGAAATAAAAAAGTATTTTACAAAAAGAATGTATTAAAAATGGAATATGATGAATGTGGATTATCATATTTTCTAATAATATTTTTTTTTCTAAAATAGAATGTTAACTTTTTCTCACTTACTTAATTAATATCAGGCAAATGTCGAACATGATACGGCTTAAAATAATTAAAGCATAAACAATCGAAAAAACGTATTTAATTTATCACCGACTTTAACATGGTTACACAGATAATAAAGACACAAATTAAATAGCTGACATTTCATGATAAAACATATTATACAAATAATTAAAGTAACTTATCATGAATAAATACCTAATTAGTGCACCTAAGTATTATCAAAAAAAATTGACGCTTAAATTTAAATAAAGAGAGTCGATTTTAAAACACATTAAAAATGTATGTACAATGATTGAATCTCCTTGTGAGCTAACGTATGAGTTTGATTCCATTGACACGAACGCTTTAAAAAAAAGATAATGACGGATCAGTAAAATTTAAATTAGATTTTAATATTACGCACTATTGTTATTTTTCGTAGCGATAAAGTTTGTAAATAGATATCTTAATTAAGTGTGTTTTATTAAAATGTTTATAAGTTTTTAATTAACGAAAGTTTTTTATTGTGACAAAAATAATGACGCAAAATATTATCAGCTGTTATCTATAAAAACATCCGTTCATTTTTGTATAAATAGCTATTTAAACAAAGAACGATAATCTAAATTTCATAAGACAATTTTAATTTTTTAAGACTATAGAAGATAGAATATGCATATAATATAAATATATAAATATTTCTGGGTTTCAGTTGTCGAAATAAAATCGTTCGATTATAATGGAAACGTATTCCTAACCCACGCCTTTTAGTTCTGTACAGAGTCGGTCCATCTCCCGAACGCAGTTGATCACTGGCGGTTATCAAGCGCGCGCGTTCGATAATTCAAAAATGGAATCCGGGAAAGCCGAATTCTATTCCGAAAGGCGCGAAAAAAATGTATTCGAAAAAGAACAATTTAAATTTTTGACAGCATTCGATTTATTAAAAAACATAAAAATGTTTTTTTTTTTTCAAAATTTTGGAAGATTTTTTTTATAGAATCGTTAAGAATTCGGACTGAAAATTTAGTGAAAGTTTGTGTTTTATAAATTATTTGGTTTTCTTTGTTTTGTGGCAGAGGGTGGGTAATGTATGCTTATTGATGAATACTTAATTAAAAAAAAAAACTAAAGCATGATAATATCGATTCAATATAATTTTAATTTATATATTGACAAGGCATGGCTAATTATTAAAAATGAGACTCTATTTAATGTCCTTTTTCGTAACATGATTTATTTTTTTAATTTCCATATAACAATATACTATTTATTACATTACGAGTTATATAAAAAAAAAAAACTTAAGATCTAAAGAAGGGCTCCAACCAACAAAAACCTAACAATATGAGCACTATTTTTGAATCCGTTTATATTCAGTATAAAAGAGCCGCAACAATATATTATTAAACCTTACAAAAAGACAATGAAATAAAAAAAAAAAAGTTAATATTGCAAAGGCTTAAAAAGTTATTCCTAATGAAGATAAAAAAAGAACTTATTTCCTATCGTTTATTAACATTGTAATGTTATCGTAAATGTTGTAATTTAATTATAATGCTATAAATACACATCTATTATTATAAAGCCTATCTTATAAAATTATAAACAATATTTTTTTATATTAGTCTATATTGCTAAATTTCAAAGCGACTTTAAACGTATCTTGGAAATTTGTTTGAAACGGTTATGTAGTGATGGGAGTTATCGATACAAAATTAAAATCCAAATAAATATTTTTACGAAATACTTATTTATTTATCATTTTGCAAAATGCAAGCAACCACAAATTACTTGTTCGCGATATTGCCAAATTCGTCATGTAAATTGTTTTAACTTATTATAAACCATTTACAATCTTGTGTTAAACCACCGGTTATGTCTGTACTTTCCTAATCTTTTTTAATCTGTATTATAGTGGTTTCGACTCGTAATACGAATAAAAAATAGTTGAATTACTCTGCGGTTTATATAGCAAAAAAGATTTTTTTATTTATTCAAAAATAGAATGTTACTTTTGAAATTTGCAAAACGTTTTAAATCGAACAGATTAAAATTTGTAAAAATAATTTAATGAAATAATATGAGTTAATATAAACACGTATTGGATTAGGATTAAGTTAATACTTCGTCACGATAGCATGCGTGATCCCGTGGCGCCCGCCGAAAGACGGAGAGGGTAAAGCTGGTTTTTTAGTGGGTAAACCCGGTGGACCTGGGCGCACTCGGCGTCCAAGAAACCGGGGATTCACACCCCCCCTCCACTTGGGGGAAGAAAAAGGATTAAAATAATATTTACTGGATATAAAAGAGATGATTAATTTGCTCAACAGTGGAACATTGACAGGCTATTATATATTTTCTTTTCAAAGCTTAAAAGAAACTCCCCAGCTCAGATGACCTCCGTGGTCGAGTAGTGTGAATTAATAAGTAAGTAGTGTGAAACGGATTTTATGGGTCCGAGGTCCCGGATTCTTCGATGTCGATGCAGAAAATTCATTAGTTTTCTATGTTGGTTTGCTTGGTGGTGGCTTTGTGCAAGCCCGTCTGGGTAGGTACCACCCTCTCATCAGTTATTCTACCGCCAAATAACAGTATTCAGTATTGTTGTGTTCCGGTTTGAAGGGTGAGTGAGCCAGTGTAACTACAGGCACAAGGGACATGACATCTTATTTCCCAAGGTTGGTGGCACATTGACGATGTAAGGAATAGTTAATATTTCTTACAGCGTCATTGTCTATGGGTGATGGTGACCACTTACCATCAGGTGGCCCATATGCTCGTCCGCCAACCTATACCATAAAAAAAAATGTTGTCTTGGGTCTGGGTTTGTACAGCCGTTACTTCTGATTGTCCATAACACAAGTGCTCAGCTACTTACATTGGGATCAGGGTAATGTATGTGATGATGTCCAGCTTGAACATTTTACAAAAACCTTAATCATTTTTTATTTACACGGAATCATGATTGTATTATTTTTTTTAATATATAAAATGTGTACAATGTACATTTACACACAACTAATATCAGGATTTATACTAATATGCTTTTTTTCAAATGCAATAAACAACTGATGAAAATGAGCTGAGATGTCCCAATGGTTAGAACGCGTGCATCTTAACCGATGATTGCGGGTTCAAATCCACGCAAGCACCACTACATATATATGTGCTTATTTTGTATTTATGATTCATCTCGTGCTCGGCGCTGAAAACATCGTGAGGAAACCAGCATTTGTATAATTCGGAATCATCGGAATTTTGCCACATGTGCATTCCAACAAACCGCATTGGAACAGCGTGTTGGAATATGTTCCAAACCCTCTCCTTAATGGAAGAGGAGGCGTTATCCCAGCAATGGGAAATTTACAGGCTGTTACTGTTATTTTTTTCACAGTCTTTTAAAAGTGATTGCATTTGAGCATTTTTATTTTTCCCCCTCGGCTTCCAATCTTGGGGCCCCCAAATGCATTCGCGTTTCCCTGATCAAATCTTCAACAAAACTTTAAAAATTTGCTTAGTACATACATAATTTCATCAAGATCAAAGCGCTACCCAAAATATAATAAATAATTATAAATTATTTATACACACTAATGTAAACTAAATAGCAAGCTTGTAAAACTATATTTTTTAAAGCTTTTACCTCTGACGGGCTTAGTCCCCCACTCAATCGACCACAGTAGATTTTTGAGAAATGTTAACAATGTCTTACATCGTCAATAGGCTACTAACCTTAGGAACTAAATTTTTATGCCTGTAGTTACATTAGCTCACTGCTGTTAAGAGGTAGAATGTGGCCTTTATGTAGAGTTAGCCCATAAATAATCGAACCAAGCGTCCATTGAAATATTCTACGGCAGCTGGTAATGGATTTCTTTGTTTAACTGTCGAGTTCGTGATTTTTAAACTTGATTTATAGGGTGTTGAATCGAATAACATGCACAACAATAATTGTGTCAATAGCCCAATAGTTTATGGCCTAGCCCTTGGGCTATTGCCGTATTCACTCCTAACACAAGCGATAAGCTTAAAAGGAGAGTATATACTCTTTATTGCACACCAATATAGACAAAAATAATAGGAACAATTTTACAAAAACAAAGAAAAGAAAAATGTAATATATAGTATAGGCGGCCTTATCGCTAAAACAGCGATCTCTTCCAGGCAACCTTTGGTAGAGGAGAGAGATAGGATGGTAGGGGTGTACAAATTATTTAAAACATAAAAAAAATAGATACAATATACTATATATATGTATATATACGAAACATAAATAAATATTCCATAAATATACAATTATATAATAATATAATATACATACACATTATAAATGTATACATTTACATACTATAGATACTTACATAATAAATAAAATATTTAATTACAGTATTTCTTCATGAAGCAAGATAGTGCTCTTTTATCATTTTTTTTAAAAGAAGGAATGTTTGGTGCACGTCTTGCTTCTAGTGGAAGAGAGTTCCAAAGACGAATTGAATGGACTGTAAATGAGTTACTATAAAGAGTATATATATAGAGTAGAGGAGGAATATCAGTATTTTTTTTAAATCATTCGGGGCATTACTAGTATTCTTTAAGTGTTGAATTTGAGCCGAGATGACCCAGTGTTTAGAACGTGTAAGTATATCCTAACTGATGATTTCGGGTTGAAACCCGGGCAAGCACAACTGAGTTTTCAAGGGCTTAATTTGTGTTTATAATTCATCTCGAGCTCGTTGGTGAAGGAATACAACAACAGCAGCCTGTAAATTCCCACTGCTGGGCTAAAGGCCTCCTCTTCCTTTGAGAAGAAGGTTTGGAACATATTCCACCACGCTGTTCCAATGAGGGTTGGTGGAATCCAATGCGGGTTGGTGAAGGAATACCTCGTGAGGAAACCTACATATGTCTAATTTCAACGAAGTTCTTCCTCATGGGTATCCACTAAACCGCGTTGGATCATCTTGGAATACGCTCTTAACTTCCGCTTCTAAGAGAAAGGAGGCCTTAGCCCAGCAATGGGAAACTTATAGCCTGTCAATGTATTGCTAGTATTCTTTATAAAAAAAAACTAGTTGCCAGCGGCTTCTCTAAAACGCGAACGAAGCCGGAGACAACTATTTAATTAAAATGTTTGATACTTCTCCAGATTTTAGTTGATATGTGATAACATAATCTTTTCCAATTAGTAAACAATGTACCTACATTTCTCAAAGACGTATGCTTAACTGCTTATAGATAGAAAAGAACCTAATGCCGTTCTATTTTTAAAAATCAATATTTAGTTTAAAAAGAAATCCGACTATCGAAAATAATTTAAAGTTTATGTTATCTAAGTAAGCTATATAGTAAGGTCTACTAATAAAAAATTCTACCGTCAAAAATCAATACCTATTAAGGCTAAGTTCAGGTATTGAGTGGTTCAAAGTCAGTCTGCCCCTGAATACACCTAAAACACATTTGAGATAGACTTTGAGGCATTTTAGAAAAGCTTTTAAAACTCTAGTTTATAGCCTCAGTATCATTTTTAAAGACCTATCCATAGATATCAATAAGGATTGACGAAAAAACATGTTTGGGTGCCTTGAGTGGGGGGAACCCCTAAAATTTACTGTTTTTTTTTTATGAAACCTTTGTATGAAAACCTTAATGCAGTTCACAGAATAAAATCTACTTACCAATTTTCAATAGTACAGTTACGTTTGTAACCTTTAGTTTCGGAATAAGATGGCTGCTAAGACAGATGACGAAACCATTGTTCCGAAAAAGGGGTATTGATCATTTGTTTTATCAAAATAAACTTTAAACAAGTGGGCTTTTACAAGCACTTTTGAATCGTCATTTTATAATTAAGTGAAGCTATCACCGGTTCGGAAAGTAAATTCTACGGAGAAGAACCGGCAAGAAACTCAGCAGTTACTCTTTTTCAACATTTAAAAAATACAATCATATTAGTTAAATACAATTATATATGTATGTAATTTATCCTGCCTGGCAGACAATAGGTATTATTTCCGAGCTTTTTTATCATCTACAAAATCTTGTGTCGAATAATATGCCTTTTTTACCAAAGTATTTTTTATAAACGAAATGAATTTACGAAACGGCAAAGTTAAAAATGTCTGCGTATTTCATTATAGAAACGGATACCTTGCCCCAAGAAAGTATAAAATATTATACTAAAAACTTATCCGACAATTGAGATGTATTTTTTAAAATTTGTCTACCAAATTGGTGCGGCAATTTCACATTTTAAGATTATTTTTATGATACAGTACGCACATTGTAGAGAGATTAGTAAAGTAAAAAAAGTAACAGCCTGTACATTTCCCATTGCTGAGATAAGACCCCCTCTTCCATTAAGGAGAGGGTTTAGGACATATTCCACCACGCTGTTCCAATGCGGTTGGTGGAATACACATGTGGCAGAATTTGTATGAAATTGGACACATGCAGGTTCCTCACGATGTTTTCCTTCACCGCCGAGCACGAGATGAATTATAAACACAAATTAAGCACATATATATAGTGGTGCTTGCTTGGGTTTGAACCCGCAATCATCGGTTAAAATGCTCACGTTCTAACCACTGGGCCATCTCAGCTCAGCTAGAGAGATTAACGTGATCTATTTAATTAAAAATACAATCACAAAATTCGTCGCCATGCGGTAGTGTCACGTGTATCGTTCGGAGAGGCGTCCTTGTGCGAATGTATAGCGTTATAAATTGCTCACTTGTTTCTCGAAATAACCTACATTTTTCGCACAATCAGATGTTTTAAATGTTCATTACAGCATCACGTCAAGACGGAATTACGCGCATACTTTTATCTCACTAAATCTTTTTTTACTTAATATATTTCTATTGTAGCAAATGCCTGGAATTCAGCTCAAAGATATATTTTAAATCGTCATCAATGAGAATACATTTAGATAAATCATACATACATACATACATACATATAACATGTGTATGTATAATAGTATCTAAAATTTGTAAGTCTTTTATATATTGTATAAATTTAAAAGGCAAATATTCACTTTAATTTACACACTGTTACTTATCTCATAGGTTTTTTTTAAATGGGCTATTTTACGAATATTCTTTATAAAATATGAATGGGGTGTGCTAAGAATCTGTTTATACAATTTAAATGAATCTGTTCCGGTACTGATGTAGTATGCTGGAAAAAGTTCCAATAAACTTAATTTAAAACGGTTTTTAAAACGGACATATCTTTTTTATCTATCTTTTAACATTATCAAAAACTTTCATCATATGGAGATTATCAAGCATCATTTAGTGATAAAGTTAGAGATTTACATGTTACGATAGCTACCCTCAGTTGAAATAAAAAAATAAAGAATTTTATTTATGCTCATTATTATAAATGATATTCAAATGAACTATGATATGATAAGAGTTGATTATCTATACCAAAAACTCTGTAAGATTTCTCAGTATATTTGTAATACAAAAAGTATCAAGATCTGTTAAAGGATCTGGCTGAAAGTTGTTTCAGATGTTATCCTTTTATTCATAACAGTAATTAAATATTCTCTAATCGTAGATTCAAGAAACAAATCAAAATATCATAACTAATTACGATACATACGACCGAGCGGAATGTTGGCAAGAAAGCAAAATTTCACGTTGGATTCGCTATTCCAATTCTTTAGACGCAAATCGAGCGAGCTCGATCTGTCACCAGGAACAATTCTAATAAATGAACTTTTATAAATTATAGTAATACAGTTTGTATATGTTCTTATATAGTTTGCTAACATGGGAAATTCAAGGAAAAATGTAGAGAGAGCCTTTATATGTTCAAGGCCTCCTTACCTCTTGTGCTTATCTACCAGGCTGTTCCAATACAGATTATGATGGATATGGCAGGTGTCCTCACGATGTTTTCATTCATCGTCGACATTGAGATGTTTTTTTTTTTAGTAAATAGCACATAAAGCCCGTGAAAATTTAGTAGAGTAAAAGTGGTTCGTTCCTGAAACCGTCGTTAAGATTTACGCGTTTTAGCGCTAGAGCCATCTTGGCTAAAGACTAAATTCTTAGAAAACAAATAAAATTCGAGCCTATTCAAATTGAAACCGCACTTTTCAACCGACTTCAAAAAGGAGGAGGTTATCAATTCGTCTGTATTTTTTCAACATCCAGAAAGTAAATTATGTCTTAAAATATAACTAAATGGGTATATACCCTAATATAAAATAGTTTTTTGAATCTGTTTATAAATTTTAGTTCTAAGTCCTGTCGATTTTGAAGTAGGTGTAAAATCATTTATGTTTATAATCCGATGGTACGACAATAGATGACTGAAAGAGATGAAACACAGGACTCATGGACTCATTTAGAATTACGTGTTCTCTGAGGCTCAGACTATTAATATTATAATATAAGACTTACCTCAAAACACTTTTTGTATTTAATAATTGTAAAGTAACAGCCTGTACATTTCCCACTGCTGAGATAAGGCCTCTTCTTCCATTAAGAAGAGGGTTTGGAACATATTCCACCACGCTGTTCCAATGCGGGTTGGTGGAATGCACATGTGGCAGAATTTCGATAAAATTAGACACTTGCAGGTTTCCTCACGATGTTTTAGTTCACCGCTGAGAACGAGATAAATTATAAACACAAATTAAGCACATGTATATAGTGGTGATTGCCAGGGTTTAAATCCGCAATCATCAGTTAAGATACACGCGTTCTAACCACTGGGACATCTCAGCTCTTTTAATAATTGAGATTGTCAAATTATATTTGCACTTAAAGTTCTTGGGGATAATCAAAGATATTTTAATAAATTAATACGAGATATCTTGCTGATATAATCAGCTACCCGAGCATATACTTTATTTTTAACAACGTATCAATATATATATAAATAATTAAAGCGATTCTACATATCCGTTCGTAAGATAAGGATTCTAAAAGTGGATGATTATTTTTAGAATCACACTCGATGATAATACCTATTTTTACTTTGATTATGCATGTTATTGATATAACAAAACCGGGAATTTATGCCAATGGTATACGTCATCACATTCCTCCTCAGGCGTTTCCATAATTCGTTTCTATAATCAGAATCCGCAGAATCTTTGCTGATAAAATTGTTTTACAAGTTATCTATATCTAGAGCTGAGATGGCTCAGTGGTTAGAATGCGTGCATCTTAACCGATGATTTCGGGTTCAAACCCAGGCAAGCACCACTATATATATGTGCTAAATTTGTGTTAATAATTCATCTCGTGCTCGGCGGTGAAGGTTAAATTTAACTAATTTAATTGAAATTCTGCCACATGTGCATCCACCAACCCGCATTGGAACAGCGTGGCGGCAGGCGGTAATTTACCGGCTGTTACTTTACTTTACTATATCTAAAGACAGAATACAATTGTAGTGTATGTTTAAAATAACCGCTTTTTACTAAACACATATTTTTACACGGTAAACATATTGTCTGTTTATTCCGGCTAATATCAGAATTATCAGCTAGATCGATTTTGATTTAACTATCACTGGCAAAATAAAAGGTAGCCCTAACCTTTTATTTCAGAATTTTTTATAAAATATCCGTTTAATTCAAACGCACAAAAGTCTGTAAATTGTTGTCTATGGGTTAAAACAAAGTAAGTTAGTTTAAAATTTTGCGGAAACTTCTATGTAATTGAATTTCACTCGATACAAATATTAAGTTCACTTCTTATCCCTTGATTTTATAAACTTACAAATCACTAAGCACGTGCGGTAATATATATCTTTTTTATATAACACAAAACGCGAGTTATGTAAGCTTAGCCCATTGTTGGTGGTGATATAGCTATCAAAAAAATTGTTAGTATTTCTTATAGCGCCAATAACTTTGGGCTTAGGTGACCTTTTACCAGTTGATGAGCCTTTTCTCATCTGCTACTAATTAAAAAATCCTCTTCTGGTACGAACTCAGAGTGCAGGACATGACCATAGTGTGCTGTACATGCTTCCAAGATATGGGAAATCTCAACAGATAAACCTAAAAAATTTAATTGGCCAATCGTATTCATTGTTTCCGATATCGTGACTTTCAATTGTTTATTTTACTCTACTATTAAACTGCATGATTAAAAATAACAATAAAATAAAAATAATAAGATAATCTCACTGTCACCAATAAACATATTAAATACATCTATACAATCTCCCTTATTCATTTCTTAGACACACATGTTTCAATTTGATAAAGTGTTTGGAGTAAATATATGTTCACGAAATTTTAGTCTATGTTTAATAAAAAATTATGTCAGCAACGAGTCTAACTTTATCTAATAAAATAATAATATGAAAAAAATGCTTCTGTGTAATTCGCAATCGGAATTTTTAGCTAAATTAACACGATTTATTATCCTGTACAAATATGTGTGTCTAAAGATAGGTACACTCTCTAGCTCTTTCTATTCTCACACTTTCATAATTATAAAAGTGTGGAAATAGAAAGAGATAGGCGTCGATTCAATGACAATCTGACATCGTTATCCCCGTCCTACTCTATAAGGACACTTTTGTATTCTCCTCACTATCACCATCATCAAATAAAGCTTTTATTACTGTTACTAAATACTAATAAATTCGTTTCTTTATCAAAGAGGATACTTATAAAAATGTTATCAGAACTTAAAGGCACAATATGTTAATGTTTAAGCCAGACGCGCGTCATGATGTCACCGGATTACTCAGAGTTACAATAATTTTGCCCAATCCACGCATGTGCACGTAGGTCATGTACATCCGTAAATATTACGGTCGAAACGAATAAAATATTAGGAATAAAATATACATTGATATATGTGGATGAGACCAATTTTAAAGTCCAATAATATCTTAAGAAGTGAAAGCTATCGAAGAGAACGATAACTAAACAACAAGATACACACACATTGTGATATAGATAGGTGATCAGCCTAAAATGAATATTCTCTAGTAGTCTATAGACTAGGACATTTTAACAATGTTGTTCCTATCAACAATGTTGATGGTATAGAAACAATTATGGAAGTCACAGAAGATTCTGATTGTTGTAGTTGTGTAGTCGAAACTTATATTCGAAGTGATTTGTGGATTACTGGGTAGTTAAAACTAATTACATTATATCGTCAAACTGAAATTCAAAATTGCTTTTCACGTATTCATACAGTCATCGCTTAAGACTAAGGAAGCTAAATTAAATGCATAAATATTAAGACATCTTGGACACCATGCACCAGTTACGGTGCATTGATGTCAGAGGAAATCATGAAAGGGATTATTGAAATCATTGTTGTGAATTTTTTTCCAAATAATACAGATACTGCTTCCACTTAAGATTTATTTAAAACACAAAATAATATTACAAATTAAATATTTATTCTGTAATAAAACAATGTATGACACTATCTTTAGTTTAGTAAGAGGTGGCAATTAAATAAATTGTATACAATGCTTTCTCTAATTTAAGGATCAACAAATTAGATGAATACTAAAAGAAGCATTGATAAGCCAATGGAATTTTTTCAAAATTCCTCGTAAATAAAACTTAGATCATCTTCAATTTTAAAATACAACAGACACCACTTGTTTCAAACAGCCACAAGAGTGATTAGGGAAACAAAAATATTCAAACTTAATCCTAAACAGTCGACGATGGATTTGTAAACAAGATGTCAAAACAAAATAAATATCTGTTGGTACGCGTGATCACTTTTAAATAGTTTGCAAAAATTACGCCATTACCTCGAGGTGGGTGGCTATGGCCTTCTGCATTGGATGAACGAACTCGTTATTTTTAAACATCTTTTAACACCTGCCCAGTTCGCGAACTTTTGGATTGGAACTTGATCAGATATATTAGATGAGAATCCAGGAAATTAACGTGCCGAAGATATTTCGTAACTAGCCAATATTGAAGAGAGATTCTACTAATTTCTCGTTCAGATCATTTGTCATGTTTATTTTTATGATGAACGAACAAATGGGTATGATGGTAAGTGGTCACCGCTTCCCAGAGACATTGGAAATGTAAGAAATATTCATTTCTAACATCGCCAAAGTACCACCAACCTTGGGTACAAAGTTATCATGTCCCTTGTGCCTGTAGGGTCGATTTATGAATTATTGTAAGACTATCTAAAAGCTCTTGTTTTAATAACAGGGATCGTAATATCACTTTTTTAATGCTTGAATGATTTAATTCTTGATCATATCCATTTCATCTTCTATCAGTGGAATATTTAAAATCAATGTTCTTCTTTTGTTTCAGGTTGAATAAGCTGTCTGGGATTGGCACGGATGACACAAATTACGCAAAAATACAAACAAATTTAATTTAATTATATTTTAATCAATAAAACATGATATATTATTTAAAATGCGTTAAATACAAGACCTCATTGGTGGTAGTTTAATTGTTTTATAGCATTTGCAAAATGTATGAAAGGTGATGAAAAACAGAACATGGTTATAGTATTTAGAGTGGCGGCTCTAATCACTATAGCTTTACGAATTTCTGCTTAAGTCTGGATGGTGTTTGCAATGTTATTAAATAAGGAAACTACTGCTGTATACACGATTGAGGTCAAACTACTCATTAGTTTAAGAAGAGATAGTTTAAACGAATTCGTGAAAATGTAAACGTTTACGATCTTAAATATTAGCAAAATCAACTGGGCAATATCGAATTTGACTATAATTTACCCATATTAATTGTACTGATAAATCTATGACAGGTCTATAAAATTTCGTACTCCTTAATTTGGCTTCTTAAAATTACAGATACAAGGCGCCACAATCACTTCAAGGGTCTCAAAGTGATCAACTTTCGGTTCACCAACAAAGTACTTCAGAATGAAGTCGACGAAGCAATCTTGAACCTTCACGTTCAGGAATTAGAGCCTAGACATAATATTACCATAACTGACGATCATTTTACTATAAATCTTCAAGTAAATAGAGTAACACGTAATAGTCAAGGGAATAAAGCTTCTGTACCGTACACGGAGAGTTCGATCAAGTTGTCGAGGAAGGATTTGAAGGTTGGGAAGTGGGTGAAGGTCAACGTGACGAATATGGTCGCGGAATTCTTTAGATTGCCGAGAGAGAATCTAGCGATAGTAGTGAGAGTACAAGACTCGAAGAATAGGATAAGCTTGGTTGTGCCGCATCCGAGCTCAGAATCAAATAATGCATTGGTGAGTTTCTTTTTAAATCCAGCTGTGCAAACGTCAAATAGCAATACTTTGTATTGCTACTTTCTGCCACGGCTGCGCGACTTGCTAGTTCTTCTCTGTAAAATTTAGAAGTAAATGTAGTCCGAACTGGTGATAGCCCTACAATTTTGAAAAATGACATATTAAAAGTGCTTGTAAAAGAATAGTTAAATAAAGTAAAATTTTGATTTTGATTTTTAGGGAATGAGTCGGCACAAAATATCATATCAATATTTTAGTTTTCATGGTGTATTATCGGCTACAGGAATACTGAATACTTGTAAAATTTTAAATATATTCTTCAGATTTAAAGACTACCATTTTTAGTTATTCGATTTAGCACTTATGAATCTTTACCAAATATTGCGCTTTCAAACATGTGCAACCTTAATGGAATTTACATAAATAATATTACATATAAAACCCTCACAGGGATAAATCAAATATTAGAAAGGCAATCCTGAAAGTAACGGATGAAACATTTCATTGTCTCTTACTTTCCGTATTCGATGAAATCGTCTCGGAACCTATTTCTCAAAAGAACAATTTTGGCCCAGCTATGACATTTAGACTTTACTTTCACATAGAAATATTAATGACGTTTCATTTTGTAAACGACTAACATTGTTGTTCAAGGGTAAATAATCTAAATTAAAATAAATTGATATATAATGAGGTTTTAATCATGAAACATTACATTGTTCTCAATAAATTTCAATTTTAACATACAAGATAATGGCAATAAAAAAGTAATAAATTAAGTTTTTGAAGCTTGAATAAATTTTTCATATCTGGCTCTTTATATCGAATTGACCCATTAACAGGTCAATATCTGGGTCAATCGACGTGATCTGAAGACGATTGTATTTATGTACCGTCAAGGAGAAAAGGCTAATGAAATATAGTGTACGAAGTACAATCGCGTATACATAACTTTTTTCTTACGTACTTTAAAGGGATATCTTTGATTCCTTGACATACAATTGCTCTTGACATATCAAGTCGTTGGTAACAGATAATGTTAAACAGCTGTATATCTGATGTAATAATTTACGTTTCATTACTTTTTACTAAGTATTTAAAGAGATGGCCCAGTGTCTACGTGCATCTTAACCGATGATTGCGGGTTTAAACCCAGGCAAGCACCACAATATATATATGTGCTTAATTTGTGTTTATAATTCATCACGTGTGCGGCAGTGAAGGAAAACATCGTGAGGAAACCTGCATGTTTTCTCACGATGTTTTCCTTCTTCCTTAGAAATTCTGCCACATTTGCATTCCACCAACCAGCATTAGAACTGTGTCGTGGAATATGTTAAACCCTCTCCTTAGGCCTTATCTCAGCAGTGGGAAATGTACAGACTGTTACTTTACTTCTTATTTTAAGGTCTGAAGTTTATATTGAAAATGCCTAGGGAGTAAGGACTTCCTGAATAGAGCAAAGTTAAAAACCGCGAATGGACTACGTCACGTTTTTCGCTTAAACGTCTAGGATGTCAAGATTAACTAAAATCTATACTCAGATATGTTTTTTAATTTATTAGACGACAGTCTTTTGTACTGTAAGGTGTAGAAATAACTTTATTCTTTGATAAAAAATGTTTTCAAAGATCTATTAGGTTTTAGAAGACTAATTATAAAAGAACATGACGCTATCAAATACCCATTGACAAGCGATCGTTAATATTTTTATTTTCTTAAATTAATTTCTTAGTTTTAACCTATATTAAAAATAACGAGAGTACTCCTAAATTGTAAAATAAAAACCGTCTCAATATTGGTTGCATTGCCCGAAAAAAAGCCCTATAAGGTAAACCGTATTTACTTCAAAAACCTCTCAACCTCTCACCATAGATTTATTAAATTAACCTTTGAAATATAATATATCTATATTGCAGCTTTTAAGTAATCATCTTAAATTATCAAGGAACAATCTTGTATCAATACTTATGCAAGTGTTTCATTATTACACAAATGCAGTACAGGATTTATTACATATTTTACATTTGAGTAGTGTATATGTTTGGTTTTTAGCTTACTCGAAATATCTATGGTTGCTATTCCAAATTTCACATGTTTTATGTTTTCGGGCTTACTAATTAATATAATTTAATCGGCTATATGAACGAGGTAAAGAAAGAGACCTCGAATAGTACCCAGAGGAACACCTGCATTCTCTGAAATTGATATGAACCCTTTAAATTTAGTGCCGTAGTGAAACCCAGAGGAACACATACATTTTCTGAAATTAGTAGTGCTGTAGCTTGCAAACTAGTGTTCGGTGTATATAATATAAGGTGTTAGTTACGACACAAAGAACTCTAAAGCAATATACTTATATACCGAGAAATACTAAAAATTACAAAATGTACATTATCTTATCGAATTTCTTGTAAATGTTAATTGTTTAACATCTTACGCGCTCTATCCTTATCATCTAAGATGTAACATCTTTTGGCAATGTTATTAAACGACTTACTTATCAAATATTATAAATCCGAAATTACTCTTTAACAGCTAATCCATGTAATTTACTTGGTGGTAGGGCTTTATGCAAGCCCGTCTGGGTACCTACAACCTATTCATCAGTTATTCTACCGCCAAATAACAGTACTCAGTATTGTTATGTTCCGGTTTGAAGGGTGAGTGAGCCAGTGTAACTACAGACACAAGGGACATAACATCTTAGTTCCTAAGGTTGGTGGCGCGTTGACGATGTATTTAATATTTCTTACAGCGTCATTCTCTATGGGTGATGGTGACCATTTACCATTAGGTAGCCCTTATGTTCGTCCGCCAATCTATACCATAAAAAACGGTTCTGTTACAATTTCGTATATAGCGATCTTGATAGAGGAAGACCTAAACTATTTTTTTATACCTATTGAATCAAAAAACAAAATAAACTTTATTCAAATACGCTTTTATAAGAACTTTTGAATCGTCATTCAACAATTAAGTGAAGCTACCACAGGTTCGGAAAGTAGATTCTACCGAGGGGAACTGGCAAGAAACTCAGTAGTTACTCTTTTTAATAACTATAGACACCGTCTCACATGCGTCTGAAATGCAATTTAAAAAAATTAACCTAGAAAAGGAATACTTTTCATGGCTGCGCGTAAAATGAATAAGGAAGTAGTAAAAACCGTATGACGTAAATATGATCTGATTGTACGTAGACATTAATTTTTAAACGCAAAAAATGCGATAACCTAATTTAAAATTATTGCTAATTGCACTTAATTCTACGATAATAACTTTTAATTCGCATTATTTAAATATGTTGAAATAATCGTCGAAATTGGTTTGATTTGAAAATTTGATTATATGTATCACTCTTGAAATATTTATTTAAATAAGCTATTTATGTTACTTTTTATTAAAAAAAAAAAAATTAAAACAATTACTTTAACTTGGTGGGTAGTTCTTTGCAAGTCTATCTGGTAGTCGGTACCACCCACACATTAGATCTACCGCCAAGCAGCAGCACAATCTATAATCTGGGACCTAAAGTTTCGTAAAGTTGTAAATAAAAAAATAATAATAATGACTGTCGCCTCTCAATTTGTATTTGATAATATGTGTGGACGCAAAACACAAATTATTTTGCCAGAAGTTGTGACGTACATTATTATACTAGGACCATAATTAAATAGAGTACCTGATTACGCAGGGTTAGTAACTCTTTTGTGGAGCAATGTATACGTTTTTAACTCGGGATCTCAGAAAACATTCAAATATATTTAATTTAAAATAATTATTTAAGGATCTTACAACATTGATGATTGCACACTTTGGGAAGATGATTCCTGGTTGTTTCATATAACGAAAATATAATTATTGAAATATTGAAAACAAAAAATGTAAAAAAACAGATTTAAAAAAATAACAGGTTCTTCTCAGATCAGATATATTTATTTTCGATTAAATTTATGAACACATTACACAAGTGTAACACTTCTACTTCGAATAAAGATTTTTGACGTTGACTTTGAGTACTCAGGATTGATGTGTTCCAGTTTAAAAGTGTAACTGTTGGTACTTACCATCAGGCCCATATGCTCTTCCACACCATCATCATCATATACCATAAAAATATATAATTCAGAGTGTAATTTCCTTATAGTTTGGAGTTTTTATGAAATGTTACTTAGTGAAAACGTTTTTGTTGCAGATGCCATATATAGAAGTAAGCCTAAGAGACAATTCCCACAAGAGAACCCGGAGAATGATCGGGATGGACTGCACTGAAAACTCGAAAGAGGCTCGGTGTTGCAGGTACCCGCTCTCCGTGAATTTCGAAGAGTTCGGCTGGGACTGGATCATCGCCCCCAAGCAGTACGATGCCAACTACTGCAGCGGCGAATGCCCTTACAGTTTTCTGCAGAAATATCCCCATACTCATTTAGTCCATTTGGCCGCTCCTCAAGGCAGCGGTGGCCCGTGTTGCGCCCCCAGAAGAATGAGCAGTATTTCTATGCTGTACTTCGACCACGATTTGAACATCATCTACGGAACTATTCCTGGCATGGTCGTCGAGAGCTGCGGTTGCTCATAGCGACCGCGTCGTCAACGATAGGTAGCCTTGGACATTCGAAGTTCTTTTGGTTGTTTCTTCTTTCGTATAATTATTTGGGGCTTTAAGTGTAGTGTTCGTTTCCAATGTGATACATTCGGTTGAAGACTGCGAACCCTTGTGCTGTGTGCCGTGAGTGTGACTATGTACATTTACTATAGTAACATCTAGTTTAAATTTCATTTCATCTTTCAGATTTTTAGATTCATACAATTTTGAATTTTATTCGTATTACGTAAAGATGTTTTTTTGAATAAAGTCGAATCAATCAACCATTATAATCTACTTATATATTTTTTGATTTATGTATTCTGTGTAGTTGATTAATTATTTATACTGTCTTCGTATACCTATGTTTAAGGGTACATTAAAAATATAAGTATATTTTTTACGTTTTTATGTCATTTAATTTTGTTTATTTCCTTAATAAAATACGTCAGGTATTTTCGATTCAATTTACTTTTCTTTTAAAATGGCATTTATTTTTCGAAATTAGATCTTAATTAAAAATTAGTTAGTAAGAGACCTTTTCAATTGTAAGTAGCAAAAATGTAACACGGGCACAATATTTGTTTTAATTTGAATGCAATGTGTAATATAATTACATCAAACTTATCAGCGATGGAGCGTTGAACTAAGAACCAACAATAGGATATGGTAATGAGAACCATACAAAGATTCATTAGGAATCATCAAAGGAATTGCATAAAGGTTTATGAACTAACACAATCAGCATTGTTTTACTTTTTTTTTTGTGCCTGTGATGTTAACTTTCGTATCTTTTTTAATCTGTCACCTTGTTAGTTAGGTGAATGTAAACAAAGTGCTCGCCAATGACATTTCATCCTTAGGCGTCATATAATTAAAAAAAGAAAAAATTAACAGCAAAGAGTTTGCATTTAAATTTACTTTCATAATTTTAATATATGATTTTACATTGAAAATTATAAAAGTATTAGAATAAAAAATGATACTTATTTATAGAACATCGTAGCAAGTGCAAAAGTTTTATGCGTATATCTCCACGGATAAAATATCATTGGTAGCATTTTGTTTACGAAAACTATCAAATTCTAATTTTAAGTAGATAGTCTATGTAATTTGATGTATTTCTAAATGTAACGTATTTCGTGAAAAATTTCTCTCGACATTGTTTGGATCTCGATCAAAATTATATTTTTTTTATAAAAAAAGTGGTTTTTACTAGGTTTAGCGGGTGGTGCTTAAATGTATGTTTTTTTTTTTATTTTCCAGTACCTACCCATTGAAATGTTTAAGCGTATTATGTTGAAGGAATGAGAGATAATTTTTTTTTTAATTTCGTTCGTAAGTTTTAGAAAAAAAGGTTGGATTTAGAATTTTTCAAAATTGGATCTCATTTTGAGGCAACCGTTTAACTATGCCTTGTAATAGATCTCCTGTCGCTTTTGAGGTTTTTGAACTGCGTTTATGTAATGTTTCTTTACAAACATTTTAGCATTAAGTTACCGTTCCGTATATCCGTAACTCGATAAATATTGTCAAAATTTAACTAACAAACTCTTGTCATAATTGATCTATGAAATAAATTTTCAATTCATATACAAATACTTTTGTTATAATTTATTACGACCTTTTATTTATTTAGGTATATATACTATTTCTGACAGGTACCCTGTGTCCTTAGTATTAGGACCTTTGGAAACGTTTGTGCTAAATTGTGTGATGATCGGTTGAGTAGTTAAAATGTGAAATCATAATTATATATCCATAAATCATTTAAATTCAAATAAAATGAAGACTCAATAAATTAATGTCGGTATATAAATACAATTAACTGAAATATAATTCAGGTTTTCACAGTTTATGGATATACTTATTGTTTTTATAAGTTTATATTTTTAACACAAAGCGTAGAAACTAGGAACTAGGTTTAGCTGGAACCTGATTAAGATATGTTCTGGACATAGTTGTGTGTGTGTGGGTGTGCCCCAAAACGCTTGTGATAAATATTTAGATTAAATATGGGATTACGTTAAATATGGTAAGGTTTTAAATCATTATTTAATTGGTATAAAAAAATACAAAAGAAGATATACATACACTGAAGGTAAGGTTGAATAGTTAATTTTTAATTATACATAATTCGAAATAATAATTATCGCTTTTTGTATTCTCAAAATTCAAAATTAAGTAAGAATTTTTTTTCACTTTTGGATAAGACTGTAATTATTTCAAAGTTATAATGAAGTCTTCAAAATATTTTTTAGTTACTTCAATTTAAAAGAGATACTCTAAGGTAATGAATGATATGAGAAAAGTTTTACGTGTTGTTTTATTATATGCCTTAAAACAGCGGTCGGCAACCTCTTGGTAGGCAAGGGACACTAGGTGGCAAAATAAAGTATAGGCGGGCCGTAGACATGATATTAACCTTAGAAGCCCAATATACCTGTGCATAATTAGTATTCATTAGTCATATTCCATAGAAAAAAGAAAAATGTTATAAAAATTGTTAAAAGATACAGAATTAAATTCATAAATTATGTTTATATGTTTGGGCTTTATAGCTAGAAAGACTAGAGAAAAAACAAAAACAGAAAACTACAAACTACTTAAATAGGAAACTGATTTTACCAAAATTTTAGTGTGATGTCTGAGCTTCCATTTAAGATGCAATTTCTTGTATTTTTTACCAGTCTTATTTGTCAACTTTTTTACAAAACATTCACGGGCCGCACGCTTTAAACGAGAAAAAATAATAATTAAATAGTACCATTTATACAAATTCAAATTTGAATTTGGAATAACTTTTCAATTTATTTATGAAACAAAAAATAAATCAACAATGTGTCATGTTGTATTTGCAACTTGTGTTTTATAATCTGTGCCGTATGAGGAATAATAAAAAAACATAGTTCCGTTGGCGGTCGTTCTCTGAGAACAGCCACTCTTTATTTATATAAACTTTAAATTATTTACACATTCTGTTTTTCCTACTTTACATTAATATATTCAACGTTATTAAAATACAATCAAAACAAAAATATATAACAGAAATAGACAAAGATTCATGTACAATTACGTTTACGAAAGTGGGCGTTGGACTAGTATACCCCAATTAGAAAAAATAAATGTCCCCACGTATTATTTTTTTTATCATATTTCTTCTAAAAGTATTTCATAAATGTTGGCGAAGATAAGATATATAAATAATTGTGTTACAAGAAATAAGCCAACAGTTTATTAAATACTTCAGTCTAAATATATTGCTTAATCGATCCAAAATATACAAGAAATTAACGCATTTTTTTTCCTATTATTGTACCTGTATCAATTCTAAAAACAATTCCTTATTTTATAGTTGATATAAAATAAGTTCATGGCATTAAAACGAAACGTTTAAAACTGAAACAGTACGATTACTTTAAGTATTACACGCTATACTAATTTTTTGAATGTGCACAACATTAGTAGTGTCAGTCTATAATAGGTTGGATGGATTTTGGAGTTCCATTTAAAAGAGGTAATGATGCAGCACGATGTATTCGAGAAAAAGCTATAAAAAACCAGCACAAAGTATGGCAGTGTTATATATTTGTCGAATGCGTAAAAAAAAACTTAACCTTAAAAATGAAACATCACAGATTTTTAAACCTAATAATTAAAAAATGCGATATTGAAAGAATGCCATGATCTCAACCGAATCTCCGATAGAAATAGTAAGGTCACACAGGAAGTTATACAAATCTATTTCTAAACGCTAAGTATATACAAAATCGCTACGTACAGCGACACAAACGAAACGTGGTCGTAACACTGAAACTTGAGCCGTTATATTTAAAAAGGATCACAGTGGAAAAAGTGATAAACTTACGTTTTAATCTAACCGTCTATAAATATAATATATGTTATGTAAAGTCCACGTTATGGCAAGTTTCTACATAAACGCTATCACATGATTGTGACACTAAAATTTCTATGCCTACATTCTTAGAAAAATTCATTCGCTATATCTGTACAATATCTGCAAGTCTTAAAAGTCATCGAAATCACTATCACTCGAAATTACAACGACACCGGCCGGATCCAAACATCGGATATTTAGAAACTGGGCTGTGAAACAGTTCTTGGGTTGCCAGCCTGGGGCTGGTACACGTCGTAAGAGTTGTGGGGTTCCAGGTGACACACCACATTGTTCTCCCCGTTGAGAACGGCCGCCAACGCCCTCATGTTGTTTTCCTGGGGCTGGTGATATGGATGCATCAGTCTGCCGCTTTCATATGCGTGCCTCGGGTCGTACGCCCTTTCCAGAGTATCCCATTTTCCGTATTTCCCATAATGCTCCTGCTCGTGATGATGCCGATCTCCCGGGCTATAGGAGATAAGAGGTCGATGATCCCCGAAAAATTTGGAGCTGGTCGATCCATGGTGTCCGGGGTTCTGCCTGCAATTATCTGGTCCTGAATTATCGTCAGACATATCGGACATGAGCGTTTCATTTCGTTCAATTTCCTCGTAAACGGGATCGTCCTGGATCACTCGAAATTCTTCGGATCCTCGTCTGTATATCCGTCCTTGCTGGGAAGCTATCTCCGAATACGTGTGATTCACGTTCTGGCTCCCGTGATGGTGATGGTGTTTGCGTCGATTCTCATCCTTGTAGTGCTTACGGAAGATCATTTCCTGGCTTCCAGGGGACTGCTGCGACATGAAGACGTGAGGATTTCTAAAGTCGTGGTTGTAGCTTCTCGTGGTCTGGTAGCCTTGAGAGTGATGTAAAGGGCTTTCTTCATCCTTTATCACGTGTCTTGGAGAACCAGGGGCCAGTTGACCGTCGCATTCGGGATAAGGACTATGGATATGACTCTGCTGAGCCATTTGACGCGATAGTGTGTCGTGGTGAGGTAGAGTCGACGCGTTCACCGAATGATGTTTAGAAGAAGTGTTCTGTGAATTAAAAATAAATATGAGATATTATAATAAATGCCATCAAATTGTAACGAAACGGTTATGAAAATATCAAGAACGATATAAGCGACATCTAGTCAAACATGAAAATAGTCTAAAGACAGCTCAAATTTTTAACTAACAAATGATAAGTTTGTATGTTCAACTACTCGGAAACTCTGCTCCGATTTCTAGCGTGTATACTGTATATTATTTACATTCTGTATGATATGGTACTATTACATAATTTCCTTGAAGTATTTTTTTATTTTTATTTATCAAATGCTTCAATCCAAAGATTATTTCCTTATTATCTATTGGTTCAAAAATATGATAGATTTCTAATGAATAAGGTGTAATGAACAAAACAACTAGATATCGATACACGATGTATCGAATAATTAATCGATATACTCGTAAATGTCGATAAAACGGATGGACAGATGTTGTTTTATGAGAGTTAAATTAGAAGGAGGTGGGATGGGCTACTGAGTTTGTGCGTGTCGAGGTGAGTCATGCAATGCACGCTATGTTAGGTTCCATGCAGTTAATACACTTAAGTAAGATCTCTTTAATCCAAACCATCACCTGAAAGTTTTCATATAAATAAATACACAATTTAAATTAATAATAATATCATATTACATAAATTGTTCATATAAATATAATATAATTATTTCTATACCTTATATTAATTAATAAATTTATTCTGCAATCGGTACATCACTAGAAAAGAACAAATGATAATATGTAGGCATATTTCTTGATCATGTTTAATTACAACATAATTCTATTATCTTGAATATCGACATCGTCGACAACTGAAAATATTATCGATAACGACTTAATTCGACAGCGTTAGAGGATACTCGAGATCTTACCAAAGCGATGAAACTAATCGATAATCACTCTAGTAGTGTCGCCCTCCCCTCACCTTCCACACATTGCCCGTATTCGCCATGAGCGTCCACTCGTTCGCGCCAATCGAAGCCGCCATTTTGTTCGAGTAACAAGATGGCGACCGCGAGCGTACGTTCTGGTAATCGTTCGGCACTTCGATATTGTTTCTGTAGCTATGCATCGAAGCGATGCTATGCGAGTGAGACGAGCTATGGGGGATGTTTTGAGGCGTTGGCGCGCGAGGGTTCCGTACGTCTTCGTTGGGTACGTATATCGGAGCCGTGGGACGCAGGTTCCATCGAGACGCCTCGGGTTGTAAGTTGTAACTCTGTTATATAGTCGGAAAGATTGCATAAAGTCTTATCTACATACATTTACACATAATACATAATAATGGAATTAAAATAATATATTATAAATATTTAAGACCAAGAAAATTACGGAAAATGCTGAAAGAGAAGACTTAGATGATCATCTAATAGTAGATACGACAGATAACCAACTCTATAGATAGCGTAGTTCAAGGTCATACGCATTGCGTCATCTAGAGATAGGATTTTTGAATCTATATTTATTATTCATCTGAATGGATCAAGTATTTTAATATATTATAAGCGATATTAAAATACTTTAGTACCATTTAGCGGATGCATTACTACATTTCTCTAAAACCACCACACCACTAATTGTTAATCGTGATAGAAGTTTGTTAGTATAGACATCTGAAAGCATTAGTTGCGGTTAACAATTTTTCTATATAATAAAATAAAACATATCGACTTACCGTAGATAATCAATGTCAAGCGAATTCGTTTATCGAAATTCAATCTTTGATTCGCACATAAATAAATTGTTAGTGACACAGAATAAAAAACACAAAAATATAAAACGTTAAACAAAAACAAAAACAAAACAAAAATTGAGCTGTCTTTAATTTAGTCACAATTGAAAGCCAGAGTGGTGTTTTTGGTGGTTTATTTCGAATAAGTAATTTATTGAATAATCCTATCTCTATATACGGAATACGTACGAACCTTGTTGGACATTTTGCCGGTATCCCTGAGGGTATCTGCCGCTGCCGGCGTTCAGTGGGTTCCGTAGGTGCGACATGGGAGCTGGGGGTTCTCTTTCGGGGATGTTGTGGGAGAAATTAGATCCAGTCGCATTGAGAGTTGGACCAAAGTTGGTAGAGGGTCCGAAGTTTTGGTTATCCTGGGAATTTCTACGGTTTCTATGGGAGTGATAGCTGTGCGCTGCGGCAGCGGCGGCAAGGGACGCGACAGAGGCGTTGTTGATCACATTGTTATTGTTGTGATTGTTGTTATTGACGACAACATTGAGATTGTTGATAACGACGTTGCTTGTTGTCGACGCTGACATCGACGTGCTCGCTGAGTTCTGTTGCAAGAATATTACGATATAGCTTTAACGTTTTCTTATATTTATATCCCATAATATATAAAGCATTTGAAGGTTAAATCTGTCACCTCGTTAATCATATAATGGTATAATATAACAAGCTCATGTGTGTTTGTATCCAATTATTTGTGTGAAATTTGTACTAATTGTTTTGTAATTACAGCTAAGATTTTAGATTACGATTTCTTTACCGTGAATTTGTACATCACTTTCCTTGTAAAAACACCTTTATACCACCCTTATTTTTATGACATACTTACCGTAACAGCGAACTGTCTTTATTAAATAGAAGCGGTAATCACTTACAAGTAGAATATTCATACATTGTTACCGAGTTTAAACTGACTGTACCAATCGTGCAACTTACCATTCGGAAGTTTATTCACCATCTAAGCTTTATAATATAGATGGATATCTAACGTAAATAGATTGACTAATATTTGACACCCTCTGCCCCCCCCCCGCAGTGCGTGCACACTCACCGTGACGTCGCGCGGGTCGATGACGTCATCGGCGTCGGGCGCGCCCTGGTGGTAGCGGCGGCTCTTGACGGAGCCCTGGCGCGTGTCCACGTGGTTGGAGGAGGGCGGCGCCGCGGCCAGCGACAGGCAGCACGACAGCCACGGGTGGCGCCGGCACAGGCGCGCCATCTCCTTCTGGAACTGTAGGACGAGAATTAAAGTATCAGCTAACTAATAGTAAAATGAAAGGACTAATATATTCTTGATGATGTTTAATCTACTAATTAGTCCTTTAAGTTATATAAGAAGATGATAAGAAGTTTCTTGCATTATTAATCCTCGGCTTTATTAATACTGTAAAAGCTAATTTAAGTAAGCCATTACTATAAGATATTTATATTATTCCGAAAGAAAGCAACGCCATCTAGTTTCAAAATCATGAACTAAAATTTAAAAGTAACAAATTATATTTAAATGAACTTACGATTTCATTTTGTAAACAATGGAAGATGAATATGAAGAGTCCTTGCAGTGAGTTCAGTATTGTGAAAGCGTAGGCCACGCCCACTGACTGCTCGTTCAGATACAACAGTCCAAACGTCCACGTGAGGCCGAGGAGAATGGCCAGCACTATTGAACTGTTAAGCCATACTCTGAAAACAAGATTAAAAAACAAATGAAGGCGTGTATATAAGTCTAGCGAAGCATCTTGTCTATGATGGAGGCGGCCATTTTGATTAGGAAATCAGAATGTCACCAGCGCGACAGGACAGAGGTTATTAGTTGTATAGTGTTGAATTATATATTGTTTTAGATATTAATAAATAACTCTTTCTAGAATTGTAATGCTTTATTGTGGAATGGATTAATTTAAAAGTGTTATTAATTACACACATTTTTACAATAGTCATGACGTTTTTCGTTGAAAGGTTATATAATCTATTTTATATTTTTTAATCTATTTTTTTTTGTTGCTGAAAATTGCGCCAGGGTTTTTTATCTATCAACAAGCAGTGGTCATATTTTATTTAAAAAACGGACTTGTAGCGCATATCAAGTGTTAGTTGATATTACTAAGAGGTAAAGTGTAATGTTAGAAATCAATAATCACATTATCTTACCTTATTTTGTACAATTTGTTATTTTCCTTCGTCTTCACGGATACCGTTGAGTGTCGACACATCATGTAGATCACCATACTCAAAAACACCCAGTTAAACTGAAATAAAAAAATGCAAGTGAAAATTTATACGATCGTACGTAATAAACGATATTTTTGCTATACGTATTTATTTAATGACGACCTCCGTGGTCGAGTGGTGTGTACACCGGTTTTCATGGGTACGCCACTCTGAGGTCCCGGGTTCGATTCCCGGCCGAGTCGATGTAGATTACCATTAGTTTTCTATGTTGTCTTGGGTCTGGGTGTTTGTGGTACCGTCGTTACTTCTGATTTCCATAACACAAGTGCTTCAGCTACTTACATTGGGATCAGAGTAATGTATGTGATGTTGTCTCATATTTATTTATTATTATTATTTTATTTAAACGATATTAAAATGGTTAATTGACGGTAACAATATAATAATTTAATGAATTTATACTACTCGACCTTGATTTATGTTTAAGTAGTAAGTTACAAATGGGTCACTATTATTTCATACTAGCGACCCGGTTTCACACGTATAAACCTGTCAGTGTTTATCTCCTATTTTGTACATGTATTATACATATAAACATTCCTCTTGAATCGAATCCGTTGTGTAATTTTTTTTTTATGGTATAGTTTGGTGGACGAGCAGATGGGCCACCTGATGGTAAGTGGTCACCATCACCCATAGACAATGAAGCTGTAAGAAATATTAACTGTTCCTTACATCGTCAATGCGCCACCAATCTTGGGAACTAAGTTGTTATGTCCCTTGTGCCTGCAGTTACACTGGCTCACTCACCCTTCAAACCGGAACACAACAATACTGAGTACTGTTATTTGGCGGTAGAATAACTGATGAGTGGGTGGTACAAACCCAGACGGGCTTGCACAAAGCCCTACCACCAAGAATTTGAATGAGCTAAGTATACATAGGGACGTATAGTACGACACAAATTAGATGTAGCATCGGAAAATGCAATGGAATGAAAATAAAACCGATTACTGCCGATTTTTACAACCAATAGAAATAGCTCCCTATCGCGCCATTCGACGCTATTCGTCGCTATAGATTCACGCGTCAGAGAAAACAAGTGCATGTATATCGACGCGTCAAATTGACGAATATATTAGGTCATATGATAATATTACAAGTTATTACGTTTGTGCAAAGATCATATTCGCATGAGGAATAAATATTGATAATTGGGGATAGCGTACTTATTTCGGATTTGATCGGTTTTACGAATTTTGCCGATGCGACATCTAAGTTGTGTCGTACTATACGTCCCTATGTATACTTAGCTTATTCAAATTCTTGGTGGTAGGGCTTTGTGCAAGCCCGTCTGGGTAGGTACCACCCACTCATCAGTTATTCCACCAGTAACAGTACTCAGTATTGTTGTGTTCCGGTTTGAAGGGTGAGTGAGCCAGTGTATCTACAGGCACAAGGGACATAATATCTTAGTTCCCAAGGTTGGTGGCACATTGACGATGTAAGGAATAGTTAATATTTCTTACAGCGTCATTCTCTACGGGTGATGGTGACCACTTACCATCAGGTGGCCCATATCACCGTCCACCAATCTATACTATAAAAAAAATCGGTTTTGATACTACTGTATTTCGTATATCGTATATCTTGATCAAGAAGACTTAAACTCATCTTTTATACCTAATAAATCAAAATAAACTTTATTCAAGTAGGCTTTTACAAGCACTTTTGAATCGTCATTTAACAATTAAGTGAAGCTACCACCGGTTTGGTAAGCAGATTCTACCGAGAAGTACTGACAAGAAACTCAGTAGTTAATCTTTTTAACAACTATAGACACCGTCTTACATGCGTGTTGTGTGTTTAGTATGTAATGATTACTCACGGCGAGCACGACGGCGGCGGGCACGACGAAGGTGAGCACGAAGAGGCGGTCGGTGGTGAGCCAGCAGTGGCGCGGCGTGCCGTAGCCGGCGGGGTAGCAGGCGGCCGACGCCAGCACCACGAGCGCGGGCGCGGCGTACGCGGCGCCGCAGTACCAGCGCGCGCGCGGCCGCTCCGGCTCGAACACCTCCTGGAGCATCGCGTACAGCTGGAAGCCTGCGGACCACGACCCAGCCTTACACGCTGCTTTGCTTTGCTTTGCTTCGAAGAGTTTAGACGCCGGCATATATCACAAGCTACCTTTTTTATTACTAGTACCGAGAGTTAAGAGAGTATAATTAGTTTTATTTAAATGTGTAATAATCGCGAAAATTTAAGACAACATTATGTGAACCAGTACGGACTAGAAACATCAAATCAAATTCGCCGGTTGGAGTACCTAAAAGTCAAACATGCCCGATACGTAACGTCCATGAACTTCCTGAAAAGATGCCGTGACTGGGATGTTTAAAAATAATTAATATACGCGATTCATCCGTTATAATTAGTTTTATTTAAATGTGTAATAATCGCGAAAATTTAAGACAACATTATGTGAACCAGTACGGACTGGAAACATCAAATCAAATTCGCCGGTTGGAGTACCTAAAAGTCAAACATGCCCAATACGTAGCGTCCATGAACTTCCTGAAAAGATGCCGTGACTGGGATGTTTAAAAATAATTAATATACGCGATTCATCCGTTATAATTAGTTTTATTTAAATGTGTAATAATCGCGAAAATTTAAGACAACATTAGTACCGAGAGTATCAAATATAAGTGCTGACAATCTTAAAAAACATCTTTACAACAACAACTAGTTACGGGTTGATGGAATACGAATGTGGCAGAATTTCTATCAAATTAGACACATGCATGTTTCCTCACGATGTCTTCCTGCATCGAGCACGAGATGAATTATAAACATACATTAGACACATGAGTAAAATAGTGGTGCTTTCCTGGGTTTAAATCATCGGTTAAGATGCATGCATTCTAACCAGTGGGATATATAGACATCTTTACAATTTCATAATATATAAATACTAGGATTTTCGTTGTTGACTATACCTTCTAGAAACATCCAGGCGAAGGCGGCCAAGAAGAAGTAGTGTAGCAAGCCAGCGACGACCCCACACAGTATTTGGTTTTGTGTTTTGTCAATGCCAGCCATGAATACTATTTCTGCGATTAGCAAGCATACGCACAAGTTCTTGTGAATTAGAACGCGATCCGACTGAAAAATAATTAATAGTAATTAATATTAGTTCCTCAAATTCTGTTTTTTTTTTGCTGACGCATTGGCACTTTACTATAAGTACCGTCAGCACTACAACATTTAAATTTAATTCACCCCTTTGATAAATAGCTATGAGAATGTTCTTAATTATTATTTTTAAGTAGACATTGACCAGAGCGTAGAGACCTGGCCCAGATTTATAGGTGAGAAGGGCCCTTCATGGTCCCAAAATAGAGTTTGTATGTAAAACCATTAAAATATAATATTATAATTTGACTATAACATTTAATATACCGATTACATTAAAATTATTAACCCCTGCCTTATGAAAGCCTCCCCTCCCCTAAATATGATGATAGAGGCTAAATGTTTATCTAAGAAATTAAATGTTTACCTTCATATTCCTGAAACACTGGAACACGAGTATAGCTGCCAATAGCGCAACAGCTGATATCGCGCAACCAATGAACGTCAGCAAACGTAACGCCATCTCGTGCGTTGCGCCAATAGAAACGCCGTGGACATCCATGAGTATAGCGAAGTTGGTGAGATGAGAGCAAGCGCAACCAGTGTGACTTGAGTTCGACCACTCCACTTGGCAACCTTCGGAAGACCAGCCGCTGTGAAATAAAAGGAGGTTTTTAATATTACCAACCAGTGTAAGATCGTAACAACAACGGCCTATAAATTTCCCTCTTCCTTCTAGAAGTTTGGAACATATTCCACCACGCTGATTCAATGCGGATTTGTGGACTACACTTGTTTCATTTCTGTGAAATTAGACACATGCAGATTTCCTCACATTGTTTTCCTTCACCGCCGAGCACGAAATGTGTTATAAACACAAATTAAGCACATGCATATTTAGTGGTGCTTGCCTAGTTTTGAACCCGCAAACATCTCGGCTCATAAATTTAATATATATATAGATCATAAATTTTAGTATATTTTAAAATCAAAGCTATAAAACTCGAATATAATATAGCGTTAATAATATCAACTCACTGCAATGTATAGTCCCAGAAAACGCACGACGGATTTGTGACATTTTCGGTTTTCAAATGTTTCATAGTTAGACGCACCATTTGGGATAATTGTATATGTCTACCATTTCCCAGACTTGCTGATATGACCTGTATGGAAAAAGGGTAATTTTGAATATTAAAAATTGTTCAGTATTTGTTTATTTATTTAGATAGATTGCCAAAGCATGGAGCACAACGCAACACACTAGTAAAGCAGTATGAGGCAAGTGTCGAACGAAGCTGTCACGCATACTAAGACAATAAACTTGATTCGATTTTTAAATAGGACACTCCTTATAGACATAGAATCTAAAATACATGTATTTTTATTTACAGCCAGCATCATGATTAGAATGTTTGGAAAACAATTTTATTTGGCTTTTGTTTTTTCTTTGTTCGTAAATTATTTTTTTATTGCATGCCAGTTCATTTGAAAGTTTTATGATAGGTATAGAAATGAAATATCTGACGATGAACCAATCAGCATTTAAATGAAAATATCGTTGGAGCAAAAAAATGTTAAAGCTTTCATTGAAAAAAAATACAAAGTATTAATAATAAATCGATCATCATCAGACAATTATAATCCCCCTGGACCTCATCCAAAGCTACTGGTTTTCCATTTTCCTGAACCAGTCAAAACTTACCTTAGAGTTTAAGACACGTGTGACATTTTTCTTTTCCTTTTCAGAGTTAATACTAGTTGATGTTCCAGAATCAGTCGAATACGCAGCGAATTCGGGATTCTTCCCAAATGTCGGCGGAAGAATTTCTTCTAAACGATCGAACGCGAAGAAAACTATCCGAACAAGATCAACTTGATGATTTTCTGTAATTTGCAAAACAATACGTTATATAAGGATTATTTAATCATAATCAAAAGCTATTGATCTGATTCTGCTAGAATAATTAGTATTAATGATCCTGGTTTAATGATCTGATGTTTAAATATGCAATAAATTTTGGACCTCTTTTTAAAAACTACCCACGATTTGATTTGAAAATAAATACTTAGATTAAAGGACATATAATCGGCAAAATTATATTATACGATACTTTTCTCTTATAGCAACCAGCATACCTAGTAGAGCAGCCTTTGGTATAGTAATGGTATCCTCGGAAGCTTTCCACTGTTCCTGCGCAATCACCGATGGGAATGTTTCATCTTCAACATTCTTTACTTCGAGGACTCGCACGGAGAGGCCTAAAAGGATTTTTTTAGATAGATAATTCAATTTGAATAACACAAAATAAAATTCCATGATGTTTCCAACTTACAGATATTTTTAACAATTTGCAAAATCGTCTTCTCCTTGGTGACTGCGTCGGCTAACAGGAAGGCGTGTTCTTCTAATTGAGTTAGAAGCGCACTCGCTACTCTGTTTTGGGCATCCGCACTCAAATCCGACCAGGATGCACGTTGACTTTCCTCGAGCAGATTTGAACCTAGAATCGAATTAAAAATCTCAAATTACCAAAAAGTTTTAATACGAATGTTATAATATTATTCTTTACATGTCTAAGAAGTTATTTCTTTCAAGTTATTTTTGTATCCTTTTGAAATGATATAGGATGCTTAATTTAATGTCAGGTTTACACCGGATAAGGCTGTAGATTATTTTGTGAAGAAAATTATTTACTTTTCAAATTTCACTCAGACAAAATTGTAGTAGTTTTGTTACACTATTAACTTACCAGTCTTAATGACTCCAAGTAGCATATCAGTGACGATGGCTTCCTTCTGCCTCGGATCGGGAAATGTTTGCACGTTCTGTGACATCCGTTGCGCCAATTTCTTCATAATACTGGTCGTTGTCATCATGTCACCACCGTAGAGGGTCTTTGAAGAGGTTACCTTCAAAAAATGAGTTGTAAGTCTAATTATTCGATAAAATATTCCCGACACCTAGTCGAAGTAATTCAAAGAACATGAAATAGGTGGTCTAATTAATAAATATTATATAAAATTATTAAATTACCTGTGCCAAGTCGTTGCTGATGCTCAGCAAGGATTCCCCTTCCCTGACTCTCGCTTCCAGGCTGTTTAACCAAACAGACCTACATTCACTAAGATCTGGTGTAGCGCCATGCCACTCGGGTATTGAATCCGCTAAAATATAAAAAACACATTACGATGTTATTATGAGCATAACCCAAAAATGTCAAGCAAAAAGTTTCTAATATTATAATGACAGCATACTTATAAAGATGTAAATTTGATGAATGATGTAAATTTGAATTCGATTTTTATCATCTTCAATTATAAGAATTTAAAATGACATCTAAACATAATACTTACAGTACATCAAGTCTCCATTGACGACGAGATTGTGGTTAATTTGTGTATCAGACATGCTCGCAGTACCACGATAGTCAATGAGGTGCTCAGATGAATCTCCATCACGACCTGAATTAAAAAATGATAACATGTCAGTGGAGATATATATAAGTATAGATTCTTATATGATGGAAGCTGAAGAATTTGGAGCCAAATAATTTATTATAAATAATTCATTTCTGGGCAAGATTTTATTTCCTCTTGAACCTTCTCACCTTGCAGCCTACTCTACGCGAGTCAATGGATACATATGTGTTAAAATTTAATACGAAAACTTTCAGCATGAGATGAATTATAAACAGAAATAAATCACAAGGAACTAAGTGATGGTTGATCGGATTGAACTGACACTCCTTCGTCAAGTTTTACCTATATGCTTATGTCCGATATTACCTTTCAATAAAGCTTCAGATCCTAATCTTCTGATGAGTTGCATCTGTCTATCATTAGGCTGGTCCAAGCCGAGATCGTGATAGTTCTCTCCTGATTGCAAGCCTGAACTTCGGCGCCTAGGACGTTCCTCTTCAACGTGCTGGTGATTTGTTAGAGTACATCTGAAAATGAAAAACAGGTTAAAACTGCAATTCAACTGATTTTTCTAAGCAAAGTATTAAAAACCTGCAAGTATCCCATTGCTGGGACTCATCTCAAATCTTTTGGAATAGATCATTTATAACTTTATCCACACAGTATTGGATAAACATCTGCTTTTTACAGATGTTCAATCTTTGCTTAAGATTAATTAAAAAAGTATTCAATGGGACTTTATTAAAATATTTAAATGTTACTTACTTCCACCTGGCCAAACCAGTAGCACCACCTGGACAAGGCTGGACAGCGTACGTTCCAGCCATAGTCCAGTTCCAATGTAAGCCACGAGCATTGATTTGGGGACAGTAAGCTCTTCTTCCCAACGATGGAGTCGCACTTGTTGCTAAAAAAAGAAATATTCCATTTCAGTAATAGGCCTTATTTTTATAATAAAAAAGATCAAATTTGATAGCTGTATTTTTATCCTCGAAAACGTTTATTTAATTAAAATGAATATTATATCCGTCGATAACTCAATATTTTAATTTCATATTCATTTAATTTGATCTTGCTCCAAACTATAATAACATCAGTTTAATGAAATATTGAAATACATCAAATTATCTTAATATGAATGTTTACACTTACAGAATGTTTTATCAAAATCATCAATAATATCAGGATCGGGCCGGTTTTCTTTTGGAAGCATATGGATAGGAGATGTTGGGTCTGAGTCTTCATCTTTCGGTGGCCAGTGTAGAGTTTCATCAGTGACCGCTGCTGCAAATATTACATTAACTTTAGTTTTAATTGTATCAAATGTATAAACTGTTTAATGTATGCATTTGTTTTTGTGCTTTACTTTACATTTAATACACATAAGGGCACAGATCCCTAGATTCCTGGGGGTACACCATACCGGGGCGATAAAAAGATATTGGGTTTTCTGTCGTTAAATTAAAATGTAAATCAGTTGCAACTCGGATTCTCATAGTTGGACGTAGTAGTAGTAGTAGTAGTGTGTGACGCTTTCACGCTTCGGAAAGCACTTAAGGTCTTTCGTCTTGCATCGATTATCGGATTATGAGAGTGAAGGAGGGACAGATAGAGGGCACCTGTGTTTGCACAGATTCTTGTGCACTTTGATAAGTGTTGGCTGGTCTTGAGATTGCTATATTCGAAATCAGTCAGGAGAACATCATACTACTGTTGTACTGTGGATGCTGTATAATACTTACAAGGTTCATCGTCCTTGTCCTTGGGTTTGTCCATTTTAGGACTTTCTGGTTCAGCAACCTTTGGCGTTTCTTCTTTAATCTCTGGTATTTTGTCTAAAGTACTTTGCGGCGGTTCCCTCTCAGATGACGAGTCTGGTTGTCTCGTTGTTGTTTTCTAAAACGGAATGAACATTGTAACACAAATTGTAACAAGTAATTACATAGCAAAATTAAAAGAAAATGACGATCGGTAGAATCTACTTTCCGAACCGGTGGTAGCTTCACTTAATTGTAAAATGACGATTCAAAAGTGCTTATAAAAGCCTACTTGAATAAAGTTTATTTTGATTTTGATTTTGATTTTGATTTTGATTTTGATCATACCTTTGTGCCAATATTTCCTAGCTGTACTTCTGGTGGTAGGGTGATATGAGGTCTAAATGTCGGTGGCGTAATAACCGTGGGCTTCTTCTTCTCTTGCTGCGTGAGTACTGGACTTTTAGGTATCGGAGGTGCGGTGGACCTCCAGACGGTTGGCTGGGAGGTAATCAACCATGGCGGTGATGGTCTTGTCGTTGTACTAGTTGTTGATGCTAGAAAACACATGATCTCAGAATTAATATTAATTTGATTGATAAGATTCTTGGTAGTTAAAATATCCTATACATTTTATATGCATAAGGTTCCTCGTAAGTGAAGTACATTCGTTGCGCTATGAACAAACTGTATCTTACCTGGTACACACTGGTAGTGGGCTTCTAAATATTTAAGCGTGTTCGGACAAGGGTCACCAAACATGTTTGTACTGGCTAATATACTGCAGTTTTGGTGCATGCTACATCTGAAACCAAGAACATTACAGATTAAGTCTATTAGACAAGTCAAATAGATAAATTTATCTTATTTATTTAAGGATGGACGATGGACGAGTTGGTTAAAAGATCCTTTATACCAAGATAAATGTTAAGGAGATTAATTTGGCTGGTTTTTTGTGCATCGAAAATTAGTAAGACCAAATTATTCTCCCGGATATTTAAGATCGAACGGCAAAAAAATGTGAAAAAATAGCCTGAAAAAGATGTGTATCTCAATCTATTTGCTGCAAAATCTCGGAGCTTTTATTGAATTAATTTTTCATCGATCAGTTTAAATGAACAGTTTAAATGTAATTCTAATATCACTGAAACTAGTAACAAAAACAGTACTGCAAGTTACGATGTTTTACTACTGATTTATTTTCACGAGCAAATGATTTTGTAATTTGGAAATAAACTATCAACAGCATAATTACAGGGCGCGTCATTTATCAACAATCAATTTAGGCGTCGTTTACACGACTGAGGGGTATTTTATTGGCAATCTGTCGGGTAACGTGATAAAGTTGGGAGAATATTTAATTTTCGGCGTCACCGACGCTGGGATAATCATTGACTCCGTGTTATACGATTTGTTCTTTATCAACTATTAAAATAACGGTTACTTTAGTGGATCTGTATATTTATTTTAGAGTATTAAGTCTACTTTATTTTAAGTCTTATAGAATATGACTAATCCTTCTGCTTCAAAATTCTGAGTCAAAACTAAATTGCATATTTTCAGCATATACCAACTAGAATCAAATTGGTTATGAGGAAAATAAATTACTATGTGTAAAACTACTAATATGCATAAGCGCATATTATGTGAACTTAAACCAGCAATCAGGTTCTAATCCATCAATCACGTTTTGGATTTATAAGTAATTTAACAATAATGTTTAGTATCTATATTTGTTTGAATTATTTATTTAGTATCTTTACAAATCTAACAGCTACCCGCGCTCCGCACGGATGCAATGCAGATACTAAATATACTACAGTTTTTGTCTTGTTTCTTTACTATATTGTACATGTATTTATATACAAATACTTTCTTCTCGAAGCACTCTATCTATTGAAAAAACAGCAACAAAATCCGTTGCTTAATTTTATAGATCTAACCATGCATAAGGACAGACAACAATAAGAAGCTTTGTTTTAGGTATACTATATAATGATAATGATTTTATTTGAAAGATTAAATGATGCTTAAAAGATTCTACAGAACGCATTAAAGTCCATTGCATAAGATCTTTTATCCCAATTGAGCCAGTCTTTACTAGAAAGTACGAACTGTACTACCGTTACATTTAGAAAATATCCCCTGATAACTTTTGCTCTAGACGGTCCAGTATCTAAAACAAACTTTAGATGTAATTTGTATGGAGAGCAAACAGAATCAACAGTAACACGCTTGTTTTAAGAATTAACATTCATAATCTATGCTTATATTATAAATGTGAGAGTAACTCGTATCTGTCTGTCTGTGCTCTTTCACGACCAAACCACTAAACCGAATTTGATGAAATTTGTTGTGAAGCTAGTTTGAATTCCAAGGAAGCACAATGGCTTAATTTTTTATCCAACACATGACACAATAACAGCCTGTAAATTCCCACTGCTGGGCTAAAGGCCTCCTCTACCTTTGAGGAGAAGGTTTTTGGAACATATTCCATCACGCTGTTCCAATGCGGGTTGGTGGAAAGCACATGTAGCAGAATTTCTATGAAATTTGTCACATGCAGGTTTCCTCACGATGTTTTCCTTCACCGCTGAGCACGAGATGAATTATAAAGACAAATTAAGCACATGAAACAGCGGTGCTTGCCTGCGTTTGAACCCGCAATCATCGGTTAAGATGCACGCGTTCTAACCACTGGGCCATCTCGACTCTACACATGACAACTAAACTACTAAAATGCAAGCAAAGCCGCGGGCGACCACTAGTTAAAAATAATTGATAATGGTTTCCACCAAAACCGGCTAATCACTAAACACGAGCGATCGTTTGGTGAATCTTATTATTTGTCTGTGGTCAGAATAAAGCCACGTCTACACAATGTAACCAACAATTCCATTACCGCAATAATACAAACGTAACAAATTAAACCGCAATATAGACATTTAATCCCGATATAGTTACAAGCATTATTTTAGCTAAAATTGCAATTTGAGTAAGGTAACGTTCACACTGATTCAAATAAGCAATCATTTAATTATGACAACTGCGATTTATATTTGGAAATATGAAGTTTTTTTTTTTCAAATTTGAATTAAGAACTTTTTTGATGTTCGTATTAATAAAATAAAATTGAATGCGTAATAAATATTGATATTAATTGCTGGCATAATAGTTACGATTCTTTGCCCGAAATGTCTTGTAATATACGCGATATTTAGAAAGCGAATTAAAAACCTAGTCTTTAAAAGTGTCTTAACGACGATAGTTGTAAAGCTGATACCTTATAAACTTGTATTTTATAATTAAAAAAAAGAACGATGGTTATATTAAAATAACCGCTATATAACATTTGAAGATTGCACAGATAACCAACCACATACATACTATAAAATCAATACACATATTCAATTTAAATTAATAATTAATTAATACTTCAAATTACAATGAATGCAACAAGTTTTGTTTTGGTGGTAGACTAGCTTTACTATAAACAATGTATACAACAAGCAAAAAGCCATACCGGTATGCATTGGTTATATAAAACGGTAATAATTAATTAACATTAAACAATCTTCTTTTGTCTATGGTACAATGGCAATAAAAGAACAATGAGAGAGACAGAACTATCGGCTTTTTGATTACCTACGTGAGATTTATATTAGATCACAATAGATGATATCTATCTATTATTTTAAGATTGGATTCTTGTCTTATTGCTTCTATATTCGATTTTGTCTTTGCTTGAAATACGATGGAGCTTTTATATTTTTTTATTTTTATTTTCTAGCGGTTTTTTTTACATTTTTTTAATTACATAAATTTGTTTTTTTGTTTGTTATTATTTGATAAAACCTTGACGAAGAAGTTTAGAATTTCATGATTTCGAATGAGAATACTTAACTATCTAAAATTAATATTATTGGTGTTAGGTATAAATGTTGGTATGAACCATCACGTCGATAATTTAAGATAAGTTTCCTCAAATATAATATTTAACTAGCGGCACGGCGTAATATTTTTTTTATATTTATACTTTTTAATTATATTTTGTGATGCTTTTTTCCCACATGTTAAACAATTGTCGTTCTATTTTTATTCATTTACCAAAAAAACCTTAATAAATTATATACCTATGACTTCATCATGAATCCCTCTATCTATTAGTGAAAACCGCGTGAAAATCCGCTCAGTAGTTTTGGAGTTTATAGCCAACATAGAGACAGACGCGATCGGGACTTTGTTTATAAAACAAAGTGTAGTGATTAAGTCAATGAATGAATTCCTTACCTGCTGTGTAAAACCCGTAAACTCCTCGTGCTCATGCAGTTCACGCTCCAGTCAGTATTGCCGTGATCGTTGCAGATGGTGATAGAGAACCTTCCGTAGTTCGCCCTGATCAGGTGAATGACCGAGCCCTCGCTGCAACCAATCTTGAGAGTCTTCCCTTCACACGCGTACGCTGTTTCGTATCTTGGTTCTGAAAGAGATAAATATGTTAAAGTTTTTTTAACGATTGAAGACAATTTAAGTACTGACTAACATTCTTAACAGTGCAAAGATCAAGACTGTTTCTAATAAACAGTACTGTGTTCTTCAAACCATTAATAGCTGTAGCAGAGGTAAGAGCAAAGCAAGTTTGTAGTTTTATTAAATCACTTTACAACAACACAATATTTATTATTGATTCCATTGTCTCATTTTTATAACATCAGGAGGTTGATCTAATGGATTTAGAAAAAAATGACAGTCGAATTGAGAACACTCCTTTTTTTGAAGTCGGTTAATAAAGGATCGAAAGTTAAACTATGTTGACAAATAAGTTTAACAGAATTATTAATTAAATTAATATTATTGATGTTTAAAGTGACGGTAGATACAAATTTCTTAGCACCATAGGATGACAAGCAAATTTAAATCTTAAATAGTAATTATTAAGGTCGATAATTATAGATGTGTATCAAGAAATTTCCACGACGTAAAGTAAAAGTACTTGCAATATGGTCTTGAAATTAAATTAATAAATGAAATACATTCAATAAAATAACCTACATTGATTATTAAATTAAAACTTTTGTTGCAAAAGTTAAATATATTTTATTAATGACCAATATACAATTCAAAAAGTAAATGAGAGAAGTTTTTAATGTTGAAAGTCACGCAAACTTTTTGCGCAGCATTCAATTCCTTGAAAAGGTAATCATGAAAGATGTTTGCATACAATACTTTGAGGCATATCTTCAATCAATTTATCTTGTTGAAGCCGGTGAAAAAAATACTTTTTGCGGTCAGCGAATTCAGCAGCACAAATAGCCTAGTACCTAACTACGTTTCCCGAAAACAAGCTGGCGCGGCATAGCTATTCATTCCTGGCAGCGTTCGCTCCAGAAAAACAACGCATTGAAAACATCGCACCAAAAATAAATCCAATTAAACGGATCCGACATTGTTCATCGGATCGTTACGTCCAGAAACCATTTACCAATTCAAAAGCAAACACCCAATGAAAGACAAAACGTGAAAAAAAAGTGTCGACTCAACGTTTCATAATCAATTTCTGGACGATTCATCAGCTTGAGAACAAACAAGGGCGTGAAACAATATTTTCAAAACTAGAACGCTCTACATCGACGTCAATTTTCCCGGATTAGTTTTTAAACGCGAAATTTAAGATGCAATGGATGAGTTCCTAAGAAGATTTATCGTTTTAACTTCGTAGCGGGTTAGGTGTGCATATTCTGGATAGGATATAATAAATCTGGGTAAATTAATGACAGCACTGACAGATCGTTTAAGCCATTTTCGCTACGTCATACAGCGAAATGAGGGCCCCTAACAATACATAATATACTGCAGTGAATCTTATAATAGGGTTGCTTCTGATCTAAATTAGAAAAATGTCGATAAACTAAAAGTGTAACCGTTGAGCTGTTCAAGGAATAATTTACTTTTATATACGACGTAAATCGACGAATAAAAAAAATTGAGTTATTAATCTGAAGTTCATAAGTAAATTAATGTTGCGATAAAATACCGATAAGGCTGAATAATAAATTACGTTGAGTATAAAACATTAGTACAACACGGTTGTAATCAAAGTTCCCCAATGAAACGTAACGTATTTTTACATCGAATATAGTAAAATTAACTACGGATAGTGATGTTAATTATCGAATATCGATTTTATCGTTCGAAGGACGAATTCTTAATGAATATTACATAATTGGTTTTAAATACGGAACGTATTGTTGATATAGATTTTTTGAAAATAGAATCGTATAAATAATTACGTGTATTGTTTTGTTAAGACAATTAGCGTGTTCGTTGTATACGAGGAGAATTATAATTACGGTATAAACGGCATAATTAATTATTAACATAACGACTATTTAAAACACTAATAGCATGCTTGTATTTAATTTCAACGACAATTTCATATCGCCTATAATTAAATATATCGTGTGTTATGTTATTTATTATATATTTTTACTAACTCGAGTTAAAATTATCCTTAATTACACAATTAATATTTATCATGTGTTTTTGTCTCGAAATTGGTCTTCGAATTTCGGGGAAACTGCTTAGCTTGATAAATGGATATAGAAAGGTGATATCTTGGAAGGAATTTGTCAGGCGTTAAAGTTGACACACAAGTAATCTAATAAGGCGATAGTCCAATCAATTATGAAGTATTTATTTAAGGGTGTGACACGACATCGAAATGATATGTTGGATTTCGTTTTAATGACAATACTCGAGTATTTATTTATAGCTCGACTATATAGATAGGGAAATGTATTCTTTTTTATGATATACGTGGGCGGACGAGCTAATGGACCAAATGATGGTAAGTATTATCTCTCATAGACAATGACGTAAGGAATATTAACCATTACTTACATTTAAATCGCCACCCTATCAACTAAGATGTTATGTCCCTGGTGCTATTACACTGGCTCACTCACCCTTTAAACACAACAACACTGTTTGGCGGTAGAATATCTGAGGAGTGGGTGGTACCTACCCACACGGGCTGCAAAAAGCCCTATACCAAGTGAAATGTAAATGTTACTGGTACAATTTCGACCCTATAGTCGCACTATATAGTATATCTTGTACTTAGCCATTGGGAATTACAAGAGGCTTAAGTACTGCTACTTATTATTGTAACTACTTCCAACGTAGTCTATTTCCACTCACGGTTTACGTGTAGGTGTGAACTGACAAATACAGTTTAATTTAACATTTATATTCAAATAGATTATCGTTTAAATTTATCGTGTACTTATGTTTTGAATAGACATTATGAGAATAACTAAATACCTGTTAAATATTAGGGCGCTAAGAGTGTGGCTTACACAGGTATTCACCTGTGTAACCAATCGAATCATACAGTTCCATAAGCCGTTGGTGTGACATACCGACCAGGAAATAAGTACAGTAACAACAGTTTTGCGTGCTTTCTGAGGCATGGGAGTGTAGACACTGCACTTTCAAACATTGGGATCGATAAAAACATGTATAACTTTTGGTAATAATTAATTGGTAACAGATATTTTTAAAATTGATGGTTTGGTAGAGAGCCTTATTCGATGTAATGCGACTTCATTGTTTCAAGAAGATGTGATTGGGACGTAACGTTACTAAGATTTCATTTATTTATGATGTAAATTATAATTTTAATTAATAAATTACTATTTACACAATTATCGATATTTATATAAGCTCAACACTAGCAAGTGAGTGGTGCACGCGAAACTGCAGTTTGTATCGATATTAAAGATAAAATCTATACGCGAAACTATTTTAAACCTTTCGAATATAACAACCGGTATCGTGGGCAAAATCTCGAGTCACCCCCTTAAGCGAGGGGTGTGTAATAAATATGATTTATAGCAAATGTCCAGTACTTTCGGTGTTACCTGGTATGGAGGGTCGAAAACAATTTACGAGATTCACGGGAAGGGATAATTATTTTCAGCGTTTATGGAAAGTACTTTGGAATTTTTCGTGTTAAAGTTTAACAATTTACGGTCTAACGACAAATTTCGGTTAATAGCTCTTTGGAAACGAAACGATCGGCCCTTGGTTATATCTTTGTTAAAGTTAAAACAATGAACAATGAACATTCCAAAATAAGACAAAGAAAACCTCAAATAGTTTGGTCACTTTTACTATCAATAAGTTGTAATGCCATTTGATTGACAACCATAAAAATTTAGACAATTTGGCAATCTTCAAACATGACGTCATCAAATGTCAGTCTGATGAAACTTTGAGAAACCTTGGATGAGAAATGATTGTGCTACGGTCTAGAACGTTAAAAATATTGTATTGTACACAACATTTGAGAGACTAAGTCTTATTTCTTAACGCACTCATGCAAATTTGAAAAACGACATATGGATTTACTACTTTCAAAGCCACATGTGACATTTTCGTTATTCGATCAGCCCAACTCGCCTCTGTTACCATAATTCAATTAAGAAACAAATTGTCATTACTAAGCAATCATTCAGGTTATTTTTTGGGCACCAGGACACCGCTACTAATCGTTAACGCTGCATTCAAGATATGTTTTATTAATCCTCCGAGAGCACTTCTGCACACGTAAAATTGTAATTACATTCGCTTTTAAACAATTCCCTCAAACGCCATAACCACCCCACGTCTCAAACAATTATATAAAACATATTATCAACTTTATATCCTTATGATAAGGTATAGAATCGCTTGATTTATCCGCAATGAGATAATAAGCCCCTATCATGGAAACTCGTTAGCGAATACACGGTATTGTCATTTGATATCCAGCCGCTGAATGAAACGGACGTCGCTATGTTCGTTCGTTATTCAAAAATAAATGCTATGTAGTTGTAATATGGTTTCAATTATATTGTATTATTTTATAATAGGCTTAAATGTACCAAATGGGATACTGTGAATTTAATATGTGCAATGTACCGACCTTAGCAGCCTTTTAAATAAATTGGATCAACTAATGGCATGCTATTGTATTTTTCAAATTGTGGATATATCTTACACGTTGCTTCTCCTGACTTCGCACGGGTAAATTTTCTACGTATAAATTTTAAAAATAATTAATAGATCGATGTAAATTTATTTTCTATTTTAAAATTTTCAGATGAAAATCCATTACAGGTGAATTATGAAACTCATTGGAGCAGCTTCGTAAGCTTTACCTTCACGAATTTCCCTTAGCAAATCAGTGGGAAATGGACAGTTTGTTTGTATGACAGTTTTTACTTCCTGTATAACGAATAGAATATAGTATAAAAATTTGTATCGTATTTATACACGCAGAGAGCTGGTTTGGATCGGTTGAAACTGGTTTAGTCACAATATTTGACACACAATATACTAACAGGTAAAATCAAACAAAGATTGTTAAAATATCTACAGTACGGACAACAAAAAAAAACAAATACTGTCTATATAATACGCTACTATATAATTTAACAATATTCAGTAACAATGAAATTGAAATAGAACTATCTCAACCTAGTATAGGTTTAATATCTACTTGGTGGTAGGGCTTTGTGCAAGCCCGTCTGGGTAGGTACCACCCACTCATCAGTTATTCTACCGCCAAACAACAGTATTGTTGTACAGGCACAAGGGACATAAAATCTTAGTTCCCAAGGTTAGTGGCGCATTGACGATTTTAGGAATACTTAACATTTCTTACAGCGTCATTGTCTATGGGTAATGGGGACCACTTCCCATTAGGTCCGCTAACCTATACCATAAAAAAGAATACTATACAGATCCAATTTAGAAAAAAGAACATCGAAATTAGTACATAAAATTAAAAAGTTATATACCCCATATATACAAACTCATCCTTTTTAAACGTCGATAATATGAACAAGCAATAATAGATGATTATTATTACTTACTATTTGTATTACAGCATCGTTCTACGTCACAAGCATAAATTATAACGTTAAACCCTATCTCCGTAAAGTGGCAAATTGGAAAAGAGTTTTTATAGTGTATTTATGGCTTTCCCGCAGGATCCATGTCACTTGATGTCAGGGAAAGATTTCCTTTACAATTTTTCCTTCAGGTGTAGTTGGATTTGAACGGTTCATGCGCCTATTGACGTTTTCCGATATGGGGTGGGTTCATAGCGAGATGATGGAATATTGGACGGCGTATAATCATTTACCATCTGCCTCATTGGTTAGTGGCTAATTATATAACAGAATCGAGATGACCCAGTGGTTAGAACGCGTGCATCTTGACCGATGATCGCGGTTTCAAACCCAGGCAAGTACCACTATATATATGTGCTACATTTGTGTTTATAATTCATCTCGTGCTCGGCCGTGAAGGAAAACATCGTGAGGAAACCTGGATGTGTCTAGTTTCATTGAAATTCTGCCACATGTCATGTGCATTTGCTTGCTTTGCAGTTAGCTGTGCATAGTCTTTCAAGGATAACATTAGAAATTAGATTATCCAGATAAATAAGCTAAGCTTTCATAATTTGCAAAAGGAAACGACTCAGATCTGATTATTAAACGTTAATTTTTCAAGTAACAGTACCATATGAAACTATTAAAAAAAAAACTCTTTTAAATATTCAGTATTTAAAATTTTCACACAATACTATGATACAATGTTGTTTTAAAACGTAAAATAGGTTATTACATTTCCTACTTATATTACCCGCTATAAAGACAAGCAATAAAAAAGTAACGCACGGCTAAAAGTATGAAAACTATGACAGAACACGTTTTTAAAACACATTTACAAAGACATACCTCGCATCTTCTGTTGCATTTTGAAATAAGAATAAAATATATTCCATTTTTGGTTACTTTTAAAAACTTAAATGTATTCCGAATTTCGGTTTAAGCTCCAAGGAGTTACACATTATCTGTGAAGAATCGGTACAACTATCCGAACGTCAGGGGAACCGCATTCGAAATTTAAAAGATTCAACCGGCAGTAAATCCGGGGCCGGTTCGATACGTTGAGCTGGACTGACGTTTCACCGCAGTCGGTCGATATAGAATCGAACGAGTTACCTTCTTCATTCAAGTATATATAAGTCATAGCGTTGTGTTTGTGTGTGTTTGGGTATAGTACTGTTAAGGATACAATTCAATAGCAAATGTTCCTTGTATTTCACAATTAATGTAGCCTCAGTAATTCAATGCAATGTATACAGGCCGTCTAGTAATTTATAGTTGCAGATTCAATTTATACTATCGTCCGTAACACAAGTTCAAATTATAATAATCTCGAATGAACCATGTGATGGTACCTAAGTGGTCACCACCACCCACACACATTGTCTATATAGTCATTAATGTGAGCGATAATCTTGTGCCTATACTAAAGGGTCACTGACCTTTCAAACCACACACCTAGTAATAATATTAGTACTACTGTAGTATTAATATTTTGTTTTAATACAAACATCGACCCAGTGTTCTATTTTTAAAAAACACTGCATCCTAAAGCTGTCTTTGCAATAATGAGCGCATTGCGTGTTGACACGATCCCTTGATAATAAAGCAGTTCTATAGAAAATAGCCTTAATTTATATAACATGGTATTGCCAGAGTAAAAAATTAATTTGTTTACAAATTATTTTGTAATTAATAAAATAAATCACATTTCATACTTCTTGTAGCGAAAATTTAAGTAATATTTGATTAATTAAATTAATTACTTTGAATGGAAAAAAACATCGATTTATGAATTAATTTTTAATTCCCAATATTTATTTAATACTGAATGTATTAAATAAATATTAGGAATTAAAAATTTCTGGTCTGGAATAGTAAACAAAGCATAAATTAAACGCAAAAAGTTTTTTTTTTTTTAAACCATCTATGAAATTATTTAATCGTCTTTATAATCTGTGTAAATATAATTGTTACAATCCACGGGCTATTTATATAACAAACAAACACAGAATTTCACGCATGTGTGATCAAATTCAGATTGAGTAGATCTATTAACAAGGGACGCCATCGCTTACCTTTGATTGTCCAACGAGATTATAACAGTCCGTTAAGTCTGTAGAACTTAATGAGACAGCTAGACAAGCCTTTTATATGAACAAAATTTATGTTTCTTTATGTAATAATTATTCGGGTATTTAGATACGTTAAATCTTATTTTTGTAAATATTTCATTAAAGATACTTATTTTACCTTTTCTATTACAATTGTATTAGTTCGGCCCGGCTTCGCACTAGCTGTCATTTTATATATTTTTTTATTTTCACCGTTCAATTATATATATTTTTGTTGCTTTTCTCCGACATTTATAACAGTCGTTTTATTTAAACTTATTTACACAAAAACCTGCATAAATGATGTACCCAAGCCTTCCTTATAAATCCTTCTGTATATTAGTGCAAAACCTCATGAAAATCTCTTCAGTAGTTTTAGAGTTGATCGCGAACATACAGACAGTCAGACGCGGCCAGGGGACTTCATTTTATAATATGTAGTGATTATGAATTTAATATATATGTATTTCATTAAAAAACTATCCAGTTGTTCTTTTGTAATGCAAGAACAAATATACAGACATAAAAGCTAAGCATTATATTTTACAATGTATAGTAGGGATCTTTTTGTTGAAATAAGTTATCAAAAAACTAGATCCCATAAGGAAACGCCGTATATACCTAACAATGAGGGGTTGCGTGGTACGGAAGAGGACCCTTATGGGTTTTTTTAACAGTTTTCGGGTGATATATGCACCCCCGGTCACGTCTTGTATGAAGTAGCTTCCTACCTAAGCGTTTTCATTTTTCTTTTTTTTTTGCATTGTCGAGATGGACTACGGATGACCTTTACAAATTTTATTATATATAATTAAGGGAAATTACGAGGTAATGTCTCGAAAAATTATTCATTGTTTTGATACAAAGCTATTATACTCGGAAAACACGGTCGGTTGTTTTTTTTTTTTTTAAATAAAAAATTAAGATATCAAGAATATAAGTCAAATGTTTTGTAGCAAAAAGGTTTTATATCTAAACACGTGTACTTAATCTGATTACATATTATTGTTTGTTTAATATCAGAAAGAGTGATAATTAATTAACATTGTGCCAAGATTTTTTTAATAATTTATATTATATAATTATATACATAATGTACTTCAAATACAATAACAGTAATATTAAGATGCGATTATACTATGAATAGTGTTTATATAAGCGTATATATGTAAATATTAAAGGTTTAATTTGAGGAGAACTAGATATACGTAATTTATTTAAATCAGATATTGATTCTTTTCAAAATTTTTAATAAATATTGGTATATATTCAAATGTTCAATAGATTTTAGATTATACCTATATTCGATTTCATATCTCTCCTATCGATATAATAATAAAAAAAGAATAACAAAACATTTTTTTAAGCTCGGTAAGCGCTGTTTCATTTCAATATAATTTATATATCATTTTACGTTGTTTATTTTATATAAATAAATAATAGTTTTTTTATACTCGCAGAGAATTGGTTGTTTTAGAAGTATCGTAGCCAATAGGATTAAATTTTAATTTTAGTTTTTAGTTATTAAGGTTACAAAATTCATAAATAACTAGCGGCATATCGCGGCTTCGCACGGGACGACATAACATTTTTTAATTTTTTTATCTTTTATTTATACTTATATGTATCTTTGTTGCTTTTTTCCGACACGTTTAATGATTATCATTCTATTTAAACTTATTTTTACAAAAAACCGTAATAAATTTCATACCTAAAGCTTCCTTATGAATCCGTCTGTTTATTAGTGAAAACCGCATGAAAGAACGCTCAGTAGTTTTAGAGTTTATTGCGAACATACGGACAGGCAGACGGCAGGAGGCTTTGTTTAATAATACGTAGTGATTAGTACACAGCGTAGAAAGTCTTATTCCATAATAATCTATCGTTACAAATGTTTTACTCAGTGCACGTTATTCAAGGAAGGGAGGGGAAGTGAGAATTGCAAGGGCCTGTCAAATAAGATTTTTCCCTGAATCGAGGGAGCCTCGGGCCTACTCGTGTCCGGTTATACAATTTAGGATGTGAGGGCGTTCACTATTTAGTGGGTTCTGAAGTGTATTGGAAAGTTACCTACTTTGTGATAGAGATATTGAACTATTGAGAATATATTACAGTGCTGATATTATCAGCACCCACTGTCAGGGATACCACATGTTTATTTTTTTTTTTTAATTATGTTTATGGATAGGCATAAAAATAAATTAATGGCTGTATTTAGAACTAAGAGTCGCCCGTGGTTTCGCGTTTTAAGGTGTTAGTTGTCATGTGTCAGGCAAGAAGTAACCTATGTCCTTTATTGGAATTCAAGTTTGCTTCATAGCAAATTTCATCAAAATCGATTGAGTAGTTTTGTCGTGAAAGGGCGACAGACAGACAGAGTTAGCACTAGCGCGCACTGGTAACTTTTGTCACGGTGACTGTTTCGTCACTCTTATCGAGTCCGTGAATATGTACAGATGCAGACACAAATGTCACGACGTAATGTGCGCGCACCTCCATACATAATCATGGACGACAAGAGTGACGAAACAATCACCGTGACAAAAGTTACCAGTGGTCACTAGTTCTTACTTTCACATTTATAGTATTAATGCAGATGACAATTTGAAAATATTATTATTTGTAATTATAAATAATGTGTTTGATATAATTATTCATAGGGGTCAAATTGGTATAAAAAATAGATATACATTTTACATATACCTAGAGTGCGTAGCTCGTAAAATACACACATACACAAGACACATAATTCAATTTTTTTTATCTCCCATTTGAGTAACTCGAGACACTTCACACCCCATACTGGAGGCTGGATTATTTTTAAGTGTTAAGGTTCTGTGGGGTTCCAACTAGAGCTATAAATACATCCGGTGTTGTAAGTCCGTACGTGTATCGCTTGAGTGGTTTTTCATTTGGTATATTCGTTCTATTTTAGAGAGGGAGATGAAATACGAGAGTAATAGAGTTATAGTTGAAGTAGGAAAAAAATTAGGATAGTGTTACACGACTTTGACTGAAATAATTATAATATTTAAAGGACATAAGGATCATAAATGCGTATCAATGTAAGTTAGGATTCGACGTTTTAAAAGTGAGATACAAAGTGAATTCATCTTCTCATATGTAATTAGCTATATAACGGAGCGACGACCTCTGTAGTCGAGTGGTGTGTACACTGGTTTTCATGGGTACGCCACTCCGAGGACCCGGGTTCGATTCCCGGCCGACTCGATGAAGATAACCATTAGTTTCAATTTCAAGAAAGACATAGGCTACTTTATTTGCCTTACACATGTACACTATGACAACTAGTAATATATATTTGTATAAATCATACCACTATGAAAAAAAAAAACATCAGATGGAAAAACTACCGTAAAATCCTTGTGAAGGTGTCTAGGCATAGTAGTTACTTGAGTTTGTAATACTAGTTAGAAGGTAAGTAACATTTCATCAACCAGCTAATCTTGAACTTTTCCCTCTATAGGTACATTTTTTTTTTCCATGTTTGTATGTCCAATATATTTGCATGAATAAATCATACCAATATGAAAAAAAAAACATCAGATAGAAAAACTACCGTAAAATCTTTGTGAAGGTGTCTATGCATAGTAGTTACTTGAGTCTGTAATACTAGTTAGAAGGTAAATAACATTTATCAACCAGCTAATCTTGAACTTTTCCCTATATACATATGTTTTTTCCATTGTCCATTATCCGCTTAAAAACGTATCGGATAAATATAAATAAGTATCCATAATATACGCCTACATTATTAAAATGAACCTGTTTTGTCACTTTCAATATAATTTCGTTGAATATCTTCGCAGCTGTATAAGGTATCGTGCGGTTGTAACAGAACACCCAACGTACAGCCGGAATTATGCGGTCTAACCAAGGATTGTGCTGTCTGGTGTAAAATTACACTACAGTTTTAATATACAAAATGAAACATGTAGCACGATCTAATTGGATTAGGGTATTAGTTGTTATGTTATAACCGGTTTCGTTCTGGTGTTCAATTTAAAGTTTCTCAGTCAATGGGTTAATTTTATTTTTATTGTATCTTCGATTATATTTATAGCTATATTGCTTGTTTATCTTGTTGTTATGGCTCAGTGATTTGGACATATGGATTGTGAGCGATTATTACGGGTTAGAATTCGGTCAAGCATAATATTTTTTGATGTGGTAATTTGTGTTTACAATTACATATTATTTTTTCAAGCAAGGCAAGCAAGAGTTTATACACATATGATTGATGAAAGAGTGCTTTATGTGTTTCCATAAACTCCAAACCGTCTCGAAAGGACTGAAGGCCTTAGCCCAGCCATGGACATTTACAGGCCTTTTTCAAATTAGATCTTATGTCGAAGGACAAACGATTCACTTTTCAATAATAATTTCTAAAAGGCTAGTAACAGCTATAAGTTTAGTTTGTTATAATAAATAAGAAATGATTAAATTAAAAAAGGCGTTAGAACCTACTAGTAATACATTACGATTTCGAAAAAAATATTTACCTAAGAGTTTGCGTTTGAAGACTATGCAATGTCATTAAGTACTTAAAAGGCTTGCGAACTAATTGGAATTTAATTACAGACGACAATAAAATAATATTAAAAGAAAAAGTATTTTTTATTAATCATGTGCATATGCACGAATGTTGATTAAATTTAAATCCTAAAGCTGGCATAAAAAGATCGTTTAAAAAAACATAAAATTACTCTAGATAATGGTGGTCGGGATTTTAAAACAACTAGACTGCAAAGCGATTGTCATAGCAGAAGGCTTTGTGCCATCAAACGGCAGATCCGAGTGTCTAAGCGATCATTACTGTTCCCGGGATTCACCGGGATTGCCCGGGATTGCGGTAAAACAGACATTGAAGCGGTCATTATCCACCTTCTTCAAGATAGTGCGCTCACTGCTTGAAAAATATATAAGTTTTATTTCGCCTCCTTAGAAGCCATTAACTTGACGTAACATTTTTTAAAATCTATATTAATATTATAAATGTGAATGTAACTGTCTGTCTGTATGTCGCTCTTTCACGATCAATCGCTGAACCGAATTTGATGAAATTTGTTATGAAGCAAACTTGAACTACTACGGCTACTTTTTTACCTAACACACGACAATCAACATCCTAAAAAGCGAGCAAATCCGCTGGCGAAAACTAGTAGTTTCTAATATAAGAACACGAAAACGTATTTAATATATTTAATAAGAGTATATTAACTAAATCGTTAATAGTGCAAAATTACAAGAAGGCAAAATAAGGTTATTTTTACTGGGCAGTCACGTCACGCCCATCGCGTAATATAGTGGTAACCATTAAAACGTAAACGAGTTCCTTCCACTATAAACAACCTACCGCCATTATAATTATAGCGAACGAAATTCCTCTTATCACGCTAATATTTCACTAGAGACCCTAGCATTACGCACAAATAGAAACAGCGGCCTCATGGAAAATATACAACAGAAAAAAAAAACGCCAAAATAAATTACCTTACTTCACCTCGATTAAGTGATCATTACAAGAGTAAATACCATTTATAATGGCGACGAGACACGGCGACGCCGAAAAATATATATAAAGCTCAGGAAATTACGTGTGCGGTTAAAAAAAATATATAAAGTCGAAAATGGCGGGAAGATGTTTTGACGTGACATGTCGCCATCTTGAAAAGCGTCACAGAATCGTAACGAAATGTCAATGGGGTCACGTATTTCTATTTTCTTAAACAAATCTCGATTTGAATCGCTTTCATTTCCTTTTTTCGTGTTGAACATTGTTTATTTTCCCACAATGGTTGAGGAAGTGAGGTTAAATCGAAATTACCAGGATAAATACTCCTGTTATACAACTAACTTGTATAACTAACTCTTTTGTGCCAAATAAAGTAGAACTTTAGCGGCTTTACTTATATACTGACGTCTCGTTCCTTCATCATTGATTTAACATAAGAGAAAGAGAGACAGCATTTTTTAATTAAACCCATCTATTAAATATCTTTTGTTTATTTTTGTACCAAATAGTATGTTTTATATAGAAAAGAATTGCTTTCGTTGTCACTCATCACGTAATGTGTGAAATAATATTTCGTTGAGGGCGCCCGAGGCAGTCTTGAGAGGTAGGGTACAACAATCCAAGGATCGGTAATTCAATTCAATATACTCTAGGGCAAAGAAAGTAAAAATATTGAAGTCTCTATTTCCTTATGTACATATAATGTTAGCACGTCAACAAAACAGATTATGTATATTATAGATACTTTTTGTAATAACCTTTTTTAATCTGTTCCAAACTTAAAATTCGAATTTGATGGAACGTCAAAATAATTTACGCACACATAAATAATTTTGTTATCAATATTAAATATTTAGTTATTTTTAACATTGCATCGCGTGGGTGTTGAACATGACTGTTACATACCTTCCCCAAGGAACACTTTATTTCTTAGGATAAGAACATCTGATGCCGACTCGAGGTGTAAAATATTATCTTGATTAGTTTCATCAATATCATAAAGCTTTCCGAGCGATACGGGCAAAGACAACATTATAGATTAAAAATAAATGCGTTTACATAATAATGAAAATCGATTATTGCTGTTACAGAAATTACCTAATATAATTATCAACAATCGCATTCATACGTTTAGTCGATTTAAATCAAGGCTGACATTTAGCTATACAACTAAAATGGAAGTGTCCAAACACACCAAGCCAGGTGAATATAGAGTTAAAATTTTGTAAATATTATTGAAATTGAGTACAGAGAATAAAATATTAAAGATCACTGTTCAAATGTTTCATTCGACCATCGATTCGAAAGACTAGTCGTCAACGGTGAGATAAGGGCGACCGTTTGAAACAAAAGCGAAAATTTTCCACGTTTTCTAGTTCAAAAATTTAAAGTACAATTCCTTCGAATGATTGCGAGATTAGCTTGTCCTTTCAAATCGAATCGGAATACGAACTAGAAGATATATCCGAACTGGCACAAAAGAATTGGCGCGATATCGCGCGCTGTCATGTGTCGGCCATCTTGGTTCACACCAAACGTTTGAAAATCGAACTTCACTCTTGGGACATTCGAAATTCGACGCGATATTCCGTATTCGATTAGAGATTTAACCAGTATTTATTTTTGTCAACATATCGCGACCAATTTGTAATCGTTTTCTTATAGTTTAATGTTTTTCAGTAACGTCTTGTCATTTGTAATTATAAAACAAATCTACAATCATTAAACCAATTGTTAAATGGTATTTAAAACGACGATTATTTTATAAGTTTATTGATTCACGAAAATACAAATTTTTATTCATTTTAAAAATTTGGTTCACATATTTATTTTGTATATACAAATGTAATGTATTTTATATATTTTTATTGGAGTTTTAACCACGATCAAATCCTTTTTTTTTTAATTTGGGCGAATTTTCGATATGTATTCAATGAAACCTCGAACACAATAAAAACTTCATTTGACTTTTATTTTAAATAAAAAAAAATGCATTTTTGTATAACATTTTGTGATATTTATATATTTTTAACCCTCTCCTTAGTGGGACAGGAGGCCTTAGCCCAGTAGTGGGAAATTTACAGGCTGTTACTGTTATTACATATTTTTAGACTAGAGTATTAGTTTTAAGGCATAAAACAAACATATGTTATTATTTGTTTTATCATTGAAAAATTGCAAGGCAGTACTCGGTACTACTATAACCCGTAAAATTAAAAAAAATAATTCTTCACACGCGTATTTGAAAAAAGAATTTAAAAATCACTCATAACAATTTAATGTAAAGCAATATCTTTGATCATGTTCACTAAACACAGACGTATTAAATTCGTTTATGTCAATCCGTAATCAGAGGCATAACAACATTCCTGGCTCGTGTTTCGCAATCGCGTGACAACAGATAATAAAAACTTGAACGAATTCGATACTCCCTCAACCTGTACATCTTTATCTAAATAGTTACATAAAAACACCTGATAAAATACCTCACGAATATATAGAACGATATGTGATTCAGAATACTTCCATGATTATTTTATTTTAAAAAAAGAATTCTCCGTTTTCGAACATAAATTTATTCGATGTAGATTAAAAAACAACAAATATTGCTTACCACAGAATATAAATGACGCGAAAAGTTGATGAATGTAAACCGTGCTGGTTATATGTTTCTTTTTAATTTAGGAATAAAAAAGTTGCTATCGCGTTTTATAATAGAAATTTTTTACACGAATTATGACAAAGTTGGTCATAAAAAAAAAGACATTTAAAATATTATTATTTTAAACAATTTAATTAAAAACGTTATCCAGATAATATATAACAACATTTCTCGTGACCGTTCCCATTTATTTCAAGTTCTATAATCCGTTGAATGAGCAGTACATTTTCGGTGTTAGTAAAATTCAAAATCGTCTGACTCCGGCTGATGACTACTGTTATTGGATTTTTACGTAAATTTCTCTTTTGTTGAGCTCATTTGCCAGATTATGGATGCTAATGTCAGTATTCGAGGGCCCGATTCGACTGCGCCGATAAGCGGCCACTTGGAGATTTTTGGACGCTAAATGCGTGTCAAAATGTATTTTTGGCGGCAATCCTGCGGTTTATGATCCGACGATTCTATTACGACATTACAAAATTTATTAAGGTCAGTCCACATATAAATTAGTAAGGCAGGGAAATTACGCAAGTCGTGAAGTTTTAGTAACTATTTTCCAACTTTTTTTTTTTACTACACTTAGGTCATTATCATGTCGCAGTGTACGATACGGTTAAAATAACTGAATATGACGTATATTCTGTGCAAAAATCGCGCCAATTTACCGCCAGTCATGATTCCATACTTGTTTTTGGTCACGATCGCCATTATCCTGAGGTTTGCACACGTTCTTTAGTGTGAAAATGGGATATAATTTTGGAGAAATAATCAAAAACCTGCTCGCGTGCCCAATGGGCATTAGCCGAGCCCTACCCACAGCGGGCATGTTAATGTTGCAAGGTACATAGCACGGTATGTACGTAATGAGCCGAGGAAAATTGTGTTGCCATAAAAATAATTGTATTTTTACCCCCTGTTCCTTGTACGTCACTCGATTAGCTCGAGAATACATTATGGTTTTTGTTTGCGTTTTCTATGGGCTCACGGTCCCTTGTACCGACTCGATATAAAGTTGGAAAATAAAGGAAATTCGTTTGGAAATTTATAGTTATAAACTTGAATGCGAATGAAGATGTGAATGGATTCCTTTCACTCGGTAATTGTGGTTATCTTTTAGCTATACTGAATGAACGTATTGATTAAATGAACAAGCAAAATAGTAGTTTTTGATACTAATGAGTTTGTCAGTTCTCGGTAGAATCTACATTTCGAATCGATAGCTTTACATGTAATTGAACACTGAAACATGATTATTTAAAGGGGATATATGAGGCTATTTGAATAGAGAATAATTTGATTTTCATATTTCTAATAATAGTAAACTCAATCAAATGCTTTAGAATATTTTAAAACGTCATGTCTATATATTTCTAGCTCTATAAGACTCGAAAACAACTAAAAACAATACATTTAATTTTCTTACAAATTGCAAAATAACCTTTAATAATCCAAAATCTATCTATCAAAATGAATGAAAAAGAAAACAACACTAAATACAACCCATAAGAGTATAAATCATTTCTCAATACTATATACCGTATTTCACTTTCAAAGCTAAGGGAATATCCAAGGGAAAAAAGGTAATGAAAAAATTAACGCAGCATTAGTTTCAGGTTTCATATTAGAAAAATCGGGGATCTCGTAAATTCCGTTATATCGTACGATAACCGATCGTTCGAAATTCGATTTATTTGTTTTATACGTCCGATTTTTACGTTCGACGTTTCTGAGTGTATAAATAGTTTGTTTACTGACGTTTTTAGTAACTGAACATTACTTCGCGTAAACCGTACTGTATGTTTTAAAACCTTAAGTCTTTGTACATTTTATGATACTAAATGTAATGAATGTCTGGTTTATTTTCGAATTGATTTAAAACAGTTAACTATTAACCTTGTCGAAACGATCAGATGGAGCGGTGCCTGTAGGAATTCAGGGGATTGGACTGGATATGGAAAGTGGAGAACAGAGCTTTGGTACAGGTACCTAGGAAGTGTATCTAGCATTGGATTAGGCTTGGCTATATAGCATCATAATTGGACGCTGACTTTGACACAGTAATATAAAATGATGAAACCGTTATGTGTCAAATGAAATATGTCATGTCATAATAGATGTTCTAGTTTATTCCACCAGGTAGATGAGATGGAATTAAATCCAAGGCTTCCTCTAACAAGAGAATCACGAAGACTTTTACGAACCTTTTTTTATCACTTTTAATCTTAATTATATTATCAATTAATGAAAGAGGTATTTTTATATTGGATGAAAAATTTAATTTCGATTGAGATAAATTAAGTTGAACGTCTCAAAATTACTCAGTCGAACTGTATTGGTCGTGGCAATATTGGGAGCTTTTATTAAGACGACTACTGAGTTTCTTTCCGGTTCTTCTTGATAGACATTCTGTTCATATGCATTCTGAGCCGGTGGTAATTTAACGTTTGATTAATGTGTAAATGATTTTCAGCTAGCTGTTCCGTGTGGTATAACTCGTCTTAAGCGCTAACATACAACACCGTTAATCATAAGTTGATATTATATATCTACAACTTTTCTCAATATATTTTTTTGATGGCTGAGGTTGGCGGTCACCATCACCCATAGACAATGACGCTGTAAGAAATATTAACTATTCCTTACATCGTCAATGCGCCACCAACCTTGGGAACTAAGATGCTATGTTCCTTGTGCCTGTAGTTATACTGGCTCACTCACTCTTCAAATCGGAACACAACAATACTGCGTACTGTTGTTCAGCGGTAGAATATCTGATGAGTGGGTGGTACCTACCCAGGCGGGCTTGCACAAAGCTTTACTATCAAGTGAATGGGCAAAATATAACACAAGCAAGATTTTCAGCGTTATATAGTAGTACAGATTTGAGTGAAAATTATTTCATTTTGTGGTATTTATAAAACAGCATTGCGGTTTTACATAAATACAATACTATGTATAAAAGAAAAACATTATGTTTATTACATAAAATTATATTTGAGTAGTTGCAGCACGTGACTTTGCTTGCGTTAAGCATAAAAAATTAATTCCTTAGAGTTCAAGTTTGCATAACAAATTTCCTGAAATTCAGTTCAATGGTTTCGTTGTGAAAGAGCAATAGACTTAATTGAGTTACTTTCGCATTTATAATTTTAATATAGAATGTACCTTACATTAGAAAAATAATGTATTTTTTATATCCTTCCTATCTAAATCATTATCGCTGTCTTTCAAATTACGCAACGGATTTTGATGCGGTATTTTTTAATAGATGAGTGATTCGAGAGAAACGTTTTGTATATAATATATGGAAAATATCGTAAAGAAACACTGATACTTTTAGAAGTTACTAACGTGATATCGTAAGAAATAAATTATAAAGTATATTTTATATCAGCGCGGTGAGCGATGATCTGACTCTATGTATGCTTAGATCTATAAAATTACACAACGGATTTCGTAGCAGTTTTTTTAATAGATAGATTGATTAAAGAGGAAAATGTATTTGTATATTATTACATGTACAATATTGTAGATAATTACGGAAAAACTGTGTACAGTCGGGGTAAGAAAAGGATCGTCACCTTAAGGTCTATTTTCGTGTGCTCAGTATGAGCGATAATCTACTTTATCCAACGAGAATGAATTATTTTATTACAATAATTTGGTGTTTAGATTCAAAAGGTATTAAGAGTTTAAGACTTGATAAAGGAATGATTTTGAAAACTGACGAAGGTTTTCTTACTCTGACTGTACATTGTAAGACATTCTGCAGTATATTCAGTTGGCTTGTCATTGATATAATAGAATAGTTAATTACTTCAAATATTCCTACTATGAAACATTACAAACTAAACCCCTGATTGTAACCCTGCTTGTAACTTCGGTGTGGTCTCAACGACCCGGCCGGTAGAATTTGCAATAACTGTAATAAATTACAATCCAATCCAAGTTGGTCTAATAAGACGCGCTGGATTTCGCTGTCCCGACTCGACCAGGATTTCATAGAATGTAAGATAGTCGTTAATTTAATTGAGTTTGGATACAGTTTAAGGAATTAATTGAAATAATGTCTCCAGTTCGAAGGTTGCCAGGAAATGTAAGAAATCAAGCTAGTTTCGGTTGTAAGTGTTTATAACTTAAGTTATTATAGGGATATTTATACAGATAGTTCAGTTCAATATTCTTAGAGAAAACCGTTTATCCCACATTTTTGAGTGTTGTCTGTACAAAAAAAAAAAAACAATCTATTGTAGTATTATAAATGTGAAAGTAACTCTATCATTCTGTCTGTCTGTCACTCTTTCACGACCAAACTTTGAACCTCAAGGAACGAGGGTACTTTTTTGACCAACAAATAAAAAAAACGCGAGGAACGCTGCGGGCTAAAACTAGTGATATGTGTAACGGTGAAAGAGTGCAGGCTGTTTATGTGGATTATCACCAATTCATCTATTCAACAGTTATTATATCTCTTTCCTCTTGAAGATAATATGTGGAGCTTATTTCACCAACGTATATATACGCTATTCGAATTACATATGTGGCAGAATTTCATCATATATATATATAAGTTTGTTTATGTTATCTTTCACTGTTGAGCACGAGATTATTATGAATTATAAACATAATTTAAATACAGGGATATTCAGATTTAATAGTCCGGATTCGAATCCGCAGTCTTCAGGTGAGCCTCATTTATTCTAACCACATATCATTAACATATACTTAAGTTTCAAAACCACAATTATTATCAATACACATAAATCGTTTAATACAACGCAAAATTTGTGCAACATCTGGTCAATAACAGTATGTTTCCTTTAGGAATAACATTTTGCATAATAATAAATATTAAAAGTCAATGAGAGCACTTCGGAACGCATAATTCCGCTTCCTCGACAAAAACCATGGCACCTGCCAACCATCTGTGCCCACGAAAACAAAGAAAGAGTAACACTGAAGTACAATTACGCAGAAATTATTCACGAAAAAATTCCATCAGTCGAAAAATTATAGCCCTAAAAACCATTACCACACATACAGCGGTGCATTGAAGTAAAGTGAAGTGGGGGGCTCGAGTGGGGGACGGCGACTCAGACAGAGGGGGCATAATCCCGTAATTATCGGCTTAACTGTACACGACATTAGCAGGTGGGAACTGCTAGCGTTCAGGGCTCAGGTGCACCTCGCGTAGGTATTTTAGTGTTACATTGACAAACGGCAACTGATAATTGATTTATGAGGGATTTGCCGTAACGGGGTTAGGTAGAAAAAATAAAGGGTGTTAAGAGTTAAAAGGCGAGTATTTACCCCTGTAAATAGCTTTGTGATTAGGGAATTTCGGTTTGTTGATTTCTAGTGGAATTATTCAAAGGATTTTATTTCCGTAATGAGCTTTGCTCTAATTGGGAAAAAATAACGTTCGAATTAAGAGTTTTATTTTACTAAACAGTAACAAAGGATTTAGAATAACATTGATTATAATAAATATTTAAATAGGATTTGGTAATGATGCCCTCTTTACCAATTTTGGCCATGACTCTCATAACATAGAGCATATTACCATTATCTGAGTATGTACGTAAAAACAAGTATTCTTAAGACAGGAGATCCACTCACATCATCACACTTAACCAGAAAGAGTACAAGGCCTATATATGCCAACCCAATAATTTTAATACCGAGCTTGGATCCAGGAACTCGGGGTCTCATAACCCTAACCAACGACTTTCCGTCAAGGATATACAATGATATTGGCCCCACGGTGAAGGTAAACTTTAGTCATAACATTTTGCAACTACCCTCAATAGTAGCCACTGTTTGTATTTCATAATCGAGACCCGTGATTTATCCGGCGGCTTCGAGTCGGGCTTTTCAAACTTTGCCTTAACCCGGTTTGAAATCTGCCCTGCTTTTGTCTATTGTTTTGATATTGTTAATGGACTTCTGAGTGAATAGACGGCGATTTAAAATAAACTTGAATGTTCAAACGCGTATTCTAAATACATTGAAGCTATACTTCGTCCAGACAACCAAATCCAATGCTTGGAAATCGTACGTAATTGGGTACATCAGTACCCAATCAGGTGATTTTAACCAATGATTGAGTGTTTACATTCAAGAAAATATCATTGAGTATGTGCTTAATTAATTAAAAATAATTTATCACATTTTTAGTCGGTACATCCATATTTTCTAATACAAAGTTTGCACGAATTTTTTCAGCATTTTATAATATAAGAATAACTAACTAATTAATACTTAAATCGTCAAACGTAATCGTACACCACCTATTAAAATGTGCAAGTGCAAATTATTTCAAGCCCTCCAGAGGGAATGGCCAGCTTATACGGTACTGCTCACAAGTCTGCTCATTATAGATGCCTTGCTTGCGAATAATTGGGTAGAAGTCATCCAGACGAGCATTTACAAACATGACTGACGAGGTATACACTACAATGTTGTGGCTTCTGTAATGCACTCAACGCATGATTATTTTAAACGCATGGCAACGCTTTAGGGACGCTGTGTATAATCCATTCACAGGCTGAACGAAAGAGGCCTGGTTCCATAGACTGACTGCGCCTAGTGCTCTAGCTCGGTGTTGCTATCATCATCAAGGCGTTCGTTTATGTGCCAAATAATTATCCCGTTACTCATGGAACTTTACTATATTATGTATAATGTGATGTTATAGGCACTATCTACAATTGTACATAAGCAATATTTTCTTTTTATGGAATAGGTTTGCGGACGAGCATATGGGCCACCTAATGGTAAGTGGTCACCATCACCCATAGACAATAACGCTGTAAATAATATTAACTATTCCTTACATCGTCAATGCCCCACCAACCTTGGGAACTAAGATGCTCTGTCCATTGTGCCTGTAGTTACACTGGCTCACTCACCCTTCAAACCGGAACACAACAATACTTCGTACTGTTGCTTAGCGGTAGAATATCTGATGAGTGGGTGGTACCTACCCAGGCGGGCTAGCACTAAGCCCTACCACCAAATAATATGTCTATATCGACTTTAACTTTTTATTAATAACGAAATAGATACAAGTAAAGTACAAGACAAAACAGCGCATTAATAATTCCGTATAACGAATTCGGTGTTTTAATTAAACAAATGTCGTTAGGAAATTGATTGAAACGTAAAAAGAGAATATCTTAATTCTCGAATCGTTTTCAAATTTCGAATATTGAATATTAAAAGTATAATATCATCTGGACACCAATAAGATATTAATCCTAGCTTATCTAAACCGATCCGACCGAATCATTATCGAACGCACAGCTTAAAACGTTTCTCATGTAACGTATTGGATAACGTATGGTCTATCGAATTTTAATACCGGATTTGCCTACTCTATGGTAATATCAATCGGTGGTATGTACACGCGATTCTATGCCGTCAATTCAACGCAGCAAGGACGGTATTGTCGTGGTAACTTTGATTGCTTTATAAGGGTAGTGGCTGTCTTTTAGTTGGTATATAAAAGGATCTGAATTTTATAGTGCCATTTCTATTTCAGCAATTAGCATGAAACTTGATTACTTTATTAGCTAGTAATATATATATAGAGATAGCTTCGAATAGCATATATTATTTTTTTGCTCCTATTTTTATATTGATTAATTTAATACGAATATGAGATGATTTAATGAATCACTGGTATTTAAATTTTATATCCAATTGCTTAATTAATATGAGATATCACACAAGATTTTTTTTTGATTCAACTAATGAATTAACAAGTTATAATTACAGCAATTCATATCTGTTACAAACAAACAAATTAAAAAAATAATATTATGCAAAGATTTAGTTCTTTTTTTAATAATTTCCGAGCTGAAATTATCATTCATTATACGCTATTTGAATATGACTATTCAATAAGGGGAAATTTAATAGATTCCCAATTACGTTCATAAAGTCTTAGATCATATTGAATAGAAATTCTAAATGAATTAAGATATTTAAACCCATTAAGTATTGGAATACTCTTAAATTTTACGAAAACATCGTCATCTATTTGAGGCTGTTTAAATTTGGACTTTTGTCAGAATTTGACAACACATTTAAAAAAAAAAAATACATACCATAAATGTATTACAAGCGATTTTCTAATTCAGAATTTACTAGGTTCAATCTAGTTGCGATACAACATATTGTGAAACATAAAATTGTTTTATAAAAATATATTTAAAATACTAATTAAAAAGCTAATTAAAATTCTTGTCCGTCCGCACGTATGTGGTTTCCGCAAAACGGATGCAATTAAATTATTTATTCCTTTATGCTTTTAGTTCCGCACGAAATTCATGAGACTTCAGATAAATGAAATTTACAATGAGATTCTTTAAGATTGAATAAAAATTTATTAGCGAATAAATAAAGTCATTTATCATTACAAATAACAGACTTAACATTATTAATATTATACTAATTAGAAAGCTTTTTGCTAACATCATTTGTCATGAAACAAACATGACAATATACGCCCAAATTGTTCTTAAAACATTAATTATATTTCGTTCCGCAATGTCAGAAATCCATATATTAAATTAAATACTTCTGTTATTCTATATTTAAATTTTATAAATAGCAACGAATGATAAAATTGAAAATCGAATGCTTTTCAAAAATATGTTACATTACCTTTTGGCGGGAACTCATTTGTCAGTCGCCATTTTTGTTTTATTGTTCTATTCAAAATAAGGGCATTTTTTATAACAGTTTTAAGAAATATTTTTAATTTTAGAACATAAATTATTAAATTGTAATCATTTTTATTTTATTTTTTGTTCAAGGGTTAGGATTTATATTTTATTCCATTGGCTTATATTTATAACTTAAGAACGAGTTATAGCTTATGCGCTTATAGCGGTTTTCCAAGAAAGAATAGCGTGAAAATATTTTTCGCGTCATAGTTAAGTGTTGGTTTTAGTTTAAAATGCAAATGGGTTAAATACTTCAAGTGTTTATTCTGAATTACGACACTGAATTAACTGCATATTTACTTAGGATTTATAGACGTTTAAATTTTCATTTATATAATAATAGTGATCTTCACGTTTTTAAACACTGAATCTTAATCCGTGTTTTTAGAATGTATATTTGTAAATAAATATAAGTAAGCCTAGTATTACTTGATGATATACCTGATGGTAACCACTTACCACCTTTAAACCGGAAATACTAAATATTGCTGTTTGGCGTTAAAATATGTGTCGGGAACAAAGCCCTACTACCGTGTACCTATATCGTTTGTTATTATAATTCAATTTTGAAGTTATTGGTAGAGCGTTGATGTGATGGTGATTGGTATAAATTGGATGAGAAGGGCCGAGATTTGGCTCATTGAGGATGAGGCCTGGATGATGATGATCATCTTCATCTACTTATATTATAACAATAACAGCCTGAAATTTTCCACTGCTGAGCTAAAGTCTCCTCTCCTTTTGAGAAGAAGGTTCGGAACATATTCCACCACGCTGTTCCATATACATAGGTATCACGGTGTATTATGTATATGTATTTAAAAAATGTGATTTTTTATTTTTTAATGTTGAAAATAGACTAAGTAAGTACTGAGTTTCTTGCCGGTATGTTTCTTAAAAGGCGGTGGCTATATTTAATATAGTTAGAAAAAGTGCTTGTAAAAGCCTACTAGAATAAAGTAAATTTTGATTTTGGTTTTTGAATGATAAAAAATGGGTTCATATATTATAACTCGATAATCTTAGAACGTAAAACGTAATCGATTTAGGCTTTGCATTGATCGATGATGCTAAAAAATGCTTAGAATTCAGCCATTTTGTATATTTTCATGGCTTTTAGCGAAATTGGTATGTTCGATCGGTTTGTTCGGCTTATGTTGACGTCTAAACGAGCCTTATGAATATAGAAATTATTTATTTTCAGTACGTTGAAAATTTTAACACCTTTTTAAACTTCGGATGTGACGTGTTAAATGACGCTTTATAAGTATAAATAATATGACTAAGTTGTTTATTTACTATAATTAAAATTGTATGTAAGTTTTTTATGATGTGTGTCTGTTTGTCTGTTCCTTCCACGACTAAGCTGCTGAACCGATATTGATGAGATGTATAGATTGGGTTTCACCACGTAAATACGTAAAATGTTAAAAGTTCATTGAGATGTAAAGTTACCACTACATATAAAATCAACGGAGCAAATCCAGTGAAGAGGCATATAAAAAATTAAGATTATTTTGCGAAGTCATATTAATAAATATTTAAACAAAAAATATATATTTTATACTTACTTAAATCTTAAATGAAAATATTCGAACAACCTTCGCGTACGTAAATAAAAATAAGGCGATATTTTTCACCCCTTTGACCTAGATTTCGGTACAGGGATATCTGTTAGGTTACAAATTTCACAGACCACCTGCCGCCCCAGGTTCGATGCCCGGGTGAAATAGAGCGACTAATCATTCCGTCCTGCTCACCCGTAAACAATTGTGTTACGTCACGCATGGTGTAGGTGCTGATTAGGGCGATTACACACTTGATACAACTCATAAGCTTTTAAAGAAATACATTTTGGACATTTTGGAAAGACGATGTCGATATTAAATTTAAGCTCTGTTGAGCTGCAGACATGCCACCAGTTCTAAAAATTAGATTAGAGAGACTTTAATGCCGTTTATGTAGAATTGCATAAAAATGATTATATAGTCTTAATATTATGTATAATTATGTTACATTTAAAGTCAAGTTTTCGATTTTGATGATTTTGTCTATACGACATTTTTGTCGTATATCCGAAAAGCCCCTTAAAGGCTTATAGGCTTATGCGTTTTGGTGCATAATTCAAGGGATAAACGGATTCGTAATTGATACCGGCGTAATGTGACATTAGATGGGTTTCGAATTAAATTATCTGTTCGGAAAAACTCATCTGACGAAATTATTTTCAATCAAGACTTTCTTCAAGAAATAAAATTAATGGTTATAACGATTATCTGTAATGGAAAACTTGTAATTTGTGCTCGAAAATTTATCCTTTATTACTTAGCCAAATTATATCAATAGTTTTTTTACAAATGAAATAAACATATCTGGATAATGACTCAATACACTAATGGGATACTCCCATTTGATTGAAAACCGCGCAATGAGTTTTTCGTCTTTTTTCCCAATCTCATCATTACTCATGATAGGGGATTTAATTAGCCATATCCTCAGTTACAGATTTCCTTACACATTCCTTTCATTTATTTAAACTCCTCAGGACTCCTGATTAACAGGCTTGTTTTTTTAGAATGACTTCAAATAAATGGATAACCTTTGTAGTGGGTTATTTTTGTTGTTACCTCTAAACTCCGTTATTATTGAAAATATAAGGGTTATTTTTGGCATAGTATACTTCCCATTTCGTCTCAATTTAATTATTCCCCAGGACTCCTTATTATCAAGTTTGTCCTTTTTAAATTGACTTCAAATAAATTGATAACCTTTGTATTCTGTTATTTTTTGTGATGTAAATATTAGGATTTTTAGTGTAGTACATCCCATTTTGTCTTAATTTTGTTTAATTAATTTGGTCATTTATTAAATATTTAAATACTTATATTAATGTCGTACTAATCTTTCATTTTATCTTACAACTAACAATAACACTTAAGATTAAATACAATAAGAACTTGTTCTAGTTACATATAATTGTCAGTCGCAGTCAATAGGCGTCAAATACGATAAAATCAAGCGATAAAATATAAGAGTCACAGCATCGTATTAGCATAAAAATAGCTTCAAGTACCAAGACGGTAGCGTCGATTTACATACAACACGCGTACTAAGAACAAAAAGTAGAAGAGAAATGGGATGACTATTAAACGATTATTTTTTTACTGTATTAATACTTACAATACAATTATATTTAATCCATACTACTATTATAAAATGCGAAAGTAATTTTGTCTGTCTGTTTTGCTTTCACGTCAAAACGAATTGACTTAAATGAAATTTGGTACACAAATAGTCTAGTGCCTGAAAAAGGACATAGGCTTTCTTTGGAAACAATAAGGTAAGATCTCTTTGTATACCAATCATAAAGGTAATATTTTTAATGTGTATATATGTAAAATTTATATATGTTGATTTGTAAATATATTCATATTGTACGTGAGCAAAGCCGCGGATAACATCCCACTGCTGGGCTAAGGCTACTATTAAAATATGTAATTCTCATATTCACGCTTACGACTTTCACGAAAATATTAGTTTTTCAGTATCATTTCACTGAGGCTTACCCAGTCATACTTTTAACAATGTTGATGTCATTTCTAATATTATTTGTTTAAAAATATCCCAATATGTCAAGACAGTAGCGTTGATTTGCATAAACACATAGTTTTGGTCCATACATCATTGTTAGGTCGGGATGACTGATGATATCACGTAACCGCTGGTACGTTGAAGTTTAGACCGCATAGTTTTATAAAACACATCGTTCTATTATATGAGGAACTATATGTAATACGAGTTGCCGCCCGCGGCTTAGCTCGCGTTTTAGAGGTTGGTTAGGCAAAAATGTAGCCTATGTCTTTTCTTGGATTTTAAGTTTACAACAACAACAACAACAGAACAGAACCTGTAAATTCCCACTGCTGGGTTAAAGGCCTCCTGTCCCTTTGAGGAGAAGGTTTGGAATATATTCCACCACGCTGTTCGAATGCGGGTTGGTTGAATACACATGTGACAGAATTTCTATGAAATTTGTCACATGCAGGTTTCCTCACGATGTTTTCCTTCACCGCTGAGCACGAGATGAATGATAAAGACAAATTAAGCACATGAATCAGCGGTGCTTGCCTGGGTTTGAACCCGCAATCACCGGGTGAGATGCACGCTTTCTAACCACTGGGCCATTTCGACTCTTTTCAAGTTTGCTTCACACCAAATCTCATCAAATTCGCTTCAATTGGTTTGGTCGACAGAGCGACAGATAGACAGACAGACAAAGTTACTTTCACGTTTATTATATAAGTATAGAAGTATACATTATCCTAAAAATGAAAGGCAGAAATTTCTTATTGGTGGGATAAGAACTTCTGTCTCTTGGAGAAGGTTTAGAGTTACATCACATCTATGACGGTTATTTGATAAATCGGAGAGCACAAGATGAATTATGAACACATGAAAATGAAATTAAACACATGAATTTCAGTGGCGCACACCTGTGTAAACTCTTCGATTAAGAGTCATCTGTTCTAGCCGTTGTTGATTAATATTAGCTTGAAAACAACTATATATTTATGAATTGCTTATAATAAAGTGACTACAAACGTTTATTAGAACAGAAAACCGCAGATCATAGCTTCAGAAATAAAATCACTCGCGTTAGTTTATGGTAAAGGAAATAAATAGAATAATGACTGAGAGTACGACAGCACTTCTAATTTATTCCTAATAAAGAATATTCAGCATTTATTCGCTGTGAAATAACAGAACTATCCCCCACTCTAGATCTTAGGTTATAGTCTTTTAAGCCATTTTAATCTACGAGTACGGAAACCAGTGAACGTTATACCCGTCATAAAATCTTCACGTTCTAGAATAGAATAGAATAGTTACAATAAGCAGTTGTGGGTTATAAAATTTTTATTGGCCGGATGAAAGATAATGTCTCCTCGTCGTTTACGACCTTATGTATAATATCTGTGTTTAATCTGTGACGTAGTTCACTGTTCTGTGTCGTATATATTTTTAGTGAGACGGTCGTCTTTTGTTTTTCTTTTTATTTATTTAATAATTTTCTGTGATGTGAGCCTTCTTTATAACGTTAAAATGTGTCTAATAAATATTATTGAATCTTCACTACTTTTAATAATAATCAGGGATATAATTTATATGTTTGTATATAGAGGGTAAACTCGGAAATTAACTATCTAATTATGGTTTTCAAGTATAAAGCTACTTCAATCCTAAGTCTTATAAGGTAAAAATTATATTATAACAAAACAATCTTTGTTAATAAATCGCATTCGTGCGAAGCCGGACAGATCGCTAGTAAAATATTGTATAGCTTTTATTCAGGAAATTGGAAAGGTTTCTATTAAATCGAAATCAGAACTCCTTTTCATCATAAAAATAAAATCGCAGATATGATAGAATACATATCCTGCGGTATAAAATGGTCTATTTAAATTATTATTATTTTATATTAAAATTTTGCATAATAAAAAACAAAAAATATCAATTGATGTTCTTTTAGTAATTTAGGTATTGTTGTAACAGTAATTATAGTGTCTATAGTTTATTGATGATTAAGCTTTTATGTTAGACGAAAAAGTTTTTAGTTTTTATATAGAGAATTTCTTTTTTCAATTAAATATGATAATAATTACCGATATCAAATTAATGTATGATTTAATGTATTTTATTTGAGTCCGCTAATACCAACGCAAAATCACTCTGTGATGAGTGGTCACTTCTAACCATAGATTTGGTCAATGTTAGAACTGTCCAGCTAAAAAGTAGCTAAAAGCTAGTTACGTAACTGTGGTCTACATTTGATATAAAAATAATTAAGTGAATTAATTAATTATCATTGAATAAACATATGCACCTCTAATATATATTCCTATTGAAACAAATTGTTCCGCGTCCTCGCATGATAGCTTTTAGCAATTCTCAATAAATGAGCAATCTATCTATGTATATATCTATATCTATCACGTTCCAACAAACATACTTCAGTTCAGTATTCGTATAGTATTTATGGTTACGTAAATTTGTTGAATACGAAGAAATTTTCTCTATATTATTAAGAAAATGACTTCAGCGAGAGTAAATGGCAATGACATTAATTGGTAAAATTAATTATACAACAATAGCGCCATGAATCACCTGAACCCAGGAGAAGAAGTAGACTAAAGTTTGCACAATGCTGATTGAGGGAATGTGAATGGCGGGGAGATTTATGAGATCCGAACAAAAGGTTGGAAACGCCTTCGTCTCACTGAAAGCCTTAATTTCCTGAAAGGCAAAGATTTGGACCTCCCTCTAAATGATGTTGAAACATTGTCAGATGAGAATTTAGGACGATTCTTGTGAAAATATTTTAGTTTCGTAATGTGATTTGACGTCAAATTATATTATGTATTTGGACTGTAGTTGACAGTGTGACATTTTCAAAAACGAGTTTTCATGGAAGTTTTTTATTTCGAAACTGATAGCTTTACAATCATTTTAATTCTGTAATATTACGATTTAATTCTACTTTTTTACGGCGCAATCAAAGCCGTGGATGACATCTATTTCTATATACCGTCTTAGACTAGCATATTAGTATTACGGTGGATAGATAGATTGGTATCTTCTTACCATATGAGTTCCATTAAGATTGCATCAGATTTTAAGATCAGGTCAAGAGTAAGCCCAAAAATGTTTCTATCTCTGTCACGCGTTACAAATCACGTACACTATCAAGGGACATAAGAATACTCTCGAAACCGTCATCAATCAAGAAACGAACTGCATCTCGTACCCATTAATCCTAAATCTGCTGTACTGGAACCGCGTTGAACGACCTCATTAGGGCTCAAAAAATTAAGGATCACATACGATGCGTTTTCGTATTGTGACGTATACAAACTTATATAGTTGGAAATAATCTCGGTGTACTTTTAAAAAAATATAGATTCTAATCTCACTACTGTCAGATTTAAATAAAATAAGATAGAAATTTTATCCAGAAATATATATCAGATTTAAATAAATATTACGATATTATTGCATCTTGTGTATCAAAAATACAAAAATAAATATATTCATTTCAGTTCAATATAACTTGTTGTGTGAGTATGTGTGTGTGTGTCTGAATGAGATGTTAAACTATCCGTGTGTGTTTAGTAACGTTTTCGTGTACTATTTAATTGTGTCGTATTATAATAATATCGTTTTTAAATTAGTTCAATTACATAATATTAAGGAACGGAGCCATTAGTCTGTTGAATAAAAAATGTCTTCAGACACCGAGGGGTCGTTGATTGATTGCAAGGGGTTTTCTTTCAAATATTTGTCAAAACATTTTCCGCGTCGACTATTCTTTTAATGCTTTCGTTTCATTAACAGACGGTTATTTTTGTTTAAGTCTTGTAACTGTCAGGTTGTTAGGATAACGGGTAATTGAATACTTGGATTGATAGGTTTTGATCATTATCTCTTTCATAATTATTTTAATATTATAATTGAATTTTTATTGCTTATCTTTCCAAATTAAGCTACTTATAAGTACAAGAGTACTAAATAGTAAATAAGCTTACTTTATCTTGTGTTAAATCTTCTTGAAATCAAAAAAGTTTCAATACAAAAAGTCAACGTTATATAGCTGTATATAACGTTGACTTTTTGTATTGTGTGTTTTTTTTATGAACATATAGATCACTAACTTTACGACCCTTTATAAAAACGGCCAATAATCTATATCAAACATATCGTTTTAGCCAGCAATACAAGATTGACAATTAAATAATAATAATTAAGGTATAAATAAAAAATGAATATGTGCAATTGCCTAAAAATGTAATGTAGTAAATCTCAAAATAATATCTGAAACGGCTTTACAATATTTATACAGGTCGTTTAAAAAATATTTTAAACCGTTAAGTATGCAAACCATTAAATGCTATACGAAGCTTCAATAATCAATATTTATAGCGGCCATTATTAACGTTTAAGAGTTTTCAGGTAGACGTTCTAATCTAAAGTTTTAAATACCCTCTTTATCTATAGGACCATCTGCACGAACAGTGATTTATTGGAGCGAGGAAAGGACGGGGACACTTCAGTAGCTGAAGATTTACTGCAACTAAAAAGAAACGGTCGAAATGATAGCGTTTTATAGAACAACTAGTAGCCGCTGGTTTCGCTCGCGTTATAGGCTGTTAGTTGTCATATGTCAGGCAAGAAATGAAACGTCCTTTCTTGGAGTTCAAATTAACTTCATACCAAATTTCATCAAATTTAGTTCAATGGTTGGGCAGTGAAAGAGCAACAAACAGACATGCAGAGTTACTTTCAAATTTATAAAATTAATATAGATTATTATAAAATATCAAGTTGTATTCGTCGCACTATATAATCTTTAAGTATCAATATTTAAAGTAACAGACTAATGAAACTTACGGTATTTAATGTATTTCTTATATACCTAAAGTGTATAATAAAAAACATCTGCGTTGTTATAAATTTTGATAGATCGACAATATTAAAACTGTTTTGTATAATATTTATTTATTAATAATGTAAGTCTAGAACACGTGTTGTGCTATAAGCTCTTTAATATGAGAGAAGCAATGTGCTCAACAGTGTGCCGTTTCTCTAATAGCCCATCGGTATATGAAGTCCCTAGCAATGTATACGTATAATATAGTTATACATATATTCTTTAAATATAATTTATAATAACATGGTATAAAACAAAGTCGCTTTGCTGTCTGTATCTATGTATGCTTAGATATTTAAAATAACGGAACGGATTTTGATGCGTTTTTTTTAATAGATAGAGTGATTCGAGAGGAATGTTTTTGTATGCAATACATGGACAATATAGTAATGAGACACTAATAATTTTAGATGTTTCTAATATGATGTCGTAAACAAATTCTGTAGTGCATTTAGTATCAGCATTGCACCCGTGCGAAGCCGGGGCGCTTCGCTAGTATGTATATAAACTTTTTGCAAGTTACAAGTTTTGGTACAAGTTTTTGCTTAGTCGCGTATATTAATAAATAAAATATTGGTAATACACGCTAACACTACCACCAAACCTTTAGTCCAAGCTAGAATTAAACAATTAGTTTGAACAGCCAGTGCACTAAAAATCTTAAGACCGAGAAAATATCTTATTTATTACAGTGACATATTAATTAAAGGAAGACTTTTATTAAGGCAATCTTAATTCAATAGAAAATATTATCATGGTTCTTATAGTAGTTTACTTGGTAGGACTTTGTGAAAATCCGTTTGGGTTAGACCTTGTGCAATAGTAGATATATAAATAAAATTTTAACAAAAAGAAAAACCGACTTCAAACAAAACACAATTTTAAAACAAATGAATATGCACGAAAAAGTAAGAAAAATAATTGCGTATTCAACATATTTTTTAGAGTCTTCCTAAGTTAAATGAAATGAAAAATATTAGACTACTTAAAAGTCGATTAACGATTATATCATGTAGTTATAGTTATTGGTATATTTGGAGCCGGTGTCAGCCACGGTGCCCTTGCCCCAACAATCAAAAGAAAGAAGCGATACGAGCCCCTTGATTGATCCAGTATATTATTGTTTAAAAGGTAATTTGTAAAAAACATATTTGTTAAAGTATTCTCGTATTGTTTTTTGATAGATATACTGTAGGGTTTTATTGGCTGACACCGACTCCAAATATAACAATAATTATAACTAATGATATAATCGTTAATCGACTTTTAAGTAGTCTAATATTTTTCATTTCATTTAACTTAGGAAGACTCTAAAAAATATGTTGAATACGCAATTATTTTTCTTACTTTTTCGTGCATATTCATTTGTTTTAAAATTGTGTTTTGTTTGAAGTCGGTTTTTCTTTTTGTTAAAATTTTATTTATTTTTTGATTTTAAGTGAAGCTGATGTTGACTAACTAATTTTTTTTAATATGGATAGATTAAGCGTTCCGTTTATATGAGTCAGAAACTACTTCGAGGACAATTTTTAAAAGAAACTTGCGAATAAAGCAGAAATAGACTTTCAAAAATGCGGATTTAATACGTCACGCGGCGTAAACTACAAGGATCCCTCGAAAGAGCTGTAATCGAACTCAGCAAAAAAACTTTGAAAAAGACCAACTATATTTCGTACATCATATGACATCACATCACATACACAAAATTTGATTAAAGATAGTAAGAAATTCTGCCCCATATCGCACCCTAACTGCGAGCCGTATAGGAGTTCCATCACTACATAGTATAAAACAAAGTCGCTTTCTCTGTCCCTATATCTTTAAATCTACGCAACGGATTTTGATGCGTTTTTTTTTAAAAGATAGTGTGATTCAAGGGGAAGGTTTGTGTATATAATACATGAACAATATAGTAAAGAAACACTGATAATTTAAGAAGTTTGCGATGTGATGTCGTATATAAACAAATTCTGTAGTATATTTAGTATCAGTATTGCACCCGTGCGAAGCCGGGGTGGGTAGCTAGTTGATTATAATATTCGACTATGATAATTACATAAACATAACTACATTACGGAAGGTGACTCAAATATCCAAATAACCTATAAATAAAAGATTCGACCGAGTATCGCTAACGTGTTCCTCAGAATTGTTCCGTTCCGTTACTTTGTCATGGATCCTGTGCTCAGAACCTTACCAAACTTTCACCAAATTACCCTTGAAGTATATATTTTATAATAAAAAAAGAATTATCAAAATTGGTTAACGTGATTTTCAGTTATTCACCTATTTGTCGCGCATATACGTAATGCAAATTTAAGACTTATGTCGTTTTCACATGGATACCATCATCGGAAAAAAAAAATAAAAAAAATGGGACCCCACGGGAAGCACTACCTTTCAAACAAAAAAAAATTATCAAAATCGGTCCACCCAGTAAAAAGTTATGAGGTAACAAACATAAAAAAAAAAAAAAAAAAAAAAAAAAACAAAAATACAGACGAATTGATAACCTCCTCCTTTTGGAAGTCGGTTGAAAACTCATACATTCTACGCCAAACAACACCCATAGTATTGTTATGTTCCGGATTAAGGAATGATTAAGACAATGTAACTGCAGGCACAAGGAATACAACATCTTAGTTCCCAAGGTTGTATGTTGTTCTATGTTATAGCATTAGTTATGTGAAATTGTATATATCTTGCAGTACTTATGTCTATATAGTAGTGACTTATCTAACAGTAAAGTAAAAGTAAAGTAATAGCCTGTAAATTCCCACTGCTGGGCTAAAGGCCTCCTCTCCCTTTGAGGAGAAGGTTTGGAACATATTCCACCACGCTGTTCCAATGCGGATTGGTGGCATACACATGTGGCAGAATTTCTATGAAATTTGTCACATGCAGGTTTCCTCACGATGTTTTCCTTCACCGCTGAGCACGAGATGATTTATAAAGACAAATTAAGCACATGTTGCTTGCCTGGGCTTGAATCCGCAATCACCGGTTAAGATGCACGCGTTATAACCACTGGGCCATCTCGACATTTAATTAGCAAGCAGTAAATTAATTATAAACAAAATTAAGCACTTGAATGCTTATCTACTTATCTTAGTTTGAACAAAATCATAAGTTAAGATTCAAATACTACATATTACTTCTGGGACAATATTTAGAGAAATAGTCTTTACTTATGTATGAAATGGTTTCTGTTGGTGCAAAATTCACAAGAGACAGTATTATACGTTGGTATAAAATTTAGCTCAGTCTAGCTATTAAGATAAACGCTGGATTCTTGGAAGGAAATTTATGATATTTATAAACATAAAATTATTCCCAAACTTCATAAGTTTGTAAATATACCACTTTTGGGCAAAATCTTGAGAAGAAAATGAGCTTACTGTATCTGTTTAAGTAACGACCTCTACGGTCGAGTATTGTGTACAACAGTTTTCATGGGTACGCCACTCTGCCTCCCGGGTTCGATTGCCGGCCGAATCAATGTAGAAAATATCATCACTCTTCTATGTGGTCTTGGGTCTGGATGATTGTAGTACCGTCGTTATTTCTTATTTTCCATAACACAAGTGCTTCAGCTACTTACATTGGGATCAGAGTATGTGATGTTGTCCAATATATATTTATGTATATTGTGTTGATAAATGCTATGGCAAAAACGATTTCGATTTCGATTTATGTAGGTTTCCTCACAATGTTTCCCGTTACCCCCGAAAAATATTCGAACTAAACGAGAATGAAGCAAATTAAAAGTTTGATGTAGTAATGAAAAAAAAATACGTAAGTATTCCAACAGTTTTTCAATATTTATTTCCCCGACCCATTTAAGATTTAAATAGGTCATGTCTGATCTAAAAATGTAATATTTTTTTTGTACTCAATTTTGTATGAAGTAATAAATGTCTGAATCGCGCTAACGTTTGGTTCAAATAAATCTATATAAATAGTTGGAATTTATTAGAATCGATTTGAGTTAAACCATCGCAACGTCAAAGTGTCAAACAGAAGTGGTTTTGATCCCCTTTATAGTCGATTTAATTTATTATAAGAAAAATAAAGTCAATTTAGACTAGTAGGTCAGCGCAAGTACTATTAAATAATATAAAAATATAGTTATTGTCATAGAAGCCAATTAAAGAGTAATTTCTGATTTTCTTGACGATTCTTCTCTTTCTACAAGCTACCACAGCTTTACTTGATGTAGATTGATAAATGATGATTCAAAGCTACCTACAAAAGTGTTTCAATAAAGTATATTTTATTTTGATTTTACTTGATATATGTAAGTCAAGTAGACAGTGGCTAGTAACATACATATATGTAGGTAAGGTTAAACCCTATGAGTTTTATAACTACCCGTCCCTGTAGGCAATTATGACGAGTGTCCATTGACCTGTGCGGCCATGCATCGTTTGCTTTGTCCCAGTACTGGGGCAAGTGATTATTACTCATTCGCTAAAAATAAACATCAAAGACGCGTACTTCAAAGGGCCTTCAGTAATCGGAACACTATAGCATGTAAATTGTGACGATTTGTTTTGATTAATGTTATATATCTTTTTTTATTTTATACTCACTTTATATTTATATATTATAAATAGATAGATAAAGGAACCACCTGATGATACACAGGAGTAAGGCAATATTTATATTCTTTCTTTTGGACTGTTCAAAGTTCAAAAAGTTTAATCCTTTAATTTGTCATTATATATTTTTTGTCCTTTTTTACAATTGAATATGTATACTTATATACGAATATGTATATTTAGATACGATTAAATGGCTGCATATTTTATCAATCCTAAGTATCAATTATATAGTTTTAATTTTATTAAACGCATAATTGCTTGACGATTTTCTGCTTACTTGATTTAATCAGCACTTGCGGAATACTTTTGGAAATAATTTTAGGCAGTATCACATAACACCTTGGTCTATTTAAAATGTGTTAAAATAAAATACACTTCAAATAATTTTAATTTAATTAAATGCAACTTCATTAAGCAATACGACACGTTCTTAAATCAAGCTGAAGCGCTCAAAATCTGAGCCAGATAACTGTTTTAAACGGTCTAAAATTTATACCTCTTATTTGTGTTTGTCGTGTGTGATATATTGCAGTTCGTGGGAGCTGTAATAGGTCCCCATATATTAAACCAGCACCCTGTCACAGCTTAAATACGATGAACAGCTAGAACATGCGAGTAACACTTCTTACAACAGTTTTGATAAACCTTGTATTTATAGCGATTGAAATTTCAAATTTTATGTAATTGTAATCTCCGTGGTCAATTAGTGTATAGTTTTCATGGGTAGGCCATTTCGAGGTCCTGGGTTCGATTCCCGGCCAAGTCATTCACAAGAAGTTCATTAGTTTTCTATGTTGTTTTGGGTCTGGGTATTTGTGTTACCGGCGTTACTTCTGATTTTCCATAACACAAGTGCTTTAGCTACCTACATTGGGATCAGAGTAACGCATGTGATGTTGTCCAATATTTATTACATACATATTAATTATGTAATTTAATTTTATAGAAATTATTACCACATTTAATAGAGAATAACTTTGCTTATATTAAAGTTACTTTAAAACGCCATCGCAAATTTAAAGAAAATACAAAATTAACTAAATACGTTGAACATAACCATTTCAACTCTTTATGCATCAAGAAATATCTATTCTAGTGAAATATGACAAGGCTGTTTATAGACTACGATATTGCTTTAGAAAGTTGACGGGTTAAACCTGTTTCAAAGGGCGGATACAGTCTTTATTACAAGGGATTAGGGTACATTATAAAATGATGTAGTTTCAAGAATGCAACTTGTCATATTACAGGTTGATAACGATCTGATAAAGAACGTAACGACTACTTTACTACCAAGAATAAGTAAACAGTTTAATAGTCTAGATTTCTAAACTTAGACTTACGTAGAAATTAGTTCATTTTTTTTAATTTTATTATGTAGAATGTTATAAGATCTGCAAACATTTTAGAATAGTTTTAGTGATAATGCTGTTGATTATTTTGGTTCGATATATTTGGTAAAATTGTTTTAAAAATTTGGGATGATAGTGCTTATTTGGTCTCTACGTCCTAAAGGTTGTATACGAATCTGATTTTATAAATAAAGTAACTGCATGTTACTCTTTCTTGCCATATCACTGAATTTGTTGAAACTTAGTATGAAGAACGCTGGATCTTTATAGAAAGACATAGGCAGGTATTTTGCCTAATATGATACGACCAAGACCTAAGATGCAAGTATAGCCGAGGACGACAATTTGCCAAAAATAAATTTGCTTCTCATACATAACATATACAGATAGATACAACACCAAAAAAGCCTGTAAATTCCCACTGCTGGGCTGCAGGTGTGGAACATATATACAGATAGATAAATAGGCTTGTATTCTGTATTAGTGATTTGATTAAACATAATTAAACGACACTGAGTCCGGTGATCTGACTCAGATTATAATAGATCGTCAGATAGTACCATATTACTCGATACAATATTATAAACTATACAGAAAAAACGCGTGGAGTCATTAGTAAATTGTATTAATGCTATATTGATTTAATTGTATTTTAATAACCCACATATGCTAATAACTGTTACAAAAGAGCATAAAAGACGTTTATACAATTATCTAAAATGCATCGAATGCCTATTTGAATAAAGTATATTATTCTTTATTTGATATTACTAGAACAAAGGCCATAAACTCAATATTGAACCTTTTAGAACTGAATAATAAAATTATATCAAAGGTGCTACCTACAGTCTGTAATTAGGACTTCAGTCAACCCGTTAGCCACAATCCTTAGATCCCTTGCCCCGACGGTATATATAGTGTGTATGTTCCATGGCATTAGATATAGCGGTTTGATTAAGGAGCCAGTCTAAGGTGAACTATAGGTAAATGGATCCGAGCCGTAACAAAGTTTTCTGTAGAGTTTCTCACTTCATGTTCAGGGGAAGTATCCTTTTTATATTACATTAGCTACACAATAAGGGTATATATAATTTTATATCATAATCTTATGTATCTTATTGTTTTCCGATACCTTCAACCTATAGTTATATGTTAGACAATTTACCGAATAAAAGAAGTTCATTACCGAAAATATTATAAAAATCCGTTTCATAGATTTTGAGGTAAAAATCAGAAGAGTGTTACAATTATTTGTATGACCGCAAATAATTGTTTCGAATTTTTTAGGACGATGACAACAAATCGTCCCAAAGAATATTACAATCTATACTAATATTATAAAATAAATAGTAGTAGTAAAAGTATCTCTGTATGTCTGTCGCTCTTATACCAAACTGTACAAAAAACAAGTCAACCAAACTTTTCAAACGCAAGCGCAATCACGAGCGACAATAAGTTTTACATACATCACAAATCTTTACATTATATAGTTTCGTATATTTTCAATAGGTATGTAATTAATGAAAGCCTTCCTTAGTATCGCTTCTACAAACACTCGAATTAATAATTGGTCCTAATTAATAGACGCTCCGTCACTTGTACCACAAGCGCATCCCTCTATCAGATGACGACACGGAAATATACCTGTCCAAAGAGACAAGAGCCCTGGCTACACATTCATCTTGCTTTTACTCAAGGCGATATAGAGTGTCGAGAGAGGAGAAAGGCTCAAGATACACCGGTCGCGGTATCTTTGATTATCGGTGTGAATTCGCCTAGTCGGTTTTATTTATCAATTAAATTAAATGTATATTAACAACTTTGCTGTGTATATATTTAGATTATTAATTTAATTATAATAATTATTTTATTTAATTATATTTTAATCGATGATTATTTTCTTTCTCACTTTACTACAGCCAAAAGAAAGAGAGAAATTTGGACGCGCAATCTTGATCATATGTGAGTAACTATTATAAATTTACGCGTCGTTGCTATTTTGCTGCTTAAGAACCCTGTATAGAAATCATGTTAAATGTCAATGATTTTACTTTAGACATACCTATATTCCAGGACATTAATATCATTATATTTCTTTTAAAACACATCTGATATCACCAGGTTTGAACCTAAACCATATCAGTTCTTCTAGATTGTCATGAGAACGAACATTTGTTAAAATTCACGTCATCATTCGACAAAGATCCAGAATGGTCCACAAATGAGACCGCGTTGACAGATCATTCGATCATCAATATCCTTTCGGGGGCATTCGGAATAGTAATTAGGTTACATGTTTCAACGCTTGACCCAAACCTAACGGTTGTGAATTTTGACATTGTTGATTGTATGCGGAATTAAACGTACTTTTTATCACAATCATTGAAAATCATGAATATTTCTATATATTTTGAATAGTTTAAAATGAATAAGCGCTATAAAACAAAGTCGCTTCCCTATATCCCTATGTATGCTTAAACCTTTAAAACTACGCAACAAATTTCAATGCGGTATTTTTAATAAATAGAGGGGATCAAGAGGATGATTTTTATATATAATACATGCGCAATTTAGTAAAGAAACACTGTTAATTTTAGAAGTTTCTGCAGTGATGTCATATCATTGCACCCGTGCGAAGCCGGGGCAGACCGCTAGTATAATCATTATAATATGATCAGGTACTAGATTGTTTTAATGATATAGGCAGGCGGACTACCATATGGGCCTCCTGATGGTAAGTGATCACCACCACCCATAGAGAATGGCGCTGTAAGGAATATTAGAATTCCTTACTTAGATTTCTATTTAGATGTTATGTCCCTTGTGCCTCTAGTTTTACTGGCACAAATAACTAATGAGCGGGTGGTACCTACCCAGAAGAACTAGTCGTAGCCCTACCACCAAGAAAATCGGGAAACACATAATCTCCTTTTGAATATAAAAATAAAGCTATTCTTTATTAACAAATAGAGCATTTTTAATATAACTTTAATAATACGTTCGAAATCAAGTAAATTCGATTTTATATAGACATCCATTTTGTAACATATTGGAAACCTTCACAAAATGTCGGACGCATATATGGTTTAAATGTCGTGATATTTCTAGAAAGGTCCCCAAGCGACTAACCTAAATTAAGTCCTGTTTGAGCTTAAATTCTGCTCCAATGTATAAACGAAGATGACATTAAGAAATGACGTCATCAAATCGAAATAATTACATAATAATATATACATTATGTTTACATGATGAAATTCAATTAATAAATAAAGCATTCATTTATTTTTTTTATGAATATATTGAATTTCAGAATATATTAAACGTGCATTCAAATAGTTAATTTTAGATGAAAATGAATTAAACATTTTCATTTAAAATCGTGACTACGTTTGAACAGAAAAATAGTTACGTGTAATGTAAATATTCTGCCAACGCTAAAGAATAATTAATATTTCATTTATAATTATAAGGACTATATAATATATATGTATATATGTTAATATTTTTAATCAATAGTATTCAATATCGATCACGTGACGTGGTCAATAAGACCATTGAGTTATATATATAAAACACTTTTTGTCTGTATGTATATGTGTCTTTGAATGTGATTTTTTAATATCTTCAAACAGTCTGATGAATTTGGGAATTGGGAGAACTAATGACCGATGATCTCGATGGCTCAGTGGTTAGAACGCGTGCAACTTAATCGATGATTGTGGGTTCAAATCCAGGCAAGCACCATTGATTTTTTGTCCTTAACTTAACCTTGGTTAAAGCAACATTGTTGATAAAGCTTAAAATGGGATAGCAAGCCCAGCAGTGGGAAGTTGCCGGACTGTTTTTAGTTTACTTTTAACGTAAGTAAATAAGAAATTGTATTTTTTGAATGTACCACTTGTGACACAAGTCTGCCGAAAATATAATGAGTAAACTTTTCCAATTATAATAGTTGTTGATAGCAGGAAAAGAGCAGTAACAAAGTTGAGTTCATCCAAGTCCGTTTCGAATTTTCCAAGTTGTATTTTTCGTGAAAACATCGCGTAAAGTATCGGGCTTTCGTAGAAACGATATATCATTGTTCTGATTAGTTTCTATTTTCAAACTTTTTTTTATATATATATATGGAACAATACATATTTCGACGACGACCTCCGTGGTCGAGTGATCGATTCCCCGATTGTGGTTCGGTTCGGGTTCGATTCCCGGCCGAGTCGATGTTTATTAGTTTTCTATGTTGTCTTGGGTCTGGGTGTTTGTACCTTCTCTACTTCTGATTTTCAAACACAAGTGCTTTAGCTATTTACATTGGGATCAGAGTATGTGATGTTGTCCAATATTTATTATTATTATATTTCTATATTATACTAGTACAGCTGTTTTATGGTTACTTGATTATCCCACGTTAATTTCAAAGTTATCGCGTTGCTACACATAACAATTAGGGTTAGATTGCATTAAAATAAATAATTTCCCATGAAGTTCTCCCGCGCAAAGTTTGACAACTAAAATTAGAACAAATATCCTAAGCAGCGGGATTCCCGCGCCACAATTTATATTTCGAATGTATTCAATTTAATTTAAAATTGTGGAAAGAGACAAAAGATATTCGATGAATTTAATTTTGCACCTGAACACAGAAATAGACATTCGGTGAATGGAACAGAGTAAAAAATTCAATGGCACTTATTTTGCGGATGCCACAGACTATGTACAAATGGTTGATTGTTAAGAAAAACACACGGGGCACAGTGGTCGGGGCTTGTAATACAATTAATATCAATTTGCGAGTTCGAGGGGGCTCATATTTTGTTGTCGAACCGTCAGCGTAATTTAATAAAATTTATTTGTGTGAACGTTTATTTTTAAAAGGTTTATTTTTATTACCTGAACTTTCAATGAATTTGTTTTAACATTTCACATTAGTATTCGCGTTCAAATACAGATTATTTATGAATGTATATTTATTGCTAGTGAAAAGTTGAGACTTAGGTGAAAATTTGACGCTTATTTTTTTAAAATACAATGAAACCAAATTATATTGTTCAGAAAAAAAAAATATAAAAAGCAACTATTACTTGAATCTCGCTTCCACATTAAACGACGAACAAAAGTCACACCTTGGTAAATGAAAACAGAAAAAAGCGAGGCCCATCATGACGAAATAATTAACAAAACATACAGAAATGAACCGAGAAGAAGTGCGCCGACGAAATCTAATTATTTTTGCCGCCATGACAGCGAGCTTCCCGCGCTTTGGCGCGTCCAAAATGGCGGCCGAATATGGCCGCTGAATCGAGCGAGCGGTGTCAACACAGCGATATTATGAAGCGAGGACACAACCGCCGACAGACGCTAAGCCTTCGAGCCTTCTCTTATTTATATTTAGACAAGAAATGTAGCGCCAGGAAATTAATTTTCATTTTTTTGTGGGAATATTGTTTAGTGACGACGCTTTTTTCTGGTTTGACGGTATTTTTTACATGAATGTTTTAATATTAAACGTTTTATGAAATTTGTGAAAATGTTTCATAGCATCTGCTATTTGTATATAATATCAATTGGCAAATTTGTTTCTAATAAATAATCATTAAATCAGTTCTTTTTTTTTTTAAATAATGATCATAAAAATTGCATGAGTGTTTACATATTATTCCAAATTTAAATTTAAGTTATTTTTTATTTCACACCAACAATCACCTCAGGCTCCAACGAGCGGCTAAATATACAGGTTGCTGAAAGTCATTCAATGCGTCACGGAGTCAGCCATATTAATATGTATGAGCGTCAGAACCGATCGCTGTAAATGTGCCAACTTTACACAGGGTGACTTTATAATATATGGCGTTGAATAAATAATGAATTTTAAATTAATAAACGGCGTCTAGACTTTAAAAGTAAGATTAAATACAACCATGTCACTTCCATAATTGTTGAAAAAAACTATACCATTAGTGAAAATATGAGGCTCGCTTTTTTAAAATATGGAATATGATAAAATGGGATTCCGAGGTTATTAAATAGAAACTTTTTTAACTATTATTAAATATATACGTGTTAGTTTTTAGTTGGTGTAAGGATTTTGTGTATGCCTGGCTGGGTACCTAATGATCACATATTTTATCGTCTAACATTCAAATTTAATATTGTTGTGTTCCGGTTTGAAAGATGGGTGAACCAATATAGGTAAACGTACAAGAGACATACTTGTAACATCCTAGTTCCTAGTTGGTAGTGTCATAACGATTATGGATATATGGATGATGACCACTTACTATCAGATGACCTATTTGCCAGTACCTATCCATGTTAAATAAAATAAAAGTGTATAAATAGATAAACAAGCAAATTTCATCTTAGTCGAACGCGATCCATCTCAACTCGGGGTTTAGAAGCAAATAAATGTTAAATGAACGGAATACTAATGTAACGGCATTAACCTGTAAAGAAACAAATACTCCGTTTGGATCCCAGTTTTCCTGAATGTTAACAAATATTTTGTTCGTGTTCCGTTTACAAACGACTTCCATCTGATGCCTAGGTTTGAAACATCTCACTTTTGATGTTACGCATTTTTTTTTCGAACGGACGATTCAATTTGTAAGTTAACGCTGAATTCGAATTTTTTTAAATGAAATCCTTTTTGCTGTAACCTTTTTACTGCAATAGCATGATTATTTGTTTATGTTTTTTAAATGGATATTATTTTAAGATTTCTAATACTTCGTTGATCTAATTGTTTAGAGATAAACATCAACATCTGTACATAATTAGCGACTACAATGATATGACGATATCATATTTTTTAATTAAAAAAAAATTTTTAATTTAAAGGTAAGTGCGTCACATAATTTTTTATCATTATTCTCATTTTTATCAGTTTAATTATGTGTGAGTATATATTCATCCAACAGCCGTCTAGTCATTATTATTATTAATCAAAATATATTGGAATATAATATCGATGAATTAAATATTGTATTGAAAAGTGCACTCTTATAATAAAAGCAAGTGCAGCCGCAGATCATGTGTTAGGTATGTACACATATGTTTGCGGATACACGTTATGATATCAATTTAAGTGACCAAAAGTGCAACTAACTTTTTACTCAATTTTTCTTTGAATTCCAAAGTTTTGGCCATAGCTCAGATGATAATGTAACATACCAAAACATACTTCTTCAATAGTCCGTGTTATAACAAATGAACTACCAAACGAATCAACCGTACATGATAGATGAACATAAACACTTCCAAAGAGGTTCATAGAGTGCAAACTAAATTAATAATGCCTCCGATACCATCACTTAAACCAAGGTGTAAACGCTGGGTAATGCACTAATGAAAGGACTGGGTCACTCAATCGTTGAGAGGGGTGGAATAAAACGTCCATTAGTAGTCGAATGCGTTTTATACCAAAGACTAATTATAGAGGGCGAGTCTGTAGTAGATTTAAGGGAGACCGTGGTGAATTACTTTTGTTACGTTCGTGTATCAAATGCATGGGGCGATGATTTCACAAGTGTTGGTAACAAGAATGAAAAGTTGGGGGTGTTCTGAAAAGAATACGGTTAAGGACTAAAGTGATCAAGATTGGGCGATGTGTTGACTTGAAAATCGAGCACAATAGTCAAAGTATGGGGATTGGTAATTTTGAAATTCGATTTTCAAATATTAATAGGGACTTAACCTACAAATAAATGAGATACGTCATCATCGACCATATAAAACTCAACAGTTTAGTTCCTTAGAGACTCAATAAGAATAGAAAAAAATAATTAAATAAACCGTAATTTGAATTAAGAATTTAATATAAACTTAGTTACAGTATCTTATGTGTTTACCACACGTTCAAGTTTTAATCAGGACAGGGTCCATAGCAAACTTATTTAATAAAACCCCTTCAAACTTGAATAGTGTTCGTTTCTAAGAATCAAATTAACGTCTCCTCTCACTTGACTTATGACCCCAACATCTTATGGACGTGTGAAATTCGTAACTCAAACCCATTTTATATTTTAATTAATACTATTCATTTATTTAAGAAGTTTGCACATCATTCTTGATCTATATAAATATTATTAATGTGAAAGAAACTTTGTATATCTGTTTGTCTGTTTGTCGCTCTTTTACGACCAAACCACCTAACCGAATTTGTTGAAATTTAGTATGAAGCAAACTTGAACTCCATGAAAGAACATAGGCCACTTTTTTGCCTCATATATGGGAACCGACACTATAAAACGCAAGCGAAGCCGCGGGCGTCTACTAGTATGAAATATTCAATACTATATTAATGTGCATAAAAATACTTAAAGTCAGACCTAATAGCATAAAATCAAATTATACTTTATTCAAGTACGCATTTACAAGTACTTAGAAATATTTTCAAATTATTACTAACAAATTTAATATAAAGGATTGAACCTATTAATGTTACTGAGTCTGATAGTATTAGTTCAAAAGATGTAATACATTATAACATAAAACAAACCTTTGTCAAATAATTAAGGCGTAAATATTCATAAAGGAATTTTACTATCTTTGACCTCCAGGAATCCCAAAAGACTTCAAAATAATTACACGGAAATTCCATCGCCAACGAAATGCCCATCAAAGTAAAGGTCACATCGTACCAATAGGCCTAAATAAACAAAACTTCATTCAATTACAGTTGTAACCAATCAAAGCTTAAATAAGCTATCAGTTCCAGTTTTAATGTTGTTTTTACTAAAACCGTAAAATAGTTATAAATAATCGGTAATATGGGCACGTTTCGACTAAAAAAAATTCGATAAGAATTGCAAATTTGACTCATAAATGTTGTATTTACTTTAATGGATGTAAATAAAGAAGGATCTAAAGATCGAATTTTAGTTCACTAATTTACTAAGTCACGTTTTTGATATATAAAGTTTGGAATTCGACTTATTATTTATGTTTATTGCAAAGCATGCGTTTTTTATGACTGTACAAATTAAAAAATCTATATTGTGAATAATTATTGCGTCTGTCGCTCTATCACAACCAAATCAATGAACCGAATTTGATGAAATTTTGTGTGAGGCAAACTTGAACTTCAAGGCTTCAAGTACAGGCTACGTTTTTTGCCATAACTTGACAATTACTCCCTAAAACACTTACTAATTTATAAATTTATAAAAAATAATTATACTTATCATATAAAGAATACGTTCCATTTCACAGCTACCTTATAATAAAAAAAATCTAACAATTAAATTCTTATAAATCTTTTCATATAGTTCTGAACCTTACATACATAATGAATATAAACAAGTAATTACGTATATTTAAAACGATTACAATCGCAAAGTAAACTAGTGATGAGGTATAATCTATGGAGAGGCATGTGGCGTGAGATCTGTCTCGCTTGATTAATGAATACCCACCCTATCAGATTGTTACAAACGGGGTTCAAACTCCCACTTCACATCGGTTTTCAAATTTCCTTAATTATAAGGCATCGTTTTGACACCCTAGTTTTGGAGATTGGCTTCGTTAACGGGTGGTTCGGATGTGATTTTAGTTAAACAAACCAATATTTTACTTATGTTTAAAGTTTTATTTATATCCAGCGTAACCTTTATTTGATAACGTCATGCAAACAAAGTTGTCTAAAATGACAATTCATGGCAACTCACAATTGATATTGATATGTGCATATTTTTATACTTTAATATTTCAAAAAATATTGGATATTCTAATCGTATGATAAAATGTTGAAAAAAGAGTAACTACTGAGTTTCTTGCCGGTTCTTCTCAGTAGATTCTAATTTCCGGACCGGTGGTAGCTTCACTTAATTGTTAAATGACGATTCAAAAGTTCTTGTAAACATATACTTAAATAAAGTTTTTTTTTTATTTGATTCGATTTGATTTGTGCATTGAGTATAAATACATCAAAGTATAATTATTTTAATGACAATATAAATATTTAAAAAAAAAAAGAATTAGATATTTAAGTAAAAAAACTGATAGGACGTATCCTAAAAAAAGTCAAACAGATAGTTATCCTACTTGAGCCATTGCAATCACAGTTACAATCGCCAAAATTCGCCTGATTTATGTGTCTGTGCAGTTTTACCGAGCTGGCTAATGTGATTATAACCTGTAATCACCGTCTTCCCCATGTGTGCTTCTAACACCCCTAAATTCGAATTTCGAACGAATTGTTCCTAACGATGTCGTTAAGTAGGGTGACCAGTATTCAAATATTATTTGAATGTTCTTAATTTGAAATTGCCATACAAAGTTCTCAAACGAATATTATTTTTAGAGAATCTAGAGCTGGTGATTAATTAGCTCAAAGACAGCCTAGTTCAGAAAGGTAATAACGCCAGTATACTAAGTACAAATGCCACATAATAATCTTTGGAACGGCGTGTATTTATAAAAATGTATAATATATGTTTCTTATATCAGTATGTATGGAAATAATGATAGCCTCACTCTTGATACCTGGACGTTGTATATAATAATGACGCATACCTGAAAACAGAAAGAAAAAAATTAATACATTATAAATTAAATCACTCTTAAAAATAATATACACAAAAAATGCTATCATTTTAAGCGCAAATCATTAAAGTTTTAAGAGATTAATCTTACAAATTACTCTAGAATATAATTTTAAACGAGCGTTATATTTAACTATTACTTTATATAAGATCAATGTACATTGTACGTATATAACTTATAACATAAAACACAAACGATAACTGTAATTATTCATTTGTGTTTCAGAAGTTTAAATACTAAACTAAATTGTTAATTCGTAGAAGTAAAATAATAAATCACCTACAAATAATTACAGCATTCTAAAACTATAAGTCATAATTGCTCAGCTCACAGTATTAAGCATGTTTTATTTTTATCTCTGTCGAAAGTAGTAGTTACAAATAAAGGCACGTATTAATTATATCGTATATATATACGGCGGTATTTTAGTTATAAATACTCTTTCAAAGCAAACTTTTTATGTTAGCATATTTTTTTTTTTTTTGAAAATCATTCTATTATGCATATAAATACGACATGTTGACTCATTTGAAACACATCTTATTAATAATATATCATATTTTATCTTTTCATTCAGAAAAACTCCGTATCACACAATAAGATAATTAAAAGCAGGGGGACAATTGTTAAACAATGCAAATATAATCCTAACCTACCTACAAATATAAAGAAATGAAAATAAGTGCAAGCAAAAGCCATACTTATTTAATAAGACTTAAATATCAATTTCATTTGCATTGTAATGGAATTCAAACTGGATTTAAAATATGAGTGTTATCATAAATACAAATTATGGTATTTTTCTGAAATATTTCACGTCCAGCGAACAAGTTAATCCGAACACATCAAATTAACCCGAGGCAAAACAACGAAGGAACTGTAACGAAATCAAAATGGCTGCCTTTCCCGCGCACTAGTGTTACTATGTCATGAAACTGCGTTTGAATTTAAAACTGCTGATTTATACGTAAATTTTATATAAATAAACAAAATTGACCTTTAATAAAATTAGATTTTTTTGTAACTATATGTATATGTATATATGTATTACGTAATAAAATCTGTAATTAAATGTTTATTTTCTTATTTCTAATTTCGAATTGATTCAATGTATTCAAATGCCATATTATAATAAAAAAAAAAAACAAAGTAAAAAAGGTAATCTTATTATGATTAACGAATTAAAACGAATATTCATTGGTTAAACTATTAAGTTAGTAACACTAACTCACACCTGATTGGTTGAAATTATTTTTTTCACTTCACTTGTGAACATAAAACGTTCATATTGTTTGTATTGTTTCTTTTAAGGTCTTCTCACACGTTGTTTTAATTAAATTAAAGGAATAGCAACACCTTGGACGAAGGAAATTTGCTTTAAAATATGAAAAAAATTGAAAAACATTGCGGTGTATTGACAACTTTTTTTTTGCTATCGGCTTTCGAAAGGGAGTATGTTTTACATCAGATAGCAATTGTTGGGCTTCCTATAGAATCCATATCGTTAGCTATATCAGAAACAAAGGAAGGTTATTGTTTATATATTTGTTCATAGATTAAATAATTATTAATATATTAGGTTGGAAAAGTTCTGTCGTATTTTAAATAAGGAAATAATTTTTATGTAAAGAATAAATAAAATTTTAACAAAAAGAAAAACCGACTTCAAACAAAACACTGTTTTAAAACAAATGAATATGCACTAAAAAGTATTAAAATAATTGCGTACAACATATTTTTAGAGTCCTCCTAAATAAAATGAAACGAAAAATATTAGACTACTTAAAAGTCGATTTACGATTATATAACGTAGTTATAGTTATTGTTATATTTAGAGCCGGTGTCATGTCAGGTGGATACCATCATCGGAAAAAATAAAATTAAAATGGGACCCCACGGGAAGCACTACCTTTCAAACAAAAAAAAATTATCAAAATCGTTCCACCCAGTAAAAAGTTAAAATAAAATCTGGCTGGTGAGTCAGATTTATATCAATTGTTAGAAACAAATTAAAATACCACAAAACTTTCCTGTTTTGGTGGTATTAATGATTTTAAGGATAAAATTTAGTAATCTTGTAAACCTACTAGAGCAACACGCACACACATAAAAATAGACACACACAGGTATCCTCTTGTTTTAATTCACCGAATGCGTCATGAATTATAAAAAAAATACTTCAGTCTTTGGTTCAAATACATGTATAAATAAAGTACATACAATGAATGCGATCAAAATAAATACAAAACAATGAATATACATAAACAGTGAGCCACCCACTACGTGTACCCGCATACAAGTGGTACCACCGGTCGGTAGAAACCGCAATATGATTTTTATAGTCTCAGCAGCTCAAATTACTCGATACTTGTTGCAGTTTTTTGCCACACAACGGCTTAATAAACAACACGTTTTCAAGTGAAAGTCTTATTAACGGACGAGGTTTATTTGAAATTACAGGATGTACATACATACGCATCCATACAACAAAACTATATCAGAGCTGTACGTTATTATGTCCTAATTGAACTGCCTAATGATCTAGTGAGGTTCTGGTTTCACTTCTACTTTTGTTATATACATACATATAAAAATCGAAATTAATAGATGTTCATTGATAATATAAGTAAATTATAATGATAGCTAGATGACTTCCAAGCTGGATATAATAATTTAAATAATTGCATTTAACTAACTTGACTTTGTATTTTTTAATATTGAAAAAGTGTATTGAGTCTTGCCAGTTCTTCTCGGTACAATCTACTTTCCGAACCGGTAGCTTCACTTAATTGTAAAATGACGATTATTGTAAAAGGCTATTTGTATAAAGTTTATTTTGATTTTGATTTTGGATTTTAAACGTGTGACTTAACTCGCACTCGAGTTTCGTAAAATCTTAGCGGATGTTTACATCTTATAAGGAATCTACCAATTTCAAGTTAAATTTTCAAGTAGCTTTTATACTTCCTGAGATTTTTTATTGATCAGTGAATGGTATGTCACCTATATATGTATGTTTAATTATTGAACAAAACAGAAATTATACAAACGACATTTTGAAATTTTGTTAGATTGTTATTATGGGATAGGCAGAAGCAAATGGTTAGCTGATTGTAAGTGATCACTGTCAATAAACATTGGTAACAATTATGAATTTCTCATACCACCAATGTACCACCAAGGAAACTAAGAAGTTACCTCACTGGATCAGTCAACATTTAAACTGTAACACATCAATGGTAAGTATTGCACTGTAAATTTCACGAATCTCCTACTTATTTGTGGAATTGTTATTGGCGACTCAAATGTACGAAGCAAGTAACAGCCTGTAAATTTCACTGCTGAGATAAGGCCTCCTCTTCCATTAAGGAGAGGGTTTGGAACACATTCCACCACGCTGTTCCAATGCGGGTTGGTGGAATGCAAATGTGGCAGAATTTCGATGAAATTAGACACATGCAGGTTCTCTCACGATGTTTTCCTTCACCGCCGAGCATGAGATGAATTATAAATACAAATTAAGCACATATATATAGTGGTGCTTGCCTGGGTTTGAACCCGCAATCATCGGTTAAGATGCACGCGTTCTAACCACTGGGCCATCTCAGCTCAACGAAGTACGAAGCAAACTAATACTCAATTGATAATCACATTAAATAAATAATTCAATTGAACGCTGAGAAAATTTTCCATAAAAGAAAAATCTTTCCAAGTGGAACTCAGACGTTTGAGAAAAACAAAAACGATGTTAGATTAATATCAGGAAAAGTTGAGAAAAACGGTATTGCATTTTTACATCTTCATTACATATGAGTTCCTAGTACTGTGGCGTTGTATGTTTTCGCTATCGTTTTATTGGAGGCTCGTTGGTTTTGACTCGTTAATCGTGGCTTGGTTATAAGGCTGCAGATCCTGAAGTTTTGGGTTCGATTACCGGACCAATCAATTTATTTTTTCATTTATAATCTTTACTTTAAAACACAAAACATATTTGACTACGGTTTTAATTAACCAACTTAAAAGAAAGAGGCCGTTCTAAATTTGATTGGATTTATTTCCTTTTATATCTTGACGCAGTCTGCAACTTTGTCAAGTAGGCATGAGATAAGCCATCCCTAATACACAAGAATTTTAACCAAAGACAGCAACAAACATACTGAAGCTTGTACGCTCATAAAATTGACCACTAACAGGCAGCTATTTAAAAAAAAAGATTATAGAATTTCACAGCTAGCAATATTCTGTGTTATCATTCGATATATATCTGATATTCAATTTATATTTTTTACGCACGAAAACGCAAAATAAACACGCTCAGATTGATTTCGGACGTCGGATTGTACGTACACGCATGACTTCCTATTAGCGTATGTGAGCTTCTATTGTAAATGAAGGATCGAAATCTTTCGTGTCATTTTTGACGTGTAAAGTATTAATGTCCCACTGTTGGGCTTCTCGCTTCGAGGAGAAGGTTTTTTTTTAAATACTATATTACATGTATATACACAACATCACATACATTACACTGATCACAATGTAAGTAGCTAAAGCACTTGTGTTATTGAAAATCAGAAGTAACGATTGTACCACAAACACCCAGACCCAAGACAACATAGAAAACTAATGATAATCTACATCTACTCGGCTGGGAATCGAACCACCGGTTTTCATGGGTACGCCACTCCGAGGTTGGGACCTCGGGTGTACTCACCACCATCGTCAAAATTAGTCGGTTTTGGAACTTGTCAATCAAATGCATGCACATGTGACAGAAATTGATGAAACTTATACACATGAAGGCTTCACGATATATTCCTTTACTCTTTGGCTTCTTGCGTTCAATTTGCGAAATCAGTGTGGACTTTTTGTTGTGTGACATTCACATATTTTATTGTTTCCTGTTCATTTGATTATGTAAACAAAGATATAGTTAATGTGAATGTTTGTTTATTTGTTACATCAGCTGGACAGATTCCAATATCATTTGGAGAATATACATTTATCTTGATTAGTTTATTTATATTGTTGTTACAACATACATATTTTAAAAAAACTAACTTAAATTTATATATTTTTTAATGTAGATAAAGTATTTATATTGTGCTCCAATCATGACACGAAAATATTTATAGGTCAATGACCTTAATATATTTTAAGGGGTGATTTTTAATATTATTTTGAATTGATAAATTATCAACGTAAAGCCGTTATTAATGATTTCGTGATGAAATATAAGATAAGAGGATTACTATAACACTCATTTTAATATAAGCAATTTCTGAGACCTTGCTGTCAGTGAAATATTAAACATTAAAATTGTATGTAAAATATAATAAGAAATTTAAAAAAAAAACAATTCTCGAACACACACGCAAAAGGTATTAAGTACATATGTCAATTTCATACAATTTTACGCATTATTAATATTAGTTCAGATATAAAACAAAAAAAAATAAACGAAACCAAAAGAACATATATGAATTTATAGTGAAATAATACATTTATTTCCGTTCATTTGAGCAACACCTGCGATTTAACGTCGGAGCCAGATACACGAATACATCGGAAATCAGCAAATGTATCGCGTTCCATAAATCTCTTATATCTTTGAATGATTCTACGTAAATGGATATTATATTCACGTAATAATAAACAGACGAACGACAGTCAAATATAAATAGTGAAAAATTATAAACATTTGAAATCACGTGTTTTAAAATAAAAAAAAACTTTATTTAAGTAAGCTCTTCGAAGTACTATTGAAACATCGCTTAATCGATTCGGGATATAGGCTTAAAATAACCGTAATTTCTGTGAATTTCCACGTATGATTGGATACGTGTAATTTTTCAAACAAAGTGCATGATTGTATTGTAGTACTTTACTTCGTGGTAGGGCTTTGTGCAAGCCCGTCTGGGTAGGTTAGGTTAGGTTAGGTTAGGTTACCACCCACTCATCAGTTATTCTACCGCCAAATAACAATACTTAGTATTGTTGTGTTCCGGTTTGAAGGGTGAGTGAGCCAGTGTTACTACAGGCACAAGGGACATAACGTCTTAGTTCCCAAGGTTGGTGGCACATTGACGATGTAGGGTAATATATCGTACAGCGTCATCGTCTATGGGTGATGGTGACCACTTTCCATCAGGTGGCCCATATGCTCGACCGCCAACCTATACAATAAAAAAAAAAGATTTCGCCAGTTTCTAGAATAAGTCCGTTTTTCATCAATATAGCATTATTTTGATCTGAATAAGCCTTAAGATAATATTTTAAAAATCGAACATCATGTAAAATTTTCGATACAGTCAAGCTAGACTATGTATCCCGGGGGTATCGCGTTCAACGTGCTCCGCCTTTGAAGGTATGCGTCGCTATGACAGCGGTTTCGAAATTCTGCGATACACGAATCTTTACAAAGCATATTTTAAAAATTTGATTTTCGAACAGTGTTTCAACTAACACAGATAAAAAATAATAATTGAACGTTGAACAGATCTTAAAAGGTTTTTGACAGAAATATATTATACTAGTAACTGATCGCGACTTCGCCGACATTTAAGGGGTTAGGGGGAGGGGGGGTTATGTCTGTCAAGTGTGAGATACCGTATGTTCTTTTTTGGTTTTGGACCCGCAATCTTCAGCTATGATTCACAAGTTATAATTACTGAAACATCTTAGCTATATATTAATAATATAAATGCGAAAGTAACTCTGTCTATCTGTCTGTCTGACGCTCTTCTACGACCAAACCGCTGAACTGAATTTCAAGAAATTTGGGATGAAGCAAACATGAACTCAAGGAAAGGATATAGGCTACTTATTTGCCTAACACATAACACCCTGAAAGACGAGGAAAACCGCGGGTAACAACTAGTATATAATATAGTATAACATCTCCGATATTTTTGAAATTACGCACAAATAATCCCGTTTATAGCTTTCACATTGTTCCCATAACCGAAAGCACATTAGGTGCGTTTAATATCTAATTATTCCATGACAATTTCGCTATATCAAGACAACATACTTTGAACTCTATTCCTATTGCAATAAGGGATAGTTCATTCGTCGATGTTATTCCAGATTTTCGGTTAACGTAGCAATTTGATTCGCATATGGCCCGAAGATTAGTGTCACATGTGTTCATATCACATTTACTAAACATTCGAATCGTATTGTTAGGTCATTATAAGGTATATATTATTTGAATTCCTTCAAGTATAAATTTAGAGATGCTTTACAATAAATCGCTTTATCGCTTTCAAATAAATTAGTATTTACTATTACGCTTATAATTATTGCTTAAAGCGCTAATAATTTGAAATCTATCTATTCTTTTCATTAGTCTGAATCCTTGTTGTTTTAATTACATAAGATAAGTGTAGTCTAGCTATATGATTCCTGGAATTTCATATATTGAGTATTATTTTCTCTTCCAGCCAAATAAATGGACTTATATTCGGAAATCTATCTATAATGAATTTGATAAATCCTCTCTCTTAATGACAAAGCTAATAATATCTAGAATGCTAATAGTAATACAAGAAATTATATTCAGTAGCACAAGAAACTTTGTAGCTTGCACGCTACTGTTCTGCTTTTGTATGTGTTAGTGAATATTAATGTGTAGTTAGTAAATACATTCAAACTTTAAAAAAACAAAAAACACTTTTACTCAATTCAATTGGTGATGTTTCGTTTACATTTGATTTTCCTCCAATCACAGCGCGTTATTAACTAATATAAAGTACTGTGATTGGTCAATTTTAACAGAAACATCAATTATATAAACAATCAAATAGAATATACATTTCCATCGTTACAGAAACAATCTTTAAACAAGAACTATCAAACAAACCATGCATTGAGGATAAGGATTAAGGCATATACATAACTACAAACTAATATATTACCCAAACAGTTAGTTCTGCGTAACTATGTTGTGGTTTATTAGTGAACGCCTCCGTAATTTACTGCAAATTGTAGATGTGTTGGATTAATATTATTATAACGAAAATTTGTTTGTAAATCAACAAGCAATTTTGGCAAAAATTTATTACCAACGTGACGAAACAAATGACATTTTCATGTTTAATTATAATTTTTAACGCATGATAAGACCATATAGTTTAAAATTGTAATGATACTAATATATTAGAACACTCTTTTTCAATATTGGATAAAATTACAATAACATATAATAAAATTGGAGTGTCTGTTTGTAATATTAAAATAGCCCTTTTTTTACTCAATGCATATACCAAAATTACATTTTTTACAATTTTTGTCGGTCTGTCTGTCTGTATGTTTGTTCCGGCTAATCTCTGGAATTGCTGAACCGATTTTGACGGAACTTTCTCTGGCATATAACTGATATAATAGGGAGTAACTTAGGCTACAATAATAATATTTCTTTTTTGTTATACTTTAAGGTCGCGAACACAGCTAGTAATTAATAATAATAATTGATACTCATATCCAACATAAGAAAGCAGTTTATAAGTTACATATAATTATAAAATATACGGAACCACGACTCAAATATTTAGTATACAAGCTGAAAGAAACTAGAAAAGCCAAAAAAAATCGATAACCAATTGAAATGTTTCGGAACGAGCATGAGATAACCCGGAAATTACGCCGAATAACGAATGTCAGTTCGAAATATAAGAAAAAACGTAAATATCTGACAGTAATGTATGTCTGTGTGTGACGTGCATGCTTTGTGTGGGAAATGAAATATCAAATATGTAAACAAACTATATTACGTCTTAGTTGATGTTTTTAAATTGAAATGTCAAATATATACGTCATCGTTTCGAATTCAGCTGCACTATTATGAACGAGATGGTTCAGTGGTTAAAACGCGTGTATAACCGATGCTCAAGGTTCAAACCCAGATGAGCACTTCTGAATATTCATGTGCTTAATTTGTGTTTATATTTCTTCTCTTGCTTGATGAAACCTGCATGTGTCTAATTTCATCGAAATTCTGCCACATGTGTATTCCACTAACCCACATTGGAACAGCGTGGTGAAATATGTTCCAAACCTTCTCCTCCAAGGGAAAAGGCCTTAGCCCAGCACTGGGAAATTTACTGTTGTTATTCCCATATTTGGGAGTCGATGGTATTGATTACAAGATATTATGTTTAATTTAAGGAGGGGAGAGAACGAATCGTAAAAAAATCAATTAATTCACGTCATAATTGTTTGTTCAACGATCAATCATTTCACGACAGACAATACAATTATTGAACTATTAATTGATTTTCCTTTATTGCATCCTTTGTCTAAATAATAAAGAAATTTATTAAGCGAATGAATCGGGCTTTAATAAATTATAACGGATTTTTTAATAACCTAAAAGAGACTAGTAATAAATACACCACCGAACACAGAATATTTTTTTTATTATTCGTTTAATTCTATAAACCTTATAAAACACAAGTGACATTTGTTTTTTTTTTTATTATTGACATTGGTATAAAATACAATTGACAAAAATCTTCTATTCGCATAACACGAGTGACCGTTATGTTTTTATTTCTAATTTTGTATTATTTTTTTAAAGCTATACGAATGATGTTCTAAATTCGAATACACTTATTTTTATTATACCGGATACAATAACAGAATATACGTTTGTTAAATATGTAACTATATATTTATTTATTAACACTATATCACTATTGGTAGCAATCTTCAAAAGTAATAGACAAGGCGAGATAACCCAGTGGTTAGAACGCGTGCATCTTAATCAATGATTACGGGTTCAAGCCCAGGCAAGCAACACTGAATATTCATGTGCTTAATTTGTGTCCATACTTCTTCTCTTTCTCGATGAGGACACCTGCTGTGACTAATTTCATTAAAATTCTGCCACATGAGTATTAAACCAAACCGCATTGAAACAGCGTGGTGGGATATGTTCAAAACCTCCTCAAAGGAGAGGAGATCTTAGCCCAGCAGTGGGTAATATACAGGCTGTTAATGTAAAATGTAATGTAATATGCAATTAGATACACTTAAATTTATATTAAGGTCGATATCGGTTACATGGTGCTTCTAAATGAAGACGTTATTTTAAATAGACAACAAAAGGAATTCCCCTCGTCAAATTAGCCGATACGTACTTTAATCGTAAATGCAAATTTATAAAGAGAAAAGAAAAGAATCGGAATGAGGGATAAAAATCTTTGGACGTACTTATTTATACAATTGGCGCATTAAGACTCAAGGGGAAAGATAAAAGATTTGTAATGACGTAGCATTGATTCGATTTGAATTTCACATTGAAGTTACACTTTAATTTATTTTTTATCTAGTCGAGTCGAATTTACATTGAAATTTTAAAAGTTCTTTGTTGAACCTTGTAAAAATAATGAATTAAATTAAACAAAAATCTCCTCTTATGCGGGATGGATTTGAAAGTTACAATTGAAACTGATTCTGTTTCATGAACTGGATTTGAAGAATCTTCAATTTATATCGGCAAAACGATTTAAAATCTAGATAAATTATGTTCTTTAAAGTAAAGTAAAGTAACAGCCTGTAAATTTCTCACTGCTGGGCTAAGGCCTCCTCTCCCACTAAGGAGAGGGTTTGGAACATATTCCACCCCCCGCTGTTCCTATGCGGGTTGGTGGAATTCACATGTGGCAGAATTTCGATGAAATTAGACACATGCAGGTTTCCTCACGATGTTTTCCTACACCGCCGAGCACGAGATGAATTATAAACACAATTAAGCACATATTTATAGTTGCCTGGATTTGAACCCGAAGTCATTGGTTAAGATGCTCGAGTTCTTACCACTGGGCCGTCTGAGCTTAGCTATGTACTTTAATGATAAATATATAGAATACTGTGCTATAGTGAGTGGTTTTTCTATTATATTGATAGATGTTTTTTAAAAAAATATGATTTAAATAGATCCGAGTCTGTTACCGATACCGGTCGAATTTAAGCGTGCATGCTATCAATCATACCCAATGTCTCCCACGATTTATCTCCGAACCCGTATATTAAAAGGGAAAACGAATTTACAGGCTTCCACTCACGCAAACACCCAAAGCATTTCAGACGAAAATACATCGTACAATGTTTTCCCAAATACCAAAATAGCTTGGGCATTTAGAAGGGTTCAGAGAAAAACCTGCCGGCTCGTGAGCGAATAATTCATGTTATGATACAACGGTGAAAAAAATGTTGGTTTTTGTTATGTTTATTAAGGTTTTTCGCGGATTAGTTGACGTCGGATTGTCAGTTGATTCTGTACGCAGAAATCTACCAACAAAGATGGCTCCGTAATCTCGTGATATTGTTAGAAAATCTCAGCGAAATTCAGTTTTCTTCCACGTTCTGGGACGTAAAACTAAAACGTAACTTCTTGAGTTACGCTCATGTTTTTCAGTTTTAACAAGTTGAAAATATAACTTATAAGTAACGTTGAAGGCTCTGCTAACAAGGGATAATTTTAAATGACATTCTCTCATTTTGTACCCGTGCTGACAACTAAATTGCATAACTTTTTCGTTTTGTTATTATTTGAAGCTAACGATATCATTTCCATTTATATTTAAATTATACATAACGTATTTATACGTTATCAACTACAGGCAATAAAATCTCGTTAATAATAAAGACAATTCGAAATTTTCTGTTCACAAAGCGCTGCAGACATTAAAAAATAAACGAAAAAAAGAATCTAAAACCAGTAAAACAAAACAATAATCTGGTTTATTCATTTATGCGCACCCGTACCATTTCCGTTAAGGGATAGACGCAAAAACGAAACAATGGAAATCTAAATTGAACTCTGGTCCGTGACAGCGTGGCCACAGTTCAGAGGCATTTATTGGACTATCAATCAAATTCGTCTGCACTCAACATTCATCTTCCCCTTAAATTGTAGGGGGTCGGTTGTCATTTATTCGATTCCAGTAATCGAGATGATTGCACGACAGCGTAGATTATCAATAGCGCAGCTTTATTGCGTTTGTATACATAAGCCAACTTACTTCGTTCAAGTATTATCTTCTAGAGAAATTGGATAAAAAATAGACTAGCTTTAAGCTAAACATTTTTTATATTTCTATATCAAATGTGAATATGCATATACTAATAAAACAGGCCCACTGGACCTTCTGCTTACTTTGACTTGGACCAAAATGAACCGAAATCGAATATTTTTAACACATTTTTAGTAAGGGCATTAAACGAACACGTTTTAATTGTACAAATATGATGCGAGCTTCACTTAATCTATTGTTAAATTAAAAATTATTGCAGTTAAGTTGTTTATGCTAAAACATTGTTTAATTTATGTATATTTGATGCATTTAATTAAAATGATGACCAAATTTGAAATAATTTAGGTAGTAGTCAATTTATATTTATTTGGTATATATAGTTATGTAACTTGTTATTTTTGGCTCTTTTCACGAACATAAATTATAAATAAGGCATACTTTAGTGCAGAAGATTATAGAGATGGTAAAAGAGAACAAAACAAGTTTCCATAGATCTTCATATCCAATGTTACACATTGATAATAAAGAGTAACTTCTGAACTTCTGAACAACTTCGTTGGTTTTTTATGGTAGAATCTTCACACAGAAATCGTCAATCCGAAATTACCCAAACCTCGTTAATTTTTTATTTAGATTTTGAATGTAATTTAACTTGTAACATTACGAACGAAACAATAGCTGCTAGACAGATTTTTTTTTTCAATATGAATATGACGTGAAGGCATTTGTTTGTGTCATAAAATTGGTAGCGTATTCGATTGATACGTATTCGCAATTCAATTTCGAAACGAATGGGATATAGAATTATTCATGGTGAATCGATTACTAAGAAAGGTCTTCGGGCACACGATTGTGTTGCGAAATCAAGTCTAATGCTTTACTTTAAACAAATATTATAATACGTCACGTGTTTCAACATGAGACAACAACACATACATTACTCTGATCCATATGTAACTAAAGTGGTGTTATGGAAAATCAGAAGTAACGACGCTACCACAAACACCCAGACCCAAGACAACATAGAAAACTAATGAAATTCTACATCGACTCCATCGAATCGAACCCAGGACCTCGGAGTGGCGTTCCCATAAAAACTGGTGTACACACCACTCGAGTACGGAGGTCGTGTTTATATTCAAAAAATATTTTTTTCTAAAAATTTAATTAAAAATAAAGCGAGCAATTTATATACTTCATAAGTTTAATATTTTTGACGTAGCATCGAGAGAATTACGAACGTAATATCACAATAAAAACTCAAAGTAGGATATATGCAAAATAGGATCCGCAATCCTTTATCAAACGAGTATGAATTCATATACTATTCTCGAGGTAGGTTTAACATTTCAACTGCACTGTTAGATGCAACCCGCATACTTAATGATCACTTTGCATATGATTATTGTGTATTACTCGGATGCTAAGATGGCAAGCGGTTTAAGGTCCTGGCAAACTTGGTTTAGTACTAGCAAATAATGTTATACAACAACGGAATTTTGAAACAGTATTCAACATCGAATCAGCGTTGATAACTGATTCTGATTCAATTAATGTTAATCTTATGGTACCATAAAATATACAGCAACGCTCGCTGCATTAGACGCACATCATATAAGTTCATTTAATAAGTAATTAAAAAGTAGTGAAATAGTTATTTAAGAATATATTGTTTTCATTAATAATAATAATAATATGAGACAACATAACATACATACTCTGATCCCAATGTAAGTAGCTGAAGCACTTGTGTTATGGAAATCAGAAGTAACGACGGTACCACAAACACCCAGACCCAAGACAACATAGAAAACTAATGGTAATCTACGTCGACTCGGCCGGGAATCGAACCCGTGACCTCGGAGTGGCGTACCCATGAAAACCGGTGTATACACCACTCGACCATGGAGGTCGTCAAATTAATTGAGCAAATATTAAATAAAAACAAGATTATAATGATACAAAATATGTGAAAGCCTAAGATTGTAAAGAAATATAATAAGCTAGTCCGCGGCTTCGCTCAAGTTTTAAGGCTTGTCATGTGTTAGGCAAAAAAAGTAGCCTATATCTGTCCTTGGAGTTCAAGATTGCTTCACACCGAATTACGTCAAATTCTGTTCATTGATTTGCCAGTTCAAAGAGCGACAGACATACACACAGATTTACTTTCACATTTACAAAATTAGTATAGATATTAATACCCGTTGACTTCCAAGCTGGGTATATTAATTTAAAGAATTGTATTTAACTAACATGACTTTTTAAATGTTGAAAAAGAGTAACTACTGAGTTTCTCTCCGTTTCTTCTCGTAGAATCTACTTTCCAACCGGTGGTAGCTTCACTTAATTGTAAAATGACGATTCAAAAGTGCTTGTATAAGCCTACATGAATAAAGTTCATTTTGATGTTTGATTGAATATAGATAATATGAACCGAAAGTTGAATTGAAAGTAATATTAAGAGATCACGGTTGAAAGCGTTCAAAATCGTCTGTTTATGAACCAAATTTACGAAAACAGTCCACTAAAGAAGAGAAAACATCGAGAAATAAATACACCGTTTATATTCTGACAATAAACACATTAGTGTCGTCAGTATTAATGTGGCGCGTCGTCACATGACTTAGTACCCGTTTGTATACGCGACGGTGCCTATAAACCTGTCTTGAGTCTAAATTCTGCTTACATTCAAATAGAAGGCGGACCATCGTGCCTTGCATTTTCTAAGAACATCAAGTGAATTTACTGTTAAGCCGAGTTGGCCTAGTGGTTGGAGTGAATATCAATCATAACTTAGGATTTTGGGTTTTATATAACCACTGAATTTTCATGTGCTTAATTGTGTTTATAATACTTATGCCACCGTTTGCCACCTATCACAAAAAAAGGAAAAGCGTCCTTAGGAATGTTGGAAATCTGCACCATGCCCACCAAGACGGATTAAATCTGCTTAATGAAATAACCTAAAAAATTCTCTTCAGAAGGAATTGACTTAGCCCAGCAGGTCATACTGACTGTCACAATTTATTATTTCAATAAAATTTTCGAATAAGTTAATATTCCATTTTTAAACATAATATATTATTTTAGAACGGAAACTGAGTTACGTGGTCAAGGATCTGACGTCATCCTTCAAAATTTGATATAGAAAACACCCATCTTGAGTCGTCACGATGGTAACATCATTTGACATGTCAGTTGTATGCTTGAAAATATTTATTCGGTATATCAGAGTTAATCAAAGTTCGTTAATATTTATTTTAAATGCATAAGTAAATTATAGATTATACTATTATTACAGTTTAAAACGGAATATTTACCATGTTTTTTATTTTCAGTTGGTGCTCAATATTTCGATAATATCTATGAATGTATTGTTCACAAGGCTATTAAAAATTTCCATTTCTGAAAATCGTATATGGTTATTATTAGTTAATTAATTGAATTTGTATTAACATGTTGATGGAAACAGTTCCCCTCCAACTTTGTCTATATATCTGAACTGTAGACAATTCATTTTTCAAGCCGGCCGGTCGGAGTTGCCTCGACTTAGTAACTCTTCGCAAACTCACTGTAAAGTTTTGATATTCGCATCCGTTCGACCGATGCCGTCTCGGTTAAATTCCATAATTCCATCGTGGTTTTGTAACTTCATATATCTTCACGACCGTATTTAAGAACTGTTAGATGTACAGTCAGAGTTAGAAAACCTTCGTCGGTTTTCAAATTCATTCCTTTATCGAGTCTTAAACTTAGTATCTTTTGGATCTAAACATCAAATAATTGCGACGCAATATGTCATTCTCGATCGACAAAACAGATCATCGCTCATACTGAGCACACGAAAATAGATCTTAAGGTGAGGAACCTTTTTTTACTGCGACTGAAAATCAAAATTTCGAAACATTTATCGATTTACTTGAAAAAAATCGTTCAGGTGGAAACTATTAATCATCAATATTAATTGGAATATGAAATTTAAATCAAATTGGCTGAATTTACATCAACGCGGTTTGCGTTATATGTATGTATTGTTCAACCATAATTAGGATTTGTGGTATATAACCATGCTTTTGTACATAAATTCATGATTAATCTTAATCAATACATTTTCAAATTATAGTTATGATATTTGGAATTCTAGTTTTAAATAACAACGTATCACATTGCGTTCATACAAAATATAAATTGAAAAAGAAATAGAATCAGAACTTTGAAATTATGATTTCTATGTTTCTAGCTTCCGAAGAATAACTGCGGAAAAAGACTCAAGCTGTTCGAACAATAAAAACTTTTCCATCAAAATGAAGTGCATGTCGGTATTACCATGCTAATCTCCGTAAGACGAATCCGAAAACTTTTCAAGTCAGCGTATGATAATGTTATTACCAGACTTCGTGTCGTCATCTCGACATGTTCGCGACTCGATACCGCTGCAGACTGTAATTTAATCCCGGGGAATGTATTTCAAGACCGCAATGGCGAAGGAAGTCGGGGTAAGCAACATCTAGTGGTTAAGAGCGTCTCACAGGGAGATATTTTAGAGCACACATTGTTCCTCTTTTATGAAACTCCTTTGTTCGAAAGTTGATTGTGCAATTAGGCTGTAATGCTTTTTTTCCGTTATGGTTGAGTAAAGAAAGGTGATTTAATAGTTTGTTTTTATTTCTGAAAAGAGCCGATGTTTCCCAATGACAAGAACACATAGGTCTAACTAAAGAAAGCAACGGGTTCAAACCCCAGGAGCTTTAAAATTTTGGGTGTTTATATTTAAATTCATAATATAAATTTTAAATTCAATATAATTAATAAGTCATTGAGTCAGGTGCAATCTGCCGTATATGCTTCCATCATTCAACATCAGAGCATCGTGATGGAATAATATCCAAACCTCAAAATATGAAGATGCGTTTGCATTTGAGGACATTAAGAGGTCTTTACTTACTACGTATTGAGTTGTATGTTTAAAAAATGTTAATAATTTCTGTCAAAATATTAGTTTATATTTATAAATACCACGATTGTCAGGCTATAATTAATAAGCACAAAAAATATTATAATTCAAACAGTAGCTGTTTATAAAACTGGTTGTGCGCATTTGTATGTTTTTGTACATCTTTGTATTGAATGTGACATTAAAAATTAATTTTACTTGTCAGTATGTTTTATCTTGGCACGTCCATTTAAAAAATATATATACTTAGTATCTAAAGTATAGAAATACAACATTTAATTGTATGTCATAATAAAGCAATGCACGAAACAATCTCTGTGTTAAATATACGTGAAATTGTCATAAATCCAAATTAAAATTGAAAAGCTCTCAGAACATAATTCATCATCATCATCATTCGAGCGTACATGACAGCTGAAAATGAGTTCATATCTTTATTTTATTAAGTACATTACATACATTATATGCGTCCTTTGAAGATCACACGTCTAATTACTGTATAGTAATTAATTTACGCTCAGCTGCTTTCTGTAGCAACTTGGTGTGTGAATTCAAGTGAATAACATCTGTTGCTTGCTCTGTTTAAACTTTGATCTAGTTTTTAATTGTGTTATTATTACTTCAGTTAGTTTGACCTTGATGTGTTTATATATCTGTGGGAGATAATCGCACCCTGATAAAGATGAAGACTGGCTCATTATTGTCTTCCTCGAATACGTCAAACGCTTAGACCAATATTATGATACCACTAATCAAATGCGTATGAAAAATCTATCGTTATATTAACACATTTTGAATATGTATTGCTTTGTTTCAAATTTGGAAATTTATACTAATGTTAAAAATTGATGGTTATTTATTGTTTCGAAACTAAAATTATATACATTGAAGGGGTTTTTTGAGTTTGTTAAAATCACTCTAGAGATATTTAAAATAATATTACCGTATTATCAATAAACTCAAGTGTTTGTACGTGAGGTGTTGTTCATATATTATTAAAACAACAACATATACAAGAGCATGTAGAAGCGTATGTTGAAATAAACGAACGAGGTGTTAGAAATTTAAAATATTTTCCGGTTCAGGACCACGTTGTGAGCGTTGCCCACATATGGTGCGCTTTGTTGAATAATGGAATAAGTTCCAGCGAATATTCTCCAACGATTTTGAATTTACTCAGCTCGAGTAATATTAGATTTAAGTAAACAAAAATAATATTTATTAGATATTGTAGCCACCAGTATATTTATTCAGTTAATCGTTTCATCCAATCACACATGCGTTCTGCTTACAATGCCAGCAGATTTTGACCAATCAAATGCCACCGTGATATTTCTACGACTAATCCAAGATTGAACATCAAAACTATTAAAGAACTTATCGAATCATTTTTTATTAATTTGAAAATGGTATTAAAATGAGACCATCGTTACTCAATTGAACTTTAAGCTTTAGGCATTAGGTTCATAATTCTTTGTTCATTATAAAATTGTTCGTCTAATTGCAGAGATGAAATTTTTGCTACGTTGCTATGAAGCTTGAAGCGACCTTCACGTTTATCAACCTTTTAACTTGCAACTATTTTAATAATAATCCGAAAACTTTTATTAATTTATTTTAAAATCATGTGACTTTTATTTTACATTCTATTTTAAAAAATCTCTATTGCCTTTCAGCGGTTAAATACTGTTAGCATTCTTGCCACCATTCTACAAAGCTTTTTTTATAACTAACTAAGTATATTTTAATTTGATTTGATATGATATATTAAAATTTGAATGCAAATAATTCTTCTGAAATTAAAAGAAAATTATTGACGATTTTTTAAATAATATTACGATCAAAATTCTTGTATTTCTACGAAAAACTTTTCACAGGTGACGGAATAAGGTACTAGACCGCTACAAAGATAAATTTTACTCAGAAACCCAAGATATTTGGTGCCGGTACGAAATTCCGAACTGATACAATAAGAAAGTTCGTTGAAGTTTTGTCATTACACTTTTATTCGAAACAAACATACTAAAGAGGCAATACTTAACGCCTTCATCAGTATTATACCATTCATTTAAAAAGCAATCAATAATATAAGATAATACCCATATTATTGTATTAATTATCATACCTACTTAATTGCGTTTCTTTTTAATAAAATCTTTTATAATTACGATACAAAAATGCTTTAATCCATTTAGAAAATTACTTAATTTTTGAATCTATATTTACCAATAAATAAAACGCCATTACGTTTTAATAGCAATAATTAATGTTATCTAGGTTAAACTTTATCTAGGCTATACATAATAATTATGTACGTATTTCAATAATAATTTTTCACAATTATATGGAAACGGTAAATTAATCCTTCGAAATGGGTTGGAATATGTATTTGTATTTTTATCCAAATGGATATTTCATTCAACAGAAGAAATATATTATAATGCAAAGTTTTAAGATGTAAAACAAAAGCATCATAATTTAAATAATATGTATTGTAATAAAACCTATTTTGAAGAAGCATAAAGCAAAAAGCCGAGATGTCTCAGTGGTTACAACGTGTGAATCGTTATCGAAGTTTGTAGGTTCATCAAACACTAAAAAAAATTCATACGATCAGAATATAGCTCATGCTCTTTGTTGAAAGCAAACTTAGTGAGAAAAATTCATGTATCGTTTAAAATGAGATCCTTATATACTATTTGTAGTGAGCTTCAAATCTTCAATGGAGTAGAGGCCTAAGTCCAACAGTGGGAAATATACTGTTAAATTTCATAGCCAAAAATGTACCACCAAGAGTCTTTATAAATTATAGGCGTTCGAAATAAGAATATTTCATCCTATTTCATATATCGTGGTTTCAACTTTACCGGTCTCCTAAAAGACTTATTTACAGTCCTTTCGCATGGAAATCATGTTTTAGTGGAGAATGCAGCGTATATTCACTTTATTCTTGAATAAATATTCTTGTCGCTTACCACACGAAGTTACAACTTTGTCTTTATGTAATTAAATATGTGCACAGCGTATTATTCCATTTGATGCTTATTCTGGACTTTATTCTAGTTATGTGGTTTCTGGTTTCGAGTTTTTATAGTTTATTGGTTAAAATTTTATACAAAAATTCAGCTTTATTTGTAAAATGAACAGACAAACTGATAAATACGGATAAATCACTAAAAGTTATTACCGCGCTACATTTTTTATTAAAAACGATCGGGATGTTTTTATAGTTATATTTTTATCAGCAAAGTAATAAATTCACAGTAACTGTACATTGTCGGGCAACTAAATAATATCATTCGATTATAGATATGTGAACTAAATAAATAAATCAAAAATGACAGCCTCACACTCTCGACATGAGCTGAGTAACATTTTTTAAAAATAAATAATACGATTTTAATATACGTCAGATATAGGTACTGTATCAGATACATGCTGTTTTTATTAAACCTCGAACTATCCAAAACCCTTTAATGTACGACATTTTATCTAAACATTACCATTAAATGGAATCTTGGCTAAGTTTTGTGTCCGTAAAATACTCTCAATAGAATGTTGGCTAATATCTCAAGAAACAAACAAGAACAAGTTTCTAAATCAGCGTAACCATGCCCAGAACTTTACCGGACTAATCCGGTTTCTATTCCAGTTTGCCCCGGTTGTAATCCAGTCCGAAGCGGACCGAAGCGGTTTCGACCGGTTTTAGCTAGGCCACATTAGTTTATACATGTCTTAGGCTTTGCTACAAGATTTCATAAATTAACTAAAGTTTTAATTTATTATTAATTATATTCTAAGGCACAGATTACGTTATATAAAGCTTATCTATTTAAGAATTTGAATATAGATAAAATATATAAATAATGTACAAAATCGAGTTGAAACTCTCAAAGTTGCAAGCATTCATTTAAAGTTCATAGTAGCCACTGAGATCCAAATTATAAGCGAGTAGTTACAGTTTCTAGGCTATCTCCTGGAAATTCGACCGTGATAAATTAAACTGTTCTGACAGTTGATGTTTATACAATACACTTGAGTTAAGTTTGGATACAGATAAAATATAGTTTGTTGAATGTACTGCTTAAATTCTCTTGTTATTTTAGGTACCATTTCGAAATGTGTAGTTGAAATTTTGAGCTTAGATTCGTCCACGTTTTTTAACTTTAGTTAGTTTAGTTCATGTATATTTAATTAAAGTAATAATGCTCTCGCTTCGTTGAACTCTTGTGGAAATATATGTATCAGCTTGTAATGTTCATCTGATCGTAAACTGGTTTGCTGACTCCAAGATCACAGGTGCAGCCGTGTGTATATCAATAAATAATTATAGATCATTATATCTTATAAAAGGTTTTATGAAATAAGGTCCAAAGTTTATAATTTAATCGTTCATTAGTCTTATTCAATTTAATAAAAACAGGCGTCTGTTGAGTAATTACTGAACTAATGTATAAGTCATCTTAAGATTAGGAGAGACAGCGGCTGACGAAATATTTTAGGATAAGTTTAAATAAATCTCTTTTTGTCGTTTTATCTTCTATTCTTATTTAAAATTCGGTAAGCAGACTGACAATAAACAAAGAAGTGTTAAGCAGAGCCATCACCAAAGTTCCCCAACTAAGGAAATTAAGGTAATATATCCTTTGTGTTGATTAAATGATTTACCAATCTAGACAGCCTTGCACTGAACTGTCCCACTAAATTAAATGAAAAGCAATTATTTGGTAGTATAATTTCAGATCCAAAATTTACCTATTTGGTTTTATATTACTTGTTTTGAAATTACGTTTATCATTGAAATTCCTCTATAATAAACAGTGTCGACATTGTTTATGATATTAAACATCAATCACTATGAATATCGATGTATAAGGTAATGCCCTTTACAAGACGTCTCGAATGCCGCTATTAAATTTGAAGCTATAATCTTGACAAGTTTACGTCGTAGCACAGAAACTGCGAACTAATTGGTTTATACCGTATAATTTACGCACGCATCGCCTACAATTGGACTCCGATCATTATCTTATGTTTCAAACCCGACGCTGATGGGAATTTAAAACTATTATTATTTTTGTTTTGCGTTCGATAACATGTTTGCAACGTTTTTGTTGCAATTTTAATTAATTGTTCTGTTATTCTTTTTTTTGGTAGTTAGGATTTAAATTTTGGATATAGCAGTTTATAGATTTGACGATGGTGGAAATATTTGGTCAGCGATTAGATTTTTATTGACGTATATTCCTATTAAAGGATTTGTATTCGTAATGACACTTTGTCTGAGGTCAACTGACTTATGTGTCAAAAAAAATTATGTTATGACATTGTCTGACTGTCAGAGCTGAGATGGCCGAGTGGTTAAAACGCGTGCATCTTAACCAATGTTTTCTAGTTCAAACCCAGGCAAGCACCACTATATACATGTGCTTAATTTGTATTTACAGTTCATCTCGTGCTCGGCGGGGAAAAAAACATCGTGAGGAAACCGTGAGCAGACGCATGCAGTGTCTAATTTCATCGAAATTCTGCCATATGTGCATTCCAACAACCCGCATTGGAACAGCGTGGTGGAATATGTTCCAAACCCTCTCCTCAATAGAAGAGCAGGCCTTAGCCCAACAGTGGGAAATTTACAGGCTATTACTTTACTTCTTTTTTTTTTACTGACTATAATAACTTTGAATTTCAATTCAAAGCTCTTACGTTCGTAGGCGTTTCCAAAATTAATTGTTTGTTAGTAGATAAAACGTAGATAAAACGAAATAGCATATTCCACTTTTGGTCAAAGGCTCCTCTCTCGATAGGAAGATTTGGATCCGGATGTACTCTGACATAATTATACATGTGTTATCATTTCACCTGACACGTGTAAGTATCGCGATGGAAACACAAATGTGTGCCCAGGTTGAAACTTCGTTTAAGATTCACGTATTCTCTGCAATTTTGGCTATTTCTTCAACGCAAAATTGTGATTTTGTAAAGTCATATTTACTAACTTAACTTTAAAACTCAATTTCCAAAACAATCATTGCACTTGAACTGTTTCTTATGTCGTTTTGATTTTAACAAAAGAGCGCCTAATACATCAGTTTCATTGACTTTAGAAGTTTCCAGAAGAATACGAAACACTCAAATTTTAACGAGAAAGTATTGAACAATTCAATTTCCGTTTATAGTCAAACATTTTTGGTTATTTCAATGGTACTTGAATAAAAACTCGAACTTTCTTCAGATAAAACTTCGCGTGGACATAAAAATCTGAATTATACGCGACATCGTAAAATATTCGCTGAGTGTAAGATAACAGAGTTTAATATTCATTGACAGTAAAATTTTTGTGGACTCCACAATAGTTTTTGCTATTTGTTTCATCAACATTACTTTTTTATTTTACTACTTCAATAATAAATTGTTTTTATGTTTAGATAGATGACAATTTTTTAAATAAAATTCTTTATTTGAAAATTTCATCATGGCTGCAATAGCAGCAGTATTTATTGTCTATAGTTAATCTTTAGTTTTAAAATAAAAATTTATACAGTTTTTTAAACTATAAATTAATTATCAAGCCTCTCGAATTCGTCTACAACTTCGACTAATCCGATTTAAGTGTTTAAATTAAATTATTATAAATGCAAGAAGAACTTGTTTTATAGAATTTAATAAATTCATTAGTTTTTGTAATAATTCTGGACGGTGAAAGAAAACCTCCTAAGGAAACCATCATGTATTTTAATACAAGCTCCAAAATTTATCTTCTATGAGATTTTAGCCACAGACATTTGCAAGACTATATTGTGACACATCAATCAACTCAAATATTACAATTAATCATTGATTATCAGCCAATCACAAACCACTGCTGGACAAAAAGCCTGTTCTAGCATAAGAAAATTTAATATTTATTTCATTGTTCTAAGTAATATCTATAAAAATGAAATTATTCCTGCATCATTGATTCGATAGTGATCATCGATGCCCTAAAAAGTCAAGTCATTTTTTCTTCAACATAAACATTATACAAATACGCGCGAAGACAGAACACGTAGTTAGTTAAAAAATAAATCCATTAAACGCTATGTTCAACGTTTATAAGTAATTATAAGATTAATTTAATTACTATATTATGAATGTACCGGCAAGATTTCACGAGGCTCTCTGGAGACATGTCCTTTATGTTATCTGTACAACCTTCAGAGTAATTCAAGGTCAATCAGACTGATATTCTCCTCCCAATTGAAAGGTATTATGGTTTCAATATACTCATTATATTATGTATAGACATTCAAATTATTCGGTTAATACGTGTTCTAATATTTTATGTATGATAAAATTGACGCTTGTCATGTAAATAGTTTAAATTTAAATCTTCTTGTGACTTGATTGAAGACCCTCTTCTAGATCGTATCGTCATTACAAGAACTAATTACTTATGACTGAAGTGTTCTAGACATATTAATTTCTTTGTCATTACTCATGTAATTAATGGAATTCATTAATTTTATAGTCTAGACTTTGTTATAAGTTATCGCACCTGTGTGATGGATTTTTAGAAATGACGGTAGTACAACAGTCATTTAGAATCGCTTTCAGTGTAAATCTATACTTCTATACTATTATTATAAATAACAAAGGAACTCTGTCTGAAATTTGTTATAAAGCAAGCTTGAACTTCAAGGATCCTTCCTTACTAGGAACAGGCTACGGTTTTTGCCTGACATATGACAACCAAGCCTTAGATAGCGGGCGTAGCCGCAGGCAACTAGTAATTAAAATTTCTTAACAGTTAAAATATTGGCAGATCACATCAATATTGCAAACTGTCTTCCTATTGAATTAATAAACAAATTATACATAAATATATCAAACAATGACTATATGCAAAGTCATACTAAGAGAAGCAGTATTTCGAGTCATATGTCACGCGGCATCTCGCTTAATATGCCTTTTAAAACACTTTAAAGAACTAGAAATGCTCGAAGATTTTATCCAACAATTCTGCAATTGCAGAGAAACACTTTTATTAAGCTCCATATGTAACTGTCACAACAAAGTAAACGATGGCCGCACAGCATCCGAGATGTTAGAGTTATATCCGGGAGAAATTCGGAGAAATCGTGAACAACTATGTGGGAAGCCTTTAGACGAGGATACGGTGTAAATTTTAAAGTAGTGTAAAGTTTTATGTCTTTTTGTGTACACCGTGTGTGTTGTAGAAGAGAAATATTACTTATATTGATGATAACGTAAATACAAACCTTAGGTAAGTAATTAAACGATATTTTAAAGTTAATCAGAAATTTGATTGGTCGGAAAAAAACATTGGTCCTAAATATCATGCAACTTTGCCTGTTAACTATATAAAAATAAGACAATTGAATAAATTTAATCAGTTTGAAAGAAAACTTTTATGAGTGAACATACATCTACATTTAGCTCTTATTCGTATGCTACATACTTTATGACGTAATTTCCATTCCATCGATAATCTCTCAATACACCTGAAGAATTCAAAAAAGGAATACCAATAGAATATGATACTAAACTCGATCAAAATTTAAATGAAAACATAATAAAGCAACATAAACAGTAACGGTATATGTATGCCCAAAACTTAAAGAGACATTTGATGCTAAACGACGTTTTACAGGGATATATTATTCCCTCGTTGGAACCGTGGATCGTGTACGTGATGCTATTCCGACAAAATCAATAGGCGAGACATTTGAGTCTAAACGCGCTCTGAAATTCGCGGTTCGGATAGAAATACTAAATAAAGTCATAGCAACAGAAAACCTTACAAATAGAAACCGAAATAGAATAATTGATCAATGTGATTTTTATTGGTAACTAGTACTACCCGCGTCTTCTCTAGAGTTTTATAGTGTTGGTTGTCATGTGCTAGACATAAAAAGTAGCCTATGTGTTGATTGTAATGTATTTGAAAAAAGTAGCCTATGTCCTTTCTTGGAGCTCGACTTTGCTTCATACTAAAGTTCATGAAATTCGGATCAGCGGTTTGGTCGTGAAAGAGCAACAGACAGACAGACAGAGTTACTTTCATATTTATAATATTATTCATATTTAAAATAATCTAGATTTATGCAACATGCTTAGGTATCGAGTGCCTGTATATATTGCTCGAGTTTTAGTTGAGTTAGTAAAATTGCAGATATAAAATTTTAGGATCAATGTTTTCTGGATTAGAGTTTTTATTATAAGTAGATTCGGGATTTAAAATTAAATTTCCATTAATGTATTTTACAATATACATTATACTAAACGAAGTATGATTTCACAACATTAAATGTCGGAAAAAATTCTAAGCTACGATCCTATCAATCACAGCCAGGTAGGTATATTTCATATTTATTTTTAGCTGGGAAATATATTTTACGTCAGTACATTGAGAGATTGATACTAAAACTCAATTAGATAAATATTATAGCACACGATCGATATGGAAGGAGACTTATAAATAAATCGTTGTAGGACGTGTATGTTTGTTTATACGTAGTAAAACAAAAATCACTTAATCAATTTAGATGAAATTCTACTCATTGTCAGCGTTTCGCTTCATTCTTTTTTTAATACTATGGTATTGTTTTTCGTGGTAGATTATTAAAAACCAATGAACATGTTCGCTTCTATATTCAACGATGTAAAGTTAGACTAACATATAGATACGTATCTATATTACTTGGAATCATTAGACATTTGTCTACCAAGTACCAAAACTAGTTTTTTCAAAATAATGTTTGCTGAATGTCATGTTTGCTTGTCTATCTTTTTGAACTTTAAATCCCAGTACGAACATAGTCAACTTAACTTTAAATCGGAGTAACATAGTCAACTTTTCCTGTCTAACACCTGACACCCAAGCCCTAATAATTCAATAACACCAAAAATAACAATATCATTAAAAATACCGAACAGAAGTAATAATACATTCGTACTGCGATGATAAGTTGGCATCGAATATAGCGTCTTCAGAATAGACGATAATTTTATCACTCAGTGATATCTTCGTCTCGATTCGCGAGCAAATCCAATATTGGCAAATATAGACTTGAATTTCTAGTTTGATTCTCCGCTAATATAATAATATTGTGTATCTAAGATCTGCAGAGGAATTTAGTTTAGCTGATGGTTTACGAATGCTGTTTTTAATCCTACTGTTTCGGTATTTGATGTGTTAAATATCAGATTTGGAACTGTATCGAATTAATACTTATATTATCTAAGTATAATTTTAAATAGATTTAGTGATCTCTTTGTTATTTTTAACTTTGACAAGGAGTTACACTATTATTGTGTAAGTACTTTTTAATTTGGTCGTATTATTGGATTTTTTTGTACTGTATTATTTTTAGTCTAAGCACCAATTTATTCATTCAAATCTAGTTCAAGTAACGCTTGTTGTGAAACATGAGAGTAAAATGAAAATAAAATTTTCTATGAATATAATCATTTTGATTTTAAATAATATAACAGATCATAACATATATAAACGTTCAAACAACTCTCATTAATGAAACATTGTTATCAACAAAAAACATTTATAACATTTACGTAACTAAAATAATATTTACACTGCACATAATACCGGGCACTGATTGCGAAATTAATGGCAAAAGTTGATGCCATATTGCTGTGTTTAAAATAATGACATTTTGTATATCACCGCAATCAACTATCATACGAATCAGACAGTTTTTAAATTGTCATAATTCAATATGATAACGCATCATTACGTTTTAAAATTATCAACAGCTAGTGACCCGACCCGGCTTCGCACGAATGCAATACTAAATATACTACAGAATTTATTTACGACATGAGAAACTTCTAAAATTATCAGTGTATCTTTACTATATTGTCTATGTATTATATACAAAAACCTTCCTCTTGAATCACTCGATCTATTAAAAAAACGCGTTTAAATCCGTTGTTTCTTTTTTTATGATATAGTTTGTCGGACAACCACCCATAGACAATGACGCTGTAAGAAATATTAACTATTCCTTACATCGTCAATGTGCCACCAACCTTGGGAACTATGATGTTATGTCCCTTGTGTCTGTAGTTATACTCACCTACCTACCCACATAGCTCACTCACTATTATTTGGCAGTAGAATAACTGATGAGTGGGTGGTACCTACCCAGACGGGCTTGCACAAAGCCCTACCACCAAGTAAATACCGTTGCGTAATTTGAAAGATCTAAGCATTAATAAGGACAGACAGCGGTAAGCGACTTTGCTTCATACTATGTAATGATGATGATTACTAGTTAAACTGTAATCGGTACTATTTTCTTTATATTTACAGCTGATTGTGACGTATTGAATGTAATAAATTATACAATATTAATTAATTTATTGTTTGATACAATCTACAATCCAAGTATGTGAGATATTGCATTAAAAAAATATATACAATTATATATTATGATTTCGCTTATATTTCTTGTAACAATCGAAGTGTTATGTATCAAAGTATATACTAAGGTATATGACGTCATTTTTAACATTGAATTAGTTGAAACACTTCGGTCTAAACTAGATCTATTGATATCTGATTAAAACTTGTGATAATTAAACCCTAGCGAATATTTAGGATGGGATGAAATAGAAGACATATACCGAAAATCCTATTTAAATTCTATGCCAATTAAAAAAAAAACTTTCTATTTTAATAACACTTTTCTTTTTACTCTACTGAGCATGCATGTAATCATTTAGACAATTAACATAACAATTTGTTAGAGTAAAGCAAAAAGAAAGCAATGTTTTAAAAACCAATGTTATTTTAAACTTACTCGCGTGAGCATGTTTAAAACTGTCATTCTAAAACAGATTATAATCATTTAAGCCATATTCGCATAATGAATAATTAATACAAAAACTAGCGGCCCGTCCCAGCTTCGCACGAGTGTACGTTTTTTTACACCTTGGGTTACGTTACTTAAGTTTTAGTAGGGATTCCTTATCTTTTCTTGCAATAAATATAGGCTATGTTACTCGTGGGTAATGGAGCTTTCGATTGGTGAATGAATTTTTGAAATCGGTCCAGTAGTTTTGGAGCCTTTTCATTACAAACAAACAAACAAACAAACAAAGTTTTCCTCTTTATAATATTAGTATAGACTACCTGTGCCAGTGACCTTGTACGCGTTTGAATATAACAGTTATTGTAGCCTAAGTTACTCCCTATTATATCAGTTATCTTCCAATGTAAGTCCCTTCAAAATCGGTCCAGCCGTTCCAGAGATACGAGTTCCAGAGATTATCCGGAACAATCAGATAGACAGACAAAAATTGTAAGAAATGTTATTTTAGTATACGTACCGCATTGAGTTAAAAAGGGCCATTTTAACATAACAAACAGACAATCCAATTTTATTATAGTTATGGATTAAAAAACATTTTTCTCATTAAATTGTTATAAAAGTTTAAACAACCATTTCGAGCACGTGTTTTTCTAATCTTACTCGCGTGAGCATGTTAACAAGTGCGCTCAGTCATTTCCAATCTGATTTTGTTCTGTGATCGCGTGTTTTCATGGCAAATTAAACAGACAGACCGGTAGCTTAATACCTAATGTATTTAGTTTGAATCCACTGTAAAAGCTCTGAATTAATAATTTCAGCGTACGTTAATTAGACTGACGGGACAGACGTTACGAGAATCTAGCTTTCATTGTTTCACATCGGTCAATTATACACAACACATTCATTTATTCAATGTAAATACAAATTTGAACAATGGAACGTACTTTTTTTTTTAATTTTGACATTTTGTTTATTTTTTTAAACAGCCTGTATCTGTACTTTAAATTGTTATCAGCAAAGATTTTCTATAACGATGTTACTTAAAATTTACTGATAATATATTTTTAAGAGATTGTCCTATTTTCGCTAATACGTAGCGAAACAGTGGCGTTTCGTTACGAATAGATTTCTGAAGTAAATTGTCGCTCATTCGAAGCGAATACTTTAAAATAATCTAAGTCTCTTCAAACAGATCTGACAATAATGACGGATTATATTAGGAATATTACGAGAAATACATTACAGTTTTTGCTCGCAAATCCTATGTAATATGTATTAAATATATTCGATTATTTCAGAACGACAAAGAATGATTCATGAATGATATCATTCATTTTTATCAATCAACCATTTGGTTTCCAGTTCTAAATCTTATTAGACTTATATTTTCGAATTAAGAACTATATTTGACTGTCTATGTAATCTGTCTTTTCAAAGACTTGGTGGTTCTTATTACGTTTTAATTTTGGAAGTTGCAATTAAGGACAATTTTTAATAGTCTTCTATTAAATTGAACATGCAATTAATAATTCCTTGGGCCTCCTAGTAATTTGTAAATGCCGTACCAGTCCAGGTTGGTACAACCTATTCATCTAGTATTCTGCCACCCAGCAGTAATACTTGGTAGGGTTGCTGAGGATTCCTCTTCCGCTTCCTCATAATGCGAAAGTTCCTCAATATTTTGTGTTCCTCAACCGATACCGCATCCTCATAAATAAAAATTACAAATCCTCTTCCGCTATCGCTTCCTCAAAATTTAAGAGCAATTTATGAGGAATCTGGGGCTGTAGTAGACACATCCTGCCCCACACCCACCGCTTCCCCGTTTACCAATAGAAGAGAGGTCTGTGGTACTAAAGCTATTATTAAATAACGGCATTAAAGAAAAACTAATTAATATGCATGAACACAGTCTTTTATGGTGAAAAATTGATCCGAAATCTTTGGGAGCTTTAAGGAGCTGTACGGCAATACTTATCTTCTCCTCTATCAAGTATGCCCAGGGAACGACGTTTTAGCAATACTGGATATGATGAGCTAAGAAGCCGGTTGTCAGGGGAAAAAGTCCAAATTATTTTTTATAAAAAATAACCTCGCTATAATTAATTTTGATTATTTATTAGTATTCAATTCCTTTATTTTAATTAATAAAATATTTGACTTAAGTAATTAATAAAGATATAAAGACTGCATTCTTATTATATACTATATATATCATTTGATTTCCTAAAATAAATTGTACTATTCACTCATCTTTTTTGTGTGCTTGTGTTGTGTATGTTATTGAACTCATTCATAACTGCTGGACCGATTTTGATGATTCTTTATTGTGTGTTTTGAGAATAGTTTAATTTTTTTAGTGTATGTATGCTATGTACAGACAGAATAACGGCTTTTCGGTTTGGTCCGCCAGTATTTATAATTTCCTATCTTCCTAATCCGCTTTCTCTACCACTTCCTCAACCGCTTCCTCATCCGCATCCTCTTTCTCGAAAAATATCCTCATCCTCATCCGCATCCTCTAAATTTGCGTTCGACAAATCCTCTTCCTCCTCCTCTTCCTCATAATCACTTCCTCAACAACCCTAATACTTGGTATAGTTGTACTCCGGTTCGTGGTGGAATGACCCAGCAACTACAGGCAGAAAGTTGGCAGTGGATGTGAGGAACGTTAATGGACTTGGGCAGTGGTACCAGCAAGTAAAATAATCGATCCACACTCGATCGTCATCATGAGCGAAATGGTAACTACAAACATTGAAATTTCATGCACATATACAACATCTAAAGCCCTGCCCCTAAGTAATATTTTATGTGAACAGGCGTTTAATATTAACAACTATAATTACAGAGTAATATTTATAAGAAACATAGGCTTTCATCCATATATCCTCAGCCGAGTAAATCGCCTTGGCAATCATTTTTTTTATTTATTTTTCGTAATAACTACGTCGCGTTTTTAAACCTCGGGCGTATTGATGAGCGGTAGCGGAATATTAGGTAGGACATAATTACATCATACCCATATTGAAAGGTAATAAGGCATTAATTTTCACTGAATTCAGATTAACCATCTAGTTTGTCTCTGTAATGGAATCATGAAATCAATTCGTTAAAAAACGAGCACTAAAAAATTAAAAAAGAAATGGATATAACATTTGTTAATCAGCCTTTTACATAACAATATCAAGTATAAGAAAGATAAGACAATAAATATTTATTGTCTTATCTTTCTTATACTTGTTGTATTTGTACCGCGGTGCATATATATGCACCGCGGTACAAATCATGGCGGAAGACGTAAACTTTTAGTAACAGTTCTAATTCCCAGGGCGAAAATAAACTAGCTATTATATATACTAAAAGCTGATAACAGTCGCATACAGGACAGATACAGACATAATCTATATTAATATTATAAATGCGAAAGTAACTCTGTCTATCCGTTGGTCGGTTTTTCACGACCAAACCACTGAATCGAATTCGATGAAATTTGCAAAGATGCAAACTTAACTTCAAAAAAGGACATAGGCTACTTTTTTGCCGAACAAATGGCAACCAAAACCCTAAAACGCGAACGAACCCGCGGGCGACCACTGGTAACAAATACATCACATACATTTAAACTACACATTCAATATCATTCATAACTTTCTCACATTTATACCTTTATTGAATAAAGTAGTTTATAATAAAATAAAAAACCGCTACCGCTCATGATTCGCTTTACACAGTTTCTAATTTTATTCTTGAACTTTTATTATTAATGTACATTTAGCGTGCCGCTTTGGCACGGTTACACTGAGATTACACACAAACTAACATAAATACGTAGTGTGAATATATTTCATAAACTTATGCAGCATTGAATGGAAATTGCTTTTCATGGAAATATTTCAGCTGGAAAGAGAACAACTCGAAATGGCTGTTTAAACTATTTTGTTCGTTGCTTTCGAAGAACGAACGATTTTAACGCATTTATTTTGTTGATATTTTCTTTGTGTATTTTAAATATAATGTAAATATAACATGGTCGTATAAAGTTTGACTAATTGTTACAAGTGTCGAATTAAATTATTTTATACAATTAATTATTTATATATATGTTTCTTTTTATAGCAATATATATTAATGTTATAAATATGAAAGTAACTCTATCTGTCGCTCTTTCACGACCAAACCAATGAACCGATTTTGATGATATTTGGTGAGAAGCATACTTGAACTTTAAGGAAGGACATAAACATTTAGACAAAAAGGCTACTTTTTTGCCTAACACATGACAACCAAACCTAAAAAAACCCCTAAAACTCAAGCAATGCCGCGGGTGATAACTAGTAGTTACGAAGCCAAAACCCATTACAAAAATTAAATACATAGAATATTATTTTGAAATCATTTGAGTGACATTTTCGAGGTCTTCAATTCTGATTTCTAAATTACAAGTGTTAATCTGAATCAATTCCTTCCCCTTTAATTGCATCTCAACTGATGGCTACGTGGCTTCAGGCGATAGATACCCGTAATACAAATTTTAATTGCTATCCTCCCCTCTTTAATCTAAGCCATTCTTTAGACCATTTAGAAGACGATTAGGCGGTAGCGGACAATTAAATACTCTTCATAATATACTTAATTACTTTAATCATATAAGTACCCAATTTGAAGTGATTTGGAATAAAAATCTTTCATCTAATAATAGTAATGTAGGTAATTTAAAATCAATTTATTTTATAAAACGCTTCCGCGTATGTAATATGCCATGCTTCTAATGATGACGAAATTGTCTTATTTGCTTGTAAATTGGTGTCTGCAAGCTATGAGATATGATTTGAAAGCAATTGTAATGGATGGTGCCTTTGTACTGAATCTATATTGGCTTTCAAATATAGAACCTATCTATCTATTAATATACAAAAGAAGATTGATTTGGACGTCTTCTATTATATTAATTTTAATTGAAAATCTTATTTTGTTGACGGTCCAATATTTTTGTAATATATATTTTAATGAAGTGAGAATAATATGAACAAATTATTCTCTATATTAAATTTTAATATAAATATTTTAATTTGGAATTAGTTGATAGAAAATTGAGTTGAGTCAATGACAACACTGAATAGTTTCTAGAATGTTCTTCGAAAATAAAGAAATTGATCACTTCCATTTATACCGGTACCGTCACCATAACAAATAAATCCGATCCAATTTAAAAATACAATTCAAAATGTAGTAGAACTAAAATTCAAAAAACTATCATATAGCTCGTATTTCAAAGTAATACAATGGTCCGTTCTGATGTGAATGAAAAATGCAAGCTTAGATTACAGCTAGTTAGAGCCGGCGCGGAACGTAATAAAGAAGAAAAATATTTAAAAAAAAAAACAAACATAGTGAAATACGAGAATAATTTAAAATATAACCATTAATCTGGTTCGTGTACGCGACTGTCACGGGATGTACCGATAGCAAAACAATATAAAAAATCTAATTTTTATTTTTTTTTGACATAAATATTGTGGTATCTATCGCTTCTATGCTAATTCACATTGGGTTGTAAGTTAGGTTCCTAATAAAACTAGCCCAATCAACCCACATACATATCTATTGGTTGTTGGCAGAGCTGATGAGTGGGCAGAAGCTTCTCAACTATCAGAAGTAAACTAAGGAATATTTATAAAAATTGTTCGATTTTAAGTTAAAACGATTTGTTCATTCATAAAATTTGTAATTGGAATGTGATCTTTGATATTTGAAATAGATTCAACAAATGTCATTACAAAATAATAATATCAAAATTTACAGAAGGTATAAACATGTCTTGTCATGTATGAACTGTTTTTCTTTCTATAACATAGAATTTTCTAGACAATTTAATATGTATTATAATCATTGTCCTTTATATTTCTTATTTATCTAAAAACCCGATGTTTTAAAGTAACAAAGTCTCGAACAAATATCCAGGATCAAATCGTTTGAACGAACTCGAGTCTGAATAAATTAAAACTTTTTCGTTTTCGAGTCCCATTTTTATACTGTCCCTACTCCAAATTAAACTGCCTTATTAATAGATCGGAGATACGCTTTGTCTTTTCGTACTCATCTCACGGATTTAATAGAAAATTTAAACAAGCCTCGTGGTGCTCTGTTCTGATTAAAACGAGTACATTTCACCCGGCTGGCAAATTAAAATCTTAGAACGCGTGGTTGGCGTGTGATACATTGCTAGGTGGCACAGACAACGGCTTAATTAGGTTGCTGGATTCCCTTCTCGTTGAAGTTAAATTTAGACGTTCGGTGCTGCGTTGCGAGTGCTGTTGCTGAATATTTTTTACGAGCTTTTTAAATTTACAATTACACTGGGACTGAACTTTGATATCAACGATAGCTCTAGTGCCCCTCGCATTTATGGTAACCTAGAAACGGCCACTGAGGAACAATTGTGGTTGTCTTTTTTGTTCGGATTAAACTTTAGTGCTGAATTTTTGCAAATAATTTGACCTACTGTTGGAGTAATCCTTGAAACAGCATCACTTATATTTACCGTTGAAAACACCAAGACCTCGATTTTGCATGACCGTTGAAATTGTTTTATTTTTATTAATAAAAATTGGGTGTAAGCAAATTAACCCATCTCAACTTGTGGCTATTATGAGGACTGACTAAGGATTTTTTTTGCTAGGGGATCACGAAATTGCCTCAACCACTTTTTTAGGGAAGAGGAACCTAACAGCAAAAGCGTTTCAAAGATTACAGAGTAATACAGTCAGTCAGACTAGCAGTCCGTTGTAAATGTCAGCCAAATCCTTTTCAAGCCAGATAATCTGACGCCAAAGCAATACTTAGCATTTTTGTGTTCCAGTTTTAAGAGGCACAAGGTACATAGCATCTTAGATCCTAAGATTGGTGACGCATTGGCCACGTAAGAAATGTTTAATATTTCTTACTGTATGTCTATGAACGGTGATAATTACTAATCAGGTGATCCAAAGTCAAATAAGTAAGAGAATGAGCATGATGAGGATTTGTCAATGACAATATGCGTCTAATTATTAATGAGATATTCAATGCTTCTTCTAATTGAAATATAACCAGAGCTTGTGACACTATTACTCAATGGACGTCAAAGTGGGTATTATCATTTGTTTTGATATAACAGATAATAGGGAGTGGATTTTTAAATTTCGAATTAGAGGTGTTGGATAACGTTGTTAGCACAGCAATGGTACCGTGTGTCGTATTGGTTAGCGTTATCAGATCACAAGTATCTTACGTCGTTAAAATGAAATTCCTGCGGCGTCATCGTCAATTTGTACAATTTCGAGGATTCCCCGACACTTGATTTATGATGTTACATACATTAAATTAATAACAATGATTATAAATTTTCACATGCTTGACTTTACCTCGGATATTTGCATATTTTGTAAATAAGTACGTCGACCGTGTGTGATGAAAATCATTGGAAATTCGAACAAAGTTTTACCTGAAACAAGAAGGAACAAAATTATTTCATCATTCAATCTAAAATTATGTTAATGTATCATTTAATTTACCATTTCATTCGGAATAATATAGTCAAAAAATCATATGAAATTAGTAAAAGACATAAAAAGATAAGTAAGGTATAGCTATTCATGACACTTAAATTAAATTAATTAAAATTTCAAACAAATATTTAAAAGTAAAATAAGGCGAATCACTTTTATAAGTGTTTGTTATTGTATGGGGCTTAGGGCTCATAATCCTACCTCTTGAATCAATCTATCTATTGTAAAAGTCCGCATCATAATCCGTTGAGTGATTTTAAAGATCCTCAACACAGGGATAGACAGCAGTAAAAGACTTTATTTTATACTAATCAAAAACAAAGATTCCTTGTCTATGTCGATCTTATTTGATAAAAATATTAAATAAATATTGGACAACATCACATTAATTACTCTGATCCCAATGTAAGTAGCTAAAGCACTTGTGCAACGGAAAATCAGAAGTAACGACGGGACCAACACCACACTTACACCCAAGACACTAATGAACTTTTTCTACATCGACTCGGCCCGAAATTGAACCTGGGACCTCGGAGTGGCGTATCCATGAACTAGTGTACAAACTACTATATCACGTAGGATAGAAAAAATGAATGCCTTAATAACATTACTAGATATTGCTACATTTAAACGTTAGAACACTTTTTTAGCTTCTTAGATGTTTTCGGCGAAACGCCTCGGGTCACGCGTAAAACACTCTCGATTCAGCCCACTTTAATGATCGTAAATCAGCAAGTAAGGGAGAAATGGCGCGATATTTTTACTGTATTACTATGGATAGCACATAAGGGATTTAATACATTCATATGGAAAACGGCGCGAACCAAACGGCCGGTGGAACGATCTGCAAAAGACTGGATTATATAACATTCATAATGTTACAAAGAATTCTTTTCGTTGGTGAAATTATGCTTCGCGTTGAAAACGTTTAGTGGAATATTGAAAATAAAGGATATATGAGTAAACTTTTTATTTTTTTACACGCTACCCCTCCCAGCTTCACACGGGTAGAATGATTTACATAAAACTTTAATAAGTTTTTTTGAGTCAGACCTTCGTAAAGGTACCAGAACTTCTCACTTATTTTATGACAATCAGCGAACTATATAGGAACATATAAATGCGAAAGTAACTCTATCTGTATGTATGTCTGTGGCTATTTTACGGAAAAACCACTTTGAATTTGATAACATTTAATAAAAAGCCCAATAAACTCCAAAAAAGGGTACAGTTTCAACTTGATGTCCAATTAATTAACGGCCGCGGGCGACAACTATTCATTACCATTACATAGTATAAAACAAAGTCACTTACAGCTGTCTGTTCTTATGTATGCTTAGATCTTTAAAACTACGCATCTGATTTTAATGCGATTTTTTCTTGACTAATGTCTTAATCTGGCAATACCAATAATTTTAATAGGATAATATGTAAAACAATCAATAAACTTCGAGACACACTGTATCTAGAATAAGATATTAGAATTGTATATTCTGGAGCACAAACGAATTAAATTATCGGGCATTAGACGACAATCAGACTTCCTAACTTCGACCCACACTCTCGTCACGTACTGTCTGCAGACAATTGTTTATTAATTATTCCAAGAGTCCTCCCATCCACTTTATTATAATGGAAATACGAAGTTGGAAACATTTTACAAACTTCCCGCTACACATTGCTAGCTATTTCTTGCGACTTCGTTTATTCCCGGCTCATATATGAAGATCTAAATAGTGCCGTGATTTTATCCAATTAGTAGTTGCACATGGCTTTGCTTACTTTTTAGGGAGCCAATTGTCATATGTTAGGCAAAAAAGTAGCCTATGTCTTAGTAGCCTTTCTTGGAATGCAAGTTTTGTTTCATACCAAATTTCTTGGTGGTGGTCATCAGTTATTCTACCGCCAAATAACAGTACTCAGTATTGTTGTGTTCCGTTTTGAAGGGTGAGTGAGCCAGTGTAACTACAGGCACAAGGGACATAACATCTTAGTTCCCAAGGTTGGTGGCACATTGACGATGTAAGGATAGTTAATATTTCTTACAGTGTCATTGTCTATGGGTGATGGTGACCACTTACCATCAGGTGGCCCATATGCTTGTCCGCCAACCTAAACCATAAAAAAAAATTTCATCGTCAATTCGGTTCAGCGATAGACAGACAAACAGACTTTCACATATATAATATTAATATACAAGATTTAGAATATTTTAATTAAAAAATCAATATCAAAAGCCGCTAATTAAGCATTATAATATTCCCCATCAATCAAATACACAATTAATATTTTATTAATCACAGAAGCAATCACAATTAAGAAACACAAGTAATCATTTTCATAATCAGTATCTTTAACTTTATTCAAAATATTAATCCATTTCCAGGACTGGAGTGTCTCAGGGGTCTCGCAAAGGCCCAATTTAATTCATTATGTATCTAAGAGATTACTTACGGATTATTACGCAAAAGTTTTCAAATTTATCCATGCAATTAAATTTAATCTGCATATAATAAATCGGTAAGTGAGTACGTCATTTATTTTATTGGTAATTTTTTTGTGGTTTAGTTATATTTCTCTTTAATATTGCATAATTGTGGACAGGAGGGCTGGTTCGTTTTTTGCCCAGAGGATCGGAATTGCGATTCAACGGGGAAATGCTGCTAGCATTCTTGCCACCATTCCACGCGGTCAAGATTTATACAGTAACTAGTTTTAGTTCGTATTTGTATATATATATGTATATGTAAGCATTTCAGCAAGTTGTTAATTTAATGTTGTCTTAAATTTTCGCGATTATTACACATTTAAATAAAACTAATTATAACGGATGAATCGCGTATATTAATTATTTTTTTTAATTATTTTTAGACATCCCGACGTTTCGAGCACTTTGCAGTGTTCGTGGTCACGGGTAGAAAAATAATTAATATACCCGATTCATCCGTTATAATTAGTTTTATTTAAAAGTTGTTAATTCTTATGTTAATAAACTTTTTTTTATTGTGGATATACTGGTTGTATATAGTCGTCTCTCTTCATTGTAATGACATTGGAAAAGGTGTATAGTACGACACAACTTAGATGTAGCATCGGCAAAATTCGTAAAACCGATCGCATTTGAAATAATTACGATATAACAAATTGACAATATTTATTTCTTATCGATATGATCTTTACAAAAACGTAATAACTTGTAATATCATATGACCCAATATATTCGTCAATTTGACACTTCGATTTACACACACTTGGTGTCTCGGGTTGAACTGAAGCGAGAATCTATAGCGACGAATAGCGTCGAATGGCGCGATAAGGAGCTGTTTTTATTGGTCGTATAAATCGGCAGTAATCGGTTTGATTGAATTAGCCGATGCTACATCTAAGTTTTATCGTACTATACTGTAATTCGTAATTCAAATTATCAATACGTTACTGCGAGTTATTTCCTGTTTTTACTCTGGTAGACTCAAGCTTCTAACTTAAACACAAAGTATTGCGGTTTCGTTGTGGAATTACTGAAGAGATAAATTTATTTATAACCAGGTATATAAAATTTCCCACGCCTGCAGACGTTGTTCCGTAGCTTCCTACGATTGATAGCGTATATATAAACAATCATGATAAAGGCAGTAAGTAGGAAAAGTTAATTTCTAAAAGTAAGAACTGTTACATAATGTATTCAATAATTGTACTGAAAATTTGTTTGCAGATGCTATTTTCTGAATCGCGCTAGCGTTTGGTTCGCCCCAAGATATATAGGGTCCTTTTGGATTTTCGTGCTTTCTTCCTATTATCAGGTAAGTAAGTAGTTTGTGATAGTGAATAAACAATGTACATAGCCTAATAATTTCTTGGGGATTTTAAAGAGTAACATAGTAAAATTTTGTCAATTTGTTTAGTATTCCAAGAATTTAGAATACTAATAATAAGAGCAATAAGCGAAATATAAGCTAAGCGGCATTCAAATGTAGATAAAGGCAAACCTATCATAAGAAATAGAACTGTTTATTAGTATGACGTATTATAAACTGAAGTAAAACAAACGCAGAACATTAATGAATGAACGTATTGTACATAAACGGCCTATGTAAGCCATAATAAACATTTTACTTAATGGTGACTTACAAAGACATGGACAAACAGCCAGTGTAGTTGTCGCATGAATCTTTTATAAATCAACCGGTCTAAGGCATAGGAGTCGTTGAGAACTAAATTGCTCCAGCAAACAATGATATTTTATCACTGGATATGTAATTATATTAAACTAACCTCAAATCTGATAATCGATTTTGAATTTTGAACCCTATCTTATTACTCATGTGCTTTGGGACTGGCATTTATTTTAGTATTTTAAATTACGATACGTTATTATAATTTTTCTTACTTAAAAAGGACGATAAAATTGAGTACAAATGTACTATGATATGAACTCTTAATGCCCTTATTGTTAATTTTCAACATATCTATATATAATGTTGTCTTAAATTTTCGCGATTATTACACATTTAAATAAAACTAATTATAACGGATGAATCGCGTATATTAATTATTTTTAAACATCCCGACGTTTCGAGCACTTTGCAGTGTTCGTGGTCACGGGTAGACTAAGATGACATTTGTCTATTTACGTTACTCAAGATATCAATTGAGAAATCGTTGGCGGTAGTTGTTAATAATATTTCCTTTGTTCTTCAAATAGACAAATGTCATCTTAGTCTACCCGTGACCACGAACACTGCAAAGTGCTCGAAACGTCGGGATGTTTAAAAATAATTAATATACGCGATTCATCCGTTATAATTAGTTTTATTTAAATATCTATATATATTATTCATATATATATCATTCAACATATTTATATATATTCTATATATCAACCAATCAGCGTTGGAGTAGTGTGATGGAATTTGCTCCAGACTTTCTCCTCAAAGGAAGAAAACGCCTTACTCCAAATTTACAGGGAAATTACAGGCTGTTAATATTATTGTTGTTGTCAACATACAATGTCATTTCTAACAAAGAACAATAACTAAACTCAAAACTATAAAATCTCTACTATTAATAGGCGTCGTTTTTATAAATATATGTGTGATTTAAAAAAATAAAATTATCAAAACACTTATAAGCACATTACGTACTTTTTATGGCCGTGTGAAGCCGAGAAGTAGGTCACTTACAAGTAACCTAAGATTACCTTAAATGATTTATATATAGTAGATAAGGGTTGAATTTAACGACGCGAAGTTAAGTGTTGCGTTATACACGTGAAATTAAAATCTTGAAGGTAACATCCATTACACGGATTGGTTCCGTGTCACTCGTAACTTGCAAACAGACGTTAAAGGAAAGGACGGGTAGTTAAATATTTAGCGTTTTGCTCGGAACGGCGGGTGCGGTTGACAGTGATTGCTATAAGAATTTATAGAAAAACTATTCTGTTTTTCAACTACATTTCTTGTTTTATAACTTCGCACGGCGCTTTTTTTTATGTTTTAATTTTTATATGACGTTTTACGATGTTCTTTAATTCTTTTGCTAATATCTCGTTTTTTATTGGTTCACTTTTAAATCTTTGAAGACTTGTTTTTTTGTATTTTTTGAGTTTTTATGATACGATTTTAACTGAATACGACTTTATAGATATGAGAAAATTTAAATAGTTCATTTAACGGTCGCAGATCTCATTCGAGATTAATAAAAATTTTATTGTTGGTTTGACGGCTACGTCGCCATTTTGTTTGGCGTGAAATTAATTCAAAATGGCGCTCGTAAAACCGCGTGGTTACGCGAAGCGATGTGCTTAATGAGGGACGATTAAAACTGCTTCAGAATGTCGATAGGAATGCAATTTTTTTTTTTTTTCGTACAGATTAATTTTATTTACGGTCATTTGTGAGTTCTGCAATTACGAAAAATACAAAACATAAAAAATGACACCCTTTTTAATTACAATCATTAACTTTCTCGTTTCATTTTTACGATAGAAAACAGAAATGGGACAACTCGTTTAGTTTCTAAATCGAAACATTTAATCATTTTAATGAATTCTTAGGAAGTAATTATACATCCATTTAGGTCGTATCATAACAAAAAAAAAACAATAGAAAGTTGCAATAGTATTATGCTGATAGAATCAAAATATATTACAATCAAGTAACTACTACAAGCACTGTTGATTCTTTATTTGACGGGGTTATACTTAATATAAAGCTATTACACGTTCAGAGTGTAGATTCTACCAAGAGGCCTATCAATCAGAAAGAAACGGACGAAAAATAAGGTTCCATTAAGGGAATTAATAAAATCGTCACCATAAAACAATTACTAATAGCTGATACTCTCTAATCAATATAATTAACAAAAGTAGATGTTGGGTTAGAATAATAAATCTTTACTCTAGAGATTTTAAATTAAATGAACTCATCATGGCATTAAAATTTGAATAAAAATGAAAAGAGCCGGTGTCCCGTAAATCTATGGTGTCGGTGTGTGTGGGTGCAAGATTGATAGCTCTATATGAAATATGTATATTGGGGAGAAGACTGATGGTGTACGATTTGGAAATGGTATCGTTTGCGCTTTGCTTTTTTATTCATTTGCATGTATTAATTAACAACTCATGCCAATATTACTGTTTTTGATAATAATGAGATATACTTAGTGGTAGGGTTTTGTGCAAGCCCATCTGGGTAGGTACTACCCACTCATCAGATATTCTACCGCCAAATAACAGTACACAGTATTGTTGTGTTCCGGTTTGAAGGGTGAGTGAGCCAGTGTAACTACAGGCATATCTTAGTTCCAAGGTTGGCGTATTGGCGATGAAAAGAATAGGTAATGTTTGCTCAGACGGGCTTGTACAAAACCTTGCCTCCAAGTATCTACCAACTTTAGCTCCTGTTGCTGATGAATTTATTTTAGGATTATTATGTGTAAAAAATAATTAAATTATTTTAATGAAACTAATAGTACAGTCAAAGAACAAAAAGCATTACAGAACATTGAGATATATACGAAAATGTTTATAATGAAAAATATGTCAGTATAATAATATTATAAGATGCAAAACTTTGTTTGTTTGTTTGTAATGAATATCAAAAACTACTGGACCGATTTATTTATTTCTTTCACCAATCGAAAGCCACATTATCCACGAGTAACAAAGGCTATATTTATTTCTCGAAAATATAAGGAATCCTTACTAAAACTTAAGTAACGTAACCCAAGCTGTAAAAAGCTTATGTTCATGCGAAGCTGGGTCGGTCGCTATTGTTAATATAATTTAAATTGAGAACACGATTTATCATTGCGACATTAAAGTTAAAATGGACGACACATTCGACGTTAAACAAAAAGATGATATACAGCATCTTATTGGAGAGATCATTAGTTGATGGTAAATTTATTCCAATCACATTGGGCGCATCTATTAAACGTCCCGGTCGCATTAAGCCATCGCCCTACAGCCTATAAATTAAATTCCACAGTAATGAGTTAGATTATGACGAGCTTTAAGACTGTATTAATTTAAACGATCGGGTGGTCTTAGATTTATCAATGTTTTTATTATTTTGATAAGTTATGAATGTTGAAATTTCTTTTTTTAAGTTTAGCTCAAAATACACACATTACAGAAGTTACAGTTTAAATTATTCTTAATAATAAATGCAATTGTTTGTGGTAGACAGTGTCCAAACTAGATTGGCCTAAGGCTAGGTTACATTAAATAGGAAAAAGACTAAACATGACTTATGTGATTTTTTTTAAACAATAAATACGAGACAACATCACATACATTATGATTCTAATGTAAGTAGCTAAAGCACTTGTGTTATGGAAAATCAGAAGTAACGACGGTACCACAAACACCCAGACCCAAGACAACATAGAAAACTAATACGGATAATCTACATCGACTCGGCCGGGTACGAACCCGGGACCTCGGAGTGGGGTGCCCATGAAAACCGGTGTACACACTCGACCACGGAGGTCATGTGTGTGTGTGTGTGTGTGTGTGTGTGTACATGTGTGGGTGTGTTATTGTAAGCAGTTTTAAGCGGTTTATCAGATATCTGTATCAATCTAAGCATTATATCCCATTGATTATTACATTCAATGGCGTTTATTAATGACTACCGTACACGTAATACCGTCATACCAACATATAATGTTAAATGAGTTGCATTAATGACGTTCGAGAGCAATTCAACAAGATCTATTGAGTTTATTGATGAGCGATATATCTGATCAGGAAATGGTATCAATACTAAAAGCTGAAACATGCAGCTATTTTGATAGCTCTAGAGCTATTACTCTTTATATGTCTCTGATTCTCTATTACTCTACATTTTATTACTCTGTATGTTGTGACGTGAATCAAAAAGGCACAAATATTATCCAATGCAACTCCACTCAAATAAATCATTTGGTTATGAATTCAAATTCAATATAAATGTATTATTATTATTAATTTAACATAAGTAACAATGTTAATAACGGATTCAAATCCGGGAAAGCATCGAATTATTTTTGTGTGTTTATCTTTCCTTTGTAATTCATCTCCTGTTTGATAGTCGTAAATACATAGAAAACAGCTATGTACGTATTAAATTATGTGTACAACCTTGATAATTTATCACCAAACTTAAATTTACATATATATGTACATATATTATGCATTCGTTTCTCTTCATAACACTAATACAAAATCCCGTGATAAGAATAATGACCAGAAACCTAGTTTTTGATAAAGGGAACGTTATTACAAAGCCTAAGTGCCTTAGCATTTAAGCCATTCAAAGGATCCATTATTTTCGTACCAACGCGTTCTAGGCCCTACGCAATGTAGATTAATGATACATCAGAGGAAACCACTTACGTTCCCTTGATGATAACAAAATTATTTTTATAATATTCATCCATTTTGTCGTCACATTTATATATTCATTTAATAAAACAGTAAGCATATTCTTTTTGTAGTGACTAACAATGAATCAAATATGATAAATCTAGAATCCATTCTTAAGTAAAGTATTGCCAATTAAGACATTATAATCATATAATAAATATACTATACATTATTATTTTAATATAAACTTTGACGTAAAGTTGATACAATCATTATATACATTTTTCACACCCACTATTATATTTATTGAAAGTTTTCGTTAAAAATTATGTTAATTATACGACGAAACGTCAAATGATTCACTAATCCTTTTGTAGTAAAACTTCATTAATATAGATGTATAAAATATTAATGAAAGTGTCGCTTAAATCAAGGTACGGCAGTACATTACTTATGAGGTGTTATCCAATTAGGTATTTTAAGCATTTTATGTTACGAAATTAGAATAATCGTGTTATTTATACGTATTTGATAGTGATTTGTTTTTTAAATTAATATTATTCTTAATTTAAAATCCGCATGGAAATATTTTTGATATAGATTATAAATAAGCAGACAATACACATTTTAGAACTGTCAAATATGTCTATGATAGCTCTGTTTTTTTTATTAGTCTATATGTTTTACCTAAATTAAGTACACCTGGAATCATAGCAGTTCGTGGGAACTTACAAGCAGTGCTGACTAAGCGTAAAACAAATTTAAACCTCACAATGAAACATTGGCCGGTCAAATTGCCTAACGAAGGAATAATAGTACCAACACATGACCCTTATTCCTTTATTTATAAAGACTAATTTCGAATGGCAAGGTCGAATATCCCTTAAGGTTTTATGTTTCGTATGATAATCCTTACAATATTATTAGACAGGTGAACAATGGAATTAAATAAAGATTAAAACTCTATTATAACTTGGGTATCAGCTTACACGTTGAAAACATTTTCATTTGTTTCATTGCAATCACTTAATACAGTTAAATTTATATTAACACTATTAGTCTCCCGCGGATACGCTTGCGTTTTAGATGTTGGTTATATATCATAGGTCAGGAATAAAGTAGTCTATGTCGTTTATTAGAGTTCAACTTTTATTCATACCAAATTTCAGGGAATTCGGTTCAGCAGTTTCGTCGTGAAAGACAAACAGACAGTGTTATATGAGAATATATGAAGTATAACTGATGATCGAGGCTTCAAGGCCAAACAAAGTATAACTGATCGTATCGTATGGTGGAATTAGCTCTAATCCTTCTCATCGAAAGAACCCTTTTATACGGAAGATTTTTCTCAAAATGGTAATAACAAAAAATCTAATATTTATTTTATTGTGTTTTAGACAAATCTTTGAAAAAATTTAATTATCAGAAATATCAATTTATTATCGATAGAGAATCTAATAAGTAATCAAATATTAGATCAACATTATCATTAGATAATTACATTTATTGAATGTACATTGAAAGTTAGAAAAGCACGATATCGAAATTTTAATATAATATTCAACAGTATGTTTTAAAAATACTGTGCAATGTTTAAAGATACCAATATTATTTACAAACACATTTTCAATCAATCTAATGGCTATCTCATAACACTCAGTTTTATATAACGTCTAATATGAAAAATCAATACTTACTGCTTTTAAATTAACTTTGATCTGATTTTCACGCAAGCAGAACCACAAGAAATAACTCTTCCATATAACTTCATCTTACTCCTATACCAATTAAAACTTGCTTATATCATTACAACTAATTGCCAATCAAAATGCGACTCTATCGTAACCTTGGCAGAATTCATAATCAAAAAACCATGACACTTACTCTGTCATCACTTTTGTTTCTGACTACCACTATGCACCTTCGATGTGCTATCTCTCTTTGACCTATAGAGTTTTATAGAGGGAAGAGTGGGATGAACTATTTGGAGTTTCCTTTTTCAGTATTGTAGGGTTCCCATACAGGTCTCTCCCGCGAGGGTCGTTCTTAGTTCGATCAAGATAAGGCTGCGTTGATTGTATACAAGTTTACTATAGCAGTTATGTTTCGCAGAAACTATTGTAATTGGTTTTTGATTGAAAGATATACACCATGTATTCTGACATTTGTACCAAGTTCGTAGATATTCCAGTAGTAATGGTAGTTCATGAGGAATAACTTCTAAGTGCAGGCATTTAGCTATTGCTTACTATTGTAGAACTATATGTTAACTATCTTGTTGTATTCGGATTATAATAGAGATTACTATTAGGAAGTAAATGTAACAACATATGTTTCTAAAGGAAAGATCAGAGCTCCACGTTTTCTGAATATTGGTAGTTCTTTTAAGTACTTAAATTAAAATACCCAAATAAGACAAGTTCATAAGAAAATCTTATAATCATTAAAACCTCTTTTGAAATACACGCAACAAAATAAGTTCTAAATTTAAAATCTATTTCAATACAGACATTGTTGTTGAAATGTCTTCCAACCTTTTTTGTATCAACAGACTCTAATACGCGTTGTTAAATCACTCCCTGGTGTATGACCTGCGTCTTGTTTACAAACTGTAATGTTCTCGAGGCAAATTTTCCTGGTCAGAACTTCTCTTTTTACTGTGAAGGTTGTTAACGAATAAAAATCTCTCGAAAAAGGTGACTTCTAAGGGGATTCCCCGAGGGCCGATAGCAGCAAACGTTGTCCAGTGTTGAACGCGTGAATGGAAATTCAAGAAAACGTCTATTTATATTTTGTATATTCGTTACATCATATATGTATATACAGTACGATATTATGGCCTTTGACTATACGTTAATTCTAGTTTTATCAAAATTTTTTACATTTTTAGAATTTGATATGAATGATAAAAATTTTGAACCAAATAAACGTATGGTGCAAAAATATTATTTCGAAAACCTGTTAGGGTTTGGATATAATCAAGTATCGTAATGTGAAAAATGGACAATTATGACTGTTTGTATATTGGTGTTGATGATGATGTCTTCCTGGTCAATTTTAGTCCAGGGCGTACTACCAAGGGAGACTTATAAACGACGCAGATCACATTATAGGACACAAGTGTCTATGCAACTTTCTATTCCCCTTACTCTAATAATCAATTATCTTTTGATAAAATACCCTGAAGATATCTTAACCAAAGATTATTCTTATACAAACAGAATTTTGTAGTTTTATTAAATGTGAGTAATAAAATTTCAAAGAAGTTATTAAAATTTTAAGCTCAAAATTACTATGTTTAATAATAAAACTTAGGTTAGGTTAACAATACTGACCGTCAAAAACCTTTGTCTGCACCTTTATCACACAACCCTTCTTATACCCATTGTCCTACATCATACTTTTATAAGCAATAAGTTTCAGCTTCAATGTAATATCAATTTTATTTCCATCAACATAAGGTACAAATTCGTTTACTCCATAAAGGTCATTACTGGCAATTTTCAATTACGTCCACCTGAAGAGGCTGTACGCTGTTGTCATCTTTAAAATTATACCTCCTTAGTTCTCTAGATATTTTAAGAGCAAAATGGAAGCTTAAAGAAACTTAGCTCTCCTTTCACAAAGACAAAGTAAGAAAATCTATAAGTTATGCCGCATTGTTTCCTGGAGGACAATGGGTCTAGTAAACTTGTCGATGATATAATGCAGGCAATTTACATAGTCATGTACCGTCCGTACCCATGACATGTAATTAAAACACCTATCACATTATAAGAGGTCGATTATTCCTTTAAAGGTTGTATGAGAATCATAGTAGATACAGCTATAAATTTTCCTAACATTGTAATGATTTTATTGAATTAGAATTAATATATTCGTACAAAACTATCAAATATAATAATAACAAAATTCGAATTAATCATTGATTCTCAATGGTAATAATAAGTCAGCTATTAGGGGAAGACCTTAAGGATTCCAAATGATTGATGACACGAGGAAAATAAATAAAAATATTTAAGTTAAAAGATTCCAATATTCCAAATTCAAATGACTCAATATTGAATCACATTTACACGATAGACTAAGTAAACACTACCACCTGTTCGGAGAAGAAAACATGACCAATGAAACTCAAGAGATATGAATTAATAATAAATAATCTTTATTAATATAACATGAAGCAAACTTGAACTCCGAGAAAGGACATAGGCTACTTTTTTGCCTCACACATAACAACCAACACCCTAAAACACTAGTGAAGCCACGGGCTACTACTATATAATAAAACAAAGCTCTATTAGAACCTTCAAAGCAAATTTAGAGTAAATTTGTTTTAATTTCTTTGCGTACGTCACGTGAAACATGCATTGTCAAATCGAGCTATTGTCGCATAAATAGATCTGAAACAAAAACTACATCGACGAAAAAGAACCGGGTCAGCGGAACTATAAAACTGGCGTTTTCATCACGTTTTCATACGACACTTCTGTATTATCGTCAAAAAAGTATGGGGCTGTAGCGATATACAATTTTTCAATTTTTTTTTAACATCGATGTTTGATTGGATTTTTATCTAGTAAATTTAATTTTGTTAATTTCTAGTTCACAAAAATCTAAAGAAAATTAAGGCAATGATCGAATTAGGTATTGGAAAATTGTTTATCTGAATTTAATTTTTCTTAATAACGTAAACCGATATTAAAGTAATGTCTGCATATACATCACACAAAGCTTCGGTAGCTTTCTCGTTATTCGATATCAATTCTTGGTTGATTCTTTTCAAAGATATTCGTCATGATGGAACATTGGCAATATGCCAAGTTTAATTATGAAAATTGAAGCTTGTGGTATTCCTCTATTTGGCATTTCTGAGCGTAATTTTGATGTGAAATGAAGATTTTACTACGATGTATTAATATCACTCGACATTAGAATACATATTGAAAATAATACTTCTAATAAAAATCTTGTTTTCGAATCGGAGCTCAGGAAATCTATTAATAGCGAAATGAAATTCGTAACTATTGATTTTCACTCATTCCACTTCAGCCGTTTCATCAGTAATTAGAAAGGGTTAATGCATTTAGTTGGTACTTTTTAGGCTTTTTAGAAGCTAATTTTATGATGTCACATTCAGACGGCCCCTCTTCCATTCATTAACACTGATTGCAATTCTCATTTGATAAAACTCGGAACCTTTTCGAGTTCCCATTTAGATGACACCTGGATAATAGGTGAACATGTGCCTATATTATTTTTATCTCTTTGAGTTTCCCCGAGATTAACATCATGAGTGCATTTGGTAATACTAAATCCGAGACTTGTTTTTTTTATTTATGCTTTTTAATAAGCGTCAAATGATCCTACTGATTACATTTTTAAAATCTCATTTGCAATCTGATTATGCCTGGCGTGGGTCCATTGGAGGAACAAAATACGAAACAATTATTTATTATAAAATTTACCCTATCAATGTGTAAAATATTAGTTCGAATACTCAATCGTTTTGAAAATAGAACAATAGTATCAGAACAAAGATTGATAGCGCAGTACGGTTCAATTATAGTGATATTAGTCTCGATAAAACTTGCTATAAATCCTCACAATTCGATTATAACAAAAGCACTTTTCGTCGAAAAACATCGACATACACTGTAATTTAATTACGGGGCATTTACAAAATGGAAACTTGCCGGATATAGTTCCGACGCTTTTGTAAATAGGAGCTATGTTTTTTCTAACCAGATAACGGATAAACAAGAAAAATGGTCGTCTAAATGAAGACAAAGGGAATCCACGTGAAATGTGTAAAGCTAGCTTGGAGACAGAATTATATTTGATAACACAACTGAATTTTCATCATAACTTTTTCATATTGTAAGCGTCGGTTTCATAAAGGTTTTTATTAGTGAAATTCACTACGTAATACTTCTTGTACAAAATCTATGTTTCTGGTGTTGTTCTCTGTGAGATTTTTTGTGAAAATCTCTTGATGCAGATTGCTGATGCGAAGTTTTTAAATAACATTGAGACATTTAGGTTACAAACTTGTATTGGTTTTCCTTTTATTTGAGATGTATTTATTTTGTTTATACATTGTAAGTTCGAGACAAGTTGCGTTTTACTATTAGACGACAGTAATCATATTGCATACAATTCCATCATAGAGTACAATGTACTTAATTCGTTATGTGCGAGATTGAGTAACTTATGAAACAACGTTACTTATATACACTTACAAAAATCATATACTGAGTTTTATGGCGATTCTTCTCGGTAGAATTTACTTTCCGAATAGATTTTACATTTAATACAGTACACGCCAAAAACGGTATGCCCAATTTTTTCACGATTTGTGATATATCATGTGATACGGCTTCGTTACATATTTCAGAAGCGGAATCATCATAATTTACCAGTTATTCTGTTTAGTTACCTATGTGACAGAAAAGTCTAGGTTCTATATCAATAACTTCACCTATCCAAAGGCTAAATGACTCTAAGAATCCATTCGAGTTTCAATTTATCACCTAGAGATGGCGTTGAATGTATGAATGAATTGAAAGTTAGATTACACAATTTAAATTCCCCCTTCATGCAAAATAGGGACGGAAAGATGAGGTCTGAGGGGGAGATGTAGAATACATTATACTTAGGAAAGGGGAGGGGGTAAGGTTGAAATATTTACCTCGCGGGAGTTTGGAAGTGTGTTCGACGGAGCGAAGCGAAATCTTAATGGATTATGGTATGATTGGACCTCTCGGTATACCTGAGGATATTTTGCACGTTTTTTTTTTCTTTTCAATTCGCGGTAGATTGGTTTCTATAAAGGATTAAACGGTTCGCATCGCTCCGGGAGTGTTTTCTAGATCGCGAGCAATTAGGAAATATAACAATTTAATTTTTTCCAACCGGTCTGCAGTTGATTTAATTTGTGTTTTTTTTTTTCATGTATCGGCAAAGCTTTGCAATCGTTCGATTAGCAGATTGTTTCGTATTATGAAAGGGTCGAACGAACGTTTTCTATTTTTTTTTTTTTTTTCATAATCTGCAAACGATTAGTTGATTGGCTTATTCGGCCAATTATATTATTTTTAAAAATTAAACTGTTCGGAAAATGTTCCTGGATTTATGTGTTTCCTGTTACTGTATCGTGTACATTTTCATTTCGAGTTTAATGTTATTTGCAGATTGTTTAATGTTTGTTTTTGTTTGAAATTAATAATAGGTATTATCGTTGCGGAAATAAATACGTGCAATAAAATTGCAATGAAACCTTATTCGTGTTGTAAATACTTTCTGAAAATCAATTCGAGATTATATTTATGACCAAAATTATATTAAAAGTAAGTCGCAGAATATGTCTTGGGATTGGAAATATATAATCATAAACATGTAGCTGATAAATTATACAACATTTCCGCTATATTTGTAACTAAGTTAACAGGAAGTTTATTTCTGCGTGTAGTTTCGCCATAGTTTGGAAGTAGCAGTGTTTTCTTGACAGGTGATGTTGTAACGGGTTCGTGAGTGTGTATGACAAATGTTATCAAATTTTGGTTTTAGGCATTATTTACTTAGCTCAAAACTGTCTAAATATATACCTACTTACTCATCACATATTCTATAACCAAACAGGCATAACTTAATCAAAAAATCATAATCAAAATATACTTTATTCGAGTAGCAATACAAGCACTTTTGAATCGTTATTTATCAACTGTATTAAGTGAAGCTACCATCGGTTCGGAAAGTAAATTCTACAGAGAAGAGTTACATATTCTTTTTCAACATTTAAAAATACGGTCACGTTAGTTAAATACAAATATATATGAATGTAATATATCCTGCCTGAAGTCAACAAGTATTAATTCAACGCTTTTTTATCATCTGCATAATTTTGTATTGAGTAATATGCCTTACATTACATACATTACATTACATTGGTAAAGAATGTATTTTTTACTCATGATTTGTATTTATGACACGGCATACTGTTGTGTCGAGATTTAAAGAGTGAGTGAGCCAGTGAGAGAAAGGGTGCAAGAGACATAATATCTAAGCTTCACAGATTACATTAGCGATAAAAGGAATTGTTAATACTTTATAGATAAGTATCATAAAAATCCGAAGTGTCCCAGTAATGAATCATAACATAGTATAGGCGGTTCAAATCCGGAACATCTAAAATCGAACCGGATTTAAAATTAACTTAGTTCTACTAAATTTTCTTAACATTGATAAATGAAACAAATTGAAAGATACGCCGTAAAGCAACATCTGAGAATACATAATCAAAGTGTTAATCATGAGAAATGAAGAACAAAACCCGTAGTGTTTATCCACTTAACTGGTACATGTAAAATATACTCCTTTCACTAGGCCTTGTACCGTTTGTTGTATAACTATACTAAATAAATCTATTTAGAAAGATTTACCGATACTAAAAATTCAACAGATTTGTTTATTTAAGACATAATATTAGAAACACCTAAAATGATCAGTGTTCCTTTACTATATTTTCCATTTACAAAAACCTTTTTTTTTTGTTTTAGGTTGGCGGACGAGCATATGGGCCACCTGATGGTAAGTGGTCACCATCACCCATAGACAATGAAGCTGTAAGAAATATTAACTATTCATTACATCGTCAATGTGCCTGTGCCTGTAGTTACACTGGCTCACTCACCATTCAAACCGGAACACATCAATACTGAGTACTGTTATTTGGCGGTAGAATAACTGCTGAGTGGGTGGTACCTACCCAGACGGGCTTGCACAAAGCCCTACAACCAAGTAATATATATATCACCTTCATATCTCACTCAATTTAATAAAAAAAAAGTATCGAAAAACGGTTGCGTAATTGTAAAGATCTAAGCATATATAGGGACAGCGGTAAGCGACTTTTTTGTATACTATGTAATGTTAATGATGTATGTATAAAAAGCCAATGATATATATGTATTTATATATTAAATAGGTGACCGTCGTGCACCTGATAGAAAGTACTACACTCTGGAACATCTGCAACACCGGGGCCTTGCAAGTGCGTTATTAGTCTTTAAGATATAAGTCTCTATTTTTGAAGTTTCATAACTTTTTATCAATATACCGTTCATATACATATGTATAGATTTCTCGGTATTTTATTTGTTTGGTAAATATAAATGTTGGACAAATCCCATACATTACTCTGATCCCAATGTAAGTAGCTAAAGCACTTGTGTTATGGAAAATCAGAAGTAACGACGGTACCACAAACACCCAGATCCAAGGCACTAATGAACTTTTTCTACATCGACTCGGCCGGGAATCGAACCCGGGACCTCGGAGTGGCGTACTCAATATCGGTGTACATACTACTCGACCACGGAGGTCGTCAATATTTGATAGCTATTTTATTGCTTTAGTGTCAATCTCAATGTAATGACATATTCAAATGTTCAATTATTAGGTTTTAATTCGATCTTTAAAGACCCATACATAGCACTGATTTGAATGCGTGCATGTTATCGATGATTGCGAGCTTAAACCTAGACAAACACCTAGTTTAATTCAGTTATAATTCGCCTTAGTATTTAAGGAAAACACTATCATACAACACACACATATTCAATAACATAGTGTGAGTGTGTGTGTGTGTGTGTGTAATTTCTAGAAGTAATGACGGTACCACAAACACCTAGACCCAAGACAACATAGAAAACTAATGATAATTTACATTGACTCGGCCGGGAAGCGAGCCCGGGACCTCGGAGTGGCGTACCCATGAAAACCGGTGTACACACTACTCCACCACGGAGGTCGTCAATTGGTGCTGCAGATGTCCATGGGCGGTGGTAGTCACTATCCATCAGGTGAGCCTCCTGCTCGTTTGCCATATATGACATAAAAAATGGGTACACGTTATCCTGTCCGTATAGCTATACATATTTCTAGAAGTGACTTGATGAATTGTATAAAAAAATATCTTCATCATATGTTTTTTTGGGGTCTCCTCATTCCTGAAGATTAATTTGAAGTATAATCCAATGCACGTTCTCGTCCATTAGATGTTGAAAAGACTACAAAAATAATTACAAATATTTTTAATACAACAAGTCTTAAAAAAAAACTTTAATTACAGAAAATATCGACATTTCCAATGTGGCTTATTCGGTTCATAGCGTTTACTTAAAAAGTTTTATTTTATTTGTAACTTTGCTACGTCTACTTTTAATTCAAGTTATTGCTTCGATTTTAATATATTTAAATGTTTTTACTTATGGCACTTTGGTAAGAGACTCGTTTGAGACAGCGAGCTGCATTAAACGAGTACTTATTACTATTTGAAATATTATTATTGTTGGAGATGATTTCCCTCAAGCAGACTAAAGTCATTACTTTATTGCTTATTCGATTAGACTATCAACAACTAAGCATATAAATAACGTGTATATTAAAGTAAAGTAACAGCCTGTACATTTCCCACTGCTGGGATAAGGCCTCCTCTTCCATTAAAGAGAGGGCTTGGAACATTCCACCACGCTGATCCAATGCGGGTTGGTGGAATGCACATATGGCAGAATTTTGATGAAATTAGACACATGTATACAGGTTTCCTGACGATGTTTTCCTTCACCGCCGAGCACGAGATTAATTATAAATACAAATTAAACACATATATATATATAGTGGTGATTGCCTGGGTTTGAACCCGACATCCGTTATGATGCAAGCGTTCTAATCACTGGGTCATCTCAGATCTAAGTGTATATTAGTAATCTTGTTTCCGAAAAAGAATATATTCAAAGGAAATAATTCAAACATGAAATTCGAGGAAATTGGAATCCAACAATGTATTGTTAGTTTAACAAATTAACACTAAGTTTAAAAAAATAATTAATGGAAGTTTCGATGAATAATGAAAATGATTCAATAATGCCATTAAAGGTAAATCAAACGAGAACGCTCCTAAGTAAATACTCAAAATGTAAATTTCTTTATGAGTAAACATTTTTTAAAACATTGTGGTTATCGTGTGTTAGTTAGTGGGTTTTGTGACTAAGTGATAATTAATGGATCTTAAACTTAGTTTAGGTTATACCGCACGTACTAACTTAGTCATCTTTGTATGACCTGGATAACTCATTTAACTTCAATCAATGTATATTCTGTGATTTTTAATTCAATTATAGGCTTAGTCATAGCAGAGGCGTCGTCACGGTAGCATGCGTAAGCGATCCCGTGGAGCCCGGCGAAAGACGGAGAGGGTACCGCTGGTTTTTTAGTGGGTAAACCCGGTGGACCTGGGAGTACCACCCCCCACTTTCTATCACGTGGGGAAGCGCGTGGCGTACTATTAACATTGGTTTGGTTTTGCCGACAAGTGAGATGGGGGGAGATAAACTGGTTTCGGTACCATTTGCCATTTTCTGTTTCATTTATATGGTTTTAGTTTAGCCTTTACTAGCGACCCCGGCTTCGGAAGCAATGCTATGACACAGTAGACACTTCTAAAATTATCAGTGTTTCTTTACATCCTTCCTCTCGAATCACTGTATCTTTTAAAGGAAACCTCATCAAAGTCCGTTGCATAATTTTAATCATCTAAACATACATATACACAGCGACAGACAGCCATAAGCGACTTTGTTTTGTACTATGTAATGATGAACTAAAAACCTCACAATAAATAAATAAACATAGTCCCTTTTGTATTTGTAAATATTGATTATAGATTAAAATAAAATAATTTCTCTTACCTGAACTTCTCGCTTCTGCCTGCAGTCTCGTATCCACAAATATGGCCACTAATAACAAACACATAATAGTTTTAAGTCTACAGCACCGCCCTTTAACTGATTTCCCACTAAACCTCATAGTATTATTGCTTTCACTAAAAGTTGTTACACCAAAACTAACATTATTGTTTGAACGGTAAGGACTATTATTGCTAGAATCTTTATCTTTTTCGAAGACATTTCTTTTAAAGCCTCCTTTCGTACTAGCTTCTATGATTCCTCCTCTGTCTTCTAGAAGTGATTTCAGATCTAGAAGGCATTTTTTCTTGGTGTTCACGACCCTTTCTAAAGGTTCTGAAACCCGGTTAGGTTTAACCGTCATTGTTGATGTTTTCTTGTGTTTGGTGTTAAAATTTAATTTTATTTGTATCGTCAAATTGCCGCTTCATCTTGTGTTGGCATCTGTAACAAAAATAATAATAGGTTAATAATGTTATATAAACAAAAGGTAACACTTTATTTTATTTTTTATGAGGGGTCACCTTCACCCTTATGCATAACTAATAACTGTAAGAAATATTATGTCTAATGTATATATGTGTATATGAAAATTGACAGGACAAAGTTTTATTTTGAGATTTTACAAAGAGTAACTTTTGAGATTCTTGCCGGATCTTCTCGGTAGAATCTACATTCCGATTTACGATTCATTTAATATATGTAATTTTGTATGTGATTCAAAAGTGCTTGTAGAAGCTTTCTTACTTTAATATACAATGAATAAATATTGATGCATTTTAAGTACAAAAATAACGATGAACGAATTATACCGCAAAATAATTTTGTGAATTTTTATACATTTTATTTTATAATGTTATTTTTTTATTTTATTTAAGAGGATGATCACTGTAACGATTCTATCATAAAACTTACACGCAATTTGTTGCGCTAACTCGCCTTATTTTTATGTAACAACACCATAAACAAGCCTTTAGAAGCTTTTATGTTTCCGTTCGCTTACGCCGTAATTCAAAATAATTCGTTTTGTTCCATCTCAATAATGCTATAACAGGTTACAGACCATGTAACTTAACTATACTTTAAGTCTAACACTAGAACTTCGAGCGAAGAGATGGCCCAGTGGTTAGAAGGCGTGCATCTTAACCGATCATCGCGGGTTCAAACCCAGGCAATCACCGCTGAATATTCATGTGCTTAATTTGTGTTTATAATTCATCTCTTGCTCGGCGGTGAAGGAAAACATCGTGAGGAAACCTGAATGTGTCTAATTTCATAGAAATTCTGCCACATGTGTATTCCACCCGCTTTGGAACAGCGTGGATGAATATGTTCCAAAATTTCTCCTCAAAAGGAGAGGGCTTAGCCCAGCAGTGGGAAAATTACAGGCTGATGTTGTTGTTGACTAGAATAGCAGCAGAATATTTTAAGATTTTTAAATATTTGAATCTACTTTGGTTCTGCATAGATACAATTTATTATTAAAAAAGGTCACCTTTAACCTAAGCCCAGTTATTTCGCATTTCGGGGCGAACGATTTTTTGGTTACGCATAACATGTAATGGATTATATCTTTTAGATATATTCAGTTTTGAGAGTAATTTATTTTCTACTTGTTCGAAAAATTGTAATAGCTAATAAGCGTGATATTAATATCATTTATAATACATATATATCATTAAATTATAATTTAGTTTTCTATCAGGGGAAAATATTTTAGTATTGGATCCTAATGATTTCGAAGATTATCCCCAACATACAAATAACAATCTTAATCATATTATTATAGAAATGGATAAATTATTTACTAAAGAGTTTTGTAACCTCTGTATCTCCGTTATTACTGGCTTGTTTTTTTAATTATAAACAATATATGAAGTATTAAATAAAACTAAGCGTTATTTCGGTATAATTTGTACGGATATTTTTAAAGTTTTTTTTTATGGTATAGGTTGGCGGACGAGCATATATATAATGATAATAAGTGGTCACCATCGCTCATAGACAACGAAGCTGTAAGAAGTATTAACTATTCCTTACATCGTCAATGTGCCACCAACCTTGGGAACTAAGATGTTATGTCCCTTGTGCCTGTAGTTACACTGGCTCACTCACCCTTCAAACCGGAACACAACAATACTGAGTACTGTTATTTGGCGGTAAAGAACTGAAGAGTGGGTGGTACCTACCCAGACGGGCTTGCACAAAGCTCTACCACCAAGTAAAATTATTTGTTTTGAATTCGCTTATTTGAGTATCTTCCAATGCGATTTCAAAACGTCATTCAATTGAGACAGACTATACAATGTCACGCTATATCGACGCGAGAGTAACAGTAACGGATACCATTTGTAAAACCTTACGAAACAGATATTTACTTCATAAAAGGAAAATATTCCTATACCTGCTTGTGATGCTTTAATGCCGTAAAAGATGATCAGCAAAATGGATAAACATTAACCAATATTATCTTTAAATTATAGATAAAACTATGCTTGAATTATTTGGCAGTTTTAAAGCACCTTTCCTCACTAAGTAACTTTTAATAAACCGTACCATTTTCTATAACAACCCTCTGTTATAAATATAACAATTTAATACGATAAGGTTCTATAGATGGTTCATAGAATATTGGTGAAAATATAAACGGAAGATACAGGAAAGGTGTAGCCAATCTAATAAGCAATTCATCAGACGATGTGACATTGTGTTATCGTGTGTTAGGGGTTAAGGGGGGGAACACCTGCGTCCTTCGAGGAGATAAGAACGAATGAAATGAACTTGTTCTTGTAGTATTAACGATCGTCTAGAACTAACGAGCTAGGGAGCTCGTTATATTTGATCGATTGGTTATGCCAATGACCGAATGTTTTTGAATGTGTTGAAAATTATTCGCTGAATGAATGATAAGCGCCAATTACTCACGTCTAACGCTTTAGTCGAGTTTAATATTTGATTGGGTGAGTATATATCAATAAAAATACTTTTTTCAATGTTGATCCAACAATGTTATGTATATCAATATTTTCAAGGCAAATATATGTAATAATGAAAAGGGGATTACTCTGTTATTTATAGATACAAGTGAAAATAGATAAAAAGCAATCGAATACAAAAAGAAGGTTAATGAAAAAATGATAATAAAATTGATACACAAAGACGTCGTTATTACTATTAACGGTCATTAAATACAATTATATATGAGAATGGAGTCTGGAAAATAAAAAATAGATAAAAGATAAAAATGTAGTCATCTATTTTTTAACTAAATTCGCAAGTATGTGTGCGTAATTTTCTTTGTGTTAACAAATTTAATGTATGTTTGTATTTTTGATATCCATGTCTGCTAAAACGATTATGTTGAAACTTTTTAAATCGATCTCACTCAGTTTCCTGATCCAAAAATGAAGATATTTTCTTTGTCTGTTAGGCTTTCATTATAAACGTACTATAAAATTAACAATCTATCATTGCTGGGCCAAGTATTCCTAAGCGGAAAAATCGCTAACCTATTTTAATATTATAAATGTGAAAGCATTTATGTATGTCCGTCGTCGCTCTTTCACGACCAAAACGATTAAACTTATTTAATGAAATTTGGTGTGAAGCAAACATGAACTTCAAGAAAGGTTATTTTTTTCCTTACACATGAAAACTACAACCAAAATCAAAAATCAATATCAATATATATTTTATTCAAGTAGGCTTTACAGGCACTTTTAAATCGCTATTTAATAATTAAGTGAAGCTACCATCAGTTCGGAAAGTAGATTCTACCGACAACCAGCAAGAAACTCAGTAGTTACTCCTTTTTTTAACACCCACACAACTACCAGTAATCTATATAATAACCCAGCTTGTATTAACCCAAAAACTTGCAACAAATGTTTCCAATTCCGTAACATATTGTATTAAAAAACGCAACAAAACCCAGCATCCACGTTCAGATGCAGTTACGAACTCAGGTGCAGATCGCGCAGCATCATTAATCTCCCGGTTTATCCCTCCACATTACTTCTATGGGATGGACACTATCCTTATGGGTTTGTTTACATTCGGTTAGGGATCACATACAGGCTCACAGCTGGGAAATATATATGTAGCATATAGTTGATATTTTCTGGGGTTCAAAGTTAACATACTTAACTTTATTAACTAGCGGCCTACTCGGCTTTGCACGGGTGGACATATTTTTTTTTAAATTATCTTTTATATATATATTTTTTTTTGTTCAACAATTGTCTTTCTATTTCAACTCATTTGCACAAAATTATCAAAAAAATAATATACCTAAACCTTCCTTATGAATTCCCCTGTCTATTAGCGAAAACCGCATCAAAATCCGTTCAGTAGTTTTTGAGTTTATGGCGAGAATACTGACAGATGCAGTGTATGGACTTTGTTTTATAATATGTAGTGATATTATAAATGCACAAATGTTTGTCTGTTGCACTTTCAAAGCTGAATCGAATTTGATGACATTTTTTTAAGCAAGCTTGAACTCCAAGGACAAGTTAATTTTTTTAAACATACACAACACTTGACGAAGTACTTCTGAAACGCGAGCGAAGTCGCGCCACAAAACTAGTTACTAAGATTATTAAAAATCATATTTAATCGAAATCTGAAAACAGATAGTCGCTTGGTACAATCGAATATAATGATAAATATTGAAAATTAAACACATCTGTATATTTGATTCGATATATAACAATTCATTCAAACGATTAATTAGTATGTGTGTTTATTGTAACTGTGTTTGTATATAAGATGTTTCTATTTAGTACACCCTGAAGCTAAGTCCTAGCCTCAGGTGCGGACCGGACTGAATCATTAATCTCCATGCTTATCCCGCTGTTCTTGTTTTAAAGGATAGAAATGCTATACGTATTTAATTCCGAACTTTTTTATAATATATCTAACTAAATAAAATTCCATTTTTAAATTTTTGAGTAGTGTGTACACCGGTTTTCATGGGTACGCCACTCCAAGGTCCCGGGTTCATACCGGCCGAGTCGATGTGATAAATTCATTAATTTTCTATGATGTCTTGGGTCTGGGTGTTTGTGGTACCGTCGTTACTTCTGATATTCCATAACACAAGTGCTTTAGCTACTTAAACTGGGATCATAGAAGTCAAATTAGAGTATCAATTTTGGCCTAGAACAATTCCTTTTTAGGTTCTATGTGTATGATACGCATGTATACAATAATTATCGCATATATGAAGTTATACAATATTAATCTTTATTGTTTTGGATTTAAGTTTATAATCGTTTGTTTTAATTAACATGTTTGTAGTATTGTACTGATAAAACCAATTGCACAATTCTTATTTCAAAATTTAATTGTGTCGTGTAAAATCCTAAATAGTTAGTTTATTCTACCGCCAAATAAGTTGTGCCGCTCAGTATGGTTGTGTTTCGGTTTGAAGAGTGAGTGAGCCAATGTAACTACAGGCACAAGGGACATAACATCTTAGTTCCCAAGGTTGGTGGCACATTGACGATGTAAGGAATTGTTAATATTTCTTACAGCGTCATTGTCTATGGGTGATGCCCACTTACTATCAGGTGGCCCATATGCTCGTCCGCCAACCTATACCATAGAAAAAAAAGAATAAAATTTCATTTTTCAATAGAATTTATCGTTGAAGAATATTCGTGAAAATTTTATGAAATAATAAGAGAACCTTGTCAACAATAAAACCGAAGTTGAAACATAACAAATCGGATAGCACGTCGATGCAATATTTTTATAACGTTTGAAAATTTGTCCGTTCCACGATAAAAAGGTCGTAAATGAAAATTATTAGAACTCCCCGGGGAGGAGTTTGGAGTTTCATTGGATACTGTGAGACCTTTTGCAGGTGTCATGAATTATTGTGTCATAGCCGAAGCTTCATTGCGCGTGAAGATCTACCATTATATGAGAATAGTTTGCGGAATGTTCTGAACAGATATACGGAACCACGATGGATGTTGTTTATTGCATTCGGTATTTGTGGACTATGTTTTATTTTCAATGAAAGTACATTTTGTTAGATATCTAAAATTGTAGAGTAATAGTTCTTTATAGTCCGCTCATCATTTTTATAAGATTTTTTTAGCACTTTTGAAACACGTTACATTGCTTAACTCACTCTTATTAACTCACTAACTCTTCATCATTCCAATTACAGAGTATATAAAGTACAATTATTTAATCATTTATGACTTGAAAGATTCCTCACGATATACCTTTTCCGTCAAGCACAAGATTAATGACAGTGAAAAAACTTTATGATGCTTAACTGGATTAAACCCGGACCCCTCTGGTTGAAATTCACATGTTTTAACAATTGAGCCATTTCAACTTCACTATAAATTTCATACAAAAACCTCTGTACCCTAATTCTCCATTTATTTACCTCCAAACGTTCAGAGATGAATGAATTCAGAATTAAAGCTATTAAACGGTTAAACATTTTAAATAAAATTGTTGCTAGACATTACGTTAATATGCCTGATGTTTACAGGGCTTTATTAAATATGATTCAAATTTATATTTAATAAGATGATTAAATTATAACGTACTTCATTTAATTTGGAAATAGTTCAAAAATAAATACCTATACAAATCAATTAAATATACTATAGGATACACATCCATCAACCGGCATTGGCGCAGTGTGTTAATTGTGCTTAACCCAGCAATGGGATTATCCCTGTTATTTTTAAATTAAGTTTATAAAATTTACAATGTATTATTTAAAAATAAATCGTTTTGAATGTTCATATTTGGCGACCACTTCGTACAATCTACGATAATAAGTAACTACTAGAAACAGTCACCAGCTAAATTTAAACTCAATTAGAAAACGCTAGTTTAAAATTTTAGTTGCAAGATTTACCCACACATTTGAACTGATCAAGTTCGATTAAGTTCGTAGGAAAAAACCCGAGTATGTGAGCGTATTTTTGCGAATGCAATTAATTGGGGATTAAGCTAAAACCTACTCAGACTATTTCTATTTGTATATATGAACTATATATATAAACTAACGATAAAACGAATACAAAATAATCATACACATAATTGTTTTTAAGACGGCCATTTCATATTTTAAGTGATTTAATTTATAATCATGCAACCGTTGACAGCTGTGAGGGGAAGCCAGCAAGAAATATAAACAGTAATTTATCCTTGCAATCCCTAGGTCCATTCCTCTAGCTCTAGGGAGGGCGCAGGTGCTGCCCCCACTTGACGGATTGTTTGTTTTATCTCTGGTTTTGTAAGTTTTATATTTTAGAAAATTTGCACTTGCAACGTTTTTACTTTAGAGACTAAACGTCAGATTAATCTTGAGCTATTCATTTTCTTAACTATATATGTATTTATTGGACGCCATATGTAACCGTACATTTTTATCTAATGTTACTTTTATAATTTATGTCGCGAGACTGTAAACTAACGAGAGATTTTGATTGATTGTGTGATAGTGAAAACTATACATACTAAAATTTAATCTATTATACATACATGATTAATGTAAATATTTATAAGTAAGTGGTTATCCTTTAAAATAATATAGCTTACATAACAGAATTACAGGTTTTAAAATCTCCCTTTGATTGGGTTGTCTGAAAGAGATGGCTAATAAGCCATAAGTCCGCCCGTTGTACAACACTTTTAATGTACTTCTTTTTTTCTGTTTTTTTTTTTTTGTTTTTTGTTTGTGGTGTGCAATAAAGTATAATTCTTTCATTCTTTCAATAACGGATATATTATAATACAAAAGACCTTCTAAAATCTGGGTGAAACCGCGGGCGAAAGCTATTAGTTATTATATAAAAAATAAATCCTCTTTGGAGATTATCCCACACAGACGCAACAATTATATATAGATATATACATAACTAAAAATAATAAACGTATTGTAATACGTTCGTCTAAGCTTATATTCTATATTTAAAATGATATCCGTAATCTTAGAAAACATTTTGCTCACACACCACATCTGATATGCTATGAATAATTCAATATGCATTTTCCCTATAAACTAGAGGTAAAAACTAGGCAGGTCTATCGTTAGTAAGGTTTTATACGTAAGTCTAGTCCTGGCGTTAATCTTTAAAAGGAACGCTGTAGACGAACTATATTTAGACATGGATCCTAACTTGCCCCCTGCATACTTGGTACGGTTCTACTGAGTTATGTAAAATGCTTTTTTAAGCATTCGTTTTCACGTAAGAATGTCTAAGTATGTTTATAGTGTACTTATTTATTATCTATTGAAGTTGATATATTTATAAACGACTTTTTTTGTGTGTAAATTACAGATCTAATTAATCAATATACATAAAATAATAAATGCTGGACTGATGTTGGTTTCGTTTGTGTTTCGATAAAAAAAAATCATAAATACTTTATATAGGGGATTATTATTCGTTGAGAAAAATCTTTTAGAATCGAATTAATATTTAAATATATTTATATATTTGTGACTAGAAGGTTGTTGATTTTCCTTCGATTAGAAATAAAAAGTAAATAATAATAGCATTACTCATTTGACAAAGAAATACTTAACATTTTGATAAGCAGAATATTTTTTTTTGCAGTCTGTACACTTCCTGTTAAGGACTTGTTTTCCCTTGTATGGCAACGTATCGTGAAGGTTTAAAAGTGTAAAAAGAGCTTGTGGTCTAATGGTGTCTATAAAATGCTTAGATGTATCTATAAATATTATAATTATGTTTAAGTTAAGGCAGGTGAAGGTATAAAATGTATATAATATGTGAACTATTTGTAGTCTTGTTTATAAGCTACATATTATTTACATGTCATAATTTTTTTTCGAAAATTCATTATTGTGTATTTATAGTAGGTAAACAGCCTGTTACAGTTTGGTCCTACCCTCACAGCTAAACTAAAGACTCCTTTATATATATATAAGAGGTTGTATTGAAACTTATTCAACAGGTTGATTGATACACAAGTGATAGATATTATTATTAATAAATATACTGCAGAATGATCTACTATATTGTGCATGCACTATACACAAAAACCTTCCTTTTGAATCAATCTATCTATTTAAAAAAATCGCTAAGCAATCTGTTGCGTAATTATAAAGGTCTACACACACATAAGGACACACAGAAGTAAGCGACTTTGTTTTATACTATGTAATGATAATGACATGCATTTCACCTTTACAATTAACAAAAATTAGTACATGAAAATTCATAACCTACTATTGAACCATCATCTTCGTTAATATTCACGTATTACCACTGAGGTATTCCAGCTTTTATGTAAACAAAATATTGGTTAAATGTGGAATCTATGTTGGGTTCCGCAGTATAAACTTTCAATTTTTTTTCTACAAAGTGTTTCATTGACTGCAGTTGTCATTATTTAGCAGCCAGCCACTTGTGGCTCCTCGTTCAAGACAATTTGGCGAATGCGGCGGCCGGTAAATCCGCCTTTCAATTCGACTGCATGAATTTTCATACGTGAAGTGCTCTGCACTCTGCTCGTTAAGGACGCTTTATAGTGCATTTGAAATATCTTAAAGTTTGTAATTCTTTAACAGCTTTCCTCTCATTATTATGGTTTAGTATTAAATGTTTATTAATAGTAAATTATACTTCGTTCAAGTACGATCTTAAGAGAACTTTTGAATTAATACTACTTAGTAAATATTTAATATCTATATACAATTATATATTGTTCATGCATGAGAATATTAACACAATTAAATCAATACTTTCATAATATAATATTATAAATCTGTAAGTAAGTCTGTATGTATATCTTATAAATTTTAAGGCTAAAAAAACTAAAAAAAATTCAATAAAATTTTCAAGCTTAAATCCCAATTATAGTGCTATGAGGATTTGAACTTGTGCTTTTAAATTGAAACCGACATTTAATATCCACTGTGTCATAAATGCTTTTTAATATATTAATTTTATTTTAACTAGTATGTAATCCAAGCGATTCTTATGACAGAAACTTTTTAGTTTCGAGACTCCGTTTAACTAAGCACTAAATTCATATAATTAGTTTAAAATTACATTCGAGGAGCTAAAACGAGTTGAAACAAGAATACTAAAGCAAGTACACTAATGAGATTTGATGGAACCAAGGCCGGAAAACTCGGGAAATCTGTAGTGTATACTTAACAATATCTTTGTTAAAAAAATCACTGTTTAATTTATATATTTGTTAAAATTTACGAGTGGAGATGACCCAATGATTCAAATTTAGGTAATCACCACTGAATTTTCATGTTATCTCTTTTTCGGTGGTAAAGAACATCGTGAGGAAACATGCATGTGTCTAATTTCAACGAAATTCTGCCACACTCCACATTGGAGCAAACAACAACAACGACCTGTAAATTTCCCACTGCTGGGCTTAAGACCTCCTCTTTTATCAAGGAGAGGGTTTGGAACATATTCCACCACGCTGTTCCAATGCGGGTTGGTGGAATGCACATGTGGCAGAATTTCGATGCATTGGAGCAGCGTGGATATGCACCAAATATTCTTCTCAAAGGAAGGGCTTTAGCCCAGCAGTGGGAAATTTAAATGTTGTTATTGTTGTTACGCAATAATTAACAGTTGAACGTTAATCTCGCGACAAAGGCTGCCTTTTATTTGTTCAAGAAGGTTTAGAGTTTAATCCAACGTGCCCGTTTAATGTAGGTTAGTGTTTACACATCTGGCGAAATATCATTTCAGATATGTTTAGGTCTCATAATGTCTTTTACACTACTTAGCGAGGGGTCGTGAAAACTTATTGATACTTAAACAAAAGAAGGTTTATATGAAATATTAGTAGTCGCCCGCGGATTCGTTTGCGTTTTAGTGTGTTGATTGTCATGTGCTAGAAAAAACTAGCCTATATCCTTTCGTGGAGTTTAAGTTTGCTTCATACCAAATCTCATCAAAATCGGTTTAGCGGTTTGGGCGTAAGCGACAATATTATAATATTAATATAGATTAAAAATATCCCTTGACACAATTCCTTACTTTAAATCAAACACCTTATCTTATTTATCATAAAACCATTCAAAACCACCAAAGCCCGCATCCCAGATTCAACCAGCCATAATTTGACACGGTTCCAATAATCGAGCCAATAAAATGACTCGAATTATTCTCTAGAACTGTGCCACCTTAAGGTTTATCTACGAGAAATGAATACGGGATACTGCAGATTCAATATTTTCCACTTACAACCGCAGCATAAGGCTTCACGACGAGATATTACGTACATAAAAACTAAAATTTATGGCCCTGCATCACACTTAACCGATGTTCCGCTAAAATTTTAGTTAGAAAACACACGGGCGGATATTTTGTGTGTACACGTCGCGTTAAGTGATAGTTACAATGTGTTGAGAATGTTTTCATATTAGCTTTGAAATTTATATGATAGGTATCATAGCATATTAAGTTATAATGTTCTAAATATAAATATTTAGTAAAAATAAAAAAAAATAGTATACGCGTTTTGTCTATGTCCAATCAACACGTTTAGTAAAATAATACAAAAAGTTAGTTACTTTACTAGGAATAAAAAACTTTAAACTTTAAATTAAATTATTAGTGAGTCGAGATGGCCCAGTGGTTAGAATGCGTGCATCTTAACCGACGATTGCGGGTTCAAACCCAGGCAAGCACCGCTGATTCAAGTACTTAATTTGTGTTTATAATTCATCTCGTTCTCAGTGGTGATGGAAAACATTGTGAGGAAACCTGCACGTGTCAAATTTCATAGAAATACGCTTCACGTGTGTATTCCACCAACCCGCATTGGAACAGCGTGGTGGAATATGTTCTAAGCCTTCTCCTCAAAGGGAGAGGAGGCCTTTAGCCAAGCAGTGGGAATTTATAGGCTGTTGTTGTTGTTATAGTTTTTCAAGAAATGTTACATTGATAATTGCTTAAACACTATACACCGAGTTATCAATAGCTAATTGTTATTAACAAGCACGTAAATGTAAGTTGACGTTATGCATCAAAAACATTCAGCTCTTTCTTACTACACACACACAAATTCGTTGCACTAAAATCGCCCCGAAAATTCTCACTCACAACTAAAACAAGAGAAGGTTCACATATAACACAAAACCCAAACAATACATAGCAAGCGTTTGCAAATGAAATATCGCCCCGTATTCACACTAAAAGCTACGTAAAATAAAAGCATGTTGTTTCGTAAAAACTAGATTGCAGTGACATGGAGAAATGTTCCTGTGCACCTGGTTTCCAACAAGATAGAACAATAGATGCTGGGTGTCGGTCATTTGTAAGTGTCCTCGGCGGATTACGTTATAGAAATGTTTGACAAATACTTCACACTTTACACTTTATGCTGTGTGAATGCGCTTTTATAATTGAATTAATTTACGCCTTGTAAAATGTAATAGTTAATGTTTCTGGTAAGCTAAAGCTTTTAAACCACAGATAAATGATAAAATGATAAATATGAGACAACATCACATACATTACTCTGATCCCAATGGAGGTCGATTTTGAGGAAGCTCCAATGTTTGGTGAGTTTGAATCCACTCTTCGTTAAAAATCCAAGTATCTAACAGGTCTATATATACAACAACAGCCTGTACATTTCCCACTATTGGGCTAAGGCTTCTCCCTTTGAAGAGAAGGTTTAGAAAATATTCCAACACGCTGTTCCAATGCAGGTTGATGGAATACACATGTTGTAGAATTTCTATGAATTAAGACACACGCAGATTTCCTCACGATGTTTTCCTTCACCGCCGATTACGAGATGAATTACATACATAAATTAATCACATGAATATTCAGTAAAAGTTGCCTGGGTTTGAACCCGTAATCATCGGTTAAGATGCACGCGTTCCAACCACTGGGCTATATGTACTATACCAATAATTCCTTCACTCTAAATTTTGAGGTTCATTTATGTATTCGCTTCGAGTTTTATGCTCATATAATATATCTACTGTGATTATAAGGCTGTGTTATTACAAGGTGTAAGTTTCTGAAACGTTTCGACAATTACTTTAGTTTATATTTTTGTTTATGTGAACGTGGATTTATAGTTGGAAAATTGTATGCAATTTAAAAATATTACGAGAATTTATTGTTTGAAAAATGTTACAAAAGGATTTTCGGGTTCCTTGTTTCCCTTTGTCAAAACATTTTATTGCAAATCTCACAAAACATTTCTGCCAACAATATGTATACATACACGAATTTATATTTGTTGGTATGAATTTGACAATTAATTCTGTGGTGACATTTTGTATTAGATCGTTTGGGTAGGTACCGTCTGTGACTGCAGCACAGGAATAATTATGTATTGTTAACTTTCAATTTAGAATCAGATTGAGTATAACAACATAAGAAACATAAAATTTTAATTCTTAAGATTGGTGTTGCATTGCATTAATAAATGATAAATAAAATAGCTTTATTTATTCCACAAACATAATTTGTAACCAACAAATTTAGTAAATTAATGTAAATTAAACTTTTTTTGGCAGAGGTCATCCAGTCACTTGACGATGACGATTGACGATGTAAGCGTTGTTTATTACTTACAGTTTTGCTAACGCAGTCCACAAATAATTGACATGTATATGGTAAAATAAAATTGGTAATGGTTGGTAAATTCGAGAAGAAAAAAATCTATTTATAAATTATCAGAAAAAAATCATTAGAATATTATTTTTCATTCATCGAGAAATTATTATCCACTTTTGTAAGACGTAATATATAAAAATGGATAATTTGACAGTTTGTTTTAAAATGTTGCCATAAAAAAATTAACAAATAAGAAAATCAAATATGATTAAAATAAAATCCAAACGCAATGGAAATTAGGGAATTTAATACGGTCAATAAAAATCAACATCCATCAAAACATTTTTGACGCAACCATAAAAGATTTATACGGCAACATTCCGGATGGGATATCCGACTCATTTAAATATGTATAAAGCAATAAACAACCGGTATTATTTTTAGGGTTCGTAACTTTGGCAGAGTATTAGGAGATATATATGGATTGAGATGGCTTGAAAGCGGAATCTTATTGTGAGACCGACCTTTTTTGTTTTCGTTGAAACAGATATAAGAAATATAAACGGATAAAATGGAAATATCAAGACTATAAAATTCACACAATCGTATATATATACCTAACTGATATTATAATTAATAAATATTGAACAACATTACATATATTACTATGTCCAAATGTAAGTAGCTAAAGGGCTTGTGTTTTGGAAAATCAACAGTAACGATGGCACCACAAGCATCCAGACCCAAGATAACATAAACTAATGAACTTTTTCTACATCGACTCGGCTGAGAATCGAATCCGGGACCTTGGAGTGGCGTACCCATTAAAACCGGTGCACACTAAACGACCACAGAGCTCGTCAATAATTGTGTAAGATATATTTATTTACATAATAATTATGGCTTTAATGTATATAATAAAAGCTACTAGTCAAATTATAATACCTCATCTTATCCTACCGGTGACATGGCATAGCATTCTTCCCACCATTCCACGCGGTCATGATTTATACAGTAACTATTTTCAATTATTACTTGTATATAATTCGTAGGATACTTTGTTTCTTTCTTACGTTTACTTCCACAATTCATTGTAAGGAGTATACAAAAGGATATGGGGTGTACTTAACACCTGCCTACCCTCACACATGAGCGAATCCGTGAGCGAAAGAGCTTGCCATGCGAAAATATTCCAAGGAATAACAATAAATTCTGACTGATCGCGACACGGTATTAAGCTATGAGCAATACCAACACGACAGCCATTTTCAAAAGATAACGCAAACAAATTATATTACACTTTATTAGAAGCTATTATGAGTTGAAGAAGAACTTTTTTATTTGTCCGTATAATATTGATTTGATTAAAATTCATATAATGCAAACAAATTAAATTGCAGGCTATTAGAAGCTATTTTTAGTTGAAGAAGAACGTCTTTATTTGTCCGTATAATATTGAATCGAGTAATCGCAACAGATTATAATTCGATTTGCGATTATTAAATATGCCACAACGACATTCTGATGGGGCACGTTCCGATTCCGTGTAACATCAATGTGTTTGTTTATCCAACATTGAAAAAACAAGTTACTTGTTTGTCCTGTTGGCGGCAAACAAACGAAATTGGTTTCGGTTTGAGGTAGATTACATAAGATCCAGGATATAAATATTTGTTATGCTTCGAATTAAATTACATTTAAGGGGAAATATTGGTAAAAGTGAAAACTAAACTAAACTTACAGAGAATTATTACCTCTGAAAGAGTTTTTATATGAGTAGGTGGACAGGCAAATGGGGACATTAGTGGTGACAAACTATTTAATATTCCTCACTACTAATGCCTAATCACTATCACTACCAACCCTGGGAGATATGATGTTATATTTCTTGTGCCTGTTGTTGCAGTGGCCCACATACCCCTCCAATTGGAACACAAATGCAAAATATTACTGTTTGACAGTAGAATTATCTGGTGATGAGGACACATACCCAGGCGGTCTCACACAAATCCCTACCAAGTATTATGAAGGCCTACTATACCAATTTCGTGTAAGATGCTTTCAGTTAAAAGGTATATCGTTTTCTTCTGGTATTACAAGGAAGATAGCCATCTGCGCAATATTGAAAAGGTTTAAGCGCAGAGTGCTATCTAAAGAGAGATTCGAATTTGTACCTTTAGGACCTGAATTCTTGATAAGCAATACCAACGAGATATCTATATAAATAATGTTAGATTATCATCTATTGAATAGAAATAATGAGAGAACTTCCGTAATACTTTAATACAGAAAAATACAACACTATCATCCTTTTATCTTTATCATGCATGGATAAAAAGAAAAACAATTTCTCCTCTCATAAAATGCATTCGAGATAAAATGGTAAGATTGCTATCGACTCAATTTATCGTTACCGTGCACGCTATAATCGTTCCTATTTCAAAACAATAAGGTAGTTAATCGGTTGAACTTGATAGCACTATCTCGTTTACAGTAACTTGACCAAAATTTTTCTTTCTCCGTGTATAAAAATGTGCTTCTGAGAGTGGATAAATGTTTTCACTTAAATTTGCGATGCAAAATACACCTAGCACAGTAAAATAAGTAACGTCATGTAAATGAGCTAGTGGGATTATGCGTCTGAATTTGAGGAGGTTTGGAGCTGATATATGTCAACACTGAAGACGAGGTGTGGTAAACATGACTTTATATTAGTGCCTAAACAGATGTGATCCCACAAAAACCGCTGAATTATCTCGGCTATACAATACTTGGCTATGCCTTTCATATATTCTAATAATTTGGTAAAAATACTTTAATAAATGAAGCACATTATTCAACGGAAGATATAGATGATTAAAATTCGTAAAGCAAAAACAATAAGTATTTGACTTCCAGGCAGGGTATGTTATTTATAAGTTTTATATTATTGTATTTAACTACTTTTTTAAATATTGGAAGAGATTAACTGCTAAGTTTCGTGCCGGTTCTACTAGCTAGTATCTATAGATCTACCAGTGGCGGCTTTACTTAATATAGTTATGTAAAATGATGATTCAAAAGTGCCTATAAAATTATACATAAATAAAGTATATTTTTATTTCGATTTGAACAGGTACATAATATTTTCTTTATTAATAAGTTGCATCAGTTGCATCCGTACAAAGTCAGGGCGGGTGGCTAGTGAGAAATATAAATCGTAACCGGCTTTTAAATATGTATATGAATATATAATTTAAGCGGTTTTTTTTTATTTACGAGAGAACATTTGTGCTGTAAAAAGCCTCTTAAAATGCAAACTCGATTTAAACCGTATTCGGGATTTTTCTTACTTATAGTAATATTTTATCTCGAGCACTCCATTGCACGAGACTATAAATGAATTGTTTATGGCGGTGTAATATACCTAAATTTGCATGCGTTGATTTGATCAGATATACTTTTGGTTATTTTTTCATTTAATATATTCGAAAATTACTTTCTTTTTTATAAACATCAGTTTTAAGTCCTGAATATTTATATGATGCCATTCCGTTTATTATCATGCCAAACAGTAACACTTGGTATTGTTTTGTTACAGTTCGAAGCGCAAGTGAGCCAGTGTAACTACAGGCATAAAGGACTTGACATTTTACCTTACAAGGTTGGTGGCGTATTGGCAAGGTACCTAAGAAAATATTATAATATTAAGAACATTTTCACAGTGTCAATGAGCGGTGTTGGCTCATGTGCCAGTCTGCCTACATTTTAATAGAACCATAAAAATTGTCATTGTACTCTTTCTTAAATATAAAAATATTACACAAATATCATAAAATTCGCACCTGATGTCGACTTCAATCATAATTAAACATTTTAAACAAGTCATAGACAATAGAAAATAAAACCGACATGTTGAAGCAAAGGCTAAACAAACTTCGCATTTAGAGCGCGAAAAACAAAACGAACAGTGACGTTATGCCTAATTTAAAAAAAGCAACGACATTGTCTATGGTTATATTCAAATGAAAAGCAAAAATAACACAGGCGTCTCATCCCTGTAACCTCGTGGAATAACGTAATGACAGCTCTAACACGACAATTCCATTCACACAGGGCTGTCACTCATTAGCATATGTACATAAAGAGACTCGCTCATTGGCCGAGGGCACCCGCCATGTTTGAATTGCAGACATTTTGTGACGCCATTTTTATTAATTAAAAACTCCGCGCTTTTTTTTCTCTCACACACAATCTCTACACAATTGTTTTTAAAGTTACCTTAATGTTTGCTCGGATTTAATGTTGCAATTTTGCGAGAACCGGCGTTTTTAATCGCCATTGCTTGTTTAGAAGGAGGTCGCGAGTTTCAGATGTTCGCTTCGTGTGAAAACTGCTTGTCCCGAATAAGTTTAACGAAAATTATATTTAATAAACAACTAAATACATATAAACATCACTTGGTAAGATCTTAGGCTTTATACGAAAGGAAAACGTTTTTACAGTTAAACCTTAAATAAAACTAAGAAAATTGCCTTCAAACTTTTTTATATATATTAAATTTACTATGTACATAGGCCACTTGTAAATGGTCAACCCGACACGGTAAACAATATTAACCAATTCTTACTCCGACCATAGCCTAACATGTTACGTCCCAGGTGCCTATAATTGCAGGAGATCATTGACCCTTTGTAGGGTACCAACCCTTGCTTCTAAGTATAATAGTTGCTCAAATGATTTTGTAATATAAATAAATCAAATCAAACTAAACATTATCCAAGTAGGCTTTTACAAGCACCTTTGAATCGTCATTTAACAATTGAAGCTACCACCGGTTCGGAAAGTAGATTCTACCGAGAAGGACCGGCAAGAAACTCAGTTGTTACTCTTTTTCGACATTCAAACATACAGTCATGTTAGTTAAATTCAATTATGATATGTATGTAATATATACTGCCTGGAAGTCAACAGGTATTAACTCCACGCTATTTTATAATCTATTAAATCTTGTATCGAATAATATGCCTTTTTTACCAATTTATTTTTTAAACACAGATTATAAATCAAAGTATTCATACCATAGAGCCAACACGTCTTCAAAGAAGTTAAACTAAACCCTGAAGATATGTAAATGCAACTAAATGAAGTATTCTAGATTCGTTCTGTATCCGCAAGACCTAGTCGACGAGAAAGCTTCTTTCAAGTAAATAAAAATACGAATATATTGAATACCCGAGGGATGGCCAATAACTCCTGGGTTCGAGGATTTACGTATGGTAATGTTATGTTACCGAATGTCGATATCGATTCCTTTGAACATCACTATTCATTCATATCATCATGTACTGTTTTAAATATTTATGTATAAGTCATGCATCATATCTTTTTTAATTTTTCTACAATTATTTTTATTTTTTTAAACTTATAATTAAAATTGTTTAGATAAAATTTATTATTTATTATATGATTCAAACCGAAATAAATGTTACATTAATAAATAAATATATGTATGTATAGAAAATCTGAAATAATATTTCATACGTATTACGAATATATAGTAATCTTCATATATTATCAATGTAATTGTGACATGAATATACCCCCCACTTTACAATTTTCTATCGATAAAAATGCTAATACACATCCCTCGCTTAGGGCACAGAATGATTGCATTGCCTCGGCACTCGTCTTGGGACCGTAAGTAGATTTTAGTACAGGTTACCTCAACACACGCGTCCTTATCACGATGGGATAAAGTCGAAAATCCAACTGAACAACTCTTTGTGGCCACCGGCAAAGTACAATGCTTTCCTCTCGACTTTATCTAAATTTTTCGATTTAAAATGCTAAATTTTTGGTTAAATTTGTTGTGTTCGAATCGAGTGATCTATGATTTGTATGTGTTTGTACTTTTGCAATATTGTATTTAATATATAGAAGTGAGCTGAGATGGCCCAGTGGTTAGAACGTGTGCATCTTAACCGATGATTGCGGGTTCAAACCCAGGCAAGCACCACTATATATATGCGCTTAATTTGTGTTCATAATTCATCTCGTGCTCGGCGGTGAAGGAAAACATCGCGAGGAAACCTGCATGTGTCTAATTTCATCGAAATTCTACCACATGTGCATTCCACCAACCCGCATTGGAATAGCGTGGTGGAATATGTTTCAAACCCTCTCCTTAACGGAAGAAAGAAGGAGGCCTTATCTCAGCAGTGGGAAATGTACAGGCTTACTTTACTTTTACTTTACTATATAGATGTAAGTTTTTATGAATGATATCTACAAGCTAATGTTTAGGAAAAGAGGTTCTATGCCTAAGTGTCCACATGGGACATATCTATTGTGGTAGTGGTGTGTACACTAAAACGCCTTGGATCGGCGGAAATGCATAAAATATATTTTTATATGACTAGGTTTTCTGGCTTTTGGTTTTGTTTACCTTGGCGAATGATAATACCTTGATTAATTTATAGATGCAATTCTGTAATTATTATTTTAGACGAAAGTAGTTAGTATATGTCCTTATGAAAAAGAATAAGGAAGTTTTAAACAATATATAAATAGGTTAGTTAATAATTTTATATTGAAATTACAATAGATATGAAAGAATATTATTTTATTTTAATTTTTATTAAAAAAATTAAAATTCGAATTCAATCCGTTTTATTTCATGAATAATATATTGGAGTAGTAATTTTTGTATGTGGCAACACGTATCTTTGTAATCAGGTGTAACACCTACCTAAACAAGGGGTTTGGTTCCACCTCAACCCGGTATTAAGCAAGGATTACCCGATAAGACGTATCCAAACTTATGATAATTCGGTCCTTTTTACCCTCAACATTATACAAACGTATATAACCCTTATTATAATATATAAAAGGACTCTAATTCCTTAAAACGTAAACGAAATTGTGCCTACTGTACTGAGATTCTAACTCGATTTCGGGAATAAAATTTTAAAGGTACGATATGGGTTTTTGTATTGTTTTCGTGTAACGATTTTGGTTGTACTTAAGTTGATATATAGCACAAGTTGAGGGTAGTAATACCTTTATTGCTTTACAACCTTTTTTGTGGTTAAGTTTTTAAATGTGGCCATACTGATTATAAAACAATTCATAAAATTCACTACGGAAATGTTTTTTTTTAAATTATTCATTTTGTACATACAAATAGTATAATCGTTTTATACTTAACATAAATACAAATAATAAAATAAAATGAATTAATTATTTAAAATTGAAACTTCAGTAATCTGAAAAGAAACGCGTCGTTCGATTATTAAAAATCTGGGAAACCAAATTATTGCCATATTAAAAAATAATTTACCGTATAATTTATAGTGAAACATTTTTAATGGTTAAATTATTTACAATACATATCAAATGACGACATTAAAACGAGTTTTAATATTTCGTTGTTATCTCGAATTCCGATCAAAATGGCGTCTCATAGATTTACGGTCAATCGTATGTATATCCCTCGAGTCGCAGCTAGAGGATTACTTTAATACTTTAGGGGATTATGGGAACACAAAGACGGATGAACGGGTTTTGAGTGATAGATTCAGTTTACCGTTATATTGACATTTATTGTGTATAGTGTCGATTTTGATGGAAGCATATTTCTGTGGAAGTAGATGGACCCATAAATATCTTTTGGAATTATATTAAACATTAAATTTTATGATAACTTTAAATAAATTAGTTATCATCATAATTATATAGTGTAAAACAAAGTCGCTCATCGCTGTCTGACTCTATGTATGCTTAGATCTTTAAAATTACGCAACAGATTTTGATGCGGTTTTTTTAATATATAGATTGACTCTAGAGGAAGGTTTATATTATGTATAATACATACACAACATAGTAAAGAAACTCTGACAGTTTTAAACGGGCGTAGGTTATTTTTATAATATTATTACTAACGAATTAATTAGCTTAGGGACTAATAGAGCCTCGGGTTACATAGGCTACTTTTTCAACCATCTGGCGACCAATTCTAAAAATGTGACTGGAGGCCACTAAGCGGATGGATATCAAACAAAGCTGCCATACAAATCACGACCGCGTGGAATGGTGGCAAGAATGCTCGCAGCGTTCCCTAGTTGAATCGAATTTGTGATTATTTGGGTAAAGAGTGCTACTTAAATACAGTTTTTATAAGTCATTCTTATAAGATACACCTTTCATAACAGACTTTGATATTGGTTTATAAACATACTTATTACCTAGTCTTTAAATTTAGGTAAAGACGAAAAGGGTACTACTTAAATATTTTTATGTCATTGTTATAAGATACCTATTATAAAATACATTGATGTTCGAATTTGACGACCTCCATGGTCGAGTGCTATGTACACAGTGAGGTCCCGGGTTCGATTCCCGGCCGAGTCGATGTAGATTACCATTAGATTTCTATGTTGTCTTGGGTCTGGGTGTTTGTGGTACCGTCGTTACTTCTGATTTCCATAACACAAGTGCGTTAGCTACTTACATTGGGATCAGAGTAATGTATGTGATGTTGTCTCATATTTATATTTATATTTATTTATAATATATAAATACTTATTACCTCGTCTGTCTTTGAGTCCAAACGCGATATAATGTGTAAATAAACTACAAAAAAAGTTGAATTAATACATCATTTTATGAAGGAGGGTTGTACAAGCACTTTTGGACTGAATTTTGTAGAATTCTTAATGTTAAGCGACTGAATTGAGATGTATAGACTGTAATGTTCACATGTAAGGTTGATTTACCAATTAGATTAAAATATATTAAAACATCAGCTAGCTGTGCACACATCGTCTTCACCGCGCGTCCATTTTTATATATTCTCTTTTCCCGCGCACATGACATGTGTCACTCGAAATGACAGATGCATAATTACACAGATAATATATAGTTATAAAAAATATGAATCTAATGTATAGATCTGTGTAAACTACAATCTTCTAGAAAGTAACACGTAATTTAGAAGTTAGAAAAACACCTTCACGAAAACACGATTGGTACTAAACGAAATTCATAAACCGAAAAATTCCATACAAAGCATATTTAAAGCAACGTTTCAGCAACTCCCTAATTTCCTTTGATTGTATGTTTCACCCTTGACCTATCATTTGTTATTATTAACCATAACTCACGATAAAATCGAGAAACGTTCGAACTAGCCTCGAATGCGGAACAAAATTATGCGTTAATGTTATATCATTAAGGATTAATTTCCTTGAAAATTTTCCGAGTTGTAAGACGTTTTCGGAGGTCGTTACGTTGTTGGTGGTCTAATTTAATGCTAACAAAATGTTAGGATTGCGTGATACAAGCTACTTTTGTGGTTTTGCATATATTACCCTTTTGGTATGCATAATGCTTGTTTATAAGTTTCTGAGGCGAAATACTTCTGTCATTGCAAATCATGTTCGTTAAGTTATAATCAAAAATTACATAATATCAAAGCGCTAACTTGTGACAACGGTTTTGTCTGTGTAAAAGAAAAAAATACTCTTACATAAAAATAATATCTCAAGAAATACGTATATTTTTTCATCGTGTAACATTCATAGAAAGTACGAATATTAAAAAGAAAATTCTTTAAATTTATTTTATTTTTAAATTACGAATGTGTTTCCAAATTTGAAATCATATACACTTATAACATATTATCTTCTTACTATCTTATAATACCATTCTAAGTGAACCAATACCCATAGAAATTGACACAGTAAGAAATTTTTGCTATTCCTTACATCACCAATGCCCCACGTATCTTGGAAGGTAAGATGTCATGTCCCTTGTGCCTTTAGTTACACTGGCGCATCGCCTTCCACACCGGAACACAACAAGAATGGTAGAATATCTGATGTGTGGGTGATACAGTCAGAGTAAGAAAACCTTCGTCAGTTTTCAATTTCATTCCTTTATCAAGTCTTAAACTCTTATTACCTTTTGAATTTTAGATTCATTGCGACGCAATATGTCATTCTCGATCGGTAAAGCGGATTGACTGAGCACACGAAAATAGATCTTAAGGTGACGAACCTTTTCTTACCACGATTGTACATAGACACGATCTTGAGCACCAAGTTGTTGTATCAAAACCCAACAGAGAGACGACACACACATTTGTATATACGTATTATATAACTGATTATATAAATAGAAACTTTCTCTTTCTATCTTGTTTACAAACCTTTGCTGTTATTTATTGTATATAATTTCCATATTCAATAAGAGATAAATCTGTAATCTATAACCAGTTATTTCAATAAAATAACGCTTACGTTTATTATGTAACCTTGTAGCAAAGATATTTTCTTTTGAGTCATTTTGCAGATTATTTCAACACGCTGCTTTATTGAATGGCAGATTTTCATTCAATACATACAGGTTGCCTTAAGTAGTTTTCCTATGCCGAGGACGAGCATCTTACCTGGTTTCGAACTCGCAATCTTCGTTTAAAATCACAAGTTCTAACCTCTATTCATTAACAAAACGAATACATTTTTACGTACAAATATAATCAACGTTTATCCTTGTATCTCAATTGGGACTTTGTAAAATTATTGACGACCTCCTTGGTCGAGTGGTGTGGACACCGGTTTTCATGGGTACGCCACTCCGAGATCCCGGGTTCGATTCTCGACCAAGTCAATGTAGATTATCATTAGTTTTCTATGTTGTCTTGGGTCTGGGTGTTTGTGGTACCGTCGTTACTTCTGATCTTCCATAACACAAGTGCTTTAGCTTTACATTGGGATCAGAGTAATGTATGTGATGTTGTCTCATATTTATTTATTATTCGAAAATACTGATTTAATCCACTAAAAATGACATGTTAATACCATCACAATTTGACAAGCGGTAGATGTAATAACATTAGTCATTCAATAGACGAAACTATATTACTCATTTTACTCCCAGAAAGGACTTATTTCTTAGTAATATTACCCTTTCTTCGTCAGTAATACGTGTAATCGTCAAGCATGATCCGAGATGTCGTCGTTAAGTTAAAAGAGAGAGCGTTTTATGAAGCGTTTAATTCAGCATCTAATTAATATCAGCTGTTTAGTATAGTATTGGGATGAAACTAATCCTACTAATATAATAAATGTGAAAGTTTGTGAAGATGTGTGTATGTATGTCTGTTACTCTTTCACAAAAACTAACGGATTTGGATGATTTTTTTACGTCAGAATGTCACATAGGCTACAATTTATAACAATTTAATGTAATTGAGTAATAATATAACGATACATATAAAGAACCCGTGCGAAGCCGGGGGCGGGTCGCTAGTACTTTCATATTTATCAATTGTTTAAATATCGCCAATTATATTAAAACAAAATTTAGAATATACTAGCTGACCCCACTTTACCCATGGGAAAATAAAAAACAAATTTCCAAACCCTTTTTAATCTCTTATAGGGGAAGTTTCGTAAAATCATATATAACAAATATATGAATACTTTAAACATTCAAATTCTGGGTCCCAGAACCTCAGTAAGTTTTATGTGATGATCAAGAAATATTTAAAATAATATATAACGTATTGTATATTTTAAATATGATTATGGCATACTGAGTTTAAAAACTTAGACCACAGACTAAAATTTGCATATAAGATTTACTTAGTCTTACCGTTGATAGTGAGTTCAACTTATATCAGAACAGAACACACTATTTGTGTTCAAGTTAACTTACTTGTTATTTTACACTAACTTTAATCCTGTCAACAGCGACAACTTAACTTAAAGAACCCCTCTTTTAGTTAAGTTCAATTAAAAATTAAACACTTAAACTATCTTTTTTTTTGTTATAGTAGCAACAGTAATTGTAAAACATTTCTAATATTAGTAATGAAATGAAATGAATGACGATGAAAGATCAGAATCGAACTTGCGAATTTTCACATTCTGTCAACCACTGCGCTATAGACTCATTGCGCATTGAATAAAATACTATTTTTAAGGTACATATAATAGGTACATATAAATTTATATACATATAAATAGTTATATGTGTGTTAAACTATCACAGCTGTTTTAGTAGAATCCAAATAACCTGGTTCTCCCCCAGGGTCCGGTTACATTCCGAAAGTTACAATGAGTCAAAAAACAAGCATCTCTTTTCAATTTTGATTAATTTATAAGAAGTACAAAAATTCGATTTAAATAAATACTGTCGTCAAAAATTATTATAATTTACTTTTTGTAATTACGTTATAATTAAGCAATGTTTAAGATTAAAAAGTTTGACGAATTTTATTTAACTTTGAAAGCGATCAAACATTACGAAAACATTAACTTTGGTTAAGAAGAAAAATAATCCAACGTCTAAGAACTTTGTAACGATTTTTTAAGATGATACTTGCTAAGCGAAACCGAACGATACTAAATGTAAGAAAAACGTTTTGTCAAGTAATTCAAATAATTAATTATTTCTAGAAATCTATACATACTTATAATAAAATTGGAATGTCTATTTGTAATATTAAAATAGCCCTTTTTTACCCAATGCATATGTAACACACAGGTACATATACCAAAATAACATTTTATACAATTTTTGCCTGTCTGTTTGTTCCGGCTTATCTCTGGAAGGGCTGGACCGATTTTGACGGGATTTTCACTGGCAGATAACTGATATAATAGGGAGTAACATAGGCTACATTTTTTGTTTGTTAAATTTTAACGGGTACAAGGTCGCGTCACAGCTAGTTACTAAATATAATTTAATAATTATTTTCAAGGATATCGATTATAAGCTAGTTATTAGATGCATTTTAATTGTAAATAGACAAATAGTTATAAGCTTTTATTATGTTCTTAACAGATTTCGGGTACACATCCTCATTTAATCGCATACAATAATTTATTTAAGCACAAAATAGTGTAATAATTTTGTCTGCGCTTTACCAAAGAGAAATGTAGCCTAAATCTTACGCGCCTTAGATAAGACCTGGGTCAGCTTTGAACATTTAGACGTGAACACAAGATGCGATCTTTGCTGAGTTTTATGGGAATAATATATATTTGTAACGAAATGTATTACATAAAATCACTAGGATGGAATGTTTTCAAAACTATACCTTACTAATGCCATTACAATCCGGTACATTCATTCTTTGTTACCTGAAAAAACAAAAGGAAAATTAGATACAAGAAATAGTAAAAACAAATTCATAATTAATATTAGTTTCATTATGAAAAACTCTGTATACGAAGCATATTTCTGAACGATGTGAATAAAAAATCAATAAACGAAACGTCTTATTAACGAGTACAAAATTTTATAAATAAATAAATAAATAAAAATAAATATTGGAGAACATCACATACATTACTCTGATGCCAATGTAAGTAGCTAAAGCACTTGTGTTATGGAAAATCAGAAGTAACGACGGTACAAACACCCAAACCCAAAACATAGAAAACTAATGGATTTTTTCTTCATCGATTCGACCGAGAATCGAACCTGACCTCGGAGTGGCGTACCCATGAAAACTCGACCATGTGGGTGGTGGAATTTAGTTTAATGCATTTATGTTGCAAGAATAATTTTATTACTATGAACATTAAGAACAGTGGGGGATTGCTCGTTGTTTCGGGAAGACGGATCTTATCAAGGAGCGGACGCGTTGCGACTCTCCCCGGTACACGACGTATATTCCTCGATTAACAACGTAAACGAAATAGCTACTTGACGCGTACTTAGAGTTTATGCACAGCTTTGAAATTTATTCCTTGTCCGTGACGTCATAATGCCGCATGACGTGAGCCGAGATGACCCAGTGGTTAGAACGCGTGCATCTTAATGTGATTGCGGGTTCAAACCCAGGCAAGCACCTCTGAATATTAATGTGCTTAATTTGTACTCGGCGGTGAAGGAAAACATCGTGAAACCTGCATGTGTTTAATTTCATAAAAATGTTGCCACTTGTGTATTCTATCAACCCGCATTGGAACAGCGTTGAGGAATATGCTCCAATCCTTCTCCTCAAAAGGAGAGGAGGCCTAAACCCAGGAGTGGGATATTTACAGGCTGTTGTTGATGTTGTATCGTGCTGAACCGTGATTTATAGTCCGCTAATGTAAGGTGTCACAAAAGGTCGTCACCAGTAAGATCAGTCAGACAGTCAGTATTAACAACCATATTTAATAAGACTTAATAAGATCGCGAGTACATTACTAAAAATAATATTGCAGACATAACATCAAATCACGAGTACAAATTTCAAATAAGGTAAGATAACCAAAAAAAACCTATCAATTACTCTCATAAAAATTACCATAAAGCATGCAGCGCTCGAGATGCATGTCGATAACATCTTTCGGACATGTGCATGTACGAAAATCCTTTTTCATGCATATTCACTCATTTCTTTAACGAATTACATGCCGATGTTTGAAAGCCGTCTTGTCTGCGGCCCTAATTGTATGTAATTAAATGTCATTCGTGCCACATATGGGTCGTTGATTAAAAACAAAATGCAAACAACGCAAACATCAAAGAGGATAATTAAAAATAAGTAATAAGGGACGTGCATTAAACTAATATTGACAAGGGCTTGTATTTACAATTTAATTGTATATACCCGCCGGTATGAGACCGCTTACTGGTATTATAATTTTGATTGGAGGTTTGGTACACATTCATCCTTGCTAAATATATTTGAATTAGTATTGTATTTTTAGTTTATACCAAACATAGTCTTTTTAATATACAATTGGTTGAAGATGTCCGCTACTAATAGACATTGGTAGGATAGTAAATTTGAACCAACTAACACCAATGTGGACCACCAACCTTGAGAACTAACCTCTTGCTATGTTCCTTGTGCCTGTACCTACTTACTCACAATACAAAAACAATACTTAGTATTGCTGTATGGCGTTAGATATACCTTGTAACTCAAACAGGGCACAAAGTCCTCCAAGTGAAACTATCTATATTAATACTATAAATGTGAACGTAACTCTGTCTGTCTGTTACGACCAAACTGCTGAACCGAATTTGATGAAATTTTTGGTATTAAGCAAACTTGAACTCCAATACAGGACAGACTACTTTTTTGCCTAACACATGACAACCAACTCCCTAAAAGACGAGCGAAGCCGCCGGCGACTACTATTCATTTAAATATTTGTTGACAATGATCTATGAAGCATGCATAATTATTTAATATACCCTTGAGAAGTACGAATAGCACAAGGGGAAGTATGATTAATGGTTATATTATAGAAACAAACAAAAATGTATAATAGAATAATATAAAAATTTTAACAATTAAAAAATAAAGTGTTAGTGTTAGTAAAGTACATTTATATTACAAAATGTTATCAATAGGATATAGAACTATTTTTTTTATTCTTTACATATTGTGTCGTTAAGCATATAAAATGTTAATTAGTAATTGTCGTCTGAGAATAGATCAGTATAATATAAATAAGTAAATTAACTTTTATGCTTTTTTTTTTTGGGTATGATGATATAAATAGCGTTATTTTAAAATAAAATCTTAAAAATAAATCCAAGTTTAAAAGTCAACGACATAAAGTACGTGGCCTTTTTAAAACACAGCGGTCTCCGTAGTCTGTACGAAAGTTATTGTTTCTGAAATGTCTCAAGTTTCTAAAAAAATTATTTGCTAGAGATTTTTTTCAACCGGGGCAGAAGTAACAAAAAAAAGGTTATTAAAACCTGACGCGTGCCATATTCGCCTATAATAACCCCAATGCACTATCATTAAATTCATGAGGCCTTTAATCCATAAAGAAATCCACCAGAATCCGAAATCGAGGGTCTTTTGAAGAACTTCAAAGTTAAATAACCCCTACGCAAGGTTGACTCGATTCACCTCCGGGAAAACATTGAACCTTATGACCTTGACAATAAAACACACATTCCGAAAGCGTCATCTACAATCCTAGAAACAAATGTTCAGCCGTGCAATTTAGACTGTATTTCCGGCAACACGAGTTACATTTTAAGTTAACAAATATTTAAATTTATTCATTGAACAATACAATCTAAAATGAACTTTAAAGTATCCCATTTAGGTGCGAATTGAAACGGCGAGCGTGTCGCGCTCCGTCAGGGGTGCTCAACCGCGCCGCGATTTTTCAACGCGGCCCGCTGAATGACGTCTGTATATTTTACTAGTTAAGTGACAGATGGATAAGGGCTGCAAACTATTTATTGTGCCATTACAGTTTGGTTGCCAAATGCCGCTGTGAGAGCTTGGGGTTGACAGTTGAAAATTGCGCTCTTACCCAAACGAGCGGTGCTTTGTGTTGCAGATTATTATGCTATTGTATAAATGTGTATCTATTTGAAAAGTTATCGGGACGCGTTATTGTCGTTTTATTTGTTACGTATTGACGGCCAATAAAACGGACCGAAAAGCAATTTGTTTTTATTGTCTCAGCCCTGGTATAAATTTCAATCTATTTATGATGGTTATAAATAAAAAATGTTGCTCCTGTGTAGACGGATGGTGAAGTTTTATAATTTTCCGAAATTTCCGTAAAATTGGGCAACGTGAAATGTTCCGAAACTGGGTCACGGTATCGGTGGAATTCGAGTAGGAAATTATAGAGCTACATAACCATAACAGCTTAAGACAAAACCGTTGGGATTTAAATAAAATGAAGGAATTAGCTCATCAAAAGAATTATCAATTATTGAAAATAGAGAATCGTACAAGCCTTCATATTAATCTGTAAAAGTTCTCGATTGTAATTCCACCCACTTCTGACCATTTTAACAACACCAGTACAATTTCTTATGCTGATTAGAGTTCTAGATATCTAGATTCAGATCTAACTTGTTCTAACATGGTGACTTGTATCACGACTTTCCCAATCGTGACAGTAGAACCAGTATCACATTCCAAAACGGTAATAGCTCTTTAACTTATTAATAGTCAATTTCCTTATCTATTATTATTAAGTTCATAATTACAGGAAAAATGTCAAACCACTGTCAAATATATGGGAGTTTTAATAAAAATACGTCACAAGCAGTTTCAATATCATTACATAGCATAAAACAAAGAAGCTTATCGCTGTATGTATGGTTATATCTTTAAATCACGAAACGGTTTTTGATGCGATTTTTTTAGTAGATAGAGTGATTCGAGAGGAAGGTTTTTGTATATAATAAATGGACAATTTAGTAAAGAAAATTTGATAATGATTTTAGAAGTTTCTAATTTGACGACCTCCGTCGTCGAGTGGTATTTGCACCGGTTTTCATGGGTGCGCCACCCGAGGTCCCAGGTTCGATTTCCGGGCGAGTCGATGTCGATTATCATTAGGTTTCTATGTTGTCTTGGGTCTGGATGTTTGTGGTACCGTCGTTGCTTCTGATTTTCCATAACACAAGTGCTTTAGCTACTTACATTGGTATCAGAGTAATATATGTGATGTTGTCTCATATTTATATTTAATGTGATGTTATAGCATTGCCTAATAATAATCTCCTAAATAAATCCATAAATACTACTCCACGGATTTTGAGGTATAGACTACGTTAAAGTTTGGCACCCAATGTGCCAAACATTCACCAATTGATCGCATGGAATATATCGTCATTAAACACTAAGCCATAAGTACTTGGTTCCCCCTCCACGACAATTGACTCATCGCCAGTTATTCCGAATTGACAGTCATGATAGTTAAGTGCTGGTTACGGTGCCTATAAATTTTACACCATTTAATAAATGTCACCTCGCTATGCGGGCTTGTCATATTTTATGTATATTTTATTCGAAATTATTATCTATATCTGAAAATGTGAAATTGATGGCATTTTTGTAGTGCTCGTGAATTTTTGAATAACTTATAATATGAGGCACTTTTTCTATACGTTTTGCATTTTTTAAATCTGATTTAGATTGAATGTGATAATAATAGGCTGGAAAGATTTCTAACGCAGATGTGTTGTAAAACAAAACAATCTTTTAATTCAATAATACAAAAGCAAAAATAGAACATAAGAATGTCTTATTAATTCTTAAAACAAAACGTATCACAATCACACTATAAATATTTATTAATAGTATTCAAAATTAGACATATAATTCTGTAAGTTACTAAATGCATTATTTAATATGAATTATTAATAATATATGATTATGATGATGATGAAATAAAAATACCGAAATCAAAGAATAATTTACATAAAATGTTAACTGAAACTTATCTTAAAGCACTAATATATTCCCCTCTCATAAAAAAAAGTTGATAAAGGCTTACTTGCCTTAGCGACAGTGTCCTTTATGAATATTCAATTAAAATGACAATGTGAATATGTAGTAACTTAAAACTGTTAAAACGTTAGCTGAGGAAAGCTTTTTAGTTTAATTTAAAAATAAAATTCTGTGACCATAGTATATCTAATGGGAAATTTAAAATTCAAAGTCCACGTCTTAACCATCAGGCTAAAAAGACTTAAGTACAAAATTTTCATGATAATACAAATTTGTTTAATGCAAATAAAAGAGACAAAAAAAAAGCAAATCAAAGCGAAATCACCCCATTTATCCTTGAGTCTGTTCAAACAACGGTAAGCAAATTTCCCCTTTTGTAAACTAGAGTCAATGCACACTAAGAAACGTATTACTTAAGAATCACTTGGGTGTGGATCGCTTCTTAAGATTCGTAACCACATACGTGCTTAAAATTCTCTGTTTGGAATTTAAGCAGGTGATTCTATTATTTCGTTTGTAATGTCATCAGAATTTTCATTTACTGTACCTGAATATTTGATGCTAAATTTAATGATAGTACATTACAAGTTCTATTCTTCTATGCATTACTTATGGAGACATAATTCAGGTATTTTTTGTCAAATGCAGCTCTATCAGCTCTATTGATATGACAAGTTGGGTTTGTTTTCAAAAACAAAAAGTCGCTAACCGAGACGCTCAATTCGAGCAACGCTTCCGAGAACATTTGATGGTTGTGACAAAAAATCAAGCAAAATGCAACACGTTTTGGCGCTTTCTATAAGCCAAGCTTTACTTGATTTTTGCTTTCTTTAAGCAATATGCAAGAGATCACCGATTTCACTTGTATATACGCAGCTTTAGACCGAATCAATCGCTTATCCAGAAATCTAAGTGATCAAAGGATTTCGAACGTTAGCGAAAGGAAATAAGTGTCAAAGCAGAGAAGTTAATTATTTCTTTAGCTATCAGTTCCAAGAGGCTGAACCACAAAGTCGTTACTATTGCGATATTGACAGTCATTAGTTTGTCTGTGACAGTCGCGTTAGACTGTCCCGTGTACTTAATTATTTCTAAGCCATTTAAGAGTTACGAAGTGAAAAGCCTGATAGGGAATCTTAAAAAAAAAAATCTGTTTTGTAAATGATATAAATTAATCAGTTATAAATAATAAATATCTTGAAACGCAACTTCAATTGAAATTTGCTTTACATTAAAATGAAAAATCGTTCGCTGAAACCGAACCTGAGCAAAAACAGAAATTAGAAATGAAAATGATGAATGAGATATTTTGTAATAGCTACCAATAAATACAACTGATACAGCAGAGACAAATGTACGACTGTCAAACAACAAAACGTAAACATTAATTTAAATACGATGACAGGCATTCTCATCAGGCCAGCGCGGAGAAATTAAATCACGATATCTCAGGACCAAGTCTATTCATACGATTTCAAAACAACTAGTGTCCCATTCAAATTACCGGCCTACAATTAATCAAACTTTCGAAGGAGTTTAAAGTGTGGAAGCCACTTGAAGATATTGTAGTACCTCGGCGTGGTTTAAACTTTGAATAAATTGTACAAACATTCCAATTGCTTTCAAATTTATATTTCTTTTAACATTTAAATTTAATTCTTTGAGGACTGCTATTAAAATAATATTTAAAATACCTAGATGTTTGTCTTCCGTCTAATGCTTTAACATAAGATTATTTTAACGTAGATAAATTTTGATTTATAATCGATTTAAATGAAACAGGAAACGTTTATTCAGGACACATAGTAATGCTCATTTAAGGACTTTGAAATCAAATTAAAATCAAGTCATCCAACTGTAACGATAGAAGGCAAATCTTATGGCTGTCACCCTTCTGTGAACGTACGACCAATCAGGCGAACCGAACACCAAACGCATACAAATTAAAACAAAGTTATTTTAACAAAGAATATGGACCTTAAGTACTTGGGAATAGATGTGAATTTAAATGAGCCCGATTGATATCATTTAACGTGGCCGCTAACAAAGAATAAGATTTTAGACTCGACATTGTTCATTTCGATAAGAATCTAAATGTATTGACCGGAGAGAAAAGTGTTCAGTTGAACGTTTTTGGGATATTTATGGTTTTCTCATTGACTGCGCATTTAAATGGTAATGATGAAATTAATGTTATATGTTTGCGTCCGACCGATGCGGTATTGATAAAATATCTTATCTGGTTTTAACATTGTAAAAGATAAAAGTCGCCTTAGGGTCAAGTTTTAATTTTTATTGTACGTGTTTTCAAATCTGCATACAATGAACAATGCTGTTCTACCAATAACGATGGAAGATGTGGTTTTTTTTTTAAATATAAATTGTTAATGTGTCTTTGTTGCCAGTTTAATAGACAAAACAGAGGCGAATATTTAGCAGACTATTCTTGGATGAGTTCAGAGAACCTTTACCTTCTAATAAGATAAATATTTAGTATTTTATTTGTTCTTAATTTAAATATTATTTAATCAAAAATCAGTTGCAATTCATGATGTTTTGGTTGAACTTAATAAATACTGACCCATACATGACTTTCATCTTAGTTCCCTTCTGTTGCAATCGAGTCTATGAAATTTCCGTCCCCTGGGATTTCGCATTATGAGGGTGTGTAGTTAAGCGTAGGGATATACGCTTCGTGCTTATGACTTTAATGTATCCAGATTTCAATAGAAATATTACCATTGCGCTTATTGTTAGAAGACAGCGCATTATATGAAAAGGGTTGGACAATGGAATGCATATGCAGGATGAAAAACTTTGTCTAAAGAATCTTTTTTACATTCGACTATAAATATGTCCATACATACTTTGATAGATGGACTTGGTCCTTTTTAATGACTTCGACCATTACTTGATGATGAATTATTCAAAAATAAATCTGAACTCAGTAAATATTCGAAAGACAACAAAATAATTCTATGATAAATAAAAGTCGCCACATAAAATTAATGTGTTCCACGATTTCATTTTAAAATTTTGACAGAATTCTGAATTTTACATTAAAATGGGTCTAAAAATGAAACACGGGTTCACGGAGGGTACTAAAAGTCCTTTCCGGGCGCCATGTTTCAGTTAACTACGCACGTGAATTCGTTCGAATCTGCTTCCGGTTTGATATCGTGTAAATGGTCTGGTACAATGTGATCACTTGGTACTATTAAATATATAAAAGGAGTTTTTTTTTTAATCGCACATCTCATCAGAGAAACATTACATGTTCTATAGAAATTGAGTAAATAATAGTTTATCAATATTTAAACATATGTAGATTTACCAAAACAATTTTGGTACTTATTTGGTAAATACAAAGAAAGTTATCAAGTAAAATATTGTAAGCGCAAAAACACCGTTAAATAACAACAAAACACTTCGTTTCTTTAGAAGCTTTTAAGCAAAGTAGTTGAAACGAATGGCGTTGAGGAACGAAAATTTATTTCATTTAAATCTACACAAATAGCCCTTGCCTCTACACCATCAATAAGCCTGTGAAGTAAACTACAAAGTAAAATCCAAGCAACTCGGTTAAATTAAAGTAACGATATACATTCGAAGATTAGCGCATTGCCCGACAATAGATCTAACCACTTAGCATTAAATATTACTTTAAAGATCATTCACTATCTCCTAATGTAATGCTAATGCAAAGATCAATCTCGTCTACAATTCTGGAAGTCTAGACTTAGTGTCAGACGATGTGACTGATACAAATAAATCCTGAGAGTAATTTGAGGTTCAAGCGACTGGGATAGGATTGCATTACAGCTAAGTTAATACTGATGCACTTGGCTGTGATTTGAGTCGCATAACGAATTAACCTATTTCATGCTGGTCTCTTTGTAAATTAGGTATTACGTAACGAGGTCATGCTTTACCTATTTCGATTATAATTGTGTTTTATTGTAAGGCCATTGAGATTTTATTTTTGATGCAAATGATGGTAAGTAATATCATGTTAAATGATGTTTTGTTAACTTGTATTGTTGTTTTGATTAAAATTACTAAAGTTATTACCCCATCTAATAACATTCGGTATAATCTGATGAACTTAAATAACAACAATCCAACGATAATCCTTATCGTGTGTTTGAATTACTGTTTACACCGCTTCGCACCTCTCAAACAAGAGTTCGTTGAACCTCCAACCCTCCACAATAGGGGCGGCAATGCTATTGTTCATGGGTTTTGATATTTGTAAGGTGTTAAAATGTGTACAAAGCAATGTCTCCTTACAATTCCGACGTTTGTGTTGATATTAAAATCATATTTAATACGTTCTATTCATCTCATACTTGTAATAAAACTTCTCAGTAATAACAGTGGCTATGTAATTTGAAGGATCTTATTACGTATGTAGCAGTACTCGAAGAAATTATATTATCATGATCGAATGCATGATATTGAATGTGTTTTTTTGGTAATTTATGCAAAGCCTTTTTCACTCAGACGCTGTAGTGAAGCTATTGGATATATAAGTGCCATCAAGAAGTACTAAGATCGTAAAAATTTAAATTTACCCCTCCAGTCACCCTTATAAAGAAGCAAGTCAAACAAAATTATAATCATGACGTAAGGGAGATGTTTCTGAATAGCTCTGATTCGTAATATATGTAAATTATTACGCCTTCAATTTCAAATTCTATATGTTTGATTTACTAGCGACCCGCCCCGGCTTCACCCGGATGATATGTTGATACTATATATACTACAGAATGTTCACAGTTTTTCATTCAATAGACAATATAAACCGGTCTTACGACATCACTTTAGAACCCCAAATTTTCTGTGTACAATATCGATCATGTATTATACATAAAACCTTTCTATTAATCAATCTATCTATTAAAAAAACTGCTTCAAAATCCGTTGTGCAATTTTAAAGATCTAAGCATACATAGAGGCAGACAGCGGTAAGCGACTTCGTTATATACTATGTAATGATAATGTATATATCTTTGATTCTACAAGTTTCTCTATTGCGTTACGATTCAATGTTCTTCGCGCTTATACAGGGATTGTAGCAACGAATTATGGTAACATTATTAAACTTTGAAACTCCATATTGTGTGTTCCAATGCTTTCGGGTCTTGTGAACAGAGTCCTTTATTTTATTCAGATCTAACTCTTTATGTTAAGGACATATTTAAAGTGAAATATATGTGCATTTGCAAATATTTTTTTCTCTTTTACTAATTTTTTGTTTTTTTTTTCTTCATTGTTGTTGTTGTAGCCAGCAATAGCAATTAATAGTTTGCTTATCATGTAGTGTTTGCTGTTACATAATCTATAGATGTATATAATTATGTAAAAATCCCTAATCAAATAAATAAATAAAATAAAAACAATTCCAAAAGCAACGCCAATAAATCTGAATCTATATTTTTCTTTTATTTTATCTTTTTCCTTCTAGATAATGCATAAGTTGAAATTCTTGGTAAAATAAACTTTATTGCGATTTTTACTTCACAAGGCATCTTACAAGTTCTTAAAGAGAAAGTAATCACGAGTCTCTGTCCAGTTTAAACCTTGATCGTATCTTGATTAAAGAAAGTTTAACGTAATCCCGGAGAAGTACCGAGTTCGGTTGGAGTTAGGTAGAATCTATTAACTTTAGATTCAACCGCTCCGAAATGTTAGTATCTTATAAATAGTTAACGTTGGAATAATTAAAATATTTACTTACTGTTAATACTATCGAAAGATAATCTATTGTTACCTATAGCATACTAGTAGTCGATCGCGTTTTAGCTTGTTGGTTGACATGTGTAAGGCAAAAGTAGCCTATGTCCTGTCTTGGAGTTCATGTTTGCTTCATACCAAAATTTAATCAAATGTAATCAGCGGATTCGTCGTGAAATAGCGAAAGACAGACGCACAGATTTACTTTCACATTTAAAATATTAATATAGATTAATATTTTTTTTTGTAAAAATGCGGCTTTCTTTAGTATAGTTAGTGTAGACGTAATTGAATAAATATAAAAGACCATATAAAAAGGCCTTCTTAGTTTATCTGCATATTTTTTAACATATCTCATTTTCTTGTGTACATTTTGAATGCAACATCATAAATATAGCAACAACAATTCTTTCGTCGTTACTTTCCGAAGTAACACAGCTGTTTTACAATACAATAAAATATATCGACTTAAAATTTAGAATTCATAAAATCGTCTGACTCGTCGCAAATACAAGGTAATTTTTAAAGGAAAAATAAAGCCAAACTTTTTCGTTAACCATAAATATAGTCAATAAAGGTACGACAACCTTACTAGTATTTCTGGTACGTTATTAAATAACGTTAGTATTTCAAATAAGCCAGTTACATAAAGAGTAGATATTGATTCTAGCAATGGGCTCTTACTCTATAATGATATACGGTAGCTGGTATGCCTGGGGGTGCAATTACGTGTATAGGCAAATTTCCTCTGACCAACCGGTCAGCTCATTTCGACGCGAACGGTTATTGGTAGGGGCGTTAGCTGTTTCATTCTGATTTGCATGCTGTGCGGTCAGTTTTGCTGCTATTGTTGATGTCATCATTGATTATATTTCAATTATTTGTATAGGCATTCACTGATGATAGAAGAAGGACTATTTAGTTACGTATTATCTACTGAATGTTTATGTTTATATGGGTTGGAAAGCTGAGAGCGTTTAGATGATATGGTTACGAATATTTGCCGTTACCGATAAAACAATGCCAAAATTTTAGAAGAGTTCTCATTCACTGTCAGTTTTCATATTAACAATGAATTCAGGATAAGCACAATGACATAAATCATTGCTTGGAAATTTAATGGCTTTGATTTGAATCCTCGTTTGATAATCAATAATATATTTTTATTTCAAATATCGAACGCTAAGCAGCGTGGCAGTGCTGCCAGTTTTTAGTATTTAAAGGGCTTAAGTCACAAAGTCACTTCGTTCACAAGTGACGAAGACTCGAGGACACTTGAGTATCAACCCCATCCACTGTTAAGAGAAATACGAAGTTAGCGTGAGTTGTTGTAATCTCAATAACCCACAGATAAACTATTTATTTAGATTTCAAAATGTTTCAGAGAAAATTTTGGAAAAACGCATTTACATTTGAAATTTATCTATACTATACTTTCTATTTATTTTCAAAATCATATAATAATAATAATAAATATTGGACAACATCACATACATTAAGCAATTGTGTCATGGAAATTCGGAAGTAACGACGTTATCACCTAGACCCAAGAAAACACAGAAAAATTATGAACTTTTTCTACAACGACTACGCCGGGAATCGAACCCGGGACCTCGGGGTGGAGTACCCAAGAAACGCGTCCATCTTTAACCTATTCAAGATACTATGCCGGTGCTGATCGCAGTTCGGGGCAGGTAATGTACCTTATTCGTTATTTTCGAAATTCGAAAGAAAATAACTCTTCAAAGGAGAGTACCGACACAAATTTCGAGATGAGTTTTTAGTTGAATAACGACACAGCAAGTGACGTCGTCATAAATCAATATGACAAATACCACGCGTCAGAATCCATGATAAAAGCTTGTTTCTAATTCCGTATTCCAGCAATGGAATGTACGTACGCTGACATTCGACAAAATATTTGTCGCTAGTTGACGTAACGCGGGCAGTTGCGTTTTCGATTATTAGGATGGGGAATTTCAATTAGGACCATTTAATGTTGCCATTAAACATTGTTTATTAAAACGTATGATTTTTTGTTAGCAACATTTTAAAAAATATTTAAACGTTCTAAACGATTTACACGGCAAAGTAAGTATAAATGCGAAAATAAGTTTATATATTTGTGACGTATTGACTACTCAAGCGTTATCTTGAAAATTTTGCATATAAGTTTTTAAATAATACATTAAATACCAATAGGGTACCTAATCCCTATTCCCGCGGTCGGAAAAATAAATGATTAATCATATTTTTTTTGTTAACTGAAATGTACCCTTCATAAATTAAAATCAATAAACGCAGCCATGGAAATTGGCGGCGACGTAGCGGCGGGTTTGAACTTCAATAAAGGATAGGGTTGGCACGCGTTTAATAAACGTTGAATAATATTTTTCTTAGCGCATTTATAAACAGGCATTTCTATTTAAATTTGTCTCATGAACTAACAGAAGAATAAACGTTAATGAGTCGTAAAAAAAAAATATTAAAATTCTTTTATTTATTGCATTATTCGGTATGATGAAAGTATATCTTTATTTTTATCATAGCTTATTATTAATAGAGGAATATATTGTAATAGTTAATAATATCTATGGAAACGTGTTTGTAACTTAAAGATACTCAAGAATTTAATATAATATACTAGATCTTTATTTTCTAAATTTAAATTTGATTACTAAAATTGAATAATGGCAACCCCTATTTCCTACATTATGACACTTGTATAGTATACAGCGGTGAATTTTGTTGCCAAATTGCTCGAATAGGTCCGACCAACTAGATACTTATTCAAATGTCTGTTTAAACGACGATATATTTTATATAAGTTTCAGAATATCGAACTTACTCTTAATCAATCTTTATCAAACGGTAAGTTTAGTCAGAAATTATTAATTTTAAATCGTAATATCTGTTGTTGTCTGAGTTACCCAGTAAAAATATAAGGGGCAGAGAATTTATATAATAGCGTTTATGGTCAGTGGTGACCACTTACCATCAGACTCTTACTCGCGCTTATACATATATACATATGTCTCTCATATAACTCAACATGTACATACATATGTATATGAACATTAAACTTTATATGATTTGACACATACATATTTTTTATAATAAGAAGTTTTTTCTTATAAAACAGGCAGTATGTGACTATATAACTAGCAAAGTTGTGAGAGCACCTCAACGTTTTTTTTTTTAATAAACATTGTAATTGTTAAAGATATAGGTATTTACGGAAAATGCAGTATTATAAAAGTAAAGTAATGTTGTTACATTACTTTACTTTTAGGCTACAGGCTGTTGCCTGTAAATTTCCCACTGCTGGGATAAGGCCTCCTCTTCCATTAAAGAGGGGGTTTGGAACATATTCCACCACGCTGTACCAATGCGAGTTGGTGGAATGCACATGTGGCAGAATTTCGATGAAATTAGATACATACAGGTTACCTCACGATGTTTTCTCTCACCGCCGAGCACGAGATGAATTATAAACAAAAATTAAGCACATATATATTTATATAGTGGTGCCTGCCGGGGTTTGAACCCGCAATCATCGGTTAAGATGCACGCGTTCTAACCATTGGGCCATCTCAGCTCCTGCAGTATTATACTTGTATTACACATATACTATAGAGAAGAACAAAATATATCTAGCACTCGCCAAGTATCTTGAGTGTACGATAAGCTACATCATCCAGAAATACTCGAAGTATAACTAATTTTATCTGCATCGAGTGAAAAGTGAATAGTGAAATCGTCATAACTAAAAATATTTAAACATTGAATTTAGAACACTAAATGACAAATGAATAAAGAACAATATTAAACAACTAACTCACTCAACAAAAGCTCTTTTAGAAATGAATGATGCATCTCCCTTACGACAATTCGAGTTTTATACAAATGTTTTGTTTAAAAATAAAGAATCTTCCGAGGGTCGAGTTCTAACCATTTAATGCCATTGAATTTTATTCTTAGTTTAATCGACGTCAGTCTGTCTGTCCCGTTTAAATTAGCCGCGACATTGTGCTGTCAAATAATTTGCCATGATTTTGCTATTTGATTTACAATCATATTATTAAGACGTTAAAGTTCACTTTCGTAGGGAATCCATTTGAAATATAACGCTTTTTATATCAATATCATATCTTTAGTTTAGTAAAACGAGTTTATATATAGTAAACGAGTTATAATAAAAGTGCATATAGAAAATAAGATAAGCTGATGCGTACTGTATATTGAGAGTCGAGATGGCCCAATGGTTAGAACGCGGCATCTTAACCGATGATTGCGGGTTCAAAATCAGGCAAGCACCGCTGATTCATGTGCTCAATTTGTCTTTCTAATTCATCTCGTGCTCAGCGGTGAAGGAAAACATCGTGAGGAAACCTGCATGTGACAAATTTCATAGAAATTCTGCCACATGTGTATTTCACTAACCCGCATTGGAACAGCGTGGTGGAATATGTTCCAAACCTTCTCCTCAAAGGGAGAGGAGGCCTTTAGCCCAGCAGTGGGAATTTACAGGCTGTTGTTGTTGTTATCTATATATTTGAAAATAACAGCGTGTAAACGTCCCAGAAGTGGACCAGGAATCCTTTAGAGAACAAGATTTATAATCGATTTGCACTAGAGTGTATAATGTTGTGAGTTGAAATATAGATATTAGTCGAGTCTTGTCCAGCAGTGGGATTTTATAATTCGAATTATGAACGTCGAACTTTTAACGACAACGTTCGTAACGTATCTTGATACTTGTGACCTTGAATTTTTATTTCAATTCCTCATAGAAATTTCAATAGAAATAATATTTTCGCGAGAAATATTTCATTTAGTTTGTTGCCGTTCTTATAATATTGGATACGTAAACTCACAGGGTTACTTTTTCGTTTATCCGCAGAACAGGATTTTCGTATGAATTGTGAATTATTATCGCAGTTTGTGTATTATGAAATGTATATATATTTATTCAGTAAATAAATATAGTATTGACTTTTGATTCGAAAAGAAGACACATTATGATATGATGTATTAATTCATATTCCTGGTGCATTTGGTAAGTCCATACTAATTTAAACAAGTATCTATGTTGTTATTAATAAAAAAACTAGATAACCCTGCCAAAATAAGAAGTCTTAGAATCTGTCCAGAATAAAAAAAACTGTCGTAGAAACATCAAATATTACACTCTTTTTTTGAGAGCAGAATATACTATGTATAGTGTAAAAAGAGTTGTCAAGAGCTCAATAGTGATCTTTTCTTATAATAATGACACCATAAATGAATCATTTAGTCATATGACAATTCATTGAAAAACCTTAAAATCTTTTACTGATTGAACCACGCGTATTATGATTTGCAGCCTCATAATCTAGCCATTCCCCCTGCTATTCTGTTCTAGATTTTGGGTATGGTTCTAACATCAACGTATTGTGTTATTAAGAATACAAATGCAACACAACTTATCAGAAATAATTATTACCAAAGCCGAATACAATTAATATATAAATAAGCGTAGTAATTTTTAATCGAAACCAATTTATAATACACACAATCAATACGCCTATTAAACAAATTGTTCAAGAGACGTATATTAATTATAAGGGTTGAAATGACACACCGTGAATATTCCCAGATAGTAAAGCTAATTTTAGTTCTATCAAAACCGACTTTTATGTTCTCAACTACAAAATCATAACACTTGTAAAAATGTATAAGAAACAGCCTGTAGTGGTATATTCCCACTGTTGGGTTAAAGCTTCATATGAGAAGATTTGGAAGTTATTCCATTACGCTTCAATAAGGGTTGTACTTGGGGGCAGAATTTCGTTGAAATCAGACACATGCAGGTTTCCTCGCAACGTAAATAATTAAGCAATCATCGGTTAAGACGCGTCTGATCGTTGGACAATCTAGGCTGTTATAGAAGGACATAGTTAAATAGTTTTATAATTTATCATTTGCTAGAGGAAATTCGATTATGTGTGAAGTCGTGTACGTGTGGAAGATGATGTTTCTGGAAACAACCATTGATTTTATCTGTGGCGGTTATGTCCTTTTTATATCTGCCTACGTATATATAAAATGTTATAATAATGGAATTAATAAATATTTATTATTATTATTATTCTCATTCACTACTTAGATTGGTAAATAATTTCTTTTGTGTTTTTGATTTTTATTATTCCTTTTTTATATTTTCCATTTACTTTTATAATAAGAAACAATTTGTAATCTGGGAAGGAACTGACTTCCAAAACATAGCGAAAGCTAGTTTGGAATTCAGAGCATTATATAATGTAAAAAAAAAACTTATGTGTTAAATAAATAAAATTAAACTAAGACTTGAACGCATAACAAACACGTATATATATATATATATATATATATATATATATATATATATATACTTACTTACAAGTTTTGATTCATAATATTATATACAATGTGAATCTCAAAGGTTCAACTACAAATATAGTACCCCAAAAATCTCAGCAAACGTTTACATAAATGATAAAATATATTGTTAAGCATGAAACATTACAATTAATTTGAAATTTAACACGAATATTAATTACTTAAGTGATGCGGCTTCCCGAGTTTTAAGTTTGATTTGATTAAAACAGACTGCTTTCGAATTATTTAAGTTCAATTATTTTATTTACTTAGTATTGATTTCTGAGACACTCTTTGTTTGAAGATATCTTATATATTGGATTGGAGGGGAAAGTCTGTCGTATTTTAAATAAGCAGATAATTTTTCTTGTAAATAAAAAAAAAGGCTGTTGTGTTATTAGGATTTTTTCCTGAAAGATGGCAACAAGTTGAAACAAATACGGTGGCATATATAATAGATTAATAATAATTACAATATTTTTAAATAAATTTAAATAGTTTCTTCAAAATACGACAAAACTTCCAACCTATTTATTCAATTTCTAGGGGGTTATTCTTGAAAAATAATATGCTTACTTTATTACTTCTTACATCAATGTTAGGATAATATACATATATGTATAGATTATCGATACGATCACGTGATTAATACACAAACATATTAATATATGAACAATCTTTGCGTATATGTTTACACGTACAAATATTGTAGCTCAGTAAGACGTTTTGGTCATTGTTGTAAAAATGGGGCAAGTATTGGGTTAGTGTGAAATAGGCGTGGACCCATTTAGTTATGGGGGTCACGATTAAGAATAATGGCCGCCATGTCGAATACTTGGGGATAATTGATACAAATAGCATGTGATGCTTTTTATGGTGTGAGGGATCGGTGAAGGACGTTCATAAAATTTTTATATCAGGATTTATATGATTCCTTTTACTTATAATAATATATTCTTCTGACCTGATAATATGACTTTTTTTTGGTAACAAATATATTAGCTATATAGAGCAGAGATGGCCCAGTGGTTAGAACGAGTGCATCTAACCGATGATTGCGGGTTGAAACCCAGGCAAGCACCGCTGATTCATGTGCTTAATTTGTCTTTGTAATTCATTTCGTGCTCAGCGGTGAAGGAAAACATCGTGAGGAAACCTGCACATGACAAATTTCATAGAAATTCTGCCACATGTGTATTCCACCAAGCCGCATTGGAACGGCGTGGTGGAATATGTTCCAAACCTTCTCATTAAAGGGAGAGGAGGCCTTTAGCCCAGCAGTGGGAATTTAAAGGCTGTTTTTGTTGTTGTATATTAGCTATACAGTGGTTTGTTATCGGACGAGTTGATCTTGAGATTATCATGTAGATACGAACACATTTTCAATTTTATTTATTAGTACAGACTCATAATGTTATGTGTTAATTAGTTAGCGTCCTCAATCTATTTCATTCAACTCTGAAAGATATCACAATATTTTGATAAAAACTATAAACAAACAGTTTAAATGACGTACGCAATGCTTAAGCGAAAATGAGCTTTATTGTTATCACACAATAGTGATAATTGATAAGTGGTAGTGTTTATAAAAATGATTGTATGCAAACGATTTGATACATTTATTACATGGTGTGCAACACACACACACATAAAAGAAACTACATTAGAAAAAAGTGTAGCTTAGAGAATAAGGAATGTCATTGTAAGTTAATACAATTACATTGTACAACTTTTTAAATGATGAAAACTTTTAGCGAGGTTTCGAAATTACGATTATTCGAAGTCACTTTTATGTATTAGGAAAATCATTTAAAATGTCAAATTCGCTTTTAATGTAACCTCGCTTTTGATTCGAGTGAAAAACGAATCCGTCTAATTTAATTCACCAATCAAAGCCAGGGGCGGCGAACCTTTGTCTCCTGTACATTAAATAATGTAATAATAAAATTTAATTTCGCACCTGTCGCTCTGACAAGGCCATGACAACGTTTGAGGTCATTTTCCATTTCCGATAAATTGTTATTTTGCAGATGGCTTGAAACGTAAATTGATTTTCGATCATTTAAATCAATTGCACACAGCAATGTGTTGAAATTTAGTGCATTAAATTCGATTCACTAGACTTATTTAATATATATGGGTGTTCGCAATACATATAGCAAGAAAGTTACATGACTTACAAGTTTTGAAGGATTTGTTGTTTGAAACGATGTTGGTTGAAACGAGAAGATTACCTGAAATCAAATTATATAGGTTAGACATTGTTATTGTGTATTGAGGTTGTTATAAGGTAGGTATAAAACACCGACTTATTATATATTCTACCGCCAAATAATAACACGTAGTATTGTTGTGTTTGGATTTGAGGATGTATGATACAATAGGCAGTAGAAGTATTGACTTGTATATAAAAGGAGAGGTTAATATATCTTAAAGCGTAAATATAAGAACCAGATGCCATCAGGTGACTTATTTGCCTGTCTGCCGATTTAAAAAAAGAATAAATATATTTTAAAAATATACATTTTTTGCTATTCCTTTATACACGTACTAGCGACTCGCCTCGACTACGCACGGGTACTTGGTATGCATTGTTATATTATGTAAATTACATAATATTGTTAGCCTATATGTTATTCTGATGTATAACCAATATTACTGTAAAATTTCATCCAAAACCGTCCACTAGTTTTTTCGTGACAAACTTACATACAGCCTCATAAACTTTCGCATTTATAATATTAGTATGATTACATATTTAGTCACCACTTCATCATCGCTAAAATCAATACGATGTAAAAGAATTTATTGCACTACAGCTGCAAATAGAAAACACAAATTCTTTATTTTACCTTCAACCTTCAACGTGTGGTATGCAAGACATGTATTTACAAGTAATAGTAAGGCGTGTTAAATTACAACATTTGTAAAGAACCTTCATCGCTATATAATCGAGTTATTAAGATATAATTTTAGTAATACAGTATTTAGATTTAATACGTTATACCATTCTTAGTCCCGGCATCGCCGCGAGCTTGATTATGCATTATGCATGGAAATATGAGACGAAGTTACGCGCTGTTAATAAAGCTATATTAATAAAAAGGTTTACGACTGCTGATGTCAGTTTTAATTTGACACATAAAATATGTTTGTAAAAAAAACTATAATTAGAATTAAAAGTAAAAAAACGTTGTAAAACAAGGCTTTTGTCTTTCAATTAAATTAAATTTATATTTTATAGATTATCTGTGTGCGATAAGTTAAAGGTCTAATACGAATTCATAGTTTCCGAACGTAACGTTCCATTTTTAATTAATTTAAATAAGACTATCAAATAGGCCACCTGATAATGAAGGGTCACTTTCGCTACAAGAAGTGTTGATTTAGAACAAATGGTAAGTTGTTTGTATATATATATATAGTTTTTTAAATATTTTTGTTTTGTTTAAAACATATAAGTCGATAAAAAATTTTTCCGAACAGTTTATATGACTTTTTTTGGCTCGGTTTTATTGATAAACATACATAGTATTATCATCTCATCATCTGTCGCCATAACACAGGATTTTCCTAGAATGGCGTCATTAATCTTGTTAAATGTTTTTTTAAGTACCTACTCTGAATGTGTCATTTATCTTCTGTATTACTGTTATTGGCGAATAATAATTATTATTATTATCTTATACGTAAAAAAGACAATCCAATCAAATCATAGGCAGTCAAGAAACAACTGAACTCATATTTGGGATGATCTTAATCGTGTTTTGATGGAATAACAGATGAACTATTTGCCGAGAAATAGGTATCACAAGTATCTGTACCGACGTATTCCGGCTATCCATCATAGTAGGTAGTATGCCTGAGCGTAATCTGTAATGAAGGGGGTAGACCGATCAATGCCAGGGCCTTACCAACGTTAATATTTAAACTAACATTGTCTATTTGTGTTTCAGTAAATAATCCATTGACTGTTCTTTCTTGACTTTTGAAGCCTCGTTAGTGAAAGATTAGAAACGCGATCGTTGTGGTTAATTCATAATCCGCAGGTTTAGTTTTGTTTTTGCAAGACTTAAAATAATTTATTTGGGTAATTTTACTTTGTGGTTAGGCTTTGGACATAATCGTCTGGGTAGATATCATCATGTTTTCTACTGTGAAACATGAATACTTAGTATTGTTGTGTTAGAAGGATGAGTAAGCTAGTGCTGATGCACCAAGGATGGTGGCGTATCAGCGATGTAAGAAATGATTATTATTTCTTCTTGTTTAAGGGCAGTGGTGACCAAACAATATAGAATAAGACATACGTATAGAATAAGACATAGAGAATAAAAATAAATCATATATTGTTTATTTTTATCGACATTTCAAGAGCTCTAAATATATTATCATACGTTCATATTCATATCTATTATATATAAAATTTTTCACTATTCCTCAATAAAATTAAACACAAAACATCAATATAGAAGTAACAATTACTTATTGATAGTCAAATGAAAGACTAACATTAAAATATACAAATGTAAATAAAAGGAAGCTTGGCGGCCCTAATAATTTACCTTGCGGAACTCCATACCTTTGCACGCCCGGTCACAAACAGCAAAGCTATCGCAATCCAAACTCACAAAGGTCACCCGTGAAGATTTATGAAGCCTGCATCCGCTCTGTTAATTAATATGCAAACCTCTAGTCGAACGGAAGACGATTTGGTCGAACGCGTTACTTGTGATTGATAGTCCTGATGACGTTTCCGCAGAGCATTCATGCTATTGCAATAATTAAAACATTACAGACAATCCTCACCTTTCGTGGTTTACAATAATTCAATAATCAAATTAATTAATATTTAATTCCGAAGCGATATACGAATCGAAATAACAACAGCACATGTATTAAATGAAATGTGTTTTTGGATATGTATTTATTTACATGAGAATTATTTACGTTATGATATTAAGTATATATGCGAATCAAAATTAAAAATAACTCTTGAATAAATTATAACCGCGTGGAATGGTCGAACAAACAATGTCAGGAGCATTTCTCTGTTGAATCGCAATTCCGATGCTCTAGATGAAATATGAACTATCTTATCACAAGTAAAGGCTAAAAATGAGATTATTTTAATAGTGTCATGAGTGTTTTGATTATTTAGAAAACTGGACAAATTTTAATAAAATAAATTGTACATTTCATCATAAGAAGACACATTCAAAACAATCGTCTTTGTATTTAAATAGTATTTCTATTGGATCAGCACGAAATTTACAACTTGATACAAAATTAATTTAAAAGTATGATTGACTCTTTGGTCCAGATGATGATGATATCTAATTAACAGATGGTCAATCAATGAAAAATTTGAAAATTATTAAGAGAGAAATAAAAATATTTTAAACATCTTCTATTCTCAACTGTAATGACATTCATTGTTCCGACATTAGTTATAACTAAAGTTAATGATACGGACAGACGAATGTACAAAGTAATTTACCTATTGATATCGATAAATTGATAGCTCTCGCCGGCGTGAGATAATTCGTATCTAAGATATTCACAGCGGACTTTCTATGGATGTTAATTCCTCACACAAAGCAGCATTACTCTGCATTTTTGTAATGACAATGATATTAAAACCTTTGATAGTTAAGGCCAATATAAAAATGTTAAGGACAGATTTCATAACTAGCTAAGTTATCTACCAATCCGCATAGGACCAGCTTTGTTGTGTAAACTTTGTGATTATGCTATTGGTTGGCGGATGAACATATGGGCCACCTGATGGTAAATGGTCACTACCGCCCATAGACAATGTCGCTGTAAACCATTAACCATTCCTTTCATCGCCAATGCGCTACCAACATTGGGAACTAAGATGTTATGTCCCTTGTGCCTGTACACTTACCCTTCAAACCAGAACACAACAATGCCAATTTCTGTTGTTTGGCGGTAGAATATCTGATGACTGGGTGGTACTTAACCAAAAAAATCTTGATATGATCTTCTTAAAAAGGTAAACCTTAGCAGACATTTATACGATGCAATTATACTTCTACTCAGAGTTGATTTAAACATAACAAATGACGTCATATCTTTAAAATTTAATTTGTATATTTTCATTTATGGTAATTATAAGTTGAAACGCAATAATCATGATCGTCATTACGGTAACCAGTTAGACATATTAACAACCTCTTTGGCAGAGTAACTCGTATAACACACCCGAGAGAGAACAATTTAAATATACCATATATTTAACATTTATAAACCTAATAAACATTTATCTTTACATAACATTATATGAATAAATATTTGATAAATTAGTAATATAGTTTAAACTAGCGACTCTGAATACTAATACTACATATACCAAAGAATTTGTTTATTTACGACATCACATGAGAAACTTCTAAAATTATCAGTATTTCTTTACTATATGCTGTTCATGTATTATACATAAACATCTTCCCCTCGAATTGCTCTATCTAATAAAAAAAACCTCATCAAAATCCGTTGCCTACTTTTAAAGATCTAAGAATACATAGAGACAAGCGTCAACCGATTTTTGTACTATGTAATGATAACGATTATAAATATACAAGAAAAATAATGAATACTAAAACCAGTCCAACGAATGCCAAGAAAAAATCCCAACAAGAGAGTAAGATGAAAACGTTCTCCGTACTTTTATTGCTCGTTTTAGTAGCCGGTCTTAAACAAAGGTTTGAGGACAAACAGTACACTGATTAATAGTCTCAACCAAGTTTTTAATAATAATGTTTTTGATTATAAAAAGCCACAGACTTTAGTAAAATTTTCATGTAGAACTTCCTCTTAAATAAATTATCGAAAACGATTTGCATCAAATATTAAAATAACTAATAGACCTAATAAACGATGATACACGTGTAATTATAGTTCATTATAACGTATCAATAGAATCGTCTGTCATTAATTGTCGTTTATTACGTTTTATGACTAAGCTAATATTCTGAACTTATTATTTTCTAATCATCATTTAAATACGACTTTAGTGGAGTTCATTTAAGTGTTAATATAAAAAAAGTTCTTTTATATGGTATAGGTTGGCGGACGAGCATATGGGCTACCTGATGGAAAGTGGTCACCATCACCCATAGACAATGACGCTGTAAGAAATATTAACGATTCCTTACATCGTCAATGTGCCCCCAACCTTGGGAGCTATCATGTTATGTCCCATGTACCTGTAGCTATACTGGCTCACTTACCCTTAAAACCGGAACACAACAATACTGAGTACGGTTATTTGGCGTTAGCATAACTGGTGAGTGGGTGGTACCTACCCAGACGGGCGGGCTTGCACAAAGCCCTACCACCAAGAAAGAAAAGAAAGTTTGTTTTAATTTGTAAAACAAGAAATTATTCTTTGAATTACGATCATTATAATACGTTAGAATTAAAATTGAATTTATAATTCCACACAAAAAACATAAACAGAAATGCAACGACGATGATAAATTAAAAAATTACTAGAACAAAAATTATAATAAAGAGAAATGTACCAAACCTTAATTCAATAATAATAAGATTGAAAATCGCATACCACAAACACCTCAGGTGAGAAACATACGCCCACTTAAAATTAATGACACTAAGGCGTTCCATACGAGCTTTAATTATGTAAATATGATATCCCGACCATCTGCTTATATCGGTAGCGGACCTCACTTAGCCAAGTCGGAATAAGAATATTTAATTAGACCAACCCTCTCACGTACTGTCATTACGGGACTAATGACACGGTACTTTGAAAACAGCCTGCAGAAGTTGGAGAGTTGTGATGAAATACACTTTTTAAAATCTTTAAAGCTACAGATGAATGCAGAAATATACGGAGGAAAGATGACGGAATTCGTTGTACGACCTAAATCTAATAATGAAGAACCAAAAGCAATCTCATTACAATTAAGAGGTGACGAAGGTGTCAATTTTTTTTTTTTTTTTTCTTTTATTAAGAGCTTTGTCGCTTAAGCGACTATGTCGCCCTGTTATTGAACATTTTCATTAATTCAGCTTCTTTGTACACTATCAATCAATTTATACAATTTCTTCGCCGAGACAGAATCAGGTATGGACAGAATACTGTTACATTCTCCAACGTTACAAAAAACAGCTTATCACAAAAGATTTGGCGTCTTATGGTTTCGTTCTTGACACACTCCATCAAAACATGATAGGCATCCTCCACAACTCCACAAACCGAGCAATAAGGATGCGGAACCACTCCCATCAGATGCGCAAATTTTCCTAATGGAATGTGTCCAGATCGCAACCGTAAAGCAGTGACTACGTCTAGGTGTCACTGCACGTCTAGGTAGCACACTTGCTTCCAAATTCAAATTTTAAAATAAAAATATGATATATATATGTATGTGATGTTTTCTCATATAAAATATGAGAAAACATCACATACGTTACTTTGATCCCAATGTAAGTAGATAAAGCACTTGTGCTATGGAAAATCAGAAGGAACGACGTTACAAACACCAAGACTTAGGACAGCAGTAATGACAAGAACAATACAATGACAGAAAATTGGAACCTCGATGTAGCGTACCCATGAAAACCGGTGTCCACACTGTTCGCCCACGGAGGTCGTCATACGATTTCGTTCCTATCAAATATTGATAGGAATGAAATCAAATTAGAGATTAAACATCTGGATGTGATACATAAAACATAAATATCAAACGTAAAGACGCCCACAATCGTGTAACGTTCGAAGACACAGGTGAGACGCACTAAACATCCCACGAACACATTTGTATCTCTATAATATATGTACATATACTATAGTATGTATATACTGAATACTTCGTTATCGAAATCGTATACAGCTTTGTCTTAAGCATTTAAACGACACTACTAATTATTTTTATTTTAACACTGTTAACTTTACATCAAAATTAATTTTTGTATATCTCGCTAAGGCCTCCTTTCCCTTTGGGGAGAAGGTCTGGAAAACATTCCACCATGCTGTTCCAATGCGGGTGAGTGGAATACACACGTGGCAGAATTTCTATAATATTAGACACATGTACGCCGAGTACGAGATGTATTATAAACCTAAATTAAGCATATGAACATTCAGTCGTCCTTGCCTGGGTTTGAACCCGCAACCATCAGTTAAGCATGCAGGAGTTTCAACCACTTGGATACCTCGGTATATCTGAATATCTTTATTTATGAAAAAAAAATTTGGACGTTATTAATTGGTCTAAAATTTTGGAACATTTTTCGAAAGCTATTAAAAAGTTTTGCTTTTACGTATATGTGAGACAAGCCAATTAAAACGATCTCACCTTTCAATTCATCGGGTTTTAGGATTGAACATTTTTATACTAAAATTAGAAATGTATTGAATTCCCAATTTAGACAAAAAAAAGCGTAACTTCGATCACTCTTTTTTTTAGAAATAGAGGATATAGATAAGTCTTTAATAATTTTCATTCTGCATATTTATTTTATTCTATCTGGTCAGGCTTTTTTCCATTTACATAACCGCGTAATCTAATTTCGCTAAGCGACGTTTAGATCAGTAAACAAGTATTTTAAGTAATTAGCCAGTTTGGGGACTCATTAGCGAAAGTGAAAACTGGGAAAATTAAAAAACATCTGCAGAGGAGCTTGAAAAATCTCAGCGGAAAGTCGTTGGGACTGAATATTTACCGAAATTAAAATTAAGTGTTAGAAAATCTACCTTTTTTCTGTTTTAAAAAAATAAACGTTTTAAACAAAAGCTTTTTAATTAATTCAATTCGGCAAACATTTTTTAATTTTTTTCTAATGATAATTAGGTTACAATTACTATATTAATTACTGTAGAGTAAAAAAAAAGCGAAAAGAAGCGAAGAAATTTGCCAGTTAGTCATAAACTACACGTATATTAAATATATGTTTTCACGTGTAAGAGATTGTTATCAATATTATGATTAATAACAGATAGATTATGTATGTACGAAAAAATATTAATGATTTCATGAGAAAATGTGACACTCATAGCATTGGTACAAGGAACAAACACAAACTTGTTACTCCTGTTACTCGACTTTCTTTCGCCGGTTCTTCTCAGGTCAGGGTGTTTTCTTTTCCGAACCGGTGGTAGTGTTTCAATTGACCATCAATAAGAAAGTGTAATGCTTCTGTATTGAATAAAGTTATTTGAGTTTGAGATAAACATCTAATTTTTGTTTTGCATTTTAAATAATTTCTGTTTCATTTACACCGAGAAGGAACAATCATACAATTATAACTTATATATGAAATCTATAATTCTCAACAGACTTCAAAAAGGAGGAGGTTATCAATTCGTCTGTATTTTTTTTAATGTTTGTTACCTCATAACTTTTAACTGTGTGGACCAATTTTGGTTATTTTTTAGGTTTGAAATCTAGTGTTTCCCATGTCCCAAAGTCCCAAATATAACAATAACTATAACTATATTATATAATCGTAAATCGACTTTTAAGTAGTCTAATATTTTTCATTTCATTTTACTTAGGAGGACTCTAAAAATATGTTGAATACGCAATTATTTTTATTACTTTTTAAGACATATTTATTTGTTTTGAAATAGTGTTTCGTTTAAAGTCGGTTTTTCTCTTTGTTAAAATTTTTATTTATTTATTCATACAGACGAATTCGCGATATATCATTAGTGAATGGCAAAATTACCTACTCTTAGTAGACACAAAAGGCAAGGATACCTGCATATTCGCATGTTTCATTAATTTATATCTATCTGTTTAATTTACAGTTATCGTAATGTAACGTCTATCGATCATTAGATATATAATGATCTCAAAGGCCAGGATGTCAAGACATGTACGCTACATGAGGTAGATCTCATATTAGGTTAATGACACATACACGAGCGGTAGCGGGTGATGTAGCGATTGGTCAACTAACGTTGATTACACAACAACATTTTTGTCTAAATAATTTATCATATTCGTGTTATTTTTAAATATAATTACAATAAAAATAAAAACTTTAATCTAATAGGGTAACAAGTTAATTTTTATACAATTAAAGATTCCGAATTCTGAGTTAATTTAACTAATAATGGATTGTAACTTCAAAAGAAGTTTAACTTAATCTTATAGAATAAATGACAGAAAAAATTCAGGTAAAGTAAACCTCAAACCAAAAATCACTAGAAACGCGCTCGCTTCCGCTACCGCCTTTCACAATATCCAAAGGCTAACGGTACAATACATTAACTGCAGATTCATAACGGTAACCTTTTGTGCCTATACCATATTTTCCTAATAAAATACACGTATCGTGCGTGAAAATAACTGTATTAACATACATTCGCCGGTTTCATTAGTCTACTAAACCAATGACACGCCCCGAGGATGCGTCACTTATGAGTTGAGATAGCCTGGTATATAAAACGATGGATCTTAAAAGTCACAGGTTCAAATTCATACACCATGTTTGTAACTTAATCGACTCGGCTTAATCGTTAATGGTGTAAAAAAAAGTAAAGTAACAGCCTGTAAATTTCCCACTGCTGGGCTAAAGCCTCCTCTTCCATTAAGGAGAGGGTTTGGAACGTATTCCACCACGCTATTCCAATGCGGGTTGGTGGAATGCACATGGGACAGAATTTCGATGAAATTCACCGCCGAGCACGAGATGAATTATAAACACAAATTAAGCACATATGTATATATATAGTGGTGTACGCAGTGTAAATCAAAGCTCTCAATTCGTAGGCTTTTTTAAACATCTTCAAAGGTCATTGGTCGTATTTCAGTCAGCTCACAGATCTATAATGAATTATCACATACTATAAAGCAAAGTCGCTTACCGCTGTCTGTCCCTATGTATGCTTAGATCTTTAAAGTTATACGGATTTTCATGTGGTTTTTGCAATAGATAGTTTGATTCGAGAGGAAGGTTAATATGTATAATAAAAGCACGATATAGTAGAGACTCCTGATAATTTTTGAAGATTCGAATGTGATGTTGTAAATAAACAAATTCTGTAGTATATTTAGTATCAGCCATACATCCGTGAGTAGTCGGGGCGGGTCGCTAGTGAATTATACATCTCAAACTTCCTCACTTTATTTTGTTAAGATAAACTTACATAACAGACCTTTTTTTAATATGTACTGAATAAACAAAAAAAACCGACTGATTTTCATCAAACAGCATTGTTACAATGTTACTATACTTGCTGTGAAGTAAACTTCAAGATTTCCTGAAAAAGATACCTTTTTCGCTCTACAGTGTTATATACAAATACTCAGACAGATTATTAAAAGCAAGTTTAAAAAAAAAAGAAACAAATTTAAATTTAAAAAAAGAATATGTTCTGTCCGTTGAATAATTTTTGACAATCATTCAGAATAATATAAAGTGCTTACATAAGAGCCGGGAAGGGCTCTGAGCAGGAAACACGTAAACAAGGCCTCGCAAAAGTTTTATAGCGAAATTAAAGCAGCCATTAGATGTAATAGCCGAAGTTTCTGTTCGAGTAAAGATTTGACTACAATTACATTTTATGTAACAAGATGTATAGGCTATTCAGAAAGTTTTTTTTTTTTTTTTTAATTTTAATATTTTTGATTCAGGGCAATGATTTTTGTCTTTCGGAATGTTTGCAATTTGATAATCTGTGACAATTGTGTTTATCAATATATTAATTTATTGTTAAACGTCTTAATGTATACAAATTTAAATTGAAGTATAATTCTTTTTAATCTATATGAGTATTTAAAAGATCACTAATAACGCGTGGTACATCTTGCTACTAAATTTAAAAACATTTCCACCCACTTGGGTAGAATTAAATAAATCCTATCAATCAATTGAGATGTTATTTTGTACATCCTATTTATGCTGGTGATAATACCATCGAATACATTATAACTCTATTTAATATACAAATATCGTAATTTTATTTGTTTAAAACTGACTCCTAATCGATTCTTGAAAACCAATCTTGTTTTTGGTAGACAAATGCTTTTGTATGAAGCCATAAAATTTCTAAATATAGAATATTCGACATATTTAAAAATAACATTACAATAAACATACTAAGCTAAGTCAACTCGTACGTAACATTTTAATATAACTCGAAACTCAACTTACACAACAGAATTCAACTAAAAACTGTCCATCGTAAATCTAAAAAGTTCTATTTAAGATATCTGTCTCTTTTTGACTTGGTGAAATATCTCTTAAGTTTTATTGAAAAGAATTTTAAGTACAACGCTGACGTCTGCGTTGGTTGCAAACTTTTTATTATTCGTGCAAAGCTAAATCGCGAAACGAGATCTTGAGATAGAGAGATATTTTTGCATAAATGATGATCTCAAGGTAACCATCAGCCAGGACAAATTGTGGACCCGTGTCCTAACATGTGTTTAAACGTAAGTACTGTTTTTCCACTTTCATACTACAACTGAGCGACACTACTACAAATCTACTGGCATAGGACCAATTTGAGGCTTTGCATTTCCATGCTTTATTGTTTCTTCCAAATTTCGAACTGAAAATGTCTCGTTATTCAAAACCAAAATATACTTTATTCAAGTAGGCTTTTACAAGCGCTTTAGAAAAAAAAACAAAAAAAAAATCTAAAACTATATATAGTTCGAAATGCAGATTCTACCGAAAAGAATCGGCATGAATAATACAGTCGAGATGAGAACAGAGCACGAGATGAATTATAAACACAAATTAACCACATATATATAGTGGTGCTTGCCTGGGTTTGAACCCGCGATCATCGGTCAAGATGCACGCGTTCTAACCACTGGCCCATCTCTGCTCTATAATATGTCACTATGAAATTTTGTTCTAGACATTACTCTTCTGAAAACGAATTCTTGATTCGAACGAATCCTTTATAGCACATAGATAGAAAAATACTTCCAAAAACCGATTATATTACGATTTTTTCCAAATGAAAATTTAAAGATATTTTTAGATTTAAACCAATTCCCGGCCATAATGTTGGCGTTAAAATGTTCCTCCGCAGACGTCTGGTCGACGATTTCATTCACACTTGGGTTTTAGAACTATTTGTTTGTCTGGAGAGAAGATTAAGCTTCCCATCCACCGCAGTGCGGTGGCGCTGTATTAAACTCTTAGTTTTATTTATTTGGAAGCTTTCGATTCCACAAGTGACATATTGAATGAAAATATAAAAATCGTGATAGAGAATAAAATATTTTTTAAATTTGGAACATCATATTTAAAAAAACGAAACATCGACGTAAATCTTGGTGTATTAGTCATCATTTCAAAAGAAATAAGAGTAAATTAGGCCTTATTACATGTGTTTGTTGTAATTTTATTAGTAGGTTATAATTATTTCTAAAATATAGTCCATAGTCTTTGCGTTAAAATACAGAACGTATCACAACGACCGAAAACATTATTGAAGTCACAGAAAAACAAAACATCGATAATTACTATTATAGTTTGAAGTTACATTTGACGATAGGGGTATTTGTTACCTTTATATACCAAACAATTAATTTAAGAACATTAAGTATTCACAAGCTGGCTTGTATCTTTATTATTCTGTTACAGAACCTTTTCTATAATTATCAAATCCAGTCATATCCAGGTGTATAAAAGTGACTTTTTTAACCCGTAGTGTCCTAACATCTGATATCATCAGTGATGCTTTTTCCACCATCGATCAGCCAGGCTATCTCAGTTGATTTCTCTTATATAGGTAGACTGATTTACTCTCAAAAAACAATTTCGAATTTCGAATGTTTCGTACACCATCTATCAGCCAGGCTATCTCAGTTGATTTCTCTGATATACACTGATTGACTCTCAAAAAACAATTTTCGAATTTCGAATGTCTTCGTACTGGGTCATTTGTAAAGCACATTGGTATTCTTAAATAGTCATATATCTATCGCTAGCCAATCAATCAATCTTTATCTTTGATTCTGTCATAATGACAGCATACCTGCCTGCCTGCCATCACATTCAACGAATATTTGATTGTTCTAACGGATACGATAAACGTGATCTACTGTTACGTCTTTATCATTTGCATGCGCAGTGGCAGCGATGCTTGTCACTTTATGATTAAAAGCAAATCCAATACAATCTTGATTTCTATTTGTATTAACAATACAGTTTATTTTTGTTTGTGATTTTAGTTCATGTATGTCTTCGGAAGTTAAGTCATCATCAATTCGAATAGTATGAACTCATGTCAATTCTAGAATGTTCTATATTTTACTAAAATTCATCTCATGTTTAAGAGCCTTCCAAATCTACATTAATATTATCAATTGAAAGTAAAGCTGATTCTCAGTCTGGTGTTCTTTCACGACCAAACAGCTGAACTGAATTTGATGAAATTTGGCATAGGCTACTTTTTTTGTCTAACAATCAACACCCTAAAACGCTAGCGAGGCCGCGGTCGACTACTAGTTACACATCAATCCAATCCATCAGCCCATTTCTGTCCACTGCTGGACATAGGCCTCTCCAATTGCACGCCACTGAGATCGTTCTTGGGCTACTCGCATCCAGCTCCTGCCAGCCGTCTTGCGTAAGTCGTCACTCCACCGTGACCGAGGACGTCCTACACTACATTTGCCGAGACGCGGTCTTCACTCTAGAACACGTTTCCCCCAACGTTACACATATATAAACAAAACAACATTTGCTTATCCCATTAAATACTTACGACGATTTTTATCTTTATAACATCAGCAGTTTGTATGCAGAAAACTGATTTTAGAATGAAATATTATATTATTATAACAGTACTGCAAATTCAAAACGCTCATATTTCTGCTTTAACTGGAAGGTCAGTCTGAAAGCTATCCCGAAGGAATGGTAGGTTGTCATGCAGTTTTATTTTTCACAGGTGACAATGGCAAATGTGATTTGTTTTAAATTTTTGTTTTTGTTAAAAGGTCATCGTTCACACGCTGGAAAGTTCGAAAGTCAGTCACAACGGAATACGTGAAACCTTCGACTCGTATGTGAAACTTTAAAAAATTGTTTTACAGAAAGTTTGAACTCTCAAACTCGTATCCATATTAGAATATTTTACTATTTCTGACTTAGCTCATTCATATTAAAATTCAATGTTGTTTATTTTGTACCAGTATTTGTGAATTGGAGATATTGACAGTAATCACGTTTTATATGATCTCACTTCTACATAATAAGTTATTTAAGGGATGGCGCCAGTCTGTCGGTCTTCTCTTCAACCTGGCTACACCATGTACTTAAGATAAGTGTAGATTAATAGGATAAGTATCCTCGACATTATATATAATTTGATTATAATGAATTTTATCATATATTTTTCATACAATTAATAATTTATATTACGTATACCGTAAAGCCAGATCTAGATAGTCAACTGATGAATTAGCCCATTGGTATATTGACTAAATGGGATAGTAAAAACCGCATTTAATTTTGCTGTCGTTTATGTATACCAAATATTTTTAAGTTACTCAGGTATGTTTTATAGAGTAGGTGAAAAGCGAGTAAAAGGCTCACCAGAAGATGCCTATGAATGACAGATGTACCTATGGACATCTGCAACATTCGTGAGCTCGTTGAGGCAATGAGGATGTTCCTCTACATCCTAGACAATCTAACATTGCTTTTTCTTTTTAGTTTTTCATTCAATATTCACAAAATATCTTTTGAATTGTTTAGGCTTGTTAAATAATGAATATCAATTTCATTCAGAAATAGGCTTTATTTACTACATTGTAATTCGAAAATTAAATGAATAATTTGGTTTTATGTATTTGCCGAATTTCATTTATACTAAGAATAGTAGATTTAGATAATATAACATTAAAGTGATCTCATTATTACGTTGAAACTAAACCCGTATAAACACTTCAACAGAATATAGTATTAACACATAATTTATTCAAAAACACATACGAGATAAAACAGCGTATAGTTAATAACGGTTTAAAACTAAACGACAAACGCAATTATTATGATCCGGTATAAAGTAACTTCTGCAATGAATACTACGCTGTACACTTTAGTTTTAACATAGACTAAAATCATTAAATAGAAGCCATACAAGCTTTATCCTCTAGTATATAAGGCTTTTTTTTAATTGTTATATTTGGAAGGTCTGTCCGCTCGAATCCGATTCCCTTGGTGATGTTTTCGACAATGACATGAAATACTAACATATGATAGAAACGCACAAATTTGAAAATCGAGCCTCTTCTAAGGTCTGATAAATTTACGCTGCAATTAATCGCAGGTATGTCATTAGTCTAATAATAAAAAGCATATTATATTAAATTGCCCACTAATTTACTTTTTAGAGAGAATTTCTTCTTTTTTTTTCTTTTTATGATATATGTTGGCGGACGAGCATATGGGCCACCTGATGGTAAGTGGTCACCATCATCCATAGACAATGAAGCTGTAAGAAATATTAACTATTCCTTACATCGTCAATGTACCACCAACCTTGGGAACTACGATGTTATGTCCCTTGTGCCTGTAGTTACACTGGCTCACTCACCCTTCAAACCGGAACACAACAATACATACTTTGTACTGTTATTTGGCGGTAGAATCACTGATGAGTGGATGGTACCTAATCATGCGGGCTTGCACAAAGCCCTACCAGCAAATATAGAATAATATAACTCTATACTAAATTGATTAACATGTTATCGATTTACTGTAATTAAAAAAAAAATCTATATATTTTCCCATAGTACCTAATAAGGTTGTATTTTCACAGATCAGAATAAGATCCCTACACGTTAGACTTTATTAAATCGATTTAGTTACCAGGGATATCCATTGAATAGAACCGCTATATCTATGTTGAAGTATTATGACAGTCCCTTGCAATGAACACATTATAATTTGCCTTTATAACTTAATGTGTTGTGTTTATAATTCACGAGGGGTTATCACGTGTTATGCAAAAAATTAGCCTGCGTCTTGTCTTGGAGTCCAAGTTTACTTCATATCAAATTTCATCAATATCGGTTCAGCAGTTTGGTCGTGAAAGAGCAGACAGATTTAAAATGTTAATATAGATCTTGACAGTGGATATATTGTATATGTATATATCCAGGCCTCCTAAATCGAACATCAATAACAGGCTGTTACTTTTTGTGACTTTAAAAGTACTTAGATAATTGTCTACAGAAACAAAGAGTGTCGTGTCTGCAGTAGGTACTCATCTATGTCAGCTGTCCGAACTATCGCCGGTTCGTTACAGAGCAGATTAATATTTCGACGCAGTAAATACGTTATGCGGACACTGGACGAACTTGTCCAACTAAATTGGCGAAGTTGCCAACCCTAGGGAACGAGGCCTTTTAGGGTTGCCTGTGAAAAATTTTAAATTAATTACTTGTGTACCTTTTCTCAAAGCCATTGATATATTGATATAATTATTGATTTATTGTTATAGATATTTAATAATAGAAAATATGACAAACTATAAATTGAACTTGAGATCATGCTCACAAGTTATTGGAAGGAAAACACGGTCCAGAAACTTGGATGAAAATCTGCCATACATTTCTTCACCATCCAACAGTGTGCTATATAGGGTTTTCAATCATCCCGTTGTCCTTCAGTCTTAACAGAACATATGCTTTAATTATTGCATTAAAAAAAAAGTATTATCATAAACCACAAAGTTAAATTTGTTTCAAGATATCAATACGATAAAATAAAAACAAACGGCTACATATTGTAATACAAATAATAAAAATAGATTGAGTTTGATATCCATACGCATTTATTAAAACACGCAGTATAATCACAGGGGCGACGTTTAATTAAATCGAACAAGTATTTCCAAACAGTCGGCACGCGACAGCCCTAATTATACATAGCTAGGGTTGTACACATGTAATATTGAATGTTGATACACAATTAATTTACAGGTAAATCGCCACTCTCAAAATATAGTAACAATGTATGAAATTTCATTAATAATTAGATTGAAGTTTCTGCCAGTGGCATAGAACGTGTGGCTTAAATTCTACGCGTGAATAGTGTATTCAAAATTGACGGTTCGACGTTTCAAATATTCGGTTTTGGTTTGAGCTTAAACCAAAATTTTATCATAGATCTTTATATTGAAACTACCAAAAATTAAATCTAATATAATTGACGAATTCCTAAGTAGTGTGTACACCGGTTTTTATGGGTACGCCACTCCGAGGTCCCAGGTTCCATTCCCGCGTCGATGTAGAAAGTTCATTAGTTTTCTATATTATCTTGGGTCTGGGTGTTTGTACCGTTACTTCTGATTTTCCATAACACAAGTGCTTTAGCTACTAACATTGGGATCAGGGTATTGTATGTGATGTTGTCCAATATTTATTATTTATATAATATCATTGAGAGCTGAGGTGGTCCAGTGATTAACGCGTGCAGCTAAACTGATGATTGAGGGTTCAAGCCCAGACAAGCACCACTATATATATATATGTGGGCAATTTGAGTTTATAATTCATCTCGTGCTTGGCGGGGAAGGAAAACATCATGAGGACACCTGCATATGTCTAATTTCATCGAAATTCTGCCACATGTGCATTCCACAAACCCGCATTGGAACAGCGTGGTGGAATATATTCCATACTTTTTCATTAACGGAAGAAGAGGCCTTATCCCAGCAGTGGGAAATATACAGGCCGTTACTTTACTTTCCTGTAATATCATTGAAAAAAGTTGATAGACAGCCGAAAATGATATAGGTCATGTAATACCCGACGCCCATCTCTTCCTATCTTACGGAAACTAGTTTTAAACGGTAAATTTTATGATTAAGAAAAGTTTATTAAATCCAACTAATACATTCCGAGTTAATATAATTAAGAACTTTAGTTAATTAGGTATATGTACATACGGAACTCTAGATACACCTTTGGGATACTATCTCCTTATGCAAGCTACGTGTTTAGAACTCAAGAATACTAACACATGCATTTAACTGTATGGTCTGAAAGGAACCTGCCTTTCGCTATTAATAAAACTAATATATTATTTATATATATAATAAAATTGGAGTATCTGTTTGTAATATTAAAATAGCCCTTTTTTACTTCATGCATATGTGTGTAAACGTACATGTAACAAAATATATAATGATTACAATTTTTGTCTGTCTGTTTGTTCCGGCTAATCTCTGGAACGTCTGGACCGAGTTTGATGAGACTTTCACTGGCAGATAGCTGGGCTACTTTCATTTTAGAATTATGTATAAAATCTTATTTTCAGGGCCGCTTGTATTTAATACACCATGATGCTTCTTTGGTTCTTATTCCAATTTCAAAAACTTTTGGAAGAATTGTCATAATGAATGTCTTTGTCAATTATATATCTACGTAACACTGACGAAATTCACTGACCTGTACATAATATTTAAATATGACAAATATTAGCGTTCATCTTTTACATCTAGTCATGAAACGAAATAATAATAAAGAGAATAATTTTACATGACGCGCAGTAATATTAGACGTTCTAAATAAGTCAGCGAGAAAAGTAGGTTGTTTTCCATTCGAAATATTACTCAATACCTTATGGAGTCATGTTTTTAAAACAATGGCTTCATGGTATTAATTTATATAAACATTGTGCCCGATAGCGTGGGTTGTTTCATATAATTTGCAATTGCGGTCATCAGTTACGACGTATTAAAAGTGTTTTTAATGCGAATATGGCTATAAAGTAGTACACTTTTTTAAGAGAGTTTACTAAAAGAATTATATTTTGGTCATGTATTATATAAAAATTCGAAAACATTATTGGATAATGAACGCCATTGAAAATAAATTACCCCCGTTAAAACGCGATCCCGAAATCATATTCCCTAATCTTCCTATAAGCAGTGGACTATTACACTACTATAAGTTACCAAATATTTCCTATTGTATAGAAAATAATCCCTACTGGTCCATCACTGACCCAACACTTCAACTAAGTTTTTCTAAGTATTGCTATATATGTAGCAGTAGAATGTATGACTGGGTGTCTTATACAAAAATCTACCACCGCAGGTTACCTACGTAATACAACATTAAAATAATGATTTACTTTACATGGTATTTGTCTAACTCGAAATCAATTGAAAATATTTTAAAATTTATAATTAATGTTTTACGGACTAAACACATGAGCTTACATGATGTGCTTCCCACATACTAACACGAGCTAGTGAGCAAGAAAAACCTCTCGCAACCTGTAGTTAAACAAACATATCTTAATACGATCGCTGTATGAATAGAATCAATTATTCCAATGTGGGCGTGGATTAGGAGATTATTTCACTAATTTATAATCAAATTCGTGTTCAACATTCATATTTATCTTGCTTATGTATGAATTAAATTATGATTTCGACACGGCGCCAACATCAAAGCGATGAAGTTTATAAAATAATGAAGGATTACAATTATTTTGCGTTCAGAATTTCATTACATGTGTGAGGTTATAAAGAATTATTTTATTGAATATATTGTATACCGCTGTCCAAGTGAGTTTGTTCTACGAATTATTTGCAGTTTTTATTAAAGCATTTAGTTCTCGGTCGGAGTATTACGTAAATATTCCGGCTGGTCTCTTTCTTGCTGGATTCGAAACAAACTTTAGTCAAGATGGTATTGTAGCCACTGGGTCATTGCAGCTTTTAAAGCAGTGAGGTATCTTAAAGAATTACTAGCTGCGCCCGCGACTTCGTATGCATTTGAAATAAGTTATTGTATTGTAGCATGAATTAGGCCTTATAACATCTGCTTTATACCAGTGAAAGTTGCCGTAAGATTAGTCGAAACAAACAAACAGACAAAAATAAAATAAAAGTTATTTTGGCATCTGTACGGAGATACTTAGTTAGTAGTTATTTTGACATTACATACGACTCAAAATTATATATACCTATAGAAGATGCATATTTATTATTTATAGTAATATTTTCTTATTTATTCATAACTAGTGATCTTAATTAAATCATTTGTTTTTAAGAAGTAACCTGCAAAAAGCAAATGTTTTCTTTGGAAAGTAAAGGAATATTACAATAAAAGAACGATCGAATAAAAATCGAGAAAGATTGAATAAATATTACCAAGAATATTCTGGAAAGATTTCGTAGGAACTACATCATCAATATTAAACAGCCGTTGACACTACTTAGATAGCTAGGTCTTGCGCCTCTTTTGCGAGGTCACAAGTCGGAGATCAAGCGTTATTGACATCTATTTGAAGTATAGTAAGAGTTTCATTTGGATTTTTCTATTGCTTAAAGTTATGAGCAAAACTTAGCAGGCTTAAATTTTAGTAATCCGATTTATTTATTATTCAGTAATCATAGTGTTTTTATTTGATTACCTGATGATAAGTACTGAGTAATAACGCTAATAAGGATTAAACATTTATTTTTCTTCTGTTATAATTTTACCAAACCGCAATCCGTACATATTGGGTTTCGTATTCAGTAGTGTTTGCAGTATTTTATTACCGCACAGGAACAAATAATTATTTTCCATTATAATTATTTATATAATATTAAATTAGTTAATAAACATTTAAACAATTGAAAAAGAGAATTTTAAATGAACATACAAGTAGTACATTATCGACAACCTCCATAAACGAGTGTGTACACCGGTTTTCATGGGCACACTCCGAGGTCCCGGGTTCGATTCCTGGCCGAGTCGTTGCAGTAAAAGTTCATTACTTTTCTATGTTATCATGCGTCTGGATATTTGTGGTAACGTCGTTACTTCTGATTATCCATAACAGAAGTGCTTTAGCTACTTACATTGGGATCGGAGTAATGTATGTTGTCCAATATTTATATTTAATATGAAATATTATTGTACGGTCTTCCAGACACAATGTCCGTATAACACGACCTACGAGTCCATCGTTCATTCATAATATTTATATGATTATCATTCGCTGGCCTCCTCCCATTTATTTAGGGTCGGCGCGGAGGTTTTTCCTTTAATTCATCACCGTCTCGAGTCATATTCTCATTTACGCACACATGTTAGCTATCAAGATTTCACCCATATTTTTTTTTGCCTTTCGTTTTCCTTATTGCAATTTACATTCATACTTATTTTGCTTGTATTATGATATGAATTTATACAAACATTTTTTATATTCATAATCTATTTATAAAAGGTAAGGAAATTCTTTGTCAGTTTTATAGCTGGAAGTAAAAGTAAAGTAACGTTTTTAAATGTCATGTCTGGGCTTAGACCTCATCGCCCATTTAAGGACGAGCTTTGGTTCTTATTTCCACATGCTACTCTAATGTGTAGCTACACACACATGTGGCAGAATTTCATTGAATTTAGACATTCCTTCACGATTTTTTGCCTTTAAAACGAGCACGACATGAATTCTAGACACAAAATAAACACATGCAAATTCAGTGGTAATGCACGCGTTCTAACCACTGGGCCATCGCGGAGAAAGCTACATTAATGGTAAATTGGTCACAGTATATTATTATGTAGATATTGTATACTAAAATAAATTTTGACAAAACTTTCACATAACAACTTTTCCGAATCTCCTCTCGCTACTTTCGAGGTATATCGACTTTAAAGCCGAAAGATCTCGAGTGATGAGGTCTCTCCGAACTACTGTTTCAAGCTACTTAAGGCTCTGTTAAAATGAACTTCAACATTTATCTATAGTGATAGAAACCGCAGGCTGTAATTTCGAAGATCTTAACTCAACATCAAATAACTCATTCCATAAATACCTTCCTTAATTTAGTTAAATAAAATCTTGCAAAATTTTTCTATTATTTTTTTTACAATAGGCTACATCTAAGTTCGTGAATTCACGGTAGAGTTTTACGTCGATATTTATTTTCGTTAGAGAATACCTTACCATATGTAATAAACTACAGCATTCTATTTTTAAATTTCATTCAATTTTGCTATGTGTCAATAAAATAACATAAGAACAGCGCTGTCTGGAAGTACTCGGTTGAATATTTCCACGCGAAAATTTTACGTGCAATATTTGATTTTTAGATTTCCCTTGACCATACGTGTGGGATTACCATTCTTTGACGTAAATTCTATTGAAAAATGCTTCACAGTTCCTAAATATATCAATCGTTCAATCATAATATACTTATTCAAGTAGGCTTTTACAAGCCCTTTAAAATCGTCGTAGTTACATCATGTTAGTTAAAACATTATGTATTATTTTAGTTCTTTTTACATGACTAAAATTCCATGATATTTAAAAAAATAACGATTCTATTTATGAAACAATGACGTAAAAATGTTTGTACATTTTGAATAGAACACAAAACGGCCTTACTATGTTACGGACGCACGTACCTGGTCTGCTCACATCAGACCTAAATTATGAAATATGGTCAGCTGTGAGAGTGAGTAGTAACTCCAGGAGTTATGTTTCAATCAGGATATTAATTAGTCTTTAATCAGGGTATGCGGGAAATTCCAAGATTTTCAAAAACAATAGTCAAACTATATGTTATATAGCAATATATTCAAAATCAACTACAAAAATATAAATAAGACTTCCAATCAAATTAGTGAATAGGCGTGCGTTTCATTCACGTTAATAATTTAGTAAATAATACTAAGCATTTATAACACATATGTTTCAAAAGCTCTCGGAACGGCATTGAAAGATTACAAAGCTAGTAATTTGGACTTAAGAGAGGTTGATATTATAAATTTATTAATTGCTCCGAAATTGAATATGATTATTTAGTCTAATAAATTGCTTTTGAACATAAATTTGACCTTTAAAAACTAAAGGAGAATGGGAAGCTTATTTCACGTTGTTTCGATGATGTGTCAGACTTTCATCCAGCTAAAAGAGGCTGCCTCAAGATGGGAGTACTCTTTATGGAAGCAATACAAATGAAATTAAAACAAGATAATTATTTTTGATTGATAAAATCAAAATATAAGAACCACGTAACCTATTTCCAGAATGATAGATGCAGAAAATCTAATTTTAAAAAATTCACGATTTTTTTCTTGTTTCATCTAAAACGTGGTAACCAAACCAAAAACGTACAGAAGCATAAATAACGTGTAACAGCATTTCCAGTTGCAGATTCCTAAGCCGTAGTTAGCTTTGTTTTACGACTACACAGCTTTATTTTCAAAAAAACCCCAGACCTCCATTACTCCTGTCAATTCTTGAAAATAGCCTGAGCATTACATACTACTGTGGTAAAGGCAACTCGTACTAAACATTTAAGCCTAAATATTAATATATTTCAAATTTCGAACGCAGTCATTCAAAACACATCATTCGAATACTCTAAATTGAACCAAAACACATTCATTTCGTATAAATAACTGTATTTTCAGCGAATAGCTAACACTCCGCAAAATGGCTTATGCAGATCAAACGACGACAAATTGTATTGACTCGCACATTCTGGAACTAATTATAGATTGAAATAGGAATTTCATTATTGAATGAGTGAATGAATGAAATCATTAATAGATTTTGCTATTTTCATTATGTTTTGATGTTACAAAAGGCCGCTAATTAATAAGCTGTTATTATAATTATTAATTAATATCCATATTTGTTGGTAAAAAAATTGAAAGCTATTATTTGAATTGTTAATTTTAAAATTAGTTACTGGACACATTTTGAGTCACCATAAATAAAATTATAGAATAGAATTTTCATAAAATCAAAATCAATCAAAATCTAAATTAAAATAAACTTTTTTCAAGTAGGCTTTTATAAGCACTTTTGAATCGTCATTTAACATCAATTAAGTGAAGCTATCACCGGTTCGGAGAGTAGATTCTACCGAGAAGAACCGGCAAGAAACTTAGTAGTTACTCTTTTCATAATCATATCTTTAGACTTTTTAAAATTCTACTAATTAACTTAGATCTTCTTCATAATGTTTCTTCATAATCTCGGAAGGCCATTCATTCTACCTAGTGTAGGATCATCAAGTGTTCCTTGTTCCGAATTATGATTAGCATTCGAGGTGTTATATATTGTCAAATTAAATTCTAACAAGATTTAAACTACACGTAGTATTTTAAATGACTAATGAAATACATTTCGAAGTCAAAATAAATCACAAAATTTAAAGTACTACAAATTCGAAACTATATTCGTTAGTCCGTCCTACTTTCGAAACGTTGCGACCGATCGTATTTTTGCCAGTTATAGTTTACTGGTCGAAAGATTGCGTTGTTATTTATCCCGGAATCCTAAAAACTACTAAATACAACGTGATATTTCACATAGCAATTAGAATTTCAAATGGTATAGCAATAGCCACCGGTCGCGGTCTAATTACGTATCGCAGTTTACGAGCATGCGAATGATTTTCATCAACATAAATTGATTTAATGAGCACTAAAGTTTCTAGACACAATGGCTCCTTAGGAATCAAAAGGTTATTGTTGAGTGTGAAGCAATCAAGCTCATGTTGACCTGTTCTTGTTTGAACGTGTTTTATTTCATAATCAATTTTCGAATTATAATTCCCAGTTTTCAATTAAAGTGTGACATTTTTTTTTAATTTCATAAAGTTGGAATAGGATACTATACCAAACACTTATTAGTACTATTGGGTCCGGTTTTGATATTGAGTTACGGGTGGTACCTACCATGTTAATAGTAGTTGGTACATCTATACCTATATATTTAAAACTCATCAAATATATTAATAAATATGACATGGCTGTAGAAGATAACACAGATGATAAAAGTGTATTAAGTCAGTATTCCTTGATTTTCACACAGGATATATAAATTAATACAGATAACAAATAAAAAAAAACCGGTTTTCGTTGAAATAATCGACATTCCGAACCAGTGAGAGCGATAATCTTTTGTGAAATGACGATTCAAAAGTGCTATTAAGAAATTACAATAACAACTATTTTTGTGTTTTTTTTTGTTTCTCAATTATTGTAGTCATGTGTATTGTATAGTATTGTTATTGTACGCGTTAAACTTAACCCTTTCATATATTATGATCAGGTTTTAACCGCGCCGTATGTTTTTTTATTATTTGCCCGTCGTTCCGAGCTGCACCTGTCGTGGTCACAAGCTGCTGTCAGTCAAAACGAGAATATAATAAACGAAACAAAAAACTTACAACCAAAAGATATTCTTAAAAGAAGTATTTACTTTATCTGAATTTATATTTACAAAACTAGCTGTGCCCAACCTTGTACGCGTTTTAATTTAATAAAAAAATATTGTTGCCTAAGTTACTCCTTATTATATCAGTTATCTGCTAGTGAAAGACCCGTCAAAATCGGTCGAGCTGTTCCAGAGATTAGCCGGAATAAACAGACAGACAGACCGACAAAAATTGTAGAAACAATTATTTTGGTCTATATACTGTGTAGATATATATGCTTTGAGTGAAATAGCCCTTTATTTCAATATTACAATCAGACACTCGTATTTTATTATATCTATAGACAGCAATAACTTACTTAAATAATTCATACTAAAAAATAAAATAACGTATTTTTCTATGACTCAGAAATATGTCAGAAGCATTCAAATTTCGCGCCAAAAAGTAAACCCAAGCGTCTATGACAGTCGATCGCGTTATTTTTTTTTATTGCAATACGCTACAAGGTATCAATGCATTCAGTTTTAAGGATATGTATATTTTCACATGAATAAATAATATAATTATGATTTTAGTAGAAATATAATAAAATATATTAATTATTATTTGTATTTCGATTATAATTTTAAATGTAATCATTATTTTTTATCTTTATAATATAATCTGTGTAACATGTTAGGAAGTAATTCTCCGTTTAATTATTTTTCAAGGTGAGATTTATCTTAATTTTGATATTACGATGATTTAAAATTCAAATATACAATTGTGAAAATTAAATCTATGCCTTTGTGTGTTAAATGTAAATTTAACATATATTGCTTTTTCGTAGAATTGCATTGTTGTATTAGAACTGAATATGAATTTTGGTTATTGATATCATTGACTAAAGTACTCTATAATTACTAGTTATATTGAAGACAGTTCACCGCTTTGTATGTGTGATATAAAACTGGATATACTACAATTTGACTACAAACGCGCTTACTTTCTTATCTTAGTGTGCGTGCCAGCTACGCGTGACACACGGCAAACATCATAGCTTTAGTAGTGTGCGTGTTCTATATTTTCAACATTTTTTGATAGATTTGGCTTCTATCTAGTAAAGTAAATTGTAAATTTCCCACTGCTGAGATAAGGCCTCCTCTTCCATTAACGAGAGGGTTTGGAACATATTCCACCACGCTGTTCTAATGCGGGTAGGTGAAATTAGACACATACAGGTTTCCTCACGATGTTTTCATTCACCGCCGAGCACGATATGAATTATAAACACAAATTAAGCACACATATATAGTGGTGCTTGCCTGGGTATGAACCCGCAATCATCGGTTAAGATGCACGCGTTCTAACCACTGGGCCATCAGCTCCTTCTATCTAGACGTGTGAATAATTATAAATATAGTACTAAGTAAACGCACACAAGCAAAGAACTACGATTATTACGTGTACGTACAAGCGTAGCGGTCACGCACACCAGGATAATAAAATGAGTTCGTTTGTTTTTTTTAGTAGTGCGTCAATCTTTCTAAATTTAAAAATAATCGAAGTAACTTTATTAATTATCATTATCATTATAATTGAAACCGAGGAACAGCTCGCATCATATGAATAAATAAAATACTCCAAGCAATCGAAACTGAACTATGATTATACCATAATTCAAAGTCGATAATTTAAAAATCAATTATAGTTTATAATCGAAGTTATTACGGTTAATCGTAAAACAGTGACTTTAATCGTTCATTTTTAATCGATATGGTGATTGTTGACGGCGTTACAATTGCAAGGAAAAATAATAATTATCGTAAGATTTTATGGACTATACCTTAATGCATCAAACAAAAGGCAGATGTAGTGTGCGATTATACTGACGCAACAAAATCAATATGGCTTTATTTTAATGTCAACATTTAATAATTATCTTGTTTGGTTTGGATATAAAATCCCGGGGAAGGACAAAGGCCCTTTTTTAATTCACAATTTTGTAGTGTAGTAAAGCCACTGGTTGGATAAGTTTATTATAATATTATTAAAACACGATTATCATAAGATATACTTAAATGATACGCCCTTACAATACAGGTTGTATTTAACTTACTTAAAAAAAACAGCATTGTAAATCAGTAGATTGGAAGTGAGCAACTATGCGAGTTTCTTTCTGTTTCTTCTCGAATCTGCTTTCCGAAACTGTGGTAGTTAAATATCATCGATCCAAAAACGATTTACTTGAATAAATTTGATTCGATTTCTATATGTATAGATAGGAAAAATGTTTATATTTATACGGGCACATAGCCGACCATTGGCAACCATGGAAAAAAAAAAAATCAAGAGTAAATTTGACGCGTCCGTATCCATATTTCATGGCATATTCGTCTATCATTCGAATATACGATTAAAAAAAAAACTGTTATCGATTACTAAAATCCAATATTTCAAAAGTCCGTATCAACAATAGATCGTGCAGCTACAATGTAACATCAATGACAAATGAAATGCGACGTAAATATATTGTGCCGAATAAAAGATTATCTATCCCTTGAAATAAATACAGGGTAGGACAATGGGACCTTTATTACGAACTACGGATAGCTACCCCAAAGGGAGGGGTGTATCATTCTAATGTCCAATATGTTATATAGAAAATTATTATCTTTTGATATTTTTTCTACAAGTGATATTGAAATATATGTTTTTAATCTAAAATATACTTGAGTATTTTGGGTTTTATCTATAAGAAACTCAAAAGATATTAATACAAGTATATCTTTTGAGTTTCTTGGATTATTCATACTGAATATGAAAAATCACTTATGCCTACTCACTGACAGCGTTTTGATAAATACCTACTCATCAGATATTCTACCGCCAAACAACATTATTGTTGTGTTCCGGTTTGAAGGTTGAGTTAGCCAGTGTAACCATAGACAAAGCCTACGGTCGCAGCTTCAATTCCAGCTTTAAGTAGATGACGTTTTTATTTATTTAATTTGCATCTCTATGTGTGAAAAATCAATTATAATTCATCAGTTCAGTCCACAGGAGTGGAATAATTGATGAATAATACATTCACTAGACATTTATTATTCTAGAAATATCTAGAAACTGTTTCAAAGAACTTATTTACACTACACTTTCTTATCTTGACGCGAACAGTTGATTACGTTTAATATTAGTTTAAAAGAAAACTCGAGAGGTCCCGATAGGTCGTGAAAAATTACTACACTGTTGCTGTTCTTATTTAATTTCTATTTTTCTCTATTTTGCGCGAACTATTTCTAGAACTTTCTTGAAGAAATGTACCGTTTCATTCTTTATTATCTGTGTATAGAGTATTAAGTTGCGATACTTTAAAATTGTCATCGTCGACGAGTAACTTTTCTTATGAAAATTTACTAGTATCAACCCGGATTTGAACACGTAATCTTCACAGGTATCACGTTTTTTAGCCATTCAATTATCTCGGCCTAAATAATAAAGTAAAGTAAAGTAACAGCCTGTAAATTTCCCACTGCTGGGCTAATGACCTCCTCTCCCATTAAGGATAGGGTTTGGAACATATTCCACCATGCTGTTCCAATGCGGGTTGGTGGAATGCACATGTGGCAGATTCTTTATTATTCCTTATTCGTTTCCTCACGATGTTTTCCTTCACCGCCAAGCACAAGATGAATTATAAACACAAATTAAGCACATATATAGTGGTGCTTGCCTGGGTTTGAACCCGCAATCATCGGTTAAGATGCACGTGTTCTAACCACTGGGCCATCTCGGCCTAAATCATATCAGACTTAAAATATTAAGCAGTAAATACTAAGTGATGAAAAAGTACCGTCGGTTCAAGCATAAAGCTTAAGCACTGTTATTTCAGTTTCCCATCGCTCGTTAACTGTGTGAATCCTGCATCACAAGGGGCGAACGAGAGGAGCCACGTGCCGGTAGTTAGTTGGACATTTTATGGTTTTCATTAAATTTAGTGTCACTTTATGGAACGCATAACATGCAATTATATTCATCATAGACAATTGTGTCTATGATGAATATAAGTCGAGTCGAGATGGCCCAGTGGTTAGAACGCGTGCATCTTAACCGATGAGTGCGGGTTCAAACCCAGGCAAGCACCGCTGATTCATGTGCTTAACTTGTCTTTATAATTCATCTCGTACTCGGCGCTGAAGGAAAACATCGTGAGGAAACTTGCATGTGACAAATTTTCCGCCAACCCGCATTGGAACAGCGTGGTGGAATATGTTCCAAACCTTCTCCTTTAAGGGAGAGGAGGCCTTTAGCCCAGCAGTGGGAATTTACAGGCTGTTGTTGTTGTTGTTTGTTTGTAGACAATTGTGTACTGACTACAAAACAATAATAAAAAAATTTAAATTAATAAATATACATATAAGTACATTATGACGGTACCTACACGGACAGACTTGATCAAAGTACATTCTTTATATTAATAGCAAAATAAATAAAACCAGCCGCATATAACAACTCTAGATAAGCATTTATCTTAAAAATATAATAAACTATTAAATGGATTAATATACTTTCGTAATGGATAGGGGAGAGGGGGTTAATAATGGGACGTAAAAATATATTAACACACGTTATCGACAGGTTACACTACAATGTATAAGCGAAAGCGGTTATCAGGATGACTATATCTTACAATATAATATTGTCAAGACAATAACGCTACATTCAAAACGATAAGCGGTTCTAGCTAGTTCGAACCGGTTTGGCTCAAAATGTCGGTTTCATACTTGTCGTTTATTACTATTTGAAAATTGAGTTAATTGATAAAAAATATTTTGAAAATGGAACGCATTTATTTTAATAACTATAAAGTATTGGGACTTACACGCTATATACTTAAATGTCGCATCAATTAAATACGATATATGATTTGAATTCTATATTAACATTATAAATGTGAAAGTAACTCTGTTTGTCTGTCTGTCGTTCTTTCACGACCAAACCGCTGAACCGAATTTCATGAAATTTGGTATGAAGCAAACATAAACTCCAAGATAGGATTATAGTCTGCCTTATTGCCTAACACATGACAACAAACACCCTAAAAGCGAAGCCGAGGGCGATTCCTAGTATATAATATATTATAAATTCTCAGCGTATGATTTCTCGCTTTCACTTATGCCCCCGCTCCGTTTGTCAATGTAAACAGAGCAATAGATTATCGAATATTGACGGGTGACTGCGCCTAAATACGAAATCTTTATTATACTAGATTTATGATGGAGATTCGCCGTATGGGCCATTGAATTATAACAGAAGTGACTATTATGACTTTAAGTTAGAGTAGACTTGATTATTTAATGTATAATATAATCATTACGAAAAATCAATACGATTTCTTATTATTAATTTTAATTAGAAATTTCATTTCGCTGTTTTGAAACAATTAAAGCTGATCCTCATTCGAATGAAAACCTTATATGTATAGTAAACAGCGTGGTGGAATAAGTTCTAAGCCTCCTCAAAATGAGACAGCCCAGCAGTGGGACTTATACTACGTTTCAAGTGTCAACAAAGACATAAATGTCATATGAATAAGTCTATAAAGAAATTTTTGTTAGTATTGAGATTTCAAGAATTTAAAAATAATAAAACAATAACATTTAAAAGGAAAATAAATCACGGCGAAGCAAAAATTCAAGTGTTCCCGAGCTTCCCAAATCCGGCGTAACCATTTCAAGACGTGCTCCTATTACTGACGAGGAGGGTGACCATGTATGAGATATAATTGTGACAATCGTTCTTTTTCGTTCATTCATTCGTTCTCGTGTTTTTATTCCGTGGAAGATTTTCCTGTTGTGTATATAAACAATATATTGTAGCAGATCGGAGTTTGGAAGTCGTATGTGTGAGCCGTGACTCGGAAAAGCATGTGTCCTACGTGAACTATTTCTGGTCATGTCAGTTTTTATATACCATCAGAGTATATAAGATAGGAAATTGAGAGTACACCGGTTTGCGCACATTCTTGTGTACTATAATGTCTTGCGTAGTTGGCTAGCAATCTGTTAGGACATCATCAATAACAGCCTGTAAACTTCCCACTGCTGGGCTAAGGCTTCCTCTCCCTTTGAGAAGGTTTGGAACTTATTCCATCACGCTGTTCCAATGCGGGTTTTTAAATTAAGAAGCTATTTGTATATACATACCGGTAATAAATGGCTTGATATGTAATGTTGGACGCGAGTGTACTTAAAATATAATGAAATTAAAATATATACAAGAGATATATCATATAACATTTGATAATTTTAAGCAAACAAACTTATACAGCTGAACAATTTCGAATAAGTGTCTTTTAATTTTAAACGAGGTAGCATTTTTTAAATGGCAGCTCTAATTAAAACAATCCTCTCATAAGTCTTCATTATGGTAGCCCTACTGAGGAGCAACACGCGCAGTTAGTAAAGAGTTTTTAATAAATAAAATTATCCCATTAACCCCGAGAACCAAGCAACTAATTACAAATTAAATGATTTAAACATAATGATAATAAGCACAGTAATTTGTTTATATAAATATAAAATAAAATATAAAAACAGTTTGAATATTAGTATTATAGTTATTGAAATGCTTTGCAGGTGGTACCGTCCTTTTCTATAAATCATAATGATCAGTTGTGTACTTAGTTAATGCAAAGAAACTCGCATTTATATTAATATTTAGAATAGAGATATCACTTATTGACACCTTTTAAATTCTTGTACATTCCTTTCTGAACAATGCATAACTCTATAGTAAATTTTATTTAATTTAGTTTAACAGTTCGCACCATAGACCACATAGCCATTTATAAAATCACGATAAGCTAGAAATATCAATTCCGAAATGTAAGCATTTCATTATAAAAGCAGTTGCAAAATATATATAAAATTTTCGTAATTCATTTTAAATAGGAATAGACTAATACTAAGGGTTTTTTCCAACCTAATTACCGTACTAATCGGCGTGAGAGCCCTCCCGAAGAATATACAAGTATAAAACAGACTGACCTACTTAAATTGGCCGTGTTATATCCGTTATAATAAATATGAACCTTATTCGTATGATAAATAAAGACTGAAATGGTTAGTCACGGGATATACCTGACAGAAATAAGTAAAATATGTTTTTTCTAATTATGAGCTCTATTAATATGAGCATAGGAGCTAAGAGGTTTTGTTTGTGGGTTGTGAGTAGTGTTGAGTGTCATGAGACTTGTATTGCTAAGAAACATTGGTTTACACGGCTGGAATTAAATGTGTGAACTCGTTAATGATTACGTAGTGATATATTTTTATATAAAACTAGTAGTCGCCCGCGGTTTTGCTAGCGTTTTAGGGTCGGTAGTCATGTATCAGGGAAAAAGGAGTCTATACCCTTTCTTAGAGTTCAAGTTTGCTTCATACCAAATTTCATCAAATTCGCTTCAGCGGTTTGGTCGTCAAAGAGCGACAGACAGACATAGTTATGTATATTCATATTTATAATATTGATATTGATGACATTAATATTATTAAATAAAAAAAATCTTATGAAAAGATGGCGTTATAACATTTTTCCACAGTTCTTGGAATTATAATTATTTAGTTAAAATCACACATACATATAATAAATATAAATATTTAAGTATATTAAACATGACAAGCTTCACAATTCCACAGAGTAGCTTATACAGGTCTACTAGTATTGACTTAATTTTCTATCTGTGGCATTCCGTGTTATATACCAACCAATCATTGATCGTGTTAATAAATAACCAAAATAGTAATGATAGATTCCTATTGGTCTTAATCTGATGCTTCCGCATAACACCGTCCTAAGCTCGCACGACCACAGAATAGGAATATTTGTAATAAAAGATATGTGAAGTCAATTGACGGGGTTAATACAGTACGGAGCGGGTTTGAAGCATTCATGCAGTATGCACCAACACTGACCTAGTTTAGGGTTGTAGTCATGCGAGATTGAGTCAAACAATAAAATCCCATTAGCCAACGCGGTTTGTCTTTATTACCGCCGGCTATTTGGTGAGCAAATTTAGCCGCAATTCTATGGGGGAACTGTTACTTTTTTACAAAAAGTTCCTTTTCGATAATGCTGTTACAATATATGTAATACGTTCGAATTGATCGTTTGGGATAATAACTCTAGTCTTTTACTACTTCAAGATTAAACCGTTGTTTAATTGGCGAGGAGTATGAGTTCCAATGAAGATTAAAGGCTTCTTATTTTTAATTCACCTCTCGAACTGCTAAAATGAGTGGTGAAAGTTTTTCTGTTAGAGCTACTGGATCAGCTAGTTCTTAATATTAGAAATAAGCAAGGAACTCTGTCTTTACATCTGATACTCCTTCGCGGCTAAACCACTAAAGTGTCTTGACCGAAGCTTGAAATTTGGTGTAAAGCCAAAAAAAACATAGAGATTTTATACCTAAGCCCCTAAAACTCGGGTACAAACTCGGTACTGCATAAATTGAAAAAAAAAGTAACAGTCTATTAATGACCTAATGCTGGAGTAAAATCTCTTCGTCTGGAGGATGGAAGCCTATTCGCAACGATACTTCAACGCAGTTTTGTGAATACATATTTAGCAGATTGTCATCTGTCACATGCAGGTTTCCTCACAATGGTTTCCTTTACTGCTCAGCACGATTTTGATCTTTGATTAAGATATTACATATTTAAACAACTAAAAGATCTTGGCGTTAAAATTATTTTAATAAATTCAACAAATTGTTATTTTCATATAAAATAATGAAGCATAATTGCTTCTGTAATGTTTCAATTTACGAATCGTTTAGGACAAAAGTTACAAAACACTTGGAAACTAATTTCGCTTGTAACAATTTTCAGTTAACAGATAATGAGACCCATTCGTACCCTGTCGTATCTTTACAAGTTATAATAAATACACAAACGGAATTATAATACCGCCAATATGAGTAGTGCCTTTAAATTACTTCACGTCAATATATAGCTTGGAAACCAATACATAACCAAGGTACCACCGTCTTTGGTAAGGTAGTTCGGATAGATACAAATTGCTTTGAAAATATGATATATCAACAAAACAAACAGATGTATATCTTAGAAGCTGTGAATATTATTCGCAACAAATAAACACCTTACCATAAATATACGAACGCAAGATCTAGAAGATTATATTGGAAGGTTTTCAATCTAAATTTTATGATATTGTACACTGGGTTTTTTAATGTTAATACATATTCTCATACTAAATTTTACAGTCGATGATCAGTGTCAAATAGGAAGCAAAATAAGTTAGACGAACAGACATACATATATCTAAAAATTCAAACTCAGAACAGGCGAGGAGACTTCAATATTTTATAAAAATTCCATTTTCAAATAATTTTGAATGTAAGTTATACATTAACGTCTATAAAGCGAAAATAAAACAAAAAAACATTTAAGCAACAAGTACATAAAATATTACATAGGAGTGCATCACTAATCCACAGCAAAACAAGTCGATACAAGCAATTAATCAAGCCGACACAACCGTGGGAGTAATATCGCTTTACAAGTTCAAAAGAAGTTCCTGTCACACACTGCAGTTGAAACGCGACGATAAATTACTATGAGTTTTGTTTCTATTTATCGACTTTTAAATATACTTCACTAGTTTGCATTAAACTATATTATGGTGTCGTATATGCGAATATATCAGAATGCGTCGTATAAATATTTATTTCGTTCGAGATCTAAAAAATCCAAAATGCATTGTCATATAATGAAACATACGATGTTTTGGAAGAAATGCGTTTGCAAAGTATGAGCGATCTCACGTTACATACATATCTTGAACAGAGCAACTAACATTTCGAAAGATATTAAGTTTTTTTTTAAAATAGATGTATACAAATGAAGAAGATTCAAATGGTGTATTCCATTCCAGGGAGATTCTGGACCACAACTTCAAAATGGTCATCCATACTACACACGATCCGGTATCAAACAGACTAGCCGAGTACTATCCAGACCAAGGTATCCCGAATTCTAAGACTAATACAAGACAATTTAAAGATAGGGGCACCAAAGGCACATACAATATGTGGATAAACAAATATAACAATAAAAAATATACTGAAAAAAAAACAAATGAAAGTCCATCACAAATGATCACGAAATATAAAGGAAGTAAGAGTTTAAATGATATAAAATGTTGATTTTCCGGTTTAAAAAGCGTAATATAAAATATGTAAATATCCAGTGTCACTTGCGAGGACACAGAATAAAGTCACGTTCCCGACACACTTCTTTCCTTCATCTATATTCATCATTCTTTTCACGCAAACCCGACTTTGTACATTAATATTAATTATATTTAAGAATAAATATTAATAAACGCTGTCATGAATCAAAAATGACATTAAATTTAATCATATTAATATAAGTTTGATTGAATATGGTGATATTTTGCTTCTAACGGGTTTAATAAAACCTTATATTAGTTGAAGCGTCAGTAAGATCTACGAATAAAAAAATATAACTTTTTTTTGGTTTTGGTTTTGTATTATTGGTTTTGTATTTAAACGAACTACTACTAGAATTTAAGTCTTTGTAATCAATATCCGGCTAGAAGGACCATTATTTAGCTTTGAGAAAACAAGTACTGGTAACCGGAGGAACATATATGAAGCAATTAGGAAATTAATTTATAAAATATTGTAGTATATATCCAAAATCTTACTAGGCACATAGAAGCACAGTCAACTTGTGATATAGGTACCTGAAATGAAAAAACATACTTGATTATTTATATGAAATTTAAAAAACCTAAAATACTTAATACAATTTCTAGACGAATGTAAATAAAAACGCGAATTACTGTTTAAATAGTTCATTACCCCACAATATCTAAAGTTAGTCCTGTTTTATAAGTTGTCACCTGTCAACGCCATCGACACAAAGCGTCTTCTTTTGATTTACGAGGATTTGTTCATTCAAATGTATTCCGAGACAAAGTGTAACGCCTCGGTGTTGCATTGATCGCTCAATCTTACACTTATTGAAGTCTATCTCTTTCGAATTTAAAAGAATAGAACGAGACAGTTGATGTAAATTCAAAACCATTTATCCCAGCCAGCGGCCATCCGCAAACTACACTCCTAGTTATTAAACGCCACCTGAATAATTCATAACATGAGGGTAGATCGAAATAACTTCGTAAGTTTTATTGACGTTCGGTGCAATAAAGTTTAAACTCTATGACCGGCCGAAAAAGCCCAATTTGCCGCGATGAGTTAAGTAACATTTTTATATCTGTCTGTCTTTTCGTACAGCCTCGGGGATTGGAAATCAAAGGAGTTAAACTGTAAAGGGAATCTTAACTACGTTTACTATTGACTTTTTACGGATTTTTGTCACCTGCTAAGATATTGAAGAAAGTTCTAGAAAGTTTATCGCTTTTGATTTTCTTATAAGGACTTTTTTTGTTTTTAAAAGTTTATTGAGTGATTTTTTATGTCTTTTCTATCCTATGTTATATATTATGATACCTACTTCAGTTTGATCATTTTATTTGTAAGCCAAATATTGGGCACATACAAAATTTTCATAAAAAAATTTGACTGAATTTTGTTCCAGTTTATTCAATATAATCACCTCGCTCCGTTAATTATTTTAGATATGATATTCTGTATAATTAAACCAAAGAAATACTCCACCTACTTAGCAACCTTACCTAATATTTTACCTTCAAAGAGAGAATTAGTTTTTTGTTTATCATGTCTTGTAGTTTTTTAACGTTTTTGATTGATATGAAAATAAATTAGACGTAAATTGTTTCAAGAATAATAAAAACAAAAGCAAATAAAGGTATAAATGTTAAGCAGAACATAAAAGAGAATTCGTGTTTAATTAAAACAAGATGAATTCAAATGATTAATTATATTCTATGTGTTAGCTAGTTTAATAAAATTTAAATGAAATTATACATATAACAAAACGTTTGTCCTTTTGTGGAAGTGTCATGAACCAAAAGTAATTAAGCTTAAACACCATAATTCAGGAGAAGTTAGAAAAGATTCCGACCAAAGAATTAGGGACACCCTTACGGGTGGTTTACATAATAAAACAATTGTGGGTGGACCCCCAACGGGCCCCCACTTTTTAGCGCGATAATACGTTATTTGACGTGAATTATGTGAATTATTCGCGTTAAAGCGACTCCGACCACAAAATTTTAATAATGAATTAAAACATCTCTTTAAAATGTAAATTTTTAATTAGGATGGAGTCGCCGCATCGACGCTCCTGCGTTTTGTCGTAGATGCCCAAAATTTTACGTTAAAAGAAGAATTTTCAACCATTGCAATATTTTAGTACCCCAAAGCGCATATTACTTAAATAAACGTGCCCTATTCGAAAGGTTTATTTTTGTTAGGTATTGTTTAATTAAACTAGATATACAAAATAAACATAGTACGTAAAACAAAACCACTATGTAAATATTAATTTAGGAAGATATCGTTCATTGCACCAAAAACATAATAATTGAAAAGTTCAACTAAATTAATATTTTTCTTTAATCAACATAACTATTATTACAAATAACAAAACTAGCAAGATAAACTGTTGAACGAAAACTAACCAAGTATAATACTTAAAAGCTGAACGAATAGGTAACAATGAAACCAAATGAAATAAAGACCATACCTAATATTCTAACAGAACTATAGACCATTTCAAGTAATCTTTTTAAGTTCATGGCGTATTAAACAATTTATTAGGCAGTTAAAAGAGAGTTATCAAACCAGAAACGGCTCAATTAATATTCAGGACGGAGAGAAATAAGTTTGTAATGAAATTCTGGGGCTGAAAAGTAAACGACAAGAATTTGATGATGGTGTAACTGCTTCTGTTATATTTTCGACTCCAGTGATATACTGAGCAATATTTTTTATTTTGTTATTAATGAGTATTTCATATTATATATATATGTACTTTAAATATCAATTTCATCTATTATGTAATGAATTTTACACTTTCCAATTCTATCTTGGAGCTAAAAAATTTCAGCACATCCAAAAAATATTTAATTAAATCTACCGGTGAAACTGGTCAACAAAAGGTCTTTTTCAAACAAACAAGTTAAAAGCAAATTGAAAGACCATCATCCCTTTGTCTTCAAAGCTTAAAATCGATCCTCCATCGTTTAATAATATTTCTATAAGAAAATCACCCTTTTCTCACTCGCCATTTTAGGTTCTTTGTTCTTAAAAGGACATCGCGAACAAAGTTTTGGTAATTAAATTTTTATATCCTCTTTTCGAGTTTTTATTTAACGAGCCAGAATATTTTTTAAAGGGTAATGACAAAAAGGAACCGTTTTGTTATAAAAGTGATGACAAAAACGACTAATTAGCTTTTTTTCTCAGAGTCTTGTCATGAGACCCTGTAATTACATGAATTACGTTTGAAGTATTGAAATATTTTCCCTATAAAAGCATTCTGTGATGACGTAGACTTACTAATTGCTCAACGTTCATTCATATTTCAAAAAATAGTGATAATCACATGTCGTCTGTTATTGGTGTATTTTATTCACGGTAGAACCAATTTTATTTTGGTAACTTTTGTTGAACATTTCGTGTATATTTATAGGATTTCAACGTAAAACTATTCATAGCATATGTATAAAAATAATAACCAAAATGTTCATTTTTTAAAAGTGACTATTCATTTCGGAGAATTACTTTAGAATACTACTACCTAAAATCTAAGCTAAGTATTTAATTATCTTATTATTTGAAGATGAGATAGTAAATATCAAATATTTATATGATAAAAATTAATTTAGAAAATTCGGAATAGTTACATAAAACATCCTTGAAAGCTTCTCGTTTTCGAAAAAGACAACATTCTCTTCTCCCCAAGGAAACTTTAAGCATTGCAGATTTATGCTAAATGTTAAAGTGGAGTCAGAATTTTTATTGCCGTCTAAAATATAAATTCGAATTAAGTCTTAATGTAGCCTCAAGTTCAACTTTTAAATTAAAAAAAGAGTCTTTGTTAATCGTTCGTTTGTAGATGATTCCAATTTACGTATGATTCAAATTTAGGCTTAAATTTGTCGATGTATTTGATGGTCAACAACAACAACAGCCTGTAAATTTCCCACTGCTGGGTTAAGTCTCCCTTTGAGGAAAAGGTTCTGAACATATTTATACCACACTGTTCCAATGCGGGTTGGTGAAATACACATGTGGCAGAATTTCTTTGAAATTAGTCACATGCAGGTTTCCTTATGATGTTTGTTTTGAATTATAACCACAAATTAAGCACATGTATATACAGTGGTGAGTGCCTCGGTTTGAACCCGCGATCAGCGGTTAAGATGCACGCGTTCTAACCACTGGGCCATTTCGGCTCTTTTGACGGTCGTTTCTTTTAGAGTCTCCTATATCAGACCGTAAACATACTTTTTCTTCAGTCTTTTAAGGGGAAGTTTAAATATCTAGAATACTTAAACACGGAACAAGTGATAGTGAATTCAAATCCTCTTCATATTTTTCAGTGCTTGCAATCAAATTCGTTTCGTACTCAGACGAAATATTAAAAGCGTTCATGCTACGTGAAATATTTTTGACGTGTGTTTTCTTGAAGGATTGTTGCTTTGTGCTACAGACGTTAATGTGATTTACGTGGTCGATAAAAATAGTGAACTTTTGAAGATGAAGATTAAGATTTTAGATAATTTGGATGATCATAAAAAAAGGGTTTATTCTTTGATAATCCAGAAAATTTTCTTTCACCGTAGCGTGTTTTAAAATTTTTACTTTACTCCGAAATCCTTTAGCGGTAATTAATATCCCTGAACACTGAAGGAGTGGATGAAACTAGAGACGGTCATTGACCGCTCAGCTGTTACCTATAGAGGCAGAATTAAAAAAAGTTCCGATGAAAGGCTTGGGTAGGATAAAACTCATCGGCATGTACCTAGAAACTGGAATATTAATATTGAAATGAGAGCCGGTAGGTATTAGGAAACCACGCGATAAGCTTATCGCACACGACTCAGACGCTGAGAAAACGTGTGATTGATTGGAGATTGAAATTCTATTCGAAATTTAAAAATGGTTTTATTTTTTAATTAATAATTTTTGTCTTTTCATTAAGGCCTCACTTAAAAAAAATCTTTAGGAATAATTTGATTAATTTGAATTAAAGTCTAATGGGATATTTTGAAATCTGAAATCAGTGAAGAAGATTATATATTACGTTATGTGTATTTAAAAAATATATATTATTAGTAGATATATTAAAGTTCAACTGGAATCTTCTAAAATCAATCCTACCTGTTGTATGTACAGATTCGATACAACTGCAGTTTCATTCCGACATTGATAGCGTCTCGTGATTACGTGAACGTTCATATTTTTCATGCTTCCTGATTTTCGCTTTCAGCAAAGCAATCCCCCTAAATCCCTCTCATCAAAAACTTTTATTCCCGCTTTTTCATTCTTCTAACATGGCTGAAACGTCTATAGTCTAAATGAAGAGAACGATTCGAGAATTGCCCCCGCGCTCGCTCCCCACTTGTTAAGGATTAAGGTATCCTTTTGTGGAAAATATTGCAGAATGTGCGTTTAATCTGAGCGGGCCCACGCCTGGTTGGTTTTTTGTAGGAAATTTTTATTTTTATTCAAGATAATCTCGGAGCAATTCCGCTAGCGATACGTACTCCTACTTAACGGTGTTCCGCAGTAATTTGGGGGCCTTAATAAGTCGAACAGATGCACAGCGGGACCAGGAGAGGAAATGTATTATCGTGGAACCAATACTAAACATTCTGTGCCATTGGAGACTCTTGTTCTTTTGTAATTGATTTCGGGTTTTGCAATGTTTTCATCGTATGTTTTGTTCCTATTTGGGTTTGGCATTTTGATTTGACTTTTTATGTTTTTATGTAACAGACTGTAAATTTTCTAATTGTATTTCTAAGTCTCGTCATTTTTTTGTGGAGAATAGACCACGTGTATATTCTGTGGCTTCCCAAACCCTCGATTAAAATTTACGAGTTCGAAATGCTGCGCAATCTCGACTCATTTTTTTATAACTATCGGACATATAAAAGGGAATAAACTATATCCAAGTAAGACAATTAGGTAGTAGTTAAATGGTAATGGAGTTAGTTATATAATTATTCTATTACTTATACATTTAATACAGGCAACTTTAAGAGAATAATTTGTTGATTGTAGGCGGTAACCTTTGAAACTTATATTTCAACTTCAAAAAAATTTAATTTGCTAGTACGAACCTCCTTTATTCTGGAGTGAGAGCTCATTAATAATTTGTACTCACGAGAAGTCAGGTCGGTATCGCTAGTATAGAATAATTTGACAAGAACAATATTAGTATAAGATCCACTCGTATTCTGAACAATCGTAAAGATAACAAGCATTAATTCCTATAATTCATCCCCAAGAGCGCCATACCTTACGATTCCAGCCATCTTAATCATCTGAAACGGTCTATATGTCTCTCTGATATTATTGTTATCTTCAGGAGTAACTTGTTTTTCTTCATAAGCGCCATATTCACTAAATTATTTAACAAATGGAAATATTGAATCGTCGAATTTAATATTTCGGAATTCTTTTTTTTTCCAATATTATTTCGCGATAAAAATTGAAGATTCGGTTCGAATTTATATTTTACTACGTCAGAAAATACCGGATCGCTTGCAAATCTTTCCACTTACATAGTTTCTGTATTGATAAATTTTATTGCAATTAAAATTCGGATTCGACGCAGTCTGAGAGCGTCTAGATATTTATTTTGGTTATTCATATCTAAATTATCGTTAGGTTTTTCAATGCAAGCAATATTTGACTCAATATTGTTGAATATAATATCCAGTCAATTAACAATGATAGAATATTGAAAGGTAATAAAATTGAAGAGTTGTGTTGTTATATTCAACTTTTTTCGTCCAAAAATTATCAGAAGAATTATATCATATATTTTCTAAGTACGAGATGGTTTACTTTTATATGTTATTCAAAAATCGAACGTGGATTCTAAGTCGTTATAATATGAGGAGTACCATATATAAAGATCCAACCTACACGAGGGTTTAAAAGCGCACACGTCAGATAATATAAAGCCTCGCACACACCGACAGACATCGAGCTGTGCCACAGCCCATAGGTTCGTCTATTGACGCAGCCCCGTCAAGCGTGTCTCTCCGTGAGATAAGATGCGGCTAGGGTTGATATTTTGGATAACTCGCTTACAAAATACCTATTTTAAATGTATACGCGTTAGTCTTTGTACACAAATAATATTGCTTCTATGTTTCTTCGAAAAAACGTCGAAAATAAACGGGGTGTTGCATTAGTCTTCATTTTTTATATAAGGTATTTTTTATTGTAATAGATGGGAAACAGACATATGGCCGATTTGATGTATAGGGACTTCTACTAACTCTTATGGACATTGCCTGGTGACCTGCATCATGGGACTGGCAAGTTCGTTGCCAGCTTTTGAAGAATGTCTAGAATTACTTATTTTCACAACCCAGAAGATAACATAAATATTCAATACTATCAATATATATTCGTTTAGTTCGTTCAAAAATAAAATAACAAATATTCGAAAGGCGCTGACAACCCTAACTAGCAATCTGACTCAAACTCAGATCCTAAGACGCTGTAAGCGCTCTACATAAGTTCATATTTTGAAAGTGTGGTAGCGTCTATAGCTCTACGCAAATAACGTTTGAATCAAAAAGGCAGCATTGAAGACATATTAAGTTTATTACATACTAGCTGTGCCTGCGATCTTGTACGCGTTTCAATTTAACAAAAAAAAAAAAAATATTACTGCAGCCTAAGTTACTCCCTATTACATCAGTTATCCCGTCAAAATTGGTCCAACAGACAGACCCACAAAAATTGTAAAAAATGTAATTTCGGTATATGTAAGGTACATAAGGTACATAGATATGCATTGAGTAAATAAAAGGCTATTTGACTACAAACAGACACTCCAATTTTATTATATGTATAGATTTGAATATTACATCAATTATGGAACAATAGTTAAATTATAAGCGAAACTTATTTGAGGAATCGAAGATTTTGAATGTTTGAAATCAACCATTCATATACGTAATTAAATATATATTGTGGTTAATTTCGTTTTATGTTTGAATTATTTATATGTTAAATTGTATTAACAATTTCCGTTACTGTGTTTTGATATGAAGAAAATGTTTACGAGAGTTTATAATCAACTTATTTAACTAACTCGACTTTGTATTTTTTAAATGTTGAAAAAGAGTAACTACTGAGTTTCTTGCCGGTTCTTCCCAGCAGAATCTACTTTCCGAACAGGTGGTAGCTTCTCTTAATTCTAAAATGTCGATTCAAAAGTGCTTGTTTTTACAAGCACTTTTGATGCCTACTTGATTAAAGTTCATTTTGATTTTGATTTTTGACATTAATATTATAAATGTGAATGTAACTCTGTCTGTCTGTATATCTGTCGCTCTTTCACGACCAAACCACTTTTAACGGATTTTGATGAAATTTGGTATGAAGCAAACTTAAACTCCAAGAAAGAACATAGGCTACTTTTTTGCCTGACACATGACAACTAATTCCCTAAAACGCCAGCGAAACTGCGGGCGACAACTTGTGCTTTTTAAGGATTTTGATAGCCGTATATGTCACGCTTGATGATTTATTTATATATAAGAATGATGTATATCCTGCGATTTTCAGCAACGCTGTTAAAGATTGATATTGTTACAAATATTAACCTTTTTTAAATCGCCAGTATACCACGAACCTTAGGAACTAATATGTTACGTCCCCTATACCTGTAGTTACACTATGCAACAATATAGCAAAATTTGTTTGACCTTGAAAAAATTTCATCGATAAAAGATTGTCATATAATCATACCTAATTTAACATACAAGCCAAATTTGATGGCAACCTCCAATGGAAATCACTATTGGTTATTGATGAAACAATTTGGAAAGTTTATCCGATCCCAAATTGTATACCGATCGTAAAAACGTATCCATGTTTGTCTAGTTACGAGTTATGAATCAACAAAAACAAACTCACTCCGAACATGGAAAACCTATCAAGCCTGCTTTGAAAGTCAAAGATTCGTTCACATCCATTGCAGATATGTTTAAATATAACGTACAGTTATAGGATGTACTTTTACTTGGTATTTTCGGATCGTCTAAGTATTTCTACGGATATGTTATAATTTACATCTCGAATAAAAGATGTTATTTTATACGTTGCATGATAGATGGTAGATAGGCGAACATGTTTCTACAGTGTGGTGGAATGATCTCCAAACCGAGAGAAACAAAAGAGAGTAATATAATTATGCGAATAACTTAGCTGGTCTAAGTACCAATTTCTATAAAATTTTGAGCTAAATGGGACAAGACTATCGCTTACAAACTATAATAATAAAAAAATCGTTGATTGAATTTTCCAAATCGAAAAGTTTTATGTACTCACAAAAACTTATTTGTTACTAAAAAATATTTTAAGAACATTCCTCAGAGAATTTTAAGAATTGATGTTTGATGATGATGAAAATAGTGTTTACGGACGAGAGCAATGCAAATCAATGCTACAAAAATAAGTTAAGCAAAAACTTAGCAAGTAAATATAATTATAAAATACGAATACAAATCGGTTCAATAATCTCTTGCATGTCCAAACGCTTTTCGTCCATACGTGCTGATTACCCGAACAGAATGAATCCGGGTCACGACTTCGCCCAGGAACTCGTCTCTTTGAAATATGGTCTGACCGTTGCCGTATCACGTCGGAACGGAAACTTAACTTATGCTTTCAAGTCAAAGTGTTAAGAAAACCACTTTCCGAAATGGAAGCCAATGGAATCACATTCCCTCACACGCTCACTTAAAACGCACCTGTTATTATTCAACTACGAATATAAATTTATTTATGTCACTAAAGTATATGCAATTGATTTCATTTGTCCATAAGCTCTCTAGTCTAGGTTAGCCAAGATGATTAAGTGATTAGAGAATCTGAATCTCAATCAGAGACAAGGTAATCTTTATATCCACCAATCTATATTAGATCACCTAGTGATGGCATCAGTGTGAAGGTTACCGCCGGCGGAAACGAGGACCCAGACTAGCGACGTAAATTCTTTCAGCGCTTAAATTCACAAACCACCGATTTGGTTCTGAGCCGAGGTTCGATCTTATAGGACAACCTCAGGACGAACGTTAGCCCCAAGCCCAACGCTCCAATTCAGGGCTCAGGTATAGTACTCGCCCAAACGTCTGGTGACACTGTAAAGCCTAGAACAGTACTACGAATATATAACAATACAATATAACAATACGAATATAGAACACACATAAAAAAGTGTGAAGGTTAGCTTCTCAAACTAAGGAGGCCATAGCCCAGTTACATTTACAGGATTTAACTTCACATTTTTGATAATCTTACATTAGTTGACTTTAAAATTAATTGCCACGACCAACTTGGTGTTAATTGCATTTGTGTTATTGGATATAGCTAGAGAGATGATAGTTAATGTTTCGATGAATATTTAATCTTAGTACTCATTTTAAATAATAATTGCACACAAATATTTCTTAATGGAATTCTTATTTCAAAGATTCGTATTAGTCGATTACATTTTATTTTCTGAAGAAAAAACATTAATTATACAATTAGTCATTGGGTTTAATTTCTTAACTAAATATTAAATTAAAAATTAAATTTATAATTAATTAGAAATTTTATAGTCTCACGAAAGGACTTGTTTTAACATGAGTCCTTCTGTGCAGTATGACTCAAAAATTAAGTAAGTTTAAAAGAGTTCTTATATTAATATTAAATTAAAGCTAATAATCTAATAAGCTAATACGCAATGTAGATTTTTCAGAGTAAGCTGACTTCTCTTTTGTTGTAGAAATTCTCAAAAGATAGATTTTAATGTATTACAGTTTTATTTTCAAACTTTCGAAGTGTGAATAACAACAGTCAAAGATTTAAATACTTAAATAATATGTCACAAATAATCATAAACTTATGGTAGATTAAATAAAAAATGCCTTCAAATAGCAATGAAAAAATCCTTCCTCAATCAAAAGTATAATCATCTATAATGTTAAGTGTTTTTGTTTTGGTAAAGTTATATGTTATAGATTTTACTGAAGCAAATGTACAAGAAACGAAACTCGATATATTGATCATAAGGAATACTAATATAAAATAATCAATAGGGTTAAATATAGAAAAGTGAATGTGACAAATGTTAATGAAATATCCGAAGTCGAAATATATTATTTTAGCGTAAAATTTCGACCATGGTAATTCAATACATGTTACAGTCATACACTACAATTTCATCTAGCGAAATTGAACTTACGGCCAATTTCTCTCGCCACCCTGACATTGGCAAGTGTTCCAATTCGTCACAAAATAGTCGGAGAGCACAATACACGGGCTTCGATTTATTGAAAAGAATTGAAAGTGATGTAATGAGCCTTGAGGCTTTTTGGAACACTAGTATTTTGTGTGAAAAGGATTTGTCTTATTTCGTTGTCTCTTCAGCTTGAAATATTCCAATCTCTTCATTGTTAAAATATAAATATATTTCATAAGTCTCTATACTTATATTGTATAAGGAGGAAAGATGGCTTAGTAGTTAGAACGCTTATCGTATCGGTTAAGATATAACCGACGATTGTGGATTCAAACCCAAGCAATCACCATTGAATTTTCATGTCCTTGAACTCGGCGGTGAAGGAAAACATCGTGAGGAAACCTACATGTGTCTAATTTCAACGAAATTTTATCACATGTGAATCCACCAACCCGCATAAGAGCAGCGTGTTGGATTATTCTCCTAACTTTCTCCTCAAAGGGAGAGGAGGCTTTAGCTCAGCAATAGGAAATTTACAGGCTGTTATTGTTGGTGTTGTTTTAATGTTAATAGTTATAATTGAAACCTACACCAGGTTTTCTGAGGCTTTTGCAACGGTTAACAATATGAAAGATTATATTTAATACGTATTGATCAAAATTTGATGAACGAAGAAATGATCTCTAAATTTCATTAGATTTCTTTAAAAGAAGACAATGTACGAACGGACGGAGCTAATAGAAAACAATTTCTATGAATACATATCAAACAATCTTGAATTCGACCTACAAGGCCAATATTTTCCTACCAAAAATTATATTTACCGAGTTCCTCAAGTACTCGTCACCCTATTAAATCAACCTATATAAGACTGGAGGGGTGAGGGAAAAGGGGGCGATATTGGCGCAAATGATTTCCGCCTAGATCTAGTGGATGTGTCGAGTGGGAAGATCGAATTTATTTTCACCTCGAGTGTATATTTCTTTTATATATCTGAAAGATATAGCGCTTTAATAACAATGAAAGAGGAAATTTAATCATGAACACATTCTAGGTAAAATATAGTGTCCAAGAATATTAATATCGGAAAAAATGTACTTGATACTTTTTTAGTCAAGTTCAATCCGTTTCATTACACGTGTTTACTTAATTAACTTAAGCACTTAAACGATGTTAATAAAGCGTTTAATGATATATAATGTTACAGCTGTGGCGTTTAATGTAGCAATAAATATCGTGATGATTTTTTTCTGTTGCCAAGATTAATATACTGAACTGATTTCAATAACAATAGTAAAAGTAAGTTTTTTTTTAATGTAATAATTAGACAAAACCTGACAGTAGGTTGGCACCAACGCCTATAGAATTAGTTGCTGATTAATATTAACCAATGCGCCACCAACCCACAAACCTTGGAGTACAACATTGGCTCACGAACTCTTCAAACTGTTTCGAACAAAATCAAAAAAATACTTTATTCAAGTAGGCTTTTACAAACGCTTTTGAATCGTCTTTTAACAACTATATTAAATGAAGCTACTACAGTTTTGGAAAATAACCGAAAATAACCGCGAAGTATTCCTGTTTCGCGTATTCCTCAAATATTTCAAGGCTCGGCAAAATTATTCTTTTAACGAGAATAATTAGGCAAATTTATTCCAATAGAATGAGAGTCTATATTTACACGATACATAACACAACGCTATGAATACAATATTACCACATGTACATTTACGTATATCATCATATATCAACAATTAGGTATATGACTAACGTCCTTAAATTTGGTAAATCTGCCATCAGGATCGCTAAAAGGCTATTAAGCGACAATTAGTCAATTTTCATTTTCCTTTACGTATAGCGTGCGTTATTCAAGTGCGGTTGACGACAAAATCATACATAGTTTAATCAAATAGATCTTACAGGCACTTATGATATGTTTTTCCTTTTAGAGGATTATATTAAATTTAAAGCTTCGTCGGATTGAACTTTTTCCTGCAAAGAAAAACGGCCAGATTCTTATAGTGTATTACGATGTTTAAGAACGCAACAATATTATGATAATTTTAAAACTTTTTAATTAAGTTTTAGAAGACATTTTAACACTAACGACCATTAATGGTTACTATAATCAACGTCTTATTTTTTATACACGTTTCAAAATTTAAAAACTTTTTCTAAATCTTTGAGATGTTTGATTTTTTGGCTTAAGCAGCGAACTAGAGATAAAAAAATGACTGTTTTAATGCAAAATTTAAGTCAACATGTAATTCAATTTGTATCAATGTGACTTTTGACCTTGTCAAATTCAATAATACTGAAATTAATATTATTCCTTTTTATATTATCACGCACGTAATTTCAATCGATTGGGTATGTTTTAATTATAAGCATAACCCTAGTTCGCAAAAATAAGCTACGAATATTACATTCGATTAAGCGATTATTCGAATTTATTATATGACATCGCTTTTTGAATCAAATCTCTTTGATCAAAACAAACTGTGACGCGCCTTTACGGTTCCTGACATTTTTAAATTCTGTAAGGTTTTAAGTTTATTTTGCAATATTTCTAACAGGAATATCGATAAAAACATCAAAACTATTACAAATCAGTTGTTTGTCAACCTTAAATTGTCTTTGATATTCTTATTTCCGAAATCTTGCAAGAGCATTTTTATTTTATTCAAGCGTGCGAACAAAATAAGGAATTGTTAAAAAACATGAAGGATTAAAATGTTAAATTTTACGCGGTCTACAATTTTTTTCATTTTGGACCACTTTATTTTCAAATTCAAAAATATGATTGCTTAAAAGAGGTTATCGATATCTTATATCAGAAATACAATTATTATCAAATATATGATTGACTATCCATAATTTAAAATTATCATTCTTAAAGACAATAATTCATGTGCATAGACGCAAGAATCGTTGTTACTGGAACAAAATAACTACCGTTATTCTTATGAGGTCGACCGCACCAATTTAACAAAGAGCAATTATCTGATCGTAATCGCTTTGATTTATAGATGAATATTATAACATTTTTAGTATTATCGCTGTCACTTCTGAAATATTAGCTAGTCTGTATAAGCTATAAATAATACTAGTGAAGTTGTTCAGTCGAATAAAGATTTAAATAACGTGTACACAAAATTCTATACCTGATTCGTTTTGGCTTCAACTGATGCTGTTTATGGGTTTCATTGTTCAATCGGTGAGATCGTTGGAACTGTTTTTGCGATAGGTATCTCCGAAATATTGCTAGTCTTACTCGGAGACCGTTAAATCATTACAAATTTCAGAGTGGTGAAATACGTTCCGAACCTTCTACTTAAAGGGAGAGGAGGTCTTAGCCCAGCAGTGGGAAATTTACAGACTATTGTTAAATAAATTTAAAGCTTTTTATATCAATACGAGGCTTCACTCCCATGAACTTCTCTATAAAAAATAAAGTAGATTTTTGTCAGTCAATAAGTAAATGTAAAGCTTCTAAATTGAATAAAGATTTTGTATTTGACTTTGTCGCTAAAAATCACGTTTGTCTTTGCTCCGTACTGTCTAAAGGACAAATATACATTCGCATAGTACGGAGTAAAACAACAGATATTTTTAAAACAGTTTAAACGTTAATAATTCACAAGAGAAAAACAAATATATGACATGTTTTGTTGAGTTGAAAAAATGTACTTTATCTTTCATATATCTTTATACAAAATAATTTAAGTATCACTAATGATGTATTTTGAACTGAAAAAAGTCTATCGTTACTAAAAGCGAAATAACCCGCCCCCAATAATTGGCGCCGACCGCTTCATTGCAGACTGGTTCGGTCAGTTTTTTTTTCTGACACGCTCAGTGCCTACAAAACGCGAACGCTGTGACATTCAGTCGCGAAGTTCATTACTGTCTAGAATCTAGAACGAGTTTCAATTTTTTCCGATTCTCTAGCACTTCTACGCTTTGGCAATTATTTTGAACGATGACAAAAAAATAATGAATCGATTTGAGAAAAAAAAAAATTATAAATATTTTTGCAATTTTGCCGAAATGTTTTTCCTAAAAATACAAAGTCGAGATCAATCAAACAAACATAGGGGAGAGGGAAGAAACTCAGTGAACACATCCCAATACTTCATACATAGGTACCGACGTTTGGAGAAACGACACCTGCCGAAGTAAATAAAAAAAGCGTAGCTGACAAAGGGTTCCGGAACGCAATTTCCACATCCGCCACACCCTCTCTTGAATCGCGGATAGGGCTCCTACATACACTACAAACAACTATCATAACTAACTAAACTAATAAAGCCGTAAAGCCCTTCTGAAAAATAAATTCATAGCGACATATTTTGATCGCATGAAAATATTTAACTCTTAAGAACTTACAATATAAAAACTGTGCTTTTTTTAGATCAATTGATTTTCGTCTTTTGTTTAAACCAATTTGTTTAAGCAATTTTGTTTAAGCTTACTATTATAAAGTAATAACGTGTGATGTTACCCTTACTATTTCAAGCTAAAGCTGTATCGGTGATAGGCGTAGCTTTCAGATTTTTAGGTCAAACATTTTGCTTTTGTTACCTCCGATTTGTTAGTCTCGCTTGACAAGTTTCATTTAGAAACAGATGGTGATCAGGATGTTTTTGTAAAACATCTTCGTATGTTTTCGAGAAGATACATGAGTGTACTGAATTTGATTACGATTTTAATTGTTTAAATAAACATATGCCTACTGTTACGTTATGGAACGTATAATGATAATGATGTCTTCCTGATCGATTTTGCGTCAAGGTGACCTCTCAATGGGGTATGTCCAATTACAAAGATAGTATGGGGATTATCTGTGTGTGCAACTTTTTATTCTTTCACTTTCATAATCCGATGGGATAGCAGTTCGACATGAGCTTGGGTTCGTGTGCAAGACCGTTTAACGTGCTTTATAAAGCATAGAATTGTCCACACTGCCATCTTCAAAAAACTCCAGATTGTTGTAAAAAAATCTTGACAGAAAAATTGATTTCACGTTTTAATGGTGTGATTCGGAGTTTGTACCAAAAATCTCGGGATATGGAGACTCATGTAGCCACTAGACCAGTGAAGCAGTCAAAAGTGTATTAATTCAAAGACCAATTATAGCCCAATACTGTAATTACCATTCATGCATTGCGTGTTTTGAAGCCTTGAGAATAATATAACCTTCAGTAAAATATAAATATAGGAGTCTATTTTAGTATTTCTAAGGGCAAAGACCTTTCCAAACAATGAGAATTTTTAAAACACAACGTACTTTTATCTTTTACTGTACGTTGCGGTAATAAAAATAAAGTAAAACCCAAACAGTGGCATGTTTCTTGTTCATAATAATAAAGATAGGATACTAAGGTTTAATATTTTTATGATATAGAAAATAAAGCATAATTTTCAAAAGGTCATTGTCGCTAAGCCTGATAAATAGGTCCACGAAATCACACAGAAATGTCAAATATCAATCTTTTATAAAGAATCTTTCCATCAATGGGCAGATTACTAAGTTCAACTCACTCCTAAGGGACGTTTTGTAAATGTGCGAAAAGTTAGGCATGAAACCTCATAATTTCCATACACAGGGCCAAGCTGTTTTGATCATGAAAAATTTTATCAAGCAAATTTTACTTTTATAACAATTGACTATGATATATTATTGCTTAGCAGAAATAATAATTGAATCACTTGGGTCACCACAGCCCAATACAATATGGTAGCAACCAATATAGTTGACACGTGTCCAACACGTGCAAATCGTTGCTAATAAATATGGGAGATTGCTGAATGGCATTTCTAAGGGGAGATAAGTATGAAACCGTGATTTAATATTGGAGATGATAACCATTAATTTTGTTTATTCTTCGTAAACGTAGTTTAATTTATATTTACGAATATCATTCGAATATATACCTATATATTAGACTTTTTGAATCAAAGATTAATATATGACCTTCTTTTTTTTCTTCTTAACTGATAAGATTTCAATATATGATAACAATATATATACTTTACGTGGCGCATACAGGGGCTTATTTATGATTACTAATTATCAAGACGAGTATTTAAGTTAATCATGTATGCATATAATGAAATTTTAGTGTCTGTTTGTAATATTTAAATAGCTGTTTTTTACTCAATACACGTCTATTATACACGGTACATAAATCAAAATAACATTCTTTACAATTTTTGAATGTTTGTCTGTTTGTTCCAGCTAATCTCTGGAACGGCTAGACCGATTTTGACGGGACATTCACTGGCAGGTAAGTGATATAATAAAGAGTAACTTGGGCTACACTTATACATTTTTTTGTTCAATTTTAAATGTTAAACATTAGCACTTAAATTTTGTATGTGTATTTATGTGAGCATGTGTGAATGCAAGGATTGCGCTATTTTAAAAAACAATATTATTACAACATAGAGAAGATTAAGTATAATATTTACATTCATCTTCTAAAGCTCGCCGTCATGGCAACGTAAACTTTGTATAATCTGTAAACAGAAGATTCGAAAGTGTCATGAAATAAAATCACACACATCACTAGTAAAAATATTTTGCTAAACAGAATTGGATCGAAAAAAGCTTGATCCTTTTTCAAGTGTCAAAAAACTCACACGTTCTTTATTCAAACAATGACAGTAACATCCACATGGGACGCACCGAAAAGGGCACTGTATTTGCACAGGCATGTGTTTGTTTTTCCCCGATTCCCCATCGTCAGTAATGGCTACACGGGGAGACAGGAATGAACTCGTATTCATTATAGAGTGCGCTAGTGTCGTAAAGTGGCCGAACCTGACAGCTACTTACGTTTATGTAAATTGCTGCTAAATATGTTAATGCGCTGTGCATATTTAATTTGTCAGTGTTTGAAAAACTTTATATGATTATTTATTTAGGCAATTCCCTTTGTGAATACAAAGGAAATGTTCAAATAAAAATACTATCAGATGTACTCGATATTAAAAAAACTATTGCGTAATGCTTTCGCTTATATTAATTATATTTATTATTCTGATTCTTAGCAATTATGGGAGACCAGCGATCAACTACGACTTAAGGCTTTTTGGATTTACAATTTATAAATTTTACCAAATCATCACAGGCATTTTTAGGATTTCAGAGGATAATTAAAGATATCAATTAAATGAATAAAGAAGACAATGTATATCAAATATTTTCGACACATATGATCGTAACTTCAAGCATCCGACACGATTATATATCATGCTCCTAGAGAAACCCAAACTTAAATACGCTATTTACTGTAGTAAAGAATAATAAAAAAGCATCAAATATCTATCCTTTAAAAATGTTTGTGAAGGAAGAATAAGGTAGTAAAAGTAACTAGACTTAATAATGTGTAAGATGTAAATGTTTTATCAGCATTACCTAGGAATAATCAATCTGCTGATCCAAATACTAATTATATCATACCAAGAAATTCATTTTAAAAATATATCGTGATAAATATATTTGCAATCAAAATACATCGATAATTATAATTGAATCCAGGTTGAACAGATGTTTCCAGAATTACAAAAGATCAAAGCGTATGTGTTACAGATTTCAATAAGTCAATCAAAATAGAGCTTGCGTTTCAATGGAAGCTGTCAATTATACTAATTGGTAAATCATTGAAACGATTTATTTAATTTGTTATTATATTTTTGCAAATATGCAATATGAAATATACAGAGTGTTTATTTTCTGATGATTAAGGATTCAGTTGTTGCTTGACCTATGATAAAGTATTATGTTTATCGAGAGTAAAAGAGATAAAGGAAGAGAAAGAGAGACAGATGATCTGTCACGATTTACGATTTGCAGGGATTGTACTAGGATTTTCAGTGACATGCGTCAAAGTTGTCTATTTATTCATCTATAATACAACCAGAATGTGAAGGATCTTAAATTTATTATTTTTATTGTGTTATTTATACAAACACTTGCAGTTACATAAGCCCATTAGAAATTATAAGTATTACACATCGTTTTTTTTTATTTCGAATCTTAGTAAATATCAAACATTTAAAAGAAGAAGACAGTTGAAGGATATATTTATGTATTAAGACTACAAATAATTTTATTTATCTCTTGTTCGATATAAAATATCGTAAAGGAATTAGGGGTTTGCCTCATTTCAATGAACTTCTAGCATATATGTTTCTACCTAGCCATAGTGGAATTATGTCCAAAATATCTTCCTTAAAGGAGGTTTTAGTCCATCAATGAGATAACTAGCTGTTTATTTTTTTTTCTTTTTCTACTTTTTCTACTTACCTACAATTTATTGGTACGTAATAAGATTACAATTAAAAAGTTGTATTAGCATCGTAATACGTGTGCGTGGCGTCGTATCGTTTCTTACTTTCTATCTGCCGGTTGCTCACAAAGGTAAGTAACCTAACCGGTTACGGAGTTCTCATGGGTGCTTTGAAAGCTATTAAACGCTGCTTTTTTTTGCTTCTCTCGAATCGAACTACTTTTAATTTCAAGCTTGTTTCGTTTGATAACCGATTCAATGGAAGAACATCAATACTATTACAACGTATAAAAGTTTGTAACGATTCCCGAACGTTGGAGTTTTCGAAAGTATATCGAGGATGATTCTAGTATTTTTGTTAAACAAGAAAATAAATTTTCAAGCACTTACGACATTTTAGAAATCGACGCCAATATCAAATTTCGTCAAATAAAAACAGATTCGATTTTTAAATAGGCTACGGCGTATTTTAATATTTCTGTACACACAAAAAAGTTTTTACATATACGCAAATTAATTCGCTTATTCTTGTGCAAAATCATTTGTACGGCACAGATAAAAAATAATATAATTTAAAAAATGGAACATTACTAAGTGTTCTTTTGTTAAATGTGAACTGAATCATGAAGACTACTAAAATTGTAAGGATTACAAACACGCTGTCAAAGTACAGAAAAGATATCAAATTCCTGCTTTAAAGCAATTGGAAACTAATCATTACTAATTATAAGATTACGTCACCTATAAAATCAATGATTAATTCACGACACGTTATTTAATACGGAGACAATATTATAAGTATAATAATCTTTGCCCTCATATTACAATCCTCAAAGACAAATCTATGAACATAAGCGCCTTACAGATATTATCTCCTACAGCCCTACAGTGTTCTGTCTTTGACAAATATTGGTCCAATAGAAAAGGGAATTGACGTAAGTCGATTTTCCTAGAGCACTTCTGATCGAGAATTACCTATATTTATTCTGAAAACGTAATTTTCGGTATTCAGGGATATGTCAATAATCATTTTATATTTCAAGTTTTTATGTATAGAACTAAATATTTTTGTTACAATTTTTTACTAAAATCATTATAAAGGAGAGTATTAATTTGAAATAATTATATGTTAATAATATATAAGAAATTACAAGATTTGACTCATAGTTTGTTTTATATCGTAACTAGAGACCAAATCCGACTTCGCACGACTTCAATACCAATACTAAATATTCGACAGATTTTTTCTGGTTTATTTACTATATTGTACATGTATTATATACAAAAACCTTCCTCTGAAATCACTCTATCTATTAAAAAAATAAACGCATCAAAATCCGTTGCGTAATTTTAAAGATCTAAGCTTACATAGTGACAGACAGCGGTAGGCGACTTTTGTTTTATAAGTACTATGTAATAATAATTATTATTATTATGATAAGCAACAAATGGTAATGTTTGTTTGTGCTATGTTCCCCTGATCCAAAAACAATGGACGCTGTAGGTTTTATTAAAGACAAGAAGTAAAGTTGAAATAAGTCTCATTTCGTATTTAGGGGGGGCGGGAGGGGGGCATATTATCACGTAACAAATTGGTTTCTCTACCTTTGTTCGGCATTCGTCTCAGTCCCTTTGGTTAGATGTAGGGTCAGCAAGAAAAGGAAATTTCTGACGATTTTGCAAAAACAACGAAATTCTGCGAGAATATTATGTTATCTCGTATATGTGGTCGAAAGTACCAAAAAAACATCTTTATTACTGTTACCTTAGAGTTCAATGCTGTTAGATCAATGTTGTATGTACCTGTAACAAAATGTATTAACATTATTAATTATAGAATAATTTGGGAATATTAACAAAAATAGTCTTGAGACTTGTTATATTTTACAACACATTTTGAATAATTAGAAATTATAAAGATTTTCTACAACTATAACAATTTCTTAAAATGATTAAAGCCCAATTGAAAAACATAGTCATACTTTTATTTAAAAATATTACAATAAAAGCAAATAATACGATCTCAATAATCTCGAGACTTTTTTTGCGTACGGTACTTCAATAGAAAACCGAAGTCTTCTTAGTATTGAACAGAAAAAAAAGATTCTTTTGTTGGACAAATTTCGAGAGTAAAGCCTGCGGAGGTACAATATACGTATTTACCTTTTTTTTGTCCACCCTACTTGCTATCGACCACGGTAGGCGACAAAACTTTTTTATTATAAATGTTTTAGCCGCGATTTTGCTCGGCATTAAAATCGGCTCTTTGTGGGACAATTACAAACATTTTAAGCTTCAATAGCGCAATGGTTTACAGACCGGCTAGCGATGTTATAAGTCGCTGGTTCGATGTTGACCCTGAATGAACCTTTGGGCTATTGTCTTCCACACTTCCAGTAGTCTTTCAGCTAATTGGATAAATAGAATGATTAGTAATTCCTTATAATGGGTAGCTTCTATTCTTTTAAAAAATCTAAATTTACAGTCAAAATAGCGCGAAATCCAACTTTGAATTACTAATGATTATTGCTGTCTTCTTCTTTCAAATGTGAAATTACTTAAGATCGAAAGGGAGAAGTATATTTGTTTCTATTCACTCTCACACACACACATTCATTTTCTTGTAATATTATGACTTAATTATTACATATTTACAAACACACACACATAAACGATAAAGTATATATATACACTTGTTTAAATATACAAACAAAAACACCTACAGCACCATTTAAACTCTTGTCTAAAATAAGACGTGTTTGAACGAAGCAAATACTCGTTTTCATCTATTTAAGCATTCTAAATAATTCCGGTCAAAGCTTTGTAGGCCGATTTACATGCAACCATTCCGCTGGGATCGGCGAGCAAATAAATCAGCCGTTCATTCATTCAATTCCGCTCTGAATGGTACAAGTGACTGATTACGATTGTGTAATTAAGAGATTAGAATCAGAAAATGTCACATAATCCGATATTAAATTATGTAATTTTATTCGTTTACTTGTTACGGTAATACATAATAAATTGAATAAGGATATATTGACAAAGGCGAAATGTCAAAGTGTTAATCAATTTGAAAAAAGAACGTTTTTAGTTCGAATTGTAACGCTCTTTTCTACTGATTCGATTTTTTTTTGTTATTTTCATTGTACCCCGATGACTTGTAGCTCAATTCAAAAATGTCTATAACTGCCAATTTGAAACATGTTGATTTAGATTTTATTGGTCAAAATATTTGGTTCATTTTGGTATGGTCGTGTTTATTTATGACATATCCAACTGTTTACTATGAGCAACATGCAATAAATTTTCATAAAGCGTTAACCACAACACTTATTTCAGTTCAAATGTATATTATATTTAGACAGCATACAACGACCATAATTTAACAAACGAGTTAATATTACTCAATCCGAAGTGAACGCATTCCTGTACAGACTGTTTCATTGGCTCAATGACTTACACACATAATTTCTAATAAATATATCGTTTAAAACAACAACAAACAACACTCAGCTAAGTAATATGTCAGCGTTTTAATGTGAAGTTTATTCGTTGTACAGTCAGAGTAAGAAAACCTTTTTATCAAGTATACTCTTAGTACCTTTTGAAAATAAACACTAAACAGACAGCTGGATATAAAATTAAATTTACATAGTACTCTGCTAGGTGTGACTTATAATGACAATGCGACGTAATATGTCATTCTCAATCGTTAAAGCAGATAATGCCCATACTGAGCACACGAAAATAGATCTTAAGGTGATGAACCATTTTCTTACCCTGACTGTACAAACCCATATGTCTATTATTAGTAATACAGACAAAATTGATCAAATGTTTAAAAATATATTTAATTATAAATATGATGTTAGAAACTTCTCATTATTATACTGTATTACTTAGTTTTATGTTCCGGTTTGAACGGTGAGCCAGTGTAATTATAGTCATGACATATTATTTTCCATGGTGGTGCATTGTTTCTTTTAATACTATTTCTTATAGCCAATGCCACGCTGTCATCTAAAAAATACTCTATTGATTAATAAGCCTAATTATTTAAGTGTTAACGAAACTATTGTTTTAAATTAACTTACTGGAAAAGCTCTAATGTGTATCTTAAAAATGATTGGCAAATTACTGGCATTGGCACGAGATACATATACTTTTAGTTCCAAATATGAGCAGAAAATGAAAATTATTTTTGCCTCACTGCCTGACATTACATTTTTATATTCTTATGTAACACAACAAAAATAGCCAACCAAATAGAAAACGAGGAAAGCAAGCGATTCTAAGACCGGGCACCTCTGAATTTTGCAAGTCTATATATTCTGCAGCGAAAACACTGTGAAGCCTGCCTTTCTCTTAATTCTGATTCATGTGTATCCCCGCTAATACACAGAACAGCACGGATTAGACTCGGTACCCTACACAAGGACCTCTGTCCGCTCGTGTCACATTTATGGGCGGTTAGTTTTATTTTATTGCAAGTTTTTTCCTATTTAGACAAGGTTCTACGTTACCTATGGAACTTAGACAAAATCTTGCCTTTTCATTCTGTATAAATTATTTGAATTGTAATAATTTTTGGTGATTTCATTACGAAATACTAAATTATATTTAAGAACATTTATATTACGCGCAGCTTCGTAATATTACTTTTTTTTTGTTCAAGATAGACTTTGATAAACCTAGACATGTATATTAAATTATTTTTATTAAATACATTACTCATATTAATGTTTATTAGTTGAGATTTATTTTTCATACGTCGCTCTATTTTTTTTTCTTCAAGCGGTCTATGTTTCGGAAAGTATGCATACATCCCATAACCCATATTATTGTTATGACATATTACGAGCTAGCATAAATCAGTTTCAATAATAAAAGTCTTTTTTTTGTGACATGACATGTTAATTATTTTTAAAACATGCAACATATTTAAAAAATAATAATTTGTAAAGGCACCACGAGTATACAATGAATAACTTTAAAACAGCCATTATAAATTCAATTGTTCATAAAAATAAATCTAAGCTTTGACGAGTATATAAAAATACACGTAACACAAGTTAGTTATTAAAAGCCTAGAAAGTTTAACGTCTGAACGCGTCGGTTGACGCACACGGTCACTCCAGCGAATCATTCGCCTGAACAGACCAACCGTTCATTCACTCGTTCACTTTGATCTCGGTATCACGCACTTTCCGCTTCACATTGCTTGAGCATTGTAAACTCGTCGGAAGCTCCGCTGATAATATTTACTTAGTAGGTATCGTAATTGTTACTTATATAAATGTGGGAGTCTGTTTACGCTAACACATCTAAACCACACACAACCAATCATCATGTAATTCAATACATGTCATACATAAAGGGACCAAAACTTGAGACCAATAATGTCATAGTTTTGATCTCATTAATGTTATTGTACTGTTATAAACATTTGATAAGGTATTAGTTTCAGATTAGACTTATTACGAATAGGCTGTATTACATCTCTTGAAGAGTAAAATATCAGTTTAACATTGAGATATTTAAAGTAACATTACTTTACTTGAAATATTATGGTTTTTAAATCGCTTATAGAAAAAGAGATAAAAAAAAAACAAAAACATATATTTACAAATATAAAGATTCACTTTTACCTAGCGTGAATATATTTCGACACATAAATACTGGAAATACATAAATACTATCAATTATAACATTATACGATAAAATAGCAGCGAATTACAGCGACCATTACACGAACGTTTCATCTCATTACTCTAAACGTACAGATAAAACAGATAATAAAACGCATAAATCTAATTTTGTTGATGATTTCTACACAAGCGGCCATTGAGAGTATATTTAGCTAGTCGGTCACTGTCGGTCTTATTGGAAAACATACGTGATTTTATCACCGACGCAACTATTACTAACTAGAAGTCACTCGCGTCTTCGCTCGCGTTTTAGAGTCAGTTGTCATGTGTCAGGCAAAAAAAAGAAAGACAGACAGAAAGGTATATTTCAATTAGCTATTTATAAATCTTTAATAATTAATCGTACCATAGTTATCATAATCTTTGTGATTATAAATTAAACAATTCATTATTACATAATGGCTTTCGAAAGACGGACAAAGTTAATATGTCCAAAAACAAAATGAATAATGTCTTATGGTTTGCAAATGACTCCCAGATTTGTCAGTGCTATTTTCATTCAAATCCATGCATATGGTATACTTAGGTTACGCCAAGCAATTTATGTATTAAGCGACAATTTTTAATACGATAGAAAACAAAATAGACATAAAAACGCCACGTTATAAAACCAATTTTCATCCCGTGTTTTTACAATGAAATCATCCTAGTAAATAAAACGTGAAGTCATATGAATGAAAATGAAATGTTTTGATCTGGGAATGAAAAACTAAAGCAATTAACGAAACACGCCCAATACGTCGAGATGATAATTTCCAACTGTTTTTATGTTTCGTTCAAAAATTGGGGATATTTTTTTTTCGGGGTCATTGAACTGTATAGCTGACTCAGGAGTTCATTGTGTATATTTGAATCTATTAATTTTATTAACTAGTATGTTGTTCAGAATATCAAATATATTTTACATTCTTATTATTATTTATGAAAATAATTATATTTAGGTTTGTTTTTTTTTTTAACATAAGTAAGATTATTAATATATCAAGCACATTTATAAAATTGTATACATACACGAAATTCGATTCTCTGTTTGTATGTGTAATGTATTATGTATATAAAATCCAAGCTGATTTCATCTTGATGTTAAAAAAATAAACATTCAATTACAAAGTTTATATAAAAGTCATGAGTGACTAAGAGCGTCAAATAGTAAGTTTAGTTTTTGAAAAACAATTCTTAATTTAAAACATATCATTCCATTTTTAAAACGAATGACGGATTAACTTAACCGGTCAGTGTTAATAAAAAATAAATACACGATCTAATTAAATTCACACCTTTGTACATGCTGATAACGATTGCAACAAAAAATTGTTATATCGTAGTCCAGGGCAAAAAATCGTTAGAAATAACCTTGTAGAAGCGTTATATCTATTAACATAATTATATTAATATTAAAATATTTTTCATTTGTTAATTACTAGCAATCCGCCCCGGTTTCACTCGGTAAATGATACGAATATACTACAGAATGTCTTACAATGTTCCCAATTTTTCTGTCATTAGACAATACACCGCTATGTCCCTGCGTTTTCAACCGACTTCAAAAAGGAGGAGGTTATCAATTCGTCTGTATTTTTTTTCAATGTTTGTTACCTCATTACTTTTTACTGGGTGGACCGATTTGGATAATCACCGAATGAAGACACCGGCTCCGAATATAACAATAACAATAAGTACGTTATATTATCGTGTCGACTTTTAAGTAGTCTAATATTTTTCATTTCATTTTACTTAGGAGGACTCTACTTTTTCGTGCATATTTATTTCTTTTAAATTATTTTTTTGTTTGAAGTCGGTTTTTGTTTTCTTTTTTGAATTTTTATTTATAAATGAGTAATATCTTCGATATGATTTGCACAGCGTATTTATGGTACTTAATTAGATAAGAATTAGTGTTGTTTTGCTTAAAATCGCTTAGATACTAAATGGCTGTTGTGGTCTATCCATAAGAGATAGATATAGGTGTACAATACTGTAGCACATTATTTTTATTTTGATTGGGTTTAAGCAGCGTTTGCAATGTAAGCACAAAAAAGGGTTTATTTATTGCATAACTTTAAAAACTTACATTATCAGTGATTCTCTACTATATTGTGCTTGTATTATACATATAAACCTTACTCTTGAATCAATCTATCTATTAAAAACGCATCAAAATCCGTTTAGGTTTTTTTAAAGATCTAAGCATACCTAGATACAGACAGCGGTAAGCGACTTTGTTTTATACTATGTAATGATTCATATTCAAGAATTTGACCAAATGTTATACAGATAAAAAATAGCTAAAGACACGCTTTGATTGACGTCTAGGTCATGTCGTGTGAACGTGATAAGTTGCTCGGTGTGTCTAAACGTAGCATTACGTCAAAATAATAGAAATGAGCTAGAATAATCTTATAAAAGCTTTGGCTAGTGATGTTAGCTATGTCACGGGCGAATATAGCGTTATTACGTCACATAATATCTTGTCTCGTCAACTAATGTCACTCATCGTTACTTAAAATTTCATATTTAATTTTATATGACGGTCTGTTTCGTCATATAACTTACTTAAACAAATATATGTCATTATATCTAAAAATGGAGTGTATGTTTGTAATATTAAATTAACCGTTTCTTACTAAAGTCATTATATACACGGTACATATTACAAAATAACTTTTTTTATCTGCTTTAACAATTTTTGTCGGTCTGTCTGTTTGTTTGTTCCGGCTAATATCTGGAACGGCTGCAGCGATTTTGATGGGACTCTCACTGGCAGATAGCTTGTGTGATAAGGAGTATTTTAGGCTACTTTATATATAAAATTTCAGTTTAATTCAAACTAGCTAGTAGTTATGAGAGAAATCTATACATTTAACATATAGACATAAAATATCAATAAATGTACGTAATCATTAAAACATTTCCGTTAAATGTTTAGTAACACCAGGTCACAAATCACGCGTCTATTGGGGCATAAATCTTGGGGTCCAAAACGAAATTATAATACGTAAATACTATATTTTAAGCAACGGTCCGGAGACCGCGACTCGTAAAACTACAATAGCCCATAAATATTTTACAAGTAATTATAATGAATAATTATCGCTCCGTAATCGCTAAATACTTCCTTTCTATGATAATATAAAATGTAATTATTATTTTACGATCGAATCTTGTAACTAGGGTTCGGCTGTAGTTGGTTGGTATTCAAGCGTTGAAATAAATGGTCTATGGCCCTAAAGGACAGTTAAATAAACAATTATACTATAAATTCAATTATGACGTAATAGAATTTCATTCACAAGCAAATTTCTTTTAACTTTGGTCTTTAGTGTTATCGATAACAATTTTAAGTAGGTATTCTGTAACAAGAAACTTGAAACTCACCGCAGAACACGAAACGATGTTCAATATAACAATTATAAAATTAATAGGATACAGGTCTCAAAACGGCGTACCAATGTAACTCGATTTTCAATATTTTAATGAAATACGAAGTGAATCATTCAGAAATTGTACTGATGTTTTTTTTTATGTAGAACGCTTTTTATTTAAATGTGGAATCAATCTTTTTTCACAATATTCTTTTAAATAATACAGTTACCGTAAATTTTAATTAAAAAAAGTCAGTCAGTCTTCGTAGTCATCAGTCTTCTGCAATATATAAATCAATATTGGACAACATCACTTACATTACTCTGATCCCAATGTAAGTAGTTAAAGCACTTGTGTTATGGAAAACCAGGAGTAACGACGGTACCACAACACTCAGCTACCAACATAGAAAAGTAAAGAACTTTAATGCATCGAATCGGCCGGAAATCGAACCCGGAGTGGCGTACTCAGATTTTGCATTTAAACTGCAAGACACTACTGACAACAGTGTTATGACAATCCTCTCTCTCTCTCTCTCTTTAAGTATCTCTAAGTATATTTCATAATTAAGTTATCAATATTAAGAATTATAATGAACAATATCGATTTAATGATATAATAGTTCAAAGTAGATCGAGTAATTAATAACCGTCGTCCATCATGTAGTCTTATTGGAATTGACTCGATTCTGTTCGATTAGACTAAGAGATTGGGTTTAATCGATTTCCCTTATGCGGAATTTATCTCAAGACGCCAAATATCAGATAACGCATGAAAGAACGAAAATCTTATGTTCGAAGATCAATCTCTCTTTGTGCGTATATATTTGTAACTTTGCCGATTCATAGAAACATATAATATATATATACATGATATAATATGTAGTTCAAAAAGACGAGGAACATTACTAGCGACCCGGCCCGTCATCGCACAGGTGCAATGCTTATCAGCTCAATATATTACAAAATTTGTTTATTTGCGACATCACATTAGAAACTTATAAAATTATCAGTGATTCTTAACTACATGCCCATGTGTTATATACAAAAACCTTCCTCTCGAATCACTCTACCCATTAAAAAAACCGCATCAAAATCTGTTGCGTAATTTTAAAGATCTAAGCATACATAGCAACCGACAGCGGTAAGCGACTTTGTTTTATACTATGTAAATTAAAATGATTTTATACAAATAGTATTCCTACTTCAATACAAAATAAATATAAGGAAATATAACGTAAACATATTAAATTCGAAATTATAGTTATATAACATAGATAAGTATATCGATAAAATATATTGATCGTAAAATGTTACCGTACGAAATCTTTTGAGACATCGAAATTTGTCTTTAATAGGTTTGAGGAAACGGCGTAAGGGAAGGCGGAGTCGTTTAACCTACTTCGTTGGGCCAATTTGACGATCGTGACGATTACGATGACATATATACATTCAACTGACTTAAAAGTAAACTTTCAATACCTTAGCATTGAGATGATAAATACTTGTTGCCTTCCAAACAGGCTATAGGCATGATTACACATATATATAATTGTATTTAACTAACATGACTGTATTTTTAAATCATACAAATCAAGATAGAAATTCCGATTCTAAAAAGGCGAATTATACTTCACCACTGAACTGCCGTGTTCGAGAAATCTTTGACAAATTACACGTAGGTAACCGTTTCTATAATAAAATTCCACAGACATTTCTAACTTTGCCGTTTGATTTGTAAAAAAAATACTGGTAAAAAGGCATATTATTGAATACAAGATGATAAAGATTATAAAACTACAGGCACAAGGGAAATAATATCCTAGTTCCCAAGGCTGGTGGTACACTGGTCATTTAAGAAATGATTAATATATCTTACTACGCTTTTGTCTATGGGTGGTGGTGACCACTTACCATTAGGTAGCCCATATAGTTTCACCAACCAATACCATAAAAAAACGACCTGATATTATTTCATCAAATGTTCAATCTAACCAAAAGTTACAAATCCACACCCAAAAGCGACTAGCTGCATAAAAACATCAGGAGAATTAATAACTTATGTATCAAGACAAAAGTCGGCCCATTTAACACAATTAACTCGCCGTGCTTAACAATACTTAAGCTAAAGGGTGCTAGTTTAGTTGACTTTTTAAACATGAAAATCTCATTTTAACGAGCTGACTGGAAAAAAAACACCATTTCAACTACTCGCATACGCTCACGTCTGTTCATAACGCAAGGAAATGACTCTTCACGGAACCTTTCTGCACCTACTCAAGTTAATTAAACGTCTGAGAAACGTCGACTTTTAATACATTATTATATAGCAATGGCCCCTTCTAGCTAATATATGGCCGATTTCATATTTAGGTCAATGATCCCTTTATGTGATTGAATATTAAATTTGTTATGTATTTTCTTATATCCTAGTGCCTTAAGCTGTTTTGGTAAAAGTAAAAGTAAAGTAGCAGCCTGTAAATTTTTCCACTGCTGGACTAATGGCCTCCTCTCCCATTAAGGAGAGGGCTTGGAACATATTCCACCACGCTATTCCAATGCGGGTTGGTGGAATGCACATGTGACAGAATTTCAATGAAATTAGACACATGCAGGTTTCCTCACGATGTTTTCCTTCACCGCCGAGCACGAGATGACTTATAAATCCAAATTAAGCACATATATAGTGGTGCTGTGGTGGGTTTGAACCCGAAATCATCGGTTAAGATGCACGTGTGCTAACCACTGGGCCATCTCAGCTGTTTTGGAACTGTTGGATCATTTTAAATACTCCGGATATATAGGTTGTTAATTAAAAACGTTCTTAGTAAGGATTGGCAGATCAGTTTGATACAATTTATCAGCAATTATAAATGCGTTTAAACAAACTCTTTAGCTTTATTCACTAGTATATATGTGACGCTATTTCACTCACTACATGTAGTAAGTAAGTCAGTGTAATTATAGATCTCAAGAGATCTAGATGAGATTGACATTACATTAACGATATTAGATAATACTTATGTATTTTACAGAGACTTGAAGAGAGAACTAGCCCGCTCTGGCTTCGCACGGTAGCTTTTTAACGTATCGTTATATTATGACTAAATTATATAAAATAATTATAAATTGTAGTCTATATGTTATTCTGATCTACAACCTATATTGCCGTAAAATTTCATCCAAATTCGTCTAGTAGTTTTTTCGTGAAAGCTTAACAAACATACATATTACATCCTCACATTTCGCATTTATAATACTGGTAGGTAAGGACAGATTAAAATATAAAAGATAAATGACATTCAAGGTATCTGATCGCTCGTCTTTCTAATAAAAATGCAGCGAGTGACTTGGATATCAGCTGATACTCATGGATTTACCCAATTGCGATAAGTCATCGCTTGTTTTGTTCATAGAGCTTTGACGCCTTTTCATTTTTTTTATGATATAGCTTGGAGGACGAGCATATGGGCCACCTGATGTTAAGTGGTCACAATCATCCATAGACAATGACGCTGTAAGAAATATTAACTATTCCTTACATCGTCAATGTGCCACCAACCTTGGGAACTATGATGTTATGTCCCTTGTGCCTGTAGTCACACTGGCTCCCTCACCCTTCAAACCGGAACACAACAATACTGAATACTGTTATTTGGCGGTAGAATAACTGATGAGTGGATGGTACCTAAGGGCTTGTGCAAAGCCCTACCACCAGGTAAGTAAGTAATTGTATACGTATTTTCATTCGGCTTCAGATATAAAGTTCTTTAAGACAGCGTTAATCTTTATACTCTTCCCTATTGAACGAAACATTAAGAAAACATTTATAAACATAAGAACGATCATTACATCCCATTAAAACACTTTAAGATGTACCACGCAACTAGTTAACCACAAATTTGCCTATAATTACACGCCAAAGTGAAACTTATTACAAGCGCATAACCATGAAATTAGCGTGTTTCAATTTTGAAGGGATGATTGCACTTAGCAATCAATCAAACTAGAACACTTCACGGCACTTTGAGTCGTAATGTGTAAGGTAATAAAAACGATTATTCCGTGCATTATTTGGTTACTTTGTAGCATTGAACATATGGTCAATGGTACCGATTTTCAGCAGTCACGTAGCTCGTAAACTCTCCCTGACAAACGTCTTGCTAATTAACTCTGTAATGGCTCCCATTACGCTTTTACGTTTAATTTTATGACTGGCCGAGTTGTGGCAAACACAATCTGTTTGTAACACAATCACAACGCCGAATATACTTTTAATACTTGGAATAAAACAGGACTTAAAAATAACCCGACCCCTTTCAAAGATGTACTTAACAATAAACAAACAACAACAGCCTCTAAATTCCCACTACTGGGCTAAAGGCCTCCTCTCCCTTTTGAGGAGAAGGTTTGGAACATATTCCACCAAGCTGTTCCAATGCGGGTTGGTGGAATACACATGTGGCAGAATTTCTATGAAATTTGTCACATGCAGGTTTCCTCACGATGTTTTCCTTCACCGCTGAGCACGAGATGAATTATAAAGACAAATTAAGCACATGAATCAGCGGTGCTTGCCTGGGTTTGAACTCGTAATCATCGGTTAAGATGCACGCGTTCTAACTACTGGGCCATCTCGACTCAATAGTACGTAATAGTTGGTCAAAAAAGGGCCATTTAAACTAATCAGTTAATTGTTACAATATCAGAACGCGAGCGTCCCTTGCATTTGATTTTAATAATGTTGGAATACTCTCATTCGCACGATATTATATCTAAATCAAGTTAAGATTTTTTTTTTTGTATATGTAATTAGGGGGACTGGCAAATGGAAAACCAGATGGTAAGATGCCAAATGCTATGCCAAATAAATTGAAATGTCATTAAAACGTTAATAGATAAAGTATGAGGTAACATTGATAATAAAAAGCCTGGAGTTCTAGCAGGATATAATAGATTTCTAAAACAATTTATTTGATGAGAAGTAGCTACTGACTTTCTAGACGCTTCTCGATAGAATTATACATTCCGAAACGGTGGCTTTAATTTAATTTAATCTCGGAAGATTCAAAAGTGTTCGATTTTACCGAAAGATATTCTGATTTAATTATTTAAATTTTCATATATTCGAAATAAGACAATGAAACTTCTAAAATAGGTCAAAATATTTCGTTCGATTTTCGAAACTCGATTTTCAATTTTTTTTTTAAATAAACAAGCAATTTGTTTCGGTACCGAAAAAATTACGGAATCTTGAATAAAAAAAAGAGATATCGCAAATAACGATATCACTAGTTGTCAAGTTTACATGTGAAATAATAAGACTGATATATCGAATTAATCGAATATAAATCTTATATGTAAACCGTTAACGTTGAAAATGGCTTAACGATATTCTGACGGGCTAGATGCAAATAAACAACCCTTGAAATCCGACCCTTGTTAAATTCAATACTTTTTTTCGATATCTTCGTTCCGTACAGGTACTCCTGTGTCGAAGGAATTAATTTAAAAAAAACTTAATTAAATTTCACGTTATATAAACACTTTAAAAAATTCTCAACTGGCCACACTTCTATAATTCTTCTTACTTTTTAAATATCGAACGATTTAATAAAAAAGAAAATAGAACAATTTAAAACTTGACGTGTCATTTTACTTTATTCGAAATAATGTTCTTTTTTTAAAATATTTGTAAGAACGTTCGAAGTATAATTTAAGTGCGTTTTATATTAACTTTGGCGAAGAGAATTTACGGGCATGCCGTATCGCTATGCGCCCACTGTGCGTGTTCGGACAAACATTTACGCTTGTCTTGAACGAGTTCGTTTGTTTCTGAGGTGTCACGTTACACGGGTTTTTAAAACTTGATGGTGTGTAATAAATGTTTTTGGCTGCAACAATCGTTTCTCGAACCACTGGGCCATAAAAAGCCGTCCCCTTCCAACGCATATAATTTCTTACTCGCGAAACAAGGACGGAAATATATATTTTTTTTTAATTTTATTTTGTACACATCTCGCGTCGATTTGTATTACTATGTTCAATAAAACTGTCGAGTAATAAAATACCAATCGAATACATTGTATTTGCTGTGTTTTTGCGGTTTGAATGATTTTTAATATATTTTAGTTTGACAGCGGACGTTAACATTTTTATACGTACATATCGATAACGTGTCTCGTCGATCATAATTTTTTTTTCGTTTATTTTGATATATGAATTTTTAAATTCCCTATTTAGAAATAAATGGAGCGTAAATATTCTGACTTTAATATGACAGCTAGCAAACGAGCTATTGTGTATATTTTTTATTTACATTTGAAGGTAACATTATACAGCGTTCATTGGCAAACATGCTGTCAATTATGATATATACTGGTCGCTCATTGGTCGAAATTATATTGAGAACAATATTATTTTTTACATGCATTGTCACTCATTGCTAACAAAAATATAAGATTACATTGAAAGAAATAAAACTGAAAGATATAATGAGGCTCGGTTGGACATAATTGTTATTACAACAAAAAAAAAAAACATTTTTTTTTTAATTTTGACAATCGTAGCTGTGACGAACACTCCTGCTATTACTGTGTAGCGGTATAGTATTTGATGAGTGGGTGGTTTCTACCCAGACGGGCTTGCATCAAACGAATAAATAATTCGCTAACTTAACAAATCTATACATATAATAAAATTGGAATGTCTGTTTGTAATATGAAAATAGGTCTGTTTTCACTGTACATATACCGAAATAACATTTTTAACAATTTTTGTCTGTTTTTCTGTGTTCTCTTGTTTGTTCCGGATAATCTCTGGAACGGCTGGACCGATTTTGATTGGACTTTTACTGGCAGATAACTGATATAATAAGGAGTAACTCGGCTACAATATTTTTTTTTGTTAAATTCAAACGCGCACAATGTCGCGGGCACAGCTAGTCTATATTATCAAGCCGAACCGTTTCAACCAATAAGTCACCCTTCAAATATTCGTAAATAAAATATTTTCACAACAAAGCCTCATTACCGATTCACGCTTGCTTATACTAAGGTCACTAATAACAATAGTTAATAAACGAAGTTATATTAGCAAGAACGCTGACGTGCCGTAATAAAAGACCCAGAAGAATATGCCTATAAAATAACGCACGCATTGAATAACGAATGTATCAATAGAAAAATATGATTTATGTTACACAGAATAAGGTATAGATTCCCATGTTATTAATGTTATTGAACTGCGTGGACCATTGTTCGAAGTTTGAAACATTCATTACTTTGTATCAAGGAAGGCAGCCTGTATATGTATTTCCAAACGTTTTGCGAGGTGTGCAAAGTTATTCTTAGTATTATCGAATCGTGCAAAATTTTCTTAAACATGAGTCATATGATTTTCATGCTAAATATGTAACATCCGTTTGTATGGGTACGCCACTTCGAGGTCCCGGGTTCGATTCCCGGGTGAGTCGGTGTATTATCATTTAGTTTTCTATGTTGTCTTGGGTCTGGATCTTTGTGGTACAATCGTTACTTCGGATTTTCCATAACAGAAGTGCTTTCGATACTTACATTGGGATCAGAGTAATGTATGTAGTGTTGTGTCATACTTATTTATTTATTCATACCCCTACTTATGGCATTTAATGGGTGGCAAAGATTTAAATAGATTGTTAGTTATAAGAGCATTTTATAAAATAAAGATTCAAAACTGCTTGTTAGGGATTGTATGAAGTAAAAATTATTTAATGTTGATATCTATCTACATATTATAAAACAAAGTCCACTCACCGTGTCTGTCTGTCTGTATGTTCACAATAAACTCTAAAATTACCTACTGAACGGATTTTCATGCGGTTTTTACTAACAGACGTAGGGAAAAAGAAAGGATTAGGTATATAATTTTTTAAAGTTTTTGTGTAAATAATATTTACTAGAAAGACAATTTTAAAACATGTCGGGAAAAACCAACAAAAAAAATAATTAAAAATGAACTTATAACCCGTGGGAAGCCGGGACGAGCCAATAGTAATATAATAAAAGCTGAAGTAAAGTTCTAAGATACAAATCTAAAAAAAGCTGTAAACAATGTAATACTGTTTGAAGTTTGTAACACAATAAGTGTTACAATACTTACTTTGTGTCAAGGAAGGCGTTACATATATTTGTTTCGACATTTTGCGAGTTGTGCAAAATTATTCTAAATACTACAAAACATGCAGTATGTTTGTAAGCAATGACTATAAATAATTAGAACAAAATTTGTTTATAGCGAGCTGATACCCAGTGGTTAGAACGCGTGCATCTTAACCGATGATTTCGGGTTCAAACCCAGGCAAGCACCACTATATTTATATGTGCCTAATTTGTGTTTCATCAAAAAAATTATGCATGTGTCTAATTTCATCGAAAATCTGCCACATGTGCATTCCACTAAACCGCATTGGAACAGCGTGGTGAAATATGTTCCAATCCCTCTCCTTAATGGGAGAGATTTAGCCCAACAGTGAGAAATTTACAGGCTGTTACATTTACTAATAGTTCAAAATATATATTCAAACAACTATCAATTACAATATATTTCTAGAAAGTTCTTCCAACTGTGCCGGAGACTGTCAACGGTCCAAAGAGATAATCGTCGAGGTATGTGTGTGCAAAAACAGGTGCACATGCTTGTAAAGCGTCGGCCGTACTGATGTCCGGTCGCTGAGGGCATGCATTCCTGACAGCTCCGCGATCAAAGGGCCGATTACACAAAGTGACGAAGAATGCACGATAAAAATATTAGTATCGTTTATATGCCCAAATATCGTATGTAACATTTAGTACATATACTTAAAACACCTAAAATTTTGTGTTATCTATACAACAACAACAACAACAGCCTGTAAATTCCCACTGCTAGGCTAAAGGCATCCTCTCCCTTTGAGGAGAAGATTTCCAACGCGGGATGGTGGAATACACATGTGGCAGAATTTCTATGAAATTTGTCACATGCAGGTTTTCTCACGATGTTTTCCTTCACCGCTGAGCACGAGATGAATTATAAAGACAAAATAAGCACATGAATCAGCGGTGCTTGCCTGATTTTGAACCCGCAATCATCGGTTAAGATGCACGCGTTCTAACCACTGGGCCATCTCGACTCTGTTATCTATACTAATATTAAATAATAATTAAAAACGTTAATGGAAGAGGAGGCCTTAGTCCAGCAGTAGAAAATTTACAGACTGTTACTTTACTTTACTTTTATACTAATATTATAAATGTGAAAGTACCTCGGTCTGTATGTCGCTCTTTCACGATCAAATCAATGGACTTATTTTGTTGAAATTTGGTATGAAGCAAACTTGAACTCCGAGAAAGAACATATGCTCCTTTTTTTGCCTGACACGTGACAACCAATCCCTTAAAACGCGAGCGAAGCCGCAAGCGTCAACTAATATAATATACATGTGTTAGTATACACAGGTGTTTTCAATTACTCTCATAATCCGCTGCAAATATGAAGCAATCGGAGTGTTCAGGAGTATCAACAAGATTGAGTGCTTTCTAGACTTGGTACACACTTCAGACTCCATGGTTACTGAGAATTATCTGATAGAAAAAAACCAATATCATTTTCGACGACCTCCATGATCGAGTGGTGTGTACACCGGTTTTCATGGGTACGCCACTCTGAGGTCCCGGGTTCGATTCCCGGCCGAGTCGATGTAGATTACCATTAGTTTTCTATGTAGTCTTGGGTCTGGGTGTTTGTGGTACCGTCGTTACTTCTGATTTCCATAACACAAGTGCTTCAGCTATTGGGATCAGAGTAATGTATGTGATGTTGTCTCCTATATATTTATTAATAATTATTTTCGACGTCTCGACCTGGAGTGTGAACAAAGAACCTCGGGATCTCTGGTCGTATAGCCATAAGACCAATGGGTATTTAACTCATACTGTGCTATTAAATGGTTACTTTTTATTCAAGAACTGGACTGGTGTTAAAAACTCATTTTCTCAATCCGAATTCGTACGTCAGAGTCAGTTTGCTACATTGTAAGAAACCAGTTTTCGGCGCGGCGTGGTATGGTCTACGTGTTATAAGGAGAGGACGGGTGTTAGATTGGTGCCCTGTTTTTTTGTGTAACTCTGAACGTTGCAAAATCTTAAGATGGTCTAATGGTTAAGATGTGAGAGCGTTACAGACTAACAATAAAAAAAATAATTAAGGCATCTATAACATGAACCGAGATGGTGCAGTGGTAAGAACGCATCGATCTTAACCGATGATTGCAGATTCAAACCCAGGCAAGTACTACTAAATTTTCATGTGCATTATTTGTGTTTATAATTCTTTTCGAGCTCTGCGGTGAAGGAAAACATCGTGAAACTTGAATCCACCTACTCGTATTGGAGCAGCGTGGTGGAATATGTTCCTAACTTCCTCAAAGGGAGTAAAGGCCTTAGCCCAACAGTGGGAAGTTTACAGGCTACATTTACTGTTGTATGTATAACATGAGAATGATTAAGCATTCGTGTTCTTCAACGGTAATGCTAATTATATAGCATGGAATCGCTTAAGATACAACACTTACTTAATTTCCGCCGTGTTAATTCTAACATGTTATTACGTCAGTCAACTTGAGATGCAACGCGAATAACACATAAAATATATTCAAAATATTTCTCATGAATTTTAAACGTTAAAACAATGGGTTCCGTGTAACGCGCGTTGAATGTAAACAATTTTGTTTTTGTTTAAGTTGATACATAAAATTTGCTTTAAATATATTGTTTAAAATTAAATGCTTTTTTTACTTGAAATATGACCATTGTTATAAGTTGAATATATTTGCTTATTAATACATAAGAATGAGTACACTAATAGTCCAAGAGGTTGAAATCGTATCTGCGATTTTACATTGTAAGCCTAGATACCGTCAAGATATTAACGCTTTAGAAATTTTAATAATTTGTAGCTTACTAGCGAGACCGAACGCCCCCCCCCCCCCTGGCTTTGCACGGGTACTTGCCGGAATCGTTATATTATGATCGAATAGATACCGCTTAATTTTTTTTTAATAATATCTCCATAGACGCGTTATGCGTTCTTATATCTTATTTATCTTTTTTAATGCGTCTGCTTATTGTTTTGTATTGCCAGCCAGTCTCACAACCTAAATTGCAAAATGATCACGAAAAGTTTGTATTGAATTGTACGATGAAAGCCTAAACTTATTTTGATTGAAACGAAATAAATACGTTGTACGTAATATAAACAAACAGTTCTATAACAAATTTAAGTCGTTTTTATTTGCCACTTATGTAAAAAAAATATATATATTTATTTTTTAAGACTTAATAATATTCTTAAATTTATAGGTCACAAAAATTCTTAAGAACATATTCCACAGACATCATACATCCAAATAAACTTAATCAATTACAACAATTTCTTGACATAGTTTCAGAACAAACCACAGAGTATTTGCTATAGACTAAAAACAAGTTACATAATTCTGTCTATGGTTAAAAGGATTACAGCTGATGTCATTATGGCTAATGTGATTACAGTAAATTGTATTACGACATAGGAACGAATACAGGATGTGTCCTATTATGACGGCCCACATTACTTAGGCAGGTTCTCCATTGGATGTATAGCGCTATACAAGGATATAACTAGATGTACCTTCTGCTTGTAAATGTTCACCGTAACCCATATACAATGGCACTAAACCCATCGAATCATATATGTTTCTTGTATGATGATATATTGCCTGGGAATTATACTCGGTCACACAATGATTACTGAGCGGGTGGAATACATCCAGAAATGTGAAAGTAACTCTGTCTGTCTGTCGCTCTTTCACGACAAAACCGCTGAACCGATTTTGATGAAATTTAGTATGAAGCAAACTTGATTCCAACTTCACATCATAGGCTACTTTTTTTGCAACCAACACCCTCAAACGCGAGTAAAGACGCAGGCAAAAACACATCTTCAATAAAAACTGAAGTTTTCAGTTCAATATTCCATTTAAATCATAAAGTTAACCCCAGCTCAAGATATATCTGCGATTTAATTACAGAGATAATTCATATAGTGTACGGGGTGAATGATAATCCTTAATGAAAACATCGTTACAGCAGAAACGTGATACTGGACGTATAACACTGAAATGGTATTAAGTCACTCGTATTTGCTACGTGAAATCTAGAGTGAGTACTTAACAACTCCAGGTATTTTGTGATAGGAATATATAACTGCCCTTAAAACTCATAGACTTTTCATTAAGCCCTCTTAAAGGTGTAATTTCTGAAAAATCCTTTGGAAGTGGATGTTCTCTGTATACATTTTTCTGTTCTACAGAAGGTTTTGTAATTTATCTCTTTTGTTATCAGATATAAATTAGCAAGCATCAAATAGCATTTGGTCCATATTTTGCATATAAGCAAAGTAATACTGCTAATCAGTTTGAAGATTCATTATAGTTTAAGTTACCCAATTAGTTAATTTAAATCAACGGTTTCATAAGGACTTTAATAATTAGGCTTATTACTCATGATATGATTGTTTAAATGACAGCCTGTAAGAAATATGAGTCGTTCCTTTCATGGCCAATGCACCAACTTGGAAACTAAGATGTCATGTCCCATGCCTATAATTACACTGGCTCACCCTTCAAAACGACACGTAATATTACTAAGCAGTACTTTTAACGGTTGAATATATAATGAGTAGGTACTGAGATTGCACAAACCCTGCCACTAAGTTAATCCAACTTCATTTGAGAATTTTACATTTCTAATTTGAGTGACAATGACTTTTAATTGTATCTGTTACATGGCAAATGACACGAACTATTAATCCAGATATAATTTTGACCACTGCCTTACTTATCGTAACAAATCGAAGACAACTATAGCGCGATTTAAAAACCTACTAATGCCATCTATTAATGACAACTTATAAAATAATTTGACTAACATAAACATGAACAGTATCCGTCCTTCTTGGTAGAATTTAATTTCCAAACATATGCTATCGTTAGATGAAATATACGATATCATGATCATTGTACCGACTTGAATAAAATATATTTTACTTAAAACATTTGCAGCAAATATACACTATTATGAATTACTTAGTGATAGGGATTTGTGCAAGCCAGCAAGGTCACCTACTCATCAGTTATTTAACCGCCAAAGTACTGTGTTGTTGCATTCCCGTTTGAAGGGTGAGTGAGCCAGTGAAACTAAGATATTATGTCCCTTGTGCCTGCACAAATATACACTATTATGAATTACTTAGTGATAGGGATTTGTGCAAGCCAGCAAGGTCACCTACTCATCAGTTATTTAACCGCCAAAGTACTGTGTTGTTGCATTCCCGTTTGAAGGGTGAGTGAGCCAGTGAAACTAAGATATTATGTCCCTTGTGCCTGCACAAGGGACATAATATCTTAGTTCCTAAGGTTGGTGGCTGTTTGACGATGTAAGGAATAGTTAATATTACTTACAGCTTCATTGTCTATAGGTGACCACTTAACATCAGGTGGCCCTATGGTCGTCCGCCAACCTATGCCATATAAAATACACTAAAAATTTCCTGTACAATATATAAGGCGTGTTTATATTAAAGACAATTCTTGCTGTAATGAGCGATAAAAGCAGACAAAGTCGATTTGTTCGTAAACATTTCGTAATTATCATCGGATCATCTTTGAACTCTTGGCCCCATATTATATTAATAGCATGCATCTGTGAAAGATATAACATAAATTATATTTAATATACAACATACATATAAATGTTTTAATTTGATACTCTTAATCATTAGCATAAAACGAATTTGTTCAATTTATGATGATCCTACTTTAAGTATAAAAGATTCAATAAAACTTTTACGTTTCTCAAATATGTTTTTTATGTTAAAAAGTATAAATTTCAATCAAAATGTATGTTTTTTTTTTACTTAAAAGAGCTTCGTATGTTTCGAAATCAATTTCGCAGAATAGTAGATAAAGAAATATCTAATTTACATGATGTTCAAATTAAACAAAGTGCAACGGTCTTAAAACACTAATAAGAAACAGTGGGGGATGAAAAGCATTAGATATTCAAGAGATTCCAAGAACACGGCAACAGCAGCCAACACACTATTTAAATCAACATTATGCAGCCAGTGAAAGATTTCCGTGATGTTTACAACAGAACGTTCCTTCCGTCTTCGGTGATAACGGTAAAAACAAATCTCAAAAACCGGTTCCAGATTTAAATAAATAAAAAAAGTTAATTTCGAAATTCGAATGCGAATTTCCATTATCAAATTTAAAAGTGCCACTATATAACCCGAAACTCCGACGTAATCACGATCATTACCAGATAAGGTGTTTCAAGAAAAATATCCACTAACGAACAGTGCGAAGCGGAATACCTTTTTAAAGAACCTAAAATACGCAGTCGACAAAACATTACCGGGTTTAACGACAACGATTCGGATAACATTATTAAATAAAACACCCAATATAAATAACCCTATCTGTGAATCGTAAAACACCCGATTTCGGGCCGCGTGCCCCGAGCTTTTTTAAGGCTGAATAACACAAGATTCACGCCGTGTCGTGTCTTAAAAAAAGGTTCATTCCATTTGCTTTCTGTACACGTAACTTTTTTACAAAACGCGCCAGCGGCAGCTTTAAGTGCGGGCAATTTATTCACATCTAGCATGTTAAAGACGCGGCCGGGGGCATAAATCGAGTGATCCGAGGCAACAGGACGAGCTGCAACGTATGTCTAGTTCCGAACTCGGATGCCACACAAATCACAATAACCGCTCTTCATTATCCGCATTTCACTCGGCCGGGGCCGTATCTATCGGAATGTGCCCACAAAGGAGTATCCGTACCGAGTTACTAAGTCGCTACACTTAGCCCAACCGGCTCGACCAAACCAGTCCGCCTCATACGTTCGCCTCGAACTGAAACGTCTTAAACGCCAGTTGACTGACACTTAAATGCCACTTAAGCGTTGTTCTCTCAAATTTTTATTGGTAATAAGTAGCGTGTTTATGTTTTTTGTCCATATGTATTAGTCACATCACATTTGACCTCAACTCTTAAATGTAAAAGGTTTCACCAATAAAAGATAGTAAGAACATTAAATAGATGTAACGACTCGTAAGTTCAGAAAGCGTGTAATGCTATTGTAATTATTAACTTGTATACAACTTTTTCATTTTGTCGCCTAAACATCGGCTAATAATAGTTAATAAGGTTGAAAATTGTCTGTTTTTAAGGGCATTTACGCCAAGATTCCAGGAACAAGAAATGATACGAAGCGGCGAGATATTTTAAGTCTTGTATACGATGCACTGTAATTACAGATGTGCCATCCAGCTAAATAGCCGAGCAGTGGGATCGGTTCAATGCTGTCATTTGCCTTTGAAGTGCACTTTATTCTCCTGAGCACAGCTATTGTGCATATCCTTTACCAGATTACGGGTACTTTATGTATAACGAAAATTAAAATTTGAATAAAGAATATTACAAACTAAGTTTATTCATAGCTTTAAACTTATAATATTCTGTCAACTGTACCAGTTTTTTTTTATTATTTGAAAATATCCCTTTGTGCTTTAAGTTATCAATATAATCCTTAAAACTTTTACAACAAAATAGTCCTTTGGCGCTCGCTATTCCAAAGCAGATATTTTAAGATATCTTTTACTTTTTAAACATTATTAAAAACTCTATTAAAAATATTTTTAAAAGAATCTTCAAATGTTAGTCCAATTTATTTGGTGTGAGTTTTTATTTGATCTATTTGACGTAGAAAAATATTACCAAAACTAATCAAAGTATCTATTTCTAGATCTTGATTTAGAAGTTAGGTAGTTACGTTATTTTGGGATCTGAGAAATCTTATAGAAACTAATCAGAGCAAAAACAAAAAGTAAATATGTAAGCAAAATCATACCTATATATTTTTAAATTCGATAATTAGTGACACTAATATCACTAACGACAAATAAACTTGGGTCACTAATCACACTAATGTTTGACGGGGATGTGTTAGTTGTTCTTAATTACGTTGTAAAAGTCATCTGAGCAATTTGAACTAATTTATAACTAGCATTCATTTGTCGGATACTTCGTTCACCGTTTTCCGTTTGACTATTAAAATTAAACGAGATTATTGATTATGAACAATTAGATAAAACCTTAATTACTTGATATTGATAAATTGTGTCGTGATGGGAAAAAGATAAAACTTTTGCCAATGTAATAATAATTTGAGATAAATCTGTTGAAACCAAATAGAAATCGTGTAGCAACAATTCTAATAAACATATCAAACTATCAAAGAATAGAAGTAGACACAATTGAGGCATACCGAACATTGGCCCGACCGATATGAAATTTCATACAAAGGAAACCCGTATATTCCATTTTGCTGAAAAATATACCCCTGAAAAGACGGCAGAAGGAAAATAGTAATTACAAGTCTGCCTCTCGCGCGCCATTGTGCCTTCCTTACAATGCAGGGGAATCTTTTTGTCCACGCTATCGGCCGTTTGCACCCACTGTGCCTCAGCGTTTATTTAGATGTAGCGACTCTTTTATTGACGACATAAATTTTAAAGTTATGAGCGAAATTCTTGTATATGTCGAAATTAAACGAATGGCTTTTGCTTCGTAGTTTGTTGAATTAGAATAATCGAGTAACATTATTACACATTGGTGTAGCATAAGATTTCATTAACGTTTTATTTTGCTCCCAGAAAAAAAAAACTAACACCAAAATTAACAAAAGATAACTTAGTTGAAGATTGTAATAACGTGATAAAATTGATCAGATATTCGTTAATCTTATACGTAACGCCTCAGATAATCAGATATCAATTAAGTTAGTTTAACGGACATCATAATTTAGTAATAAATATTCAATAACTATATCCATTTCGAATTTTACCACTAAGAATTCTTACTAAAGTTCGTATAGCAGAAAATCTTTAATGGGCTCATCATAAAAGTTATCGTATAGTTTTACAGCCGGTAGCTAATTTAATTGACAGATACCAATCTTGATACAAAACAGGTAATACGAGTGGATCGGCTTATGAACTTATAATTAACTTAAAAGAATCAAATGTTAATATTATACACGATACAAGCGTTCGAAAACATTTTTAGCGATGCAGGTTTTTATTAATTGCAAAGTATTATAAAGTATGAAATACTGGCAGAAATTTAAAGCCATAGACGTAAAAAGTAAATATTCTCTAGAACTAAGAGGTTTAAACAAACGTCTTTACGTTAATTCCCCACAAGCTTGTAAGGTCGATTCTCCGAGAAACGGCAAGAACTGTTTTTTGTACTCCAAATTTATTTTAAATCGTTAACAGAATATAAATATTTATTGTTCATCATCCTCTATAAAATCTGGTAAGGCATGAAAAGTTACAATCTATCAAAGATTTTAAGTGTATAATTAATTGTACTATTCTACTAAATATATTACTTAAGTCCTTTTTACTGACATGCCGAATTTTTTCAAAACACAGAATTACTAAAGCCATTTAGAATATTAACAAAAAAAAAACTTGAAAAGTGGTACATAGAACTACTAGTAGTACTACTTGACCCGACTACCAGTTAAAATGTTTATAATAAACTACTCAAAACATTAAATATACTTGTATCTTCACTCGGTACTTAGTGAGTATTATAAAACTTCGTTATCCTAGCGTTCTCATATTTTTATAGTCCATTAACTTTTAGCCACGGCTCAATCGGAAGGAATTTTTGCAACCGGATTAAAGTAAATCTTATAAAGTCCGTATTTTTGACGATTAAGGGGATTTATAATAACACTTTTTAAAGTAGAAAGGACGACTTCTGTATACTTTTTTATACAAATTAAAAATGTATTCGTTTTCTTAATCGATATTAATTTTAGTGTTACTTATTTAATCTAATATTACTATTCTATAAATTAAAGGATATTTTCCATTACTGTTATTTAATATCATTACATAGTCTACATACAAAGTCGCTTTCCGCTATCTGTCCCTATGTATGCTTAGATCTTCTAATTACACAACGGATTTTGATGTCGTTTTTTTAATAGATAGAGTGATTCAAGATGAAGATTTTTGTATATTAAAAATGGACAATATATTAAAATAACAAGAAAAAGTTTGCAGTGCAAAGCCGGGGCTAAAGTCGCTAGTTTGCCTATATTTCTTGTATTCAATTCAAGATCGGGCATTGATCAAATTTTAATCTGTACATATATCGAAGATTCAAGCTGCTTCGTTTTACGATAGAGCTCTAATTTCCCGCAAGAAAGAGCTAGTAAATTTTATCCAGCTTATCGACAAACATTGTGACACTGCACGCTATTCCTGCCTTTGAAATTATCTTACGGCACATAAAGCGACTTTGTCCCACATTAGGGCATCATGCACCACTGTGCAGATAAGGGAACAATAACCTAGTCATGTAATATCGAACGGCATTGAATTATATCTGATGACACATACATTTAAACAAACGTGTTGATAAATGAACGAAGAAGTGTGTGTAATATAAGATTAAGGTGAAGAAAATATACAACTAGATGTGTGTTGATTTGATCAAAATAATAATTCTTAAATATCGAACGGCATTTGTTTTGAAATCAATTCGAAATTTGAGTTGTACCTAATAAATCTACTTATTATAAACCGACAAAGTTAAGATGTGACTCAATGTTGAATGATAAGCACTTTTCTTGAATAACTCGATTACTTCCGAGCTTGGTGGTATATTACATGTTCGGTCCATCAGTTCCACCTTTAGTCATCAACTGATTAGTACGTGCTTTAATGAAACTGTTTACATATTTAAAACTAATGATAATAAAAAATAAACGTGAGTTTGATTTTACATTTCCATTACAATTTATCAACGCTTCTGCAAAGGTAAACTCAATCGTAGAAGATATAAAAATCGCAACCATGTAAAGAAAACGAGTCGTGTAACTTAACATTCATAAATAGCTCATTATAATCCAACTAATTTTAATGATAGCGCTGCAAAATTAAGCAACTAAAAAGGAGCTCATTATGCAACCTAAACAACGGTCCCTCTTAAATAATAAAGAAGTAACAGTTACGACACTAAAAGGTTATTCCCAACCTTTTAAAATTAATCACACATCAAAACAACCATTTAGAATTAGGCAACAATTAAAATCACATGATATGAATTACTTAAATTCACACAAGTTTCTATCTAAAATATTTATAACTTCTATATCATAGTAGCAGAACTTGGCGGATGTTGTGTATGTGTATATAACTCATTGACATAAGCGGTTGAACAATGAAGACCTTGACACGAGAGACTTGCGCCATGGAGCGTTTCACAAATGACAATACAATATAAAACCCTATTCTGAAGATATAACATGTTTACTAGGTAGGGTTTTAGGTACTATCTGCTCATCAGATATTCTCAAAGAGCAATACTTATAATTGTGTTCTAGTTTTGAAGGGTGGGTGAACCAGTGTAGGTACAGGCACAAGGGATCATCTTAGTTTCCAAGGTTGGTAACGTATTGGCATTTCTTACAACACCAATGAGTTTGGGTGGTTGTAACCACTTACCATCAGATAATCCATGCAATCGTCCTACAGGAGAACCTCTTTTATGTTTTTCAGTGAAATGGTGTCCAATTCCATTAATCAGAAACATAATTCAATTATACATCAATATCAGACATTCATGTATGTCGTAAAAGTATTTTGATAAAAATCGTTTAAGATATGGACGGCATCGAGTAGCTGCTCATAACACATAGAAGCTTATCAAACATGGCATCTCACTGTTATTGTGACATTAATTCCCTTCAAAAGCAGCTCACAGATTCGTTTAACATCCAAGAGCGTAATTTACATCTCCTTATCTTTCCGAAGCAGGAGGGTAGTTTTTCCCTTAGAGTTTACTTTGAAAACCTTGACAAATTTCTCCATGGTCCCGGCACTGAGCGCTTTGTGCATAGATTGCCCTTGTAATATTATCATATTTTGAAGATAATGTCGTTTAAAAGTAAGATAAAAAGTTGAAGTTTCCTCGGCGACTGTAGTAAAGTATTTGCATAATGTTTTCATTTACACTTGTCTCTTTTTGTAATAGGTTACTTTCCATGATAAAATTTGATATTTTATTTCAATTCAACATTTTCGGACAACTTTATAGTACCTACAACATATTTTTAAAAATAAAAAGTGTGTTTTTGTACCTTATAGCTTGTTATACACGCAAATATATTATTACAATGAAGTCCAAAAATAAATTCATATTCAAAATCTTATAATAAATCAAGTAAGTGGTAAGGATGCTCAACTGACGAAAAAGGAGGAATTAAATAGTAGTCAATTTTCAAAAGCAGGTATTTTTACGTTTGAACAAAAAGGATCTCCCTAAAATTGTTCTCAATGTAGTCACGACGTTGATTTAACTGAAGTAAGGACATTCAAAACGGAAGCAGAGGAAATATAAAAAGAACAGTGTACGAGCTTGCCCACAAAACTTTATTGTAATAAAAACTGATCCACTTTTTTCGCTAAAAAAACTTCGTTACAGCGACAAGAATTTGAGACGGAGCTAAGTAAACAAATAAAAATTAAAGCAATACCAGATCTGATAGTGATAATACTTTGTACAGAAACAAATACGTACAAATACATTGTAAACAATTTGTCACAGAAGACGCGAAGAAAAGACGACATAAAATTATGTTTACAAATACATTAACATTTCATTTCTGTGATTATACGATGTGGTTAACATAACACGAAATCTTTAATAAATCGTGTAGACAATAAAATGGCAATAAACGAACAAGTAAATGTTAGATGAACATAAAACAAGCGGATAGTTTGGGAAGGCGTGTTGTAAATTCGTGTACATACATAAGTGCATCTGATGAAGATATAAATGTTAGTAGTCATAATATTGTTACAGTATAGGAAAGTAACAGCCTGTAAATTTTCCACAGCTTTTGAGAAGTTTAGGATCATGTGTCACCACGCTGCTCCAATGCGGATTGGTGGGTCCATGTATGACAGAATTTCGTTGAAATTAGACATACGCAGGTTTTCTCATATTTTCCGAGTTTGAGATGAATTTCAAAATTGAGCTCATGAAGATTGAGTGGTGCATTTGACCACGCATTCATCGATTAAGATGCAAACTTTTTTACCACTGGGCCATCTCGGATCGGCGGTGATCACTGTTTCCCATTGTGTTCTAAAATATGAAATTAAAAAATTTAAAGATAAATTTATTATTCTTGTCCATATACAGAAATTAACTCATCTAGAATGATTTCTAATAATACTGATACCATACAAAATATGTATACATTTATGGTCAATTGTTTTCGTCTGTTTCCAAACATGTTCGAACTCGGTGCGGTCTGTTTTATCACCTTAAAGGAGATAAAGCAACTCTGAAATATCAACGCCTACATACACATACACATAATTCTATCCCCAAAGATAGGAATTGATCGTAATATCCGATTTTATAGTGTTAACCGTTATTTTCATAGCTTCTTTGCCATTAATAAATACATTAATGGTAAACCTTTATATCGAACCATAAAGTTATTTAATAATGCATTTTTATAAGTTTAAGCTTAAAATATGACTTGACAGATATAAAATTTAAGGAAACATGCTTCCAATAAATGTCGATATTCGGTATTTTTTTGTCAATCGTAAACAAATGTCATTTGAGTCGATCACGTTATCCAATGGATTAATATAGGATGAGATTTAAATGTTAATTAATTAGCCGATGTTTCTGATCCTAATTTAAATATTACTTCGAGGCTTTTAAAGTTAAGTTTAAATCTGAAAAAATAAAGATATCTGTGTCGATTGGTAATAGTCTTAATCGATACAGTTGTTTTGACATGATTGACGAACAAAAAACACTTACAGATATATAGATAGGTCTGTTAAAATTAAAATAAAAGTATCGATACCATTACGTAGTATAAATCAAATTCGCTCACCGCTGTCCGCCTCTATATATGCTTAGATCTTTAAAACTACATTACCGAAGTTTGGTGCAGTTTTTTTTATAGATAGATTGATTTTAAAATAAGGTTTAAATGTATACATGCAAAATATAGTAGGGAACGCTGACAGTTTTAGACGTGCAAAGGGCGGTTAGCTAGTTAATTATATAGTTCGAACAAATATAGTAAAAGCAACTAAAAAATTAAGAATTTATTGCGTATGAAGAATTTGTATAAAAATGCAATAAAGCAATATTAAAGCGCATAACACCGACCCCGTCTAATGGCTTTTATCACACATATTGACATAAAAAAAAAAGTTTTGACTGACAATTCCAAAGATATACTATCACATCCGTATCTCTCACTTCTCATCCGTCTGTCTTGTCCTTCGTCAGCTACTTTTAATTTGTGATGTGGGAAAGTCTTGTAACTGATATCATTATGTTTTATCTTAAGAGTGCTTTATCTATATAAACATTATAAATGGGCAAGTAATTCTGTGTATCTGTTGCTCTTTCACGACCAAACCGCTGAAATAAATTTGATGAAATTTTGGTGCGAAGCAAACTTGAACTCCAAGAAATAACATGAGTTATTTTTTGCCTAGCACAAGAAAATTAACACACTAAAACGTGAGCAAAGCAGCGAGCGACTACTAGTTTATAATAAGACAATAGGCTATTCATCCCGCCCAGTTATTGAGTGTCCAGAGAAACGAGCATATAATAATTTAAATCCATCTAAAACTTACGTGTTCACTGCCAAAGGCTTCCCGTAAATCGTCCAAGCGTTTCGTACTTAAAATTGTTCGTTACCTGAAAGAAAAACATTTGATAAATAAGTAAATTGAAACTCACAATGAAATCAAGTCGATAGAATTTATTTAATTCGATCCCTTTGATGAAATCAAAGAAGAAAAAAATTAAGAAACAAGAACTGTTTTATTGGTTATTAATAATCAATTATTCGAGAGGTATCAGTTGTTTTGGAAGGATCGTTTATGAAATCGTACAAAATCAGACGTAATGGAATTATTCCATAATTGTTTGTAAAGAAATTGGAAGAGTAATCGATGATTTTAGTTCAGTGGTTTCTACTGTTCAGTATGTCCTTGTGTCGTACAATACTTTCGAGTCTTTATAGCATGACATTATATGAAAAAGATTATTTGCAAAATAATTAGCCCAAATTTAGAAATTATCCTAATTTATTTACTTTTGTTAAACAGCAATGCTTTGTGTTGTTATGCTTCAACCTTCATTGTAAATGAGTCTGTGTACGTAAGTCTTACCGTAGGAAGGAAGTCTCAATATTGTCAATGGAATGGAAATACGAAAAAGAATAAGTGAAGAAAATTTACAGCCATTGTGTATGAATAAAATTAATCAGATACGTCATTCAAATCTATATATGAAAGCGAAACACCATTCATTAATAAATCACGAAATCCCAAAAACTATAACCTACAAACTTGACATTTGAAAGTAGGTTTCTTATACGGTAGACATCTGCTAAGAATTTACGAAAATCCATCCCTAAGGGAGTAAAAAAGCACTTTTGAATTAGGTATATTAAGTACAGGTTTAGCTAGTAGAATACAAAAATCATCAGACATACAAATAATTTTGAATATATTTAACGATGACTATAAATATATCGTCACGATATACACTGGACATACCCATTCTCGAAGCCAGAGAGCTGTTTTGACATATATTAATGGTTACAGAGACAGCATGAAAAGATAAATAGTTTGAACCATTAATGAGATAAAAACGTGACTTACGTTGTTTCCGTTAGTTCGTTGGTATTTAGATCGTGCATTGTAGCTTTAGGATGATACCAATTATTTAAATATTAAGATCATTATTGTTTTCGAAGTTTGAACGCATTGACTTGATAGATATTGATGACGTGATCATTAATTTTTAAAGGTGAACTTTGTAACAATTAAACGAAAAACTATTTACTTTTTCTTATAAAAACTAGCGATCCGCCCCGGCTTCGGTTGCAAAGGTGAAAATAAATGTACTACAGACTTTACGCAGTTTATTTACGACGTCACATTAGAAACTTCTTAAATTATCAGTGTTATATTTACTATATTATCCATGTTTTATATAGAAAAACCTTCTTGTCAAATCACTCTATCTATTAAAAAAAACCGCACAAAATTAGTTGCGCACTTTTAAGATAAAGATGGGGATATGGGGACAGAGAAAGCGGCTTTGTTTTATACTTATGCCGTGAATTTAAATTGACAACTCTCGGTTCAGTCACAAAATAACCGGTACCAAAAAAATAAAATCAATGAATCATATAAGCTAGCTAATATTTGATCTGCACTTAAAGCAAAACAAAAAAACGTTCATCCGGCGACTTCGCGCCAAAACCGCATGCAGCCTAAAATGCAGTCAAAGAACCAAACCAAACAGTCGAGGCACAAACATGTAAACACTTCTGAACGACCGCGCCACTACGCTTCCTGCTAGGGCGAGCTCACGTTTAAAAAAAAAAGGAACAAAAAACATAGTCCTATATGAACATATCCTTTCGCAGTAACGAACGAAATAGCACCGAACGCCATTAAAGATAACGTTCTAATTTCAAATGTTGAAATTATACGAAGACGATTCAGTCCAATCATTTAATTTTATAGTAACAGGTGGCGACCTTTGTAGAAAAACTGTAGAGCTTTTATGAAAATTAAAACCGTATTAGAGAAAATCAGTCGGTTAGCCGCAAATGCGTTTTATTGTACTGGAACCGTTTTTTCGCTCGCTGCAACATGATCGTGGTTAATTCTTGATACGATACTGTTTCAATTATTTTTATTAAATTGTGTAAATATGCAAAAAAAAAAACAATTGATTTTGTCATCGCAATAATGTTTAAAAATATGTTATTGTATCAATTCACATCTGTTGACATCCTTTCATAAAAATATGGAACGAATGAATTATATTATTAATAATACAGCGAGGATGTACATAAGTACGGAATAATGAGGAACTTTCAAACTCGGCAACAATGAAACCGATAACAGCCGTTTCAATAGTAACTAATTATATTCGATAAGACAAAAGATTGTTGGAGAAATTTAATGAGTATTTTCAATAGTTGAAAAAAAATAATATCGAATATTTTTAACGATTCATTAAAAAGTTGAGGAAAGCTTCTCATTATAACTACCAATTGAAGTGTTAAAGTCTGGGCTTTGAGACGAATCCTCTTAGTTAAAAAGATTTAAAACAATGCACTGAACTCACTTAAGTATTAAGAATCGACTCCATTGTGCGGAAGTGCTTGAGTTATTTCCGGATACTTATTTTTACAAATGAGAAAATATATATTAGCACTGTATAAATATCCCACATCTGGCACAAGGCATTGGTCTTCTAATAGGGCGTATTGCTCATCGGTGCTTCAATTTTAAAAACTATTTAACTGAAACAAGTGCTGCCTAGAACCCGCGATCTTAGAATAAGATTCACGTGATCTGAGTTTTGAATCATTTAAAAAGTGGATAGACAAATGTGCCAACTCATAGATGGTCATATCACCCTAATTTTGAAAATGGTCTATTTGATTATAAGTGGTCCCAACCGCTCAAAGACAATGGCTGTAATACCACCAATCTTAGCAACTAAGATGTTGTCCATCATGTCATGTCCCTCATGCCTCTAATTACACTGGCTCACTCATCCTTCAAACCGGAACACAACAATAGTACTGCTGTTTAACGGTAGAATATCTGAGGGGGTACCCAGACAAAGTAAACACAAATCATGAACGTAAATAAGAGAGAGTAACATTTTAAAATGCAATTTTAAATCGACTATGGAAATGGGAATAATAAATTTTGCATAGTATTTTCTTGCAGGATCATTTATCATTTTAATCCTATAAATGTATTAGTATTAAAAGAACATATTTTATGTAACCTGGACAGAAGCCAATGTCCTTTGCCAAAGATGTATACGATTGCAAAACAGGTTTCGCTACTAAACGTAATAAAAATATTTATCTCGTATCAAGGGCGTAAGATTACGATAAAATTGATCCGGAACATTTTCCTGTGAACCGATCAATTAATATTTTGATAATTCTACGAATTCGAACTAAAGGTGACCTTACATATATGTTTGTTAAATTAACATTTTTTTACTAATAGATTTTTTTGACTCAGACATTATTTTGTCTTATATGACCCAAGCCTTTTATTGGCATCTATTTTTCATGTCTGATTTAATAGTTCATTATTTTATAAGCTATCGTCATGTTAATAATATTTTATTGATAGGTTTTATTCTAAACTTGAGCTGAGATGGCCCGGTGGTTAGAACGCGGTCATCTTAAGCGATGATTTCGGCTTCAAAACCAGGCAAAAACCACTATATATATATGTGCTTAATTTGTGTTTATAATTCATCTCGTGCTCGGCGATGAAAGAAACCATCGCGAGGAAACCTGCATGTGTCTAATTTCATAGACATTATGAAATATAGACACCAACCGGCATTGGAAAAGCGTGGTGTAATGTGTTCCAAACCCTTAACGGAAGAGGAAATTTACAGGCGGTTAATTTTTTTTTTGCTTTATGTATTTTTCATATCTGATTGAATAGTTCATTATTTTATAAGCTATCGTCATGTTTAACAATATTTTATTGACAGGTTTTGTTCTAAGTACTAAGTAGAATTGTTGAAAGTTGTATTGTGATTAGACTAGAATTACAAGCGAAATTTCAGAATAATTTTACACAATTCAGTGATCAGGGTGACCTCTGTGTGCGTTAATGAGTTGTTTAAACCCTGTCACGAAACTTATTTTCGAGTGAGCACTAGAAATGAACATTTCATTCATCTCTAAACCTTTCATAGAACTTTTGATTCGAGTAAACGACTAAACATTAATAATATTTCAAAAGCAATGGAGCATTAACGAAAGTATTAAGTATTTTCTAAACGATTCTCACGAATATTAAAATAACAATCAGACGTGACTCAAAAACGAATCCAAAGTTTCATCTGAGTTTGCCAAATGTTCCAAATTGTTTTAAGTGATAACCTGCCTATAGATACTGTACATCTTGTACAATCTGTAAATTCCCCACTGCTGGTCTAAGGACTCCTCTCGCCTTTGGGAAGGTTAGGAGCATATTCCACCACGCTGCTCCAGTGCGGGTTGCGGTTTCACATGTGGCACAATGTTTTACTTCACTGACAAGCACGAGATAAATTATATACACAATTTAAATAGTCGAAAGTTCAGTAGCGCTTGCCAGGGTTTGAATCCGCAATTATTGGCTGAGATGTACGCGTTTAACCACTTGACCATCTCTGCTCTTACATCTCCTTACATCGCCAATACACAACCATCCTTTGGACTTGATGTGTTATGTTCCTTGAGCCTATAGTTGGGTCAATACAAACTGGAACACAACAATACTGATGTTTTGCTACTTGGCGGTACATTACCAAGTAAAAAATGAATATTATCCACGCAGACATTTTTAAGATATAATAATTTACATATATAAATATAAAAGTACACAAAGCAACGTCTACCTAGTATAGTTACCTGTAGCTTGAAAACTACAACCGTGGCTACAGGTAATGAGCTTACGCAAATCCTATTACCCATGGATAGGCTTACACAAAGATTCTTTGCGAACAAGAATGTTTGTAACGTACTACGTACTTCAACTATTTAAACTACAATGCTTTTTAGATCATAGTTATTTAGAAGATTTTGTTTTTCATTTGAAATATTAGAATGTATTTCAATTATTCTAGATTAACTAACAATGTCGTTTAGAAAATAAATATTCGTTTAAATTAAGTTTAATTTCGAAATTTGTGAGACAAATTACATTTATTAGCAATTTCAAAGGAACACCGATTTTCTTTCGTTCGTTAGTAACTTTCCTCACTTGCTAAATTAACCCCTTTCGAAGATCTAACTCTCGCTGAAAACCGCAGTTGAACCGAATAAAAAAAAAACAAACGATCATTACTTACGTTCTAACTCAAAAGTCCGACCACACGGGCGTTTCTCGAAGTGGTAAAACTTTAGGGCGATTAGTTGCTAAATTTCTCCAACGAGGGGTAACGCTAACCAGCTTCGAAACTAATGGCGCTACAGTTGCTTTGTCTTAGTTGTGTGCTTCGGCTTACCGAAATAATTGTTTAATTGTACAAGCTAGATTGAAATGTGTGTTATCTTTACAAAGCAAATGTTATCTTTTACTGGGTATATTTAATGTTGCTGGTTCGTTATTATTAAATACACTAGACTCCCATTTTATACGTTTATCTGGGAATGAAATAATTGTCTACAAATCACAAAGTTTTCTGTAAAAATATATTGTTATTTTGTGCTAAATTATAGTCAAGACAAATAAAAACATTAAGCTTGTTTCGTCGGCCTTACTTATAAGTAAGATATTTATTTCAATCTGTATATTAATAAGTAGGAAAAGTAATATCGAAGTGTGTTGAATAAAGACCCGCGCAAACCCTTTATCTGCTAAACAAACATTGATTGATTTCCCACACAACTTTCCAACGATCATATCACACTTTTAAGCAATGATTTCCTTGATAAAAACCTCACCTAAGACTCCAAACTATCTCCTTACGAAATTACATATAAATCGGTTCAACAGTAAGAGTTGAAAATTGTATTGCGTTAAATTATAGAATCTATAATATAAAATAATTAATAAATCAAAGTTTTTACAAATAAGAACATACGATAAACATCGATTCATTTGATTCGTTTGATTCGAAAACCATTAATTATGTCAAGTATCGTTTAAATTCAACATTAACAAATGATATTGAATTAATTATATATGGAGTCGAAAGATATAAATAAAATAATCATTTGATACGACCCGACTTATACCTACTCGCTGTATTACGTAATCACTGGATTAAGCGAGAGAATAATAAATTTATTCATATTTTTCTACATTTATTGTTATGTCTATCTCGCTCTTACTTTATCTGATAATAATCTGCACTTATCTATATTACATCTGGTGTTTACGATTCAATCAAATATATATAAAGATTGTATCAGTAAAGGTTACATTCTAATATATCAGGATTATGGTCATCCAGTATAAAATAAATTTACAGCCAACGTAGTTTCATCTGTTAATCAAGAGAATGTGACAACTGTGTTAGTAGTAAAGTAGTAAAGTGTAAATTTCCCACGGCAGAGATAAGGCCTCCTCTTCCATTAAAGAGAGGGTTCTGGAACATATTCCACCACTCTGTTTCAATGCGGGTTGGTGCAATGCACATGTGGCAGAATTTCGATGAAATTGGACACATGCAGGTTTCCTCATGATGTTTTCCTTCACCGCTGAGCACGAGATGAATTATAAACACAAATTAAGCACATATGTTTAGTTGTGCTTGCCTGAGTTTCAACCCGTAATCATCAGTTAAGATGCACGCGTTCTAACCACTGGGCCATCTCAGCTCACTCATCTCTGTTTTAGTACTTATAAATTATCTTTTGATTTGTTTATTGCATACAATTAATCTTAAACGATTACAGAAACGGGTCACTTTATATAAAGCACATCAACTTTAGTAAATATATAATTCACAAGTGATAGTCGATCTATATTTTCTGATAGATGACGTCACGGATATCACAAAACTGGAACGAGGTAAATAAATAAATAGATTTAAGATATTCTGAGCTATTTATAGGTTAACGAATAGCCGAAACCCAGAAACGATTAAACGAAGAGAAAGACCGTAGACCGTAGCACCCATGGGGAAATCGCCGTAAAACTCGAGGCTACGCTACTAACCCCATTGCACTCTAATGAGCGACCGCGGGTAGTTTTTGACCCGTCACTTAAGATTCTTAACCTCCAGTCTTGGCTCTCTTAAAAACTTCTAGCTTTCTCAAGGAGCTAAGCTATGAAGCTATATAAATCTTTACACTGGAGTTATGTAAATCTTTCTGTGTGTTATATAAGTTTATTATAAGTCAATGTTATTATGACATAAGAATCAGTAGAAATATTGATTACGCAATTTCTATAACATGTTGTTTGTATGCTTAAGTAACATCTTAAATTCAAGATGTTATGGTTTTGGCATCGAAGAACACACATTTGACGTTGTTTGAAATAAGATTTTAAACAATAATTAACCGCTCCCGCGCCCGCGTCCGCTTTTACAATGCCCCACCCCTTAACCTTTTCTAATGTTGTTTCAGGGAACTGTGGCCATGAAAAGTTTCCCAATAAGCGTTTTTTCTTACTGATTTAGGGCCGGCTATTTTCTCTATCTCCTTAATCAGTTCCGGGGCGAGACTACATAACTATTAATTGTGTTTTGCACTTCGCAGTTTAAGGTCTATGGGTTGTTATATGTTTCTAAGTAAAAGACAGTTTGTAACTAATATACAATATACTAGCGACGGGCCCTGACTTCGCACGAGTGTAATGCTGATACTAATTATACTACAGAATTTTTTATCGACATTATATTAGAAACTTCTAAAATTATCAGTGTTTCTTTACTATATTCTCCACGTGTTACATACAATACATTCATCTCAAATCGCTCTATATATTAAAAAGAACATTAAGATCTAAGCATACATATGTACAGACAGTAAGCGACTTTGTTTTATACTATGTAACGATGATTAAAATTTCATGAGTATTTTGAGATATACAATAAAAGTATAGACGATTGTTATAACATTATAAAACTACCCCAAATGTGGTAACGCCTTTTCCCTATAAGAAGATCTGGAGTTAATTTGTTTCTCACTTTCCTTCATTTTAGTTGAGCTGATTACCAACATTGGTCACTTGGCTGTTCTAGTCATTGGCAATCTTGATAAATAACGACGATGATGAATAATTCCGACAGTAAAAATGGTAAGTAAACTGCCTACGTGATGTAAGAGTTACTCCATCATTGAAATAATATAATTCAATATAAACATTTTTCCAATAAATCAAATTAATTCATAAAGTCACATATGAATTTACAAAGATATTAAAAACGAAATCATTATTAAAATTAATATAATAATTTCCAACGAATACAGACGGTAAGAACGATTTCCCCTGTGCCTTTAGCAATATGAAACTCAATAAACATAATCCGATTATGTATATAAAATAAAATTAATAATTGGTAATTATGTTACGAACATTACTCATAATCGGTCATGATAAGTATTCAATAACGATAAGATCAGAAAATATATAATGTAACAATTTACAGCAGTAATGGAATAGTAAACGGGAGTCGCGGGTTCAATTTGTTTTGGACTTTTGTCGTCCACGCAAGACACGCTGTAAGAGAGCCCAGCAGAAGAGAAAAATTGAAATTGAGAAATTGCATGTTGTTTCCACACAGTATATAATTAGAAGAGTGAATTAATCACACTAATTTTCAATAGCCTAATAGCCCAGATCAACATATAGCCCATATCGACAACACAAGCTACTGTGTGTTTACAACTAGTTATATATTACCAAGATATTTTGGACGCATTTTTTGGGCTGGTGATAACTTCATTAATTAATTGTTTATAAAAATGTGTTCATCACGGCCCATTAGTATTGATATGTATATCCAGATTATTATGATTATTGAAATAATTTATAATTAAATACATCTATAAATAGTGTAAAACAAACTAAATTTTTTGGACTGTATGTCCTGTTTCTTGATCTAAAGTAGGGGTTAGGCAGCCTTACCACCAAGACACACGAAATGTAATAGTATAGCTTCAAACAAATATTAAACATGCAAAATTAAACCACAGCGTGTGATAGGTATTACTATAAAACTCGATCTACTTTTAATATTAATAACAATACAAGGCATATTTTTTCTCTACGGCAAACAATATACAAAGTTTTAAAAGGTACTTCAGCAGTATTTTAGGATACAATAATAATCAAGCCTTGGAGCATAATTGCGTAATTTTAGTGAGTAAATTAAAAAAGTTTTATTTTATAGGTTCTCTTTGCGCAAACAAAATAATTTACATATTTTAATCAACCATCTTTATGTTTTATGAATTTAATATATTAAACAAATCGATTCTGAAACTCGATTAACGTTATCGATTAAATTTGTATTTTTAAGGTTTTACAGTACTTTTATATACAATTATTTGGTAATATTATAATGTATATGTATGATGTATCCTTAAAAATTTCCAAAACATCCATTAAAAATGTAGCTTTTTAGATAGCTGTTTCGGCTATACTTAAATAGCCATTTAGGACATATGCTTTTATAATTATAGATTTGTTTTACCTAATCATGAAAAAGTTTCGAATTGTTGTTACATTCAGTTAAAATATATTAGTAAATAATTATTACACCCATTTTAATTAATAAAATAAAATAGAGTATTGTTTTTTATCGTTTCTCCTCCGTACATTCCAAACCGGTAACTTAACATTTAATTAAATCTTGTAAAGAAACGATTCATAAAATTTTAACAAAAAGAAAAACCGACTTCAAACAAAACACTTTTTTAAAACAAATGAATATGCACGAAAAAGTAATACAAATAATTGCGTATTCAACATATTTTTTAGAGTCTTCCTAAGTTAAATGAAATGAAAAATATTAGACTACTTAAAAGTCGATTAACGATTATATCATGTAGTTATAGTTATTGGTATATTTGGAGCCGGTGTCAGCCACGGTGCCCTTGCCCCAACAATCAAAAGAAAAAAGCGATACGAGCCCCTTGATTGATCCAGTATATTATTGTGTAAAAGGTAATTTGTAAAAAACATATTTGTTAAAGTATTCTCGTATTGTTTTTTCATAGATATACTGTAGGGTTTTATTGGCTGACACCGACTCCAAATATAACAATAATTATAACTACATGATATAATCGTTAATCGACTTTTAAGTAGTCTAATATTTTTCATTTCATTTAACTTAGGAAGACTCTAAAAAATATGTTGAATACGCAATTATTTGTATTACTTTTTCGTGCATATTCATTTGTTTTAAAAAAGTGTTTTGTTTGAAGTCGGTTTTTCTTTTTGTTAAAATTTTATTTATTTTTTGATTTTAAGTGAAGCTGATGTTGACTAACTAATTTTTTTTAATATGGATAGATTAAGCGTTCCGTTTATATGAGTCAGAAACTACTTCGAGGACAATTTCAAAGGAAACTTGCGAATAAAGCAAAAATAGACTTTCGAAAATGCGGATTTAATACGTCACGCGGCGTAAACTACAAGGATCCCTCGAAAGAGCTGTAATCGAACTCAGCAAAAAAACTTTGAAAAAGACCAACTATATTTCGTACATCATATGACATCACATCACATACACAAAATTTGATTAAAGATAGTAAGAAATTCTGCCCCATATCGCACCCTAACTGCGAGCCGTATAGGAGTTCCATCACTACATAGTATAAAACAAAGTCGCTTTCTCTGTCCCTATATCTTTAAATCTACGCAACGGATTTTGATGCGGTTTTTTTTAAAAGATAGTGTGATTCAAGGGGAACCTTTGTGTATATAATACATGAACAATATAGTAAAGAAACACTGATAATTTTAGAAGTTTGCGATGTGATGTCGTATATAAACAAATTCTGTAGTATATTTAGTATCAGTATTGCACCCGTGCGAAGCCGGGTCGGGTAGCTAGTTGATTATGATATTCGACTATGATAATTACATAAACATAACCACATTACGGAAGGTGACTCAAATATCCAAATAACCTATAAATAAAAGATTCGACCGAGTATCGCTAACGTGCTCCTCTGAATTGTTCCGTTCCCTTCCGTTCCGTTACTTTGTCATGGATCCTGTGCTCAGAACCTAACCAAACTTTCACCAAATTACCCTTGAAGTATATATTTTATAATAAAAAAAGAATTATCAAAATTGGTTAACGTGATTTTCAGTTATTCACCTATTTGTCGCGCATATACATAATGCAAATTTAAGACTTATGTCGTTTTCACATGGATACCATCATCGGAAAAAAAAATAAAAAAAATGGGACCCCACGGGAAGCACTACCTTTCAAACAAAAAAAAAATTATCAAAATCGGTCCACCCAGTGAAAAGTTATGAGGTAACAAACATAAAAAAAAAAAAAAAAAAAAAAAAAAAATACAGACGAATTGATAACCTCCTCCTTTTGGAAGTCGGTTGAAAAGTTAAAGAACCTATTTGATTAAACTTTAGTAATGTTTCTTTATTTTGCGGGATGTGTATTAGTAAAAATGCTATTTACTATTACCGATTGTTCTTAGGGCTGTTATATTTCCGAACCTAGTCTTAGTCTTTAAATGCAAAAGGGCGTAAGTTAGAAATGCCTACTCTATTGAATATGTGTATTGTGTAACTTGGAACGCTCGGTGATAACCAACCTTGGTAGATACTACCCACTCATCAGATAATCTTAGGTCAAAGAGGAATAATGTAGCTTATTATACTTATATTATTGTATAAAGAGTTATTGACCCAATGTTAGTACATACAAGCACATAGGATGATGGAGGAATGGAGATGTATGGGATGAATATTACTTGTCTATGGGCGATGGTAACCATTGACAATATTATTTTAAAAAAAGTTTATATGTTATTATAATAAACAGGCATACAAAATATTCCGATAATTTTATACTTATGTTTTATACTATATGAGTACTTGTAGTGCATTCATTCTCTGCTGGCAGAATTACAAGCATTGTGGTATTTTCCGCGACACATTCTGAGTCAGAACCTTTCGCTATAACTGTATAAATTGTTGTTTGTAAATAAATAAATTGAATTATTATCTATGTATATTTTCTTATGTTTAGTAATATAAACATATATAATTATTTCATTAGCTGTAATCAAAATTTGGACTTTTAGTTACGACCTTTACACTAATAACAATGAAAAAATAATTGATAAAGGATACTTAAGAAAGCAAACACATTCGAACTTATTTGTTTTAAAAATAAAATGAATTTAAATTAAGAATCGAACACAACTAATTTAAACGAGCGAAACCTTAATACGTTAAAACACACAAATGTACGTTCAAAATGCAATAGATTTAAATCATTCCATGCAAAAACATTGCGTGTTGTCTTTTCTTTTAACACTTAAACCTAGCGAGAATTCTTCTGATCTTGTATTCAATTAAAGTGTATTCATTCCCATCGGTCCTTAGAGACTAGTTCCAAGTTGAATATATAATGTATGTAGTTTCTTCGTAATGTATTTTATCTGTGAAAGTGCTGAGCTAAAGGTGCGATGTATGGTTTCTTTTTTTAGTTCGCGAACATGTTCGATTTTCAAAATCAATGTTTGTTTGAAAAAGATACACTTTTTAGTTTTCTTTGAAGTTATATAGGTCTTTGAGTTGTTGAACATGTTCGATTTTCAAAATCAATATTTGTTCGAATATAAATATAATTTTTAGTTTTTTAAAAGTTCTATAAGTCATTGACTTTTCGAACATGTTCTATTTTCAAAATCAATATTTGTTCGAATTTAATTATACTTCGAGGTTTAGGCGGTTATTTTTAGTGAAATTGTTCGATTTGCAAAATCAATGTTTGTACGAATTTAGCTATAATTGAGGTTTACGGTAGTTATTTTTAGTCCTTAGTTATTCGATGTTCTATATTCAAAATCAATGTTTGTTTAAACATTCCATTAATATTAAGCACGGTGCTTTTAATTAAAGACGTGAATCGTGTTATATGGCTGTTTGTACACAGTACAAAAGCCACGCTGTCATACCAGAAACAAAACTAACTTACCCATGTCATTAGTCAAAAGTACTTTTAGCAGGAAAAGAGTTGCCTGTAACACACGTAATTATATGTTTAAAGCGCCTTTTCTATTAATGAAACTTTATGAGTCGTAAAATGTTTTTGTTTTTAATTATAAAAAAAAACAACCAATGCGGAGTAGTCACAAAAAAATATTATAGGATAGATATATTAAAGTATTATAGGATATTATTCTACAATAAAGATAATAATGCTGACTTAAATAATATTTTTTAATATTACCTAATATTAAAGCTTAAAATTTATATTTTTGAATGTCATTTGTATGTATGTTATACATAAATTAGATAAAACACTGAATTATATGTTAATATATACGTTTATAGTTAGCTATACTAAAAGGAATAGTTTAATCGTATTTTTTAGTTATCCACATAATAGTTTAGTAGTTAGTAAAAGCCCGCATTGAATTAAAGCAGAATGGCGATGGCGGCCAACGCTGTTTTTCTACGTAATTTATGGCAACACTTAGCAGTTTCCTACTTTATTCGTGAACACTTAAAATTTTTCTTGCGGGACCTGTCCGATTGTTAGCGGAAAGCTACGTTATATGTTATCACTAAAACTATATTCCTTTTAATATATAAATATTATAATATTTTGCATATTGTTGCTATAAAAAACAAGTATATTTACGTGCACTAAACAACACTAATTTACTTAATGTGTCAAATCCAGCAGTAATTTTTTACAACAGTCGGGGTAAGAAAAGGTTCGTCACCTTAAGATCTATTTTCGTGTGCTCAGTATGACCGATAATCTGTTTTATTAATTGAGAATGACAGAGATTTCATGTTTAGATTCAAAAGGTAATAAAAGTTAAAGATTTGAAAAAGGAATGAATTTGAAAACTGACGAAGGTTTTCTTACTCTGACTGTACAAGGCAAATTCTAGTGAGCACATTTTAAAAATGGAACATACATTTGAATGATTTAAAAAAAGAAATCTATACTAACGTTTCTGGAGGGGAAAATGAAAACTTTAACTCTCAGTCGCCTGTCTTAGCTTGTATTGTCTTGCGAGATGACACTTTCATCTTTTTCTTCTTTCATTATTTCTTAAGATGCGCTTTATATGTACGAGGTCGCTTCTTCTGCTTTTATGTTTCACACATCTCATCTTCAAGATGTTTAATACAATGTAAAAACAACTTCAATTCAATAGCTCTTCTTTAAATATTTTCTCTTTAGTGACAGTTACTTTTTTTAGTTTTCTTTTTTTAAATTTAATTTTATTGTTAAACAAATCGTTCGATGCTTTTTGAAATTAGAACATAAATTTGAATGGCTTAAAGCGATTAGTTCATTTTTGATTGTTTGCGCTGTTAATAATAATTAAGCGAATTATAGATTTATAGACTATTTAATATTGCCAATCTAAAAATTCGGATAATTTCACTTATTCTTTTCAAAAACGATTTTAAATCTTAAATATTTTCTTTAATATAACTTTTAAAAAATAATATGTAATTTCTCTAAACAATTGCTTAAACTTATAATTCAAGCAAAAATGTTCTAAATTATTAACAAAACGTAATGTTCATTTCATTGGAATAAAGCTCTAATATATTTTTTCTAGAAACTTCGATCATGGAATTAGTACTTTATCTCTTATTCTTACAGTGTTGTTTCTCTTCAAAAACGGATCAGCTGTTAAGCCTTGAAGATAACAGCTGTTTACATCGTAATGTTATTATGATTATATAAAGTGAAAATGTAAAAAATACAGGAATTAATGAGCTAATCTTAAACCATCACATGTTTAGCCACTAATATAGTCATAATATATTTGACTGTCCCATGAAATAAATCCCAAAATCCTGGGTTCAAAACCATTTTTTTATTATCAATAGAAAAACGCCGTTTTTCGGCCGTATGTGGAAGATATGATGGCATGTGATAGCAGGGCAGTCGTAGTAGTCAAATGGGTTCAAAACCTAGATCGATAATGGTTATCTTAAAGATTATTGTTCAAAATTTCCAGTATCAGCGTGAAGTTTGGAAATTGCTTAATTTCCAAACGACGTAAAACCGCTGCAGCACCAGAACTTTCTCCAGCCGTGTTATATAGCCGTCCTATCGGATTATGAGTGCTGGAGAATAGACAGTGCACCTGTGTTTACACATTAAGTACTGTAACGTGCCCTACGGTGTTATACTCTGGTGGTGAGGTATAAGAGAAATTTATGTGCCTTTAAGAAATATGAATAGCAAATATTTGGGATAGGAAAAAACTGTCCTTAGACTTGCATGCAGTACGATGGATGTTCGTGATAATTTTCCCTTTGCAAATATTACACAAACTTCTAAATCAAACGAATAATTATTCGTAACTAGTAGTCGTCCGCGGCTTCGCTTACATTTTAGGGTGTTGGTTGTCATGTGTTAAGTTAAAAAAGTAGCCTATGTTGCTTGTAGTTCAAGTTTGCTTCATATCAAATTTCATCAGCATCGGTTCAGCATAAGAGCGACAGACAAACAGAGTTACTTTCACATTTATAATATTAATATAGATTGTACCTTCATTATTAACAACACCTGTTTAATCTGTGTTTGTTTAGCGGCTATGTATAAAGTAGCGTATAATGTTACGTACCAATAGGACCTCTGGATATGCACAGACAACTCAAAATATATTCGCTCGCAAAATAGTAATGCCTTCTTGATTATAAGGTGAGTCCAGTGACCAGTCCAATGTATGGGCAGAACATCTTAGACCTCCTGGTTACTGATGAATCGACGGTGTACGGTTCAACGGTTTGGTCGTGAAAGAGCGACAGACAGATAGTTACTTTCACATATATAATATTAATATAGATTCGAAAAAGCTCATAAAAGCATTGTATTCTTCCACTCATACCATGTGATCATCCAAATAACTGTGCTAAAACATCTGACATACGATAAAATAAACATAAGAAAGCAATACGTTACTATAGGCAGTTGTGTGTATTTATATACTTTAATGTATAATAAAAACCGAGAAACATATGGATAGACGTATCTAGTATATTATATAAAATAAAGGTAGAGTTTTTCCACACATTGCGTGTTTCTTACAATTAATGCAAATTTGCCAACATTCTACGCCAAAGTGAACTATTGCCATTAGTCACAGCAATATCTCAAATATGCTGATTTATATATTTTAATTTTGAGAGAAAAAACAGCGAAACTAACGTTTGAAGTCGCATATAATATATTTGTTTCTAGATAACACTTATCTACGTGTTATTTAATTTATTATCATATTTAAATATACTTTCCACTTTTTTGCTAATAAGCTTAATAATTTAATTTTTATTATTATCGATACACAATACATAAATACACTAGATGAATATGTGTAAACTAATTTAAAAAAGGAATGAAAAACATTATTAATCGAGTCTCTCAAAAACGGTTTTTCAAATTAAGAGTTTCTTCACTGAACACAATCCGAAAATACTTTAGTAAGAACATAAAAAAAGAAACATAACATGACAAAGATAAGGCCATCACAGTTGAAGAAAAACAAAAAGGCATACTATATCTTAATAACGCATTAGTTAATGTAAATGTGAACAAGCTTTTAGTTCGGACTTCGAACCTGATGTTTTACGCTTTTTTGATGGTAATTTGCTGAATATAGTCAGAGACCAAGGAGTGAATGATAAGAAAACGAAATTTATTACAATATATTTAAAAAAATGTCGTAATACAAAACTCGGAATGATATTGTCTTTTCGGAGATACAAGTATCTTTTAAAAATGTTACGAATTTAAATGGAGATGAAAATAAAGAATCTCTTGCTATTTAAATCATTGTTGTTGAAACGAGGTATCTTATAAACAATTTAGTCCGAACGATATTTCTTTGGGTATTTAAAACAATAGTTCTGACTGTGAAACAAAAAACGCAGTTTATTATCAAATAATCTTGGAAAAACTGATTTGATTTTTTTTTTTGCTATTGATTGGTTGACGAGCATATGGGTCACTTGATGGTATGTGGTCACCACCGCCTATAGACAATGACGCTGTAAGAAGCTGTAAGAAACATTAACCATTCTTTTCATCGCCAATGCGCCATCAACCTTGGGAACTAAGATGTTCTATTTTGTGCCTGTAGTTACACTGGCTCACTCACCCTGAAAACCGGAAAACCGGAACACAACAATACTAAATACTGTTGTGATCTGATGAGTGGGTTGTACCTACCGAGACGGGCTTGCACAAAGCCCTACCAAGAATATTTTGACTTAGAATTTATTGTATCTGTTATAACTATTAAAGTAAACAGTTGTTAAATTATGAACAAAGTAAGATATGCTAATTTGACTCAATGAACTGTTATTGGTCGTTCATTACGTCATCAGCTGTTATTTACCAATGAAGATTCCGACAAAATTCAGATTAGTTAAACGGTTCAGAAACAAGAGGTAATTGTAAAATACAAAACAACGGCACACTATTATTAATCAGCGGTTCCAGCCCTTTAAATTTTCTGAGATAAAAATAGCCAAAGATAATTTATACAAAATTATGTTTTAAAAAATTTCTACCATCGCTTGTTTTTTTTTTTGTTGCACGATAGAATAACGAATATTAAACACGATTTTTTCGTTGGTAATAACTATATTATTAAGAGAATAAGGAAAATTTTGTGTTCAGCGTATTTTTACGAAAAAATGTTTTTTTTTTTTTTGTTTAATACGGTATAATTGAAAAGGTCTTCCTTCCATTTGAATTTGCAACTTCATACGGTACTCAGAGGTAGATAACTTTTTGTCTTAAAACTTCGGACTAAAATCATTAAAAATGGCTATCAAATCCCATCTTAAAGAAGTATGTTAAGGAACTGACTAAAACGACATTATAAGCAAAATGTAAAAGTCAAAACTTTAAAAAGGATGTATATGGCAAATAAACTGTAACAAGGTTTTATAAAGTGTCCCGTAAAGCAAACGTAATAATGATCGTAATACCAACTACGAAATGGTACAAAGTAAGCACTAATATTCTCAAGTAGGTCGTATGAATTCAGGTTTCATCCTGGAACAAACGTAAACTTGATCTGGGTTTGTAGTTATAGCAGAACTAACAAAATACACTAATATCGACACAAGTATTCATAACCACAGTAACGGAAATAAATACGTTACAACAGCAATTAATAAAAATATGATTTAAATAATAATTGAATATGTATTTAAATACTTTGGATTAACAATAAAGTGACAATTTAAATAAGATTCTGATTTCCATTAGATATAAATGATGAACTCATAATTATGAATACTCATAAGTATTTATATAAAATAATTAAATAACAAATAAAGTAAACGACATTAATTTTTATTCTGATAGCGTTAGTTAATTTTTTGCGAGAGCTATTTCATAAATTGTAATAATATCTAACAAAACAAAAGAAATTAAATAAAAAGAAAAAACTGTGTATTTATTGTGTTTTGGAAAAAAAAACATGTTACAAAATAGACTGTACAAGTAATGGAACGTGTAATTAAGTTATACATTGTCACAAAACTAAATAAAGCTGTAAGAACGTGACGGGCAAAGCAAAGTAACAACGCTTCTTACTGCCAACTTTCCTGACTGGACTTGAATTACTTGGGAACGAATATATTTGTCTTGTTGAGTGTTATTTTATAAAGCAATGGCACTAAAATATTTCTGGACAAACATTTATCACTGACATGACATGTATACAATTGTGGTCCAACAATGTATACCCAAATTTCGATGTAAAATATATATGGAATTTTTTTTTGAAACGGTTAAACAATTAATCCATTAAAATCAATCTAATAAAGAAGTTCCACTATAAAGATTAACGGCTAACAACGTTTAAATTCAGAACTATCCCGGTGGAAACGAAATCCTATAAAACAAACCTTAATCTCTTCTTTGAACTTAATGCAATACAAAAAACCAGTTTTAAAGCCTCAACCTCGACGTTTCCGGCAACGTTAGTTTATCTGATATCAACTTTATTGCTCTTTACATTAAATTGAAAATAGAATATCTGATAGTTACATAGAAAATATATGTACAAGGTAATTGTGACCATAGATTCTACTAAATAGAGTTCGGATTTACTTGATAGTTTCGATATCTAACGCACGGGTGGTAAGGTGTGAATTGTAATACGTTTCTGATGGTTTTTTAATTTAGTCTCGTGTGAAACTCCTGCGCACTAATAGACACATTACGGCTGGTTATTGTAGGATTCATATGTTTCGAACATTATATTTAGCTTGCACGCTCGGTTGACCGACAAGTAGCATTTGATAATGACATTCGATTCAGTGATGAATTAAATGCTAATCCAGTTCACGTTTTACTTACCAGGAAGTTTAGTTGTTGTTCAATGCATATAAATTGTTCACAGTACCTGAAATAACATACAATATCATTAGTACTTGTTGCGTTGATATGTTAATGATTTTTAATCTAATCTAAAGCGAGAAAGGTAAACGAAATGGAATGATTAAAAATAAGGAGATAATTTAACTTTATAAAGTAATCTTGGCAAGCAAGGGAAAATTTAAAGGGAAAACCTAGGGTCAGGTATCAGAACGCCTGAGTGGATTGCAAACAACTGTGTTTACTTGCGAGATTGGGGATTACGTCTGTTCTTCGGCAGGCATGCCTGGCTTCGAAAATCGACAGAATTCGTTTAAGACACTCCACCTCCAGATTTTGATTTTATCGACTGCACTTGGAAAATATAAGTTTTAGCAATTCTAGCAATTGGTGTAAAATAGAGGTGAAAATTTATACTTCTAGAGTAGGAATCTCACACACATTATATTTAAAATATACATATCCTAATCACTTTATAGGTAATTTCGTAACTTATATAAGGTGATCAGATCTACAGAGATTTCTTTGGCTTCTATAAATTATGAAAACAATTTAAATAATATTTGGTAAAGTTTCGTCCGAAATTTTACGTCAGTTAACATCGTTAAAAATATCCGTAGATTTCATAAATAAACCTGATATAATAATATTTGAATTTAAAACACTAAATAAAGTATCTTTCAAACCTCAAAATAGCTGAAACAATAGAAGCGATTATTCGAAAACATTGTCGCTAAAACATTAATTGACTTCCAGAGATGAGCTGAAAAGCTGTGACATTTAAATGGAAAAAAGTCAATTAGACCCACGTCAAAACGAAAGTAGATATTAAATAAAGAGATCACGGGTCTCGTCTCAGCGTTTGCCATTAGATACAGAATGCGCTAGTTTACTAAAAGCAGCTCGATCGACTCCGACACTTTTCAACGCTAATATTTGAGAGAATTTTAAGGTTTTATCGGTGCCATTACGGGCTAAACTACGCTCTCCGTCTTCAAAGTTGATGTTCACAAAAAGTTATTATTAATACTAAATACTATATTTACTTTAAAGAATATTTATTTACTAAAGAACTTATGTATCTATAATCGTAAAATTTATTTGATTGCCAAGTTATTTGACTCTGAATCTGTAAAATATACATAAATCTAAAAATAACACGTTTATTAAAAATAGAGAAATATGTGGAAAATTATTTTGAACACATGCCCAAATATTAAAAGTATAGTAAAGGGTGAAGTTTCCGATATATCAATTTAATTCATCTTAAAGAGCATTTTGAAGTACTTTACGGCTTGTCTAAACTTGTAAAATAAGCAAAAAAAATATCCCAATACAACGAGTATTGATCCTCTATCCTATAAGTTAAAATGTAAGAAAAGTCTCGTATTTTATTGTTCAGAAGGAATCGAATACGTCAACAATGCGCGTTATTGTAAAGGGACAAAGCAATTTGCTGAAGTGGTCACGCCTCCCCTTCACCCTTCGAGATAAGGCACATCTTTATCAGTAGCTAAGCATGTTTTGTCACGTGTATTATCTATGTATTTACTTTTCTGAAAAAAAAAAATATACAGCAAGAGACAATTCTTGGTAGTGAAACATATTTTGAAACTAATTTTATTGGCAATGTTTCGAGAGAAAAAGTTGATTGACTAATGCTTTCTCAAAATTATCTAGATGGAAATATATCGTTTTCCACATTTTTTTAAATAGATGATATACTGGAAACGTTAAATGTTTTAAATGTCAGCAATGATGACTTCCGCGATATTACGACAGGCGCCAAATAAACCTAAACATTTGTAACAAAATGGCCGGAAGCAACTAATAAAAACAGTAGGAGTGAAGCCATAAGTTTTCCTTTAAGATGTAGACGTACAGACATCGCACGGTTCTCAGGCACGCAGAAAGGGGACTTAAGCGTAAGATTCGAAAGAGTCGATGAAAGCACTCCAATGCTTCGAATAGGGTTGACAGCGTTAATGATGGAACTGGCTTCGTTATACAGAAATGCTACAAATAATGTTTTACAAGAAAATTTTATAAAAAAAAAAATTGTGTTCAATATTTTTTTTATCTAGGCAATTTTTAGTAACACTACACTTATAATAAGAAATACCTAACTAACATATGATATATATATTGCACGTAGTTCATACTCAAACTTTAGCTTGATCTTATAAAAAAAATGGTCAGATTTTGTGCCATGCAATTCTCAATAACGAGGAATAAGAAAGTTAAAAGTCACAATCTTGTGTCTCGGAATTCAAGTAAAACCAATGATCCTGCACCTGAACTCTGTTATATAAGAAATCATAAACTTTATTGAATAACATTAACGTTAAGTACCCAAAATACAGGGCGTATGACTCCATTAAGCTTAATTAAGTACGTACATTAATATATTATTTTACATGTTAATACTCAATGCATTAACCTCGTTTGCCTGAAGTATTCGCATGTTACAATAAAGGTTTTCAGTTGGTTTTTGACAGATGGAAAGTCGTTAAACTTTTAGAAATTTCCTGTCGCTGACAGGAATTCTGATATGACGTCATTAAACATAAATTTTAATGCGAAATCTGTTTGGGGCATTTGTTACTGATATATATACCTCTAGAATCTATAATTATTTCCAACACAGATGGTTTTCGTATTTAATTGCACATATATAATGTAGATCATCATCTGGAATAACTGTTCCACCGTCAAATCCATCTTAGTTCAGTATTTGTATTTAACTTTTGTCTATTTTTACGACGCCATTTATGATCAGCGGGGACTTAATTTAGATTGTTAATAGAGTAGGATAATGTCTCAAACTACCTCTGAGGATGCCACATAGGTCTGTATTGAGGTTATCCATTCAAATTGAAAGTAAAACCAACTTAAAAATGAGGTTATCTCTTTATCTGAGAAAGCACTTAAAACGTCTTGACCAAGAACTGTTTAGGTTAATGTCGCATTGGTCGTTTTTCTCCTGTCACCGAACACACTTCGTTCAATTACATGTCCTATGTTGACCAATCTCATACAAAAGGCCGCTGTGGAGGATATCGGTCAGAAAAACACCATCAATATCTCGGATTACCTTTTTATGTGCTCAGAGATCTTTCACTTAAAAGCGCGTGGATTTTGGCCTCGACTGCGGATTAGATTGGGAAAATTTTCGGATGCGTTGATTGTGTTTTAATCTCGTTTACGGTTTGTTTGTTCTACTTAACGCACATTTCGTAGTAGATTACATTTTGTTAAGGTATCTCGGAATGTGGATTTTGTTATGTATTTAAGTATAATCAAAATATTAATGTAATTATTGACTTTCATAGTAATATCATATAAAATCAATTGATTTCTGATAACTCATTTAAGCGTTGTGTGTTTTTAAATCTTTAACGACTTCTTTATTGTCATCGATAGTGTTTTCTTTTAAATATTAAACTCCATATGATTTAATATTCACTACGCCACATATCCATTTTTTATAAGCGAAATATAAAACTAATGTCAGCCCTATTACGAGAGGCCTGCACACTTAAATCTCCTGCGGTTGCAAAATTCACTCTCCTCAGGTCATTCACTCCACTCATTACTGATAATTCTATTGGATGATGAGTGTTAAAATTCCTTCTTTAAATAAATATCGACCAATAAAAAACCGTGGTTTGATTTTAGCATATCTAATAGCGAATCAAAATTTAATTAAACTTCTTTATTAATTTTAAACATTACATTGGCCGAAACTATCAAATGGTTAATGCTTTGTATTGACATAGATAATGTTAGGAGGAGACGTCGCTAATCGTAAAACCGGAGAAATGCCCCTTGTGTCTGTAATTACACTGACTCACTCAACATTCTCACCGCAACGTAAATCGTTACTAAGAGATCTTATATATATCTTGTATATGTAGATGTTTTGAACAACATCATGTTAGAGAATGTTGCCCGCCTATAAAACAATTTACGCAACGATTTTTATTAAATAAATCCAACCATAACTCATAATCCTGACGAAAACATGTTTGTCATAAATAATAAAAACATCACTTTAATTTATCACGTAAAAACATATTTTCATCAAAATGAAATTTTAATAGAGATATATTTCATATCCCGAAATAATAAAACGTTAAACATCCTGTAGTACTGAATCATATACGTATCATAGCTAATGGACAGATGTCACGACGTCACGAGAACAAATAACGATAAAATCAACGAAAAAAAATTCATGTCACATCTATTTTTAATAAATTTCAAAGTCGCTCGTGTCATTTCTTCAGTTTCCCGCGTATTAATTACAAAGAGCGAAGCACACTCGCCGACCAACAACAGTAAAACTATTAACGGTCGCCTGAATAGTTTGAAATAGTTTCCTTGGCCGACCGCCAGCGGGCGCTGATAGATCGTCGTGCCATGCTTTTGACACGGTTGTAAACAAAAATAATAAATAAGCCGAACCACCGAACTCGGCATATTTCCGATCTGTACGGATTTTTATTTCAGTTGAGTTTTATTGCTTTCACGTTACATTAGGTTTGGCTGTTATTGGCGACAAATTAGTTTAGTTTCGCTGAGCCGTTTTTCAACCTTATTACGACGTTTTATTTATAAGATTTATTCTACTTTATGTGAAGGAAAAATACCTATTAACGATGTTTTTGGTTTTATATCGTATACATATAAGACTGCCATTTTGGCTTGCTCATACTGTTACAGATCCCGAGACTAAATAATTTCAAATCAAACCATAATATAGAAGATCAGAAGAACCGACAAAAAACTCACTAGTTAATCTTTTTCAACATTTAGCCCGGTTTGTGCTTATAAACGTAATCATGTGGCCCTTGTTATAACATTGGTCCTTTTTAATTAAAGTAACAAACATTAAAAAAACAAGTATTTAAAATACCTCATCAGAAATTATTATATTGTGGCTATATATGCACTTCATTACAATTTGCATTCAGAAACTTTTACGTTACGGAATAAGCGAGGACTAGTTGCAAACATAATACAGAGAGTACTATCATTTCACACAACTATTTCGGTACCCGCAAAATTTTCATTCAAACTCCGACGTTTTTTGTGGCCATATACATGTATACTAAGCTTAATATTCCTAAGTACGGAGCATAATTCTACTTGCCCTTTAGGGAAATAAGTTCTTTGCTGGCCGTGGCCGTTTCAGAGATAGGCTTTCACAAAACGGTAGTAACGAAGCCACACTTTCTGCTATTTTGTTTGTTTAAGGACCTCAAAACAAATGCCATCCAATTTAGTTTGAGGCTACGACAGTTTATGCGTTAGTACGAATATTTTATTTCATATATTATACATAACATTTAAGACAGCTATTTTTTGAATTGTTCAGCATTTAAATATTTATAAGTCGTTGCATATTTCACTAAACCTAACACTAAGCGGTTTCTTAGAAACTTGGTACCTATTCTGAATGTGACCTACATTCCGTTGGCTAATCTTTATTTTTATACATTCACACATACAGTCAGAAATTACTGCCATTATCCTCCTAAATTGCGGTCCGACCTCAAAAATGAAAAGGTCTTAATTATAAATAATTCCCACGGGGTTGTTTCGATACACTTTCTTTGCAGAGGTCGCATGTACGATTAAATACAATTTCGGGGCTCCCGAGAGCCCTCTAGCACATCCGGGAAGCCTAGTGACTTCCGGCACCAGACTTCCGGTAGGATACCGCGTTATTTCATACTTTTTTTTTCAAGTGGTCCTTTTCAGAGCCTTTTTCATCCAAAAAAACGGGGAAACGCTGTGAAAAAGTAATGTACTCACCAGTGAACGGGATTTTATTTGAAAATGGTATTTTCGTGACAATTTATGTGTAATAAGGGACGGAAAATCCAACTTTGCACACTTTTTCCACTTCGTCTTAGTTCTTCGATATGTATATTGTATTACGTATTATATACTGTGTATATGATAACATAAATAATATTTTAATTTTATATAATCAATATAATATTTTAGCTTAGACTAAGACTTTTAAAAATTATGAATAAATAACACTTAATAAATCTTGGACAACAATAATTTAATAATAGCTAAGTTCATTAATTAAAAATAAATAGAATGTTTCATAAATCTCTAAACAGATAACAAACTGATGACGGATTAACGAACCAAAAATTGTTGTTTGAAAACGTTAACACCCGAACTGTTTTGTTCGGCTGCTACTCATCTGTTGGGAGCAAACAAAGACCGACGTCTATTTTCCGATTTACAAAACCGACCATTCAATCATTGATCCGTTTATAATCCTTAACTCAGGGGAATAAAAACTACAATCGAACAAAACACAGTTTACAAACTTGACGAAGTCTTGGTTATGCCATTTGACCCGATTGCAATTGTTCCACAATTTTCAACTCTATGCCCGTGAAAAAAAGAATATGATGCTAAATGGAATATAAACAGTGTGCCACATGGTTGTCTAGTTAACATAATATATGAAGAAGATTGTTTAAAAAACATCCCATCGACAGACATTAAGTGCCGGTATCGGTTAAGTTAGAAAAGGAACGTGTCGACTTCAATGTTTATCTTTGATTTATTTTTGAGCACAATGACGCTTCTGAAACTCACTCATTTCTGAAACGAAAGAAATTATATTCATTATTATTTAAAACATCTTTTGTTAAAGAGAAATTAAATTAATTGTCGCTGTTTCAGAACGAAATGAAACCTTCAATTGAGTTCCAGATAACTATTTTCCATTACAATAGAGACCTCATTGGAAAAGCGTTTTTGCCTTAAGACAGGCGTATAAATCTTTAATTATCAAGATTGCATGTAACTTGCAAGCCAACGAATAACAAGATACAGATAAAATAGTTATGCAAATGTAGTCTAGTCCCGCTTGAAACAGTCGGTGCAGCGAAATTTCAACGAGCATATTAGGGTTGGAGCTACGGGTTAACTTCAAGAACTATCGACACTAAGGGATGTCAATGATAAAAGATAATAATAAAGAATAATATATTTGATATTTTGCAAATTGGCGCAACCCTAAATTCGATTTAAACAAACTAATGCCGCTGAATTAAATAAAAATTAGCATTTTATTTCAAGTATTGTAGAAAAAGCTGTTTCCGATACGCTCTAGATTGGGAGCTCACCTGACAATCTAAATAAACAAAAACAAAATTTCAATTTGAAAGACTTAAGTAACCCTCTTCGTTCGGGTCGGAACGGGTCTCAGCGCAAATCCCACTTTGATCGACTTCTCAAGTCTCCTCGAGTGATTCCCTTTAGTTTCGTAGGTTTAGGCATTCAGGACGCATATTCCTTCGTCCTTTCCTTAACACATACTAGTTTTTTCCTGAACGTGTTAGACGGGGCTCGAAGTTTACATAAACGAAATTGGTTGGGTCCCGAAATGATCGGGCGATTTACATGGGCATATAAATCCTCTACTTATTTGAAATACGATATTCACAAAATTCAATGGGCATTGCTTAGATAAATTATTATTGAATACGATATTTAAATATGCGATAGGTTTTCTGTGTAATTTTAGGAAAATATCTAGGTTATTTTCCCTCAGGTAGAGGGAAATCAGGACGGTTGTTAAACTTAATACTTGCACATATCGATAACTGGACGATGAGACGAAACGACTCATAAAAGCGGTGCTGGCGCTGCGGCATAAAATCTCTCGTATTGGGTATCGAAGAATAAAGGAACCTCGTAAAAGTTGCGGTGTTTCATAAAAATAATTAACGGCGCGGAATGCTGAGAATACGAAATGCTAGATTTTGGTCGCACTAAAGATAAATTAGTGAAGGACGATGGTCATTAAGATATTTCAGTCGAGGTCAACAATAAAACACGGTACTGATTACCTCGTAAAGATTAATTAAAATTAAAAACTAATCCACAGAAAGGATCCGGGAGACGAAAATCTTGTACATCTCTTAAGAAAATGCGCTGTCACCTAGTCGTTACAATAGTGAAAAATGTAGGTTAATGATTATTTCTTTATGTGCATTCACTCATTACGAATCCATTAACAAAGAGTTACTCAAGTGTTCTGAGCATTTAAAGATGGTCAACCTTTAACCCGCTGTTTTGTGGGCGTCTCGCTTTGTACAGTGACGTGCCAAGTGTCAAATTAATGATCCGAAACAGTGAAATGCTGTGACCTCGTTCGAAATTCTTTATAACGTCTGCGCTTTTGGTTGGTGCGATTTACGGGACGCCAATTATAATATAAAAGTTATTGATGTTTTATTTCGAGTGTCATCATCATGTATTTCTTCACCAAAACCTTTTCTTTCCTAACCCTTTTGCACTTCGGAATAATTAGCATTTTAACCTAAGCCAACAATAAAAGAAACTCACATACTTCTCAGACAAATCTTTGAATGGGAAACCCGTCATATCTACACATATCACAAATTCACTGTTTTTGTTTTAGTATTCACCGCTTCAGTTCATCATTTAAACCTACATTGTTTAATTATATAACAGACGGTACGATGATAATCTAATCGCTAGAATGCGTCATGAACTTTTGCATGCGGTGCGTTCAAAGTAATTTGTACCTGTCATATATTAGTAATACTGGGATTAAATCGTCAATAGCATATTTTCTCTTTGAACGCTGCTATGAGATCCAACTAAAATCGTACTTTTTTATAGCAAAAAAACTCGAATGATATATTTTTAATATAGAATAGTTCCATACAGTCAATGCATACTACAATCCATTTTTCTTTTGTTTTTCAGACTTTCATTTAATGCAGATTTAAGATTACTTGATCTGTCTGAGACAATAGGTCTGGCTTCCAATACGTATTCAGTTTTTAGGGTTTATTCGAAGACTTGAAAAGAAATCCTTATAGCGCTATTCTATTGTTTAAACGTCTGTTTTATTCAGACTTGCTGTTTCAATCACAGAGATTCCTTATATTATTACGTAATCTCAGACATTCATGGAATCAACTGTATTTTTATCGGTTATAAATTAATTATAGCTACTATTTTTCGGTGTAATATAATTCCACGATCCAAAACGAAATGTATTATCTTAAGAATCCTTATATTGTGTTGATGAATTTCAAACAAGTTATATTATAATTAAACTCGATGTAATATTTAAGAGAGACTTAAAGTTGGAACAAAATTGAGTCTCGCTGAGAACTGTATCTTATATAACAATTTTAATGATAATTAAAATTGAAATGCCTGAATTTCTTTGTCTAGTTCATTTTGCTTAAGTATCTGAAACGACGAGTTGACAGGCGATGATGTGGACTGTTGCGAGGCGCTTGTTTAAGCCTTGGTGATGTTTTAAGTATACCCTGTTGTTAGCTTCTTTTGTTATACAGGTTTCGAGTTTTCTTTTTATTATATTATCGGTTTTTTTGAAGCAGAATTTGCGAATTTCTTACTTCATTTCCTATTTATGCATTATTGAAATATTCATCTTTTTTTATAAGAACTATAACTATAACTAAAAATTTTAAATATATAATCATGTGAAACCCTCAGGACATTTTGAGCATTATGTCAAATATATTCTTAAATATAATTTAAGATAAAATGAGGTAAAATGTTCCCCGACATTAGAGTCGGGTAATATCTACATAAAATCTAAGAGCGAAATCTTGTAAAGGCTTATTATTTATCAAGACAGGATATATGCGGTAATATTTTAGGATAAAAATAGCCAACAACGTTATACCTTTTATCACGTCGGCACATCTTTCCTATGCCTGCGCAAGCGCATGTTTCATACCGTCTATAAAAGATTTATGGCGCCCATTTAAGGGCCGTGTAAATTATACTCAAATATTCTATCTTTGTCGCACGTTTAGAAAAGGTGTGGTAGAAAAAGTACTCAATACCTTTTTAAATATACGTGCCCGAATTGGCAACTCTGACGAATACTTTTAAGCAAAGAGAAAATCGCTGCCATACTTATGTATAATGCCTTTGACCTTGAATATCTATATGTGTTATCTCTTCCCTTTTTTATAAAATAACAGATTGCAATTTGTATCGATAATTGGTTCCTAGGGACGATTAAAAAATGAGAAATCGTGACAAAAATTTCAATCTAAGTTTGAGACTTCTTTTACTCAGGTAACTGATTTTAACCTATAGTTACGAAGCATTAATGCTTAGTGATTTGTTTATACGACCTTGACGTAACTGGAATCCAAATGAAATGTGTCTGACGAAACAGTCGCAGATAAATGATTCACAAATCACGATTTGCATTCCAATGATTTCACACATAATTGCTGTTGAATTTTTTGTTTAATCTTTTGTCAAATCAAAACTCAGATTAAATCCCTGTTAAAAGTAATTATGCATTTAAGGAAACATGCATTATGAGCGTGTGAATAAATGCTTAGCTCAATTATATAAAATATTCAAACGTAAGAATTATCCAATTTGCAGGGGAAATTTGTTTGTGTGAGTGACAACCATTACATGTGAGGCAATTAAATGCAAAAAAGTAACGTAATTACATGACTATGTAGCAGATCTTTCCCAATGCCTAATGAAAACCATTGTTTTATTTTCCGAGGCATTCAAGCGAAGATTAATAGAAGCCTGTTTAGACGTGGGTTACGCTCTAAGGAACAACAACGATGTATTTCCTATGACCTAAAAGACGTGCTTTAATAAAACTTTCACTGACATTACAAGTTTGTCTCAACATTGCTTTTGAAAATATCAACTGGTGCTTACTGAAATTTCGTCCTATTTGAGTTTTGATTTTTGATATTGACTAGTTTGAATTATTGGTGATTGTGATTTAACAATAGCTGGACTGTTCAATTTGCTCTTCAAAAAAGGTTTAACTACAGAGACAGTGATTTAATTTGTAATATTCTCATGAACTATGCCGAGATAGTGATCTAATTAGGTCTTCTAAACTGTAAATGGCGACCACATAAGTAATAGTAAAATAAATAAAGATTTTTAGAAATTTTACAAGATACCTCTAAGTTTGATTGAATCAATACCGAGGTTTTCAGGCATTTCGAATTAATCATACTACGGAATATGTTTATTCCAATAATATATACTTATGTGAAGTGGGATCTCTAAAAACGTATTTTACGAAACTCAAATGGTTACAGTTTTCTATTCACAATGGTGTTATGGTTGTTTTTAAATAACAACTATTGTATACCTATATCTTTAAACATTTTATGTGTCAGTATCGATTTCATAAAAGCTTTGTTTTTTATTTTTATTCTCGGCAAAAATAGACAGTGATAATACCGATAAGGAAACAATGCAGACTCTAAAACAAACGCGCTTATCTTAAAACCCTTTGCAGGTAGTCCCAATCTTGTAACGGCAAAAATAATATCGGTGTATGTATTTAAACAAATCCCTACCATAGTGATTTGTATATTTTTGGCTCAATATATAATTTTAACATTCTTAAAGAAACTTTGCATGCAAAAGTAATTCTGTCTTATATTTGACATCCTAGAAAGTTTTCCAAAAAATTTGAAATATACATTTAGGTGTTAGATGTTGATGATGTACATTTTTGAAATATCAAAGAGCATGTAGTAGTGACTTGCTTCGAAATAATTGTCATTTAAGGAGCATGTTCTACCTTGTTTTGTAAAGGAAGCTTTTACGCAAGGCGTAGTTACTCCATTTTAATTGTTTAATTACTAGGAATGACTCATTCCCATGTTAATTTAATGATCACGTACCCTTCCTACCTAATATCGCAAATGACGTTTTTTAACGAGCCTAATTCGGAATAATTAATTTACAAGTACGAAATGATTTCATGAAACAAAAAAGTCGTAACTCATGTATGTAGAGGATGGAGAGGATTACGTAGGTACGTTTCAAATTCATTTTTAAATCGACTATTTATCGTAATGAACGATATTCCGAATCACACTCGATCTCATGTGGAAGAGGCAGTCCTCAACCTACTTTTACGGAACTAAGATCCAAGTGTAGTAGAGTTGTGTAGTTCGCGAACGAACTAGTTCGGAAGAGTCGCTCCCACAGATGAACTACGCGAACTAGATCTCCGATTTTTCGATCCATAGTTCGTTAGTTCGTTGCTGAGCGAGGAAAGGTGCGCCAAACAAACTAATGTTGTCTCGCTCGCTCGCGCGGTATTCTACCTAACTCTCGCTCATTGTTGATAATTTCTAAAAAGACTTTAATATAAATAATTTAATGTGGTGAATATTAAAATTTGATTATTTTCGTTTGACTTTTACATGCTTGTCAAGAAAGAGAATATGTATAAGTTTTCGTTGATTATTTTGAAATTTAATTAAAAAAATAAAAGCAAAAATACTAAAACATTAGAGCTTTTAATTACTATTAATTTATTTATTTATATTAATTATATTAATTAGTTTATCTTTTATTTTAAGTCGAAAATATTAATTTATTATTGTCACAGTAAGTACAGTATCAAAACGAGCGAACGATCTGCCGTTTTTTGAGTCAATAAGAGTCAGATCGCTGTTTTAGATCATCTGTCCTCAGTTCCCAGATGCTCGGTAGTCGGTAAGCAGCTGGGAGCTGAAGAACTAAAAGAGCGAACTAGTTCGTTTAGGTTCGGCGAACTAAACGGATCGATCTCAGTTGCGAACTATTATGCCCAACTCTAAAGTGTAGCATGGAACTCTCATTCGTTCCTAAGCCTTCTTCGATTCCTACTAAGTCTCGCTTGACCTGGATAGGTTAGACAATGGAACTTCTTCAACGTTCTTTAATTTTTTTCAAATGTGGCTTCGAATTCTTAAGACCAATCATGATGATTACTGGAATATTTTAACTTACAAGACAATAATTCTCAACAAAAAAAATAATTCACGGCTAAAGAAACTCGTTATTAATAAGAGGAAGATTAATTATATAAGCCTCAGCTTAACATAATCGAAGTTACAAAACGTTGGTTCGTAATTAAAGAGCCGAAGTCATCGTATCAAGATATCGCATTGATCAATAGACACTTGAAGGAAATCAGGTCAGTACGCAACGCATTGTTTGAAGATAGCTGATAAAAAAAACACTCCAATTAATCAGATTCAAGCCCATTCGTCTACTTAACTAAATATAACCTCTAAGTTGTCCTCCTCCTTGTGCAAAGCAATGATGTTGAGCGATTCGGCAATTTATTTCTGTAACCACTTCTATTTGAAATGAGGTCGATAAATTTAGCTGATGGTTAATTTATTTTTTGAATCTGGAATTAAGTAAATTTATTAATATCAGTGGATTTTCGATATATAATAAATAAAAGCGTTCAATTACAAATATTATAATAACAAACACATGTACACAATTATACAATGATATTATACATAATTATGCATGTATAATAATGTATATGTACAACTAAAAGTATTTTTAATTTGAATTAAGATTCGACTCTTAGATTGAGCTAATATCAAAAATTATTTGCAACAGGTTAGATTAGGTTAAATGTCAGTGTTTCATTTCTTTGACCCGAAGCCAGATAATGGAAATCGTTAGTCCTGGTTCTGGTCTCTCTAAGATTGTATCAGGTTGCTGTTCCATCGGATTATGAGAGCCAGGGAATCCAGATTGCATCTGCAAAAATGGGATGTTCAAAATTGGTATCTATTCTATCTACTTTACTAAATGCATATGTATATAAATATATCCACGGTACAGATACAAAAACAATATTTTTTCAATTTTTGTTTGTTTGTCTGTCTGTTTGTTACGGCTAATCTCTGGAACGGCTGGATCGATTTTAACGGGACTTTCATTGAAAGAAAGCTGATCTAATAAGGAGAAACTTAGGCTACAAAAATAACTTTTTCGTTAAAAACGCCCATTAAATCGCGGGCATAGTTAGATAATTTAACTGAAATTAGTACATTTCACATTTTAGTCATAGTATGAATTTAAATGTAACGTTATTTATTGCCTATCGTAGTCAGATGGGTTAAAAATAAAATGTGAAATGGAATTGCCTAAGACTGATCAGGCGTGAATTATACGTCGTTCTATTTCACAGATCCGTTTCACGCAGTGAAAAGATTTTTTACACCTAAAGAAACCTTTGAATGTATAGATTTCGTCATTGCTGGGCGTAACGAAACGTCAATGCACATTTGTAACAATGTGAATAGAAACTATTGGCAGGGCAGAACTGGTGTACGAACATAATGAGCGACTTTTAAAAGTTCATGATTTCGATTAATGTTATCTGTGAATCTTTAAGTATTATATGCTGTTAAATAAAATTAGTCAGATATTATCAATAATTATTCAATAATCTCTATTTAAATGTCTTAAAATTCTATAAATTACTTTATTAATTTCATTAAAAAAAATATTCGGTCATATATGCTTAGTATCAAATAATAAAATTCAGTTTATATAATTTAATTTCAAAAAGTTTTTATATGTATTATATATTTTAAATTTAGAATAATAACAATAGTAACGTAGAATTCTCGTAACTTTCGAAAGGTATCGAGCTATTACATGTTACAATGCTAACAATTGGATGCTTAGCAAAAGTTAGGACAATAGCGAATCGTAAGGTGACGCTGAGTCAGCTGTGACTTCGGGCGCCATGTTGGATCTTTTTACTTTTTAAATTGCGCTGCATGTCAAGCGTTCGATCTCATTCGGTGTGGATTCTATTGTTACATTTGCCATTGAAGAATTTAATAATACGACTTTATTAAAATTGTAGATGATTAGTGGCTTACTTATATTTAACACTTTATATAATTTTAACAATAGATTTTGTTAAGTGTTAAGGAAATATGAGAGAATCTATTTAATTATGAATCAATACGCGAAGGTCACTTTTGAAGTCAGCTGACGTAATTCATTATTTTTACTAGTTGATTTTAAACAATGTTATAATTTTCCTTTACGCAAAATATTGTTTGCAATGCAGAAAAAGTTATGAATAATAAATATTATGATGAATAATATAAAATTAAAAATTAAATCAACAATCTTGTTTTTAATAAATGAACAAGCGTTAGAAAAAATAAATCAAAAGAGAAAGTTTAATGTAACAGAAAGCAAAACAATAAATAGGTAGAAAATCAAGTACACCTAGAAAGCCGCTGTACACAAGAAACTTTTTTAATAATGCCCGCGATTCTATCTCAATCGAAAATTTCGTAACAAAAAAATCCCTACACAACTGTAAGAAAAATGTACAAACATGTCAGGGGACCGGTTCAGGTACGCCATTTTTTATTCAATCGAACACCTATGCCCGAGAGGGACGGCAGATACCCTGCCTTTTCAAGCGCGGTAAAGAACTACAAGTTAAGAGCAGGACGCAATAATATTTCTATCCTCACCACGCGGCCGCTGCATTCATGAGGACAAAGAATAAGTAGTAATAAAGACGTGACATTCGTGCAGATGGTTGATAAAACTTAATACTTGGCAGTTTGTTCGCTCTTGTGCTATTAAAAGGGAACGAACAGATACGATGTTACACGGTCTTTAGTTCTGGAGACTCATGAAAACATTAAAGGAAATGGTTCTCCCCGACGAGGTCGTATATTGCCTTCCATGTTGGTGGTATCGGCGAACCTTTTTACTTTTGCTATTGGCGCGGAATTGGAGAGAAAAGAAAATGGGATACATTCAATGTCTCAATTTAACTCAGCAGAAGAGCCGAGTTGATTGCGTTTAGAGCGTCTTTTTCGGAGCGAAAATAAAAGCACACGATTATTTTTTTAAAACATGCCTAATTTGTATTTGAATTGCTCTTTGCCCTTTTTAAATGACAAATACCTTTTTCGTGTTTCGTTCGTTCCACGGGAATACCTAGCTCTGTCCTCTCGAGCCAATTAGCGAAAGAGATACAATATCCTCGCCCAAAGGGACAAGTTGGGATCGAATTTTTACCTGATGTTTATTGCCCGCGATGACAGTGAAATTACGAACGATAGTGTAACCTTTTCTAATCTCCTGTATTTTATTAACATTCCAACGTTAATATATATGAAATAAACAAAACAGAGCCGAATCTTCCCGAATTTAACGATTCTGTCGCTGGCACGGTTACATTTCTTCTTTCACACGCAAATCCTGCACAGTTTGTAGGGAGACATGCCAATATATTGAGTGTTTTAACGTAAGCGAAAACATCGGCTGCAGACGGAATTTTCGCCGAGAAAACCCGTGAAGCGACGTTACGTAAATCGATCGTTTGTTCAGCTGATTGGTAGATTGAAAATCGGGCTTTTGCTTTGTAATCTTGCGAGCTTAAACTCTCTATTCGCAGTCCTCGATAACTTTATTTACACGGCTCTTTCTTTTCTAGAACATTCCATAGATTATATTAAACGTATAGTTATCCAATATAAACTAGAACTTGTTTGAACCAATACGTGTATTGGTTCATGAAGTTCAGTTGATTATTTGATGAAATTAAAGTTCAAATGAAGTGATACTGTTACCCTATTTATTTCTCTAGCAGAAATGAAAAATATTTGTATCAGATGTTAAATCTGGATCGGTTCAAGGAAAATTTAACCATATAATACGAATGGATAAAATCTTTAGTGGGGAAATGAAGATTTTTCTTGAGAAATTTTCATTAAGGATGAGAATTTGTCATGAAAGATCCAATTAGAAGGTGACATTAATTACTTGTACTTCCATTAAATTAAGTATAAGTTTGAATAATTTTTCTCATCTATAAATTTTGCCGTAAACATTATTAGTAAGCTAATTGGTACAATTAATGCGACCTTTAAGAAAGTGAGCGTTTACGTACTAATCTTTTAGAATAAGTACTATGCTTAATTGTACTTAGCTCAACAACTTGAGGCAGTTTACTTGTTAATACTATAATGCGGGACACATCCGTTGTAATGCTTCACCAGTGTTCTCCAGATTCAACGTGTATCCTATTACGTAAACATCCTGTATTTTTTCAATCATTATTTTTATTTAATATTCCCTATGTTTCATTATTTCGCAAATACGTATTTCATTTCGAGCATCTAAGACCTTGCCAAGTTTATTTTCGTATGAAATAAGCTGTTTAATGTTAAAACCTTTTACTGTTTTACGTATGTTGATGTCAATTCGTGATGTCAGTCGTGTTTCTCTTATGTTTTCTGAAGTTAAATACATTATTTGTATTTTATTTTGGAAATACAAATCAATTATTTGATTCTAAATAGTTAGCCCACAAAAATTAGCTAAAAGAAAAATGTAAGACATAACTTACACCGTCAATTCATCAGTAACCAGGGGATCTAAGATGTTCTGCCCATACAGTGGACACTGGACTCACCTTATAATCAAGAAGGTATTACTATTTTGCGCGCGAATAAATTTTGAGTTGTCTGTGAATATCCAGAGGTCCTATTGGTACGTAACATTATATGCTACTTTATACAAGCCGCTAAACAAACACAGATTACACAGGTGTTGTTAATAATGAAGCTACAATCTATATTTTTTTTATTAACATAAGAATTAACAACATTAAATGCTTAAATATATATATACAAATATGAACTAAAACTAGTTACTGTATAAATCTTGACCGCGTGGAATGGTGGCAAGAATGCTAGCAGCATTTCCCCGTTGAATCGCAATTCCGATCCTCTGGGCAAAAAACGAACCAGCCCTCCTGTCACCAGTGGAGGCAATGAGGCGAGGTGTTCTACTTTTGATGAAGCTTTTTGCACCACTACTCCAAGGGCCAAGCGTTTCGACAGCAATTAAATAAATAATCTATATTAATATTATATATGTGAAAGTAACTCTGTCTGTCTGTCGCCCTTTCGCTGAACCAATGCTGATGAAATTTGATATGAAGCAAACTTAAACTCCAAGAAAGGACATAGACCACATTTTTTGGCTGACACATGACAACCAACAACCTAAAATGTAAGCGAAGTCGCGCGAATACTAGTATTACATGATCAGATAACAAGCAGGATCTGTAGGAATCTGTTCTCTATGTTAAGAACTTCAATACCATATTTTCCTTTGATTAAAAAGTTAATAAATTGGATCATAATTTAATTAGAACATTAAAGTTATATTTATTAATAGCTGAAGTCAATTCGCAAATAAACTAAACGAGAGATATTATTTAGATAGCGTACACGTGTTACATCTAGATACGAAAGTTTAAAAGAGGTCAAACGAATACAGATGAAATACACTTGACTTTGTTTATCGAGAACTCCATTAAATTACAAAATAAACATAGAGTATTTTCTTTTGCATCATTAAAGTTGGACAAATTGTACGTAATATCTTTGATGCAGTAAGTGTTGATGACCTTATTTATAAATGGTGGTTTTCTCTTATTTTTGAGACAATTTCGTTTATTCCATCACATTGCTCCAAAATTTGGATACATTTGGCAGGATTTCATACGAACCATGCTTACAAGCACGAGATGATATAACAGTGTTTATGATATAGAATGCAGCGATTATTTTCTGCCACAGGATGCAAGTGACTGCTGACAGTGAGATTGCTCATGAAATTATGATGGATCGAATTACGTGTGCTAAGTACTAACACGACCCAGTAGAACACGTGGATTTGAACTGGGTGGTCGTTGCTTCAATCGTGATTTGAAATTAGAATAAAATTTAAAAAAAAGTATTAAACACATCAGAACAACGGGGTATTAACTTTATAAATATTCTTATTAAAGAACTAAGATCCAGCTGTAGTCTGTTACGATCGGATATTACATGCATATGTAAATAGCTTTAACGGCCTTTAAATTTTTATCTACCACATTTCTTAATTTGGTCACAGATTATATATCTTGATTACATTCAAAATAGTATTGATTGTTTTAATTATCTGATTAAATGAGAATTTAGTATGAAGGGCGTTTTAATATATTGGAATTCTTGGTCTGGAGAATGCCTACGATTTTAGTTCCTTATCTTTATCGACATAACGTACTATTTATAATATATTCCGGTAAATATTTTTAAGTGTATCCAATCAACAATATTTAGTATTGTTACAGTATTTACAGGTATAGTACATAGGCAGGAAATATTACATACATATATTGTATTTAACTAACATGTCTTTGTATTTTCAAATGTTGATAAAGAGTAACTACTGAATGTCCGTTCGGCTCGATAGAATCTACATTCTGAACCAGTGGGATCTTCACTTCAAATTGTTTGTTAAAATTCATTGGATTATATTATATATTGCTTGGATAAAGTTTATTTTGATTTTCACTTCGGGCGTCAGGCCCAGTGGTTAAAACGTGTGCATCTTAATCAATGATTTAGAGTTCAAGCCAGGCAAGCACGACTATATATATATATGTGCTCAATTTGTGTTTATAATTCATCTCGTGCTCTCTTTAATGGAAGAGGAGGCCTTAGCCCAACAATGGGTAATTTATATTCTGTTATTTTCTTTTTACTTTAATGTCTGTCAAGTGACCATTACGCATTAAAAGAAGCCTCTTTTGACTTTATTGGCTAGGATATTGATGTTAGATTCCCTCGTTCGGAAATACCTGACAAAAGTTGCGTGGGAATACAAAATGAACTTTTGTTTGCATACAAACTTATACGCCATTATCCAGCGAAGCTAGACTCCGTAGATAATAATCTACGTGGATGAAATCGACTAGATAACCTTCATACTGATAATATTATATCCAATATTTTCGTTCAACACATGCAGATTTCCGTAAGAGGTTAGGAGCACGAAATTAATTCTTATAAAGACAATATATCAATATATAGATAATAATATCTTGGATATTGTTCTTAAGTTTGCCCGATGTTGAACTTACCGGGTCAAATCAGCTCAAATTTTAACGTAAATAAATGTATGTAAGTTAAAATAAATATACGTACGTAAAAACACAAGTGAACATTAAAATAAGTACAACTATCATAAAATGTTCCTGATCAAACCGCCCGCGATTTTGAGAAGCGCGTTGGGGGTAACAGAAATAAATGTAGCTTATGTTCCAAACTATATGCCATATGTAACTATGTGCCGAATTTAATTTAAATCTATTTAACTGTTCTGTCTTGACTAATCAACTTATATCGACAGTTATTAATATTAGTAAGATAACAACAAAGGAAAAAACACTGATTAAAAAATATCATTACACGAATAGCTTCACGTTTAAAGACTTTATGAATGACCATTCATTCTTTAAAAATGTATGAATATTTTAAAAGTTTGATTTATTTGTACAATGCAAACGCGCATACGTATATACTCAGACAGACTCATCTAGAATGTAATAATTATGACACCAAAAAGTGCGAATTTAAATGCGCATTTTTATTACTCATTTATTATTAATTACATTAATAATTACATACACACAACAATATTAAACTTGTAAGTTAATATCACAAGATTAAACTTAACTATTTAAAGACATTAATCATGACGTCACTAAAATACTTAAGCTGAGAAAAAAACATTAAGTAGTAAAATCTTCATTGCTTAATAAATACTTAGAAAGCAAGTTTAACGTGGCTTCGAATTACCTAAGTGAATCTATGACAAATATCATATATACAATCCAAGATTTACAAGACCTTATTGTAAGGTATTAAGGTTCAAATTTAAACGTACATTTTACTATATTTGTTTATTTTCTGAGCCCTTTCTGGACTTTTGATCGTCGGTCGTAGCTATGATTTTTATGAACGTATGATTCAATGTCAAATATCTATGGAATGTTATTCTTGAATAAAAATGTATATTTTATATAAACGTTATTGTATTTTATCTGTTTCTTATCAATTTAATATAAAAAACACCAATTGTAATAGTAACTTAGAGCGATATTTTTATTTTCATAATTTATAAGATTTAAATCGAATACATTAAGCGCCATTTTGGATTTTTCATTTCAAAATTTCCCGCGTCATTTTTATTGTTTATTGAATAAAATATTTCTATTTCCAAAAAAATATAGGTAATTCACAAAAATATACGATCATTCATAAATGGAATTCTATTTTTTTTAACTTTACAAGGTTGGTTATCTTTTTAAGTAAGACTAAGAAACGTTGCGTCTCTCCTTTTGTTCGGATAAGTTACAGACCGCGTGGGCTATGCTATATCTCATATCAGAGCCATATCTCTTGAGTGGTCGCCAACAGTGACCGCTCGACTAACGGTAATAGATGATCCAGTATTTTTTTACTGTTAAATGTCAGTCCGATAAAGACGGTATATATTATAACTTCTGACATTTATAAAAAAAAAGTAACAATATATTGTTATATATAAATGAAATCATTCATCATACTGACCTATTCTATAACTGAACTATCAATTGAACCAACCTACGTATTCAGTTGTAATTATTTTAAATACTTTTTTTTTAATTTGGTAATGGCGAATTACCTTCTTCTTAAGTTTAAAAAAAGAATTTAAATAAACAGAATTCTTATCTTAAAATAAAATCGCTGATTTTAAAACACTTCGAAAGTTCCAATTATGAAATTTTAAATTTAGAACGGAATCCAATACATTGGAACATAAATTTTACCGAACTCAGCATAAGAATGTTATGCACAATATATCAATCACGGGGCGTTACATCGTACTTATGACAGGATCCCCTCATTCTTTAAAATAAGTGCTAAGTTTAAATTTGGAATGTAAAATTTTAATACGTTTAGAAATCATAGCATCTTTACGTATTCTGAAAATGGACTAACTGCTCGAATAAGGAATGAATGTCGTAAATAAGGATCTTGTTTCGTAAACGTAACAATTCTAACGTATATTATATGTTACGGTATAATACGTTAATTATTATTTTTATAATGTATTATGAATATAAAATTGTATGCCTTTGTTAAAATAAATTATTCATTACATAATTTCGCTACGAGCTTCACGTTGTATTGACTTTTAAAATTGACGAATAAAAACTGTTTTTAAAAGCACACACAAGCTGAAATATGTTGTTTTTTTTGTGACTTTTTTTATAACCGGTCATGTAGTTAAATGGTTATTTTGATATTACGACGTTTGTAACAAAAAAACACTTATAATTTGAAAAAAAAAATCAAAAATTTAAATTTAGAATATACGTCGAAATGCGCTACACGCGACGGGGAAAAGGTAACCACAATTTTATTTTTCCTAGTCAATTAGCCCTGTTCGAGTGCTTCGACATATGTCGACATCTGTTCTACCGATGGGACATGTTTCCGGACACATTCGAGATTTTTTTACGCGGCAAATTAACGCTTGGGGCGAATCGAAAATCCACTCCACGTGCATGCCGAGTGCAACGTTTGCTAAGTCTATTATATAATCCAACGTGAAGTTTTAAATTTTACTATTTTATTGCATTTGCATTATTTCGAAAATAGAATTCTATTATTTTTTTTTTTAAATTCCGTTGAAAATTGTTAGGCCACAACAATTTTAACCCAACTTAGTAAAAATGTATTTACTGAGAGTGTAAGCTAAAATTCGAATGAACGAAGCATTCAATATAGAACAACACTATTTCATTGCATTTACATTATTTTAAAAATGGAATTCCGTTATTTTTTTTTAATATTTCATTGAAAATCATTAGGTCATAATAATTGTAATCAAACTTTAAAAAAATGTATGTACTGAGAGAAGAACAAAAAATTCGAAGTACCGAAGCATTCAATTTGCAACATGTAACACTTCGAAAGTTTATAATATTTAAGGTAGTTTTAATTAAATTAAAACTGACCTACGATTCCGTATAACATTAAAAACAAAAATCTGTACGATAAAACGACTTTATTAATTACTTTTTGTCACCAATTTGACATGAATATGTCATGATTGAATATTTGTTATCTATGTCAATATTTATTAGAAAAAATGTTTGAATATAAATACAGCAAGCAGAGTTTAGATCAGGTATTTCATATATTTTAGAGTTTTAGTATTCCAAACACACAACTTTATCTTTGGGAGATGCTGAGAATATTTATGTTTACTTTTTTTTATAGCTCAATCAAATCATATATTTCAGAAAAACTTTTTCCCAAGTATTTTTTATGACTTATCAATAAAACGGATTTAATAAAAAGTCACTCGAGTTGAGTAGTAAATAATTATCCGACACATAAATTTGGCTGAATTAATTATACCATCGTCATGATAAAAATGGAGGAAAAAAAATCATATTGATAATGGCATTGAATATTACAAAACAAAGTGAGCCGCGTCGTTTTTTTTTAAACTAATTATGTTATTTTAACTTTAACTAACAGATACGAGGCACTAAAAGGAAAAAAAAAACATCGTTAGATACCTATAACTTTATATTTAATGTTCAATTATATCATTGAAGTTCGTATATATAGCTTATTGAGTCATTTTATGTTTTGCATTGAGATTGTTTTAAAGCCGTAGACGCCATCTATTGCTAAAGTTAATAAATTTTTGTATTTAATTATATATGAGTTTTTGTATGATCCTTGGTGTTTTGCATATTATGCGTAATGATATTCTAACATTAAGGAGCAATTTGTGGTTTGTTGCATAGTAAACAGTTTTTTTTAGTAAAGCATTATTTTGCTTTGAGGAATATAACCTTTAAAGTCACTATAACTTATACGAAAATATATCATTAACTCTTAATAGTTGAAGAAAAATATTTTAAGTGTAATCAAGTGTTATTTAAGGACAGCAAGACGGCCAGGGGTCAACGCCAACAGATACCGTTACGGAGACTTAATTAATAGTCACCCACTCAGGACTGGACTCGAACCCGCTGCCAGGCTGTGTTTACCGCACACTAGCACGGCGCGCATCTACAATGCAAATCCACAAACACTATCCACAATCTGCGATTCAATACCGACGCATTACAACTCGAAACTTGCTCGCTCGCATACGAAACCGAATCCGAGCTATCGATTTAACTACATAAGGGTCGTAGAAAGAATTCCTTATAACAATGAATTCGTGTAACAATAAATACCTTAATGATATCCCGTGTTCCGAGAGAAAAGGCGTCCGGCGGCAGGCGGAACCCGTCCCACTCTTTTCAAGAGAAATCCGACACTATAACATCTGAAACACGAAACATCACAATACGAAATGGCACGATCTCACAGGAGCACCACAAATGAATCCACAGCACTGGTTTGGTTATGGTACAAAAGATGTTTTTTCGTAACGCAACGCGACGGCGACACTCCCCGATACGACGACCGACGCGCACGGCAGCCGGGCACGAACTGGACTGGTTTTGCCGGGAGCGAGGGAGGGGGAAGACAGTCGGGTGCGTTTGGTTCGGTTTTATGAAAATATTTCGTGAGTAATGCACGTGTTATGTCGAGTGCGTCGGCCTACGGCCTCGGATCTTTGATTGAAGTGCATCGGTACTGCGTAGATAAGGATAATAGAAGCCTCCATTTCGTAGTGGTCGTCTGATGTCGTCGTCTATAGCAAAGCAAAGCTTACCGGGACGGGCATCCTTGCATTTCTATCTGCAATCAAAGTTATAGCGTACGGGTGGCTCGATATTAGTTTTATTATTGAAACTTTCTTTATAAAAAATGTTTGTAAGCGAATAAAATAAAAGTCGTTTCGAATTGCCGATTCTTCCGTGACAAATAATTTGTTACGAAATAAAAAAAGAAAGTAGTTTTGTTAATGAGTGCTATTCGTTTATTGTTTATCGGCTATTACAGCATTTATAAAAAATGTTTTTAAATTTATAAACGAAGGAATCAAACATAATGCTTAAAAGGATAAAAAAAATATAGATCTGTGGTTAACGGGGCTGTCAAATGTCATAACTTCAATATAAAAAAAATCTATGTATGCATAATAGAAAGTGGTTTTTGATATAGGGCCTAAAAAGATTTACACCAAATAATTCCATCCAAAATATAATCCCCTATATCGATTCACTTACGTGCTTGCGCGCCGATTAAATTTTATACAGGGCAATAATTTAAAAGCAAAAAGCTTAAGAGGCGAGCTAGGAATTTTATGATATTAATAAACCCCTATTAGCACACAAGATGGCGCCTGGTAATTTTGTACACCTGAATAACGTTTGACCGAGTTTTGTAATTATCCATACTTTTGTATTATCTCAAGCTTAGCTGTTAACTATCGTAGCCCAGTGGAGAGAACACGTGGCTCCTAACTAAAGATCACGGATTTAAATTTGGACACGTACCAATTTTAAAATTTGGCGGAAACCTTCACTTTGATATATGCCTATATAAGCCAAACACAATTTTGCGCCATGTACTTCCGACTATAGTGCCATGGTAAATACTGACCTGTGCCTGATACTGAGGTTGTTATTTGTTAATGTTAATATTTTGTTACTATGGGTAAAGTTTGACGGATAAAGCCGCAGGTTCAGCTAGTGCTTCAATATTTGAGGAAAAAATTGAGAATCGGACGCCGTGTCACAGAAGAAATATATGTCCAAAGTACACTGGATATATATTTCACTGGATATATATTTCTTGTTGTAATTCGATGATGATGAATGTAAACATGTTGTTATTATTTAACGTAATATTTACTGAAAATTAAGATATTTATTATGAATGCGAAAGTGACGCGAATTTATCTTACAGAATTTTCAGCTTTTGTTGAAATTTGGTATAGTTCAAAGATCCCAAAGGACAAGGAAAGTATGTTCTTTTCTATGCCTAACACCTAACGACTAAGCCTTAAAACGCAAGCGAAGCCACAACCTCAAACTAGTTATTAGTATTTTTTTTTTAATTTGTTTAGTATCTAGTATTCGCTATCAGTACTAAATATACATATATATATAAAAAAAAAAAACAAATTTCGCCCGTAGCCTCGCCCGCTTGTTAGGGAGAGGTGGTTAATAGTTTTTGGGTATAAAAAGTTTTGGCCTTAAACTTGCTATAGACCAAATTTCATCAACTTCGGTTCAATGGGTTAGACTTGAAAGCGTAATATACAGACAGACAGAGTTTCTTTCGTATATATAATAGTTGTAGAGATTGTGTTAATAGGTACATCAAAATATGCTCTATTCCTACTTTCAACGCCTATAAAATATATGCCAAACCTTCGAAAAAGTTTAAAGGTTTATTTTGTATATTTACATGACACTAAACTATCGTCAGTTAATTATTTTGTATGTTATTAATCAATGTTAATATTATAAATGTGAAAGTAACTCTGTTTGTCTGTCGCTCTTTCACGACCCAAACGCCGAAACAAAAAATATGAAATTTGGTATTAATCAAACTTGAAGTCCAGAAAAGAACTCGTGTTACTTTTTTGCTTTGCACATGACAGACAACCAATACTGCAAAATGCGAGCGAAACCGAAACTACTAACCTAACTACCAAAAAACCGCCAAATCCACACTTTATTATTCTCGTACTCAGCTGTTAAAAATCGCGGAGGAAACCTGAATATTTTGGATAACACCAACAAACTTAAAATTTCTACTTAATTGTTTAAAAAAACCATTAGAGCCTCATTTATATTCGTTTTTTTTATTTTTTTAAGTGCGTTCAAAAACCGAACAATGAGCTTACAATCCAGATTTCAAAGGCAGATTGTTTTACGCGTGGTCCTACGCAAGCCGGATGAAATCCTCTAAATGGATGGATAAAACGCATCGGGCTTGTAACAACCTACATAACACGTATATCCCGTATTCCTATGGTAATAGAGTCTATTTTAAAATATGATTCAGTCAGTAGGATTTCGGGGAGTGGAGTGTGTACAATGGCTAATGGATCACAAAATATTCAGTGTTTTATTGATTTTTAGATCTTTGATTATTTTGATTGTTAAGTTTTTAATCCTTAGTTGTAATTTGTGTTTCTGTTTTTTTAATATCGAAGCTATGCAACACTTTAATAGTATTGTTATTTATTCAAACATATACAAACGCACACATACATGTTTAACCTAATAATGAAAATAATGAATAAAAAAAAATTATTTTTAATAATTTGTCACGAATCAATCATGTCTATTGAATTAAAGAAAAGAAATACAATGAAAGTAAGTGAATATGATACTAGCATGTTTTACATTTTCCTAGTGTAGAAGTCCAAATTTAGCATCCACTCCAAAATCAACACATGTATAAATAAAGATATCTGTATGTAGTTTTACACTCATTATATTCCTAAACTACTGGAACGATATTGATGATTTTGTTTGATTATGTTTCTTTGGGTCCATGGATGTTTTATATTCGTAGCTACGAAGGCAGGTTCCAGAACTTTTGTTTTAAAATATAAATATCCCAATACGAAGTGGGTTCGAGCAGCTCGTAACTATACCAATGCATTAATATCAAACATTACTAAGAACCGTTGCGTTGACAAAGCATTAGTTCGTAAGATTAAGCAAAACTTAAATTTTAACAAAACATATTAATTTAATCTTATTCTAGATACTCGACTTTAAAGGGATATCATAAGGGGCTACATTAGTATATATTAACATTTAATAATTATTACATATTTCAGCCGATTATCACACACACAATCATATTTATAATATACCAAATTCTTCCTCATGAATCACTCCACTTTTAGTGAAAACCGTATAAATATCTATTCGGTAGTTTTCGAGTTAATCTCGTAGACACAGTGGAACTTTATTTTGTACGTAGAAAAAATACTTTAGTAACTCAAGAGAATCAAACTCAAGTTGTTTTTAATATTTCGGTAATTACTAAGGCACAGGACGTGACAGGAACTGACTTAAAGAAGGTTACTCACTGGAAGCATTTCCCTGTATTGTAACAGTCCAAATTCGAGCATTACAATGTAACCAAACTTCATTCGCCAGGTCTTTTCAGTCTGAGTTTTTTTTTTTTAATACGAAAGTGTGATGGTACCTACTAGTGGGTGGTACCTACCCAGACGGGCTTACACAAAGCCCTACCACCAAGTAAACCTTACCTTATATTAGGTCCTACTCGTCGGATATCCTTTCGCCAAACAGTGTTGTGTGTTTCGCTTCGAAGGATGAATACGCCAGTGTAGCTACAGGCATGAGGGATATAACATCTTCGTTCCCAAGATTAGTGGCGCATTGGTAATACAAGGATTGATTCATATTTCTCACAGTGCCATTATCTACGGGCAGTGGTGACCACTTATTATGTGATGGCCAATTTACTGAATAACAGGTGAATGCTCAAAATCAAATTATACTACTAAAAATTCAGCAGCAGCAGCAACAAACAGCAATACCCTTCAAATTCCCACTGCTGGGCTAAGGCCTCCTCTCCCTTTAAGAAGATGGTTTGGAACATATTCCACTACGCTGTTCCACGATTTGGTGGCATAAACATGTGGCGAAAATTCTATGAAATTAGTAACTGATGCACGTTTCCTCACAATGTTTTACAAACACAAATTAAGCACATGAATATTCAGTCGTGCTTGCCTGGTTTTGAACCCGCAATCATTGGTTAAGATGCACACGTTCTAATCACTGGGCCATCTCGGCTTTCAAGCATTAATGCTGATAATTTGAAAATCGAATCCTACATTATTTCATGAGAGGCCGACTGTTACTCGTGAGGGACCACCCTAACATTCCGTACATTTACAGGCTGTTTAATGGGTCATTACCCACCATGCTACTTAACGCTTTGTCGGATATAAATGTGGCCGAATTTTGTCCGATACATACAAGATTTTTTCACGATGCTTTCCTTCTCGAACACAACATTAGTAATTTATAATTACTGGTTACGCACTTGATAGCATAGCGAGCTGCATATCCGGTTTTGCACCAAATATTTTGGTAAGATAGGCTTCTAAAGCCAAATCCACTAAATATTATAATATAATAGTTCGAATCATTCAAGATATAAAATATGTAGTTAATGATTTGATGATTTAAATAGTGCTGTCTTTCATATGCCAAATTTCTCAAAACCAGGGAACGAGAAATGAACGTTTAACAAAACACCGTGACACAACAATATATTCATTATGTAGAGTGGCTAGAATTTTGCAAATAATATATATATATGTATTTTCTAATTAAAAACTTTGTCTTTAGCACTATATACATTTAATGAATTTATAACATAAATTTATAATAAATAGACGGATTGATATATCACCTAAAGGTAAGTGGTCACCACCGGCCCATAGACAATGGCGCTGTAAAAATGTTACCCTTCATATATATTCACCCTTCAAACTGGAATACAACAATACTGAGTACTGTTGTTTGGCGCTAGAACATCTGATGAGTGGGTATCTACCCAGACGGGTTTACAAAAAGACCTACCACCAAGAATTTATCGCCATAAACATTGCCGATGAAAAAAATATTGAAGATACCGACAATTCAACCTTGGGAACTTTGGGACCGAACACAACCTTATTAACTATTCATGTACCCATAAAAGTTTGCATATACATAGCATTTATATATAGATCTACCACTCAAAAATAACAACATTGATATTTTTCACAACTGGTAACACTAACAAGAATAACTTTATTTTAAAAATATTTTTTATCTGTATACAATTAATTGAATTCTCGCTACATAGGTTATTAAATTAAATACGTGTAACACAACGGGTATGTAATATTGAGCTTACTGTTTAATAAATGCTCGCGTTTTATTTTAATATATTTTATTTTATGCACAATAGTATGCCCGCGACATTGTCCATGTGGGATTCAGTTTAGCTTTGAGCTAACATAAATACTATAAATAGCGTTACTTGAGCAGCCCGAGGCCTCCTCACAAGAGGGGCCTCAACAATAGATATTTAAAAAATACATAATTCCATTCAGCTAATTATTTCAACAGATTATATGTGATGTGTTTCAAAAGTGACAGATCCAAGAAGAAAAAGGGGCCTGTAAATAAATTATTGAAAAAACATAACAAACACAAAATGAATTAATATTTTGTAAAATATTATCTCAGACAAAACAATATATAAAAGAATCACTAAAAACGATTCAATAGTTTCGGACTTTATCCATTATATACGAACAAATCTTTCTTTTTTATAAATATACATAGTTAAGGTCATATGCGCATTTTATAATAGGTACATAAAATTAATTTTTAATGGATGTTTGGGTAATGGGCAAAATTCCACTATTCTCTGCAAACGCATTTCTTTCCATTCAAACTGGAATACAACACAGAGCCGATCAGTACAACTTATTTATTTATTAGTTACGTTATATATTCTTAGTTCATTCGTAATTCTTAATATAAATTATATTATGAAATTAAATTGCTCTTCGCATGTATCTTTCCTCGCTTTCTGCGATAAATTCCATAAATCTTCAGAAATCTTCAGCCTTTGGCGGCCTTCAGAACAAGCCTACTCGTCTCTGCACGGTGTTTATTTCTGCTTCATGTTCTGCTTCACGACCTCCAGACATAGCTTTCTTTGGAGCCCATGAGGTCTATTTCTATCTAATTTAGACCTGATAAAATCCAAAATTATCAAAGCATTTGATAATTTCAAGCTGAGATGGCCCAGTGGTTAGAACGCGTGCATCTTAACCGATGATTTTGGGTTCTAACCCTGGCAAGCACTTTATATATGTGTTTAATTTGTGTTTATAATTCATCTCGTGCTCGCCGGTGAAGGAAAACATCGTGAGGAAACCTGCATGTGTCTAATTTCATCGAAATTCTGCCACATGTGCATTCCGCCAACCCGCATTGGAACAGCGTGGTGGAATATGTTCCAAAACCTCTCCTTAATGGGAGAGGACATAGCCCAGCAGTGGGAAATTTACGGGCTGTTACTTTACTTTACTTTTTCATATGGTGTACACCAATGAACTGAGGGACTTATACGGAAGGTTTAGGTGTATAGTTCATTGGTTTTTGGGTAAATTTTGCTGAATACGATGATTGTTGAAGGAATCGGAAATAAATAATATCGACTCGGAGCTTTATTGGCGCGTAAACCAATAGAGTTCTGTGTATTACGAGATAAGTCTTTTATGTAGACCCCTCACTGAGATCTCTTATACGAGATGGCCCAGTGGTTAGAACGCTTGTGTTTTTGCTTGATTAGTCTTTTTAATTCATATCGAGCTCAGCGATAAAGTAAAACTGCGTGAGGAAATGAAATTCAAGTGTTACTCCACTATAAACCCCATTAGATCATCGTGATAGTGCTAAATTTCCTCAAAGCGAGAGCATTTCACAGATTTGGACCACAATAGATAGAACAGGCCATCCGACCAAGCGAGCTCGAAATTTATGCTGATCACCAACTAGACCTGTCAATGCACGTATATATCGGTTAGAATTTTTTTGCAAAAAGCCTGCGCATTTTAAAATGGTGTCAAGGATATCTGGTGTGACGTCATCATAGGTATAAAAAAATTGACATTTTCATAGTAACTCCTAAAGATACGGTATTTACTACCTACTCCAAATTTGTGGTACTTTAAGCCACGAAGACGGGAGGCAGAGCTAGTTTTGAATAAGCGTTACGTTCAATATAAGCAAATTGTAATATATACATGGAATAAACGCGTATCGACACGGCTCCAACTACCGGATTCGGAAATTAATTCGTTTCGCTGGAGCCAAGCTGACGTATATAGATGTTCTACATTACAGTAATTTAGTTTAGTTTAAATATTTCTAGGATGTAAAATGTTTAAATTGCTGAGACCTAGTTACTTAAATCCCGAAAATTTTATATTTCCAGCGAGTAACACTTTAAATTATATAATGTATTAACATCATTTTTTTTTCTTGAGTTTTTATTTTAAACGCTTAATTTTTGTTTTGTATATACATCATAATTTCATTTTGTATTCAATCGTAATCTAAGATCAATATACTAACGATAGTTCGCCTGGATAATTTTGGGCATTGCGTCAACCTCAATTTACCTAGCGACTTTTTTTATGTCGCTGGAAAAACGCTTCTCCCGTTTCCCTTCCATGGAAGTGGATGTTTGAAATTGCAGAATTTCGTTGAAACTAGACACATACAGGTTTCCTCACAATGTTTTCTCTCACCGCGGAGCATACATGAAAATTCAGTGATATTTACTTGGGTGTGTACCCGCAATCATCAGTTAAGAAGTACACATTCTAACCACTGGGCTATCTTGGCACTGCCAAATGTAAACGATTTCAGAGCCAAGACCAACAGCTTTACTTTCCACGCTCCAATGAATAGTATAAGGTATTCAAATTCCACGATCTTAGAAGAACATCAATATGCTGTTAAAGTTATTGCGGCATCTAATATTTTAAATCAAAATTAAGTCGACTTAAAAATTTCGTATAATCTTTCAACTATGTAAATCATCAAGAGACTATAACATTATGTATGTAAATGAAAAACTATGTATTCCCTCCACGCAAAGGAGCTCGCATTCGATCACTTGTCAAATCTAAATTCCGTGAAATGACCTACCCACTGAAACAAGATAGAGAATAATCGGCTCAGCCCCCAAAATTTTGTCATCCGCAATTTGCTGACGAAATCTTGTACGTCAAAGCGGGTATTTCTGTAAAAACGCATTTTCTGAATTACGTCGAACCTTTGAAGTTAATCCTTGGATTGAGATCGACTTCCTTTTGACATGCTTGTATGTAAATGTTATACGAGAATCGGATCGTGATAATATCGATTATCTTTATTCTTTTTAATCTGTGGATTTTTTAAAAAATGGAGCTGATTCGTCTTCAGGTTGTGATTTTATTCAGTGTCAATATTATTAAAGTTGTGATTGCTGTGAAAGTGAAAAACTTGAATCATCAATTAGACGTTACAAAATAAAGGATTTTTTATTAGTTTTATAGATAGATTATACAAGTGTCATGGCGGCCATCTAGAGTATACCAAGAGCAAAAGAAAAACAACAACGAAATAGTACATACCTTTACCAGAACTCACTTTAAATTTTTATACATACTGATCGTAAAAATACTAAGGGCTTGTTCGTTAGTAAAATTTAATAAAATTTTATCATCTGTATAAAGATACTCTTATTTATATGTTTAATTATATGATTCACCATTTTAGAAGCGATTTCCTGTTATTTGCCATTTTCAACAGCAGCCAGTAAATTCCCGCTGCTGGGCTAAAGGCCTCCTCTCCCTTTGAGGAGAAGGTTTTGGAACATATTCCACCACGCTGTTCCAATGCGGGTTGGTGGAATGCACATGTGTCAGAATTTCTATGAAATTTGTCACATGCAGGCTTCCTCACGATGTTTTCCTTCACCGCTGAGCACGAGATGAATTATAAAGACAAATTAAGCACATGAAACAGCGGTGCTTGCCTGGGTTTGAATCCGCAATCATCGGTTAAGATGCACGCGTTCTAACCACTGGGCCATCTCGACTCTCTTATTTGCCATTGATAAATTTATATCTAGACACGCAGAAGACAATTAATACCTACCGATAAGATATAAGGGACAAATTGATACCTTCGTAACATATTTTCAAAATGTTATCCTTGTTTGTTATTCTGTAACAAGAAACTCGAATCTCACCGCAGAACGTGATCGTGTAATGTCAGAATTTGATATTTGACATTCGGTATAATGATTTTAAAATGTATACAACACACGCATCAAAATGGCGTATCAATGTAAGTCGACTGTCAAACTTTCACGGGTTATACGATGTAAACTTACAGAATCGCCCTTTTGTTTTTTTTTTATTTAATTTAACGTACAGATATTGTTCGATGACCCGAATTACGAAACAGACTTGTATTCGTAATGTCTTTTGTGACTGTGAAATATATGATGCGTCAGTTGTAAACAATTGAATATCTGTCCATTGCAGCCAAACATTTTGATGAGTAAAAGTAACTTCATAAATATGTTACGAGTTAAATTTTAATATCTTTAAAATGCAGCAACCGTTATCAAGTCTATTGTCTTAAAGATTTTTAATTCAGCAACACTGAATAAAATATAGCAATTTCTTTTCAAACAGGCATGTATAATATTTATTTTTCAAACACAATTAATAAATGTATTTATTATTATTATTGTATATTTATGTAATTTACTTGGTGATAGGGCTTTGTGCAAGCCCGTCTTTGTAGGTACCACCCACTCATCAATTATTCTACTACCAAACAACAGTTCTCAGTATTGTTGTGTTCTGGTTTGAAGGGTGAGCCAGTGTAACTACAGCCACAAGGGACATAATATCTTAGTTTCCAAGGTTAGTGGCGCATTGACGATTTAATTAATAGTCAATATTTCTTACAGCGTCATTGTCTATGGGTAATGGTGACCACTTACCATCAGGTGGCCCATATGCTCGACTGCCAACCTATACCACAAAAATTAAATAAAAATAAAGTCATTTGATTTTATTATAGTCGCTGAGTTCCCTATCGGCCATTCAATATAGAATATAAATTTCGAATTGTTAGTAGCTCTAACATTTAATTCTCTATTATTAATTCAAAAATGTTTGTAAGGTACTATTTAAATGAAGATATATTAACAGTTCGATATAAAAAGGACGTTTCAATGTTTTGTTATCATTTAATATTTTATGAATGATATTGAAATAATTAAATTGAAATATAAATGTTTCTAAGTTTGTTAAGATTAGTTTGTATTATCTGTATCTACATATTTGATTATCTGTCGTCGATTGCCATCACTAGCGCCGCAGCGGAGGCGCGTGTAATTACACAAGTGACGCCCGACGCGACTTCAAGTGGACCGTCAAAAATTTGAAAATCGAATCGTTTCGTTCCGCTTTCGTTTTGTAGGATATTGGACACGAGCGAGATTGTGCCGTCATTCCTTGTCAACGGCTTTTCAGTCGAGTGTACGAACCGGCGATTAATAATATTTTTAGCACCGTAAAATACGGACAAAAATAAGCTTAAAAAAATAAAGAACGCAATGAGGCGATGAAAAGGCAAAGACCTCAGTTTGATACTGGACAACATTAAATCACATACATTACTCTAAATCCAATGTAAGTAGCTATAGCACTTGTGTTTTGGAAAATCAGAAGTAACGACGGTACCCTAAACACCTAGACCCAAGACAACATAGAAAACTAATGAAATTTTTCTACATCAATTAGGCCGGGCATCGAACTTCGGAGTGGCGTACCCATGAAAAACGGTGTACACACCATTCGACCACGGAGGTCGTTAAAGTTCAATAGGTTCAATAAATTATATATTTTTAATGCCTAATATGATCTTAATACAAATTATATGAAACCTCTTTTCATTTTGGTGCCCACGAATAGAAAATCCATTTAGCATCCACTGGTTACAAATCCATAATTGGTTTTATATACTTTGTATATGTATATAAGAATTAATTATTTAATTATTATATTTATTACACGAAACAATATTTCGATTTATTTGAACGAGCGGTGTTACAGGGATAAATATATTAGATTATTTCCCTTTAAGCTTAACAAATGGGATCTCCGTTAAACCTTTTTTTATGTGGTCCTGAATTTAAGAAAAAATCACTTTCAGAACATTTTCCTTTGCTCCATAAAATGAATAGCCTAATTAAGATCTAGCCTTGAAGATGACTGTAAGGGCTGTCTCACTACTCGTTTCAGAAATTATTTAAGGGCAGTTCGTAATTTAACTAAAAACGTTTGTCGCGGCGCTTCGGGCCATTAATAATGTTTTATAAACGGGTCTTTATATAATTTTAATTATCAGCGGGTATTTGTTTGGTAAAATATATAATACCTTGTTTCAAAATCTGGTAATCCGTGTGACGTCAAAGGTCTTGTTTTAATTTGGTAATTTTAATGTTACTTTATTGCGTAAATAAAGGGTTTATTTCAAGAAACATACTTTGTTTTTATATGTACTAGATGATTATTTAAGGATTATTTAAGGCTTATTTCCTTATCACAGTGTCTAATCCAAATTATCCAGAAACCCAAACAAATACACTCAAAAAATTTAATCGAAATCTCTTCAGGAGTAGTTCATTCATGCATTCGTACAGAAGATTTATGTGTGAAGTATATGTTCTTTTTATGACCTATATTTTTGGTAACATCTAAAATCAAATATTACTTTATTCAAGGCATTAAAGCACTTTCGAATCTTCATTTGAAATGCAAAGTTATATCCGTTTAATACGCAAAATTTATGTAATGTTTACGATGATAAATCGAAGGTTGAAACATGTTCGTTAAGATTGTTGGTATTCATTCCAAATTCAAATCATTTATACTTTTAATCAATAACAGTTTCTGAGAAATATAAAGTCCTACGGTCAGAAATCCTTATTACCAATAGTTAGGGTGAGGAAACGATAGGCACTGTCAGCTTGAAGATATATTTTGGTTCACAAGTTTGCCCGATGTATGGATACTGTGAAGATTACATTGTTCAAGGCATCCTTGTCTCCGAGTCTGTCGATACATGCAAAGGAGTAACGTTGTAAAGCAATGCGAATCCAGTAGAACAATACGTTCAGGTTACTGTCACACACTCGCTTATTTCGCTATGTAAAGCTACGGCTACAATTGTGTTAGGGTGACTTAATCAATAATTGTAGATTTAGGAATGTGCTGCGACTATCTCTGAGAGAGTACGTTTGTCATCGAAGCTACCATGCCTTCCGTCTACACAAGTCAAATAACCGTGAGAAATCACCACTATGCATCACCACTAAGGTGCAGGAAAGACCTTTCTCCGCTGGTAATTATGCCAACGATACTTCGCAAAGGAATCGGTGTGTAGTTGTGATCTGTCCAGCCAAAGATGATTGAGTGGAAATAGAAAAGGCTGATCTTCCTAAAAGGAAGACGAAGAAGGCGTCGTCAAGAACTTTCTAAAGTCCTGATAGCCGGTTCAGAAGTGGTCAGTTCAGGCTCGAAGCTGTAGATGAGATGAGCATTCCCTATTACAGACGGTCGCCATGGACGCTATGGACACTATTCTGCAGTGCAAACCTAACTCATGGTTTTAGTACGAATACTTTACATGCATTGCATACATTTGATAATCAATATTGGATAACTCGGGCAGGAGAATTTTGTAGGAAAAAATGTTAAGTAAATATTTTATTCCAAATTTTGCTTCATTATATAATAGTATGTTGAAAGGAACAAAAATAATCCACGCATCATACCATAGATAGCGAATCCTCTTATAGCTAAACTCACACATATCAGGAATCAATTTGGCTACCTACTAATATGACCAAAAAGTTTATATAAGCTACATTTAACAAAGCGAGGTAACAACAACAACAGCCTGTAAATTCCCACTGCTGGGCTAAAGGCCTCCTCTCCCTTTTGAGGAGAAGGTCTGGAACATATTCCACCACGCTGTTCCAATGCGGGTTGGTGGAATACACATGTGGCAGAATTTCTATGAAATTTGTCACATGCAGGTTTCCTCACGATGTTTTCCTTCACAGCTGAGCACGAGATGAATTATAAAGATAAATTAAGCACATGAATCAGCGGTGCTTGCCTGGGTTTGAACCCGCAATCATCGGTTAAGATGCAAGCGTTCTAACCACTGGGCCATCTCGACTCTGAAAGCAAAGCGAGGTAGATATCAAATATTGTCTCCATATTTGTATTAATCCATACTTCTATACTAATATTATAAATGTGAAAATATCTCTATCTGTCTGTTTGTCGCTCTTTAACTGCCTCACCAATGAACCGAGTTTGATGAAATATGCTATGAAGCAAACTCCAAGAAAGAACATACTTTTTTGCCAAACATATAACAATCGACCTCTGAAAAAGCGAACGAAGCTGCGTGCTAAAGCTAGTATATCATATACAAAAACATTAATTCATTTAATTTACCTTGAGTATAATTAGTTCAATAGAACAAAGATATCGCTGGTAGGTATGTGATGGTAATTAATTTCACTTTACTTGTAGTTACAAACAATGGCGTGAAGTTAATTAAATTTAGCTAATAACTTATTGAGATAAATTGATAATTATTGTGTAATTATGTGTATGTATATTTTTGTGTTAAAGTTTATGAGAGACATTGTTTCTCAGGTATTAACATTAAGTTTCCAATATGTAAACAAATATGAATGAAAAAAGTTACTTTATAAATCTTGACCGCATGGAATGCTGGCAAGAATGCTCGCGGAATTTCCCCGTCGAATCGTAATTCCAATAATCTAGGCTAGTAACCAGGTTTTAAATTCATTATAGTTTGTTAATCAGAAAAATCATAAATGAAGTTCAAAATATACTTAATTAAATTTTTACGTTCAGAATGTAGATTATATCGAGAACAAACATAAAATTCAGTAGTATACAGTTATATTAATTAAATACAATTACATATGTATATATGAGCTGCGATGGCCCAGTGGTTAAAAAACGTGCACCTTAACCGATGATTGCAGTTTTAAAACCCAGGCAAGCACCACTATATATATGTGCTTAATTTGTGTTTATAATTCATCTCGTGCTTGGCGGTGAAGGAAAACATCGCGAGGAAACCTACATGTGTCTAATTTAATCGAAATTCTGCCACATGTGCATTCCACTAACCCGCATTGAAACAGCGTGGTGGAATATGTTCTAAAACCTACTACACATTTACTTAGTTACTTTCACATTTATAATATTAATATAGATTTTCTGTCCTTTGCAAAATAAGTATTATCAACAATTAGATATTCAAAAAAACGCTATCCGATATATTCGATCAAGATGTGTATGCGAACACCAAACGCTTATTTATTTCACATAATACAATACAACAATTTACGTCTGTTTACACGATTGTCAAGTCTTCATATGTCAGCTTAAAAATAGCACAACCGCGTAATCCTAGTTATAGACTTAAGTCCATTTTATGTAAACAATTAAATCCCACAAATTTTCAGATCAGGTACCGAACCAGTTACAGCGTTGATAAAGAAATTTGTATTTAAACTCAGATGTATGACCTTGAAAGACATTCCATTTGACATTTTGATCTTTCGTTATCATTGCCAAAGTTCAGAGGGTATTTAGTTTTTGCTTAGTCTAGTACCTTAATGCTCAATAATACTAGATTTAAATATTGTATAAACAACTCTTAATTGGTCATTTACGCTTTGACAACAGATAAAGGATAAGGGTTTTAGGATGGCGGCGTTTTCGGTGAAAAGGCTTTCGTTTTAATGATACAAAACGTTTGTCGAAACTTTTATGTAAGGATGTTTTTAAGGTTCCGTTACCATAGGTCAAAACTAAGACTCTGCTGTCTGTTCGTCTATCCCTCAGTCTGTTACCAGGCTTATCCCATAAAACATAAAGTTAGTAATTGGAAAATTTCAAAGATGACGTATTTCTGTTAACGAACCTAAAAAACTTAATAAAATAAATATAGGGGCTTTTCATACAACATGATTTTAATACCGGTTTTATTGATAATGCCACGGAACCCTTCGCGCGCGAGTCCTACTAGACTTGGCCGGTTTTTTACCTACATTAAGTGTCTGTGTGTGTGTGTGTGTCTGTACTGTGGTTAAATTATTCTTCAAATTCAGAGTCATTCAAGTCTAGTAAGAGTAACCATTAACAAATTACAAGTTTATTTCATCCAAAAAACAAATTCCAAAATACCGTGCTTAAAACTATGTCATGCATGTGTGCACGTCTTTCACACACACGCACGCACGCACACACGCACGATGTACAGTCAGAGTCCTTTATCAAGTCTTTAAACTCTTAGTACCTTTTGACTCTAAACATATTGCGATGCAATATGTCATACTCAAACTTTAAAGCAGATTATCGCTCATATTGAACACACGAAAATAGATCTTAAGGTGACGAACCTTTTCTTACCCCGACTGTGCATGTAGCGCGGCCGTGCAAAGCGCGTTATGGCAAAGTGACTTAAATATCAAATCCTGCGGGATGTTAACAAACGTTTAATAAATACGAGAGCATAACTACTGAACCGAACAGGACATCCTTTTCCAGCCGAAATAAATTCGTTAATTGACGATTTCAAGGGGAGACTTAACTAGATTACGTTTAATAGATTTTTTATAAACAATAACATATAGCCCACTGCTGGGCTGCTATCTTCATATTAGAAGAAGTTTCAAAGTTTCATTATATATTTCCACGACGCTGGTCCCAGATATGATACACTTTGTGTCTCTGATAAGGTACCACTATCACAGTTATTACTATTTAAAAAAACTCATATCAATAAGGTATATTAATTCAATAAAAGTATCGAAAGCCTATAAAGTATTTTAAATATTTATATTTATAAATAATCATTAAAGGTTGTATAACTTTTAGCTGTTGAGTTATACTCAGTCACAGAATTATGTATATTGTCATTTTTAATAAATAAAAGAATAGAATTAGAATATTATTAAATTTGTCATGGGAATTGTTAATCCGTCTTTAAATACGGAAGATAACGGATGATTGTAAAGAAAACTGTAAAATAAATATTGTAAACTATATTAAATATTGTTAATTATTTTATGTTCCTATTTATCTGAAGCTGGGCCTACAGTACATAGGTATAAAGTAAAGATAATTCCAAATTATAGTGAAAATAAAAAAGCGTTAGTATTTATTGATTACAAATCAGCGTACATAAAAAACAAGTGGTACTTGCCTGAATTTAAACCCTCAATCATCGGTTAAGATACACGCGTTCTAACCACTGGGCCATCTCGACTCGATTTAGAAAGAACCGACAAATGTTCGAAAATTAAAATAAAAAACATTTTATAACACATAAGATTTTAACAAAGCGTTTCATGAAATCGTCTTCCTTTTACGGTAATCGTAATTAATACGTCCTAATTGCACCATCATTACCATAATTACACGATTTTTATCTTAAAATGAATCGATTAAAATTGAAGATCCCATAAAACTCGAGAGGAAAGCCGATCGTTGACCGCAGATAACAACTAAGGCGGTTTTTTTTAATGCAAGTGACATTTTTTAATGATATAATTTCATGTAATTTGATACGCCGAATTTCGCGTACTTTACAATGGGTTACAAAAACTAGTTTCAAGGTGAAAACACATTATTTATTTTGTGTTTAACAGTATGTCGTTGGTGAAGCGTTAAATAAAGAGACAAATATTTTAATTGTAATACTTATACTATGCTATTTTTTATCGACTTCTAAAAAAGGAGGTTATCCGTTCGACATGGTTGTAGGTAACATTGTTTGATTTTAGTTATATTTGAGTGTGATGATTCGTTTAGGCGTCCCAGCACGTGTGCTTATTTTGGTAAGTATATGTTTGTATGTTTGTCCAACATCGTATTGTAAGGATCATTTTTAATCTAAGTTAGGTAAACTTCAACTGAGATGGCCCAGGGGCTTGAACGGGTTCAAACCCAGGCAAGCACCGCTGATTCATGTGCTTGTTGTTGTTGTTGCTATGGGCATATAGAACTTTTCGGATGTGTATTTCATCAAAAATTATCACAATAATCTTACAAAATATTTTACTTAAATACCAAATACACGCACACTAGTAAAGTATCATGACACGCACACCAAGATAACAATATTGTTTCGTTTGTTTTAGTGCTTTAGAGCGACACTCACACACATAATAATGTAATAATAAGTGTAATATATACGTATATATCAATAACAAAACACACACACACACACAAAATGATTCGTGTTTACGTGACGCATTAAGAAAAATAAGACGGGAGACCTAGTCTTAAAATAATGTATACACTGAGTCTTATAATGAACACAGCTAGATGGTCTGGGTGATACAAGTTGCATGTCTAAGGCATCTGGAAGTCGTCCAGGGAGTCCATTCAGCGCGCTCTTGAATTAATCAATTGTTTTAATCCACCAGTGAATGCAGCTGTTGACCGCGCTAACGGTTTGCCCGTGGACATGTTACATGGAAACGCGGTTTTGAATTGAATATTTCCGCTGTTTAATAATGTATACATGTTTGAATTTTATTTAAAATAAATAACACATAAAATAAGTAGCAATTAACACGTTTAAAAGAGTCAAAAAAGTTCAGTGGCTAGACACAAAACTTTACTTACGATTGGCCATCTGATGGTATGTGATCCTCAATGTCCATAGATATTAGCACCGTTTTTCATCGCCAATGCGCCACTTACCTTGAGAACTGAGATGTTTTGTTCCTTGTACTCATACTCATCCTTCAAATTAAAACATAAAAATATGTACGTACTGCTTGGCGGTAGAATACATGATAAATAAGTAGTATTTATCCAGACAGGCTTGCGTGAATCCATACTATCCGCATACAATTGCCTCAAAAAAAATTGAAGTACGACCAAATAATTTTAGTATTATGTATTTATTATTTCACAAGCATTGTAACGCGGTGTCAGTGGTTACCATAACATCTGCATAACTACGCCACAATCCTACTAATATTATAAATGCGAAAGTTTATGAGGATGTATGTGTGTATATTTGTTACCCTTTTACGAAAAATACTACTTTTGATTTGGATGAAAGCTCATAGGTTACAATTTATATTGATTTTATGTAATTTGGCCATTATATAATACATATGAATAAAGTACTTGTGCGAAGCCGGAGAAGGTCGCTTAGTCGCTTATTTAGTAATCAATAATTCAAAAAACAAAAATTTAACAAATTGTTTATCTTAATTCAATAAAAAGTTTGCAATAACTTTAATGAATAATCGCTACCTCTTATGAATCAGACCGCCCTAATCGTCCCCGGGATCTATTTATTGTCGGAGCACGTGTTATTTTATTTGACATAAAATGCATTCTAAATGCCTCGTTAGTTAGGACCAAGTAAGAAAATTTATTTACGTACTTTGATCTATGGAATCCTGTCTTAAAGGATTTTTGTTATCAATTGTTTGTGGTGTTACCATAAATACGGATTAAGGTAAGTACAAACAGAAATATTGTTATCTCTTTCGCTCACAATATTTACGATGTTATTTGAAATAATTTATGGTAAGTATAGGATAGGACGTTCACCTCTTCGGTGTTTCTGCGTCAGTTGTCAAGAGTTCGATTCCGGTTAGATAAGAATGCTTCATGGGTGTTTTGTGTAACCCTTTTTTGCGAAATATCTTTTTTTATTTTATATATGAATTAAGATAGTGTTATATTAAATGTAGAAAGTTAAGTAAGTCATAGTTAATGATAGTAATTGATCTTAAAATGTGTCTAAATAAAAAGGCAGCGTTGTTTCGAAAAAAAATTCCATAGTGGTTAAATAATTTATAGAAGCAAAACTTTGATTACTTTATTTTTCAGATTTGAAACCTGCTGCAAGCTGTTGCACAAAAAACATTTTTTTCTTTTGTCTAATATGTAATCATAAATTGGTGTATGAATACGAACGTATATTCGTTGTAACACATATTTAAGCTGTGTAAATATTCTTAAGAGAATGCTAGATATATTACACTTAAATGAAAAGATTATTTTATTAATTTATTTACATAACTGTGGTTATCTTGGCCCTTTTAAATTTGGACTAAACACATGAAGAGTGTAAATCCTTGTAATAAAATAAAATGCAAAAATGTAATTATTAAGAATAATGGACATTAACATATAATAGTACAGCTGAGATGGCCTAGTGGTTAGACCGCGTATATCTTGACCGATTTCACGGGTTCAAGTCCAGACGAGCACATTTACATGTGCTTAATTTGTGTTTATAATTCAGCTCATGCATGAGTTTAATTCAATGTTCAACGTTTATAATCCAGCCATATGTGAATCCACCAACAAGCATTGGTATAACGTGGTGGAGTTCGCTCCAAACCGTCTCTTCAAAGGTAGAGAAGGCTTTAGCCCAACAGTGGGATATTTACTGGCTGTTAATCTAAACATATAATTATAAGTGTTAATTGAAAATATTATATCATCCACTTAACTCAAGCAATATGTATATTACGATTTACAAAGAATTCAATATAGCATTTATCTATTCCGATAATATATGACAATATTTATATAACATAGTACAGCAATCGACTCTTCCCACGATAAACATAATACAATATAGTATCAGATACAACTGGGTCGTGTTTACAATGCCTTATCTATATATTGAAATAACTGACGCAAAAACTGCGTACCTACAAGGACGAATAGCGGTTTTTGTTTTGTGACGTCATCAAAAATTAACCAATCACAATCTAATATTTTTGCCCGCTAAACTGCTAGTTTAGTCGAAATATTTTTTAAGAATTTCGAATTCTATGGTAACTTTTGTTTTTTGTTTTGTTTCATTGTAAACTTCAATGCACTCTATGCATCTACATTTGCCGCCAAAAATTATGAAACTACTTAAATGAAATTTGTAATGATAAACAGAAAATTATTATGGATATGAGACCGTAAGAAAAATAATATGTTAAATTGCAATTATATTTCACAGTTCACAATATATCGAGAGATTTTAGTTCCATTATAATCTGACGAAATAGATTTTAATCTAAATTTTAATCTAATAGCTGAAATGCTATCTCGTTTGTGCTCGTAGTCATACTGGCTCACTCACTCTGCAAACTGGTACACAACAGACATAGGACATAGTCTTAGATCTATAGTATAGAATAGATGTGGTGAGTGTTCCAACCTAGAGGCGTTTGTGCAAAGACCTACCAAAAAAAAAAATACAATATATTATTGGCTTTAAAAAATATACCAGTATTTTATAGTCTTGTAGTCTTCATTGTAAACGTTCTTTTTTTAAATTTACCTAAATGTTTAGAACAAAATATTCTTACTTAAAGTGGTATAGTATTAATTAAAATATTGCAAGAGTAGGTTACAAAAGTTGCATCATCTAACAGGCGTTAATCGCTGAATCAGCTATCTCTTCCACGAATTTCTGGTCAGAAATTATAATACGTTAATATATATTTTGCATATAGTATAGTACATTTCATATTTAAAAAAATTTAGAGTATCCTACGATATAAGATATACCTTTACTTATTTTTTTTTTCTAAATAGCAATTTCCTTTCATGATAAGTTGGAGCTTATTCCAACCCGCTGCGACAGAAAAGGTTACATTTATGGCAAAAAATCATGCGACATATGCAGGTTTCCTTACGACGTTTTCCCTTACGTCGATCATGAGATATTATAAACACAAATTTAGTACATGATAACTGAACGGAATTTGCGGAGGTTTGAATATGTAATCTTTCGATTAAAATATTTTGTAAGCACTAATTTTATCGCGGTTTTTTTTGTATTAAATATATTTTTCTTTTAATGGACCGTCTTAGATCATTCCGGGGCCCTGAGTCACACGTGGATATGGGGTCGGATAAAATGTTTTTTTTTTCGATAGCAGTGATTAACAGATGTCAAAACTATTCAGTATTGGGTATTTCCGGCTCCCTTGAGAGAGGGATGATGCAGTGAACATTATATCAAAAACTCATAAAAAAATTTAGTTCTCTTATATTTATTTATACATCATAAAATTTAAAGTTTTTTTTCAGCGATTAGTCTCAGGTCTAAGGATTTGCATACGCCGGGCATAGCATTTTGACAGTCAATAAGAGAGTATAATCTATGTTGAATTTTTTAATTAGAATTTAAATTGTCACTCCATTACGTGTGCATGAGCATACTTGAATGGCTCCAGTACAGAGACAAACATCAGTAATTCCTCAATGTGTGTTTCTATTTATACCACACAGATTTTTTGTAAGATTTTTTCTTTGCGTAAAACTTAAAGACACAGGAATCACAGCTGAAGGAAAAAAATTATAATTTAATTAAATTTTTAATCTCATAGAATCTTCAATTTGCACATAACGGAGCAGAACAGTACTAAAAACTCGACATATGAATACAGTATTATTTATTTTTATGCGTCTGTAAAGATGGCGTCCTTTTTTGAAAAAAAATTGTGATTGTGAAAGCCACAACAATTTTATTATCATATGACAAAAGCGATAAGCTCTATATATAAAAATAACAATTAAAAATTGATTTGAACCTTTTTTAACTCTAATTATAACGTTTCGTTTAATTTCATTGAATTGCTGTCGCTTCCTTTCTTGTCATGTCTTACCTTTTTTTTTTTTTTCTCGCTGGAAAAACGCATTACGCACTTCCCCCACGTGATGGAAAGTGGGGGGGGGGTTGTGTGACTCCCCAGAGCCCTGAACGCCCCGAGTGCGCCCAAGCACACCGGGTTTACCCACTAAAAAACCAGCTGTACCCTCTCAGTCTTTCGGCGGACGCCACGGGATCGTTTACGCATGCTACTGTGACGCATCATGTCTTACCTGTGCTAATGTTTTGATTATCAATAAATATCTGTAAGGAATACTTAATCATATAATTAAATGTGACTTAATTGAATATATTGTTATTAGATATTATTTAAAACCTGTGACAATTGAAGTACGAGTATTCTAGAATTAAGAAGTTTTATTATCAATAAATATTAACGCTGCTACACAAAAATTCACCTTGTATTTCACTCGCTTGCTATATCTAATGCTATTTGAATGCGTCCGTCAAACGTTTTAATTGATAATTCTTAGCACGATAATTGAAGCAAATAATTTTCAGATATTTCACGGTCGTGTTTTTTGTTGAGTTTTTTTTCTTAAACTTACTTAGAATAGCTCATCAGGGAAACTCTGTGAGATATCACTTCGTATCTCATTAATGGAATGTTGACTCATATTACTCAACTCAACTCATATGTTATTCTGTTAAATATAGTCGATTGTCAAATGTCTTTTTAATTATATAGTTTAAAACAAAGTCGCTTTGTCTGTCCCTATATTCCTATGTATGCTTATTTTTTTAAAACTACGCAACGGATTTTGATGCCGTTTCTTTTTAATTGATGAGAGGAAGGTTTTGTATATACTATATGGACAATATAGTAAAGAAACACTGATTATTTTAGACGTTTGTAATGTGAAGTCGTAAATAAATAAATTCTGTAGTACATTTAGTTTTGCACCCTTGCGAATCCGGAGCGGGTCACTAGTACAGAATAATAATGCCTCAGAGTAATCATTATGTATTAATATATTTATTTAATTATTAAGTTATGAACACAAAACAACAATTAAAATTAGTAATAACTTTATTCTATAAACCAGTCTCTTGAAACTATTCACTCTGTTTGAACAAATAAGTTTAACAGAACAAAATTGAATACTACAATAACCTAAAAAAATGAATCATAACTAGAACTTATAATAAATATTTACAATCTATTTTAAGAAATTACGCGTAGTATATAATATTAATTTATTTTTTATCCTTCAAAAAAAGGTTCTATTATATATTTTTTTTAATCTATTTGTCACTTGTATTCCATGTCATTTAAAAATAGAATCTAAAACGAGCGTAACGTCAAACGTATTCAAAATTGTTTGTTTAATTATAGAACAATTTTTTTTCCATCTGTCTCATTCGATATATTAGCAACGGTCAAGCTTCGAATCGTGTAGTCTATTCAAAAACATTCGATTCATCTTCGCACAGCAGTCTACACAATAACCGTTTTTTGTGACTATACAAGAACTGAAGACTAAAGAATTTGTAGATGCGGCGCTATTAAATCACACTTCTTAATTTAAATTAATTTTCTAATATTTTTTTTTCATTCTTTAGATAGAAGAATAGGAGTAAGTAATCTTTATAAATAATAAATATAAGTTGCTAACTTCTATATTTAAATTAATTTGTTGAGAATTGTTTAATTAAACGTTTATAAGTATGACAGAAAGTAGTGCAATACATATGCTATTTATAAATGAATTAGGTCACGAGTGAGATCATACTGGCTACTTTATGATTTTTATAATTACAAAGTATCTCAAGACATTATATGTAATATCGCGAGGGTATATAACCTATAATATTAAAATATATATAGTAACAAAGAGCTGTTTTTTATTTCTAATTTCTTTTTTTAATTTTACATTACTTCACTAATAGCTTGCCTTGAAAAATATTTCTTAATATACATTTATTTATAATATTCCCAGTAATCTTATCTATTAAACTATCATTATTTATCTAATGTATAAAGCTTATTCAAATAAGCAGCAGATGCAGCTTAAGTATGTACGTGTATAAAGTGCAATATAAAACATTACTATAACATTATCGTATTCGATGATGTGGACACCGAAAGGTATAAATTATTTTATATACACAACCAGACATCTTCTTATAACTGAAACCTGTAGAATACATATACTAAGATTTCTTGCAGTTTAATACATGAAGTCAATAAAATATGTTATTATAAGAAAAAATATTTTCCGTCTAAATGTAGTATTTAATAATTTCAAAACATATCTTATATACACTCTTGGTGGTAGGGCTTCGTGCAAGCCCACCTTGGTAGGTACCACCCACTCATCAGATATTTTACCGCTAAACAACAGTACGCAGTATTGTTGTTTTCCGGTTTAAAGGGTGAGTGCGCCAGTGTAACTACAGGCACAAAGGACATAGCATTTTAGTTCAAGTTAAGGTAGGTGGCGCATTGAAGATGTAAGGAATAGTTAATATTTTTTACAGCGTCATTATCTATGGGTGGTGATGACCACTTACCATCAGATGTATTCCATATAAAAAAAAAAACTGTCAATAGGGTAATGGTTAACGGCAGAAAAGGAATATTAGTTATTGCTTAATTAATTTGTTTCATTGCTTATATTTATTAAAAAAAAAAAAAAAACAGTATGATTAACGATACACAACGATTACTTATTATTTGTCTCGTATAAGATACTACCAAAAAATGTTTTTCTTAATCGGATGAGTGAAGCTAAATTAACAACTTCTTGAAACATAATTTAAAATCTAAAATAATCTGTAGTAAATAATGAATTCGTGTAAAAATTTAATTTGAATGTTGACGAAGTATCGGATCAATCGTGAGTTAAGTACAGTGTTATTTTATAATCTATCAATCAATAACTGTTTGTAAAGCATAATATGTTAGTTAATAACAAATCGTAAGTAAAGTAACAGCCTGTAAATTTCCCACTGCTGGGCTAGGGCCTCCTCTTCCATTAAGGAGAAGGTTTGGAACATATTCCACCACGCTGTTCCAATACGGGTTAGTGGAATGCACATGTGGCACAATTTCGATAAAATTTCGATACATGCAGGTTTCCTCACGATGTTTTCCTTCACCGCCAAACACGAGATGAATTATAAACACAAATTAAGCATATATATATAATGGTGCTTGCCTGGGTTTGAACCTGAAATCATCGGTTAAGATGCATGCGTTCTAACCGGGCCATCTCAGCTCTACAAATAAATCGTATTATTATATATTTAAAAGAGCTCGAGGCACGTCTGTTATAACATAATCTTTGACGGAAGAGTTACTAAGTTTTTATAAGCTTCGTATAGCATTCAAAGGTTTTTTCGTAACGTCATTAGGAATTGTGGTCGGTTTAATTATTGTATAGATCTGGTATTATAAACTGCTTAGTCCATTACCTCTGATATTAAATAGGTATGAATTATTTACGCATTGCTGAATATTGTTTTCGGTAATAATTATCTTAATAACTGGCAACCAACACATACGTCAACATGCAAAAAATTGGGCTGTCAAAGAATTATTCAAAGAAATTTATTTAAAATAGTCTAAATCTGCTTTTAAAACATAAAAAAGTAAAATACCAGTATATAAAATACAACAGTAATAAAATATGCCTATATACCAATATGATTGTTCATACATATAACAACAGTATACAGAAAATGAAAGTGACAGTGTCAAAACACAAATAATGTAAAAATCTAAGATCATGTTGACAAGAGCCAGACAACGAGCGCACAAAAATCCATCTCCGGACCCGCCGCTCAGCTCCGCCTCACAGGCACAGGACCCCGCACAGGGAAATAATCTGATGTCTGCAGCTGCGTCGAGCTCGAGCGACGAGTACTTCTCCCCGCCGACGTCGCCAACACCTGTACGTCGAGCGGGGAGACGCCGGCCACCGACGGGCTTGGGAGCCAGAGGCCAACCGGTCTCAAACGGGGTCCCCGCTTCCGTTGGTGGTGTGCAGCGCATGCGATGGACACAATCCATTAATGAAAATGTCATGCGCGCATACTATGGGGCTACAGAGGGGGGAACTAACCTCACGGCGTACCGTGTTAGGATGCTCTCTATGTTTCAGGCACTTGAACCAGCTATTAACGTCTCGGCTCAACGACTGTCGGATCAGGTGCGGGTCATTCTGCGTAACAACAGGCTGAGTGACACCGTGCTTGATCGAATTCGCTCAGAACAGTGTAATGGCGGTGTCACTTCCGCTCCGTCACAACCCGTGGTACAGGGACCACTTCCTGCAATACCACAGGGCCCATGTCATGATCATGATGATGAGGGCGAGGGTGACATGGCTATTACAACAAGTAAGTACAGTGATCAACTGAGGAGCGCACTGGAGGATGCGATTCGGGAGTATCGTGACATTCCCGCTGAGCTTAGGCCACGGTTGCCACGTTTGCCCATGACTAAACGGAATAGGGACCTAGTGTGCACTCTGGATTCACTGCTCGCAGATTATTTCGAGAGCAGTGAAAATCTCGAAGATACGCACTCAATTCTGTTTTGTGCGGCTGTTGCAGCATGTCGTGTAGCTGGTGTTACATTTGAAGACACCGAACGAGCTACACGACCAAAGACTGTTGCACCGGCCTGGCAGAGCAGGATTGAGAAACGTATTAATGAGACCAGAGTGCTCATTGGAAAACTATGTTGTTTTAAGGAAGGGAATACGCGTCCACGTGTAATGCGTTTCGTGGGGCGGGCGTTCTTGGGGACTGGTATCAGTCCGCAAGAATATCCATCCCATGTCGTGGAGCGTATTGACTTCCTAAAACAAAAAGTTTATGCATGGGCAAGCCGCATCCGTCGGTACAGGCGGCGCGTGGACCGTTATTACTTGAATCGCATGTTCCAGAGCGATCAAAGGTGGGTGTACAGAACGTGGGAGCGACTTGACCAGGGTGTGAGCGATGGGTGCCGCCCAGATGATGATGCCACAAATACATTTTGGCGCAACATCTGGTCGGTACCCGTCGACCACATAGAAGGTGACTGGATGCGGGAAGTCAGGCAAGCGTGCGAGCCTTTGGAAGCGATGGGAGAAATTTCCATCGCTTCTGAAGATGTAGCCGCTGCAGTTCGGTCCGTTCCAAATTGGAAGTCTCCAGGACCGGACGGGCTTCATAGCTTTTGGCTAAAGTGGCTGCGCAGCTCGCATGAATGCTTGGCATCTCAGTTCCAGTCAGCTCTAGAGTCTGGGTCGCTACCACAGTTCCTTACCACCGGAGTCACCCACCTGCTCCATAAGTCAGGTAGTGCAACAGATCCTAAAAATTATAGACCGATTACTTGTTTACCGACGGTCTATAAGCTCCTTACCTCCATTCTGAGAGATAAGATTAATAGTCACATAGAAAATAATACTATTTTGTCCGTCTCTCAGAATGGATGTAGGGGTGGATCACGAGGCACTAAGGAGCTACTCCTCATTGATATGACCATTAGCCAACAGGTTCGTCGTTCTCGAAAGAGTCTGTCGACATGCTGGATAGATTACAAGAAGGCCTATGATTCCGTGCCGCATACATGGCTCTTGAGGGTGCTGGAGTTGTATAAATTAGATACAACTCTATGCAGTTTCTTGAGATCATGTATGGGACAATGGCGGACAGTCCTTCGCTATCCAGGGTGTCGAACGATTCATAGTAATGACGAACCGATAAGGATCGAGCGGGGAATATTCCAGGGCGATAGTTTGAGTCCATTGTGGTTTTGTTTAGCCTTGAACCCTCTAAGTACTCTGTTGGAGAGCTCAAGGCTGGGCTATCGTTTGCGGAGAGGAGGTAAAGTAATATCCCACCTACTTTACATGGATGACCTTAAGCTCTTTGCACCTTCAGATTCACAACTGGTAGAGTTACTAAAGGTAACAGAAACTTTTAGTAATTCTATTAGAATGGAATTTGGAGTTGACAAATGCGCGGTTATGCATGTAAAGCGAGGAGAGATTGTGGAATCTGACGGATTACAACTTTCAGATTCCATAAACTTTAAGTCACTGTCCGCAAACGAATCATACAAATACTTGGGTATGTCGGAAGCGTTAGGCATCAATGTGACCGACATGAAACAATCATTGCAGGAGCGTTTCTTTGGTCGCCTGAAAAAGGTACTCAAAAGTCTTTTATCAGGTGGCAATAAGGTTCGCGCCTTCAATGGTTGGGTCATGCCGGTCTTGATGTACTCTTTCGGCATACTCAAGTGGACTCAAAAAGAACTAGACGCATTGGATAGGAGAGTCCGTGTCCTGCTGACTACATATCGAATGCATCATCCTCGGTCTTCGGTGATGAGATTGTACATCCCACGGAGATGTGGTGGCCGTGGCTTTTTAAATGCCAAGACCCTACATAACCGTGAGGTGTACAAACTCAGGGAGTATTTTCTCCACACTGACTTGGATATGCACCGAGATGTAGTTACAATAGACAAGGGACTAACTCCGCTCTCCTTAGGCAAAGAGAACTGGCGCAAACCTGTAGTACTAAGTACTGAGAACCGCAAGGAAGTATGGAAGAGCAAGGAGTTACACGGACGCTTCTATCGGGCCCTTCATGGACCCGATGTGGACTTTATGGCGTCCGTATCTTGGCTACGGTTCGGCAACCTATTTGGTGAAACCGAAGGTTTTAATAAAATGAAGTTATCATGACGAACAACTACCGGAAGTATATTGTGAGGGATGGCACGGTGGACATATGTCGGGCTTGTCACACTCCGGGCGAATCCCTTAGACATATTATTTCCGGTTGTTCTCGTCTTGCTAACGGAGAGTATTTGCACAGACATAATCAAGTGGCCAAGATTATCCATCAACAACTTGCACTTCGATACGGTCTTGTGGTATCAGAGGTACCATACTACAGGTATGTGCCCGACCCAGTTCTCGAGAATGGTCATATCACGCTGTACTGGGACCGATCTATAATCACTGACAGGACTGTTGTCGCCAACAAGCCTGATATAGTGGTGATAGACCGGTCAGAGCGCCGCACGATAATTGTTGACATCACCATCCCTCATGACGAGAATCTCGTGAAGGCTGAGAAAGATAAACAAATAAAATATCTTGACTTAGCTCACGAGGTTGTCGACATGTGGGATGTGGATACAGCAGTTATTGTGCCGATAGTTGTTTCAGCGAATGGCCTAATGGCCAAGAGCCTCGACCAACACCTTAAGAGGCTCTCGTTAGGTAGCTGGGTCAAGGGCCTGATGCAGAAGGCAGTACTCCTCGGCACGGCGCGTATTGTGAGGAAGTTCCTCTCGCTGGGGCCCTGACCACCGGTGGCTTGGACCCTGTTCCCGCCACTGGTTGGCCTCTGTATTTTATATTTTTAAATATATTTTATGTTCATATTTTATATTTAAAAATGTAATTATATATGAATGAAAACAAATAAAAAGAATCTTAATAATAATATTTTATCTGTGGGTATAATAAAAGGGTAGTACGGTTGTGTTTGTTCGTTATAATGATTTTTGTTTGGATGTATGTGTTTATTAGTCCTGATGGTTGTTTGCTTAGTAGCACTGTAGGTCACGGGTTGGATCGTTACTGATGGTAATTTTTTTATGGTCATCATGTGTGTTTTAGGAATGACAAAATATTAAATTTTTAATAATAAATTATGTGAAAAGTTACTAAAAATTATTTTATAAAAGTAAATGAATTTTAACGTAACACCTAAATATGCCACGGCTGCGTTAAAGCGTCCTCTCCTTTAGAAAAAATTCAGGGGTGTTAACCTGAATTTGAACCCACAATCTTCGATAAAGAATCACCTGTTCTAACCACTGGGCCATCATGGCTTATAAATCTTAACCTGATTTTAACTACATTCCTTAAGTAACACATTAAAGGTGGCAGAGACAACTTACCACTGCCTGTTGAACTTACCACATCACAATATCTCGTACAAAGCAAAACTACATTTAACGTTATATAGGTCGGTCGGTCGTCCTTAAGAGCTGAAGCATTTACAGTGTAATTGTTATATATTGCGCTAGAAATTAGAATTTATGTATGTACAGGGGTATTAGGTTAATAGCTTTATCTCCTGTCTTTGTCTTCTCCAAATTAGCTATCCTTGTCCCTCGGTTGCATTTTTATATATAAATTATAACACTTTTTGTTTTATTCTTTTTAATATACTTTAGTAAGTTTTGTGCAAGGCTGTCTGGCTAGTTACTACTCATCATATATTCTATCGCCAAGAAATGATGTGTCCGATTTGAAGGGACAGTTAGCCAGTGTCACGTATATCAGTATCATCATAGTTCCTATAGTTTTGATATAGTAAGGAATAGATAAAATCTTTAACGACACCAATGTTACCACTTACCGGCCTATTTGTCCGTCCATCTAACAATGTTAATAATAATAAAATTAGTATACTAGTTTTATACTGTAATATATACATGTGAAAGTAACTTGTAACCCCGTTGTTCTTTCACGGGCTGAACCGAATTTGATAAAATTAGATATGAAACAATCTGGATTTTCAACAGACATATACTTTAAAGCCTATCGCCTGACGGGGACAAAATAGACGTCAGCGTATCCGCGGGCGACGAATACTACCTACTGTAGCTGCCTATGCCCTTAGTTTATAATTATTATCCCTACTATAGAGTCATTACTACTCACCCATTTTGATTTTCGAATATATTATATATATATAATAGTAAAGTTTATAATGTGGACCCTACACAAGAAATTACACTTCACCGCCGAGCACGAGATGAATTACAAACACAAATTAAGCACATGAAAATTGAATAGCTCTTTCATGGGTTTGAACCCATAATCATCGATTAAGATGTACGCATTCTAACCATTGTACCAACTCAGCTCGGTTAGATTATTAATTTTTATTTATTAATATAAATATTTTTATACTGGAATGTCCTGTTCAATTATATTTCATGGTCATATTATTGAAATAGATAGTTATGCTCGATTAGCCTTCCAGAGGTAATTCTTGCTGGTCATTTATATATCTATATATAATAAGTCTATTGTGCTATCTGTTAATTAAGTTAAAAAATATATATAAATCTATACACATATTATAGAGGTTAAATTTGTTTGTATGTAATCTCATGTATCAAAGATATTTTCACTGGTAGCTAGATCATTGTCTAAGATTTTTTCATTTCTTGTAAGGTCTAGTAAAAATAAGTTGAATTTAAACCACTATGCTGGTCTTGTTAAGATAGTGAATATGTCACCGTGAGATTACAAACATTTTTAGATTAGAAACTATCTCGTCAGATTATAAACTATCGATTTATTGTGAACCAAAAATATTATTGCAATTTAACGCATTATTTTTCACTATATTGTAATCTATCGAAGTTAAACTGTTAGATTACAATCTACAATCTGTCCCGTGTCAATTTCTCAATGGTAACAGATATAAAAGTACCATACAGGAGTCTCAATACAGAACAGATGTTCCTCTTAAGGAGAATTCTTGGCTCATCACGCAGCTCCAATAGTTGATTAATTCTCATATTAAGAATATCCGAAACATGCTTTATTATGATATTTTTAGTATCGCTAAGATTAAAAGTAAAAATTAAGAAATCGACAAGTCAAAACTTGCTTACCTGTATTTGAAGATCTGATCTTCGAAAAACACAAACGATAGAATTAATTAACGTCCATGAGTCAAGTCTTTCGATTATTTTGTCGTGTAAAATAGATAGACGATGGGCGGTCTTATGGTAAGAGGTGACCACTGGCCAGAGATAAGCACTGTAAGAAATAATAACTAGCCTCAGATTATAACTCTTATGCCCGTAGTTAAAGCATCTCTCTTCAAATCGTAGTAAAAAAAAGTAAAAGTAATAACTTGTAAGTTACCTAGTGTTGGGCAAAGGCCTCCTCTCCCATTAAGGAGAGGGTTTGGAAAATATTGCACTACGCTGTTCCAATGCGAGTTGGTGGAATACACATGTGGCAGAATTTCGATGAAATTAGACACATGCACGAGATGAATTATAAACACAAATTAAGCACATGTATATAGTGGTGCTTGCCTGGGTTTGAACCCGAAAACATAGGTTAGGATGCACGCGTTCTAACCACTGGGCAATCTCGGCTCAACACAGACATCGAATATTAAATATATGTAGAGACATTATGATGAGGTTGTCATTACAGGGTAACATTGAAAATCATCGTTGGGTTCTTGGAACCCAACTTGGAGGCTGAATGTTACACCTTTAGGGCTCGTTATTTATCATTGTTTTATTTTGTTGTTGTTTTTTGTAGATTAAGTTAGTCAGTAGTTATAATTGGTTGATATGTTTTCTATTTTTGTTGTTATTCTTTTTTTTTATTTTTTTATACTTTTTATAATATTGTCACACGACAATATTGTCATAGTAAACATGTTTTTCTGTCTTTCTTTATCATGCATTTTTTCGAACGAAGTCGAGGATTTCGTTATAACATACCTCTTTTAAGATACCTATGTCGTCATCGATTCGTGATCCGAGCTTTGAGTCGGTATTATTCAAAGAAAATGAATAAAATCATCGACAGATATATAGTCTATCAAATGTTATTATCTTTTTATTATATAGTAAAAAAGGATAAGTGTCTCATGGGATAAAACACGTCGATCTAAAATCTAAGTTTGTGGGTGCAATTGTAAGAGGTCAAATCAAATCAATTTTATTCAAATAAACTTCACAAAAAGCGCTTTTGAATCGTGCATAATTAAATACTACCATTTTGAAAAGCTGCCTCTAACGAGAAGAAACGGCAAGAAACTCGCATAGTTGCTCTTTTCAAATAAACAAAAATGCTGTTCTTTACAATAATTAACTCCAGGCGGTTTTTTTCTATTACACTTTTAATGAATAATAAGATTAATTTATTAATTTAGTCTTAATAAACTTTTTCAAATTTTGTAAATGGTAAATTGATTATATTTCCCGGTATCTTATTATATATATACCATACGGAAAGTTATCAATTTACTTGGCCACATCCTTATTCTATATGTAAGAAAGATATAAATACTTAATAATTTTACTTTTTTAAGATAGATTAATTAGCTGTACAGTACAATTTACATTTACAATTAGATCTGATTTGATGGAAAAATGTTCAAGTGAAGGACCAAGTTTAAGACCGTTGTTTAACGTGTTATCCGAGGCACAAAACTGTCAGTCTGGGAATTAGCAGGCTATTCGTTGTCACTGGGAATATCACAAAGGAGAAATCCAATGAACTATTACGAGCTCAGCCCAGGCTTTCTCTTTAATATCTTACTAACTCACCGAATGACTTTTAGCCAGTTGGTTTAGTCACAAATCAATACAAGATCATTGACCATCACGATGAAACCGATTACTTCTATCACTTCTTACGTTCAAATATCCCAGAACCGACTATTTATGCTTACCAACCACTGTTAAGAAAGCTATACAGTGCTATTATATTTCCTAAATTTATATTATTCGACCAGTTCTTCTCTTTATTTTTTCTTCCTACTAAAAAAAGGACAAAAAATCATGACCAAAGTATTTCAATTCAGATGTTATTTTATAAAACGTTAAATTACTCATTGATTATATGTACGTTTAATAAAAAAAGTAATTGAGACTTATTTTTATACTAGTGATATATTATAGTGTCCTAAAATTATTCTATATCACATGTTATTGGAGATTTGAAAACGGTTTTAATAAAATATAGTTCTATTAAAAAACATCAATCAAATATGTCAATCAAACCGGTCAAATGGAATCGGAACTGCGCAAAGGGTTCTTTGCTATTATCTATAAAACAACAAAAAAATAGCTAAGTTGTACCCCGCGCATATATTAGTTTTATTTTGTTTTTTAGTAATTGTTGTTATACCGGGAACGGAAACAGTATCTGCGAAAATGTCTAACTGATCACGGTTCATGAAATACAGCCTGGTAACAAACTAACGGACTGTGGAGTTTGAGAAATAGGGTTCCGCTTAACCCTTTGAAAACACTAAAAATAAGCAATGCCGAACCACTGACGGCTTGATTACGAACTGTCGTATCTTAGTTTTATATTTATTATAACTTGTAAACTCGCATTGCAAGCACGCGTATCGCTCATGTATTTTCTCACTTTACATCGCTTTAATCTCTCTTTATAGCGTTGCGTGTAACTGGACAGTCAGCCTGCCTCTATCGCTCTATGTGCATTTGTGCGGGTACCGATCATTTATTCTCTTTATAGCCTTCAATTAAGCCGCTGGGAAATTTAAAATTGTAGATCTGAAGGCTTCATTATACTATAAATCTTATTATATTGCGTAAATCATATAACCTACTTCTAAATAGTTATTAATAGCTCATTGCAATTATAGTTTTTCTGTTATGCCATGCTGACGAATTTTTCCCTATAAACATTCCCATTTTACGGTAAATATAGGATAAAACTCGTGTTCCATCATAGGACACTAATTTCTGTAAATAACAGCATTGTAAATTTGTTTATATGAAAAGAGCAACTATGGGAGTTTCTTGCCGTTTCTTCTCGCTAGAAGCTGCTTTCCGGAACGGTGGTAGTAATTAATTATTGACGATTCAAAAACGCTTCTTTGTAAAGTTTATTCGAATAAAATTGATTTGATTTGAAAATAATTGTATTAGTAATAATATAGAATTGTGATTTCATGCAAATTGGAATTGAAACTTCAAGGTAATAATAAAAACTTAAACAAAGAGCAATTATTTATATGGAAAGAAAAAGTATATTGTTGACTACTTGTGCTCTCGACCTTATACGCGTTTGAATTTAACAAAAAATAATATTATTGTAGCCTAAGTTACTCTTTATTGTATCAGTTATCTGCCAGTGAAAGTCCAGTTCCAGAGACTAGCCGGAACAAACAAACAGACAGACAAAAATTGTAAAAAATGTTATTTTGGTGTATGTACCGTATAAACATACATATGCATTGAGTAAAAAAAGGATATTTTACTATTACAAACAGACACTCCAATTTTATCATATGTATAGATTAGAGTGCTTTAAACTACAGATAGATAAATAAACATACTAGCTGCTGCTCTTGCTTTCGTCCGGTTAAATTAGAATTTAATTTACTTCCAGACTGCACCGGGTCCTATAGTTAAGGATTCACTTATACGTCCAGATGATTCATATGTATATTATATGTACCTGCAGCTCTAACTTCCCAAAGTTGGTGGAGCATTGGCTATAAATAGACATTGGTGACCTGTGTTGTTTTAGGCCAATATAACTACATGCCCAATGTTGGTACCAATATGGCGGTATAAGAAATCGTTAATATTTCTTATAGCACCAATATTTGTATTCAGCGGTGACCGATTGCCAAACAGGTGGCTCATTTGATGGATCACTTACTGACGAAATATAGAATGGGATCTCCAGAAGACTCTGTAAGTATAGATTTAGCGTAGTCGGACATTTTGTGATACAATTTTATCAGAATTTCTCGACTTTATAGACCGATTATCGCTGCTTCTATTATAATTATCAATTATCTTGTAAATATATTTTGACACAACTGTATATTACTCTGTAAAATTATTCCGTAGGGACACTCGATCGCTTAGACGATAAATAGCCAATAATCTAGAACGCTATGTCCAATGAAACGAAATTTTCCATTTGATTTGTGACATTTATCCACGACGCCGACATAAATTCAAACTATTAAAACTCTTATGTACAGTCGGGGTAAGAAAAGTTCGTTACCTTAAGATCTATTTTCGTGTGCTCAGTATGAGCGATGATCTTTACCGATCGAGAATGTCATTGCGTCGCAGTGATTTGATGTTCAGATTCAAAAGGTAGTAAGAGTTTAAGACTTGATAAATTAATGAATTTGAAAACTGACGTAAGTTTTCTTACTCTGACTGTACAAACCGTTTGATTTATAACCAATTGCGTGCAATCATGTCGTATGATGCTAATATTTTCAACTTAAAGCAATCTCACCGCGATAAATCTTGGAACACGTATGTATAAATACAGCGACTCTCGCCCCGTTTCCAATACAATCGTTTATCCATAAATCTCGCTATCAAATAACACTTTCAACATATCTCAAGCCTTCAAACAAATTAGCGACAGTCACAGTTACAATGGTATAATGTTATAAATTCCCTTTGCATTCAAATAAATATGACTTACAACAACATATGTACAAAACGATCCAGTATAAAATGCCCTCTAAATATATATGCAATAAGAACGTCATTCGTGTATCTAAAATTTATTCAAACATTTCTCAAACCACACAAGTTTCGCACTGTACAGTGGTATGCCTTATGACGTCGGAATAAGAACTAAGATTGAAATGAAAGTAATTTTTAAGCCGAGTCTACATCATTTAACAGGACACCCCGTCTGTTAAGCCCACGCTCCACCCACATATTTGCAATTCATACTTAACTAGTACGGTAAGCCAAGGCTACATAACCTTCTAAAAGACTTTGGTCTTTATAATGTTTGGTATAAGATTTAAAATTCCGTGTATGCATATACAACGACGTTGGTTGTACCTAATGACCGTTCCATACTATGTTTATAAATAGGCGCACTTCGAAAATAAAACAATGTTTTGAGATTAATCTCTCTGTAATCTCACTAGAACGCGACGCAGAATTTATTTCTTTGATAACGATGACAGCATACATCGCTAAGTGAATATCAAATCAATATTTTTACTTCATAAATATGTATAAATACATATGTACGTTCTTAATATAGACTTAATACATAAATACATACATAATGGTATTATATGTTAAGAGATAAAACTGTCAAAATTTTTCACGCTTTTTGGGTGCTTCTGTGACAATTTAGATAACATAGCAATCTATTGCATATAAAGAACTTATTACCGCTCGGGTAGATGGTGGCGGAGTGCGGACAGGTGTTAAGTACCGTACCCATATCTTACTTGGTGGTAGGGCTTTGTGCAAGCCCGTCTGGGTAGGTACCACCCATTCATCAGTTATTCTACCGCCAAATAACAGTGCTCAGTATTGTTGTGTTCCGGTTTGAAGGATGAGTGAGCCAGTGAACTACAGGCACAAGGGACATAACATATTAGTTCCGAAGGTTGGTGGCACATTGACGATGTAAGGAATAGTTAATATTTCTTACAGCTTCATTGTATATGGGTGATAGTGACCACTGGTGACCACTATACCATAAAAAAATATCTGTTTTTTATCCCTGGCAAGGTGTACGCAAAATGTATAATGGTGATCAGTCATATAACGTGAAAGCGCAACAAACGAATTCGATTACGTATTTTAAAAATGAATAAGGATGTTAAGTAAATAAGAAAGTGTTTAGCTCTTAAAATTTTCTTCAGAACGAGATAAAATATCTGTCCAAATATTTATATTTTTAAATGTAAATAGATTTAATTGAATTTTGCACCCTGCAGCCCCAGTAAAACCATAACGTAACTCTTTTTATTTGTTACTATATATTCTGTGACCATCATAGTGACCGGCACGTTTGTATAAGTTTTCTACTATAAATAAAGTTAATTCTGCTAAAACATGATTATAATTTGCTCAAACATATCAACTTTATTAAAGTAGACTTTTACAAGCATTTTAAATTGTTTTTTTATAAAAAATTTATTTGTATAAATATACCCCTGATATGGACTGTAGATTCTACCGAAAAGAGATTACAAAAACTAGACTTTACTTGGTGGTAGGGCTTTGTGCAAGCCCGTCTGGGTTGGTACTATCCACTCATCAGTTATTCTACCGCCAAATAACAGTACATACACAGTATTGTTGTGTTCCGGTTTGAAGGGTGAGTGAGCCAGTGTAACTACAGGCACACGGGACATAACATCTTAGTTCCCAAGGTTAGTGGCATATTGACGATGTAAGGAATAGTTAATATGAGGTGACCACTTACCATCAGGTGGCCCATATGCTCGTCCTATGGTCATATCTGTTTCTAATAAAATAAACTACATTAACCCCAATGAATGGACAAGTATATCAATAGTTGGAACGTAATACAATCTTAAACTAATAAAATGCCCTTGTGTAATTTGATATATTTTGAGGTCAACGACCGAGAGTTGAATGAATTTTTTTTACGCGTCCGAAGCCTGTGAGGAAAATGACCTGATGTGTTTATATATTTATGAGTTGGTTGTGTTTTAGATTAAGTCTGTTTAGTCCGACGGAAAGGGTTATCGTGTGGTGACCATCGTACCGGATATATACCTTAAAGAAGAAAATAATCTGAAGGAGGCCTAACATTTGGGACTTTGGAGTACCTATAGGCTATTTGATAATGCGAAAAATAAAGTGTCAATTATTATAATCAGTACACATTATGTGTTTAAAAATAGTTATTTATTTACGAAAGTTGAAAATACTACTTAATTATATTATTTTGTCAGACGTTTGTCACGTGATATAAACGCTCTTGATTGGCCGGGCTTATGATGAAGACACTTGCATATTAATCTTGGTTGCCTACTATATGTACTACAGATTAAACTACAGGCAAGTGACGTCACCGGTCCTATTAAAGCGCTATATTGTCCAAGTAGCGTCTTCGCGCTATTTAAATATGAAATTTTTAATATGATATTTTTTGACAATTACTCGTATGTACTAAAAATAAAAAACATCTACTTTTACTGAGTTCCTTAACTCTTCTAAATAATATAAAATGATTTTAAAACCCAGTCAAACAGCCTATTAATATGAGAGACCATAGAGGAACAATACCATCATCCTCCTCCTGCCCTTTTCCCAATTTTATTTGGGGTCGGCGCAGCATGTCTTTTCCTTCCATACTTCTCTGTCAGACGTCATCTCACAAGTAACATTCTTTCTAACCATATCGTCTTTCACACAGTCCATCCATCGTTTTCTTGGTCGTCCTCTACCTCTATATCCATCCACATTCATGCTCAAGGCCTTCCTCACAATATGTCCCTCATTCCTCCGCATTACATGCCCATACCATGATAGCCGCCTTCCACATAACTTCTCGGCTATCGGTGTCACTTTCAAACTTCCTCTTATGTACTCATTCCTTACTCTATCCATTCGCGTAACACCACACATTCCTCTCAGCATTCTCATCTCCGCAACATGCAATTGTCTTCCAGTCATCCCTTTTGTAGCCCAACACTCAGATCCATATAGGACAGCAGGTATGATCATGTTTGTAAATAAATGTAAGAACAGAGCTGGCATTTTGGTGAAATTTTGATACCGCCCTCAGGAGAACGCTCAAGATCGTCTGAAGAAAACTAAGTAAGTCTAAGTGATCAGGATCAAACCTGTACCTTTAACATCGTTTCATCATGATCAACATCATCCTCCTACCCTTATCCCAATTTACTTGAGGTCGGCGTACCATGTCTGCTTCTTTCATACTTGGTGGTTCTCTACTTGGTGGTAGGGCTTTGTGCAAGCCCGTCTGGGTAGGTACCACCCACACATCAGTTATTCTACCGCCAAATAATAGTACTCAGTATTGTTGTGTTCCAGTTTGAAGGGTGAGTGACCCAGTGTAACTACAGGCACAAGGGACATAACATCTTAGTTCCCAAGGTTGGTGGCACATTGACGATGTAAGGAATCGTTAATATTTCTTCCAGCGTCATTGTCTATGGGTGATGGTGACCACTTACCATCAGGTGACCCATATGCTCGTCCGCCTACTTATACAATAAAAAAAACTTTCCCATCTGACGTCGACAAGTAACATTCTTTCCATTCTCTCTATAATATAAACTACTATGCCATATCGTAAATAGTTAATATTATAATATATAAATATATATGAAGGTATGTTGCGTTAGTTTTATTATATGAAAGGATATGCTTATGATGTTAGTATTCGGCACGTTCGAGGCCTGCTGTCTAATCCAATAGATGTATTTTGTAAGAATCGTATTAATTCGTTTATAAGGCTTCTATTAAGTTTGCAATATGCTTATCAATGATTAAATGTCAATGTTATCAGCTGAGATGGCCCAGTGTTTAGAATACCTGGCTTTACCGATAGTTACAGGTTTAAATTGAGACACTGATGCATGTTTCACTGTCTCAATTTTGTGGATTAAATAGTAAGGACGTAACAAAAGTATATAACATACTTTATTCACAAAAGAAAGAACAGAGAATATATTATCAACACAGCGGGAAACAGGTTTTCAAAGCAGTAATGTATATATATAAAGACGATTTTGTTATATCTATAATAATACGAAATAAAATAAAAAATAAAAAAACTATCTACAAGCATTTTACTTTTAAATACACTGTATATGCTTTTAGTACACACATACACGTCTTAAAATCTTATACCATCGCGTATTTTTCTTTATTTTTTTGTACCAGTAGTACTGACCAATCTTAACGTTACAGGGTCAAGATCCAAAGGGCGACCTAAAACCAGATGGACAAATGTGGTCAGAAAAGATGTTAGTTCCTGCAATGTTACTGCAAACCATTCGTCAAATAGAGCGAAGTGGAAGCAATAGACCAGCAAGGCAGACCACACCATCAGATGGGAATAATGAATGCACAGGAGAGAGAGATCTATTCGTGTAGGGAATTTATCACATTAAGGCTGGATCGAAAATATTTCAGGCTTACTAGAATACTACTCTCATTCAAGTTTGAAGTTTACAAAAATTTTCAAGAACAGAAATGAAGGCTGTTACCGTCAGACACGTTTCAGCCAAACATGTCATACTGAACATATAACCTTGAAAATTTACTATCATTTAAAGAAATGTCATTTCAACACGATTTCTTGAAATGAAGTTTCTGAATTTGGTACTCAAAGTCGTTTTGATTTGACATCCTCATTAAGACTATGGTTGATTGAATAAGAGCACTTAAACGCTATATTTCTGTTAGAATTTTAAATATATTTAACACTACTAGAGATATTTGTTAGAAAATATTTTTTTGAAAGATTACTAATTAGGAAATAAAATGTACCTACTCGCGATAATATTGTCGTCAAGACAGTCAGTCAGTCATGAAATTTATTAATGAAAAATTAAATGTCATTTAATTTGGTGGTACCACCCATTCAGCATATATTGCACCACCAACCGCAATACTTAGTAGTAGAAGCGGTATTGTGTTCCGGTTCCACCCAATGTCTATAGCTAGTGGACCATTCACCATCAGAAGCCTATTTGCTCATATGCTTACATAAGTATATCATAAAAAATAACAAATACATACTTCTATAATATATGATACTGTTTTTAAAATTCATATACGACATATAGATCCAGCTACAGATAAACAGGCACATCAAATAATTAATAATTAATATGGTTTACAATATTTATTTTTACAGTTTTCTTTACAATCATCCATTATCTTTCGTATTTAAACCCAGTTTAACATTTCTCATGTCGCATTCAATAATATTTCTACTTTTATTTATAAAAATGTCAAACCAAAAAGTATTCGTTACATTTATATAATTCTGTGACTGAATATAACTCAACAGCTAGAAGTTACACAACCTTTAATGATTATTTATAAATATTATATTTGAAATACTTTATAGGCTTACAGACTACACTACCTTAATATGTGCATTTCAATGGCAAGACGAGAGAAGGGAAAGATAGCCTCGAGGGGGTATAATGCTTTTCCTTAGGTGACGTTTTCTGGCAGGTCTACTGTAAGCCGCGTTAAAGACCTTTGTTGCAAAATCTTTATATAAAATTGATATACAAAACATGGTGTTACTTTGTGGTAACGAATCGCAATGGACATTTGGTATGTTAAGGGCGTAATTGCAAATGCGATGCTAATCGTGCGACCAACTTGACGTGCCCCTCGCTATTCTAATTACACGGTTAACTCAATCGTAATCGCGAAACATAACTTTGCCTTTGCTAATTAATAACAAATGTATTGCTACCAAACAGTAATAAATAAGGTATATTACTAAGTACAATATTGTATAGATAGCAAAAGCATGATGAACAGCGTGTTGGAATATGTTCCAAACCTTCTCAAAGGGAGCTGAGACCTTAGTCCAGCAGTGGAAAATTTACAGGCTGTTGTTTTTGTTGAGCAAATACCTTATATGTTTATCGTCAAAATGTTATTTTTTTAATTATTTTATATATATACTAAAAAACATTTTGTGTCCTTTTTTGTTTAAGTCCTCATTTATTGTTGTCTTACTGAAGAAACTGTAAATATGGTGAAAAAATATTTACTACCGTCAATAGACTATTTTCACTTGTAGTATGTCACTTTTAATTGTATAATTTTAGGTTCGGTCTAGATGAGGTCCTCGTTCCTATCAAGTTAAATATACGTACCTAATTATTATATGGGAAAATATTTAGAAGAGGAATATTTTTATGTTCTTTTATTGGTAGAGATTAGTAAATACATAAATTTCTACCCGGTTTTTGAATTAGAATCTGGTAGCCTAAGTTACTTCTTATTATATCAGTTATATGTCAGTGAAAGCCCCGTCAAAATCGGTCCAGCCGTTGAGATTAGGCGGAAAAAACAGACAGATAGACAAAAATTGTAAAAATGGCACTCCGATTTTATTATTTGTATAGATAAAATTAAAACGTCTAGGAAGAGCATACTTGGATTTAAGGATAGTGAAAAAGCCCTCAACAAAACTGTTTTTCCTATAACGTTTGAAAATCACGTTTAAAATTTATAACGGAATTGCATATCACCGAAAAAATAACTTAAAAAGCAAGTTAAGATCGTTAATTAACCAAAGTGAAGTTATTGTAGAGCATTAATTTGGTCAGAAAGGTTGCTCATAGTTTTCCACCGCTTTATTAAGACCCTCGCCAGAATTACCCATGAAATAGGGTTTAATATGCAGCGTGCGTGTTCGATGTAAATATCGCGACCACGTGTGCACCCGCGCTAGGAAATGAGGTAGCCTTCCCACCGTGCAAGACATAACGTATTTAAAAATATTAATTAATAAGGGGAGGCAGGATTGGAATGTATTAGGTTTCCATACAGCTCCTGAATATTGGTATCGAAAACTAGAAAATTACTACTGACTTTATCTGTATAGGAGAGGGTATAATGTTACCTGACAATTCATTTTTTTATTTTACGTGTATTGGAGTTTAATTGAGTGAGTATAATATTTAGAATATATTATATCGTAGATGCATGAAATACCATTAACTAAAATGTAACTGTAATTGTAGTGACTTATATTTCAATCTCTAAAACTCAACCTTTTGAGCCGAAACACAGTAATACACTGTATTTTATATTATTTGACAGTTCAATTAGTGTAGGTAGTTCCCACATTATACTTGCAGAGCCTACAACTCTGTACTTCAGGCACATAGTGAGACATTCTTTCCTTTCTGCAGAGTAGGTTTGGATTATGATCTTTCGCTATTGCAGTTTAGTGGATACCTCTATTTTTTTTTCTCCGCCCGCATAGACGAACAACAATCACAATTAAGACACATGATAATTCTGTGGTGTTTTAACGGGCTTGAGATTAAGATTATCTCTTGAAATTCACCTCATCTAACCACTCTACCGTCACGGCTCAGTGTAAAAAAAAATCCCGTAGTCATATATAAAGTATAGCAGACGTGTTGGAGAAGTTGTATTCAAGTGATACTGTGACGTAATTCTGAGGGCATTTTGTCAATCTTATAAAATTTGTACAATAACGGAAAAAAATCAATTCATTTGTAATATTCCAAATAAAAAAAAAACAAATAATATAATTGATAATCAGTATCATCTAAAAACATTTATAAGCGTATTTGAATAATTTTCTATTAATATAGACTAAAGCTATAAGCGCAGATCGAATGAAACGACAATCAAAATTTCAAAGTTTCATCACGGCCCCAAAATTTTCTCTGCTTCAATATTATAGCTTAGCATGGCTCCCGCTATACGACCGCACCCTATCAAATAATAAAGTCGTCGCGTCACGCGCACACGGTTCCGTCTCATTACGTTGAACTGTTTCTCTTTGCTTGAATATGCTGAATTCACTCGTGTACACATGCCTTTATGTTTGATATCTCATTTATTCCAGCTTGATTATCGCTGAGTTATATCTTATGTAAGTAATTAAAATTAATTGTAGTAAGACAAATAATATCATGTGATATTGTATAACATTTAGACAAATTTACTTGAAACTGAAGTTGTCTTTGTTTGCGACTGACTAGAATTTTATTGAATTTCATGCTATACTAATTACATATACGTATTTACTTATATACATACTCAAAATCTAAATCAAAATAAACTTTATTCAAGTAAGCTTTAACAAGAGCTTTTGAATCGTCATTTTACAATTAAGTGAAGCTACCACCGGCTCGGAAAGTAGATTCTACCTAGAAGAACCGGCAAGAAACTCAGTAGTTACTCTTTTTAAACATTTAAAAAAATGTAATGTTAGTTAATACAATTATTTCAATTAATATATCCTGCTTTGAAGTCAACACGTATTAGCTCCACCCTTTTTATCTACTATAAAACCTTGTATCGAATAATATGCTTTTTTTACCAATGTTTTTTTTACAAACGCTTTTAATGTAAAGGTATACATACAAAAAAGCTGTGATTATTTATAGCTCACTAGAATATCAAAGCATCGAGTAAAACAGTGTCCAACTCTTGGCCACTAAATGCACGCACACTAGCAAAGTAATACGACATTTGACGAGCATAGCTCTCACACACACTAAGATAAATCTGGCCCGTTTGTTTCAGTTATTTTGTAGTGCGACTCTTTATATATGTAGATATAGTGTACATAATCAAAAATCTAGTGTAGTGTAGTCTATGTATTGACTCAGATGTCAAAGTATATTGGCTTTATCAGTCCAAAAAATTTAAGTAACATTTCGATGGCTAGATTTTGAAAAGTATGTCTATACTAACGTGCATCGGCAAGTGCGTAAACCGATTGATTTTGCCTAAACCCTTTTCGGTGTTGTTGGATTCGCCCAATCAGATGATTTTTTTTATGGAATAGGTTGGCAGACGAGCATATAGGCCACCTGATGATAAGTGGTCACCATCACCTATAGACAATGACGCTGTAAGAAATATTGACTATTCCTTACATCGTCAATGCGCCACCAACCTTGGGAATTAAGATGTTATGTCCCATTTTTTGTAAATGTTTTTAATTACTATAAAAATTACAAATATTTTTTTTAGGAAACAAATTATTATAATCCAGTGACCAAATAAAGTATTAAATAATTACGTGGCGTGGGACCGATCCCTAATAAGGTTGAAACAATTATAAATACAAAACTATAAAAAATATTATTTTAGTGGTAATTTATTAATTTTTTTAATAATTTGTTACACAGGATTAATATTTGTTATATTGTTATTCAGCAAAATTTTTAAATTAGACGCCTCAAATAATATTGTGGAATTTAAAAAAGGGCCCTCGCTTTTGTTATCGTTGTTAATACGTCCATCATGAAAAGCTTATAAACCGCTTTATGTGTTCGTTAATAAAAATATTCTTAGAGCTTTTTTATATTCATATGTGTGTGTGTGTTATTGTAATTTATATCAAATGATGTAATTTTTTAGTCCTTGGAAGATTGGCAAATGGACTATTTAATTGTAAGTTGTGCAGGCAAGCACCTGGCACCACCACCACCAGGCACCACCTTATTTTTTCTTTACATTTCATCTCGTACTTGGCGGTGAAGGAAAACATCGTGCGGAAACCTGAGGAGAAATTTTCGATAGACATGTGGCAGGATTTCTTTGGATTTAATCACATGTATGTTTTCCTCGTGAAGCTCGTGAAATTTCAGTGGTGCTTGACTGAGTTTGAACCCGCAACCATCATTTTAAATGTATGCTTTCTCAGCCAAGCCATCTCAACTAAAAAATCCACGGTAAGATCTTCAATAAATACATTCTGATAAGAAACCTTTCTGACAACACTTATTATTATTAAATAATGAAATTAAAAAACCTAAGCTAAGTTTTTTCATTGAATGCACATTTCCTTTTACAAAATGAATGACCATTTTCCCCCTTAATGTTCAAAACGCCATGGAATTAGTCGTAAGCGTTGTGGACACGGCCGGTCATAAATTAATGTAAACATTCATAAAACTGATCGCATACTTTGGGGACAAGTTCACTGACCTCTTCCCTTCAAGTGATATTCAATATGAATTGTTTTTCGCTATCATATAACTCAGTCTATAATAATTAATAGTTTTTTTTATTGGTTTTTATTTTTAATTAATTTTTAATTTTAGTACGAATTCGTTCATGTTCGACTACGAAATTCCGCCAGCGTCTTTTCTGGTCATTTTATTTCGATTGATTTGAAATAATTTTATTCTTTTTATACATTTTTGGAAAGCTAAGAAAACGGTTATATTTTTAAAATAATCTGCAAACCAAGTTTCATAATGATTTTTTTAGTTTTTAAGGCATTTTTGAGGATTTTTTTTTTTAAATATTGACAAATATCCAGTGTTTAATCGTTTTTATAAAACAAAAGAAAAAAATGGATTTTAATTGAAACTTTTTTTTATATAAATTTTTCAAGTTGCATTTTTGACAAATTTTGAAAAAAAAAACTAAAAAACGTGATAACTCTAAAATGGTTCACTTTTGGATGGTGCATATGGGGGTTAAAATTATTGCAAATAGTCACCGGATATACGTCGAGTTACCAATAACCCTGTATAATCAACATTTCTTATTATGTGTTTTAAATAAATTATAAAAATTTCAATATCGTTCTCATAGTTAGTAAATTAAGTAAAAAGTAACAGCCTGAAATTTCCCACTGCTGGGCTAAGGCCTCCACTTCCATTAAGGAGAAGGCTTGAAACATATTCCATCACGGTGTTCCAATGCGGGTTGGTAGAATGGACATGTGGCAGAATTTCGATGAAACTAAACACACGCAGATTTCCTGACGATGTTTTCCTTCACCGCTGAGCACGAGATGAATTATAAACACAAATTAAGCACACATATATGTATAGTGGTGCTTGCCTGGGTTTGAACCCGAAATCATTGGTTAAGATGCGTTCTAACCACTGGGCCATCTCAGCTCTTCTAGTCTCGGGTTCTCATAGTTATAAAATGACAAAGAATTGTATCAGTTGTTATTATAAGTGGACAAAGTGTATCTATATCAAAATGCCTACAATTATAATCATCAGCGTTTGAAGCACCGTTATTATGTCAGGTAGACGTAAGATCAAATCTTGGCTATCATCTTGATGAGTCATCTTTGGCTACACATATTTGACGTCACTCTAACGCCATCCCTTCAATATACAATTGGGCTGTTGCCAGCCCTTTTTTTAAGTCCAACAGATGGTCGTTAAATTTTATGTGGAGAAATGTTTGCGATTTTGATATTATTTTTCAATTTATTTTAATAAACAAAAAATTGTTATGAACAAATTACAATGTTTTTTTTTACTATAATTTTACAAGTAACTTAATAAATACATATAGAAGCTTAATTATGTAAGGTATGTATGTAAGGTACTATAAACACATACAACAGCGACAAAAAAGATACACTTGAAGTGGTCAATGACCATAACGTCATAGCAATAACATTGTAAGGGGACCGTACGGCAATGAATAAACAACCTAAGAGCAAATTCGTAAATACATACTTGCATCAGAATTTTTTCGAAAATATTCAACAACAACAACAACAACAGCCTGTAAATTCCCACTGCTGGGCTAAAGGCCTCCTCTCCCTTTTGAGGAGAAGGTTTGGAACATATTCTACCACGCTGTTCCAGTGTGGGTTGGTGGGATACACATGTGGCAGAATTTCGATGAAATTTGTCACATGCAAAGTTTCCTCACGATGTTTTCCTTCACCGCTGAGTACGAGATGAATTATAAAGACAAATTAAGCACATGAAACAGCGGTGCTTGCCTGGGTTTGAACCCGCAATCATCGGTTAAGATGCACGCGTTCTAACCACTGGGCCATCTCGACTCTCACTCTCACGAAAATATTCATTTACCATATTTTTCTTACCACCGAGAATGTGACACGACAAATACAGTTATGTTCAGCGAATTCGAACCCGTGACCAATAGTTACGATTCACGTTTGCTATCCACTGAGCTATAGGGAATCATATACTAACAATACAATTATAACTCATCAACAAATCGAGGTTTTTGTATTTATCATTATAATTTATAATTAATTTCTAAATTCCCCAAAAGTGTAACATTAAAAGGGAAATTAAAAAGACTAATTATGAAATCAGTCGCGTGTGCTAACCCTACTCAACAATAATTACCAGGGCCGGACTCGGGCTTACTATTTAGCCCTTTTATTGAAATTGTCTTAATTGTAAGTTATGTAAGCTGGTACGATTAAGTGTTTATTGATTCGGACGTATTTTAATACCGCAGTACTAAAATTTATGAGTAATTTGTTCAGGTGTGGTATTGTATTTGGTGCTTTGTTTATTTACAATTATAAACCGCCGTTTACTAAAACATTTAAAATAAATATTGATAGAAACATTAATTACTAAGATTTAGTTATATACAAAGAATACTATGAAATTACGACAGTTACAATCCATGCCCCTTTCTTGTACTGCGTCTGATAGTTGAAGTCACTTAAGTCAACGCATCTCAGTTTTCGTTCAACAATAATATAGTAGTATTTTAAATATTCATAAATCGTAACCAAAATTATTAAATTATTGATACTTACTATACTACACTTAATTGGCTATGGCTAAGCGAGTAACTTCATCATGTAGCTGTCATGTGTGTATATGAAATAAAGAAAACAGTCATATACATTTTACAAGATATATAACTATGAAAAACAATAATAAAATTCGAAATATTGATACAAAAAATATAACACAAAAAACCTCAAAAGCTCTCGTAACAATTAATAAATATATGGATTAACAAAAAGAACAAGTCCGAGCCTGTTCGAATATGACGTCATCACCGCACTAATTGTTAGTATTGTCCACCTGCACAGGAATGCCGTGCATGCGATACCATTGTTCACCACGAATTAGTGTAACCGCGAGTTATGCGGAATGCTATACGCCTTATATACGAATTACGTTATGTATACGCGCAATTGTATGGAAACGTGTTATGAAATACCCTTTTAAAATGTTAAATGTAAGGTGTGATATTGTAATGTAAACGTACTTTTGTTTGTACCTTATTAATGGCTTTTACGCTTGTATGGAATTAGCTTTATTTTGCTCTGAAAGCTCGATGACGTCTTGTTCGCTGTTGTTAATTGCTGGGTTTGTTTTAATTATTAAATATATGTTTATGTATATAAGAATACAACATTAGGAACTTATATCAATATATATGTAAATTACTTCTATGTATTTATAAATAAAGAAACATCTCTTTTAGATTAGTGATTAAAAAATTATATTCAAAAATGGAACACATTCTTTGATATGGTGGCGTGGCATAATAGCTTAAATGTTAAATATACACTAGTGACAGTTCCTAGTGTTGCTATTATAAAATGCCTAAAATAATGACAATTGTGAATTTTTATTCGATATCAATTATTATCCTTAGGTACTTATATGTACGTTCGTAAATCATTCACTCAATTGAGTAGAAATTTTGTGAAATTCTTTTTAGAATTTGCTTTTTCTTTCTAACTGAATACTACAAATGTAAAAAAGGTAGTACGTTGAAAAATTCATATATTGAAAAAAAAATTAACATTTATTTGCCAGTTACAAATAAAAGTAACTAATGAGAAAAATTATAATAGTAGGTCCTTTTCGACATTGATCATATAAGGTTTTTTTTTTAAATAATACGAATTAATTATTCCAATAATTAAAGCGAGATTCCGATTGGTCAGTCGCTTTTATTTCCTTGTGCGATTGCAAGTTGATGAAATGCCCAAAAAGTAATAAATATTTCATTTAAGTTCAGTCAGTGATGATTTATACCGAGATCATAAATAATGCGGAGTATTCATGGATAGTGACATGAAAACTTTTCAACCGTATATAAAATTTTAACCTTTTTTTGTTTACTGAATTTTCATAATTTTTACATGTGGAGCTGCGATGGCCCAGTTGTTAAAACGCTTGCATTTTATCCGATTATTTCAGGTTCAAACCAGACGAGCACCACTATATGTCCTTAATTTGTGTTTATAATTAATCTCGTGCTCGACGGTGAAGGAAAACATCGGGAGGAAACCTGCATGTCAAATTTCATCGAAATTCTCCCTCATTTTCTTATGTTAATACAGGCAAACGACCAGTATGCTCACCTGATGGAAAGTGATCACCGCCGCCCATGGACATCTGCAACACCGGGGGGCTTGCAGATGTGTTGCCGGGCCTTTAGGGAGGGAGTACGCTCTTTTTTTTGAAGGTTCCTAAATCGTATCGGTTCGGAAAAACCGCCGGCGAAAGCTGGTTCCACAGAGTGGTTGTGCGAGCTTCTCGCGGGCGATCCGCCCTGGGAGCTCCAGGCGGAGGTGCTCGCGGAGGTGTACCGGTTCCGGGTCGAGGCGAGGGACCGCGGCGAACGTCCAGGGTCGGCGGAGATCGGGCGGATCAGGGCTCTAGCCCAGCAAGCCCTGATCGTCCGATGGCAGGAAGATCTGGGGTCACCCACGGCGGGCCTAGCGACAGTGGAGGCGATCCGTCCCCACTTGAGTCGCTGGGTCGAGAGGAAGTACGGCACACTGTCGTACAGAATGACGCAGGTACTTACTGGACACGGATGCTTCGGTAAGTACCTGCACGGGATAGCGCGGCGGGAGGAGTCACCCTCCTGCCACGAGTGTGGTGCGCCAGTGGATTCGGCGTACCACACCCTGTACGAGTGTGCTGCGTGGGGGCCCCAGAGGCACACCCTTGCGGCGACTATGGGCGGAGACCTTTCGCTGCCGAGCATCATCAACGCCATGCTCGGTAGCGAGATGTGCTGGTCAGAGATGCGCTCCTTCTGCGAAAGTGTCATGTCGCAGAAGGAAGCCGCGGAGCGGGAGCGGGAAGAGAGTGCCGCCGCTGACTCGGTCCGCAGAAGACGACCGGGGAGGAGGAAAAGGCGCTACGCGCACCTTCTCCCACCGCCTCAATAGGCGCCGCAGGGACTAGGGGGGTCCCAGTACCCCGGGAATCACCCCTAGGTGTTAGAGGCCCGCATAGGTGGGCCGACCGTCAGGGCGTCACGGTAGCATGCGTAAGCGATCCCGTGGCGTCCATCGAAAGACGGAGAGGGTACCGCTGGTTTTTTAGTGGGTAAACCCGGCGTACTTGGGCGCAGTCGGCGTCCAGGGCTCCGGGGAGTCCCACACACCCCCCCACTTTCCATCACGTGGGGGAAGCGCGTAATGCGTTTTTCCAGCGAAGAAAAAAAAAAAAAAAAAAGAGTGGTTGTGCGAGGCAGAAAATGTCTTAGAAATTTTCGGACATCAAGATGGTGCAGGTGTAACTTCGAATTTTGATGAGATGTCCGAAAGTGAAATTCGATTATGAATTGGATTAATCCGAACAATTCCTCGGAATATTCTCCGTGAAAAATTCGGTAGAAGATGCAGAGTCATCCAACATCTCTACGATAATCCAAGGGATCTAGCTGATCAGAAAGAGCTTGATCGTCGATAATTCGAGCCGCTCTGCGTTAAATACGGTCAAATGGAAGGAGCTGGTACTGGGGAGCACCCGCCAAGAGGCCAGAAGAGAGGGGAGAGAAGGCCTTAGCCATAAACAAGGCCTATGAAATTCGTAGTTTTCAGTTTAGTTTGAGATTAATTGCTCATTAAAAGTGTAGATTGCAGGTTTTAAGTTGTGTATATTATTCATCTCAATCTTGTCGGTGAAGGAAAACCGTGGAGCAGCGTGCTCGAATAAGCTCTAAAACCTTCTCCTCAAAGGGAGAGGAGGAATTAGTCCAGCAGTGGGATATATACAGGCTGTTACTTTAAACGTGTATTGATGTATAAATTACCTTAAACTATGATTTTAACTAAAATAATTTTCTTCCTTTAATAATATTGAGAATTTTAATTTTATTTCATAAATATTGCCCGAAAATATAATTGCAATTCTTAAAAACCCTCGATCAGCCATGTTTATTATTACTTAATTATATTCTTCAAAGTTATTGCTTTATCAAATTGAGAATTTGTTATCGTTAAGTAATTTTTATATATTAGTTATTTCATAAAATCTTAAAACATTTCTCAGAACTACTGTGCTCTTATAATATATTAAACCATTCCAATATCTTGATAAACATTTTAATTATAAATATTATTGTTACACATCATATAAAGTATTCACCACATTCCACAAGCGGTAGCGAGCGCGTTTCGTGAAGTGTCACGTTCAGTGTTTAATTTAAATCATTTGTAATTTTTTAAACAATTGTCACTTATGCATTTTAAGATTTTAAATTAACATGGTTATTTTTATTATTACAGTTATTAAAATCTATAAATATAAATTACCATGGCTTTTATTTTTATTTGATGAAGCTTGATATTTCTACGTCTATGTCTTCTTTATAAAACTGAAGTTCATTTTTATAATAACATACAATTTATATGAACTTGTCGTATTACGGTCAAGCCTTCATTTTTTTTTATAATCTCACATACTATTATAAAATGTATTAAATTAAATGGTATATAAAGGCACAGATTTTTATAAAAGGTAGACCAATGTGGGTAACATAAAGATAAGTAATCACTACCACATATAGATACTGATTGTAATAAATTTGAACCATTCTCAAATAACATTATTTGAAATCAACAAAATAACAATAAATACTTGCCCGCTTCCGCTCATCACGCGTCACAGCCTTAGATACAAGAAGTTATAGCACATCGTTAAGACATATCGCAGAACGCCAGATGCGACTGTTGTTTATGGCAACACTTTATTGCTATCGCTTTAAAGGAGTGCTGTGACAATTCGAATCATTGCAAGATAAGATGTGTTTATTTCAACACACGTTACATATAAACATGTAAACAATGTATTTGTTCGCATAATATATCGATATATATGTCTTATTTATTTATATATGTCCTTTCTTGCAGTTCAAATACTTCATACCAAATTTCATCAAATTCGGTTCAGCGGTTTGCTCGTGAAGGAGCGACAAACAAACAGACATTTTTCAGAGTTACTTTAATATTTCATAATATAAATATGTATAATCATTATATAGATATATCAAGCTATTGTAGATTAAGACCTCGGCTCTAAGACTTTCTTACAAGCCCACTCTCCCTCTCTCTCCAGACTATGATAGGCGCAAGGGTGAAGTGCCACACTGGGTAGCCATAGCAGAAGATATTGCAGCGACATCCTCAAGAAGGTGACTGTATCCCGAGAGAATTAGCTAGCGGAGAAAGACATTTAACCAGCGGTTTCCTACGTTCTTTTTAAAAAAAATGCTCTGATAATTACCTCAGGTCTTTAGAAGATGTCTTGCTTGATGTAGCTACCAATCACGCATCAGGTATTCCTCTGCCAATCAGTATAATACTTAGGTATAGTAATAGGTAAACTTCGGTTTGAAGGGTGAGTGTTTCCAAGGTTGGTGGTACATTGCGATGTAATGAATTGTTAATATTTCCTACAGTCCCAATGTCTGTGAGTGTTGGTGACTTACCAAGTGACCTATTGCCTTATTGCCCTTTCACCAACTCGCATTGGAGCATCTTGGTGGAATATGCTCCGAAATTTCTCCTCAAAGAGAAAGGAGGTCTGATCCCAGCAGTGGGAAATTTACAGGCTGTTTTTGTTGTTGACCTATTGCCCGCCCACCTACCTATACAATAGTAAATACATACAGCATCTGCGAGCTATGTCGGTTATTTTCGTTTGTCAACGGATTTCACCGCACCGAATGCGCTCACGTAGCAAAATACCGCGCATTGCTCTTTGCATAGCACGCTGGGCGACCTTGCAACTAGACCAAATATATTTTAAAAAGAAATAAAGATAAATATTCCAAAAGAAAATGAAAATCAAAACATTCTTTATTAAAGTTCCCTCATAAAAGCACTTGTTACGTTATGTTGCACTATTGAATGAAATGTGAAACTACAAGATAGAATTTCAGTAAAGTTTAATTAGGATTTTTTTATGGTACATTCTGGCGACGTCAGTATCATGAACAACATGATAGCCAAAAAAGTATTTCAGAGAATATCCAAAGGAGAGATATCATGAATGGGAACCACTAGACTTATATTTTGAATGTCATCACGTCTGATAACGAGTTGATGCCTAACTCCTCATCATATATTACTGCCTGGGAATCAATTAATATTTTTACTGATTATTAAATTACTTTTTAAAAGCTTTCATACAGTTTGGTCGTCTTTTCAAAAACCTCGTACCTCTGTTCTAAGGCTTTTTGTTATTATGATCCAATACGTACCCTTACGCCCAGTGATAATAAAACAACAGATTTTTTTTCACAGATTCAGTCAGGCGAAGATGTTACACTAGACAGCCTATCATCATAATGTGTTATATTCTCTGTTGTTATATAACTAAGTTTTGATTGCACTGTTAATGGAGCAATGTTTTTTTCATTGCTCTCTATAAAAATCTAATTCGCTTTTACGATGGTACCTACAAATCTACATACAATCCGAAATTAACGGTCCGACTCGCAATGCATACCAAAATGCCAATAAAACTAGCTGATTGAACTTCAGACGATCTTCTGCTTCCATATTCGAATAAAAAAAACTATATTTAAAAGTGTTGCCTCTTTTTGTTTTAGCTGATTTTTTATGGAATATGATGACGAGCGAGCTACATGGGCCACCTGATGGTAATTGGTCACCATCACCCATAAACAATGACGCTGTAAGAAATATTAACAATTCCTTACATCGTCAATGCGCCACCAACCTTGGGAACTAAGATGTTATGTCCCTTGTGCCTGTAGTTACATTGGCTCATTCGACCCTTCAAACCGAAACACAATAATACTGACTACTGTTGTTTGGCGGTAGAATAACTGATAAGTGGCTGGTACCTACCCAGACGGGCTTGCATAAAGCCCTACCACTGATTAAGATATGCTTATAGATGAGTGTCATATCTATCTTTATCTGTAAATTAAGAAAATGTTATGTAATGTTATATTTTGAAAAGTTATTTGATTTTAGAACGTCAAATATGAAAGTGGTAACAAAGGAAATTACCCAAAATGTGAATCATTTCTTGAGTAACGTGTTGAGGCTTCTTCCAAGACGCGACGAGATTGTCTTTTACACGTGACTGAATTACATCCTACATATGCACGTTCTTTTAATTTTTTCTCCAGCACGACTTAAATTAACATAATATGAATTAATTAAACACAAATGGAAATACTATCTTATTAATAATAATTAAAAAATAAATTATATACATATACAACGCTGTTACATGATTAAGATGAGAGTACAATCATAATTAACATACTGGGTTAATTAAAACAAATATGCGTTAATGAAGCTTTGATCACAATTTTTAGTATTTATGATACTCATTTGCTATGACGTTGTAATTTTTATGATATAAATTAGAAACAAGTTTTGACTATGGCCAGTATTATTTACTTACACGTTAAAAACCGTTTAGTACTTTTCTCCTCTATAATATTTGTTTAATGATTTTCTTTTTTAATTACAGAATAATGTGTTTCAAGCATTTAAATTAGATAATGATGAAAGAATTTTGACAGTCGAGGGCCTATCACTAATCTTTATAGAACAATCACATTTAAAAATAGATTACTGAAAAGATTTTACAAGAGACAGCCTTATCAGTTAAATAGCGATCTCTTTATAGGCATATTGAAAAAAGAGGAAAGATATTTATAACGTTAACATCACACAAATTAAAGACTCAACTATACACTTAAAACGATTTCTCAGATCTGATATGAGGGAAAATTCTAGATATACATGATTATCTTTATATTAACTAAAAATCCAAAATACTGTTCATGGGACATATTATGTATGTCATAATCTACGCGATATACGCGATTCAAATACGTTATAACTAGTTTAATTTAAATGTGTAATAATCGCGAAAATTTAAGACAACATTAGGCTGTTACTTTACTTTACTTTTTTTCTTACAAATTATCTACAAAATCTCTAGTAGATTTATGCCATGCGATTTTAAATCTATCTCATAAGGCTTAAAACATTCTTAATCTCGCGAATTTACGATCAAATCACTTGTCAAATTGTTTGAACCGTTGTCAAAACAAATAACTTTGTGAGTTTTTTGATTGACGGTTCGTTTGGTATGTACGTTCGAACGCGTGGTAACATGTTTGTCAAACAAAATCACAGTTTCATAGCCAGTTTTAATTGAAGTAGGTATGGATATAAACAAACCTTATATATAAGTGATGCCACTTGGTGGTAGGGCTTTGCGCAAGCGCGTCTGGGTAGGTACCACCCACTCATCAGTTATTCTACCGCCTAACAACAATACTCAGTATTGTTGTGTTCCAGTTTGAAGCGTGAGTGAGCCAGTGTAACTACAGGCTACAGGGACATTCCATCTTAGTTCCCAAGGTTGGTGGCAGATTGACGATGTAAGGAATAGTTAATTTTTTTTACACCGTCATTATCTTTGGATGACCACTTACCATCAGGTGGCCCATATGCCCCTCCGCCAACCTATGCCATAAAATAAAAAATAAAACATAGTATTTAATGATATATAATTTATAAGTATTTCATGAGATTCGCTAATAACTGAATGATGCTATCAGTTCTTGATCAATATTTAGTCTTTGTATATAGTATAAAACAGAGTCGCTAATCGCTCTCTATCCCTATATATGCTTAGATCTGTAAAATGAAGCAACTGATTACAATGTCCTTTTTTTACATAGAGAGTGATTCAAGAGGATATTTTTGTATATAATACGTGGACAACTCAACCAATGATACGGCGTAAAATGGATATCAGATGTTTTTTTATTTTGCTTTTGTCCTTTTGATTGGACGAAGCCTTGATGTATACAGAACAACTATTGATTTGAGAAGTTTACCGCCCCAGAGAAGATTTAGATCTTTGCGGGAGAACACTATTACAGCTTTTTTAGGGGGTAACAGTCTGTTACGTAGCTATAAAAATTTTAATCAAAAAAATTGGAAAAATCTTTTTAACGATTGGTTACGAATTCAAATTTCGAACAATAATATATTTATGTCTTTATTTGTACTTACGGGTATTCTCTTGACCGGTGAAGTCAGGAAAAATTAAAAAAAAAAAATATTGTTAACATATCCGAACGTCGTAATTTAAAAAAGGAATATTTAATTCAACATCAATTTGCCTTCGAAGTCTAAGCCCAAAATAGGCATTGTTTAGTAAGGAGACAGCGTAAACGTCTCGAAACTTCCCGTCTGAGGGTCATCAGTTATTCAATAAAGTTCGGACTCCGTATGGAAAGTTCGAGATAAGTAGGCAAGCGACTGTGGAATGAATAAAACATGACGGTAATTTCATTACGATATGACATCCGTACGTGACAAGTTTATAACTTCGCTCGAATTAAGCGGAATTGGAGTATAATCTTTTGTGAAGATTTCTCCTTCATTATAAAGCCACCTGGTAGACCGGGATATGTGGGCAACACTGAAACCACTGCGATGGCTCTCAACATCAAACGGAGAGGCTGCGGGATCATGTGTTAAGCCCTATAACCGGGGAAAATTGAAAAGTGCTCTATTTTAATACACATACTTCCATATGTTTTTACTTTTGTACAGGGTACGATAAAGTTAAATCAAGATGTGGGCAACACTGAAACCACTGCGATGGCTCTCTCGATATGAAACGAAGAGGCTACAGAATCATGTGTTAAGCCCTATAATCAGGGAAAATTAAAAGTGCTCTATTTTAATACACATACCTACAAATGTTTTTACTTTTGCACGGGGTACGATAAAGTTTTGATACAATAAAAATGTAACGCTCGTTAGCTTGCTATGATTTACATGTCTATTGCTATGGACTTATACAGGCTGTTCGTGACATAGGTCTTATTTTACATGTAAGATTATTTTTTTTCATTCGGGCCATATACAGCATGTAATTAAAATGAATATTTTTGAAGATATTACAGATTTGTCTAATAACAAAAAAGCTATGAATTCTGTAGTATATTTAATATGACCATTGCACACATGCAAAGGCCGAGTGTGTCGCTCGTCATTGTATAAGTAGAATAAGATATGAATGCAATGCCAATAAAGTCCAAAACCCTCTGTTAAATTTTCCTTTTTATAATAAAATTCCGCAGATATTTTTAACTTTGCCAATTCGTAAATTAAATTCCTTCTTTAATTAAAATTAATAAATAAAATATAATGGAACTCATGATTATATAAATTCGCTCTCGCTGTAGAAATTGGTTGTTGTGTGTTATTTTAAATATTTATTTGGAATTTCACAAAAACAATGCAATCAAAATTACGCAGATCAATCTAGTGTGATAAACCACAAACAGCACTATTGTATGTATAAAAAAGTAATATCGATCTTTTAAATTAATAATATAAACTTAAATCAGTACAAACTCAGACAAAAGATACCGCATACGGCTTAACACAAACATAACAATTACGAACGTTAAGAAATAAAATTAACGTACAATAAAAACAATGGTAATTTTACTATGTCTGTCTGTTTGTCGCTCTTTCACGATCAAACCGCTGAACCGAATTTGATGAAATTTGGTGTGAAGCAAACTTAAACTCCAAAAAATGACATAGGCTACTTTTTTGCCTCACACATGACAATCATCACCGTAAAACGCAAAAGAAACCGCGGACGACTACTTGTAGATATATATGTCAAAGCAACAAAAAGTTACTTAGGTTTTTTTTTATTATGCATTGTGGCGACGTTAGTGTGACGTAGTAGAACACATGACAGTCGAAAAGTCATAGTTAATGGTGTATCGAAAAAAAGAGATATTACAAACATGAACGACTAAACTCATATTTCGAACTAGAGCTCCGCCCCGGCTTCGCACAGGTACAATGTTTATACTGAACAAGTCCCGTTTATTCCCTATCTCTTGGGAATTCTGAAATACCCCCAAAACGGTTTTTAATTGTTGTTATAACCTACTTGCATGCTAAATATGAAACCCCTAATAATGTTACGGAGATAGGGGTACTTTGTTTCGAAAATATAAATGAAAAATCCCTTCTCAGTGCACTTCTAGGACACTCAAGGCATACATATGCCAAATTTCAAGAGTCTAGGTCCAGTGGTTTAGGCTGTGCGTTGTCTGTCAGTCACTCAGTAACGGTACAGTTATATATTTTCGTATATCATCAGATCTGATAACGAGTTGATGCCTAACTCCTTATATATACCTCCATAGTTGAGTAGTGTGTACACCGGTTTTCATGGGTACGCCAGTACCGAGTTCCCGGGTTCGATGTAGAACAACTTCATTAGTTTTCTATGATATCTTGGATCTGGGTGTTTGTTGTACCGTCGTTACTTCTAATTTTTCATAACAGTGCTTCAGCTACTAGCATTGGAATTTGAGTAATCAAATCAAATCAAAATAAACTTTATTCAACTAGGCTTTTACAAGCACTTTTGAATCGTCATTTTACAATTAAGTGCCTACCACCGATTCGGAAAGTAGATTCTACCGAGATGAACCGGCAAGAAACTCAGTAGTTAGTCTTTTGTAATGTATGTGATTAATATTAATAGTGAGACATCTCTCTTCAACTATTGGGGAAGTGCAAGATATGACATCGTATCATGTCCTTACTACAAATAATTAATTTAAATATAGTCTGTTGCTGTCATTTTTTTTTAATTCAGCCAGTATCAAATACAATTAAATTATGACATAATTTCAACCTGTATACAGCGATCTGGCTGTGGTTAATTACGCGGTGGGTTCTCATTGTCATGCTATAAATAAATCACTAACGCTGCGGCCATTCGCATAATAACATCCATGGATGGCTTAATGCACTTTCTCTGATGATTTATTACAACATTATGGTATTATTTTCTTAATTTAATTGAATTAGACTCACGCTGTATAAATTTAACAGCCTCTATATATATGTCTATACTGATATTATATTTTTTTTTGTTTATGGTATAGGTTGGTGGACCAGCATATGGGCCACCTAATGGTAAGTGGTCACCATCGCCCATAGACAATGACGCTGTAAAATATTAACTATTCCTTACATCGTCAATGCGCCACTAACCTAGAGAACTAAAATGCTATGTCCCTCGTGCCTGTAGTTATACTGGCTCACTCACCCTTCAAACCGGAACACAACAATACTGCGTACTGTTGCTTAGCGGTAGAATATCTGATAGGAGAGTGGTACCTATCCAGGCGGGCTTGCACAAAGCCCTACCCTCAAGTACAAAGCCCTACCAAGTAAAATGTGAAAATAGGTCTGTCTGTGTGCCTGTCGGTTACTTTATCATAAACGAGCCGCTGAACCGAATTTGATAAAATTTCTTTTAAAGCAATTCTAAATCAATTCTTTTTAAGCGTAAAACCTGTTGATCAAATCGTTAAGTAAGTGTCAAGTGGACGACAACTGTGTTGTATTCTTATCTTAAGAGAAGGTTTAGAGTTCACTCAATAAACCTATCTAAAACATTTTCTTAAGATATAGGCATTTTCTTTACGTTAAGTGTACGTATATACGTTAAACAGCTTGTTAACATCCCTGGATTAAAGATTTAAGAAATATGTTTCGAACTTATCTAATCTTTTAAATACAATCAAAATAAACGTTATTCAAGTAGGCTTTTACAGGCACTTCTGAATCGTCATTTTACAATTAAGTGATGCTACCACCGGTTCGGAAAGTAGATTCTACCGAGAAGAACCAGCAAGAAACTCAGCAGTTACTCTTTTTTAACATTTAAAAAATACAACGTCATGTTAGTTAAATACAATTATTGAAATTATTATATCCTGCTTGGAAGTCAACAGGTATTAACTCCAATTTAAGCACGGATGGGATTTCAATAAGAAAACCACAATTTTCGGTTAAGATTTATTTGTGCCAGCCTTCTTTTCTTCAGTCAAATTGGCATTGTAAGAAAAACTATGCCTCCTTTATATCACCAATGCCCCACCATACTTAAATACTTAGAAGTGTCATTTGTGCCCGTTACTTTAAAGCACGGTTACACAGGCTAAACCACGTTGCTGATCGGATCACAACAATGCTAAGCATCATTGTTTGTCAGTACAATTAAAAGGAGAAAGAGGAGTGCTATCTATGTAGACTGGCTTGAACAAAACTCTACTACCATATAACTTACTATCAAGAACCAGTAAAAGTTTATCTAAGAACTTGGTCAAGTTTGCTCGAATAAAGCTAATGATTTCTTGATTATTATTAATTATGGGACTATTAAAAAAATATATAACACATAACAATTACAATATTAATTAAAAACAGAAATTTAGTTAGTATTAAAATTAAATAATTTAATAAAGATTGAACCTTTATTTAAAGTATTTAACTTATGAATATTATTTATTTATTTGTTACTAATTTATCTTGACAATACATTATTATTGGGATATTAAATATTTGATAATGAAAATTAAACGAGTTTTATATTTCATTTATAGAAATACGATATAAATCGATTTTTGATTACTGAAGCAGTGGCTCGTTGGTCTAGGGGTATGATTCTCGCTTTGGGTGTGAGAGGTCCCGGGTTCAAATCCCGGACGAGCCCCGCAAAGTCATGGATCCGATCTAATTTTGTTCCTTTTTAACTTCCTTTAAATCATTTTTATCGAGATCCTACTTACTTACTTTAACTAAATATGGTAATTGCTGTACCTACTTTTTTCTGTTTAATAAATCATTGTCTTTCGATTACAAAAGCAGTAATAAACATATGTACTAGTAAGAAGAAAGAAGATATCTAATAAAACAAAAGCAAATACAAAATCAGAAGCAAATACAAAGTCCCATTGTATCAAAGTTTGTAAATTATATAATTGTAATGTCTAACTGAAAAACTGTTACAGTATATAATACTAATATTTGCGTTTTTTCGATTTTAAAATTTAAACTTGACGTGCGTAAATTTCATGTTCTTAATTAAACAAATTAAAACGCTTCGAATACTTATTTACTATATTATATATAAGTTTTCTATGTAATTCATTTGATAAATAGATTAACTACTGAGTTTCTTGAGAAATTCTATGTAGAATCTACATTCCAAATTGCTTGTAGTTGTTTAATTTAATCCTGACATTGATACTTGAAGAGAACCTTTTAAAACAATATTATTTAACTAGGTATGTGTAAAATTAACAGTTAATTCATTTAATTAATTTACAGATAATTAATTTAACGTTGAATTAAGTAGTGGTAGGGTAGTAGTGGTAGTGTTGTTTACATGTTTCGAACACAAATGTTTTTATATTTGTCAATCACTAGAATTTTAATTTTAATAAATAAACTACATTACTTGAGTAAGTCTTAAAAAGTAAAGAAAAGGAAGGTAACAAACTCTCAATTTCCCACAGCTAGGCAAAGGCCTCCTCTACATTAAGGAGAGTGTTTGGAATATATTCCACCACGCTGTTCCAATGCGGGTTGGTGGAATGCACATGTGGCAGAATTTCGATGAAATTAGACACATTCAGGTTTCCTCACTATGTTTTCCTTCACCTCCGAGCACTAGATGAATTATAAACACAAATTAAGCACATATATATAGTGGTGCTTGCCTGGATTTTCACGCGTTCTAACCATTTGGCCATCAAGTGTTAGTCTCAAACTGCGACTATATTAAAAACTAGCTTTTGCCCGCGACTTCGTTCGCGTGGACTTCAGGTTCGTCCCGTCTAGTCTAGTAATCGCTTAAAATCGCTTCGTAGATAAGCCATTATTTCTCGTACAAAGTAAAGGATAAAAAATGGTTATTGTGGGTTATTCCTAAGAGATAAACATATACCATCACGGACTTTTTTGTAGACCTTTTTAAGTTGTACAATACTGTAGTACATTGTTTTGATCTATCTTGTAGGATTCAGTCAGCGTTTGGAATGTAAGCGCAAAAAATGTGTTTTTTTACGACCTCACATTAGAAACCTCAAAAATTGTATCCTATGTGTTATTCTGATGTATAAGCTATATTGTGGTAAAGTTTCATTCAAATCCATTCAGTAGTTTTTACGTGAAAGAGTAACAAACATCCATACATACAAACTTTCGCCTTTATAATAGTAGTAGGATAAATAACCAGCATAATTGGACACGGGATACTTATCTCGTTTTTTATTTGGTAGAGCTCGATATTTCTTCATTATCTACAAAACAACAATGAGAGTGGTGATCAGTGTTGTCGCAGCAAACGTACGAGAGAGGAGGTAGTCCGATATTGACACTTTTAATGTCGTCTCGTGAACAAGACATTCGTAGATATATCTTTTATGATATAATTTGGCGGACGAGCATATGGGCCACCTGATTGTAAGTGGTCGCCATCACGCATCGATAAACAATGATGCTGTAAGACATATTACAATTGCTTACATCGTCAATGTGTCACCGACCTTGGGAACTAAGATGTCATGTTACTTGTGCCTGTAGTTACACTGGCTCACTCAGGGTGAGTCAAGTCGGGGTCAAACCGGAACACAACAATACTGAGTACTGTTATTTGACGGTAGAATAACTGATGAGTGGGTGGCCAACCACTCATCAGTTGAACCTACCCAGACGGGCTTGCACAAAGTCCTACCACCAAGAATAATGTCGAAATATCGAGCTCCACCAAATAAAAATTAAAAAAAATAATAAATATCCTATTTTAAATATTTGTAGTAATCATTGAGAAATACAAATAATATAATATTCAAATATTTATTAAAAATTGGAAGCCAATATCATACGAAAAAGTAAATTGTAAATATTTTATGATAAGTTACTCGCTAACAAAGTGAACCATTCAACTGTATAAAGTTTCACAGAAAAATGTGAATTCGTCTTTACCAAAGCCCTAAAAATAAACGTACAATAAAAAACATAGGGTGCGTTTACACTAACGACACTTAATAAATTATATTGAAAATTTTTGTTGTATTTTAAGTAATTAATTTTGTGTTTTAGTTTAGCTTGGTCTTAATGGCTCAAAAATATTGGAATTTCCTGATTATATTTGGCTACCGAAAAGCCCATTTCAGTTCCTACCTACTTATTCATTCTACCGCGCGTTCCGATTGGAAAGGTGAATTACCCAGCGTAACTTCAAGTACACGGAAAATAACATCTTATTTTCGTAGGTTGGTGGGTCATTGAAACAGTAACTTTTTTATGTAATATGTGGCCAAAGAGCTGGCGGTTCACCTGCGGCGGCGGTCATAGTCAATTCCATCGAAAGTTATATTAGGAGTATGGAGGACGCATACACAAATTAAATTTTAAACCTTTTTATTTATCGAATACTTGTCAACTGTGTTCTCTCGTCTTACGTCTATATATGTATATTGTGCACTGTCATTACTTACACATAAAATAAATTGTTAAAATTAAATAATCGCCCTTACTTTTATTTCATCAAGTGACTACCACAACCCATGGACATCTACAACGCTCGCTCTATTCTTGAGGATTCCCAAGTTGAGTACAAGTAACTGAGATATCTAATATTTCATACAGTCGTAATGCCTATTGGCCTTGATAAACGCTTTAAGAAATAAATAAATATGAGACAACATCACATAGATTACTTTGACTATATTCAGAACACAAGTACTATAGCTACTTACATTGGGTAAGTAGCTATAGTACTTGTGTTCTGAAAAATCAGAAGTAACGACTAACATCCACACCCGAAACAACATAGGAAACTTATGATAATCTACATTGACTCGGCGCGGGAATCGAACCCGGGGTTCGGAATCGAACCTCGGAGTAACGTTCAAGTGAAAACCGCTGTACACCTCAACCGACCACGGAGATCGTCGTCCCATCTAACCATCGCTCGCTAATACTAAGTGATTAGACAACGAAACGTTTTAATTTATTAAATGCCCCCTTCACACGATTTGCAATACACTTAATAATAAATAAATAAAGTATCAAGTGTAGAACGCCCTTTAGCGTTCCTCTCGATGGCTTATTGATGCTGTGAGCCTTCAACAACGGCGCAGCTGTGAACGCGAGTTGAAAAAATCTCTCGTCTTACGAATTTTCTCTTACATATATATATTTACGTCTGTACGTTTGTTCAGCTTACTATATTTAAATATTAAATTGATATTGAATTTAGACGACATAGCCCAGTCGTTGGGACACGTGTTATTTTAGAATGAGCTTAATTTAGGTTTTCCATTTATTTCGCGTTCAGGTCAAAGACCTATCAGTTTCAAGGTCGACTTTTTTCTATGAAAAAAAAAGAATAGTTTTTCTTTTATGTTATAGTATGATATGACTCAACCTTGTGGATGCTGATGAGAGCTGAGATGGCCCAGTGGTTAGAATGCGTGCATCTTAACCGACGATTGCGAGTTCAAGCCCAGGCAAGCACCGCTATATATATGTGCTTAATTTGTGTTTATAATTCATCTCGTGCTCGGCAGTGAAGGAAAACCTCGCGAGGAAACCTGCATGTGTCTAGTTTAATCGAAATTCTGCCACATGTGCATTCCACCAACCCGCATTGGAACAATGTGGTGGAATATGTTCCAAACCCTCTCCTAAATGGAAGACGAGGCCTTATCCCAGCAGTGATAAATTTACAGGCTGTTACTTTACTTTCTTTACTTTACAGTCTCGTGGATAGAACATGTACTTATTTGCTTAGTATTTAACTACGGGTTCCAATTGGTTCGGAGATCCTATGAGTCGACCTTGTACATACAGCTAATCTCTTGTATGATTTTTTTTTATAATATTAGTTGGTGAACTGGCATATGGGCTACCTGATGGTATGTTCTCACCACCGTCCACAGATAATGGTACTGTAAGAAATATTAACCATTCCTTACATCGCCGATGCGCCACCAACCTTGGGAACTAAGATGTTATGTACCTTGTGCCTGTAGTTACACTGGCTCACTTACCATTCAAGTCGGAACACAACAACTGTTGTACTGTTGCTTGTGATAAGGGGATACACAAAACCCTATCACCAAGTGAATAAAGGAAACTCAATGAGGCTACATAAAAAGGCATATTTAAAAAAAATACCAAGAGTATCCATCGAGCCGCATTGAAGTGGCGTGGTGGTGTTTACTTTATCGAGCTGTTACTTTTACTTTCATAATCATGTCTTAGTATACGATTTTTCATACACTACATCTAACCAAATGTTATTTTAAATTATATTTTTATGACCTGACCCAATAGTCAGGGGCCATCTGAAAATCAGTCTGTGCATTAGCACAGCTTATACTGAGATGAACCCCTTGTTACCTACAATTTATTCTTTAAGTTTAATTATTTTCTTCTGTATAATCTATATCTATGTATATCTATGTAATGTACGTGTGTAGCAAAATAAATGGTTTAAATGGTAAATGGTTTTATTTTTCATAAATTAACATTCAATACAATATACCTAGCCAGCAACATAATAGTAAAAAAATTAATATCATTCGAAACACAAGAAACGATACTTTAAAAACTGCCTTCTTAAAACGACGTCGTAAGCATTAAAATAAGTACAATCGCAGAAAAAAATGTTAAAAACAAAAGGGGTGTTATTTAAGTTCTCATAGAAACGCGGGCAAGTTAAGCCGTCGTGGGCATAGTTACAACGAACTAAGTTGTTTAAGTGGGTGTTAGTAGTTCCAACGGGCTTTTTCTTGGGAATGTACTTTCTGTGAGTGAATAAAGCGTTAAAACGTTTTGAATGTCAGGCTATTGGTTGTTTTTTTAAATCATTCGAATTTTAAATTTTTGAATGTAATTCGATTTTTTAATAAAATTTGATAAATCATTAAAAAATCATTACATAATATAAAATAAAGTCGCTTACCGCTGTCTTTACCTATGTATGCTTAGATCTTTAAAATTACGCAAAGGATTTTGATGCGGTTTTTTCAATAGATAGAGTGATTTGAGAAGGTTTTTGTATATAATATATAGTAAAAACACTGATCATTTTATATGTTAGAACGTATTCTTTTAATATGTCAAATTGATAAACGTGTAATTTAAATAGCCGGCTACATGTTCTATTTTCAAACATTTTATCCAATTACTCAGCGTAGTTGATTGATGATGTCGTTAGATCATAGATCTTGAAAACTTACTTATTATTTACTATGTATATAAATTTATATAATAAGAATATTATATACAGCTGAACTAACATAATAATATTAAAGAGTTTATTTGTTTTTTTATTGTTCTCACGGCATATCTGTGGAAATCAATATATTATATTAAACTCTTCCGTTACTGAGTGACTGGACCACTGGACCTAAGTACTTGAAATTTGGCACACGTATATCTTGAGTATCCAAGAGGTGCAATAAGAAGGGATTTTTTTTAATTTCCACGGGGTAGGGATAAATGGGATTTATATTTTCGAACCAAAGTGGCTTTATCTCCGTTACTATAATTATTAGGAGTTTCAAATTTAGCATGCAAGCAGGTTATAACAACAACTAAAAACTATTATTTTATTTACAGCGACTGTTTTTTTAAATATATTTATAATATGAGAGTTCATTATTTTCGATGATTCATTGTAATAATGGGTTACAAATATTTTTTGTAATAAACAAGATCTATTGTTATTATAATAAGAACTTAGTTTAAGTTTGTATTTCGGCGTTATATTAGAAAGTCTAATATTTCATCAATAATTTGATAATTGTTAATATTGTTTTATCGCAAACAGACTTAATTACTTTTAGATTTTAAATATATGATATTATTAAAGATTACTTTGTCATTTCTTAATAGAAAATAAGTTACTTTATTAACGTATGTATTTATTTTGCTTTTATATGTGTTTATAATAACATATAATGTGTACACAGAGCATTGCACTACAGGTGCTCAGAATTTAAGTTCCAACGACTACATAAACAGTGTTCGCATGGTTATAGCACTAATAGCTTCACTAGTTTTTAACGCGACATCTGTTCTAAGTAGTTTTTAATTAAAAGTGTACCAGCTTTATATAATTTTTGACCATCACAAGGCAAAAATTGATAGCATTTAATGTGTAAACTAAGGAACATTTATATATTGATGAAAGAAAGGCTTAAGTGCTGCGGTTATTGGGTATATTTTTTCAAAATAAAAAATGACTTATGTGCCAGACTACTAACTGTATATGTGCCAAATGTCATTCAGATGCGTTCTGACAAAAATCTATCAATTAATCCAAAGCTTAACATTTATTTGTGATGCACTTTCTATAAATTTAATTTATAAAATAAATTTACTTGGTGGTAGGGCTTTGTGCAAGTACGTCTGGGTAGGTACCACCCACTCATCAGTTATTCTACCGCCAAACAACAGTACTCATTATTGTTGTGTTCCGGTTTGAAGGGTGAGTGAGCCAGTGTAACTACAAGGGAAATATCTTAATTCCCAAAGTTAGTAGCGTATTCACGATTTAAGGAATAGTTAATATTTCTTACAGCGTCATTGTCTATGGGTAATGGTGACCGCTTTACCATCTGGTGGCTCATATGCTCGTCCGACAACCTATACCATAAAAAAAAGTACATGCTACACTTTTATGAAATTGAAACAATTTTCAATTTACTTAAGTCACACGTTTTCGCCCCAGCGGTGATACTTATGAAATGACAGACAAAAACTAACTTTTCACTATACAAACAAGTTATATGTAAGCCTTTGTTTAAACCCGCACCTCTTTACAAAATTATCCGACATAATAGAAGAACGTACTCGTACCTCTTTCGAGCTTAAGAGCTCCCAGCCACATCTGCTACACATTTGAGAGCAATGTATGACATCAATAAGGCAGTCAGAGCAACACTTGCCCTTACATCTTCGAAACAGAACAGAGAAACACACAGCTGTCCCCCTTTAACGCTCACATATAATCGTCTGTCTCTTTCGATGATTTTTTTTCCGAACCGTTAGGTGATACCCTCAAGAAAATGAGTCGAATATGTTAAGCGTCAAATGAAATCATTTGTTTTGATCTACATAATGGAACGTTTTTGTAACGGCCTATAGTTTTTTTGATGAGAAAAATTGTTTTTTTTTTTTTTATTTAAGTTGCTTATCCTCGACCCCATATTTGTCTGCCTGATTGAGCCAGTTCGTTTTTCAAAATTTTCTTAAAGTATACTTTATTCAAGTGGGCTTTTACAAGCACTTTTGACTCGTCATTTAACAATTAAGTGAAGCTACCACCGGTTCGGAAAGTAGATTCTACCGAGAAGAACCGGCAAGAAACTCAGTAGTTACTCTTTTTCAACATTTAAAAAAATACAGTCATGTTAGTTAATACAATTATTAAATTAATATATCCTGCCTGGAAGTCAACAGGTATTAATTCCACGCTTTTTTATCATCTACAAAATCTTGTATCGAATAATACACCTTTTTCACCAATGTATTTTTTACAAACGATTTGAATTCACGAGACGGTAAAGTTAAAAATGTCTGCGGAATTTTATTATAGATACCTTGCCTTTAAACTAACATATTAGGTCAATAACCTTTTTAAATAAATAAATAACTTAACCAACTATAACCAAGAAGCATTGGCGAAACTCGGATGATTATTTTATATTACGAACTTCGTTATTTTGTAATTATATTTTTATTATCTCTTACTTTCGATTCATGAGATCACCTCTCTTTCACATCCATTCAATTCAACATGTGGTTAGCTTATCCAGTTAATTATTAAGTTTTCATAAAAATAATAAATGAAGTTAAAACAAGGACGCCTGGAAATTCATATGATTAATAACTAGCTAGTAGGTCCAGGTGGTTTCGCCCACATTAAACGTTGAAGTCACCACCGTGGTATATAGCGTAATTTTATATAGTCGAAAAGCTTTTTTTTTTTCAACAACAGCCTGTATATTCCCACTGCTGGGCTAAAGGCCTCCTCTCTCTTTGAGTAGAAGGTTTGGAACATATTCCACCACGCTGTTCCAATGCGGGTTGGTGGAATACACATGTGGCAGAATTTCTATGAAATTTGTCACTTGCAGGTTTCCTCACGATGTTTTCCTTCAACGCTGAGCACGAGATGAATTATAAAGACAAATTAAGCACATCAATCAGCGGTCCTTGCCTGGGTTTGAACATTAGACTGTCTCGTAAGAATGTTTAAAGAAACAAAAAAAAATTCAAATGACTGCGATTAAGATAAAAACAATATAACATATATGTGTGCATATTGTATGTATATATAAAAATAAGTTACATATTTTACATTGCTTACATTTACTCAATTGTACTAACACACCAAGACAGATCGAAACCAGACAGTTTATAAGATAGAGTGGAACGAACAAACAATCAATCACAATGAAGTTGAACACCTGTATAAATACGTAAACTCGCTGTTATATTTTGTATCTTGAAGTGTTTATAAATAGTACTGAAATAGGCCGAAGTACGTATTAGTAAATGTCATATAATTTGATAAATATACTTTATTTTTATATGTTACCGTAAGATTACAAAATTCGTTAGTTTACAATCTGACTAGATAGATTGTAAACTGTCGCAATATTTTGAGCTGATAAATAGGATTGCTAATTAATTAATTATTTTTCGCTATATTCTAATCTGTGGGATATATATATTCCTTTAGTACCATTTCTACTTTATCTTACTACTATTAGAAATGCGAGAGGTTGTGAGGATGGATGTTTGTATGTTACTCTTTCACGAAAAAACTACTGAGCGGATTTGAATGAAATTTTACAGTAACATAGGTTATACATCAGAATAACTCATAGGCTATAATTTATAATGATTTTATGTAATTTGGTCATAATATAACATATCAAGTACCCGTGCAAAGCCAGGGCGGGTAGTATACAAAATACTTCCAGCCGTTTAGAGCTTAGATCTATTAAACTACGCAACGGACTACGGAACAATTCTTCATGCTATTTATCAATGATCAGAGTGATACAACAGAAAGGTACACATATAATATATGCTTATTACAGTGGAGAAAAGCCGAGAAATCCAACTATCCTGCTTAAAAAAAATTAAAATTAATGTTCTTAAATCTTAAATATTTATTTCTATATATCGTACCCATGTGAAACTGGGATGGGATGGGATGGTAGGGTATTCAAATATGTTGCAGATGTGCATGCGCATGTTGCAGAATTTCGATGAAATTAGACACATGCAGGTTTCCTCACACCGTACATACGAAATTAGACTCATTGGGATTGCTTCACGATGTTTTCCTTCACCGCCGAGCACGAGATGAATAAAGATGAATTAATATACACATATATTTAGTGGTGCTTGCCTGGGTTTGAACCCGCAATCATCGATTACGATGCACGCGTTCTAACCACTGGGCCAACTCAGCTCATATATAAAAGTAATCACAATTCCTTATATTCGTAAAGACAGAAATACAAAAAATAATAACACATTATTTATAAAATAGCATGCTTATAAGCATACGATTGCTAGTAATAATTATGTATATTTCAAATATTCTACTTAATAATAAAAATAACAAACATGCAGACCCGCTTAGTGAACACCCCTGCTACCCCGCAGCTGCCCTACCCCCTGGGCAGTGTGTACACAACTGTGTTTTATTGAGTATATTTTGCTTACTACAAATAAGCATGCTTGTTACTAGAATCGTTTTAATGTATATGTAAGTATGTAAGACTTGGTGGTAGAGCTTCGTGCAAGCCCGTCAGGGTTGATACCACCCAATCATCAGTTATTCTACCGCCAAGCAACAAGTATTGTTGTGTTCCGGTTTGAAGGGTGAGTGAGCCAGTGTAACTACAGGCACAAGGGACATAACATCTTAGTTCCCAAGGTTGGTGGTACATTGACGATGTAAGGAATAGTTAATATTTCTTACAGCGTCATTGTCTTTGGGTGATGGTGACCACTTACCATCAGGTAGCCCATATGCTCGTCCGCCAACCTATACCATAAAAATGCTTATTTACTTACTAGTAATTATCCGCAGCTCCGCTCGCGTTTTAGGATGCTAGTTATCATGCTGTTAAGCAAAAAAGTAACGTATGTCCATTCTTGAAGTTCAAATTTGCTTCATACCAAATTTCATCAAATTCGGTTCAGTGCTTTGGTCGTAAAAGAGCAACAGACAGGCACAGTTACTCTCACATTTATAATATTAACTTAGATATTGAGCATGAGTGTTAATGTTAACCAGTCAGAACTTTACTTAGTGGTAGGATTTTGTGCAAGCCCATCTGGGTTGTATATCCTAGCGCAAAGCAGCAATACTCAATATTATTGTGTCTCGGTTTGAAGGGCTAGTCGAGATGGCTCAGTAGTTAGAACGCGTGCATCTTAACCGATGATTGGGGGTTCAAACCCAGGCAAGCACCGCTGATTCATGTGCTTAATTTGTCTTTATAATTCATCTCGTGCTCAGCGGTGAAGGAAAACATCAACAAGTGACAAGTTTCATAGAAATTCTACCACATATGTATTCCACCAACCCGCATTGCAACAGCGTGGTGGAATATGTTTCAAACCTTCTCCTCAAACGGGAGTGGAGACTTTTAGCCCAGCAGTGGGAATTTACAGGCTGTTGTTGTTGAAGGGCTAGTGACAGAAAGTCACAAGTGACATACCATCATAGTTCCAAAAGTTGAGGACACATTCACTGCTAAAACTATTCTTACGGCGCCAATTTCTACTGTCAGTGGTGACCACATATCATCAGATATCCGATACACCAGTCCACTTACCATTGGCAAAATAAAAAAGTTTTGGCCAAAAGTGTTTCAGATACAAAAAGGACATGCTGTAGGAACTATTTGAGAATTACAAAAGAACTCTCATACATAATGTATCAAAAACCGTGTTGGAACACGAAATGCCCGAGATCTCTCAAATTTTAATTTCCGTTCTTTATTTGAGATCCCCATACCTATTTCTTCAATTTACAAACTTGTGAAGTATGTTCAAAGTAAGATGAAATATGGCGTCATGTATCATGGCAGTGGACAGGCGAGGACATGAAAATTACAAGTGTTGTTAAGACCTTAGAAGAAATAGAAATGGCAGCACAATTTATTTAATAATTATTTTTTAACAAAAAATAATTTGTGAAAGTTTTATTCTAACCGATGTGTATTTTTAAATATGCCGCCTATAAAATCTGCGTCTAATTTTGTATAGAATAGCCTAATGGGTCAGACTCGAACCTGTGTCTTCGATTACGAGGCAATCTTTATACTATAGAGTTGTTGAGTCTAATTGTTATAATAATTTTTCAACACATATATTGTGCCTTCTGTGAGTTGTAATTCTGTATTTTTTATTTGATCAAAAGATATATTTTTTACTATTAAATAAAAAAGAAACATGTTTTCAAAACATTTTCCAAAACATTATGTTTGTGTATTAACACGGTTATTTATTCAATGGTAAACCCGACATGCAACTACAACTTACTTCTGTACTTACGAATAATTTAAACTTAACCCACATATCGAGAACTAATGGCAGACTATATTCTTTAAATAAACACGAAAATTAAAAATTAGAAAATTTGTTAACAAAAAAGGTTTTATGCAATTAAAGTGTCAAACAATAAAATAATAATTTAAAATTATGGAGTGTTAAAAACATTGTTTAATTTTTATCGGTCATAAAATCATGAAATTATTTGGTTAAGTAAATGATAAATATATTTTATTAATTACAAGTCACATTTATATAATAAGGATAAAAACTTATCCGCTTATATCTACATTTAAGCGGGAAATAAGATGCGCCATATTAGTCACGTCGGACGAGCTGCGGTTGGTCGAGCGACGGGTATTGATGACGTCATCGCTCAGCGCACCAATCCGCGGCAAGCTCGGCTTAACTGATTTCAGTTCGAGTTTGGAATTCAAATTTGTAAGTTCATGGAACTAATATTCACAATAAGGGTTCACTTCTAACTAGTTGGGAATGTTTTTGGTAAAATAGGAATACTTATGGTTGCGTCACAATATATTTACAACAAAATTGATGTTTCTCTAGAAGCTTTTCAAATTTTGTATAAATACTAGCAATAAATAGTGACTTGTAGCACCAAGTTGACTTCTGTACAAAGTTAGTACATCCTTTCTGGGGCAGAATATCTATAAGGAATTCATAAATTTGAATTACCAGACTACATATATAATTGAACATGTTTAATTGAAACATAACTGTATTTATAAATGTTGAAAAAGAGAAACTACTGAGTTTCTTGCCAGTTCCTCTCGGTAGAATCTGCATTCCAAAGCGTTGGTAGCTTTACTTAATATATATAATTTTATAAAATGACGGTTTAAAAGTCCTTGTAAAAGACTACTTGAGTAAAGTTCATATATTTTTGATTTGAATAAAATTCCGCAGAACATTTGCCTATAAGTAAATTTGAGTGAATGGTAACTTTTTTTTTAATAAATGATAAAATAAAAATTCTTGTTACATTAATGTACAATATATTTGATTATTTTATTTTCTGTTTTTAAGAAGGAGTGAATTGTATGTTTCAACGACTAATTTGTGAAAAAATAAATCAATAGTACTTTTAAGAGCTTACTTGATGGAGTGTTATTTTGACTTTAGGATTATTTTCGAGTCAGAAGATATGGTTAAATCTTTTTTATATCTTAAAAAAAATCTTATTATAATAACATGTTGATAACATGTTATTATAATTAATATATTTTACTCGTTAATTTATGCCTTACAGGAAGAATTCTCCTATAGTACGTACTATTTGCCCTGAATTATTCACCGTGAAGGTTGTCGAAGGATTCCATTTTCAACTACAAGTACAAAAGAATGTAATTAATTATGTATACATAAAACGAGTTATGCCATAGTAAGAACGTAGGTACAAGAATTTATAATCGAACTGAAGTCTACTTTATGGTCGGACATCGGCAAGTTCGTCTGGATGGGTACCAACCACTCATCAGATATTTTTCAACCATTCCATAGTACTCAGTATTGTCGTGTTCCGATTTGAAGGGTGAGCAAATAAAATAAAATCAAATCAATTTTATTTAAGTAAACTTCACAATGAAGCGTTTTTGAATCGTCAATAATTAAATACTACCACCGTTTCGGAAAGCAGCTTTTAGCGTGAAGAAACGGCAAGAATCTAGCATAGTTGCTCTTTTCATATAAACAAATTTACAATGCTGTTATTTACAGTAATTAGTGTCCTATCATGGAATTGGAGCCTAACATCAGGCGTTTCTTTCTAAAAGTACTCATTTAATTAATAATATGATTTATTTATTAATTTAGTCTTAATATTTTTTTTGAATTTTGAGAACAGTAAATTGATTATATTTTCCGGTATCTTATTATATATGCGCATACCATTGCCCAAAAACGTTCTATTTACCGTATGCAAACGGAAACCTGTCTGAGCAAAACCTGAGCTAGTACTTTGGTGGCACATTGGCGATAAATTGGCTGGTCCATTTGCTTGTTCACCTTCCTATATCATAAAACAGGTCACCTGGCATCTCAGCTTCGAAAAGGCGAAATTAACATTATATCGTCTCGGAGTTATTACCATTTGGCGGTCAAATCTAAGACCGCCTGCGTTCATTGGTTAAATCGAATAAAGCGCGCTTCCCCGACTTCCCGTTACACATTTCCGTTTATTTTCACGAAATAACTCCCATAGATCGAGGCAATGAGCGAGAAAGCAAGGGGAAAGATGTTACACATTAAAAATATGGAGGGAATCTTTCGAAGTCACGTCTAGAAGCCATTATTACATCAGATTCAAAGCTTATAAATATGTATTGTTTCTTAATTAAACAAATTTCGATTATAAATAACTCATTTAAAGTACATTTGGATCAGAACAATAATATAATTTATGTTCTCTGCTATTGAATATTTAAATAACAATGCAATATTCGTAACATTAATATTGAAAAATAGTTTTGTTTCAAACGTTGTTCCATAATTCGAAATTCAAAACTAAATTCAGTTCGCTCCGATATTCATAGCGGTCATCCGGCCATCAGCGGGCGGGCAGTTACATATTGATGACGTCATCACTCCGCCAATCAGCGCTAATTCTGATGAATCGCCACAGACACGGTTCAAGTTTTGAATTTGGAATAAATCATTTTATGTTTTAACGGTTGTAATCAATTCGTTCGGGTGAAATTTGTATTTAATATTTATTTCAATTTAATTTTCAGTAAAAAATAATTATTTGGTTATTTCACTAAAATAATTCTTGTTACTCATATAATGTTTATATTTTCTTATATATTGATAGCATAAGCAGCTTTTGTCCCAGTTATTATAGGACGAAAGCTGCTCATAAAATATCATGGTCTTATTTCGGGAGTTTTAGCCGTAGATGTGTAGAAAGTCAAAAACTATTCTTGATTACAATTTACCAAAGGCTTAACAAATAATTACATTTAGAGAGCTGAAAAAATTACTGGCCGGTTAGAGAGCAGCGATGTACAGCCATAATTAAAAAATATATATATATACCGTGCGAACAGACGTCGTCAGCTTACAATTAAATTTAAAAAGAAACAAAATCACTTCACTACCGAGTTGTATATTAATATACAGCTGACAAAGTCTAGATTTGCAAGTAGCCATATTCCGCATACATATATGAAAATAACCTTTTGACATCCACTATGGGTACAACTAAACCATCAACACATCATTTTAAAGTTTAAAGTAACATCAAAAATAATGTCTTGTCATTGTACAAAGGATAAATGAAAAAATCTTCTTCCGGTTCGAAACGTTGATTTACCGTTTATACTTCAAATATATGTAAATGTCGTATAAAATAATTTTATACATCCTGTATCAAAATACATCCATCCTTTATTCTACAGAGTTTTTCACGAGGAATGGCTTCTGAATTTCACCTTCGAACATCTCGTCAAAATTCAAAGTTTCATCAGCACGTAGATGTCCGAAAATGCATATCCAATTTTAAGACCAGCAGCGGTGTTTTGGAACCGATACAATTTGGAACCTTTAAGAAAAGTGCTTACTCTTCCCTTAAATTCCAGCAATGTATCTGCCTCTGACCTCCAGCGTTGTAGATGTCCATGGGCCGTGGTAATCACTTTCCATCAGGTGACCCTCCTGCTCTTTTACAACAACAACAACAACCTGTAAATTCCCACTGCTGGGCTAAAGGCCTCCTCTCCCTTTGAGGAGAAGGTTTGGAACATATTCCACCACGCTGTTCCAATGCGGGTTGGTGGATTCCACATGTGGCAGAATTTCTATGAAATTTGTCACATGCAGGTTTCCTCACGATGTTTTCCTTCACCGCTGTGCACAAGATGAATTATAAAGACAAATTAAGCACATGAAACAGCGATGCTGGGTTTGAACCCGCAATCATCGGTTAAGATACACGTGTTCTAACCACTGGGCCATCTCGACTCCTGCTATAAAATAACATACATCAAGGAATGCGAATTCCTATCTCTCCTGTTCAATATTTTTTAAAACTAATTGACATTTATTTTTTGGGACCCGGGCTTAAATGTTATTAATTTATAATATTAATTTCTATGTATTATATATTTACTATCCATTATAAGTACATTAATTAATGTTGGCCTGGTTTCCATTATTTTAGATGGCATCTCATCCATCATCTAGTAATAGTATGAAATAGACATGTAACGCATCATGTAACAAACTTGTATAGAGTACATTAAAATTAAATTTAATTGTATACCAAATATGGAAAATATTTCCAAAGAGGTTTCATTATTTTTAACTAAAATTATAGATAATTTTCATATTTGACTTTTTTTTTAAAAAGTTAGTCGGCTTAATGTTAAATGACAATGATCACCAATATTACCAACCTTACAACACCAATACATTCAATCCTTAGAGCACTCACCTTAGGATCAAAATGTGTGCCGACATATAGTTACATAAGCGTGCTCACCTTTCAAGATGGGTACAACAATACCGAGAATTGTAGTTTGGTGCTGGAATATTTCATTTTTAGTATCTAACTAAATGCACTTAAAATCCTACCTACCTAAACTAACCAATTAGAAGCTGGAGCTGTAAATATTATATGAAAACCGAATATATATGTTATTATTTAATACGTTAATACTGCTTTAGACGATTTCAAGACAGTTCTTTAAATGTAACTGTTTATAATTAATATTATGTAGGTACTCCTTCTGAAACCAAGTTTTTTGGTGATTCCACTCAATAAACAGTAGTCCTACGTATTAGTATTCTTCTGGTGGATTCAAGGAAACACTAACCAATCATGAAGACATACCATCTGAATAAAATTTGTAACGTTCATTTGTGTACTAAGTAAGTTTGTGCACATTTTTTTAGTGTATCGCGGGGAAATTTCAGTTTTTTGAGATTCCACTACATAGTTTGATAAGGGATGTGATCGGGCCGGTGTTCGAACGACCATTTGAAGCTTTTTTACGAAAAATCTTTAGTAAAGATGTCTTTTAGCTAGATGGTGCCAAAAATATGACAATGGTAATAGTTGGAGACGAAGACTTTCTTTGGACAACAGACGTTTTTCAACCAATATAATGCGACCAGACTTTGAACGTAAGGTCTTTAGATCAATTGTTGGTATAATGTTGCTCTTTTGAAGGCACTTTAATTTTACAATTTTTTGGACATCAGGTAACAAGTTTATTTTTTTTTTTTTCTTTTTTTATGGAATAGGTTGGCGTACGAGCATAGGGCCACCTGATAGTAAGTAGTCACCATCACCCATAGACAATGACGCTGTAGGAAATATTAACTATTCCTCAAATCGTCAATGCGCCACCAACCTTGGGAACTAAGACTATATCCCTTGTGTCTGTAGTTAAACTGGCTCAGTCACCCTTCAAACCGGAACACGACAATACTGCGTACTGTTGTTTAGCGGTAGAATATCTAATGAGTGGGTGGTACCTACCCAGGCGGGCTTGCACAAAGCCATACCACCAAGTGAAGAACTCTTACCGTTGTAAGAGTTCTGTTGCTCACTGAGATTCTGGTTGGTTTCTTTAATATCATACTTATATCACGACAGATCTTCTTGTTCCATTGGTATTTTTGAACATAATTGTGATGATTCATCAACTAATTTTCAACGTGGAATCACAACAGGTTCAAAGGTAAAGATTTTAACTTTAATGTTAATAGGACAGGTATGCTGTGCAATCCACCAGTTGTGCATTGTGTGTGAAGATTCTACACTCTATATCATTGGAGACTACAACACACAGTTTCTACGAATTATGGAAAGGGAGTAACAAGGATTATAAGGATATAACTGAAATTGAGATTAATGGTAAAGAAAATAACGCTTACTTGTCCCCAAAGAAATGGGATAAAGGCAAGCGGATAATGATGAAATAGTATGTTCACACTTTTATTTAAAGTAAAAAAAGTAAAGTAACAGCCTGTAAATTTCCCACTGCTGAGATAAGGCCTCCTCTTCCATTAAGGAGAGGGTTTGGAACGTATTCCACCACGCTGTTCCAATGCGGGTTGGTGGAATGCACATGTGGCAGAATTTCGATGAAATTAGACACATGCAGGTTTCCTCACGATGTTTTCCTTCACCGCCGAGCACGAGATGAATTATAAACACAATTAAGCACATATATATAGTGGTGCTTGCCTGGGTTTGAACCCGCAATCATCGGTTAAGATGCACGCGTTCTAACCACTGGGCCATCTCAGCTCTTTTATTTGATTTAAAATTTTATTTTTAGAATATACAAGTACCAAAATAGAAAATCCACAGATATTTTGTTGTAGGTGAAGTTTTAAAAATCATTTAATAAAATTACATGCTCGCATAACAATGTATCATAAAAGTTTTCTAAGAATGTCTTTAAGCGATTAATAAAGTTTTCGGTATAACATATAACTGAGCGTTTTCACAATTTTTTTTTCTGTCTAGACATGAAGTTAATCGTCCACACTTACAGGACCAATCCGGCGGATGTGACTAGCGCCACATAAAATAATTTAACAAGCTTTCTGCATCCCCTACAAAAGCTTACCTACCCTTACTATTTGTTCTCGAACTCACGTCGAAGTCACAACACGACTGTTAATTATTTATTGTTAGTTGGTTTAAACCCAGGCAAGCACCTTGTCAAAAAACCTTGTCCTCAAAGGGAGAGGAGGCCTTAAGCCCAGTAGTGTTGTTGTTGTTGTTTGAAATGCTTCATCACCATGCTCATTAGATATACTATCTCAGACAAAACGTTTTTTCAAACCATATTGATTCTGAGATTAGCGTGTTCCAAATATTAACATTCAATATAAGTACATATTCATTTTCTAAATTATATACATAGGCGGGCGGTAAATGGAAAACTGCCTATAGTTACAATAGCTCACTCACCCTTTAGATGTCAATGATACCCGAATTTTAGGTAAAGCCCATCTGTTGGCTTGACCCAGGTAGGCTACCTTTACCTACCTTACCTTTCTGATACTTGTAATAACATGTTTAATAAATCGTCAATTTAATTAATCGAACGTATTCCTAATAATTACCAAATTGGAGCATAAATGTTTATTTACACTAATTAAATCATTTGCCCGTTTAAGTTTTTAATTAACGAAAAAATAAAAACAAAATGTTTGCGCTACACTGAATTTAATCTATCCGAATTTAATTAGAGACCTCTGTTAATTAATCTCTTTATTAAATTTAGATTAATTCATGTTATCATATAGATTTTTAACAATTGAAATTCGCTTACATTTTGTACCTTGCGCTCTTTATAATCTCGAAACGTATTTTTTGGTATAGATTGACAATCAAGTCACGGTAGTATGCGTAAGCGATCCCGTGGCGCCTGCCGAAAGACGGAGAGGGTACCGCTGGTTTTTTAGTGGGTAAACGCGGTGGACCTGGGTGCACTCGGCGTCCAGGACAGGGAGTCACTCGCTTATCATCACGTGAGGGAAGCGCGTTAAGCGTTTTTCGAGCGAAAAAAAAACGTTTGGCAATCAAGCTCATCTGATGAAAAGTGACTATCACCGTTCATGATCATCAGCAATCCGGGATGTTTACGTATATTGAAGACTTTGAAAATGTGTAGAATCCTTTTTTGAAGGTTCCCAAGAAGTTAATATTCGGAAAAACTATCGACGAAAGCCGGTTCTACAGAGTGGTTGTGGGAAGCAGAAAATGCCTTAAAAATCAGTGTTGTGTTTGTTATTCCATAAGAGGCTCCGCAGTTTCGTCTGCTTTAAATTTAGACTATCATTGTGACAACATTTTTTTTGTCTTATATGACAAATATATATATATATGAAAAACAGTGTAATTATTATTATTACACATGTGACCATTATGTTTTGTTCTCATCGAAAATGGGATGAATTATTATTAACACAAAATAGCTCATGAAAATTCAGCGGTATACCCAAAACAACAGTTGCAATTCTCTAACTGTAATTGCACCCCAGTTTTGAATCTGTGGTTAAGATATACGTTTCCAAGCCACTAAGCCATGACGGTTCTTTATATTCCTCAAATGTTAATTTATGATGAAAATTTTAAAATTTCTTTTCTGATTAAAAAAGATTATATCTATGTTATATGTTTATTGGAAGACATTTTAAATGAAAAATTCTAGAATTATTTCTTTTTTTTTTTAGTATGGAAGAAGAAATATGCCAGAACTTTGGATAAATCCTACGAAGTTGTTGAATTAGAAACTTTTTTAATTACAAGAAAAACGTTTACAGTGATGAAGTTAGTCTTAAGGTTCCATTGTTTTCGAATTAACAAATATATTTTACTTTAAAGATTTAGGCTTCTGTGTGTTTAATCTTTATACGCGGTTTTTAATTAATGATACTGATTTTATTTATAAGTTTCACTCAATCCTTCAAACGAAGCGAGCCTCTATTTTATTGTCCTTTAATTTTGTAGTATTTGTATCTCAAAAGATACATTAAATTTGAATGTATATTTACTGTAGTGCGTAACGCACGAGACCATCCTGGCTGTTTTAACTAGGGTTGTAACGGATCTTCGCCTCCGCCTCCGTTACTGCGGAAGTTACGCAAAAAATTGTACCTTCGCCTCCGCCTCCGCCTCCGTACAAAATTTGCGGAGTTTTAACGGAGGTTTATTTACGTAGAAATCATAGAGAAATAATGAAAAAAATTAGACAATGATCCATTATTGTGGTGGAAAAATAACAATAAATATAAAGCTTTTTCTCCCATCGTTCGCGCATACTTATCGGCGCCGCCAAGTTCAATGCCAAGTGAACAACTATTTAGTTCAGCTGACTTAATTTATGATCCTCTTAGAAATCTTTTGGATGGTGATAAAGCCGCAAAATTATTGTTTGTTAAATAATTTTTAACTTTCCTAAATTTTGATTACTAAAAAGTAATATTTATTACATTACCTTCTAGTAATCAAAATTAACTATATAATGTATCTGGTAAGTTATTATATGTTTACTTAAAAGTGAGTATTTGAAACAAAAGCTTTAAAAAACCCTAAATTACTATTTTTTCTACATAATTATTGAACTTCGCCTCCGCCTCCGTTAACCTCCGCATCCGCGGAAGTGACACTCATCGCCTCCGCATCCGCCTCCGCCTCCGGTAAAAAGGCCTCTGTTACAACCCTAGTTTTAACCCGTCGTTTTGCCTCCAGACCAACTTCCATAATAATAAAAAAGACATCTGTTGCGGATTGAAATGAAATTGCATTCGCTATACATTATGTAACTATTTAATAATATTTTATTTGAAATAAATTAACAATAATTCACGTTTAATAATTATTAAACGACAAGAAACGAATTTGTTCGAAACCCCACGTGGAAAAACAATAGCAAATTGTAAATCAAAATAATGGTAAGTAAAACCGGATAGGTTTAATAGGAAGAGATAGAGAGTAAGGACGATCGCCATGGGGCATAACGCTTATTACTCACATGACGATATCTTTAGTTCAAACACTACAAAGGGCATAGTTTTTAAATAATAATTCATAAGTGCTTGCAAAAGCAAACTTGAACAAAGTATATTTTGATTTGTTTTTGTTTTGTTTGTTATATGGAATAGGTTGGCGGACGAGCATATGGACTATGATGGTCATTGTCTATGGGTGATGGTGACCCATCACCCATAGACAATGACGATGTAAGAAATATTAACTACTCCTTACATCGTCAATGTGCTACCAACCTTGGGAACTAAGATGTTATGTCCCTTGTGCCTGTAGTTACACTGGCTCACTCACCTTTCAAACCTGAATACAACAATACTAAGTACTGTTATTTGGCGGTAGAATAACTGATAAGTGGGTGGTACCTAGTAATTGCATAAAAATTGATTTGATCAAGATTTATGACCAGAATAAAAAATAACAATCAAATATTCACACTTACAAATCGTCAACCCTTAGTAATTTCAAAATCTATAGGCGATCTGGCGTCTCGCCAGACACTATTCATATCTATTAATGCCTTCGAAGGGGGGAGGAGGGATGAAGAGTTTATTTGTAATGTATTTAAAACGCAGATAAATCGCATCGCATTAGTGATTGTGTCGCCCGCTGGTTAATTTATTAAACAACTGTGCGTGCCGCGTTCGTTTCTGATATCGAAAGTGCTCTTTAAATGAAGTTATGACGTACTCTTAATTTATTTACTTTGTTTTAATAATAATAATTGAGTTGTTTTTAAATAAACAATTATTAAAGTTTTGTTTTTAAAAGAATAGTAGTAATGTCATATTGAAAGGAATTACTAATACTTAAATTAATTTTTTATCTATCCAATTAAACTTCAAGATTATGCTAGGTGTGAGTTTGATATGAACCCAAAGGGAACATATAGAACATGCGACTTTTTACAAATTTATTTGATTTTTGTAATTGTTTTTTTTTTGACAATAGAGCAATACTTTGTTATTTATTTATTATATTTGAACATTAATTTAAATCTATATTATTTTTATGAGCTTTGAAATCATAATATTTCAGCGCCTTGAAGGGGTTTAAAAGTATTTTAATATTTACTAATATATTATTTTTATGTACATATTTCACTTCCATGATGATCTCCGTGGTCGAGTGGTGTGTACACCGGTTTTCATGGTACGCCACTCCGAGTACCTGGGTTCGATTCCCGGCTCAATCGATGTAGATTATCATTAGTTTTCTATGTTGTCTTGGGTCTGGGTGGTACCATCGCTACTTCTGATTTTCCATAACACAAGTGCGTTAGCTATTTCATTGGGATCAGAGTAATGTATGTGATGTTGTCTCATATTTATATTTATTCATATTTGTTATATTATTATTATTACTTAAATGATTATATTTGGTGGTAAGGCTTTATGCAAGCCGCATGAGTATCACGCCCTCATTACATATTCTCCTGGCACGCACCAGTAATTAGTATTGTTGTGTTGTTGTTTCAAGGCGTAAGTCATCGTAACTACAGGCACAAGAGACATCTTAGTACTCATGGTTGCTTGGTAAGTGGATGGGCAAATTAATAAACATATGAGTATATTTAATAGGCTCGTGTTCTTTAATATTTCAATATCAAAAAAATGTCGTAGTACAAATTGTAACTAACCCACTTTGGCTTCAATAAATAATAATAATAAATATGAGACAACATCACATACATTACCCTAATGCCAATTTAAGTAGCTAAAGCACTTGTGTTATGGAAATAACGACGGTACCACAAGCACACAGACCCAAGACAACATAGAAAATTAATGATAATCTACATTGACTCGGCCGGGAATCGAACCCGGGACCTCGGGGTTGACTTACCCATGGAAACCGGTGTACACACCACTCGACCAAACAGATCGTCAAAATTATTATTAAGATTTGTTATAATTAAATAATGACCATAAATTATTATTTATTTTTATACTAATATTATATATTAATGAATTTATTATTCCACCACATAATCGGCATCCCTAAGAATAACAAAAATGGTAACACTATAAATAATAATATTTACTCTACAAAATAATCTTTTAAATGCAACGCAATACATTTAAGTATTTATTCCATAGTACTAAGTAATAATATTAAAACAAAACAGCGACTGTCCCCATAAATCTGACCCTAGTTTGTGTCCTAGGGTCCCCCGATCTCACTAATGGGGTTGCCAAATTACCCATCTATTTAATTTCCTGTATGGGTAAACGAATTTGCTGGCAACTTTGAAACGAATTAAATTTTCGACGGTTGACTCATCTTGCCACGGTCCACTCTCTGCCCTTTTTACATTAGATTAAATGACGCTGTTTTAAGGGGTTATCGCCATATTTTTTTTATGCAAGCTAACTATGATATTAACTGTATTGAACGAAAACTTGTTTGTTTGTATTCTTTATTGTACATCGTTTATATTTAAAATGTGTTAAATGCTTAATCTAGTATAAGATTAGGCATTGCTGGAATTACACTATCGTTTTGTATAAGTTGAATCATACAGGTCATTTTAATATTTTAATAAATGGTTATGCGTTTGGCTTAATCTTTTATTTCCCCTGGCCTTGTACAACAGAGGCCGCGATAGTACCGCGATTGTCTATTATTTTCTAAATACGTCGGCTAACTAATAAATAGATCATGGAGCAAGATGGTAAGTGTTAGTAATTAAGCATCACTTACATCGCCAATAACAATTACGATCCTATTCCTTGTGACTATAATTACTGGTTCGTTCATGCTTACAGACAACAATGTTAATTCAGCTTTGCCGCTGCGATGTATTATGTAATGAGTGGTCGGTACACCCCCCCCCACTTAAGCCTCCGAGTAGTCAAAGTTCACTATCAGAAAAAAAAACAATAAATAAACTTTTTTGTTTAGGTTGCCTTGAAATATATTAAGTTGGAGGGAAATTTCGTATTTAAAATAAGCAGGTAATTTTTCTTGTAAATAAAAAAATCTGACTGGCGATGCTTCGGGATTTTTATCTAAAAAAATGGCAACAGCTTGTAACAAATAACGGGGCATATATAATTGATTAATATCAAATACATATTATTATAGTAAAGTAACAAACAGGCTGTAAATTTCCCAAAATAACTTTTTAGAAATATTATTTTTGAATATTGTTTTGGTTTTATAGAACTGACAACATTTTCCGTAAATGATTTTTAAAAAATAGTAAATATATGTAGCATATTAAATAATATTCTAAGAAATATATTATTGAAACAAAACAATAATTTAAAAACAATATGTTTATACTTATGTTACTCCGTTGGTTCAGCCTGTAACATATTAGTTGCAAATGATTCGACGCTTTCTCCCCCAGCTCCCCAGTGTTGCCAGTGTAAACAATTCAATTTACATGCTGACATTTCAAAAATTTTGTATAAATCGAATTGAATTTATTCGCAATATTAATGAAACACTACTCTTAAACCTCACCCCTAGAAGTCGAGCTATATTTATATTAAAAAAAGAAACCAAAGCTTTGGTTAAAAAAAAACAATCTTCCAAGAAAACTCTTCTGTAATAAAAGTCTTATAAAGGCTGTCATAATTATAATTATGCTGGCCGATAAAAATGGACGATTCTTGAGTCACATATTTAATCTGGATATTATATCTCAAACCATCTGTCAAAATTCGGAGTCTTGTGAGCGTGTCCAAAGTTTGTGCTATGCACATATTTAACGCGTGTACTTGCTTTTTGTGTTGTGATTCTGGGATAGTCAATCAATTCAATGGAGGTATTAGATATTCTATTGGTAAGTACTTAAAGTAAGTAAAGTAAAGTAACAGCCTGTACATTTCCCACTGCTGAGATAAGGCCTCCTCTTCCATTAACGAGAGGGTTTGTAACATATTCCACCACGCTATTCCAATGCGGGTTGGTGGAATGCACATGTGGCAGAATTTCGATGAAATTAGACACATGCAGGTTTCCTCACGATGTTTTTCTTCACCGCAGAGAACGAGATGAATTATAAACGCAAATTAAGCACATATATATATATATATATATATATATATATATATATATATATATAGTGGTGCTTACCACGCAATCATCGGTAACCATGCACGCGTTCTAACCACTGGGCCATCTCATCTGGTACTTTTAACGGTCAAATAGTTGTAGTTAATATTAGAATCATTATATGATGTTCAAGTATGGACAGGATGACGCCATTGAAGATATAAAAAGTATGACACGCTTTTCATACTTTTTAACGAACATGCCATATCTAGCCTACTAAGTCTATGGTTCACATCTATACATCGAGGATTCTTATGATTCATCATATTCTCCATCTGTGAATGGAAATATCGTGAAGAAACTAGCCAAATCCACGACGGTTTTGTGCATTGAGGTATTTCCCCGTAAAATCTGAGAGATCTGCCCAGCAGGAAGATATTCATGGCTTTTCATACAGTTTTATGTTTGAGCTATTTCAAAAATATAGCCGCAGTTAAAATATCACATTTCGCAAAAGCAAGAATTTTCCTTTTATGGACCTTTTGCTATTTTGCGTCTGACTACAAAAGACGGTGACGATAACATATCGCTGAAAGCACGTCGGAAGCGCTATGCAGCGGGAAAAGATTTAGTGTGAACATAATTCTATTTTCGGTATAGCATATAACAACAGCCACGCGAAACAAAAACGAATATCGAAATATATAATGTACTGGCTGAGAGCCGATATGACCCAGTGGTTAGAACGCATACATTTTAACTGGTGATTGCGAGTTCAAGCCCAGGCAAGCACCACTGAATATTCTTGAGATTAATTTGTGTTTATAATTCATATCGTGCTCGGCGGTAAAGGAAAACATCTTGACGAAACCTGCATGTGTCTAATTTCATAGAAATTTTGCCACATGTGTATTCTACCACACTGGAACAGCGTGGTGGAATATGTTTCAAACCTTCTTATCAAAGGGAGAGAAGGCCTTAACCTAGCAATGGGAAATTGATAGGCTGTTGTTGTTGTTGTTGTATACGAGTATACTAGCCGAATCTAAAAATATGAATCCGAATCACATAAACCGAAAGCCGAATCACATAAACCGTTAACCTCAAATTTACCCCCTTATGGGGTGAATTAAAGAAATGCCTATATTTTTCCATATAATCTAAATCGGTTCAGTGATTTAACCCTTGACCACCTACCACCTATTTCTGTAACTTAACCACCTACGCGCGGTCTGAGAGACCGCTCATATATAACCACCCTAAAATCGAGCTCTATAGCATTAACAAAGGATTTAAATGAGTAAAATACTTGTTTATACTTTAGACTTTTATTGTAGACTTTTAAATAATATAAACTATAATAAAATCTTAAGATCTGTTATAACCTTTTAAACACAAGTAGTTTTAACACAAAAATATTATCTTCTTAAATAACGAGATCTAATACATAAGGAACATTAAAAATCTACTTCTTTGGATTTATTCCTAAGAGCTTAGGGCCTTAACTATGTAATTAAATAAAAATACTAAATATTAATTATAAAATTCAACAAAATTGCAACCACCAAATATTTACAATTTCTCGCGGCAGTTGCAGCATATTTTTTTCGGCCAGCGGAATATTTTCATCTGAAGAATCAGTTTCATTCGAGACCCTAGATGAAGATCTTGGTCTTGAAGAGACTGTACCTGTTGGTTCAGGCTGAAATAAATTGTCTTGCACCGAAATTTCATCATCATCACCCTCAATCTCAGATTCGGATTCACAGTCTTCAACCTGAGCAGCATACTCGACCGAATGGGGTTCCACGTCACTACAATCTTCGTCTAGCATAATCTCTTCGTCTGACATCTCCTGTTGCAATCAACCATATATAATTACGTCTCTTTTATCCATTTTTCACTCAAACAAATAAAATTGTTGGGTGAAAAAGAAATCACGTAACCACCTGCAAGCGGTCACAGAGACCGCTGACGAAATATTTTTACTTACCCTGGCCAAACGCGCGCACATCTACACTCGCCGAGCGCAAGCGCGGTACTCATGGATGTGTAGAAAAGGTATATAGACGCGCACTTTCGTACGACACACATGGATCACAATATTTGAATTTAAAAATACGTTGCGGTCTCAGAGACCGCAGGTAGGTGGTTAAGGGTTAAGCGTAAATAATTAACAGACATACAAAATATATTTGAAAACAATGAAAACAAAAAAATAACCTGTGTCAGGGAGTCTCGCTAATCCCCTACAACAACATGCATATGTGCGTGTGTGTGTATATGTATAACACTGTTTTAGAACACCGTCAAGCATGTGTAAGTCCTATACATCGATAATACTTAGCATTTATAGATTATTAAAAGTCTAACGCCGGTTTGGAATAAACGTGACGTGCAAATCTATTGAAGTAATTCATGAGAAAAAATATCACGAAAGACGTATGTGTTTCACAGTTTCATAATAGTCCTTATCTAATTTACAATTTATTTAAGTACGTTTTAAGTTTTTTTAGTACAATCTACTTTTTAGAGCACCGGTAGATTCAATCGTAATGTCTCAAAATGTTCTAGAAAAACGGTCAAGTTGTATAAGGTATTCTGCTTTGACAGTATCCTTTTTCAAGTTTGGTCGTTTTCCCATGATTAGGGTTGTGATTGAAATTTACCCACTTGGTGGTAAGTGCCACCACTTATTAGATATTCTCCAAACAGTCTACTGCTGGATATGGGCCTTCCCCAAGGTAATATACGGAAGGATACACTATTTAATAGTTTCGACTTCATGATCGTCTTAAAATGGTTGAGTTTTAGAGAACGATTTATCCAAACAAATTTATATACGAACTAGTGCCTCAGTTACTTACGATAGCTTCTTTATTTCTAGGAGAGGGCTTATAAGATAATGTCTGCGTGCCTAAATTATGGACACGAACCCTTTTCGCCCGGGGCACTATCATAAAAAGAACCCCGGGAAAGTAGAACATGATAATACGAATGTAAAATTAGATGAAACGCTAAAGGGATAGTGACTAGGGTTACTAACTAGTTGTTTCAATAGAAGCTAAGATACTGTATTGTTACTTCTTTTTTAATTAATTTGACGTAATAAAAATCGCTTTATGTGATGTTCTTAATTTAAAATTTTGATTATTTTATTGATAATACTGTTTCAGAACATCAATATCAAGCTGTTTACATCTGCGGGATGAAAAGTTATCGTTAGGTGATAGGTTTTGCAACCTTCATTAGAGCAGTGTGGTGGAATTAGCTTACTAGTGATATATTTACAGTCTGTTATTTTTTCTTACTTTAAGGAATTTCGATTATTATCCCAACCACAAGAGAGCATCCACATCTAAAAAACGTAAAAGCTAATGTATTATTCAAATATGAATAAATTTCCTCATGTAAAATGAGCATTTGAGTAAATAGTTTATATTTCTTACAGTACCAATGTTCACTCTTAGATGATCACTTACCATCAGATGATCATTTTCAGTCAGTTGTTTGGCATAAAAAAGCGAATGGTCAAAAGCCTTAAGAAATTTCAGTAGATTATTACACTTTTAATTTTTAATAATTCTCTGTTTTTTGTGTCAATTTTATATTATATTAAAAATGTATTCATTCATACTATATACATAAATTTATATATGATTAAATGTCTGTATTGCAGTTGTGATTATTATACTACAAAACACGTAGTTATTACACAAAAATATGGCAAACAATTTAACTGATTATAGCAAACATTTATTAAAATAAAGACACAAGATTCGATCAATCCACGAACTAGCGTAATCAAATGGAAGCTTGAAAATATTGCAATACAAAAATTAAAACTATATTTACTATATGTGGAAAAAAAAACTACAGGAAATTTATACAATTTATGTTAATCATAATTCCTAATCAACGAAATACATTAAAACCGCATCAAAATACCCCAAATACCGGTGTTGTAATCCGCTTAATACAAATAATTGTTAACGTAATCCGTCCTTTATTTCACGACACAATCGCACCCTTTAATTAAGGGAATTGAGATAAAAACGGGCCGAAGCGTCCCCTTGGGCTATAAAAAAAAATATCATTACTTTAAATTTTACATTGTTTTTTTGTTTTCATTTCAAATAACAGATTATAAAGAATTGTTATGACGTGATTTTTTTTTAAAATATCGATGATATTGAATTACGTAGCCCTTAATTTTTACACGATCATTATATCTGGTTGTTTGATGAAGATCCTTCTCATCAACCTCCTGGGATAAGGGCAGGAGGATGATGATTTCTTATCTTTTTATTGACTTTAATTTTTGACGTGACTTGCACGTTGCGACATTTATTTATAAGACTGTATATCCCAAGTTTTTAGCTACAAATGTAGAGTAAAGACAATTTGAAAAAATACTTGGTTTTTCAGACAAATCCTCTGGATTTTATCTGACTTAAAATTAGTTAACTCCCTCTCGACAAGATCACGAGTTCCTGCATCTTATCTATCTCCAATTTTATGAAGTTCCTCATCAAATTGAGGAATTGGAAGGTCCTAGCACATAGATATATATTATATATACTATAATATAATCTATTCTGATGACTGTAAATTGCTAACATTAATCGCGACTAATTTTTTTCCAAGGAAACATTATATAGGTACAATTATGTAGAAGCCGTCTGACATGGTATGGATATATTGTACGAAGCAATGAAGAGGAAGGTCTTGACCATGGAGATAGATGTATATAAAGAAAGGGATGACTAAAGAAACGATGGTTGGATTGTGTGAAAGACGATATGGCTGAATAGAATGTTACTTATGATAAAACGTCAGACAAACAAGTATGGAAGAACATGCTGTGCCGACCCTTAATAAAATTGAGATAAGGGCAGGAAGATGATGGTGACGATTATATATAACCTACGTGTATCATTGCTTAACAGACATAGCATAATGTTAGTATAGATGCTTATGTATTCCCATTGAAACAGCTCGCAGATACACACACATATAAATAGTTATAATAATCTCTATTATTTTTAAAAATAGTTTAGAATATCGGGCTGTAATCACTCATGTAACTTCAAAGCTGCCCCCTGACCCAACCATACGCGATCTATAAATATATTTCTATCGTATACTATTATAATTATCTCTGGAATATAAGTTTCCCATTTATCATCATAAAATAGAATAAATAAAACAAAGTCGATTACCGCTGTCTCCTATATATGCTTAGATCTTTAAAATTACACAACGAATTTTGAAGCCGTTTTTTTGTAATAGATAGATTGATTTAAGAGGAACGTTTGCATGTATAGTGTTGTAGAGAATGACTGAAAAATTGTGTTCATTGTAAGACATTCTGTAGTATATTTAGTAGAAAGAATCGATAGTATTTTATGTGAACTTCAAAGATTTAATTTAATTAATCTGGATATTCTTTAAATTAAATCCTTTGAAGTTCAAATTTTGACAGTAAACTTGGAGTTATCTGCAAAGGTGTCTGTTTAAAGCGTTATCACATAATTTAAACGTGGATACGTTTAAGTTATATTTGTTATTCAAAAACAGTGCCAGACAAGACTAAATTTGTCCCTAAGTAAGGTACCATTGGGAGAACAAATCGCACTACAGAAAGTGCCAATTTTTCCGATTATTTTAACTGAAAATTCCTAAAGACAATACCGATAGGGTCTATAAATTACCTGTTAGACTAATTGATAATGATATCCCCTTATCACATTTGGTTCACAAAAAAAACTAAAGTACCGTTGGAAAAATAAAACACGCTATATATTTTAATTTTTTTTTTTTTTGGATTTTGTGAACTGAAAACTTCTAAGACAATGGGGCCTTTTAATTGATGAATATACTAACTAGTAATGGTCCTGTCTGTTTTCGCATACAGCTGCCATTCTCTTAAGAAATTCCCGAATTATGCTTGATATTATAGTATGCTTAACGTGTATTTGTCTGTATGCATATAATTAATAGTTGACAATGTTCATATGGTAATGGCATTAGAGGAAGAGTGGAGAGTTATGGGAGATGCCTAAGTCCAAAATTGGACTGATATGTTTTGATGATGGTGTGTTTACGCTCACTGCATAGACAGAGACTGTTTCATCATTGACATTTTACTTAGTGGCAGGGCTTTGTGCAAGCCCGTCTGGGTAGGTACCACCCACTCATCAGTCATTCTACTGCCAAATTACAGTACTCAGTACTGTCGTGTTCCGGTTTGAAGGGTGAGTGAGCCAGTGTAACTACAGGCACAAGGGACATAACATCTTAATTCCTAAAGTTGGTGGCACATTGACGATGTAAGGAGTCTATGGATGATGGTGACCACTTACCATCAGGTGGCCTATATGCTCGTCCGTCAACCTATACGATAAAAAAAATTGACATAACCTGAAGGAACGGCAATCCAATAAGATCAGAATAAATGGCCAGGCTCTGATAATTTAATGAATATAAACAATAAAATTACGCTTGTTACCTCAATAGCCTCAATTCAAAACGTGTGAAACTGCGAAACACATCTTTTTATATTATTATATTATATTACCTTCTCCGAAATTTCTTACATCTTCTAACAACAACAGCCTGTAAATTTGTCACTGAGTTAAAGCCTCCTCTCCATTTGAGGTGAAGGTTTGGAACATATTCCAGCACGCTGTTCGAATGCAAGTATTTTAATTTTTTTTATAGTATAGGTAAGCGGACGAACATATCGACCACCTGATGGTAAGTGGTCACCATCACCCATAAACAATGACGCTGTGAGAAATATTAACAATTCCTTACACCGTCAATGTGCCACCAACCTTGGGAACTAAGATGTTATGTTCTTTGTGCCTGTAGTTTCTAAGTAGCATTTATATATTAAACGTGGTAAATAAAACGCCTTTCCATTTACTAGTAAGCGTATATATGTTGGAAATAACATTCAATCGATCTCATACGAAACCCTGAAATCTGAAATTTATTCAAGTGCAAAATCCTTGATTACAAACCACGAGATATTAAAAACGCTAATAAGCCTGACCCAGTTTTACTGCCAAATTGAACAATTATCGGTTTAATTATACATTTTACGTTCACCATCAAACGTCTGAGTTTCTGTTTAATGAAGCATACCTATTCCAAAAAATAAGTTATGTTGAACATCATATTATTTGAAATCAGCTACTTTCAGATCATATGTTATCCTATGATTGCGTTTCAAACTTAGGCAAGCATTTTTAAATATAGTATACTTCCAGTCACCTGTAGATGCCAACTATAAATATGCCATAAATGAAAACAAATTAACCAATACTGTCCGAACAAAAATGCCACCGGACGAACCAAGTTGCTCAAGGAAGCACCACTGACGCGCACGTTACGTACTCTCAATGTGATAGCAGAAAGAGTGGATTTGTTTTGTTGCAGCCTGAGTTAACTCACAGTGATAGCTGTTTGGAATATATCATACACAATTTAGTATTATATTATAACATGGATAGATATTTTAAATTTGTTTTTTTTTTTTTTTTTAAAGTGCTGTAATATCGAATTGGGACACGATCCTGTAATGATATGTATACAGTGTGGCATTATTTATAAATAAATAAATAAATAAAAGGTCAGAAGTATTTAAAATTTTATAAAGAAATATATTTATTCAATATTTGGAATATAAATGATATTATAAGTGTAGCCTTGTCTGGGCCAGAGGCTTTGTAAATTTTAAATTTAATCACAACGAGGACACTAGTGTAGTTATGATTAGATATAAATTGGGTTGATCTAGTTATCAAATTAAAAGTAAATTAAAGAATGATTAATTCTTTAATTTACTTTAATTTCTTCTTTCTCCTTTATAAAATTTAGATACATTTAAAATTTTATGATTTAAAACCTCCTAAAATAAGTACAATCTATGTTATGCTATCAATGTGTCTTTTAGTATTATTTAATTCGATTTTACGCTTCACTACACAACCGATCGTAGTAAAATTTTCCATCGTCAGGGATACAGAAAAGGTATTAGGTACTTACATCTACCCCGTACTAATTAGTAATAAAAGTGAAAATTAATTATTTGATGTTACTAATAATCTCTTTCAGATTGGGTTGTTAAGTTAATTAGCCATAAGACCGTAGTACAACAAATAAAAATAATACTTTTTTTGTTTTGAGATTTCTATGTATTTTGTTTGTAGTGTACAATAAAGTATATATAATATATTATATATATAAGTGTATACATAATGAGTCAAGATAGTTTTTTGGACTTTCATTTAATTTTTAATATAAAGTACCTTTCAAATACATCAAATTTTGAGGGTATTATGGGTTAAAGAAACACTACTAACTACTGAGTTTCTTTCCGGTTCTTCTCGGTAGAATCTACTTTACGAACCGGTGGTAGCTTCACTTAATATAATAGTTGTTTAATTACGATTGAAAAGTTCTTGTAAAAGCCTACTTTAAGAAAGTATAACTTTGATTTTGATAATCTAACTAAAAAAATCAAATTTATATTTTCAAAGACATAAATCCTCTTTATAATAAAGATAAATATTAACTACCAGACTGGCCACAGATAATATATCTTAAAAATTCTAAATTCAAAGATGAGCTTTAAATATAACGGGGATATAAATTTTGTTAGAGCATTAATGGTGGAGGTGAGTTCACGACTTGCAATGGTATATTTGATATAATATAGGTCAGTAGTTTTACTACGCTATTAAGATACGATGAATTTGATTTATCGCTTTCAAATTTAGAATACCTGCGTCTTGTTTCGTAATGAAAGCGCTTTTATTGCTTGATACTTTAGAACGATTTTTCTTAAATATATTTTGACTAGTTGCCGCCCGTGGCTTCGCACACGTTTTAGGGTTTTAGTTGTCATGTGTGAGGCAAAAAAGTACCCTATGTTTTTACATTAGAGTTCAAATTTGCTTCATACAAAATTTCAACAAATTCAGTAGTTTGAAAATGTAAGATCGACAGACAGACAGATAGAGTTACTTTAACATTTATAATAGTAGTAAAATTATTATTAGGTTTTGAATGTTTTTTGTGGCTACCGCCAATTTCATGAGCGTAATGTATGTATGTATGTATGTATGAGATAAACTATATGATATATGGTCAGGCATCAATTGGCGCTTTGAGGAATATTATATAAATATATATTCCCTAATTTATTTTTATTAATTAATTTATTATTTAATACAATTGAGATTTTATTGTACTGTCTTGGTTATTGATGAAATAAACATTTATTATTATTATTTTTTATTTATTTATTTTTACTCATATTATATTACATTTTTAAATATAAAATACAAACATATGTATAAAATATATTTAAAAATATAAAATACAGAGGCCAACCAGTGACGGGAACAGGGTCTAAGCCACCGGTGGTCAGGGCTCCAAAGAGAGGAACTTCCTCACAATACGCGCCGTGCCGAGGAGTACTGCCTTCTGCATCAGGCCCTTGACCCAGCTGCCTAACGAGAGTCTCTTAAGATGTTGGTCGAGGCTCTTGGCCATTAGGCCATTCGCTGAAACAACTATCGGCACAATAACTGCTGTATCCACATCCCACATGTCGACAACCTCGTGAGCTAAGTCAAGATATTTTATTTGTTTATCCTTCTCAGCTTTCACGAGATTCTCGTCATGAGGGATGGTGATGTCAACAATTATCGTGCGGCGCTCTGACCGATCTATCACCACTATATCAGGCTTGTTGGCGACAACAGTCCTGTCAGTGATTATAGATCGGTCCCAGTACAGTGTGATATGACCATTCTCGAGAACTGGGTCGGGCACATACTTGTAGTATGGTACCTCTGATACCACAAGACCGTATCGAAGTGCAAGTTGTTGATGGATAATCTTGGCCACTTGATTATGTCTGTGCAAATACTCTCCGTTAGCAAGACGAGAACAACCGGAAATAATATGTCTAAGGGATTCGCCCGGAGTGTGACACGCCCGACATATGTCCACCGTGCCATCCCTCACAATATACCTCCGGTAATTGTTCGTCATGATAACTTCATCCATAATCGCACAGACAAAACCTTCGGTTTCACCAAATAGGTTACCGAACCGTAGCCAAGATACGGACGCCATAAAGTCCACATCGGGTCCATGAAGGGCCCGATAGAAGCGTCCGTGTAACTCCTTGCTCTTCCATACCTCCTTGCGGTTCTCAGTACTTAGTACTACAGGTTTGTGCCAGTTCTCTTTGCCTAAAGAGAGCGGAGTTAGTCCCTTGTCCATTGTAACTACATCTCGGTGCATATCCAAGTCAGTGTGGAGAAAATACTCCCTGAGTTTGTATACCTCACGGTTATGTAGGGTCTTGGCATTTAAAAAGCCACGGCCACCACATCTCCGTGGGATGTACAATCTCATCACCGAAGACCGAGGATGATGCATTCGATATGCAGTCAGCAGGACACGGACTTTCCTATCCAAGGCGTCTAGTTCATTTTGAGTCCACTTGAGTATGCCGAAAGAGTACATCAAGACCGGCATGACCCAACCATTGAAGGCGCGAACCTTATTGCCACCTGATAAAAGACTTTTGAGTACCTTTTTCAGGCGACCAAAGAAACGCTCCTGCAATGATTGTTTCATGTCGGTCACATTGATGCCTAACGCTTCCGACATACCCAAGTATTTGTATGATTCGTTTGCGGACAGTGACTTAAAGTTTATGGAATCTGAAAGTTGTAATCCGTCAGATTCCATAATCTCTCCTCGCTTTACATGCATAACCGCGCATTTGTCAACTCCAAATTCCATTCTAATAGAATTACTAAAAGTTTCTGTTACCTTTAGTAACTCCATTAGTTGTGAATCTGAAGGTGCAAAGAGCTTTAAGTCATCCATGTAAAGTAGGTGGGATATTACTTTACCTCCTCTCCGCAAACGATAGCCTAGCCTTGAACTCTCCAAGAGAGTACTTAGGGGGTTCAAGGCTAAACAAAACCACAATGGACTCAAACTATCGCCCTGGAATATTCCCCGCTCAATCCTTATCGGTTCGTCATTACCATGAATCGTTCGGCATCCTGGATAGCGAAGGACTGTCCGCCATTGCCCCATACATGATCTCAAGAAACTGCATAGAGTTGTATCTAATTTATACAACTCCAGCACCCTCAAGAGCCATGTATGCGGCACGGAATCATAGGCCTTCTTGTAATCTATCCAGCATGTCGACAGACTCTTTCGAGTACGACGAACCTGTTGGCTAATGGTCATATCAATGAGGAGTAGCTCCTTAGTGCCTCGTGATCCACCCCTACATCCATTCTGAGAGACGGACAAAATACTATTATTCTGTATGTGACTATTAATCTTATCTCTCAGAATGGCGGTAAGGAGCTTATAGACCGTCGGTAAACAAGTAATCGGTCTATAATTTTTAGGATCCGTTGCACTACCTGACTTATGGAGCAGGTGGGTGACTCCGGTGGTAAGAAACTGTGGTAGCGACCCAGACTCTAGAGCTGACTGGAACTGGGATGCCAAGCATTCATGCGAGCTGCGCAGCCATTTTAGCCAGAAGTTATGCAGCCCGTCCGGTCCCGGAGACTTCCAGTTGGCAACGGATCGAACTGCAGCAGCTACATCTTCAGAAGCAATGGAAATTTTTCCCATCACTTCCAAAGGCTCGCACGCTTGCCCGATCTCCAGCATCCAATCACCTTCAATGTGGTCGACGGGCACCGACCAGATGTTGCGCCAAAATGTATTCGTGGCATCATCATCTGGGCGGCACCCATCGCTCACATCCTGGTCGAGTCGCTCCCACGTTCTGTACACCCACCTTTGATCGCTCTGGAATTTGCGATTCAAGTGATAACGGTCCACTCGCCGCCTGTACCGACGGATGCGGCTTGCCCATGCATAAACTTTTTGTTTTAGGAAGTCAATACGCTCCACGACATGGGACGGATATTCTTGCGGACCTATACCAGTCCCCAAGAACGCCCGCCTCACGAAACGCATTACACGTGGACGCGTATTCCCTTCCTTAAAACAATATAGTTTTCCAATGAGCACTCTGGTCTCATTAATACGTTTCTCAATCCTGCTCTGCCAGGCCGGTGCAACAGCCTTTGGTCGTGTAGCACGTTCGGTGTCTTCAAATGTAACACCAGCTACACGACATGCTGCAACAGCCGCACAAAACAGAATTGAGTGCGTATCCTCGAGATTTTCACTGCTCTCAAAATAATCTGCGAGCAGTGAATCCAGAGTGCACACTAGGTCCCTATTCCGTTTAGTCATGGGCAAACGTGGCAAACGTGGCCTAAGCTCAGCGGGAGTGTTACGATACTCCCGAATCGCATCCCCCAGTGCGCTCCTCAAATGATCACTGTACTTACTTTTTGTAATAGCCATGTCACCACCACCCTCATCATCATGTTCTGGGCCTTGTGGTATTGCAGGAAGTGGTTCCTCAACCACGGGCGTTGACGGGCCAGAAGTGACATCGCTATTACATGTTTCCGAGCGAATCCGATCAAGTACGGTGTCACTCAGCCTGTTGTTACGCAGAATGACTCGCACCTGATCCGACAGTCGTTGAGCCGAGACGTTGACAGCTGGTTCAAGCGCCTGAAACAGAGAGAGCATCCTAACACGGTACGCAGTGAGGTTAGTTCCCCCCTTTGTAGCCCCATAGTATGCGCGCATGACATTTTCATTAATGGGTTGTGTCCATCGCATGCGCTGCACACCACCACCGGAAGCGGGGACCCTGTTCGAGACCGGTTGGCCTCTGGCTCCCAAGCCCGTCGGTGGCCGGCGTCTCCCCGCTCGACGTACAGGTGTTGGCGACGTCGGCGGGGAGAAGTACTCGTCGCTCGAGCTCGACGCAGCTGCAGACACCAGACTACTTCCTTGTGCGGGGTCCTGTGCCTGCGAGGCGGAGCTGAGCGGCGGGTCCGGGGATGGATAGTTGTGCGCTCGTTGTCTGGCTCTTGTCAACATATTCTTAGAATTTTTACATTATTTATTGTGTTTTGACACTGTCACTTTCATTTTCTGCAGATTGTTGTTGTATATTTGTTCATATTGGTATGTATGCATATTTTATTGTTTTATGTTGGTCTTTAAAGGTCTGTATTTTACTTTTTTAGGTTTAAAAATCAGATTTACACTATTTTAAATAAATTTCTTTGGATAATTTTGTGACAGCCCAATTTTTTGCATTATTATATTTATATATATTATTATTATTATTATTACAATACAACACTATATACACTTAATATATATTGTAATAACTGTGGTAACAAAACACGTGTGCACTATTCCGAAGTAACAGATTCAGCTAGCGTATCCCTGAAGTAGCCTTCTACGAACTTCACGTTGCACAGTGCTGCTATCCGTTGAGAAATTTCACCGGAAATCGGTTGGCGATAACATTTTTGATTTCGATTACAAATTCATCGTGTAAAGCAGATCCATGAATATCTTAAAAATGAAACCCGTAAGGGATGTGCGGATTAAAAAAAGTATCTCCAATATTAATATTATAAAATATATAACGGAGCAGCATGTCCGAGCCTGTTTTTAAAAAACATGACGTCAGCATAGCTAACGTTACGAGTGTTAGAATTTCGATCCTTAACCATCTTCGGTGGTATGAAATAAAACTCAGGAATTAATCCTCTCTGATTTATTCCAATATGAGGCGGTCCGATCGCTCCGACGGCTCGACCAAGCCTGTCGATACCGACGGGCGCTTGATCTTTTATAACAAAAATAGGTGGGTAGACTTATTCACATAAAATGACAGGTGTTTACAAACACTAAAATATTTCAGACTAATTTGACATTTCTTCATTAAAATAATCATTTCTGGACACGTGTTTTTCTTAAATTCATGGTTTCGCGCCGACATATATTCTTCTAAATAACGTAAAAGTAAAATCTGTAAAGGTATTATCTCATATTCTTTTGTTGTAGAATTTAGTTGAAATTAGACGCATGCTGGTTATTTCTTTCACCGCTGAGCTCGAAATTAATTAAAAGCAGTATGGGATTGAACCCGCTAGCATCGGTTAAGATAAGTACACGTTCTGGCCACTGGGTCACTTTGGTTCTAAAAGAAATATGATGGGTATAAATTCTTAATGAGATAATTGTCGAAAAGTGTCACTGCTGTTTTTCTTATTCTTGGTAGAATCAATTACATACCAGTGCTAAGTTTACGCCTAATTAACATTATAATTCAATAATGCATTTTTGAGTCTACTTGAATAAAAAATATTATATTCCGATGTCACTTTCATTTTCATTTATGACTTACATTTATCAATCATTTTATTACATTTTTCAATTTAAAAAAAAAACTCAATACCAAGCGAATAAAAAGTTGTATTCTTACTAAAATTAAAAATGTAAGCTTAATTTGTTAGTATAAAATGGCTTAAAATTCTCTTCCAAGATTTGAAAAAAAGTTTTGGAGCAAAATAACAGCATTTACAAAGCTCGTAATAGAGGGCATATATGTGACTTAATGACTTAATGTTCAATTAATTAAATATAGATTAAGAGCGTTAAATAAAATCGCTCCCGCTACATCTCCCGCTACCTCCTATGCGTGTATACATACCGTAACAACCAAGCCGGCGGCGTTGACATCCCTGAGAACATCCTTAGTTTAAAATGTTCAGATAACAGAGACAAAGAAAGATGGCTAGTTGAAATCCTTTGAAAAATGTAGTTTAAATTAATTTTGCATTTTCTTGACCACTTCAGAGTAAAATAGTTTTTTTTATAAGATAATGTGTTTTTTATGAAATTTCTTTTTAAATATAAAGAACTAAGGCGCGTTATGCTCACGACATTTTTATCATGATTGTAATCTTGTACATTAAGCATTAATTTAACATTATACAAATATTTTCTGTAACACTCGATTACAACTTAATCATAAAATAATTTATAAAAAAATTAAACCAGATTCAAAATTAGAAACTAGAACTAAATTAGAACTAAGGCTAGTGAACTAAAAATATATATCTTTGAAACTATCACCGATTTTAATGTAATCTACACTGTTTCCTAAGTTGAAGTGTACCTAACTTGGATTAGAAGTTATTATCAATAGCCTTTTAGTTTTCGAGAAATTCGTGGCCAAACATACAAACATACACGCACAAGCATACGATGGAAGCCTAAATGGATACTCAAGTATTAAAATCTAATAATGTTATATACGTGTCGAATTGATAACCTCCTTTTTTAGAAGTCGTTAAATAAAAATCAATTGGACTAATACTGAACGCAGGGAGAGTATTCAGGATATTTTTTCTTGATACTACTTCTTTCTACTTCTTTAATTAATTCTTTATTGTTTCAGAACATTTTATAGGAACTTTGGTGCACCAATTTTTATGGGCTGTCAGATGACAGATGGGCTGACAGAGAGGGATGTTTTGAATCTGAAGACTTTGTTTGTTTAAAATTCACTGCCCTATGATGTATGATCTTATCTGTCATATATTTGTGTCTTTAATTATATCATTTGTCTAGTTGTTAGATTATGAGGATGCTGTACCAGAGGTCCAAGTTTCAACAACCAACCTCCAGTCATCGAGTTTTTCAATCAAGTAAGACTCATTAATAGTCTGGAGTAACACTCGTACATGTAGCTAGTACACGTTCTTCGAAAAACGTAAACTTTTTGTTTTTTTCTGATCTCTCCGTGTCAGATTTATCATGCAAACTTTCTCTTCACTTTCTCACTTCGAGCAAATAAATACATGTGTTTGTACACACACACTTTTCCTAGGAAAAACGTCCGTGAAATTTGACTTTGGAGAGCCCGTACCCCGAAATTAATGGACGTTTTATTGTATGGCTTCGTTTAGAAGTTTATATAAATAGCACAGTTTTTCACTTTGATTGATGCAAAGTTGCATCAATGCAAAGCAAATTGGTTGAATCGGCTATATTTTGGTTGTCAGTTTGGTCAATCGTAGCAAGTTAATATACCCAAACTTATTTTGCCGTGTTGTATTTTTGGAATATTAAGATGTTCTATAATGTTATAGGTAAGAATAAAGTTTTAGATTTAGAAGAGGTATCTACCAGATGTTCTGTACCTGACCAAAAGCAAAGTAGTGAATAAATAAAAGCTGAAATTACATAAACAGCATAAACTAACTTTAAGCCACTTATGATCTTACAAAAACGTACATTGTAAAAATAAACAAAACGAACGGTCAATTCGAAACGAGTTAATTTTAAACTTTAAACCAATTATCCTTTTAAGTTGGTAAGAGCGTGTGTTTATTTTTCCCGACAAAGCTCGGGAACTAAACGTCAAATAAACAACACGCTGGACAAATGAGCGGAAAGCTGTGTAATTGCTTGAATTGTGAACATTTGTTACTTGATTTAGTGGACTTGTATTTTACAGGTTGAATTAATGCAATTTATATTTGTGCAGTGATTTGCATTAACTACATCAAAATGGACACTCGAAAATACTTTCACTGAGACGTACTATTTTATCGTCTGATATGAAGATTTATTAGTAACGATAAAAACGAATGCAGATGGATCTCGCCGTAGTAGAACTAAATTATGTAGGACATATTTCGTTTTTATGATATTGATGGTAAGTGAGCCACCTCATGGTAAGTAGTCGTCATTGCTCATAAAGACTGGTGATTTGAGCAATATTAACCATTTCTCAGACTGCGAAAGCGCCACTAACCTTAAGATCCGCGATGCTATGTCCGTTGTACCTGTTACACTGGCTCACTCACTCTTCAAACCGGAACACAACACTAACAACAATTTACAGTTCCCAGCTTTAATAGTCCTGTTGTCAGTATCAAAATTGAATTTCTTAACAAGCAATATTGGTAAGCATTGGTAGCACCGTATTTATAGTATATACTCGTGTGCAAGTAAGAATTGTAAGTTTTTTTTTTTACTTTTATCGAGTGATTCGAATCTTACTTCGCCATCATGCGTGCGTGGTTACTGTGAAAAAATATTGTTTTTACGATGGTTGTGATGTAAGTTTTCTCATAATTTTTCCCTTAAACAAAGATCTTTCATTATATTTGGAAACTATTTAAAATTAATTTATCGGTTCCCATTTTTTCACTATCACACACACACACACACTATCACATTTATCACTATTTTGGCAATAACAGAATTTTTGGGTGCGAGTTACCAACGTAGCTCAGACGTCATTCAATATTAACAACGTGTATAGTAACGACTGGTAACTTTCCGTCACGTAAGAACCTAAAAGTGAGTGCCCGGATCTAAACTTAATATCCAATTGGATTCTACACCTTTTATCAACTGAGCCATCAAGGTTATAGCAGCTCTCATGCGTGTCGCTCCTATAATTTTTTATTAGAGCAATAAAATGAAATATTTTAAAAGTGGCTCCATGATATTTTATGATATATTTTACGGTTTATTTAGATGATAACGATTTATATAGTCACTGATATGGACCGGTGCTGGGGCATAAATGTTTCAAATTGGACCACGTTATGTGATTTGCTAAATAATGGCTTTTAATTGTATTGCTTTTGTGAATTGCTCATATAAGTTTATTCGATTATCTAACGTGATTTCATATATTTTTAGAATATATTAGTTTGATAAAAGTAATCTGAAAAAAATATCTATTCAAACTCGTTATCTATACTAATATTATATATGGAAAGGAACTCTGTACTACACGATTAAACCGCCGAATCAACAACAACAACAACAGCCTGTAAATTCCCACTGCTGGGCTAAAGGCCTCCTCTCCCTTTGAGGAGAAGGTTTGGAACATATTCCACCACGTTGTTCCAATGCGGGTTGATGGAATACATATGTGGCAGAATTTCTATGAAATTTGTCACATGCAGGTTTCCTCGCGATGTGTTCCTTCTCTGGTGAGCACGAGATGAATTATAAAGACAAATTAAGCCCATGAATCAGCAGTGCTTGACTGAGTTTGAACCCGCAATCATCGGTTAAGATGCACGCGTTCTAACCACTGGGCCATCTCGACTCTAACCGATTTTGATTAAATCTTTATGAAGTAAGTTTTGCTTTGAAGGCTTTGCTTGATAATTTTTTAGGCTACTTTATTATCATGTCGACTAACCCCTAAAACGGAAGAGAAACCGAGGAAGGTAACTGGTTTACGGTATAGCGAAACGTCAATTGTATAATAAAGGAGGGAGGGGGTTTCTTATAGTCGGTTCTTTTTTTATAAATAGTAGTAAAATGTAGACACATGTTGAAATCAAAACTTGCAAATATAAAGGTATTTCGATGATAATTTTCTGCCTCTGGCTAATTTTAGACTAAATTAAAACTTAAACCAAAATCAAGCGGATTGGAGTTTAGGGTAAATATAAGAGCGGCTCGGTTTCTCGGTTTAACAGATTTAAATTTAATCCACCAAGGTATAATCAATACTTTACTTTTATTCAATGATATTATAGCACAAAAACATAATAGATAATAACCAATTGAAGTATTACCTTCTAAAGTAAAATACATACAAAATACTATTACAAAAGAATACTTGTCGGCTAATACATAATCAATTGATAATGCTATATATTTATTAGTAATAAAAGTGAAAAATAATTATCAATGTTCCTAATAATATCATAATGTTCATCTTAACCGATGATTGCGTTTCAAACCCAGGCAAGCACCACTATATATATATATATATATATATATATATATATATATATATGTGTGCTTAATTTGTGTTTATAATTTATCTCGGCGGTGAAGGAAAACATCGTAAGGAAACCTGCATGTGTCTAATTTCATTGCAATTCTGCCACATTGGAACAGCGTGGTGAAATATGTTCCAAACACTCTCCTTAATGGAAGAGGAAGCCTTATCCCAGCAGTAGGAAATTGACAGACTGTTACTTTACTAATAATCTCTCTCAGATTAGGTACTCTGAGTTAATTAGCCATAAACCCTTGTGGTACTACACAACAAATCTTTGAGTTGCAACCCATTTACTTCACTTAAAAATAGCAACTAAATTTTTACCTCACTCCCACTAATCACCTGAGGTGTATGTTATTTTTGTTGTACGTTGAAAGAACGAGTGCTAATGTATAATTACAGTTAACAAATGACAAATGGTACCGTTAGCAGCACATTATTAAGTACTTTTAAAGTATACTATACCAAACTATCATTTGTACTGTTAAGGATTGAGTTTGGTGCAAAATAAAGTAATACATCAGGGAACTGACATTCTCAACTCTTAATTAAATTGGAAATTCCACGATGATCAGGTTTCTTAATGCTGTTTTTCTCTAACGTCGATTAAATGGTGAATATAATATTAACATACATGTCGGAGGAGCAGGATGCCGGACAGCTGGGTTTGATGGTTGATCCGACATTTACATAGAATACTAAGAGAGCAAAATGGGTTGGCAAATCACCATTGCATTTGAGACGCTTGCCATATAATAACGGCTCGCGTTGCGATGACACTTACAACTCCATTCGGGGTGACCTACTCTTAAAAGTAAATCAGCCATCAAATATTATTATCATTTATTATGAAATAAACATATAATACACAAAAATAAAGCGCGCCATTATATATTTTTATAATACATAAAAATAAATTACAAAAGCTATATCAATTGTGCACGATATTAAAGGCAAAGCTTAAAAAGAAATTGTCTAATTGGTACACAGACCGTATAATTTTTTCTAAGTTTTTTTTGACAAATATTTCCTACATAGGCCCTCAGACATCACTTCGGCGATCTCTAAAAAGTATGATCTCAGTTTTATGAGCACTAAGGCCTAACTAGCATAATTCAGATATTGTTCAGAATAAATTGGACGAGGATTTTTTCATGGAAATTTAAAAATAAAGTCGAGGATTCTCGGTATAATTGGTTATTAAAAAAAGTTCTCTATAATGATCTTTTAATCATAGTGAAATACTTTTTGTTTTTTAATTAAAGAACTTCCTCCAGAAAAATTGCGGTCACGCGGACATTTCTCAAATGGAAATATTATAAGTTATTAGTTCTTAAATATGTGTGTGTGATGGGATTACAATTCAATACAACCTGAACCATAAACAGAGAAAATTGTTTTTTTTGGCTTTTGGCTAATGTTCTTGACCTTGTTTTTCAACCTTACAAACAAGTCAACACTTTTCTTTTTTTTGGGGCATATGGACTTGGACCTTTCTAAGTGAACACCGACGCTTATAGACATTGGCATCGCGTTACCTTTGAAACTGAGAAGTCATACTCCTTGTGCCTATACTGGCTCATCCACCATACTACATAGTGCTTTTAAGCTGTAAAATTCGTGATGAGGGTTTATACCATCCAGATTTGCAAGCACATTACATATTTCAAAGATGTACTATTTTCATCGAATAAGTATCAACTAAACGACAGCTTTTAATTAAGAGCTCATCAATAAACAATGTAGACCATACTTACTACACAATACAATAAATTAAAAACAGCTGCTCCCACTGCTCGGCTGTGATCTCCTAATCCTGTAAAGACTTTTTGAGATTACCTCCATGCTGCTCCATTACAAGATGATGGATGATGATGTTTTCCTTCACAGAGCGAGAGATTAATTATAAGCAGATATCAAGCACTTGAAAATTCAGGGGTGCTTGCTTGGATCTGAACCCATATTCTTCGATTAACAACTGGGCTATATCAGCTCACTGACAAGACATTCCATTAGCATTGTCGAACATGATGTGTTTTACAAATACAAGGTCATTGTTTATAGCCCGTCTCATGTTCATAGTCCAATGACTCCAGAAAACGTAACAGTTTACGAGTTTAGTCGATCTACTCACTTGTTGATACGATTATTGATATTATCGATATACTAATCGAGCTTATTAATAATGTTAGTGCATGTGGTCAAATTAGATGTTTTCTTTTCAAAAGAATATTGGTCTAGAAACTTATTAATGTATAGGTATCGATGTATAATGACATAAATTTATGGTGGTAGGCCTAGCGTAGGGTAGGAAAGTGTTGGAATATACATCGCTTAAATATAACAAAACGTATCTTTGCTAACACATAAAACACAATCCAATTTAAAACTCCTAATTGCATTTAATTTAAATTTCATCTAAATGTTTTTACAATCTCGTTGTAAATGTATGCGAGGGCTCACAAAGCACTCCTAAAAAAAAGGGGTAGGCATTTTTGTAATTATTTTCAGCTTTTCACATATAAAGAGGATTAAGTGTAATTAGACGGACTGTTTTTAAATTCAGGAGTGAGATAAACACGCCCTTTTTTTATCGGATCGTTATCTAAAATTGTTCGAAGTTATAAGCGGTATGAGATTTGAAGTGATCGTATTTTTTTAAGACATTTTTCTATTGCAGTTTGTCTCGGCTTAGCTTGACTTGTCCGGGTAAACCATCCCTACGAGGGTAAAAAGAGGTCCTGTCTACTTTCTCAGGGATGATATCTGCAGTAAAAAATATCTTATGTAACTAACTATATTTCGATAACAGTTAAGTGGTACATATAAGTGGCGTACATATACAATGAAGATAAAAAAACATTGCTTCTCTGACAATAGCTTAACCGATGGTAGCTTCACTTAAAGTAGTTTTTAAATAACGAGTCAATAATGCATGTAAAAGCTAACTTGAAAAAACTATGATTTGGTTTTGATGTGGTTTATTTCAATAAGAAATTCCACGAAATATTTATATAATTATCTCCTATGTGTTATTCTGACGTATAAACTATTAACATATAACATTGTAATGTTTCCTCAAAATCTATTCAGTAGTTTTTAATGTTAGTAGGATTACATACTAAAACTGAACTTTTCCAATACGCGCTATACTTCTAGAATGAGTTTTATGTATATTGGTTAAGTAGTTTTGTCAGTTAGGAGTTTAAAAGAAAGACCCTACATTTGTTGCATCAGGAATATCCCTTAATACTTGTACCATATAATGCAAATTCAACAATTTCACATTCATTTGTCAAAGTCAAGAGTTGAATTTATTACTATTTATGTTAGGTAGTGCCCTAGTAACCCGACGCCTAGGTATTCCTAGACCTTGAATACGTAATGCGTAGGTACGTGTTGTAGATGTTAGCTTCGTAGATTGTGATTTTCTCTAAAAATATTCGTTTCATTTTCTTTGCTGTTCCTAGAAATTGGATTATTTAACTCTGTGCTGATTTAAACATGTATTTTGGGTACAGCTTTGTAAATTTTTTTTTGGAGTTTTTTTCTGACATACGTGTGATTAAGGCACGTGAAGTATGTATTTTTGTATATTCTGAATAATATGTTTTTACTAAATAAATAATAATTCGTAATTTCATAACGTGTATTTTTTAACAATTACATTGCTAGGGAACCTCGTAATAAGAAAGGATATGACACTGAAATTAAAGGTTTTATTACCAACCTATAAGTCTCTGCATAAAATCTTACCACGAGCGAAATAAATACATAACTTCAATACAACAACACAACAAAAAAGCAGCATTATCACAGCAAGTCAATATTTCTGTTTCACTTATTAAAAATATTAAGCAAATCATTTCAATGCAAATATGTATACGCTCCGAAAAGGACGTCAACTTCTATTTTTAACACAAAGGCTGTTGCACGTTTGTTTGCCTCAGCCAATGACGGCCCGTCAGGCGTGACGTCATGCGTTTGACAGCTTGTAATTGCTTCAATTGCGTATATACATGTTTTAATGTACGAAGCGAAGGAATTAATTTCAAAACAACTTCGCTTACGTGAAAATTTTGTGTTGCCGTTTTTGTTGATAATTTAAAGATAAAAGGGTTTCGTTAAAAATGATATTGTTACATTGATGGTAAAGAAAAAAAATGTTTTTTTTTTTTAACAACAAGCAAATAGTTTTCACGTAATTTACTTTAATGGAAACAATATGCTTGTATTTTTATCACTATTCCAAGATTATTAACTATTTTTAGACACATGAAGACAAGCGAAAATTTTTACAGTACTGAAAAATATTATATATTTTTTTTAATTATTTATTGCGCACATCAACTGTGTGAGTAGTTAAATCGGTTGAACGAATATCACTTAAAAATATGTTAAGGTAAGTATTCAATCAAAGATCTACAGTGTAAAAAGAAATATGCAAGTTTATATTAACTGTCACAAGCGGCGGCCATATTTGCTTAATGTGTTTGTCATCCATCTTCCCTCTAAAATAATCATAAAGTTTTTATTTTCACGTCAAATTAGTTAACAACAAAACAATCCGTCTTGAGTTGTCGAACTTCCAACTCTTCTGAGATTCGCTGACGTGATATAAATAAACTGACGGATCAATCAATCAACGGTTGATAAGTTGAGTTGAAGTTTTCGGTGTGAGGGTTAATATGGTAATAGATTGAGTGGGCCCTCATATGAAATATTGATATATGTCGAAGACCTAGATTTGAGGAAGGCTGAAACAAGATACTCACTTTTTGGATATTTATGGTCATCATATAAAATTGTAAATTATCCCATACACTTGGTGGTAGGGCTTTGTGCAAGCCCGTCTGGGTAGGTACCATCCACTCATCAGTTATTCTACCGCCAAATAACAGTACTCAGTATTGTTATGTTCCGGTTTGAAGGGTGAGTGAGCCAGTGTAATTACAGGCACAAGGGACATAACATCTTATTTCCCAAGGTTGGTGGCACATTGACGATGTAAGGTAATATATCTTACAGTGTCATTGTCTATGGGTGGTGGTGACCACTTTCCATCAGGTGGCCCATATGCTCGTCCGCCAACCTATAACATAAAAAAGAAAACACTTTCATAATCCATACGGCTTCAAGCATGTAACCTACTCGTGAGATGTCACCCACGCTCTGCTTCTGCCTTGTTGGTCTACAGACTATATAAGGGCAGTAACTGGGATAAGGCAAATAAAAAATTAATATAATTTTCTGTCTAAAAATTATTGGAAATGAAAATGAGGAATTCAAGAAGCACCAGAACTTGCGTATGTGTGAACCAGGAGTTGCGTATTGGATCACCATAAGTTGCATATATGTGCACCTTAATATACCTGCAAAGCTCGATCGACTACGTGGCACAAAGGATATAATATCTTCAAAACTATCCCAAGTTAGTGCATTGATAGGGGACCATTCATAGCATACATACATAATTAGTATAGTTATAATGTTTATAGTAAGTAAATAGTGACCAAAACAGTTGGTCAATAAACACGTTCATTTAAATATATTATACTCAAACGCAAACACAAATTCAATATAGAAGCATTACTTATTCAGTCAAAACTACTACCAGTTCAGAAAAGAATACCCTGATATAAGAAGAACTGGCCAAGAAACTCTATTTTTTAAATATAGACTATTAGAAAACATTAGGTATTTAAACTTTGATAAATTACTTGCACACGTCACGCCCACTAATCTAATAGTATTACATAGTATACAATACGAATTGTAATCAAACGAAACATATACACTGTTTTAATGTACAGTAATCATTTCCCTGTGGTACCGTCATAAATAGGCCACAATATCGTTAAAACAATTCGCCTCCCTGACACGCTATCAATCCCCTGGCCCGCCAGGGTTTCCAAACTCGCAGGTCGAAACTCAAGGGCGCAAGTGTGACCGACAGTTTTACAGCTCTGCCTAAAGAATAGCGCATTTATTATTTTTATTTGCCACGGTCCATTGTAAGAGATTTTTTTTCGGGATATCTTGTATTTGGAAATTGGACTGTTCGAAATTTCGGTGTTTGTGGATTTTTCTGTACTTACGTTTCAGCTTGACTGAGTTTCTACGAGCAATTACACTTTTTTTCTTACTATTTTTTTCTAATCAACTCGTATATTCTACACTGAGCTGAGATGGCCCAGTGGTTAGAACGCGTGCATCTTAAACGATGATTGCGGGTTCAAACCCAGGCAAGCACCACTATATACATGTGCTTAATTTGTGTTTATAATTCATCTCATGCTCGGCGGTGAAGGAAAACATCGTGAGGAAACCTGCATGTGTCTGCCTGCATTTCATCGAAATTCTGCCACATGTGCATTCCACCAACCCGCATTCGAACAGCGTGGTGGAATATGTTCCAAGCCCTCTTCTAAATGGAAGATACCTTATCCCAAAAGTGGGAAATTTACAGGCTGTTACTACTATTTACTACTACTATTCTGCATTAGTAACATTTATGGATAAAATTAGAGATATGCTTTTTTATTCACAATGTTTTCCTTCACCATTGAATATAAGATGAATTATAAAAACAAATTATCATCCTCCTGCGCTTATCCCAATTTTACTTGAGGCAGCGCACCATGTCTTCTTCCTAACTTCTCGGTCGGACGTCATCTCACAAGTATCTTTATTTCTAGCCATATCGTCTTTCACCTCACATAAAGGCCTAACCTGCATTTTGAATGCAAGGCTTCAAGATTTGCGACCTTATATATCTTGGACCCGTTACCAGACCTAAGAGGCAATAACAACCTTGATTCAGTATCTTATATCTCTGAAGTCTTTTGAGATTAAACTAAGATAATGTGGGAAAGGAGATAACATCAATGTTTGTGTACCACTGTGTAAATAATTACTTTTTTTAAATGCTGGTCTCACACAAGCCGAGGTAGCTGTTATTTCTGCCAATATACAACAACAACAGCCAGTAAATTCCCACTGCTGGGCTAAAGGCCTCACCCTTTGAGGAGAAGGTTTGGAACATATTCCACCAAGCTGTTACAATGCGGGTTGGTGGAATGCACATGTGGCAGAATTTCTATGAAATTTGTCACATGCAGGTTTCCTCACGATGTTTTCCTTCACCGCTGAGCACGAGATGAATTATAAAGACAAATTAAGCACATGAAACAGCAGTGCTTGCCTGGGTTTGAACCCGCAATCATCGGTTAAGATGCACGCGTTCTAACCACTGGGCCATCTCGACTCGACCAATACAAACAAGGCAAATTAAATCAAACTATATTTCAAGAAATCGAAGGTAGTGTATATGGGTAATATGTTTAAAGGGCCTTGTTTATAGTGTAGGTTCCACACAAGACAATATCTTGTTATTGTTCGCGTTTAACATAACTCAATTAACCCAAGGGTCCGTGGTGGGCTCGTATTTTATCTAACACATGTAAACTATGATAACTGGATTTGTATATCTATGCTTACTTGTGTATATTATAACAATTGTGTCTAACAATTAATTACATCTTCCAGGAGAATATTTTGGAGCTTATTCCATCACACTGCTCTGATGTGGGTGGGTGGATACACAAAGCCAAAAGACAGCCAATACAAGTTTCTTCACGATGAGTCCCTTAAGCTAGTGATACTTACTCAGATCTGAACCCCCAACCTTCGCATATCATGGAATAAGATCTAATAATATTCCTTATAAAAAAAGAGATCGTTATAATTATTATTGATAATTACGAAATATGCAAAAAATAACAAAATCTTTTCTAATCATTATTTCATTTTACTTTTTTGTTCGTAAATAAAAATAGCCTTAATTCCAGGTCAATGACTTTTTACAATGGGTATAATACGAACCATGGGATACGGGCGCCATGCTTCGAAATTACGTTTTAATTTTGTGGGAGTTGAATTTATTTTTGAATATTGTAACTAAGGTTTTAGTCCCCAATAGCCTTCTGATAAAATAAAGATTATATCACCAATGAATGATAAGAATTCGGCAACTGATCTTTTCGTTCGTATTGTGCTAATACAACAACAACAACAGCCTGTAAATTCCCACTGCAGGGCTAAAGGCCTCCTCTCCCTTTGAGGTTTTGGAACATATTCCACCACGCTGTTCCAATGCGGGTTGGTGGAATGCACATGTGGCAGAATTTCTATGAAATTTGTCATATGCAGGTATCCTCACGATGTTTTCCTTCACCGCTGAGCACGAGATGAATTATAAAGACAAATTAAGCACATGAATCAGCGGTGCTTGCCTGGGTTTGAACCCGCAATCATCGGTTAAGATGCACGCGTTCTAACCACTGGGCCATCTCGACTCGCTATTGTGCTAATGCGTCGCATGAAATCATTCTTTTGAAAAATCTACATCCAATTTTTTTTTTAATTTTCAAACATCTTCAGAATTTACGATTCCTACTGGTCGTTAGCATGTAATTTTTAATAAAAATATAAATTCGAATAAAAATATTTACGTGGTATTTGGTACGATATAGTTTCAATAAATAATAATTGAAAACTCTGCGTTTTATGTATATACCTAGTAAGCGTATTTTACTCAACAAGCATTTTAAAACATACTCAACAACAGCAACAGCCTGTATATTTCCCATTGCTGGGTTAAGGCCTCCACTCCCTTTGAGGAGAAGGTTCACATGTGGCAGAATTTCTATGAAATTAGACACATGCAGGTTTCCTCACGATGTTTTCCTTCACCGCCGAGCACGAGATGAATTATAAACACAAAATGAGCACGTAAATATACAGTGGTACTTGCCTGGGTTTGAACTTGCGATCATCAGTTATATGCATGCGTTCTAACCACTGGGCCACCTCGGCTCTTAAACGTACTCAACGTATTTGTTTATTTTTCAGGTCGACCTTCCGTTACATGTGCTAAAAATTCTAACATCATGTTACCGTCGAAAATTACATTTAACAGATATTACGCAAAAAAACTTGGTGGTTTTTTTCGAGGATTTAGTGAAAACACTAAATGGTTGATACAATGAGACAGAGTTAGTCGTACTGATAGGTAATCTACATAGTTTATTTTATAACAAAAATGTAATATAAATTCGAAAAACTTAAAAAATTACTTACTCTGATCACACTTGTGTTATGAAAAATCAGAAGTAACGACGGTACCACAAACATAATACTAGACAACACAGATTACTAATGAAGTTTTTATAGATCGACTCAGCCGGGAATCGAACCCGGGACGGATTGGCGTACCTATGAAAACCGTTGTACACACTATTCTATATATTAAATATAACTTGTATTTCGTTTATTAGTGTTGTGTTTTTAATTAACACACTTTAATTAATTTAATGAACAAGTAACTTCTGAGATTTTGTACGGGTTTTTCTCGGTATCTTGAACTGGCGACATTTTTAAATGATAGTGTATATAAAAGTAATTTCTATCTCTTCACGTTTGAACTGCTGAACCAATTTAGATGAAGTACTGTATCGAAGAAGTCCAAAGGACATAGAACATACATACAGCAACAAACAACAACCACAGCCTGTAAATTCCCACTACTGGGATAAAGGCCTCCTCTTCCTTTGAGGAGAAGGTTTGGAACATATTCCACCACGCTGTTCCAATGCGGGTTGGTGGAATACACATGTGGCAGAACTTCAATGAAATTTGTCACATGCAGGTTTCCCCACGATGTTTTCCTTCACCGCTGAGCACGAGATGAATTATAAAGACAAATTAAGCACATGAATCAGCGGTGCTTGCCTGGGTTTGAAGTTTTGAACCCGCAATCATCGTTTAAGATGCACGCGTTCTGACCACCGGGCCATCTCGATATACATGATACAATGTTAGTTATCACGAAAATCATCTCTTTAAGGGTGTGAAAAGAGGGGTGAAATGTTGGTGAAATTTTCTTTATATAAATAGAAGGCTATATAAGGCGCTTGGAAAATAAAGATTCGGACACTTTTAAAATAGAAAATGTATCATTTTACGTCTGTCAAGATAATAGAATAAATAAAATCGCTCCCTTATTTAGGGGCGCAAATAATTAATATCACAGTATAGCAACAATTCCGTATTTCCCACGTTTGTGCCTTGTAAGGTTGAGGGACATTACACATAAGGGGTTACCTATAAATTACACCGCACAATTTTCACGGATTTCCCGTCCATTGTCACGGGTACATAACCATGATCCCTAGCAACTGTGGGTTACATACAATTTGCGATTTGAGACTGACTTGTTTTATAAGGGGTTTTGATTGTGTGACATACATACATAAACGATATTAATTTGCATATAACTCTATTTTTAACATACACTAGAATCCTACCTTAGAGTAATAACTAATAGATGTCCAGTAACTCTATACAGCTTTTAATGTAATAAAACAAGCCCACACTTTCCAACTGACTACATACGGTAAATATCTTAACCAAAGATTGCGACCCCTCACCACAAACAACACTGTATTGCATATCCTTAATTTGTATTTATACTTCAATTCATACAATGAAACATATTGAGAAAAACTTGTACATAGAAGATATCGTTTAAGCGATGAAGCCAGCTCATTACACTGAGTATAACTTTGTACATCATTCTAATAAGTTTTGATACTTGTAGTGTCTATATCAATGAATAATGTACAGTCATTTTTTTATGTAATAGGTTGGCGGACAAGCACATGAGCCACCTCATGGTAAGTGGTCACCATCACCCATAGACAATGACGCTGTAAGAAATATTAACTATTCCGTTCATCGTCAATGCGCCACCAACCTTGGGAATTAAGATGCTCCGTCCCTTATGCCTGTAGTTACACTACCTCACTCACTCTACAAACCGGAACACAATAATACTGCGTACTCTTGTTTAGCGGTAGAATATCTGATGAGTGGGTGGTACCTACCCAGGCGTGCTTGCACATTACAGAAGTTTCGGATATGATTTCAATATGTATTAACATGACAGACAAAGATAAGAGTAAAATAACTATTTTTTGGCTGGATTACTTGTTATTTACCAGGAATAAAAAAAAAAAATCAAATATAGCTAATAATGTTACTGTAATGTGACGATACCCTGTAGCGATTTCGCGTTTTTCTCTCAGAGGGAATGCGATATGAAGAATAAAACGAGTAGAATAAATCATTCACAGGCCAGCGCATTGGTTCCGTACCACCAGCTTGAATTCACTCCTATATATCACGTTATATTTGTGGGTGGTTTAACAACGAATATTGTGGATTTATCTTTTATTTTTCATTCTGTTAGCGCCCCTGTTTTAGCTGTTTAAAGGTGTGAAGCGGCTTTTTTAAAGCAACTTGCGCTGTTTTTTGCAACGTTTGGACTTATGATGTTTAGTGGTCATACCTATTATGATGATGATGATGGTACACAGGTGATTTTCTAAATATGGAACTAAGATGTTATGTCCTTTGTGCTTGTATGTATTTAAACTTACTCACTCGACCTTCGAAGTGAAACATACTTATATATACCTACCTATTCTTTGGTGAAGATAAAAAAATTATATCAATGATATTCAAAAATAATTATGGCTACTAAATCACCTTGTTTGAATCTAGATCTTGAGGATTTGCGTTACTACCTAAACACAAAAACAACAGCCTGTAAATTTCTCACTGCTAGGTTTAGGCCTCCTCTTCCTTTGAGGAGAAAGTTTGGAACATATTCACAGGTGGAATACACATCTGGAACAATTTCTACACATGCAGGTATCCTCACGTATTTTTCTTCACCACCGCGCACGAGATGAATTATAAATACAAATTAAGCACATGAATATTCAGTGGTGCTTGAGCGGGTTTGAACCCACCATCATCGGTTAAGATGCATAGGTTCTAACCACTGGCCCATCTCGACTCATCCCTAAAACACAACATTGAAATCTAAAACAATCGTAAATAAGTCTCAAGTTCCAAATATTGATCAATAACAGCCGAACAGCCTTAGGTATAGACTTTACACAAGACTGCGGTTATTTCACATCACATAACGTATTAATTACATAAACAGTTGTATACGGTGAGGGGTCAACATGATATGTCAATATTTGAACAAGTAGCCACTTCAAAGGCGTTCTGTAGTCGATAAATCAATATTGAATGGTAAAATTGTATAGTTTAGAATTTGTTGTGATAAATTGTTTGAAATAGATGATAATTGTATATTGTGATATTGAAACTTTATTGAATAGAATCACTTGCCTGGTGAGGGGTAGGCATAACTTATTAGTTCGAACGTTCGTACTATTTTCAAGGGCCAGTGAACATATGCGGTGGTAACCACGTACTGCTACTTCCAAATGCAAGTCGACATTAAAAAAAAAGTTTATTTATGAAAGTTTTCTCTTCCAAGCCCTTTTTGAGTTATCTTCTGTACATATGAAATTGGAGTGTCTAATCTATTTGTAATATTAAAATAACCGCTTTTTAATAAATGCATGTTATGTATGTATACTTTACAATTTACATATACTAAAACATTTTTTCCGTTTTTTGGTGTGTCTGTCGGTCTATCTGCTTGTTACGGCTAATCTCTGGAACGGCTGGACCGATTTTGAGGGTACTTTCACTGGCAGATAGCTGATGTGATAAGAGTAACTTTGGCTATAACAATAACATTTTTGTTAAATTCAAGTCGCGAACACAGCTTGTCATTTTATAAGACTTAATAATATATTTTTTTTATGGTATAGGTTGGCGGTCACTAACTTTGGGAACTAAGATATTATGCCCCTTGTGCCTGTAGTTACACTGGCTCACTCACCCTTCAAACCGGAACACATCAATACTAAGTACTGTTGTTTGGCGGTACTATAACTGATGATTGGGTGGGTGGCTTTGTGCAAGCCCGTCTGAGTAGGTACCACCAAGGATTAGGGATACTAATATTATAAATGAGAAAGTAGTTGCCGTAGCTGTTTGTATTTGCCCGCGAGTTAGATAGGCTAGAATCCAGATAATAACATACATCAACATCACAATTACTATATACGCTAATTATTATTATATAAATTAGAAATAGTCTAGTCCGATGATTTGCTCAATTAAGACGAATGGGCGGGGTCCATCGCTCACAGAACTGGTTACTGGTGTCAATAGGTTCTCGAGCAGCGACCATGAACCGGAAGTAGGTTGTGGAAAGCCGTTGGATAACGCAAGTCCGGCCATCTTTGAAATCCTTGAAGAAGACCCTTCTCCAGCAATAGACGTCTTCTGGCTGATATAATGATGATGATGATTATTGTAGTGTACACAGATCTGTTATAACATAATAATTATTATTGGACTTATATTGCATATGGATATATTTATATTATCTGTGTATTTATGTATCTGTCTCCTCGAGTGACTCACATCGCGGAAAGCGCGGTAAAATAGAAATATATGATTTGAAGACGGTGTGTGTGCATGGCGAGTGCATATTTAAATATAATATATGTATATTTATATGTAAATCGATCCTATTATCTTACATGTGAACTTTACAATTATGATGATAGTAAAAACAATAACATTTTCCTTTAGCGTAAATATAATGATGTTTATATGAATGTAAATTAAATTAAAACATACAAATATTAAATTCTATTATAAATTTGTGATGTGATACTCTCTGACCATTCAATGTTATAACAAATAAAACAAGTGAAACAATGGTTGTTTACTCATAAAAGTAACACGTGAATACATTAACGTCAAGGATAAAAAATTAGGCTGTTTGGTTACACGAATTTCCCGCCAAATCTAACGTCAACTGTCATTGTCGCTACTCCATATTGAATTTAATTTATTTTTAAATTAGGCAATTAAACTTAAACATTACAAATATTCTTATTATGTTATAAATAAAATACATTAAAAAAATTAATTCATATTTTGTTATGATACAAAACAGAAATATGGAACTATAAAAATATAAATAATTATCCTAGTATTGCAATAAACATCAGTTGGTATATTATTTTTGAATAAAAAAAATATAATAAAAATCAATTAACGTAATTGGCTGAATAATTTGGGCCTAACTGGGTTGAACACAGGCCACAAAAAAAACATAAAAAACAAAACTAAAAAGAGTCAGCAAAACTAATTTAAATTCATCATTGATGTTTTTATTCTCACAATTATGTTAATTATATTGTTTATCAGGCTAAAGATTCCGAATCTCATCGAATAATCGAACATCGATTCATATTCCCAGAGTAACCTACCAAGAAGACTCTAAAAATGTCAACAATTAAGTAAGGCTCCCGTACCGCATTCGTAACATCTTATCATATTTCACAGATGACAGCGGCGCGCATTGCAGTAATTATATACCCAGAATCCATTCCACGAATTCATATCAAACCTTACTCCTCTATCCCCTGGGCATAAGACACAAAATGGCGTGACACATCTAATGGCTGAAATCACCAACGATTGCAATGATAACCAGAACAACGGGTTCGTGTGCCCAGTATATACTGAGCTGCTGTTTATAAGCAGAATTGTCGCCGAATATCGTAACTATTTTGCAAGAGAGGGGAGCGGTGGGCCAGGGTAAGGTGGTTTCGAAATGGCCACCCGCGGCGACCTCACAGCATGTCTGAGTCACAAAAGCAGTGGCCGAATGAGACGTTCGCAATGTAAATAATCAGATTGCTCTTATTTATTCGTAGAAATATAATAAAATTAGCACTTATGCTTGAAATCAAATTACGTTAAACAGGTGTAGGTAAGTAGAAGTCATCTGTTATTTGAATAAGACTCTAAGAAAAGTATTTTAATTATGCGCGGTGCGCCATTTGTATTATTCCCTTGTTGAATAAAAAAATCTGAATTTAAAACAGTATGTTACTATAGACTCATGGTTGGAATGCGTGCATCTTCACCGATGATTGTCGCTTAGTAGTATGGTGACATAAGTTTTAAATATTCCCCCTTACAGGGTGAGGTGACCTTAGCCCAGCTGTGAGATATTTACAGGTTGTTGCTTTACTAAATTATATTATCTTAACACGTGGAATTAAATATTCCCACAATCGTCTCATTTTAAACCCTATAAACTACTGGCATTATTTTTTAAATTGAATATCAAGAACTTCGTTCTAAAAATATTTGAAATTGTATCAAGGTGGTAATGTAATGGTGTCAAACCATTAGGTTGGGTCACGCCATCTAGCGGACGCCGTCACGACATACGCCCTTACTAATGGAAAGACAGACGCTTTTATTATAATTATTTTACTTGGAATTAGTACAAAAGACTTATCTTAGAGTCAAGGCCATTTAAAAAGACAGAGGTATATTACAGAAACTGCTAGAATATAAGTGTTTTGATTTTCATCCCACATTTTTTTTTTCATCTCCGGGGCTGAGTTGTCCCAGTGGCTAGAACGCGTGCATCTTAACCGATGATTTCGGGTTCAAACTCAGGCAACCACCACTACACATATGTGCTTAATTTGTGTTGCAAGTGTCTAATTTCATTGAAATTCTGCCACATGTACATTCCACCAACCCGCATTGGAACAGCGTGGTAGAATATATTCCAAACCCATATTAATGGGAAAGGAGGCCTTAGCTCAGCAGTGGGAAATTTACAGACTGTTACTTTACTTTTTTCATCCCACATTTTTCTGATAGATAAAAAGGTAGATCTTACATAAATTAAATTAAAGTAGATATTTGATCTTCATTGAATAAAAATAATAAACGATTAAAAAAACTGTCCATAACATGTATCTACGTTTATGGTGCTCATATCCTAACTAATTCCGACTTTGTTTGATATCCTCTTAACGAAAGTTTTCTTAACGGTATGTATCATAAATAAAAAACAGAAATCTAGTAAAGGACACATGAAACTACGAAGTCTGCGCATTGCTAGACATAAAATAAAAGGCCATTTTATAAAATCAGTAATTTTATTTTACATAATTACATCACACTTCTTTAAAACAATTAATAATTTAATTGAACAAAGAAAAATCCTCAATAATTTATCTGTAGATAATGGTCACACCACAATACCCATAACTTGACTACTTCATATTCCATTTGAAGTAAGAGCCGGGATTTGACAGAAGATTGCTTAGTGGTTTGACGTAAATCGTAGCCGAAAGGTAAATCCAAATATGGGCAATCTAAGTCCAAATCTGTAACCTTAACACCATCTATGGTGCAGTAGGATGTATATGCTTTTAGACCACCGAGGATACTGTGACAGGATCCACTTTCCTTCATTATTCGAAATTATAATCGAGTTAAAATAGTAACAGAATACTTTATCTGCAATTGACTCGTTCCAAGAACATCGGAATTATTACATTTTTAATTCGTTGTAACTGGGCTACTGCACTCTACCGGACACTCAATAAAACATCCGTTATGTACACGCGATACGTTGGACCTGAGCTTAGGATTACCATACTTCGGATTTTCAGCGGACTTTACAATTGTATGAATTTTGAAGAGTGAGTGATTCAAAATAATAATAGGCATAAAAGACAAGGACAACGCCCAAAGCCAATATTAATGAGTTACCATTTACCACCTGATACCACCATTTTGATGTTAATATTTTTTGATAAATAGATTTTTAATTTCGGTAGCATTCATATTTTCTTTAATAATTATAGAATATAAGTAATGTTTAGCAAATATACCATGTTGCTGGTCAGAAAAGTCTCATATCAAGAAAGTTATGTCATTCAGAGGCTTATTCGAATACGTTGCTTGTATGGGGATTAGTGAATACATGTGAAGGAATTATCCAACATTTGATGCTCGATCCTTAAAATAATCTTCATTCAACATAGTGCGTCTAGATCTTTTTGCAAACATCCCTCAAACATATCCATAGTAATCTGTGAAGGTATTGGTACACGTAGGAATGGAAGGCGTCGGCCTCACAAAAAAATAGTATTGTTATATCAATTTTAATAGAAATGTGCCCAGTATACATTAGTATATTTTTGTTTCATTTTGCCAAAGTTAAACTGTCGGGCTTTTTTACCACTGGACTTTTAGATCAAGCCAATATGGCACATAGATTACCCCCATGTCAAGGACATTTTGAGGGGGAGGAATGAATATACAGCTTGTGCTTGAGTGGTGCTTAGAATTTATTTTTCAAAGTGCATATTAAGGTACCTTTGGCTTTTTGGATTAAACCAAATATTTGACCAAATGTATCATGTTCCAGCGGCTAGCATAACCAACGCTTGGACCGGACACTAATGGCAACCCTACTTTCACGATCGAAGATATGTACATTATTAAACTGTTTTCTTCGAATGAAGTGTCGTATGAAATTTTTAGTGATGTTGGAGACACTAATATACTATAATTATTTATTGATGATAGCTATTATTTGTAATGACGCTGATGAGACTTGTCTGGATGAGAAAAATGGCAATATTGGAGCATTGATTATTCTTGGGGGATTTGTGTCCAACGTTGGACTACTTTCGGCTAAACGATGATAATTGGCCATATTATGATGGTAACTAGTCACAATCACACTTGTAATTATGCTGGCTCACTCACATCTCGAATTAGAAAACAGCCTTCGTTTTCAAATTTCAATAAAAATATTTTATAATGGTTTGATTTTAATTGACCAAAGTTTGAATGAGAATTGAAAAAAGTTTAATTTAAAATGATTTCAACAAAAGCAGACCGTTAACAATTTTGATATATATATTTTTGTGTTGTTGTTCTAATTTAATGAAAAGTCAGTTCAGCTGGTTCAAAATTCTTACCGTTTGACAGATGTTCGATTAAAACAGACTTGTGTTAACGCGGTTTTACATTTGCAAACTTTCGAATTGTACCTTATCTATACATATCATAAAATTGGAGTGTCTATTCGTAATATTAAAATAGCCCTTTTTTACTCAATGAATATGTTCAAGTACGAGTATGCACGGTACATATACCAAATAAACATTTTTTTTACAATTTTTGTTTGTCTGTCTGTCTTTTTGTTTCGGCTAATCTCTGGAACGGCTGGATTTTGACGAGACTTTCACTGGCAGATAACTGATACACTAAGGAGTACCTTAGGCTATAACAAAAAAAAAAATGTTATATTCGAAGGCATAGAAGGTCGCGGGCACAGGTTGTCTAATATAATATACGTGTTCCGTTCTAAACTGTCCAAATGATAAATTCAATGATCGAAAAAGTAACAGTTACATATATATAGCACTCTATTTAATGTAGATATAACGAAATGTACATACGTTGATTTTTGTAAATATTCTATAAAATGAATTTAATAATTTCGAGGAAATTATTTAATTAGTAGTGAATTCGTTTGAAATTACGGGATAAGATTAGGATGTACTCAGAAAAAAACTACTAAGTAATGAACTTAGTAGTGTTTGCTCAGTACTTCATGATAGACTTTTTTTTATTTTATAGATTGGCGGACGAGCATATGGGCCACCTGATGGTAAGTGGTCACCATCACCCATAGACAATGACGCTGTAAGAAATATTAACGATTCCTTGCATCGTCAATGTGCCACCAACCTTGGGAACTAAGATGTTATGTCCCTTGTGCCTGTAGTTACACTGGCTCACTCACCCTTCAAACCGGAACACAACAATACTGAGTACTGTTATTTGGCGGCTACCTAATTATAATTAAGACTCCGGCCAAACAATCTCATAAAATGTCCAGAAATTGAAAGTCACGGAACACCTTTACCAGGGAAGCATGAAAAGCCTTTGTCTGAACATTCTTCAATAAATCAGATAGATATCCTATTGAGTTATGAGATTGAGTGATAATACGTGCACTTGTACTCAAAATTCACACACACACATACTTGCGGTCTATAATATCATTTGTGTAAACATCACACCCACACGAATAAGGGACTAAGTAAGTGTAGTAAAAATATTAGATTAATTTAAATAAATTCATTTATTTCAGAATAAAATCGTGTCGACTAGTAAATCTATTTTTAAACGTATTAAAATAAATCCCACATGTAAGAAAGCTTGTTAGTGTAAGCCTCATTAGGATGCAGTCGGAGGTGGCGAGGCGTCGTTGTTTTACGATTACAACATAGCTACACTGAAATATAAAGATTTTTATTGGTGGAATTTTAAGCGAACTAGGGATTTCAACTGTCGATATTATTATATTAAATCTGCTTTAAGTTCATCGTAAAATATATAAGCTAATATTATTAGTATTAGTTAATGAAACAACTCCGTCGGTAAATAGGAGATATAATACTAATATGTTAGCTAGATAACTACGTGAATCCGTAAACTTCTTCAGAGGTGGCTACGTATGATACAATTCTTATTATATTAAAATTAATTTCTGAGTGGCCAATTACTGAAAGTGGCCATATATGCCTGGTTTTACCCTTATTTGTTTTGGAAAAATAAATAACCCACCTAAAGCGTAGTACTTCCAATTTTTGCACTAGTATCTGGACTGAGACGGGCCTTTATATATATCATTGAGTAACAGAATTCTATTCAATACAGGTTTCTATTTTCAAAATTACAAATTCATTCAGACATTCACGTCTTCTATCTACTAGGATAAGATGGCTGCATGTGGACATCTAACTAACATACTAATAATAATTTAACTTAAAAAATATATATTATTATATATAAATATATATTAAGGTAATCAGAAAATTTTGTAGTTGATAAGGAAAAGAAAACATTTTAAGCCAAAATTTCTTGGTAAATATCCCATTCGCTAATTTGCAGTAAGGCTACGCAGCGGATTAAGCCTTAAGGAATACTTTCTTGAAAAAGGAAAGAGGATATCCCAATAATAAAATTAGGTTTAATTTTTATAGATACATTTCAAGATAAGTCTCTCTCCGTTACACTCAAATCTTTTAAGTGTTTTTTTATTAAATTAATGAAATACTATTTCAAAACAACTCAACTCACATATAAATTTACATTTCCGTCCAGCACTTTGAATGTTTCCGACTCCGCAAAGTCAATAAATCCTTCTTGGGGCAAGGTATCCGTTTCTATAATAAAATTCCGCAGACATTTTTAACTTTGCCGTTTTGTAAATTCATATCGTTTATAGAAAATACATTAGTAAAAAGGCATTATTCGGTACAATATTTATATAGATGATAAAAAAGCGTGGACTTAATACCTGTTTAACTAACTTGACTTTGTATTTTTTAAATGTTGAAAAAGAATAACTACTGAGTTTCTTTCCGGTTCTTCTCGATAGAATCTACTTTCCGAATCGGTGGTAGCTCCACTTCATTGTTAAATGACGATTCAAAAGTGCTGGTAAAAGTCTACTAGAATAAAGTTTATTTTGATTTTGTTTGGGTAACAAACAACCAAACAGTAAATCATTTGCATTTATAATATTCAGTGATTAGCAAATGGTCCACCATAAGTGGTCACCACCACGTAAACGTTGGCGTTGTAAGATATACTGACCATTTCTTACATCGCCATTTCACTAGTAACCTTGGGACTTAAAATGTTGTGTCCCTTGTGCCTATAGCTAAACTAGCTCAATCGTCCTTTCAAGCGGAACACAACAATACTATGTTTTGCTGTTTGTTGCCGGAACCCCTGATGATGAGTGGTACTTACATAAAGCGCTACCACCACGTATATAAGTGCTCCACTGAAACTGCACTAATTACATTTTAACACAAATAAATTAATTGAATCTTATTGTTTTTCTCGGTAAATTAGAAATGTTAGTATCACGAGGTTATATAGGTACATATGTACTTGAGCTTATATATTTATGTAAATACTATAATCACAATCACTATGGTTTATACTAAAAAATATTTAAGCACACTTTGTGTTTTTCATCGACATTTACAGTTCTTTTGGTGCACATCACTAGTGTGCATATTAAGTCATTAGTGGAACACTAGCTTCTTTAATGTTGCTTTGAGCTACTAAAAATAGCAATAAAATTATGCATTGGCAGGGCCTTGATAGCCCCTTATAAACAATTGTACTTTAATGAGAATTGAGTTTAACGACTGAAATGAAAAAAATTAGACTTTGTAACCAAATTATTTAGTATCAAAATTGTTTTGTAGCACTATAAAACTGTCAAGACTCTTAAGCTGAGCTTTATAATAAGCAAGCCGAGCCCGCGGCCTTGTACGCGTTTAAATTTAACAAAAAAAATATTGTTTTAGCCTAAGTTACTACTTATGGTATCAGTTATCTATCAAAGTCCAGTCAAAATCGGTCCAGCCGTTCCAGAGATTAGCCGGAGCAAACAGACACTCTTATCTTATTATATGTATAGATTAAATTATTTAAGTAACGATTACTCAAATGGGTATATGTTAGTAAGAAATATATCTAAAAGAGCATTGGGTTAGGTTCAGATGAAACTCATCTCATAAGACTCTTCTTTGAGTCTTATGAGATGTCGTAAGACTCTTCAGTATTTAAAAAACTAAAAAAGCAAAGACAATCTGCAATTTTTAATTTTTCAATGATTATGCATATGCAAGAGACAAATTATAGGGCAAAAACTTTTTTTTCAATTACAGGCAAAGAATCTCATTACGACTTGAAGATTTTGTACCTCGTGGTACCCAACACAGGTACTGTGTAAAACAGACCTAGAGAAAAACTTGTTACACTTTACGCCTAAGTTTTTCATAATTATATATAAAATAATAAAAAAAGTATTAAAAACAATATCGTTACTTTTTTTTAAAACATCGAAAACTTGTAACTGTTCCCACAAACAAAGGTTTAGTTTCTAACAGCATAGAACTGAAGTTTGATATCATTAAAATTTTCATTCTAGTTTCCTAGCCAGACAATTTCAATTACAGCCCTACAGCGGTGGTCATTGCGGGGTAGGATTTTTATTTAGCGCTTTGAGCTTAACCGCCACAAACGAATGGTTTACCATTTTTAGCTGCTTACTCGCTTAATAATGTTAGCTAAATTTAAAATGTACGTTTTCGAATTAATTTGTTTCTTTTTTTCTTAAGTCTTTTTAAATATGTTGGCATAAGTTAAAATGGTATGTTCTCAATTGACATTGTAAGAAAAACTACCGTTTCTTACATCGCTGACACTTGAAAGTTTAGGAATGTTTTGTGTTTGTCTCTTGTACCTACGCATAGTTTCACTGGCTAACCATTTAATCGTAGTCACAGCAATAACAATTATTAATATTTAACATTACAATATATATTATTAGAATGGTACCTACCCAGACGCGCTTGCATAAATCTCTTCCATAAAGTAAAAAAAATTGATCAATGTTTTACAATTTACTTGATATTAACAATGAGAATATATTTTTATTGAAGTATGTGCACAAAATCACTTAAACAACGCATTAATGGTCTTTATAAACAGAAACACAGCGATGATCTAGCTGACCAATTCTTAAGTTGTGACTTTGGTTGCCAACCTCTTGGTAGGTAAGCTCCACAAAGTGACAAAATAAATAATAGGCTGGGCGCAGTCATGATATTGACCTTAGAAACCTACGCATAATTAATATTAATTAGTCGTATTCAATAGAAAAAATAAAAATGCTATTAATGCTGTGTAAATGGGCCACTGAATAATAACTGGTCACCACCGCCCTTAAAAATAGCACTGCTAGAAATATTAACCATTTCTCACATAACCAATTCACCACCAACCTCATGAAAAAAAGATGGTATATGCCTTGACCCTGTAGTTATACTGCCTCACTCACCCTTCAAACCGCGACACAAAAATACCGACATTTTCAATTCACAACTGTATTAGAAAGAAGCAATCGAACCTATCACTTATTAAGTTTTTAAGCAGTATTATATCAATGCGATTCTTTTAATACACCATTTTTATGGTATAGGTTGTCGGACGAGCATATGGGCCACCTGATGGTAAGTGATCACCATCACCCATAGAAAATGACGCTGTAAGAAATATTAACTATTCCTTACATCGTCAATGCGCCACCGACCTTAGGAACTAAGATATTACGTCCCTTGTGCTTGTAGTTACACTGGCTCACTCACCCTTCAAACCGGAATACAACAATACTGAGTACTGTTGTTTGGCGGTAGAATAACTGATGAGTGATAATGTAATAAAAACTTCAGAGTCATAAAAGAACAACACAAAAGGACAAAAATTATATAAAATAATATGTATGTATATATTGCAGTCACGACTACATTCAGCTGAAACCTGGTTTATGGTCTTGTTGGAAAGTAATACAATTCTATGGCAATTGTTTATCTGCCTTGCAAATGTCTGGAAAAATTATGCCAATATGATATGCTCTCCAATAATTGAGACAAAAAATTTCAAGAGCACAGGCACAAATTATATCCTCACCGCTTATTTCCTGTCACAGATTTCTTGGCAACGTTACAATATTCCATTTCGTATGACGTCAGATGTTAAGTGGTACAGAAAATAACATAAAGGAAATAGGTTTCCGCCCTCCGCAATACACGCCAGAAATAACAGAAATATATATGTCTAGACTTGTTTCAGAATTCGACCTTCAATGATATTTATAAGATTAGAGTTTTAGATCTACTAAGTGCAAAACGTTTGTGAGATTTGTACCTTCTTATCTTCATAAAAATCTTCATTATTATTTTCTGTGTCTGTTAATCTCATATCTGATATATTTGTTTGGTCGTAATATATCTTATGTTTTATCAATGGAAAAAATGGAAACAAAAATAGATTTTTTTTAATTGATACGTGCAAATTCATGTATTCTCGACTTGTTTCAGATTTTGACTGTCAACGATATTTAAGAGTAGAATTTTGGGTCATCATAGTGCATTCGTGAGTTTTGTATAATGTATTATTCATATAATCTGTACATAGATAGGCAATAATATTTTATACAGTTCAGTAACTTTTTCTCCTTCGTTTCTCATCGGTACTTCTATTTTTTCCTTGTTTAGTCATTATATATGAGCTTAAGTGTTATCAATGAGAAAAAATAGGAATAAAAATAGAAAAAAAATTAAGCTGCAATTTCATTCAAACCTCTCTCATCTATGATTCATTCGTATTTGTTATCAGTTGAAGGTAACGTTTCGACCACTAGGCTAACAAGTTTTTTTTTTATAATTAGTACTTGAATTTGATTAACTTAGTATTAAGGTACTTATAGGTTTTTTGTAATCTGAGAAAGCAACGGTTACACAAATTTCACCTCGTATCCTATTGTATATAATGTAATTAATACATTTAAAGGAGGAAATAAATAAATATATATACATCATCAGTGCCTTTATTTGATTATAATTAAAACCACTGCAGTAATTTTATTCATCCCATTCTTTATTTAATTAATTTATGTCTTAACACGAAATGCTATTTAATTATCTCACCACAGACATGATACAGTCTTCATAATCTTAATTCTTCTAAAGACTACTCTGCACCAAATAACTTTGAGTATTCTTCTAGAGTATAAGGACTTATTTTTAATGTATACTTTAGGGAATGATTTTTCAAGGTCAAAGGCAAGTACATTGTTTTCCATACGTAAAACGTTTTATTATAAAGTACGTCTGAGTCTCGAGAGCTTATTCTTCTAATGTTGTCGCTTTTAAGAGCAACGAGCAACTCTTTTATGCATAAGAATTAAAGAGACATGTCCTTCTCACGCATCTTTCAGGCTGCGTAACGCAAGAACTTAATTTAATGGGTAAACCTATTGGGATAGAACCAGGTTATTTTTATTAGAATATACATTATGAAAATATATCATCATCATCCTCATCCTGCCCTTATCCCAATTTCACTTGGGATCGGTGCAGCATGTCTTCTTCCATACTTCTCTGTCTGACGTCATCTCACAAGTAACATTATTTCAAATCATGTCTTTCACACAATCCATCCATCGTTTCTTTATTCGTGCCTTACCTTTATATATATCTACGAAAATTAATAAAAACTTATAACTTCATTTTATCTTAACGATTATGGCACGATCCAACTTGAGCAATGATAATGATCTTACCACATGTGCTTGATTTGTGTTCATAATTAATAAATAAATAAATATGAGACAACATCACATACATCACTCTGATCCCAATGTAAGTAGCTAAAGTACTTGTGTTTTGGAAAATCAGAAGTAACGAATATATCACAAACATCCAGACCCAAGATAACCTAGAAAACTAATGGTAATCTACATCGACTCGGCCGGGAATCGAACCCGGGACCTCGGAGTGGCGTACCCATGAAAACCAGTGTACATACTACTAGACCACGCAGGTCGTCAAATAATTAATCTTTTTCAAAAATGACGTTACAAAATCTACAGGTGTTGGATGTTATTGCAATAGTAGTATCCACTAGAGATAGAGCTACTCCAAACCTTCTCGTTAAGATATAATGAGGCCAAAGTTCAGTAGTAGGACATATGTCGTTTTCATTTTAATTTTCATTATTTAGTATTACTAGAATAGCAATAGAATGAATGAATAGATGTTCGTTTTAGTTCGACATTAAAAAAAGCAGTTTCATTATACGCAACGTACTGAAAGCTACAATGTCATTTGTTTATATTTTCTCTTCAATTATGCATGGAAGCATTATCATTTCGGATACAGTAACGTACGCAAGGCAGAGTTTACGGTAACCATTCAGTATAGCAGCCGTGCTACAATCAGCGTTTGGTCCCTGATGAGAGATTGTTTTGTGTACACACGGGAGTTTGTGCGCAAAGATCGAACATTCTAAAAAATTCATATATTATTGTAGAACGAAAACTGGAAACGTGATCAAGGAACTGATGCCATCTTTCAGACATTAGTCATAGTGGTAACAAATTTGTATGCATTCTTGACGAATTTGATAATAATTCGTTGTCAAAAACTGAAACTTGGTTAATCAGAGTCCGTCGATAATTATTTAAATTTTTTATCGAATGGTGGATTATAATATTATATTTAAGTAGTATTACAACTAACTTTAAAGCCTCAACAGCTACGAAATCTTACGAAATCTCATTGATCAATGCTGCTAAATTGTTCAAGTATGCTTTTGGTATTTATTACAATTCCAATGTATATTCGCGTTGCCAAAAATTTAAAAGTACAAAAGGGCTCAACAGCCTTATAAACATTTATTAGACAAACTATTTAAAAAAATATTATCTGCTCCAATTTTTCTTTATACAGAAGACGTTTCATCATTAATGATCTTTGACTATTACACTCCTTGTAATGTTATACTTATCTTGAGAAAGATTAAAGAGGTTTTATTAAAAAAAGAAAAAAAAACATCCAGTCACTGTTCAATGTGTTTTCACGACGTATATTTTATAATATTTAGTCTGAGACGGGACATATACCTGAGTGAAGCATTGTTCTGGCGATGCCTTTTTTAAAAGCACAACAAAGCCACAAGGCATGCATCGCCTACTCTGTGTGTGATAGACAGACATACAGGCTGCATGCATGTTCTCGTAATATATTTTTAATATTGACTATGCTACCATGTCGAAACTTAATTAGCATAGTCCATGTCTGAAGCAATTTCTATAGCTTTTAAATTTTACAGCATTTTCTTTAGACGTGAAAAAGATTGCATTTGCGTATTGTGTTATATAGGAAATAAATCTTTCAAACGAATTATTCTATTATTATTTTATACTGTTATATTTACAATCCAATCTATACTAATAATATAAATTTGAAAGTAAAACTGACTGTCTGTCTTTCGGTCTTCAACCAAACCAATGAATCCAATTTGATGAAATTTGTTCTGAAGCAAACTTGAACTCCAAGGTAGGATACAGGCTATACTTTGCCTGACATATAACCCAACCCCATAAAACGCGAGCAAGCCGCGAGAAACAACTAGTTTTAAATATTGATTAAATAAAAGACATATATATCAGTAATGTGATTCTGTAACTCACTTTGTATCTCATTCGAACGTTGACAACTGACTTACAGTTATGCCATTTTGATACGTGTAACCTATACATTTTATAATCATTAAGATGATAGTTGCATATCAAATTCAGACATTTCAGGTGTGTATTGAAGTGAGTTTCGAATTTCTTGTTATAGAATAAATAGCCTTTAGTTATAGTAGACAAAATAAGTTGTTGTTTCTTTATTATTTTATTTATGTTCCCTTTATTTTATAAAAGATAAACATTTAAATATTTAATACAATTTATTCAAACTAAATTAACTGAAAGTAGAATTTTAAATATATAATATTCCATTACAAACTCAATTATCAAAATCAAAATAATTTATTATGCTCTTTACTATATCGTAAAATAAATACTATAGTTGCGTAGTGCATTTTTTTAATTGTAATTTCAAAACATCCTGTATATAGCAATAAGGCAGAGTGCAGACTGTTTTGTGTTCCATTTCAATTCGCGACTGAAGGGTTCCGTTACATCATTTGCCTTTAATTATGGGGGAAATGGAAAGCTTCTATGACTGCCTAATGGGGTGCGAAGAACTCACAGTCATTATTTAGTCAGTTAAAACAAAGAGTAAAACATTGATGTCTTGAAATACAAATTTAGAGGCTTTATTTTGTCCTAAATTGTGGACCTCTTGTGGTAAGTGTCCCTTTAAAGTTACTTGGTCATCTTTAAGTTGGGATATAAAGCCGGTATGAAGGGTTTTGGAAGTAATGTTTTCTTGTCTGATAGTATCTGCTTTTAAATTAAATATTTTTATCTCTATATTTATTATTTGATTAATTTGATATAATACATTAGTATATAATGTTAATATTTTTAAATATATTCTTATAGATAACAAAACACGTTACATATGTATAGTATGTGTGTACCTTCCTAGAAGTAATTTGCCCATGTGGGTGGTGACCGCTCACTCATATTCTACCTCCAAAATTTAATGTAACTAATAATTGTGTTCCGGTTCCGGTGAGTGAACCAGTGTTGTTACGAACACGGAGGACATAACATTTTAGCTACCATGGTTAATATTTCAATCGGCGTGTGGTACTACCCATAAACCGTCATGTAACCCACTTGCGAGTATACTTACCTATTTTACAGAAAAAATGTGTATAAGACATAATTCTCAACTCCATCATGTAGTTCATGACATCCTGTGTGAGATTTTTTGGAGGCGAATAACTTTCATTTGAATTCACAAAAAAAGTTCGACTTCCGACATAGGAAGAAAAAACGAACCATCACGCATCTTATATGTCTCGATTTACTTTACTGAATTGGAACAGCATGGTGGAATATGTTCCAAAACTTTTTCCTCGAAAGGGAGAGGAGGCCTTAGCCCAGCAGTGGGATATTTACAGGCTATTGTTGTCTGTTGTTACGTCGCATATTTGAACCTAGCACGCCGTAAGTCCTAGGACTGCCTGTACATGTCTATTGTTGTACATCTGACTTTTCGCTATTAAGAACGATGACAATGTTATTTTTATTGCCAGACCTTCAGTAAAAAAATATCCTTTTTACATATAAGGTTCTGTGGTCCTTATGTTTTAAATCCCTATATATTAAACTTTGCCCATAAAAATATATACACACCTCAACATTGTCTAGGGATATTTTGCATTTACTCAATTATTTCAAAATGTATTAGAGATAACATGCAACATGTTTATATTTTTATAAAGCCCATTTATCTGACTATACTCCAGAATAAAAAATAAACCTTATTACTTTGCGTAAACAAATTTATAATGAAATAAAGAAAACAACGTAAAATAATGGTAAAACTAACAATTAATGTTTGTCTCAAGAAAATGTGAAAAATATAGAAAAGTTATTGTTTCTAACAGTCATATGAAAAATCAGTAGTCTGTTAAACCACCTAGGACAATTATAACGGTCCTGCAAAAATGTTTCATACTTTGGATTAAGTTATCCATGCCTTGCTGCGGTATATTGTCCCAGGTCCGACTAAGATGCAAAAAAGTTTCTCTTCCGTCGCAATATTTGCAGGGAAATTCCTCGAAGCCCTTCTTTGGAGTATGTCCCATGCATGCTCTATGGGGTTTAGGTCAGGTGATTGAGCGGGCCAACCTAAGACCGATACGTCTTGTTACTGCAACCATCTCATCACCACGCTCACTGTGTGCGAACGAGCGTTGTCGTGCATGAGCGTGAATTCTTGGCCCATTTTTAGTCTATAGGGCTAAATTATTGGCACAAGCATCTCGTTACGCTATTTTCAGCCGCCATGGTGTTTCTGATCCAAACGAGGTCTGTTCTTCCAACAAGATGAATTTTCGCCCAAACCATAATTGTCCCGCCGTGGTATGAATGGACAATCTGAAGATGTTGCAGACAGCTATTATGACCAGGGAATTGCCAAACATGTACTCTACGTGTATCGGGATGGAACCGAACCGGGACTCATCGGTAAGTAGCACTACAGACCACTGGTTATCTTCCGAGAGCAAATTTACACGAACCCACTCTAGTCGCCGCCCACGATTTCCTCGGCGTAGTGCTGGAAGACGAAGCGGTCTGCGAGAATTAAGGTTAGCTTCATGCAGCCTTCTTCTTACAGTTTGGTCACTCACAAGCAACTGGTCCTCTGGCTGGAGCCTCTGAACCGATTGCAGTGCCGCAACATTTGGTTATCTTTTCGTGGTAACATGCAAATATCGGTCTTGTCATTGAGTGGTTATGCGCTTCCCACCTGGATATCTTTCCGTCACTTCACCAGTAGCACGGTAGCGTGACCATAACCTAGAGATAACGTTTTGTCTTGTTCCAATATCTTCAGCAATACTTCGTTGAGTAGCCCCAGCTTGTAGCATGCCTACTGCCCTTAGCATTTCTTCTTACGTTAAATGGCGCCGCTGCATGATACACACAATAGGTTTAACTCGAAATTAATCGATAACTTGTTATAAAATTTAAATTTGACACAAAAAAATATCTCAATATGACTGTAGGTAAACGAAACTCTCGGCTTTCGCTACCATTATGTCGCGTAAATATTTTATTTTTATTTATTTTTTTCAAATTCAAATTTAGAATCGTCCAAGAAGGTTTACAAAATAGTCTTTCATCAAAAGATTTTAAAACTTGCTATGATTTTTTTAGTTTAAGTATTTTATACAGAATATCCCTAGACGATGTTGATGTATATATATTAAAAGTATTTTTGCAAACATTACATTAAGGCCTGACATTACCTTTGACATGACTAATTTATACACCTTTATAAAATAGATATACCGATTTAAATATTCCAAACTTGTTAACAAATGGAATCCAGCGGAACGAACTATTACGGAATGTTTTGTTCTGTTCAAATGAATTGGAATTTCTGGATTTACAATTAGAAGCTGATGTTTATTTGTGTGTTGTTGCCACTTTACGTAGACTAATGAACGGGTTACGTAGCAACTAATGGAAATTTCAGTATTGCCACAGATTATAAAAATTCAGTTTACAAATTCAATTTAATTCCATTCTTAAAAGATAATTAATTATATAAAAGTAATTGAACATTTTTTGCATGTTGTTTCAATTCTGTCGCTAATAATTATAAGGCTTATTTCTTACTTATTGTAGGTTTATTTATTATAAAATTTATGTGACGTTTTAACTATTTGTCTAGACGGTAGTTAAAGGTATGTTTCCTTCACATTTCCATCATCATCAGTGTAATTAACATAATAATTTCATCAAAGTATTAAATTAAATGTATTGTTTAAATCGCAACTCGCGTCATTCTTGTTTTAATATGGGCCACCTCAGCTAAGTTTATTGAAATAAGCCCCACCTGGTCTCACCTAGACTCTCTTAGTCAGATTAGAGGGAAAGCCCACAGACAGCGAGAGATGAACGGATAAATCAAAAGTATAATACTTTCTCGCTCCCACTATCTTCTAGAAATATATTGCCAAAAAAATCTTGACTATCCTCAGAGCCGGATTTAAAGATCCGGAGGCCCCCGGGCCACAAAGCAGTGGGGGCCCTAGACAAGCAGAAAGGTGAACAACCTAATAATTATATTATCATGAATTAATTACTTTTTTTATTTCAATCAGTGAGCTATGATTTATTTACTTGTATCGGTAACTTCTAAAATATTAAATAATAACATTATTATAATTAGACTATATCTCCGTATTTGTTAACTTGCCGAAAACTGTGGCCCCCACTAATGTGGAGGCCCCAGGGCAGTTGCCCCGGTTGCCCTCCCCTAAATACGGCCCTGACTATCCTGCCCAACTAGCCAAAGTACATACCAAGAAGAGAGTTAATATTTGCAATTAAATAATCGATTTTATTTGAATACTACAATTTACCCGTGGCTTCCCTCGCGTTTCAAGGTATTGGTTGTCATGTATTAGACAAAAAAATAGCCTATGTCCTTTCTTGGAGCTCAAGTTTGCTCTATACCAAATTTCATCAAATTCGGTCGAGCGGTTTGAAAAATCGACAGACAAACAGACACAGTTACTTTCACATTTATAATATTAAATATGAGACAACAACACATACATTATGATCCCAATGTAAGTAGCTTGTGTTATGGAAATCAGAAGTAACGACGGTACAGCAAACACAAACCCAAGACAAAATAGAAAACAAATGGTAATCTACATCGAAATGAAAACCGGTGTACACAACTCGACCATGGAGGTCGTCATATTAATATAGATAATCGATTACAGTTGTCCAATAATGTTTTAAGTATACTGTAATGTATCTAATAGTCTGTGTAACTTACACAGTGAGGGCGTGGATGCTACAGCGGTAGGTATTATTGACGTCTTCGCGGCGCACCGCTAGTCAAACTTTCGCTCGCAAATAGCAGGTGCCACTTGAAAGTTATTGATGACTTTACTGATAGTTTATACTGCATTAGATCTGTCTGATTAGTTTGGGAATGTGTGCATAATTCATTATGCATATAGTAAACCGCGATTTTTTGTTTTTGGAACGTAATTCGCGGACTACAGAGTGAAATATTCATGTAAAGCGTTATGCCTCTCTCTTTCTCTCTTATTGCATGCGAATTTATATAAAATTAATTTACACGCCATTTTAATAAAAATTACATTTTCAATTTATGGTATCGTATCTATTATTTAATAATTAATAATAATAATAATTATCAGTATCGTTAAATGGTATAAAACAAAGTCGCTTACCGCTGTCTGTCCCTATGTATGCTTATATCTTTAAAAATATATAACGAATTTTGTTTGTCTTCAAAAATTTCTTAAAGATTTTTATGTTTCTGAAGAAATGTATAAACTACTGTCTAACAAAGTGCAGCAAGGCATTAAAATAATTTGGACGCAAGACTTGAATAATTATTGTTATGCAAGCAGGTAAAGTTATTACATACAATCTCAGATAAAATATATCAAATTGATACAAAAAATGTATACTGTTCTAACTCCAGCGTTGTATAAAATTTCAATAGGTTTGTATATTTCTATACGATTTTTTAATACATATAGAATATTATATTTTAAGCAACTTGTTATTAAAAAACCCGATTTTGACTAAAATTTGAATTAGCGTAGTATAAATTTTTGGTATCGAAATACAATCACACATACACACGTTCCCAACCACACACATATACACGATATAAGTAAAGTAAAGTAACAGCCTGTACATTTCCCACTGCTGAGATAAGGCCTCCTCTTCCATTAAGGAGAGGGTTTGGAACATATTCCACCACGCTGTTCCAATGCGGGCTGGTGGAATGCACATGTGGTAGAATTTCGATGAAATTAGACACATGCAGGTTTCCTCACGTTGTTTTCCTTCACCGCCGAGCACGAGATGAATTATAAAAACAAATTAAGCACATATATATGATGGTGCTGGCCTGGGTTTGGGCCATCTCAGCTCTACACGAGATATTAAATACTATATAAAAGAAATTCGGCTAAATTCGGTCCCGTATGTGTTTACCGAATCGCAAGTTATTTTATTGTCGCACACCAATACCTCATAGCTCTGTTCCAAATTGTAGGAAAAGGAAATAAGAACAAAGAGATTTTGATTTGTAGAAGTAAGGTATAGTTGACAGGTGACAACTCGCCTTTATTTCACACGAGCTGTAAGCCGCGACTTCTCTCGCTTTTTAGATTTTTTTTTATGACATTGGTGGCAAACGAGTAGGAGGCTCACCTGATGGAAAGTGACTACCACCGCCCATGGACATCTGCAACACCAGGGGGCTTGCAGGTGCGTTGCCGGCTTTAAGTTAAAAGATTCGTCGTCAGTTCACATAACATAGTATTTTAACCAACTTCTAAAAAGAGGAGGTTATCATTTCGACATGTATGTATGTAATATTGTTAGAATTAATATGATGATTCATTTAGGCTTCCAAGCTCGTGTGCTTAGTTTCGTTAGTCTATGTTTGTATGTTTGTTCACGAAGCTCTAGTGAACTAATAGTCATATTGAGATGATCATTTTTAATCTAATTAGATATATTTCAACTTAGGAAACAGTATAAGTTTCATTAAAATCGGTCAAGTAGTTTCATAGGTATATTTTTAACTTTAGATTAGCTGTTTCTAATTCGGCTTAATATATTATAAGTTTTGTTTTATGCAAAGGCATAAGAAGTAGCTGTAGGCGCGCCTCTGATCTATGTATGTATTTATTTTTTAATTATTGACAATATACGGAATTGAATAATATTCCTTACGGTGCCAATGCTAAGACGCGTTTGCTTGGCGCCTCTAAGGCCTTGAATTCGAACCTTCGACCTTGACACAAAAAAACTCAGAAGGCACTCAAGGCTACCGTTGATAAATGGCTAAAGGGCCAACCTCGATGGTCATACCGAGCCTGACTTAGACCTGAAAGAGACCACTGTGCCAAACATCTCAGTTCCCAAGGTTGGTGGCATATTGGCGATATAAGAAATGGTTAAGAATTCTTTCTACTAAGCAAAAAAATAATCATAATTTATTTGAATAACTATCAATCTCGATGTTCCGAATATAGATTCTACCGAAAACAAAATACGATTCAATAATTTGGATTAGAATTACTAATGAGTGGATAAATCCACTTAGACGTTCTCGCAAAAAGCCCTACCGATAAAAAATGATATTTTTAGAAATACCATTCTTTTATTCTAAGGACTTTTATTCTCTCAATTATATTTACCTTATAAGAAAATAATCTAATTACTCCAAATTACAGCGACAGCACGTAGAAGATAATATTAGGTTGGGGAAAAAGTCTTTTCGCATATAGTATGTATGAACTTGTAATAAAATCAATTGGGCTATACCATTTGTATCTGGCTGGTTTTGGTATCATTAAAAAGTTTTAATTTTAAAGAAGGCACTTCCAAATTCAAATTAGGAATTTGTGTGATTGTCATTTGTTTTTGTTGTTGTTAAAATGAGTGAATCTAAAGAAGAAATTCGATACATTTTAAAATTTTACTATAAAAAAGGTAAAAATGCAACTCAAGCCGCGAAAAAAAATTGTGATGTTTATGGACCTAATGCAGTATCTGTGAGAGTAGCGCAAGTTTGGTTTAAGCGCTTTCAAGCCGGAAATTTTGATATCAAAGATGCATCTCGCTCTGGTCGCCCTGTTACGGACAAAATTGATGCCATTTTTGAAAAAGTGGAGCAAGATCGGCATATCAGTAGTTACGATGTAGCTGAAGAACTGGCAATTGACCACAAAACGATTTTCACTCATTTGAATAAAGCTGGGTACACAAAAAAGCTCGATATATGGGTGCCTCATGAACTCACTGAAAGAAACCTAATGAACCGTGTACTCATTTGTGATTCTTTATTACGACGTAATGAAACCGAACCATTTTTGAAGAAGCTGATAACTGCTGATGAAAAGTGGATCACATACGACAAGAACGTGCCAAAAAGATCGTGGTCAAAGGCCGGTCAAGCTTCACAGACTGTGGCAAAACCCGGATTAACTCGCAATAAGGTAATGCTGTGTGTATGGTGGGATTGGAAGGGCATCATTCATTATGAGCTGTTACCGCCCGGCAGGACCATCGATTCAGAACTGTATTGCGAACAATTGATGAGATTGAAGCAAGAAATTGAGAGAAAGCGGCCAGAATTGATCAACAGAAGGGGTGTGGTTTTTCACCATGACAACGCTAGACCTCACACATCTTTAGCCACTCAACAAAAATTACGAGAGTTTGCCTGGGAGGTATTAATGCATCCGCCGTATAGTCCTGACCTTGCACCTTCAGATTTTCATCTGTTACGGTCTCTGCAGAATTCCTTAGGCAGTGTCAGGTTAACATCACGAGAGGACTGCCAAAACCACTTGTCGCAGTTTTTCGATCAGAAGCCCCAAAATTTTTACAGCAATGGGATCATGTCACTACCAACAAGATGGCAAAAAGTTATGGAACAAAATGGCACCTACATACTTTAGTCAAATGTAAATAAACTATAAAAAAAACTTTTTGAATTTTCATATAAAATACGAAGAAACTTTTTCCCCAACCTATTATTTTTAATCAAGTTCCGGCCTTATAATACGGTTGTGTAATTGACTCAAACACAAGTCTTTACAGAATGAGTGCACAAGAGGAAGCTTGAAAGTGGCATCGATAGCCAAGAAGTTATGTGAGGAGTAATGAGGAACATATTATGAGGAAGATCTTGAGCATGAATGTGGATGGATGCAGAGGAAGGGGACGATCAATGAAACGAGGGTTGGATTGTTTGAAAGATGATATGGCTGGAAAGAATGTTACTTATGAGATGACATCAGATAGAGAGGTATGGAAGAAGAAGACATGCTGCAATAACAACAACAACAACAGCCTGTAAATTCCCACTGCTGGGCTAAAGGTTTCCTCTCCCTTTGAGGAGAAGGTTTGGAACATATTCTACCACGCTGTTCCAATGCGGATTGGTGGAATACACATGTGGCAGAATTTCTATAAAATTTCAAATCCCAATATATTTGGGCTGGGCGCAACATGTTGAGTTGAGTCGAGATGGCCCAGTTGTTAGAACATGTGAATCTTAATCGATGATTGCGGGTTCAAACCCAGACAAGCACCACTGAATATTCATGTGCTTAATTTGTTGCTCGGCGGTGAAAGAAAATATCGTGAGAACTTCATGTAGACAATTTCATAGAAATTCTGCCACATATGTATTTCACCAACCCGCATTGTAATAGCGTGTTGGAATATGTGCCAAACCTTCTCGAAAGGGAGAGAAGTTTTGGCCCAGCAGTGGCAAATTTACAGGCTGTTGTTGTTGTATGTTACATACCGAATTATAATAATTTGAATCAATGTTTAGAGATAAGTATTACCTGTTATTATTTTGTATATGCTTTGTTTACTTATACTAATTATTTTGCCTTCCGTTCTCCCAAAAGTATTAAACAATAAACGCTTATTCAGACTACAGTACAGTTTCAGTCGGTGTTAACTAATTTTAATTGGCCACGATGTAGATATAGCACATTAGTGTAAATTAGCGCAGTCTTTGTTCCCACTAATGTGTTCTGGAGGCTTTCACGTGGCGGTGCATTGTACTAGTGTGACATGAGAACTTTTCATGTGTTCCACTTTTATAGCTAACAACGACATGCAACTTTGTTCAATTAAAACTTGTCGCATTAAGTTGCATTGAAAATACACTTCGATGTATTTTTTATTAAATTCAATTAACAAAACAAATATGTGGATAAAGAAAATCGAGGACACTTATTTTTTTCTATGTAAAATCTATCCCTTTCTCGCAATTTGCGTGAGTGACTTAGTGAAAAGGGACGGAAGTGCGTAACACAGGCCGGGGAAGTGCGCGCTATTTGATTTGACCAATCAGCGCGCGCGCTACTAGAGTTAGCTTCAGGTATTGGTTATTACACATTTTAATGTTCTTATTATGAAGATGAGATGTCATATGGGATTACCGTAAGGATTATTGTTTTTTGTTTAGTTAATTAAAAAATAAATGGTGAAAAATAATATAATTACAAAAACAATTTTTTTCACGTCAAACTAAGGCCAAGTCGGGGCCAGTGGATAAAAATAGAGAATCTTCTTTTCTTTTTCAAACAGAGATGTAAATCTCTCCAAAAATATCACAATAATCGATGCTCAATTTAAGCAACATTTTATTGATATTTGATTTTGTAGGGGAAATTAATGATCCATGCAATACTACAAAATTGGTTATATATCCGAAAGTTTGTAAACTGGACAATGAATCAGTTTACAGCTAGGTACAATAACTAAACACTACAACGTAGTAAGGCTTCATATATCACCTGTATAAAATAGAATTACCTCCCTCAAAAGTACCAGCTATAGAAGGCATTGTACGGATTTCCCCGGATAACAATGGCGGCCGATACCCGTATTGTTTTCATTTATCCGGGCGCGCTCGTTATTCAAACAGCTCTAGTTTTGTGAAGTTATTGTTTTGATGCAGATTTTCGTCGAAGAAGGATGAGAAGTGGATTTTAACGATGCGGTGTAAGCCTTCAGCGATGTTGATTTGCCAGAATAGTTAGCCATGTGACGTAATTAATATAACAGTACAAATTTTGTTAATGCATTCTGAGTTAGTTACGTCTGACATATCCAATACTGGTTTTCAATACTTCATGAAATATACTGTATTACTTAACAACTGGTTAGTTGTTGGTCTAGTGGTAAGCTTATGAGATTACTGATTGGTCCAGGGTTCAGACCTTCACATTAATTAAAAAGATTTTTTAAGGCTGTCGTAACTTTAATAGGAAATAAATCAAATTACTGCGTTAATGTACAAGATTGAGTAATTGGAGTTATATAATAAAAAATAACCTCGGAAAGTACGCAACGCTTTGATCTTGCCGGTCCATCGGATTACTAGTGCATGGTAATGTGCGCAAAAACAACTGTGCGTTATGTTATAATAATATGTTCGCAGTTAGTTCATCTATCTTAAGAAAATTTACCTTTAATTTTCATTTACACTGGGTTGCATGATAAAATAATCTTTTAACTGTCAATACACCAGCTATCTTCCCTCAAACCACATAACGATGCGAAGTTTTGAGACGTTATATGTATGTGTATAGATGTTATAGTAAGTATACATAATATCTATTTGAATTCATAAAGTCATAAAATTTTCGGCTAGGAGACCAATGATATTCTAATAAACAGATATGTTATACCCATACTAAACAACAGAAAAAAGTGTTCCGCGCCGGGGACCGTTTATTTTAGTTTATTTTTACATTTCGTTAAAAGTAAAAAGGATAGCTCGATAAAAACAATAAGAAAAAGGGACAACTAGACGTTTTAATTGCGTAAATCCTATTACTACGTAATTATTATGTAGTATAACGTATTACTACGTAAAACAACTAAAGGCAAACGACCTAATTAGGACGTTTTCTAGTCTTCACTTTTTGCGCGTTAATAACATATCTGTTTACTTGAACATCGTTGTAGGAGACTCCCGGTTTTTCTCTATTGTAATATTTATGAATTAATATATAAAATCCGTAATTAAAATCCGTTGCGATGTTTAAAAGATCTAAGCGTACAGGTGCCGGGAAACAGCTTTGTTTCACACTCAAACTCAAACTCAAGGTCAAGGTCAACTCCTAAGGTCAGGAATCAGTATTGTATACTAGCGACCTGCCTCGACTTCGCACGGGTACTTGATACTTATCGTTATATTGTGACTAAATTACATAAAATAATTCTAAACTGTTTGCCTATGTGTTATTCTGATATCAAAATCAAAATAAACTTTATTCAAGTGGGCTTGTACGAGCACTTTTGAATCATCAATTAACAATTAAGTGAAGCTACCAGTTCGGAAAGTAGATTCTACCGAGAAGAACCAGCAAGAAACTCAGTAGTTACTCTTTTTCAACATTTAAAATGTATAATCTATATTACTGTAAAATTTCATCTAAATCTGTTCTTTAGTTATTTCGTGAAAGATTAACAAACTTACATCCTATATTCACAAACTTTCGAATTTATAATATTAGTAAGATGGCTGTAATATGACAATTATTGTAGGCAAAACAATATACCTACTGGGAGTTTTTTCGGCGACTTCATGTAACCAAATATAGTTGTATGTTTAGGCTATAAACGTAAAAGAGACTGTTACTCTACACGTGTGAATCCGGGTGAGTAACTAGTATAGTATAAACGAACCACACACTGTTTCTGTTGAAGATGAAGCTTGCACGACAGTGTTCTATAATGAAATTTCCTCTCGCAGCAACCAGCCATCCATTTCCAACGTAAAATAGTGCAAAGGAAAACCGCCATATTTTGTTTTCGTTTTTTAAAGGAATCTTTTAACCAATTATTGGCTTCTATAATTGAAAATTTGTTTAGCGGTGGAAGATAAAGTGGTTTTAACCGATAACGAATGACGAAGGAGTTATGTGTTGCATTCGAAATTCAAATTCATTTGTTTTCTTTTAATATATTATAAATGGGCTACCTAGTTGTAAGGAGTCACCTCTACAGATATTGATGCTATCTGAATCTTAAATATTCCTTACATCGCTATGCGCGACCAAACATGTGAACTAAGATGTTATGTCCCTTGTACCTGTTATTACACAAGCTCAATTTGTGCTTGGTGGTAAATAAAAGTTAGTGATTGGCATTATTAATGTATACTATTGAAATAAAACTAGTTATAACGCATTTGAATCGCGTATATTTATTATTTTTTGACATCCCGACGTTTCGAGCACTTTACAGCGTTCGTGGTCACGGGTAGACTGAGTCTAGTAATTTATAATTGTGTATAAATGCACAATATAGTAAGGAAACACTGACAGTTTTAGACGTGCGAATCCGGGGCGTGTCGCTAGTAGAATTATAAAAACGGAATCACTTAAAACTTCGTAACTACACGTCTCAACCAATACCTGAGACGTTTCTTCGCATTACGTTCCGTATCTTTAAGTACAAAAATAAAACCCTTGTTCCTACATATTTATTTATTGTTATTCGAGAAAATCTTATCTCGCGATAACGATATGCAAATTCAATAGCTGAAATTGTATTTGTGAATGTATCCCCGTTAAATTCGAGCCAAGACCGGGCCCTTGTTGGGATAAACTTAACGTTACGGGCATTTATTTGAATTGGAAATTTAAAATGTTACATTTGTCTCGTATATCTGCTAATTGATTTCGTTCGTCGAAATTTGATGATTCGTGTATTGTGTCAAGCCTTCGAAATAAAAAAATAAATAAATAAAAATAAAGCGATCGCCGTTTTTTGTCCCCGTGATTGTAGGACGATAGTTGCTTATAAATATGTTGTATGGTTATGGTCTCATTTTACAGAACTTTAGATATAGATGTCTAGAAAACAGAGAGTTCTTGATTGCTATACTAAATTGGTACGATTTAATAAAGAATTAAATTTATTAACGGAAAAAGTTACTATACGACTGTATAGTGGAAAAAAAGAATAATCACTTATCCGAAATCTTTAACAATATAAAGAATAATACTGGATTGACTTGATTTACTGATTGTACTGAATATTCAAGGATATTTGTCTAATGGCTACCTTAAAATATTGACTGCCTCGTTGGATTAGTAGATATAAATTCCCGACGTGGAGTACCGGGCTAGAGAAGCACTACCTCATCCCTTCCTGTGGGTATCGTAAGAGGTAACTGAGGAACCGTTTTATGATCACTGGGCATGGTCGGTAGTTTCTTTTGCTGTTTGGAGTGCTTGCAGGCCACGGTTTACTATCTTAAATCAGGGAACCTACTTTAAATACAATTTAGTTACAATTAACAAGTTATAAAATACAAGTTAAAATTTCAATGTCCAAAAAAAATAAACCAGCTAATAACTAAAGTCAAGACCTAAATAATAAACACACAGTTAAGAGGCTTACCTTCTGATGAAATATTACTATGAAATAATAAGCATAATTCCTTTGTCGCAATATTTCCTCAATATCGAAACAAAGGATCGAATAGCGGGAGGAAATATGAAAGAAATAAAGGAAATAATCATGAAGAATTTATTATTTATGGCTTATATTCGTCAAATTACACAAAAGGTCAATGGTATTTGGCATCGACGGGGTTTTGTACTTAACAATGACAGTTGACTGAATACATTGACGCTATCCAATTATATCGGAACTGAACTGCTGTCATACCTGGTCATAAACTGCAATGATTTTGCTAATGTGCTTAATCGTTTTTTTTTTTTAATAAATAGTATAATTAAGAGAACAAGCCAAAGAGCCATCTGATGGTATGTGGTAAAAACTGCCCATCAATATTGTCCTTGTAAGTTATACTTACTATAATCATTTTAACCGAAACACAACAATACTTAAGTAATTAGTTTGATAATGGTAACTGTTTGGCTGTAGAATCCCATTGATGGTACTTGTCAAGACGTGCTTGCATAAAGACCTACCACCAAATGATCCATGGTCTTCAATTTATTTTAACGTGCAAAAGACCCGTAATTAAGATATTTTCGCACAGTTATTGTCAAAGCGCTGCCAATCAAAGAATATACAGAAGAATCAAAGAGTATAAGAAATACACTGGTTCATTCACCATTCAACCATTTAACAGAAGTCAACATATAAAAAAATAGTCCCAATCAAGGACATTTCCCAACTATAATTATGTTCCTCTTAATTTTTATAGAAATTAGAACTAACAAAACTTGTTAGATTTTCTTAAACGTCAAACACAATTTAAAAAAAAAAGTGAATCTAATTCAACAAACGTAATAAAATAAATTAAAAAAAAATACAAGATTAATATAATATGCACGGCCATTAGCACAACTTCACGGAGTAACAGAAACTTTTCGCCTGTTCCGAATTCAAAAAACGGATGTAAGGGAAAAACAAAATGGCCGTCCGAGAGAATAAATTTTAAAACAAATCCTAACTCCTGTCACCGAACACGCGAACAACAAAACAAAAGATTTATATAACAACTTTTGAAACTTAGAATTAGTTACTCTTTTGTTAAATTAAGACCAAGTTCCGCTGTTTTACAGGAACGTTTTGACAATTAGCGCTGTTAATTATTTTATAAACCGCATTATGGTTGCTGAAATTTTTTTTAAGTCAGGCCGGCAAATGTCACCTGATAATCAGCCAACTAGGCTGCTCCAATTCATCACACCATCAATACTTTTACCATGAGATCTAAAATGTTGTGTCCGTCATGAGCAGTTAAACTGGCTTTCAAACCGAAATACAACAACAATACAAATACTTTTATAATTTTTTTTCTGGCAAAACGTATTACGTATTTCCTCCACGTGAAGTGGGTATTTGAGACAGTCCGGTGCCCAGGACTACGCCTTAGTACACCGGAATACACACTAAAAAAACACCGGTATCCTCTTCGTCTTTTCGGCGGGCTTCATCATCACTTTCGCATGGTATAAAACGATATTTTTGTCACAGTGGCGTGTCTCCATTTTTTATACTTTAGATGGACAGACTCATGGGCTATGTAAATGGTAAATGGTCATTTCTACCGACATTTTAACGATAAGTAATGCGTCACCAACTATTACACCTAAGATATATGGTGAAAGGGCGGCTGTCCCCTTCAAACTATTGGAAAACAATACCAAGTATTACGGTTTGTAATGTCTAATGACAAAAAGCTGTGAACTTTGCATATTATAACATTCAGTAGTATATTTATTATAAGTATTGCACCCGCGTTAAGCTGAGTCGCTAGGTTATAATACTCCAGATAATCTAAGTCTAAACTCCACGTAGAATTCAAGGCAGCACTTATATTCAATGTGAACAAAATGATCAGCAAGAAATGGAGGTAGGCTATTTCTTTTTTTTTTAAATTACCTCGTCCCTTTGTCGAATTACAAACAATATCGATATTGTTGCCATAATTATATTAAATTACGATATACTTTACAAACAAAATTACCCACTTCCGTTTGAAACAGAATTCACTTAGGACACGTGCAGACGGACGACAAATTGTCGCACGAAAGTCGACCTTACATAGTATATGTAAGCAATTCTTTATTAAATACTTGTAGTCGCCCGCGGCTTCAGTTGCGGTTTGGGGTGTTGGTTGTCATGTGTTAGGCTAAAAATTAACCGATGTCCTTTCTTGGAGTTCATGTTTGCTTCATACCAAATTTCATGACATTCGGTTTAGCGATTTGGTCATGAAAGAACGAAAGACAGACAGAGTTACTTTCACAATTAAAATATTAATATAGATTAATATGAAACAACATTATTTTAGAAACGGAAAATTTTAACATATCAACTTGCATGGCAATACTTGCTCTTTTAAGGTGCAAATTTCAGCACAGGGTTTTTAAATTTATTAAACCGTGCGATACGTACTCATGTCTTGGTGAAGTTTTCCTGTACTATCTGATATAATCTTTATATAATCTACTACACTATATATATATATATATATATATATATATATATATATATATATATATATATAATGATATTTAGACTCATTTTTATTTTGTCTATAACGAACAACAACAGCAACAACAACAACAACAGCCCGTAAATTTTCCACTACTGAGCTAAGGCCTTTTACCCTTTGAGGAGAAGGTTTGGAACATATTCCATCACGATGTTTCAATGCGGGTGGCAGAATGTCTATGAAATTTGAAACAACAACAAAAACAGCGAACAAAAATCAAATATTTCTAATACTGAATGTATTTCAGTTTTACATAAATTATTTCGTTAAAAATAAATTAAAACATTATTGTAGAATATAGCATGTGTTAAAAACTAAGTACAGTGAAGTTAATATTTCCTAATTATAATTAATTACAAAGTACAGTCCGTAATTATAAATTAATAAAAAGTTACATGCAAATACCGAACGCGTTGTATTACGTTAAGTTACTTTCGACTTCTGCCATGTCTGGAGTCTGCGTCGCCTTATTACTTTAATGTCGCCGCCATTTACATATTTCGCTGTCATTATTCAGTTACGGAGGTCAGATGGCACTCGCCTGCCAAGCCGGATATGAGTCAATTTAAAATGCACACTGTAAAAGACAGATTGACAACTTTACAGTGCTATTTTTGCCAAGTTTTAATACTCTTAAAATTTATAAAGTAAAATGCAATATGACACAAATGAAATAAAGTTTGGATAGCGCTGACTGGATATTTTGTTTGTGAATTATTTTTCACTAAATTCATTTTCATTTTTAATTTAAATGATTTTTTTTTGTTATTTTGGTTTTTTTTTTTGTAAACGAGTAACCAGTGCATTTCTTAACAGTTCTTATCAAAGCGCAAAGTATTTTTCATTCTTAATTTTCCTTTTTAACTAATCGCTTGGATAGTATATGATCTAGATTATTGAGATACAAAGCATTTTTAAAACCAAGCATTAAAATATAATTTATCTTTATCTATATACAATTTCTGAGAAAGTACGTAAGTATGCAAGTGTCTAATTACAACGAAATTCTGCCACATATGTATCCACTAATGCGCATTGGAGAAGCGTGATGGATTATCCAAACCTTTCTACAAAGTGGCTCTTAGCCCAGCAATGGGAAATTTAGTGGCTGTGAGGATATCAGTATCATTTCTGCCATTTATGCCACCAATCTGTAGTGGAGCCGCGTGGAAGAAGTTCCAAAAATTATCCTTAAAAGGATTTCCTCTCCTCTACTCAAAGTTCAGCAGTATAACATTGGCCAAGAAACAAAAGGAAATTCTTATAACAGTTGTTTGTTATTCTTATTTATTGTAAACTGAAACTTAGGATCATAAGGAAGATTGTTTTTTTATAGCTTTTAGACTAAATGAATTTAGGTTTGAAATATTCGTGAAATAAAAGATGAAAATGAATGTGACTGTAAGCATAATGAATGGATTAAAATATGTGCTTCTATGTATAACATACTTACAAAGATATTATGCTCTGTATAAAACGCAACGATTGCCAAAGTATACATTTTATTTTTATTTTTTTTATAGAATCTAAATACAGGTATAGTATAAAAAAATATTTATTTAATTCGATAAGTAAACAAATGATTCTTAGAAAACTTTTAGTATATTTGCAATAATTATAAAATGCTGTAACTTAGTGCCAAAAAAAATTCATATGAGTTTAATGCAGAGCAGAACAAAACCTACCTAGGGTGTCGTCAGTAAAACTGAAGAAATCGCATGCTTTAATGGAACACGTATGCTGATCAATGACTGAGAACCATTCCAACGGCAGAGGAATCGCAAGTAAAATTAGCATTAGGTGAGCTGTAATAATCCAAATATTTTACATAAGCATAGTAATCCAAAAAAAGGTTATGAATGATATATATATATATATATATATATATATATATATATATATATATATATATATATATATTCAAGTACTTTTTACAAAAACGCTAGTGGTTGGCACGAAATTGCTTTCTCTATATAGCATGTACTAGTTGTTGCCCGCAGATTAACTCGCGTTTTAGGAGGTCGTCATGTGTTACGCAAAAAAGTAGCTCTTATCCTTCCTTGGAGCTCTACTTAACGTCACAATAAATTTTATCAAATTCTGTCCAGTAGCTTACCAGTAAAACAGCGACAGATAGACAGACAGCAGAGTTACTTTCACATATAATATTAGTATAAATTAAATAATATACACAATTGAATAAATTAACAAAGTTTGAATATAATGTAATGACAAGGAATAAAACAATAAAAAATATATCTAAATAAAATGGTATGAAAAAAAAGAGATCGAGTGAAAAAGAGAGAGAGGGAAAGATCATCTGGAGGGAACATAAAGCTTTTTCACAGTTTGCTCTGTATTTGTTAAAAAGGGCTTCGTAAAAAAACCATAATATTTAAATAAAACTAGTTATAACGGATTTTTAATCGCGTATATTAAATACGGTCACGGGTAGTCTACCCGTCTACCCGTGACCACGAACGCTGTAAAGTGCTCGAAACGTCGGGATGTCCAAAATATTTAATATACGCGATTAAAAATCCGTTATAACTAGTTTTATTTAAATGTGTAATAATCGCGAAAATTTAAGACAAAACCATAATATTTTTATTATAAATATTAGAGGTTTCTATCCCAAGGATTGAGAAACACTGACCGAGACCAATCATACAAAGTGCTTCGATACTTCCAGACTGTTGTCTGAATTAATCTTCTATTATAAAGCACACGCTCAGTTCTGAATTCTTGCCAAATGTCAGGAAAACTCAAGGCCAAGAAGTAGGGACGGTAAAAATTTATCATGCATGAACACTGAACCCGAAATATTAACAGAAATGTTTCAATGTAAAGCTTCTCTCAAATAACGTAATACCAAACGCCGTTTTATTACGGATTGATTCGTGTTAATTATCTTTTACCGATGAACATGAAAATCGTAATTTCATTCGTGTAGTTTTCTTTAAGGGGTACTGGTAAATGGATCACCTGATGGTCACCACTCCCGATAGACCTTTTTAACGGTAAGAAATAATGATCAATCCTCATATCACCAACATCACCAATCATGGGACTGATATATTATATCCCTAAATAAAATCTGCATGTAAATCGTTACTTTTTACATTAACAGCCTGTAAAGTTCGCACCATTGGTCTTGAGCGTCCTCTCCGTCTGAGGAAAGGAATATATTCCACCACGCTGATTGGTCGGGCTTATGATGAAGTCACTTTGTTGTAAACCTTGCTTTTCTACTATATGTACCATAGATTAAAATACAGCAAAGTGACGTCACCGACCCCATTGCAGCGCCGTATTGTCCAAGTAGGTATTGTCCAAGTAGCGTTTTCGCGCGTTATTTAAATATGGAATTTTTAGTATGATATTTTTCAGCAAATCTGTACTAGAAATAAAAAAAATCTACTTTTACTGGGTTCCTTAACCTCTACTAAATAATATAAAATGGATTTTAAAAACCAGTCAAATAGCCTATTAGATAATATTAATAAGATACATGAATACATTGGATGTATGTTCCTTAGTCCTTAATTATAATATTTATTTTCTTAATAAGTCTTTTTCGGGTCCAATTTTAAAGCTTAAGTTTAATATTTAAGCTATTCATCACGCCTCAAATTACTTTTTATTTAAAACGCTTACATATTTGTAAGTTTGAATATAATATTTTTACAAAGTCAAATCGCCTTAGCTTGTACACACTCATAGAACTTCTCTTAATTTGGATATAATAAGCATTAGAATGTGAAATAATTCAATTAATAATTTTTTTACGAAGTTGGTGCTTCAACAAAATCGCCTAAGCTTACAAGTACTTAGAGATCTTCCCTTGAGAATGGAAAATAATTACATTTCTAGATCACTTCTTAAATCAGTTACCAAAGAGGCGGGCATACGTGTCGATTCAAATTCAAACTGAAATTACTTTATTCAATATAGAATTACACTTTCTTATTGATGGTCAAGTGGAAACAGTACCACCGAGAAGAACTGGCAAGAAACTCAGTAGTTATACTTTTTCAACATTTTAAAATACAGTCATTTTAGCTTAATACAATTACATATGTATATAATATATCCTGCCTGGAAGTCAACATATTAATTCCACGCTTTTTTTTTGTCCAGTATACTACTTCAAACTATTTTAAATTTTAAATGTAGGTATATCAACAATCAACTATCCATCTTGCCTATTCCTCCACATATTTAGTCTATGTGAAACGCAAACTAAAACAAAATTCCTCCATATTAACCAAATCATTAATAAAGTAGAAGTCGCATAAATGTAGCGCAAAATTTAGACAAGACTAGACTTTGCGATTTTACAAACACAACTTACATGTGCATAGACAAATTTGTCATTAAATAATAAATAAACGAATACCGTTTGATGAGAGATCAAATATTATACAATTTGTAACAGTTGGTTCTGCTTTGAACAGAGTAAATCTCGCATGCTACGGGTTAGATGCCCGTAGACTCGTAATAAACATCTCTGCGTTACCAACTGAGACAACTAAATATTCTGCTAATAATTTTGTACATCGTGCTCGGACGTTATTTATTTTGTAACGTTGGCATTACCTGTTTATCTTTATAGAATTCATGGAAGGCTGTTTTATTTTTGTTACTTGATCATGTTGTTTTTTTTTAGAAATTATGGAAACTCTGTTGATTAGTGGTTTATTTATACAAATATTGTTTTTTTTATTGTATAGGTTGGCAGACGAGCATATGGGCCAACTGATGGTAAGTGGTCACCATCACCCATAGACAAAGACGCTGTAAGAAATATTAACTATTCCTTACATCGTCAATGTGCCACCAGCCTTGGGAACTAAGATTTTATGTCTCTTGTGCCTGTAGTTACACTGGCTCACTAACCCTTCACTTGTTACACTTTTACGGCCAAACTATAACAACCGAATTTGATGATGTATGAAGTAAGATTGAACCTTATGGTAGGACATTGGCTTGTATGGCATATCTTAAACCTCCGTCTCCTCAATCATGCGGGAAGGATACAAGTGAAAACTAGTATTATATGTTATTGTATATAGTGATGAAATTCTGTAGAAGCTCATAGTAGACAGAGCGGAGATGACCTAGTAATAAATTTTCATGTGTTCAAAATGTGTTTATAATTCATCTCAAGCTCGGCGGTGAAAGAAAACATTGTGAGGAAACCTGCATGTGTCTATTTCAAAGAAGGCCTCATCTCCCTCAGAAGTAGAGGAAGCCTTCTTTGAAATAGTATATATACCATTTGATAGAATACGAGTGACATTAATCTACAAATATATCCCCTGTTAGATATATACGTATAACTGTTTGATAAATTATATTAATTAAATAATTAAAATAACTAGTTTATATCTATTTCAAATAAATAGGGAGATGAAATACCATGTCTGATGAGTAATTGATAAAGGTTTTTAATAAACGATACTGACAATCAAATACTTATTTGAAACAATATTATTATAGGTAGGATACCTTCCATGTCATGATGGGCTCCGAAACTTAGCTAATACACGTCCACTAAATGTGGCAATGAAGAGAACATAGTGATGTCATCAATCGAGTTAAATGGCAAGGGACGTGTGTAGACAGCCGATAGAGTGTTACTTTAGACGTGTGGCCGCAGTATAAGCGTTTAAATTACGTAATTTTCATTTAATCAGTTATTTTATTTCAGGTAAAACGCCGTCATTATAATAATGAGTTCAAGATTTTTGACACATTTGACAATCATACTTTTCTTTGCGTTTTTCAACTTATTATATTCAATTCGATACGATTCGATAGTCATTTGTTTTTGTTTTATTAGTATATTATAGTATTTTATTTAGAAGCTTGAACATGTTATTATTGTTGCTTCTAATAATAAACAATAAACACTTAGAATTTCTTAGGTACCTAGTATCTTGGCCGATATTCACATACAAACAAAAAAAATTCACAGCATTATTTGGTAGTTGTTGATGGCAAAAACGTCACACATGTTTTCCGACTCATTTTAAAAACTCATGACGATAAATAAATTTCGATGTACAACCAACTCATACATATTTTTCATTTGTGTTTCAATTTTAAACCGACCAATGATTTCAATTTCTTTTAAAAATAAAGATTTCACCGCTGTAACTGTGAGCACACAATGTAACCTATATATGCGCCCACAAGCTAGACGTGCTGAATATGAATACGAGAGCAATGAGCTGAAGAATTCAACGTGTGACCACTCCCCTATATACATAAGATGCAATCTTGGGATGCTGGAGTTGAACCTTGCCGTATGTCAGTTAAATTTCCGTTTATTACACTGCGAAAAATGTACTTTTATTTGATCTACATAAATGTCACATATATTAGAATATGCTCTTACAACTAAATCGTAATTTTAGCAATAAAATAATCATGAAGGTCCTCATTGGTCAACTGGTTAAAATATAAGGCTGTAGATCCCGTGACCTTGACTTCAATTCTTTATAAGTCTCAAGTTTAGAAGTCAGCAGTGCTAATACTATCGCCTTTGACTATTGGGATGACATCCCATCGGATTATGAGTGTATAAGTAATTTAATATCTCGTGCACTGTTATTATTGATAATAATTCTCCTTAGAAAGTTACCACCGTAAGCAAAAACTAAACTTTGATGCAAATGAAAAAACAGTCTTTATTTCCAAAAGTATTGCAGTGCTTCCTTACAAGACACATCATTTCTGACTTGTGAAATGTGAAAATCGTCCATCGTTCCAGATATTCACTATTGTGATGTGAATTAACATTTGTAAATCAACAACAACAGCCTGTAAATTCCCACTGTTGGGCTAAAGGCCTCTCCCTTTCAAGAGAAGGTTTGGAACATATTCCACCACGCTGTTCCAATGCGGGTTGGTGGAATACACATGTGTCAGAATTTCTATGAAATTTGTCACATGCAGGTTTCTTCACGATGTTTTCCTTCACCGCTGAGCACGAGATGAATTGTAAAGACAAATTAAGCACTTGAATCAGATCTCATGAATCTTGCCTGGGTTTGAACCCGCAATCATCGGTTAAGAAGCACGCGTTCTAACCACTGGGCCATCTCGACTCATTTGTATCAGAAGACCTGTAAATCAAACTTCATTAAATTTTACTTCTATGTTAAATCCACAATATATTATAACATTCTTTTTTGTAACCAAACAAAAATATCATCCTGAAAAATTGTATGAAAGAGCTGGTTTCTGAACCACGCTTGCGTTTGGTTCACCCTAATGTATAAGGTCTCGATAGTGAAAATATAATGTTGCTAATCCGATGCATAGACGTCCTAAGGACGGTCTAAGCGCTCTTGACGATGTTATTACATCGCCGAACGCTAAATCGTTAGGTTACGCACACATCAACCCCGCCAGGAGGTAGAGGTTATTTTTCATTACCACCCTTCTGCGCTTAGATGTATAACGGGATCCATAGAAAACTGTTTCCTCCCATCAAATATCGATGGCGTGTTACGTCGGGGTCCAGCCTAACGGTTAGCGCCCCAATGGACGTCCGGTGACGATATAGAGGCCACTATGGTCGACAGGTACTGTCAATACGAAAAAAAATAATGATGATAATTTTGAAACTAGAGAAGTGGTTTTTAGGATCGTGAGTGTATTTATGTATTTGTTGCCGTAAAAGGTTTTAATTACAATTTATGACTAAAATTATATTTGATTAGGGATGAAAATTTTGAATGAATTATTTATTAGCCCTCCCAGTGAAACTTCTTGTAATCTATCAAATTTTGGAAGTTGTACTTTCTGAACAATCTAGAATTAATTTCTGTTTTTGTATACCTACGTGTACGGGGTCCGGGGAGACAAATGTACATATACACATACGTACATATGTGCAATTATTTTGAGTAAACGCCAGATCCTACCAAAATTACAAGAAATTGTTTTTCATACGAAATAAACAAATGTATAATATTATTGTTATACAATTCTTATTTATAATACATACGATAAATTAGCTGAATTATTATAAATGTTCTACGAAGTAATGCTTCGTCTGAAAATTAAAACAAGTCTCATTACGAATGATGTATCGCCAGTCGTCACGTTATTGTACAATCACTTAAAAATTTTCTGACAAAATAGTCCAAAGAAAACGAATGAATGGGTTCTTTATACGGACGCTTTTACAAAAATGACCTTTTTTCTTAAAATCACATAAAGATACCATTACGCTGAATCTCGCCCTCACAAAAGACCTTTTATGGGTTGTCCATGCAATAGTGGTATTACTAATGGCGTAAAAGGAAATTGTTTAACACTTAGGGCAATTTACAATTGTAGATTTCCAGACAATTTTATGTTACAGTATAAGAGATCCTTAGTTAATCAGAATATTTTATATAAAAAAGCGAAACATATTGTTTATTTATTAAATGTTTTTATAACAAGAGCATTTTTTAAAGGTCACACTATTTTTAGTATATTGAACTATTAAACAATTCAAATTTCGAATTCGTTAGTTTTGTAAATAATATAGTTTTATGCAATTTTGTAGAAGTTCATAACATTATTATGATAACATTTTTAATTTATTTTAATTAAAATTCTCCCACATTTCTATTCCACAATATATTTCCAAGACTCATTGGAACAGCGTGGTGGAATATGTTCCAAATCTCGAGAAGGACATAGCCCAGAGGTGGGAAATTTACAGGCTGTTATTGTTGATATAATATATTTATAACGTACTGTTGGCTTACTAATAAAGTAAATAAATAAATTCATTAGTCACTGGTCTAGTGCCAGAATATGACGATTTTAAAATACTACCTTAGAGGAGGTCCCGGGTTCAGATTTCGATTTGACCAGTTCGAGATTTCGTGAGAATGACAACGTAACTTCGAGGCACGATTTAAAAAAAATGCGACCTATCAAATTCCAAGTGACTAGTGAATTAGAAGAATTTATTGACTGGAGAACCCAAAAAACTTAGGATTGAAACCTAGGAATACAATGACAATCTTTTAAGTGAGACGAGACATATAATTTCAACATACTTTACACATACAAAACGGGAACGCATATAAAACAAATTTGTTACGATAGAATTTTGAAATATTGTCAATTTGTCGACCTTCCGATACTCGTCAGACACAGGACGGGGTCAAATTAGATTCAAATCAGGCGAGACGACGCCGGCCTTATTATCTGAATAGAAACGACATTACCGTCTCCTACGAACAGGGAAATGATATCTTGTGGCTGCTTACAGTATATGTACACATATGTTTAAATATAATTGAATTTCTTTTTTTTATTTGTGCTGATGACTTTTATGATTTTTGTGGCTATTTATTGGGTAAAGTAAATTTAATATGAAAGTATATTATTAATTATGTATAAAACATACTATGAGCATATTGTATTGTTTTGTATATATTATGAACTAGCCTGCTTTATACGAGTGAATTTTCTAAAACTTTATTGCAAACAAACCTTCGTGAATCCCCATACACATTTCCACGCCCCTTCTCAGTACTTTAGAGGATGATTTTAGTGATAAAACTTACCTATTTCCTTTTCCGGGACTATCTCCTTACCAAATTTCATTTGAATCGGCTCAGCAGTTTAACAGTGACTCTTAACAGATAGAGTTACTTTCACATTTATAATATTAGTAGCTTCTAGTTCTAGAAGTCACAAGTAGCTTATATGAATACTATTTATAGTGCCTTTAACGTTTATAAATATTTTTTGTGTATAATTATGAGCATCATCAAAATAAATATAATAGAATCTTTGATCAGAATCAAACGATGGATCGATAATAATCAATTCTTTGATCCAAAAAAGTAGCACCGCCATTCCAATCCCATTGCTGGGAAAAGGCCTCCACTTAAGGAGTTGATTTGGAATTCATTAACCAACGACGTTACTATATTTGATACACATTTGCCAAAACGTCTGGAACAATAGTTCACTTATCCACATCACCATCGAATTTCATTTAACTTGGAATGCAAATCATCAAAATAAAGTAACAGCCTGTAAATTTCCCACAGCTGAGCTAAGGCCTACTCTTCCATTAAGGAGAGGTTTTGGAACATATTCCACCACGCTGTTCCAATTAAGCTGGTGGCATGCACATGTGGCAAAATTTCGATGAAATTAGACATCCAGGTTTCCTCACGATGTTTTCCTTCACCGCCGAGCACGAGATGAATTATAAACACTAATTAAGCACATATATATAATAGTGGTGCTTGTCTGGGCTTGAACCCGAAATAATCGGTTAAGATGCACGCGTTCTAAACACCGGGCCATCTCAGCTCGTCAATCATCATACTCGAAAACATGAGAGAACAATTCGTAATATCTTAATATCTTTTAATAAAACATATCAAATTGTCAATCTAAAGTATTTTTGTGATATTGAATTCAATGTTTATTGTGTGTGACAAAAAGCGTGGCATCTTAAAGGGGACGCGGTCCGTCTGGGCGGCGGTTTTTGTCTTGACCACATTACTCGAATATTCTCCAAAGTCCAGATACCGTATACGAAATGCTTTATAAATTAAGGCTTTACCGTATATTTGTGGCCTAAATAATATTGTATATGCTGAAGATACTAGTTTTGTTTTCCTTTGTTCTAGCTTGTCTATGATTGTAAATATTTTATTGGTTGTTTATTTTGATTGTATTTTCATGGGTACGCCACTCTGAGGTCCCGGGTTCGATTCCCGGCCGAGTCGATGTAGATTACCATGAGTTTTCTATGTTGTCTTGGGTCTGGGTGTTTGTGGTACCGTCGTTACTTCTGATTTCCATAACACAAGTGCTTCAGCTACTTACATTGGGATCAGAGTAATGTATGTGATGTTGTCTCATAGTTATTGTTTATTATAATCTGTATTGATATTATAAATATGAAAGTAACTTTGTCTGTCTGCCTGTCGCTCATTCACAACCAAACCGCTGAGCCGAATTTCATGAAATTTGATATGAAACAAATATGAAGTCCAAGAAAGGACAAAGGGTTTTTGCTTAACACATGACAACCAACATCCTCAAACACGAGCAAAGCTGCGGGCTACTAGTATAATAATAGAATAGTTTATTTTTGGGCATATGTGAAAAGGTTAACAAACTTATGTAAAGAGTCGAGATGGGCCAGTGGTTACAACGCGTGCATCTTAACCGATGATTGCGGGTTCAAACCCAGGCAAGCACCGCTGATTCATGTGCTTAATTTGTCTTTATAATTCATCTCGTGCTCAGTAATGAATGAAAACATCGTGAGGAAACCTGCATGTGTCAAATTTCATAGAAATTCTGCCACATGTGAATTCCACCAACCCGCATTTGAACAGCGTGGGGGAATATGTTCCAAACCTTCTCCTCAAAGGGAGAGGAGGCCTTTGGCCCAGCAATGGGAATTTTCAGGCTGTTGTTGTTGTTGTTGTTGTAACAAACTTATGTAACTATTTTATAGTAGGAAATAACTTTATTTGTCATCGACAGTTAAAAAAAAAGCAACAATCAATTGGTATTTGACGATTGTTTTTGTTACATGACATTACAATTTATTAAGTTTGCGTAACGGTCGCTTTCATTTAAGAAATAAATAAAGATTTTGAATACGCACTTAATTCGTATGTATGGTTTTACGAATTTTGCCAATGTACGTCTAAGTTGTGTCGATATATTATGGAAAAGTGAGGTTTCATATAACACTAAACATTTATAATTTATTTTGTGCACGGCGGCGGAACCTGCGTGTGTCGTAAAATATATTGTAACATAAATTTCTTCAGATTCCCAGTGAACCAGCTTTTGAGAGGCTTGCTTGATACATAGATATTGTTTTTTTCACAGAAGAGGGTTCTCAGCAAATCAAAAATCATTCGCCTAGAAATATAATCAGCTTCTCATTTACATTTACGGATCACATTCACAGTTATGAAATAGTAGCTTTTATTCGAGTGACAAGCCTGAAGTTGAAACTCAAACTCAAACTCAAATTGCTTTATTCAATATAGAAGTATTACTCTTTCTTATTGATGGTCAATTGAAACAGTACCACCGGTTCGGAAAAGAAAATACCCTGACCTGAGAAGAACCGGCGAAAGAAACTCAGCAGGTTTTTTTTTGTCTCATATATTCTTAAAACAATTTAAATGAAATAAAATAGCCAGGAGGCGATCGTTTCATTCTCAAGGTGTATTATCGATCATAGACTCGTCGTTCGAGTACACTCGCATTTATTTAAACATCAAAAATTGTTACACATCTATTTTGATCACTACTCCTAATAAAACAACATATTTAGCGTTACTATTTTATCAAGTTCATAAAAAAGAGCCTTGTATTTTTAAATTGCATTATTTTATTGTTCTTTAATGAAATGCTAGCTGTTCCCGCGATTTCGTGCGCGTTTACAGAAACGTTATCAATTTCGCAGATTTTATTTCAATTTACATTATATGAGATGGTTTTGGTGACATTAAGTGGTTGGGGCAACCAACCTAACAACGGAGTGGTCTCATGCACTGTACAGAACAGTATTTGGACATTGCAACGTCATATTATTATTATTTTATATATAATTCTAAAATTAAATCAGCTTAATCTACTTCTTATTATATTACCTATCTGCCAGTGAAAGTCCTATCAAAAGCCATAAAATAGATTAGCAGCACCGTTAAATAGGAACAAGGAACAAACAAAGATTTTAATAAACAATGTTTCTTCGGTACAAGTACCGTTTATATGTCACCGTAAGATTACAAAATTCGTTTGATTACAATCTGTCGTGACAGAAAGGGGGACAACTAGCATATTATTCTTAACTATTTTACAGTAGTTAATAATAATATTTCCAAATTTAACCTGCCTCGGCTATAGGTCATATTTAATTTATAAAGTTTTATATTATTTAAACATTTTTTTTATCACGTATTCTAGATTAAGTGTTTCCTGACTATTCGCCTAGTAATGTTAATCTATTATATATACGAGTTGACCAAAGAATTCGTCGTTCCGAGGTAAAGCAACCGAAAATCCTAAATTAGGTCGAGTCTTACAAAACTGCATACCAAATTACCAATAAAACATCTGACGCATCCCAACAAAAGAACGTCAAACATCATCGTCATGAGAAATTTGAGTCGAACAATTAAGAATACTTTGTTAATAGATCACGTTTAAAATTAACGAGATTTTTGCATTTGAAAAACGAAAAAATTCAAAAGATTTTATAATGTTTAAACTAATTAAATCTTCAGATCGACCCAGCGGACTTTGTCTTCGAAATTATTTAATCTTCGGATGTTAACGACGAACTAACAAGCCAGACATTTTCAATTGCTTGTTAATTTACAAATGACTTTAAGAATTTTTATAAGATGAGAGAGATATAATTAAGTTTGAATGAAGATTTATAAGGAAAGAGGGAGATAGACGATTTACGATGATGATGTCCTATGTTAGATTTCGACCAATGACTAGTCAACTACACAGAACGTATTTTAGTGTGATTGAGTGAGTGTACAGATGCACTCTAAATTAACTCTTCAAACAGTATGGGACAATCGAACACAATTTGAAATAGTCCAAAAGCAGAACCAATGTTCACGTGCTTTCCGGGGCATGGGAGTGTACCATCAATTTCCATACTTAAGGCTACTGAAAATTTTTCGACCTTTTATTTGATTCGACTTGGGATTTGAATCCAGGATGTCGAGAACTTTACATATTGCTATCGGACCAATGAAGCTACTTCCAAGTAAGCATTAACAAGAATGAATTTCATACACATAGCGTAAAAATATATAAATAAATAATATAAATTTGTGTGTGTGTCTTTCACTTTCACCATACAATGGTTTTCACAGCAAATGACCGAAGAAAGATTTCATGCATTGCAAAATACGGGACTTTAAGTTTTACATAATTTTCAAGACGGATGTGTTTCATCAGATTTGTTCAGATGTGTTCCTCCAGATTTCTTACATAAAATATCTTAATTCTTCTTTTTCAAAATATATAAATAAAAAAGAATAGGTAGGTAAATACTAATAATTCAATTAATTATTCAGATATGAGCTGTAACTTGCTTTAGCTTCAGAATCACGAAAAAAATTCGCTTAAAACGACGTCAACATAAGTTCAACTTAATTATCATAATTTTTATTTCAATATTAACATAAATTATAAAAATTATGATTAAAATTAATTTACTTTGTGGGATATTATCGTAAATTGTGTTATTTTATTATTGAGAGGTGCGCGTAACTGATCGGTAATGCTGGTGATCGTGAGTTATGTCATTATTGATATGGCAATCTACTTCAACTTTATTCGTTTGTCATTATTACTGATGTAGACACAGACCCCCTCCCCCTTTCACATGTTGTCTTGGGTACCGTCATGTTGTCCTGGTGTTTGTGGTACCGTCGTTATTGATTGTCCATAACACTTGTGTTACACAATCACAATCAATAACGACGTCTTTAGTTACTTATATTGGGATCAGAGAAATGTGATGTTGTCCAATATTTATTTATTTGTTATAATTAATAATATGTACATAAATATGTTCGCAATGATTATAGATCATTTTTATTCCTGTTATTTGGTATCGATTGCCTCTTTGGTCGAGTGAATACCTTCTCAAGTGTTTGACAGACTTCTACGGGCACATGTCTGATAAACGTTTCCTTAAGAAAGCTTTTGCTGTGGATTAAATTCCATATCATTTTGTGTCACAAATATTGCTAGACGTATTTAAATTAAAAAACCAATTGCCCAGAAATACATAGACCGGCTTCTCAGTATTTTTTTTATTTATTCTTACTTTATTGTGCAATAAGATTTATTGAATAATTAATTACACGAGACATTATTACTGTGAATGTAGTTGAAGTAAGATCACTACCCAAATTTGAAATAAAAATAAATAAATAACCCATTAGACAATTCTTAGAATTACATTGGAAAAAATGTAAATAATTTAATTTAAATTCGAATACATGTACATTTTAATGTACTTATACTACATGTATTTGTATGTGTGGGTATAACATTCAACATATTTATCTAACAAACGCATCACTTCACTTGACATTTTTATTTCATCTCTTGAATGTATTTCACTCAAATGGAATAATAAACAGTGACTATTGAGTGTTCTCTGAGTGATTTGTCCATTAAATAATCTATATTAATATTATAAATGTGAAAGTAACTCTGTATGTCTTTCTGTAGCTCTTACACGAACGGCTGACCCGAATTTTATGAATTTTGGTATGAAGCAAATTCGAACACCCAGAAAGAACATAGGCTTATTTTTTTACCTAACACATGACAACAAATACCCTAAAACGCGTGCGAACCCGCGGGCGACTGCTAGTCGTAAATATTTGTCACACTTTCTGTCAAATGATAACAAACTTCATTGAATAGTTTCCAGTACAGACTAAACTCGGTATCATCTCAGTTTACGCCTCTATTACAAAGACAGACATACATTAGTCATTAACAAAAACAACAACAGCCATTCCATTTCCATGGGCTAAGGCCTCCTCGCCCTTCGAGGAGAAAGTTTGGACCACGTTGGTCCAATGCGGCTTGGTGGAATACACATGTGGCAGAATTTCTATGAAATTAGACACATGCAGATGTCCGCACGATGTTTACTTTCGCCGATACACACAAATTAAGCACATAAATATTCAGTAGTGTTTGCCTGGGTAATACCTGGGTAACTATTAAGCCGTCTCGGCTCCCAATCTCAATCAAATCTCGGTTATTTAGTCATTAAGATAATAATTTAGAGTAGTCATCAATTATAGAAGCATAAGACTTTATATAAACAGGCCCAATAAGTTACGTAGAATTCCACATAAAAAATTAAATAGAAAAAAATTCAGTGACAAGGTATTAAAGTATTTCGCCCATGGCGAGGAAAAAAGCAGGAAAAGTATTTACACGAAGGATTGGTACCATAGAGATTAGAGATACATATCTTCCAAAGCTATATTGCCAATATTATAAAGTACACTGACTTAACTATATTTAGTGACTTAAAATCTTCATATTAATTAACTTTTACCTTAGTTTTCACGGTTTTGGTTAATAATTTGTACTTATAAAAGTTACTTTGTTAAAGCCATATCTCCTTTTAATGAAGCTGAAAGTTACACCTATTGAGGACAAGTTAATTATCATTGTTTTATTTTTATTTATAAATTTAGTAATATGTTCTTTATTTTGTTTTTTTTTATACTCGTGCCATATCCGAAATAAACATTTAGTTCATTCCTTTTTTATGGTATAGGTTGGCGGACGAGCATATCCTGATGGTAAGTGGTCACCATCATCCATAGACAATGAAGCTGTAAGAAATATTAACTATTCCTTACGTCGTCAATGTGCAACCAACCTTGGGAACTAAGATGTTATGTCCCTTGTGCCTGTAGTTTCTAGCTCACTCACCCTTCAAACCGGAACATAACAATACTGAGTACTATTATTTTGCGGTAGAATAACTGATAAGTGGGTGGTACCTACCCAGACGGGCTTGCACAAAGCCTTTAATACATGATATAGCTAATCTTATTTAAACAATCTTCAAATGTGATAAATAAGAATTGAAAGTGAAACAAACTTACACTTTTTATAAAATTAGTTAGAAATCTGAAATATAAATAAACCATATAAACCCTTTTCGCCAGTATAAATATTAAAAATACCGCATCCAAACTTCGGAGATCCGGTCATAGGAAGCGCTTCAGCCGCGGTTGCGTCCCGATTCGTCCCATTCCCATTATTTATTACAGCCCGCAATATAAAATAACGTTCCTGCAAATTGTCTGATATAGGACAACTCTTCAATTATTAATTAAATTCCTTTCTTTAGGCGTATGACTAAGCCGCATGATTGATTTATCGTGTTGAGCAACATAATACCATAAAAAAAAAAAAACAAAACCAAACGAGCGAAGCAAAAAATCTGGTCCATTTTCTTGTACTAAATTTTGTGTGAAGAAACAAATTCCTGAATCACGCTGACGTTTGGTTCGGTGAAATGTATATAGTGTTTCCAGATTTCAAATATGGAATCGAAATTTTGGAACGCTTTGGTCTAGGTATATCGAATATCTCGTAACAATTAACAACCAGAACATAGCAAGACAACGAACATCCAAAACTACTAAGTCTAGAAATTTGAACTTGGAACATAGGTTTATTTTACACATAGTGTGTTTCTTGTTAAGAGCCGAGATGGCCCAGTGGTTAGAACGCGTGCATCGTAACCGATGATTGCGGGTTCAAACCCATGCAAGCTCCACTGTATGTTCATGTGGTTAATTTGTGTTTATAATTCATCTCGTCGGTGAAGGAAAATATGGAGAGGAAACCTGCATGTGTATAGAAATTATGCCACATTTGTATTCCACCAACCCGCATTGGAACTGCGTGGTAGAATATATTCCAAACCGTCTCCTGAAAGGGAGTGAAGGCCTTAGCCTAGCAATGGGAATTGACAGGCTGTTGATTTGATTTTTTTGATATGGGTCGATACCCTGTTATGTTCTGGTCGATACCAGCCTACGAAAAGCCGAAAGATCTAGGTCTCGAAATTTGAATTTGGAACATAAGTTTATTTTATATATAGTGTGTTTCTTAATGTTGTCTTAAAACCGTTGGCGGTAGTTGTAAATAATATTTCTTTTGTTTTTTAAATAGACAAATGTCACATTAGTCTATCCGTGACCACGAACGCTGTATAGTGCTCGAAACGTCGGGATGTTAAAAATAATTAATATACACGATTCAAATCCGTCATAACTAGTTTTATTTCAGTGTGTTTATTGTATAGCGGCGTAATACACATTCAGAATTCAGATGTAAGACTCGAAATGTTTGAAGTTATCCCGACTGCGATCACAAGCAATTGCATTAAGCTGGCAGTTCCAAGGGCGCTATACGCTTACGGATACATTAACACTCATCACGCAAACTAAGAAAAGATTTTCGGAATTTTTTACTTTAAGGAGAGAATTAAAAACATATGAAATTTGCCCGCACGTAGTTATAATTAAAAACAAATCCGCTTTCTTTATTAAAAACAAGATTATGCCCGCCAGCGCACCACCTACTGTTAAGGATAGTGTTCCAACAGCCTTTATTATTACAAACATGTACATAGTTTTAACTCAAGAGGACAAAAGTTATTTATTTATTGCCCAATATGTAAATAACAGTTGACATCAAAACAGCAGTAAAAAATGTTAGGCAAAGGTTGTATTTTATATAGATATCTCAAGAAATGAAAAAGAACGTGTAAACGCAAAAAAAGTAAAAGAAAGCATACTGTATATAATTTATTATTTTTAAAATATGTTACTAAACTAGTTTTCAATTTTTAGTTAACATCTATATTATATATCAAGGCTTCTAGTATTCTTGCGAGCATTTGACAGTCATGATTTTCGTGGCAACTATTTTTAATTTTGATTTTTCTATGCTGATTAATTTATCACTTCTAATAAAAAAAAATCTATTATATCAGAAGAATATGTAGAAACTTATGTATGCGTTTCCCCAAAACACGATCACATCAGCTGTGGATACATCAGCAGGAGTGCTTCGTGGTAGGCCATACGGTGGTGTAGCCTTACTCTGGAGGAAAGATGTGTTTCCTATGGTAAATGTAGTGAAGTGCAATAGTGTGCGTCTTACAGCAATTAAGGCCACACTCAAAGATCGCAGTGTAATGTTTTTCTCTGTATATATGCCTATCGATTGTGGTGAAAATTTAGTAGAATTTACTGAGTGTCTAAGTGAGATAACCGCTATAATTGAAAATCAACACGTGGACTCTGTTTTTATGTTGGGGGATTACAACGCACACCCGGGTGAGTTGTTTGAAAAAGAACTTACATCGTTTTGTTCAGAACAAATGTGGTCGTGTATAGACATGGACTTATTACCATCAGACAACTATACGTTTGTTAGTGATGCACACGGTTCCCGTCGCTGGCTCGATCACTGCCTGGTGACTAGTGCCGTCCGGCCTGCGGTTACGTCTATATATGTTCTTTATGATACCTATTGGTCTGATCACTATCCTCTAGTAATAGAATGTAATCTTAATGTAATAACATCTAAAATAAATGTAACAAACAGGTGTGAAAATAAAATCATTTGGGGTCATCGGGATAAAGAGCAAATATCTAAATATCATTACGAATGTCAATTAAAGTTATCAACATTAGTTTTTCCGGAGGAATTGATGGAATGTTGTGATAGTGTGTGTAGTAATACATATCACAGAACACAAATAAATCAGTTATATGATAATATAGTACATATCCTCTCTGAGGCTGCAATCTGTAGTCATATTGTTAAAGTCAAACGTAAACACAAATTCCTTATTGGTTGGAATAAGCATGTGCGTGACGCCCACGACAGGGCGAGATTTTGTTTTCAAACCTGGATACTTTACGGCAAGCCAACTACTGGTGATACTTATATTGAAATGTGCGAATCCAGACGTATATTTAAATCGAAACTGAAATGGTGTCAAAACAACCAGCAACACATACAAATGGATATTATTGCTGAACACCATAAAAACAAGAACTTTGGCAAATTCTGGAAAACCACCAACAGATTTAATCAAAGATCAGGTCTTCCTATCAGTGTTGCGGGTGTTCATGAACCCTGTGAAATTGCTAATTTGTTTAAGCAGTACTTTAAGGTAAAATCCCCACTAGGACCCGTGTTGCAGGTGTCTGATGCTGAGGTTTGTAACTCAAACCGTAGTATAATATTTACAGCTGATGAGGTAACGGAAGTGCTAAAAAATATGGTAAGAGGTAAATCCCCTGGACATGATAACCTTAGCATTGAACACCTGCAACATGCAGGAGCTCAATTACCAAAAATCTTAGCGTTGTTTTTTAATCTGTGTATTGGGCATTCGTATGTACCTGATAATCTTATGCGTACTATAGTGGTACCCATTATAAAAAATAAAACGGGTGATTCATCGGACGTTTCTAACTATAGGCCGATCTCGCTTGCTACGGTTACGGCGAAGGTGTTTGACCGTTTGCTTGGAAGGCGACTGGATGAACACGTCTCGCTTAATGACGCACAATTTGGCTTTAGACCTGACCTCTCTACGGAAAGTGCTATCCTGTGCCTCAAGCAAACGATTCAATACTATACTGTCAGGAAAACACCAGTGTATGCATGCTTTTTAGACCTCTCCAAGGCATTTGATCTTGTATCTTATGACATTCTCTGGAATAAATTAAAAACTGAAACAAATTTGTCTGATGAAATTATATCAGTTTTTAAATATTGGTACAGGCACCAAAGAAATAATGTTAAATGGGCTGGTAAGCACTCTGAAGAGTATAGGTTGGATTGCGGAGTGAGGCAGGGGGGTCTGACCTCGCCCACACTTTTCAATTTGTACATTAATAAACTGCTTGAGGAGCTCAGCAGTACTGGAATCGGCTGTCATATTGACGGAGTCTGTGTCAATAATATTAGCTACGCAGACGATATGGTACTGCTGAGTCCCTCAAGTAGTGCAATGAAAAGACTTCTTAGTATATGTGAAAGTTATGCAGTGACTCATGGACTAAGATACAATCCAACGAAAAGTGAGTTTATGATATTTAAACCGGATCACAAGCGTTACAATCATGTACCAAATATTACACTTTGTGGTACATCACTAAAAAAGGTTGACCGTATTAAGTACTTGGGTCACTGGATTACGGAAGATATGAAAGATAATGTTGATATAGAGAGAGAACGAAGGTCGCTGTCTGTTCGTTGCAATATGTTGATCCGCAGATTTGCAAAATGTACAAAACAAGTAAAAACTACGCTCTTTAACGCATATTGTCAATCTTTCTATGCGTGCAGTCTGTGGGTGAACTATACTCGGAGGGCATACAATGACTTACGTGTGCAATACAACAATGCGTTCAGGATGTTGATGGGGCTGCCGCGATACTGCAGCGCCTCTGCCATGTTTGCAGAGGCTCACACAGATGGTTTTGCTTCCATCATGCGCAAACGCTGCGCGTCCTTACTTCGACGAGTACGGGACAGTCCCAACACCATCTTGCGTGCATTGTCGGACCGCTGGGATTCACCAATACTAGCTCACTGGATACGACTTCACGTAGACCAGTAGAATAGTTTAAAATTAGTTTAAAAAAATGTCATACATAAATAATTAAGTAAAATTGCTTTTGTGAACTTACTAACCAATTTAGGTATTAAGATTAATTAATTTATTTTTACTAACACTATATGGATCTATGTAAATTATGGTCTGAAATAAATGATTATTATTATTATTATTATTATATTCAATTACCAATTTTTAAATTACATACAAAACTCCCTAACGTCAAAAATATATGCAAATATATTATCTCCAATTCAGGCAACCTAATTCAAAATGTGTCCCATGTCTCCGAGAGCATAGCTGGCGAAATTTAACGAATACCAAGATCCAACTTTGACGTTAACCAAAAAAGTCGTCGCAATTAAAAGAAGTCCCGGCCTCTCGATGTATATTCATGGAAGGGTTCCATTCGCAAACAAAAATATAACCAGTTCGGCGACTCCCGCCGCGCGAGCTGATACTCGCGTGTGACGTTGCCAATAAATAAAATTAAATGAAAAAAAAAAAATAATTAGTCCTTTAAAACCCTTCGCGTTATGTTGCCACAACACGGCAAGCTGTTGTGGTGTTAAATTGCACTTTTCTTTAAATTTAATAGTCCATTGACATGAATCAGTTCGGTACACAATCCCCATGGAATTTACTGTTTGTGCTCATGTGATTAATTGTATCGAAGGCTACTAATTAAATATCGCATCGGCTTTTAACGGATGCTGGATACCTTTCACGTTAATTGACGCTTCGTTTCGTATCTCGTTTTAGTATTTGCGAATTGTTTGTTTGTAATGACAAATTATTCAATGATCATTATTTTTTATTTTAATGATTCTTTAAACCTTGTCTAGTCGAACGTGGACTATATATGAATATATGATTTTTTTAATTTTATTTTATTTAGTAAGATCTTTAAGTAAATGCCCATATATTTGTAAGTCATTTTATGGAAAGGCTTTGTTCAGTCTCGTCTGATTAGGTACCCACTTATCAGATATTCTACCGCCAAGCAACAGCATTCATTATTGTTGTGTTGGGGTTTAGACGAGCCAGTATAACTACAGACACAAGATATAACGTCATAGCTCCCAAAGTGCACATTGCACGTGTTGTAGGGAATGCCTAAAATTTCTTACAACGCCAATTTATGTGGAAGATGGGCACCACATACCATCAGACGGCCTTGCTTCAATTTAAGTAAGGTATTGAAAAGAATGGTGATAGTAGTATCCTGTTAAATGTATACTGATGATAATTAAAAAAAAACTCTTCATTATGAATTAATTAATAAAAATTATGCTAGTGTTGAGATCTGCTATAGAACTTGTTTTTAGGAAGTAAAACTCATCTTTGCCCTCTTGGCACAAACAAAAGTCATTAAAAAAAAGCAAAATTCAATAGATTTCGGCTCTTGTTTAGTAGAATTTTTGTAATTCGATGAGATGTTACCATCTCATTCTTACAAAGCGTAATTTTTATAAATTAAACAATAAAACGATTTTTATTGTTATTAAGGACTTTAGAACTATGCTGATTGCCAATAAAACGTAAGTTTAGCAACGGAGCATGTTATAAATTGGTGGGTCTACTGCACAGAGCTTACAAGTACCGGATATTTATTTACAAAAAAATATGTAGAAGTATTACAAAGCATAAGATATCAAGCTAGTACATATTCCATTTTTATAAAACTGTGATAATTTAAGATATTACCCTATACATATTCTATAATTAGTTCCAATGCTTAACCACTTTAAGACCGTATCAAAACACCATTAATAGATAATAACAGGTCTGACGCTCGCTTAATGAGTCGCTGTTATCTGAATGAAAATCGAATCCTGTGTAACTTGTACCTAGTGTTTTGAAATACAAAACAATATCGTGGCATCCCTTTCTCGCGGATTATGATGCTCGTTTGTTAGAAAGGGAGGTATGAGGATATGGAAGTTATGAGGGTAGCTTTGTAAATTGCATCTCTGTTAGTTATGTGAAGACTTATTTATGATCAAATAGGTATAAATTAACTAATAGATTAAGATTATTTGCAGCTCTTGTCTTAATTCGTAATCTATACATGTAACATTTTGTAATTGGTTTTTAATTTTTTTTAAGTGGCAATACTTTAAAATTACCTTTATATGTTTCAAGGTCAAATTTCAATGAAATACTTCACTTGTAATCAAAGAAAGTAACGTTTAGGAGTAATATTTTTTAACTTCAGGAATTTCTGGTACGACACAATTTGTCTCATTTAATTTGTTATTTATATAATTATTATTTATATATATATATATATATATATATATATATATATATAATAATATATGAATCTTATAAATTTTCACGAATAAAACGAAAAAAAAATGTTTTACAAAATTTTATTATTTTAAAAGTATATTTTGTTATTCCAACCTTCCATTACAAAAAAAATCGCCATAACTCTAATTTTATTTGAAAGCAATTATTGTGGACTATATTCTATAGTCTAAGAGCCGAGATGACCCAGTGGTTACAACGCGTGCATCTTAACCGATGATTTTGGGTTCAAACCCAGGCAAGCACCACTATATATAAGTGATTAGTTATTTTGGTTTTTTGTTAGGTATTTGGTTTGGTACCGTGTATACATACAAATGCGTTAAGTAAAAAACGGCTATTTTAATATTAAAAACAGACACACCAATTTTATTCAATGCATAGGTTTTATTTTCGCTAAATTAGTAGATTAAAAAAGTATTTAGAACACATTTTATCTTGGACAGTATATAAGTCTTATTGTATAATTATATAGTATTCAAACGAAATACGGATCAGGTAGTATGCCTATCCTAGCTAAGCTAATTCAATAAATAACCTGTGTTAATGGTAAGCAATCGAAATACACCAAAAGTATTACAACAATTATAATGTTATTTCTATTTTTCTTTCGAATATTTCACAAATAAATATGTTTTTGATTAAAATCCAACATCCCTTGGTGGTAGGTCTTTGTGCAAGCCCACCCACTCATCAGTTATTCTATAGTTCAGTTAACAGTACTCAGTATTTTTGTGTACCGGTCTGAAGGTTGAGTGAGCCAGTGTAACTACAGGCACAATGGACATAACATCTTAGTTCCCAAGGTTGGTGGCACACTGACGATGTAAGGAATAGTTAATATTTCATACAGCGTAATTGTTTATGGGTGATGATGACCACTTACCATCAGGTGGCTCATATGCTCGTCCGCCAACCTATACCATAAAACAAACAGCAATACAGTTTAAGATACGTCTTCTCGCAGGCGAGGTCCGAGGGTTATGTAACGAAATGAAAATAAATAATGTAATAAAAAATATTTTTATTGCTCCCTGAGCCATGTATGTGCAAAACAGAGCACTGTGTTTATATGACGATAACCATATACAAAATCAAAGAATATATGACATATGTATGTAGCGCAAAATATCCGAATGCATTCTAGTATTGTAGGCACTATTGATCATTAAACATATATGTTGACAATGTAGTAAAATCAATTTATTGTTGGTTTATTTGGAGCTTATTCCATACTCATATATATATACACATGAGTCATGTCTGACTCATGTGTATATATATGACATTAGACACATGCCTTTCTTCATCACCAAGTTCGAGATGAATTATAAACACAAATTATGCACATGAAAATTCCTGAATGACTGAATTTGAACTCGCAATCATCGGTCAAAAAGCACGCCTTCCTTCCTGGGAAGGAAATCCTAGCCTAATCAAAATCCGTAACACAACAAAACAATCAAAACTCGAATACCGAAATACGTAAATAATTTCACAAACAATTTAAACTTTTAAATAAAAAACATTTTTCGATACGTTAAAATTAATCCCAGTACGAATATATAAAGCGTTTTATAAAACATTGGTACAAAATATATCAATCGGGTCGGTTTTTATACGGAGCTGTGTAAAACATCGGACTCGCGTGCTCGCCTTATGTGATCTCGACATGCGACGTGTGCGCGCGCGGTAAAGTTATTAGCCCTATTCGGTCGACTTTAATTTAAGCTATTCGACTAATTGTATGATATTATTCTGGTATTCGGATTTATTGTGGAATTCCTACAGTATTTTTTTTCAAATTTGGAACATTACTTATGTGTTTAAAATAGGTTTTATTTATATTAATATTATAAATGTGAAAGTAACTCTATTACTCTCTGTCTATTACACGACCAAACCTTTGAACCGAATTTGATGAAATTTGGTATAAAACTTGAACTCAGAAAGGACATAGGCTAATTTTGTCTAACATATGACAATTAGCACCCTAATTTGTGAGCAAAGCTGCGGGCAGCTATTAGTTATTAAAATATATGTGTATGAGTGTGTGGCTAAAACTAAAAGGTCGAAACGTCTTATGTTTACAGTATGTTTTGTAATAATAATGATAGAAATAAATACTCATTTATAAGACGACGCAACAATATATTTAATAAATGAAAATAAAACAGCCTAGATATCCAAATGTTAAGATTATATGAATCCTAATTGCAAATGAACGATCACGAATTCAAACCCAGCCAAGCATCATCATATTATTATGATGCTTGCCTTGGTTTGCCTGGATTTGTTTGGATGCTATTTATGCAAATTCTTCCATACTTATATAAAGAAGAATTTGCATAAATTCCTTAATCAGAAAAACTTGAACTAAATATCTTTTCCAGTTATATCTACCAAACCCCGTTTATGGGTTATGGATATTACTCCATCACATTAATTGATTAATCTTTTCCTCAAAAGGAATCCTTATATCAATATATAATTAGTCAAATTATTAAAAAGCTGAAAAGTCACACTTTAATAAAATATATAATATGAAATTCGCCCTTAAGACTTTAAACACTTTCTCGTTCATCTGTACAGCAACCCTTTTTATTATTTTAAAGGCAGCGCCTCGAATGATCGAATGTTCCGAATTCATGTTAAACATAAACTTATCGGATTTGGAATTGTTGTAATTTGTTAACTATTCTAGAGCACTAACAACTTGTATGGACCTCATAATCGTCACGAATTAGAAGTTCTATGAAACATTTAATATTTGTAACAATTCATAATACAAATTGAGTTATTCAAAACATTAAATTAACTTAGGCATGTAAATTAATTTACCATTTTCTTGGTGGTAAATATTTGTACAAGCCTGGGTAGGTACCACCAACTCATCATCTATTCTACCGCCAAATAACAGTCCTCAGTATTGTTGTGTTCCGGTTTGAAAGGTGAGTGAGCCAGTGTAACTGCAGTCACAAGGGACATAACATCTTAGTTCCCAAGGTTGGTGGCACATTGACGATGTAAGGATAAGTAATGTTTTCTTACAGCGTCATTGTCTATGCGTGATAGTGACCACTTACCATCAGGTGGCCCATATGCTCGTCCGCCAACCTATACTAACAAAAAAAATCGAATCCTTTTTTGGATGATATGTATGTAATATATAAATAACATCGTATTTAAAAAAGACGTTTATATATGTAACGTATGAAACGCCACTGATATACAAATATAACTGATAGCCAGTTTAAATATTGTTTTTATGTGTACGTGATAAATACCACAAAAAATATTGCGAAAAAAAAATATTATTTTTATATTCATTTAACATATATCTGAGTTGAAATATAAAATCAGTAGATTACTTTTAATTAAGTTAATGACGATTTATAATGACGATATACGTCAAAACAGGACCATTATTCAAAAAAGTAAAAGTAAATGACAGTCTGTACATTTCAAACTGCCGAGATAAGGCCTCCTCTTCCATTAAGGAGAAGAACATATTCCACCTCGCTGATCCAATACGGGTTGGTGGAATGAACATGTGGCAGAATTTCGATGAATTTAGACAACAAATTAGACACATGCAGGTTTCCTCACGATGTTTCCTTCACCACCGAGCACGAGATGAATTATAAACACAAATTAAGCACATATACAGGGTTATTGGAAACTCGACGTATATCCGTTAGGAGGTGATAGGAGTGACTATTTGCAATAATTTTAACCCACATACGCATAATCCAAAAGTGAACCATTTTCGAGTTAGCACGTTTGTTAGCTTTTTTCAAAATTTGTCAAAAATGCAACTTCAAAAATTTATTAAAAAAAAAGTATCTATTAAAATCTATTTTCTTCTTTTGTTTTATAAAAAACGATTAAACACTGGATATTTGTAAATACTTAATCAATAATTATCGGTCCAAATTTTAAAATGCGAGACGGAAAACGAATTACGGAAATGTTTTTGCAACAACATACAAAATAGATATCCTTGCACAGAGCCACTACTAAGTCTACTAAATCTAATTATTTAAAATGAAGTATCAAACATATCTTTGTAACTGCAGCCATATAATCGAATAAATCATTATTTAATGAAAATAAGCATAAATATTAATTCTCAAATAAATATCAAACCTACGACCCAACATCAACGAGCTTTAATTGCTACGATAAAACAATAAAGCACTCGGCCATCTCAAAGACTCGTTAAGAACGTTAAAGCCGAATTATGGTACCGATAAATAGGGGGTAGATTCAGGAGGTAAGTCTAGAAGGAAATATATTTACTTTTATATATAGGTAGGTATATTAGATAGAAGTCATTTAAAGCATTTCTTACTATATTAAAGCAATGTCTTATATATTGTTGTAAGATGACAACTTTGTTTGTGTGTATGTTGAGGGTGATATTCGAAATTAATGATGCAATTCTAAAAAAACAATGTACTGGTAAAAAGATACCTTATTCCTGAGTGCTATAGTGAGTGGTATAAATTATTTAAAAAATAGAAGCCCGCGGCTACGCTTGCGTTTTACGGTATTGGTTGTCACGTGTCGGGCAAAAAAGTAGCCATGTCCTTTCTTAGAGTTCAAGTTGGCTTCATACCAAATTCCATCAAATTCCGCTTAGCTGTTTGGTCGTGAAAGAGCAACAGACAGATAGAGTTACTTTCACATTTATAACATCCGCCTTCGCCGTGATATGCACATCCTTTCAGTCCTTTTTAATATTCTTAATGATCCAAATTCTCCCGCTTACCTTCGCTCCCGTTTCAACCTTCTTCCTCCTCCAACACGTTCTAGACGTTCCTGTATTACTTCAGAGTTAGAAGTGCCTAGATGTAATACAAAGTTTCTGCTTAACTCCTTCACGGTACGTGCAGCAAATCTCTGGAACAGTCTCCCAAAATCCATCCAAAAGAGTCCAAATATCAACCTCTTTAAAAAAAGAGTAAAAGAGCACTTTCTCTCACAACTTTCATAAATTTGACAAATTTACCATTATCTTTTTTTTTTTTTTATTTATTTATTTATTTTTGTACGGTAGATATATTTATAATATTTGTGTATTTAGATGTAGTATAAGTATAATAATTTAATATATATGTATTTATTATATTATATATATTTATGTAAGCGTAATATATATTATATTAATATTGTTTCTTTTATATAATGTTACTAAGAGTATCTAATGTTGCACTATTTATACCTGCTATATAACACTATCTCTTACAGCTGTGGGTTGGCTGGAAGAAATTTCTTTTAGAAATAAGCCCGCCATTGTAAACAAAAATTTCATGTTTAAAACTTCTATGTAAAATTTCTCAGTGCAATAAAGAGTATTATATATATTAATATATGTAGATCATACATATTAACGGCATTATCACAGGGTTTGTCTACTGAGTCGATGAGCAATACCTATTAGGTACAATAGAAGCCTAATACCTCTAGAAGATATCACAGATTCCAAATTACGTTCAACTAATCATTCGCCACGATATGCGAACAGATATTTTATTCATATATATTTTGTCTTCTTATTTTGTATGTTAAATTACGGAAGATAAAACGAGATATATAAGATATTATTAAAGTTATTAATTTCGGGATATTTACCATGTTTTTAAAAAAAAAACACGGGATCGAGTGTCGAGTGTACATAACATAAATTCAACTAGTGACAATGGTAGGGGTGAAAGTGACAATAGTAGTGGTGACCGGTGTTTACGTAGCAAACGTACAAGAAAGGAGGTAGTTCGATACGGACACCTCTAACATTATCAGCATCTACCCGCAAACTTCAGTCTCGTGAACAAGACATTCGTAGACAATGTCGAAATATCGAGCTCCACCGAACAAAAATAAAAAACATGGTAAATATCCCGAAATTAATAACTTTAATAATAAAAATAATCATGTTAATTTAAAATCCTATATATAAGATATTATTTAGATATTTTATTTATAATTTAACTTCTAATTAAAACTCAAGGATATATTTTAAGCAGTTCCGTACATAGTGTCCAAAAATCATGCAATTTTAATTTCTTAAACCAGTTCCATCCGACAGTTTTAGCTGAAATTTTACATATACTTATGGTATTGGTCTTATGGTATTGGACTATACATAGCATGCTAAATTTTATTCGAATTATTTTGAATCGAATTAGTTTTTTTTAATACATTTTGACCTAAGTGTTGTATTAGTGAAATCAAGCCTCGCGTAGATCTGATAACTATTCGACACTGCTAGTCATATGGTTTCATCACATTAAACTCTATTCTATTAATTTCATACAGTTTCATTAAGATTTTATTCTGCTTAACAACTTTGTGTTAAGCAATATTTAAAATGAACCTGAATATAAAGATGTACATTTTTACTGGGCAGTGGAGATTCGTGCAAACCGTTTAGGAAAGTATCACCTATTTACTGTAATACATTCTACCACTTTGTAGTAATAATAAGTATTGTTGTGTTCCGGTTTGAAGAATGAATGACCCAGTGTAACTATAGGCACAAGGTATATAACATCTCAGTTACGAAGGTTATACATAATTATTTAAATTGCAAACACTGCTAATTACTATCAAGTGGACCATTTAAATATACCACAATATTTATATGACTAAACAGAAAAATAAACGATCAAAACTCATTTACGCGGCATTTTGTGTGTTAATATACATACATAAATGAGCCAAGCCTGTCGTTTGAAATCATGAATCTTCACTAAAGATTCTGGATTCAAATTCCAGCAATCACTTACATGATTATGATTCATCCCAAGCATCGGTAAAGGAAAGCGTCATAAAAAAGGCATTAGTCATATTATTATTCACACATCGGAACTAATGATCCGAAGTCAAAGGCACGAATTAACTGACGACCTCCATGGTCGAGTAGTGTGGACACCGGTTTTCACAGGTACCACTCCGAGGTGCCAGGTTCGATTCCCAGCCTAGTCGATGTAGCAAAAGTTCATTAGTTTACTATTTTGTTGGGGATCTGAATGTATGTGATACCGTCGTTACTTCTGATTTTCCATAACACAAGTGATTTAGCTACTTACATTGGTAAAGTAAAAGTAAAAAAAGTAACAGTCTGTAAATTTACCACTGCTGGGATAAGGGCTCCTCTTCCATTAAGAAGAGGGTTTGGAACACATTCCACCACTCTGTGCCAATGCGGTTTGGTGGAATGCACATGTGGCAGAATTTAGATGAAATTAGACACATGCAGGTTCCCTCACGATGTTTTCCTTCACTGAGCACGAGATGAATTATAAACACAAATTGTGCAAAATAAGGTGCTTGCCTGGGTTTGAACCCGCAATCATCGGTTAAGACGCACGCGTTCATTGGGTCCAACATTAATTTATTCTATTTATTAGGATATTAACAGACGGTTACTCAACTTCAATTTTAATTACTAAATAAATTTTGATAGCACATTAAAAGAATAACATTATAATGTAAAAAATGCCTGTTTACATTAATCCATCGCGGTTTAATTGCGCCCATAAAACAATTGTAAGGTTCCTGACATCTTAAGCGTTCATTAAGAACGGTAATGGCGAGCTATGGTGCCAATAAATGGGAGATTCGCGGGGCAATGTCGAGAATGAATGGAGAGGTCGCAACGCCGATTTATTATTATAACGTTGCTACATTTATATGTATTGTTAAATTATAAGTGATAAATGATTTGGAGCACGTAACACGATATGCTTTTTTTTGGGACAGAAATGAAATCGAAATATACTTTACTAGTGACGAGCCTTGGCGTCGCTCGGGTGCTGAGCTGATAACAAATGTACTACAGAATTTGTTTATTTACCACATCACATAAGAAACTTCTAAAATTATCAGTTTCTTGACTATACTCTTCATTTGTTATATACAAAAACCTTCCTCTCGAATCCCTCTATGTATTAAAAAATCTTATCAAAATCATAGTTTTAAAGATTTAAGCCTATCCCTATGTGTATAGGGATACAGGGACAGAGAAAGCGACTTTTATACTATGAAGTGATTCAAGTAGACTTTTACCAGCACTTTTGAATCGTCATTTAACAACTATATTAAGTGAAATTCAAAGCTTTATACTGTATATATTTCACTGCTGGGCAAAGAACTCTGATCCTGCGAATATGTTATTGTTAATGCGCTTACTTTTATTTGTATTTTTTTTATTTCGTAAGTTTTGTTATACGATAGATTGGTTTTATAGAAAATTCATATATAGAGTATAATAATTATTCTGATTATTTATATATAAACACTTCTTTCTTTCATATAAGTTCCTTGAGACCGCGTTGAAGATAATATTGTCAAAGTAAACTAAAAGTAAAGTATTAGTAGTGTATTTTGTAGTGTGACATTCTAGATATATAGAGAATCTAAGTTTCTATTGATTTCGAGTCATTTTTTTATTAAAAATTACAATATAAATTTACTAGCAGTGCTCGCGAATTCGTGCTCGTTTGATTAAACATATATAATATATACGTTTCAAAAATAATAGTAGCCTACGTTGATCTTTATTATATCAGCTATATATAAGTAAATGTCCTATCAAAATCGGGCCAACCATTCCAGAGATTAGGAACTACTTTTCGGAAAAGAAAATCAGACAAATCATTTATCAATACATATGCGATTAGTAAAAAACGTCTATTTTAATATCATATATAATACTATAAATAGAATGTTTGAAATTTCAAAACCAACATAAAATATATACTAAGACTTCCTTTTTAGTACATATTGAATTTAGTCTGTTTAAATAGACTAGTATAGATCACTAACTAATTTAAATTATTGACACTCGACTAATTTGTTCCAACGCCTTATAGAGTCACGTGTTCAACGAATATGAATAGTCAATATGTATGGAAATTCTTTGGAACTCGTTGGAAATTGATGGCTTCAAGGCTCGCGATGGCTTCATAACTTCCCTGACTATTAGCTATAAACAAAATTCTACATAATTTCCATTCAAATTATTGTAAACTAAAGCATTGGCAATATGGTTCTTAAAGATTTCTTGCTAAAGGCAAAATATCCTCTATAAAATGGCATGCCAACTTACTTATTGATACATTATTTTTATATGAGTTACTTTTATTCCTTACTATAAATAGTTATGTATTAGCTATTGGTGAAAACTCGATAGATTATTCATTATTATATTATTTTAATTTATCAAATTTTACTTATCGTTATGCATTTATATCTCTATTCTTTTTTTTTAAATATGCGTCATATTTTTATAACCGGACAACATCACAATTTAAATCTTAATATTATCTGTATTATCTTGACAAATAATATTGTGTGTCAGTCTTATTTTAATGATATTCTGGATCCCTAAGATTCAAATTCGTTATTAATAATCCAGTCTGTCAATAACCCATATATGTCATAAATATTAATTTGAAATAAGCTTCGAATCTTCTTAAAAAGACATATCCCACAAACAAAGTATTTGAATCATTTTCCGTCAATATTTCTTCGTACCAAAATATCATAATTCGAAATTCCATGTAACGTTACTTCGATAAAAACATTTGTAAGCAGAATTATAATGTATTTATTAAGAATTCATTGCGTACGAATGTCACGCCTGTTATGCAAATAAAATCAATTTAAATAAATAATCAATGACATGAGAATACTACTAATTACAAATAGAGAATCTTTTAAGCGCAAGAGCGTCTTTGTAAATGGGTTCCGTATACATAAAGTAACAGCATGTACATTTCCCACTGCTGAGATAAGGCCTAATCTTCCATTAAGGAGAGGATTTGGAACATATTCCAACACGCTGTTCCAATGCGGGTTGGTGGAATGCACATGTGGCAGAATTTCGATGAAATTAGACACATGCAGGTTTCCTCACGATGTTTTCCTTCACCGCCGAGCACGAGATACTATATATAGTGGTGCTTGCCTGGATTTGAACCCGCAATTATCGGTTAAGATGCACGCGTTCTAACCAGTGGGCCATCTCCGTATACATAGTCAAGTAAAATAGATTATTATAAACGGATTTTAAGGTTCACTTTTTATTTAACCCTATTTGCTAAATTGTTTTTTGTAACTTTATATATCCTGTGGTTTTACTTACTGTATAATATAGAGCACGTTGCTCCAGTACAGATTGATTGGAACAAATACCTAAAATGACCTATAAAAGTAAAATAAAAATTATATTCAGTTCATCAACTTCAAAAAATTCTTTTTATATTGACTATGTTAATTATATAAAAGTATAAAATGTCATATTAATTGATTTATTTTTATCATACGGAACCCAACACTTCCAAACACATCGAAGGCATTAATGATGGCACAAAAACTTGTACACATTGGTGCCACACACGGTCCAATATCGAAATAGCGAATAGAACTGGCCGAGTTAAGTGATTTGACCAATTATTGCCTGTCCCCTGCAGAGCAGTTTGGGTTTGACATTAAAAGAATTCCTTTACACGGATCTATAGTTACTAGATATGTGTTTTATATGTATTTATAATCAGTGACACTATTTATTCTATCACAATACAAAAAATATACAAATATTAACTTAAAAGGACTTTATAATGGTTCTGATATATTAATCTTGCTCTCATTTCATGTATCATATACATATATTCGAGTTAATAATAATAAGTAAGATAAGTAAGCTGAAGTGGCAGTGGGCTGGCCGTATTTGTCGCAGAACTGATAACCGTTGGGTAAAACGTGTTCTAGAGTGGAGACCGCGTCTCGGCAAACGTAGTGTAGGACGTCCTCGGGCACGGTGGAGTGACGATTTACGCAAGGCGGCTGGCAGGAACTGGATGCGAGTAGCTGAAGATCAATCACAGTGGCGTGCTATTGGAGAGGCCTATGTCCAGCAGTAGACAATAAAAGGCTGTTGATGACAATGATGATGGTAATAAAACGAAAAGATGAAATACCTAATTATCGTACGATTCTTATTTAAAAAAAAAATATTATAACTTGCAAAGTTTAAATAATCACAATACATCGAAATGATCTCACAGATTGCCACATCTAGTCTTAATACATCTCTGATATCGCCCACACAGTACAGCCATGTACTCGCTTTTGACACAGAGATTACACTAACAACATAAATAACCGCGCTATGAGTGTTTCATTAAACTACATCGTTTAACCTGTTTGAGCCTACCCGTCTAATACCACTGATAGCGAGGTAACCTGCATGGCTGATATCTTCTGGTCTATAACATGATAACTTTGACAGGTGATTAGTCAACCTCTGTGATCGGAAACTCTGTGGTCAGATAGCGCTTTGGTGTGGTTGGCAGATTGAAAAACAGAATTTTGCCATCATTATTGCCAGTAAAGTAAAATTTGACATTAAATATTTACGTAAATTGCCTCAATTAGTTTTATAAGTATTGGTATTTTAATAAACGTATGGAGAAAACTTGGTTTGAATGGGCAACCTGATGGTATGTGCACCACCATCGTACGTGCTCATCCATTTTGAAGCTCTATAATAATTATCAGGAGATCACAATGATCGACCTCGCGGTTAACCTTAAGTAAAATGGTCAAGGGCTAGAAAATGACGATACGTGGTCACCTTGGCTTATAGTTACCACCAATGCGACAAGCAGAAAGCCATTAAATCGATGGGGTTATTATATTATATAGCCAGTTGTTGGTTATACGTCACATTACACAAGTGAAGCCGAGGATCCAACTAGTATATAAATATATGTAGATGGCGAAAATATCTTGGCACTTATACAACAGATAGTATTAAAAACAAATGATATTTCGAAAAAAATTTAATATGAAACGCATATATATACTAACACTAGCAGATCTGACCACGCGTTTGATATGGCAACCCTATAAGTTGAATAATAATAAATCACACAATTTTTGCCATAAACCTTCTTTGAATGAATGTAATGGTACATGTCAAAATAAAAATAAAAAAAACAGCGATTATTATGTATATATAGATCTGTTACAAAGTTACGTATAAAATATTAATTCAATATAGAAAAATTATACTTAAATACATATCGATTCTCAAAAAATCAACCGGTTGATCTAAAATGCACGCTGTGTCGGCGTTGCCCTCTGATCTTTAAGTAATTCAACTCTATACATATAAACCTGCTGATCTTTGAAGTATTTCTCAGAATCTAGGAGCGAGTTCAACGCGATTGTTACGTCAAATGTTGTTAATTTCCTAATGAACATAATCATAATGTTATGTTCTTATAGCGGTCTTTTGTAATTTCATCATTACCAGGACTATTTCCCTCTCTTTCTATCTCTCATTATTCTCATCTGATGGGGTGTTATGTCTTCTTCTTTTCTCCACAAATTCGCTCTATCAGATGTATTCTCATTGGAGACATCGTAGACTGGCACAAACTTATATATCTTTATAAGTTAAAAAAGCGTGGAGTTAATACAACAGGACTTCCAGGCAGGATACATTACATACATATATAATTGTATTTCACTAATATGACTGTATTTTTTAAATGTTGAAAAAGAGTAACTACTGAGTTTTTTGCCGGTTCTTCTCTGTAGAATTGTGGTAGCTTCACTTAATTGTTAAATGAGCATTCAAAAGTGCTTGTAAAAGCCCACTTGAATAAAGTTTATTTTGATTTTCATTTTTTTTTTAACGGAACCGTCTATCACCTCTTTATAATGATATTTAGTGTTGTAGCCATTACCCACGCAGTTAGGAGGTCTTTTAACGTGTCCATATCACTGTATCCTGTTCTCTTGCATCTTGGATTGCCGCTAACGTACTATACATATATTAAAAGTACCAGGCCTGTGAAAGTAGTAATATTATAAAATGTAGTTGTAAAAATAAGTTGGAACTCTTGACGATGTAACATATGTGTCATATTGTGAGTTTAATAAAAAAAACGAGGAACAAGGTATTATTTGCATATTTATACTATTGCTTTTCATTGTTTTTTTTTATATAATATAATTTTTGGAAAATGTCTTGCCATGTATATATTATGTTTCGATAGTTAATTGGAGAAAAAAGGTTTTATATATTTATTTTATTTATGAGTATCCAACAAAGGATACATACTAAATACACATTCTTAAAACAAAACAGAATAAGGGTAACCCAAGTTTTGTGCGTCTTCAATTATTTATAGAAGACTGCATGCATAGCAAAAAATAATTTATAAACAAAATTAAAATAAAACTGAGAAAGTAATAAATGGCAATTAAAACACAAATCAGAATCTTAAAATTAGGAACAAGCTTAACCTAAAAAAATTTATTAATGTATTAACAGTATTAGATTAAAATTTTTGTATATATCTCGAATCTGTCTTAATTTTGTTTTTTGTTTCTGGTTTTATAATTTCAGGCAAGGTATTAAGTCAAACGTGTCTTACTTGGTTTTATAGATTAGTTTCGCCTGATGCTTTGTTTGTGTTGACTTTGTTCGTGGGAAGAACTTTTTGTCTATATCTCGATTTTTTATATTAATTTGAACAAAAAATCATTGATTGTTTAATTAAGTTATTTGCGTGTTGTATTCAAATTATTTAAATTGTGTAAGTGATCTGCTAAAAAGATGTTGTTAAAGAAATATGCAAATTTATTTTTTGGGACATTGTGTTAGGACTTTGTGTAATTACTTTTGGGTACTCATGCCGTACTACTACTTAGTGACTTAATTACCTACTTAGTAATCGGTGAACCTGTGTTACTAAAGACACTAGGTACACATCTTAGTTGCCAAGATTGGTTGGTGCTTTGTTTAAAAAAATATCATACAAAAATATTATTATCTATTAGTTTTACTTGTAAAATAACTGAAGAAATTGATCTGTAGATCAGATCACTTACTAAATCCTGTCAAGCGCCGATCAGTTTTGTTGATAAAAATTTGTTCCTTTTACCTATACACTATAGGTGTATGCTATGTCATGTTGGGTAACTAGGCTCATGGTAGCAAACCGTACACCACCTACTTAGAATCATCACAACAGCTTAGGTTAACATAACCCTAGGTTAGTGGCGTTGTGGGGGTGCATGTCAGTCACTCTCCTCGTGGTGCACCCTGGGCAACAGTGCCCGTTTAAGCTTGCTCGTCAGCCACGGCTAAAACTGGCGCGAGGGATGCCGCAGGACTGCTCCTGGTACGTTCCTGGTTGGAGTCAGGGCGGATCATGTGAGGTTACCTAAGATTCATAAAAGTGGTGCTCCGCTGCGTCCTATTGTAAGTCAAATCGATACACCAACATATAGATTGGCTCTTGGCTTTGCACATGTAGGCACGAGTGACTGACTACATATACTAATATGCAGAGCTGTTACATCACTGCCTCACATCTGGTTATTTATTGTGGAATGATGAATTCTATGTACAAGTTGATGGGGTAACCATGGGTTCTCCAGTATCCCCCGTGGTCGCCGATTTATTCATGGAAGACCTGGAGGAGAGGGCTCTTCGCTCCGGACTAATAACACCTAGGTTTTATAAACGGTACGTAGATGACACTTTCACAATATTACCTAGTGATCTGACATCTGCATTTTTAGTACATCTTAATTCTATAGATAAAAACATTCAATTTACTATGGAATTAGAGGCAAATAATTCTTTAGCTTTCCTTGACATCCTTATTATCAAGAATCCTGACAGTACATTAAGTCACATAGTTTATAGGAAACCCACACATACCAACAAATACCTCAATGGTGACTCGCACCACCACTCTAGTCAGTTCCCACCATCTCTGCGATGCTGAACACCTAGAGGACGATCTACGTCAGGTCAAGCTTGCACTCCACCAGAACAAGCTGCCCGTACCTCGCCAGCATCGCAGAAGCCGTATCAAGTCACCCACAGTTGAGCGACAACCTGCATTTCTAACATATGTGAAGGGAGTTACAGACAGGATTGGCAACATCTTGAAGCGAGCTTCGATTAAAACCGTTTACAAGCCTCATAAGAAAGTGAGCCAGTACTTGAGACCTATCAAGAGTAATATTCCTTTACAAACTGCGGGAGTATATAAACTCGAATGTGAGTGTGGTTTATCTTACATAGGCCAAACAAAGAGAAGCATCGGTACCAGGGTCAAGGAACATATAGGAGATGTCAAAAATAGGCTTTCTTCAAAGTCTGCAGTCTGTGAACATGCTCTGGATAAACCTAACCATTTTATTCGATTTGATAAACCACAGACCCTCGCTAAAGAACACAGATTCATTCCTAGAATGATACGCGAGGCTATTGAAATTCAAAAACATCCGAACTTCAATAGAGAAGATGGTTGGAGACTTTCTAACACCTGGGATCCACTTATTAAAAATTTAAAATCCCAAATCCAACAGACTGCAAGACCTAAAGATACAGTCAGTGCCTTCTGCGTGCAACCGGAACGTCACTCAAGATACCGATTGAGAAATCGTCGGCGGTAGTTGGAAATAATACTTCTTTTGTTCTTCAAATAGACAAATGCCACCTTAGTCTACCCGTGACCACGAACGCTGTAAAGTGCTCGAAACGTCGGGATGCCAAAAATAATTAATATACGCGATTCAAATCCGTTATAAATAGTTTTATTTCAACAGCAAAAATCTACTGCGCTATCGTACTTCTACTATAACTATAGGAAATCCACTGCAGTGGGATCAAACGATGACCTTACTATTCTAACTAAAACGTTTTAGGTAATATGATCATCCTCTTCGTGGAAAGTTGACAAGCTTTGAAATTAAACAGCAACAATCATTTCATTCATCATCAAATGGCGTTCATATACTGGTAATATATTCACAAAAGGTAACAATTACTGTATAAAATATTAGCCATAGCTAAATCAGTAATACGATCCCTGATCGAACAGAACAAACATAGATATACATTCATTTACATATATTATATGTATATGTCAAGAATATAAAGTTATCCTCTATTGAATTCAATCTATTGACTAAATTTCATTGTGTTTGTTATACAATAGATATATTTTTCCGGGAACATAAAATACACGAATATTTGTAAATGAAATCATTCGACCAATTTAAGCGCTTCTCGTTAATAATAATAATTAATTTATTCACTATCGAGGACTTAAATATATATCTATATAAATATTATATATATGTGAAAGTAACTCTGTATGTCTGTTTGACGCTCTTTTATAACCAAACCGTTAAACCGTATTTATTGAAATTTGGTATGAAGCAAACTTGAACTCCAACAAAGGACACAGGCTACTGTTTTTAGAGCCGTGATGGCCCAGTGGTTAGAACTCGTGCATCTTAACCGATGGTTTCGGGTTGAAACCCAGGCAAGCACCACTATATATATGTGCTTAATTTGTGTTTATAATTCATCTCGTGATCGGCGGTGAAGGAAAACATCGTGAGGAAACCTGCATGTCTCTAATTTCATTGAAATTCCGACACATGTGCATTCCACCAACCCGCATTGGAACAGCGTGGTGGAATATGTTCCAAGCCCTCTCCTTATTGAGAGAGGAGGCCATTAGCTCAGCAGTGGGAAATTTACAGGCTGTTTTTGCATAATACATGAAAACCAAATACCGAAAACGCGAGCGAAGCCACGTACGACTACTAGTATCTATATATATCAAGAATCTCTAACTTAGCCGCAGGAGATTTAAAACTAGTTTTTTTTTATTCGCACATAAAACATAATTGAACGGACGCGAGCCCCGACCGGTCGGTCGATTCGTCGCGCAATCCGTCCAATTATTAGTCGCCCATTAAATTACGTAGAGGTGGCATAAAATTTATTCGTGAACAAAACAAAATGGCCTCTCTGACACTTACATATTTCGTTCCCTTGCGATCGCAAAGGTCATAAAGCGATTCTTCAAGGTTGAATAATTCGTGGGTGTTAGGTTGTTAATATTAATAGTTTATTAAGAACAATGTTACAAAACAGCTTATTAATATTATTTATAACCTCAAAGTACTTAGTTTAGTTTTTTGATTGATGGCAAATCAAATAACTAAACGCAAAACTGATGCAATTTACTAACGAAAATTGATGCTACGCGCTTCATTATCATTACCTAGTATAACACAAACTTACCGCTGTCTGTCCCTATGTATGCTTAGATCTTTAAAATTACGCAACAGATTTTGATGTGTTTTTTTTTAATAGATAGACTGACTCGACAGGAAGGTTTTTGTATATAATGCATTCATAATATAGTAATGAAACACTGATAATTTTATAAGTTTCTAATGTGATGTCATAAATAAACAAATTCTGTTGTTTAGTATCAATATTGCACCCGTTCAAAGCCGAGGTGGGTCGCTAATATTACTATAAATCAACTTAATATGTTGTTTGTAGGATATCCTTATGAGTTCTTAAGCATTTTTTTTAACCTCATTTACATTTCATCTTTAATGTCTAATAGTAAATTAAAAAAATCTAATAATTAAACATGAATAAATTCACAATAAATATATATATATATATATATATATATATATATATATATATATATATATATATATATATTATGTAGGTATATATAATGTATATATTATTATCTGATCCGGATACATTGATAAGAAATGTTCGACATATATCGACATTCCTTCGTCATGTAACATAACATATCGAGCATACCTCGATAAATAACTTAAGTGAATCCGGATTAAACTGGAATTGTTAATCATATTACGAATATTAATGCTTCGTTTAGTAATAAGCTATATGAAAAATAACTATTTTTGGCAATTTCCACACACACACCCACACAGCGACCTGATCGAGATCAAAAGATAATTGTTTTGTTATAAAAATACTAGATTAAAAACAGAGGAAATAATATATATATATATATATATATATATATATATATTTAAAGCGGCGTCAAGGAGAATTGCTAACTTATTAGGCTATCGATAATCCCTTTTTATTATTCTAGAAACGCAAGCTTTAGGACTTGTAACAGTAATTAAACTTGAGGCAAGCTACGATCTGATGATAAGACAGTATTTTAAAAAAAATGTTTTTAATTTACACAAATATGAAAATATTTTTTATGGTTTAGTGGTTTATGTACCAACTGATGGTAAGCAGTCACTAACGCTCATAGTGATAATCGCTGTAACAAATATTAACCATTCCTTACATCAAATCAAATAAAAATAAACTTTATTCAAGTGGGCTTTTACAAGCACTTTTGAATCGTCATTTAACAATTAGGTGAAATTACCACCGGTTCGGAAAGCAGATTCTACCGAGAAGAACCGGCAAGAAACTCAGTAGTTACTTTTTTCAACGTTTAAAAAATACATTCATATTCATATATATGTATGTAATGTATCCTACCTGGAAGTCAACAGGTATTATTTCCACGCCTTTTTATCATCTACAAAATCTTGTATCGAATAATATGCCTTTTTTACCAATGTATTTTTTATAAACGATTTGAATTTACGAAACGGCAAAATTAAATCGGCAATGCGCATCAAACCTTGGGAATGAAAATGCTAGTTAAATTGGCTCACTAACCCTTCAAACTGAACAACAACAACAACAATAGCCTGTAAATTCCCACTGCTGAGTTAAAGGCCTCCTCTCCCTTTGAGGAGAAGGTTTTGGAACATATTCCACCACGCTGTTCCAATGCGGGTTGGTGGAATACACATGTGGCAGAATTTCTATGAAATTTGTCACATGCAGGTTTCCTCACGATGTTTTCCTTCACCGCTGAGCACGAGATGAATTATAAAGACAAATTAAGCACATGAAACAGCGGTGCTTGCCTGGGTTTGAACCCGCAATCATCGGTTAAGATGCACGCGTTCTAACCACTGGGCCATCTCGACTCAAACTGATTATGTTTCAGTTTTGAAACTGAAACAAAAACATTTATATTAATTGTGTGAGCCGATTTTTGTCACACTACTTATGGGACGAGAGGTGTACATAGAAGATCGATTATGATCTCAGCCATAGACGTGCAGTAAAGTAAAGAGGATTCCTGAATGCAATTTACTAAATTATCGCGATTTAACAAATATTTAATACTTAACATTTAATATATTTTAAACATGTCTTTATATGCATTTATTAGGAATTAAAATAACAGGCAAAGCAGCTTCCAACTGAGTGTAACACGACACCTCATGTCTTTTTTAATATCCTAGGATATAAAATTTTGACAATAATTTAAATTACGGTCCTAGTTTTAATCTATTTATTAGGCACATATATCTGTCAGTAATATATTTCATAAATTACTATGTGTCTATACTAATATTATAAATGAGAAAATAACTGTCTGTCAGTCGGTCTGCCGCACCTTGTTTTACCAAACCACTGATCCGAAATTGATGAAATTTGGTTTAAAGCAAGCCTAAACTTCAAGGAAGGACATAGTATTTTTGTTCCCAACACCTCATGACCAATCCCTAAAAGGCTAAGCGAATCCGCAGGCAAAAACTAGTTGTAACTAGTAAGTAAATGTCACAGCGTCAGATAATTAAATACTTTGCTTGTAATCATTTATTTATGAGAATTCTAGATAGACAGTGACGTTAATGGCTGTTTATCATGTTAAAAAAAGAAATGTCAGCTGTCAAGAAGGATATGACAGTTGGTGTCGTGGCCTATATAAGAATGTAAAAGTGATGTTTTATTTCGAGAATATGTTTGACGAAAATGGTAACCCTGAACTAAACAATATTGCCGACTCTCTGTCATATACAGGATTATCGGTAATTCGACGTACATTCGCTAGGAAGTGATAGAAATAACTGTCCTTACAGGGATCTGATCTGATGATAATGATAAGGATAGCATCCTGCATGATGCACTATAGAACATACTGTGTGTACTGTGCTCTGTTGTAGAGAGTTTAGTTTTTTAGAGAGGACACGCTTATTAAAACTTTAATTAGGCTATATCACAAAATGTCTTACTTATAACTTAGCTAATGAACTGTTTATGTAGTTAAATTTTATTTTGAACTTGCTTTTAGTAAGTTAAGTGAGTAAGTAATATTTCTTGCAATGGATATTATTTTTAATTAATTTTGTGGGAATTTTAAAGAGCGACCTTTGTACAAATTCGTCAAACAATGTATTTAGAAGAAATTTATAAAATTTTAACGCATGTGAATCCACCAAATCATACGTGGTAAAATAAGCTCCAAATAATTCTCCTCAAAAGGGAATTTAGCCCAGTAGTGAACATTAAGTGCTTGTTTGCTTAATAAAAAACTAGTGTATCCATATCGTGAATTTAATTTTTTTTTAATAGATAGAGTGATTTGAGAAGAAGGTTTTTATGTTCAATATATGAAGAATTTAGTAAAGAATCACTGATAATTTTAGAAGTTTCTACTGTGATGTCATATCATAGAACCCGTGCGAAGCCGGGGCGGGTAGCTAGTGCTACATAAAATAAAGTTTTGTAATTAAATAAAAACATATCTATACATATAGTAAAATTGGAATGTCTGTTTGTAATATTAAAATAGCCTTTTTTTACTCAATACATATTTATGTACACCAAAATAACATTTTTTTTTTAAAATCTGTCTGTTTGTTCCATCTAATCTCTGGAATAGCTGGTCCAATTTTGACGAGACTTTCACTGGCAGTTAACTGATATAATAAGGAGTAAATTAGGCTACAATAATATATTTTTTTATTAAATTCAGACGCGTACGAAGTCGCGGGTTCAGCTTGTATGATATAAGATACAAATACACGTAAGGAAAATTTATCAAAAGTCGTTTCAATGTTAAGATTAAAAGAACACAAGGGGAACAATTAAAAATATTTTCGACCGAAACCGATAGTCATCGGTATGAGAAACAAAATTACCGGTTGTAACAATGGTATTGTAAATAAATTAACCGATAAGTTTTGATATCGTTTTTAATAATAGCATTTTTCTCGAGAGATGCATACATTTAGCAACCTGTTTTATTTTCGCTTTGCTATATTTAATTCTGATCCAATCTGTATCTCAGTAACAGCGCGTTTACACGTAAAGGTACCCACGCTTGATTTTTTTTTTATGGTATAGTTTGGGGGACGAGCATATGGGCCACCTGATGGTAAGTGGTCACCATCGCCCATAGACAATGACGCTGTAAGAAATATTAACTATTCCTTACATCGTCAATGTGCCACCAACCTTGGGAACTAAGACGTTATGTCCCTTGTGCCTGTAGTTACACTGGCTCACTCACCCTTCAGACCGGAACACAACAATACTAAGTACTGTTATTTGGCGGTAGAATAACTGATGAGTGGGTGGTACCAACCCAGACGGGCTTTCACAAAGCCCTACCACCAAGTGAATGAGAATAATTGAAATTTGATTGTAGAAATCTATGCAAGCTCTATCTGGTACTAATATATATCACCAACTTAACACTTTACTCTCAATCAACAGTACTAGGTCAGTGAGCCAGTTTAATTATAGAGAAGGGAAATAACATCCTAGTTCCAAGATCGTGGGCGCTTTGCTCGTGTAATGAATAGTCTAGTACCATTTTTACTAAATGGTGGTGGTGCCTACCTACCACCAAATTGGCATTTAACAGTCTTGATTCCTACGTCACAAATAGTATTCCTATTATATTGTCATCATCATCCTCCTGCCCTTATACCAATTTTATTTGTGGTCGGCGCCGCATGTCTTTTCCTTCCATACTTCTATCAGACGTCATCTCACAGGTAACATTCTTTCTAACCATATCGTCTTTCATACAATCCATCCATCTTTTCCTTGGTCGTCCTTTGCCTCTATATCCATCCACATCCATGCACAAGGCCTTCCTTACAATATGTTCCCCATTCCTCCGCATTACATGCCCATACCATGATAGCCGCCTTCCACATAACTTCTCGTGGTGCATCGGCCGGGAATTCAGTATATTTATATTTAATCAGAGTCGAGATGGCCCAGTGGTTAGAACGCGTGCATCTTAACCGATGATTGCGGGTTCAAACCCAGGCAAGCACCGCTGATTCATGTGCTTAATTTGTCTTTATAATTCATCTCGTACTCAGCGGTGAAGGAAAACATCGTGAGGAAACCTGCATGTGACAAACTTCATAGAAATTCTGCCACATGTGTATTCCACGAACCCGCATTGGAACAGCGTGGTGGAATATGTTCCAAACCTTCTCCTCAAAGGGAGATGAGGCCTTTAGCCCAGCTGTGGGAATTTGCAGGCTGTTGTTGTTGTTGTTGTTATATTTAATCAACTAATATAATTCCTATTATATAAGTAGATTAAATATGTTGTATAAGTAATATATTTAATTTCTCCCACAAATTAATATACTTCTTGCTTAATTTAACTTATAAGGTATATAGACAGCGTCCATTCACTGTCAATTTAGTTGTCAAATCAACGTAAATGATTGCTTTGAATAATCAGCTGCATGAGCTTGCATCAATATACTGAGCTTGTAACAAAGAATTAAGCACATAACATCAAATAATAAATGTTATCTAATATTAAGATATCTATTCTTATCTATTCATTTACTCTATCATTTGATTGACAGCAACTTTGGTTTAATTTGAAAATTAAGTTATAGTGATTTTAAGAAAACAGGTTATATATTTGCTTTATTTAGTATTGGTATATTTTGGTTATGTGTGTTCAGCCATAAATCAATCATATATAGACTAAATTTTTGTTAAAACAAAAAACAGGACTACATTTTATAAAAAGTTCAGAACAATGTGAACAGTATAAATGCTTTCTGTTATCATTATTATTTTTTATCTAACAATAGCAAATTGGCAACTTCGACATGGCTTGGTCATTTCACCGTGGAGCTATAAAACCTTAAGTTTACATCATATTTTTAATTACATTACGAAATCAATGACACTCTCATAAATACAAAACATGGTTTTATTTTAAAAAAACATAATAAATTATACGCGAGACTTTATTTAATTCTTGTATTGAAATATAATACTTTGAAATAATTGGTAAAGCTTTTTTTATCGCAGTCTCTTAAAATAATATCGTAAATAAATTTCCTGTACATTTATATAAAATAGATTTTAAGTGAACAGAGAAGTAATATATATTTAAAGAAGACTAATAAATATGGAGTAAAATATGCTCAGCTTTATTAAAAGAAATGTATATTTTTTATTACAATAATGTATTAAGAGCATCGCAGTCTAATTGTTAGAAGTAAGTCGAAGTACTATCAGGAACACCATTTGATCCCATTATATATAGTTTTTGAACTGCAACTAAGAGAATTTCTAAGGAAGTGCTTTCCATATTTCAACAACAATAATTTTATTAGATCGCAATTCATTTTTTTAACTACATGTGCTGTTGGACCTACTGGCCTTTACTTTAGAGTACGTTACAAAAACATCGTGAGGAAACCTGCATGCATCTAATTTCATTGAAATTCTGCCACATGTGAAATCTGCCACAAACCCTTTCCTCAATGGTAGAGGAGGCCTTACCACAGCAGTGGGAAATTTACAGGCCGTTAATTTTACGTTACATAATATTCGTAACCTCTAGGCTCTAAGGCGTCACCAGGTGAATGTACCAATCGTAGGAGACAGAATGATGTGGTGTGCCACTGAAGCGCTCACAGTACGCGCGTCCTCAAAGGCAAGAGATTGAGAATAAGGAACACCAAACTATATATTACCACGTAAAGAATTCTAGACAGCGTGATTCAGGAAAGTGACATTTTCAACCAGCGCCATCTGTCGCTACCGGGTTGTAATACACGCAATCATACAGTACTATATATAGTATACATGCCACAAATACCCAAGGGCATATGAGAGGCACATGATTGCATAAGAGTCGCCTTCCAAAGGCGCCATAAATGTTTCACATAAAAAAATCGCTAATAAAAGCTATTTAAATTTAAACGCTTAACACTGCCGGCACTCGCGAACTTAGTGGCGAGAGGCCAGACCCATGCACGATAAAACCCAAGCCATCTTTACAAAATAATCGCCCTGTAATTGCACTTGTGACGTCAAGAAGGAAATGGTAATTTATACGCAGTGAATCAGTGGATGTAAAACGAGTATGAGATAGGTATTTAAGATTTGTAGAATTTGGTATGTTAGACTTCTTGTACCAAAAAATCAAAATCAAAATAAACTTTATTCAAGTAGGCTTTTATAAGCACTTTTGAATCGTCATTTTACAATTAAGTGAAGCTACCACCGGTTCGGAAAGTAGATTCTACCGAGAAGAACCGGCAAGAAACTCAGTAGTTACTCTTTTTTAACATTTAAAAAATACAACGTCATGTTAATTAAATACAATTATTTCAATTAATGTATCCTGCTTGGAAGTCAACAGGTATTAACTCCACGCTTTTTTATCATCTACAAAATCTTGTATCGAATAGTATGCTTTTTCTACCAATGTATTTTTAACAAACGATTTGAATTTACTAAACGGCAAAGTTAAAAATTTCTGCGGAATTTTATTATAGAAACGGATACCTTGCCCCAAGAAGGATCTATTGACTTTGCGGAGTCGGAAACCATTTTCTATAGGTCTCAACTATTAAGTATATCGTTTACCACAACTCTGAAAAATAGAACTTGAAATGTTGAAGGGTCTTATGAGGTGGACATACGTCGTTTCTCCATTGAGGGTTACCAATGAATTCGCGGATCCCCACTGATCTGTAATTGAAGAGAAATGTATGTAAGTATCTAAGTACGTATGTGTATGGAATATGTTCCAAAACTTCTCCTCAAAGGGAGATGAGGCCTTTAGCCCTGCAGTGGGAAGTTACAGGCTGTTGTTGTTGTTGTTGGATGTAAGTGGTCAGTATAACGTTTCATAGCGCATTGATTTATTAGGCGACAGATAGGTTGAATCGCCATTGTCGCCATGCGAGTATAGATAATATAAAAAAAACATTAGAAAATACTTAAAAATATATTTACTTATTATTTAATATTTCAATGAAAATACATATGATATATTCCTTAGTCAAAGAATAATAATAACAAATTCGAATGATTCGAGAAAATGAATTCACATTTAGAACTGAATGACCTTAATTAATTCTTTTTTTGACAGGCGAGGATTACATTTTTTATACGTTACAATTACCGACAAACAAGGAATCAATCAAAACAATGTAACTTTAATGGATCCATTTCACGCATATCGCTTAAATTAGGATTTTCTTCTCTAGGCTTTTGTCCAATACAATGTAATATATTTATACATATATGTGTGAGAAGTGTCAAACAGATATACTAAATAGTATATGTGTGCTATCGAAGTACAAATAACTATGTCCGAATGATGCCATTTTGAGATTTCGTCAAACATTTAGAGGCTTTAACCACTGAGCTATAACGGCTCATACATAATGATGATAATAATTCGCCACAAAGGAATATTCTGATAAATAAATGGCTAATGTAAAAGCATGTGAGCCCACTGACTCACCGATTATTTTATCGCTATAACGTTGCTTTTTTATGGTGTTGACAAAACGGATTTGAGTAATGCGATATCAATCGGTTATGGCTCTTTTGTTTTTTTTTTTTAATAAATCGTGTAAATGTTGCCATATAAATAAATTGTTATTTATATTTTTATGTCATATTTGTCTGTCATAGGGGTTAACCCTTATTGTCATTGGTTAAATCGTGAAATAAACTCATTCTTTTTTTATGGTATAGGTTGGTGGACGAGCATATGGGCCACCTGATGGTAAGTGGTCACCATCACCCACTGACAATGACGCTATAATTTTTTTTAACTATTCCTTACATCGTCAATGTGCCACCAACCTTGGGAACTAAGATGTTATGTCCCTTGTGCCTGTAGTTACACTAGCTCACTCACCCTTCAAACCGGAACACAACAATACTGAGTACTGTTATTTGTCGGTAGAATGACTGATGAGTGGATGGTACCTACCCAGACGGGCTTGCACAAAGCCCTACCACCAAGTAAATTCTAGGTAGGTATCGAAAAAAATAATGTAAATAAAAGTTATATATAAGTAGTACTTATTTTGTAATGTTAATTTTTTAAGATAAATTTATATGGATTATTTAAATCAGCTACCATTTCTTTTTTTTAAATTACCGTAAAATATAAAAATATATATAAAGTAGTAGTGTCCCGTGGTCGCGCGGTTTTTGGGTATTAATTGTTATGTGTCAGCCGAAAAAAGTAGCCTAAATATCCTTTCTTGGAGTTCTAGGTTACTTCATACCAAATTTTATCAAATTCGGTTCAGCGGTTTGATCACGAAAGAGAGACATACACACAGAGCTACTTTCACACTTATAATATTAATATAGAATATAGATAATGAATCAACGAAACACAATTAATGTACACAGATCATCATAATAAATTGCATTTGTATTCCGTACCGATAAAAATATTATGTTACAGTTAAATTCAATCTTTTAAAAGATATTAATGTACAAATTCAACTCGTTACACTTTTATCATATATATTGATAAGGCATAAGTTGTCTGTCGTCACCTCTGGCTATCAGCGCGCCCACGCGGTCCCTCCAAGTATCGTGTTACAGTAAAACAACAAAATATGCAAATCCAAAACAAACAACGTTGACGTTTTAATGTTTGTCATCTCCGTCATTTGTTTTATCGTTTATAAAAAAAGTCGTAACGTTTTTATACGGACGTGAACAAACTGGCTGCTAATTTTCGATTATCTTTATTTGAAACGTTTATTTTTTATTAAAAACCTTTTTGCACGAAATAAAAACTTTATATAATGTGGGTATTTTTCTGTTATTTATTTTATGAAAACGATTCAGTGACCCATCTGATGGTAAGTCTCTTTCGCTCATATTTATAGATATTATGGCAAACAAGAGAACAAATTGGGGATTCGATGAGAGAAAAACTCAAAAACCTTGTATCGATTCGACTCGGACTTTGAACCTGGGACCTCGGCGTCTATAGCTATATAAGTTAACCACAAAACTACTAAGTCAAGTCAGAAGCATATAAACTACTGATTACACCGTCAAAGTGCTCAGTCAGGGGATGTAAGGTGCTAAATACCTTGAGCTTGCAAGCACACACACACACACACACTAACATAGCAGAAATTAAATAATTGATAAGTGGGTGGCACCCACCCAGACAGACCTTTACAAAACTCAGCCGAGCGTTTAATTATATTGTACACCAGACCTACAATAAAATCAGATATTTAAAAAAAGATTGTTTGACATTTTCAGAGTAACCTTATTTTATTAGCTCTTATTAATATTTCAAGAATATGAGCTATTATAAACCGTCAATATAATTTAGTATTCATAAAGAAATAATGATCTACATATCTAGGTAAGTTTCACACTGCAAAACAACTAAAACAAACGGGTCAACTTTATCACCTTAGTGTGCGTAACAGCTACGCGTATCACACACCAATCATACTCATCATACTCATCAATACCACGTCATACTTCTTTACTAGTGTGCGTTTACTTTGTGACGTATTAAGTAAAGTAAAGTAACGGCCTGTAAATTTCCCTCTGCTAGGATAAGGCCTCTTCTTCCATTAAGGAGAGGGTTTGGAACGTATTTCACCACGCTGTTCCAATGCGTGTTGGTGGAATGCACATGTGGCAGAATTTCGATAAAATTAGACACATGCAGGTTTCCTCACGATGTTTCCTTCACCGCCGAGCACGAGACGAATTATAAACACAAATTAAGCACGTGTATTTAAAGTAGTGCTTGCCTAGATTTGAACCCGCAATCATCGGTTAAGATGCAAGCGTTCTAATCACTGGGCCATCTCAGCTCGATTGACGTATGATTGACCACTTATTTGTTTAAAACGTTCTAAGTCTTCAAGGTTTTGTGCGAGCCCTGAGTAATAAGCTCTCATCAGATATCCTACCGCCAAACAACAGTACTTAGTACAGTATTGTTGTATTCCGATTTGAAGGGTGAGCCAGTATAACTACAGGCATAAGGGGCATAACATCTTAATTTCCAAAATTGGTGGCGCATTGGCGATCTAAGGAATAGTTAACGTTTCTTACAGCGCCATTGTCTATGGGCCGTGCTGACCACTTACCAACGGTCCATATGCTCGTCTGCCAACCTATAGCATAAAAAAAGCTGTCAATATAAACATACAAATAATCAAAGTGATAATTTCAACTTTAATATACACATATAAAATCATTCAGGTAATATAATATACTAAAAAAAACATAAGTTAAATCAAAATGTTTTATCCGAGCATATCTGTGTTTTTATCAACAAAAAACAAATTGGTATACATGCATACGATATCCTGTCACATTATTTATGATAATATTAATTTGGAATCTTAATCTTGAATCTTTCCGTAATTATTTTAAGATGTTTGCAAATTAAGTATTACATGAGATTACGAATATAAATATCGCCATCGCGTAATAATATTTACATTGAACCTTTTTATACGGAGATTTGATTTATTTATTTCCATAAAAAGCAGTGGAGTAAAAACTCTTTTCGGGTCCGAAAGAAACAAAATGGCAGTATGCCTCTTGCATTGGACGAGAAGTGAGACAGTCGGACTTGATGTTTCTAATACAGGTAGAGTAAGAAAAGGTTCGTCACCTTAAGATCTATTTTCGTGTGCTCAGTATATGCGATAATCTGTTTTACCGATCGAGAATGACATATTGCGTCGCAATTATTTGATGTTAAGATTCAAAAGGTACTAAGAGTCTAAGACTTGACAAAGGAATGAATTTGAAAACTGACGAAGGTTTTCTTACTCTGACTGTACTAATAGTATTCTAAGTTCAGTCTTTCTAAGTTACGGTCATATCCATTGTTGTCTTGTATTAATAAACTAAAATAGATATAATAATGTGTGCGAATTGGTTTTGTTTTAAATATCCAAGGAGATCTTCGAAGATAGCTTCCATTTAACGGTTTCGTCGGGGCTGTTCCATTTAATGGTTTCGTGTTGGGCCATCACCTCGCCGCTCCTATACTATGATCAAGTTACATATCCGACATATTTTTCCACAGGATAGTTATCATTAAAGAGCACCAGGATTCACTTCATAACTACCAAGTTATTCTGGTTTGACCATGGAATGATAATTCACTTCGACAAAAATTCTGAGCAGGAAAATATTGGCGGTTAAATTAAAAAATATATTCTATTACATTTTAGAAAAATGTCCTCAATTAGACGTAAAAATCTCATAACACGTTTAAGTACGTTATAATTTTAATAAATTACTTTTCGTAACGGCACTCGTTAAAACGAAATGTTAAGAGTACTTAATGTCATGTAAACACCACTTTAAATTTGCCGAATTGCAGATAAAGACGTTTAATTTTTTCTACATAAAAACAACTCTATATCTATAATCATAGAGTCCAATTTAAATGTCAAAATTTACATAACACTTTTTGTGTTATAATGTAAGAACAAATATATAGAAAGCATTAGTCGCGATGTTTCGTTTGAAAGACTTTCAAAGATCAATAATCGACATGAGCAAAAATGATTATGATGTTAAGCAATGACATTTTATTTCTGCACCTGTATTACAAATCTCGAAACTCACTTTCGAACGCGATCATAAAATATTAGAACGTAATACGCAACTTTAACGATTCACTAATATATTTTTTATGAAATAGGTAATCGAACTGGCAGATGCAAAGTGACTTCTATCTGATGGAAAGTGTTCATAGCCCATTGACATTGGCGCGGTAAGAAATTTTAATCATTCATTTTAAATAAATAAAAGAAATATTGGACAACATTACATACATTACTCTGATCCCAATGTAAATAGCTAAAGCACTTGTGTCATGGAAAATCAGAAGTAACGATGGCACCGCTAACACCCAGACCCAAGACAACATAGAAAACTAATGAACTTATTCTGCATCGACTCAGCTGGGAATCGAGCCCGGGACCTCGCAGTGGCGTACTCACGAAAACCAGCGAACACGCTACTCGAACACAGAGGTTGTCAAAAAATTCCTGACATGTCCAAAGCGCCACCAACCTTAGGAACTAAGTCACTTGCGCCTGTATTTAAACTGACTTGCTTGCCCTTCAAACTTAAACACAACAATACAAGTAGTAATGCTGCTTGACGCTATATGATGATTGGGTGTTATCTACCCAGACAACCTTGCGAAAACGATTTCCCCAAATAAATATAAGACATTCGTAAATAATGTCGAAATATGGAGGTCCACCCAACAAAATTAAAAAAAGGTGAATATCCCGAAATTAATAACTTTAATAATAAAAATAACCATGTTAATTTAAAATCTAATATAATAATATTAACACGTGAAGGTTATTTTGACCGATCAAATTAGGTTCTCCAACCTACACCTAAACCATTTAGTGAATCATAATTCAGTCGATCCTAAGATAAATATGTTCGCCAATAGTGATCAAACATGTATTTAAGACTCAATTTATTATAATACAATTACATATTAAATAAATAAATAAATATGAGACAACATCACATACATTACTCTGATCCCAATGTAAGTAGCTGAAGCACTTGTGTTATGGAAAATGAGAAGTAACGACGGTACCAAAAACACCCAGACCCAAGACAACATAGAAAACTAATGATAATATACATTGGCCGGGACTCGAACCCGGGACCTCAGAGTAGCGACCACGCGACCATGGAGGTCGTCAAATTTCCTTTAAATGTTGTTATATACATAAATAAAACATAATTGAGCACAATTTTCTTTCATGGCCTTTATAAATGTAATCTAAATCATCCGAGAACATAACGCCATGGTACCTGAGCTATTGCGCTACGATTTATTCCGTCTTTCAAGCTAATTGGCGTGTAGCGATCAGTCCGCATTCCACACCTTAGCGCTACCTGTTCATACAGATAGTGTCCCGATATGTTGTGACTGATATAAGGGCATAGACACGAGAGCTCAGATACTGGATTTTATTAGCAAGACATCGTTATTTAATGTCAGATGTTGCTACAGAAATAATTGTAGAGAACCGATATGGTACATTGGAACGTGGACATCTTAATCGACGATTACGGGCTCAAACCAATTTCAAATTTATATATTATATGATAATGATTAATTTATAGTTCCGCCAAAGGAAGCGAAATTTAAATTTTAATAATTTTAATTAAAAAATTAACCAGATAGATAGAAAAAGAAAACTGAAACAAAAGCAGTGCTGTAATAATCAGAACTCAGTCTTGTATCAAGTCTTACAACATCCATTGCAATCAAATATATACAAAATCTTGTATCGAATAATACGCCTTTTTTACCAATGTATTTTTTATAAGCGATTTGAATTTACGAGACGGCAAAGTTAAAAATGTCTGCGGAATTTAAATCATTATATAGACTTGTATGGTAAACCTGTGAAGGATTCTTAACTAGTACACTAATAAAATTGAAATAGTGCTAACACATACTCAGTACTGGCAAGCTCCAAAGATGACTCTTTGACGGCAACATTAAAAAACACGTTTCCAACTTACACTTAAGAAATAAAAATTAGCCTACCAATAAAACCATTACGAACAGACCGACAAACATCAAGACAAATTATGTTAACCCAAATATGGTAATAATAATTACATTTTTATATTTACTTAAGGCATTTTAGCCGATGGAAATGTCATTGGCCTGTGTCGTCTCCTTCTAATTTATTGTGGGTGCGTTGAAAATTATGAAAGTTATATTCTTTATATCGGCTGATCTGCTTGGCTTCTGGAGGTCTTGTAAAACTTGCACCCACGTGATTCTAATCTTAAAGTGACTATAATTCCATGTCTATTTTCGGGACACTATAATATTGACTAGAATATTTTTTTAATATATAATAAAATTATTTTGAACGATACAGCAAAACCTTTGTTTGGTCGAGTTTTAGAGATGGTTTGGTGTTCAGCATAAAAAAGCCTTTGTCCTAAATTAAAGTCAAGCTTGCTTCATAAGACATTTATTTTAATTAAATTCGGTAGTGTTCGTGAAAGAATAACAGGTAGTCAAACAAAATGACTAGAAAAAAAGCTATATTAATGTAACTTCAAAACCTCAAATAATTTCCGTTATGTACATCTATTAACTAAGTGTCATTATAGCCGCTTTAGTTATTTTCACGTTTGATTATTGTATTCTTATTTAATGACTACGATTTTTTTAGCCGGAGTATTTAATAGCACATACCATACAACAAACAACAACCACAACAGCCTGTAACTGCTGTGCTAAAGGTTTCCTCTCCCTTTGAGGAGAAGATTTGGAACATATACCACCACGCTGTTCCAATGCGGGTTGGTGGCATACACATGTGGCAGAATTTCTATGAAATTTGTCACATTCAGGTTTCCTCACGATGTTTTATATATACCATATTTGCGCACATATCATAATATTTATTAAATAGATAAGCCATGTTATCTATATCCAGTTTAAATACACTAAATTCAATAACATTTTACTACATTGGCTGAATCTTTTATTTTTCCTTGTAACGATCAATGCACGTAAAATACAATCGTGTTTTATAAAAATAAAAATATAAATATTTAATTAAAAATAAAATCTATTTGAATTTCGAGCTATTAAAAAAAACACAAAATTAAGTTTTAAAACATCGTGTATAATTTAAAAAAAGAACGCCATTCTCAATTAAACTCGCAAGTTCACAGACTATTTCCTCATTTATGCAAAGGGATAATAATGAAAAAAAAAAAAAAAAAACAAAATTTTAAGATAAAATTTTCAAGCGCAACCCATACCGAGAATCTGACATGATCATGATACTTATCTCATATGCAATTTGGAAACATGCAAAATACGAGGTCATCGATCATTCACGGTAATAAAACATATCAAATTTTAATTACGATCACACGTGAATCTTGTACTGGGAAACATCTTAGATATATACAGGAATATACATATTACTAAAAGTAATTTTGGTACCTTTCGTAGATATTATATTTTATGAATTGTCATTTTTGTTTTTTTTTCTTGTGGCAGAAATGATATAATCTGTTGTCAAATCCAAAAGCCGTAAAAATATGTTTTTAATCTGTTCTTTTTTTTGGTTTAATCTAATATTATTAGAATGTAGCTTGTATTTGCTTTGTATTCTTTTTTCTGATTATCAGATATAATCGTTTATAAATAGGTTTATAGTTAATCTTGTTGTGTTGTACTTATTTACTGCAATATATATAGCCTTCTTTAATAATAGGTGATAAAGGAATTTGTTTTCAAATTGCAATATTTATTTCCGCGAATAGCGCATAAACTAAAACCTGACGCATGTAGTTACTTACCATTGTATATTTTTTTACACATTTGGAATTTGAATTTCGAACATTCGAATTTACTTACTTTCTTATCTGTTGTTGTTGGTGTAAAGACACCATAAATAAGGAATAGTTATTTGTAATTGAGCTGGATATTGCTTTAATTTGATTGTTTTTTAAAAATCATCAAACATTTCTGTTTATTATAAATGATTAACGAATCAAATGTATTATTTAATACAAATATCGTAAAGATACATAATTTGAATGTAAAACAGTCTTATGTTCCATATTTAAAATGTATTTTCTTTTAACTAATACAATTAACGACATCAAGATATGTAAGACGTTAAACGTAACACACCAAAAAGTTTTTAATTATGAAAATAGAATCACCCAAAATATTTCAATTCCCTAAATTTCCACAGACGATAAATCACGACGAAATGCAATAGTAAAGTCAACGTTACGGTGTATCTAATATTATTGTAATCAATTTTGAAACGTCACATCGCCGAGGATTATATAGGCAAGTAGGTTAATTAAACATCATCAAGATTAATTACTGTAAAATGAACATCTGTATAATCAAAGCAAACGCTCGAATTGAATGGATTGATTAAAAGAACTATTACGCGGTAAGAGGTATTTTATATCTATGAAAGGTTTTTTTTTTAAATGTAAACAAAATGCTTTTGATTAGATTTTTAATATACGAATCAGTTATAAATAAAAATATTGAGGTAAAGCATTTTGATCATTACTCTCTACCGATATGGCACAATGGTTAGAATGCACGCATCTTAAGAAGTGGGTGTGGGTTCAAATCAAGATGAATTATATTTTTTGTAATTTATGTCATGCTTTGCGGTGATGGGAAACTTGCATGTGTCTAATTTTAATGAGATTCTACTTACTTCCAGTTCTAAAACATTACCATTCAGGAAGAGGAAGCCCTCGCCCAAAAATAGGACCTCTGTCATGTAAATAAAAAAAAATAGTTTTACGTAACCACTTTTTAAATTTTTTTTAATGATACCTGTATAACTGATTTCGGACTCAGCGGCTAAAGCAACTCAAAGAAGGCCAGGTAACTACGCAAGACAAATTATAACGCACAAGTTTGTGTGGTAAAGTGTAATTACAGTTACAGAGGAGATAACATCTTAGTTCCCAAGGTTGGTGGCACATTGACGATGTAAGGAATAGTTAATATTTCTTACAGCGTCATTGTCTATGGGTGATGGTGACCACTTACCACCAGGTGGCGCATATGCTCGTCCGCTAACCTATACCATAAAAAAAGTGTTACCACTACACATCAGTGCATGTGTACGTCATTCTAATGATTCGCCCTTCTAGTTCACTAGTTTTTTAAATGCTTAAATTTTCAGTCGTCAATTTCCTACTGAGTATTTTTTAATTGAGAACGTATACCATTAATGGCCTTGAGTTAGAACTCAAGACCTTCGATTTGCAGTCAGTGGCTATGTATCCCTTCGGTGTAGTGGCTTATAGCTAACAAAAGATCAATCTGCGACTTTCACATCACTAGCCCGTGTATACAGTTGGCCTATTGATTTATCTTATTTGCGAATTTGTTTTGCGAACGGTACTTAGCAACTAATCTTGCATATTGTCATGTTTATTAAAATCTCGGTACATTTTCACATTTAACGCTATTCAATTATAAATCACGTGATCTTTCTGCACTAAAGTGAATGTAATAATTGACATAATTACTATCATAATTAACGGTTTTACTGAAACATAATTGACTTGACACTATAATTATCGCAATAATAACTTTGCTATACCATGTTTACTTGTGTGTGTGAAGGTAAGCGTGTGTTCGTGTGTCTGTGTGTTCTATATTTAAAAGCAATTGTATAAAGAAATATACGGATGTACAGTTTGGGATGAATCTATATTTAATTGTTTGCTGTATAAAATTATATTAAATAGATAGATGGTCATCAGATATACTACGTGATGGTAAGTTGTCAGTACAATGTTTTTCTTGTGTGTATGTGTGTATGTAAGCGTGTCTGTGTGTTCTATTTTTAAAAGCGATTGTATAAAGAAATATACAGAAGTACAGTTTTGGATGAATCCAAATTGAATTTCCTGTATTAAGTTATAAATGGTCATCAAATGCACTACATAATGGTAAATGGTCAAATAATAAATACGTCTCTAAATATATCCCTTGTATAATTCCACAATGTAAGTGAGTCACTTACATTTCGAGAAAGGTATTCACCAATAAAATGTTTATGTTTACTAGTAAATTTAAATTTCTAGTGTTAATAGCGGTAGACAGAGAGGGAGATAGCTACGAAAGAGATAGATGATATGTGGACTATCCGCACATATTCTTAGTCATCCCAGCGCCCGCTGCCTACATAACATTGTAACAAGTCCTGCATTAGCGGTCATTTTCGAAACACGATCCGGTACATGTATGTGTAATGCGCCTATAATTAATACTAAACGTCAAAAGATGCGGAGATTAGACCATATCATAAATAGAAGATTTTAATCTGTCTGTATATTTCGCCAACATTGCCCGTTCGTTATTTAATTTTATGTTAATTTTTAAACGATTTCAAAACAAACATACAATTGTACATTTATTTTTATTGGTATCAACATTAGCTTTTATGAAATGTTGTTTATTTAACACGATATTACTATATTCAATAAAAATGCAAAAGTATTAACTGTAAGTCCAATGAAATATATCAAACCTCCTTGTTAATTTTGACATTGACACTAATATTGGCGGGTAAATGCTACTTAAAAAGTATAAAAGAAGTGTAGGCTGGAGAAGAATATCTTAGTTAAAACACCAACGCGATGGTTTGGCAAAAAATAACCTTGCCTTAAATATCGCCGAAAGTTGAATGAAGATAGCATCTTTAAGAAAAGTGTTACTTAAAAAATTATTCATAATATAAGTAACAACCTTGCTTTTTAAGGATAAGGTTTGGAGCTTACTCCAACACGATGATTCAATAGGGGATGGTTGATACACTCGAAGATTTTATCCGACACATTCAGAATGTTTGCCTTCATCTGCGTAAAAAAAAAACAGTGCAGTTTACCAGGGTTTGAACCCGTAACCTCTAGATAAGAATCTCGTGTTCTAACTACTGAACCATAACAGCTTAATCGTAAATTGAATATTATATAATTATGATCATTGAGGTACATATTAGTTTAATCATAATTTAAAAATATTAATATATGGTATATTTTATATTATACTCTTTATACTAAGTACATATATATTTATTACTATTCTGGATCCATTTCTTAAGATCTCAACATTCACAAAAGGTTTTTACATTCGCAATGAACCTCGTAAAACACGGCCTAAAAGGCATTAGCGTTGGGAAAAAATGTGCAAAAAGGCGCGAAAAAAAGGCCGGCTGCAAGAACACGTTCCCAGCGCCTTTAAAAATAAAAGAACGTGCGAGCGAGAGGTGTGATTTGTGTGCTTTTTCTCACTAGCCGATAAGAATGGTCGATTAACGATTCAATGGGAATTGATATCGGTTATTGGCACATGAGGATGCGCCGGCGCAACATCTAGTGATTTTTTTTTTTTGTTTCGTAATATGTAATACTGATATCGATTGATAAAATTATATTGAATACCAAAATACCTTTGTTACTGGTATACGAATGGCAAAGTAGTATAATTAAAAAAAAATTAAGAGCATTAAATTGTCTTCACGTTTTATTTTCTTTGAGCTTTTTTTTTCGAAATCTCATTCGAAATTTGAAAACAAAATTTGTTGAATTTTGTTTAAACAGCCAACTTGAACTTTTTAATTAAACTGTAAATATATTCTTTTATTATTCTCAAGAATGTATTTAAAATTTCAACGCCATTTATCTTTTTATCTTTTACCAAAGATAAAATGAATGAATGCAAGAATGATGAACGGGTATTGCAATGTTTAAACCTAACACAGGTCTGATTTATGCTCAGTAAATCATATTAATTGTAATTTGCTAAGCCCGCCCGTTTGGCCGCGGGTATCATATCTTTTATATATCTTTTTTATCTTTTTCTTAACAATGTTTTATATCGCTGTAGCGAGCAGTTTGAATATGCAATAATATTTCACAATAAGATGGACGCAGACTAAGCCTTCATATTATAAAATTAAATGTAGTACTTAGATACTGTACTTATATTTTATATATATAAAAGCTAGTATTTGCATACTATATGTGTAGTGTGTGTAAATAATTTCTCGAATCAATGATACGAAAAGTCGTTGTTAATATTTTTTATTAATTATAACATCATAACATAACACATACAATAGATTCATTAGTTTCTATGGAAAGTAATTAATTTTATACAATTGAAATGTAAAGTTTTTGTGAACACAGTGAGTCGATATAACGCAGTGGTTAAAACATATGTAACTGAATGGAAGATTGCGGGTTCAAAGCCGGGTATACTGGGTTATTTATTTAATTTCAGATTAATTTGTGCCCATCAACCCACATTGAAGCAATATCATGGAGGTCTCAAAGCCTTCTATTCAAGAGAGATGATCTTAGTTCAAAGAATATTTATCGATATTACTGTAATTTCAAATGAAGTTTTAAGAATAACAGGAACAATCATAAGATTAAAGGTATCAACAATAGCAATATAAATAAATCTCCGGACTTAAAACTCCGGACTGAAAATCTCTTTATAAAATTAGAATGGATCAAGATCAATATTTCTTATGTATATTAATATTATAAATGTGAAAGAAACCCTGTCTGTCTGTATGTCGCTCTTTTACGATCAAACTGCTGAACCAAATTTGGTATAAAGGATGCTTGACCTCCAAGAAAGGACATAGGCTACTTTTTTGCCTAATACATGACAACCAACACCATAAAATACGAGCGAGGCCGGGGGCAACTACTAGTCAATTTATAATTGGTAAGCTGGTTGCTGGCTGATCTGCACACCACATTGACAATGTAAGAAACATTCTCTAGCAAATGCACCACCAACCGTTAGAAAAAAGAAGTTCTGCATCAATAATTACCCTGAGTTACTCATTCATAAGCACTGCATAGCCGTTGAATGCCAATAGAAGTACGAAAGTAGACATTTATAAGACTTACTTGGTGGTAGGGCTTTGTGCAAGTCCGTCTGGGTAGGTACCACCCACTCATCAGATATTCTACCGCTAAACAACAGTACGCAGTATTGTTGTGTTCCGGTTTGAAGGGTGAGTGAGACAGTGTAACTACAGGCACAAGGGACATAGCATCTTAGTTCCCAAGGTTGGTGGCGCATTGACGATCTAAGGAATAGTTAATGTTTCTCACAGCATCATTGTCTATGGGTGATGGTGACTACTTACCATGACCCATATGCTCGTCCGCCAACCTATTCCATAAAAAAGTACAAGTTCTTAAGTAAGAAACTTACAAACTAGATTATACGAACGATTCAAGAAATATTGTCGTCCAGTTTCTAAAATCCGAATACTTTGACTTATGTTTGACACATACTAAATGCCTAGATGACCAAGTTTTTGGAACGCGAGAATCTTAACCGATGATTGCGGGTTCAAACCCAGGAAAGCAACTGAATATTCATGTGGTTAATTGTTTATAACTCATCTCATGCTCGGCGATGAAGAAAAACATCGAGGAACCCTGTGTGTGTCTAATATCAACGAAATTCTGTCACGAGTAAATCCACCAACCCGCATCAAAAGGGCTTTATCCCAGCGGTGGGAAATTTACAGGCTGCTACTTTATGTTATAAATATTAAATTTGTTTTGAAATCGTTTAAAAATTTACATAACTTATATAATAAACTGGCAATATTGGCGAATTAAGCAGTCAGATATACTAGAAATATATCATGATGTATCTCATGATTTGAGAAATAATATAAGATTATCGAGGCATTGAACAATTCAAATTGCTGATTTTAACAAAAGATCCCCCAATATTTCAACGTTGAAAGTTTAAACTCATTTTTATTTACATAAAATCAATCTACCGACCGTCCACTTGGGGAGAAAAATCGCCAAAATTACAAGTATTTTCCTGAAGATTCTTATCCTTACAATAAAATTGTCCCTCAGCGATATTTATGAAATGGGGGAGCGAGGTGCGTCAAGTATTTGACTAATAAAAAATATTATATGTCGGAGGAAGAGCCTATTTTTAATTATATTTCTCTCGAAATAAAATTCGTATTGAAATGTTTATTAAAATTTTATTATTTATTTGTTTAATTAAAAAAAAAAAAAACATTTTTTCAGATCTGTGGAAGTAAATTAAATATGTAGGCCTAAATATAATATTATGCGAATACTATGTTACGAGTAACTTTTTATTTTTGGAATGTTAGTGTATGTAGCTTAAGAATCTGTAAATTAATAAACAAATATGTTACCAAAAAAAACCTACAAAACACTGCTTCAAAACAAATTAATATGAACTAAAAAGTAAAAAAAAGTAATCGGTTATTCTTCTACAAATTAATTTAATTAACTTCTACTCATTGATATGTAGTTTTTGCTACTATTGTAAGTAGTATTTAGTTATTATTGTTATTTTTGGGGCGAATGACAGTCAATAAAACACTATAATATATCTAGCAAAAAAACACGTTAAGAAATATTTTTGGTTCATCCAGTCAAAAGTATTGAGGAAAAATCAAATTGAATTACCTACAGAATTGATAACCTCCTCCTTTTTTAAATCGCTTAATAATATGTTACAAATAATAAAAAGAGCTTAAGTTTGTTCATGTTTAGACGAATAATCACAAAACCATTTCGTAAAGGTCATGGATTCAATCCCCGGATCGCCATTAAATAGTTATTGGGTTTTCTATCGACAAATTCTCAATATAAGCCCGCAAAACTGTTGTCCCTGAGCCTAATTTTTTACGGATGTGTCTTACCGCCCCATCGGATTATCTGATGGAATACAAAATGCACTTATATTTGCACACACAAATTTTTAGGGGCATGAAATATCGGTCTATTCGATAAATTAGGTAGTCTCAGATTACAGAACGAAAGGTACATGAAGCGCGGAACTTCATAATGGACAACAATGCGAATACGAACTCTCAGTAATACGTAATCGTGTAAGTAGGTATTTATTATAAAGAAAAACAGTTTTCAGTATATTTTTAAATTCACCTGCAATATATATTTTTTATGGTCGATCGTTTGGCCACCTGATGGTAAGTGGTCACCATAGCATATAGAGCTAGATACAAGCTAGCACAAAGCCCAAACTATTGCAAATTTAATGCGGGTAAAACCATAGGTCAAGACTAGTCATATATCTTAGTCTTTTGTATACTTATAACAAAAATAGAGACATACGTAATAAATGTAATTTATACGAAAATATTACAAAACAAACATCTTAATAGTCACATAAATTAATTAAACATACCATTATTAATGTTATCTACGAAAGATTTATAGTCTATCTTTAATCATTACATAGTATAAAACAAAGTCGCTTACCGCTGTCTGTCCATAAGTATGCTTAGATCTTTAAAATTACACAAACGATTTGGATGCGGTTTTTTTTAATAGATAGAGTGATTCGAGAGGAAGGTTTTTATATATAATACGTGGTTAACATAGTAAAGAAATACTGATAATTTAGACATTCTCTGCTATATTTAGTATCAGTATTGCGGCAGTATATTGGGTGACTATACTAGTGAATTATAATTACAGAATTGGGAAATGTATAGTATTTATGTATATGAAATGCACACAGTATTTAGGATAATTTATTAATAAGCCATTATTCCATTTAAAAAAAAAAATTATAGTATATGGATTTTTATATAGTAAAAATCCTTCAATTAAGATAGTATATAATAAATGATTTTCTACCTCTCGCTAAATATGACTATGAAATGTAATCTTGCGAGCCGTCTTCATCGAGTGGCCAGTCATTATAATTCTAATATCAAATTATTATAACGCAACTCATCGTTACGTTACTGTATTCGATTTCTAATTAACAAAAGAAAACGACGTTCGTTATAACTCATAAACTGTCAAAGTATAGAAACTTAAGACGTGTACATAATAATCAAAATATTTCTACAAAAGTTATATTAGAACTTTTGAAAGTTATTCAATTTCGGTAATTCGTTGGACACAATGAGATAAATTCGAAATTCAAATTTAAGTGAGTTTTTTTTTTATAATAGTCATCAGGACGAACCAATGGCCGTATAGTCCTCATTTGTTCGCAAAAACTATAACACTACTACAACTACTAAAGCTGAAGAACTACTGAGCTGAGATGGCCCAGTGGTTAGAACGCGTGCATATTAACCGATGATTGCAGATTCAAACCCAGACAAGCACCACTATATATGTGTGCTTAATTTGTGTTTATAATTCATCTCGTGGTTGGTGGTGAAGGAAAACATCTTGAGGAAACCTGCATGTCTCTAATTTCATCAAAACTCTGCCACATGTACATTCCACCAACCCGCATTGGAACAGCGTGAATATGTTCCAAGGAGAGGGCCTTAATGGAAGTGGAGGCCTTCTCCCTTGGCCCTTATCCCAGCAGTGGGAAATTTACAGGCTGTTACTTTACTTTACTTTACTACAACTACATCAATACTAAGTATTAAAGCTTGATGTAGATTATATGATAAGTAGGTATAACTTACACTGATTGACTCTTGTACAAAAAATAAATGTTTGTATATTACATAACATAAAACATTTTAACACTTCCTATGATTTTTATTCGCAAACCTTATCATGCAAGGGTAAATCCATTTTATTAATTTGACACAACTTTTCTAAAGGAGGTTCCACTTTAAATGCATACGACATTATTATATTTCAAAATATCATAACTGACCAGTATATTGTCTAACGCTGTATTTACGAATGTTGTACTTACAGTCTTTGACAAAAGGCTTGTATAGAAAAGTTATGCCTAAGTTATACTTGGCGTACTTTAAAATAAATATAAGGCACAGGACATATTAATACGTAAAAATCGAGCTAACAAACTGCCCTAACTTTATTGCTTACATTAAAAATAGCCAGTATTACACCAGTATGACTGAGGCTTTAGAGAAATGTCTAACATCAGTGCCTATTGTGAGGTAAGTATTACAATACTTAATGTCAAATCCATAATTTTTCTGATGGACAATTTTTTGCGAAAGCCTCTATTGTAACCATCAATATTAGCACAGTGTATTTAATTAAATATTTCAATCACATAACCTGTAATACACTCACTGTTGATCTTTTCTTTTTTATAATACCTACATTAATGAAGGGGATTGGCAAATAGTCCATCTGTTGTTAAGTGGACACCACCACCCTTAAACATTGGAAATAAAATAATGTTATCATCACGCCAAAAGCCACAGCGCCCTCAACCTTGGAAAGAGACATAATTATTTTCTGCCTATAGCAACATTATGCCTTTATAATGTTCTATACAAAGAAAAAAAAACAATTTGAAATCAGAATGTTACCAACGGCCAAAAAATTAACTACAAATTTATATCATTACTAGCTATACCGAGCCGAGATGGCCCAGTGGTTAGAACTCGTGCATCTTAACCGATGATTTCGGGTTCAAACCCAGGCAAGCACCACTATATATAAGTGCTTAATTTGTGTTTATAATTCATCTCGTGCTCGGCGGTGAAGGAAAACATCGTGAAGAAACCTGCATGTGTCTAGTTTCATTGGAATTCTGACACATGTGCATTCCACCAACCCGCATTGGAACAACGTGGTGAAATATGTTCCAAGCCCTCTCCTTAATGAGAGAGGAGGCCATTAGCCCAGCAGTGGGAAATTTACAGGCTGTTACTTTACTTTTACTTTACTTTACTAGCTATACCCGAAGAGTCGAGATGGCCCAGTGGTTAGAACACGCATTGCGGGTTCAAACCCAGGCAAGCACCGCTGTTTCATGTGCTTAATTTGTCTTTATAATTCATCTCGTGCTCAACGGTGAAGGAAACATCGTGAGGAAACCTGCATGTGACAAATTTCATAGAAATTCTGCCACATGTGCATTCCACCAACCCGCACTGGAGCAGCGTGATGGAATATTTTCCAAACCTTCTCCTTAAAGGAAGAGGAGGCCTTTAGCCCAGCAGTAGGAATTTACAGGATGTTGTTGTTTGTTGTTATTGTAGCTATCCCCGGCCGCTTCGCTGGACATCAATTGCATCAAAATTAAATTATAAATGTTCTTTTAATTAATTTTATTTTATTCACCATTAACTGTGTACAAATAAGAAATAATCAAACAAAGAAATATGTGAGTTCTTATTAAATTCTTAAAAGTTATATCATTTAATATTCGTCATCTTCTTCGATGATGTTCTCGATGGGCTGCAAATTGTTCATGACACCCATAAACTTAACAGACAGACAGACAAACAAAAATTAAAAATGGTAAAAGTGATGTCAGTCAATCATAAAATATAGATATAGATAATACATTTGGTGGTACGATTTCGCTCCTCTAGACGACTTCTAAATAAAACATAAGTATATATTTGAATGCATAACAAAAAAAAATTACCTTAAATTTGTAGAATAAGAATTCTATTTTCAAACTTTATTAATATTTTTCACATTTAGTTTTATTATATAAAGTAAAACTATTAAATACACAATGCAAGACCATACTTATTAAGTTTTGATTTTGCAGACCTTATTATTCTAGAAATTTCGTTACTAGTTACCGAGTCTTACTTTCGAATTTTAGATTTAAGTTTCGCGTGTATAATCAGTAGGAAGAAAGCACATTTAGCGAAAATTCGAGGTTAATGAAGTTTGTTTTTTAATTCTTTTAACGAACCATTATTAAATTAAATTAATTAAAAAAAAGTTTATACTAAAACTCTATTCAATTTTCAATTCTATCCTTATTGAAGAGCCGAGACGACCCAGTTGTGTGACGCATACATCTTAACCGTTGATTTCGGGTTCAAATCCAGGCAAGTACCACAGAATTTTCATGTGCTTATTTTTATGTCTTATCTCGAGCTCGATTGTGTAAGATAACATCGCGTGAAATCCTGCATGTGTGTAATTTCAACGAAATTTTTTCACATTTATTCTGCCACCTGCATTTGAGCAGCGTCGTGGAATACTCTGCCGACCTTTTCCTCGAAGGGACAAGAGACCTTATCCCAGCAGTGGGAAATTCACAGGCTGCTATTTTATACTGTATAAATTAAGTTGGTACTAGTCGCGATTTAGATTTTAATCGTTTGGTATAAAAAGTATGTCCTTTCTTGAAGTTCAAACTCGCGTCATACCAAGTTTCATCAACAACAAAAAGTTTGTCTTTGAACGAGCAACAGACAGATACAGTTACTTTGATATAACATTAGTTATTTAATTTTCTAATTTTGAAAATATGTTCGAATTTCAAAACAAATTCAACGAACTTTTATTTCGAGATAATTCCACGAACAAAGTCCTGTTAGAGTTTAGAACATATATAGATATATTTATAGACAGATTAATTATTTAGCTAAGCTTAAGCGAAAAACGGAACTGGAAATGGTGGAGAAATTTAACTAATTAAGCACAAACTGTAACAAGTTGCCGACTTGAGCTATGTCGGAGTCTGAGATCTATACATACACCGAACTTGTAGTTTGAGTCCGTCTATTGAATCAGAAAGGCCATACATTCGCTCGGTAACTATTTATCGTAACAGATATATCCAATACAATTTGCGTAAACGAGATATTACTATAATTATGAGGTCCGTTTGAGTGAAGGTAAATTTAATTGATTCAGGGAAATTATTATATATATATTTATTTATATACAAACGACCCAACATATTTGAGTAATATCCAATGTTGATAGAACATTTGAGCAGTGTACGGTGCCCAAATTAAAGTTCTTAAACTATTCTCTGAACAAAATCGTTATTTTCAATTGAATTTTGAAAATTGGGTACCTTCAAGAAAAAAGCTAACTCATTTTTGCAAGTCAATGAAATCTATGAGCACGCGTTTTATCGTCTATAAAATCTACATATTACTCAGTAACACGCTTCACCAATGACTGCGATTTTAATTTGTGATTTCAAATTATTAACATCCAAAACTAAAATTTCGTCTTAAGATATAAATTAATCAACATCTAATCCATATCATCGCTTTAAAATCTTCAATAAATTTGTACATCCATAAAGTACAATCTTAAATTATGAATTAATTCTTATCATGCGCTGTCAACGTTCGTATTTGGGTCCCAGGTTTAATTCCACATAGCATAATTCAAGTTCGCGTATACGTATCTTTTGATACGCCAATTTATAGCCGTCTTATTGAATTCCCGGCATTGTGATAAAGTTTCGAATTTATACCGGTCCGGTATCGGCACACCGAAAATATGCATGTAAGCCGACATTTTTCAATCAATGGTCCTTTTTTCGCTTCGGTGAAATTTGTTAGTTGTTTATTGAGTTGTGATTACGAAATATGATCTGATTCATTTCAATATGTGTCATCGCTTTATATATAATATAAATAATATATGATTCTTTCTCGAGCCGAGATGGTCCAGTGATCCGAGATGGCCATGTGGTTAGAACACGTGCATCTTAACCGATGATTTCGGGTTCAAACCCAGGCAAGCACTACTATATATATGTGCTTAATTTGTGTTTATAATTCATCTCGTGCTCGGTGAAGGAAAATATCATGAGGAAATCTGCATGTGTCTAATTTCATTGAAATTATGCCACATGTGCATTCCACCAACCCGTATTGGCACAGCGTGGTGGAATATGTTCCAAGCCTTCTCCTTAATGGGAGAGGAGGCCATTAGCCCGGCATTGGGATATTTACAGGCTGTTACTTTACTTTTCTTTCTCTTTCACAGACATAACGGTTAATATTTTTCATGCCCCTTAATAAGTAAATTTGTGGAAGGCAGGAGCCGAAACTAGGTTACCCTGTAGTCGTCCTTTTTCCCCTATAGGAGAGGAAGTATTTAATTTTACAATAAAAAAGACTAAGGCTAAAATTAAGTAATACATTATCAACTACGTAATGGTTTTCGATTCTTCGTAAGCGTCGACATTCGTTATTGAGAAAATTGAATAAAATTTTGAATCCTATCGAAAGTATTACACACCACTTCGATCTCTAGAAATCACCAAAAATTTGTTTTTTTGAGGATTTCTTTGTCTTCAGGTGGTCAACATCGCCCACAGACAAATCCCTTTCATAATTATTACCCATTCCTTACAAATGCACCACCAACCTTAGGAACTAAGATGTGTCACAATGGCCGGAGTACTGTATCGGTAAAATATCTGATGTGTGCTTGCACACAGTCATACCACCAAATAAATATACAGCACACACACTTGTGCATACTATATCTCAAACCGTCTTGTCAAAGTTTTACCAAGACTAAACATGAAACGTCAAAAAGTAATAACGAAATTAAGAATTTTAAATAATTAACCAGATGTGAATTACTTCATTTATTTTTGAAATTATCAATAAGACTCAATTTAATTTGAGTAAAACCTTTTATTAAATCAGTCATCAAAACTATAAATAGGTATTTCATTAAAAAAATTGATAATAATTTTAATCGATCTTAAAGATGCGAAAGAGATAGGAGACATCAGAGCGAGATGGAAAGTCACGTTCTATAGTTTACAGCTGCGATTTGGTTTGTAATGAAGGTTTTATAAATAACCCTTAAACGGCTAACAGCAAATCATCCGAGATATGCTCTTGGGTTGTTTTATTTGAAAATACACACCTGCGCTTGAGAACTTAGCTGATGAGGGTTTTCGAAAGATTTTATTTAGAACGATGAGCGAATGAGCCGTTCGATGAACTGTAATCTAATCCTATAATATAAACAATATAAGATTTGAAGTACAGTTGATGACAATTAAATAAAACTCGTATAATTAATGCGTTACTTGTAGACCCGTTGCACTTATATCTGACCTTGACTTAAGACGCATACAACCTTATTACATGAAAAACGTTTTACTCAAATTTCACTTTGGTACCTATAAAAATGTAGTATTCAAATTTAATCTTACGTGTGACAAAAGTAAATTTTCAGAATTTTGTAAGACATTTCATACAGATCTGTATAGTACTATACAGTACTATCAGCATATATACAAATACAGCATCCAAAAAGTTTAATTCGAAAAGTATCTTTCACTAAAACAACTAGTGCCTCACACTGGAAACTTTGATCAAAGTTTCCAGTGTGAGGCACTAAATGTACAACTTGTGTTAAAAAAAAGTTTAATCATATGATAACTAAATTAAAATGATTTTTTTTTCTATTGTAATCATACATAGGTATGTGTGCGTAATGTTTGTAGCAATTGACAGATAGAAGTCGATGACACGACACCATTCATCCTAATAAATTCAACAAAAACAAAATTCAAATTTGGAATTCACGTAAGTTGCCAATGTGGCAACAAAATATTTAAGTTATTCAATAATTTATAATTGCATAATACGATACGTACTACTAATACTAAATACGTACTAACCGACCGTAGAATAAAACGTTAGACATGGGGGACATAACTATTTAGTTCCCAAGATTGGTGGTGCATTGGTGATAATGGAATAGTTAATATTTCTTACAGCGCCATTCTCTATGGGCAATGGTGACCACATACCATCAGGTACTTTTATACCTATCATCACTTACCATCAGCCAAGCTAAACTTGATTTATTAATAAATAGCTTATGGTCTTCGTAATATTTGTAGCTTGGCCTTATTTTAAAAATTTTAAACGTGAAATATCAGAGAAACCAATATACAATCTTCGTTCGAACCTCCAATAACATTCTATTGGTTCGTCTATCCCGTTTGTCTTTGATGCAATATTTTATTATTAGGTAGCGGTACGTCCTGGCCAAGTTTGTTCCGGGACGGAATGTGGCCCCGTGATGCCGTCCCGCGAGACAGTGTACATTTCCATTCACTACACGACTATAATTTTCGTATTTTTTTGAATTTAGAACTCTTCAAAATATCTTAACGGTATCCTTGTACTGTAATGGTCGTACACAAAAATTGCTTAAATAATGGGGAAATTAAATTATCGGTAACTCCTTAAAATCAGAATAAAATGTTTCCTTTTTTAATTGATGTTTTCCTTCTTATATTGAAAGTAAGTGAGTAACTAGACGATTCAACATTGACCGATTTTTTTAGTAATTAATTAAAAAAATGTTACCTTCAATTGGAACCTTAATTTTTGTTTTCTTTTAAATATTGAAAACAATGTAAAAAATTATATAACAGCATAATTATTTAAATAATAATAAAAACTATCTTTGTTTACATACGTTCACATTAAAAAACTCACAAAAACAATAATATTAAAATATTTGAAAAAAGAAAACAGAATTACTATATTGGTAGTACTTAAATGAATAATGGCTAGGAACTTCTTTTATAAACTTACTATACTATTTTTTGTGTTAATATTACATATTACGCAAATTTATTTACGATTATTTTCCTTCTATGCCGACCATGAGATGAATTATCGATATAATTAAAACAAGCAAAAAAAACAGTGATGCTTTTGCCCGGATTTAAAATCTTAAACATAGTTCTTTTGCCATCTGGGCTTATTAAAAAAAATTGACAAATTATTGAAGTGATTTCAAAATTCGAACACATATTCAGACGAGTCAGTGACGTGAACAGGCGCCTTATATCTAAGCAATATTGCGCAGATAAGGCGGTGCGTTTGATTCGTTGCAAGAAGCGAATCCCGATACCATGTTTATTGCGAACTCATTAAACGGTTATTACTTATTAGGTAATAGGTAATCTGAGAGACCTAATTGGTGTTTCGTTTCGTAAGGCTAACATCACATTAGTGATTTATGTCTGTTATTACTTCGTTGCTTTGAGTAATTTCAATTACAATTTGAATATAGTATTATTTTAGTCAAACTGTTTTGGTTGCAATTAAGGAATTTCAAGGACGCATTTGATATTTACATTGTTTATTCCTAACTCAAATAGGTGTCACTTTTGCAATGCACGTCGTTTATTTTTATTTTTTAATGCAACCTCCTTTTCAAGTTAACAAATTTATTTAGATTTTAAAACAATTATACTTACAGTCATTATAGCAAAATATTTAAATTCATATTTTTTAGACTTCTAAATACATTTCGTCATTTTGGGTTGGACTCACACACACTCTATTAACTTACATGGATACACATCTCGAAGTCCTAGGTTCAAATACAAACTATGGCCGCTAATTTTTTTTTCTTGTATGATCAGCATTAAAGACCGAGCCTCATAAAGAATGCCTAGAATGTCTAGTGATGATTATTTGCATCAACATTTAATAAATTATTTAAAAAAGAAAAAAACAAAATTTAAATATGGAATATAGCTTTACAGAAACCACCAGTGTGACTGGCCATTAGTTCCGATGAGGTTATATTTTAATGGAAGGCAATTGTGAAATGAAGCATGTTTATGATCAATTTATTTATATTAAAAACCTTTTAGCGTTCATTAATCAAATACCGGTATTAAAGATCGTGATCTGATTTAAATTATTTGATAAAGTTAATATATAATTGTACTAAGAGCGTATTTGATTGACGTTCGGTAATAGTCCGGTGGTTGACACGTGAATCTTAACAGAAGATAGTGGGTTCACACCCCGTCAACATGTACTTAAACTAACATGAAAAGGAAAACCTCGTTCGAAAACACAGACTTTTATTTTAGAAAGATTTCATAATGAGCTCCGAACTCCTCAAAAAAGCACTTAGGCCCAGCCGTGGGAGTTTTCTCTTTGTATTTATAAACGTATAGATTCTAAACGTATACTTTTACAATAGACAATCAACAACAAACAACAACAACAGGTGGAATACACATGTGGCAGAATTTCATAGAAATTTGTCACACGCAGGTTCCCTCACGATGTTTTCCTTCACCGCTGAGCACGAGATGAATTATAAAGACAAATTAAGCACATGACTCAGCGGTGCTCGCCTGGGTTTGAACCCGCAATCATCGGTTAAGATGCACGCGTTCTTACCACTTGGCCATCTCTGCTCTTACTATAGACAATACGTTCTACTATTTAAATGGGCTATGGGTGTTTAATTATATTGTTTATTATATATTTGTCATAACAATAATGATGCTAATTTTGTACTGACTTTGGGCGAAGACGAATTAAAATGTCATAATTAATAATAATGTGCGATCCACACGATTTTTAAGGCTTTACACTCTGTTGAACCAGTTTCGCCGGCGGATTTTCCAACACGACTTGGGAACCTTCAAGAAAAGAGCGTAATCATTTCTTAAAGGTTGGCAACACACCTACATGCCTGTTGGTGTGGCAGATGTCTACGGGTAGTGGTAGACACTCTCCATCAGATGAGCCTCCTGCTCGTATGCCACCTCAGAATAAGTAATAGTCCAAGGAAAACCATAATCTTTAATACATAAACCCTAAATATATATAAATATGAGAGTAATTCTGTCTGTCTATCCGTCGCTCTTTAACGACCAAACCGCTCAACAGATTTTGATGATTTTTTTTATTAAGCAAACTTAAACTCTAAGAAAGGATACTAGGCTACTTTTTTGCCTGACACATAACAAGCAACACCTTAAAACTCTCGTAGTCGCGGGCGACTACTAGTATGACATAAATAATTTTCATGACCTCAAAAGAATTAAACATGCAACGGTACCCTATTTACATAAAAAAAAATTGAATACTCTCCTAAAACGTCTCAACCATTCGATAAAAATATTGACAATCTCATTAACAGCTGTCTCTATTAAATAAAATTGTAGACTATTAAATATTTGATGAAATACTTAAAATTTTTCATTTAATATAAAGATTTTAATGTATAATTTAAGCAGGACGCTCATTATTATCGTCCCTACAAGGCACTATCTAGGATACCTATCAGCTTAGATCGAAAGGTTGTATCAGGACAGACGATGTCGGGAGATTTAATAGCTAACAACTAACTAGTTCACTCGGATTTCAAGGTAATCGTTTGATCTAGCTGTGACTAGCTTAGCCGGGCTATTGATTTATTTTTAACTAGCTGTGCCCGCGACTTCGTACGCGTTTGAATTTAACGAAAAAGATATTGTATATCACTCGTGATGACATCTGTACTAGATATTAGCCTGAACAAACAGACAGATAGATAGACTCCAATTGTAAAAAAAGCACCTACCGTAAGAAAAAAAAAACAAAAAAAACTCAAATTAAATTGAATTTGGAGATACTCGTAAATCCTAGTCGAGTAAGTGAATAGAATCATAATATTATTAAATATATTGACATATTTTACCTTTTTTTTTTGTTTACAAACAAACTCAAATACAAATAAAAAAGGTTCAAAGAATACACACTCAAAGTAAAACGAATACATGTCGTATCCACGTAACCAAAAAGCTAATCTATTACCAGACCAAAGCAAGCTAACACACCACCAAATAAATCCAAGCTAAAACACCAGAAGCCGTGTATGTTGTAATCGCTTTACAATAACTCAACTTGTATCTGTGTAACTGGTTAAGTATTTAATCTAGACCGTATCAAATCCATTAAACATAGCATAGTACGACACAACTTAGATGTGGCATCAGCAAAATTCGTAAAACCGATCACATCCGAATTTAGTACGCTATCCCAAATTATCAATATTTATTTCTTTTGTGTATATGATATTTACACAAACGTAATAACGTGTATCATTTGACCTAATATAATATATTCGTTAATTTGACACGTCGATTTACATGCACCTACTTTCTCAAATTGAACTGACGCGAGTAACTATACCGACGAATAGCGTCGCATTGTTTATGTAAATCGGCAGTAATCGGTTTTATTGAATTTACCGATGCTACATCTAAGTTGTGTCGTGCTATAAACGATTATCATTTCTGCATAACCATACAATATTTATAAGGTTCGCAACTTGTTCCGTACCCAACTGGATAGATAGCCCGTTCGTGTTATGGCCAAGCTATATATCAAAAAGTAATTATATTATAAATATTCATTTATTATTTGTATTGTGAAATAAATTAAATATATACTGACCGTCGCGACTTCGTGTGGAAATGAGAATGTCATTTATTTTTTATTATATTCCTGTAACTCTATAACAGGGCCGATAAGTATTTGATTTTATCATATATATGTAATAGATTAAAAAACAATGTATTGGTTAATTACAATACTATTGTTAGGATAAATGATTTTGATTGTATAATTTAGTTCTTTTATTATTTTGCTTTTTGAGACAAGTTGGCAGACGAGCAAATGGGCGACGTTACGGTAAGTGGTCACCATCGCCCATTGCTAATGGCGCTGTAAGATTAACAATTCCTTACACAATGTGCCACTAATCGTAACAATAAGATGTTGTGCCTGTTGTTACACGGGCTCACTGCTCACGAACACAACAATATTGAGTACTGCTGTTTAGCGGTAGAATATCTGAAGGGTGGTACTCCGTACTCACCAAGACGAGCTTGTACAAAACCCTACCATCAAAGTATATTTGATACAATAAAGAAGACACATGAATATAGTTATATACATAAATATCTTGTACAGTAATTCTAGTATTCGTTAATTAAAAATTACACGATTCTTGGGTCAAAAAGGTCGAAAGAAGTAAATATAATGTTTCAGAGGATGCTATTTCATTCTACTATTTGTATTCTGGGCATGTAAATCAAAAACTAAACTTATTTTGATTTTATTGCATTTCTCATAGGTATCACTTCAATAGATTTACCCTTAGTTTTTCTTTTATATTAAAATTCTTGGTTTGTGCAAGCCCGTCTGGGTAGGTACCACCCAATCATCAGTTATTCTACCGGCAAACAACAGTACTCAGTATTGTTGTGTTCCGGTTTGAATTGAGAGTGAGCCAGTGGAACTACAGGCACAAGGGACATAATATCTTAGTTCCCAAGGTTAGTTGCGCATTGACGATTTAAGGAATAGTTAATATTTATTACAGCGTCATTGTCTATGAGTAATGGTGACTACTTACCATACCATACTACATACCATAAAAAACTATGTATTCCAAAAAAAAAACTATATTAGTTACGTAAATTCTTCAAATACTTTGTAGCAAAACGTAAGTATTATTTTCCTGAAACATTCATTTGACTACAATGAAAAACAACTTATTAGGAGTTTGAATATCAAATTTTAAAACGCTAACTCCACTGTTTAAATAAACGTTCAACATTTCGAATTTCCGACGATAATGCATGTCATATTATGCAACATTGTAAAAACTAGTGATTTTAATGTGATTTATACATCGAGACCCGTAATTGCGTGTAATCATTTGTTATAGCTTCCATTTCCATCACGCGACTTCCAACACTTCGATAGTAAATTATAATAAGCCTTTTTTAATGTGACTCATTCGTACAAAGGTAATTCAAAGTGGTATAAATAAAATTTAAAAAAAAAATGCTTAAGAATTATTACACTTTGAAAGTGTATGAACTTTAAGCTGCTGCTACACAAGGCGAACATTTTCGCGCGACAGATTTGACGTTCGGTAACCACGTACACGCTTACTTTAATGACCAAAAGTGAATTATATTGACAATACAATAAGAACTAGCGCGCACTGGTAACTTTTGTCACGGTGACTGTTTCGTCACTCTTGTAGAGTCTATGAATATGCATCGAGGTGCGCACATATTACGACGTGACATTTGTGTCTGCATCTGTACATATTCTCGGACTTGACAAGAGTGACGAAACAGTCACCGTGACAAAAGTTACTAGTTCTAATGTTTAATTGCTGTCAAAACGAAAGCTAAACCGTCCTCGCTAGTTTGACGACGACCACGTACTTAACCGCCAAGAGCCGAGATGGAACGCGTGTATCTTAACCGATGATTGCTCATGTGCTTAATTTGTGTTTATAATTCATTTCATGCTCGGCGGTAAAGGAAAACATCGCGAAAAAACCTGTATGTGTCTAATTTCATAGAAATTCTGCAACATGTATATTCCACCAACCCGCATTGGAACAGCGTGGTGGAATATGTTCTAAACCTTCCTCAAACGGAGAGGAGGCTTTAGCCTTAAAAATTGATAGGCTGTTCTTGTTGTTGCATACTTAACACGTGTCCGCAACATTTAGCATTGTATAACCGCAGCCTTAGGCTGTTTACATGTATGTAAGCCTTACAGTTTTTATGGCATTCAATTGTTCCAGCATGCCACACAAATTATTTCGTCAATGTCACGTGCCAATCTTACTTAAGCACGGTTAAACCGCCACATTGAATTTGGCTGACATTTTTCAAAATCTATCAAAATTTCGAATAACATATACTTTGCGTTTCAACATAAAACTTTACTGGAACAATAAAATGTTTACATATTTACTGTGTACGATACACTGAACGAAAACATCATTTGGGTGTTGCTTGTCATATTTTAGATACAAATCTTAAAAAAGTGAAGATTATTATTTGTACTCAAATCTAAATTGAACATCGATATATTCCTTTCGAGTTATTAAAAGCACTTTTGAGTCACTATAAAGGATTAAGTTGAATGAAAAGCACATATTTTCGTTTAACAAAATATCAGTGAAGATAACCTTCTAACAAAATTATGTCCACGACGGCTAATCTTAAAGCAACCTTATCAACAATACTGGACATACTCACATATAACGTAGAGCACAAATATATACAAATGCCCTCTCTATTTCTTCAATACTCTACACTGTTACGATTTAAGAACAGCCATTTCTAAAAGGTTACAAGTTTATGTTTTAAAATAATTAATTTAATCGTTTAAAATCTAATCGCATAGTTATCGGTCTCGGCGTTAAAACGTTACCATTTAAGTCAGACCCAACAGAGGCATCCCGATCCGAATTATTTATTAGAATACAAATGATAGCGCAACTTATCTGCAGCATTGTACACCATATACAGAAAGCCATCATCCATATACATGGTGTTTTATAAGATTGAAGATATCATTCACAAAAAAAAATATTTCGAATAATACATACCTATATATGTTGTATTTTATATTCAGTTACAATGAATAAAAAAAATTTATAACTTAAAACGGTTAAATTATTATTGTATTGTTGACCAATTGTTTTAAGCAACTTTTTTGTCATGTAATAGGTAGACATACTGCCAAATGGACCACCTGATGTTAAGTGGTCACCACCGCCCATTGACATTGGGGCTGTTAGATTTTTAACTAAATTAAATCGATAAAATAGTTTTGTCTCGTTCTAATTCGAAGTTTAAGAGATTGTCATCTCCCTCAGATAGCATTTCCGCTAATTTTTACACATACGAAACAAGTACATTGATAAAATAAAATAAATTGACTGAATTATAATATTCTATAATGAGCTTTCTTTACTTTCATATCGGCAATTTTCCGTTGATTCGCAATTCCGATTCAACAACAACCTCTGTTGCCCACTGCTGGGCTCACCGCCATATCATATATCATATTTGATATATGATATGATAATATATATATATATATATATATATATATATATATATATATATATATATATATATATATATATATATATATATATTTATATATATATATATGTGCTTAATTTCTTTATAATTCATCTCGTGCTCGGCGGTGAAGAAAAACATCGTGTGGAAAAATGTATCTAATTTCATCGAAATTCTGCCACATGTGCGTTCCGCTAACCCGCATTGAAATAGCGTGGTGGAATATGTTCCAAACCCTCTCCTAAACGGCAGAGGAGGCGTTAGCCCAGCAGTGGGTAAGTTACAGGCTGTTTCTTTACATTTTTTTTACTATATTGTTTAATCAAAAACTTATATAAGCAAACAAGAAAATTTTCTATTTCAGATATACGCGTGGGTTTGTAGATGAATAGACTTTATAAATGACAAACAAATCAATTATATATTGCTTCAATTCAAACATAAACCAATGATTGGAAGAGGTAGGAAAGAAAAATCTTAGAAATACATTTTCCATGCGATTAATTAATAGATCTGATATACTATGCACTACATATATTTTCTAATTTTAAATATATTCATTCAAAATATAACACCATTTCAACTTAATCATATCATAGTATAAAACAAAGTCGTTTTTACTTATATACTATATTATATCCCTTTGTATGCTTAAGCCTTTAAAAATACGCAACGGATTTTGATGCGGCTTTTTTTAATAGATAGAATTTGAGAAGAAGGTTTGTATATATATATAATACATGCACAAATCGTAAAGTAACACTTATAATTTTAGAAGATTGTTCTGTGATGTCATATCATTTCACCCGTGCGAAGCCGGGGCGGGTAGCGTAAGGTACTTATATTCTATACTTATCCATTGTAATTTTACCCCATAATGCAAATAACAGATTCACCAACAAAACGCCATATTGAGTCCACATTGAATACCATAAATTATTTAGATCTCGACCAAATGAATGTCATGTCAATTAAACGTCAAAGTTATTTATTTATCATTAACTGCCATTGAAATTAACGATACGTTTAGTACGACACAACTTAGATGTAGCATCGGCAAATTCAATAAAACCGATTGCACATTTACACAACCAACAGAAATAGCTCCCTATCGCGCTAATCGTCGCTATAGATTCGCGCGTCAGTTCAACCCGAGAAAGCAAGTGACAAATTGACGAATATATTAGGTCATATGATTTTATAAGTTATTACGTTTATGTAAAGATCATATTCACATAAGAAATAATATTGATAATCTAGTATAGCGTTCTTAATTCGGGTGTGATCGGTTTGACGAATTTTGCTGATGCTACATCTAAGTTGTATCGTACTTTTATTAGATTTTAATATTTATACTCTACTAGCGACCCGCCCTGGCTTCACACTGAATATTCTACTAGGATTTGATTATTTACGACAACACATTAGAAACTTCAAAAATTATCAGTATATCTTTACTATATTGTCCATGTATTATATACAAAAACCTTCCGTTTGAATCACTCTCTCTATTAAAAAAAACCGCATCAAAATCCATTGCGTAATTTTAAAGATCTAACATACATAGGGACATACAGCGGTAAGCGACTTTGTTTTATACTATGTAATGATCATTATCATTACTGATTACTACTGCTGCCAATGAAATTAACGAAACGTTCAATTATTATATTGCAATATTTATTATCTATTAATATCACTATTAATAACGTTCCATCGAATACACAGGACAAATATATTTTTTGTTATGACAGTCTCGTCGGCGTTTCCATAAATAACCTTTATATTTTAACAATGAAACAACAAATAATTCGTCGAGACGTCGTCTATTAAAAGTAATATACTATAATACGTGTAGACGAATACTATTTTACTCCTGATTTCTTATTAAAAAAATAATTAATCAATATAATAATATTTTTGTAACTTATATATTAATTCTTGAAACAACTAAAATTAATAAGTCCTTACAATTTGCCAAAGAAAAACTGGGATAATTGTTATATAATATTAAAGCTTGAAGGGTGAGTTAGCCCGAGTAGACAAGGGACATATCATTTTAACTTCCGTTGTGATGTAAAAAATTGGTAATATGTCTATGGGTGGAGCACTTACCATTAGACCTATTGAGCTTTGACATAAAAAAAATTATAAATAAATATATATTGTTAATTGTGTTATAAATAAATAAAATAGAACCCCTATAGATAATATTATGAACTTCACGAAACAACATCAAAATCCAACGACATCAGAAGTCCATTTGCAGACCAGCTCTCCATAGAGACTCCATATAGGGGTAATGTCAGATTAGATTCGCTTGAATGCGCGTGCGCCGTTTAGAGACTAAATAATTGTCGGCTCTTTCTAATTTAATTCTGTCATTGTATATTTTGAAATCATAATATCTTCATTAGTTTATTTACTGTTATTAATTATTACTTATAAGGCTATGAGTCTTATTGATAAGAGTATTTCTCGTTCGTTCAATGTTTCTGTTTACGGACTGAAAACTCGGTATTGAAATTCATTCAAACTTATTTGAATGAATGATTGAATGAAGCTTAAGACTGAGCATTTTTATCCGTTGCCATTTCAAATTATTATCTCGAATTACAGGAAAAAGTTTATGGTGCTTAATCATAGTTAGGTTATCACAAGCATATAGATAGGTATCGAACTTACAATAACTGAAGATAATTCTTAATCACGAAGGCAGAGACAGTTAACAAGGGGTAAAAAATTCATTGTAATAAATGTTACCTACTTTAAAAAAGCCGTGATATCCTAGTGGCTTGAACACGTGAGTCATAACCGAAAATTGCGGGTTCAAGCCCAGATGCTTATATTGTGTATGTAATTAATCTCGTACTCAGGTTTGAAGAAAAAGATCATTTAAACAAGTATAGATCCTCGCTGCCTCTTCCAGTCCTGTTCCAGAATAAGCTGAAGAGGATCCGCGAAGCTGCGACAAGAGCACAGCGTTTATGGAACCTCGGATGTCAGTCTTTCCGATTCGTGCGGAAGATTGCCTCTGCAAGAATTTTATTTGGGTAATAAACAAATAATCTGATTCTTTCCGCAAAGCCTCAGAACTTTTCAATACAAATACTAAAATAGATACAATTACAAGTAAATTATATATGTATAAATAAAATATATAGAACATTTTTTAATGTGTTAAGAATACGTTTTAATTTTCTAGAACGCAGCATTCATTTGCCTTTTAAAATTTTATGAATATTTCATTACTTCATAAGTAAATATTCAAACTATGCTTTTAAAATCAATAGAACACGTTCTAAAATAAACGTAAATAGATTAAATCAATGTTAAATAAAAGGATAAATCTCAGTACAATTTATATTCTCGTATTTTGTACTGCACAACAACAAAACATTACTGCACAAATTTTATAAAATATTCAAGCTATTTCTCTCAATAAGCTTGCAAATAACACGTGCGATCCAAAACGGCCTAGTAGTGAATTGAACCAAGTAAAGATTGAGGGTTCAAACTCGATCGATCACGAAATTATTATGTAAATAAATAAATACATATTGGACTACATCACATACATTACTCTGATCCTATATGTAGCTAAAGCACTTGTGTTATGGAAGATCAGAAATAACGACGGTATCATAAACACCCAGACTCAAGATATAACTGTAATGAAATTTTCTACATAGACTCGGCCGGGAATCGAACCCGGGACCTCGGCAGTGGCGTAACCATAAAAACCGGTGTACACACTACTCGACCACGTACGTAGTTCGTAAGTACTCCATGTGTCTTTATTTTTAACCGTGCAACGTTATAGTAAAGACTGTTGTCTGATATATATTATGTAATTATTGTCACTTTAATATTTTTTTATCTTTACTTCTATACTAATATTATAAATGAGAAAGTAACTCTGGCTGTCTGTCGCTCTTTCACGACGAAACCACTGAACCGAATTCGATGAAATTTGATATGAAGCAAATTTGAACTCTAAAGAAAGACAGACTCCTTTTTTGTCTAACACATGACAGCTAAACCCCTAAAAAGCGAGAGAAGCCACAGACTAACTAGTAATTATTTATTTGTATCTCTTCATATGTGTGTGTGAGGTTTTCTTGTATGTGTGTATCTCAATAACATGTTATTTTGTTGTACCTTGTACCTTTATTATAATAAAAATAAAAAAGTAAAGTAACAGCCTGTACATTTCCCACTGCTGAGATAAGGCCTAATCTTCCATTAAGGAGAGGGTTTGGAACATATTCCAATCGCTGTTCCAATGCGGGTTTGTGAAATGCACTTGTGGCAGAATTACGATGAAATTAGACACATGCAAGTTTTCTCACGATGGTTTTCTCACCTTCACCGCCGAGCTCGAGATGAATTATAATATAAATAAAATTTTAACAAAAAGAAAAACCGACTTCAAACAAAACACTATTTTAAAACAAATGAATATGCACGAAAAAGTAATAAAAATAATTGCGTATTCAACATATTTTTTAGAGTCTTCCTAAGTTAAATGAAATGAAAAATATTAGACTACTTAAAAGTCGATTAACGATTATATCATGTAGTTATAATTATTGGTATATTTGGAGCCGGTGTCAGCCACGGTGCCCTTGCCCCAACAATCAAAAGAAGCGATACGAGCCCCTTGATTGATCCAGTATATTATTGCGTAAAAGGTAATTTGTAAAAAACATATTTGTTAAAGTATTCTCGTATTGTTTTTTTGATAGATATACTGTAGGGTTTTATTGGCTGACACCGACTCCAAATATAACAATAATTATAACTACATGATATAATCGTTAATCGACTTTTAAGTAGTCTAATATTTTTCATTTCATTTAACTTAGGAAGACTCTAAAAAATATGTTGAATACGCAATTATTTTTATTACTTTTTCGTGCATATTCATTTGTTTTAAAATAGTGTTTTGTTTGAAGTCGGTTTTTCTTTTTGTTAAAATTTTATTTATTTTTTGATTTTAAGTGAAGCTGATGTTGACTAACTAATTTTTTTGAATATGGATAGATTAAGCGTTCTGTTTATATGAGTCAGAAACTACTTCGAGGACAATTTCAAAGGAAACTTGCGAATAAAGCAAAAATAGACTTTCGAAAATGCGGATTTAATACGTCACGCGGCGTAAACTACAAGGATCCCTCGAAAGAGCTGTAATCGAACTCAGCAAAAAAACTTTGAAAAAGACCAACTATATTTCGTACATCATATGACATCACATCACATACACAAAATTTGATTAAAGATAGTAAGAAATTCTGCCCCATATCGCACCCTAACTGCGAGCCGTATAGGAGTTCCATCACTACATAGAATAAAACAAAGTCGCTTTCTCTGTCCCTATATCTTTAAATCTACGCAACGGATTTTGATGCGGTTTTTTTTAAAAGATAGTGTGATTCAAGGGGAAGGTTTGTGTATATAATACATGAACAATATAGTAAAGAAACACTGATAATTTTAGAAGTTTGCGATGTGATGTCGTATATAAACAAATTCTGTAGTATATTTAGTATCAGTATTGCACCCGTGCGAAGCCAGGGTGGGTAGCTAGTTGATTATAATATTCGACTATGATAATTACATAAACTCCTCAGAATTGTTCCGTTCCCTTCCGTTCCGTTACTTTGTCATGGATCCTGTACTCAAAACCTTACCAAACTTTCACCAAATTACCCTTGAAGTATATATTTTATAATAAAAAAAGAATTATCAAAATTGGTTAACGTGATTTTCAGTTATTCACCTATTTGACGCGCATATACATAAGGCAAATTTAAGACTTATGTCGTTTTAACATGGATACCATCATCGGAAAAAAAAATAAAAAAATGGGACCCCACGGGAAGCACTACCTTTCAAACAAAAAAAAAATTATCAAAATCGGTCCACCCAGTGAAAAGTTATGAGGTAATAAACATAAAAAAAAAAAAAAAAAAAAAAAAAAAAAAACAGACGAATTGATAACCTCCTCCTTTTGGAAGTCGGTTGATAAACACAAATTAAGCACATATATATAGTGGTGCTTGCCCGGGTTTGAACCCGCAATCATCGGTTAAGAGGCACGCGTTCTAACCACTGGGCCATCTCAGCTCCATCGCATTATTATAATAAAGGAGAGTTAAATAAGATATGCCTGTTCTAAAAACATTTTACTTCCCCGTTAATTATATAAGCGCTAAGCTTAACACTTTCTGACCTAAGACCTATTGATTTACGAGTCCCGAGCCGTTGTTTCGTTCTGTGTTTAAAGTAAGTTATACCTGATGTTGGGCGATTAACATTAATTACGATCATTGAAAAGCCGCCGCCAAAATCATGTTTTGAAACAAGATTGAGCCGTGTCTGTACATGGTTTTATATCGACCATATTTTAGTTGAAATTTTATTGTAGTATTTTGATACTACAACAACAATAACCGCCTGTGATTTCCCACTGCTGGACTGAAGCCTTCACTCTCTTTGATGAGAAGGTTTGGAGCATATTTCGTCATCCTGCTCCAATGCGGGTGGATTTATTTTCGATGGAATTAGACATTGCAGGTTTCCTTACGATGTATTTTTTCATCGCCGAGCTGGAGATGAATTATAAACACAAATTAAGCACATGAAAATTCAGTGGTGCTTGTCTGGGTTTGAAAACGCAGTTGTCGCTTAAGATGTACGCTTATTAACCAATGGGCCATCTAGGCTATTTCAATCTCTAAACTGCCGTGTACAGGTGGCAACGTGGTTTGAATGTGAATCTGATTTGATTCTGATGTTCAAATCCAGCGCTGAATTTTCAATTCTTATTTTATTAGTTTTTATAATTAAACTTGTGATACGGTGAGGGAAACCTGCGACTAATATCAATGAAATTTCACCGATTTTTATCATCATCAGCCCACTGGTGAACATAGGTATCACCCAGAGCGCGCCAAGTTGCTCGGTCCTCTACGTCCCTTATCCAGCTTTGATCCTGCGAATGTCGTCGGACCAGCGGGTCGGAGGTCGTCCTACATTATGCTTTCCGAGACGCGGTTTCCACACTAGGACTCGTCTGCTCCAGCGGCCATCGGTCCTACGACAGATATGGCCAGCCCACTGCCACTTAAGCTTGCTGATTCTCCGATCTCTGTCCGTTACTTGGGTTCTCTCATAGAATCATTTCTGATTTTATCCGCGAGAGAGTCACCTAACATAGCTCGCTCTATCGCCCGCTGCGCGACCTTTAATTTGTGAAGTAGCCGCACCGTCAATGTCCACTTCTCGACACCATACGTTATCACCGGTAGCACGCAATGCTCAAAGACTTTCGTTTTTAAACATTGTGGAATCGCCGACGTAAAGACCCAACGAAGCCTGCCGAACGCTGCCCAGCCCACCCGAATCCTCCTATCAGCCTCCCTCTCAAAGTTGTGCTGGCCTAGCTAGTCTGGCCACGGATGTAATCCTGCACAACCTCGAGGTGGATGCCGTCGACAGATATCGGTTCCAGCACGATATGCTTATTGAATATGATCGTGGTCTTGTCCAAGTTCATGCCTAGACCGACCCGCCGGGAGGACTCGTTAAGGTCGTCCAGCATTCCGCGAATCTCTTCCAGTATCTCTGCAAAGATGACTATATCGTCTGCGAAACGGAGATGTGAGATGCGTTCTCCAGCGTTTGCCTTCAGCCCAGAGAAGCTCCCTAGTAATACTATCATCAACTGGGGCTCTCCCGTTTTTAAGCTTCCTGAGAGCCGCACTAACCTCGCCAACGTCCGAGATGTCTTCGCTGAAATGGCGTGTGAAAGGGGCCCGTGAATAGTCTACACCTTGGGTCTCAAGCTTCTCCGCTCTCGGAGAGTACAAGTCTCCATAGAATTTCTCCACTTCCGCCAATGGTGGTGGTATTGGTATTGGTACAATACACCGATCCATATTGAGAATTTCTCTTCAATTTATCTTTAAAATTACGATTTATATTTAAATTTGATTACAATATAATAGCCGGTAGGTAAAGCTCGTCTGGGTAGAAACCACACTCATTATTTATTCTACCACAACACAGCACTACTTAATATTGTCGTGTTCCGGTTTGAAGGGTGCGTGAGCCTGAGAGATAGATTTAAATCGTCGATGTTACCGTTGACGATTTAAGAAATTAGTGATATTTCTTACGACATCAATGTTTATAATATTCACATAATCAGGTGACTAATTAAGTTGCCAACTTAATCTCAATAGAAAAAATACCATTATTTATTGACAAATTTAAGTAAAAACAACTACATTATTAACGGGCACATTAAATTTGCAATAAAAATATTAGCGAAAAGATAACTTTTCACTTGGAATTCATTCCATGTTAATATCATAAATGTAATCAATTACTTGTTGTGTCTGTTACGATTTCACGGCTAAATCGCAGAGATATGGATGTAATTTTGTACAGAATAAGCTTAAAGTCCAAGAAAAAACACATGATACATTTATTTCAAAGTGCACAATTGTGCTTTTTTTAAACGAGAGGACAAATTGGTCTTTTTAGTTAGTTTTATATAAATGAAACCCAAAGAACCCTCATAACAAACAAGGGTTAGAATTAAATTAAAAGCATATAGTAGTATCTCATAATCTATGTTAGAACGTCTTGACTTTATACTGAAGTCTAAGATAAAAAATGTATTCATCACATGCTCACCCGCGGCAAGCTACCAGTAAGAAATGCAAATTTATAATTAGTACATTTCCATATTCACATACCTTGATAGACGCACGGAATTTTCATATTTATTACTTGTATGTTTATACAACTTGACTCTACGCAAATAAGATTAAAATGGTTGATAATTTATATTAATAAATTCATTTATATATTTAAGTAAGGTAATATAATTATGTATCTACCAATAAAATCCAGAAAACAAATTGGTAATATTGATAATTATTTTATATGTAAAGTTACCAAGAATGATATTCGTAATATAAATTGAAATTTATTTATTTTAACATTATTTAAGGGTTAAGACTGATTTTATTTTTAATAATTTGATAAATACATACTTTATTTTTACACTTCACATATATATTAAACGATAAATAGATATTATATGCACATATCATTCAATGCTTAGATAAATAGAGCCGAGATGGCCCAGTGGTTAGAACAAGTGCATCTTAACCGATGATTTTGGGTTCAAACCCAGTCAAGTACCACTATATATTTATGCTTAATTTGAGTTTATAATTCTAATAATAAAAAAAGTGAAGGAAAACATCGTGAGGAAACCTACATGCGTCTAATTTCATTGAAATTCTGCCACATGTGCATTCCACCAACCCGCAATAGAACAGCGTGGTGGATTATGTTCCAAGCCCTCTCCTTAATGGGAGAGGAGGCCATTAGCCCAGCATTGAGAAATTAAAATTAAACAGGCTGTTACTTTTCTTTTTTTTACTTATATAAATGTAAAATCGTCAATAGATAAATTACAATTGTATAATATTTTAGTATAGATACATTCACTTACAAAGGCGCATCAAGTGACATTAGTAATTATATCTTAGTGTGCGTAAAATTATTTATCTAAGATCTACAAAAAGAAGAATGCGCACCGCTAAACCAAAAATTCTAGTTGCCTGCATTTTAAACTAGTGTTGAAAGTATTAAATCTAGTGTACAAGCAAAGTAAGTTTAAAATTGTCAGAGGCACACAGTAGCTTACTGTCCTCTCCTATATATACAAACTCCTTCGTGAAATAAGTACCTGTTGGATTATATTAAACAAATGTATTTATTAGAACTGGATTCCAAAGTTTACGATACGAAAATATATTTATTGATATCGTGCACGCTTAATATAAACGTTCATATTTAATTTCTAAGTTCAGTTTTGCCGCACTACAAAATAAATGTGAGGACTAATAAAAATTAAATGTCAAAATACAGGATATACATTTATGTGACAAAGTCGTTTCCTGTTTCTAACTGTATCTCCGTCTTTCTTTTTTCTAAAACACTTATCGATAAATGAAGAGCTGACATGGCCCAGTTAAAACGCGTGCATCTTAGCCGATGATTGCGGGTTCAAACCTAGGCAAGCACCACTATATATATGTGATTAATTTGTATTTATAATTCATTTCACGGCGGTGAAGGTGTGAAAATATCGTAATCAGGAAACCTGCAAGTGTCAAATTTCAATTTTGCCACATGTGCATTTCACCAACCCGCATTGGAACAGCGTGGTGGAATTTGTTACAAACCCTCTGCTTAATGGAAGAGGAGACCTTATCCCAGCAGTGGAAAATTTACAGGCTGTTACTTTTTTTTACTTTACTTACTTTTATCGATAAATTAATGATTTATCCGAAAAACCGATGCTTGCGTGATTGATACCGGCTAAACCTCAGGGAAGACAAAAACAATGTTCTAAATATAGGTCCTAAAAAGACCGACTGCATAATTTATAATAGCATGTGACTTCTAAGGTACACTAAAATAACCATTGCTATCAATTACAAGTTAAAAATATAAAGTTATTACTCCGTATTAAGATAAATACTGAAGCAACATTTAAAATAGAATTTTAGTTCACTACAACCGAACGTACACGGTTTCCAAATTATGTGTAAACAAAAAACCATAAAAATTATAACCTTAAGAAGTCACTTAACTCCAATTTTAATCTGTAAGCTGTGCACAAATATTTGACTACGTTTCGCAATAAAATTAAGACTCAAACCAATTTATTTATAATAAGTACTTATATTTCTAATTTGTGACATAATTAGTTGACGTAGTAAGTGATTCCAGTCACTCTTAGAAATTTGTGTTTCAGAATTTATTAATCATTCCTTTCATCACTAATGTAGGGCCAATCTTAGGAACTAAGATGTTATAAGCTCTGTCTTACTAATCTTTTAAACCGGAACACAACGAGAGCGTTGCTGTTTGGCGGTATAATGACAGACGAATGGCTGATACAAAACCTAATTTTGTAACAGTCAGGCGGTCCAGTAAAACCCTAACCCAACCTAACCTAAACCCTACTGCCTAGTAAATAAATAAATAAATGTCCCTACTCAAAATGTTCTAGCAAAAAACACTTCTCAATTTCTTTAATAATAAATTGTATATTTTCAAAACCAGTTGCTTAGTCCATATAAAAGATATTATTTCAGTCATAATAAAAAAGTAAACCTACATGTCATTTCCACATGCAACTGTTGACAATAAATTACTTAATAATTAAAAAAAAAAACACTGTCTATGGATCTTTTCAAATAATTCGTAATTCTATATTCTATCTGTATTCTTGCTACATCTGTCACTGGCATTAAAACAGGCATTTATTTTGAAACAATAAAACGATTATAAAGATAAAAGAGCATCAAAACAATGAATTGCATATGAAGCATTCAATGTTAATCAATATTGCAAAACAATTTCATTGAATAATTTATAATTAAGTGAATAATTGACTCGCTAATTTTGATCATTATTTTTATGTGGCAACATTTTCTATACGAATAATAAAATATCAACTATTTCTGATCAATATATTTTTTTTATGAAAATATTGGAGCAGTTTAACTTATTTTATATTATAATAATGTACCATTAACATACATGCAACTGTGGTCGCGCTTCTTGATTATTTCTAATTTAAAATAAGAATCACAAATGAATTTCGAAATTCGAACATTGTATTTTTCAATTCAACCATTTTGTGCAAATTATAAATATTTAAAAAAGAAAACCATTTCTGACGTCACAGTAACCGTTAATAATGTTATGCATATTAAAAGACATTTCACATATATATTTTAGTACATAACACGCTTTATATATAGCTTTATAAGAATGTTACGCTGAAATATTAATTAATTATTCTTGACTGCTACTTGCCGTATAATGAGTCTGGCCGTATAATAATGCCATGCTATGAAACTATGAGACCGTATATACATAGATACATAGTCTTGAGTTTCCGAAATTCACTCAAAACATTTGTATATCTAATAATAATGAATTTATAATATTTATTGCACACTAGATGTGCATACAATTTGCGCGATCGAATTTAACAAAACCATTAGTGTTCATTTTACAGATTTTACTATAAATCATTAATTCTGTAGTAGGCAGCTTTTATGATGAGGCAGTCGTTTGTGGGACCCGACCTGACGGCGCTGTGGCGGCTCGCGCGAGGGTCACCTGTAGTATTGGACAGTATTTTGACATTGCAGCGTGACTTTATTATTATTTAAAGCAGCTAAGTTACTCCTTAATATATCAGCTATCAGTCAGTAAAAGTCCCGTCATAATCAGCCGTTCCAGAGATTAGCCGCAACTAACAGACATACAGGCAGACAGACAAACAAAAATTGTTGGAAATGTTCTTTTGGTATATGTGCCGTGTATCAATACATATAAAAAGCCTTATTAAATTTAATATGACAAACAGACACTCCAATTTTATTATATGTATCGTACCGGTGTGAAGTCAGAGATCTTCGCTAGTATTATTAAGATATAATCAAGAGCTTATCTTAGTTTATCCGTTATGTAAGTTAGGATGGCCTGCAGGTCAGCCTCTTGGTCACACGCAAGTGAAAGGGACTACTGATATTTCGTAAGTATAGAATTTCTGAGCATTCTGAAAATCTAGGCTCGGTTTATCCGGGGTCAATGAACTATTATTATTACATAATAAAGATTGTATGTATTTTATGTGAATTCATTCGAGCTTACACGTATACTAGGCAATTTATGGCATAGGCTGGTTTCCTAACGATGATTTCCTACACTGTTGAACAAGAGTTCAAATCAAAACTAACCACACGAAAAAATATTTGAGCCTGAATTTGAAAATGCTTTTATTAAGCTCTCTTAATTAATTATAACAATTTCTCTACATTTTTTCATATCAATTATTCTTTTTAATTCTTAAGAGCGTCATCATCAACCCCCTATCCTTATCCCAATTTTATTTGGGGCGACCCCAATATATGTCTTCTTCTTCCATACTTGTCTGTCTGACATAATTTCTCGATTAACATTCTTTCCAGCCATATCATCATTCACAAAACCCATCCATTGTTTCTTTGGTCTTCCTCTGTATAATTCCACTTTAAAGATGATCCTTACAACATGGTCCTCATTCCTCCGTATAACGTGCCCATCCATTACAGCCGGTTTCTACACAACTCGGTGACCGGTGCCGTTTTCAAACTCATTCCTTACACTCTACAGAGTGTAAACTATCTTATTTATTATTATTACAATATGAAGAGTGGTTGATACCTCCCCAGGTGCACAAAAGCTAACCTAGCCATTACATTAAAGTAGTAGTAAAGTAACAGCCTGTAAATTTCCCACTGCTCGGCTAAGGCCTCCTCTTCCATCAAGGGGAGGGTTTGGAGTAAATTCCACCACACTGTTCCAGTGCGGTATTGGTGAAATGCACATGTGGCAGAATTTCGATGAAATTAAACACATGCAGGTTTCCTAACGATGGTTTTCCTTTACCACCGAGCACGAGATGAATTGTAAACACAAATTAAGCACATATATATAGTGGTGCTTGCCTGGGTTTGACCCCAAAATCATCGGTCAAGATGCACGCGTTCTAACCACTGGGCCATCTCAGCTCTACATGCCAGTACATTACCAGATATTTAAATTTGTTTGAAAAAAACGAGTGTCAAGTGTATGTATATCATGAGTTTTAAGGTACTACATAAAGTCCTTGAGGTATTCGGTATACTAATACAAATTTAGAACGAAAGCAATTAATAATAGATTATTTAACTAATAATAAATTAGACAACAAAGTAAATTTTGGACACATTTTTAAATATACTTTTTTATCATGTCATGATAATTACCGATTTCATTGACTACTACTACTTTCGCGTCACGACAAACGTAGTGTAGGACGTCATCGGGCACGGTGGAGTGACGATATACGCAAGGCGGCAGGCAGGAGCTGGATGCGATTAGCCGGAGAAAGACCACAATGGCGTGCACTTGGAGATGCCTATGTCCAGCAGTGGACGAAAACGGGCTGATGATGATGATGATTGACTAACGTATCTTTTTAAAACGTTACATAGTATTGGAGGACAGTCATAGAACTAAAAGTGACATCACCCTTCTTTTGCAACAAGAATAAAAATTACGAGTATACCTTTAAGAAGAAATTATTTTCATTCAAGTTTTAATATCATAGCTGTTAAATTTACGAGATACCATTTCTACGGTTACGAGTTCTTTGCACGTTTTCATTATAAGACAATAAACAGACTTCAAAGTGAGACCGACATCCATAACAGATACGACATTAATTAAATTGTCTAATTTAATTAAATGGAACAATATCTTAATTATTCCACTACCATCTTAGAAATATACCTTAAACCGAAAATGCCTAATATAGGAATCGGTGTAAAATACAACTACGATCAAATATACTATATAGATTAAAATACGTGAAAGACATTATTTTGGCTAAGAACTTGTATTTTGAATAAAAGACGCTTAGAGCTTATTCCGCCACGCCTTTATGTGGCTTGGTGTAACACATACAGGTTTCTGCGATACGTTTTTCTGAACCGCGACGAGATTAATACGACCATGTTGAAAAAAATGTTCTAGCCTATAGAGACACAAACAAAAGTTATTCATTATTAAAAAAAAAAAAATCGATGCTATGAAATTAAAATGTATTATCTATGAAATAATTTACACATTGTAACAAAACATATACGTAGATAGTTAAAAAGGGGTGTTGCCAGTAGGGCGTCACGGTAGCATGCGAAAGGGATCCCATGGCGTATAATAATAATTATTCTCCATATTCCATATATTTAAAATGAGATACTAATAAATGTTGAGGCACCAAATGGAACAATTAAATATTTTGCTATGTGCAATGCATGTGTGTTTTGAAATTCGAATCGGAATGAGTATCAAAATTAATTAAATTTTGTTTATTTTATCACCTCTACAATAATTATAACAACAATATACCCAATACGAAATACATCGTAATGTCAATGACCTTTGACATTTCGATGACATTTTATCTGTCATGTTATTTATGACGTTTCTCTGTGACAATTCTATACGATTCCGCCATTTTATTGATTCTGAAAAGGAAATCTATTAACACACAATCTATTGAGATATGGTTTTGTTGTGATTCTTCAGTAAAGAGCTCAATTGAGACTAAAATGTCTGTCTGTTTGATTATTTGTTACAGAAAATAGTAAATCGTAACGCGTATCACATGGTACATTTTTTCAAACCCATATTAGTCGTGGAACACTCATTTTCACTTTCTATAAACATATATTTAATTTTAAAAAAATCACATCCAAAATATCATCTGTATTTCGATTTGCTAAAATTTTATTATTTCAAGCAGCAAATTTATGTTGTACACTTTAAAATGTCTTCAACTGTACTCGTCTACATTCACCGCCCAGTAATGCGTTAACATTTGATTTTATCCATGAATTGCAAAATAATAGCTTCTCTCTCTTCAATATATTCAAATAAGATTTGCAAGAAAGAGATGGAACACATTCCAATTGCAACCTGCATCTGATGTGCTTTCGAGATATAAGGCAATTGTGGGACAAAACGGCTATTTATTTAGGTAAAGGCAGTTAAACTACCTCTGATTGACATCTGTCTCGCTAGAATGGCAATAAATTAATGCCGTTTCTAATGCATTTAAGCATCTGACGCAAATACAATTGTATTTAACTATTTATTTTCCACATTTAAAACCTATTACATGATTCGAAATACACAGACAAAATACGATTTGTAGAGGATTAAGACATAATAAAATAAATAAATAAATATTGAACAACATCACATACATTACTCTGATCCCAATGTAAGTGCTAATGCACTTGTGTTATGGAAAATCAGAAGTGACGACGGTACCACAAACACCCGGACCAAAGACAACATAGAAAACTAATGATAATCTACATCGACTCGGCCGGGAATCGATTTCGGGATGTCGAGAGGCGCACCCATGAAAACCGGTGTACACACCACTCGACCACGGAGGTCATCAAATAACGATCGAGGTCTGATATCTCCACAACCTCTGCTGTACTTAGAACTAGCTCTTCTGAGTTTTGGAATGACCAACCACGCCTGTGGTTCGTGCAGTGCGGAGCAGTACTTAGCTCACAAAAAATATCCCTCAAGTGTCTGTTTTAATCTCGTACAATGGCCGTCCACATCTGAGGCACAGCCATTCGTGCTCCCGCGGTAATTCCCACAGTTTCGAGGCAAAGATCCATTTATAAAAGCGACTAGACCCAAAAACTATGGATTCTGAATGCAGCACGTCGATCTGACTAACCGGTTTGACTGCAAACGTTAATCGCGATCGTAACCTAATTATTTCCACCGATTTGTCGATAGAATTGCACCTGTCATAGTCACGACCAGACATCCTATCAGCTATAATATATCCAATGTGTCTTCGATAATGGAATTTAGTGAATCTTCTTCTATTAAGGTGGATTAACACGAAATAAATTCACAATGCTAGGGAATGTAATTAAATATACTTATCTTAAATCAATGTTAAAATATGTATATAAGTATATTTATATTTTATATATAAAAGCGAAAGTAATAGCCCTAAAATTTTACATTATCTAAACCGCGACCTTCTGGGCAAAATAATAACTGATTATACTGCTGTGATTAAATTAAAAACATGCATATATTATGCCTTGGAAGTATCAAAATAATAAGTATTATTAAAATATTATTTTGAATAAGTGAAGAGTCTCTAGGCATCGAATCGGATTCCACCAAAATGTTTCAACGTACCAACTGTTATATGAGGCAGGTTTCCATCCAATGTAACGGTAATTATTCTTCACCACCAAGCACAAAATGATTACAACAAAACTAATTACTTACATGCAAACTTATTAGAGTCATCAACTTTTTTAACCACTGGATATTCTCAGTTCTCCATCCTTAAATCAACGACTGCCATTCAAAATACACCATGAGCCAATTTAAAGTAAAAACATAATTTTAACATTTCAAAACGTACTTCGTGTGACCCAGTAAAAGATTTTCCATCACTTGAAACACAGCATCATCCTCATTCATCAAACACGGAGGTGCTGTTCCCAACTTTCGCCATTGACCTACAAACATCGAATAAAACAGATGGACTGAAAATGAGAACGCTTAAAATGTATTCTGCAATTTATTGCTATGTTAATAAAGCATAAAATCGGTAAGCGAAAAAAATATTGTACTCAATTTCGTGTCTGGCATACGGTTTTTATTGATTATTCAACTCTATTCGACCTCTATTAAGTAGCAACCTCCCTTATTATCCCTTTTCTTTGGATTTTATTACTTATGCCCAGCACAGGCGTAATCTAAAACAAATAGGAGAAAGAAATAACAGCTGCCGGTTTCTTTGCAACGTACATTGACCTCAATTGTAAAACAATATATTATTTACATTTATGATTAAAGATAAATTATGTTATAGAACGCTATGATCCACTTTTCGTATGTTATAATGAATCTGTCAAATTTAAAGTAGGTATATAAAAGGCAACACATGATATGATATATGGGTTTGAGGTGAGGCTTAACTGTATTCATTCTTTAAATATACTTTTAATCTATAAATATTATATCAAGATACTTCTCTAGTGAGAAAACTTACGATAGCGGTAAAATATACTTACATCATGTATATATTAAACAGTAAAGTAATAAGCTTGTTAATGTACCACTGCTTGACTAACGACTACTCTACTTTATGAGAAGAAATTTTAGGGCCAACTCCACCGCGCTTCTCCAATGCATGTGGCAGAATTTTATTGAAATTAGACACAGGTTCCTCACAATGTTTTCCTCTACCGCTGACTACGAGATCAATTCTAAGTACTAATTAAGCTCATGAAAATTTAGTGATATTGTCTGGGTTTGAAACCGCGATCAACGGTGAAGATGCTCGCGTTCTAACCACTGGTTACCATCTCGGCTATTCCTTTGTTACGACAGTAGGGCTGGTACATTTTTTGCCCAGAAGATCGGCATTGCGATTCAACGGAGAAATACTGCTAGCATTCTTGCCAAAATTCCACGCGGTGGTGATCTGTACAGTAACTATATTTAATTTCTGTTTGTACATAATTTAGGCATCTATTCATATAATTCTTTTATCAAAATATGTACTATGTATAAAACTACGTCTACTACGTTGATTTTGAACTACAGAAAATACTGTTAATTATATCAAAAGAATTAAGTTTTTTTAGCATTTAAAGTACACTGCATAACTTTGTATTCCCCAATCGCTTTATCTAAATAATATATTCTAGAAATAGCCTCATAAATAATGACTAAGACGGATAATTAAGCTTTTGATCTTACGCCGACCTCTTATTACTAAAGTATCCAAGTCCTAACATTATACAGATTCAATAGTTGATGAAAACACGTAAATAGATAAATTCTAAAATGCATTACTAACTCACTGACTAACTCAGTAACACATTAAAATTAAGCAATCACTATCAAATTAATAAAAAATATTCAAATTTACGAAAAAAAACTTTTTTTTTTTTAATTACATTTTAATATATTTATTGTACTTATAATTAAGATCCTTTGTCTTGTTAAAATAAAATAAAATAAAAAAAAGATTTCGTAATCTTCGATATCTCTTATATCTTTAAGAATGGTACACAGCGTACGTTTAAGTAAGATCAAAAACAATTCTGACCTATTTCATTACTTTGCCCATGTATTTCAATAGATTATAGATAAGGTAAGAATTGTATTTAAACATTTACCCATTACTATTACAAAATCGAAGGCTAAAAATATAGATACTAATAAATTAGAACTTGACCGGTAACTAATTTCGTTAATAATCGCATTTTGATAAGCAAGCGGTGGGAAAAGGTCGAATTAGGTGCAGTTAGCATACATTCAAATCTAATGCGATACGAAAGTGACCCTTATATCTTTCTAATAAAGCTTATATGTATTATTCATTTTATAGTAGTAAATATAAGCTGTCATTGCAATGCCTAAGTTATTTAAGAGATTAAACGTAAATATATATTAGCAGTAACTATCGTTTTAAATGAACCTTCGAGAAATGAGGCCCCGTTGTAGGGGCCCCCATAGCTGCAGGCAATCAAATGATCTATCAACTGGTATATTTCTTTAGCGTAAATAAACTTATTTAACATGTCATATATCTATTTAAGTATAATTATAGCTTGTCTTTAATCAATTAATTAATTAATGGGCCTTTCAATAATAACCTATTTTATTCGAGGCCCTCTAGTTTCGAGGGGCCTCAAATATTTTCAATGACTAATGGGGGCCTACAATTGTATACAACACTAATAACAAGCATATTGATTAAGCAAGAAACTCATTGGCTAATAATTCACACCTATCTTCATCTCACACGGAAGTGTATTTCATAATTTGACTAGTACACGCCTCGACTCCGCCCACGTTATTTCGAGGCAATTAAACCCATTTTGACGAACGGTATTTATCACAATTGCATGCATCTTTGAACACGAGAAATTAAAATTAATTTATGATAGTACGATTTATTAAACTAGGGCGTACAATTAAATCGTAGTTGAAAAAAGATAAATCAGTCTAAAGTCTAAACGTAATTTCGACTGCCCTAATGTATATTCTCATTTATAGATTTAAAAATGACGACCTCCGTGGAAGAGTGGTGTGTACACCGGTTTACATGGGTACGCCACTTTGATTATCTTTAGTTTTCTACGTTGTCTTGGGTCTGGGTGTTTGTGGTACCGTCGTTACTTCTGATTTTCCATTAAACAAGTGCTTTAGCTACTTACATTGGGATCAGAGTAATGTATGTGATGTTGTCTCATATTTATTTATATTATTATTATTATAAAAAAATATTTTAAAAAATATATTACAAAATAGTAGATAAAATCCTATGTTATATGTGAAGTTTAAATTAAACAGTGAACTCCTTTTAGACGGGATACAAAAAAATTAAAGGTTACTCGTGATGACCATCCACGATCCGTTTACAGACCTACGGCTACGTATCACAGTCCAGTCAAGAATGTGAGGCTCCATACACGAAAGTGTTCCTCAAGCAGTTACAATCACTAGATACTCCAACACCTACGTCTACACGGACGATGGTGAAAACGGCATCGGCAGATTCACCGACCGAGCGGCGGGTGCTTCAGAAATGACCATCCTACAGCACGCTAGCATACTTTATATGTATGCATATACCTGATGATAAGGCATCACTGTTCAAAGATATTGCAAATAGGTAATAATAATTATTCCATGGATCACCAATGCATTCCAGCATCGCGAGCTAAGATGTTATGACCCTCGTGATAATAGTTTTTACGATGTTGAATTAATTGAAAGTAAATTAATGCTTAGTAAGAAAAGGTCTTTAATTTCAGTATTTAGACTTTTTTGTATAGCATAGGTTGGCGGACGAGCATATGGACCATCTGATGGTAAGTGATCACCATCACCCATAGACAATGACGCTGTAAGAAATATATACCATTCCTTACATCGTCAATGCGCCACCAACCTTGGGAACTAACATGCTTCCTTGTGCCTGTAGTTACACTCACTCACCCTTCAAACCGGAACACAACAATACTGCGTACTGTTGTTTAGCAGTAGAACATCTGATGAGTGGGTGGTACCTACCCAGGGCCTAAATCGATTAGTACTCGTCAATTACGAATCAGTGCAAGCAAAAAGAAGGCCAGAAAAAGCATGGCCGTTTAACATGCTTGTTTGTACGTAGGGATAATCTTCGGAACTAATAATACAAATGTAGAACAAAATATCAATTAGATCCTATTTTTGAGTACTGTATCGTATAAATAATATTTTTATCATTATCTTTATTAATATGTGTGAAACCAGGTCGGGGCGCTAGTTATGTATACAAAATATAGGCTCAATATGTCAACAATTAAAAGCATATGGGTTTAATTAAGTAAAATATTAACTTTTGCGGTGAGTTATTTTATAAAGAATCCATTCAATTGAATCCTCATTACCCAGTTCTCGGCTTGACAGAATAATGGGAGACCACGCATTCAATTCGAAATTGACCGATTAAAATTACCTACTTTAAAAAAAATAAAAAAACTTTTTTAATAAGACCGATCAAAGAAAACCGCCGTTTATTAAAATACTAGTGGAAACGTCATGAATTCGTTATCATTCTTTGGTGATTTTTTTTTAATGAGTAATTATTAAGGGAACTATTGCAAGTAAATTATAAAAAAAAATAACAGATATGGTCCTGTGGTTAGAAAGCGAGCATTTCAACCGATGATTAAAGATACAAACCCAGGGAACCACTGAATTTGTCTTTAGAATTCATCTATTGCTCGGCGATAAAGGAAAACATATTCTTCACGTGTTTATTTCAAAGAAATTCTGGCACATGTGTTTGCACTGTCCCGCTTGAGAGTGTGATGGAATAATCTCCAAATCTTGTCCTTAAAGGATTAAAGATATGCTAATACAAAAAAAATCAGGTAATTTGACCATTCACAAAGACAATTGTCTTTGTGAATGGTCAGTTTCAGTATTTGATACATTTAACACTTACATAGCGCACAAATATATACAAAAACACATAGAAAACCTCTTCACTTTTCTAACAGTCAACTTCCTAACCATTACATCCCCGGGACTACGACAGCCTTCAAGGAAAAGTCAATATACATTTTACTGGCTTATAAATATATTCTATATAACCAACTAGTATCTCAAAGCAAAACATAGCGACATATCAGAAAGGATATGGTATATTAATAGTAATAATTATGATATTTAAAGGATATAAGAATCAAATTAGCTCATCATTGCAAGTCGGTTTTTCAACATTTTCACGAGTGAGATACGAAGTGAGTTCTTGACCCCGGGACTTGACTTACTTCAGCTGAAAAGCATAATTATTTTTTTTGTTATTTTATTTTTTTCTCCACAATATTTTACAACTGTGCTGTTTTGAGTTTCATTGTTATATATAAAATCTGTATTACATATTAAAACATTCTTCGAACTACGTTTCATTTTATATATGTATAAAAAAATAATAATTGGTAGTTTTTTCAGTTAGCCAACACAAAAAATCTCATTTATCAAAATATAATTAAAGCGTATTTAATTGTTTTAAATATTAATTCTTCTTGTGTTCCATTTGTAAATTTTGTGATAAAAATTACAATATAGTGCCAAAAAAAAATAAATGTTGCCAGTACTTTCGTTCGTAACAATATATTTATGACAATCTGACTTCTGAATTATAGCCTAGCTAGGGATGTGTGTGTAACAGATAAAACAAGACGGTCACGTCACTACATTCCGGCTAATCTCCGGCAGATAATAACATGTGGTCACTAAATCTAATAGCACTGGCTATTATCATGAACATATACAGATGTATAAATAGTATAAGGATGGTAGAAATGAAGTATCTAGAATAAAATATAATATGAAAATGTACTAAAAGTAACAAATATTTGAATTTCATGCCTTATTGAAATTTTTAATGTTGAGAACAAATTAATTGATGACAGATTTGATGTTTTTAATTTAAACGACATTAAAATATGGGACAGATTATCATCCAGCACATGCATGCACATGTTTTCTTTAACAGGCTCGCAATAATCAAATAGAAAGTAAGAAAATTAATTTATGCCTGAATTAAACTCGAATAACTAACAATACAAATTTAATAATTATTATGTTTTTTTTTTTTAAATTACACTTAAATTTTATTCATTTGCCTAACTAATTTATACTATAAATTAAAAAATAAAAACAGAAATGGCGGGGATACTTGAGAAATTGGCGGGAATTGGGTAGATGGTAATCGATTTGCTGTGAGATAATTTAAAAATGGAAAGAGTATGTACTATACTATATAAATTGTTCCATTGTTTGGCGTGCAGGTTACAATACATATCTACATTTTAAAAAAAACATTGACCAAAAATATCTGTATTTATTGAGTCAGCGTAATTACATATACAATTACAACTTAAAACTCATGGATTTCGTAATGACAATAAGATACATACAATGTTGGTCTGTGGGTGGTGACAACTGATTTCCTTAAGACAACTGACTAAGCATAAGGTTTCATAGCAAATTAACCATTTGTTAATTAATAGCATAAAATAATACTACATTGATTAAAAGAAATAATTAAAAAAAAATTAAAAATATTTGTAATCTCAAAAAAATTGATATCAAAAAGGTTTTATTTTTAATATTTATAAAATATGTCATTATTTTGTGATTACTATTTCTTTTTACACTTACATAAGAAATATAGTTTAAACATAAAACAATATTCTCTTTAATAAAGATTATCAAAAATGTTGTATAATTATCTATGTTTTGTTTATTTAATGACATTCATTCTGATCATTCTGTTGGAACTAAACTAGTATGGCAACATAGAAATCTAGCCGTCACCAGCGGTTCCGATCACGTCTTAAGCTGGTCATCAGAATTTAGGCATAAGAAACTCTTATCCATGCTTGGAGTTCAAACTTGCTTTATACCAAAAAAAATCTGTATCGGTTTGGCTGCAAAAGATCAACAGCGAGAAATACAAACAGACATACTATCAGATTTACAACCGCTTTTATATTAGTATAGACGAATTCTTATATCAATTGATTAAATTGGTGGTAGGGCTTTGTGCAAGCCCGTCTGGGTAGGTACCACCCACTCATCGGTACCGCCAAATAACAGTACTCATATTGTTTTGTTCCGGCTTGAAGGGTGAGTGAGCCAGTGTAACTACAGGCACAAGGGACATAACTTCTTAGTTCCCAAGGTTGGTGACACTTACACCGTCATTGTCTATGGGTGATGGTGGCCGCATACCATCAGATGGCCCATATGCTCGTCCGCCAACCTATACCATAAAAAAAATGTGCTTTTAAAATAAAAACAATTTAAAAATATTTTAAAAATGGCAAAAAGAACAAAAAAATGTACGTTAAGTGATAACTTGTTCCTAAGACACACTTATATGCTTCTTTATATACATTCCTTGATTAAACCTTTATAAAATTGTTACTTCAAGGAAATCATTGCATAAATCTACGGCACGGTGAATGGTCACAACTGCACATATAAACGACCCAATCAGTTTCGAAACATTCAAATGAAAAACAATTTTATTCCGTTACAAGAAAGTTTAAAATCAGTTGTTAAACGATTTCGAGTTATTCAAGCAAAAATGTACCTTATGTGCCACGTTATTAAAATGTAAATTGCTTGGTATTTATAGAACATATTGTAGGTAATCGGTTGGAATCAGTATAGGAGCGGCGGGTCATTGTGTCAATCAATTCCTAGGTAGAATTGTGGAAACGACCTAGGTATTATCTGATCGATGGCTAAAAACCTTAATTATACTAATTCCAGCCTGATTTAATATTAGTAGGCGATTATTTAATGATGTTTTCGACCAAAGATAATAAAACAGGCTATTCAGTTTAATTAAAAATATTGTTTGTACCTTGCAACAATTATATTACATTCTTTTTTCAATTTTTTTACAAGCAATATATTTAAACGAATGTCAAAACATTCAAAATTAAATAAGGTTCTATATTTAAAATAAGAACACATTGACCGTTACATTTAAAAATAGCAATACTAATAATGTTATAACAACATCATACAAAAATGTTCTTTTTGAGAAAATTATCAATACAAGATTTCGAGAATGTTATACGGCTGACATTTCAAGTTGAAATATGGAATGCCGTATATATGTACAGTGTAACGACCTACTTGTATTTAAATACCATAGTTGCTAATTCAATTTATTAATAATTAATAATTTTCGCATTTAAAGTGATAAAACTGTTTCAGAAATGGTTTAGACGCCCAACCCATCTGGGTACCCAGTCATCAATTATCTAAACGCTGGAATACTTTGTATTTCTGTATTTCAGGTTAAAGAGTGATTGAGCTATTACCTAGATCTTACGTTGTCGGTACTTTAAGTGTTTCAGAACGCTTACAAACAGTCCTTTTTGCCTGAAAAAATAAATAAGTACTAACTTCATGTATTTCTAACTATAACGATAATTAAACAAGTTTTTGACATTATTTATTCTAAAATGGTACAAGGCAGCGATAATTATTTTCATTTTTGGACAATTAAGTTTCAAACTTTTTATAGCATTGGTTTCGATAATAGTAGTAACAGATATTTATTAATATGCCCCTTGATATATATTTCATAATCAGCCCCATTGCCAATAGGTCGCCTGTGAGAATAAGTCACTTATTGTAATTTCTACCTTATATATATTCAAATAAAGTTGAACATAAATATATCAATCAAATTTATATCAAGGCGTTGTTCCTTCTGTCCTTGTATTGTAAATTTTACAACTCAAAATTTCCTAACAAAACTTTACTCCTCTGTAAACTTAATCCTCAATACAGGATTCAGTCGCCATTTTGTTTCGGATATTTTTAGAGATAATACATCCCAAAACACTACCGTAGTCAAAAAATAATGTCAATCCATATCCATCTCGGCGAATAACAAAAAACATATATTTAAAAACCTATAGAATACCATTGTAGCATAAAAATAAGGGTTATATTATATTTCTATATGGTTAAATAAATAGGCTAATACACTTTAGGATGTAGTCATTGAAAGTTTTAACATATTTATGTCAGGGTGAGTCGAGATGGTTAGAACAGGCCAGTGGTTAGAACGCGTGCATCTTAACCGATGATTGCGGGTTCAAACCCAGGCAAGCACCGCTGATTCATGTGCTTAATTTGTCTTTACAATTCATCTCGTGCTCAGCGGTGAAGGTAAACATCGTGAGGAAACCTGCATGTGACAAATTTCATAGAAATTCTGCCACATGTGCATTCCACCAACCAGCATTGGAACAGCGTGGTGGAATATGTTGGATGAATAATAGTAGTAGTGAATAAAGAGCATGCTTGGTCTCTGCTGCTATCACGGACTAGACGCTAATTTATACTTAACTAGCGACCCGCCCCGTCTTCGCACGGGTGCAATGCTGATACTAATTATAATACAGATTTTTCTTGCTTCTTTACTATATTGTCCATGTATTATATACAAAAACCTTCCTCTCAAATCACTCTATCTATTACAAAAGCATCAAAATCCGTTGCGTAATTCTAAAGATCTAAGCATACAAAGGGGCAGACAGCAGTAAAAAACTTTGTTCTATACTATGTAATTTATTTTATACTTAATTATAGCCCATTTCGTATCTAAGTAATGAGAAATGTAATCATATGAAATTTTTAATTGTAATTTTGTTCTGTAGGCCTTTGAATATGAAATTAAAAAAAATTCAACGCTATATTATTATGTACTAGACAGCTATATTACTTAACTCTCTTCACCAAATTTGATATATCTATAAATAAATAAATAAATATGAGACAACATCACATACATTACTCTGATCCCAATGTGAGTAGCTAAAGTACTCGTGTTATGGAAAATCAGAAATACCAAAGGTACCACAAACACCCAGACCCAAGACAACATAGAAAACTAATGATAATCTACATTGAATCGGCCGGGAATCGAACCCGGGACCTCGTGTACACACCACTCGACCACGGAGGTCGTCAATGTTCTATAATTTAGGATGTTCGTGTCACACGCGTGCGTTGATAGTCAATGAATTCAAACATTATTTAATAACTTTTAATTTATATGAAGAATAAATTTTAAACAATGCCATATTTTATTTTAAATAAGGATTAAAACACAACGTACAATTCAATAAGGCTGAAAATGAAATGAAATGTTTTATAGAAATCCGGATTGTAATCAATGAAGTCCACTGAAGCCGGTTCGAGCTGGATAAAACCGGATAATAAAAATGCACGTGTAACCTGCTTTTTGTAACAGAACAATACGAAAAACTTTATGATTTCAATCCATGGATTATACGAAATAAATTATTTTAATGTACATTTAAAATGTTCGTTTTATTAATTACGAATATAAACCTAGCTATTATAATGATTATATCTACGTAATAAGGAACAAAGTCGCATCCACATTTGTGTACACTTAGATCTTTTGAAGAACGCGACAGATTTTAATGTGGTTTTATATCAGTAGAAAAAGTGATTCAAGAGAAAGGTTAGTATGCATAATACTTGTACAGTCGGGTTAAGAAAACCTTCGTCACCCTAAGACCTATTTTCGTGTGCTCAGTATGAGCGACCATATAATTTACCGATCGCGAAAATATGACACTGACAGACATATTTTGATAATTCAGTAGAAGATATCATATCTAATTTGAATTTTTAACGACTAATTATATCGTTAAAAAGGTTTCATGTTGATATAAAAGTGGTCCAAAGATGTAACACTATTTTGAACCAAGTTACCATACTATGTAAGTTTAATTTTATATGCAGCTGTCAGTTTAGTGCTTTAGTTTTAAAATGTACTAAGAGAAAAATGGCGAAGGTTTTCTTACTCTGACTGTACGTTACATTTGGGAAAAGCCAAGATATATTGAAAGAAAACAATATTTAAAAAGGAAACATATGAGCATTGTGAGTTCACGAATCCATCTTTATTATGATTTTAATCTTTTGGTTTTTGTACTAGTTGCTTTGTGGTTTTACCCGTGTTAAAATTACTGCGCTGACTCCATCGATAATAGCTTGAATGATGAAGATCATAATTAGGCCATCGATGGCAAAAAAGTCTGATATGACTTCGTTGAAACAGACTCTCTAGATTTATAAATAAATGAATGCTTTTCTTCATAAAGTAGAAAAATAAGTCTGAATAGCGAGGTACAAGAGCTACATACGATACATTAAGTCACCCGACCCTCAAGCCTCAATCGATACAAAATTATTTGTAAAGTCATCAAATTTTTCAATGCTTAATAAAATTTCTTAATGATATTTAGGTATAGATATGATATAAAGCATCATTTATACCAGTGAATCATTTATAGTCTTTGATGTAGTGAACACAAGTAAACATTATACAAAGTTACCGGATTCAAAATTGATTGAGGATCACTGTTTCCTTAGTGAGGAATAAAATACAAAAATTATCTACAAGAATAAGGCTTGAGTCCAAGCTGAGTGATTTTTACAGTTTTAAACGTGACGACTCTAAATAAATAAGAATTAGAATATTTTTGAAGATATAGATATCACTCATTACGAGATCTCCAAAATTGTAAGGTCATATTGAGTTGAAAAGCTCTTTAAATGGGTATGTACGTAGCTACAACTTTGTATGAATTTTACCCTTCTGAACTCCTGGCATATAAGGCCGTAGATCCCGATGTCTTCAAAACCTCAGCTAGTCACATAAAAAGTTCTCGGGTTGTCCGTCGAGAAAACACAGAAGCATCCTTTAGCCTGAAAACGGAGTCCTTCCAGAGCTGGTTTATATTTGCTCAGAAGATCTGAATTGCGATTCTACAGAGATTGCTAGTACTCTAGCTATCATTTCACGCGGTTCTGCTCTATAAGTAATAACCTATATGTCTTAAGACGTACAAGTCTCAAGATTGTAAATCCGTCATTGTTCCAGAATCCAGATACGTTTCACACAGGAATCTTATGCGTTTCAAAGTCCTGGTTGTCTTGCACTTCACGGCAAGTAACTCATGTACCTCTCAATATGGAGATAAACCTCACAGTAGTTCACAAATAAACGCCTCAGTCGTAATTGATACCATTTTTTTTTCTACCGCAAAAACATCAACTGTGTCATCAGTATCATCAACAAACATCACCTGTAACCTCTGTATTGTAACTGGAGTGAGCAGGTTTAATAATAAGTTTCAAATGGACACCATCACCGAATTTTGGCCTTGTTATTATGTTTGAAAATATGTATAATGGTATATACGTCTAGCGTCGAGATACATCAGCGGTTACAACACGTGAATCTTAACGAAAAATTTCGGGTTCAAATTTCAATATCTTGTGTTCAACAATGAAGAAAAACATTCTAAGGAAACCAGCAAGTGCCATATATTCAAAACCCAGTAACCACCAGCCCATATTGAATCAGCTTGGTAAAATAAATTCCCTTAAAGGTCGTTCACAGGCCGTTACATGATGAATAATATACATCGCGATTATTTAAAATAAACAATAGTGAGTAGTATTTTAAAACGGCTTAGCGCTGTTAAATTCGTCCTGTGAATGTCGAGTTAATACAGAAACGGACATTTTGTCAAATAGAATAAATCATGCGCACTGTAATCTTGCGTGACATTAATCCGTGAACGTGTATTTTGCAAGCATGCGAAATGTATGAGACTTATTTTTATAATATTTAACTTTGATAGTTTGCATGTTTACAATTTGTAAACATGAGTTCACAAGAAATTAAAAAAGGACAATATAATGTTCATTTTGTAATGGGATAATTAAATGGCAAGAAATATATTAATATTACATTTACGTTTTATAGGAGAAAGTCTGAAAGTCGTAACAGTAATCGAGAAGTTGGAAATCGGCTGTCATAATGTGGCACGTTATGTGAAGTGAGGACCATCTTGTGAGGAAGATCTTGAACATACACGTGGATGGACAGAGAAAGGGAAGGGAGAAAAGGACGACCAAAGAAACAATGGATAGATTGTGTCAAAAACGATATGGCTGGAAAGAATGTTACTTGTGGGATGACGTCAGACAGAGAAGTATGGGAGAAGATATGTTAGGCCGACCCGAAATAAGCGAATAGATGTCATGGAAAATGAAGCCCTCAACACATACATACATATTATATATTAGGGCATATTACAGTACATGAGTGTGTGCACTTTCTACGCACACTCATAAATTCCGTAGGATTGGTAAATTAAACACGATTGACGATATACGACGAATTCAAGTGTAAAAGCACCGCCTTTTACGAGCTGTTAAGTATCATCAAACAGCATTTGTAGTTCACGACCTGAGTCTTGAACCAGGATCCGTAATCTTATAAGCTTATCACTGGGCCATCATTGATTCTAATGAAATACAAAAACCCTTCACACCAAAAGCATAAGAGCACAAGTAACATGCAGTCAGTCCTTTATCAATTGCCAATAGTAGTAAATATAAATAGCTAACGGTACGGAACCGTTCGTGCGCGAGTTCTACTCGCACTTGACCGATTTTTTTAAATAATACTATTAAATTAAATATACTTGTATAGTACGACACAACTTAGATGTAGCATCGACAAAATTAGTAAAACCAATCACATCAGAACTGAGTACGCTATCCCAAATTATTACTATTTATTTCTCATGCGAATATGGTCTTGGCAAAAACGTAATAACTTGTAATATCATATGACCTAATATATTCGTCCATTTGACACTTTGATTTACATGCACTTGCTTTCTCTGACGCAAGAATCTATAGCGACGAATAGCGTCGAATGGCGCGATAGGGAGCTATTTCTATTGGTAGTGTAAATCGGCAGTAATCGGTTTTATTTTCATTCCATTGCATTTTCCGATGCTACATCTAATTTGTGTCGTACTGTAATATGCTCATAGATAAAAGGTTAAAAAAATATTTTAGGTCGTAGTATAAACGCAACTACTTCAAAATGGGTTTCAGATCCTAAAACGTAACCTTTAAATTTATAACAAATTTATTCAAGAGCGCCTGCGTAGATCCACACACTCACCAGATATTCTACCAACAAACACAACGATGTTGTGTACTGCACTCAGGATTGTTGTGTTCCAGTTTGAAGGGTGAGTGAGCCAGTGTAAGTACCGGCACAAAGGACATAACATCTTAGTACCCATGGTTGGTGGTGCATTGGCGATTACAGTGACACTGTCTATGGGCAGTGGCACTTACCATCAGGCCGTTTGCTATCAATATCATAAAAATCAAAATTAAAGCTAAAATAATTAGAAAAAATCCTCTGAAATAATTAATTGACTAATTTAAAATTGAATGACATTAAAAATATCGACTGGCTGAGGTAATAGGGTACTTATTTGGCATCTGCGGCCATCTATCAAGTTGGATTTAACAGTGAAGACTAAGTATTGTTTTATGTTAAAATACTGTTAATCATATCTAGACGGCTACCAGTTACGAATGGAAACCGAAATAATGATTTAATGGATTTTAAAAATAAATATTTCTTTCAGATAAATAATTCATGATTGTCTTTGTTGTTTCGTATTATTTCTACGAATGAATTCATATTCGATAATTTTTATTTCAAAAACGTAATTTATCAAAATAGGTTCTTGAAACATCACTTTACAAGATAAATCATGTTCATTTATTATCTTTTCGGAATGTATGTTTCTCGGGCACTATGGAGTGACGACTTACGCAAGACGGCTAGCAGGAGCTGGATGCGAGTAGCCCAAGAACGATCTCAGTGGCGTGCAATTGGAGAGGCCTATGTCCAGCAGTGGACGGAAATGGGCTGATTGATTGAATGTATTCCCGCCAAAAAAACCAGCAACCAACGGTTGCGTCACACTCCTTGAATCATCAAGAAGAAGAACCACTGGTTGAGACACATATCTATCAGATATCCTACCTCACTTTATTTCTAGATGTTTACCTTAAAAGGGGCTTATTGACAACCAACATAGCATTCCGATATATCCTAAATTTGACGTTCAACGTTTGTTTTACTGTGACTTTCGACTTACTTACAGAATGAATCAGTAGTACTATTCTGTAACAAGAAACAAGTGACAAAGGTGAATTCTTACAGAATAGGTAGTACTGCTGCACTGGTCGCGCGAGTGTAATTTGAAATATTTAAAATATAAAACTTTATATAATTTAAGGTAATTTTTGTTTCAAACCGTATATAATAAATTATTTTAGTCTATTTCATAGACCAATCATTGAAATGAATTCATTGGACTTGCTCATCCCAGACCAAAATTTCCTTTTTTATTAAAAATAAGATTTAAAGCTTACCTACGTCACATTGGAGTAATGTGACGTTATCATAAAAATCGTCATCAAAAACAAATACATTTTAAAAATAAAAATGAATAATATTTAATTGAATATATTACCGTAGAAAGCAACCCTATGCGACATCGTATTTAATACATCACTGTATAAAAGTAGACAGTAATAAGATGGCGGCTATTTCGCCACGAACTCGTATGAGCATATTTCGAGCTCGGATAATCCGAGTCATTTTATACAAGTTAGCAAGTCACTGTGGCGCGAAGCAGGTAATGGCTTTTGTTACAGGTCTTGTACGGTGACCATGAAATCGCTTTCTTCGGTCTTATAAAACCTTCTTACACTAAAATGATATAAAAACTATTAGATGACGATTATAATATGATTTGATTTATTAAATGATTAATTTACAGTGTGTTCTTCTATAAGCTCTAATCCAAGATTGTACGGGCAGATTGCGGACAAACCCAGACATGTATCACTGAATTTATATGTGATTAATTTGTGTTAATAATTCATCTAGTGCTCAGTGGTGAAGGACCTACATGTATCTAATTTACAACTACATTGTAAACGGTTGTAGGACTTTTTGCAAGCTCGTCTGGGTAGATATCACCCAAACAGATATTTAACCGCCAAACAGCAAAAGTATACTATTGCCAACTTGAAGGGTTGAGTGAACCAGTGTAACTACAAGCACAAGGGCCATAATATCTTAGTGCCAAGATTGGTAGCGATATCAAGAGAGGTTCATATTTCTTACCATATGAATGTCTTTGGGCAGTGGTGACCACTTACCATAAGGTCATTTGCCAGTCCGCCTACTTATCATAAAAATGTACAAAAAGTGGAGGGTAAAATTAGCTCCAAATCTTCCACTCAAAGAAAGAGTAGCACAGAAGTGAAACATTTAAAGGCAGTTTACTTTCTTCTAGTTTTCAGCGTAGTAGGATAAAGCCTATTATTCTCAATACTTGGTTGATGTATTCCTGACTCGTTCAATTGATCAGGTGAACGCCAACTTTACATGCTTTATATTCCCATACCAAAATAAACAAAAAAAAAGCATCCACATCATGATTGTGTATTTCTTAATATTGTTACATAGTCATAAATGATGGTGCCTCCACAAACAGTTGCTGTCGAAGCGGTAACGTTCAGAATGGGCGATTTGAACACTAACTTGGAGGCTGTTTTTAACCACCGACGCCTTGTATTACTTATGCATAGAAGCAGATTTTCTTCTTTAAACTTCTAGTAGTTTTTAACTCCGTCGCATTGTTGCGACACAAAATGGAAAACGTACTGTAAACGGCGTCGAACAAATACTTTCGAGTTTTGTAAATACTTTTGGAGATACTAAAGGCATTCGCGAAATTTTAGTTTGAAAAAATGAATTACTGACGTTGAATTACCATGTGCTAAGGTGGGTAAATTTATGAAACGCTAAGTTTAGGTTCAAAAACTATAACATTTTCAAAACTATTATTATTAAATATAAATTGCTAAAGTACTGTCTCTCTCTTACCTCGTCACAACTAAACTATTGTTGATAATGATCGGTCATTTTGAGTTTTTTTTTCATATTGAGATAGCCTCGACCTGGAAAGGGTAAGATAACTTATGTGGAAAAATTAACATATATAATTTCTCTTAATTACCCATTTAATAAATAAATAAATTACTTACATAATGTCTCACAGTTATGACAGTCTCCAATAAGTCCATCACAATTTATAAAATAAACTATAGTATAAGTAAAACAACAAAAAAGGTAAAATAAAATAACAAATATAAAAACTTTTTCGTTTAAATTTCGAAATGACATTTGTTTCGTTGAAATTAATTAAGAATCGTATAGTCTGTGGGCTCGATGTGGCATGCGCGAAAGTACACTCGTAAACGATAATAACGTAAGTATTTATTACTCTGCTATAAAATTTTGACAGTTACAAGGGACGCTTAATTGGTAACTACAATGTAGCGCTTTACGATGTTGAAACAGGACGAGCTAGGCTATGTTGGACTAAGTTGTACAGCCCTTAGCCTTCATTTAACTTTTAAATATTATCGCTGCATTAAGCGCTTACGGCTGTACTTAAATTACATAATACGTGAGAACATTTACTGATAGTCTTATTGATCCAATGTTTAAAAGGCTATAACTGCCAACGTCTTTAGTACAAATACTGAACCGTTCGTTTTTGGGTTTTCTCGGAAGTATCAGTATTGAGTTAAGAAGTCGGTAGTGTTACTTTCCATACATCGATTCCATTGGACTATGAGAGTGAGGGAATAAAGAATATTACAGTCAGGAGAACATAAGTTTTTATATAGGTACAACTAGCTGTGCCTGCGACCTTGTACGCATATGGATTTGACAAAAAAAATGATCATAGCCTAAGTTGCTCCTTATTATAACAGTTCTCTGCCAGTGAAAGTCCCATCAAAATCGGTCCAGCCTTTCCAGAGATTAGCCGGAACAAACAAACAGACAGACAAACAAAATTTTTAAAACATGTTATTTTAATATTACAAACAGACACGCCAATTTTATTATATGTATAGATATTATCAAAGAACTCAATTGACATGTTTAAGAACTATTTTCCCTTCAACTAGGCGTCAATCGTGACCTAGGTGTGTCTACCAATTTTCACAGAACAAACAGTAACTGATTTCATTGTGAACTGCTCGACCAGTACCTGTTTTTCACTCACAAAAATGAAGAAATTGTTAAATCGTAACCATTTAGGTAATTAATTGCTATCAATAACAATCCTCTTTAGTTTTCTGCTAGAGCTCCTCAAAATAAAACCATAACCTGGTCTTCTGCGTGAAGCTACCATCACGCTGGGACTAAAATCGGCTTATGCTATGAATATATTTCAAACATTTTTTCATGGTTTTGGTCTAAAGTCATTAACAATTTCATCTCAAGAAGCATTTACGTCTTACCGAGGAGAGCTGGACACTGGACTTGAGCTGAGATGGCCCAGTGGTTAGAACGCGTGCATCTTAACCGACGATTTGGAGTTCAAATCCAGGCAAGCACCACTATATATATATGTGCTTAATTTGTGTTTATAATTCATCTCGTGCTCGGCGGTGAAGGAAAACATCGTGCGGAAACCTGCATGTGTCTAACTTTATCGAAATTCTGCCACATGTTCATTCCACCAACCCGCATTCGAACAGCGTGGTGGAATATGTTCCAAACCCTCTCCTAAATGGCTCTCCCATTTAGGAGAGGGTTTGGAACATATATGAGGCCCCAGCAGTGGGAAATTTACAGGCCTTTACTTTACTTTTTTACTTTATTAATATAAACAATATTTCATATCGGTTGGACGATTGACGAATGGGTCACCAATTTTCAAAAACATTAGTACTGTAAACAATATAAATCATTCCTCAAACCAGTAAGTAATAAGTACGCCACAAAACTAAGATGTTATATCTCTTCTACTCCATAACACAACAATGTTATGTATTACTGTTTAACGGTAGAATATATAAAAGGGTTTTCTTGGTGATAGGGCTTTGTGCAAGCCCGCCTGAGAAGGTGCCACCCACTCATCAGATATTCTACCACTAAACAACAGTACGCAGTATTGCTGTGTTCCGGTTTGAAGGGTGAGTGAGCCAGTGTAACTACAGGCACAAGGGACATAGCATCTTAGTTCCCAAGGTTGGTGGCGCATTGACGATGTAAGGAATAGTTAATTTTTCTTACAGAGTCATTGTCTATGGGTGATGGTGACCACTTACCATCAGGTGGCCCATATGCTCGTCCACCAACCTATTCCATAAAAAAGGGGTCAAAGGTTTACTACGACTACTGGTGAAATGTATACAATTTCCTATTCAAACATTTTATACAAACTAAATAATACTTTTATCAATTGAGAAGTGATTATCTTTTATTAATACAAATAGTAAACAATGTCGAATCAAGAAATTGTCTCGAATAACGCATTGTAATGTATTATTACAGGTTTGCGCGTTAAAATTAACAACTGAGTTACTTGCTGGTTCTTCTCGGTAGAAGCTACATTCATATACATTCCGAACCGGTGGTAGTTTTGTAAAATGACGATTTCGTATCGTTTTGTAAAATGACTCATCATTATCATTATCTTCATTAATCCTGTTCGAAAAACAATTTTTCTTTCATACTATTAATTAATGTAACTCAAGTATTTAATGCTAATAAATAATAAATATATGATAAATATATGAGACAACATCACATACATTACTCTGATCCCAATGTAAGTAGCTGAAGCACTTGTGTTATGGAAATCAGAAGTAACGATGGTACCACAAACACCCAGACCCAAGACAACATAGAAAACTAATGGTAATCTACACCGACTCGGCCGGGAATCGAACCCGGGACCTCAGAGTGGCGTACCCATGAAAACCGGTGTACACACCACTCGACCATGGAGGTCGTCAAATCATATATCAAGTCATATTTCAATATTCTTAATTATTATTAATTGATTGTAAAAGACTGGAAAAGAAAATCACATAACAAAAATTAACATATCTAAATTGTTATCTTCTGGAAAAGAGTTTATCAACCTTCGTACACAAAGTATCAAAGTATCCAATACTCAGCGTGAACATTGCTGTACATCTTTAAGTTGTCTCGTTCACATTTAGCTCTAGACTGGCCTCCTTGAATGCCTGAGTGTCCTACTTTGTTGCCTTATATAATCCGTCTTAAATAAAGATACATGTTCTCTATGTATATTTGATTGAGTGTTATACATTACTATGTAATGATAATGATATGATATAAGATATAGTGATATGACAAATGACTCTAGTAACTAAACCACTAAAATCGGATTCTTTACCGATAAATTAATACTTAATATGTACTTTCAATTCATCGTTCAGTCAATGATAAAAAAGAAAAAAACATCGCGAGGAAATCATCACATGACGATGAAAATCTGTCACATTGGAATGTGAATTTAAAAGTTGGTGTTACAATGCATTCATTAGTGAACAGTATAGAAGGAAATTTAAATTTGGAACAATCTTTTTATTCTATTACCACAAAAGATCAGGAAGGCAATACAGGCACAAGTGTCACAATATCTCGAGATCTTCATTCCCAGGGGAGAGACGAATTGACATTGCAAGGAATGTTTGAGATGACATTCGGAACAGCCCATACAATTTTAGTTGTAATTACTATGTAATCCAAGCTATTCGCCCATCACGATCATGGTAGTACAAATGCATGAAAATTTAATATAAAGTAAAGTAAAGTAACAGCCTATAAATTTTCCACTTCTGGGATAAGGCGTCCTCCTCCATTACGGAGAGGTAAAAAATCCAAAGTGTAAATTAAAAAATATATTTAGAATTTTCTTTAAAAATAAATAATTCGCTTGTATTGTCAAATCTATGCACTTCTAACTATTAACTAGAAAATCTAACAATAAACTAATTGATATACTTTGATCATGAATATTAAATTTACTGATATTATCACAATAATAATCAGAACATATCATTCTAAATTAATCAATGATAATTCAGAACTGCACTTAACTTACATTTTACAAAAAAGAAATATAACATAATCTTTATCTGGTATCCAGGTGTTTCCATAATATAAATCGATGGCATTCAATATTTTTTCAATTACCTAATGCAATAACTTTAAAAGTATTCCTACATTACAACCGACTAGTTCTGTACTGACCTACTTTCTTAATTCGCGCTAAATTATTTCCACTCCTCGCATTACTAACAGCGCTTTTGACCTAATCCAAAAAAAAAAAACAATATTCATAAGTAAAAATGTGCTCTTCCTCATTCCCATTTGACACAGTCGGAAAAACAAGGGTATTGTGGTTGGGGAACATGTCCCATACTGCATCTGTGCTGACCCACTTTCCTAATTCCAGCTAAATTGTAGCCATGAGGCGCCATGTTGCGTTGCTGCCAAAGTATTCAATCCACTAATGAGCATCTAGCTCGTGTATCCTCAGCCAGATATTTTCTTAGCAAATATTTCATATTTTTACACATCTTTTATTGATATTATTAAATTTAATCATATATTATTAGTTGTTAAAATTAAAAAATAAAATCGTCTAAAAATATAATTTATCTGTGCTCATTTTCTATTTTTAGAATACGAAATTTTAAAAAAGGTAAAACATAGTTTTAAGATTATATAAATTCAAACAGATAAGTTTAATTTCCTTAATCTCAAATATAAAAGTAAGAATAAAACAACCTTAACGAAAATACAAAGAAAACTGTTCGTCGTCTGCTCCCGCCATTTCTAAAGTTTAGCGTTCCACATTCAAATTTGAAGTTTTCTCAGTCGCCATTAGTGGAATCGCGAATACGAACACGTCTTGTGTTCGGAAATTTATATTTAAGGAGATTTCAAAGTTTTAATTACGAATTTAAATAACTTGATAAAAATGTTTTATTACTAATTTGATACGTCTGTTTGATTTTATAACGATAAAAATTTAGGTTAATGATAAGACACATTTTAATAAACATTATTTATTTATCATCATCATCATCCTGCTCTTATCCAATTATTGCTTGAGGTCGGCGTAGCATAACTTCTTCTTCGATACTTCTCTTTCTGACGTCATCTCACAAGTAAAATTCTTTCCAACCATATCGTCTTTCATACAATCCATCCAACGTGTCTTTGGTCGTCCCCTTCCTCTATAATAATAATATAAAACATGACAGTCAGCTTAATTAAATATATGTCAAATCACGTGATTTAGCAAACTAAATTTTCAAATCACAAGATTTTAACACATTAATTCAGCGAAGTTCCGTTTTACACCTCCGTTTCTGAGAAATCACGTAAATTTTAAAAATTGTTAATTTAATTTAGCCGCAATTATTTGACTTTTTGAGAAATATTCCATGACTTATTGTTATATTCAGGGCTAAATTTACATGTTCAATAAACTGGGCTGGTAACACCTCGTAACAACCATACTCAGTACATAAATTACACATGGCAACACCCAGCTATTGGGCTATCTAGAGTATATATGTAATATGAAAAATATTTTCGGCAAATAATATGGAACAACAACATTATATCCAAATCTAAAATATTATAATATATTTAGAATTGATAAAATGTACGTTATTGTCGACTTATATTAGCAAAAAATATAGCATTGATATAGCTTACTATCGCACCATGTAGCTACTGGCAATACAACCTTAGTTTTGATTTAAACGCGAACAAAAGATTCAAGCTTAGACTTTCAGTACACAAAACGCCATGTAAAGAACGATTTGATGCCAGCTTCACGTATTAGACGTATGCTTTAAATAGTAATCCATATATCACGTAATAAATAAAATAAAAATAATAAAAACGTCTTTTATTTCTCACCAAGTAAATTTACATTACATATTTAACAATTTAATAAATTACACTTATATTATTTTTTTATTATAGATTAACAACAATATAATTGAACAATTTAAATAAATTAAGTAGATTAATCTTTCTATTATAAAAATTGTTTTAATTTAATTAAAAAAAAAATAATTTTAAATTATAAAGTTCTTATTGTATAAAAATTAGTATTTTCAGTGTTATTGTTTTTATTTTTTTGGCAAGAACCCCTTTAGGTGAAGTCCTCCTCCAGAGATTGCCATACATTTCTATCTCTCGCTTCTGTTATCCAGTCTCGTCCAACTATTTGTATAATGTGATATATCACGTGAGCATCTAAAATTTTTCCTACATAAAATGTTTTATCAAATTCAATTATGATGTATATTATGCTAAAGAGGATATGTTACATTCTAAGGCTTAATTGAACGAATTACTAAACCAAAATATATACTTAAAGCTTACATGTATCAGTAGTTCACCTAGTAGGTTACTTTAAATTATTTTAGCTGTAGATATACTCTGTTCTAACCATAAAAGGAGAAAAGTCAACAACATTTGATAACAAATTGAAGCGTCTCATCTTTGGTCATCTTTGGAACAGAGCTGATTAATCTATGATTTTTTAACTGAACTGATTGTTATGAAATAATACACGTTTTTAAACATAGAAAAGTACAGGTGCCTATCATCTGCCCTATAATACGCAGTCAAATGCGGACCTAAACTAAACCTTAAATATTTTTACCTTTACCACGAATAAAAAAAACTTAAATAAAAAATCAACGCGACATTAAATGATTACGATCATAAAACAAAACCACAGATAAAAAACAACTGATTTATATATATTCAAGAGTCTATATGACAATCAAATAGTTATAAATTAATGCTTGCCTTTATTAAAACGAACCACAATACGGAGATCAGCATAATTATGATATATTATGGCGACTTAAAACGCCTTCGGCTATTAAGAAATAACTTTTACGTTAGCTATTAAGTTGTCTATAAATATTATTTTTATAGCTAAACTAACGTGATTCAATTATTAGTTTATATTGTAGCGTGGTTGCGTAGCAACGACGATATTAAAATAAATGTTGTTTTTTTTGGTCGAACGTAAATCAAAATATTCTTTATTCAAGTAGACTCATAATGGCAGTTTTGATTTTTGAATCGTCGCGTTACAGTGTTGAATTAAATGTAAAGCTAACATCAGTTCAGAAAGTAGATAGACTAATTAATAATACATCTCATTTAACTTCAAAAAGTCAGCATTTATGAATTAAAATAAAATACTGTTATTGATTCCAATAGGTTTCAAATAATTTCTAAAATTATTCTTTCCCCCATATCGTGGGAATCTATGCTAATATATTGTACTCGTAGAGTCTCTGCATCAAAACATTTTCCATCACATTGGCTAATCTACCTGAGGGTGTCTCGAAGTACACAAGGTTACAAGGTCATTGTGAGGGCAGCTTTCTCGTCAGTCTTCTTTGACGAATCAAGCAGACACATCTTGATGCTCTTGCTTTACAGCTTCTGTCATCAAGAGAACTGACACGCTAAAAAATTGAACTCCGATTTTAAAATTTTTTCCTTACAAATTCAGCAATGATAATCGCCAGGAAAACGCCAAGCAGTACGATACATAAGATATGACGTCATGTCCCAAGGAAGCGGCTATTTTTAAAAAAGGTTGTTTTCAATTGCAATATTTCTTTATTCGGTAAATTACTTCGTCAATTTAACTTGAAGGAAAATGAAGCCTCAGTCGTTGGAAAGAAACTTTATAACCTGTATTTTACTTTTTACTTTAAACGCATGTAACGAGCTTATAAATTACAACGTCACACGTTAAATCTTTGTTTAAAATGTAAACAACTGCCGTTGTACGTATTACAAAACGATAAAACTGCCAACCTTCATTATCAGATACTCAATAAACATTAATTTTTCGCACAAAACACGTTTAAAATTAAATTATTTTCATTCATTGGCAATAAACATTTATAAAACGAGTCGATCTAATCGGCCATTGTTTGGCGCGGCTAATTAAGATGTCGAATATAGAATAAAATATCAATATATCATTTAGCATAACGTTCAATCGCCCACGTCCAAATCTTGAAAAGATCGTTTATATGTAACGATTTTATTTTTTTATCATTTTAATGTATGCTTCGAAGATCTTAATTGTTTATGCAACATTAAAACATAAGGCTTATTTAAAGTACATGTTACTTTGGGTTTTTATTTCGTTGAGATAAAATTAGTAGGTACTTAGTGATTTGTCACTTTGAATTTTAAATTTCTGCCAATAAGACATCTGTTAATTAATAGATTTAATAGTACTTGATAAGAAATAAGTTAGTTATTATGTGTAGTCTATTTTTATGACAGATTATATTCAGAATACGCAACGTTGAGTAATATAAACTAAAATAAAATATAATAATCGATATTTACTTACGTTGAATCATGGCACGAGCACTTTGCTTTTGAATTTGAATTCTTCGAAAAATAAATGAATCGTATTTTTTTACGTAAGTTTTACTGTATATCACATGTTGATCTTTTGCATTCGGTTACATAATATTGAATATATTCAAGCCTAAAGACGACTTAATAAAATAATACATTTTCTTTCATAAATTAAACAGAAGTATAAACTCTTTACACCATCAAAGTGCCGCCAAACGATCCCATCTAATCAGAATCATATCAAAATATACTTTATTCAAGTAGGCTGTTACAAGCACTTTTGAATCGCCATTAAACAACTATTTTAATTGAAGCTAACACCGGTTCTTCTTCTTCTATCGAGAAGAATTGGCAGGAAACTCAGTAGGTACTCTTTTTCAACAATACACGTGGTCCAAAACTTAAAGAGTTGACAGTCAACATTGTTGAAGTTAAAATCGTAACTAAATCGTGAGTTATAAACAGTAGGCCTAGTAGACATTTAGCGGCGAGCGAGGTGTAATTTTAACGTATCTAATAGGTGGCTTGTGTTATAATCGCTGCGCACACCGCGGTCAAGTACCGCTTGTGTTTCCGAAGAAACGCACACCTAAGTCCTTTTTATAAAGTTTAGTATTATTCTCATTTTTATTTTATTGCTTGTATATATGTTAAAATTGCAATATATAAAAAAAGATTTTGTAAAATGTACCTAATTGTGTTAATCCTTGGTAATTTTTGGAGAATCATTTATATTTTTTTAATTTAAAAAATAGAAGAAATACTGAACATAAACACACCAAAGTACTATAAGAATTTTTCTAGTCGATTTTTACAAGTTTTTTTATCATTTTTTTCTTAAAGATTAAAAAAAAAGATTTGCGTCTGTGTACAATCCATTCGCGGTGTGTTAACGGTGATTTTTTTTTCTTAAAGTGACCTTAAGACATATCTACATACGTTAAATTTAAAGTACATTCTTCGTAATTTATGACATATTCCTCGTAACAAGTACTTAAACTCTAGTGCATGTATCCGAACGCTGATATCGTCAACAAACTACTTCTTTTTTCAAAAAGGAAGATATTATCAATTCGTCTGTATTTTTTTTTGCCTCATAACTTTTCATTGGGATTCTATTTTGATAATTTTTGACACCGGTTCCGAATATAACAATAACCATAACTACGTTATATAATCGTAAATCGACTTTTAAGTAGTCTAATATTTTTCATTTTATTTTATTTAGGAGGAATAAAAAATACGTTGAATATGCAATTATTTTTATTTCTTTTTAGTGGATATTAATTTGTTTTAATATAGTGTTTTGTTTGAAATCGGTTTTTCTTTTTGTTAAATCTTAATCATAGCCACAGGACAGAATCTCAGCTCAAAGCTGTCTTAAGTGTGGACATACCCTTAAAATATATTGCGGCATTTCACAACAATTTCATACTCCGTGTATAACTAAATACGCCACTAAGGGAATGGATCTGAGCTTATTATTGGTAAGTGCAGGTTTCGGGTGCAGCCGCCGCAGGCGTAGGTTGTAATATCTGCTAACCTACAAGTAAACTATGATAATGAGATAGCCATATCCCTTATACTGGAAACCTAACAGTTAAAATGTAACTGGTCTGAACATATACTATACTTGGTAGGGTTTTATGCAAACGTGTCTGGGTAGTAACCTTTCCAGTCATACTTAGTATTGCTATGTTATAATTTGATAAGATTCTACCCCCAAACAGCAGTACTCAGTATTGTTGTATTCCGGTCAAAGGGTGATTGAGGCAGTGTACTTACTAGTACTCAAGCCCCTGAGACATAATATCCTACTTCCCAAAGTCGATGGCGAGTTCACGTTGTAAGAGTAATTATATATATGCATACTTTATTGTATATATAATACATTGATGATGACTACTCACAATCAATTACACGTATAGGTGTATATATATACCTATCTATCCTATATTATAAATGTGAAACTAAGTCTGTTTCTGTCGCTTTTTCGCTACCAAACGATTAAACCGAATTTGATGAAATTTGGTACGAAGCAATCTTGAACTCAAAGGAACGAAAAGCTACTTTTTTGCCTGCTACATAACATCCAATCCCTTAAAACGCGAGGAAAGCCGCAGCGGCAACTAGTACGTTATAAATATACAGTACATAAAATTATTACCTTTACCCTTATCAAGTACTGGTAAAACTATACACTCCACAGAACTCTTGTTGCCAAAAATTTAAATTAAAAATGAAAAGCCACTATTAATTATACGTCTCTACGAAATAAGTATACATAATAACATATTATACTTAATTCAAATAAGCCTTTTTGTTTGATGTGGAATAAACATATATATGTAATATATTTTCGAGACAAACATATGCATAGTAAGCCGTAGCTTGATTATTATTCGAAGTCAGTATTCAAGGGTAATAAGTTGACCGATAGTCTGGCAACTGACGTTTGGTGAACGATCAAATTTACTCTGAAGTACGTAAGCCCATTGACCCTGAGCTTAAACTCTATACAGTCAAGTATGATTTTCCGTCCCATTGTGAGAATGAGGGAATAGACTAAAGTATATCTTCTTAATTAACCATATTTGAAAGATTTTTATCACTTTTCACTTTTAGTGGCTGACCGAGAAACGATGCCAGACAAAGTATATTTAAACACAAAGTATTTTTTTTATTAAAAAAGTATATATAAATCCTATGTGCCAATTGGTTTAACAGTATCGAATTCTAATTTTCTACAAATATACAACAACAACAACAACAGCCTTTAATTTTCCCACTGCTGACCTTTTTCCGTTTAAGGAGAAAGTTTGGAACATAATCCACCACGCTGTTCCAATTCGGGTTGGTGGAATACATATGAGGCAGAATTTCTATAAAATTAGACACATGCAGGTTTCATGAGGTAATTTATAAACAAATTAAGCACATGAATATTTAGTAATGCTTGCCTGGGTTTGAACTCACAATGATCGGTTAAGATGAACGCGTTCTAACAACTGAGTCATTGCGACTCAGCGATGAGACAGATAAAGTATTTCTTTTAAATAGAAAATAAAACACGTAAAACCTATCTGCCAATCTGTTCAAGAGTATCGAATTCTATTACTCTAAATACACCAACACCATTTTTTTTTATATAAATTATTTTTTAAAAGATTGAGCATCAAAAACAAGTGACATCGAGACTTCGTACATACAATCCAACCCTCTCATAGACTTTTAAAAATTATTCTTATAAAGCTCTTTAAAGCTAATACCTGCCAAATTTCAAGTTTGTAGGCTTTGAGCGAGATTTCATAATGAGTTCTGGAGGTTTTCATAAATTCCTTCGCGGGAATATTCTTATGTTTAATATGCTGCAGTAATTTCCCGCGTACCATAAAATAAATTTGAAATTCTCAACGATATTGTGAAAATAGTGTTAATTTTAAATATGTTATCGGGTTTTAAAGTGAAGTTTTTACATTTTAAGCAGACTTCGTCAAATTTTAGAACAAGAAATACATTAAAAGAATAGGTATCTTTCTTACTTCTTGGAAGAAAATCATAGCAGCCAGGATAAATATCAATTTAATTAAAATTATTTAATTGTACCTTATTGGCATAATCTGTAATTAAAATTGTGAATAAAGTGACTACTAAGTTTCTTACTGGTCCATCTCGATAGAATCTACTACATCTACGAAGCATCTAGCTTCATGTTTAGTTATGTGTAACATGAAAATTCAAAATTGCTTTTATAAGTCTTAATAAATAAAGAACATTTTCGATAGGTTGGCGAACGAGCATATGAGCCACCTGATGGTAAGTGGTCACCACCACCCATAGACAAAGGCTCTATAAGAAACATTAACCATTCCTTACATCGCCAATGCGCCACCGACCTTGGGAACTAAGATGTTATGTCTCTTGTGACTGTAGTTACACGGATTCACTCCTTCTTCAAACCGGAACACAACAATACTAAATATTATTATTTGGCGGTAGAATATCTTATGAGTGGGCGGTACCTAACTAGACGGGCTTTCACAAAGCCCTACCACAAAAAAATGTTTACTTCGATTGTATTTTATATATAAACATCCATATTAACATATACTTAACATGGTTGTATTTTTTTTAAATAATTATATTTTATCTTGACTGTATGATACAAGACTTGTGCCAATACTTAAAAGCCCATCTTTATGTCATCGAAAAAATTATTTCGTATTTAATCAGTCTTTTGTTTACCCTCCAAAGTTATAGAAATTTAAATCTATTGACTCAAAACACCTTTAATACAAAATATGAATTAAGCTCATCACATAATAATCCCTGTCTGATTAGATCTACAGGAACAGGAGAACATTTTCCTGGAACCATGTCCGTGCCAAGGAGATTTATAACTACAACGATATGTATTGCATATATTAACATAAATTGTTTCAAAACACCGAGAAGGGTTTATGATTATACAAAAACTCGTAATTCCCGGTTTTATTCGACTGTTCCACAACAATAACCCGTAATCCTCAGTTTAATGAAGGTCTAAGTAATCTACCAATGAAATATACCTCGCATTGCATTGTTCGAAACTTTTAGACTTGAGTCACACTAAAATACTTAGTATTAACAGCTGGTCATTCTATACTGTCACCTCTGAAATTAATCAGAAGAATTTCAGAAACGTCAAATACTTTAAATTTTGAATTTTGAGCAATTTTTCGTTCATAATCTTTTTTTTTTGACAAATTAGAAAAACATCGTCATGAAACTCGTCTGAAATAAATTCGCAGAAACGGAGCGTTCATATTTTAACACGAATCTACTTTTCCGTTAAGTAACAAAAGCAATATGTTGATAAATAAAATAAAAATAACTATTCGTTCGAAAATAATAATATATAATAATTCAAAAGGAATTCTCGTTGCTACTGAAATGTAGGCATAAAGTTACAACAATGGTATAAAAATGCAATACAAATTGAATACTCCGAGTTTATAGTTGTTGTTATCTGTGTAATACAAACTTTATAGGAATTCATTGAAGTCGGAAGCGATACAAAACACGCTATTTGCAATGATTAATAGCGTTCATTTAAATATTCGCTGCATACGTACTATGAGTGAACTCCAACTGTTTGTAAACTTTTTTTTCTTATTAAAATTTACTGACTGCATTTTCGTGTATTATTAGATAATATTATTTTTCACTTTAGAAAACAACGAGCAAACTACTTCAATGGTTTATTAGCCAGATCATAAGACCAGATCTTGAAGTCCAAGGTTCAAACAGCAGGTCGGGTGAATATATATTATATTTAACGAGCAGTTAGGCATCAGCTCGTTATCAGACATGATGATGCTCAAAATATAAGTCTAGTTGTTCACGTTTATAATATCTTTCTCGAATTTTTTCTTAAATACCCTTTTTTTCGCTGATATGAATACTACGTCACACTCACGACGCTAGTAGCTATGTACAGTCGGGGTAAGAAAAGGTTCATCACCTTAAGATCTATTTTCGTATGCTCAGTATGAGCGATAAAATCTGCTTTACCGATCGAGAATGACATATTGCGTCACAATGATTCGATGTTTAGATTCAAAAGGTACTATGAGCTTAAGGCTTGATAAAGGAATTAATTTGAAAACTGACGAAGGTTTTCTTACTCTGACTGTACGATAAAAAAATAAATAAATCGTAATTAATCTTTTCGACGCTTTGGCATATTCATATATTATGAATATGCCGAAGTTTGATCTGTCGACTCATTCTCCATCGAATTACGAGAGTAAGGATATATAAAGTATATCTGTGTGTGCGTGCACATTCTTCTACAATATCTTCTGCTGTACTGCTGGCTATTCGCTGTTGATCTGTGTCGGCAATCGGTCATCAAGTTATATAGACAATATATCTTTTCTTTTCGATGGCTGATGCTTAATCTCCCAGATGATTTCCTTTCCCCATAAATAGTGATCTTACAAGAATTACTCTTTAAGTCGTTCATGCGTTACGTTCCTTGCTGTCAGTTACACTGGCTCACATTTTGTACCGGAACTTGCCATAAAGCAAAGTAATAGATCGTTTATTATACTCGAGTTTTGTAAAAGCTTAATGCGAAATTATGACAGTAAATTTACCAAAAATAAAGAAATATTTATTTTATGGTACGGAATTATTGTGGACTATAACTTTTATTAAGAACAATGATCGTGATGATTTATAGAACAAATAAGTGAGGAATTAATTATTTAATATTACAAACAAATACATATATTTTTATATTAAATTAACCAGGACTTTAAAGGATTTTTACAAAACGCACTATCAAAGTTTATCTTGTTTCTTACGGCTTCCCAAAAAAAATTCACAGGTAAGTTCTAAAATAGACGTTCAAATATTTATATTCTTTAAATAAATACACCTTTATAGACTTCTGATTATTATTTTATGTATGTTTTTATTTCTAGGACTCATCAAAAACGAAATTCATATCAAATCGATAACAATTTATATTATTCTGCTATTATCTATTGTTTTCTTGGAGCTGTAATTATTTGTTTTCGTGGAGTTCTGTACTTAACTGGTCTATATAGTAATCGTTTGGCCTATCGGTGCAACTACAGGCACAAGGGACATGACATCTTAGTTCCCAAGTTTGGTGGCACATTGACGATGTAAGGAATAGTTAATATTTCTTACAGCGTCATTGTCTATGGGTGATGGTGACCACTTACCATTAGGTGGCCCATATGCTCGTCCGCCAACCTATACTATAAAAAAATGTATATATCAAGGGGAATGAATATAATATGGATTGCCATTTCTAAGCTTCTTGTCACGGGGTAGCCATGTACCTCTTCAATGTCCCGATTAATATTCCTGATAGTTTGTCATTTATATGCCTCAGTGCTAAGTGAATACGCATTTTTAGCCGAAAGATATATACTGACGATATGTATAATTGAGTATATTCTGTCATATAAATCAAATCAAATCAAATCAAAATAAACTTTATTCAAGTAGGCTTTTACAAGCACTTTTGAATCGTCATTTTACAATTAAGTGAAGCTACCACCGGTTCGGAGAGTAAATTCTACCGAGAAGAACCGACAAGAAACTCAGTAGTTACTCTTTTTCAACATTTAAAAATACAAAGTCATGTTAGTTAAATACAATTATTTAAATTAATATATCCTGCTCGGAAGTCAACAGCTATTAACTCCACGCTTTTTTACCATCTCAGGTTAACGCCCGATGATATCCCTATACATCATCTGTACTGTCTAAGTTACGTGATATAAGTCTAATAATGAAAATAACAAAACTGAAGGTGTTATGTTCACGAGATCGCGTTGTGATATTGTCTGGGACTAAGAGGCTGATATCTGTGTTGTCTCCTCGAACAGTATAATTAACTCATCCACTCGGAACAGCTCCGATCTTGAAATTCGTCATTACAGTGACATTATCACAACACAGCGCCTGAATGACCCACTTGCGACGTCACGTCAAACGCGAAGTGGGACGCCTCGCCTCAGGTGCCGCTCTGACACAATTTGTCACTGATTAAGACCTTTGTTGCTACGTTTAGCTCTTATTTGGTTATGAAATGCTGATTCCGAGTGTAATCTGTGGTTTCTTAGTATTCTATGTATTTGTATTACTGCGTGCGTAATCGAAACCTGATCGAAACCTGCGCCTCATTGGATAAACTAAGACCATATTAGGTAGTAGTAGTTATAAAGATGGCAATAGGTATTTTTATGGCATATTTGGTCGTATAAATGAGCCACTTGATGGCCATTAACGTCCATAAATATTGGCGCCTTAAAAATATTCCATGCATCGCCAATGCGCCTCCAACTTGTCAACTATGATGTTATGCCTCTTGTGCCTGTAGTTACACTGTCTCACCTTTTACAACAACGCTTAGTATTGCTTGACGGTAGAATATATAGTAGGTCACTATCGTTGGCACATGGAGTGCAGAAAACGTGAAAACAGTGCTGTCTGTAATGGTGACTTAGAAGGGTTTCACCGAGTAATGAGCAGAGAAAAGTACGAAACAGTCTATAACAGATAGCATACCCAATTCATCCCTTAGATCTATCTCAGGATGCATTCATCATCATCATTAGGCTACATTGATGTGGGAATTTATTTAAATTTGATTTACCTATTTGTGTATATATTTTTAATCATAGCATAATATTTTCTAACTACTTAATTCAAAGATTATTCTACTTTCTTGAGACCGCAATCATAAAAAATTAAATTAAAAGCTATGCAACGGAAATTCCGTTAAAGCTAAATGGATTACATTAGTGTCTTGCTTCGCTTAAACCGTTTATGTATTATTTCGTTTCTCGTTGATAAATTATGGGGTGGCAAGTAAATGCAGGGTTCAACTGAATTAATTAGTTTCTTTCCCCGGAGACGGAACTGACGATAGTTCTTGTGATAAGAAGATAAACTGTCTCGTGAAATAAGAAACTTCGCTCCTTTTTCATTTGCTTCCCGCTTGGATATATAGTTTCATACCATTTAAAGATAATTAATACTTAATATATCTACCTATTTATTAAGAGAGATTTCCTATACTTGTGGGTTGGGCTTTGTGCAAGCTCGTCTAGGTAGGTAAACACTCATCAGACATCAGGCATCCAAGTTCCCAAGGTTCATGGTACATTGACCAGGTAAGGAATGGATAATATTTCTTACAGAGATATTTTCTATTCCTTTTCAAAGTGTTTTTATGAACCGAGATATCGATAGAAGAAATTCTGTCACATGTGTATCCAAGAATCTAGGCTGGAGCAGCGTAGTGGAATGAGCTGCATTTTTTACTCAAGAAAAGACAAGGCCCAATATTATATAGCCATATACAAAAATAATATACGTAATGTTCAATGCCATCCACTTATGAAAGTTAGTTAGTTAGTTGTTATTATATATAATATAAACATAATTTACCATGTGCCAGATTGTCATTTGAGTAGTAGTGACCATTATAGATTCATGTGACATCTTCGTTCCCTTAGTTGGTGCTGTGAAAAACAATATTAGGAACGCTGTACTGAAAATGTCTGAACGACAGATAGTAAAATTACAGTCCTTATATTACAGTCCTTATTAGTGTATTAAATATAAAAAATATCCATACATGATTAGACCTGCGACCAGAGTTTCCTGAATTATTATGTACCTGATATAAAATTTTATAATGGAATAGTTAATAGCGAAGACGTCGCAGTATCCGGTGCAATAAAGATTTTATCTGGCGACATTATTTTAAATATAGCAGTATCACCCGTTTCAGCGTTTGCTTATTTACTATTTTACATTAAATAACATCCATTTAATTTTTATTTGGGTTCAATATTGTATTGCTACGATAATAATATGAATTAAAAATGTTTTCTTCGTAAAGTAATTAAGCATTACCCACTGCTGAGATAACGCCTCCACATAACATATTCCACCACGCTGTTCCAATGCGAGTTGGTGGAATGCTCATGTGGCAGATTTTCGATGAAATTAGACACATGCAACCTGCATGTGTCTAATTCCTCACTATGTTTTCCTTCACCGCCGAGCACGCCGAGATGAATTATAAACAAAAATTAAGCACATATATATAGTTAGTGTTGCCCAAACGCAAGAACAAGACGAGACTTAGCCAGTCTTGGTCTTGGTCTTGCGCCAATACACCTGGTCTTGGTCTTGGTCTTGGTCTTGCAGCAAGAGTCTTGCAAGTCTTGCAATTACCTATTAGTCTATTACTATTTATTAATGTTTATTTTAAATCTTAGAAAAACGTATTAAAATTGGAACATTGTGAGCTTGAATTAACATACCCATAGTAAAGATCAAGCACATTAATAGATTACTCAAGATTTGATAAGAAATTTGAGAAATCAACTGATCTATATGTCGTTTAAAAACTTAAGAAATACAATGACTGAATGTACAATAATAGTACCTAAGTAATTAGTTTAAAACCATATAATCAATATTATAATATATACTTACTAGAATAAATTATTATGACATCCTACTACGACTACCTATCCTTACCATTTTATCGTAATCATAATACTACTTGCGTGGTTATTATAATGTATTCATTTTCATTCTAAGCACTCTAAAACTTATTTATTCTTTGAAACACCTGTAGTTACTTCTAAAATTCGTAATTATTTTGCATGAGTATACCTACGCCCTGTGGCGACCATAAAATAGTGTCAAATGTTGTGATTTCGGGGCTGCGGCAACGATTGTTGTATGTGATTTCAAAAGAAGCCGCCGGCGCGTGTATCATAACCATGTTCTTCTGAAAAACGGCAAATTTCTTTGAGAAGTAAGTACAAAACCTTTGATGCCGCATTATCAAAGTGCCGATGATTAAAACATAACTATACATGCACTCAGTTTGATTTTAATGGATATTTTTTTATTCGCTATGTAGGTATGTTTATGGTATTAGTCGTAATGCGCATAAGTCCAGTTTTTCATATTCTTTGATACAGTTTTTTGCGTCTCATAGAATTCCTAAGCGTACCTATACACCGAACTGTTACACCTAACTACTCCGTGAAATAGCTGCAAGACGCAAGAGTCTTGCAGGCTATGTCTTGTTCTTGCTCAAGTCTTGCACGGTCAGTCTTGGTCTTGCTAAAAATATGCGGTCTTGTTCTTGGTCTTGGTCTTGCAAAAACGCATGAACAAGACCAAGACTGCAAGACCAAGACTGAATTTGGGCAACACTATATATAGTAGTGCTCGCTTGGGTTTGAATCCGCATTCATCGGTTAAGATACACGCGTTCTAACCACTGCTGAAACTGTGCTGTGGAATACGTTCCAAACCCTCTCCTTAATGGGAGAGGAGGCCTTATCCCAGCAATGGGAAATCTACAGGTTGTTAATTTACTTTTTTTTTATTAGTATCGCATCAGGAATATCTAAATTATATGTCACATTTCAAAAGTATATTTTAATGTAACAAAAAATTAGGGTTTCCGATGTGTACTTTACAAAATATGATATATATTTCATAGATGGTGATGGTGGTATACTTAAATATGTATTCCTTTAATGAGGTACAAAATCAATTTGCATTATAAACCGACTCCCAAGACGTCTCAGCAAGACATGTCATAAAGGACAGCTAGATGCGATTAAATTTTACATCGAGTTCCTAACTTATAAGTAGTATTAAAATTTACGTCCTCGTAAAACTGTTTATTGGTAATTTGTTATTACGGAACATTAATTAAAATATAGCATCAATCAATCCGATTTATAGGTATTATATTTTATTATTTACATATTAAAATGTTTGAAGGAGATGGAGGGATATGTGGCTTTACATAATTTAAGTAAATTTTTATTTATAACGGAGTCAAACAATTTAGCATTTAAATTTTTAAACACCATGTCAATAAATAAATCAATGCACGCATTACACAAGATTTATACCACCATCAAATTATGCAATGTTTATTTAAAAATATTCTTTTTTAAATTAGTTAAAAGGCAAACCAATGATGAAAGACCACTTTGTATTGATGGGTATACGGACACATCTTAGTGACAATATGAGCACAGCAAGTCGACTAAATATTAAAAAATATATAGATACATACATATACATATACATATATAGATATGACTTTTCTTCTGTAGCACTTGTTTCTTCTCCCCTTAATTAGAATATTTTGTTTCTTAATTCAACCCGCTGATCCAATGCGGGGTAGAGGTAGAGCTTCATTGAAATTAGACGCATGCCGGTTTCCTCACAAAGATTTCCTTGGAGATGGGCAATAAAACGAATAGTATCGAAATGATAGATCTTTAATACTAGAGTTATAAGTCGCGAAGGCATATATAATACGACATGTATATAATACAAATTTCATATTGCTAATGATATTAGTCTGACGATCGAGATAGACTTACTAGTCAATCTACTAATTGATTACAAGAAACCTATTCGGAGTTCTATTATATCCTCGGAAGTTATTATGTCCCAAGTTAGTAGTAACATATTAAAACAATCTGCAATGAAGTACAAAGTATTACAGACTACAAAAACAATTCTCATTCAACTCTATTCTAGTTTTTCGTGCAAATGTCTAGTAATAGCTAGTTAACTATGTATAATTGCAATCGCCCGTTTAATGCGATATTCGAAATTAAATTTCATGAAATATCGATTTTATTGTTAAATCTATTGACAGAGGTCAATAGATTTAACAATAAAAGTATTAGGAACATTGACATACCCAATAATCATTGGTAGAAGCAGTTATTATTTCCAAAAAGTAATTGTGATTTTTTTTTACATTTTAAATTACTTGTAAATTACTACTGCTTTACTTTTTTTATATCAAATAAAAAAAGTAAAGCAACAGCCTGTAAATTTCCCACTGTTGGGCTAAGACCTCCCCTCCCATTAAAGAGAGATTTTGGAACATATTCCACCAAGCTGTTCCAATGCAGGTGGGTAGGTGCACATGTAGCAGAATCTCGATGAAATTAGACACATGCAGGTTTCCTCACGATGCTTTCCTTCACCGCCGAGCGCGAGATTAATTATAAACACAAATTATTCACATAGATATAGGGATGCTGGCCTGGGTTTGAAAACCGAAATCATCGGTTAAGATGCACGCGTTCTAACCATTGGGCCACCTCAACTCTCTCAATTATTGATATACCATTTTCAAACGAATAAACTTACAAGTTGCACGACAAAATTATATTAATGATACCTACGAGGGCAACATTTTTCGATTCTTTCTGTAACTGGGAGTGTAATAAAGATAGGAACATATCAACTAGTAATTATTTTTATTAGTAACTAAATAACATTCACGGACCTTTTTGCATTTTACTTTAGTCTTATGTGTTATTTAATTATATAGATGTAAATATTTTATTTATTGCTAAAAATATTAAAAAATTAAAATTGTCTATGGCTGTTTCAACGAGTTGCAATTAATAGCGGTTAAATTCATATTAGCTCGCTTTTGTTAATTAGTTTGAACCTACAGGAATAGGATAATGAAATCACCGAAATCTATATTGTGTATTAAAGAACAATGGCATTTTATAAATAGATTACAATGTATTTTAGATCAGCCAAATTCGATAAACATTGTATGTTGTGGATATACCTTCATACTTGTAATGCGATACGGGGACAGATTACGGACGCAGGATTAAGGGCTTAACAGGCTTTCCGAGACATGGAAGTATAAAACAGCTACTTTGAAACTCAGAACTACTATTCAGAATTTCAAGTCTGAAAGGCCTTATAACTGTGATTAACTTAGTCCTGAAAATATATGGAAGAGTTCAACACTCCACACATATCTGCTCATCATGTTGACAGGGCTTCTAGGAAGAGAAGAAAAATAAACAATAAATTTTAATTAATCAAATGGCGCCTATTGAACCTTTTTGCAACAAGCGTCGCAATAAAAAAAATGAAATTGTATTTTGAAAAAGGTGATAAATAAAACTCACGTTTATTTAAATGTATTTAAGTGTATTAGCAACGTTGGTACATGATATTACTGGATAATACTGTCGTGGAAATATCATTTAGACGATCCGACCCGTAACAATAGTGTCGGTAAGTACAAAACGTATAATCATCAATAAAAACGTGCACTCCCTAATGCTTATAGTAAATACAACTCCATTTATGCCTCTATTACACCTATAAATTCAATAACGGATTAATTTCAATACGTATAGGACACTACTAATAAATATATAAAACGTGAGCATTCATACAGATAGGATTTTTAATTTATTATTATTTTTAATTAAACATTCGACTATTACAATGAATTTAAATGATCTCAAATGTCAACTCACCGTACATTCACGTTCATTCGTTCAGAAACCACACGATCTCGCAACGCTGCGCTAGGTATAGATAATTTAACTATCATTTATATACTATAAAAAGTCACTAACAATATCTAATGCGATGAAACATAAAAACAAATGAACGAAAGCATTTACGCAGCTTTTAATATTTCATAGAAAAACATTCAAAAATCTTAATTCGTAATCGAGTCTCATTCAAACAAATCCTTATTTCAGATAAAGCAGTCACGAATACTATAAATACACAAACCCACGATCATAGGCCCTAATTTTAATAACACAAAATAAAAAAGTCATAAATAAGAAAAATAAGGAAAAACGAAAATAAAAACAAAACAAAATTAAAAAATCATTCTTTAATATTCTGTGTATAATATAGGTAATTTCTTTCTTTATGTAAAAGAGCATATTTTCTATTAAAATCTACTTACAACATATGACAAACTATTCGATTACCACTAAATAATGTCGCAACGACAAATTAAGGATGGGTCGTTAAATAAATTTTCAATAATATACTTTTTAAATAAAATATAAATAATCGAGTATTACCGTTCCAACAACTTTATATAGTCTGTGGTTAACCACAGACAATTATAAAACATTTGAATTATCGCGTAACACTAAGACCGTGAAGAGTTACGACTTACACACTAGTTGCAAACTTCAAGTAATCTTATTAATATCGGGTCAGTAAAAAACTTGATTAATATTTTTAGTATCGTTTAAATGTTTTATGACTTTTTAAGTAGAATAGAGTTTTTTCACATTCGAAGAAAGATGTCCGCCGATATAAAATCAATCGAAATAGATACTTTTGGCGTCCCGAATGTTAATCAAACTTAATGCTGACCGTGAAACATGACAACTGATTAATATCGCAGCAAAAAATGATCTATACAATAATACATCAGTACATATAAAATTTGACATATACCTAATAATGCCTACAATTGTCTAATATTCTCACAAATGCAAATCATAAATTAAAATATATATGTATAAAAACGATTAAATAAAAATCCCTTAAGCCTAAACCGAAATATTGTTATCTGTGAAAATAATATAAAAAATGTTTCGCTTCATAGAAGCGACGTCGCCCTGGCAAGCAATATTGTATTGGAAAAAACTGTTGTACAATCGCTTAATTGTTTATAATAAAATATCATACAAAACTTACATACACTTAATCATAGACATTTAACATGTACTGCGCGGTCCGTCGACGTATGTATTCGTGCGAGAAAGAGACGGAAGTACTTTTTTATTGCTATCCCCCTCGTTTCTTAAGTATCTGAGACCGCGTAGTGAATGCTCGATGTATACGCCGTTACTTAAATCATATAATGCACTGAATGAGGGTAGTTTGTACCAGGTTACTCAGTCGACACCGCCATCGTACGCGGACGTTTTGAAATGCATTATTGTGCATAAAATACTTCGAAAGTGAAACATCACATAACCTTAACCGTCTATATATTTAAATACAGTATAATATTTTTCGATTACAAAATAAATAGCTACACTATAACTAAATTCAAATAAAACGGAGGGAAATCATCTAATGAAACGTTTACTTAAACTAAAGCTGCCGACTTCACAGTCGAATGATTATATCGAGAGATCAACATCGCTATGAGGGCGAATTTTTGTCCTTTATATGTCATGAATACTAACTATCCTTTCGTGAAAAGATTTTGACAAACATTCCTATATAAAGTCTTATATTAAGAGCCATCTATTTCAATGTACTTTCGTTTTTTTAAAGGTATGTAGCCATACAATTCTGGCTCAGATAAAATCGATTCACAAAAGGACAAAATACTAACAAAATCGATTAAATTTTATGAAAAAAGATTATTTAATTTATATTTAATTGGATAACTATTTGATTAAACACTTAAATTATTAAATGATTTAAATAAGGTTTAATTTCCCTTCATACAACAGCCACATGTTATTTCATATACATGTAAATTCATAAATAATCCATGAAATTGGGCTAGTCGTTTGAATGATATAAAAATATTTTGACAGATATATCTAACTCTTATTCGATTTGATATATTAATTTTAATCATTTAGAAAATCGTTCGAATATTTATTTTAATAGGAAATCAATTCATAAGCACGCCGATAAAACACCTAGAATCTGTCAAAATATCTTTATTTCAATGTACAGTCGATCAAAGAAAAGAGTTGATTTTTCGATAAGTATTATCAAGATATTATTTCGACCAACTGTACACGATTAAAAAAAAACTCGATGCGTGTCAAGTGCATGTCTACAAACCAAAAAATATTAAAGCTTACAAAGACATCCCAATAATGCTCTTAACGCTATATATGTATAAGACGGATATTCCTTAAGTATATAAGAGGACAATAGACACCTATATTACAATATTTGAAGGTCCTGGAATGAATACAATATATTACAAAAACATCGTGTTCTCATCGTAACAGTCCGTCCGTAATAACGACCCTTAGGTAATATTGGGCTAAGTCATCTACTTGTATAATTTAATATATATTGACAATATTCAAATCCTGAATATTAGAAAAGTTAGGAGTTAGCACGTAAAGTATAAAGTATACGTTGACTTTTTAATTTTACGTCATACTATTATCATTAAAAGTACAGTCGGCAAAAAAAACATGATTACATTTCCAAAATCGGATAAATAATATCGATTGATAATTACATACTAAAACGTTTGATTTATTGTTTAATATGTATCAACAAAAAGTTTAGTATGTAGAAGTATATTTTGCCGAATGTACCTTGCAAATTGAACCTCAAGTACAATAATTGCACAATGATAGTGAGCCTCGATTTATTAAGAAAATTTTCAATACACGACACCTACGGGAATCCCCTTTTGATATACGTTTTATAATATAATGGCACGACTATATACAGGGGAATTGACTTTATCGATTTTAACGAAAAACGATTTGAAAAAATCGATATTATATTAAGTGAGCGTTAGGCCACGTCAAATAAAAACAAATACAATGGAAGTTTACATCATTTAAAGTGATAATGATTAAGGAAAAATACGATGTGTTCAAACCAGTGGTCTTCAAGTCTATCCATGCATTGATGTAATTAAAAATTTAAAAAAATACAACATTTTTACTCGATTAAAAAATATATGATAATGATAAAAAAAATCATATACAAAATATTTAAGAAAAAAAAATACTTTGAACCTGTAATTGTCAACGATTGATAATATTTAGAATAATCATCAAATCTATATATCAATGGCGTTAGCCAAAAAACTATATATGCTTATAAAATTCAAAACAAAATGTAATTAATAGACAATACTTTACGGTTTATTTTTAAAAGACAACAAGAACGCCGACATACACGAATGTCATAATATGCTCTAGACTAAGTACAAAAAACTTGCAGTTTTAGAGACCAACACACCATCCAAGAGTTTGGAGTTCGATATAAAGCCTGAAGTTACATGATAACATTGTAATTGAATATCCTGCTAATCTAGACACGCGGTAGCGTGTCAGCCAAGTTCAGGTAACATAGTCCTTAAGATGTTCCGATACCCGACTTGCAGGAATGATAGTGTGGAGTTTAGCGGCTGCTTGGCGGCGGCATTTGCGCTTGGACGCCTTGGAGGTTCATAGGCCGCCCGTTGGGATTGCCCATACCTAACCCGTCTGCGTAGTTAACGTCCATGGCTGGTATGTCATCGTTCTGCAAATAGATGATAATTATAGTTATTTAAGATTTAAGACTATAAAAATACTTAATATTTTTATTAAGATATTATTTTTCCTTCACTTTAAAACAATAAGAGATCATATTAAATATTTTGTTACATAAATTTTATTAATTTTAATTTTTAAATGTTATTTATAATTATTATTAATAAATCGACATAATATTTATTACAATCATACTTCGTTTAAATTAAAATTATTTTTTAATTTGGTGCAAATGGTTTAATTTGTGACTTAGGGTATATGTTATAGTTACAACAATAACAATAATGCAAGCCACGATTAAAGCATATTGATAGTTTATGATTCATTAATGTTATAAAAAATGTTCGAAGCTGTACACTAGCATAATATTATAATATATATATACATATCTGAAAATCCTGTTAAAAATATAGAAACAACAAAAACAGTCAAAGTGAAGACTTTCGTATAGCAAAGTATTTGCCAGACAAGTTTAACTTAAAATAGTTTTAATGAAAAAAAAAAAAACATTTTAATCGCAAAATAAAAAAGAATAAATTTAGTCTACACTCATTAATACTCGTTGAGTATATATAGTTTTTTTATTGTTAGATATTTACATATGACTACTACTAATATAAACATAATTTACTTTACATTGCAATTTCTGTTTAAAGAGACTTATTAAGCATTGTATCCGTAGCTAGTTAACTTTTCTGACAAAAAATAAAAGTGTCACTTCTAACACTTGCACAAGTCTTCACACAATTTAATTTTTAATCAGTTGATATGAATATGTTTGGTGTATAGTAGCTCACCTCCCGATGCCGGCGTATGGTGCGGTCCTCGTACCTGGTGCCTCCCGTGGACGCCATGGGGCGGCTCAGCGTGCTATTGGCGGCGCCCGGCGAGTGCGGAGCGCCCGACATGGGCGTGCCCTGACCTGCGCCGCACACCACCGTCACACCGACACATCCACACACGCACACACAGACACGCTCTTACGCTTACTACTCACGTTCTTATATACTATATCCCGTACTGAACCAACATATTCTATATACGATACTCAGTTCATGTATTTTTATTTATATATTATGCAGCGAACGAAATTATCATTTCTCTAGTGGTATATTGAAATTAAACGAATTTATGACGATATGATATTAAGGTGTGATTTTTTTTTACGATTGTTAGTAGTTGATAAGCATAAGAGGCAAGCCGTGTGTTTTTTTTTACATATACAACAAGACCACAACATACATTACAACAAACTTTTATACAATATATACAAGATGATACATGTTGTATAATATAATCACAAGAAGGGACAATATTTTAGTATACAATATGAATTTTGACGTGATATATACCAATAAAATACTTGCATTTAGCAACCGTTGCAATTATTTTTTTCAAATAAAGACTGTTTGGTTAATCATTGTGTTTTCTTTTTATTGTGATGAATTAATGGTTATGTTCAGTGGCGTAGCTATTGTAGGGCTAGGTGCAACAGGGCCCCGGAGTTCAGGGGGCCCTCTCAACTAAACTAGAAAATCACGACCGTGCGCACAAGATTTCTTATTCGTTTATAATTTTAAAGGGTAATTATTACTTAAAGAGGGATGAGAAAGAGGGGGTGGGGGCCCAATTATTTTCTATGCACTGGGGCCCTCGCCTAGCTAGGCCACTGGTTACGTTAGCGTAGGCACGGGCGCGGCTGTGCGTGCGCATACTGACCGCTGGCGGCAGAGGGCGCGCGCGGCTGCGCGGCGCGGGCGGGCGTGAGGAAGTCTGCCTCGCGCCAGCCGTGCTTGCGGTACACTTCACGCAGCTCCGCGTGCGACCACATCGTCATCAGCACTTGACCTGCACCACAAACGTATTATTAGTGACTTGTTACTCAATTACCTAATAAAAAATCGTATGAACGAAAACAGTATTCGCAGAATCGACCGAAAGGCAAGTCTAAATGTTACTGTATTTGGTCTGATAAATTAAAAAAATCAAAATAAACTTTATTCAAGTAGGCTTTACAAGCACTTTTTAATCGTCATTTTACAACCAAGTGAAGCTACCACCGGTTCGGAAAGTAGATTCTACCGAGAAGAACCGGCAAGAAACTCAGTAGTTACTCTTTTTTAACATTTAAAAATACAAAGTCATGTTAGTTAAATACAATTATTTAAATTAATATATCCTGCGTGGAAGTCAACAGATATTAGCACTACGCTTTTTTATTATCAATAAAATCTTGTATTAATTAATATGCTTTTTCTACCAATGTATTTTTTACAAACGATTTCAATTTACTAAACGACAAAGTTAAAAATGTCTGCGGAATTTTATTAAGAATACGATACGTGCTAACTGTTATTCATTACTCAATTCATAACTAATCGCTGTGAGATATACATATTTTGAGAACTTTTACGTTTAGAAATTAGAATGATCTGTTTATAACCCCAAAACACCAATAAGTGAATACTGGGACACATATGTATAGTACGACACAACTTAGATGTCGCATCGGCAAAATTCGTAAAAACCGATCACATCCGAATTGAGAACGCTATCCCAAATTATAAATATTTATTTCTCACGCGAATATGATCTTTGCACAAACGTAATAACTTGCAATATCATATGACCTAATATATTCGTCAATTTGACGCGTCGATTTACATGCACTTGCTTTCTCTGACGCGTGATCTATAGCGACGAATAGCGTCGCATGGCGCGATAGGGAGCTATTTCTATTGGTTGTGTAAATCGGCAGTAATCGGTTTTATTTTCATTCCATTGCATTTTCCGATGCTACATCTAATTTGTGTCGTACTATACATATATCTGCCTTAAGCGAGGTGGTGTTTTTTTTTTTATGGTATAGGTTGGCGGACGAGCATATGGGCCACCTGATGGTAAGTGGTCACTGCGCCACTAACCTTGGGAACTAAGATGTTATGTCCCTTGTGCCTGTAGTTACACTGGCTCACTCACCCTTCAAACCGGAACACAACAATACTGACTACTGTTATTTGGCGGTAGAATAACTGATGAGTGGGTGGTACCTACCCAGACGGGCTCGCACAAAGCCCTACCACCAAGTAAGCCCTACCACCAAGTAACTTACCTGCAAACTTGAGCACCCTGGGCGTGTGTCGGTGGCGCTGCTTGGTGAGGTTTAGCAGGCGCTCGACGCCGCCCGCCTCCAGCAGCGAGCGGGAGAACTCCGCACTCTTCTTGATCACCTCGTTGAGCGTCGCCAGAACCGCCGCTATCGTGTCGTCCGACGTGCCCTGGGGTCACACCATTGAAATATTACAACATTACACCTTACTATTCCTCTAAGTTTTATATCCGAAAACAAGAAAAATTAATAAAAAGAAGCAAATTTTTAACAGTCGAAATGGCCCAGTGGTGAGAACGCAAGGTCAAACCCAGGCAAGCACCGCTGATTCATGTGCTCAATTTGTCTTTATAATTCATCTCGTGCTCAGCGGTGAAGGAAAACATCGCGAGGAAACCTGCATGTGACAAATTTCATAGACATTCTGCCACATGGGTATTCCACCAACCCGCATTGGAACAGCGTGGTGGAATATGTTCCAAACCTTCTCCTCAAAGGGAGGGGAGGCTTTTAGCCCAGCAGTGGGAATTTACAGGCTGTTATTGTAAGCAAATTTAATATTTATACACCATATACACAAATCGTACAAATAGCATAAGCAAGTTCATCTAAGCCTTTGTCTTGCTATAAGTTATTAGAGATAAAAGAAATATAAAATCTAACGTCCCATCACCATGTGACCATCACTATATAAAATTGACATTATATACATATACTATTTATATATGTTTTATATTGTATATTTACTCAATCAGTACCAACCTGGTCGTGCTGCTGGTTGCCACTCGGCAGTTTCTGCACCAGATCCCGCATGGCGTACTTCCCTATCAGCTCCTTGTTCCTCTGGTCGATGGCCAAGTTGCGCAGCGCCGTGGCTACAGCGCACACGACCCTATCCACTTCCATCCGTAATAATTCCACTAGGATTGGTAAACCTGGAAAAAAAGACAATAATTTGATAGTTTATTTAATTTTTTTTAAGAATAGAAGTATATTTTTGCATTTGTATAATATAAGAAATACTTTTCTTTACATCCTTGACAGAATATTAAAAAAAAAAGTTGGAATTAAAAGAAAATAACAGCATGTAAATGCCCCACTGTTGGGCTAAAGACTATTTAAATGCAAACAATCTAGCATTCTATAATAATGATTGTATTATAACAAGATACTCTGAGATAAGTAATATAATGTTAAACATTTAGAATATTTATTTATGTCTTCAGTGCAAATATTTTTAGGCAAAATGTGTACATTTAGAATTATCATTAATCCGTCACAATTGACAAAACAATAATATATAAATAAGTTACATTACATTTTACACATTTCATTTTTGCCCCCTAAATAAGAATGAAAAATTAACTAATTTGCATCCACTATATTTTTTTAAAGGGCAATATGATTAACAGAATCGCACAATACCTTTCTCTTTCCTAACAGCGGCTCGTATGTCAATAGAGGGCTGCCAGTAGCAAGCAGCCAAGTTCTGTAGGGCACCCGCTGCCGCCTCCAGCGTCTCAGGATTAGAACAGGTTTGGAGTAACGCCATGTACAATGGTACGACCTGTCGAAACAACGTTAGAGTTTTAATAGATAATATTAGCATATCAAATGAACCATCTGATGGTAAGTGGTCACCACTGGCCAAAGACAATGGCACTTTTAGCGGTAAAAATCATGATGAATAGTTGGTGCCTACCTAGAAAAGCTTACACAAAACCCTACCATAACTAAAAATAGGAACCAGTAGTCACAAAAATGATTAGATTATGTACAATTAAAAAAGATTATACATAATATCTATATTTAAAAAATAAGAAAGTTACTACAGTAAAACCTATGAAGGTTATTCTTTGCATCATATACACTTGACAATACAATTTGTTTAAATTAAACATAATATTTCATTTGATAAATGATTGAAGATTCATCACACCTTTTTAGTAAGAGATTTTTTGGCATTGATTACTATTTAAATATATTGGAACCCGTCACACAAACTGTGATCCCCGTGGTTAGAACAATGATATAATGTATAGTAAAAAAAACATAATCAAAGGTCACTGACCTCAGGCGACCACAGCATCTCGGTTCCCTTGGGCACGCTGTACCCTAACTGCGTGTTGGTGTTATTGTCCAGTTGTTGTGGTTCCGGATCGCTCTTGCCCAGCGGACTGGTCGAGTTTGATGATGACGAACCTTCCTTCTTCTTTTTACTGCCTCCGAAACATCCTAAATTCTCACCTATTTAAAATTAAATCGAAGCTGGTTATTGACATATTAATGTGCCATATATGCACATGGGTAATAAAGTAAACAGTTATAGTACGACACAAATTAGATGTAGCATCGGAAAATGCAATGGAATGAAAACAAAACCGATTACTGCCGATTTACACAACCAATAGAAATTGATCCCTATCGCGCCACGCGACGCTATTCGTCGCTATAGATTCACGCGTCAGAGAAAGCAAGTGCTTGTAAATCGATGCGTCAAATTGACGAATATATTAGGTCATATGATATTACAAGTTATTACGTTTGTGCAAAGATCATATTCGCGTGAGAAATAAATATTGATAATTTGGGATAGCGTACTTAATTCGGATGTGATCGGTTTTACGAATTTTGCCGATGCGACATCTAAGTTGTGTCGTACTATAGTAAAGTTACATATTCTATGACTATATATTTCACATCTGTGTATCTCATATTCTTTGGCATATATCATGTATAAAAGTCAGAGTGTCTATCAAGTGCGTCACAGTCCGTATAATTGTACCGTCTCGTTAATAAATCGTGAACCAGTTAGTGACTTTCATTATCCTCTACACAAACCCAGCAACATTATATAAGAGAAATACTATTTTTTACCATGAAATGGATGATTTTCGTGATGATTTTAATCATATGGAATTTTTGCTTTTGCATTATTATTCAATATTACAATCAAATCGATATGATTTAGCGAAATAAATTTATTTGTCTTATGTTATAACCTCATTACAATTTTAATAAATAAATTTAGGATAGAATAATGTAATTTGTTATATGAAACAATTCTAAAATTACCTTTCGACGCGCTTGCTTGTATTCTTGCCTGTCCAGAAGACTGTGTGGGCGGAGCTCGTGTATCGTACAAAGGATCTTCTATTTCCTGACACCTGGAATTTTATTGTATAATTAAGTTTTTGTAATCATGTTTTAAACGTAAAATTTATGAATTTATTTCGGTGATCACCAGACACGAACGGTTTAGTATGAAAGCTTAAGGTACTCCGTTAAATTTTCTAACGCCAATAAATTAAAAGATATTGTATATACTACAACAACAATTTAAATTCCCACTGCTGGGCTAAAGGCCTCCTCTCCCTTGGGTTTGGAATATATTCCACAACGCTGTTCCAATGCGGATTGATGGAATGCACATGTGGCACAATTTCGATAAAATTAAACACATGCAGGTTTCCTCACGATGTTTTCCTTCACCGCTGAGCACGAGATGAATTATAAAGACAAATTAAGCACATCAATCAGCGGTGCTCGCCTGAGTTTGAACCCGCAATCGTCGGTTAAGATGCACGCGTTCTAACCACTGGGCCATTTCAGCTCACACACATTTTCATTTTATGTATTTAATGTTCACGGTAACATTATGACGTCACAAATGTTCGACCTGTAGGAGAGGTTGCGCAGCAAGCAGACGCAGTTCTCGACACCACCTATGCCATAAAAAAAAAACATTATGACGTCACAAATGTTAGTCTGCGGCACCTGTAGGAGAGGTTCCGCAGCACGCAGACGCAGTTCTCGACGATCTTGGTGCCGATCGCGTTGGCGCTGAGCGCGGCGCGCACGGCGTGCAGGAGCGCCTCGGCCAGCCCCGCCAGCGAGCGCAGCCGCCGCCGCGCGTACTCGCCCGCCGACGACGCGTTGCGCAGCACGCCCGACGCGTTGCGGAACACTGCACACACACACACACTCACACACTCACACTACTATTCACACTGCACACCGACACACACTCACACTACTATAGTCTATTCCAATGGGAAGAGGAGAAAAGGTAAATAAACAACTTTGACCTTGAATTGATATGTCATTTGCGTTCGACTAGTGAGGTGAAAATAATTGAATGAATGGGTAATTAATGCTAAAGAACGATATATATGTTTTTATTTTAAAAGTAATTTTCCGTTTAAACAAAGTCAGGTCGTAATAAAAATCTTCAGAGAATTCCGAATATGCATCCGTGCACATGATACGAAAGATGAAAGACGTATATCTTTCTTAACATTGTATTATTTTCAAAACTATAAAATTGCTATGCACAAAACTGATCTACATTTCGAGATAAGAGATTATTTTTAAGTAAAATAATTCTTTTAACATTTTTGGTAAAAATATTATTTTTATGTAAAAACCTTACTGTATAAAAATAACTTTTTTATCTATCGTTAGGTAACTTTTTACGTTTCTAATAAATATTTCATATTATATATTACAACCAATTAAATAAATGTATTTAAAAAAAAATATCTATAATGAATTTTAAAACTAAAATAATATATTTTTTATCTATATAAATTCATTCGTCTACATTCGTTTAGCGAACATGCCTAGTTGAGGCCTCTATTTTTAATGTTCGTCATCGAGGAATGGCGTTTTGAATGTCGACAAAAATGTTTTCGTTACTTTAGAAGTGAAATTAAAGTGGATCTATGTAGTTTAGTGAAATATTGTTGTATTACAAATGAAGATATATTAATCAAGAACTGTTTGTAGTTAATCATATAGTGGAATTATCAACAAAATACTTGTGATATTGAAAAATACGGTATGTTTTGAATGTTTCCTTTTGTCATTGGAATGGACTATACACATACACTCACTCAATCTAAGCTTTTATAAGTAATCTTATAAATGCGAAAACAGGCTATTTCACAATTCGAAAAATAAATTGTGAATTATTGTAATCAGTGTATATTATGAGTTTAAAAGTGGTTATTCACTAACGAAAGTTGAATATAATACTTAATTTATTCGAAAATCGATAAATAAAAATGCAAATTTTCAAACTTTTGTCACGTGACACAAAACGCTTCTGATTGGCCGGGCTTATGATGAAGTCACTTTCTTGTAAACTTTGCTTTTCTACTATATGTATCACAGATTAAAATACAGCAAAGTGACGTCATAGACCCCATTGCAGCGCCATATTGTCCAAGTAGCGTTTTCGCGCGCTATTTAAATATGGAATTTTTAATATGATAGTTTTTATGTGTCTGTTGCTCATTTACAGCCAACCACTTGGTACAGAGCAATCATGAACTGCAAGGAGGGACATAGCCTATTTATTTATACTAACACCTGATGACCGATCAATAAAAACCATGTCACGGCGTTAGGTGGTTATTACTAAATCATATTTATACGTTGAGAGTTACATATTTATCTTCCCAAACATATGTAATTGTCTCACCGGTAGACCAGTAAGTGTCGCCAGGGTTGGTGGGATGCCAGCCGGAGTGTGGTATGATAACCTTGTTCACAATGACCTGCGCCGCGTCATCTATTATCGATTGCTTGAGATCTTCACAGGAAGACATGTTCCAAATAACGCCCGTCACTAGTTCTTTCACCTGTAATTAATAAAACAAAATAAAATCACATTTTTAAGGTAATATCATAGTTACTCTTTCAAAAAGGTTGAATATTAAAACAGAACTTTTAAAAACATCAAAAACAATACATCAATACGATATAGACACAATATATTTAGTAATAGAGATAAGACTGCCATTTAGATTTTTACAATTGGTACCTTTTTACAATCGTTAAACATTTTCCTCATTACATATAAATGCCAAGTTAACTGTGTCTGTCTTTCCGTCCGATTCTCCTTTACGGCTAGACCAGTGAACCGAATTTGATGAAACTTGCTGACGCAAAGTTGGACGATGAGAAAGAACACGATCCTCTTTAATTTCTAACATCATCATCTAAAACCAGGGAATTCGCGGACAACTACAAGTACATCGAGGGGCTGGTCCAAGTCCTGGACGCCTTGTAACTGTCAACACTATCTCTTATTACATGTGTTCATAACCATCCAAAATAAAAAAAAAGCCTGGCACACCAAGTCTGTATCTGGTGATACATATATATATATATATATATATATATATATATATATATATATATATATATATATATATATATATATATAGTGATGTATATGGTGGTGGTGGTCTGTAGGGTGAGTGAGCCAGTGTAACTACAGGCACAAGGGACATAACATCTTAGTTCCCAAGGTTGGTGGCACTTTGACGATGCAAGGAATAGTTAATAATTCTTACAGCGTTAATGTCTATGGGCGATGGTGACCACTTACCATCAGGTGGCCCATATGCTCGTCAGCCAACCTATACCATAAAAAAAAAAAAAAATGTCGCGCACTGACCTCCATGTCGGCGGCGCGGCAGAGGAGCGCCATGAGTGCGGGTATGCCGGCGGCGTCGCGGATGGCGCGCTTGTTCTCGTCGTTCTGGCGGCCGTACGACAGGTTGCGCAGCGCTCCGCACGCGTTCCGGCACACCTCGGGGTTCTCGTGCGACACCAGCCGCACCAGCGGCGGGATGCCCCCTGACACACCACGACACACTTTAACCAACGCTGGCTTACCTTGTACGCACTTTGCAGTACGTCACATTGCAAAGTATACCGTATACGAATTTACTCACTGTTAGGGGTTTGTACTTTGTGTGGATAGATAGCACCCACTCGTGATATTTGCTACCGGTCGGCAGTAATACTTAGTAGATTTAAAATCATAAAGAATAAAATTTCTGACGGCGACAATCTATGATCAGTAGTACCTAACTATCAGGTGGCCATTTCACCTTTGATAAGAACAATAAGTAAAAGGAATAAATAGATATTTTAATTACGCAAAACGTATTACTACGTAATTATGATGTATTATAACGTATTACTACGTAAAACAACTAAAGGCAAACGTCCCAATTGGGACGTTTTCCAGTCTTCACTTTTCGCGCGTTAATAACATATCTGTTTACAAAATCATTGCTGTGCTAACATACCTATTTATCGTCCAATTATTTAGTACTCTTACATCACTAGACATATATATACCTAGGCTCCTAGTCTTCTGTTTGTTGGGGTCGTCCATGTATGTGAGGTGCTGTAAGTACGCAGCTGCATTTGCTTTGACCACGTCCGAGGGAGAGTTGAGGAAACCGATCACTTCCGGTAGGTTCGGATCTCGCCATTGCAGTCCACCACCGTCCTCACGACCACCGACACCCACGCCGACACCACCATGAACTGAAATAAGATATTAATACTGTATTGAGAAAAATATACAATATTATGTTATAAACAAAACTAGCAAACCCGCCCCTACTTCCCACAGGTGTGATACTGATAATAAATATACTAGAGAATATTTCTATTTACGACATCACATTAGAATCATCTGAAATTATCTGTGTTTCTTAACAATATTGTCCATGTGTTATGTACAAAAACCTTCCTCTCGAATCACTATATGTATTAAAAAAATCGCAGCATAATCCGTTGCGTAATTTTAGGGACTTAAGCATACTTTTTTTATGGTATAGGTTGGCGGACGAGCATTTGGATCACCTGATGGTAAGTGGTCACCATCACCCATAGACAATGAAGCTGAAAGAAATATTAACTATTCCTTACAACGTCAATGTGCCACCAACCTTGGGAACTAAGATGTTATGTCCCTTGTGCCTGTAGTTACACTGGCTCAGTCACCCTTCAAACCGGAACACAACGATACTGAGTACTGTTATTTGGCGGTAGAATAACTGATGAGTGGGTGGTACCTACCCAGACGGGCTTGCACAAAGCCCTACCACCAAGTATATACATATAATATATATAGGGACAGACAGCGGTGAGCGACTTTGTTCTATACTATGTAGATATTTGTTTTAGAAATATGCCACTAAAATGTCAAATTATTGATGAAACATAAATTACCCAATGCCATCCCCGCCATTTGTTTTTGTAGCTCCTCTTCATCACCATACATCGACTGACCGCCTGTGCTTCCCAAACTAAGGCCATTTTGCGAATCCTGGAAAAAAAAACAAAAGCCTTAATAGACGATCTGACATCATTATATTCATCTTCATATATTGTATATATTACTAGCGACCCATCTTGGTATCGCAGGGGTGCAATTCTGACTGTAAATATACCACAAAATATCTTACAACGTTCACACTTTTTCAGTCGTTATCAGCTTACTATATTGTTCATGTATATATACAAAAACCTTTCTCTCGAATCATTATATCTATTAAAAAAAACGTATCAAATTTCGTTGTGTAATTTTGAAGATCTAAGCATATGTATATAGGGACAGAGGTGAGCGAAGCGTTTGTTTTATACTATGTAACGATAGTTATTTAATGTTACGTCAATGATATTCTAATAAAAAGATATGTTATACCCATACTTTTTTTTTTTTTATGGTAAAGGTTGGCGGACGAGCATATGGGCCACCTGATGGTAAGTGGTCACCATCGCCCATAGACATTAACGCTGTAAGAATTATTAACTATTCCTTTATTTTAAATTTCGTTACAAGTAAAAAGGATTGCTTGATAAAACAGTAAGTAAAAGTATAGCATTACAACGTAATTATGATGTATTATAACGTATTACTGGCATAATTATAATGAAAACGACTAAAGGCAAACGTCCCAATTAGGACGTTTTCTAGTCTTCACTTTTTGCGCTTTAGTGACATATCTGTTTACTAGAACATCATTGTGTTACGTAATCCATAGTAAAAACAAAAAGTTACCTTAAAGGGCGGCGGTTGGTGCGGAGGGTCGTACGCAGCGGGATAGTGTTGGTATGCGTACGCGTCGCCAGCGTACTCCCCGCGCGGTGACGTCACGCAATAGTGTCGCCCTAGCTGCTCTAAGGACGCTGAGTCGTACCTATGACAAACCAAAAAAAAAATTAATTCGTAAAGTGTAATACTTTTAAACCAATTGAACGATTTTACGAAAAGTTAGTTAAGAGATATGATAGATATTACGTTTATTACTTCTATGTCCGTTTATGTGCAGAAGATATTTACAGAAACAGCCTCGGAATTATGGCAACTGGCAACCCTATCGACTACTTACAATTCAATGTTGCCAATTATTATACTAATTATTGTTCAATTAAATAATAAGTTACTTAAAAAATGTAGTAGGTATAAAATTTTATAGTGTTATATTTAATACAATACCTCTGTTGCAAATGTAGATTATGCTGAGATGGCATTGCTCCTGGAGACGCGCTGCGCGGTGACGCACTACCACCACCCTCTACATATTCCTGAAAAAAAAAAACAATTTCAGAACACATAACTACCTACTACACACAGCTATACTATAATAACATACAATAGATTCAATAAGAACGTACGAACAACATACTCTGTACAGAGTACAAGAGCGAATGTGGAAATGCAAAAACTTTCTATACTTTTTATATTCTACCTAAGATTAATTATCTAATTAGATATAATATAAAACAAAAAAAATAATTAAAGAAACGGACCAACTTTACTATCTTGGTGTGCGTTACACCTACGCTCGTTACTCGACAAACGTCATATTAGGTACTTTAGTCAGCATCCTTTCTGGCCATTTAATTTCGGTTGCTTTGGAATAAATTCCTACTTTTTATACATTTTTGAAAAGCTAAGAACACGGTTATGTTTTTAAAATAATCTGCAGAACAAATTTCATAATGATTTTTTTTTGTTTTTAAGGCATTTTTGAGGAAAAAAAAATCAAAAAAATAATTAAAATAATTTCGTTTTCCGCCTAGCATTTTTAAATTTGGACAGATAATTTATGTGTAAATATTGACAAATATTCAGTGTTTAATCGTTTTCATAAAACAGAAGAAAAAAAAAATTTAATTGATACTTTTTTTTTTAATAAATTTTTGAAGTTGCATTTTTGACAGATTTTGCAAAAAGCTAAAAAACGAGATAACTCAAAAATGGTTAATTTTTGCATCATGCATTTGGGGGTCAAAATTATTGCAAATAGTCATCCCTATGACCTCCTTACGGATATACGTCGAGTTACCAATAACCCTGTATATTCTAGACTACATATGGAGAATCTTCAAATTTAGCTATCTGACTTTAACAAAAACCCATATGCTAAATATGGGAAGATCTAAAAAACTTTTAATGTACTCAAAATAGAGTTTCGTACGTTCAATTTTTTCTATATATTCTTATACTTTAACTACGACTTTCTTTGAGTGTTATATAGGCTTAATACATGTAATTTTAAAATCAAGGCTCTTACCTGTGCCATATACGCCGGCACTTGAGGATCCACGAGATACGCGGGCTGGGCCGGGTAGGCGGCTCCGTAGTGCGCGTATGTGCCATAGTGACCGCCGCCAGTACCCGCACCGACTCCGCCGGCGTAACCGCTACCCACAGACACCGCTTCCATCACCTGCAACAATAGTATTTACTGTAAGACAGCTTTACAATTTAACCTATGTTCAAAATTTTCCTTTTTTTAAGGACGCGGGTGAGTAAATAGATCACCTAAAGGTAAGTGAGCACCATGATATCCCACAAACATTGACGTGGTAAGAAATATTAACAATCCCATTAGTCGCCAACAAGCGACAACAAACTACTTCAGTATGGAACACAGCAATATTACTGTGTAACAACAAACCACAAACAAACAACAACAGCCTGTAAATTCCCACTGCTATGCTAAAGGACTCCTCATCCTTTGAGAAGAAAGTTTGGAACATATTCCACCACGCTGTTCCAATGCGGGTTGGTGGAATACATATGTGGCAGAATTTCTATGAAATTTGTCACATGCAGGTTTCCTCACGATGTTTTCCTTCACCGCTGAGCACGAGATGAATTATAAAGGCAATTAAGCACATGAATCAGCGGTGCTTGCCTGGGTTTGAACCCGCAATCATCGGTTAAGATGCACTCATTCTAACCACTGGGCCATCTCGACTATTGCTGTATAGCGATAGAATATTTAATGAGTGGGTGGTAGGTACCCATATATCTCAGTTTTAGCTATGACTTAATGCAACTTTGTACATACTGACCAACACTTACTGGATACCTTAAAAACATAATAAACTTATATTGTTAATTAAAGTGCAACAAAGTAAGATTCATAAAATGTTTTCTAACAATGTCAAAAAGTAAAAAGATTATATTTTACCAAATTTGAACCCGTAATCTTTGTTTAAAATACTTTTGTTTTATCCAATCAGCCATCTCGATTAAAATAAGAAACTTTAAAAAGGTATATTTAACTGAAATTAATTGTATCTTAAAAAAATTGAATTTCCGTATTTACATCGAATAGTTTGAACGTTGATCGTATGCAATATAATTAAACCTGGTATTAAAAAAGGATGTATCCATAAAAAAAACGAGTATGGGTTTAAAGTATCGAGTTTGAGGTTAATGACTTACTGAGTGTTCAGATCGATATCAAAATATATCAACAAACAAAACATCATTACTACTGAGGTTTAAAGACTTTTTTGTATCGAGAGAACGGACAGAAATCAATATATACGAATTTAACGTCCATTTAAAAGCGTAGGTAAGTTTACCATTTTTAGGCAAACTTTTCTTCACTCATAGTATTGGATACGCTGTATGAGCACTTGTGTAATTGAAGTCTTAATATTTATTGATTTTATTCATTGATGTACCAGTGGTTAGAAGAGGTGCCCGGACCGATGATCGCGAGTTAAAACCCTAGGCAAACACCACTGAAGCTAAATTAATATTTATAATTCAATCATCAAATCTTGCTTGACATAAAAATGCATTGTCATCGTAACGGAACCGACATGAAAAATCTACTATAGTTACTAATGGTTCAATTCTAGTTTGACTAAGCATAAAAATTGCAAGTTAAATACTATCCCTACTATACTATCACAATAATATAATTCATCTCGTGCTCGGCGGTGAAGGAAAACATGTAGGTTACATGTGTCTAATTTCAACGAAATTCTGCCACATGTGCATTAAACCAACCCGCATTGGAACAGCGTGGTGGAATATGTTCCAAACCCTCTTAATGGAAGAGGAGGCCTTTGCCCAGCAGTGGGAAATTTACAGGCTGTTACTTTTTACTTTACTAACACAATGACAAGCGTCGTATAAAAAACAACCCCTGGTGATATGTACCCAATGAATTCCGAAACGAGAACTTCAATCATCATCCTCACTTCAAATTAAACTAAAACCTACGCAGATGAAGTCGCGGGTTCACGATACGCGTTCAGTTTCAAACACAATGAGTTCAAATGAATAGACAGATTTGAAATATTAAAAAGTGAAATGTATGTGAAACTACACGACCCGTCTGACTTAGCGTTTCGAGCTTATTTCTCACGTAACGCAATTTCATGAGAAATTACTTGAAATATCACCTGAATTAAATATCTGTCTGACTTTCATTTAAAAATCTCAGGAAAAAATCCATTCACAAAAATATTATCCTTTCTTTTATTTAATAATGGTAACAAAGTGACTATATAAAACTTTCTTTTGTACCAAATGATTTAATTCCTTTTTTAAATCGACTTAAAAAATCGGAGGAGGGTCTCAATTTGATTATTTTTCGAAATTATAATGGAAGACAAAATCATAGTTTCTGAACTGAAAACCTTCAAATTCTTCAAGAAAATTGAGATTTTTAAAACCGGCTAGCGGTGTTTCCTTATTATGATTTTTTAGTCTTTGTGATGAGTGTTATTATTATAGTCATTTCGTGTGTATGATATTTACTTTCTGACACTTTACGATCGTGTTATGCGGTGAGTTACAAGTTTTTATGGACACCTATTTACAAATATTGACATCGTTTAATGCGAATATAGAGATAGAGACCAATTCTATAAAAAAAAAATTAGCTGAATCTTAGGCATTCGTTACGTGAAACTCACTTATGTATATAGTGAATAGAAAACGTTAAAAGGAAAAAATATTATCTTAAGACTTTGCTTTAAACTCCATTTTCGAAGAGTACCACATTGGCGCTTAAGCTTTTCTGTCCTTTTGTACCTATATAAGTATAAGTAGATCTTAAGCAATTATCACGAACTTGTATCGGATATAAATGTTACATTTTCCACAAACCCGCACTCACACGCAGTCATACGACTAGAGTAGAGTACTCTACTCTAGTCGTATGACTTATCTTATCTTTAAGAGAGAAAGGTTTGTCCATCTGAGCTTCTACTTTTGTGTCTTTTTACCACACCAATAGTATTTCCCGCCAGATCTTTTAAACAACGCATTTTCTGCATTAGAGTGATTGTATAACATATGTATGTCGAAGCATCAAAAAGTTTAATTAGGATTTTTTTTATCGTAAATACTGGCAACGTCAGTATAACGTAGAACAAAGAAGAGCCGAAAAGTCATATTTTATATTATAAATATCGAAAAGAGGTAGTATATATCACGAACGTGAACGACTAGACTGATATTTCGAATATCATCATGTCTGATAACGAGTTGTTGCCAACTCCTCGTTATGTATATTATTATACAGCGACGAAAATTTGAACTTCCTTAGTCGAAAAAAACAGTTTCCATTATGTTTGTTCTACAATCAATGTGAGCTGTATGTAAACATTTATCGTATCGCTGTCTGTGTGCGGGACGGGTAGCTAGTATCTAATATAAGGAAACCATCTAAGAATAATACGTTCAAACATCCCCCTTTCTTATTATAAACTTTGACGCCTCACCCATTGGGTTATTACCGGACCACATTAGTTCGAAACTTATGTGATTTCTTGATATCAAAACAAAAGTTCGACAAACAATATGATATTGCTCTTACCTATCTAGAAATATCATCAATATCCATTAACCCTTGTGAAATAATCATTTATCTACTTGCAATTTTCTTACTTAGATATACGTATATTGTATAATTAAAACTATCATACGACTGACCATTTCACAGCGATCGATTTTGGTGGAACATAATTTGAAAGTGACGAAATCTTCTAGAGATATTTTATTTTGAGGGGTATGCTTTTTCGACATTTTAAACAAACATTGTGATAGCTCGGCTTATAAACATGATATAATTATAATGATAACATGATATAATAATACACTATAACACTCAGGAATAAAGTAGCTTTCTACCAAGTAACAACTTTTGAATTTGAACATTATTTCGGAGATAAAGCCTTACATACAATGAAACAAATTTTATCTGTTTATAAATTAAGTTTAGATTAAAGGTTCCGTTCGTTTTCAATGGTAACATATAGATCGGTTAACGGGCAACGAGTTTCCATACGATAAATAATAAATCACCTAAAGGGCCAGACGATTGGGCATTCGACAATTGCGGAAACGATTTCCAACTTCACTTTCGTCTAAATTATTCTCAACAATACGTCAATTGTTATGGCGTGATAAAACGAAAACATTTCACACACTAATGCATTTTCTGAAACGAATCGCTATGTGACTTTGCCATACCAGGCTTTTTGCTTTCGACCAATAGACATATTCCTAAGTGACTTTGGCGATAATCTATGCCATGTTAACTGAGTCTTTAAGCCAGGAATTGAACTGAAGCATAAGAGTAAGAAATATATGATACGATTTTTTTTAATTATCAAATATACAGGGTTATTTGTAAAACATTAACAACCTCGCAGGGCTAGATTGAGAACATCATAAACAACAACTTTTGTTTTATGACTTTTCATAACTCATTAATTTTTACTTTCATACAAAATTAAAAATATTAAAATTGATTTCTCTAATGTTAAAAACTCTATACGGCAATGAAAAAAAAAACAGTTAAAATAGTCTGATTTTAGCTCCACCCACAAAATGGGCGGAGTTAACACGCTTGACTTGACGTAATTAACGCTTTGATGCGCCGTCGCAGTCTTACGCTTTGATGTGCCCGCGCAACGTGCTCTTATTGCTAATTTCAGTTTACAGTCCGTTGATTTCAGTTAATAAGTTCACTATGCCATATTCCAATATCGAATATACTGAAATGGTTCGCATTTTAGCGAAATGCGATGACAACGTTTCAGAAGCATGTCGTCAATATGCGATTAAATTTCCAAATGTGCCTACTCCAAGCCGCGTGACAATGCTAGCTGCCACACAGCGATTACGCGATTACGGCCAATTCCGTTCTCCTTTAAGAGATAGTGGTCGTCCGCCAAGGCGCACAGTTCAAGAGGAAGAAGACATCATGGAGTTCTTCGAAGCCAATCCAGCAGCGAGCACCAACGATGCAGCCCGGCGGTTTAATGTATCGCAATACTTCGCATGGAGTGTTGTACACAATGAAGGGAAATATCCCTTTCACCTTCTTCGCGTCCAAGAATTAAACGAACCCGATAAACCCGCGCGAGTTGCGTTTTGTAACTGGGTGCTAAACGAGAGGCCAACTATTTTATGGACTGACGAAGCAACATTTGGCAGAGTCGGTTTGTTCAATTCTCGCAATGAGCATTTGTGGTGCCATGAAAATCCACACAAAACTAGACCACATCATTTTCAACACCGATTTAGCGTCAATGTGTGGGCAGGAATTGTAAATTCAACTTTACTAGGCCCTGTCTTTTTGGAGCGACTCAATGGAGAAACATACCTACGTTTCCTCACTGAAACACTACCAGATTTAGAGGAAGATATACCCCTCGCTGATTTACGTGTTATGTATTATCAACATGACGGAGCGCCAGCGCATAATGCTCGCGAAGTCCGGAATTTTTTAAATAACAATTTTCCTGGTCGTTGGATTGGGCGCGGCGGACCTCGTGCCTGGCCCGCTAGGTCGCCGGATATCACGCCATTAGATTTTTATTTATGGGGACACGTCAAAACATTGGTGTATAGTGGACGTGAAATCACAAGCCGTGAAATGTTAGTGGAGAAAATCACTTGGGCTTTCGACCAGGTTAAGTCAAACTCACAAGTGCTATCGAGAGTGAATGAACAATTAATTTTTAGGTGTGGATTATGTGTAGGTTGTGAAGGTGACTACATAGAACAATATGTGCGGAATACACACAGACATCCCCGGGATTTAACCCTTAGAGGTACAATAGAATAAAATTTAATTTAAAATAAGCATCATTGTATAGGTTCACCAATACATTAACATAATTTCATTGTATGTTTCACATTCCTAAGCAAATATAAAAGCAAGCAAGTCAGTATCAATTAAGCGTTCAAACAGACAAGTCATTCTCATTACCTAAACGCGATACTCACGAACTAGCTGGTCTCCATAAAACTATCAATTCTAAATGGTGTGTGGTTCCAAACCCATACTATCATTTTATTATGTTTTTGTTTTATTTTTAATTTGTTAAAACAAAATCAATGAGCTAAAACTTAAGTTTGTCTTTTAACTTGAGAAGAATCTTTATACCCAGATCCTAATTCCATCGTGAAATCAGTTTAACAGAGTTAAGATCATATTTTTTAAGTTAATTGTATAATTCATATTTGCATTTTTTTTTGTAAATGAGGCAGTCAGAATAATAAAAATATTGCCCTTAGGTTTTTTTGTATAAAGTTTGTTCATAATAAATTGTAAAAAAAAACAATTGAATGTAAAATTTAACAAGAATGTAATAATATTAAGCATAAAAATTAAAGCTTATTAAATTAAGGTCTGTTTTTTGTTTAAAAAAAAATTATTTCAGTTCTTAATTTATTATACAAAAATATTATTATAACAAATTAGATGAAGAAAGGAATAAAAGATATTGAGTCATATTAATACAGTTACTAAATACCATAGGGACATACAATACCAAGATTAATAAAAAACAAGGCCTTTTGTGTATAATAAAATAATTTTATTATTCTTATGATTGATGTTCAATTGAGATTTTCCTCTGAAAATTTGCAGGAAGGTTTGATAGTTTCCTGGTCTAGCTCGCTTGAGGTACCCAATCCCAGCTGGTCTGATCAGCTCTTTGCCAGCATGGTTGATATACAACTTTTGATAAGTTGTCTACCTGTAGAGATTATGAGACTTATTAAAGAACAGAAGTTTACTGGATAGAAAATACAATCCATTCTGAAATATGTATTGTGGAATTCATAAAACAAACATTTCATCAGAGGCGTTGGATTGAATTCTAATTGCAATATTAGCAATACCAAAAAGTTACATATGCAAAATAAAAATAGTTTTATTTAAATGAGGACTTTACTTTCACATTTTAAATCTAAGCAAATACATCTGCTGCTATTCAATTCCAAACTAAAAGAAAATAAAAATAGTTAAATTACATGCTTAATAATTTAGTTAATTTTTTTGTCTTATCAATTCAAAAATAACATTATTAATTTATGCTTCCTCTAAGAATTTAATTTTACTTTGTATTAGTAATGTAAACTTATTTTACTAAAAGAAAGGAATACCAATAACAACCATAGGAAATAACAATAAAGAAAGCTGTTGAGCACAAAGATGAGCTTTCTCTTCAATATTTTTGTCAAGAGAATAGAAATTGTATGACATTTATAAAATTTTAAATAGATTGGTTTATTTAAAATTGTTTAAGGGAGATCAACAAGGTCTTGTACACATCTGTACAGAGGTGCAAAGTAACAGACAACATTTAATCTTGTATCACAAAATACGCAAAATTTTACATAGGTAACTTAGGTATAAAGAATCAGAAGTTTACTGGATAGAAAATACAATCCATTCTGAAATATGTATTGTGGAATTCATAAAACAAACATTTCATCAGAGGCGTTGGATTGAATTCTAATTGCAATATTAGCAATACCAAAAAGTTACATATGCAAAATAAAAATAGTTTTATTTAAATGAGGACTTTACTTTCACATTTTAAATCTAAGCAAATACATCTGCTGCTATTCAATTCCAAACTAAAAGAAAATAAAAATAGTTAAATTACATGCTTAATAATTTAGTTAATTTTTTTGTCTTATCAATTCAAAAATAACATTATTAATTTATGCTTCCTCTAAGAATTTAATTTTACTTTGTATTAGTAATGTAAACTTATTTTACTAAAAGAAAGGAATACCAATAACAACCATAGGAAATAACAATAAAGAAAGCTGTTGAGCACAAAGATGAGCTTTCTCTTCAATATTTTTGTCAAGAGAATAAAAATTGTATGACATTTATAAAATTTTAAATAGATTGGTTTATTTAAAATTGTTTAAGGGAGATCAACAAGGTCTTGTACACATCTGTACAGAGGTGCAAAGTAACAGACAACATTTAATCTTGTATCACAAAATACGCAAAATTTTACATAGGTAACTTAGGTATAAAGAATGAATTAAATTTTCCACACTTTAATATTAAAAAATATCCCAACAAAAGATTACATTAAAAAATGTAAAACATAGCAGAGAAATAAACATACTTACTATTTAATTTCCTTTTAATTGTCTTATGGTGGAAAGAACTAAACTTTCAATTTGCAATGGTCAGTAGCAATGTCGCAAAATAGTAGTCCAACTAAAAGTAAGTTGCAAAAACTGTTAAATCTAAAACTAATGATTCATAAAACAAACTCGTAAAACAAGACCGAAAAGTTGCAAAAAAATTGTAAACAAATACATAAATGTCACATTGCAGGGTTTAATTTTAATTTATCTTGATTGGATATAGGCAATGATACTAGACCATACAGCCTTGTCTTTACAGTAAGATTCTGATAGATGGATAGAAAAGATACCTACTATTTTGAAACTGAAAAATAATTTGTTTTGATAAAACTTATTTGTTTTTATTCTATTGTTGAATGTAAATTAATAACACTGACTCCTTTCTTCCCAAAAAAAAAATTTTAAAATGCACTTCTAATTCTTGGTTCTGGTAGCCGGAATTTCAAGTTGATGGCCTGTTTTTAATGTTTAATAGATTCGTGTGTCATATTACTTTATAGAAATAGTTAAATGTTGAATACATTAGTCATACACGTAAATTACGTACCTAGGCATCTAAACATGCCGTGTGCCTAAACAAAACGATTTAACCTTTTATCATTTTAATACGGTCAGTTTTATGCTTTGATAAGTAGGAGTATGAAGGCGTTGTGGTTTACCTATGTACCTACATAATGAGTCACGATTAATATTATTACGGCTTTTGATGGATAGGCCGGCCAGATCAAATGTTGACAAGTTTTTAATTTATTGTGATTATCGGATTTTAGTTATTGTTCGATTAAATAACTCATTAGTTTACCTTGAATAAGATAAATTAAAGTAAAGTAATAGTAGTACAAGCAGTTTTACTAAAAAAAAGATTAGGTATTGATAATAATCATATTGTCTTTTGTTCATAAATAATTAAATAGGTACCTTATTTTAACTTAGATTGTTAAAATTGAGAAATATTTATTTTCTTGTTCGTAATTAACTTTCATTTAGCTTTATAGCTTTTTTTAAACGACTTAAAATTGCGGTTTTTAATTTGTCGGGACTTTTTTATGTAGGTAGGTATGTTACGGAATCTCAAAGACGGTTTGACCGATTATGAAAATTCTTTTTTATTTCAAAGTATACTTAACAGTCGGTCTCATTATCAGGAGTCGAGGATCCTATTATCAGATAGGATCCGGGAGATTAGGTACATAGTTTAAGAAAAGGTATAAAATAATAATTAACTTTACTACGTTATACGAATACCAAATAACTAAATAATCTTTTGCAAATTAATTAGTCAAGTGTTTAAATTGGAACATGAGACTGAACATCACTTTTTGCTCGGCACTTCAGAGTAAAAATTTCCGGGAATCCTAATTCCGGACGTAAACATAAAATACAAACATTCACACTATGATAAACATTCGTCATCGTAGCCACGAGAGGAACAAAATCTGTTACATCCTGCAAACATTTGCGCGTCGCTGTGTCAGTTAAACTGATAATACGAAGACGTATAGCGAAGCGTGTGGGCGGCGCGAAACCCTTCTACGCGCTTTCCGAAAACCGCTGGCCAATAGCGAGCCAGTCACGTGATTACGTTGAGGGTTTTTACTATTATTATTAAATATGAATGACGCAACACGGAAGGATATTGAAATGTTAGAGAGTGCAACAAAAACTTGGAAATGTTTTTTTGGAAAAAATATTTAGTTTTGTTCAAGGTCATAAAACAAAAGTTGTTATTTATGATGTTCTTAATCTAGCCCTGCGAGGTTGTTAATGTTTTACAAATAACCCTGTATAATACAAGTTGTCGCTTTTGGGTTTGGTTAAAAAAAGCCTTAGCTCCTTAATTCCTCCCTTAGAACTGTAACTTGCTTCATATCGATATTCCTCAAAATTAGTTCAGCGTTAATATACAATATTTTGAGATCAAGAGATTGACAGACCGACAGACAGTCGGAGTTACTATTACATAGAGTTATTATTGATGACATATAATATGTCTGGTTGTAATAAAATCAAAAACATCTCTTAATCTTGTATTAGCGTGCCGCGTATTGGTACTATAGAGGTGAAGCATAACGAAACAGTGATCTCCTTCAAAAATCAAGTCCTAATCATAACCATATATATAAAAGTATAACAAAATAATAAATAACGTTATACACTTACATGAGGGTACTTCTGCGATGGCGCCATGGTGAGGTGACCCATGTGGTTGTAGTGAGCGGCGGGCGACGAAACATACTGCCCATAGTCTGGCTCCACGCCACCACCGACGGGGTAATCGCCCGCCTACAGAGTAACACGATAATTACATTTAGTTACATAAGAAAATCTATCCTTAATTAATTAGAGTATTCATATATTTTGTGTTTGAAAATAGGCTTTTTTATTTAGGTTCAGTCAGCGTGAAATATAATTAGAGACGCTCAGAGTATTCAAATAAATAGACGCAACCAAAAAGTCGATAATATCGGTACAAACAAAGCTTCCTTATTGTTGTCAACAATATAGTCGCCCAAAAGTTCGAGACGTTTAAAATGTCATATAGATCGTCTTAGTCAAACCACCATAAATATGGTAACAGTCGTCTAGCCAATGGTATCCAAGCATTCTAAGTGTTCAAAAATACGGAACACTATTTCAATTGCGTTGTTCTGCTTGAATTAACAATAAGTCAATGTTTATTACAGGCACGAGAAAATAATAAGTAGGTTCTTACAACACCAATTTTAATAATGAATACATAAGAAACTATAGATACTTTATTAAAAAAAAAAGAAGGGTTTTTGAGATCCAGGTATGGTTGATTATTGACGAAGGAATCGCCTTGCAGAAACAGTGCTTAAGGTCAGAGATGAAAACTTCACGGACTCGATGTTGTGAGCTGGATTGGTATACCGGTATCATTATTCAAGTCCGGGGTCAATTGTATTTAAGCATACATACCTGCATAGCGAGGTGGTGCTGATGCGCAAGCGCAGCTGATAACTCCGCGTCCTCGGTGGAAGCGTCGGACCGCGACACGGGACTGTGTTGCGGACCATACGCGCCCTCTACCGGACCGTTACTGTAACAATACAAATTACACATTAGACATGTCACATTACAAATTTATACAGAGAATTACACGCACATATCAATATTTATTTTAAGCTACCTATTAAACCTAATAGGATTTCTTTTAAGTATACTAAGCTACGAAATATAAACATACTAAACTTAAAATTCACAGAACAGCAAGTAATAAAAGTTATTTATTCGTGTGAAAGAAGCATCCAAACGGAATAGGTACAAAAAGGAATTAAAGAAAAAACGACACAAAAAGTCTATAATCAAAACCTTTATTCAATATAGAAAGCGTTACACTTGCTTAATTATTGAATCTAAAGAAAAGTAACGTAAAATGTCAACTGGCAATATAAATATAAAAACATTTAATAATATAATAATTCATTTTCATTATTTATATAAGATATAACACAAATCAATCAATACGCAATAATTGTTCAGTTCTATAGTTTATATGACTGTACGTTAATACGGTTTTATTTTAAGCTCATACTAAAAGAGACGTCGTTATCGTGAGTATCGATTGTCTGACCGCTGCAGTAAATGTAGTGTTTGTCTAATTAACTGGAATCGTTACCAATACCTAGACCGCCAAACTAAAACATTGTTAGTATACCATTAGCCGTTCCATAAATTTATTACCACAACCAGTAATAACAAATAAAAAAGTTATATAATCAAGAGTTTAGCAACGTTTTGTGTAAATATAAACATTCAAATTGCTAATACAGCGAGAAAACAAACCATTTTCATTTTTTTATCTGTTTTCTAAAAACAAGTAAACATTAAACGAACCGTAATCAAGCGAAGTCGTTCTACCCTTTATATTGATATAAAGGGTAACTAGCTACCCGCCCCGACTTCGCAAGGGTGCAATATGACATCACAGTGGAAACTTCTAAAATTATCACTCTTAGTAAATTATGCATGTATTATATATAAAAAAACATCATTCATCTCGAATAACTATTCTATCTATTAAAGAAAACCGCATCAAAATTCATTGCGTAGTTTTAAATATTAAAGCATACATAGCGATATAGGGACAGAGAAAGCGACTTTGTTTTATACTATGTAGCGACTAGCCGAGGCTTTCATAACCCGCGAAATTTATAAAACTATAACAGGCACCGCTTCAACTCCCCATTTTACACGCAAACAAACATTGATTGATTTCCCATACAAATTTCCAAACGCCTTTTCACACCTTCAAGAGATGATTTTTGTGATAAAAACTATCCATTGTCCTTCCGTCCGCCTGTCCGTCCTATCTTTACACCAAATTTCATCTAAATCGGTTCAACATTTTAAACGTAGATCTGAACACATTGTATTGTTTACCTCAACAGGCAGGGTTACTTTCGCATTTATAATATTAGTAGGGATAAAATAATATTATAACTTTTTTATTGATTCAATGTCTTTTCGAGCAATTTCCAATTAAATTCTATAACTTTCGATGGCCGATATGGCCGATATGATGGCCCAGTGGTTAAAACACTAATCTTACCCGATTGCAGGTTTAAGACCTCATGCTTAGTGGAAAAGGAAAGCATCGTCGGAAAATCAATAGGCTGTATACTTTACTATATACTATCAATCTAATCGAACTTAATATTGTTACACCTCAGATTATAAAAACAAAGGAATTTAAGGTCGCTTTTGATTACGTTTTTGCTTTTTATGCTTAGCATCTCTTCAATGTTCCTTCAATTTAGCGCTCCTTATGCCTTTTATACCTTCCCTATATTTTAGGTTTGTTGAGTGTTACTAAATATCCACTGCATAAATTTGGATTAGATTAGATTAGCAAAAGAGGTGCACAACAGACATGTATAATATTTTGAGATCATATTTACTCATGTCTCAGCTATTCAAGCTCAAATTCTCAGCAAGTCTTTTTTGGAGACAGATCTGAGGTGTTTTTTGTTATTGCATTTATACTAACTACAGAAGATGCGTACCGTTTTTTATGCCAATTATTATGAACGTGACGCTATTATTTTGTCTATTTAAAAGTTTGATTAAAAAGCATTCATAATGAATAATCTATTTATTAATAGCGCTATTTTTTTAATAGACAATAATACACTAAATCAGAAGATCACAGATTAACTAAAATTTAGTAATCAAAAGTATTTAACGTCTTTAGATACTAGTATCAGAGATCTCTTAAAGATGTTGAGATAAATTGAACTCCTATGTTTTTCAACGAATCAGAATTCCAATTAATTAGTTTATTATGAAAGATTTTCGGATTTGTTTATACATCGTGTCATCTGAAAGTGCGGCGACTTTACGTTAGACGAAACAAAAGACGTTCCCTTCTTAAAAACTAGACGCCGTCTTTGATATCAAAGTATAGTCTAGATCTGTCACTTGTGAGCCTACGACGCTTCTTTTTTTTTTAAAACTAAGGCATGCTTTTATTCAGTTTTTTCATTCGTTATTCTGTGATGTCAAACAAGAATGTATGAAGCTAATTGCAGTATTCTTAATGATGTTTCCATCATAAATGTATGAGAAAATAATCTTTTTATTGCATGAGAGTTTTAAATGTATTCAATACGACATATGATATGTTTTCACACTATGAGTCCTATCACTACTTCAGTAAGGTATATATTTGAATAATTAATTATTTATTATTTATAATACTATCTGAGCAAATATATTATAGGTTTTTTATACACATCGAGATGCCAAAATATTTTATTACTCTTATTTATACTTTGAAGTAATAGTGTGTTGTACAATTTTATAAGAGACTTAATATACAAAGTACCTCAGGCCTTTTCGTTCAATAATTTACTAGAGTATAATAGTTATTGTTAAATTAAATAATTCATTTATATTCTAAAGAAAGAATTACAACGGCTAACGGTTGGAATGAAAAAAGATCACATTATCGAAATTAAAATGTACTAAAGATGATAAAAATAATGTGTTTTAATGTAAATTAAATGTAATGTAAGTACTTACCTAATTATTCATCAGTTTACAATGTATTTACGTTTAATATAAAAACTGTACTTAATATCATTCAATGATATACTATACACAACATTGATAGGTGAAGCAAAGGTTTTTAAAAAAGTTTTTAATATAAATAATTATATCATCAACTCATACAAAGAACTAGTCTGAGGTCGCTATCATGTGTCTTATCAAGCTTAAGTAGACGCTTCATTAGCACATTATTTCGCTAAAGAAACAAAACTTTAAGGTTTTGTGGCTTTGGGTTAACTGACCTAAAATATAGCAACATTTTTCACCATTTAATGCAACGTACGAATGTGCATTAGCCAAGTGAAATATATAATATCAAATATAAAGAACAAAATCAAATTTCAACGTAATTAGATAATAATCTATATTTACATAAATGCAAAAGTAACTCTGGTCTGTTTTGCTTTGATACTATACTGAACCGAATTTAATGAAATTATATAAGCAGCCAGCTTTAAAGCCATGAAAGGACATAGATTACTACCTCGACTGCTTTTCAATAACTGAAGTCGCAAATTCCAATACATTATATAGTAATTATGAACTTGTTTCTTATGGCTACGTTAAAAATTTTTGATGGGTGAAAAACCAGTGTAAATACACCCACAGGGGACATGGAGCCTTATTTCCCAATGCGATACGTATTGGCGGATAGGGGGTGGAATAATTTTCAGTGCCAAAATTTGCCAATTAAAATGAGTATATTAAATTAAACCTACCTTAAATAATAAACTTATATTTATGTATCAGATTAACACCAACATTAAATCCTTATGAACGATGCGAAATCCGAATTAAAATATACAATAAAAAAATAGAGATATCTTCATTAAGCATATATCCGATTACGATATCGTATAACCGACTTCAATACAATTATAAAAGCCGTGAGCGGATCGATTAAAATCAATTTACAACACGGTATTTAATGTGTTAATTACACGCGGACAGACCGCGCAATATTACTTTAAAAACGTGTAATACAAGCAAACGCTAAGATTACAAGTTAATCGAGCTCATTATTTAAACACGGGACGGTTTCAATTATAAAAAAAAATGTTTAAGCTTTTTTTATGTAATGGTATTATAATTACGGAATAAACTTTTTTTTATGGTATAGGTTGGCGAACGAGCATATGGGCCACCTGATGGTAAGTGGTCACCATCACCCATAGACAATGACGCTGTAAAAAATATTAACATTTACATCGTCAATGTGCCATCAACCTTGGGAACTAAGATGTTATGTCCCTTGTGCCTGTAGTTATACTGGCTCACTCATCCTTCGAACCGGAACTGCGTACTGTTGCTTAGCGGTAGAATATCTGATGAGTGGGTGGTACCTACCCAGGCAGGCTTGCATAAAGGCCTACCACCAAGTAAGTCTAAGTAATCTTATCTAATTTACTAAGGAAACAAAGAACTTTAAAAATTACTTACAAAATTTAACGGCTATACAACAAGATGATATAACTTAGAACAATTTCTATATAGCTCGCGGCGAAATACATTCAAGTTAGTGAAGTTGTCAATAGATAAGAAAGTTAAGATGTTCGATTGCTCAAGTTTGTAGAATTATGATGATAAGAGGGTCATTATTATTAAAAACATATATCTGTGCTTTTTACATATAGCTCTAAAAAAAGGCTTAAATTAAAAATTTAAATATCATAAATTTCTATTGCAATGTATATATCCATTCTTAATATCATGTCAATCGAACCTATACTTTCGGCCATAGCATATATAACTAAAATAAAATAAAAAAACAATATAGTTTTTGCTATCGTAAAAAACTAAGAATACCTTCGTCAGTTTTCAAAGTCATTCCTTTATCAAGTCAACTCTTAGTGCCTTTTGAAACTAAAACACTAAACTGAAAACTGCCTATAAAGTTAAACTTACATAGTACTGTTTGCTGAGATGACCCAGTGGTTAGAACGTGTGCATTTTAACCGATGATTGCGAGTTTAAACCCAGGCAAGCACCACTATACATATATATGTGCTTAATTTGTGTTTATAATTCATCTCGTGCTCGACGGTGAAGGAAAACATCGTAAGAAAACCTGCATGTGTCTAATATCATCGAAATTCGACCAACCCACATTGGAACAGCGTGTTGGAATATGTTCCAAGCCCTCTCCTTAATGGAAGAGAAGGCCTTATCCCAGCAGTGGGAAATTTACAGGCTGTTACTTTACTTTACTTTTTACTGTTTGCTCAGTAATGACATTGCGACGCAATATGTCATTCTCAATCGGCAGAGCAGATTACCGCTCATACTGAGCACACGAAAATAGATCTTAAGGTGACAAACCTTTTCTCACCCAGACTACAGGTCAAATGACCAAATCAAATGCCTGTCAACACGTGGCAACATTTGAACCCTTTGTTATGTATCTCATTTTTATATTTTCCTTAAACTAAATGGGAATTATTATTATACATGTTCGTTTTGCTTTTAAGCATGTACGAATTTCCTCCTTTAATAAGTATGGTATTCACACACACATGTAAACACTTTTTTCTTTTCCTTGCCCAATGCACCAATCTCCTGTATTATTCATTATTTGATCATTAACATCTCAATTCTAACATCCATGTTTAATTTATTTTTTACTAAATTAAATAGTAAAAAAATCGCAGAAAGTTCAGGCTCAAGAGAATCGTCTTCTATTTATGAAGATTGATTAGTTAGTATAGTACGGCGCAAGTAAGATGTAGCATCGGTAAAATTCGTAAAACAGATTACTGTCAATTTAAACAACCAATAGAAATAGATGCCTATCGCGCCATTCGACTCTATTCGTCGCTATAGATTCTCACACAGCTCAAGAAAGCAAATCGACGCGTCAAATTGTCGAATATACTAGGTCATGATATTAAGCGTTGTTACGTTTTTGCAATGATCATATTCACATAAGAAATAAATATTGATAATTTGGGATAGCGTACTTAAGTCGGCTATGATCGATTTTACGAATTTTACCGATGCTACATCTAAGTTGTGTCGTAAATTATGTTTAGTGAAGTGCCGGTAAAACTATCACGAATAACTAGCGAATTGCAAGCGAAACTTCACGTTTGTTCGACAGATTTTTACAAATTTCTAGACCTATGACAGGTTTTGTTCACACGTTTTACATACGTCGTTTTATTCAGCCGTAGTACCGGTATCTAAACAGCCAGCAACTTTTTCCGCACTTAAAAAAAATATTCTTTAAATACTTACGATTTGGTAAATTTTAATCAAGAATCCCTTTTTAATTTTCTACACATTTTATAGATCATAATTGATTCTTTATTTGCTATATATGAGATAACTCTCTTCGTCTCATAATCACTGCGACCAAATCGGCTTAAGCTTCTAATATATAATATATTATAATTACACCATAATAATAGGATACAAGGAGCAATAGGATACTGAAACTCAAACCGAGATCCCCGATTATACAAGCTAAAGTAACTTTAATGTTGAATTAATCATAGCTCATAACGATCATAATCCAATAACGATAATACAACACAAACTTACTCACCATTTTCTATACGGTGGATGCTACTTTTCCAATATCGATATTTATTTTAACTTTCTACAGGTGTTTAATGTCACTGATGAGATACAAGTAAATTTAAACCTTATGTAACGTAAAATTTGAGTCGAAAATCATGTGCTACTAAAAATAAAAGTGAATGTTTACGTAATTTTAGTTTACGTTTGTTCAAACATATTCGATATCTATGATATATTGGAACGTTTCATTTTTATAATAAAAATAAACACATAGACAGAAACAGTTCTCAAACATCTGCGCATCAATTATTAAAATTAAATAAAAATAAACTTTATTCATTTAGAGGCGTACATGCACTTTTGAAGTTATCACGAATCCGTGTAGCTTTTACGGTCTAAAACAAATGACAAATACCAAACATTTCTCATTAAATTCCTGTATGAGTAAAAGTAATATAATTAAGGCCTAGAAGTTTCTAGTAATGTAGCAGTATAGTTATACTGCTTTAGCTTTGCTTTATACTCCTTTATAGTTATAAAGGAATTATTAAATTTTGATTTTCATAATTTAATATATTTTTATTATATTAAAATTTATACAAAAATTGCAAGCAAAGATGCCTTTTCGCGAAATTTTATATCGCCAATTTTCAAGTTTTTATTTTATTTTTCCTACCGGTTCTTATGTACATTATAAATAATTTTAACGACCGAATCAAGTCTAATCGTTGGCAAATGACTAGCTGATGATAAATATTATATTATTTCTGTGGCCTGTTACTAAAAACAACTAAGTACATTATTTGATAAATAATTTAAAAATTAATAAATTGATATTAAAATTAAAACGGCTTATGTTTACACCAACAACATAACGTAAAAAGTCATATCTAGGAAGAAACGAATAACAGATTAAGTTTCTATTCGAATCACAAAAAATAGTTGACATCGGCCCTTTTAGCACTCGCAAAAAGATTTTCTAGAAATCTCTTTTAGGCTCTTGACGCATCAATCAATTAATAATAATTAAAAAAAAAATTAAAATGGAAACGTTTTTCAAAAAAAGAACATAAAAAAACCGAGCTAACTTTCAGCAACAAAATGTAAGTGGAAAAGGCAAAAGATATTTATCTTCTCGAGGTATAATTAAGTTAGAACGTACCACGAGATTCACTACACCTGATACTTAATCAATGTAACTCTAAGAGAAGTTTGTAAGTGTTAGGACTTTCAATTTGTCTGCTTTGAGTAAATACCTATACAAATACAAATAGTCTTTATTAAACTCGGCCTTTTCATTTCAATATTTATTTAGTCCCGAATAACAAAAATAACTTTTATACCGACGACAAACAATTGTGACTAAAAACAATCGAACTTATGTAAATTAATATTATAAATGCGAAAACTCTGTCCGTCTGCTTGTTGCTCTTTTACGTGCAAACTACTGATCCAATTTTTATGAAGCAAATCAACATAAATCAACGGCTATTCTAAATGGCTAATATCTCACAACCAGCCCCTATCAATATAACCAATCGCGAGCGAAGCCACGGGCAACAAATTGTTTATTATATGCACTCTATCTAATAAAAGCAGTAACTTATTTAGACTCACAAATAGCAATAGGTGTTATATCTAGTGTACAGTTATTAAATCATTGTACAATAATATTCAACCCGATGAGGAAATTAATAAATCAAGCGCTTGAATCACAAAATACGTAGAACAAGTCCAGCCTGCGTTATAAAAATACATCTTTATTTTCATGCTTTTATAGAAATGACTTGATTTCTCACTCGTAAAATTTTGAAAAGCGACATACAGTGATACGCTGTTTTGATACAACGTCACACATCACCTTCTAACATTTTCCGATCACGTTCTGCGGTAAGCTTTGAGGTCAGACTGCAGAATTGCATTTTTTCTAATAACAGCCTGTAAATTTCCCACGGCTAGATTGAGGCCTCCTCTCCATTTGAGGAGAAGATTTGGAACATATTCTACCACGCTGTTCCAATGCGTATTGATGGAATACACATGTGGCAGAATTTCGATGAAATTAGACATATGTAGGTTTCCTCTCGGTGTTTTCCTTCACCGCCGAGCACGATATGAATTATAAACACAATAGGCCATCTCGGCTCACTACAAAATAACACTACGAGTCCTGAAAATTTTACACTCATTGACAATATCAAAAACCGTAAGGTATTTTTAAATATATCAAATGAGTTTATTATATGAAGTTTTAGTCTATATCTTCTTGAAAACGTAATAAGGTACGCTTTCATTGTAGACGAAAATAAAACACGCATACTAATTTAATAATCTTAATGTAAATTACTAACAATTTTGTTAGAAATTTCTAAAGATACGAACGAAGAAGGATTCAAGGACGAACGTCTTGCGCTTCGTCAGATTATAATCATATTGACAACACAAATTCAATAATTACTTTATACAATAACGTTTGCACATCTATATGAGAATTACGAGATATTTAAAAAACGAATTCAACCCGATATGTTTTTATAATCAATCAATGTTGACAAACGTGATTTAAATATTTTTATTTTTAAAATAATTACTTTCATAGATATCTACGAACAACTTTTTAAATATATTATAGAGAAAAGTAATAATAATGAAAATGAAATTTAAAAAATAGTTAATATAATGACTTAAATTTAATTAAACTCTATACACGCGCTCACGCACACAGGCTCACGTAACACATATGTACATATATGTGCATCAGGAACAAACAAAGCAAGATACAAGTAGATGAATTTATCAAACTACTTTATTATTAATTAATATTCAAAAACCATGTAACTAAATCTTATTTACAAATTAATTTAATCAAAATCAAAACATTATTATTTAAATAGGCTCATAAAAGTCCACGTTACATTGTTGAATTAAATGAAAAACTACCAATAATAAACAATGCATTAAAATAATGAAACATAACAATACCATACATTTTTAATCTTCGCAAAATATACCACGAATCTTGATTAAGGAATTTAAAAATAACTTGAAATAAAAGCAACGTAATCCATTTAATGGAATTTTAAGACACAATCGTTTATATTGAGGATGCGTTTATTAAAATGTTTCTTGGCGAACAATTAAGATGGCTTAATTGATTTCATCAAAATTTGACCCCGACTCCGCCGACTGCAAAGCATTATATTTCAAAGCAAAGATATCTTGAAGTTATCTTCCAAATGTTGGTAGATTATTTTAATTATGGAAATCGCTTTAGAATTCCTAAAAAAGGCTTATATACACATACCATTCATAAAACAAACACATTCACACTTAACGATTACAATACAACAATATTGGTCGATAATTTTTCTAGTAGAACTTATGTAATCAATTTTCTCTCGTGAAATAACAAATCCCTATAAATGTCAATGAATCTACTATAAATTATAGCACCAATACTTTTCGGTATGCGTTATTATAAATAAATATCAAAAAACGTACAAAAATAAAAAATAAACTGGAGTAGGTAACAGCAGTTAAGGAGTTCTTCGATCACACTGCTTAAATTCAATTTGATGGATATACGAGAAATAAATAATAATGATTAAATATAAATAAATAAGACAATAATTCAACCACACGGTATACGTAGCTTCCCAGTTCCCATACTATATTCATATAAAAATATGATAAAAAGTAAAGCACTTTAACGAACTTTGTCACATGGGAATATTACAAAATATATTCTTAGTAAGAAAATATTTTCACAAGATATTTACCAAAAAGGTTCAATAGTAGGCTCGATTGTGTTAAAACATATTTAACTTACTGAAACCGGTTACTTTAACAAAAGAAAATTTTATTCATTCATTTTACATAAGAGCTATGATAGTTCAATGAATAGAAAACTTATACTTGAACAAAGGGTATCGGGTTCGATCACGTGGAAGCGTCACTGAATTTACATGATACTGACGTGATTTTATAATTTGTCGCATGCTTATCTATGAAAGCATCGTGGAGTAAGATTATATCTACGAAACCACACTGGAGTATCGTGATGGACTAAGTTCCAAGTAGAGATCGCTTTGAATATTATATTAACAGACAGTACTGTACACTATATACACAAATCTTTAACACCCGAAATATAAGACATTATAACCCGCCATGTCATTTAAATTAGTATTGATTACAACTCATTTTACAATTAGTTTGGCTGTGGCTTCGTCTATGTCAGTTGGGAAACAGTGATAGGTACCATCTTGTTGCTGTATCTGACACGGTTTATGCTAAATTTTATGATAAGAGTTTGAGTACTTAATCATAATCAAAACAATAGTTCACTGAGTAATAAAGAAAAAAGAGTGAAGGATCAACGAACAATGTCTCGTCGATCGGTCAGTCTCATACAGATTCGTTCAGCAATTTTAACGTGATTGACGCATAACAACTTGAAAAAAAATATATAAAAAAAGTACAGGATGAAAAAAAAGGTCAAACAAAATAGGTTCTAATGTCAAACTCTATGGAATCATAATACACAAATGAGGTCTATCCCGTCGTAATTATACCAATATAAGCAAGACTAATATAAAATAAACAATTTACATCTTCCGTATCGAAACATAAATAAACAGAACTGCTATAAAATCACCATACATCTGTCAGTCAGTCTATCTAAATTAAGCTGTAATATAATTAATCGAAATAATCAAATTCAATTACGTGTTCCGTACGATAAAAAGTCACATAAAATAAACAATAATTGTAATTGCTTTATATACAAAAGATCCAAAATATCGTGTTCAGAAAAATATTTGTTCAATCGTTTCGACAAAGTAAATTGATAAGTCGACTGTTGCAATAAAAGTGTTATATAAAATGCTGTTTGACTGTTCCCTATACTTGTCTCTTGATGTTCATATTTTTTATTGAATCATAGCCCTTACCGCTATAATAATAAGGACTATTTGAAAGTCAATGACACAGTAGTCAAATTACTGAGCGTAGGTGACGCAGAAATAGAGCAAAACCTATTACGTATGTTTTTCTTTATACAACGCAAATATGTTCAGACCCTATTCGCTTTTATGTCTCGCCCACAGAATATGTAAAGTAAATGTGTTAAGTCTAAAGAACGAATAAAACCGTTTTTTTATTTATATTAAAGGTGACGTTTGGTGTAAATACATCGTGTAAATGTGTATATAAATACACTGTAAGATATATTAACTATAATTTGTAAAAAAGTGTTGGTGCTTCTTCCACCATTCTTCTCCAATCCTGAAATGGCAGATTTTCATCCGACACGTGCAGGTTTCTTCAAGATATTTCCTTCACTGAGTACGTAGTGTATTAGAAACGCAAATACCTTGTATAATAATTGGACAAATTAACTTTACAAAATACGCCAGTATTAAAATATAAAGGAAATTATGCAATAACTTATTAGTTATTAACTTGATTGATAAAAAAAAAAAATTGTAGTGTATGTCTGTGACTACAAGATATGTCTTTTTTAAAATTAATATTGCTATTATTTTTGTTGGTCTAATGTACGAAGCAATTTTAAATACGATAAAAATACAAGTGTACATTAAAATACTATTATAGTGAGTGTTCCAAATACCGTTTAGATTTGAACCGACTTCAAAAAGGATTCTTCGTGAAGGAGGTTTTTATGCCTGTTATCTTAAAGTCTATCATTTACGAACCAACATGGAAAATACTTTATATTGGTTTTTAATTTTCTCGTTTTGGTCTGTTTCAATCTTTCAACACAAAAGATCGTATTTTTTATTTTATTTATTTTTATATTACAGGTGGGAAACGAGCAGGAGGCTCACCTGATGGAAAGTGACTACCACCGCCCATGGACATCTGCAGCGCCAGGGGGCTAGCGGGTGCGTTGCCGGCCTTTAACCTTCGTATATATCAGAAGCAGTAAAATTAACTGGGCATAATTTATTTGTAATTATAAACACTAAAAACTATTTCAATGACGTTAGTCATATTAGATTTTTCATGGTATAAAAATCAACACATGCAAAACCGCGAGGTACAAACTAGTTCACAAAACATTATGAATAAATAATGTAGTCCCAGCGGCATTAATTTTATAGAACGACTGGGTTTCAGTATTGAAAACTTTAGACTTGCTCAAATTCATTCGAGAATGAAATTTGAGCGTTGAAATCCCAACTATAAATTCACTGGCTTCTAATACAGGACTAACTTTCAGATTATGCATAAAATAGCGGAAACCTTTAAATGGGCTCCGAGAGTTAGAAGCGTCATGGTCAACTGGTCTATGTTTTAAATATATTTTCTTGCACAATGAGTGTATAATTTCAAGTGAAATGTCATAATATATATAAAATGATCCCAAAAACGGTGTCCATTCGTATTTAGAAAAGCTTACAGGGTGCGTCAATGTGCTAAACATGTGGCAAAATTTCACTATCAGATGTTTTAGTTGCATCGGCCAATAGATCACGCGTTCAGAACATTGAACCATTTTTAATCTATTGAATATTGTAAATGCGAAAGGAACTCTGTCTGTCTGTTGCTATATCACGACCGAAACACTGGATCAAATTAGTCGAAATTATGTTATGAAACAAGCTTGATTATATGTACCTACATTGAAATAACAATTTTTTATGCTTTTTATCGACCCCGAAAACGCGGGCGAAACCGAGGGTGACAATTAAATACTATATATTAATTCCTAAGAATTGATTATGAATGAATTCGCCAATTTTTTTTTTTTTAATAACTAGCGTCACAAAAAATACACATTTTTGGCACTATATCACGCTACCTTTGATTAATTCATGGAAATAAAAATAGTAAATCGTTTTAAAAAAAACTTAAGAAGAGCTAAGACCGTAAATATAAAAATTAAATACAGTTGATCGAGTCAAAAAGGTCCACATATATCAGTCGGATACCGTAAGCAGCTTGAATTAGCAACATACGTAACCGGCTAATTGTCAACTTTGTGTAATTAAGGTCCCTACCTGTGTAATTAATGTACATATGTGACCGTTCGCGTCGCTATACCGTCTATTTTCCAAAGGCGTCCGATAACAGTAAGTTTACTTTGATATAATTTCATCTACATAATGTATTCTAAAGTAAATTTAATAATTATATAAATAAGCTATTAATTAATTAAAATGATACACCTATCCATACCACCTATGACGAAAACATCATGAATCATTTATCTGTTTTGGTGGTTTTAGTATAATACGTAGAGACAAATACATGAATTTCACTTCACTTTCACACACAGAAAGTTACTAAAAGAAAATGAATTTCACACTTTTAACCTAATTAGTGTAAATGAAAAACAAGCGAAGCTACGAACCATATTAAATAATAATAATATATAAAACCTTCTTCGAAACGCGCTGCGTCTTCCGACATAAGTTTTATTTATATTGGCATAATAGTTTTTTTTCAGTTTGGCATTACAATACGACTCGCACACCATTTATTGCACTTTAATGGTCTTGCGAGCAACCTTTGTATTAAGTTTCTACTTAGTCGATACGATTCATAGAAAACAAAATGGTCATCATTATTTATGAATCACATTTAATTTTCATTTTTCTTCAACATCAAAATCTTTTAATAAAGATGTTAATCAACTTCGGTCTACAAAAGTTCAAGCTACAGATTCTTGCTAAAATACTTTCTAAGGATGAGAGTCTGGGATCTGCAAGCTGATAAATATTACCGAATAAAACCTTTTTCGTATCCAACAGGTAAGATAACATGACATAAATTTGAGTGAAATGTGTAGGTACATGTGCGTTATTCTGAACTGCACAAAGAAGGAAAAGTCACTCTTACTTGACTCGCTTGAGATTTAGCTTATTTTATAGTCTGCAATACGCTATTTACATGGGTGTATGCTTTAAGTGTCTAAGTATCTAAGTGTCAGAATTACTTATTATTCTATATGTCGCTTATGATCTTCTGTGTATTTTTCAACAGTAGTTTTCAAAAGATTCGAATTGCCTACAAAATAAAATTCAAAGTTTTAAAAATGGAACGGTTTCAATCCTAGAAAAACAAAAGTTCTAGTGTTTGCTCCGTATAAAAAACCAATCAATAAATAATAATTACTATAAAATAAATATATATACAGTACACATGAGCATGACACGTAAAATGGAAGCTTCGACCGTAGCAGTAATGCGCCAACTGTACGGAATGTCGGTTAAGGCTTTTTTTTCTTTATGGTGTGCGTTATGCAAGCGCGTGCGCTGCGAGCATTTAAATAAGCCTCTTGTGTCTGTCAATGCGAGATATAACATTCCTGCATAGATATTAACAATGACATATCATTATTATCGATCAGAGCGAAATATATACAAGATAAATAACACTCAACTTAAAGTCAGAATCTTACTAAATAATTAATCAAATGTCCACAGCAACAAAGATCCCATAACAAAAGATATTAAATTATTTTAGGTATAAATGTTTGACTAATGAATGTTATATTGAATTTTATTATTCTTATAAAAATGGAATATATAAAACCTATTCAATCATAATACTGCTTTGTAGCTTAGCGAAATGAATACATTGAATCACTAAACGAAAATAAGACTTTTTTATTAAAGGCAACTGTAATATTTCAAGACGGCAATATAACATCACTACATAAAGGAAAAAGTATACCTTTTAGAGCTAAGCTCAAAAGAAACTACAATAAAATTCTTAATGAATTTCCTTTAATGGGTAATTCTCTTAATAAAACGCAACGGGTTGCGCATCCTGGATCATATAATTACTAACCAGAGTGAGGCGTCAAAGATAACCATCAGACATTCGCGATGACAGAGTCGGGACCATTGACTTAATATGTCATTGAGGCGCAGATAGAATACCTGAGTATCGTTATAACAGTATAAATGACACTCATGGATTTTAATTATTTTATACAACAGTGCGATTCTGTATGAATTCACTTCGTATCTCACTACTGAATTATTTAGAAGTCACTTAGTGATACGCCATTTTGATATTTTTATCATATAAATTTTATAATTATGACAGTGATAATATGAATATTTCATGCTCGATTTCTGCGGTAGCTATTCGACTACCTGTCCGAGGATTTGCACATATCCTCATATCTTCAAATTCAACAAAGACATTCATACAATGTTATATCGTACGTAAATTTACTCTCTTATAGTTAGTTATAATTCCTTACTTGGTGGTAGGGCTTTGTGCAAGCCCGTCTGGGTAGGTACCACCCACTCATCAGTTATTCTACCGCCAAATAACAGTACTCAGTATTGTTGTGTTCCGGTTTGAAGGGTGAGTGAGCCAGTGTAACTGCAGGCACAGAGGACATAACATCTTAGTTCCCAAAGTTGGTGGCGCATTGATGATGTATGGAATAGTTAATATTTCTTACAGCATCATTGTCTATGGGTGATGGTGACCACTTACCATCAGGTGGCCCATCTGCTCGTCCACCAACCTATACCATAAAAAAAAAAAACAATATTTTCATAACGTAAACCAATGCATATACGAGTACAACAAACACTGTTTTTTATTACTTTACACACACACATACATTTACAACTGTGTGCGCATCATGCGATGGCAAATCCGACCCGATCGAAAAGTGCTCAAGCTTCAAATGCAGCACCGACCTTCCAAGACACGAGTGTAAACACTGCCAAATTTCAAAATCCGAGCTACTACTGAGAATTTCTCAACGGAAATACCCGGTCTTTTATAATACCGGAGGTTCGTACCTCGGTTTATGCGACCTTATAACCTACAAAACAAACGAGGCAGTCCAATCAATTAACTTTTATAAGAAAAAATCCCTGTCATTACTTTGGGTAGTCTCGTAACATCGAAATAATTTGACATTCACGGCTATCACTGAAACCATAACTAGACACATCGCCCGGCAAATTTTATATGAGTATGTAAATTACTTAGAAAACTAAATCAAAATTTCAGTTTAGACTATAACAAGACGTATGTTTCTGTGATGATGAGGTTATATGAATTAGTTTAACATAGTATATTTTCTTATAAAAATGGAATGTTATTCTTGAAATAAAACATCGTTGGATTATAATAAAGATAATACAATAATAGAAGTCATCCTGACCTTTAATTTATAAAACTGGGTATTTTACGAATCGACCGGATATTAAAACTTGGGTACCTAAAACCTCAGGAATGCAAAACAATATCGGCGCGGCGGTAAAACAGTTTAACGGTTTACTTAGACGGTAATAATCAAATATCATCCGAGCGTCATCAGTTTTTATGCAGCACTAAGTCTTTAATTTTTTGTTAAGAACTTGACCGAGAACGGCAAAAACCTGGCACTTATTTTGGCAAATTATTTACGAATTATACCTTGGAGACAACTTTAGTATTCGTATCATTACTGTTAAGTTTACAAAGTATTTGTAAAATATAATTTAGTTACCGTTATTGTAATAATATATCATAGATCAACTGACTTAAAAATATATAAAAATGTTTCCGTCACGAGACGTCGAGAATATGTAATACATCGAAATTGATCATAAGACAAAACTAGTAAATAGGTATAGATATTTATATTTTTATCGTAATAATATTAAACAACGAATTATATAAAGTGAAGGTAATTATTTTATGAAGTATAGAATTACTAGCGACCCGGCCCGGATTCGCAGGCAATACAGATACTAAATATACTATAGAATTTGTCTATAAACGACATCACATTAGAAACTTCTAAAATAATCAGTGTTTCTTAGGTATATTCTATATATATAAACCTTCCTTTCGAATCACCCTATCTTTTAAAGATAGCATTAAAATCCGTTGTATAATTTTAAAGATCTAATCATACATAGGGACCGACAGCGGTAAGGTACTTTGTTTTATACTAGGTAAAGATTACATTAGCTTAATAATCTTCAAAAACTACTACCAACAATACGTAAATAAACAGCTCGAACATGAGAAGCAGCGGATTCAGTACACACATGAGGAATAAGAGAGTCATGCCATTTGCAATCGCGGATTACAATTCGATCTTACCCCCAGGGCGCGTTGATAGATGCTCGCATCAAACTCATGTTGAAAGCATAATAAGTCTCTTTCCATGTTGGGCTTACAAAATCAAGTTAGGATTGGAAGACTCTTGGATTGGCGCATCCCTAATGCATAGAACATTAAAATTCACGTAGCATGCACGAATCTAACTTCAGTCGCCCATACACTTGTTATACAAGTATTCAAATAAATCTTCGGATGCAATGCTAGCCGCATTTCTACTGATGAAACATTTCGGCACGAATAATAATTTAAAACTTATTTTAAATTAGATATTAAATTACAGATATTTTTCATACATTCATACATAGAGTTCAGTATATTGAATGTAGTAATTAAATATAGGTATTTTTAAAAACCACCTGATATAATTTTAACCATTCCTTACATCGAAAATACGCCACTAACCTTGGGAGCTAAGATGTTATGTGCTTGTATCTCCCGTGCTTGTAATTACACTGGCTCACTTACTCTTCGAACCGGAACACGACAATAATAAAGCACAAAGCTCCACCACTAAGTGCACATGATGCAACATATTCTTCTAAATCTAAATCCAAATTATTTTGGCTGCAATATATATATATATATATATATATATATATATATATATATATATATATAACAAAAACTATGTATACGTATAAAACTACATTAAATTCGAGTCTAATAAGTATATAATAGAACATTTATTCTACAATTATATGCGTACATAATTAATACATCATTAATATAAAATTATTATCATTTCTTTTATTTAGAGGTTAACCAAATAATTAAATAGTTCATCTAATCGAGTTATTTGTTAACAAAACCACATATTACGGACGCGTTACCAAAATAATAATAAATTTGTTTGTATGTATTATGAATTATTTTGCCAAAACATGTAATATATGTATAATATACTAACTACCCGTCCTAGCTCAAGAGTATAAGGGGTGAATATAAAAGGTTTATAGTGTTGGAGCAACATACAAAAAATCTCGTTTTTATTGGGACGGAAAACTTTGCGGACGAACGGAGAGCGACTCAGCAAAGTTTCATTACCATCGGATAAATGGCTTAGGAATAAATGCAATTACTTCTTCATACAAATATAATAGCAACTAATAATACAACTTTATATCGAATATTGTTGGATGGAAAGAGAGATGCACCGTGTTGCAGTTTAAAATTTTTTTTGTAAATAAAAATCGCATTACTTCAAAGAACAACAACCTGACCAGCAATAAAAGTATATTCAACAAATAAACGAATAGTCTAAAAAGCACTATAAAATTACTAATTGCATAAAAACAGACGTCCAACTAAATTCCTAACATCGCTTAACGTATGTAAATTGATATCCAGATACATGGTGAGGTGACAAACTATCAGGTTATGAGGTGAGTTAATACATGACCTTCCAGACGATCAGTGGAGCCGCTAGTCGGGGTTAATTGATACACTAATTGGTTAAGTGCATTAATTACTGTCATCTTGGTAGCTGTATTATTGTATGGTTTAGTTGGACTAAGATGTAAATCAAAGGTCTGATAGCAGGCGAATAATCTCTTCTAATAGTTTATAAAAAAAAATATCCACCTACAATAATATAGGGACTTCTTACTCTTTCACAGAAAATTAGGTCATTAACCAAAACGAGCTAAGTGTCATCACCAGGGATGATATGCACCTCGATAACGGTAACTAAAACTTTCTTTTTCTTCTATAACTTTTAAACAACGTAACGTCCGTAACCGAAATTATCCGAAATTATCCGAAACAATCCGATGATCCGAAATGATTTTAACTTAATTTAATTTGAAAATCGAATTTCAAGGGTCGCTTTGAATTAACCCATGCTAAATAATGACAAGACACTGTAATGACTAGCGGAAATTAAAAAAATTAGTGTACCTAAAGCGTACCAGAAGATACAACGCTTTTCTAAAAAGGTTTTAGTATATAATCTAACAAGATATAATTAATAATTATATGTATTAACTTCTAGCTTTTCCGGGCGGTTTAACCCACCCTAAACGGTACTGCTCTGCCCTCGTGGGTCCTGATGTGATGTTAATTATATACAACCTTTTTCAACATATGTACGGCGTATCTAAGTCAAACATTATTTTAAAACGAATTTATAGCTCATGTATTTATCGTATTAGCTAAAAATCTTCAATACATATAATAAAATTGGAGTTTCTGTTTGTATACAGGGTACATATACCAAAATAATTTTGTTTTTACAATTTTTGTTTGTCTGTCTATCTGTTTGGTCCGGCTAATCTCTGGATTAGCTGGACCGATTTTGACGGGACTTTCAATGCCAGATAGCTGACATAATAAGGAATAACTTAGGGTAAAACAATAACTGTTTTGTTAAATTCAAAAGTTCACGAAGTCGCAGTCACAGCGGATATTCTAAAAATTGTGCTACATATGCCAATGAAGCCGACAGCGCGGGTAAGTGGGTGACCGCATTCAATGAATCTATCCCATGGAATGATTCAGGGCCGGCGACTGGGGCTATTTCGGTAAGATGTTATAGAAATATCATCATAGCACAATAAACCTAAGTAGGTATAGTTATCATACTATGACATAAAAAATCTTAGCGCAGACTCAATTCCTATTAATTCTAATTTTGTGTACTCTAATACTAATCCATTACAATGAACGATAAAATATTTATCATTCCAATTTAAATTAAATGAATATTTATCGTATAAAATAATAGTTATTATAAAATTTAAAAAATGTAATACTGTCTTAAATGACAATATTATGGATTGCGTGCGTATTCTTAAGTCAAGATTCACGCTTCCCAGCTAGAGGATCATCTTTATTCATAATTACGTCTGTAAGTACATAATTATAGTCATTATCGTAAATATAAATACTGTATTTCGACAGAATGCCTAAATATTTTTATACTAAATTCGTTCCAGCCAAAGTTTATCCAATAATACCTCAACAGAGCCGTTATACGTAAAAAGCATTCAAAGCTGGTCTTTAGCAAAAACATCACGTTTTCGAAAATAAGAACTTTTATTATCTGTACCAACACACACTGAAGATTATCGCTGCGATGTATATCGGAAAAATGTTGATGTTCCATTAAAATAAACTACAAAAATGTGATTTTGAAGTAGTTCAACTACTGCCCTTATAAATTTATATAAAAACGATGATTAAGACTTTCAAACAATTAATTTTCTTAATATAGAATCAATAGAAGCAATTATACAATTTGAAACGACCCCACAACTAAATTGTATCCTAACCTTTGCCAGTTGTCCTAACCTTTGTCAGTTAAGTAAAGTACAGTAAGATAGGTGCAAAGGAACGATTACATATTAACCAACAGTGCAGATAGACCCTAATCTAAAGTAGTCGTGATAGTCACCCCCTTTAGGGTTCAGTGTCATAGCTCATTTCAAATTACAAGGCCGTACCGACTAAGCCCCGGGCAGATTTTATTTATCCTTTAGTTTCTTCGTATTATTTGATCTCAACAAATAACGTTATAAAAACATGAGAAAATTTCGAAGATAACATGAGGCGTTTGTGATTTACCAAGTGTAATTTTAGCTTTCATGAGATATAATAAAACTATGGTTAATGGTTACATATACTTAATGATATTATTATTGTAAAATAAAAATCAGTCTGGAAATTTTCTACTGGTTTTGGCTGGATCACACGTGCCAGAATTTCATCCGACAACTCGCAGGTTTCCTTGAGAATATCCTTCATCGTTGAGTATGAGGTGAATTGTAAACACAAATGAAGCACATGAAAATCCAGTCACTTCACAGTCACGAGCATTTGCGATCTTACGTGGAATCCATTTGGACATATCATTAATATTTTTTGGCAGTCGAAATTGAATAATTTGAGGTCAGTATTTTCGCTTCTATAGTTTTTTATGGTATAGGTTGGCGGACTAGCATATGGGCCACCTGATGGTAAGTGGTCACCATCGCCCATAGACAATGACGCTGTAAAAAATAATAACCATTCCTTACATCGTCAATGTGCCACCAACCTTGGGAACTAAGATTTTATGTCCCTTGTGCCTGTAGTTACACTGGCCCACTCACCCTTCAGACCGGAACACAACAATACTGAGTACTGTTATTTGACGGTAGAATAACTGATGAGTGGGTGGTACCTACCCAGACGGGCTTGCACAAAGCCCTACCACCAAGAGTATAGATAGATATAAGACCCTGTTAATCATTAAATTTGTCATCTAGGGATATTGTATCCAATACAAGTTCCTCAGCAGTTATTGTATAGCTACAAACAAAGCTTTGTATTGTTGTTCCGGGCGAGTAAGCCCGAGTGTTTAGAACTACAAGGGACAACTGAAATGCCTGGATTGGTAACACATTAAAATAATAATCCTCAATAGTTCAACGAAATAAGGAGAGTATATCGAAGAGAAATACGTCGCTTCGATCCTATAGGCAAAGCCAAGCTTAGGCAAATAATATTTGGTCCTCTTTACTTTAGTAAAAGTTTAAGTAAAATTTCGTCTAAATTATTTAATTTTATGCGTTAAATATTGATAACGTGATTAATCAAAAATATGTTATTTGCCATACAATTTAATCTTTCCTATAAACGAAAATAAAAATCGCCAAGTGACTTTGTCTAAGTCCAGTGGCAAGTATTTAAGAAGAAACTAGACGTTAGGAGGAAAGCAGATTTTTACCTTTAACAAAAGACATGGGCACTATTTAAATGTTATGGATAATACTTGCTTATCCATCTGAGTTCAGTAACGGTTGCTTGTGTTCCCTGTAAAAAAAGTTTCAAAACTGATGTATCAGAAATACTAATAATATAAGATTATTGTATAATTATAAAACATTCATATATTATAATAGTATCGTATTTTTATCCGCACGGTCACAGCACAGTTAAGCAAGATATGCGTTCACAATTTAGTTTTATCGCTAACGCCTACGGAGTACTGGCACCACTGCCAAATAGTCTATGCCTTCCAATACAGGTGATATATTAACTTAATAAATATCTATATACAGATATTTATATACACAATGATGAAACATAAACAAATTTATATTTGAATATAAACATTATAGAGCAAATGTGAGTTTGTTTATGTGTTACACATTCACTTCTTAATTACCTAACCAATCATCATAAAATGTTGCATACACGTACAGGAAAGGACGTTGGGTACCTCAAGACTGCCACCCCCCGGAACACCCCTCAATCTCCCAACTCGATGGTGGAAACTTCACTATCAAGGTTATTTAATATTGTTATTTAAATTTAGTCCAATAATGTTATTGTGAGTTTTTCATATAAAATTAAATTAAGAACAATTGAGAATGGTAATACGACTAAATTGAAGATACAATTTTGTTCGACTAATAAAAATGATTGTCGTGTTTCATATTTAAAATCATAATTGATTAATTTTTTTATTAGTGGCTTTAGTCGATCAATCATTCAAAATTCAAAATTTCTGGAACTGAATGACAGTTACGCGATAATGGAACGAGTACCAATACATTGCATCAGAACGTATTCCATATTTGAAATGGCGATATATTGTTAATAAATGCATGTAGTATTATTATACATTCACTTATGCTCATCAAAAAGATTGAGAGTGAGTTATTAACTCTTTATCTATTCGATCTAAGTGACTCGATATTCGAATTGAATTTTTAAATTGCATAGTGAAACATCTGGTGTAAAATTTTCATATATTTCGTACGTAATGAAACACTATAAATATAGCGAAAACTGCTTGCTTCGATCAAGAATCACTCCAATTCCATATTTGAATCAGTTTTAATTTGATACTTATTAGATTTCAAAATTGGAACGGACTATTGGAAATTCATTTTTACAGACACATATTTTTATATTGGAACAAAAAGTTTCGAGTTCGTTTTTTTTTTTTTCAATGAATACAGATAAACAGTAAATATTTAACATCTCATTATCGTTTTATGGCTTAGGTATACAGTGTCGAGCTTACTTCTATTGTTTCAATAATGTATATACCTATGTATATATTTATATTGAAGAATCTATATAAATAGTATAATACCCCTAAGCAGCCGTTTCTTGGCAGTAGGGCTTTGTTTAAGCCCGTTTAGGTAAGTGCCACCCACTCTAAAATAATTCGACAACCAAGTATTTCTGTTTGAGTAAGTAAAAGACTTAAGTATCCCACAGCTGGTCAATATTATTTTCTCTCTCTTCACAAGCTGGTTAGAACCTTATCTCACCACGATGCGTCTTTTGCAAGACCAGCATAAATAGTGAAATAATATTACAGGCACATTTCGTTATGATCCATAACACAATTATGTGTATGAATGTGTAACTTCTCAACTTATACCAAATCAAACATTTCATGTCTAAATTATTGACAAAGACTAACTACGGAACACTAGTAGTTTAAAAATATATTTCGTACTACTTATGTTTCTACTCTATACAATCTACATTCCTTATCGGAGAGAAACGATTCAAAAGTGCTAGTACTACTACGTCTACTTGTGTATTTTGATTCTGACCAAAAGATTCATTTGTATCTGTTGATATTTAATATATTTTTAATGGATGTAAAAGAATATCTTTTACAATTGGAGCGTAACCCGTTCGATAAATTCCATCAGACGAAATCGCACGAAACTGAAAACCCGTAATGTACTATAATTGTTTCGGGCAGCGTTCATTAAATGCTGTTCATTTTGACAAACGTAGCAGAGGACCAACTTTTGTATTACACGCGAAAAAATTAATTAAATTTTAAATTAAATTTGTTATTTTTTTCGATACAATTGCACGAAATCTGATTGGATTGATATTTAATTAATTCTTTAACATTTAAAACTTAGTTTTATTACACTCTAGCAATATTAAAAATACATCATTAGTAAATTTAGAAAATGATATTGTTTTTTAATTAATAAATAAACAAAACTTTATAATGTTAACGTTTAAAATAAATTTATTAACCACCTAATTCAAGAAATTCTTATCATTTTTTATATAAAATACAGTGAGTATATTTAAAAAAAAAAATACTATTAAAAAATCATACGATTCAATTGATATCACACATATTTTTAGCGCAGATATTTTTATCAAATGATTTGATATCACAGTGCATTTTATTTATCTCTTAATCGGTAGTCGACTGGAAGTTTTTTTATTTTTATTTATATAAATAGATGTATATACACCTGCTTGAGAATGATAAATACTGACGCCGTTTAAACGATCACCTTGGACTTCATCTAAGTATAAAGTTACCACCGCCCACCGAAATTGTCACTTGGAGAGATTTTTACCATTCCTTACAACACCTTGTTAAAAAAAAGTATTTTGGTAAAAAGGCATATTATTCGATAGAAGATTTTGTAGATGATAAAACTGCTTGGGGGCTAATTACCTGTTGACTTCCAGGCAGGATACATTACATACATATATTGTATTTAACTAATATGGTGACTAATATTTTTTAAATGTTGAAAAAGAGTAACTACCTAATGTGTTTCTTGCTGGTTTTTCTCGGTAGAATCTACTTTCCGAACCGGTGGTAGCTTCACTTAATTGTTAAATGACGATTCAAAAGTGCTTGTAAAAGCCCACTTGAATAAAGTTTATTTTGATTTTTGACTAATACGCCATCAACCTCGGTAGGAAAGATGTCAAGTTCCCTGTACCTGCTGTAACATAAGCGCGCTCATACTTAAAACTCATCGGATGATCGATACATCCAGATAGTATCCAGATAGATGAAGCTTTGCCAATAAACATGGGGTCATACTACGTATAAATAAATACAACATATATATAGCATTCATAAAAAGAGGTGAAAAATTTTGGCGACTTTATTCGCTACATAGTGATCTCTTCCAGGCAACAAACGTACAGCGTGACTTACACAGTTAGGATAGCACATAGAATATAGAATATGGGTGGTGCTGTAACATAAAATAACGTGAACCTATTACTAAAACTATTAAATAAATTTAAATATTTAATATACAAATTATACAGACATTGCTTTTATACAATACACTTCATTGCGACTCTCAACTAGATGTGACCATAGCACATCTTCTACACCGATCAAAGGTATTGTAGTTTACGATTAGCCATCGTGATCGTAATCGATCAGATCACATATAAACAAACACAGTACCAATAATCTACTCATTTACCTTTATGTATCTTAAAACATTGAGAACTTTTAAAAATGGAATTCGTATTCATTACAATAAATACATTTATGTATTAAAAACATGTATGATCTTGTAAATACGAATTCAATTAACAATAAAACATCAGCGAGAATGTTTCATGAAAATTCACGTTACGTAATTTTACGTACGGTTACGCACACACTGAGGTTGAATGTTTATTCTCCACAAGAGGATACTTCTGTGCAGATTTCGTAGTCGGTTACAAACTTCACTTATAACGACTTTTATTTTTATAAAAATGAATTTATTACATCATCATCCTATTGACATAGTCAAATCTATACATATAATAAAATGAGAGTGTCTGTTTGTGATATTAAAATAGCCCTTTTTTACTCAATGCAATGTATATGTTGTTACCTTTCTGGTGGTTGGGTGTAAAGAAACAATCTTAGGTTATAAAATTTTTAATGCACAGTAACATAGTATTATAAACAACCAATTACTTAATTTACTAGTTACTTATGTTACTTCTTATAATGACTTTTATATAAAAATTATGCCAGCTAGACTCAGCGTGGGTCACTTGGGATAAAAGGCAGGCTTGAAAATTCAATGTTACTAATCTAAAATTTAAGGTTGAAAATTAGGCGCCACTGACGATTAAATTAGTTGTTGTGGTTTGAAAGAATACACCGTTCGCCAGACCGGTGTAAACAAAATTTATAATATAATTAAAAGGGGGTACATCACCAAAGTTTCCAGCTACACGTGGATACCGACAACGGCTTAGGGAACAGGCCTGCCGTCCTTGGAGTTGCACCAGCCACTATCTGGGCACACTCAACCAGGAACCTGGAGCTGTTCACTCTTAATATTTCCATTCAAGAAGTCCACGTGGTGGGTAAATCCGATTAAAAAAAAAACCTCCTTCTGGAGGTTCAAAGTCCTGCTTACACAAATTGACGATCTCAACTCCGGAGAACCATTTCAAAGGGTCAAATTTCTTACGAGTCGGTAAACATGATATAAAGTTCTGTCAAACTTCAAAACTTCATTGTTAATATAAATTCGATATATTCAGTATATCGAATTAGAAGTTTGGATTCGGTGTGAATCCGATAGTTCCAAAATTCAAAAAGCACGAAATCGAAAGTTCACGAACCTTTGAAAGGTTAGCGAGTGTGCCCAGTATCACTACCAAAATACCCTTAATGAAAAAGGAATTATATCCATAATTAAATCAGGGAAATAACTATGGAATAATTATTAAAATTAAGAAAAGCCAAATATGAGGCAAAGTAAATTTATCATAACTAGACTCCGATTCCTACATCAAAGAACTAACCTTTAAACTGGAAGACAGCTATTTAATTAATCTGAAACGATGTGAAATGACCTCTAATCAAATTCAACAAACGAATTTGATGATTAAAATCCTATTTTAATAATTGTTTTAATGTGCCTTTAAAATAAATGTAATTTATTTTATTAATTAAAATTTTAGAAAATGCCAAGTCGAAGCGTTATACTAGCAACACCGACATGAATTAAGTGGGAAATTGGTCAATGGCACGGAATTTAGCGAATTGACACTTTTTGACGTTTTATATAATTATAAAAAAAAATTAAAATTATGAAAATAATTTTTAATGTAACAGTACCTCCCCTCCCGGAAGAATTTTGCGAGGATAAACGAGAAAAATTCGAGCTGGCCCTCCAGCTCAGAACCTCGAACCACACAAATAATTAATTTAAATAACATTTCCAACGTGAAATGACAAAAAAAGTGGAAAATCCAACTTAAGAAAAGTGAGTGTAGTAGACTCACCACAACTCATTTATTCGGCTACAACCAAATAAAACAAACAGAGCTCCCACATTGTGTGCAGGACAAACTCCACCAAAGCTTAAGCTCAACAAAAGCTTCGCTGCATGCATAACCAGATGCATGAGCAAAACTAATATCTGCCCTAACACAGATAATATAAAAATAATGCTTCTCATAAGCAATCTTAAAAAAAAATAACTAGTAGTCTATGCCACTAAATAGAGAATATAGTTAACCTCTATGAAATAGTATCACGACACCAATATTCGCGAAAACAATATAACTAATTAACTATTCGAACCCACGAGAAGTTAACAGTTTTAACCTTAACACACTCCGCAAAAAAAATATACAAACCAACAGACATAACAAACCTTAATAAAACCAACCGTCAGGACTGATGGTACTCACACATAAGACTCTCTACTGACCAGACGAACAACAACACTTGTTAGGTAATATGGGATGGGAAAGGAATATTAGGAAACCAAACAGATACCACGCAAACACAGAAGTAGACACTGGAAGGTGACAAAATGTCAAGGAATAGTATTAAGGCTTATTTTTACAGAGTCACAAACCGCTCTGAGTCGTAAGGCTTATTTTTACAGAGTTACAATCCGCTCTGAGTATTAAGGCTTATTTAAGGAGTTACCAACCGCTCCATAAGGATTTTAGGGTGAGGAAAAGGAATAAAAGGATGCCAAACAGATACAACACCATCATAAAGTTGATACTGGACGGTCACCAAACGTGAAGGAATAGTTTTAAGGCTTATTTTTACAGAGTCACAAACCGCTCTGAGTCGTAAGGCTTATTTTGACAGAGTAACAATCCGCTCTGAGTATTAGGGCTTATTTAAGGAGTTACCAACCGCTCCATTAGGATAATAGGATGAGGAAAAGGGATAAAAGGATGCCTAACGAACACAAACGAAACCTAAAGACACTGCTATCCATACCCTAATAAACCAACTGTCAGGACTGATGTTTCATACCAATAAACTCAGCTGTCCGGACGTTCACACTTTGCAATACCTAACGACACTATCATACCTTAATAAACCAACTGTCAGGACTGATGTTTCATACCAATAAACTCAGCTGTCCGGACGTTCACACTTTGCAATACCTAACGACACTATCATACCTTAATAAACCAACTGTCAGGACTGATGTTTCACCCCTCTCCTCTCTGCTGTCCGGACGTTCAGAAGACAAGCAATAATAACGTTGCTTAATGGGTGCCGTATCACCCGTATCGATCGAATGTGTTATAACATCCGTTCGACCTAAGTCCTTCCTTTCGAAGGAAACCTCCTCAAATTTACCAAACACCTCCTTCGCAATTACGCTTTGCGAAGAAGATAAATCCTCAAGGGGATGTAAGGGGATGTAAGAACTTCACTCCCGAAACTACATTCGTTTCGGATGAATCAAAGCTTACATCAAAAAAAATAAGTTTGGTGCTAACCCAAACCTACACCAAAATTAACCCCAAAAATAAAGGGTGTTGTCACACTAGGGACAACATAAAATTTGATTACGTTAGTCTTAGACTTCAGCGTAACCGGTAAAAATAAATAACCTGACACACGTGATCGTGCATCATTAGCCGATATAAGAAATATCAGATGTGTCATACATCTGAACACCCTGACCGACAAAATATTGACCTAAATTTGACCCTAAGATAGATATAGATGAACCGGGATCTAATAAACCACAAAACTGTTCATCAAAAATAGAAACCAACAAATAAGGACGAATGTCATCCGGAGGACGCTGCATAGCCGCTACACTATGAGTAAAGAAAAGTGAGATTCGTTTTAAATACTTCCGCCAATCGTCAGGATCAAAGTTAGCGAAACGACTTGACGGAAGGCTTATCCGTTTTATGGATCAGCTGATTTACAATTAAGACAGGACTTAACGGTGATGCCCTTAGTACCACAACGAAAACAGACTATAACCTTAGACTTACAAGTACCCAAATCATGTCCCTTAACCCTACAACGAAAACAAAACAAATCAGGTTTAATCTTGCCGCGAACCATCTCGACTTTAAAAGATTTACTATTAAATTTTAAATTTAAACGAGTAATAGACTTATCAGACGAACAAGAAATATTAGAAATAGGCAAAGGATTAATCAAAGCAGGTGAATGATCAGTAGATTGATCGTTAGCAGCTTCTACAAAAGTTTTCCTAAAAGATTGAAACAAACTATCCACTTTCGAAAGACAATCCTTAAGTTTCACATTCAATTCCTCCTTTTTAGAATATAAATTAACATCCACTTCAATCCTACTAAATCAATGGAAAAGGTGATGTGCTATAGCTCTTAACCGGTAAAAATTTTAAATTGAGGCTTAGATGACAAGGTGAGTAAGACTTCATCCAGTTTAGAATCAATAATTTCAAACTCGCTGGCTGGATCCAAAGATGTTTCTAAAATATCATCAGCAGGAATTGAATTCACTAAGTCCCGAATCTGAATCCTCAACTCTTCAACTGAACCTTTAGGTTTAGCATCCCTTATCTCAACTCCATAAATAAGTTCATCCTTCCTAAGTAAGTGATAAGCTATAGGCCTTTCCATGATGTAAAAAAAAATATTTCCCAAAAAAAATATTCTAAGTGTAAGCTATGAATGTGAAAACTGGTTTTATATAGATATAAAACAAAATTAAAAAACTATTTGAAAAAAAAAGTTCAGTAAAAAAAATTGTATTGAACCAGTATAAAAATTTGCAGAACCCTAGTTGTAATACTAAAGAACCACACAAACAATATGAATAAGGTTCAAAAACAAATAAATTTGAATCAAAGTTCAAATAAAACTAAATGTGCAAAAGTCCAAAGTGCAAGTAAAATTAATTGTCATATTAAATGCTGATAATAAAAAGTTAAGTCGAGCTGGCTTCACAATATAATAATATGTAAGTCACTTAATACTAAACCTGTTTAAAATATAATTGCATCAATAATTTAAATTAATCCTCTTAAAGTAATAATGATTATATAATTAAAGTAATATCACATATGATAATTTACTTAAAATTTACTTCCAATGCAATGTGAAATGTTGTAAAGTTAATTTGAAACACATAATAAAGGACATAATTATTAAAATAGTACTTGTTAAATCTTTATAATAGTTTTATACAATAAAAATATTAAACATTGATTTTCAAACGCCTTATTTCAATATAGCATATACAGACATACTGACTATCCCAAGTCACGCCCCTACCGTTGTGGTGCCACTGTTACCTTTCCGGTGGTGGGGCGTAAGGAAACAATATTAGGTTATAAAATTTTTAATGCACAGTAACATAGTATTATAAACAACCAATTACTTAATTTACTAGTTACTTATGTTACTTCTTATAATGACTTTTATATAAAAATTATGCCAGCTAGACTCAGCGTGGGTCACTTGGGATAAAAGGCAGGCTTGAAAATTCAATGTTACTAATCTAAAATTTAAGGTTGAAAATTAGGCGCCACTGACGATTAAATTAGTTGTTGTGGTTTGAAAGAATACACCGTTCGCTAGACCGGTGTAAACAAAATTTATAATATAATTAAAAGGGGGTACATCACCAAAGTTTCCAGCTACACGTGGATACCGACAACGGCTTAGGGAACAGGCCTGCCGTCCTTGGAGTTGCACCAGCCACTATCTGGGCACACTCAACCAGGAACCTGGAGCTGTTCACTCTTAATATTTCCATTCAAGAAGTCCACGTGGTGGGTAAATCCGATTAAAAAAAAAACCTCCTTCTGGAGGTTCAAAGTCCTGCTTACACAAATTGACGATCTCAACTCCGGAGAACCATTTCAAAGGGTCAAATTTCTTACGAGTCGGTAAACATGATATAAAGTTCTGTCAAACTTCAAAACTTCATTGTTAATATAAATTCGATATATTCAGTATATCGAATTAGAAGTTTGGATTCGGTGTGAATCCGATAGTTCCAAAATTCAAAAAGCACGAAATCGAAAGTTCACGAACCTTTGAAAGGTTAGCGAGTGTGACCAGTATCACTACCAAAATACCCTTAATGAAAAAGGAATTATATCCATAATTAAATCAGGGAAATAACTATGGAATAATTATTAAAATTAAGAAAAGCCAAATATGAGACAAAGTAAATTTATCATAACTAGACTCCGATTCCTACATCAAAGAACTAACCTTTAAACTGGAAGACAGCTATTTAATTAATCTGAAACGATGTGAAATGACCTCTAATCAAATTCAACAAACGAATTTGATGATTAAAATCCTATTTTAATAATTGTTTTAATGTGCCTTTAAAATAAATGTAATTTATTTTATTAATTAAAATTTTAGAAAATGCCAAGTCGAAGCGTTATACTAGCAACACCGACATGAATTAAGTGGGAAATTGGTCAATGGCACGGAATTTAGCGAATTGACACTTTTTGACGTTTTATATAATTATAAAAAAAAAATTAAAATTATGAAAATAATTTTTAATGTAACAATGTACATATACCGAAATAATATTTTTTAGAATTTTTGTCGGTCTGTCTGTCTGTCTGTTTGTTCCGGCTAATCTCTGGAATGTCTGGACCGATTTTGACGGGACTTTTACTGGCAAATAGCTGATATAATAAGGAGTAACTAAGGATACCATAATATTATATATTGTTAAATTCAAACACGTAAAAGGTCGCGGGTCACAGCTAGTTATAAAATATACATAAAAATGGAACACAATGCCTTCAAACATTCAACCTTAAATAGTTGATAATTTCCCTGATAGCAACATTCGTTATTATAATGGAAATAAATACAATATTGTAATGAATAATAAATATTATAATATAATACAATATTATAATGAAGAATTAAGTTAACTTCATAAACATGTTGACAAACCAAATTATCCCAATTTATATACACAGCTGTACGATCGAATTTACTTTAATTACTTTGATTATGTAGTTATGTATTCCCGCCGGAGGTTCTAAACAACGTTCAGGAACGTTTTAACGATAAACAGCTATTCATTTAACATAGCGTACCTACATAAGTATTTATTTATTTTGCATATTTGTGTGTTAACTTATATTCTACAAATCCACTTATGTAATTAGTATTTTATATACATATTTCTTCATTTTCTAGGCTGTTGACGTTTATACCTTGCGGTTGATTTCATTTTGATACTAGATTTAATACAATATTAAATCGTAAAAATTATTAAATAAAGATAAAATACATAGTTGGTCCCAAAGTTCTGTCACTGGCACATTATTTTCCAATTTCGAAGACGATTTAAAAAAAGTTTAATTGCATTCCATTTTTGAATGTTTGTCAATTATTAAAAAACAAAAAGTTATCATTTGCCGCGATTTTTCACGATGGATTGGACCGTGAAAGAAAACCGAATAGCAGTTTTAGCGTTGCACCGCTGTGGGCACTCGCCGAATACTATTTTCAAGTTGCTCAAAAATTTAAAAATATTGCTTAGGTTTGTGTATCGTACTATAAATAGGTACAATGAAGTTTCAAGTGTTGAGGATAAGAAAAGAACTGGCCGGCCACGATCCGCAAGGACACCAGCAGTGATCAAAGCAATCAAGGCACGCATACGAAGGAATCCTGTCCGAAAACAGAAGCTGATGGCATTGCAGATGGGGGTCAGTAGAAAAACTATCAAAAAGCTGTTAAACGAAGATCTTAAGTTGCGAGCTTACAAAAAAAAGAGTGGACACCTACTTAATGCTCGTCTAAAAGCAATAAGACTCAAAAGATCCCGGGTGTTGTTGAAACGGTACGCGAAAAATCGACATCGTGATATACTCTTTACGGACGAAAAAAATTTCGATATAGAAGAAAAGTACAATAAACAGAATGATAGAGTGTATGCTGGGAGCTCTGAAGAAGCAGCAAAAAGAGTTCCGCGGGTGCAACATGGGCATCATCCATCTTCAGTGATGGTCTGGTTAGGAGTCTCCTATTACGGACCAACTGAGGTTCATTTTTGCGAAAAAGGGGTCAAAACCAGTGCAAAAGTGTACCAAGAGACGGTTTTGGATCAGCATGTCAAAGACCTGCCCAACACGTTATTTTCAGGACATCACTTTGTGTTCCAGCAAGATTCTGCACCTGCACGTAAAGCCAAGACCGCTCAAGCCTGGTTCGAGCGTCAAAACATCGACTTCATAAGACATGAAGATTGGCCTTCCTCCAGTCCGGACCTTAATCCTCTGGACTATAAAATTTGGCAAGTCTTAGAGAGGAAGGTGTGTGCTAAGCCCCATAAAAATTTGGACAATCTAAAGTCAGCTATAATAAAAGCAGTCGCTGAAATAGACATGAATATGGTGCGTGCTGCGATAGACGACTGGCCGCGGCGAATAAAGGCCTGTATTAAAAATAAGGGCGGTCATTTTGAATAATTTTAAGTTAATATAATTCCATATTAAATGTTCTTTCATATAATATATAATTTATAAAAAACGGATTGGTACTTTTCTTTTTATCACTATTTTCATATATGACAGAACTTTGGGACCGACTACGTATATATTTGAATATCGAACGAGTCATCATTAAATAGACTATGTAAATGAGATCGCAAATAAAAAGTCTAATTGGTAAGACAAAGCACATCGATTCCGTACAAAATATTCTTTATATAGTACATCGTTTCAATGTCTTGTCTTATATAAATAGAAGAATTATTTTAGATTAGCGACCCAATAGATTTATGAATAAAAAATATCCTACGATATAAATATAATTTAAATACACTATAACACTTGCTCAGAAATAATGTAGTTTTCAACCAGTTTTTTTTTTTAATATAGTCTTTAACTCCGTATATCAACTACACTACATACATACAAATTAATTTTACCTCTTTATAATATTGTAGTCTAAAAGATTTTTTGGCTGGCTGCATAATGCTATATGTATAATCTATAACTATAACTTTATCTTTCTTACAATAAAATTATCCGATCCTTTACAATCGTCTTAGGATTTGTCCGATTACCTACGACATGTACACGAGCAATTTATTTCAAGCTAACGCGAATAAGGACACAGCATACATTTTCGCAAAATTATGTAATTACAAAAGAATAAGGCCAAGTACAAATTTAAGTTAAATGACTCCGACTCTAACAGGGAGCAGTATAACAAAGCGCGAAATCGCTGCAATACATCTTGTAGAGATGCACAACGACGCCATATTTATCAATCTGTCGAGAACGGCGACACAGCGAAAACATGGAAATTTCTTGAATCACTCGGAGTTGGTAAATCTTCCCATAATACTCCTGTTAATCTAGATATTGAACTTTTGAGTCAACACTTCTCATTTTCAAACCCACTTAATAGTGGCGATAAAATCAACACATTAAATATTATTTCTACTTACCCAACTCCTACTTTTCCTCCGTTTAGCTTCACGTCTTTTACCGAATGTGATGTTAAAAAGAACATTATGTCTATATCCTCGAATGCTGTTGGTACAGACTGTATCAGCCGTAATATGATCATTCCCATCCTCGATATTGTGATTCCCATTTTGACCCATATTCTAAATTTTTCCCTTACCTGCAGCAAGTTTCCTGATACATGGAAGGATGCGCAAATTATCCCCATCCCTAAAAAAGGTAATCCCTTAACAGCTTCTGATTTCCGTCCCATTTCAATTCTTCCTTTCCTATCCAAGGTCCTTGAAAAGCTCGTCTCACACCAACTAAATAGTTTCCTTAATGAGCATTCCCTTCTCAATCCTCTCCAATCAGGTTTCCGAGCAGGTCATAGTACGGCTACAGCTTTAGTTAAAGTCACAGACGACATTCGATTGGCCATGGATTCCAAACAACTCACAATCTTAGTGCTTCTTGATTTTAGTAACGCATTTAATTGCGTTGACCATGACATCTTGTTGAGTATGTTATGTTCTTTTAACATATCTCCATCCGTAAAAGACTGGCTTCAAAGTTACCTCAGTGGTCGAAGACAGCGAGTTCGTGTGGACGAATCATACTCGTCATGGCGCGAAGTCCGCGCTGGGGTACCTCAAGGTGGCGTGTTGTCTCCCTTACTTTTCTCAATCTTCATTAATTCAATTACTCATGTCATCTCTTCTCTCTACCATATGTATGCAGATGATATTCAAATTTACCGACACTCAACCCTTGATAGATTAACTGATGCTGTCGCTGCCATTAACAATGATTTGTTGGCTATCCATAAATGGAGTCAACGGTATGGGCTCAACATCAATCCCGCAAAGTCACAGGTCATTGTTATTGGTAGTCCGGCCATGATGGCAAGGGTTGATTGGGCGGAGATGCCACGTGTTGTGTACAATGGCACTAACTTGTCCTACTGCTCCACTGTTAGAGACCTTGGCATACAGCTTGATAGTACTCTCTCCTGGTCGGAGCATTTAAAGCAGATTGGAAAAAAAACATACGCCTCCTTAAGTTCTTTACGACGACTTCAAAATGTACTGCCAATTCCTACCAAAACTATGCTTGCAAACTCTCTCCTTCTTTCAATACTCGATTACGCGGACGCAAGCTATCTTAATCTAACCGAGGATCAACTTAATTATCTTGAGCGATTACAAAATCTAGCTATTCGGTTTATTTTCGGCCTCCGAAAGTATGACCACGTTTCAGAGTTTCGTTCAAAGCTCAAGTGGCTTCCTATACGCCGTCGCCGGAACCTGCATACTCTTTCTCTTCTGTACTGTGTGTTATTTAATCCAAAGGCTCCTCATTATCTGAAGGAGAAATTTGAATTTTTAGGAGACCAGCCTAGAATTCGACCAACACGTAGGCTCGTACTGAAAATGCCCGCTCATAACAGTAAATTTTACAGCCAGTCGTTCACTGTTCAGGCTGTAACTCTTTGGAACGACTTGCCATTGAGTATTCGACAGTCAAAAACATTACATGCATTCAAAAACGCTGTTAAGAACTACTATCTCTCATCATAGTAACGATGACGACATGATTTTAATACGTCATATATGTATGTATTATGTATATGTATGTATTATGTATATATATGTATTTATTTATATGTATGCTTGTATGTATGTATGTATGTATGTATGTATGTATGTATGTATGTATGTATGTATGTGTGTATGTATGTATGTATGTATGTATGTATGTAAGTATGTATGTAGGTATTTATTGATATATGTACGTATGCACATTATTGAATATTTATTACTGTTATTTATTTATGTATGTGTTTAGCTTGTATTCATTTTAAGAGTTGTTATAATTGCACCACCCTATACTGTCTTCCACAGACAACTTTCTAACCCAAGGTAGTCTGGAAGAAATGGCTAGTAAGCCATAAGGCCGCCTTTGTTTCACCATTAGTTTTTAGTTTGTGTATTCTGTAATCGTTTGTAATTGTAATTGTGGTGTACAAAAAGTGTTAAATAAATAAATAAATAAATAATTAAGATGTCTCCTTAGATAAATTGCACTGGAAGCCTTATATCTGTATCTGACATCGAGAATGAACTACACAATTGCATCGGATAGGTAATTTGTGACTCGCTCTGCTAATATTTGATATCGAAAAAAATGTATTTTTCTTATATAACGAACCTATTTCTTTGTATCAGCTGTGTTACTCTGGAAGTCACTCTTATCTCACTCGTAACTCGATTTACGGTTATACGGTATTATGACATAGTACGACACAACTTAGTTGTAGCAACGGCAAAATTTGTAAAACCGATCACATTTGAATTAAGTACGCTATCTCAAATAATTAATATTTATTTCTTATGTGAATATGATCTTTACACAAACGTAATCACTGTATTATCAAGACCTAATATATTTGTCAATTTGACACGTCGATTTACATGCACTTGATTTCTCGGGTTGAACTGACGAGAGATTCTATAACGACGAATGCGTCGATTGGTGCGATAAGGAGCTATTTCTATTGGTCGTATGAATCGACAGTGTTATGGAATTAGCCGATGCTACATTTAAGTTGTGTCGTACTATACGTATAACCTTTACATTTCATAATCAATAATGTCAAATATCGCATATCAAATTCATCTCTTTATGAGTCCTGCGATTTGATATAGAAATTGTTCTTACAGAATATCACTACTATTATTATTATTCACTATAATCTTTATTTGCTTATACGATGATATTAACTTGATTTATTATTTTAAACGAATAACAGTTACCGTATTAATAAGATTTATTGGAATATATGAGATAGCAATTTCTTTCAAACTACTATTTTAATACTAGTCTAACTCTAAATAACGACAATGGGATCTCTTCCTAATTTCAAGTGCTTAGCTATAGCTTTTACTGAGCGTACAGAGTAAATATATATTGTGTATACTTATGTAGATGATAAAAAAATACTCTATCTGATCACTTTAATTTCCCTTTGAAAAGCCTCAATACAATAAGTTATAAAGCTTCAGAAATATAAAAATAATTAAAATTTCAAACTACATCACGCGCAACAAAGTCCTAATTACATAAACATTAATTAGAAAAACTTTCTCTTATTAAGAATAAGAATCCTACTTTTCTCGTACTTTACAACAAACTTCCATACAATAGTCATGTTTGACAATACAGAGAATTCTCAAAATTAGCAATTCATTTACAACGCGAATAAAAGAATTAAAAAAAAAAACAACTAAATAATTCCAGCTTCTAACATTTACGTATGGTATTATTTTATATGCAAACGCTCTACTTTTTAGGTAGGTAGTTTTGACAACTGACGTTAATTCAATTAAATTCTTTCAGTTTTATGAATTTTAGTTGTGCCGGCAGGGCACAGATTATTTCGCCAATGTCACGTAGGATGGAGAAGACACGAAAGAGATTGATCGGTACGGTTGAGACACTAAACTCAATTGAATTTTAATGCCAAGAATAGTAGTATTAATTTCCTTGGTAATCCTTAACCTAGTATCCTAAACTATATATGTAACTTACGTTAAATAGTCGCCTATAATAGACATTGTAGCACGTAGTTATCACTCCTTACCAGCTATAACGACTTAATTAACTTTATTAAAATAGCCGCAATTAAACAGGCGAATCTACGTTAAAGCCTGCAAATTTTACGCCATATATTAACAAACTGTAACGACCGCGAAATAAAAAAAATAAAAACGAATAAAGGAACCAGACCACAGACACACATTCTGCTTAATGTTGTTTAAAGCGTGGCTTAGATTAAAACGTTTTAAAATTCACAATGACTTTATTTCGGTAAAAATTTTAAAGAAAAGAAGATATCATGCATTTATTTAAACCGGTTTTTAAAATATAACGTTACACATTAACACCTACTTAGCTTGATTAAAACAATTTAAACGGATTCGATGATATTTTTATGGAATCATTTTAATATGCATATATAATATTACAATATTAACAGTAAATAATGTAAATTGTTCGGCAACTTTGCACGGATAAACGGCACAGCTTAATATTATTCTCTATTTTTGTGTTTGTGCAATACTTTTATATACAATTTCTATCTTTCTATCAAGAAAGTATTTATAACAGATATTAATTTAAGTACATCCTACTAATATTATAAATGCGAAAGTTTATTACTCTTTTCCGAAAAAATTACTAAACGGATTTGGATGAAATCTTACAGTAATATAGGACGTACATTACAATAACACATAGGCTACAGTTTATATGATTTTATGTACCCGTGCGAAGACGGGGCGGGTCGCCAGCTACAGATATATTAAAGATCCTATTTTTACAAAGGCAATTAAGGAATATTTGACATACATGTCATTATCACCACCATGTGTGCTGTTTTATCATTAGTCACCCTACCGTCCATATAGATACAAGAAATAATGATAATGAGATAGGTACATAGGCTCTTGAGCCGTACATACAAACGCCGGAGGCATACGGAGCTGTTTAAATATTCTACCCACTAGCTCCGACCGTTTTGTATCCAACGATAGACGAGAGCTCAGTCATTACAATCATGAGAGGCTACACCTTAGACGTTACCGTATACAAACACTGATAAAGTCAGGGTTTTGATTGATGCTTTACGCTATTTCATTGACATAATATATTCACAGAAATATCAAACTCATAAGATACATCTACCTATCTATCGTAAAACATTATTATTACTACTTATAATTATTACTGTTATTTGATAGCAAAGCAACAATAACAAACATTCATAATATACATATAAATATTTTCATGAGTTGGACGTGAATCCTCCCCCTAAAACAACTGCTTTCAACAAAATGTTATCGTTTATATCTAAAATAAAAAAAAAAACAACAATGAAATTCCTTTTTTGAAAAACCAAACCTTTCACGAAAGACAAAACAAAAAATAATCTTTCATGAAAGTTAATTATTGACAATCCAATAAAAACACTTCAAGCTTCCCTATATATAGTATATTGAAGAAATTGATTTCACGTCGACACGAAATACAATCCTTTATCGACAACGTTCTGATTCACTGAAACACGAATCATTGTAAATACGGAACGTTCAGTAGTTACGTATCTACGGAGCCATCTTTAACTATATAAATTATAGACTATATATAATTTCTCACAAAGAGAATAAAATTCATACTTACATACTCAAATATGTTATAACAAAAATATATATGTATACAATGTCAGTTTCCAACAAGTGTTAGAGTTTCATATTACATAATGGATATTAAAAAATGGTTTATGAAAAATTAAAAGACATAAGTTTTGCATTTATATAATATACCTAATTTATATTAATAAGACTCTATCGACTACTTGTTGAGTTCATTTTGCTCTCTTTCCACTGCAAGTTTTTGTACTAAAATGCTGGTAATAGAGATTATTAATTAAAATCTATCAAAACGATGATCAAGCTAAGCCCATATTGATTGTCCGTTACTTGCTGATAAGGAAGCACTCTGTATCCTAAGATATCTTACGGTTAATATGTTAACTAGCTTGTTGACCGAGTTTCGTTCAGTTCTGTAGTGGATATTTTTTCATACTATTTGTAGTGACTTATAACATACAATAAAATAAAGAATTCACACACAACTAATATTACTTATATTATTTGCCATAATTCATATTAAACGTACCTTCAGGTTTATATAGCCTTATGCTATGTGCTGTATTATGTAAAACAAACAGTGGGTACGAAACGATACGTGCTTCAAACTGAAAATGCAATCAAATATAAAAGAAATAGCACACCAAATTACATAAAACACATGGTATTGATACAAACACTGTCAAATATCATTGAATAAAATATGACTTAAAACATTCAATAAAATACCTTCAAACAGTCGAAGACTTATCGCACGTTTTCCGGACAGATATTAAAATAAAGTACCAAACTTAGACAATCAATGTGTACGAAGAAAAATCAGTTACGCAAACAAAGACCGTGCTAAAATTACATCACAATGGTAAACTAAAACAAAAGGCGCTTTCATTTACAAATATACCGTACAAATTCTGAAGGAATCTAAAACTCTTCATGAAACATCCAACTACAACCGATATTTGACCTTCGTACCTTCGTGATACGAAACTTCGAAGGAGTTACGACGTGACCAAGAATACGGAATATCGTATACGTTGAAAATGGCAAATTCGTTTACGTAATGTTTTATGAAGGTTTTATTCTAGTTTAAAATAACGACAATGTAATATTCCAACTGTTAGATGTTACTTACTTTGTAATGTTTATATGAAACATGGTCTAATGTTTTGAACACGCGACACTTGATCGAAGATTGTGAATTTAAATCAAAGCAAACCTGATGAGTTTTCATGTACTTAATTTGTGTTTTCATTTCATCTTGTCTCTCATCTCTTAAACATGTTTATGTATGAGAACAACTTTACGTGTCCATTAGTGTATTCGCCAGCTTGCATTGGAGCTGCATTGTATGGAATGAGCTCCAAATCTCAATAAAAGAGCATGATAAACAGTGAGAGAATGAAATTGTTTCTTTGATTCCTGTATGAACGAATATTTGTGACCAAATATCATTTAATAAGATAATTCTTTAGGGGATATATGTATGTATTGGTATACATATACCAAGTTGGCAAATCATTAAAGATTGTACTGAATCACTGGTTATTCCTTGGAGTAAGTTTCAAACTTGAAGAAAAATGTTAATTAAACCAAAGACTTAGACATTTTTTTTTTAAATTATCCACGAGAAAAACTAGGTAATTCTGTAAAGTGGAAACGGATGTAAAAATACACGTGTTGAATATTCGCTAGATTTTTACAAAACATCAAAAAAATTGCAATACCATAACAAACTTTGAATTTTAAATAACTATTTGAATTTACGATACACGCAAAGTTATTAGTTTTTTTTAATCCCAACTATGTAGCGTTTATAAATGCGATAGTGGGTCTTTTTATTTTTTACGCCTTCTCTACTTTACTACTTAGGTGATCTGGGAGATATTTTGCACATACGTTGTCATAGGTACATAAGGGGACATAGGGTTCCTAGCATCTGACCAACCCCTCACACGAAGTGAAGCCGCAGGCGGAAACTAGTAGAGATTATTTAAAGTAGCGAGCCAGAAAACAATTTTTGATTTGGCTTTAACAGAGCAATTTATAACGTTGCCTAGACTGTGTTATACATAAATGAGTCTATGTAGGGACTGAGCTTGTTTCTCAAAGATCAAACAAAGGGTGAATCTTTGTTTCCATGGATCTATTTTAAATTCTTATACATGTTGTTCTATAAAAACATTTGTTTGTTACTTTGAAAGTGAAGATCAAAAAGTATTTGAAACAGTCGATTTTATCGTATGTTTTATTTTTGTATATTTACTGTCGTACTATCGTATAAATAATCTCTTGTCAGGCGAGATACCGATAAACAATATATATTAAAAAAAAATGTATGCGATAAACTTTTGCAATCGAAGCATTGAAATAAACACAACAACAAAAAAAGAAAATCTATATTCACATGTATTTTAAATTTGGATTTCGATTTTCAAAATAATATCTCGAAACATTTCAAAAATAGCATATCTACATATTTACTGACCCGTGGTCAACCGTGATCAGGACACGTGAGTCATAATCGAAGATTGCACTATACTTTAATATTTATAATTCTTTTCGCACAGCTGTAATGGAATACAACGTGACGAAAGGTGCACGTGTCACGTCATCCGACAAACTCGTTTTGGAATACCGTGACTGTGAGCTCCGATCGCTTTTCTCGAGAACCTAAGCCCAGTTGTGGGACATTTATACGGATGTATATCTCAACATATAATGAAATTGGAGTGTCTGTTTGTGAAATGAATAAAATGCATGTGTTGCATATATACCAAAATAATATTTTTTACAATTTTTGTCTATCTCTCTGCCTGTTTGTTCCGGCTAATCTCTGGAACGGATGGAACGATTTTGATAGAACTTTCACTGGCAGATAGCTGATTTAATAATGACAAACTTAGGCTACGTTTAATGTAGAACTATATGTAAAATTGAAATAAAGTCACACTGCCAATATGCAATAGTATCCAGTACCGCGCGCTAACCTCACGCATGCCACCACTGAAACTAAATTGAAACGAGCGCGAATCCATGTCACAACTAGTTTTTTATAAGTTGGTATTTAGATCAATTTTGTACTAATTATGTTGTAGATACACAACCAAATATGATTGGTTTATAACGACATAAAGCGTTCGTGACGTACTCGTCTCGACAGTGGATACATTAGTCATTAATTACAAATGACTGTCGGTATTATATCGACATTAGACACTTATTCCGACTCGTCTATGATTACACAGAACACGCGTTTTCACTCGTAATAAAAATTTACATTCGTAAAAGAGATCTCGTATGTTGATTGCGATGTTGAGTACGAAGCACATAAAAAGAAAACGTTACCATAAATATGGTTTACCCATTCACTATATTATTTATAGTATATTGATTGAAATACAGAACTCGTAAGTATATAATGAACAATAGTATACAGGCAGTTCTCGACTTACGTCGTTTCATACATCAAATTATGTTTTAACACTATTTTTTTTATGGAATAGGTTGGCGGACGAGCATATGGGCCACCTGATAGTAAGTGGTCACTATCACCCATAGATAATGACGCTGTAAGAAATATTAACTATTCCTTACATCGTCAATAAGCCACCAACCTTGGAAACTAAGATGCTATGTCCCTTGTGCCTGTAGTTACACTGGCTCAGTCACCCTTCAAACCGGAACACAACAATACAGCGTACTGTTGTTTAGCGGTAGAATATCTGATGAGAGGGTGGTACCTACCCAGGCGGGCTTGCACAAAGCCCTAGCACCAAGTAAATATACTACTACTACTATTCCTCAAGCATACGTCAATTGTTTCTATTTCCGGCATAGGAGGATTCACTTGTCGCGAGGTCAATGTCATAGCAAGAAGAAGAAAACGAAGCTATGTAATACATCTCGACTTACGTCGCGTATATCGATAACCTAACATGCCTTAAGTACGAGGACCAGTCTATATCAATTGAACAATACAATGTTATAATAATAAACAAACTTGAAATTTACATATGACACGCAAATTGCTAATAGCTTCGCTATATTGCACAGTAATAAGTAATAACCGTTCTTAACTAAGATATCTTTATTTTTAATACAACACTTCTCTATATACTTTAATTTTTCTTCCAAAGTTCTGATAACAGGTGTATAGGCGTAATTTTTTTGCAAATCCATAATAAATATCATATCAAGCTCGAGCAATGATATTGCGTCAATTCGATATAAATTATTTTCGCTCGAAATATACCTACACTTCGAACATTATTCACTCAAAACATATTTTTTCACCATATTTTACAAAAGGGAAATCAGATTACTCAGTTATTAATCAAATAATTAACGTTGGGTATATCCGTGTAGGCCAGTGGGCAGACAGCCCGCTTGATGGTCAGATAATATTACGAGCAGGTCGCGATCAAAGGCCGCGTTTTACACAGGACCGTGTAAATCATCAGAATGAATCCTGTGGCTGATAACATGGAAGATTTTACGCGTCATCACAATGTTTGAATACAGATACATAACGCTTTTAGGTAAAGACTCTTATATGAAGAAATTTTAAGAATATAATCAGACAACCTAATTTTTAGTACGAGTAATTTTAGCTAACATTATAGTTTAAAGTATGTCGTCGAAAATTATGATATTATTAGGAATGTTTTGCAAACGCTCTTTCAATTTATTTGTAAAATTACATTGAAATATTTCCCTCTTCGAATGTATGTCTCAATGTTGTTTACACATATAAAGATGTAGAGCCTTGAACGTTACCTATATTAAATAATAAAGTGACAAGTCGATTGTGTAATTTTTACAATAAATAAATAAAGTATAGGTATATATTTTAATCATCATAGTAATCGCTTTATATAGGGTATAATATAGCTATGTAATGTATGTATGTAAGCTAGTGGCGAATTACAATAATATGAAGAGAATTAATACATTAAAAAATATATATATAATAACGCTAATATAATTGTAATCTTTCAAAATTTGTGGCTACTCTTTATCTCAAAGAGATATAATAGATACACATAAACCTTTAATATAATTCACAGACCATATCGATTCTGAGTCAGGTAGGTTAAATCGTTATAATTCAAGCGATGACTCTGACAGCACAGATATGAACTTATTGGACACCCCCCACCCCTTCCCCAGAGCAACGAGGTCCGCAACTTTATAGACAATTTATTAATAAGTTTCGACCACGTGAATGTGTTTTTATATCTATATACGTGTGCGTTTCTCGATAAAGTTTTAAAGTCGAAACTTTGTCGTGGCAATTTTGTTTAGACATCTTTTAGAAAAATATTTTTGCTCGTTTTGCGCGCTATGTCAAACTTTAAAATTGATTACGTATCACAAACCTCTGGATCCAGCTTCGGATTTTTCGTTACTATCAGCAAAATCGCATGCATGTATGTATATGTATGCTTGATCTTTAAAATTACGTAACAGATTTCAATATTTTTTTTAAAAAATAGTGATTCGAGAGTAAGGTTTTTGTGTATAGTACATGGACAATATATTAAAGAAACAGTCCTAATTTTGGAAATTTGTAATGTGATATTGTAAATAAACAAATACTGTATTATATTTGGTATAAGGCTTGCACCAGTGCGAAGCCGGGGCGGGTCGCTAGTATACAATAAATTAAATTAACATATGTATAGAACATTCCTCCATATCGACCCTGGAGCTTCCTACAAATAATTGCAAATATAAGAAAAAAAATAATAATCATATCAATTTCGATATATTTTAATTGGATCGTTATGAACAAATTGCATCATTACAGAACATATTTTTTATATAAGATCATCATTAGTCTTGCGCAGCTCGAGCCCGATATTAAAATAAAAATCATAGATAATATCGAAATACATAATTTTATAATTAATTTCAAAAACTTCTTTGTATAAGAAAATAATCAATTTTTAATATAGCATTAACATACAGCTCCAATATCAATAGTCAGTGGTGGCCACTTACCATCAGTTGGCGCCTTTGTACATCCCACCTATACCTACCTACATCATAAAAATAAAACAAACTTATACTAGCAGAAGTTGCAGCGTTTTAGGAGAACATTCACTTTAAATTAAGAACATTGACGTGACTAGGATCTATTCTATATTTAAAAAAGAAAAAAAAAAAACAAATACAGTTACAGTCCATATAAAAAAATATATTTATTTTATACAAACTACTTACTGTTTTAAAAATACTATAACTAAATCAAAACGAAACGTACACGTAGAAAGTGGTTTGTAAAGGTCGCTGTTTGTCATGTAACTGTATCAATGACCGATAGAGATGATTAAATTATATCAATAACCTGTTTTACGATATAAATTACCATATTTTTTTCTATACAACAAGTTGTACTCGCGTTTTTATATCGCCTCTTAATATATACATGCCGTTAATTGAAATACGTATATCTCAGAATTTTATATGATAAATTTTACCTCATACACATGTTACACGTACTTTTGGAGAAATTCTTGGCTGTATAGACATTTACGTTTGCCTGTAAATAGTTTTAAATAATTTGTTTCCATTTTTAAACATTTGATATTGTTTATTTGTTTTTTTGAGCATTCTAATATACCGTGCTATATAAAAAACGTATTTATTCTGCAACAAATAAATTATACAATTGAAAAAATAGAAAACCCATTTGTTACTTTATTGTTTTATCTTACATAAGTCACTGTTAAGAAAATATGGCAAAAGGATAAAATAAATAAAAGATGTCACCATGCTGAGTTATTTTAAATTAAACCAGAACAATCTATTCGTATTTCCGAACGAAAAATAAATAACGATGAACGAACCTTTGATTTACGTATGCGACGCCATTTCCTAATAGCTTAGCTATATTGTACACTACCAGTTCTTGGCTAATATTTCTTTATTTATAATATAAACAACACTTCAACTAAAGTACTTATTTATATCGCTATACTTCCATAGTTGCCATAAAAGTCTCTTCAACGTTCTAAATGGCTTTTTTCGGAAAACCATAAATGAATACCATAGATTATTCAAGCTCTCGACGAAACAGCGCGTCAATTGGATATCAAATATTGTGCATTTGGCTCTATGATCGGAATAGTCTGTACATAAATACATCATGGTTGATCGTGCAGAGGAAATATGCAAATAATATATCATCACTATTATATCAATGAATAAAAGCAACGTTATACGCACCTTCGTCTAACCAATAAAGCCATAATAACATTTATTATTATTACTAGCAATATAACGCGGTTCCCCCATTGTTAACTTTGGATTATGGGCCTGTTTCATACAGACGATGAGTACTTTTCACATTCCCTACGATTTTAGCTTAGTCATATATCCCTATATAAATATATGAAATTTACGTCGTTTTTATTATTAAGCGAAAAATTATCTTACAAAGGAATCAAATTGATTTTTAAATAAACACTCGGGATATGTTTCGTGTTACGTAACAAAACACGAACCTCCGTTATGACGGTCCCAGTATTTAGAACGAGCAATTAAGTCGGAGGAAATGTAAGATTTCATCTCCGACGAGGAAGGAGACAAAAAAAATACTACGTAAAAGGCGAAAGAAAAACCGACACGCGTCTTGTATCTAACGATACACTAAAGACCAAGCCCTTGGATTTCGTCTCTATATATTTAACCAACTCCTTCCATTATGTACGAATATAGTTAACATATTTTTATACATATACAGTATCGGGAGATATTTAATGTATATCAATAAAAATAAAATCAATAACTCATTTAAAAAAGGCAAGTTATACACTACAACATTATAAAGGTGATTAAAAAGCGTGGTATTCGATAATTTTCCATATAGTATAGTAGTAAAGTACAGTAACCGTAAATATTTTACTGGTAGGCAAACGCTTTCCTCAAAAAAGACCACACTTTTCCAATACGGCTTATTGTATACACATGTCGCAAATTTCCGCCCGACTGATGCAGGTTTCTTAACGATATTTTTCTTCTGCACATTATGAATTATAAACACAAGTTTGAAGGGAATAGCCAATCAGCGGTTAAGCTTCATGCATTCTAACCAATCGGGCATCTCGTTAGTATACATACAAATTGAATTGTAAATACATATAGCTAATTGTGTAATTTCCTAGATTCTTTCGTTTTTTTTTATAAGAATCAACATTTCCAACCGATGCTGGTACATATTATATCAATCTTGTGAAACGACGACTGAAAAGCGCTTTTAAGAGCCAACTTGAAGTTTTTTTGTTTTGTATGAAGCATACTTGATTTGATGGACAGAAAATTCAAAAGAAATCATGAACCAATTTAATATAAATAAATTGTATTTACGACAAACTAAATCATTATATAAAAAGTATAAAAATTTTATAGTTTAAAAATATCCTTTAAAATTTTTATCAGTTTCAAATCTCGCTAGATTTATTACACGCTAACGATTTTCACAATTATCCGGTGACATATACAAATTGTTTAAAAGGATTTTTTTGTATAAATTTATATATCGATGAATGCATCATAAAATATGCTGTAGCCTTTTTTATTCACCGTAAAAAAACCTTAAGAATAATACATGTTATATACTAAAATATAAAGAGGAATGTAAACATTCTATGTATATATTAAACTATAAGCTTAAGTAGCAAGTAGTAGTAACTGAGGAAAAGGAACAAAAGAAAATTTTGTTTTATATGGTATGAATATGATGTATGATATTATTAAGTACGCTGTACAATTTGAATATTCTCGTTTTGTTTTTTTTTTAAATTAGGTAGATGGTTTAGCCTAAGGGTCTCTTGATTCAGAGTGATCACCACAAACATTGGTGGTAAGAAATAATAATATTCCTCTACAACACCAATGCGACAAAAACCTTGGGAGATACGAGGTTTTGTCATTGTGGACACTGGCTCACTCATCCTTATGTCCTTTAAAAAGGCCTGAAGCATATTCCGCAACACTGCTACGCTCTGGTTGGAGACATAAGAATACGGATTATCTGCATCCGCCTCAGCATATTTTCTATACTACTAAGATTATAAACTTGTAATTTGGCTAAGAATAACTAGTCCTTTCCCAAAGCCCCAACAGGACAAAATAGTACCGGCTATTTCATAACAGATCAATTTCTATTTGATAATAGACATTTATTAAATAAACCAGTCTTATTCGAACTGCGATATTCAATTTGTATCATGATAAAATTCGATGAGGATTTTTCTAGCTACATGTGAGTTTCAATTTACTTTAATAGTTTTAGCGACGGTGAAAGCAAATAAAATGATATTGATGCATTTCTGTTAATAACTATTATTTTATGTACAAACGAGAAAACTTATTTCCGTATACATTGACTTTATAATGATATCATTTTTCATTTCAGATTTTTATTCAGTCTTCTAAAATTTACAGCAACTAAATTCATTCATAATCTCTCAATAACATAGACACTACCTTATTATTCTATCTACCTACATATATTTAAAACAAGCTCGCGTTTTAGTAGTTAGTTGTTGGATATTAATGATAAAAAGGAGCTATGTCTTTCCTTGAAGTTTGATTCGTACCAAACTTTTCATACTTAAATTGACATATCAGTATATTTTTAAAATCCATTCAGTGGTTTTTGCATTAAACACTAACAAACACCCACACATAAGTAAAAACCATCACCTTTATAATTTTATTCATACAGCTAAAAAAAACGCTTATGAGCAGTCTTAAATAAAACATACAATTTAAAAATTAATATTTCGGACAATTAACGTTACATTGTCTTTATTTAGGTACGTTTAACACGTTGAAATTACGTATGCAGTTAGTTTTAATTTGTCGAAACGCAAAACGTGACGGTTTTAATTGTTGGATGTTATAACTCGTCGCTCGTTAATGGTTGGATGACAGTCTCCGAGGACGTTTTATTATACGTGACGCTACCGATTGCAGAATAGCGATACACTTGGCAGTGACTACTTCATAAATTTCATATGATCTTTGTTCACTTATAATTGAACACTTAATGGATGTTGGAATATCTTTGGAAATCGATATGGTTATAATTACATAGCGTTTAATTGATCTATCAAGTGGATATGATAGCAAAATTCATATATTTATTTATTTATTTAAGATTCATCAGTGGTAAATACATCAACACGTACAAAGGTATACAATTTTAATACAACTTAAAACTAAATGCATTACCTATTAAGGTGAATACCACTTGCAAAGATACAGTTGAAGATGACAAACTTACAAATAATTAATTGTTAGTAAATCAAGGTTAATTATAAATGACAAGAATTATCAATAATAGTAAAATAATAACATACAAACATAAAAATAAATAAATCAATTAGTTAGTTATTATATACCTATATATAATGTAATTTCGGAAAAAATCCGATATCCTCGTTTTTTTCGATACAATTAAATTCCGCTTCTGTGAAAATTTACTTCGTAGTAAAGATATTTAATCAATTTTATTAATTTTTAAATTATACTATACATGCATACCTACTATATATACAGGTTATAAAATTGCTTTATATGTATTTGTCTCATTACTTGTTTTTAATTCAATTTCTTTTTTTAATGAAAATATTAAATTATAAATTTAACTATTGCGTGTACAAACTACACAATTAAAAGTATAATTTATACAACGCGTCAAAACATCCTTATCTAGAAAATAATCTTAGCTTTAAATTTAACAATGAATATTTTATTTCTTAAGATAAAGTACAAAAGTTTTATTCTAGTTTCGTTAAATTAAACCTTACAAGTGGAAGAGAGACAAAAAATACGACTTATTACAGTTCAAAGTTTAGTCTATCACAGTCTTTGCTGAACCGAGATATTAAAAAAAAATACGCGTCGACTTAAGAACCTTCTCTTTTATTTTCGTCGGTTAAAAATGGAAATTTCTTACTTTTTCAATTAACGTGTCAATTCTATTCACTGATCTCGTTAGGAAGGTTAGCGCTGATTGACGATCTTATTCAATATTCTCGATTGAGAAAATATCCGATGTAAAGGCTTTTTTTTTTAATGAATCTAGCATCAACATACATATTATTATTTAAATTTTACTTGGTGGTAGGGCTATGTGCAAGCTCGTCTGGGTAGGTACCACCCACTCATCAATTATTCTACCGTCAAAACAGTACTCAGTATTGTTGTGTTCCGGTCTGAAGGGTGAGTGAGCCAGTGCAACCGCGGGCACAAGGGACATAACATCTTAGTTCCCAAGGTTGTAGTAAGGAATAGTTATATTTCTTACAACGTCATTGTCTATGGGCGATGGTGACCACTTACCATGAGGTGGCCCATATGCTCGTCCGCCAACCTACACAATAAAAAAAAATTGATTTGAAAAAAATAAAACAATCGAATGTCATTTAAAAGGAACGAACTTCAACCACATATAATAACATATAAAATATATTAATATGTAATAAATTAACTTTAGTAAAACAATACAAAAATTACGCGGTTCGAAAGAACCTTTTGATAATATGATAAAGTAATTGGATAGATTTATTGTATACAGCCCGTAAATAAACTGGGATTAATTATTATACCTCGAAATTTAAGTACAGGAAATATTCTGGCAACATTAAAGGAACAATGGAATTTTAATCGTTACATGCTTTAAATTTTTAAAAAAAAAATCCTTGTATGAGCTGTTTAAACTACCACTACTTTAAGCCTGTCGACTTTCCAATGTTAAGTAACAGTCCATAAATGTCTGTTCATCTTCAAGAAAAATATTAAAGTTACGGCCACCATTTCATTTCAGGGCGGAATGGTGGATGAAAAGTCAATGTGTCTTAGGATTTCAGATAACCTAATCACCCTGCAAAACGTCACGAAACAGAGTGGATGGTACCTAGAAGGGCTTGCACTAAACCTTTTAGCCAATAATAAATTATAAACACCAAGTATTATTATAAACCTTAAAGTCAATGTCGCCCAGATTTGAATCCACGTATCACGGTCACAATCCATGTGTTATATCTACTGGGTCATATCTGTTTTATGTAATGAAAGAAGTATTATTTCTCTTATAAATAATAATAAACATAATATTACATTGTTTTACTGCTATTCAGAGTGATTACCGACCGAGTTCCTTGCCGATTGCTTTCTACAATAACGACACAACAGGAATGATTACCAATTTTACTTTAAATTAACGTTGCACTGGACTTGTTAGAGCTTTAAATTAATTAATTGATTATTTATACACAGATTAATGTCTACATTCAAACATATATAACTTATATAAACACTAGTTTCTCTCCATCAAATACTATTTATCCTTCAAAAGACAAGATAAAAAGAAAGCAATCAATATAGTTAGATCTGGGGGCACGGCAGTGCCCCCACCAAGTCGAGCAAAAAAGCAGCACGGCCGTACCATACTTTTCTCGAAGCAATTCAGGCCATTTTCGACCCCCTGTAACTTTGTTGTGGATAAAACTAGAAGACTGAATTTTCAGTAACCATGCAAGCATTGTAAAGACACGGTATATTTCAAATTTCATTCAATTTGAACTAGTAGTTTAAGAATTATAACGGGTCAAAGTTTCTTAATTTTGTCACTCACTCACTGACTCACCGATCATCAAAATTCTAAGGCACTTCTAGCAGACCTAGAAGCTTCAAATTTGGAATATAAGTAGTGTTTAGTGTATGAACCAAGGAAAAACTAAAATAATTAACAAAATGATAAAATAAAAAAAAAAAAAAATTACAAATTCAAAGGAAGATTATTTATTATATTATTATAATAACAATATAATAAATTTATTATATTAATAAGCTTTCGAAAATGTTTGTTAATTGTGTAATTACGTTCTCAACTAGTGCACACTTATAACTACAAGACCAGACTAAACTATGACCATGTTTCTTTACATTTCCAAAGACCGCTATTCCTGTATTTATTTATTATTTTTTAATTTATTTTATAATATTATTAAATATTTGGATATTATGTATTATTATTTTTAATAATAAAATTAATATTATTAATAATAGTATATATTATTAATAATAATATACATATTAATATTTTAGTGTATTAATTACATAAAATATGGATATCGGTTCTGCAGTATTCACATCCGGTCAAGCTTACGTGGCACTTTCGAGAGTTACAAGTCTGGGCGGTTTACATCTAATTAACATCGACTTTGGAAGTGTTAAAGCGCAGGAATCCTCAATTTGTGAATACAACAGACTAAGAAGCATTTACCGTCCAGATTTGTCAAAAATTTTAACATCAATGCCTCCCAGAAAAACACATAGAGAAAGGGAGTGGGCTCTTAGAAAAACTCTAGCTGAAGCTCAAGAAGTAGTACCGAAAAAGAGAAAACGGAAGGCTACCTACAAAAATAAGAAAAGTTAATAAGTCAGAAAGAGGGCTTTAAGAAAATTCGTTGCTGGTAGATGTAAGTAGAAGGTACCGAAAAGAAAAAAAGTAGAACTGTCTACAAAATACAAAAAGAAATGAGATCCCATCAAAAACAATACTTGTCAAAAAAACCAAGTCTCGCAACTCAGTTGTCCTGCGGTAAAAAGTTGTGAGATCCATGTAATACCAAGTCTTATCCATGTAATACTTAAGCGACTTCCTGTCTTAATACGTCCACTCCCTAAGACCACGATCGTGGTCCATATATTGACTTGGTCATCGCACTAAATAATTTAATTAACACGTGTTTTTATGCGATGGCCGAGTCAATATATGGACCACGATCGTGGTCTTAGGGAGTGGACGTATTAAGACAGGAAGTCGCTTAAGTATTACATGGATAAGACTTGGTATTACATGGATCTCACAACTTTTTACCGCAGGACAACTGAGTTGCGAGACTTGGTTTTTTTGACAAGTATTGTTTTTGATGGGTTAAGAAATTACTAATATTCCTTTCATCCCCTCCTTTTATGCTTATCACTTGTGTTAAGACTAAGTACGACAATAGGGGTCCAATCCAAGGGGTCAGGTTCGATCCTGCTACTTTTTATAACGCTAGGCGGTTCGTAAACCATTGCGCTATTGACGCTTTAATATTAACATTCGACAAAAAAAAACACCATACTAACTGATAACCCCATATGATATATATGTAATAATAATATTACTTACTGTATTCACTTACTCACTTATACATTTATTTACAGAAAGTAATTATAAAGGTGAAACGCAATAGGTATATAACCGCTATTCAAATATGGCGAGGGAAGACGGTCCCTTGTTACTGGAAAATTCCTACATTTCCCAATCAGCCGGCGATCAATCCGAAGAAAAATAAACCTTCGCCGTTAATTCAATAGGTAGACCTTAATAGAAAATTTACCTTCACTCTTAATGAAAAAGCAGTCGATTGCAAACAGTTCTTAAATACTTCAGTATTTTTTTATTATCGTATATTTATATTTAGAAATAATTGTACAGCGTGGAATTTTGATAGCCGTTATGTCATTTGTTTAGAATTATAGCTTAGGCAAAGCTATAATTAATTGAGCATTACGAAATATATAGATTAATTATAGCTTTAATAAATTGAGCACTACGCACTTTTGGAGTAAGTTCCAATACATTCTTCCTGATAAGGCCTTAGTCCAGCAGATATAATTTACAAGCTGTTACGAAAAATAATGTTAGGAAAAAAAAGAAATGTATTCAAAGCAAACATGACGTAGAATTCAAAGAAAAAAAGATTTATTTATATTTTTAATCTATTTGAGACAATACACAGTTTAACTTGAGCAAAAAAACATAATTTTCTAAGCTTAGATTCCCACATCAAATATAAAGTTACTTTGTTTTATAAATTATCTCAGTTATAATATATTCCGCGAAGAAGTTCAGACCTGGTAATTAAGAAACATTTAGTACACATACGAACGAATGATAAACTTCGAATGTGACCTACTAGCTACCATATACGAGCTGTCTTAGACCTCCACATACATACATCATAATTATAAACTCATTTCCCTTATCTCACGAAATATATACAACCTTCTAACAGCCTTAACAAAATATATGTTATGAAAAATAAAGTACTGCCATACACACGTAAGACACAGAAGTAAATTAAAACTAATAAGTTTTAATTTGAAAATATTGACGCGGATGCTGAAATATGCACATCAAACTCCAACAAAAACAAAAGCCTGTAAATTTCCCACAACTGGGCTAAGGCCTCCTCTCCCTTTGAGGAGAAGGTGCGGAACATATTTCACCACGCTGTTCCAATGCGGGTTGGTAGAATACACATGTGGCAGAATTTCTATGAAATTAGACACAAGCAGGTCTCTTAACGATGTTAACCGTCACCGGCGAGCACGAGATGAATTGTAAACCCAAATTAATCCATGAATAATCAGTTTTCTTGCGTGGGTTTGAACCCGAAATCATCGGTTAGGAAGCACGCGTTCTAACCACTGGGTCATCTCGGCTCGTACTCCTTGTTTAATCAAAATAATACACCAAGGGTCTGTAGACATTTGTAAGTATAAAAAAAACCATACCGGTATACGGAACCCTAAACGAACAAAGAGCATGCTTATTAAGCGTTGTATACGATTCAAAAACCCACTACTTAGATCTTTACATCTTTATTATACGGTTTTAATATGACCGACTTTTATTCTAAATGCATTAAGCTTCACACAAAATGGATTCCACGGAAATTCCATTATATTTTTTCAGGTAACTTAAATGAATGGACCTTCGCTTTAAACTTTTTTTACGCACTGGCCGTTATAATTCAATTTTATAGAATTATTTTCGAATTCCAGTCAAATATGTTTCATGTATAGAAAAAAGTTATTTTGTTTCGTTTACTATAAAAGACCAGAAGACTAACATGGCCTATATAGACATATATAGGCCATGCGTTATAAATAATACGTCAATAATGTTAACCGAAAACGACACGTCTAAATCTATAATGTTTTGAAATTATACACTCAAAAATAAACAAAAATACTGTTAAGTAACCTCCATATTTTTGTAAGAAATTATGACGCATATAATATTTCTCCATCAAACTACATCGCAACTTTATGGTGGCGTATGCTTCGTACATTATATGCTTTAAATATTATTTACAGTGTTACCTAGTTACAATGACGACGACTAGGATTATCTAGCTTTAGGCTTAGGTTTTTGTTATAATGTTTAAGGATATCAGCTGTGCGTATTTTAAATTTTCATTTTTAACTGGCATTTCTCCCGTTCCATCTTATGGAAAAGAGCTAAAGCAGATGATATGTAGACAGATTTTACCCAAGATATACAATTTCCACGAAGATTCACGAAGATTTCACGAAGCTTTGCTTTACAAAAAACCACAAATTCCTGTTAAACTTAGTTTGATATCCATTACGCCACATAAGATACATCAGAACAGTATGTGACGATTTATATAGAACCTTTTTTGGCCAATGATATTGCCTAAGGCCTAGTTATAAAATGCCATTACTCATTACGAACTTCATAACGGTTTTATAAATACACAGACGAAGCCACAAGTACAACTAGTTTTCTATACAGGTTCATTATGAATAGGTCGACACTGTGGTATTGAGATAGAGAAATGGAAATAGGACACACATACATACATTATACATAAATACGTTTAGTTATTGTACTCGTCACATGCCTAATGCGCTGTTCAGTGTTTAGGTGAATTTGTTATGCATAAAAAATATTAAAATAGCTGTCTGCCTATTTTTTTTTATTTTAAATTTTAAATAATCAAAATATCTATACAGATACAAAAAACTTTTAAAAATAGAATGTTTTTGACCGACCAACCACTGAATAGGATTGATTCACTCAGCTTGATGATTTTCCTCAACCGATTCATAGAAATGAAATTATTTAGAAACACCAAATTAGATATACAGTTATATTGCACAGCTCGCGATTCCATCTAAAAATATTAGATATAAATGTATAAATAGCCAATACCTTATAAAATTGGCGTAAAGTTTTTCATCTCAAATCATCCAAGATAATCACTGTGCTATATTAAAAATGTAGAACCCTCGTCGAAGCCAGGATCAATAACATCAGACAGAACTTAAGGTTGATTGTCTACCTGAATGATATTGATATTAGAACTTTAGAAAAGATTTAAGCTATTGAAGCTTGAACCGGTAACAGTAATTTTTAATTATTATGTAGTAGACTAGTTGGCAGAGCTGAGATGGCCCAGTGGTTAGAACGCGTGCATCTTAACCGATGATTGCGGGTTCAAACCCAGGCAAGCACTGCTATATATATGTGCTTAATTTATGTTTATAATTCATCTCGTGCTCGGCGGTGAAGGAAAACATCGTGGGGAAATCTGCATGTGTCTAATTTCATCGAAATTCTGCCACATGTGCATTCCACCAACCCGCATTGGAACAGCGTGGTGGAATATGTTCCAAACCCTCTTCTTAATGGAAGAGGAGGCCTTAACTCAGCAGTGGGAAATTTACAGGTTGTTACTTTACTTACTTTACTAGACTAGCTGGCGCCAATGACTTCACTCGTATTTTAAGACGTCGAATAGTACATTGTTCGGAATAAATTTAAAGCTTTACTTTTAATACTGACTACCAACTTTATAGTGACTTGCTTGTGTACAATTCGTTAATAAAGAAAATTATCTATACACATAATAAAATTGGAATGTCTGTGTGTAATATTAAAATAGCCAATTACTTAATTCATATGTATGTATACATGGTATATATAGCAAAATAACATTTTTTTTACAATTTTTGTCTGTATGTCTGTCTGTCTGATTGTTCCGGCTAATCTTTGGAACGGCTGGACCGATTTTGACTGGACTTTCGCTGGCAGATAACTGATATAATAAGGAGTAATTTAGGCTACAATAATAATTCTTTTTGTTAAATTCAAACGCGTACAATGTCGCGGGCACAGCTAGTATAACATAATAACATAACCCTTGAAAAATAACAATTCGATCGTTACTGCCGGAGATCTGTTATTATACATACAAACAAATGTTACCACTATATAAAATTAGTATAGATAAATATTTCTTATAATAATGCTACAATTATTTTTACAAAACGCAGTATCATGTAGGTTAATTGCGTGATACGAAAAATGTGAAAATTAATAGCGTGTGGTATTGAAATGTTATATTTATGAACGTAAGTGGCCATGATGACCTTAAGAGCTGTAAATTACGTTAAGGAAGAATTTACATCGATTTTTCTTGTACAGAAAAAATAACTTATTAAATAAACAACAGCCTGTTAATTCACACTGCTGGGCTAAAGGCCTCATCTCCCTTTGAGGAGAAGGTTTGGAACATATTCCACCACGCTGTTCCAATGCGGGTTGGTGGAATACTCATGTGGCAGAATTTCTATGAAATTTGTCACATGCAGGTTTCCTCACGATGTTTTCCTTCACCGCTGAGCTCGAGATGAATTATAAAGATAAATTAAGCACATGAATCAGCGGTGCTTGCCTGGGTTTGAACCCGCAATCATCGGTTAAGATGCACGAGTTCTGACCACTGGGCCATCTCGACTCTACTTACTTATTAAATAATAATAACGATTTATATAACAAACGAAATACATTTAATTATTCCAAAAGAAACAAATGAAAATCGTAATAATCGTGCCTGAATAATTTTCGGGAATGTCGAGTATTATGTAAATATATTCGCGAATACGAACGCCCGTTACATCACTAATCTACATTGATTATACAAATTAGTTTCGGTCTGTGTGTTTATGGACCTCGCCACAATGCCTCGGAGAAAACCTAAAGCAATCAATCCTAGTAAATATTACAATAGTAGCTGTGACCGCAACGTCGTTTGTATAAATATTGAATATGATTATGTAATTAATATATCGTGAAAATTCTTTCGAAATTTCTATGATATATATAATAAAATTGGAGTATCTGTTTGTAATGTAAAAATAGCACTTTTTATAAAAATAGTTCTTTTTTATATTTATACCAAGATAACATTTTACACAATTTTTGTCAGTCTGTTTGTTCCGGCTAATCTCTGGAATGGCTGGACCTGGATTTTGGCGGGTTTTCACTGGCAGATAACTGATATATTAAGGAGTAATTAAGACTACAATAGTATTTTAATTTTGTTCGATACAAATGCGTACGAGGTCGCTGGCACACCTAGTAGTATAATATATGTATGTATAGCATATTATACGGTAAGCTCGTAACAAAAATGTAAAGAAATATTATAGGTATAACCTAAAGGGTTGTATTTAAATGCGAGAACAAGTACAATTGCAGGTTGGCCAGGATAATCCTAGCTTAGAACACAAACAATGGAACTGTCTGTCCGCCGGCACAACCTAAACTAGCATTAGTTGGTTGCAACAAACAATGCTTAGGCTCCGTTCACACTAGCCAGTTTAATATTAAAATTATTTCTTATCAGAATATAAAGCCAAAAATAATCATGTAAAAGAAATGAGCATAAGTAGGTCAGCCGATTACCCCCGCCCGTACAATGATACTGTTAACCATAAGGTATGTCCTTTGTGCGTCTAATTACGCTGACTGACTCACCCTTCATAATGAAACAAAACAGTACAAAGCAGCTTGACGGTAAACTCTGATTGTGTAATGACCAAAGCGGCGCAATTAAAAAAAAAAACTATTCTTTCTAACAACACTAATATTTTAAATGGGAATAAACGCCAAACAGATAGAGGAATTAAAATCTAGCAAAAAAGGCCTTCGAGATGGAATAACATATGTCTTTTTAGTTCTAAACCAGTTATCGAACTAAAAAACCGCATTGCAATCGATACATTTGTTTATGGACTACGATGCTACACTATGCTGTATGTTCACAATAAGACAAATTGACAAAGTATTCAACGCACAGATTTGGAGTAGGTAAGATATTGAATATTCATTACTATGTAAACCGAGCGCATCATCATTTCTATACCGTGACGTCAGTCCAGTCAACAACAAATTTACTTATCGATGGAGGGTAACACTCGAAACTAGAAGAGTTTTCCCCCAATTTGTCATTTTTACATACTAGAAACAACTCGCCACTGGCGCGATCGAACACAAACTATAGTAGACGCATACTTCGGGCAAGTTTGGTCAGGCGGCTTGTGGTATCTAAACCCACTCTCAAGTCTATGAGTCAACCTTATAAAACCTCTTTTATAAAGGTTAAAAATGTACAACATACTTAATAATTCCAGGGTTTTATTTTGTATAGTGTGATTATTAATAGTACGTAAATAGTTGGAAATTATGTAATTGCAAGTAATTTAAATTCTTTAGATAGCAGTCCAGCAGTTATACAGCATCCTATGTATATAATTTGTTTTAAAACAAAGTGAACCAGATTGATTATTTTGATTCGATAATGCATCAACGTTTTCAACAACTCAAATTAATTAAAAAGCTTTTATCACTAAAAAAATAATTTAGTAATTTACAAAGCTTCACGTATCGAGGGATAAAATATCATGATAAAATTTTATATTAGAAACAATTTTGGATTTATTTGTATTAGCTAACATTATTCAACGTCAAATACAGTCTGAATGTAACATTAAGAACGATAATTCATAGTAGGCCAGTTTTAAACAGCAATTTAAACGGACCGGCTGATGACGTAACTTTCGATACAATCGTCGTTTATTATGGGATACATTCGTTTGTCCGTCATTTTACGTATATGTTCTATTATAGAAACTTCTATTGTAATTTTAAAACTTTTGATGATATTGTGTGTATTTATAGTGCAGCTATAAATTACGCTTTAAAAAACAAACAACAAATATAGAACATAAGATTTTGTCAAGAGAGAAAACAAAATATTGTAACTATAGTACTTTGCTTAACCCTTGAAGAGATTTCTTCCAGCATACCCCGACTAGGAATAAATGCAGACAGAATAAAAGAAAAAGTATACACGTACTGTCGTACAAAACACATAATCTAAATGTGTACGATGTTACGAATATTATATGCAGAGAAAATTGAATCTAATTACACTCGTAATAAATGACATAAAAAATAATAATAAAAAAACACAATAGGTTTCTTGCTAGTGTGTATAAAGCCTAGCTAGACTAATGCTTATAGGAGTGTCAGCCAAACTCGAGCGACATAATTCGAACCTGTGACACGGTCTGAATACAGGCACTATTGAAATGCATTCAATAGCCCGTGCCTACGCTACTTCATTGTAGCTGGAAAATTCAAATTATAATATTAAAGAATCATGCAGCTGAGGCCTTAGAATGAGTTTGCTTAGATAAAAAAAGAAATATATTAAGATGAAAAATGAGGCTCATATTCAGAATTATTTTGAATATCTATTTTTTGTATGGGTGCTATGATTCATTTAAAAAAAAACTACATTTGACTAAAGACTTCATATTATTTCATTTATACAATTTTTTAAATATATTTGATTGAAGTACAGTTAAAGGTTTTTTATAGAAAAAAAAAGTAGATTGCATTTAAAATTGGAACGCCTGCAAGCATCAGACAAGTAATCAGTACGATTGAGGGATTATTTTAACCACCACGATAAATGATACGAACGAGAAAAAAAAACAAATTAAACGAATGACCTGAAAAACAAACAGACCTGCCTTGTTTTTCAATATTAAAAATATATTTCAAATATAGAATAACATTGGTAAATAGAAGGGCCTTAATTAAAATACATCCTTGGCTAACTACAACCATAAATAGAGACACACATCGGCAAACATATGCAAACTATTTTTAGATTACATCTGTCTACGTTAAAAAAAAACTAGGCAGGTCAACGCAGTTCTTGTTCCATTTTTGAGAATAAAGAAAAACTTACCGATACAAAGTACCCGAGTGTATTTTTTTCACGCCGTCCATGTCTGTAGTGGTTTTGTTATCATTTCTAAACACAACACCCGTTAATATTTAAACGTAACAAATACGAAAGTCATTACGATATCTTGATTATACTCCAGTCGAATACGGTACCTGAAACAAAATTAAATTTTTGTTTTAATTTGAAACGTACTTAAAAACTAATTACAGTGTGCAGTTGGAAATGAATTATGACCGACTCACTACACGTATAAATGATATATATGAAATTGTTTGAACGAACTAGAACATTATTGTCGAGTTAGCAATTGTTTTGTTAGCAATACTAATAATTAAATTGTCTAAATCATAATGCTTTGTCATCAGCGCTATTATTTAAAAGTAATACAACACATATTTTTGTATTGTATTAACCTATATATATTAATAAAAGATAATTAATTATATGTAAAATTTCTAGCTAAACTTTAATTGAGACTCAGAGTAATAGAATAATGGCTGATAAATGGCAACGGGTGTCGTTTCTTAAGATTTAGGGCTTATTGCATTGGCTTGTTGTATGACGGTTCAAACCTATTACATATTTTCATCAGATCATGTACAAATTTCAGTATTTTCCTTTACGAAATATATCACTAGAAAATTCAGTAGTGCTGCAAATTCCAATTTGAGTTCTATCCGTTTTGTCATCTCGGCACTTCGAATATGTGTGTGCTCTTGAAATGGTCTTATTTCTTCGGTATATCCGAATGTTTTATAGAAAAATGCAATGACGTATTAAGTACTATACGGTATTACTATTAAAAAACCTATTACCCTACCAAATTGTTGTTTTCATAACACTTAAAAACAATAAATATTTCTTTAATACCCTCGATACCATCCTTGTTCGTAGTCAAAACGTCTTAGAGAAAGATTTAGTGCAGGAAACTGCAGGTGTGAGTAATCGGTTTAAACTCTATTTCACTCTGATAACTGCAGTTTGTCAATTGCCATCGTAATCCTCTGATTCCACTAACTTACTAGCTTATTTGAAGATTGATTTACCGAGACCAAATGGGTTTGAAATTTGATTAAAATATAGACTACCTTCTTTATTCAGTTGGATAATATATAACCCGGCTGATATTAATAAAAATCAAATCGATCTTTATGATATAAAATAGAGATAAAGAATTTTTGAACGAAAAAATACTCTAATAAGAACCGATGACGGAAACTCAGGGGTCTAATGTTTATGTATGAATATGAGAAAAAAAGTAACTACTTTTTAGTTTCTTGTCGGTTTTCCCCGGATAACGATCTACAGCCGAACGCATGATACCTTTACTTTTGCTTTGAGTGTACATAATCGATTCAACCTGTAAGGACCCACTTGAACAAAGTATTTTTCTATCTCGATTTGTTTTCACCCACTAAACGTAAACGTTATTCAACTTATATACAAACAGTTTGACTTGTTTTTGTTCGCGTTTCGTACGTGAATTTTAGTTGAAACATTGCACTATTATTATTGGGACTCTGTGAAGGTTTCTGACGCAGTACTATCAACAAACAGTGTAATTAATGGCGCACGTGACATAGGATACATATGATATTGTAAAGTAACGTAACAGCCTGTAAATGTAACTACTGGGCTAAGGCCTCCAATTCCTTTGAGGGGAATGTTTAGAACTTATTCCACCATACTGCTACCAGAATTTCATAGAGACTCGACACGTGTAGGTTTCCTGGTGATACTTTTTTTCACGCAAGAGCTTGAAACTGCCATAGCCATTCGAGCTCTATGAAATATTGACCATCCCTTACATCGCCAATTCACCACCAACCTTAGAAGCTAAGACTTCACTTGTGCATACGCTGGCTCAGTTACCTTTGAAACCTGGACATATTGTTAATATGCCCAGGTAAATAATACTAAGTATTGCTCGTACAGGTAGAATATCTGATAAATAGGTTATAAATATACAGACTGGTTTGCCCGAATCCATATGACCAAGTCACTTGGTCTTACTTGGATTTACTTTGATTGGAATTAACTTTAGAATATTAAAATTAATTCTCATCTGGTACAAACATAAGAAGAGTTCCTTTCTGTGATCGTTAAGCAAAGCCATAATATTTTATTAGAGAGTAAATAAGTGATTCTCTTGTACATTTAGGTGTTCATTTACAAACCATTCCCCATTAATACTCACGACCGTGAAGTGAACATGACCCGGAAGTGACCGGTTTCGCTCTTATTAATCTCTATATATATTGATGACGACATGCGACCAAAATTTCATCAAGAGGACTTGGATATGGGGGGTGAACGTTTTGACCTATCCATTCATAATCCCTTTCAATTTCCGGAACAAAAAACAGTATATATAATTTTATTCAAACTTTGCCCCATAAATACTATTAAGCATCCCAGAAAGTAAAAGAAACAGCCTGTAAATATTGTACTAAATTGTACAGATCCCCTCCCCTCCTACCTCCACTTTGCTCAGCGGATAGTCATATGACAGAATATCCTTTAACTTAAATATGTTCCCTCACGTAATTTATCCGCTGAGCGCTAAATAAATTAACATAAGTACATGAACACTCAGTTGTGTTTGAGTTTGAATCAGGGATGTTATGGACATGTCGTTTCGGATTTGGATATGGAAACGGATACATGAATAGCATTTTACCTTCTCATACCGGATAAACGGTTACCGTTATGAAATTATTTCGAATCATCCGTTTGTTTCGGATAATTTCAATTACAGATATTAGGTTCTTTAACAATTGTTAAAGAAAAAAATACTCTTGTATTTTTCATTTGACTTTATTTGTATTATTATTTATTTAGTATTGTTGTCGTTCGCGTTTTAGGGGTTGTTTGTTATATGTTAGACAAAAACAAGTACCTTATATCTTTCTTGGAGCTCAAGTTAGCTTCATATTTATATAAGTATGGATTAAGAATAACTAAAAAAAAAACCTAAAAGCTTCAAAATACAATTAGCTACTCTCTTAAGAATAAAAGTATGAAGAAGAATAAATATAATAAATATTCTTTATCGATATCGGTTTATAGATATAGATTTTTATTTCGGATATCCGTTAGTTTCGTTATTGAACCACTATTCTAACCACTGACCCATCTCAGCTCTACTATACTGTCTATAATCTTAATATATTTAGCCTAGAATACAATGGAATAACAATAACCTATATGTATACTATATTTGGATACCGTGAGTATTAAGCAAGTCCATTAAAATGTAATAACAGTTTTGATTCATGCCTGCGAATGCTTTGTTTTGTTTGAATGTTATTAAAGTTTATTTTAAGCTGTGTTTATTTTAGCTTATCTTGTACAGGAAACCATAAGACATTCAATCGTAACGTTTAAGTATAATTTCGTTTAAGTACGTATGAATGTAATGGAATATTATTTGATAGCATCTTTGTTTCAATAAAGAAAATAGTTATTTACATTTTGTTTTAACCACGTAATCACAGTTGGTTACTATTCAAACTGTTTCATAATAAATGATGATGTTTTCACTTAGCTTTAGGACAATTACTATTAAAAGTATCTTATTATACAACCAATAAAACAAACACCCTATCCGCTCTGAGTACTCATATTTCGTTAACCAATAAAAAAAAACAATTCTATCTTCATAAAAGCTCCATTAAAAACTCTATAGTCTCGAAACAAAAAGTATCTTGTTACTTAATAATTATTACATGCTTTCATATCAGTGTTGAGAACTGTGTAACACTCATCTTCTTTACATAGTATAAAACAAAGTCGATTACTGCTGTCTGTCCCTATGTGTGCTTAGATCTTTAAAATTACTCAACGGATTTTAATGCGGTTTCTTTTAATACATAGTGATACGAGAGCAAGTTTTTTGTATATAATACAAGGACAATATTGTAAAGAAACACTGTCAATTTTAGAAGTTGCTAATGTGATATCATAAATATACAAATTTTCTTGTATACTTAATATAAGCACTGCACACGTGCGAAGCCAGGGCGATTCGCTAGTGTAACAATAAATGTACATAAAATATTTTGTACGGATTTACTGCTGTCCTCCGAAGAAGCTATGGAAATGGGTCGTTCACATTGCACTCAAATCATGCTAATTGCCCTTGCAATTAACAATGGAAGTATAAAGTTGGAACTGTGTTAACGAAGAAATAATAATCTCAAACATTTCTTAGATAAAATACAAATAAAACCGGAACATTACGTAATTAACTTTTAACAAACAGATCTGTTTTTAAAATAAAAGTCTGGTTAATCGTCTTGGTGTTTACTTGGTGGTATGGCTTTGTGCAAGATTGTATGTGTAGGTACTACACACAGATATTCTACCGGCAAACAGTATAATTTGAGGATTTCGAGGATTGCGGGTTCACACCCAGGCAAGCACCACTATATATATGTATATGTGCTTAATTTGTGTTTTTAAGTCATCTCGTGCTCGGTGGTCGAAAACATCGTGAGGAAACCTGCATGTGTCTAATTTCATCGAAATTCTGTCACATGTGCATTCCACCCACCCACATTGGAACAGCGTGGTGGAATATGTTCCAAAACCTCTCCTTAATAGAAGAGGAGGCCTTATCCCAGCAGTGGGAAATATACAGGCTGTTACTAAACAGTATAATAGTTAGTACTGTTGTATACCGTACCGTTGTTAGACGGTGAGTAAGACAGTGTAGGTACAGGCACAAGGGACAACACCTTAGTTCCCAAAGTTTGGAGGCGCATCTGTGATGTAACGAATAGTCACTATTTTTTAAGTCAAAAATTTGCGGTAGTCCCGTCAACCATACGCCATATGGTCCATATGCCCAACAGCCAAAAACAAAACTATAGTGGTTGCGTGAATCGATTCAGATAATATTAATAAGAGCTTAGCCTTTAATTTAGTGGATTTATCTTTTGCGTTGCGTTCCCCTTCCAATTAAAAAACGTAACCTAACTTACTTCTTTAGTTCATTTATATTTTTTAACTATTTATGAGTCCGATTTCGCTTGAATCTTAAGAATTCAGTCTTCAGTATTAAGGACAAATGAAAAAAATAGAAAAGGTTCGGGTGTGTACGCCCTTAAAAAATATACTTCTTACATTAAATATTACGTAAAAAAGGCTTTTACAACTTACTTATATGATAAAATTTTACTGTTAACATGCCTAAAGCCTATAAATTAAAGAAAAAGCGCACATGCTTCTATTATAACTGAATCGAACACTACATAATAACTACACAACAATAAGCGCGACTTTATTTCCGATTCAATTCTGACACTTGCCACTACGGCACTTTTGATTGTATGTTACCCTCAATGTGTCGAAATGCGCTCCACTCGAAATTTTCAACACTCATTTCATAAGCTACTCTATTTATTCGAGAGCCGCGTTAACATTTTCCGACACGGAAAAACCTCAGACTAATAAACCACGTACATGGTCATATAACGACATAATTCCATGGTAAAATAACGTATTCACGCGACTTCATAATCAGTACAACCAAGTCTATGTCAAGTATTTTGTATTATACTAATGATATTTCTATTATTTTCACTCTGTATTATCATAGGATAAATATCATTGGTTACATTTGAATCGCAAAATCTATATCTAATATGTAATCCAAATCTAATATTATGACCAAACCAATTAACAGAATTTGATGCAATTTGGTGTGAAGCAAACTTGAACTCCAAGGATGGCCATATGCTACTTTATTTTGCCTGACACATATCAATGAACTCTCTAAAACGCATGACAAAGCCGCGGGCGACAACTAGTTATATATTGGACTGAATATAAATTCAAATATGAAAAAGAGGCTAGTCCACAAAACGAAAGGACTATCACAGAGTCAGTGATGAAATTAAGGGCGTGACGTTATCCATCAATATTCTGATTAACATGTGTGAACGTCGCTTATAATCGCTATTTACAGGATATAAACGAAATTTATAAAATTAACACAGACATACTTAAACAGTGAATCACGCGGCAAAATATTACCGCGTCGGTCACTACCAAAAAAAAGGATCTCAGAAAATACCAAACCACTTAGTAACGATTTTTAATACCGACGTAGGTATACCTTTTAAGAACTTCGTATCAAATGAACGTATAGCATTTTACATCAGCCTGTGTATCAATTTCACTCGAAAACCCTTTGCGTAAATGTATCAACATCATCTCATCACGTCGAGTATACTGTCGTCGTATATAGGATGTGAATTTTGGTTGCTATTTGCGGGAACATGATAAATATGCTTCAGAATTTCATCCAACACACGCAAGTTTTATCACAATGATATCCCCTTCGCGATACTCGTGATAACTTTTAACACGACTTAAGCACTTCGAAAACTTAAACTCGCACCGACTTGAACCGGCAAGTCGGCAAGTTTAGATTAAAATCAGCTTGTCTATCTATTGGGTCATCTAGGCTTATCTGTATGGCAGTCGTAGTTTAAGAGTCAAGTTTAAAATATGACGTGGTATCATTGTAGTTCAAAAAAATATACAATGATATTAACAGATATCAAATATTAGAATGTTAACGAAAGATGAAAAACAAAAGTCTCCTCACACTCAGTGATCCGGTATTTAGCGGAAGTTTGAGTGACCTAGAGTGCTACACTCTCGACGGACATGACATCTCATTTACCAAAGTTGATGGCACATTATGAATAAAAGTGCATTGGTGCCCAAAGACTTATGTCTATTTAATGGGTATCATTTAAGGAAATGTGCACGGACCAGAAGGACAAGATCTATGCAGTGACTCAAAGTCGTAAATATGACTTGGAATGGCAAGAGCTATATTTTTCCCTTCGTCGGCTCAAGTTGTGAGCGACAACCTATTAAAAGGAAATATATCATTTTGTCTAGATGTCTTTATATTTACACTTACTTTATATTTTAATTTCATTAAATCACAAACATCAATGACAATGAAAAAAGCAATTCTGTAACGCATGACAAATAGCAACTACTCTTAACAATAAATGTTCCATTCTTTCAATGATAAATATTATCTTTTAGAATTGAAATAATTTCCTTACATGAATCATGCATATAAATATCTAGAGTTCCTAGAAAACATTTAAAAATTTACAAGTTTTGTCATATTTGATGACAATGACAACTTATTGAACCAACATATTCATGGCAGCAAAGTAAATATGGACATCCATATTTTATCCCAATTAAGCTAAGCTACAAAATTCCTTAAACATTAGATGCTGCATGTGTTACTAGATGAATATAGAATCATTATTTAAAAATTATTTTAAATATTTAATTGTGCCCATTACAATAAATATATATAAATTTAATTAATTACGTAATACAAACATATATACAATTTTTACTAGAAGTACGACTACTGCTACTAGAAGAATACATTGGTTATTAAATTAAGAATATTTCTTTTAAGAAATTTAAATGGATCATAATTTATCAAAAAATGTGAATGAAGACAAGCAAACCAAGCATTCAATTTGTGAACTCTTGTTAATTTTGTATAATTACTTTATGTTTTTGCTCAAACATTCCCATTAATAAATGAAATATTTATCGGGCTTAAGAGAAATTATACAAAGCATTATCTATAGGGTTTTAAATTTCTGGCTTATAAAATGTCTGTTCTTAGGTTGGTAAGATATCCAAGTATATAAAAATATGACACTACAATACTTTACATTACTTTACAAAATACATATCCAAATTTTCTAATTTAACCAGAATTATATAATAATTATTTTGAGTAAAATATGAGGATCTTAATAAATTACATGACTCTGATTCATGAATTTGAAAATAACACAGAGTTACAATTGAATAGTATATTCCAAAATATAAATAGCAAGACAGGTCTTACGCAAATTTAAGTGTCAATCATGAGTAAGTAAGTGAAAATGATACATTTCTGTATGTATTTAATAATACTTTGATTTTTATTAAGAGAAACTACAGTAAATCAGTATTGTGTATATTATTTAGTAATAGGTAATAAATGTATGAGATATATACCTCATACATTTTTTTATCATTTTTTATGATAGATTTATTACATTTAAAAAAATAACAGTGTTAATAATATCTGACAGTCAACTTGTCATAATATTTAATTTAATGGGACATTATTTTTTGAACAACACAAATGAAACTGATAAGAATACCTTCACATATAAAATATAAGAGAACCTATAGACGTGACTGCCCGATAAGCTGACAAAGTCCACCTTAAGGGGTCAATACTCATGTAGAACACAATATCATCGTCAGTATAAACGTAAATACCACTGATATGAGCACTTACCGAAAATGGCTTCAAACATCCAATTCCTATCGGCTGAACACTCAACACTTAGCGCTATATTAAAAACGGAACGTGAGATTCGTTTTTACGGCAATAGTTTCCCGTATGAATGCACTTTCCAACAGCTTTTACTATCACACGGCCCCTACTATACGCAAGTAGTACAAGCATGAAAAATACTTGATGACTGACGTACGTACTCTACGCACAGGGAGCGGTCCGAATGTAATCGCCGGTGTACACAAACAGTTATCAATATCTCTAATCCACTCATATAGCATAAAACAGTCCCACTCAATTCAATCCATATATAACGATTTTAACACAAACTACTAAAAATTTAATACACGACAACGAAGCGAAATCTATCGTTGCCCCTCCTCCCTTCACCGTGAAATAGTCATAGACAATGTATTTTTTTTTCTAATGCCAAACTCAATGGATATCAAAATGCAATTATGTTTTATAATTTGATAGTAACAATAAAATATCATAATAGAATAATAATAATTATACCATTTTATACATTCAACATGATTGAAATTGTGTCAGACGTAAATTTATGTAACTGTTTCACTTCTATTTTATAATTAATTATGATAACATGAATAGATTAATATCTATTGTTTAAAATTCTTAAAAATAGTTAAAATAAAAACTAAAAAATATGTGATATATCCTTGGGAGTATGTTTTTATCATTCATCTTTAATTTGTAATACAATTGACTTCAAATAGTGGAATACAATAAACAAAACAAAACTTTAAAATATATAAAAATGTATACATTTTGGTAATTTTAATTTGAATTAATATTATGATTTTCAAATATTTAAAGATATATGAAGAGGTATTAAAGGTAACAAAAGTGGTAACTTTTGTGTACATTGTACAATACCATCAATGTCAATTATTCTTTTCTTATCTATGATATTCACGAATGACATTTACAAATGTCATGAAACCTTTAAAAATATATTCGGGTCGTGATATTAAATTCTTGTTTAATTGTACGCCGTAGGTAGAATTATGATGCTTTTTGTAATTTCGATAATACGATATTCATATTAGTACTTAAAAATTATATGTTTTTTAAATTACTTATTGTAGAAGTAGCCATATTGAATTAATTACTTACTTAGAATTTAGAAAGCATAGACAACTTCACTCGTTAAATTATTTTAATGTATATTGTTTAATTATCTTATTTATCTAAAATATATTTTATGTGCGGCTATTATTATAAAAATAAACGTTACTTATCATGTAAAATCCTTATTTTATTTTTGGAAATAATTATTATTTTTCTCTGACGTTCGGATACTCACATTAATTAATTTAAAAAAATGTATTTATATTTTAATTACTAATTTTATATTCAACTATTAAATTAAATATTTTTATACCATATTTAGGTACTTTATTTAAGTTATCAATAATTGTATATAGTCACCTTTATCATTTAAGTCATATAGTATTTAATAAAATCATTATCTATTAGATTATATTTAAGGCTCACTTTCTTTAATATTTGAAACTAAAGTTATTTTGACGAAATATAGGTAATAATTAAATATTCTTAAAAAAAATCCTAAACATATATAAAAATTACTGTAATAGCAATCAGCAATCATCCAAATATACATTCAAAGATCTAATTTTATACAATAATGATATCAAAAGGTATGTTTAAATCAATACAATATTATGCATTAAATAAAAATGTTTAATTCAACTGAAGTCATGAATATAAATGGAGTATATTGATTGAAAAAAAAAAAATTTGCTGGTGCGCGTTATCGAACGTATATCTCACTATTCTCGCACTTTTGTTGTTTTTGTGTAGAAAAGGAAATTTGTGAGTGAGAAGTATCCATCCCATGTGTATTGGTGTACATATATTATGTATGTTGTGTTGTGTGTGCGTGGTGATTTGTGTTATATGCTGATAGAAAGAAATTAATAAATGAGTATATTTTAACGATGAAGTTTACATAAATGTGAAGAATCACCGTGTTTTGTGTTATCAAGTGATAGAAAATCCGTCAGGAGGCGGTAATCATGTACGTTTATTCGCTATTTGTGGATTCTGGATCTCGTCTCGTCGATGTACCATAAACAAAAATGTCAGCGATCCCGATTTTTTGTTTCTCGCTGCATACCCCTCGTTATACCTTAATTAGATCACACGAATGATATAAATTAATGTTAGACGCTTTCTCTGAAGGTGTCGTCTTGTCCAAACAGCGTGTTTAAAGTATTAAATCGGCCATAATAAACGTGCGTTAAGTGTGCTTCGCGCCTGTCTACACCCGATCTATCTCATTGTTTATGTATGGAGAGTAAACCTGGAATTTTTATTGCGTTTCGCGGTGAAGTTTAGTTTTAATTAAATATCTGGATATAATCGAGGTTTGTGACGGCCGGTCGTGGTGGAGGGGCCGCGGGCGCTGCGAGCGTCTTCGCGACCGCCAAGGTTCTTTAAGATCTCTATTTATAATAATCTCTCGATCGCTTGCTGCAGCATAATGACATTCTTGTAATGAAGTGCCGTTCCGTGGATTTGTGGGACATGTGCCAATTATTGCGCCCGTGACGAAAGGCCCGCGGATCATTTTGTATTTGTATGTATACAATTTTTTAATAGGTCTGTTTACTTACGAACATGAATGGTGAATACTTGTTATTACTGTCACATTTTCAACAGTTCACGTAAGTTTCTGTAGTTAGTTCTGATATATTACATGCCAGTGCCTCTGGTCTAAAATAGTTATTCACTTTGGAATAGAACAATATCGAATTGAATGCTAGTAGGTTCAAATATATATCAAAATGATGAAGAAAAATTGAAATGCTATTTTTTTTTATAATAACAAAATTTGTTTACATATATGAAAATTTAATGTTTAACATATTATTTACAAACAAAAACATTTGATTCAACAAAATTTGTCTAGCAAATTACTAATCAATATTTAAATATTTACAATTCATTTTAGTTTAATGTTTGTGTTTTAATCTGATATGAACAAAGATAAATAATATGAATGATACATGCTTATAATATATTTATTACATACCATCTTAGAAAGCTTATTAGGCTAGTTCGGTAAATCAATAGCAGCAACACGTCAAAAATAGGGTAAAACCTAAAATTAAACTAGTTACATTTAATAATTATTATACATTGAGATATATAGCTAAATAAATTAGTTTGACATAAAAATATTAAAACATTTGGTTTTGGAAACAAAATGACTAATAAATTCTTAGATTATCTTATATTTGCCAATATATGTTTTTAAATATCATTAGGTTCACACATACTAAACAAACTATAACAATATACCAGTACATTATGACAGTTTTATGTAAATTACAAGTTAATTATAATATATTTTACATATATTTATTAATATTGTATATATTGAAATATTAAATTATTTTTTAATTGTATATATATTTATTATATTTATTTATTATTTATTGTACAAATATATTTCATACAGTATTTTTTTGATTTTCATCATATATCTGTTAAAATTGAAAGAGAAATATGTATACCTGTACATTACTTTTTTAAGTAAAGCAATTGGTTTTTTTACCAAAAAAGCTTAATATCTTCTAGTATTATTTTTACTCTATTTATCATAAATTAGGAGTACATTTTTACATTGTAGTATATTTAGTATCTATTAAAAAAAAGCTTGATTATATATTTATTATCTTCATAAATTCTTTGTAATGTCATTATTATAAAAAGTCATACAAAAATTGAAGAGTAAAAGGAAGTATGGGCAAAAAAGATAATTCTATTTAACAATTGATTCATAATGGAAGAAACAACAGTTTTACACAAGCATAGTATATTAAATAGAAAAAATATTAATAATTAGTATAACAAAATGATATTCGGTAAAAATCTTTTAACATTTCATGTTTTGAGTTTGATGTAAAAATATTATATCAACATCTTATATTTAATTGTTTCTTTACACAATTCTTATATAAAATTTGCTTCAACTTACTATCTACAGCTCGATCTACGTAGAATTTGGAAATAAGGTTTATGACAAAAAGTCCTTGTACATTTTATATAATTAGAATTTATATTATAATAATTAGGGGTAGACAATTGTAGAGACCATTGGACTGTAATGCAACAGTTTGAACCCACAGAATCTCTTGCTTTTCAATATTATGTCATGTATTTAAAAAAGTTGTCATTCTCATTCGTATTCTCCATTTCAAAAGTCAAAATTAGACTGACTTTGTATCAATACTGACAGGGTTACTTTTGTATTAAATTATATCTTTAAATGAAATTTATATTACATTCTGACCCAAACTCTAGAATTTCCCTAAACTTTGATAAAATGTAAATTTGGTAAAGTAGTATCAATTATTCAAAAATAATATATTAAACAGTTGATTTTAATGGCAGATGATATTTCTGACAGTAAATTAAAAGCAATACAAGTAAGGGTTAGATAAAATATTATAATTTTAGTAACAAAGCAATTGTTTATATTGAAATTTGGATATTTGTTTTATTGAACATAATTAAATATGAAGAATTAAAATTAAATGACATCTTTACATATTTGTTTCATAGCTATTAATAAAAATTTAAAATTCTTATTTTAGAATGGATATTACTACTAGAAGTATGTGCATTCAAAATTTTAACGACTTAAATTCCATAAATATGTATAATTCAGTTTATGAGAGAAGAGGGTATATGTTTATGCTGCAGTATGACAAGTGTATAATATATTATGTAGGAATATAATCTTATATATGAAAATAAATACTTATATGATACAGGTTTTGTATGGAATATGTATTTGTATATCACATGAATACCTGCTGGTATTATAAAAAAGAGACCTTTATTTTTATTTTACCGAGTTTTATTTTTAATTTAGACTTTAACTAGAAAAATATAGTAAGACAAAAAAAAATAATGCAAGACCAAACTTCTATTTATCTTAAGGAAATAAAAACAACCAATTGACAAAGAAATAATTTTAATCTTAAATAAAAAATTCCAGGACTCCATACACATTGACAAGGTTGTATTGTTATTTTTGTTATTTTTATTTAAGTCTGTTATTATGAGAATTTGTTTTATACAGTCAAGTTGGCGAAGGCACGTAGGGGAATGATCAAGGAGAAGGAGAAAGGCGGGGGTGCCCGCCTTAAAGACGAACCTAATGATCCTGCCGAACCTGGTATTTATTATAATTAATTGTTACTTGGGAGATTTTTCATGCAGATTTTATATGAAACTTGCTTAAACTCATAATTATTATTTTTATTTGCATAAAAATATTTTTTTAGCATAAATTTATAAGTTATATATGGTCAATATTTATTGATGTTTGGAATAATTGTATTGATTTCAATTTATTATTTGCAATATATCCTTAATTTCTTCAGGTCACGGATCTCGTCCACCGTCCGCGTCACTGCCGACACCAGCGGCACTAAAAAAGGAACCGGACGAGCCGGCACATAGAGTTAAAATGGAACCGCACAGCCAAGGCGGCGAGGACTCTAACGCCGACCTTGGTGTTGACGGTATTAAGACTGAAATCGACGGCCTCATGGATAGTGATGGTAAGTGTGAAGGCAGAGTCGGATTTAAAGGTCTGTAGGCCCCGGGGCCACAAAGCAGTGAGGGCCCTAGACAAACAGAAGCGTGAACACCCAAATAATTATTATGAATTAATTAGTTTTTTTTTATTTCAATCAGTGAGCTATCATTTGTTTCGTATTTATATCGGTAACTTTTAAAATATTAAATAGTAACATTTTTATAATTTGACTATATCTCAGTATTTGTTAAATTGCTGAAAACTGTGGCCTCCTCTCATGTGGAGGCCCCAGGGCAGTTGCCCCGGTTGCCCTCCCCTAAATACGGCCCTGTGTGAAGGACACGTCATAGGTGAAGATATTATCTGATCGCTCATTCCATTCTCTTGGCTCAATTCGTATTGAACAGTACACTTTGGCACAAAACTACGTGCATCTATTTGCGTATTTGTGTTAAATAAGCGTAAAATACTTTAATATTGGAGTAAATCAAAGATTCTTAGTTGTGACGTCAAGTCTTATACTATGATTAGGAGAAAAGGGGCTGTATACGATAAATACGATGATTGCTAAGCGATGTTTTACGGATTAGGGTGTTGTAGGCTTCGAAGGTCACGAACGCTTCAAGTACATTTGATTTGCAGTTATTACTATCACAAAAGCAACGGTTACATTAATAATATTAAATCTGACATCACTAATGGGTCCGAATAATATCGTTATATTTTTTCATTTTACTTTTATCGAGATTCACAATGACTATAAAAAAATCGGAAATAGTCCTAATATATTTTAGATCTATTGGATTATCACTTACATTATTTGAGTACAATTAATCGGACGAAAAAAACCTCATGCCCAAAAATATTAGGAGGATTTATTTTATGATTAACATTTAATGCTGCCTAAATTATATAAATATATATTATGTATTAACATACTACCCCCCCCATTTTAAGACGGATCTTTGACAAGTTTTTTTTAATACTGTTAATAATGGTATTTCTCCAATGTCCAAAATAACTCTCATTTTACTTATTTTATATAATTATTTTCAGTAGATATGTGTGATTTTAATTATCTATTAGATAATCACAGATAACAGGTAAACCCCAATCGAGTGAGTGATAATCGTCATTGATATAATATAAACTAAAATGCATTAGTATTGGCACAATGCATTTATGTCTTATCCTTATTGCCTTAGCCTTAAGAACTTATTTATCGTATTTTATAATAGATGCTAACCTTTGACCAAAGAAGGAGCTAACTACTTTTATAATTGCTTTTCGTTTACTTAATTCATTTAAATATGTACTAGAACATTAAAGTACGACATGATTCAGTTTGTATCAATGCCAACTAGGTTATTTTTTTTATATAGGCAATAAAATATCAGTATGTTTAAAAATATATTATAAATATACTGATTCAATAATACTGTAATGGTGATGGTCCACTCTCGTAATCCAATGGAACAGCAAACTTGAAACGAGCTGAAAGGGTGCAGGCGCAGTTGTTCGCCTTTACGTACATGCGAGAGTGTAAACGCGCTATGTTTACTTCCATTTCATTAAGTTGTGTATCTGTGATTTGAACCCAAGACCTTTTAAGCTAGCTATTAGACCAGAAAGAGTCAGTCAGAGTCAGAAGTCATGGGATATAAAATGACTGTATTAAACATCTTAATAGAGTAAGACTGTAACTTCAATATTCACCATATTGAAAAATATTAGGATACAATAGTGAAAATCCAAAAAATAAGATTTTACATTCACACACAAAATGACAGACAGACATTTTGTGTGTTAATGTAAAATCAGCCATTATATATAATTTGATTTCTATGTTTCGATTAGTTTTTTTATTTTTTTATTATTATTTTTAAGGTGACCCCACGAAATCCCCACAATGTGAACTTGGTGGCCCTGGATCACTGAAGTCAGAACGACTCTCATCCGATTCAAATGACATTATCGATCCACAAACTGGTCTCCGAGGATCGGCTGGAAATTTGCAGGTATATAAAGCAAACTTATTAAAATATTGCAACGAAGACTCAATATACAATATCTGATCTTCTAGATTTACTTTATACCATAATCAATGTTTTAATTTTAACTTTGTTTTTGTTATTAGGATGGCAATCAAAATTGCCGCAATCCAAATGGCCCAGAGAACATGGGCTCATGTCGTATGGGCAATACAGGCCCTATGGGGCCTGGAGTGTCCATGGGACCGATGTCGAGCGAGGCGCAGTCGTTGCCTTCCAATGTCATCAGCAAACAGTCTGGGAGCATGGAGGTAACATTAAGAAAATATATATAATTTACATTCGAGATATACTTAAAAAGATGGTTTACCCATAAAGTTGGTTGGTAGGATCTCGGGTAAACCTTAATTAGGTAGGTACCACCCACTCATCATGTGTTCTACCAAAGAGTTTCACTACTTATTGTTGTATTCCGGTTCAAGGGTAAATGAACCAGTGTAAAAAGCGCAATGGACATCTTAATTCTCAAGGTTAATTGCGCATTGGTAAAGTAAGGAGGGGTTAAAATATTATACAATGAAAATGTAAATGTGCATGATGCTTATTTTATTTTCTTGTAAATAAATAAATTATATATAAATAAATAGTAATATGGGAGGCCATTTTAAATATTTTATAAAAGTAAAAATGTTTTTTTTTTTTTACACCGAGCTTCACATATGGTTATTTATCTCTTCCAATTTCACCAACTAAGCTTCATTAAATACATGTTAGTACGAAAGAAATGGACAATATTTTTATTTAAAAGATATTTGGATTATATTTTGGCTGTATAGGATGAGATGCACGTCGTATGGCCGATGTGAGGCAATAAACACATGTTTCAATTGTTTTGTTTTGTAAATCCAATGACACGTAATTGCGTAGGCAACGCATAGTCCTTACGATTTCTCTCATCGAAATCTCTGTTGAATTCATGTATTTACATAGTTGCCTGTGATTGTGATGGACCGGCTACACAGCATTAAGGAGGTTATATATGTATATATATTTGTTCATAACTAATCTTAATAAAATATGTAAAAAATATATAAAAAACTATTTTTTGTTTTTGAAACACATTTTTTAATATATTATAAAATATGATTTAAAAAATAAATATTATTTGTTTTAATGTCTGTAATAATTATGTAGTAGCAATCTAAATTATAAACTGTTTTTTTGTTTTTTTAATTATGTATTGCTTTATCTACTAGCCTGTTATATATTACTGTAATACCATGACGGCAGTTCAGTTTAATTTGAATAATTTAATTTCTAACTAATTTATGTGTGACGCATAAAATTCATGGTCGTTTAATAGTGTTATTATTAAAATTAAAAAAGTACGATTCAAATGGTTCTTTTCGTATCCACCCAGCAGCAGAGTCAAATCTTCGTTTTCTCAACGCTACTCGCAAACAAAGGCGCTGAGGCTGTCATTTCAGGACAGCACCATTCCATCATCGCCTACCACTGTGCTCAGCCTGGCACTAAGAAGTATCTTGAGGTAGGTTATGTAATAATAAGTTTGTAAATTAATTATTTATATGTGTGTATGAGTGTGTGTATTGTTAATAAAATTGATTTGTTTTTAATTGTTTTTATTACTATTTCCATCATAGAAACATCCTCTGAAAATGGGCCAGTTTAATAAACAAAATCCCGCACAGTGGCTCAATAATCTTGCTATGGCTAAAAATCGAGGCGGCATGCGCGGAGGGCCAAATATGATGGGTGGACCAAATCAAATGGGCCACATGATGGGTGGCCCCATGGGACCGAACATGGGTCCCATGGGTCACGGTGGAATGGGGCACATGGGACCCAACATGATGGGCCCGAATCGTATGGGTGGTCCCGGAAATCAAATGATGATGATGAAAGGAGGGCCTGGACAAATGGGACAGATGGGTCCGGGCATGGGTCCGATGGATGGGTTTCCAGGGGGCACCCCGTCCTGTGGTGTCATGGACGGCCTCGGTGCTGATGGTGAAATGCCCTGGGACACCGTGAGTATTTATCTCCGACATTTTTTGCTACTATTATTTTATTTGTGTAATGATTATAATGAAATAATAATTATTTATTTTAAAATCTTATGAGATAACTTTATGGAAGCCACTAACATTTTCTATTTGATTCAATTATAATAAACTGAATATGTAGTTGAATTTAAACTTGACTGTCCTCTTTTATTGCAGAAAAACCCCTCCGTAATGTCGAATGGCATGTCTAACGGTCCTTCACAAATGCCGGCCTGCTCTGAAGCGGGCGGTGATAATAACTCTGGAGATAATAATCTTTCTTGCCAGTCAGGTCCAAAAGGTGAATATCAGTATGTGCTATGTAAATAAAACCATATTATTTTAATACAATAAAAAATGAAAATCTTTGCAAGATCTTAATTAAAAAAAAAGGTACTGTTAAAAATTTAATATGGTGTAGTTAGGTATTGTGAAATTGGATATTTCGGTAGTCAAAAAACTCGTTTTTTTTTATGGTATAGGTTGGCGGACGAGCATATGGGCCACCTGATGGTAAGTGGTCACCATCACCCATAGACAATGACGCTGTGAGAAATATTAACTATTCCTTACATCGTCACTGCGCCACTAACCTTGGGAACTAAGATGTTATGTCCCTTGTGCCTGTAGTTACACTGGCTCACTCACCCTTCAAACCGGAACACAACAATACTGACTACTGTTATTTGGCGGTAGAATAACTGATGAGTGGGTGGTACCTACCCAGACGGGCTCGCACAAAGCCCTACCAAGTAACGCAGTCAATGATGGTGTTAAAGAATGTTTTTCCATGTTCAGCTCTAGTTTCGTCCGCAGGCGTTAAGATACCTGACGAGAATCTGACGCCGCAGCAGCGTGCTCACCGTGAGGAACAACTGGCTACCATACGCAAGATGCAACAAATCCTGTTCCCGGAGAGTGGAAGCAATCCCAACCAACCTAACGACGGCTCACAACCACCCTCGGACATCAATCCACCCAACTCAAGTGCTAACATGAACATGTCTTTCCCTCCAATGTCAGCCCATGGACCAATGGGATCCGGACCGAATGGACCCATGGTATCAATGCAGAGTAGTATGAGTAGCGGACCTAATTGTACGATGTCTGGACCTATGGGCCCGAACGGTCCCATGGGACCAGGTCCTATGGGCCCAGGTGGTCCGATGGGTCCCAATGGACCTATGGGAGGTCCTATGGGTAATATGGGTGGCCCTGGAATGGGAATGGGTGGTCATGGATCTATGGGACCTAATGGAATGATGGGTCCTAACGGTCCAATGATGGGTGGAATGGGGCCTAATGGACCAATGGGACCCAATGGACCCATGGGGCCTATGGGGCCATGTGGAATGAAGGGCATCAGAGGTGCGTGTGGTGGACCAGATATGAAATCTGGGATGTGTACAGATATGCATATGGGTAGAGGATGCGGTGGGCCTATGGGCGTAAGTATTTTCGATTTTAATTTTAAACTGCAAGCTGAAATAAAAACAAGTGTATAAATATATTATTTTATTTTAGCGTATGCCAAACCCTATGGGTGGTATGGGCGGGCCTAAACCTTGTATGATGGGTGGACCACACATGGGCCCAAGGATGATGCCTGGGCCAAATCTGAATACTATGAATGGTAAATTGTTATTTAAATTGTTTAATATTACAATTTTTTGTAGTAAAACATTCCGTATAATGTCTCTTTTTCTACTTATAGGTGGTATAATGATGGAAGGTGGTATGATGGGCGGTATGGTCCCCCACGGAGACTGCGGTCCTGACCACCACATGTCCGTCAACGGACCCATGTGTGACGAATATGGACGCGGCAGAAATGTAAGTAAAAGAATTCTAATTACTGAATAACATTTCATGTCATGAAACGAATTGTTATCAAAGATGAGATTGCTTTTCAAATTTTGTATAGAGTTTCTTAAAACATAATATCTAATTTAGCTGCAAGAATTGATGTTTCACACAAAACTAGGTTATGAAGTAATAAAATACTAAAAAAGTATCAAATCGTTATACGCGGTAGGTGATTTCGAAAGATAACTGTGTATGTTATATTTGGTGGTAGGGCTTTGTGCGAGCCCGTCTGGGTAGGTACCACCCACTCATCAGTTATTCTACCGCCACACAGTAACAGTAGTAACAGTAACAGTACTCAGTATTATTGTGTTCCGGTTTGAAGGGTGTGTGAGCCAGTGTAACTACAGGCACAAGGGACGTAACATCTTAGTTCCCAAGGTTGGTGGCACATTGACGATGTAAGGAATAGTTAATATTTCTTATAACGTCATTGTCTATGGCTGATTGAAGGTGACCACTTACCATCAGGTAGCCCATATGCTCGTCCGCCAACCTATACCAAAATAAAAAATTGTGCTTATAAATTAAAATCTTCCACCAATCCGCATTGGAACAGTGTGGTGGAATATGTTCCAAACTTTCTTCTCAAAGGGAGAGGAGGCCTTTAGCCCAGCAGTGGGAATTTACAGGCTGTTGTTGTTGTTGTTTTTTGCTTATAAATTAAAATGGTGAAATGAATTGTGCAGATGGGTCCAGGCGACCCTGGCGGGCTGGGTCCGGGGCTGGGCTCGGGAATGGGGGGGCTGGGCGCGGGGCACAAGGCGGCGCGCAGCCCCAAGTCCCCGCCCGGAGACATCGACTGGCAGAAGCTGCACCATCAGTTCTTTGACGACAACAAGAACATGGACAACGAGCTCGGTGAGGATTCGCCATTTTACAATTGCCTTTCATTGCCAATGCACTGGCAAATAGAATTACATTGATATATATGCTACAATGACGCCCATTTTTATTCTTATCACATTGCCAAGGTTATTGTTTGGATCCACCAAACTAATATTAACGGCTGGTGTTAGGGGTGTTTGCAAGCTGATGATACCACCCACTTATCATATGTTTTATAATTATTTGGTACTAAAGATATAACATCTAACGTCCTTGGTTGGTGGCGCTTTGGTTATTTAAGATTTATTCCCATATGAAAATGCCAATTGTCACCTGTTTGGGTGGACCAACTATGTCATACATGACCAACTATGTCTATAAGAAGTCATTAACAGATTTTCTTTGATTTTCGCGATTATTACACATTTAAATAAACTTTATATTTCGTTCGTTTACAGCGTTCGTGGTCTACCGTAAACCACGAACGCTGTAAAGTGCTCGAAACGTCGGGATGTCAAAAATAATTAATAAACGCGATTCAAATCCGTTATAACTAGTTTTATTTAAATGATTCTTTGGTTTCATCAATGAGACATATTTATTAACTATGTTAAATCGATGGTATGACGATGATCTGATTTGCTATGTACAGATTCAGTATTTTTTTTTTTTAAGCATAGAAAGCTAGTTATTTCCAATTGGTTTCATCAATGAGACTTATTTATTAACTATGTTAAATCGATGGTATGATGATGATCTGATTGGATATGTACAGATTCAGTATTTTTATTTTTTTTTTAAGCATAGAAAGCTAGTTATTTCCAAAGATATGTTTCGAATGTTAAGTTATGGTCTGTGCTACGAACAGGTACTCAAGTGAAATCTCCGTGTTCGGAGCGCGGAGGCTGCCTGCCGCCCCCGCCCTACGGCGCCTCTCCCTTGCATCGTTCAGCCTCCGTGCCTATCGGTATGCTATCACGATTTATTTACGCTTTTATTTCTTTAATTATATTGTTTACTAGCTGTGTACTCAACCTTGTACGCGTTTGAATTTAATAAAAAACATATTATTGTTGATTAAGTTACTTCTTATTATATCAGTTATCTGCCAGTGAAAGTTCAATCAAAATCGGTCCAGCCGTTCCAGAGATTAGCCGGAACAAACATACAGACAAGCAGACGAACAAAAATTGTATAAAATGTTATTTTGATATATGTGCCGTGTATACATATGCGTTGGGTAAAAAAGCGCTATTTTAATATTACAAACAGATACTCCAATTTTATTATATGTGTAAATGTGGTGTAATTAAATTGTGATGCTTTGCATGTAAGGATATATCATCACTACATATTAAAAAAAAAAAGAACTCGGCCGCGGACTGTATGTCTGTACGTCCGCGGTAAACTCCAAAACCACTGAACGAATTTTTATGTGGTTTTCACAAATATACAGAGAGATTTATAAGAAAGGTTTCGGTATATAATTTATTATGGTTTTGTGTAATTGAGTTGAAATAGAACGACAACTGTTAAACATGTCGAAAAAAATATAAATTAAAACTAAAAATTAAAAAAAAATAGCTCGTGTCCACCCGTGCGAAGCCGGGACGGGCCGCTAGATGTAATATGTATAATATGTATGCTTAGATCTTTATTTTTTATAGATAGATTGATTCGAAATGAAGATTTCTGTATATAATATATGGACAATATTGTAAAAAAAAAAACAACTGATAAGTTTAGAAGTTTCTAATGTGATGTAAATAAGCACATCCTTGCAGTAAATTTATTATCAGTATTTTACTCGTGCGAAGCCGGGCGGGTCTTTAAATGTTACTAATACAAATAATTGCATGCAAGGAAAGTGTATATCATAATATTGGTTATTTCACTCGTCTTGCGGTTGGCATGGACATGGTATGGTATATGCGTAGAGTGTAGGGAACTGATATTTTACCTTTAAAAGCTGCTCGTTGACGTTAGAGTTTTGAAAATTCATTGATCTTTTATATATACAAGTTTCGCTGGGTCATAAATGATAATGATGTATCTATGTTATATTTTCATACTCTTTTCATTCATCATAGATTAATAAATAATAATAAATATGAGACAACATCACATACATTACTCTGATCCCAATGTAAGTAGCTGAAGCACTTGTGTTATGGAAATCAGAAGTAACGACGGTACCACAAACACCCAGACCCAAGACAACATAGAAAACTAATGGTAATCTACATCGACTCGGCCGGGAATCGAACCCGGGACCTCAGAGTGGCGTACCCATGAAAACCGGTGTACACACCACTCGACCACGGAAGTCGTCAATATTTATACTTTTTTTAAATAATAATAATAAAATAATAGTAGTTTTTTTAAGGTATTACTAATATTCTTATTTACTCTTCCAATTGAGCTTAAAGCTTGTGCTAGGAGGATACAACAATGGCAAATAAAAAAACAAAGTCGGAAATATGGTATGTATTTGTTAATCGGTATCTACCCCCCAACAGCCACGCAGTCTCCGTCTCAGGGCGCGGTGATGCCGATGTCGGCGGAGGCGTCCCGCGCCGGCTCAGCGCTCAGCAGCCCCGCGCACTGCAAGCAGAAGTCCGACGCGCCAGGTCGGTACCCACGCCTCGCACTGCACGCACGCACGCACACACACACACACACACACACACACACACACACACACACACACACACACACACACACACACACACACACACGCACGCACACGCACACACACAAACACACACACAAACACACACACACACACACACACATTTATATAACAAAGAAATATTAAAAAAAAACAATGAAAGGTGTGTGATTTGAGTTAGAAAACATATAATATAGCAATGTTGAACGGATAAAATGATTCATTAATTAATTTAATGACTATGTTATCAGTGAATAATTGGCTATGTATTATGTAGAATGTAAATATTATTTATTTATGTAGATACAAACAAAGTAGAGTCTATTGACACAATCGAACCCATGTTATTGATCTACTTACTCACAGAGTAAGTTAAAGTATCGTTAATTGTTATAAATTGGGTCTAAAATTTTTAGAAGATGTACAACAATTTTTTAAAAGTTATGTGCAAGGTGAAAAATATAAAGGAACCAATATGTCTACCAAATATGTTCATTCGTTATATACACACACACACACTCAAATAATACCACACGCACAGCACACAAGAATGACATTTACATTAAAAAGTAGAAGCCATAGAAGTAGAAATGCATGTTGTTATTTTATCTGTGTTAGACATTTTCCCAACCACAATATTTCTTTGAAGCATTTTTTTTTTATTATTATTGATCATTGAGTTTGGTTTGAAGTGCATTTGATTTAATTTTTTTGTTTCTGTAGTTGTAATGCGTATTTTTTGTTTTCCCCCCTTCCCCGCAAAACGCTTGACCGCTTGAAATCCCAACGTGTGATGAAATAACAACGTCAAATCGTTAAACAATATCGAAACACTGATCGCGATACTGGACACACGACACACGACATGTAATCGGCCTCGAACGACACGTTGGACAAACGTTGGCCATATAAAGAGATATTAGAGAAATTGGACGATGGTGTATTCGTCCGTACCCTCCAATGTTTGGCGGCGCAGCAACAGAAGAACCAACAGGGCGGATCGCACTCGAAGGAACCGAGCTTGATGCCCGTGCCATCCCCGCAACAAATATCGTATCTCAACCAGTTTGAAGGTAACTAGATTAAAAGGCCGTTGAAGGAAATAATTGAAAAAAAAAAAACAATATAAAGAAGGTGTGCTGGAAAAATATTTAAATTATTTTCGTTCACGGCTAAAAGTTTGTGCTATGTGAAGACGCTTTTTTTGTGTTATGCTGAATTTTTAAACACATTGAAAGTTGGCCAATGTTATTTTGTACGATTATTATTAGTAAGTAAAATTCGTGTTGGCCATCTTTTATACCATCACGCAATATCGACCCTTGGCCCTTGGTTCCAAAGGTCAATATTACAGTAATTCATGTTTGTTTAACTTTACAAATTGCAATGTGTGTTTCATTTTGGTGGTGGTTGGTGAAAATGTGCTAACATACTTTCATACTCTATGGCTAATTTGTTCTCTTTCTGTATGTACACCTCTATTGATAAAGATTATAAATTCATCTGTGTTCATTCGAATTACGACTTTATGTTCTATGTATGAAGATTCATTTTCTAGTTTGTTATAATGTATTGTTTTTGCGATACAGGTCAAGAGTTAACGATACAGAAACAGCCTAACACCTCGTTGAAGGACAACGGACCGCCGTCGAACAATGGCGGACAAACACCACAATCGAATTCGAATCAAAAATCACCTGCTGGGTAAATATGTTTAAACAATTAAAGCTATTATAGACTAAGAAAGATTAAGTTTGAGATTGTAACGATCTTATATTAGCTTAGAGCGTATACAGCAAGAAACATAGTACAATCAAAGTACTAGTATTCATAGCTTCTGGCAGACAGCTAAAAGACAGTCTACAAAGGTAACTTAAATCTTGGAGATACTTATAATCTCGAATTAATGAGATTTCTTAATATTCATGTACGACGACCTCCGTGGTCGAGTGGTGTGTACACCGGTTTTAATGGGTACGCCACTCCGAGGTCCCGGGTTCGATTCCCGGCCGAGTCAATGTGGATTATCATTAGTTTTCTATGTTGTCTTGGGTCAGGGTGTTGGTGGTAAGGTCGTTACTTCTGATTTCCATAACACAGGTGCTTTAGCCACTTACATTGGGATCAAAGTAATGTATGTGATGTTGTCTCATATTTATTTTTATGTTATTGGTGAACGTAACACATTCATGTAATATTATGATTGACACAAGTAACAATCACCAACAATGTTGTTTATGGATACACCACGCTAGCGTTTGCTGGATACGTTCATATAATATTGGTATATTCGTTTAGGTCTATTCAATCATAAAGACGTATAGTACGACACAAATTAGATGTAGCATCGGAAAATGCAATGGAATGAAAATAAAACCGATTACTGCCGCTTTATACAACCAATAGAAATAGCTCCCTATCGCGCCGTTCGACGCTATTCGTCGCTATAGATTCACGCGTCAGAGAAAGCAAGTGCATGTAAATCGACGCGTCAAATTGACGAATATATTAGGTTATATGATATTACAAGTTATTACGTTTGTGCAAAGATCATATTCGCATGAGAAATAAATATTGATAATTTGGGATAGCGTACTCAATTCGGATGTGATCGGTTTTACGAATTTTGCCGATGCGACATCTAAGTTGTGTTGTACTATACCCCACCACGTTATTATCAGCGTGCATTAGTGTGCGTGAGATGAAGAGAAAAATGAATACAAATTCGATTTTACTTATATATTTTTTTGACGACCTCCGTGGTCGAGTGGTGTGTACACCGGTTTTCAAGGGTACGCCACTCCGAGATCCCGGGTTCGATTCCCGGCCGAGTCGATATAGATTATCATTAGTTTTCTATGTTGTCTTGGGTCTGGGTGTTTGTGGTACCGTCGTTACTTCTGATTTCCATAACACAGGTGCTTCAGCTACTTACATTGGGATCAGAGTAATGTATGTGATGTTGTCTCATGTTTATTTTTATGTTATTGGTGAACGTAACACATTCATGTAATATTATGATTGAGACAAGTAACGATCACCAACAATGTTGGCCCGTCCGTGTTTATGGATACACTACGCTAATGTTTGCTGGATACGTTAATATAATATTGGTATATTCGTTTAGGTCGATTCAATCATAAAGACGTGCCCGACCACGTTTAGTTATTATTAGCGTGCATTAGTGTGCGTGAGATGAAGAGAAAAATGAATACTTGGAGGTAGGGCTTTGTGCTAGCCCGTCTGGGTAGGTACCACCCACTCATCAGATATTCTACCGCCAAATAACAGTACTCAGTATCGTTGTGTTCCGGTCTGAAGGGTGAATGAGCCAGTGTAACTACAGGCACAAGGGATATAACATCTTAGTTCCCAAGGTCGGTGGCACATTGACGTTATAAAGAATAGTTGATATTTCTTACAGCGTCATTGTCTATGGGTGATGGTGACCACTTACCATCAGGTGGCCCATATGCTCGTCCAACCTATTCCATAAAAAAATATACAAATTCGATTATACTTATATATTAATACATTATAATATATGTCCCAATTGACCCAGCATGATGCCGGGCACGCCGGAGCCGCACTCGTCGCTTTCGGAGCAGCGTGCGGGGCGCTTCTCCATGGAGCAGAGCCCCGGCTTCAACAACCCGCAGACGCCCACTTCCTCGGCCTCCAACACCAAGTGTGGCCAGGGTACGATACTATCCCACCTTACATTTTGGATAAGAAAGTGGCCCATGCTGTTTATTTAATATTAGATGTACTCACTATGCGTTTCTTAAATAAAATCTACGCTATTTAAATCCAAAGAAAAAACCAAAGCGTCTAAATGGTACTTTGAGGATATCATGTCTATATAGATAATATTTAATTTATAATTATTAATAATGTATCTGACCTTATTATTAACTTCTGAGTTTTATATCAATTTCTCGATGAGATTTATGTTCTGAAACGGAGGTAGCTTTACAATTTATTTTACTTAGCAATGTATGGGAATTTTTTAATGGAAGTTATACGATTATATTTTTTAATTTATAAAACACAGACGAAAAATCCCGGCCAAGTCCATCATCGAACAGATCGAGTCAAGATAGCGCGTCAAAAACGCCTCAGCGAGAGGGTCGAGAGGGCCGCGAAGGCCCCTCGCTCAGCCAGGGCCCCTACGCGCCCTCTTCCACCGCGAAAAGCAGCTGCAGTGTCGTCTCCGCACCTTCACACTCTGACGACACAATGGCATCGAACACAGAGGTATTGTATGAAGTAATACTTCTTTTTATTCAAAATAAGTGTTTTTACGACCTTACTTGAATAAAGAAGCATGAAGTATATTGTTGTACGTAAATAATTTGCTATTTTTCCAGACGACGTTATCGGGTGGTCCAAATAGTACGAGTTTACCGGGTCCATTCCCCGGTCCATGTAGTATGAATAGGCCAGACAACATTCCCATAAATCCGAACCAAGGCCCAAATGGCCCCATGGGTACTTCCACGTCGTCCTTCGACCCAATCTCGTCCCTTGCACAGATGTCGCAGCAACTGACAAATACAGTGGGCGGTGGGGGCCCAGGACCCGGTGGACCCATGGGGCCTAATGGTAGTGGAATGGGGCCGTTCGGTTCAGGACCTCATCACATGCAACATCATCATTCTATGCATCCGCATGGACATCCTCACATGATGATGAATGATTTAGGTATGTTACTATTTTTACACTAAAATAAACTAACATTAAAATTTATGTTGAATTCTTATTGAACCGTGATTTTTCGCAGGTTGCCATATGGATAATATGGGAGGTCCAGGCATGGGCGGTCCAATGGAGGGAATGATGAGTGGTGGTGATTTTCCACCGGATATGAATCTGAGTCCGAAAATGGGTGGAGGCCCCATGGGTGGGCCAATGGGTCCAATGGGACCTGACGCCTCCATGATGGGACCGCGAATGGGTGGTGCTGGAAAAATGCCCCCTTTCAACGGTGCGAACGTTCAAGTAAAAGCCAGCGCGCCTAACACGATACAGTATTTACCGACGAGGCCACAGATGCCATGCAACACGGGTCCCAGGGGACCCCCGAGTCTCGACTTCCTACAACGAGTCACGAACCCCATGCAAATGGATAGCAGTAAAGGTGTACAGTATTTCCCCGGTGCAAGAGGAATGGATATGGAGGGCGGTATGCGAGGCGTGATGCGAGCGCCGGGGATGCTTCGTATGCCGCACTACCCGGCGGGATTCAACTCGCCGCCAAAAATGGCGGGCGACCCGTTCGGCGGGCCGGGCCCCAACCCGATGTGCGGGCCCAACTTCCGCGGCGTGAAGGGCGGCATGGGCCCCGGCAACGTACGAATGGGCGCCGCACAGCCGCTGCCGCCGTCGATGGGCGGCCCGGGGCCCGGGTTCAAGGGGCAGGGCTTCGCAGTTCCCTCCACGGCAGACCCCAACTACGCGGCGCAGTTCCACAACTTCCAGCAGCAGCTGTACGCGACGGGCAGCCGTGGCGCGCAGCCTCACCAGGGCTACCCGCCCTACCAGCCGTCCAAGTGATGACCGGCCGCCCCGCCCCGCTGCGTGCGGCCCGCCCGATGCTGATCCCCCCCCCCCCCCCCCGGAGGCGACTTTGCGAACGTACTTAATGTATTGATAATACGCCAGTGAAACGAGAGATCAAATTATTTCGTTAGTGTCCTTAGTTAGTCCGTGTATTATTGTGAGATTTTTTCGATACCGGGAGATCGAGTTTCGTGTACTAATTTCGTTAGGTCTAATAGCATACTGATTTCGCTTAAGTTCGACGATCTAGATTTCTTGACTGAGTACGAGTTTTATTTTAGCGTATGCGGAAGTTTGTACAAATTGTACAAATTTAGATGTGTTAACGTGTAGTCTACATAATTTAAAGTACAGTTTAGGCATATTTTTGCATATGGCAATAATATAGTTTTATATATTTTTTTTTTATAAACAGACATGCCAGAATTTCAGTGTATTGGTTCCTTTACTTAGCTATTTTTTTATATATGATTCCTATGCACACAGATATCTAGTCAATTTTGAAATTAATGCCTGACCCTGTGTTAAAGTGTATGTGTAACCGTTGAGTCCACAGCTTGGTCACCTTGAATTACACGGAAGTACATAATTGTTATGTTACAATATTATTTGTCCATCTTAGGTTTAGATTTTCTTTGTAGGGAAATTGGTTTAATTTAATTATTTTGGCTAAGTGGCCAGTATAGCACCTGGAAGTTAATGTACTAGTTTATTGTTTTAATGAATATTTAATTCGTTTTGATCTGATAGCAATGTTTTTCTGTCTTCCATATCTATTAACTCAAGCGTAATATTCTTTTATTTAATTACGTTCACGTTAGAGGTTACAAGTAATTTGTTTTCTTGTGAAAAATAAACAAGTTCAAGTAAGCCTTTACTTTTTATCAAAGTACTTAAATTCTGATGCCATATTATTTGCCACATGAATTTTTTTTTTTCGTGATATTTTAAACTGTCTTATTTATTTTATTATTTCATTGAACAATGCCAATATAATTTGTAATGCTACACCTTATAGTACATAGGGCATGTAATAATGCTAGGCTAGTTAGCACATTGTGGATGTCACAGTGGCCTTTTGTAATGCCTTTTTTTACGAAGCGATGAACCCCGAGCACACGCGCATAGTTTGCTCACAAAATCTGAAATCCTTATGAGATTAAATGTTAAATACACAATATAAACATGCAACGACACTCGACACATCGTTTTTCCTTATCGGGAATATAAGCCTAACTTGTGAATATGTTTATTTTACATGTAGAACAGTAAAAATAGCACAAAATATCTATTTATAGTTGATTGACGTTGCATGTTAATATTATTACTACCTTAAGAAAAGGGCGTGGCAATCTTGCGAGAGTAAAGCACAACAGTCCAGTAAGAAACACCCGCTAGAAATTAGATAGTCTTAATTTAATTGTAATTATAATGTAAGGTAAAGAATGGTTCTTGTTTTAGGTTTAAGTGAAGAGCAATGATATAAAATAGTTTGTGTAATATTAAAATAAATTAAGAGATGAAATTAAGATGCAAACTATTGGTTGTGATTCTGACACAATTTGTTAAGTTGTTCGTAGATTTGTCACAGAGTATTGTGGAAACTTAACTTACTTCATGATAAGGCCCTTTTATTTTTTGTTTTTTTTTTGGACATTTTTTACTTGTCGTTCTCGTTTGTACATCGCTAACAATAATTGTACAGAGTACTTTTGGACTTAATTTAAGGCAATAAATGTATTTATTTTATAACTCGTGATGTAAGAATTTATTCTTAATTATTATAAAAAAAATATATAATATGCTTGTAAACTCATGTTTCATTTATCCAAATAACGACAAAAAATAATAAAAATACCATTTTATATAAAAATAATAAAATAACTTAAAAGTAATTTCTAACTAGAATTTGATAATAATTTAATTTATTAAAATATACTGAAATCAATAAAATGAACTTATCCTTTTTATAAAAACACTTGGATACTCTGATTTATTTATTTTGAATAATTGCTCTCGTTATCTCATCGATGCAAATATTGCCGGATATAACAATAGTTATGTAATCAAATATTTTTATAAAGATTATAATTTACGGTACCGTACCTTTAATTCGCATAATAATATATTGTCATTAAAATAATTAATTATTAAATAATTTGCAAGGTACTTGATTCAGATATAACTAAACAGCAGCCATTGTTCTATAAATAAAATAATATTTTTTGTAAAAAGATATTTTATATTGAGCATATAAAATATCGTAAAGAACAACTCAGTAACCGTAAAACATCTATTGCATCTGTGTAAATGACAGAAACAATTGCCATATGAAATATTTTTTTGTTGAACACAATAATTAAAACTTTCTATAAAATCGTGAACAAATAATTATTTAGAATTACAATATATTTTTGTATTTTTATTATTTTATTACAATTTATAAAATACTCATTCATTATTCAAAATTAAAAAGCAAATGAATTGTCTATGGAACCACAGAACGGAATCTTGTAAAAGATTAGGCCATTTCATAAAACAAATGTATAGTAACTCGCAGAAAATATCTTCGGGACAGTTGTATTTATTTCAGCTTTGCATTTTAATTTAAATTGAATCGTGAACCGCAATATAGGCCCATTCTAGAGGATTCATCTACGACTCTAGCGGAAGGGTTAGCAGTCTTGATTCTGCAATAGAAAAAGATTTGCATTGAGAGGAGACGTAAGGTAAACATCGATTTATTTTCTCCAAAAATGGAATCGGTCGACGTTATTATTGAGTAAATGGTTCTAAATGATTTGTATAGTGCCTCGAGTGTTTATAATTATTTTTAGTGCATCCTTGTACGAAATGAAAGTTTGACTTATGCCACATATTCTTTTGAATGGCAGCTGGCGGACGTACTTTAGCGTAATAGTAGGTACATAAAATGCTACGTAAACCGTATACTAGTGTTATGCATTATTATTTTGCTGTTTCTATGAGTGATTGAGTATTTTAGTTTATTTCCAGACCTACGTAGATATAGTGAATTGAATTGTTTTTTCCACTGTGAAATGTCAAATTATGAACTTGTCAAAGCTAGGTTGAGTCATTGTTGCAATCACTTTATCTTTCCAAGTTATTACTAAAAACCTACTTATACTGTTTACTTTTACTTAAAGTCATATTCAAGCTTTGGGTAATAAAATATCTTCAATAATATTATGATACATTGTTTTTATAGGACTTACATTATATGCTATTTCCTATGAAAACTATCTAAATGGTAAAGTACTTTATTGTTCTGTGAATCTATTGTGATTCATTCATAAACAAAGTACATTATATAAAAACAATAATATATTTAAATAATTCTCCATGTCCTTGCTTATATGTTATTTTAGTGTTTTGATAACTTATTGTAATTCATACGCAGTAACTTTCACCTAAACAAATAAAACTGTTATAAACAACATAATACTTATCATTTTTAACATAAAAAGCTAATCATTCAAGATGTAAAAAAATGATAATTATAATACAATTAAATAGATTTTTACTATAATGATTTTGATTTAATTAGTTTAGGAAATGTATTTAAAAATATGTTAGATTGAGTGTATTTTGTAGAATTTAATTTTTTAGTCGTTCATTCTTTATGTTTTAAATTGTAACCAATTTACCAATATTTTAGAGAGGACCACTTGTGAATATTATAAAAAGGGCCCTATTTTCCATGGTTTAATTTTTTCAACCGACTTCCAAAAGGAGGAGGTTATCAATTCGTCTGTATTTTTAAATATCAAATACACATTATGAGAGAGAATTATTTATATTAGTATAGAATACTATACTTTAATGTTCCTGAATGTTAAAGAAACTACACATAAACATTTTTTTTTAATCCGTTATCCAAGTACACTAATATATGAGGATATTAAAGAGTAATTTGATTGGTGTATTGTATCAAGTCTTCTGGCTATTTTTTATCTGTTTTATTAATTCAGAAATTGATCCGATCATCTCTTTTAGATGTCAAATATAATATATGTAAATTATGTCCCACAGTAATAAACAAAATATCTCATCCTTAAGTGTTTTATGAGTTATGTGTATTTTTGAATTGTATACGAAATTTGTAAATTGTTTTACTGAAATTTGAACAATATATACCATGATTAACAATAACAATTCTAAATGCTAACCACCTAGTCACATACATGCCTTTCTAATATTACTTACATAACATATCATTGAAGCTTTGATTACATCTCATCAAATACCTTACATTCTCTCGCAATATACTAAGGATTTATTTGCATGTAATCACTCAGTATTTCCAAATGATAAATGTCTTAAAACTAGTAAATATTTTTGTTTCTCTCGCTTAAATCATATATATGAAAGAGTTTACAGATAAAATCTGTTGAATTGCCAAATTCTTTATAAATAGGGGTTCCTAAATAATTAAAATACTAATATAAGTACAATTTATAAATCTATTGTTTTATTTCAGGTAAAAGAGGCACGGGTTTGTTCACATATACTGAGAAGTACAGAACATTTAGCTCTTAGGGCTAGGATGTCAGTGTTGAATCAGAGTGGAGAAGAGCAGGTAATTTCTATAGATATTAAATCATAAGCATAATCAATTCTTGATCAATCAATCAATTTTTGAATACTATTAATAATGTATAATTTAATTGTCTGTAATTGCTTTATAGGCTATGTATTATAACCATTCTAATGACTTTTTATGATGATAACAATTTAACTACTACATCTTTAGTAATAAATGAGGAGCCATTGTTTTGTATTCCTTAACTGAAAATGAACTAAACCAATATAAAACTAAAACTTTTCCAAGAGTTGCATGTTTTGGAAAAGGTTTTGGTATATAATAAGGAAAGGGATTATTTAACATGTAAATTTAAAAATAAAATTACTAACAAATTAACTTGTGATGTGGAGGAGTTATTCATGTATTTTTTGTTTACATTTCTATGGTCTAATACTCTTTACTTAAGCTACGGATTAGAGGTGTGATCTATACATTTATGGTTTGAAGTGTTGGTGATTGATTTCTTGTAATATGATATGAGTACATGGCCTTATAGATTGTTTGATTGGTACAAAAATAATGTGCTTACATTCTCATATTTCTTATATTTATTGAACTGAAAGTCATTACTAAAAATTTTAACAGTCCGAGTAGTTAAGTTTTTCGTTGGTATATTGTATATTTGTAAAGTAATATATATAAGCAGCTGAAAAGCCTGCATTTATGGAGTAGAGTCAGATACACTCTACAAACTACAACATCCAGACATTTACTTGATGACAATCGTTCTTTGAAATGCTCTTGCTAGTTGTCACATCATATCAACCTATATTTATAGAATTATGGAATGTTTTCATTACTTCTAATATAAGACTTTAGTGTGACATAGCTCACTGCAAAACAATGGTATATTCAACAAAATAGTTTCCGAAATGTATAAAAATTGGATACAATATCTTTATGGTATATTTTGTTATCCATTGCGAGGATATTGGAACAAAATTTAAAGATTTCTATATAGTTATTATATTAATAACAGAGGAATGTGATTGAGTAGTTTCCCTTTTTTTCCTTATTAGGAGGCAGGAAGCCTTTGCAATATTGTGCAGGCTGTTTTAATGACAGTGTGCTTGAAATTGCATTAGTATTTTTTGGTTTTTCGTCTAAACTGGGTCAATAGATAAAGTAATAAATACACCTAACTGTATTTGAACTGAACCATTAATATTAATGAGGTATCCATAAAGATTACAAGTTGTGATTGGTGGGTGTGGCCTAAACAAGACATGTTGTAAACAAAATAGGTTTTACTAATTATTTTGTAATTATTAAGTTAGTATTTTATTAATGATTTGTTGTCATTCTTTTAATTTATTCAAATATTCACATAAATTACGTGTATGAAGTGAATTAATTTTTATATATTATTTTAATTGTAAAATGTAAGACACAAATTAATTTTAATGTCCATATAATTATATACAGTGTATTTTTAAATTGTATTATCTCTGAGTAACATTATTGCACTAACATTAATTTAATGTTGTTAGTCTACATATTATAAAGAGACAGTCTTAAGTTTTTCAATTTTTATTCAATACTAGCTGTGCCCGCGCCTATGTACGCGTTTGAATTTAACAAAAATAAATATCGTTGTAGCCTAATTTACTCCTTGTTATATCAGTCATCTGCCAGTGAAAGTCCAGTCAAAATCGGTCCAGCCGTTCCAGAGATTAGCCGGAACAATCAGATAGACAAAATTGTAAAAAATGTTATTTTGTATCGTGTAAACACTATACATACATATGCGTTGAGTAAAAAAGGGCTATTTTAATATTACAAAGAGACACTCCAATTTTATTATATGTATAGATTTTCTAACAAAGCTATACATCTTGCTAATAATAACACTTTCTTTTAAACGTTTTCTCGGCTTTTGTCATGTCTTTATATGATTTCCGCCTGACCTCCATCCTTTTAAGGTGAAACACATTGTAGTAGAATTAAATTTCTATCAAGAGTTTAGAATCACTTAGGCTACGTCATTAAGTAAATTGTTATTCGCGAAACGAATATATGTACGTACTAGCCTTAATGTGACTTTAATTATTCACTAGAAAATATAATCGGAATGACATTTTTAATATTTTTATCGTCGCGAGTTTGTTTCGTCAGTTAATATAAATTTAAAACTTAAAAATAGTAAATAATAAATATCATAGAAGTTCATGTATTTTTATGTTCCTCTAATGCATGCACAGAATATAATAAAACATTAACTAATTACTCTAGCAACTACTAATATAACCTGTATGAATAGAATAGATAATATAAAATTAATTGCTATTTTATGTTATATTATAAAATACTGAAGCAAATAGCATTATATATGTACATTTAACCAAGTCTCTGAGTGTAGTGGTAACCCTGTCTCCTCCGTCTATTCAGATTACTTTCCTTATGGTCTTTTCGAGGAAGGTTTTAAGAACTGTCTTTAAGAAATCTGTGTAAATTGTAATTTTTTTGGACACTTATGTTTTGTGATACTATGTTGTTTATTCATAATATGTTTTTTTGATTTCAGGTGGAATGTCCCCTGTGTATGGAACCCTTGGAAGTGGACGATCTCCACTTCTATCCGTGCACATGTGGTTATCAAGTGAGTTATGTTTATTATCATAATATATTAACAATTTCATATACATTCATATGTTGATTTGGTTGAAGAAAATCTCTGGGAGGTAAAGACTTATCCCTTTTATAATAAGTGAGAAAGAGATGAGATTATTTTCCTATTAATATAAGTAAAGTAACAGCCTGTAAATTTTCCACTGCTGGGATAAGGCCTCCTCTTCCATTAAGGAGAAGGTTGGGAATATATAACCTATTAATATATTCAAGCTTAAAGATTTTACCCTATATCTACTCAATTAACTAATACAGGAGTACATAATATATATATGATAGTTAATATTATATTGATTTATTAATGAAGGATGTGGTCTTTTTTTACAACAATTAATTCAAGTTTAAGGTGTAAATCCGTTGAAAGAGCGACAGATAATAAAAGCAAGCTATTAAAAGCACTTTTGAATTGTATTTTTAAAACTGTTGCTTGACAATTATTAGCCAAATTATACTGATTAAAATATATATGTATGTATGTTTAAAAATAAAATATAGAAATAACTTTGTAACAGTATTATCTTGAAATGTTTATGATAATGATTGAATTATTTAAAAAAATTTAACAATATTATCTTTCAGATATGCAGGTTTTGCTGGAATCGTATTCGGGAGGGCGAGAATGGCCTGTGTCCAGCGTGTCGGAAGGCCTATCCGGAAAACCCGGCAGATTTCACTCCTCTCAGTCAAGAACAGGTACATATAGTACATATAAAGTTATCTCATATGCTTGGAAAACCTCATAATCCCAGCATAATTAAGTAAAGCGAGGACGTGATTTTTTGACATACTATTATAGTAATCATGAATAGTAATTTGCATGAAAATAAATAATGCGGCATGTCTGATGTTATTCAATGACATATCGATAACGATTTAAAGGTTTTTTTAATTATATTTACTTTGTTATTATATTCAAGTTGTTGAATAGATAACACTTAAAAAATATAATAATAAGAAAATGGTGCTAAAGATTTTTTTTTAATAGCTGAAGAAATTTGTTCTAATATAATAAATAAATAAATATGAGACAACATCACATACATTACTCTGATCCCAATGTAAGTAGCTGAAGCACTTGTGTTATGGAAATCAGTAGTAACGACGGTACCACAAACATCCAGATCCAAGACAACATAGAAAACTAATGGTAATCGACTCGGCCTCAGAGTGGCGTACCCATGAAATAATATATAATATATTTTGGATTGATTAAATTAGGGCTATTTTTTTTACAAATTAAGTTTCTTAATATGTGTTTTTGTAGGTGGCCGCGATAAAGACGGAGAAGAAAGCTCGCGAACAGAAGCGACGCAACAAGACTCTCGAGTCTCGGCGAGCGCTTGCGAACGTTCGCGTGGTACAGAACAACCTCGTGTTCGTCGTCGGCCTGCCCGTGCGCCTCGCCGACCCCGAGGTATGACCTCAGCATTATAAAATGTCACTTGTAAATTCAATCCTGGACAGAAATTAATATAATTCCCAAAAAAATGTCTCTATGTAAATATAAAAAAGGTAAACTTTTATTTTTAAATTAATGTTTTTATTAAAAGATTTTTGTAGCTGCACATTAATATGTAAATATTAATTACAATATATTGAGAGTTGTAACTATAGTTTGTTCTGACCAATCAAATCTTTTTTAACAGCAGGGTGAAGGTGTATGCATATTTGTGTTAAAATTCCAACAAATTATATTTGTTTTAAAGACTAAGTATAATTAATTTAAAAAATACACATAACAGTAAAAATCGAATCGGGGTGTTTAATCAACAAAATTCTTAACACTAGGTATATACAATCGTTTGCGAATCTTGCCATCGCGATGTAGAAATTTACATATTTTAACATAACGTCATCTAGTAGCTATTAAATTATAAAAATAAAAATATCAGTTAATAATTAAGTAAATGTGAACTTGACTTTGTAATTTGAAAAGATTTGATTGGTCAAAGGGGGCGGAGTCAGGCCGGTAAACAATGACAACTCACTGCATTCTTAACGCGAACAGACTATAGTAAATTTAATACTGGACAGAAATTAATATAATTCCCAAACAAATTGTCTCTATGTAAAAATAAAAAAATATCCTTATTTTTAAATTAATGTTGTCATTAAAAGATTTCTGTAGCGGCACATTAATATGTAAATATTAATTACATATATATTGAGAGTTATTACTAGCATACATTTTAAGCCATGAAGCTACTATTGTTGACATGTTTTTTCTTTCCCCACAAATTTAAACCCATTTTTTATATCGCCGATTATTCTGTTATTGTATAAGAACTCGCATATAACAATATATTCTTATATTTCCAGATCCTAAAGCGGCAAGAGTACTTTGGCAAATATGGAAAAATTCACAAAGTAGTTATAAACCAAAGTACTGCATACGCAGGGTCACAGGTGAGATCAATGTTTAACTGATGACTCTAATCAATCAAAATCGAAATCAAAATAAACTTTATTCAAGTAAGCTTTTACAAGCACTTTTGAATCGTCATTTTACAATTAAGTGAAGCTACCACCGGTTCGGAAAGTAGGTTCTGCCGAGAAGAACCGGCAAGGAACTCAGTACTTATAATACGACACAAATTAGATGTAGCATCGGAAAATGCAATGGAATGAAAATAAAACCGATTACTACCGATTTACACGACCAATAGAAATAGCTCCCTATCGCGCCATTAGACGCTATTCGTCGCTATAGATTCACGTGTCAGAGAAAGCGAGTGCATGTAAATCGACGCGTCAAATTGACGAATATATTAGGTCATATGATATTACAAGTTATTACGTTTGTGCAAAGATCATATTCGCATGAGAAATAAATATTGATAATTTGGGATAGCGTACTCAATTCGGATGTGATCGGTTTCACGAATTTTGCCGATGCGACATCTAAGTTGTGTCGTACTATACTCTTTTTTAACATTTAAAAAAATACAACGTAATGTTAATTAAATGCAATCATTTCAATTAATGTATCCTGCAAACAAATTTATCTCCATGCACGTGTGTATGACGTCACGCCGTCACGCCGCAGGGTCCGTCCGCGTCGGCGTACGTGACGTACGTGTCGCCGGCGGACGCTCTGCGCGCCATCCAGGGCGTCAACAACGTGACGCTGGACGGGCGCGTGCTGAAGGGCTCGCTCGGGACCACCAAGTACTGCGCGAACTTCATGAAGAACATGCCCTGCCCGAAGCCCGACTGCATGTACCTTCACGAGCTGGGTGAGTACCGTGACCCCTACTTCAGACGACCGACTGCCAGACTTGGCTACACTTTTTATCGCTGGAAAAACGCATTACGCGTTTCCCCCACATGATGTTGTATTGTGGGGGGGTATGTGGGGCTCGCCAGCGCTGAAGGCACCGGAATACCCACTAAAAAACCAGCGGTACCCACTCCGTCTCTAGGGGGGGCATCACGGGATCGCTTACGCATTCTACCGTGACGTCCCGACGGTTGACCCATTATGAGCTTCCAAGCTAGAGGAGTTCCAGGGGTACAGAGAACATCTCTACTCCCGGCGACGTTTACAGCTGGAGGAGAAGCTGCGCATAGCGCTAGACTTGGCTACTCTCTCGTGATCCTTAGATGTCGCAACCTATTTCATAAAATCGATACATGTGTTTCGAATTCTAGAATAAGACTTTTTTCAAGGAATCAGCTGAGTTAAAAATTATGGTAGAATAAAAAGCACTATGTATTAGGATCAGAATACCAGGAAGGGTTGATAACACCGAACAACAAAAAAATATTAATTAATAATACTAAATTAGCTAAATAGGCAGTACATTTAAATCTGCTTGTAGCAAATATTATGACTATAAATTTAGCACAAGTGTTCTATTTAATAGAATATAATTTTGTTTACTAGAAATCTTACATACTTAATTATTTGTGTAGTAATTATTATAGGCTATAAACTATTAATGTTCATCGCGCTTATAAATAGTGTACTTGTGTTATCCACCGAACAGATCTGAATGTAAATGATATTTGGCAGTGACCCAAGACATATTTCCCTGAATTGTCTACTAAAATAATTATCGAGACAAAATTAACTGTAAGGTCGCTAGGTGTATCGTATACTTAAAGGTAATAAATAAGGAATCAATTACATGTCGTGGTATGACTTCAGGTGATCCAAAGGCATCGTTCACGAAAGAAGAGATGCATGCGGGTCTTCACCAGGTCTACGAGCGGCGTCTGCATCAGCAGCTTTTGCAGGCGCAGCGAGACCGCCCCGACGACAAGCACGCGCAAGATGGTGAGCATTACACACTATAAACACTCATTACCTGTCACCTGTCACCTGTCACCTGCTACCTGCCATGTACCACCTACTTCCGAAAATCTACAACCATCCACTTATATATTGTCAGTTAATTATTTTATATAAATGCACTTATTATACAATTATTTATTATATGTTCTACAAAAAGTAGTCTTAATGACAATGAATTATGTTATATATTTGAAAATATTAAATAATATATATGATGTGAGATTATGTGATATAATACAAAATCATATGGGCGTATATGTATACATCACTTGTGCAGATCTTAGGATTTCATATGTTATAAGCTAACCAATGAACCTACAAGAGAGTTTATAGTTGTATTATACATAAAGCGACGGACCCAAATGCACCAATTAATTACCAGAGTAATGTAAACAAAATAATAAAAATGCTCATAGTTGTTTTTATAGTATGAATTAGTAATCAATTGAGGCCAAGTAATAAACATACTTTTTATTGTAAAAAGTATTTAAATAAAACTAAAAAATAATAAAATAATAAAATTGTAAAAAGTAGTTGTTATTCCTATATAATTAAAAGTTAAATGGAATGGAGTACTTGATATTCTTAATTTATTATGTGTTATCCTTTTCAGGTAATTCTAGTACGAATGCAGAAAAAGGCAGTTCTAAAGATGGTAAGCCGGGCTATTTATGTTTCAAGGTTATTTACAAAGATTATTTTTAATGAAGTGAATCTAATTATTGTTGAAATAATGTTGCAGGTAATCAATCGAACTTTATACCGACAACAGTGATCACATCGTCTCAAATAAATATAGTCAGCACATCTAAGTAAGTATATCTTATGTTATTGTATTATATACACAAAGGTACATTATTTAAATGTAATTTATATTTATTTCTTTCTTTTTTTACTCCAATGTACTTGTAACTTATTAATTTAACAATTCTGTATTAAAATTCTGCAGATCATTTAACATTATTACATATTAAAAAGTATTAATAAAAAATCACATTATAGTGTCTAAATATAATATAGATGATTTTCATATAGAATACATAAATTTAATTTTATTTGATGATTTTACCAATACATGTTTGTTGGAGCTATCCTCCATCAATAAATTGATTTTATTTCCGGTTTTTCTCCTCAAAATGACTGTTCAAAACTGCTTGTAGAACGCTACTTGATTAAAGTATGTTTTTTACTAATTGTAACATCACTCTTTCAAAACAGATCAAAGAAAGATTCGGTAAATGGTAACGGCAACAGTAATGGCAGTAGCAGCAGCAATAGTAGCAGTAATGGCACAAGCGTTGGCAAAGAGGCTTGGCCCAGTCTTGGATCGTCACCACCCGCAGACAGCCCCGCCCGGAAACAGAACAGTCCCAAGCCGCATACAGGTTAGTTCATGAATATCCATAAGTATTGCAACATTATAGAACTGAAATGATTAAAATAATTTCTAAAATGTTTTAATTTTCAGCAAAACTAAAATCACTATTGGTACTATAATTTAAAATGGTCGTTGTTCACTCTTGTCATATTCTTTTCCAGTTAAGTCACAAGAAAATGGCACATCAGAATCGTCCAGTCCAACGCAGCTCCAAACACAACAGTCTCAAACAAAACATAGCAAAGAAAATCACACAGAAAGCAAACCGAGCAGAAGTAATAAGGACAGCAATAACACAAATGGACAGCCTAGCAAGAAAAGCAAATCAGAAAGCAAATCGAAACAGAAGAATAGTAATAGTATTGTAAATGAAACAAGTGAAACAGAAATAGTCGATAGTAAACAAGAACAGACTAGTCCAAACAGTACGCAGACACAACAGAACTCAGTCTTCGACAACGACACACAGAGCTATTTATCAAATGAATTAGATGAATTGGAATCAGATAGACACAGCCTGTTGGAAAACCACGATTTATTAGACAACAGCGATCACAGCCTATTGGACGACGATAACACACACAATCTACTAAACGATGCCAATAACGAAGTTATGATGATGCAAAGGCATAGAGAAATGCTCGCAGGGCTAGTCGATAATAACCATCTATTGCCTCAAATGAAAAGCCCACTAGTGAATGGTTACGGGTTGTTAGACAGGGATACAATGAGTTATCTAGGTAATGATAGGCAGATTAGTCAAATTAACCACGGTCTGATGGACCAAAAGGAAATGCTGCTTAGAGAACGCAGTCGGAGCAGTCTGCTAATGAGACAGAACGAAATGCTGGCAAGGCAGCATAATGTAATGGTGGAACCAAAGCATTATGTGCCAAATTCTAGTATAGGACTTGAGTCTGCTAGTGAATTATTAGGTAAGGTAAACGTTCAGAATCATCGTTATATTGATTTCAATAATAATCTTGACACTGACATATTACATTTCAGATTACTTTATTATATATGATATGATATTAAAGCAATGTTTGTGTAATCGAGATTAACGTAAACAGCCTGTGTCTTTTCAGGTGCTAATTTTCATCCAAATCACAATATGCTTCCACCGTTCGGTATGAGAGTAGACAATTCAATGGGCTCAAGCTCTTTAGGGAACACAATAACAAACACACTAACCGCAAACTCCTTGTCTAATCCTATTTCCGCAAATACATTGGCGAACTCTATGGGCACGAACAGTTTAGCTGCAAATTCAATGGGAAGTTCCATGGGCAGTTCTATGGGTGGGTTCATGTTGCACACACAGCAGATGCCGCAGATGCAAAGCCCACAGATGCAGAGCGGTCTCGTCAATGGATTCGATACGCCACAGTCTGCTGTAAGTTGGAAACAATTTTATCTTAAATATAGCACCATCAATTTTGTTTCTCGATAGCAAAACAATGATAGTGAAAATTAAATTATATCATAAAGTAAATGAAACATATATATTTTTAATTTCTTTCAAACTCTTACATATTAAGGTGAGATACAGCTGTAAAGTAGCCTATACATAATTGACAAATGAATGTTACAGAGCGAAGGTCGTTATCAGGCTGAGACAATGGACAAGTTCTTCACGGACTTCCACAAGGCGCAACAGATGCGGCTGCTGCTGGCTCGAGGCGAGGAGAGACGTCTCGAACGAGACCTGCCGCCCCACGCCATGCTCAGCGCCGAGAGACTCGAGATGGAGCACAAGCACAGGTAATTAAACTGTTGATTATTCTAGAAACAGCTGATTCCAAATTCCAGCAGGTTAAGTGTAGCTCATTAAGTTGATCTTTGCAGTCTCTTATGTCCGGTTGCTAAATTCAGGAAACCATTATAAATAATAATAATAATATAAAGTTTGAGGCACAAACTTTCTTTGATATATAATATAATAGCTAAATCAAACTTTAAACATATAAAAGACAGAGAAATTGTGATGATTATTTTTAAGCTAGTTACAAATGTTACCCGGATGCACAGGTTTAAAATATTTTTTTAGGCAAAATTTATTTTTAATAAGATCTTATATATCATCCAAAATTAGTACATAGTTAAAAAACTTATAGTAATGACTTCTTAGATGATAACATACCTTGCGAATAATCGCCTCTTGGCCACACATGAATACTTGGTTTTTATTTATATTTGAAAAAAAAAAATAGGTTTAGTGTTGTAAAAAAAAGTTACTTGTCAATTATACAGTAATTTATTAAAGTTTAAGAAAACCATAAAATCTAGGTTTATACATTTAATTTACGTTGTATTTTCACAATGATTTAATGATATTATAACTTAAGGATATCTGACTACAACATATAGTTATTATGCGATAATTCTTAATAAATGGTTGTTATTGATTGTTTGTTTATGTTTTGGATTTAAATTAATTAAAAAATATTGCACAAAGGATAAACTGCTTCTATTCCAAAGATCCGCTCTGAATAATAGTTTGTTATATTCCAGAATGAGCAACATGCGTGCGAACGACGTGGGAGCGTGCGGGGGCGGCGCGGGGGCGGCGGGCGGGCGTGCGGCGGGCGACGGCGACGACGACCTCGATTTCGACCCCTTCAAGGAGACGCAGAAAGCCTTCGCCGAGATGATGGAGACTGAGGTCAAACACAACACCATCTCCAGCGGGTACGTGTGTGGAGCCTTGTTAAAAAGTAAAGTAAAGTAACATCCTGTAAATTCCCACTGCTGGGCTAAAGGCCTCCTCCCCCTTTGAGGAGAAGGTTTGGAACATATTTATCACGCTGTTCCAATGCGGGTTGGTATACACATGTGGCAGAATTTCAATGAAATTTGTCACATGCAGGTTTCCTCACGAAGTTTTCCTTCACCGCTGAGCACGAGATTAATTATAAATACAAATTAAGCACATGAATCAGCGGTGCTTGCCTGGGTTTGAACCCGCAATCATCGGTTAAGATGCACGTGTTCTAACCACTGGGCCATCTCGACAGCCTTGTTATATGTACTTAATATTTATTTATTTGTAATCAACAGCGTATACAGATTATATTTGTGCAGTTTTTTTAAATTGCATGAAGCCTATGGTCACAAAGATTACAATATAAAGTGTTTAATATAATATATTTAACAAAGTGGATAACAAAAAGAAAGTAGGTCTGAAGAAATCAGAAATCTAGATTGTTTTGCTAATTTTTTTAAAGAAATTTTATTATTATATAACTATTCGAATGCTTTAAGTAAATATGGTTGTGATCGCAAACGCCTACTTTGCTTTCGCAAACCGTATTTGTATTGTATTTGCATGCAAAATTGGTTTGGTAATTAACACATACATGCTATTTTTATCGTATACTTTTATGGTTTCTGAGACGTGCTACTTTATTATTTCAATGTATTAAAAGGTTCAATAAGTATCAAATGAACTGTTTTCACAACCTTTGCATTTTATTTGGTAAAATGTATCAACATGCGATAAAAGTAAAGCTACGGTGGCTCAAATCTTTATTTCCATAGTATTGGCTTTTTTTTTGAGAAATCTAGATTGTTTTGCACATTTTTTTAAAAAAATATATGTTCTTTGTGCTACAAATTACAACATTTTTCATTAATTATAAATATTCCAGTGACAATATGGATTGCGTGCGCCGGTCACGTCTACCTCCACCCGGTTTCAGCCACATGAACGCGTTCGGCATCGGAGTACCCCGCCACCAGACACACCATCAAAGTAAATTAATCATAATATTTACTTATATCTACAATAGAACGGATATAGTAATTTCCAATGATGTTGTAGTAAACAGATATGTTATTAACGCGCAAAAAGTGAAGACTAGAAAACGTCCTAATTGGGACGTTTGCCTTTAGTTGTTCTAGGTAGTAATACGTTATAATACATCATAATTACGTAGTAATACGTTTTGCGTAATTAAAACATCTAGTTATCCCTTTTACTTATTGTTTTTATCAAGCTATCCTTTTTACTTTTAACGAAATGTAAAAATAGACTAAAATAAACGGTTCCCGGCTCGGCACACTTTTTTCTGTTGTTTAGTATGGATATAACATATCTGTTTATTAGAATATCATTGGTAATTTCTGAATCTTTTTGTACAAAATTTTGTGTAATCTGTGTAAAGATAAATAAAAATTATACATGATATGATTTTCAGTTTATAAAATCGTAGCCGATTTGCTGAAACATCAATAGCATTAGAGCCTTACTCTAATTTGCAAAACATTGTCAGTTCAACGGCATAAACGATTCCAGGTTACAATTCGAACAACGCAATGTTCTCAGACTGGACTCAGATGGACCCTGCCATCATGTCGACCTCGGTTAACTTCGGCAAGGCACCGCCAAGTCAGGGGACCCTCAGTCAGCAGCAGCAAGAGCTGTTCGCGCGTTTCAACCACCTGCAAGTGCAGCCCAATGGCGTCAAGATCCCCCAGTGGCCACAGCAGAAGATGTGGCCCCTACAACACGGCGCGCCCTACAACGCGATCCCCCTGCCCCCGGGCTTCGCCCCCGCTAAGAACGCGCAACACCCCGCCGAGTGCATCGACGCCAAGTAGACCCACCGCCTCTAAAACAGCGGATACTATATTTTCTATTATTCTCTTTCCGTTGGTGATGTGATCGATAAATCTTTGTATTAAGAGAGCATATTTTAAACGAGAGAAATATGATAACAAAGGAATTTGTAAAATAAATTAACCTATTTGTTTTATTTAAAAAAAATGTTTGATTTATTTTTTATTATATCTTATAGTTTCGGCTCCCCGCGTCTTATCATATTTCTTAGATTTCGTTCTGTTAATATTCTCGACTGAAGATATATGTATATTCGTTATATATTATATACTTGCTAGAACATAGCCCTGTTACATCAGATTATTTTTTCTATATAAAAATGAGATGCCAATTTATCGGTTCAGTTTTGTACATTATTGAGCCATTATCCATCATTGAAAAGATCATTAAAATTGAAGTATTATCACTGATTCTTTTAATACATACACCTGCATTACCGTGATATATTACAGGCATAATGTAATTACAAATAACATACATTATAAGTGAAAAAATATATTTTAATGTTATAAGACATATAATAAACAAAATGTAAGAAATATTTATATCACTTGTTAATATGTAATATATAATATCAAGTAAAAATCAAATAGATTCATGACTATCAACAATCATAGTAACAAGATTTATTTATTTATTATATGAATAAGATTAATTAGTAAAAATAATGACAACTTTTGTTCCCTAAGACAAATATTTTTATAAAACTATTGAACCATTATATAAAAAAAATATTCAATTTATGCGAACTCTTAAATACAGAAATATTCGAAAAGATATATTTTATCTTCAATCCTAATTATGTTATTGCTATATGCTATTGACATTGACAATGAAATAAAGAAAAATAAATGGTAAGCAAATTGTTTCCCAAAACTTAGTAAATTAAAATGACTTAATTCTTAATCGCTTGTTTTGTGTTACACAAATCATATGGATGTATTTAAGGTTATATCACACAGGTTTCTTGTCAATATATCCTCGTGGATCCGGGCCATCCCAGGGCACAGGTGTACCATTGTGCCATACAAATAAACCGCCGGTTTCAGGTGTAAGTGCTAATTTCAACGCAACTTGAGCAGCTTGTTCTGGACTAACGGTACCAGCTCCCCGGGTCATATCTGACATTACATAACCGGGGTGCAGGCAATTTACTAAAATACCTGGAACAATGTTGAAGTATTATTTATGTACAGTAACATCGTATTTTTCAGTTACAAACGAAGAGGTAATGGTTTTTTTATAAAAAAATATCAATATTAAAGTTGCATTAATTGTTTAAGGAATGGTTTATTTATTTTCAAATTGTTAAATAGGTACACTAAACCATTTATCTTCAGGTAGTCAATTAGTCCGTTTACATTCCCTCGTGAGTTAAAAAATATAGCAAGACGGTAATTTTATTACTATAAACCGGTTTTTGCAACGCTATTTTGTACTAATACCGTCTTTTTCGTCCTTCATTTCAAATTAAAAGAACATTTCAATTGCAGTAAAATAATGTCATAAAATAAATCCAATGTTCGATTGATACCAATTTGGTAAATGTTAAGAACACATAATATCCATCTAGATATACAAACTTATATATTATCCTTAATGGATAGCATAATGAAAAGCCCTTGTTAGTTCTTCACAACTTATGAACGATGAATGAAGTTTTTTAATATGAGGTGATTATAAATATGCTACAAAGGACTGATCTGCAATGGGAGATGGCTGCTGTCTACTTATAGAGATGATTTATTTATTTATGTATTTTTTATAATTTTTTTCTTTGCACAATATATAGCACATACCTCTTTCTTTAAGCCTCCGATTCAGAATAAAAGTATAGGCGGTTAAACCAACTTTTGACACCACATAAGGCGAATCGCCCCAGCCGTCGGAAATTTCTCTGTTAGATTTTACAGAATCTATGTATTTTGTCATTAAATTCTTCAAATCCGTTAAACTAAGATTAGGATCACTTATTTCTCTCCTTAATTTCTCCGAAGGTATACGTGATAAGTGCCCAGACGAACTTGAAATATTGAGAATAGTACCATGATCATTCATAAAAGGTAAAATTGCTTCAGTTAAATTAACTACAGCGAAAAAGTTAATTAATAAAGTTTGTTCTGCTTGGTTAATCTTAGATTCTTTTGAATCTTTCAGAAACAGAACACCAGCGTTGTTTATTAACAAATCAATTTTACGTGATTTTAAAAATGAACATAAATTTAATATACTTTTTTCATCGGTTACATCGAGTTGGTGGTATTGCGGTGTATAACCTAGATTCTGTAATTCTTGACATGCTCTCTTACCACGATCTTCGTTTCGCGATGTTAAATATACTGTGCCCTTGAAATTTTTACATAAACCTTTGACGATGGCAAAACCCAGGCCCTTATTGGCACCTGTTACAATCGCAATATTGTTTTCACTCATGTTTAGTTGCTTTAACAATTTATTTATATTAAAACAGCGTTGCCCTTGTTATTATTACTAACTGATATAAAGTCGATATCTTACAAGTTGCGAGTAGATACTGTGATGTTTATAATTCATTAGTGATAACATTCAAACTTAAAAACATGTGTTTTTGTTAACAATTAATGAAGTTCGTATCGCATTCATAAAGAAATACTTTTAAGTAATTTAATTTTTCGGTTTCTTTGATAAAAAGTAATTTATAGATATAAAAGCCAATACAGTGAATTATTTCCAAAATAATGCCTGGTAAATTCTACAAGCAAAATATAATTAATTTATTTGTAAAAAAATGAAATATCTTATTCTTTAAACGCTTATAAATCATCCGTAATGCTTGTAAAATTAATCTTGATACATTTTAATGTCCTTGAGTAACAGAAGTCTAAAAAACTGTCAAATTAAAGATAGTTTTTCTTTAATCAAAAAGTGCTTATTAATAAATAAATAACTTAAATAGAGAATCAAATATTGCACAAATACATGTTTCTTACATTATACAAATAAAACGGAAATAGTCAAGCACATTAGCACAGTGAAAGGTGTATGAGTGAACTGTACACTGTACAGTAATAAAGAAAACATGTAATCGTTTTATTTTATTCGGTAAGATTTATATTGCCATTATTTTATAAGTTTGGTAGCATTGTTAACTCTTATTGCCAGTGCAAATAAATGAACGTCACTGACTGATAACCATTGATTAATAATAATTAAGATATAAGTACTACGTATATGAAACTTCATTCATTCGTTCGTTCTGGTATCAGCTGAGCCGAGTCTGACGTCTGACTGAGTATAACAGTTTGTTTATTTACTAAACTCGCAGTTTGAACATTCTAGAATAACAGAAGTTAAATATGTCTTTTTGGCCTACTGCGAAACCTTTGTTTGGTGACGAAATGGTTTTGCGTTCTATCGATTGGCTGGAAAACTTTCCATGGAGAAATGAAGCAACAATAAAAAAAGAAAAGGATAAGTATAGTATTTGTTTACATGCTAAGGATTTTTCTCCAGATGATATTACTGTCAAAACAGCGGATGGATTTATTGTTGTGGAAGGCAAGCATGAAGAGAAAAAGGATGAAGATGGATACATTTCGAGACATTTTGTAAGGAGGTACGCATTACCGGAGGGTTGTAAACCAGAGTCCGTGGAATCCAGATTGTCTTCGGATGGAATTCTTACGATCACTGCGCCTAGGAAACCGGTCGTCCGTCGCGACACAGTCATACCAGTTTCACACGAAGGCAGTGTTAAATCCAAATTGTAAAAGCGAACAAAATAGTTTTAGAAACTTTGTGGTTATGTGGTGTTAGTGTATGCAATCAATTTAATAATATTATAATGTAACAGTGTAATTTTGTGCATTGAATTAATGTATCCTTTGTATCATTTTATAAATTGAATAAGCCTGAACTTTAAGTCTGAGTTTTATTTTGTGTAAATATTAAGTAATCTGGTTTAATATGGTTTTACTTCTAAGTCTTATTGGTGATTAATGTATATTGTGGCAATAAACATGTCTATAAATATTTCTTATTTTTTTATTTCTTTTATCAATTAGATCTTGGGAAAATCATTTAAAATCATATATGTGACTTTGAGTGCTGGGGTGCTGAGGTTATATTAAAATATTATCACTAAATGTTATGACTCTGTAATCTAAAATTACTGTAAGTAAGTACCTACTGATATTGCGTATCAACATTTCATATTAAAAACTAAAGAATGTTTTTGTTGTGTTTATAAACATTTGGTTAATGCAATCACGATTACAGTCCAACTAGGTTGTTTTATTTATTACTACCTAGGTGAATGACTTTGATTTCGTCGTGGATATTCCCAAAAATGCCAAAAGAATTCAAGTTTCCCTTTTGGTTGTTTATGCACTAGTCATCGCCTCTGCGCAATGGCACAGGTTTTTTTTTAAATGTCAAACTTTTACTAATTTTTGACATATGACATAAATAAACCATTCCGAATGCTATCTACATTCGGAATGGTTTATAACTTATAAACAACAAAATGAATTATTAGTGAATATATAAGCAAATAAGCAATGTATAATTAATAAACAGATTCAAAATTATCTGTAAAGTTACAATGAGATTTGTTTGAGTTATAACTTATTATTCTTGTTTATAATATAATTTAAGATAAGTCTGCCTCAGATTCTCCGCTCAATACATATTCAACAAAAAAATATTGAAACCAAATTAAAGATTCAATAGCAGAGAGACACTACCTAGAAAAGTTACAATACCTGTTTTTATATGTTATAGGGGGCAAACGACAAGGGGGCTCACCTGATGGAAAGTGACTATCACCGCCCATAGACATTTGCAACAACAGAGGCCTTGCAGGTGCATTGCGGTCCTTTAAGGACGCATGCACGCATGTACGCTATTTTCCTGAAGGAAGGTGGTTCAGATGTCCGCGGGTGAAATTTAGCTGCCGGAGTTTAATACGAACAATTAGTTCCCCGGAACATTCCTCGTGAAGAGTTCGGTAGAAGATGCAGAGTGATCCAACATCTCTACGCAAAGCCAAAGGATCAAGGAGAATGGAAAGGGCTTGATCATCGATACAGTCAAATGGAAGGAACTGGTACTGGGGAGCCAGAGACCGCCCAGAGGTGAAAACAGTACTCCATTTGGGAATGAATTTGCGCCTTGTATAGTTTTAGGCGATGTACAGACGTGAAATACTAATGTCTTTCGTTACTGAGCAACAACAACAACCTGTAAATTCCCCACTGTTGGGCTAAAGGCGTCCTCTCCCTTTGAGGAGTAGGTTTTAACATATTCCACCACGCTGTTCCGATGCGGTTTGGTAGAATACATATGTGGCAGAATGTCTATGAAGTTTCCTCACAATGTTTTCCTTCACCGTGAAGAACGAGATGAACTATAAACACAAATTAAGCACAGGAATATTCAGTGGTGCTCGCCTGGGTTTAGATGCATGCGTTCTAACCAGGATAGATAAAGCAGGCGCTATCCATAACATATTTATTCTGCAGAAGAAAAAAGTCGTGGAATATGTAGACTGTAGGAGAGAGTTGTTAAAGAATAAATATAAAGAAATTGCTCCTGATGACAAATGTTATGTCTTTTAATACTTAAAATATGTTACTCTTTTGTGTGGCAATGTATGCAGTTTTACAACAGGAACCCTTATAAATGTAAATTTTGTAGAATAGATTACAAGTTGTAGGAATTTAATGAAAAATAAGCCACCAACCATTTAGAAATTGAAAATTGTAGACGATTAAAAACGATGAAATTTGACAAAGTAAACCTGCCAAGTTTTATCCGCCTATTATAATTAGATATATGTATATAGTATATATATAGTTCGTTAAAAGCTAAAGCTCGTTTTTATTGTCAATGTAATACATAAGTAAATGTATTACATAGACAATAAAAACAAGCTTTACAGTATTCGTATTTGACAAAAATATAAAAATTGTATCCTTTCGGAAAATGGGGTATCATCCAACGTCATATTCTAGTGAACTCTTCGGTTTAATTAAAATGCGTGCGTTTTTCCAGCCTTCTGTTACACACTTCCGTCCTCATTCTAGAAAACTCGTACAGAGTCAGACAGGCTCACAAACAGCAGGCAACAGGAAAAAAATAAAATAGAAACAATATTAGAACAAAAAATAGGACTGCTGAGAGTATACCGCACTTACTGCATCTGATAAAGACTAATATTAAAGTTAATTTGAAAAGGATCCTACCTGTTTTGTACAGCTCTAATCTTGATAGTCAATGTACCAAATAGTTTGCTTCTCGTGTTGTTTTTATAAGTAAGTATTATTTAGCATAAAATGTAATGTGAAATTTTCCTGTAAATTTTGCATTTAATGTTGTATGGATATAACCTTTTCTTCAAGCTTTACTTTTGTGTGTTCAATTATTTTCTCAGGTAAGTTTTATTAATTTCAATAAAGATTATTATTGATATGCATTAATTTTTGTTTAATTTTAGTTGGCTTGGCGACATTTAATTAGGCGGCTATTATATTGTATAAATTAGTTTGATAGCTGAATGATAGGTAATCTTTAAAATATTCGCTTATCAATGGCATTTTTAAAATATCCTAGTAATCATTTATATTGTAATGGACAAAGAATCAAGAACACTTATGTCTACACTTATATCGGTTGCTAATTAATCAGACGTTTAATTAATTGATATTCCTAGGTGTTTCAACTTTGAAAGAAAGAAATGTTTAAACTTATCATTTGCACGAAATATTAAATGACAATCAAGTTTCGATATTGATAAGAATAAATCAGATATGAGATTACATAAACCTCATCTATATTCTTTGATACAGAACAATTTTCATTTTGGATATACGAATTCCATCGAAAATGTTGCCTACATTATTGTAAAATGATCCATAATACGTGCTTGTAAGGTATACATTAGACTGTTAACATTGATGATAAGTGACCCTGATCTTGGATTTGTTGATCAGTCCCGAACGCGCTGTTCAGTGAAATCGACGCGAGTTATATGGTGAGTTTTCAGAATATAACCCTTGAATTATATGTTAGTATACAATTATTTGTACTAGAGTTAAATTTGTTCGCTATATGATAGTTGCAAGATCTTTATTTAGATTGTTTTTACCTTTATATTCGCTGTTCAAGTTTCGTTTGTCCATGCTTAGAATGTTATGTAGGTACATATGTGTAGACCCTCCATGTAATGCCACTCTTGTCCGTTATTTAACAAAAGAAAACATATAAAGCATCTTTTGTTCTTGCATTTGCTAACAATTATATAAATATTGTGCTGTATTCAAATAGCGGCTGATATCAATTTCTAAATCAACGATTTCTAGGTTTGGTTAAATTTAAAACTTAGGGCGTTTTTTTTTATCCGCTCGATTTTGCAAGTAAAATATGCTTTAAACATACATCGGGTTTCAAATTCTATTTTAATTGCCAATTACGTACATTCATTGGTACCAACTGCTACCGGCGTTAATTTTATTGACGTGATTATTATCTTGTACATGATAAATGCTGAATTTTTATGTGAGGTTTTGTCGATTTATAAATGAATATAATCAGCTTTAACTTAAAAGACTTAAAAACCAATTGACAACGCTTGAGAATAATGAGATGACAATACCAAAATGTAATTAAAGTCGTTGCTGAATTAAAACAATAACAATAAGAGGTATCGTGAGACACAAGATTGGATGAATCCGCCATCGCGATAATAATTATGAATAGACATACTGCAATAGTTTTATAATGTGTGATAATAATTAAATAACAATGACAATATACTTGTTAAAATCCCATGTGAATTAAAATAATAACCAAAAATAAATTTAAATATGATGAGGATAGTCGCCTCAAATCTGGTGACGCTTAATTAGTTCACTCTAATCTAGAACTTCCTTCCAAATTTTTGTGCATGCTCTATGCATTCATTCAGGAATTTGGGTAGGAGAACATAAGTGGATTTGTTTTTAATTTTGCATTGTACCTATAAGATTTTAATAAATGTTTGCATCAAACAGACTTTATTTGATATTGATAGTTTTTATTATATTTTGGACAATGTACCAAGGTATGGGCCAATATCAAGAGTCACTAAAAATACATACACATTATTCGTAAACAGTTATCGCTAGCGACTTTGCTCGCGCTATAGTCTAACTGGTCATCAGGTGTTTAGCTTAAAAAAGTTTGTCCTGTGTTTGTTTGTGGTGGAGTTTAAACTAGCTTCAAACCATATTTCATCAAACAGAGTTACTTTCGCATTTATAAAATTAGCATATTCCAATGGAAGTAGGAATTGAGATAAACAGACCTTAGTTTTACGTATTTCATGCGATTTGCTAAAAACTAAGCTATATTTTGTAATATAAAGTTTATTCTTAATGTATCTTTATAAGATTTAAAACTTATCCACTTATTTCCACTTTAATTTTACTTCCAAAATACCGATAACAGTTTCGTTGGCGTTCAAAACGCCATTATTTCGCAAATTGTGAATATCATAGATTTATCCAACTATCGACCAATGATTTCGCGTTAATTTGCTGTAAAAAAATATTTGTCTTTTTTCGGATATCTTTGGAGCAGAATAGAGACGGATTCATAGATATTTCTTGTAAGAAAATGTACATAACATGAAAACTATGTAAATAATTATTCTTGACTGAATTTTGAAATTTTGGTGAATCCATTAATTTATGTACATACATACGTGATTATGAATTATGGACTACACTTAATGAGATTTGAAAATTATACATTAAAATTGAAACATTATAATTATAGTTCCATTGAATCATCATGGTTACGGTCGAACCGGAATCGTTCCTGGAATACATAATAATTGAGTATCGATGGCTGCTTGTGATCACCACATTGATGCCTCTTTCGTTCCTGTGGAAAATCTGGTCAGCCTGCAGAAACTATGTTGTGTTTACAATGAACAGTGCACCAAAAGCCCATGAGAGAAAGGTGAAAGAAGTTCAGAGGCAGGTAAGTCTCGTGTTATCAAATATAGCCAACTGGTTAAATTGGCCTTTTAATTGATTACCTAGAAACTTTACTAAAGAGCGCCGTTCAATCAACTGTATAACAACGGACACTGCATCTTCCATTCATAGAATATTGTAATATGTAAATAAACTTGACATTATAACTACTTTAGGTACTTACATATTAATGCCACCGCCGCAAAAAAGGATTTGGCTTCACAATTAGTCCAAGAGATGTTCTGGACTACCTGTAAAGTTTATATCTTGATCTTGATGTTTTGGACCAAATATATTCCCCTTTTTCGCGTTAACACATTCATGTCGTTTGTGGAAATTTGTAAGAAGTCAATGGCCGAATAGCGCATGCCCAATATCAAGTCTTTGTTTTGGAATGCATATTTATCTATTTTTGGAATCGCATAGGTGACTGAGCCATTGTAACAACAGGCAAAATTAATATAACACTGTAGTTCCAAAAGTTGGTGATGAATGACTATGTAATGAATGAATGAATAGGAGATGTTTAATACTTTATAAGGTGGTTTTACTATAAACACGCCGATTGGTCAGTTAGGCAATTAATAAATTATCATCATAAATATTAAGCACGTGAAATAATCTAGTCACAGACACCGAATGAGATCGGTGTCTGTGACTAGATTATTCTCTTAATTTGAACGCTTAACATTTTCTCTTGCCTGAGGTATTTATATTTATATATTTTAGGTTAAAAATTGGTTATCCGGAGACCGTAAAACCCAGCTATGCACTGGACGACCAACTTGGCAGACAATGTCCTTTCGTCAGGGTATCTACAAGAAAATGTTTACCAACATACAAATCAATCTCGTTGACGTGCTGGATGTTGACACTAAGAACATGGTCAGTATAGACTACTACTGCTTAGAACTACTATAAATAATATTTATTTATTATATTGGTAAAGATTGGGGGAAGAGTAAATTGGCCACTATGGTAAGTCACCTCCGCCCATAAACAACGGCACTGTAAGAAATACTAATCATTCCTTACATTGCCAATGTGGCAAAAACCTCGGGAACTAAGATGATATGTTCCTTGTGCTTTCAAGCCAGAATATAACAATAGTAAGTACTGATTGGCGGTGGAATATCTGACGTGTTTTTGTCGAGAAAGTTCTGCCGACGACAAGCTTGTCTGTAAACAGCGGTGGAGGAACGAAACCGTTAACCGTAATACAACTGTTGAAATAAATGCAAAATATATGGAATAGAAATATGATAATAATATGCACTGTTATTTATGAAACCTACAGATATCAGAAATATGGGTATTTTTGTTTATGTAATAGATGTTGGAATTGTAAAACAGTAGCGGTTTTTTTTGCATTTATTATTCAGATGTTTTTGCAGGTGATGTTTTCCTCAATACGTTTTTAGTCTACGATAGGTAACATCTTATATTATACATTGCATTGTTCGTGGAATATTTCACACTATCTATAAACTCGTATTTAAGAATTCAATACATCTGAAAGTCCAAAAGATATATATAGCCATACATGGTATATCCAGATGAATTCATGAAGCCTTAATCCACTTGCAATGACTTAACTTTACCCTCTTTTATCGTCTGCAAATATATGGTTACATTTCTAGAGTATTATTAACGTTAATGTCATTTTTCTTCCAGACGGTTCGATGCGAACCATTGGTGACTATGGGACAGCTTTCTCAAACTCTTCACCGTCTTGGTCTTGCTCTACCCGTCGTACCGGAGTTAGACCAGCTGACAGTAGGAGGATTAGTAATGGGCACAGGAGTCGAGACTTCCTCGCATATATATGGACTCTTCCAACACATATGCGTACAGTATGAACTAGTTCTCGCTGATGGATCTGTCGTTACTTGTAGTAAGGTAAGAGATTATTACAAGAAGAGTGTTTAGGAATTGTAGTTGCAGAAGTTTTTACCTACAGTTATTATTTTTGTACGAAAACGATTGATGAGACGCCGTCAAAGGCATGAAAGTGTAGCAAGAATTTGGAGGATTATTACTTCTAATCGAGCTTCGGATTACTAAAATTAATCAAACAAACAAATAAATTAACCATTTAGTAGTAGTCTGTAGCAAAACCAAAAATTGAAATCAAAAGGTTGAAACAAAATAATCTGTAAATATATTGAATATTGCATTTCTTTTTAGGAAGAAAATCCAGATCTCTTTTACGCAGTGCCGTGGTCATATGGAACATTAGGATTCTTAACTTCAGTCGTTATCAAAGTCGTTCCTGCTAAAAAGTAAGCTACTTTTGAATTTATAGTTTAAATTTTACATTGCTGACGAGCTAGTATAATCTTCTTAAGGATTTTTTCTGTGTTTTTATACGCACGAACCATCGAAACTACAGGCACAAAAGACGAACAGTTCCCAAGGATAATGGTGCATTGCGATGTAAGGAATGGTTAATATTTCATACAGCGACATTGTCTATGGGCGATGATGGCCATTTACCATCAGGTGGCCCAGTTGCTTGTCCGCTTACCTATATCAAAAAAAAAATAAACGTAAAGATATGACGCAAGGCACATATCTTATTATTTATTAAAATTGAAAACTATTCTAAAACTACCTTTAATTTGTTTACATTGTATTTTTAGGTACGTCCGTATTGAATATCATCCATATACAAACTTATCAGATCTTGCGAAGCGATTTCAAGAAGAATCACTGAAGAAAACACATCAATTTATTGAAGCTTTACTTTATACGAAAGACAGCGGCGTGGTGATGACTGGTGACATGGTTGATGAAGTAGGGAAGGACGGAAAGGTATTGAGGATATTGTGCTAATTATTTCCTTTACCCAATTATTTTGAATCGCGGTAGAGCAATATATGAAATACGAATTTTTCAGTTACGTTGGTCTACTTGCCTGTGCTTTTTTGGGATTGTTTTTATTGGTAGTTTTTTGCGGGCTTGGTAAATAGGTGCATTTATCAACAAAACTCTTGTTGTCTCTTTTGATAAATTTGTTTGTCAATATTCAGTTTATCTTACGCAGAACATGTTGGACAATATACATACTTAATAGTATTTTATGTGTAATTTCAGTTTAATCCAATTGGCAAATGGTACGCAGAGTGGTTTTTCAAACAAGTTGAAAAGTATCTCAATGAATACCGTCGAGGAAGGAAGGCAACCGTTGTGGAATACATTCCATTACGAGATTATTACCACCGACACACACGAAGCTTCTTTTGGGAGCTGCAGGTACTATTGGTGTGAGGAAAAATTACATATACAGGCTTTTTCAATACATTTACTACTTTGTATATATTACAGGACATAGTACCTTTCGGTAATAACGTGATATTCCGCTATCTGTTCGGTTGGTTGATGCCTCCTGAAGTTTCCCTGCTTAAGCTGACGCAGCCAGAGGCTGTCACCAAACTTTACAATAAGGCTCACGTCATTCAAGATATGTTGGTGCCAATCGAAACCTTGGAAGAAGCTATAGATGTGTTCCATAAAGAATTTGAGGTAATTTACGACCACATTGCAAAAATAATTCAATTTTATACAACAATGCTGATGATTGATTACAGATTTGACTAAAGTATTAGCAGTGAATTCTTCAAATTAAATTATATACCTAGGGTATAGCAGGCATTTTTAAAACGAAATATTTGTATACTATCATATATTTAACAAAAAATATTGCTCGTAATGTCGTCGTGAATAAAGTTAGTTTTCTTTTTAATTTACATTTTTTCTTTTAAACTCTTGCAGGTATATCCCATCTGGCTGTGTCCTTTCAAAGTTTTCAACAATCCAGGACAGTTGAAGGTCCATTCTGGCGATTGGCAGATGTTTGTAGATATTGGCGTCTATGGTGTTCCAAAGGCTAAAGGATTCGAAACAGTAAGTTATTAGTATATATCCCTTTTCACTTACTTTTAGTATAAAATACAAATACTGCTCCGCTGTAGAGACGCAATCAAATGGGGTCAAATGCGCAATTAACCAGGGTTCCATCAAGAAGTATTAACGTCGATGAAATTTCCCTTTTATTATAATTATATCGGACAACTAACGTCAAGGAAATGTTAAAACTTGTCTGTGTGTAATTTTGGATTGCCAGAATTTTCAGGGCTAATAATTTATCAGCCCTCTTTAGACAAGTAGAAACAATAAGACGATGTTTCAAACTTTTAATAAAGTTTTTTGTACTATTACTCCAAAGTCCAAGTGATTCAATTACAATCAAACTAATTGAAAAGTACATCATTAGGAATAAAAGACGGATATTTACATCATTTGTTTGCATCAGCCTTTTTCTTGGCGCCTCCAGCTCTTAACACTTATCTGATATACGTTAATGTGTCAACGCATCTATATGCGTATATATGGGAAGCTATCCTCCCATTCAAAAATAATGAACAAAAAGTTAAATGGAATATAAATTAATCATTATATATTTATATTATTTAATCATGATTGAAGCGTTACATATTCTTGGCAACATTATAATTCATTGCATAAAAAAGAAATTATAGTATAAATATGTACCCAAAAACTAATTTCCAAGCCAAAAATGATACTAAAAAAAGATCCTCTATTATACGCATTAAATTATAATGATTAAATTGGGACGATAGACTAAGATTCATAAGTATAATCTAATAACCTGTTAAATGACTTTAACCGTGGAAAGATATAAACCCAACATACAATCAACAATTTATTTCTCTTGTAGATTGAGCATTTAACAATTTACCTTTCCAGGAATCTTCTACTCGTCGTATAGAACAGTTCGTAACTCAAAAGCGCGGTTTCCAAATGCTCTACGCCGACACGTATACTACTCGTGAAGAATTCAGACGGATGTTCGACCACACGCTCTATGACAAGATGCGGAATACACTACCGTATTGTAAGGAGGCCTTCCCAGAAATATATGGGAAAGTTAATAGACTAGTCAGAAAGTAGATATAAGATAAAAGAGTTATAATTATTTTACTGTATGATTATTATTACTAGAATTACCTTGATAGTTCATTAATGTGTTGTGCATGTGTTTTGTTCGAAAATATACAAATGTTTCTTAAAAAAATCGTTTCATTTGAGGTCTTTAGGATAACAAAATAAGTCAAATAATCACGTATAATTCTACATTTGTAAATGAAAAGGTTTTAAACTCTTAAATAAGTTTTTTGCACTACTAAAAAGGTCCAAGAGTGCAAGGCATAAATATTTCGATCCTTTGCTCGCTTCAGTTTTTTCTGCAGCGGCTTTGACGGAGTCAGCATGTCAACGCATATAGCGTCTTATGCAAGAGCCCGTACTCGTTTCCAGGGAACTAATCTTAACTAATTAGATCTCTTACTATCATCACGACTGATTCCAGGTCTTAGCAAGAGCAGGGATGTCGAAGGTGGTGTGGTATCTTTAAATATTTCCTTGATTGTTAAATCTATTATATATTCAAAGATAACTTTTCTGGGTAAAGATATAACTTTGAAATTGTGCTTCTAATATTAATATGCTTCGTAAAATTTTCTTTGACCTTTTTATTCTCAAAGAAAACATGGAGGCTGTTCCCAAAAAAAAATAATCAATATCTATAGATTGGCCAATTTAAATTCTAAATTTTTCTGTCACTAGCGAAAAGGGTTCAGTATTGTAAGTAGTATAAATTAAACAGTCACTCATATATTCTACAGGTCATTCCAATCTAGATATTTCCTGGTCTTACCATTACTATATATAAAATAAATATAAAAAACCTTTTATTTCTTGTTACAAATACAGATCTAGGTTTAATATAGGTTTACAATTTAAAAGAAAAAGAAAATAATAGAAAAGAAAAAAAAATATATACATCGAACCAGTTTGCATGCATTAATTAATTATGTGCTTTATTCATTTCGTCGTTTTATATTTTATGGGTACAAGAACCCCTCTCAACGGAGGGTAAAGGCCTCCTCCAAAGATGACCATTTTTCTCTATCCTCAGCTTCTCGCATCCAGTATGTGCTTGCTATTTTTATGATCGTCTATCCATCCCGTATTTGGCCTACCTCGTTTCCTCTGGCCCGATGGTCCTAGCCATGACGTTGTCGTTTTGGTCCAGCGATTATCTTTGAGTCTGGCTATGTGTCCAGCCCATCGCCATTTTAGCTTCTGTGAGTGCGTCGATAACTTTAGTTTTCTCTCTTATGGCGGTATGGCCGATTTTTTGTATCAGGTAGGATGCTTCTCTCCATACTTCTTTGGCTGGTTATGATCTTATTTTTTAGTTTATTTGTGAATTTCCACGTTCGACAAGCGTAGGTTAGTGATGGGAGTAGGCAGGTGTTCATGACTCTACTTTTCAAATATATGGACATGTCACTTTTTAGGATTTCTTTGAGGTTCCAAAATTTCTTCCAGGTGATGTTGGCCCTTCTCTCTACTTCTAGTTCGTTGTTGTGTGGGTTAAAGTAGATTTATTTTCCCTGGTAAATGTAAGTATCAGCATAGGATAGCTGTGGATTATAGAGATAAATAGGTATTTTAGTATGATTCGTCATGACGTTTGTTTTATCTAAATTGATTTCCAAGCCTACTTTACGACTTTCTTCATGTAAAGAGTTTATCTTTAGTTGTAGTTGGGTTGTGCTTTCTGATAGTAGAACTATATCATCTGCAAATCTGAGATGGCTCAGGTAACGTCCGTATATGTTTATGCCCACTTTTTCCCAGTTTAATTTGCCGATGATATACTTTAGCACCGCTATGAAGATTGTTGGAGAGATTGGGTCTCCTTGCCTAACACCTCTTTTTATTTGTATGGGTGGTCCAGTGGTTTCCAACTTCACTCTGCTGGTATTATTGTCGTATATGTTTTTTACCATTACTATATTGGAATCAAAATATTATTCAAAGACTATTCGAAATTTATATCTTTATGATTCACGGTTCTATGGTTTGTTAGCGTCCTCTTAATCGCATTGTCCGAAATACGATTAGAATTAATTTATTCTGAACTAAAAAAAAACTTCACAGAAATTGATGGTGTATATATTTGACCCAAATAGCATTACAATACAGTGATTTGTTAATTAGATAAATGGGATTTAAGGATTAATGATATTGCAGGATAGAACTTTTACTATTAGTTTTGCAAACACGAACTAACAATCCTTATACACAGTTTAATTTTTTAAAGCACAGTTGAATTTTTTTCCAAAAAATTCGCTCTTTAATTTACTTTGAGCTTGAAGCGTGTATAATATGAGCGAGTTGGAACTAGATACCATTAAATTTTAATTTTTGTGGTAAGTGATAATATTTCTGTTTGTAATAAAATTACTTTATAAATAATATCAAATTCAAATTTATTATTTTTTAGGTTATTTTGACACACTACATTTAGTATGTAAACTTATCGTGTCAACTTTTAATTGCGTAACTTAATTTGAAAATATTTGGGATGGTGTTCGAAATATATTGAGGCTTCTGAAGAGCAAATAATCAGTTTTCATAAAAACAGTCAGAATATTTTGATTTCCTCTTTTTTTTAATTTTTTTTTTTTAATTTACGAATCTGTATTCACTCTGAAATACTTCACTGAATATGTTTCTTTTTTCACTTTAGGAGACGGTTTAGAGTTAACTCCATTGCGAGTATGTATGTGTCAGATGTTCATCTGTAATATAAGCTTTCTGTTAGGAATATTTTATATTAGTAAAAAAATAATAAAGTTGTCTAAGACTAAATCTTACTGTTTATCTTAAAATAAAGCTAAATTGTTGTTCGTACTATTTAATTCCTGCCTTTCTCTTTGAATAATTTACAATATTTTTTTCCTGCCTTTAATTTAAAAACCAAACACGTTTTATATATTTATTTATTCTACTTTGTAAGTACTGATTTAATTTTGAATCTGAATAAGAAATAAAATCGAACGAAAGTATTGTACGTTGTGTCTGTATTCTGACATTTCTGCAATAGCGTTCAATAGCTCATTATAGATCTCTTGTTATCACCGTTTGCTAGTAATTCCGTTGAATATCGTGGAAGCAACGGAACTGATGGCAGTAGGTCAAGTGCGTGATAACAAGTCGACGAGTGAAGTCAATATCGTTTCTTACTCATTAATACTTAATAATTTGTGGCATATCATTTTCCAATCATTTTACAACCTTGTCGACTTTTAAAACAATTTATCTTTATAAATGTAAAAGTAACTCCGTCTGTCTGCCTGTATGTCGCTCTTTCACAACCAAACCAATGCACCGAATTTGATGAAATTTGGTGTAAAGCAAAATTAAAATCAAAATAATCTTTTTTCAAGTGGGCTTTTACAAGCACTTTTGAATTAACAATAAAGTGAAGCTACACCGGTTCGGAAAGTAGATTCTACCGAGAAGAACCGGCAAGAAACTCAGTAGTTACTCTTTTTCAACATTTAAAAAATACAAAATTAAACTTCAAGAAAGGACATAGGCTACGTTTTTTGGCCAACAAATAACAACCAACCAACTAAATCGCGAGCGAAGCCGCGGGCGACAATTAGTAATATTATAAATAATTGACAATTCAATAAACATTTAAAATAAAGATCCACACTGATTAAACAAGTTTCAGTAATTATCAACAAAATATAATCAAATTCATCAAGAACGGTTGCATTCTTGACAGTCATAAATTTGTTACTGCCGTGACAATTCAAGATGGATGCCTCATGCTTTATTACGACTGAGAGGTGACTACCTTTTTTTATGGAGTAGGTTGGCGGACGAGCATACCTGATGGTAAGTGATCACCATCACCCATAGACAATGACACTGTAAGAAATAATAACTATTCCTTACATCGTCAATGCGCCACCAACCTTGGGAACTCTGATGCTATGTCCCTTGTGCCTGCTGTTACACTGGGTCACTCACCCTTCAAACCGGAACACAACAATACTGCGTACTGTTGTTTAGCGGTAGAATATATGAGTGGGTGGTACCAGGCGGGCTTGCACAAAGCCCTAACACCAAGTACAAGCCCTACCTTGACCACGTCACTCAGTTTTCGTTCTACAAAAATATAGTATGTGAATCTTTCTATATGTAATACGCTGTTTTATCTAAATGTATACACTAAATTCGATTAACCCGATTTCTGAGGAACTTTATCGCCCTAAAAGAGCAATGTTGTTTTATTGTATGTAGTTACGACTTGTACATGATTAGCTACACGTATAATACATGTATAATATGTGTTTTAGATTTAAGTGATTCTGATTTTAATTATATATTACAATTTACATCAATCACATTTGATTCATAAAAACTTAAGCGTAATCCGTGAAAAATAAATTGTGAATTATTGTAATCAGTGTATATTATGATTTTAAAAATGGTTATTTACTAACGAAAGTTGAAAATAATACTTAATTTATTCAAAAATCCATAAATAAAAATGCATTATTTCAAACATTTGTCACGTGACACAAACGCTCCTGATTGGCCGGGCTTATGATGAAGTCACTTTCTTGTAAACTTTGCTTTTCCACTATATGTACTACAGATTAAAACACAGGAAAGTGTTTCACCGACCCCATTTCAGCGCCATATTGTCCAAGTAGCGTTTTTGTGCGCTATTTAAATATGATATTTTTCGGCAAATATGTACTAGAAATAAAAAAACAAAACTTTTTCTGGGTTCCTTAACTTCTACTAAATAATATAGAATGGATTTTAAAAACCAGTCAACTAGTTTTTACTTTCCATGATTTTTAAAAATAGTATTAGGATGATTGTATTGATTCACTTAGCATTTTCATGATACTTTTGTTTTCAATAAAATTAGATACTTGATATGAATAAATTCTCGGAAAGATTATGAGGTCATAGTAATAATGCCATGTTTAAGTTTTCTTGAGAATATTACTCATGCAGAACTTATCTTTAACCTATGATACAAATTTATATACGGTTAAAGATAACTTCTGAGTGAATTTATCCCCGAAGATAAACATAAAAATGTCATTTTAGGTAACTTTCCTATATCAATTATATTTGTTTCGGAGGTAAGTTAGTTGGGTTCAGAGTAAGTTCGAATTATGTCTACTTCGAGTGGCTTAGTAAAAACACCTTTTCCTGTGATGCACATAAGACGGCTTGCTACTTTTTTTAAATATAGATAATTTTCTCATGAAACCGAGTTACGTGAAATTATTGGTTACTACTATGTCCGTTCTTGTAACACACAAATCCTGTACAGTGCAATAACATTTGAAGACATATTTAGTACAAAATAAACAAATAAGTGTTAGTTATAAAAACAAACAATGTTAAATACGCATTTATTTAATGTCCAATACTACTTAATACGCTTCACTTTAATTTACGATATACAAATTTGTCTCATAACACATTACATATTCTATCATACATTACATTTAAACTTAGTACATTACATATTTGTTACTGCGAACCAATATACGAAACACTTGAATTAATATTCGTTTGATTTATTTATTATACTTTAATCGCAATTTCACAAATTATCAACACAATCACAATCATTAGAAATATTCGACCTATTTTATAAAAAAATAAATGATACCCAACACTAGTTTTACTTATATCCAAAATTCCGCTCCTGCGATGTTCTCTTCACTAGAGCGCCGAAGTAAAAGTGCGCTTCCCATCCGTCAATCACTTGAAGTAAGATTGCTGCAGGTGTCGCCACTTGTCGAAACAGGCTAGCCAATTTTGCACCGAATATATTTTTATTAAGTTTTATTTTAAATGGCGACAACATCCGGCCGTCCTGCATACGGATTCGTCCTCGAATACGTCGTGGTTTGATGCAGGAGCTGAGAACATACAACATTATACGGTCAATAAATTTATTACGCACAGTATGTAGTTGCTTTACCAGTGTATACGCTACTGGTATTATAATATGTATTCTACCAGAACTACCGAATGCCTCGTGAAATGTCTTAACGTGTCTGGCTTTATCAATGGTTTGAACTGTATGATGTACCTTATCATCAGTTGTGTATCACCATTAACCCCGAGCCATTCCTTATCAGGGAATTTACACGTTATCCTTGATTTCACGCTACATTTTCGTATGTTCGAAGCGAATACATTAAACCATAACAACAAGAGGAAAAAGAAAATAAAATAATAAATCAGTTATGACATAAATATTACAATCATTAAATCATCTGCAAACAGTAAAACTATTAACTATAGTTTTATTATAAAAGATTACCTCACTTAATTAGACTCGACAACATCCGGTTTATCTTCATTATTTATTTGGATCCATGCTTTCATATTTTCTGTTACTTGAAATGGACCTTTATATGTAGGCATTAGTTTCGTGCTGCTACCATCATTAGACTGGCTAGGGATTTTAATAACAACTAAGTCGTTAAGTTGATATTTTGTGGCTTCTTTTCGCTTTATATCAAAATATGCTTTTTGTTTTTCTGCTTCTTTCTTTATGTTCTCGTCTACCATTTTTCTTAAGGAAGTTACGTCAACTGAACATTCCACATTTTCGTCGCAATCAATTTTATCATTATCCATTCGAATTCTATTTCTTTCTTTCTGCGGTTGTTCTATTTACGGTACTATTTATACCTTGTTGAATTTTCGTAATATGTTCGTCCCACTTACTATTATCAGTATTAGCTCCTAAAGCCCGTAAAGCTTCTAAAATTGTCTGGTTATATCGTTCTACTTGTCCGTTAGAACGAGGCATAGCAGTGGCAATAATATGACGTCTTATATTTTTATCATTACAATATTTTGTAAATAATTTAGATGTAAAAGCACTACCTGCGTCACATATAAGGCGTTTTGGATTACCGAATACTTTGAAAATTTTGTCTAGCTCATTAACTACAATTTTACTCTTTGTATTTTTCACCGGTACAATAAAAACAAACTTTGTGAAAGAATCAACTATTACTAAAAGGTATAAGTTTTGTTTAGTAGATTTTACAAAAGGACCCAAATGATCCAAATGAAGAGTGTGGAATGGCCTAGCATATTTCGGAATTGGATACAATTTTCCAGGTTTTTTACCGTGTACATTTTTATAGTAAATACAATTTAAACAATTTTTAATATATTTTTGCACAGTTCTTTTTAGCTTAGGAAACCAATATTTCGAACGAATTCGTTCTACCGTCTTGTCAACTGCAAAATGACCTATAACATCATGGTTTATACGAATTATTTGCCAGATGCACAACTTTGGTACAACCCATCGCCTACCATATTCTGTTCTACGAAACACTTTATTACCTAATAATTCATATTCTTGAAAAATACGCTTATTAGTTTCGGCCTCACCTGACATTAAAATATCCCTAATACTACATATATTGGGATCTTGTAATTGAACCGCTAAAAGCCAATCACTTTCAGTTATAGTCATAACCTTATCTATGAATTCTAAGTTATCTTTCCCGATCGGGTTTCGGCTTAATGCATCGACATGCTGCATTTGAGAACCTGCTTTATGAACAATATCGAAAGTAAATTCTTGAGTTTGTAAAACCCATCTACTAATACGTGGTATAATATTTTGTTTCGTTAAGGCATAGCGAACGGCATTGCAATCGGTAACAATTTTAAATGGATAACCCAATAAATAATGACGAAATTTTTGCAAAGCAACTACGATTGCTAAAAGTTCCAATTCAAAGGAATGATATTTCTTTTCTTCTTCAGAGGTTTGGCGACTGTAAAAATATATGGGTTTTTCACCATGTTCTGTACTTTGCACTAATATACAACCTAACCCATCGCGACTTGCGTCCGTGTATAAAATTGTAGGCAATTTGGGATTAAATATATTCAGAGAAACATTATTAACTAATGCATTTTTCAAATTCGTTATAGCTTGTTCTTGTAACGCACCCCACTGCCAAGTTATATTTTTTTTTAATAAACTCGTTAATGGTTTGCATAGTACGGCACAATTTTTTATAAATTTTGTAAAATAATTTATAAGACCTAAAAATTGACGTAATTGATGTATTGTCTTTGGGATAGGAAAATTTTGAATCGCCTTTAGTTTCTTTGAATTAGGTTGTAACCCCGTTTCTGATATTTCATATCCTAAAAAGGTTATATTCTTTCGGAAAAAAGTGCATTTATTTATATTTATAGTTAAATTATTTTTTTGAAATAAATCTAATACAGTTTCTAACGTAATTATATTTTCTTCAAGTGTTTCTGAAGTTACTAAAATGTCATCCATATAACAAACAACCCTACCAAATCGAAGATTACCTAATACCGTATCCATTAATTTTTGAAAGACCGAAGGTCCGTTACATAGCCCAAATGGCATTCTTATAAACTCATAATGTCCGTCTGGCGTTACAAACGCAGTCTTATGTATAGAATCTGCTTCAATGCCAATTTGATAATAGCCACTTTTTAAATCCAGTGAACTAAAATATTTACACCCTCGTAATCTATCAATAAGGTCTTCAATTATTGGCATTGGGTATTTGTCCTTAACTGTAATTTTATTTATTTGCCTATAATCTATACACAAACGCTTTTCTCCATTAGCTTTATCTACTAGTAACGCGGGGCTCGCATAAGGAGAGTTACTGTTAAGTATTATATTATTTTTCAACAATTCATCAATTATTTCACGAGTAATCTTTTTTTCTGATTCGGACATTCTATATGGTCTTTGACAGATAGGTTTATTCGAAGTTAACTCAATACTTAATTTAACAATCGAAGTTTTTCCAAGGGATGACAAATCTTTCGATATACTGCGTGGATACTTATCAAAAATATTCTTTAAAATATCTTTATATTCTTGGCAATTTAAACCAACATTATCAATATTTGAGACGACAAATGACTGGGCCGGTTGAAATGTTAAAACATTACCTATTCGTGTATACATAATACGTGTATCTTCCGTAAAGTTTCTACCGATTAAAATATCACAACCCGACAATGAATCAATAGCATACAATGTTAGAGGAAGTTCAACTTGATCTACATTAAGAATGGCATTTATAGCATTAGTGACTCTGCTAGTAGTATCGTTTGTAAAACCTTGTAAATTAATTGGGAAATTTAACTGATAAAAGTCTAATTTATTCTTTTTAATCCAATAATAAGTTACTAATGAACAGTCACTGCCCATGTCAAAGAAGGCTTCAGTTTTTACCCCATTTAATATTATTTTTTTGTAAAACTTTTGTTTTACTTCATTACGGACTACCATCTTAACTTCTGCGTCTTTTTCAGGCTTGGGTTTTTGTTTTAATCTACAAGCTAATTCAGTATGACCTAACCGATTACAATAGGAACATTTAACTTTATCGTTGATTGTACATTCGTACCGTTTATGACCGGCTATGCCACAACGATAACAAAAAATATTTTTATTACTACCCTCTCTTTGAGTATTAGCATCCGCTTTATTACTACTATCGTCTTGTAATTTTGATAATTGTTGTGTGTGTCGTAAATTTTGCAGTTTAGAAATAGAATAATTTTTATGCGATAGTTTCTCTGAACTAATATAAATTTTGCCGTGTAAAAATGAAGCTAGATCATCACAATATTTGAAATTACCCGCTTCAGCAGCTGTGCTAATATTCGTGTCCCCGATGGAATCTACTACTATTGAAATAATATCTTGTTCCCTAAATCCTAATTGTAATCGATCAATTTTACCCTTCTGCTCAAAATAGAATTCATACAAGGATTGATTAGGTACCGGCTTTGTATTTATTAATTGATTCAGTAATATGTTCGATATTACGTTTGATTTGAAATGTATCTGATAAAGTATTTCGCCACTGTTTCCACCGCCACGTGGTCCAATTAACTTCGTTCTTTTGAAACGAGTCTAACCAAGTTTTGGCAGTGTTTCTCAATTTTTGCAAGGCCTGATATTTCGTCATATTATCTGACCAACCAAATGCCCGAGCATTTGCTTCTACTACGTTAATCCACATGTCTACATTATCTATTAACGGATCAAATTCAGGAACCACTGATGATAAAACAACATTTTGACTCACAGTTTGAGACCTTTTCCGTCGTTTTGTATCCTCTCTGCGACTATCCAGCTCACTACTGTCGCTGGAACACGAAGAACTAGTAGAACTTGAACTTGGCGTTGCCGCTCTTCGTGATCTCTTATTATATCTCTGCTTCCGGTTACGAGGCATGTTGAAGGCGTAAGCACAGGAACCACTTCTGATAAAAACAAACAATGTTAAATACGCATTTATTTAATGTCCAATACTACTTAATACGCTTCACTTTAATTTACGATATACAAATTTGTCTCATAACACATTACATATTCTATCATACATTACATTTAAACTTAGTACATTACATATTTGTTACTGCGAACCAATATACGAAACACTTGAATTAATATTCGTTTGATTTATTTATTATACTTTAATCGCAATTTCACAAATTATCAACACAATCACAATCATTAGAAATATTCGACCTATTTTATAAAAAAATAAATGATACCCAACACTAGTTTTACTTATATCCAAAATTCCGCTCCTGCGATGTTCTCTTCACTAGAGCGCCGAAGTAAAAGTGCGCTTCCCATCCGTCAATCACTTGAAGTAAGATTGCTGCAGGTGTCGCCACTTGTCGAAACAGGCTAGCCAATTTTGCACCGAATATATTTTTATTAAGTTTTATTTTAAATGGCGACAACAGTTATTATTTTTTTACACATTGTATAACTATAATTTATTAGAATAATTTAATTAATGATATGTTGATTGACTTTTTTTAGAATATATGGTAATGTAACATTTTAATTTTTAACGATTAATGCTGGCCGAATGTCTGGTACTGGCCGGTAAGGAAAAGAAATGTCATAATCGAAGGCGACGGCAATGTTTGGATTGAATGTGGATCATTCTTGAATAATGAAAACGATAGTTTAGATTTAAAATATAAAATACTAGATGTATAATTTGAAACACTTATTAGTGTGTAAGCAACGTTAACAAAATAAATCTGGATTCAAGAAGAATATTGTTTGTTTATAGCCCGTGACCATCCCAAGATAAGCTTAACCATTCTAAGACCTCGTTAAGTGCCAAAGTATCTTGTTCATCTAAATTCAGAGAAAAGATGTAATGTCAATTTTTAAACAAATACAGATTCTGATTTAATGAAAACATCTTATTTTATAAATTAATATATTTTGGAGGTTGATGATTGATGTTTAAATGTTTATAGACATTTTAAAGATGCAGTTCCAATTTATTAATCACATTACAGGAAGTTGATGCCAATTGAGTCTGGTTATGACGAACATCTTTAGGTATTTCGTCACAAAATTGGAGTAGGAATTAAAAAAGTTAGCTTTGGGTTTTCGAATTATATTACAATTTAGAATTGTCGTAAATTTATATCGTTTTAATAGTGTTTGAATAAATTCTATTTTATCAATTTCTTAATGAAGACTATATTGTTTGTACGTGGTCATACTACCGAGTATATAAATAAAAAGCAATTAATTATTGTACCTACAATAAATTTTTGCTATATTTTAAATATGGGTACGTATGTACTTATACTTATATAATTCACAACGATATATGTAGGTTTTAATATTACCGAATTACCGTTAATGATATCAGTGGTTACTGATACCAAAAATATTGTTTAGATTTTTTAAAAAACAAAATTAGGTCCCCTACAAAAATTAACCACGCCGAATAGTAACAAGAATGTCAGCAGGATTTCTATATTATGTGTAGGTTTTTTTACATCTGCAACAACATCGGTCTAGCAGATGCATTGCTGGCCTTTAAGGAAGGTATAGGTTCTTTTTTTGAACGTACACATGTCGTATCGATTCGGAAAAAGCGCCGACGAAAGCTTGTAACACAAAGTTGTGCGAGTTATAACATAAATAAATATTAGATAACATCACATATATTACTCTACGACGGTTCCATAAAAATGCTTTAAAAATTGTGTTGTTGTGGATCTAGCCAGTCAAAGTCGAAGCCAAAAACCTTTATTTATGACTTAAACCTATGTCTATATAATTTGACTCGACATTGCAGTAATGATTTAATGTTATTTCACATTAATAAATTCATTCATAGATTTAAGTGGACAGAGGATACTATGTACCTACCAATGAAATCGAAAAGACAAATTGGTAACCTAATTGCCTACAATATCAAAAATTATTTTACAAGTAATGTTACCAAGGATCATATGTATAATAAAAATAATAATTTAATTTATATTAACACCGACAAAATTAAAAATACTCAAATTAATAGTTTAAACTAAATAAAACGACAACATCTGCGCCCTCTTACTTAAATATTATACATCAAAATATACAGGGCATAGGTGGCAAAGATCATGAAATAGAATTATTTTCGGAGTGTTATAAAATACATGTATTTTGTTTCACAGAACATTGGGTTAAAAAATTTGACATATTTAATATTTCAAACTTTAAATTGTCAAGTGCGTTCGTAAGAGGGAGTGCTATTCGTGGTGGCTCATTAATATTAGTACGGAATGATATCGTTTGTAAATCTCGAAAAGATATTGTGGCCCTCTCTATCGAACGTACTATCGAACTATCCTGCGTGGAATTTCCACAGTACATTATAGTCTGCGTGTACCGGCCCCCATCGGGAGATTATTATTTGTTTGAAACCACTATGGAGGACATTCTTAAAAAGCTATGTAAAACTAATAAATATATAATTGTATGTGGGGACTTTAACGTCGACTTACTTAAAGAAACTACGTTAAGTGTTCGGTTGGTCGCCTTGTTTATGTCATTTAATTTAACTCATAGAGTTAATGAACCGACGCGAATAACCGACGGCACTTCTACGTGTATTGATAATGTGTTCTGTGACTGTGAAATATATGAAGTATCAATTATAAATAATTTAACTTCTGACCATTGTGGTCAGAAGTTTTCATTAAAACACAAAGAAATAAATCATTTAAAAAAAATAACATACAGGCCAATAACGGCTAACAAATTACATTGTTTTAAAGATATTGTGGCGTATAAATTGTCTAATCTAGATCTTACGACACAGGATCCAAATGAGCCTTATAATTCATTTTTTGAAGTAATACTAAAAGAATTTAACAATATATTTAAAATGAAATCATGTTATAGTAACACAAAATTAAAGTTTAGTGACTGGGCTACTGTTGGTATTTATAAAAGTAGAAATAAATTATACGACTTATATGATATGAGGCGGTGGAATCGAAGCGTAGCCTTTTTAGAATACGTCATTAAATATTCCAAAATTTTTAAAACAGTATGCATTTCTGCTAAGTCCTTATATTTAAAGAAAAAAATTCTGAATTCTGATAATAGAATTAAAGCCACATGGGATGTTATTAGTAGTGTTAGTGGAAAACCCAAAAAGGAAATGATACCAATAGAATTGAACACAGGTAGTAGATACACGAGTTCTGAATTAGAGGTTGCTAATTTATTTGAATCATTTTTTGATAAAGTACCCCATAAAATAACATTTCATTTAAAATCATCTACATCAAATGCAGCTAGGTTATTAAATAATAGTGTTTCTAAATGCGTTATTGATTTTTCATTTGAAACGGTTTCTGCAATAGATGTCATAAAAGTATTTAAAACTGTAAATATTAAAAAAACTAACGACATATGGGGCATTTCGATAAAATTTTTTAATAACATCATATACGATATTGCTCCGTATATAGCAGTAATTTTTAACAAGAGTTTGGACACGGGTTCATTTCCTAACTTGTTAAAATGTAGTAAAGTTTTACCACTTTTTAAAACTGGAAACAGAAGCGATCCCGGTAATTACAGGCCTATTTCAATACTCCCATCCTTAAGTAAAATCTTCGAAAAAATTATTTTAAATCAAATTCTCGTCCATTTCGGTACAAATGCTATTTTTCATGGTGAGCAATTCGGTTTTAGAAGAGGTCGCTCGACAACTGATGCGGGAATTGCGCTTCTCAAACATATTTACGATGCTTGGGAGAAATCACAGAACGCTATTGGAGTATTCTGTGATTTATCTAAAGCATTCGATTGTGTAGAACACGAAACGCTTCTTTATAAGCTCAAATATTACGGTGTTAAAGGTAAAGCTCTTGATCTCATCGCTTCATATTTAAGTCAAAGAATCCAGCAAGTTTTCATTAATGGAATAAAGTCTTCTGGATCTACGTTAAATATGGGAGTTCCACAAGGTTCAATTTTGGGTCCCTTTCTATTCCTAGTATATATAAATGATCTTCCTTTCTATGTTAAGGGTATTTGTGATATAGTGTTGTTTGCTGACGATACTTCGCTGATTTTTAAGGTTGACAGGAAAAAAAATGACTATGACGATGTGAACGGTGCATTATCACAGATACACAATTGGTTTACGGTAAATAATTTAGTTTTGAATGCTCAAAAAACAAAATGTGTAGTTTTTACCCTACCTAATGTTAGCAAGCAAAATTATAATATATCTTTAAATGGTGACCGTCTTGAAGTAGCTGATACTACGGTGTTTTTAGGAATAGAATTGGATTCCAGACTTCAGTGGACTTCTCATTTATCATCCCTAACAGGAAGACTCAGCTCCGCAACATACGCGGTTAGAAAAGTTAGACAACTAACTGATATTGATACCGCTCGTTTAGTTTATTTTGGTTATTTTCACAGTATTATGTCATATGGCATATTACTTTGGGGTAACGCTGCAGATATTGAATCTGTCTTTATTTTACAAAAGAGAGCAATTCGGTTTATTTATAATCTTGGAGCTAGAGACTCTCTTCGGGATGTTTTTAACAGAGTAGGAATACTTACTGTTGCGTCGCAATATATTTACAACAATATCATGTATATTCACAGTAACATTGATCACTTTGATAAAATCAGTGATAATCATTGTATATGCACTAGAAGTAAGGATAAACTTATAACGCCAAGTTTCCGACTCCGCAAAGTCAATGGATCCTTCTTGGGGCAAGGTATCCGTTTCTATAATAAAATTCCGCAGAAATTTTTAACTTTGCCGTTTAGTAAATTCAAATCGTTTGTTAAAAATACATTGGTAGAAAAAGCATACTATTCGATACAAGATTTTGTAGATGATAAAAAAGCGTGGAGTTAATACCTGTTGACTTCCAAGCAGGATACATTAATTGAAGTAATTGTATTTAATTAACATGACGCTGTATTTTTTAAATGTTATAAAAGAGTAACTACTGAGTTTCTTGCCGGTTCTTCTCGGTAGAATCTACTTTCCGAACCGGTGGTAGCTTCACTTAATTGTAAAATGACGATTCAAAAGTGCTTATAAAAGCCTACTTGAATAAAGTTTATTTTGATTTTGATTTTGATTTTTTGATTTTATTCAAAATAGAAGTGTTTACACTTTCTTATTGATTGTCGAAAATCTACCACCGGTTCGGAATATAACACCTCAGACCTGAGAAGAACCGGCGAAAGAAACTCGGCGGGATTTAGTATGATAGGTATGATATTTTTTTTTTAGTTTGAGTGGAACTTGGAACTTTGAGGTAATAAATTTGTGGGGTTAGTAAAAATTGCTGTTTTTTTATGCAATATATTAAATCAATATATTTAATTAACATTTCTAAATCTTTTCATTGGTTCGATGTATGCATTGTTGGTCAGTTTTTATATAAATAAATAAATTTACTAAAGTATTTTCGGTTTTTGGTACAATTGGCATTCTCAGTTGATTATTATATTTCATTTCTTTTATATAAAATATAGATAACTGGACGAGTAAATGGGCAATCTGCTGGTAAGTGATCACGACCACCCATAGGTATTGGATCTTTAAGAAACATTCACCATTTCTCATTTTCATAGCCAGCCAGCGCGCGCTAGTCCATGTTTACTGGCTAACTCACCCTTATTGCTGTTACGCGGTAGAACACCTAATGGGCGGGTGGTACCTACCCAGGTGAACTAGCACAAAGTACTAGTTACTTAGATAGTTACACTAATATATATAATAAAGTACAATAATAGTAAAGTAGTTACTAGAAAAATAAAGTGAATTTAATATTATTGAAAATAACGTAAATAAATAATTTAAACAAAAAACGCTTGTGTGGTCAAATTATTATAACATTTTATAAAGTAGGTTTGGTAAAAGTAGGACGAGTCTCTTTTCACGAATGATAATTTTTTTTGTCAGAATTTATGTACTCAAGTGTGATATACAATGCATATATTTATGTATATATTACTTAAAATACGCAACTAAAGAGGTATGCACAAGTGCACAGACAATGGCGCTATTTTTTATTCCCTCACTCTGTAATCTGATTGGTCAGCAATTTGACACGACGTAAAGACAAACACACACTTAGATGTACTTTCTATTACATAAGTGTCATGATATATTCTTAACAAGCTATGCCCGCGACCTTGTACGCGTTTGAATTCAAGAAAAAGAAATATTATTGTAGCCTAAGTTACTCCGTATTATATCAGTTATCTGCCAGTGAAAGTCCAGTCAAAATCAGAACAACCGTTCTAGAGATTAGTCGGAACAAACAGATAGACAGAGAGATGGACAAAAATTGTAAAAAAATAGTTTGGTATATGTACCGTGTATACGTGAATAAAAAAGGGCTACTTTAATATTACAAACAGACACTCCAATTTTAAAATATGTACAAATGTCTAAATAAAAGAGATATTATATAGTAAAACAATCACAAAATATTATAATAATATATGAAATACCTTGATCGATTTTATAATAATTAGCAATGTAATGCACGATGATCGGAGATTAAGCTTGTTAATCAGACTGTACTCAAGTATACATTAATTAAGAGCGTACCCTATAATTTTTTTATTACAATGTTATTAATAAATTATGAAACCTTCTCAATATTTTTTATAAATTTCACTAGGATTTTAAAATATTACTGAGAATCGATTAAAATTCATCAAGCTATGAAAGTCGCAATTACACTGCTTTTTTGTTTTTAAATTTTCTTTTGTTTTTAAAATGTACTTTGACCAGATAAAGGTAAAGTTACCTCTGGTTTATAATCTAGAGTCTACACTCCATAATTTACAGTGAACAATCGTAAAGAAATTCGGTAATTACATCATACATATGATATTTAAAAAGTAATTCTGTTAAGTAGTATACTCATATGATCTTCCAAAAATACTTGTATCTTTCTAAGTGATTTCAAATTAAACTTAATAGATGTATGACCAACCATAGTAATCTTCGTCTGCACTTAGATGACATGCGCAGAAATGTTATCACTATGACTGCTTGACCCGTATATTATCATAGCTGAGTTAGGCACTGGCAGGACGACTCGTATCACGAAATACTCAAATAATATGATTTCCGAAACAAGTGAATTATACAACACTTTAAATTTGAAATTGTGTCAGTTCTAAGTGAAGTGAATTGTGGACTTTGAATTCTAAAATTTAAAAATGAAATTTTTATTTGTGATTATATTAGTGCTATGTTTGACGTCGAAGTATTCTGTCCAGGGTAAGTCTTGGAACTGTTATACCGGCTGAGTAAATATTGGAGGTATTCGTTTGAGTAAAGGCCGTTTTGTATCGAATGAATATTGAAGAAATGTAATTGTGAAATGAAAATAATTGAACGAATTTTGTTAAATTACGAATATATTTTTTGTAATTACTATTCGTAATCTTAATCGTTGTAAATATATCGAAGATAATTTTATTTTTAATTATTAGATTACGACTTTTTTCCCGGATAGAGTAACATTTTTGAATTCAGGTAATACAGAAAATAAAATTGAGACATCTAATAGTTTAAGAAAGTAATATTGCATAAATTGTTACTTTACTAAGATTAAAATACGATGTACAAAATATCTGTTTTGGTTAAATTCGTTTTAATTCATAAATATCTCCTTAAAGTTTACTTTATAACTTTAAGGATAGCTTGTTTCTATGGTAAAAATATATGTAGTTGTTTTATTATATACCTTTAAAATCAGAATTAAAACCAAAAAGCAATAGTGTTAATATTCGTTCAATATTAATTACTTGAAATTAACATTATAATAGTAGGTATTTTGATTAATATTCCAGTAATGTCGTAAAAATATTTAAGTAACAGTCCATTAATGAGGCACAACCTAGGCAAAGGGAACCCATAAGAAAAGAAGAACGAACAAATATATCAAAATTTCATGCCAATCAAGATATGAGGCAACCACGAGATTGCATACATAAATTTGGGCAGTTTTGAACCCACAATTTCAATTTAGGATTCACGCGTTTTATCCTTTGAACCATCTCGGCTCTGTGTTACACGGTAGTACACGTGAATCCATATTAACCGCTAGTATTAAGTTTCGGAGACCAGATTATAGATTAGGCACATTGTGTTTAGTTATTAGATATCGAGTTACGCTAACATTGCTTGTAAGAGAACTGGATCCCTTCAAAACAATATAATATGCTAAGTTTGTCGAGGTAAGCTTGTTCATTGCTAATAAGTGTTATGAAATCTAAGCAGTAAAGGGCAAGACTATATCGTAAATTAAACGATTAATGTTTATAATAAAGAAGGTTTGTAATGAGGGTGTAAAGGAGTGCAATTTTAGGTCACGGTTTCTACCATTGACATGTAATTAAAAAATATATTATTAATACACTGTGACGTTCCACCATGATCAAATTGGTTACTCCGACGTGCGAGTAATTTAAATGTATACCTTCTCGGGACGTCCTTTAGGTATAAATAGACATGACGGCAGTAGGAAACACTGTTTATCCCGATCACCGGCATTAATAGTGCATTATAAATATGTATGTACATACCTAAAACAGAGGTCGCCGAGATTATCTGTAGTTGTAAACAATTGATAAGCGTGAACTGCTTTTCAAGTATTTCTTGTCAGTTATATTTTGTGAAAATGTTTAGATTATTGAAATGAGTTTATTGTTTTTAAGCTAACACTGCGATTATAGTTTGCAATTTATTTGAAGGATTATTTGGTTCATCTTTATTAAGAATTTATTCACTGAAAGAATTTAGGTCCAAAATAAACGTATTTGTTTTAGATTGAACGCAATGTTATATTTTTTTATTAAAAGATTTCTGACTGACGTATAACATAAGTATGTAAGTGTATGCCGTTAGGATTATTACATTGTTTTTTTAAATGCATAATTTGTTTTGAAAAATATCAGTGTTATAATTAATCTCTGAAGCAATGATGTTTTTATTAGAATATCATCTGAAGCTCTGAAGTGAGTTAATTTATATGGAATTTTGTATTAATGGAATTAGTTTTTATATTTCTGTTTATAATTAAATGTATTATTGTTTATGTTAATTCATTTCTTAAGGCGATTTTTATATATAATTTTTTTTTTATGTTAAGATGTTATGTCCCCTGTGCCTGTAGTTACACTGGCTCACTCACCCTTCAGACCGGAACACAACAGTACTGAGTACTGTTATTTGGCGGTAAAATAACTGATGATTGGGTGGTACCTACCCAGACGGGCTTGCACACAGCCCTACCACCTTTTAACAGCTCCTATCTCCTATACAAATATCATCGTATAGTAGTAATCGGGAATCGCTATTTACACACTCAATGTAAGCAAATTTTTCTTCCATTATCTTCAAAGTATCTCTTGAAACAACTACTAGTAAGTTCAAAGAGTAAATTTTATCTATGAAAAACACGTTGACAAACTAATATATTATTATGTAGGTATATTGTTATATGATAAGGATTATCACACTGTAATTCGACATTAATCGAGTTCAAATTACTTGTTTAATAAATGTTTTACCATCGTTCGTCGTCAAGATCGATATAATTATTCGCCGTTTATGTTTGTATTAATTTTATTAAGCTTCTTAATAAAAAAGAGGTAATTCTAAATAACATTCTATAAATTTGAAACGATAGTTAACTATGTCAAACATAGATTTCATGTGTGTGATATGCGTGTTAATCCTAACCATTGGTACCTACTTACAATAACAGCCTGTAAATTCCCACTGCTGGGCTAAAGGCCTCATCTCCATTTGAGGAGAAGGTTTGGAACATATTCCACCACGTTGTTCCAATGCGGGTTGATGGAATACACATGTGGCAGAATTTCTATGAAATTTGTCACATGCAGGTTTCCTCACGATGTTTTCCTTCACCGCTGAGCACGAGATGAATTATAAAGACAAATTAAGCACATGAATCAGCGGTGCTTGCCTGGGTTTGAACCCGTAATCATCGGGTAATGCAAACTCGTATTAGAAACGGTGTAGACGACAACAACGTCAGTTTTTTGAATATAGTTTTATTGATGTTTTAAATCTCTATTAATTGTTCTTCGGCGTTTGTCTTTCTTTGAGTTTGGCAGTATGTTGTCTCAATCAAAACATCACAAGATTTACAATTTTAGTTCTGCTGTGAAGTCAGAACTCATTGAAGTATATAAGATAATCACAGGTCACCTACCATATCTAGAACGGACTTTATACGACAGATTCATTATCTTAAATGTTTCTATACTCCTACACCTGCCTGTACTTATCTGCATTATACATACCAACATATATGATGAGCTTTTAATACATAATAATTTTTAGACATTTCTGCCATTAAATATTAATATTAGGTAAGAATATATTAATCTTTGTTATTAAAAACAATATCTCCAAATTTATATGGACCAATCAAAAAAGGGTGTCATGTTATGCTACAGTTGTTTAGTATATATAATTATGACTAAAAAGACTAAATTATAAATTGAAAAAAGTTAAATAATTAGTAAAATATAAGAGATTCGAGTAGTAAAAATACACGCCATCCAATTAATGAAATATTATTCTGTGGCATTGGTTGTCTGTTGGGCTACTGAGCTAATTATTTTAATTCTTCAATTACCCCAAAAACTTAACTACACTAAATTTAAGCACGCTAGTTCTTTATATTCTATCTATTTCCTTTATTTTATTCACTATCCTAATAAATAATCATTGATGAAGTACAATTAATTTGTTAAGAAATCGTACATTGTAATGTTCAATAATAATAAGTTAAGTTAAATAAGATTATGGAATCTGACGGATTACAACTTTCAGATTCCATAAAATTTAAATCACTGTCCGCAAACGAATCATACAAATACTTGGGTATGTCGGAAGCGTTAGGCATCAATTTGACCGACATGACACAGTCACTGCAGGAGCGTTTCTTTGGTCGCCTGAAAAAAGTACTCAAAAGTCTTTTGTTTTTTTTTGTTCGTGCCTTCAATGGTTGGGTCATGCCGGTCTTGATGTACTCTTTCGGCATACTCAAGTGGACTCAAAAATAACTAGAAACCTTGGATAGGAGAGTCCGTGTCCTGCTGACTGCATATCGGATGCATCATCCTCGGTCTTCGATGATGAGACTGTATATCCCATGGAGATGTGGTGGACGTGGCTTTTTAAATGCCAAGACCCTACATAACCATGAGGTATACAAACTCAGGGAGTATTTTGTCCACACTGACTTGGATATGCACCGAGATGTAGTTACAATGGCTAACTCCGCTCTCCTTAGGCAAAGAGAACTGGCGCAAATCTGTACTACAAAGTACTGAGGACCGCAGGGGGGTATGGAAGAGCAAGAAGTTACACGGACGCTTCTATCGTGCCCTTCATGGACCCGATGTGGACTTTATGGCGTCTGTATCTTGGCTACGGTTCGGCATATTCGGTGAAACCGAAGGTTTTGTCTGAGCAATTATGGACGAAGTTATCATGACGAACAATTACCGGAAGTATATTGTGAGGGATAGCACGGTGGACATATGTCGGGCGTGTCACACTCCGGGCGAATCCCTTAGTCATATTATTTCCGGTTGTTCTCGTCTTGCTAACGGAGAGTATTTGCACAGACATAATCAAGTGGCCAAGATTATCCATCAACAACTTGCACTTCGATACGGTCTTGTGGTATCAGAGGTACCATACTACAGGGATGTGCCCGACCCAGTTCTCGAGAATGGTCATGTCACGCTGTACTGGGACCGATCTATAATCACTGACAGGACTGTTGTCGCCAACAAGCCTGATATAGTGGTGATAGATCGGTCAGAGCGCCGCACGATAATTGTTGACGTCACCATCCCTCATGACGAGAATCTCGTGAAGGCTGAGAAGGATAAACAAATAAAATATCTTGACTTGGCTGACGAGGTTGTCGACATGTGGGATGTGGATACAGCAGTTATTGTGCCGATAGTTGTTTCAGCGAATGGCCTAATGGCCAAGAGCCTCGACCAACACCTTAAGAGGCTCTCAGGCAGCTGGGTCAAGGGCCTAATGCAGAAGGCAGTATTCCTGGGCACGGCGCATATTGTGAGAAAGTTCCTCTCGCTGGGGCCTGACCACCGGCGGCTGGGAACCTGTTCCCGCCAGTGGTTGGCCTCTGTATTTTATATTTTTAAATATATTTTATATGTTTGTATTTTATATTTAAAAATGTAATTATAATAATAATAATATACTTTATTGTACACCACAGTAACAGAGTAATTTAACAATAAAAATGAAATATATAGAAAATAAAATGAGATGCACAATAAGGCGGTCTTATCGCTAGGTAGCGATTTCTACCAGACAACCTTATGGGCTTAAAAACACAGTCTTCATTTCAGTGAAGGGTGGTGTCACATGTTATATATATAATGTTTAATGTACCTATATTAAATAATAATTATCATATAATATACATACACATATTCATACAAAAATATATAAATATATACTTACTTACATACATACATACATACATAGATACATACATACATACATAGATACTTACATACATACATTCAAAATGCTATATCAAATATTAAAAGTATTGTCACCATAAGACAATGCCAGGAAATGGTCTTTCACAAGCTTTTTAAAAATTGATAGATTTTTTGCTTGTTTAATACACAGAGGCAATGCATTCCATAATTGTACAGCTTTTACAGTGAAAGATTTTTTATAAAATTTTGTACAGTGAGATGGAATTCTAAGTGTTAAGTTATCTTGTGATCTTAGGAACTTACTAGAAGTCCCCAGATAATGAAATCTTTCTTGTAGGTAGGTAGGTAAATTCGGCATAAATAACACACAGTACAGAAGCGAAAGAGTATGTAAATTCCGGCGAAGGCGAATAGGTAACCACTTGAGTTGATGACGAAATTCTGATACATGGTCATATTTGCGTAAACCAAATATAAACCGTATGGCGATGTTTTGAAGTCTCTCAAGTTTATTAAGTTGGTCTTCAGTTAGGTTGAGATAACATGCATCAGCATAATCAAGAATGGGGAGAAGTAGGGATTGAGCCAACATAGTTTTGGTAGGAATGGGAAGAAAGTACCGCAGTCGTCGCAACGAGCTCATAGCTGCAAAAGTTTTTCTACTAACCTCTTGCAGTTGGCAAGACCACGATAGCGTTCTATCCAAATACACTCCCAGATTTTTAACACAATGACTGTAGGGTATTCTGACTCCGTCAAATGTAATGGCTGGTAAGTTAACCCAGTCAACTCTCGAGACCAAGTTTGGCGAGCCAATGACAATAGTCTGGCATTTATTTGGATTGACTTTTATACCGTAAGAATTGCTCCAGTTTAAAATACTAGATAAGTCATCATTAATACGAGCAATGGCAGACGGTAAATCTTCGAGAATTGACTGTGTATAGATTTGTACATCGTCTGCATACATGTGATAGAGAGAAGATATATTGTGAGTGATAGTATTAATGAAGATAGAAAAGAGTAATGGTGACAACACGCCTCCTTGTGGAACCCCTGCACAGACATTACGCCAAGTTGATAAGGTATCATCAACCTTAATCCGATGCCGGCGTCCATGCAGGTAATTGCGGAACCAATCAATTACTGATGGAGATATGTTAATAGAACGTAGCAGCTCCAGTAATATATCGAAGTCAACGTTATTAAAGGCGTTACTAAAATCTAGTAAGGTCAATACTGTAAGTTGCTTACTGTCCATACCCAAACGAATGTCATCGGTAATTTTTATTAGTGCAGTAGTCGTACTATGACCACTGCGAAATCCGGACTGGAAAGGATCAAGGAGATTGTTTTTATTAAGGAATGTGTTTAATTGTTGGTAAACCAATTTTTCTAAAATTTTTGATAGGAATGGAAGGATAGAAATTGGACGATAATCAGAGTATGTTGTTGGATTGGATTTTTTTGGGAGAGGAATAATTTGAGCATCTTTCCAAGATGTGGGATAGTCGCCTGAGGAAATAGAATAATTAAGGATATGGGTAATGATAGGAGTGATAATGTCAAGGATGGGTATGATCATATTACGACTAATACAATCACTACCGACGGCATTAGAGGCAATTGACAATATATTCTTTTTAACATCACATTCAGTGAATTGATTAAAAGTAAACGGAGGAAAATTAGAAGTTGGAAAAGATGATATGGAATTTAAAGTAGTAGCTTTTTGGACGATATCTAAAGAGTTGCCCGAAGATGAGAAATGTGCATTTAAGCTTTCTATATCAATGTTATTTAAGGATAACTTTTTCGAGGATTTTCCAACTCCTATCGTTTCAAGGAACTTCCATGTACGGGCAGTGTCGCCGTTTTCGACAGATTTATGAATGTGGCGTCGTTGTGCATCCCTACACAATGTATTGCAGCGATTTCTTATTTTCTTATACTTACGAGCATTAGTTTCGGATTTGTCAGATTTGTATAATGATTTGGCGTAGCTTTTCTTGGCAATTAACGTTTTTAAGGAATCCGTTAGCCATGGTGCAGGTAAGTGTTTTATTTTTACCGGTTTAATCGGTGCATGGATATCGTAAAACTGTGTTAATAGTGCGTTAAAGATGTCAACTTTGGAATCAATATTTTCTGCAGCTGTAACAGCACTCCAGTCAATTTGACATGCATCATCACAAAGACGGGTAACATCCATTCCACCAAAATTACGTTGGAGAAGTATTCGTGGTTTGGACTTAGGAGGGCGTTAATTATATATGAATGAAAAAAAAAATAAGTTAAGAAAGGTCAAAAAAAATTTTACGCCACGTTGTTGAAGTCGATCCTTCTTTTTTGTCACAAATAAATTGATATTTGACATTTGTGTCCTGTTACTTTATCTTATTTCATCTTTATTAACCAATATGGAAATTTCATTTGTATTTCGTTACAATTAAACTGCAGAGATTGCCATTGAAATCGAATTTTACTCTTACTTTACTTACTATACTTTCAGTGTATTTTATTCTTACTTTAACTGCCTCGCTGGTCCAATGAATAGATGACAGATTTCGAGGATATGGACTCAAGTTACACGCATTAGCAAACCGGAGAACATGTGACTTAGAAAGGGCAAAAAATCCTGAGCTTAGCGCCTGAACTCTGTCAGATCCATTGTTAATCTTGTCCCTATATATTTTTTTGCCGTTTACTGATAGCATTTAATAAAAGAATAAGTTAAACTAGTATTTTCTTCTAGATGTTTAAATTCAAGCACTGCAGGGAACGATAAAAATTAAATTGAGTTTGAGTTCTCCGTTATGGTAATTTATCATCGTTTCAAAAATTTTAAATACAGGCCTTCTGATATACGATTTTGGAGTGGCGATTGTAATTGGGTTACTTTTTGATTTATTAATTTACTCTTGAATTCATTAAGTTTATAATGAAAATCTATCAAGCTTCATAACCACTGACACATATGTCTAGACTTTAGTTCTTGACGTCAATTGATTGATTTATTTATGTTGTTTTACGACTCTTTGCAAGCCGATATACATGACATATATTTTATTTTTGGTATCATTAGACAAAGTAAAAAGTAACAGTAACATTTCTCACTGCTGAGATAAGGCCTCCTCTTCCATTAAGGAGAGGGTTTGGAAAATATCCACCACGCTGTTGCATTACGGGTTGGTGGACGGACATGTGGCAGAATTTCGATGAAATTCGACACATGCAGATTTCCTCACGATGTTTTTTAAATGTCGAGATTTATTATTAGAAAAATGTCGACATTTTTGTCATTAGACAAAATCAAAAAAATCAAAATAAACTTTATTCAAGTAGGCTTTTATAAGCACTTTTGAAACGTCATTTTACAATTAAGTGAAGCTCCGTGAACCACCGGTTCGGAAAGTAGATTCTACCGAGAAGAACCAGCAAGAAACTCAGTAGTTACTCTTTTTTAACATTTAAAAAATACAACGTCATGTTAATTAAATACAATTATTTCAATTAATGTATCCTGCTTGGAAGTCAACAGGTATTAACTCCACGCTTTTTTATCATCTACAAAATCTTGTATCGAATAGTATGCTTTTTCTACCAATGTATTTTTAACAAACGATTTGAATTTACTAAACGGCAAAGTTAAAAATTTCTGCGGAATTTTATTATAGAAACGGATACCTTGCCCCAAGAAGGATCCATTGACTTTGCGGAGTCGGAAACTTGGAGTTATAAGTTTATCCTTACTTCTAGTGCATATACATTGATTATCACTGATTTTATCAAAGTGATCAATGTTACTGTGAATATACATGATATTGTTGTAAATATATTGCGACGCAACAGTAAGTATTCCTACTCTGTTAAAAACATCCCGAAGAGAGTCTCTAGCTCTAAGATTATAAATAAACCGAATTGCTCTCTTTTGTAAAATAAAGACAGATTCAATATCTGCAGCGTTACCCTAAAGTAATATGCCATATGACATAATACTGTGAAAATAACCAAATCTCGTCATTATTCATTTCATGGCTTAAAATTCCAATAGTTTTACTTCAAAAATCAAATATCTAATATACTGTTGAATCTGTACAGGCCTCACATCAGAAGAAGTAGCTGAAGTGACAGAAACTTGTTGCTCGTTTGGTGAGACGTTTGCGCTGGTATCATCTAGCAAGGATTGCTCCAGTGCGGGCCTCCCTGACGATGTGGAACCTGAGCAAAAAGAAGTTTGCAGCTCATCTGTTAAGAGCTGTTGTGAGCAGCAGTTACAGTCAGTATCTTTAAAAATATAAGCAATTTTAGTCTGGTAGTTATATTGATAATCTATGTTGAATTTTTTACTACATCATTTTTATATACTATTAGTTTCTAATTATATAAACTGTATATTGTGTCAATTTCTAAATATATTACAGCTGGGTAAGGAACTTTTCTAGCAGTAGGTTTAGGGTGTATTCCATCATTCTGATGTGTTTGTGCTTAGTTGCACATGTGGTATACCTTTTATTTTTATATAAACATGCCTTTATGATGAATAAAATATTTCAAAGAGATCTTCAGTCCATACAAAACCTCAAAAGAGTTCGTTCTTCTACCAGAAGGCGTTGCAAGTATTGTGTTGCCCGCAACATTTGTTTTGCTTCTAGCCTCGCTACAGTTGCGAGCCATACATTAATATATCAACCAAATATCACATATTAAAATTTAATATGAATGATTGTACTAAACGAACTCAAGTGGTAAACAAGTCGTACTCATACCTTAAAAAAGTGAGTTTATTAGTGAAAGTGTGGATAAAAAATTGTTCATTGTTTACAGAATCAACGATGAATGTGCTGCTGGAATAAAATTAGCAGCTTCAAAGCGATGTATGACTCCGAAAACTGAAATTGGCAAGGTATGCATTGAAATATTTTTATATGATGCAATTGCTGTTTGATCTTCGACATTAGTAATATTTATATACCTACTATTAAGACGCAATTTTTGTTCAAAGTTAAAAATATAAATTCCATAAAGAACAAACTTAAATTGGAATTTGCTCCTTTGCTAAAACTAAATAAAAATCATATTGTTGTTTTTTATAAGTATAATTTAAGACTGTTTTCCTATCCAAATAGCAGACACGATAGTTCAGAAGCGGCGTAATAAAACTTTGGTGTTAATAAAATTTGGGGTAAATTGACTATTTTAAGAGAGTTTTTTTTGATGGAGCCAAGATGGCCCAGTGGTTAGAACGCGTGCATCTTAATCGATGATTGTGGGTTCAAACCCAGTCAAGCACTGCTGTTTTATGTGCTTAATATGTCTTTATAATTCATCTCGTGCTCAGGGGTGAAGGAAAACATCGTGAGGAAACATGCATGTGACAAATTTCATAGAAATTCTGCCACATGTGCATTCCACCAACCTGCATTGGAACATCGTAAACCTTCTCCTCAAAGGGAGAGGAGGCCTTTAGCCCAGCAGTGGAAATTTACAGGCTGTTGTTGTTTGTTGTTGTAAGAGAGTTTTTAATTGTTTTACGTATACTATATTGGGGCTTTGACCTCTTCTGACAGAGACTGCAATAGTTAAACAAAAATCATGAATCATAATTATGTAATACATAAAACAGGTAAAGGATTCACTCAATTTGTTCTTATATTTTATGTAGAACTCGTTGTGCCTGCAATATCGTGTACGTTTGAATTCAACAAAAAGTTATTGTTGTAAGTTACTCCTTATAATATCCGCTGACTGCCTGTGATCCGTGAATATCGGTTCAGCCATTCCAGAGGTTAGCCGGAGCAAATACACAGACAGGCAGACAGCCATAATTTAAAAAATAATGTGCACAGAATAATTACATTATTTTCAGACATGTTGCGAGGAATGTGCATTTGGTAGACTAACTGGTGAGTCGCAAGGGAAGCTGGGATGTGGGGAACTCAGTGATGACTCCTTCAGTCCCGCCAGTGCGTTGAGAAAGAAAGCATACTATCAATGTTGCATGGTACGTCACGAATCTAGTATGACTTCCTTAACTTTAAATTTAAAAAAATCAATGTAAGCAATCAAAATATTTTTCCAAAATATAACTCACTATTATAAATATGATACTGAACAGTGGAGGATTTTTAGACTATTTTATAACCTTCGGATTTATCGAATTATGGTTATGACATATTGTTTTTATAATTCATCTCGTGCTCGGCGGTGAAGGATAACACCATGAGGAAATCATTGGCAAGGCATGTGTCTAATGTCATAGAAATTCTGCAACATGTGTATTCCACTAACCCGCATTGAAACAGCGTGGGCGGATATGTTCCAAAAACCTTATCTTCAATGGGAGATGAGGCCTTAGCCCAGCAGTGAGAAATTTAGAGGCTGTTGTTGTAATTATGACAGAATAAAGAGTGAACTTATGTTTACAAACACACTGAAATATGCCCTGTATGCGTTGTTCATAAATTTGCTTAGAGCCTGTGACCGAAATCAATGAGGTGAACATAATCATATTTTAATTAAAAACACTTGTTATTAGGACGCTTCAGAAGAACTAGAGTCTACAACAGAAAAAAAAGAAACAACTACGACTGAAAAACCTAAAGAGAAATGTAAGGCTAATTCTTGTGATCATATTTGTACGGATGACGATGGCAAGTTGCGATGTTCTTGCCGGGAAGGTTTTAGACTTCAACCCGATAAAAAGTCCTGTAAAGGTATCGTCGAATTTAGAATTGGTTTTATCTGTTAACAATTTGTGAGTTACTAAGGTAAGTGAGGTACTAACAAAGGGTTTGGATCATTCGGTGGTGGTAAATTATCACGTCTCATAAAATATTATAGGAATATGTCATTTGAAACTGAACTCTTCCCAAAGTGTATTGTGTATAAACTATTTTACTCTTTTTTTATATCTATCGATGAATAATCAGACCTAGAGTGTATACTGCAGGTATGGATCATTTCTACTTTTGCAAAAATATTAACACTTGAAGGCCTTCTAATAGCAACAACAACAACGGTACACTACGAGCCAAGCTCCTTACTCTACAAAGCCTAACTTTACAAACTCTACACCATCGTCAAAATCTGTGGCATGGCCGTTTCAAACAACAACAAAAATAAAAAGTAACATTCTAAACGACATACTTTATAAAGGAGAACATCACAAATATGATAGGTGAGAATAGGACAGGATAACAAAATACGGGATAAGGAAAAGACGTAGGTGACAGATATCTGTCTGTGTCACTCAGTGTTTCTATTCCTATTGATGCATAAAAAACTAATTTTGTAATACGTATTGAACATCACGAATTTGGATTGGTGACATACATTTCATTCACTGAAATACAATTGGTCAGTTTTTTTACGGTAAGAATTTATCCCTGTGTGTAATCATCATCTGTGTAGCCATCGCAATATGAATAGGTATAAGGGAAAATAATATTTACTAAAAATTTAGACCCTCATAATATACATCCTTTCTCTTCATTGTGAGGTTTTCTTTTAGTGCTATAATTTACTAACGATCAAAGTCAAAAATATTTATTGACTGAATTTGTATGATATTATTAAGTATGTTTATTATTAATTTCTAGACATAAATGAATGTGCTGAAGCTATAGATGATCTCTGTACGGCTGAAGATACGGTCTGTCACAATACCGAAGGTTCATTTAAGTGCGTTCCTCTAAAGAAAAGAGATGTAAGTTTGAGCTGTCCACCTGGATTTAAGCGAAATATAATCAATCAAGTCTGTGATGGTAAGATTTTAAATAAGCGATAATTACTCAAAAAAAAACTTAAAGAATATTATATGTATGTTACTTATCATAATTTATTTTTCAGATATTAATGAATGTCGTCTCCCAAAACCTCCTTGTCCAAAATATTTATGTGAAAATACGATAGGTGGTTACAAATGCGCAGGAAAACCTGGAAAACCGTTCAGTGAGGATGCTGCGAAACCTACCCCAGAGTCTGGTGCGGGTACGACACCACGCCCCAAGGTTGACATTTGTCCTGTAGGATTCAGAGCTGGTCCTGACGATGAGTGTTTAGGTAAAACTTTTTGAAATATATCTGTTTTATTTATGAATTGAAGTTAACAATACGTGTTAGAATTTTAGGAAAAGGTCTACATCGTTCCAATAATTCCTAAAGTTACTTTTTTAATCCAAAAATTCTTCTTACCTAAATATTATTTATTATGACATAAAAAATGGGTTATCTTATTTATTAGAACCTCAGGGAACATATATCACCAGACGCGTGTGCTGTAATAGATGTTTTATTTTGATAAATTGACGTATCTTTTGACGACTTTATACCTACAGTTTAATATGAAATTAGTGATTTATTTAAATTACAATATTTTTAGTACAGAAATTGATCAATTATATTATTTTTAAAGGATCTGTCGCGGGTATATATAGTAATATAAAATAATTATTGTAAATTCATTGACAAACAAATATGATGTTTCGTTTTGGTGTCATTTTTGTACTCATTTGTTAAACCCTATGAAGTGATAATGATGCATTGATTATGTCGTTGAAAGCATCTCATCTTTTCAACGGATAAAAATATTTCTTAACAGACATCGACGAGTGTGAGGAGACTTTGGACGACTGCCAGCGATTATCCCAGCACTGTATCAATTCTCACGGCAGCTATTTCTGCCAGGATCATGTTTCAAAACGATGTGCACCTGGTTTCAAGGTTAATTCGGGCACCGGTATTTGTGAAGGTATCAATTACAATACATAACATTTAAACAATGAAATATATTTTAACCCAACTTATTTTATATCTGTTTAAAAAAATATCTCGTAATACTTGTAAACCGGTGGTTAGAATTAATTCTTTGTCTTAAAAATCTACATCATTATAACATGCTTGTGATTGTCCAAGAAGCTAAATTAAAATAATATAGGAATCCCTTGTCACAGTGCTTTTACCGTACAACGGAAACAAAACCCTGTTTTCAAACAGCTGAACAGATTTCTTTGATTAATGCTAAAAATAATCTCGATTATCCTTCTTTTTACATCGGGGTTAAATAATCGACCCATGGCTATGTGTTATTTCCAGATATTGACGAATGCGAGGAAAGTTTAGAGGTTTGCAAAAGAAATGAGGTGTGTATCAATCTGCCCGGAGCGTACAACTGCAAGTCTAAGATCAGCACATTACCAAAGTAATATTATTTTTATTTCTAACATTTTAAAACAATAAAATATAATAAATAGTGGCGTAGCTAGGTGAGCCCTGGTGGATTGAAAAAGTATCGCCCCCCCCCACTTTCCTATCATATTTTAACTAATAATTACCCTTTAAAATTATAGATACCAAATAGAAAAAAGGTTTAGGTTAGGTTAGGTAGGGTTTAGTTTAGAGGGTCCACTGAACTCCGGGACCCTGGTGCACTGCACCACCTGGTGTTACGATAGCTACGCCACTGGTAATAAATAAATATAAATAATGTTAGCCTAAGTCTGTAATACCTTTTGAGAGCAATAGTTGTAATATTTTGGTTGACGATAAAATAAAAGAAGGTCTGAACATTTGTTCCAATTTTGCTCATGATGTTTAGCTTAGCGAAGAGTTTAGTTAAGATGTTGATGAAGAGGTATATTTTCTGTCGAGTGGAACATCTCTGCTCTAAAAATATTAATTGAATCTCTTTTATTCAGATTAGCAACGAAAACATGTCAAGAAGGAACACGTGTTCGACCTGGTGGTAATATTTGTGAAGGTAATGTATTAAACAATAGCAATAGACAAATCGATAATACAAATATTGCTCATCATGACATTTTTCCGCTTTCAGACATAGACGAATGTCGTGAGGGAACCCACTTATGTGATCAGTTTCAAAATTGTATTAATACATATGGAGGGCATGAATGTCGCTGTAAAAATGGCTTCGAATTAGACTCTACCTCAGGATCCTGTGTGGGTTTGTATCAAACTTTGATAATTTGTCCTCTCATTGTTATCATTATTAGAATCAGATGGTAAATGATGACTCTAGTAAGTCCTTAGTTGCCTCGATGTTTGATAAAATTTAAGAATTTTCACTTAAAATAACAAGATATTCATATTTACCAACGTGTTGTTTAACTTTCATCGTGATTCCTAAATAATAAATTATTGATATCATATTCAGTACATGAATGCCACTGCTATATTAAGATGGTAATCATTATTATGCGTCGCGTCCTCAGATGTCGATGAATGCGCTATGAAACTAGACAACTGCGCACCTGGGCACCATTGTCTGAATGTGTTGGGTTCCTTCACGTGTACCCGACGAGCCGTAACCACCAGCACAACAACCGCATTACCAGCTTATGAATACGAATATTACGATTTTGAGTGAGTTGATATGGTTTATTGTTTTTTTTTTATTATATACACACAATTAAGCTAGTAAATTATTTATTTCAATTAATCAGTACTAGGTTATTTGTTAATTCAAGGCTTTTGGTTGTTAAATAGAGAAGAAACTACTGAGACAACTGCATCTACTACCTCGTCTACTACAACACCAAGGCCGACTACAACAAGTACTACAACACTACGACCTACAACGACGAGTACAACAACAACTACAACACCACGGCCAACTACTACTAGTACAACGAGCACTACAACACCTCGTCCAACTACAACCAGTACAAGTACGACACCAAGACCAAACCCGCCCCCTAGAAGATATCCTCACTATCCTAGACCGGGTTTCCGAAGAACTACAACACCCATTCCACCGTATAGAAGACCAGATTACTATCCAAGAAGACCGGTCAATCCATTCGCTCCAACAGAGGTAACAGTAACCAATCCGAGAGATCCAGTTACAATAGAAAGAGACAGACAACCTGACGGTAGTTATTCTGTGAATACGAGCGATATACCCAAAGAAATATGGACTGTGGTTACTGGAAAAGAGAGTACCGATGATTTTGATCCAAATCAACTCCATTGTCTTAATGGATATGAGAGGAATGAAAGAGGGGAATGCGTTGGTAATAATCATTTTAATCTCATGTTATTTTTCATAACGAAAACAATTATAAAGTTTGAAATAAACTTAACTTAAATTGATTTTTTTTTTCGGAAAATCTAATTTCATTGGATCTTTATGTTCATTCTTTTTCAGATATAAATGAATGTAGAAACAATAGGAACATCTGTGGTGTATCAGAAGTTTGTATCAATAGTCCTGGCGGCTACAAATGCGAGTGCAAGCTTGGTTACAGCGTCGACGATTCTGGAAAGTGTGTTATTGTAACCACTACTAGCAAGCCTACTACGACTACAGAGAGGACAACTCCTCGTGCAGAACCAACAGGTACTTAGATAGAACCTATTTGGGTGTATTAAATTCAGATTTAAATGGTTTAAATGTCTTTTGAAAACGACACGTGAGTAGCAAAACGTAACAAAATTCTATTTTTCGGTTTAGATGATACCAACTTACATCTTTTTATAATTGAAAAACTTGTTTAATTAAGTTGTATGAGTGTCGAATTGCAATTTCGTTATGATCAATTTAATACTAATTATACATTTTATATTTTTTTTTTACAGCGTCTACTCCAGGGAGAACTCCAGGATGGTTACCGTGGGCTCCTGGTCGCAATAACCCACCACAAAATTGTGAACTAGGACACACTTATAGCAGCACTCAAAAGAAATGTATTGGTAAGTGACGCTAGTGGGTAATTTTTAGTTAAGAACATCATTAGACAAAAAATTGACGTTTTGTAAGTCGGAGTAAGTGAGCATTCTTTGACTATAGTATATAATATTTATAGTTTTTGTTAATTTGTAGGTTCTTTTCCAGATATATTGTTTTGTCTATTTTATGATATATTGTTTGGCCTATTTAACTTTGTTTTGCGACAGACATTGATGAATGCGCCACTGGGCGAGCAAGCTGTGCGCCAGAGGAAGACTGCATCAACACCGATGGCGGCTACAGCTGTGTATGCGGTCTGCGCTGCAGGACCAACTCAGCTACACCAGCTTATAGTAAGTCTAAGTATACATTTGACATTTAATAGAATGTAAAAATCACGAACTAAAATATTTTTCCAACAAAACCTTTTATGTGGACTAATATTATAAATGTGAAAATAATTCTGAATTGCTGTCTGACTTTTGGTATGAAGCATGCTTGAACTCCCAGGAAGGACATAGCCTACTTTTGATACCTAAAATCCAATGATTAATCTTTAAAACACGAGCAAAACCTCCAAGCCACAACAAGTATTCAAGTTTTCAAGTGGTAGTGCCACACTGCATACCTCTCGGTTGCAGTCGAATTGGCCTTGCTTTTTCTAACCGAGACCCTGATATCTTCTCCTGCCGACACGACTTTTCTTTCGGATTCCGGGTACAAATTGGAACATTCCTTTGTACCACGAGGTGGGGTATGCGTTTACGTCAGAGATGATATCTGCTCTCGACGCCTCGGCAGCCTTGAAGGGCAGGACCTATGTATTATTTGGTTGCGTGTAGACTGCGATGACCATCTGCGAATCTACGATTGCCTTTATAGGTCCCATAGCAGCAATACTGAAACAGACCTGAAAATGACTGGTTGAGTACATCCAAATGGCGACAGTTTCCGTGCTGCAGCAGATACAGTGCGATTGCAATGCCCACCATACAGACTGGCTTGGATCATGCACCACTGATCGTGCGTATAGATCTGTTCTCGACTTCGTCACCACCGGACGTCCTCCACGTCCGGTATTCGCGTTATCATACACTTTCCCTGTTGGACCTTCTGCTGACTTCACATCCGGATGGCTACCAGATTATCGTCGATCCCCCTCTAGGCTCGTCGGATCACTGTCTCGTCCGGAGTACAGTGCCGGTTGCTCGGTTCTCACGACCTCCTTACTAATTACAAGGCACTACAAGTCAGCAGATTGGGATGAGCACGCTAATATTTCTCGGGAAAACGTCGATGAAAACCGGAACAAACTTGTGTCTGAAATCGCGTCTTCGTTAAACGAAGTCTAGAACTAGGGTCAGCTAAATTAAGTCCATTTCAACTCAAAAAAAGATGCAAGTTTGCGCGTTAACAGCTAAAAACACACCATTTGTCGTATCTACACGATTTGAGAACATAGCCGATAGCCGCTACAGGTAGTATCGGAATACTTGGCGTTGATATTTCGAGCCTCGTTCAGTTCCGCAGTCAATTGGAAGGCAAAGCCAAATTGGCTTCATAAAAGCTCGGTGTGCTCAGCTAGGTCAGACAGTATTTCACGTCGGGCCATCGCCTAAAAATTTACAAGGCGCAAATTCGGCCTCACATGGAGTACTGCTCTCACCTCTGGGTGGGTGCTCCCCAGTACCAGCTCCTTCTATTTGACCGCATCCAACGTAGAGCGGCTCGAGTTATCGACGATCAAGCCCTTTCCGATCTCCTTGATCCTTTGGCTTTGCGTAGAGATGTTGGATCTTCTACCGAATTTTCCACGGGGAATGTTCCGAGGAATTGTTCGGATTAATCCCGGCTGCTGAATTTCACCTTCGGGTATCTCGTCGAAATTCAAAGTTTTACCCGCACCACCTTGATGTCTGAAAATCCACAAAAGCGCGATTTCTTAGACATTTACTGCCTCGCACAACCACTTTGTGGAAACAGCTTTTGCCGGCGGTTTTTCCGATCCGATACGACATGGGAACCTTGAAGAAAAGAGCGTACTCTTTTCTTAAAGGCCGGCAACGCACCTGCAAGCCTCCTGGTGTTGCAGATGTCCATAGGCAGTCTTCAGATGAGCCTCCTGCTCGTTTGCCACCTATGTCATATAAAAAGTATTTAATAAGTAAGTCTGCGAATTCTAGACCAGCGTCGGAAAATAAAAAGACAGATTATTTTTTGCCAAAGTCCATTAGTATGTAGGAACATTTGGCTGCCAGAAAGACCAAGTCACAATGGTTTCGATAGAAAAGAAAGTAAAGGTCCATAAATTATAAGAAACTGTTAAAAATAATGTTGTCTTAGATTTTCGCGATTATTACACATTGAAATAAAACTGGTTTTAACGGATTTAAATCGCGTATATTAATTATTTTTATCATCCCAACGTTTCGAGCACTTTACAGCGTTCGTGGTCACGGGTAGACTGAGTCTACCTAGTCTAGTTTTATTTCAACTGTTAAAAATTATGGTGATTATTGAAAATATGTTATAGTCAAAGTAAACCTATACGTTTTATTTGATTCATTTTTATTTAAATCAGCATTGCAACATCAATATCTAACAAAACGAATTACCTTTTAAAGCTTACCGAGAGACCCCACCATCTTACACACCGGATTCGACAATCATAACAGTCGGGGCACAGTATGGACAGAGAGGAACCCACTACATGAGGCCAACGTACACGCGTCTGCAAGAGACTGGAGCGGTGGTGACCACTTGTCCATGGGGTTACAAACTTACACCCGACAGAGTATGCGTTGGTAAGGCAATTCATAGTGATTTAGCTAAACATAATGAAGTTTTGATTTGAAACAATAAGTAATTAAAATTAATAGAATGCAGACACAAGTGGCTAGTCTAATAATAATGTTATTGCTTGAATAAGTTTATCTAGCTGTAAAATATGAATTAGTAAACAGCGGTAAAATAGTCAGTGTCTAAATCTCATTATCTTGGATTAGTTCTCCCTTTCTCTCCCTTTTTGAGGAGAAGGTATGGAACATATTCCACCACGCTGTTCCAATGCGGGTTTGTGGAATACACATGTGGCAGAATTTCTATGAAATTTGTCACATGCAGGTTTCCTCACGATGTTTTCCTTCACCGCTGAGCACGAGATGAATTATAAAGAAAAATTAAGCACATGAATCAGCGGTGCTTGCCTGGGTTTGAACCCGCAATCATCGGTTAAGATGCACGCGCACTCAAATTACGCTAGTACGTTATTATTCTGGTGGCTATGTATGAGTAGGACCTATGGCGGAGTTATTTTAATGAAAATGAGTACATACATAATGTTATTCGTATTAAAACAAGTTAAAAATTAATAGTGATTAGAATACACATTGGCATAATGTCAATTATTAATGATATATACCTATTTAACTTCATAAATTTCCCATCAATAATGAGAGAATGACATTTGTAAAGTCGCTGTAATGAAAGTGACCACGTATGCGTCTCTCAGATTTCCTATTCTATCACAAAAACGATAATGAGGATATATAATATACAATATAAGAATGAATCGTGATGGTATAATTATTAGTCCTATTTAATTCCTAGATATTGACGAATGTGAACGCAACGTGTCTGAGTGCGGACCGCAACAGCGCTGCGAAAACTTCTATGGAGGATATTCTTGTCAATGTCCGCCCGGACACAGGAACATTGGCAAGAACTGCGAAGACATCGACGAATGCAGTTACGGCAATGTAAGATTATTGAGCAATTAAAAGTCAATAGAAAATAAATAAAGGACTTTTAAGGTCTGACGCGAAAGACTGTAGATCACGCGGAAGATCCACGTGCTTTTAGCATCCCTGTATGTAGATAATGCATGATTGAGCATGTTACAAACTGTACGCGCTACTACTATTATGCTCGACGCGTTTTTTCTTTTGATTTTTATTGTTTAGTTTGAAACTTTGAATTTAGCTACAAGTGATAGTGGAAATAGATTTGTACTTACGGAATATAAAATAAAGAATCTTACCATTGGATGTGTAATTTGTCAGATAACACGTCCAAAAATGTCTTAGTACTAGTCTTAGGCAATACTCTACGATCCGACAAATTCGATAGTCCGAAAGTATGCTGGAAAATGTTTGTCGGTTTCGTGTGTAGACTATTGTTCGTAGAGAGGAAAACAGCACGTGTTGGCTATAATTTTCTCATCTAAATATTAAGAATATTATCATGTTTCGCATATGCTGGAATATGCTGCCTTGAAGCTTTAGCACTGAGAGTACTTTACCAGATTAGCAGCTTCTTCTAACGCAGAAGAAATCATTTCGCTATAAATTATAATATCTTGTAATAAGTTTGAATTATAACTAAAATTTGAAACATAAAATTAGTATATACATAATTTATAGTCATTATTTTCTTTCAGATTTGCTCGTACAATGCTCGGTGCGTAAACACAGTTGGATCGTACCGTTGCGAATGTTCGGACGGGTTCCGCAACGCTCCGTCCAATGACAAGGTGTGTGTGGATGTGGACGAGTGCGTCGACACGCCCTCTCTGTGCGAGCACAGCTGTGCCAACGCCTGGGGTGGTTACCGGTGCTATTGCAACCGAGGATATAGGCTGAACAATGATAACAGGTGGGCTTTAAGCATATTTCAAAATGTTATTTTTTGGAATAAAGTATGTCAAATTGGATATAAATATGTATGTGTGTATGTAATAGAATTCTCTTGAACAGTTGGCATGTTTCTTGTTTGTGTGCATTGAATAGGTCTCAGGATAGTGTAGATTGGACGCAATGGGTAGTTCGTGTACAAAAAGCGGGCGAACAGCTAGTAAAATTTTAATACTAGTTAGAAAATAATAGGATTAAGTTTTTGATTCATATGATATAATCGAATTTATATTTTATGGCCAAAACTAATAAGTGACGAAATTATCCTATTATTTTATATTTACTTATGGCGTTGTAAACGCCTAGATGTAGACAAATAAGTTATTTCTTATTAAGTATATCTAATTCGAAACATATGAGTAGTAACACAAAATAATGTAAATGTTTTTATGTGTGTGATAAGTAATATGTAATTTATAGGACGTGTGTGGACATAGATGAGTGTGAAGAGTGGGGTCGCGCCCGGTCCCGGGGTCGGCTGTGCGGTGGTCGCTGTGTCAACGCGCCCGGCTCGTACCGCTGCGACTGTCCACAGGGGTACCGCATCGGAGAAGACAAGCGAACGTGCATCGGTACGGAAAAGTATTCTCTATTCATTAGTACAAAAGTAGTAGTATATACAAGAGTCGAGATGGTCCAGTGGTTAGAACGCGTGCATCTTAACCGATGATCGCGGGTTCAAACCAGCGGTGAAGGAAAACATCGTGAGGAAACCTGCATGTGACAAATTTCATAAAAATTGTGCCACATGTGTATTCCACCAACCCGCATTGGAACAGCGTGGTGGAATATGTTCGAAACCTTCTCCTCAACGGGAGAGGAGGCCTTTAGCCCAGCAGTGGGAATTTACAGGCTGTTGTTGTGTAGTATAACATTCCATATACGACTTTTTGGAATCACCCTCCACATGATCATCATCAAGTTTGTAGCCATGACGATACTATTTGGACAAACAAAGCTGGTCTCGAGTCTCAACCTCAAATGTCTTAAGTCAGAGATCATTAAATCTGGCAAACTTTCGGGACCTCTTGTTTCCAGATATTTCAGGACTTTTGCCATTTTAAGCTTACTAAAAACTTGTGTGTAAACTCTCATGATACCGATTCGCCATTTAATGGCGACTACACAGCCCGTTGAATTCTGAGCGTGAATTGCAAGAGCGTAGGCACCCAGTGACTATTTCCTTACTCTAAAAATAGAAGATTAGAAGAAATCATGGAAAAAGCGCATTCAGCATTTCTTGGTGGTAGGGCTTTGTGCAAGCTCGCCTGGGTAGGTACCATCCATTTATCAGATATTCTACCGCTAAAAGACAGTACGCAGTATTGTTGAGTTCCGGTCTGAAAGGTGAGTGAGTCAGTGTAACTACAGGCTCAAGGGATATAGCATCTGAGTTCCCAAGGTTGGTGGCACATTGACGATGTAAGGAATAGTTAATATTTCTTACAGCGTCATTGTCAATGGGTTATGGTGACCACTATTCCATGAAAAAAGAAGTATACGAATGTATATATAATATCTTTCCTCTAATTGCTGTTCTAACCAAATAACCATGGTTTTCAGATATCGATGAATGCGAGTCGGGTGAGGCGCGCTGTGGACACGGAGCGGGTGAGGTGTGTCAGAACACGCGCGGTGGGTACCACTGCCACCACATCGACTGTCCACCCGGCTATCAGCTAGAAGGAAAACAGTATGTTATTTTCATATATTTTTATATTATTCATCAATTGCTGGGTGGTTTCTATTCTACTCCACCAAAAATCAAACCGTTATTGTTTATATGTGCAGTGTCAAACTATTTCGTCTGTTATATTATTAATTTTTGGAGCATAAACCGACAAGAATTAGTAATTTCATTACTGTATTATTTTATTTTTTAAAAATAACGCATAGAAAAGATTCACATCAATAATAACCATTACTTTTTCCAGCAAATGTACGCGTATCCAGCGTTCGTGTCCGATATCAGATTGGGGATGTCTTCACCAGCCCAGCACCTACAGTTACAATTTTATCACTTTTGTTTCCAAATTATTCCTTCCTATGGGTAGTGTAAGTACATTTCAGTAAATATTATTGAATTCAATAATTTCATAGGCACTCCTAGCTTGTGATACGTCTGATTTTACAATATCTTAAAAGATGAAGTTATACTTAAGTTTATTTCTGTTTTTTAGAAAGTTTAATTTAGGTAATCTTTTTTTTGTTTCCACGGCATTTAATATAAATAACAATATCAGTGGTAAACGATAGTCAAAGCTATCGTACACGGACTGACTTTATTTCGTCGTTTAATAAATTATTTTATAATTACACAGGTGGATTTATTTTCAATGCAAGGGCCAGGCTGGCTCGACTCAGTAGTAAACTTCGAAATGCGTCTTTTGAACGTGAAAGCGGCGCCCGGCGTCGAGCCTGCAGATATTAGTTGTTTTGGGTATGCCGCTTTTATAATATCAAAAGAATATCTTACTATAACATGCAAGTGTTTTGGTTTTACATGATTGATATTTGATATTTGTCATATAAAAATAAGATATTCTACTTAGTAATTTTTTCAACAACCTGTATCTGTACCTGTATTAAAATGTATTCTGTTTATGAACACTTTAATAGATACAACCCTTTTCGCACATTGCAAATCCCTTGCTAATATATGTATAATATGATCAAAATTGATATAAAACCTTTAAGAAAATTTATTACAAAAGACAAAATAACGAAATACACATTTTTTTTAATTTCCAGCATGCGACCTACAGCTAACGTCTGCGTCGTGTCTCTCCAATGTTCGCTCGCCGGGCCGCAGGTCGCCGAGCTGGAGTTGACGATGTCTCTGTACCAACGGGCACAGTACGCCGGCAGCGCTGTAGCGAGGCTCATCGTTATTGTATCCGAATATGAATTCTAATTAAGGAAATAAATGTACAGTTTTTTTAAATAAATCATAATGTTCAATCAAAGTTTATTTTCGTGCTAACTTAAAACGTATTAGATGAAAATGTAGACGTACTTACCAAATTGTCAAAGTTAATATTTAGTTATTAGAATACTATAATTGTGTTCAGCAACAAAAAAATCATCTTTCAATGTTGCCATCGCTTAATTTTCGTAAATATTGTAAGTAGTATAAAATTATCATCTGTGCTTGTTACAAATACAATCAATATAATTATGACCACTAGGATCATTTTTAGTACACATTTTATGTTATTTCTATAGAGTTAACTTTGTAAATATAAAATGGCAGAAAGCCGTGAAGCGTCTGCTAAGTACACACAATTATTCGAGGACCATTTCTACTTGTGCTGTTGTTAACTTTCGTGTTGTACTATTAACTGTACATGTAAAATCGGTAACTAAAAAGAGATTAACGAACTTTAAAAAAATTGTTGTAACGAACGTATTTGATTTACGAAAAATTTAAAATAATGAAATCAAACTTAAACTACTTTAAGATTACTTAATTTTATTCTTGTTAGAATGTTTCCATTTCTTAATGTAAATTAATATTTATTGTTATCTACGTTATAATAAAATTTTACAAAAACAATATGGATCTTTAATTGTTATTCATACATTGTATATAACGAATATTATTTACTAAGGTCAAGTAACTTGCATGAACTTAGATAACAGTGATATAAATATTTATATTGAAAATAAATATCGTTCCAGATAAAAAAATATCTACTTCTCTCAGGTCACTGAGCTCTTTTTCTCAGCATCCATTGTTATTATCGTCTTACATAAGCTAATACCTATGTAATATGTATTTGTTTTGAAATATCTAAAAATTACATCGTCTTATATAAACAATGGCTGAAATTAACAAGTGATAAAATGTGAAGAAAAATTGAATAATTCTAAATTATTAAAGTCACTACTTTCGGGATATTTACCATGTTTTTTTTTTTATTTTTATTTGGAGCTAGATATTTCGACACTATTTACGAATGTCTTGTTGACGAGAGAGAGTCTCGTGAAAATAAAAAACATATATATCCCGAAATGAATAACTTTAATAATAAAAATAACCATGTTAATTTAAAATCTTATAATTCTAAATTTATGTCTATGTGATATTTATATAAATAAATAAATATGAGACAACATCACATACATTACTCTGATCCCAATGTAAGTAGCTAAAGCACTTGTGTTATGGAAAATCAGAAGTAACGAAGGTACCACAAACACCCAGACCCAAGACAACATAGAAAACTAATGATAATCTATATCGACTCGACCGGGAATCGAACCCGGGACCTCGGAGTGGCGTACCCTTGAAAACCGGTATACACACCAGTCCACCACGGAGGTCGTCTATATAAAAACTGACTTTCATGGAGGCAACTTTTTTTGTTTTTGTTGAAAGTTAATTGGTAGAAATGGGTTAAGGCATTTAGTTCGCCTTTTGCTGCAACAACTAATTTTTCGGTTTTATTAAAGTATAATAATGTTACTTCAAGGTCGAAGCTGTTTATTGATTGTCACTTCTATTTTAATAGACTTTATTTAACTCATATATGCAGTTTCTTTTTTGAATCGAAAAAAACATTCGTTCTTGTAACTGGACCGGAGTATCACGATGAAAATTAAAACTTCATGATTGGAATTTTGAAAACGCAATATTCCATTTGCCATTTGGGATCAGATTTGCCAAAATTTAATGCAATTGCATCGATTCATATACTAAGTCCTGCTCGTATTTTTTTGTACAATTTTTTTTTTGAGTCTTTACAACAAAATGTCCCCAGTGTTAGATTAGGCTACATGATCTATTAGTCGTAAATTTGTCATTTTCTACATCTCATTGTCTCTCATTCCTAGTATCTATCACATGTGAAGATATACCATATATAGATCTGATATAGTGTAAATGGTAACTAAACAAGACTAAGAACTCATTGGTGATTCTGTGATTTAATTTTTTTTTGTTACTACTTTTTTATTGTTGTAGGTTAGCGGTTAAAGGCCACAGAATAAGATTTTTAGTAAACAATTGAATTTACAAGTATATAAAATCTTGTCTTAATAGACAAAAATATAAATGTTTATTATTCTTTAATAGATAATAATATATCATTATTTTTTATTATTGAAAGATACAAGTTAACAGAGAAATTTAAAGCCATACCAGGTAGCCATAGACGCAGTTATGTTAATATAATTTGGTAAATTATAAAGAAAAAGAAAAAGCAAGATTCCATTTACAAAAATAAAACAAATAAAATAATGGCAATATAATTTCTTTTAATTTTTATTAAGCACAAGCGTTCTGTTACACCGTGATATCGGTGTCACTTATTATATAAACATATACCTATAGGTAATTATGCATTACATTAGTAACTGATTATTTCAAGATCACAACGTAACATAAATTTATAAATTATATCTAGACAACATAGTGGAAACATCACGCTTCTAACAATCTGGTCCCTTATCCGTTTCGCTCTTCGCCGCACCAAATGATACAATTAAAAAAAAAAAAAAATGATTAAATCACACTGGTACAGATTGACAGTTATTCGAAATTATTGCAAAGCATTTAAATAACATAAAAATTACACAACCGTTAATTGATATATAAGGCAGGTAAATGATATGATAAAATAAATGAATTGTGATTTTAATATATAAACACCAATTAAACTTTAATTAAGTTTTCTAGAAAAAATGCAATCATACCAATTAGTATTTGAAATAATAATGGATATAATTGCATCGAAAAAAAAAAAATATAATTATATATTTACAAACATGAAATACTATTATAAAATACAATATATTTCTTCAATACTAGTTATGTTTATAAAAATAAAACGATAAATTTTCAAAGCTACCGTTTAACTGCAATCGAGTAGATATACATACATTTATTTCTTTATTCATGCCTTTATGGAAGTCTGTGCTGACATTTGCTAAAGCTGTGGCACAACAGTACTTTGGGTATAGGATAATAATAATAAAGACAAGATGGACTTAAGTTATTTTGCGACAAATTAAATAGGTAATCTATTTTTAAAATTACCATACATATAATCTAGTTAATTCCAGCTTCACAAGAAACAACATAAACATATCAAATACATTTTAATAGTTGCTTCAGAACATATGAACATGGATGCCGTATATAATTTTAAGATACAACATATAAGCGGATTCTTTTGTGTATAATATTTCAACTATTTTAACAGAACAATCTAACACTTGCTATCCCTTTTATACCTCCAAGTTAGAGGGAGAACGCTATATTTTTAACAGTGTGGACTACATCGGCACTAATGTTAGATATTTATTTTGTTTGGTAAACTAAATAAACCTTGTTATAATTTTGTATGAATATTTATTTGTCTTTATTCTGCTCGGGGGCATATTCTGTGGCAAGAATCGGTGACTTTAAGGAAGATCAGTGTAATTTTAGTACATTACAATATCTAAATTGAAAAAAACAGTATCAAATACACAAGTCTGAACACAACCTAATACTTAGAATTAATAGACTGAGGTTAAACATCTATATTCAATTATAATATGTATATATATAAATATTTATTCTGAAATTAAACAAATCCGACATAATTACAGTGATTATGTTTTCTCTTCCATTTATTTCAAGAAAGCGCTTTAAAAAAGTTTATTGGGTCATTTAATATATGTGAAAATCTTTCACCAGTGTAAGTCATTATTTAGATCCTTATACTAAGTGACTTAGTAATTACTAAGTCACTTATGATTAAAAATACAGACGAATTGATAACCTCCTCCTTTTGGAAGTCGGTTGAAAATCGAAAAAAACAGCAACACAAACAATTTGAAGTTAAAAACTGTGATTGCGATTACAGTCAAACACTTATACGATAAGTCTAATACAATAATGGCATACAGTCTTGTAATGCAGCTGATTCAATTATATACAAGAGGCGAGTTGGAAACACTGAGTTTACAAATTTGATATGATACTATAAATTCGTGTATTGCTAACAACATTTGCTATATAAATCACTGATGTACAGTCGAGGTAAAAATTGATTAATTCATAACTTTTTTACAGATCCTTTGAATGGTACTGAGTGATCGTGACATACATTAACACTAACGTGATATCAATTACAAGAAAAATCTAAATTAAGGAATGCTAAAAGAGGAAAGTTAAAAAGAAAAAAAAACTTTTTTTTTCAATGTGCCTGTGTCAAAGTATTTAAAATAATTCTTATTGCTTGTTACACTGTCATTTGATGTCAAATGTTTTTTGACATAATAGATATAAATTGTTTTTTTTTTTTTTTTTATGTAACAAAGCACAAGTATTTGTTTTGATATTTCTAAAAGTAATGAGTTCTACTTTTAACAAATGGAAGATACAATATTCAAAAAATAGAAATCATTAATATATTTTTAAAGGAAACCACTAGTTTTTACGAGTTCTATATGTTCTATTATTATACAACAGCAAAAAAGGCTATTTATTAGACAACATTCATTAGGTAGGTCAATACTAAATATTTAGGCATTGTTAATGAAATAAAATCAATTCCTACAGTTATAACTATCCATCACTCGTTGAAAAAGACCGTTATTAATAAATATATTGTTATTTCATAAAAAATATATTTAAAAATACCTAGATTCTACATTACAACATTTCTATAAAATTCCGTATTGCAACGTAATGGAACGAAATACATTACAAACTATATTGCATTATGCCTTTACATAAAAACACTAGTTATTTGTGACATCGTCGAAATATTATTTATAACATATAAACAAAAGTGAAAAAAATCACTTTTTTTTAAAGATATTATAACGTTACAGTCAGAAGTATTCCTTGGTCTAAAAACTTTATATTCATCTGAATCAAATACATCAGTTAGATGTGGTTCATATTTAAACAGCTTCAATTGTGTTGTGACTAGCTTGTACTACAGATCAAGAGGTTTAAAATAAATGTGTTTTTCTATTAGAAACCCTGAGTTTGAAAGGAGGCAGTGTTACCACACTTGAACTCTTTTCCGGGCGATTATTAGCGATAGCATACAAAGTGAAATGTTTGTGGTACAGTCGTCTACGATATTATACTAAGTTTAATTTTACCAAGTCTCTGTTATTTATGGGCGTCTTAGCGGGAATCTCTTAAAATGACATTATTATTATATCTGCGAGCGTATTATGTGTGTATATGTGAGTGTATGTGTGTGTCTATGTGTATGTAATGGTTGTTACTTGTTTTGAAGAAAACTAAATTTGGCTTTGTATTACTGGAATTTGAGTACAATGTCGTACAACTACTTCTAAAATTGACGCGGTGTAAAAAATAATATAATCTGTGTATTAATCAAAAGAACTATTGATCGGAATAGACTGACCATAATAATAACATTTACCTACAAAGTATAACACAGTAAAATTTTATTATGTTTCTAAGATAAGACTTAGTTATTCATTCAATTTATATGAATTATAGATACATATATAAAAATATAAAGTAATGTACATAAAATATGAATAAAGCAATAAAAAGAAAACATTTATAATCTGAGCTGTTTTGTAATATGCATATAGTATTCTGATTATGAAATAGTATATACAAATTATATTGTATGTAAATTCAATCAATATAAACAACTGGAAGCTCAATAGAAGCAAAACGATAATGGCATATAACGATCACTTTGTAATTAAATAAAATTACAAAAAACAAATTGTTACTCTTAAACCTAAGACGGTCAATTATTTAGACTAATGTAAAAATCGATTTACACTTCTCCTAATGACAGTACTAACATGATTCAACAGATTATAATTTATAAAAGTTACATTTAAAAATACTAAACAATCTACAATAAGATTTCGTTTTATAATGTAAACAATTTCACAATAACTATAAACATTTAGGCTCATCTTACGGGGTCTAAGGACGTAAGGTCTACATAATAAAAGTTGATCGATCTGTTTGGATTTATACTTAACTATATAGAGAACTTGTTACCAGGGTTTGATATGAGTTTAGTACAAATTAATTCAGTCACGAGACGTATTAGGCTGAGTATGCACGTGAGGAAACGAAGACTGAGTATGCATCGAACATGAATACTTGGTTCATACGTTTGGACGTAAGTTAGCACACGAATGCGAGCATAGTTCGACTCGAATTCGTGAACTACCGTCATTTTTTCTGTCCATACATAACGTATAAATTTTAAATATCGAACATGTTTGACAGCGTCCGATGTTCGTTGGTGGTATGTGTATGTAATTATCGCAACACATTTCTTCGTACGTGCGTACACGGCATTAGAATCTAAACAAATCCATCAAAGTTACGGTAAAAGTGCTATGCACTCTAGACATCTATTAGAAATTCTATTACGTACGAGTACACTTGAACACCGATAGGATCATTTCTTCTTGACGGTCGAGCTACTCGCACAACTACTCGACCGGGTCTGTATGCCGTCCTTTTTGAGCAAGCTGACTCCGAACGCGGGACACTTTTTCCGCAACGCTTTGATCTTGTACAACTTGTTCCCTTGAGAGTTGCCTGTCTCCTCGTAGTTGTCGGGCGTTACGTCGGCCGTTATCACCGAATTGGATATGCAGTCCATCGGCTCGGGAGTCTTCGATTTGTCCCTTTTCCGTCTGAAACGGAACGGCGTGTCGAGGGAGTCAGCGGATATATTGGTTATATTCGTATCGCTCGACGAGAGGTCCTGTGACGCCTCGAGGCCATTTTTTGTATGACTCTTCGGAAGCTTCTTGCGTGAGATTGAATTCGACCTCACTATTAACTTTTTTCTAACTGTCACGTTGTTGGCTGTCGTTTTTACTTGAGCTGCGTTCTTCAGATTCGGTTCTGACGGTAGACGATTCTTCCCGTTCAAATGACAGTTTTCAGTCAAAGCTGACAAGGTGGACGTGACATTGGTGAGCGTGGTCACCACTGCGGAGTCGTTGGTCGTGATCTTGGAGACGGACATGGCCTTCCGCGTGAAGGTCTTGACGGGGCTACCGGTGTGCGAGTAGGCGAGTGTGGGTCTGGCCAGATTGGCGCGTTGGCCGTGGAAGCTGTTCTTACCTGTGAAAGGGGGCTTGACTCCCGTCAGTTTCGCTTGTGAATTGGCACTTCTTGTTGGCGGGAATGTCGACGTCTTCGACGCATAGTGGGACTTGAGCGAAGCGTTTAATATTCTCGGTTGGGGCTTTAGGTTGGTATTGTTGGCATTTCTGATGTTGTTTGTCGGCATCATGTAGTTCAGTTTGGGCGTGAATACGGTCTTTGTGGGCAGCATTGGCGTGGCGGTTGTCTTATATTTACCGATCACCGATGTCACGTTATTTTCTGAGTCCGTTTCGTTGGCGTTTAGAACGTTCGCGTTATCCAACTGTAATCAAAACGTCACACTTATTGAATAATATAATTAAGAAAGTAATTAATTAACGTAAATATCTGCAAGTATTTATCGTATAAATAAATAACCATATTGTTCCTTTGCGTAATTTTTTTATAACAATATTTATTAAGAATATGTACTCTTCTGTAGTGTTTAGCGAATTTAAACATATTAATTATGAGTTGACGTCAGACAGAGAAGTATGGAAGAGGATGTACTGCACCAATCCTAAATACAACAACAACAACAACAGCCTGTAAATTCCCACTGCTGGGCTAAAGGCCTCCTCTCCTTTTGAGGAGAAGGTTTGGAACATATTCCACCACGCTGTTCCAATGCGGGTTGGTGGAATACACATGTGGCAGAATTTCTATGAAATTTGACACATGTAGGTTTCCTCACGATGTTTTCCTTCACCGCTGAGCACGAGATAAATTATAAAGACAAATTAAGCACATGAATCAGCGGTGCTTGCCTGGGTTTGAACCCGCAATCATCGGTTAAGATGCACGCGTTCTACCCACTGGGCCATCTCGACTCCTAAATAAGATTGGGATAGAGTCTGATGATGAGGATGAAGGTGTACCATTTAGTGACTATTACTATGTATATCTAGAAAAATATACCTTATTAGCGTTTCTGTTGTTCAGAATGGACTGTAATGAGACGGGTTTGTCCTCGATAGCCTTGACGGGCTCGGGCGGCAGGTCGCTGTAAATGCCGCGAGTGAACACCGGAAACGACGTGATGTTGAGTCGACGACGATACGCCTCGCCCAGGGCGTGCATTCGCGGCTGAATACTGGGAATAACATGAAACTTGTACTTATAAAAAATATATACAAAAATTTTATCGTTATTTACATTGTGGCTCATAGTGAACCAAAACGTAACCTTTATACAATATTATGAAAATTGTTTGTTATATTTTTATAACTGTTTAATAAATCATGTTATAACTAGCTACCCGCCCCGGTTTCGCACTAAATATACTGCGGAATGTCTAACAATAATAACAGTTACCTATAAGTACAGAAAGATTATAAACCTTTCTCTTGAATCAATCTATCTATTTAAAAAAACGCTTCAAAATTTTGCGCAATTTTAAAGATCAAAGATTACACAGTGCAGACAGCGGTAAGCGACTTTGTTTTATATTATGTAACGATTATTAAAATATTGTATTTTGGTTCATAGTGGATTGTGGAGGTTGGCTCATCGAATATAATCAGCGAATACTCACTTCTCCAAAAACCACTGCTGGTGTCCAATAACTGATCCAGGCCGACACACCCTGAGCCACGCGATAGCTTCCCGAGCTGTGAATCCGTGATGCTTCATCATGTAGCAGGCGATCAGTGTGCCAGTTCTGCCAAGACCAGCTGGGAAAATCAACCTTGATTATATTTACTATAATTTAATAATGTGCCTTTATAAATGTACTATATGTTTATAGTCTGTTCGCGTTAAGAATGCAGTGAGTTGTCATTGTTTACCGGCCTGACTCCGCCCCCTTTGACCAATCAAATCTTTTCAAATTACAAAGTCAAGTTCACATTTAATTAATTATTAACTGATATATTTATAATTTAAATTCATATATTTATATTTAATTTATTCAAGCTGTACAAGTAATAATTAATGTTACCTATAGCTACTAGATGACATTATGTCAAAATATGTAAATTTCTACATCGTGATGGCAAGATTCGCAAACGATTGTATAGTGTTAAGAATTTTGTTTATTAAAAAATAAACGTGCGAGAAATGCTGCGACCACGTCTTACAAAAAAAAAAATGCCATGTGGGATTTAGATGATGTTATGGAACTCTTAACGACTACACTAGTAATAGTGATTAAAATATTAATGACTTAATTTCGATTTTTAACTTTAATGTGTATTTTTTAAATTCATTATACTTAGTCTTTAAAACAAAAACAATTTGTTGGAATTTTAACACAAATATGCATACACCTTCACCCTGCTGTTAAAAAAGATTTGATTGGTCAGTGGGCGGAGTAAAGCCGGTAAACAATGACAACTCACTGCATTCTTAACGCGAACAGACTATAGTATTGATCACAAGATCAACGGTTTATTATAAAAGTTTTAAAGTTTACCTTTACAGTGTACGGCGACTGCTCCCTTAGCTGCTTCGGCGATTCGAATGAACCGGTTCACTATCAGATCAGACGGTACCGAGCCATCGACGAAGAATAACTCTCTGTGTTCGAAACCATGGGTGGTAAATTGCTTAGCATCGTATGATTTCTTATTGAGTCTAACAATAGTCGTCACGTTATGTTTTTTAAAGTATTCGTGGTAGTGCTCTGGGCTGTGGAGGGGGTAACCGCGATCGAGACGAGATCTATGATGAGGTCCGGAAAACGCCAGCATTTTAGCTGGAACTATCCAATTGAGATCGCCATTTTCAACTTTCTGGAAAGAATTGAGGATGATCAGTTGTATTGTTTAAAATAAAATGACCATATATGATTAAAATATTCTGAGCTTGTAATTTAAGTACTTTAAATGTTAATTTATAATTACAATCGTGGGAAACTAATTACTTTATTGATAAGCATCAAAGTTTAATTATTTGCTGTAGCAATAATACTTCGTGAAATTTGGGGATCTTTAAGACTTAAGAAGTAATTTCACATAAAAGACCGCACACATACCTCATAAAACAAATACTGTTCAGCATCAAAATGTTCGAAGTCGAAGAATTTAGCGTCGTGAGCGACTTTCATTCCGTGCAACACGTCCAACAACGATATGTCAAAGAGAGGAGGTCCGCCTGACGCGTCTCGGAAGCTGAGAAGCGACCACGAACCTTCGGTAAGCTGCTTGTACACCGCGGCCGGGGATCCGCCCAAGTATATTATCTACAAAATAATTACTACAATGAATACCAATATAATAAATGTCAAAGTATATCTGTCTTTTAGGGTTTCACGGTCAAACCACTAAACCGATTTTGATGAAATTTGGTTTGATATGTACTTAAACTCCAGGAAAAGACAAACGACTCAAGCCACAACTATTTCAATATAATTCTGTACCAGAAAAGCGATACAGGCACATTTATTTATACTACATTCTCATAGCAGGAGAAAAGGTAAACAAAACTCTTATTTGCATATCTCATTCGATTTTTTAAGAGTTCTATTATCTTATGCGGTACAAAACATTTCCAATTGAAATGTCTTCATTTATAATACAGTAATTCATTCTGAAATCTACTTTCATTTATCATACGATTTCAAATTCAAAAACATTTTTCTGACGAGACCATATCGATACCGTAGTTTATTTTAGATTTAGATCCATTATATCATGAAGAATGAAATTCAAGGTCAAAGTTGTTTAGGTACCTTTACCTAGTCAATCATGGGCCCAGAATCCAAAAAAACTTGAATGTTTCGAATTAAATTTTGACTGACGCTTATAGACAGCACGACGGTCAGTGTGGTGGAATAAAATTCTTCATACTGAACGGATAGGAGGAATTTGTGGGATATATAATAACTAGTTGAAATCGAATGTGTTTATGTAGGTACTTATAGGAATAGCATTGATGATGATTATGATGTTCTTCAGTCCTATTTGTCCAATACTCATAGTGGGTTGAAACTGTGATTTGATAGGCCTAGGTTTGTTTTTTCAGTTTCCTCTTAATGATCAATAGGTAACATTAACGCAAATAATACTTGTCCTTGTCATATTACATTTACATATGTATATGGGTATTCAAAAATACATAAAGATGTCGACCATGCATTAACTTATGTTCACGGATGTCATATTTAAAGTATTCAGAACGATAAGCAAATGCAAAAAAATGTTAAGCTTTAAAGAAACAACAAACCAGCGAGCTGGAGTGAGGTCTGCCGCATCGATAAATGTACCGTCTAGTTATTTTAGATAACGAGATTATGTTTTTCTAGTACCTAACGCTAGGAAGTGTCGTTCAAATTATAGTATTACAACAGTTATTTTTTACGCATAATAGCATAAGCTGATTGACATTAGTATTGTGTCGTGTGCACAGGCCCTAATATTTTTTACGCATAATAATAATTACGAATTATTATGGAGCTGATTGTCATTTCTTATGCCGTGTGCACAGGCCCTAATTATAATGCAGTGTAAAGTCTTTAATATTTGGAACGAAAAGGGTGTGCATAAATAAGTATGTATCGATAATAATTTCAATAAATATTATATTGTAGTTTGTCGTTCGCTAATAAAAAACCCCCCATTCCATAAAGGTACAGTAATAAAAAGCATCGATAGATGATGTCGTCCTAAAAGATTTCGATCTGATATAGGGCACAACTTAGTGCAATTTAACAGAGACACAATTTAAGAGAGTTCAGATGTACAATAAACGGCTATACTGTTATGGCTACCTACTTCTTAGCAGCACAACCAACCTCCAAACACAGGGTTGCTTCTTAGAAATTGAGTTTAAGTCCAGGGCTTTAAGTTTCAAATCTTGCCCAGTGTTCTACTATACCTGATAACTTCCGATGAGGTAAGCTGCGTTGAGTCGAAGAGTCTCATTGTTGCTGGTGTAAAACACAATCTTCTTCTTCGGATTCTTCTCCAACTCCTCATTGAGACGATTGCAGAACTGATAAAGGTGGCAGAGGTGGTAGGGACCGAAGTCGAAGTAAAAGTTCTCGTATACAATGTCATCTTCTATGTGGAAATATTTGCTGTTGCGTGTTGGTTTGGGCTTGTATCCCGTTTTCAGTGTTGCGAAGTACAATCTATCTGGAAAGAACAATATAGGTATTTAATCTTTCAAAACGTATTTGACATGGAATAACAAAACACAAAATGACTGCTGGACGTAGTTTTGCCTATAGATAAGTATGGTAAAAAATTGACAATTATTTAGTACATATTAGTATTACACCCGTACGAAGCCGGGTCTGATCGCTAGTATTACATATATTTAAGCCAATAAATACTATATTTTTATCAACACTCATAATATAGAGCATGTTAAGTTTTAAGCCTTGATGATGGGACACAACGTCATTGGTGCAAAATATATCAATAAAGAGAAAACACCAGTTGATATTATCTTGTTGATGTTATGAACCTTATGTCGATTTTCTTTGACAATAATATAAACGCTTGTTACTAATCACACAAGCGATAATGACGAGTCCAGTGGATAAAACACGCTAATTTTAAACGAAAGTTACCTCGTTAAGAATATTTTGATAATGCACTAGCCGTCACTGTACTTTTTCCAGTCACAGGCGTTGGACATGAAGCATCTAGACTTAGATGTCGACAAGATCGTATTACCACCGCAAAAGGGTTCTTCAAATTTTAGGTCAATTCGTTGAGTAATACTGATTTAAAATTTAATTGCTAGGTGAGCTACAAATAGTAAGGTGAAATTAAATTAAACTTCTAAAGGTTAAATAAATGTCATGTCGAAAACCTTCTCTTTATAAATAGCTAGTTCATATTTTATTTATGTAAGTAGTTTTTCGATAAAATGTTTTGGAAAATTAATGACATCTACAAACATTAAGACTTATTATTATATATTAATATAGGAAATTATTAAAAGCTTGCGGGAAGATATCAAGTGAAGAACGTATGTTTACAACAATATCTCATCTATATTAATGATAGATAAATTTATCTGCAATTTCTAAACAAAAAGTAAGAAACTTTATCCGAACAATTTCGGCAAAAGCGGTCTCAAGCGATACTTACTGATACATATATTACACTGAACACATGTGGGTACAAAACATAAGCACCCTATACTAACTTCTCTAATATTCTAATGGGATGACCAAAAAGAGTCACAGGACAAAAAGCTTTAAATGCAAACCAAAAGGGATATAAATCAATATATAAATTTATCATACAGGTAGGCAAATAGGCTAAGTGGTCAACACCGTCCATAGACGCCGTAAGAAATATTAATAATTCCTACGTCATAGCTCACTCAAACCGTAAATCAACAATATGTAGTAATGCTGTATGCCGTGCAGTGGTACTCACTCAGAGCTTAACAAAGCACCAAGTAAATATTATATCAACTGAGTAACATAGTTTGTATATATATTCCAATAATATTTTTCCTACTGATTGTGATGCTGTTTAAAATTGATTACATTGTCAAACGAACCTTAAATAAATAAACAGTAGCCGTATTCGATTTCACGCACGAGTCCCCATATCATGTTTATGAAATATTAGAAGCTCTTTAATATACAATTGAAATTTTTCCTGAAATAGAATACGCTATTGCATGTGAGTGGGCTATTGGTCTTCATTATACCAGCTCCGCTTCGTGATATTGAATTTTTACTGTTCAGCGAGATTGACTCTTAATGAGATTTCGCAACGATTCATGAAAAAGTTCTTATGTATTTTTTTTATTTCATATTTTAATATATTACTGTTAATTGCATAAAGCGATTGTATCGTCATATTTTAGGATAATCGATCCTGAAATATGACAATTCAATCCTGAATTTAATATGAAATAAAAATATTGAATTTATTAATAAAGCTACCTTCGGTTCGGAATATAAGGAAGAAGAATTGGCAAAAAAATCATTTGATTCGTTTTTATAAACGACGTCAAAAAAAGTGATTTTAATTCACTATTACCTTAAAACTAACGTCATTATACGTCCTATGTTCTTTCCAATTGGTCGCATTTTATCCTAAAAACCAGTTTTTATTTTATTTTAAATTGTAGGTATCCAATTCAATGGAAAATAAATTAAACAGACAAAAGTACGAAACATCCAGACGCATATTTTAAAAATACAGAATCAATTGAATAATAAATAAACTTAAAAACGTATCCGTCAAGACCAGACCATATTTGACGGATCAGTTGTAAGACAGATCGTTGCTATCAAATAAGAAATAAAACAAGATTTAAACCGTGACTTATTTGGATAACTTCCAATATTTATTAGTATCGTCGAGAGAATAAATTTATAGCTGAATACTGAAAAATATACAAAACATTGTTATTGGGGCTCATTAAAACCTTTGATCATTTATTTAGGCTCATATAATGGGCTCATAATTTTCTAAATTAATATAAAATAACTCAAGTGTAACATATGTTTTGTATCATTAAATTACGTCTCCTTGAACAATGTATTCTACATTCAGTAATCAGACAGTATTTGTGTCAAGTTTTGCTTGCCAATTAGCGCATAAAGATTTCGGTATAAAATGTAAAGATTATTAAAATATGCATACTATGTTGTTAGCTAACCGCCCCGGCTTAGCAAAGCTAAAAAAAAAGTACTAACTTATTTTTATAAAAGATAGATTTCTCTAAAAATAATCTTTCGCAAATATCTTACTATTATTACCTTTTTTCACTTCGTACATTTTATATATAACTTTTATTATGTACATAAAATATTGCCTATTATGTAATATGTTGTATATTGCATATAAATACGATGCATAATTGCACGTCTTAACCTCGCATCGCAATTTAGATGATCATAACCTAAAGTTTTCTGTAACGGAATCTCTTTAAAAATTAAAATTTCGTAGTAAGTTTGGTGTATAAAAAGATAGTCGTGGTTATTACATATTATAAGTAAATATAATAATGTATAAATGATCCACACGTAACATATAAATTTAATTTTATAATTGAATACCTATTTCTCGGCATTTTTGTGAAAACGTTTTTAACGTAGTTTTTAGCAATTAATTAGAAATCTGACGTATCATAGGTATGTTAGATTAATACATATTAACAATTATTATTAATTCGAAATAAAGATCACATTATGCTTATCATCCTTATAATATTATATTTTATTTATTTTTTATTTATTTAAACACTTTATTGTACACCACTAATTAAACAGATAAGTAAGAACACATAAAAAAAAATAGATGGTACAACTGGCGGTCTTATCGCTTTAAAGCGATTTCTTCCAGACAACCGAGGTGATATGGAGTAGTAGCCAACAGAGAAATGGTAGGTGGTGTAAAATAGACTACATGCATAGATACAAATAATATAATACATAAATAAACTACTACATACATATAGCTAGGTACATAAATACATTTATACATACATATATACATAGAGTCATACATAAAAACATGTAAATATACAGATATATACAAATAACAAATGGTATCTAGTCGCCATTCAGTGTGAGAGTGTGAGGTAATAATTAATAACTTTAGTTTTAAATAATGTTAAAGAGGTTGCAGATTTGATATTAAGCGGGAGGGCATTCCACAATCGAGTAGCCTCAGCCGTAAAAGATTTTTTGGAAAAAATTGTTTTCTGCACAGGTGGATTTAAAAGTAAATTTTCAGATGAACGTAAGTTCATGTTGTGTCCGTAACAACAATTAATAACATTGCGAGAATTCAAAAATTTAAATTTTTCTTTCAAATAAATAGGTGAGTGAGGATTGAATAACACACAGTACAGAAGACAAACAATATGTAGATTCCGGCGAAAACGAATAGGTAACCACTTGAGCTGAGTACGAAATTCAGAGACATGGTCATATTTGCGTAAGCCAAATATGAACCGTATAGCTAGATTTTGAAGACGCTCAAGTTTATTTAATTGGTCCTCATTTAAATCTAGATAGCTTGCGTCTGCATAATCGAGAATAGATAGAAGTAGAGAATGTGCTAACATAGTCTTGGTGGAAATAGGAAGAAAGGAACGGAGACGTCGTAGAGAGCCCATCGCCGAAAACATTTTCCTGCTGACTACATTTAACTGATGTGACCATGAAAGTGTAGAATCTAGATGTATACCGAGATTTTTTACCGTAGAACTATATGGTATAGTACAATTATCTAATATAATCGTAGGAACGTTTCTCCAGTCAACTCTTGAAATCATAGCAGCACTGCCAATAATAATGGCCTGTGATTTTGATGGATTGATCTTTAAACCATAACACTTGCTCCAATCACTGATTGTAACCAGGTCATCATTAATGGCAGCGATAGCGCTGGGCAAGTTATCCAAGGTTGACTGGGTATAAAGCTGGAGATCATCTGCATACATGTGGTAGAGAGAAGAAATCTTTTGAGTAATAGAATTAATGAAAATAGTAAAGAGAATAGGAGACAACACGCCACCCTGAGGCACTCCAGCACGTACTTCACACCAAGACGAAAATGTCTCGTCTACCTGAACACGTTGCCTTCTGCCTCTAAGATAACTCTGAAACCAGCCAAACACCGATGGAGATATGTTAAGAGAACGCAGCAAACTCAATAAGATGTCAAAGTTGACAGTACCGAAAGCATTGCTAAAATCTAACAATGTCAGCACTGTAAGTTGTTTATTATCCATGCCCAATCTAATGTCGTCGGTAATTTTCACGAGCGCTGTGACCGTACTATGACCGGAGCGAAAGCCAGATTGGAGTGGATTAAGAAGGCTGTGCCTATTTAGGAATGTTATTAATTGCTGGAGCACTAGTTTTTCTAGAACTTTGGAAAGGAATGGAAGGATGGAGATAGGACGAAAATCAGTGTAGTTCATAGAATTAGCCTTTTTGGGGAGTGGAATAATACGGGCTACTTTCCAGGCATCGGGGAACTTTGAGGAAGTGATGGATTCATTAAGGATATGAGTAATAACAGGAGCAATAGTTTCAAGGATAGGTACAATCATATTACGGCCAACGCCGTCGTCGCCCACGGCATTAGAAGAGATGGACACTATGCTCTTCTTAACATCACATTCGGTGAAAGGAATGAAATTAAACGGTGGATAGTCAAAGGTTGGCAAACAAGAAAGAATATTTAACGTCCGCTCTTTTTCTGCGTTGTCAATAACGTCAGATGAAGAAAAATGCTTATTAAGAGACTCTATGTCAATGTTACGGTGAAGAGAATTATGAGATGATTTGCCAATTCCAAACGATTCGAGGAATTTCCAAACTTTAGCTGGGTCGCCGTTTTCGACTGATTTATGAATGTGGCGTCGTTGCGCATCTCTACACGATGTATTGCAGCGATTCCGGATTTTATTATATTTAATACGGTTTTTGTCACATGCATCAGATTTTAATTTACTTTTAGCCATAGCTTTTTTCGCAATTAGACTTTTTAATTCCTCAGATAGCCAAGGCGCTGGTAAGTGTTTAATTTTAATAGGTCTAACCGGAGCATGATTATCATAGAGACCAGTCAGACAAGAATTAAACATGTCAACTTTTAAGTCGACTGAGCTGGCATCGACTACAGCTGACCAATTAATTTTGCGAGCATCCTCAGTAAGACGTTCTTTATCCATTCCACCAAAACTACGCCGCAGAAGTATTCTCGATTTTGCTTTAGGAGGACGAACTTTGTATGAAACAAAAATCAGATCATGATTCGAAAAAGCATCAGCCTCAAATTGGCCGTGCGTGAGGACAAAATCTGGAGATGACACTATAATAAGATCAAGAAGTGAAGGGACACAGTTAGGGGGGTTATGAGTGGCCGAGAGAGGCAAAATGTGTAGGTTGCACGCTTCAATTACAGAGTTTAGCTTTCTGCATCGGTTGTCACCTTTAAGGAGACATGTATTAAAGTCACCCATAATTATGGTATGACTATATAAGGGAGACAAATTAATTAATAAACTTTCGAATGCAGAAAAATAATCAATATGTAGAGAGGGAATATAAAATACGCCGAGAAGAATTTTGGTGAGAGAAAGAGTTATTTCGATGAGTAGGTGTTCAGCAGCATTAGTTGGAGGAGGCTGAGTCGACGAGCTAACAATAGTAAAGGGAATATAAGAACGAAGGTAGATCGCGACTCCACCCCCACCTTTACCAATGCGGTCGTTACGTATCAGTGTAAACCCTGGTAAGCAGTAAGATGTAGATGGTAAACATGGCTTTAACCAGGATTCGGAGATGAGAATCGCGTGGATATTACGAGATTCAAATGACGCAAGCATATCGGGATAATGGGCCGGAATACTCTGTGCATTAATGTGAATAACGTTGAAATTCTTCATTGAATCTGAGAAACAAGAATTAAGGACGACGTTTAAAGGGAGGGAAGATGTACTGTGGAAACTATCCTCATCCTCAACTGACAGATCTTCATTTGATGAGCAAGACAAAAAATGGCTACTAGATATACTATTATTTAATGACATTATGATAGTTTTATAATAGATATATATAAAATACAATAATAAAATAAGAAAATTTATATATAAATAACTTATAATAAATAGTAAATAAGTTATAATAATAATAAACCAATAAAGGCAGAAACGAACCCACCAGCGGTCTGAGAGAAAGAAAATCACTTAAAAGGTAAAAAACAAATTCAAAACCGTTGTAAACTAATAGATAGTATCAAGTAAAAATAAAACACGTTACAACAAAAGAAACAAAATTGTAAAAAATAAAATAAAAAAGAAAAATATAAAAAAGGAAAAGAACAACAAGTAACATATTTATAGTAACAAAAATAATATATAATGAATGCAATAAGTAAACTATACTTGTATTGAGATAAAGAAAAAATAATGCAAAAGCTAAATTATGATAAACATTCGTTATGACATTTATATATCAAAGCAATAACGGAACGCAGTATGAATGCACTTGTCAAGATGTCAACGTGACAGTGTTTAGTTGTTTACATTTTACAACACAAAATTGCTTACTACCTGATTTGTTAAATTATATTAGTTTTATTACGTGATAAAACTAAACTGAACATTGAAATAAACAAAAACAAGACAATAAAAAGAAAGAAACGAAGTTGATACAAGTACTCGCGAAAGGAAGACGTTAAATGTTAAATAATCAATAGAAAAATCAAAAACAGTACAAGATAATAATAATAATAATAATAAAGCCATTTATTCCATATTTCAATATAACATTTCAAATGAAATTAGTAGTTTGTTAGTAAGTTTTCTTAATTTATTGTTAGTGTGGTTAGTCTCCATTGTGTGAAATATGGACCCCTTTTTGGGTAAAGGCCTCCTCCAGTTTTTTCCACGTCTCTCTGTCCTTGCTTACTGTTAGCCAGTCGCTCCCTGTGACATTGGTGATATCATCAGCCCACCGTTTTCTTGGTCTACCAACACTTCTCTTTCCCCCAGGGCCGTTCCATCTTGTGGTTTCAATAGTCCATCTTTTGTCAGTATATCGTGAGATATGTCCAGCCCACTTCCACTTAAGTGTGAGTGCATGTTTCAGAGCATCGTTGATTTTGGTTTTTTGTCTGATAGTTTCGTTCCTCACTTTATGTATTTTTCTGATTTTCAACATACTCCTTTCCATTGCTGTTTGGGTGGATTTGATTTTCTGCTTTGCTTTGTTTGTGAATACCCATGTTTCGCATCCATATAATAAGCATGGCAAGAGGCAAGTATCAAATACGATTTTTTTTAAATGCAATCCATAATGACCTTTTAGAATTTCTTTCTGAGACCAAAATTTTTTCCATGTAACATTAATTCTCCTTGTTATTTCTTCTTCGTTGCTAGTCCTGTTGAATGATACTTGTTTACCCAGATATATATAGTCTTGGACATATTCTATGTAGTCTCCTTTTATTATGATAGGTCGCTCATAACTGTTAGTCATTATCTTTGTTTTATTTAAGTTCATTTCTAAACCAATTTTTGAGCTTTCATGATCCAGTGTCCTCATCATTTCTTCAATGTCCCTTGGAGTTTCGGCAATTATAGCTATGTCATCAGCGAATCTTAGGTGGTTTAGATATTTTCCGTTTACTAGCACCCCTTTGTTTGACCAGTCTAACTTTCGAAATATGGTTTCGAGTACCGCAATAAAGAGTTTCGGCGATAAAGGATCTCCCTGTCTGACACCTCTTTCTATTTTTATTACGTCACCTCTAGTTTCTAGTTTTATTCTACTTGTGCTATTTGTATAGATATTTTTTAAGATGTTGATGTATTTTTGGTGCACATTTGAGCATTGTAATGCATTCCAAATTGAGTAGTGGCTAATGCTATCAAATGCTTTGCTGTAATCTATGAAGGCCACATACAGGGGTCTATTAAATTCTTGGTGTTTTTCTATTATTTGTTCTAGCGTCTGTATGTGGTCCATTGTGCTGAAGCCTGATCTGAACCCAGCTTGCTCTGTTGGTTGCATTTTATCGATAGTTCCTGTTATTCTCGTTAAAAGTATAGATGAGAACAGCTTGTACATGCTCGAAAGTAGACTTATGGGTCTATAATTTCCCACGTCAGAGGGATTTCCTTTTTTAAAAATTAGAATTATGTCAGATGTGCGCCATTGTTCTGGTACGGTTTCAGTATCCATTATCATGTTAAATAATCTTGTTAGATGGTCGATTAAAATGGGTGCAGCTGATTTGAGAACTTCGTTGTATATTCCATCTGGACCGGGACTCTTCTCATCCTTTAACTTCTTGATATGTTCGTACACTTCTATGTCTTTGATTGGTTCTATGTACGATTTATTATTTTCGTTAGAATTGTTGGCTTCTATCTCGATATCATTTTTATTTCTTTTCCGGTATAGTTCCTTATAGAAGTTAGTTGCGTGTTTTAGAACATCTTTCCTTGAGTTGGTTTTTACTGAGTTTTGTTCTAGCTTATGAATCCATGTTTTGTGTGTGGAGAGCTCCTTGAAGGCTCTTTTTGTACTTCTAAATTTTTTTATATTTCTTGTGATAACTTCATGTCTATAGTTACTGTAGTCCTTCTTGATGGATCTGCTGGTTTCTTTGTATATTCTAGTAAGTTCAATTTTCATGTCTTTTGTTTTGTGTTTGTTGTGTATTAACTCGGTGCGTCTATTAATTAATTCAATTGTACTTCTACTGAATATTTTATGTCCTTCTGCTTGAGTTTTATTTTTCAACTTCAGACTTTCTGCTATACTTTTTTCTAGGAAATCGTAGTATATTTGAGTATCATCTGAGTTCATTTTATTGTTTCCTAGTTTTGTTTTTAGGCATGTTTTGTAACTTTCTATTTCTGCTTTTGACTTCGGTATCTTAGGTGGTGTTGTGTAGTTCTTTCTGCTCTTTGGTGGATGTTTTTGTAGTACCGTTGCTCTCACTAGTCTGTGATCAGAGGGAAAAGGAATATTACTTATTGTCTCCACGTTTAGTACTAGCTTGGGATTGTTTGTCATTATGTAATCGATTTCATTCTTTGTTTTTTGGTCAGGTGACATCCAAGTCCATCTGCGATTTTGTTTTTTCTTAAAAAATGTATTCATTATAGATAATTTATGTTCGAAAGCGTAGTTAATAAGGCGGTCACCTCTTGCGTTTCGTTCTCCAAAACCATGTTGACCTATGATGGGATATTCATTTGCTTTTGAGCAACCTATTTTCGCGTTGAAATCTCCCATTACTATGACTTGGTCATTAAATGCTAGTTCATGCGCTGATTCCATTTCTTTGTAAAATTGTTCAATTTTATCTTCTGATGCTGTTTCGGTAGGTGCATATGCTTGGATTATTGATAAATTAAAATTTTCAAATTTTAGTTGTAAAAATGCTACTCTTTCCGAAATTCCTATGAAGTTAGTAATATTTTTCTTATATTTTTTCTTAATAAGAAATCCTACTCCGTGCAGACCTTTCGTTTGACCAATGTAGCAAAAAATATAATTTTGGTGCTCTTCTATATTACATCCCAATCTTCTGACTTCTGAGATTCCTAAGATATCGCAATTGACGTTTTTTAGGGCATAGTTTAGTTCAAGGTATCTTTCTGTTGATAATAAGGATCTTACATTAAATGTGCACACTTTTAGAGTTGATGCTTTGCATGTATCTTTTGCATTTGATGGAGGGTAGTGGTCTAATTCCCCACGAGGACCAGTCGGCTTGGGGAATGTTTTTTTACTAATTTTATTTGGTACTTTATTGGTAGTTTTACTGTTCCGGCGGCTGATGATTTTATCCTATGCTTCTGGTTCGGACGGCTGATTACCAATAGGAAGGGAGTTGCTTCTATTCCTCATCAAATCGAATGCATTGCGTCTGTTTGCTTTGGTTGTTTGTTGTTTACGGGGTTGTTCAGATATGCTTGGCGAGGCGGGGGAGTCTCTTTTGCGTTTCACGTTTCCTGATTTGCCGTCTTTGACGATAAGCCTATCGTAATTTATTGTTGCATAGTTCCCTTTCTTCCTCTCCTCTTCAAGTTTTGGTAGTAGTTCCCTTCTCCTATTAAGCACATCCCTCGGATAATCTTCAGAAGCATAGACATTGTTATTTAATTTGTTTTTGTTCTTCATAATTTCGCTTTTTTTCCAGTTGTTGACAAATGATATGAGTATTGGCCTCCCTTTTTCTTTTTGCTTGTCTCTTTTACCGATTCTGTATATCGTATTAATGTCTCTGTCTTCCACTAAAATATTCAAGTCGTCTTTAAATTTCTTTTTAACAAGTTGAATAAGTGTTTTAATTGAATTTTCGCTTTCATGTAGTCCGTATAAAATGATATTGTTAACTCTTTTATGTTTTTCAAGGTAGTATATTTTTTCTTTCAATGTTTCATTTTCCAATCTCAATTCTTGAATTTCTCGTGTTAATGGTACTAACTTCTCGTCTAACTGTGCTACAATTTCCTTTGTTTGTTTTGACATTTCAAGTTTTACTTGTTCGAATAATTTTTGTAGGCTATCCATTTCCATACAAAATGTTTTGCTTAACGCGGAACGTAATTGTGTGAACGCAGCTATAAGGTTGTTAGGTTGGTACTAGCTTGAGATATTTAATATAACAGTAACAGTACAAGATAATAAGGATAAATTATTTCTTAACGATCCTTTTAGATCGCAAATAAGTTGTTTTGCTATCCTTAACTGCATTTGGGACAATAGTCGCAGCAGAAGGGCCTTGAACCACACTGTCACTGTCACTGGGGATGGCATCCAGTTCCTGTTTTGTGTGAACACGATGCTTCGACTGGTCGGACCCCATCACCACCACTACACCATTATCAGTCCAGCATCTAGATATCCCAAATCGCTGCCGGGCTGCTAAAAACACTTCATGGCGACGTTTGGTTAGAAATTCAGATATGGTGATACCGGTGCCTTTAAGGTTCTTTTTGGCGCCCCAGACCTTGTCTTTAACCGAAGTATCCTTGAATTTCACCAGAATCGCACGTGGCTTACCTTTGCCAAGCTGACCAAGGCGATGGGAACGGGATATGGAGTCAGCTGTTAACCCAGGGAGTTTAAGGTGATCGCCCAAAACTTTTGAGATATGAGCCGGTATATTCTCATGTTTGTCCTCCGGAGTATATATTGAGTATATAATGTAGTATTTATTTATTAATACTTGTTTTAAGCTTATATGTCAATTAATACTATTTTTCGCGAATCATACATCATATAAGCTAATTATGTTTTTAAATCGATCGTTAACAATTTAGCTAAACCGCAATTAATATGTAATTACAATGGCGCATAAAGAAAGCACGAGCTCTCCGCCCCCTCGAAGAGGTTGTATTAAAGTGGCTATAATTGCTTTGAGACAGAGATTAGTGCTTTACCTGCATCGAGTTTTTAAACGTATAGTCCAAGTCACAAGCTGGAGGAACCCCATAAACGAATGCTATATTACAAAAAAAAAAAAACTCAAGATTGTAAAAACTAGTAATAATTATTATTAACTATCTTTTTCTTAATATTATTATATAAGTATTAAATTTCTTTTTCTTAATAGTCATAATCTTTCTTTTTTCGAAATTGTACTTAAAGCAGCATTTTTATTTTATTTTACTTACATTACAAAAAATATCGTTTAAGGGAACACGAAACCATTATAATCGTGTATTAAATAATACGATATAAATACTTTGTTTATGTTTAGAAAAACAATAGGTATTTGCTTAGTAACAAAGAAAAGCTATCATCGGAATCAAAAACCTAAAGACCTCAAAACGATAGAAATTCAAGGGTTTATGAGTATATATTTGGAAAGATTGTTTGTTGATACGGTATGTATACATCTTATTGCTAATTGTCTAGGAAATATTGCGCACAAGTACGTGCGGAACACTTGTGTACTCGTTATTCACACACTTTCATAATCTAGCGGTAATAACAATTTGAAATGACCAAAGAGCAGTAAGGCCGAAGATCAAAGTTTGTACTTGCTTTCCCACGCATAAGATTTATAATAAATATAAATATGAGACAACATCACATACATTACTCTGATCCCAATGTAGGTAACTAAAACACTTGTGTCATGGAAAATCAGAAGTAACCACGGTACTACAAACAACCACCAAGACAACATAGAAAACTAATGATAATCTACATTTAATCGGCCGGGAAACGAATCCGGGACCTCGGAGTGGCGTAGCCATGAAAACTGGTGTACACACCACTCGCCCACGGAGGTCGTCATCAATTGCAAATAACAAACTCAAACTCCGGTCTGCTATAGACAATTACTTACTGAAAATCCTATTAACAGTAATCGGAAGAGTGTTCCCCGGAAAAAACATCCAAGACATACGTTACACATCATTATACAATATCACCAACGTTATTTTAACACAACGATGCAAATAAGACATACAAAAAGACACTTCCGCGTATAGCCGACGTTCTTAACAAGTTTATGTTAATGAATTCAGTCCGTCCTTGGAGCATATCGCATAACTTACGTAACACGAAGGCCACGCCGTCACTTGCACCGTACCTCCGTTGCATGTGTTGTGTTGAATAGGAAATTATAGCTATTTTTGCATATACGGTATAAGGGTAAAGTTTAACTCGATGGCTTATATTACGTATCGAGATTTTATTTCATTCAAAATACATTGACAAATACAGACATTAGATTTGCTTTACAAATTACCAGCTTCTACCCCTATAGTCGTAGTGTGATGTTACGAGGAAACAGAAGCTTTAGACATATTATTTTCAATTATATTTACACAAACACTGGTGACTGATATCCGACCTGCCTATATCAAGTGTCGCATCTGAACCTTTCTAGTCTCATCGAGTTCTAATATTTCTTCTAGTCAAAATATATCAAATTTAGTAATATTTTGTGCAGATGAAACCTGCCTAATAATCTGATTACGATCATACGACATTGAACTAAAATCATGACCTGAAATACAGCGACTTATGAGTTTTCTTTAATAACATACAAATTTCACTTAAATACTTTGCCTTGCTTGAAAACGTCTCAACGTTATTTTTCTTACGATTATATAACAATATTACTAGGTCAAATATTTCCAACATTTTTTACATACCTAAGCATCGAGCAAAAAAAACGCCTTAGCCGGGTTCAAAAGTTATAGACTTTTACGAACTCGAGAAGTTGCATTTTTCAGATTGGAAAATACTTTTTCATTACTCATTTATTTCGAAAGGTGGTAAGATCAGAAAAGACATAACATCATCCATATGATTAAAAGAAACCGCAGAAGCAATTAGTATTTTAATATCTAAATGTTATAGATTAATGGGACAAATAATCATAGCAAAAATTTTAGGTCAAAGGATGATTCTTGTTAATTTTTTTATAGATAAAATGGATTTGGTTTAACCAATTAACGCATATGTCAAGATCACAATGTTTATATTAGCCAATCAACGCTCATAAAGTGATGATGTTCCTCGAACAATTAAGAAAACCTTCCTTATATTCCAAATATTTGTTCGTTTGCAATTATCCGATTTAGCTTATTATTTTACGAAATTTACGTATAGTCGCGTCAGAATATTGTAAGATCGATCTGTCGTACGTATCACGAAAGTATTGGATTTGGATTGATATTTAATGGAATCGTTCGAGTAATATCACAAGCGAGCACATCTTACATCTCGTAATATGCGTTCGATGACGCGACAAAATGGAACATGTGATATAAAAATAAGAAAACTCATGAATCTTCATAGAAGTTCGTGGATTCAAAGGAAAAGAACCACTGTCTCATTTACATCTGTAATTTACTTTATAATTCATTTCGTGCTGCGAAGAAAAACGCCACAAGCAAACCTGTAAAGTCCAAAAAATTGTCCACCTTTATGGTAATAACTTCACCAAAAATATAGAGAAAATCTTTATGCAAAAACTTTTAAGTATTCGTGCTTTTAGTTCTGTATACATTCTTCACTTTCAGAAATTAACTTTGATATTAAATTTTCCTGAAGTAGTTGCTTGTTTTACTTTTTGCTTTAAAAATTACTATGACGTAAAAGTACGGCCGCTGTCCGAATACATTTCTGACAAGTCTGTGATCGAATGGACTATGTTACTTCGAAGTGGCAAAGATTGTACGATTAAAAATGGTCTAATATATAATTTCCAGGCGATTAATGACTTAAAGGGGAACTTACTGTATGAAGTTGCGTCTTTGTTACTTAATAAAATAACTATACAAAAATTAATTATTTGATCAACAATTGATCTTATGAGTGGATAAAGGTGATATGTAATATTTTGTAAAAGATATGTTTAATATCATAAATGAAGGTGTTATGACACAGAATTATTTTTTTATAATATGTTACATGTTACCTTTATAAACTGATATCTTTAATCGTATTAGGTAAGCCTACGGTGGCGAATATAAGTCGATTGAAATCATAGTTGAGAAACTAAAAATAATGTATTTTTAAAGCCAATTTAAATGAGAACTAAGCTTCTAACTTGGTGATACTTACAACCTATTTCGATATTTCCTATTAGTTAATAGTTCATTAATTTTAGTACCCATTTTTAAGACGAATTTCATTAATTATTAATAAAATAAATAAATATGAATTATAAAAACAAATTAGGCACATGTATTTTCAGTGGTGCACGCCTGGGTTTGAACTCGCAGTCATCGGTTAAGATGCACGCGTTCTAACCAATCGGCCATCTCGGTTCAGTGGTAGAATTTTCGCCTATCTACCAAACCGCTGAATAGAATTTTATGAAATTTGGTAAGAAGCAAATTTGAACTGCAAGGAAGGACGTAGGCTACTTTTGCCTAACACATGACAACCAAATCCCAAAAACGGGAGTAAAGTCGCGGGCAACAACTGGTTTACTACAATTACTTGAATTAATATAGGACAAAGAGTAAGTAAACTACATTTTTAATCTCTAAGCAAAACTAGCTTCACATTCCATTTGGTTAATAGATATTTCAAAGGCATTCTTGGATAGAAATTATTTAAGCACGTGAACGCTTTAGCTGCTATATCTAGGTAATTATTATTAACACTGCTTAAGATATAAATAAAATTTTAACAAAAAGAAAAACCGACTTCAAACAAAACAGTATTTTAAAACAAATTAAAATGCACTAAAAAGTAATAAAAATAATTGCATATTTAACATATTTTTGAGAGTCCTCCTAGGTAAAATGAAATGAAAAATATTAGACTACTTAAAAGTTGATTTACGATTATATAACGTAGTTATAGTTATTGTTATATTTGGAGCCGGTGTCAGCCACAGGCACACGCTTCAACAATCAAAAGAAAGAAGCGATACGAGCCTCTTGATTGACCCAGTATAATATCGTATAAAAGGTAATTTGTAAGAAACATTTCTTAAAGTATTCTCGTATTGTTTTTTGATAGGTATAGTATAGGGTTGGCTGACACCGACTCCAAATATAGCAATAATTATAACTACATTATATAATCGTAAATCGACTTTTAAGTAGTCTAATATTTTTCATTTCATTTTACCTAGGAGGACTCTCAAAAATATGTTAAATATGCAATTATTTTTATTACTTTTTAGTGCATTTTAATTTGTTTTAAAATACTGTTTTGTTTGAAGTCGGTTTTTCTTTTTGTTAAAATTTTATTTATTTTTTGATTTTAAGTGAAGCTGATGTAGACTAACATTTTTTTCTTAATATGGATAGATTAAGCGTGCCGTTTATATGAATCAGAAACTACTTCAGGGACAATTTCAAAAGAAACTTTCGAATAAAGCAAAAATAGACTTTCAAAAATGCGGCTTTAATACGTCATGCGGCATTAACTACAAGGTACCACCCTCGAATGAGCTGTAATCGACCTCAGTAAAATAACTTTGCAAAAGAGCTGTTCGTATGCTATGTCGTACATCATATGACATCATATACACAAAATTTGATTAAAGACAGAAAGAAATTTTGCCGCAAATCGCACCCTAACTATAAGCCGTTTAGAAGTTCCGTCAATACATAGTATAAAACAAAGTCGCTTTCTCTGTCCCTATATCTTTAAAACTACGCAACTGATTTTGATGCGGTTTTTTTTAATAGATAGTGTAATTCAAGGGGAAGGTTTGTGTATATAATAAATGAACAATATAGTAAAGAAACACTGACAATTTTAGAAGTTTGCAATGTGATGTCGTAAATAAACAAATTCTTTAGTATATTTAGTATCAGTATTGCACCCGTGAGAAGTCGGGGCGGGTCGCTAGTTGATTATAATATTCGATTATGACAATTACATGAACATAACCACGTTCCGGAAGGTGATTCAAATATCCAAGTAACCCATAAATAAAAGATTCGACCGAGTATTGCTAACGTGCTCCTCAGAATTGTTCCGTTCCCTCCCGTTCCCTTAATTTGTTATGGATCCTGTGCTCAGAACCTTACCAAACTTTCACCAAACTACCCTTGAAGTATATCCTGTATAATAAAAAAAGAATCATCAAAATTAGTTAACGTGATTTTGAGTTATTCACCTATTTGTCGCGCATATACATAATGCAAATTTAAGACTTATGTCGTTTTCATACGGATACCATCATCGGAAAAAAATAAAAAAAAATGGGACCCCACGGGAAGCACTACCTTTCAAACAAAAAAAAAATTATCAAAATCGGTCCACCCAGTAAAAAGTTATGAGGTAACAAACATAAAAAAAAAAAAAAAAAAAATACAGACGAATTGATAACCTCCTCCTTTTTGAAGTCGGTTGAAAAGACGCGCATTCAATTCAACATTGAGATGTAAGGTCCACTTTTGAAATTCTGATAACGAAACAATTACTTACATTAATGGATATTGAGGGTTTAAAAGATAATGTTATGGAATGAAATTAACTTGAGGATTGTCTTAATCAAGCCGGGCAGACTTTTTATGAAGACTTCTTTTCTACAAAATAAATTAAATATGATGATGTGATTTGAGGTGGTGGATTTCCTGATTAGCAGAAAGTATGTTATATTGACAATTACATAAAAGAAACCTATAAACAATGCATTTCCCACTGCTATGGATACACATGTGGTAGAATTTCGACGATATTAGACACATGCAGGTCTCCTGACTGGTTTCTTGGATTGAAATGGATTGGATTGGTTTCTTACTGAATGATGAATGATAAATACAAATTACCTTAGAACATCGCGTTCTAACCACTGGGCCATCTCGGCTAAAACATAATATACGAGATGTCATTATTTGTGGATGAAATACAAGGAAAATTTATTTAAGCATGTTTTTACGTGGACTTTTGAATCGTCGCATTATAAATTTATCACGACGGCTAAACGTGAAGATGGTCCACCGTTTCGGAATGCATGAATGTGTTGTAATTTACCAAAATGTATGTCGCTTTTTACAAAAGAAAATACCTAAAAGGCAAACAGACTTAAAGGCCGGTTACCCGACACGAAATGATCAGAACAATAAAAATATACAGATACTGTAAACGGTTCCTTTACACCATCAAGGCGCTGCTAACCAACATATGTATAATATGATGATAATGATTATTTTTATTGATAACTGCTGACCACCTATTAAGTGGTTAAATAAAAAAAAGGTAACTATATAATCAATGATCGGTTTTTGAAATTTCGCGCATTACAGTAAGTAGTAAAGTACTTGTAAAATGTAAAAGTAACTCTGTTTGTCTGTCGCTCTTTCACTACTAAACGACTGGATCGAATTTGATGAGATTTGTTATTAGGCTAGTATGCTATTTTTATTTCACTTCTTTGCCTAATACTCACGCATTAGCCAAACCCTAAAACGCAAGCGATGCTACGGACAACAACTAGTATCTGATATTTATATAGTTTTCAATTATTATAAATATCAACATTTATTTATGAACACATGATTCATTATAACTATGGACAGTATATTGCCGTACAAGCACTATGCCAAGATTCATTCAACTTTAATATAAATATTTCGTTACATACCTACCCTAGTTACTTTTCTTATTTATAAATAGTTATATGAAACACAGCCAAGAATTGTAATCAAAATATTTTTTTAAATTTATAATTGCAAGTCTTGAGCACCTGATAAGTGGATCTTTGCTTAAAGATTACTGTAAAAAAAATACACCGGCAATGCTTCAACAAATAAGAAGTAATGAGTCGGATAACTAGCACCTAGACGTATGGCAACAAATTCGGTAAAAAAAAAACTAAAATATAAAATAAGAATCGCTCTATAAGCCATTAAAACGTTTCTTATTAATAGTTTGGATAACTTTTCACTTAAAAAGTTTCAAAAGAACTTCACCGAAAGTATTATAAAGCTATCTTTAAATGGTTAAACTTCATTGCTCGAGGGGAGACACGCCTTTGTGGGTTATACCCATAGTTTGACTCACCTTTAACCCGTATTTTATTACATAATGGGACTCACAAAGTAGGGCATATTTTTGTAACAAATAGCTACTCGAATTATTCTGCGATTTTATAATATAAAACACGATACTCGTTAGTTTATGAAAAATATAAAATTAGAATTCGAATTAATTTCTTCCTTTCGAATATACTTATTAACTTTCATTTTTTAATTAATTTAAGAGCGCAGTCTGTAAGCGTGGGAATTTATTTTCGAACACACACATAGGTATTTTACAATAATACATTTGCATTTTTCGGTGTATCGTACGCATCCCCTGAAATACTTAGTTGCTTTTTGTCGATGCAACGAATAAATTATATTTTCATTGCGTATTTACAACGTAGGATTTATAAAAATACATTTAAATACGAGCAATGTAATTAGCTATGAGGTTGTCACTCGCAAAATCAATTTTAAATTGTTTGTTAGCAAAGGGTGCGGTCCGAGTGCAATACGATGCCTAATGTACCTAATGATTTTTAGATTTTCAACTGCTTTTGTTGCTTCTAAATAAATAATTTTTATTTTGAGATTATTTTAGACACATTAAATAATCACTTACTAATATTTAATAAATAATAATAACGGAAGCATATATTAATTATATTGTTTTTTTTTTTTCATTTCACTTAAATCTATTAAATAAACACAAAAAATATTACAATTTGACAATTATTACGATAACAGCGATATGAAAAAAATATCTAAAACAATTTTTTTTTATATAAATTACAATCAGAAGCAGAAAAAACTAATAATACATTTACAAAAAAATAAAACAAATTTTTTGGTGTTATGGGGGATAAAAATCTTTGTCTTGGTTAAACAAGTCAATAACACAAGAAAATGCTTTTTATGAAATAATTCAATTCAAATTATTTTATATTAGGTATATAAAAATAAAGGGGTTGGGCCGTTGACGGGATCTGCTCATAAAAAGTACTAAGCATCAATAAACAGAGGAATGTATATCAACATTTTTGCTTAGCACTATGTACTAAAACTAATGTATTAATAAAGCAGTTAAATATTTAAGAATTAAGCAGACTAACGTCATCAACATCATGAGCAATGGTATGAGTTACCGTTCGTTTTAAATTTGGAATTTAGAAAAAAAAATTAGGCAACTGTGAGGCAGCAAATCCTCCACAAAACAGCAGCTCCAAAGCAGTAAAACTCTCCAGTTAAGTCAACCGAGAAATATAATAATACTTTGGAATATAATTTTAAAAATATATGACGATAGAGTGACTTTGATTAAATGATAGAGCCGTGTAGTTTTTTCTGTATGATCTGTTAGACGAGCATGTATGAGTTACTACTGTGTTTCCGGTGTATTGGTGTGGTGGTATTCCGTTAATGTCTACTGCGACGTCTAGTAACACTAAATCAAATTCCTATGCAGCTTCTTCCATTCCATGTATAACATTAATCGTACAGGTTTTTAGATTTACAGGGTATTGCAAGATAAGCAGAAACCTGTTTTAATCCAGCATAACCAGTACCTTTCGACATAAAACCAGACACAGCAGTCTCATTTATATTCAGGTTTCCACAATTTTCATCCTCACAATTTTGCATTTCTAATTCGACATTACAAATTTTGCACATTAATATTTAAGATTTTACAGAGGTAAGTTCAGAATGCAAATCCTTTTTTTCTTTTAAAAGTTGAAGATGCTTGAAATCATGTATCCAAATGTCGAATTGCGATTTGTGATTTTCTGTAATTGCTCGTAAAAGTGTACCTAAAGGGGCGCAACTTCATCTCAGTGCCCCAAGTCATCCACATCTGCATGTGGTGCACCCTGATCTACGAGGCGACCCTGGCGACCGATTGATGGTAGGATGAACATCTAAAACAGCGTAAATAAGTGATACAGACATAGTCACCTATGCGTGAACGCCCTGCGATTTCCAGCCCGAAAGCCAAGCTTGGCGAGTATAGCATTTACTCCAAAAGAAGGATCAAAATGTCCACGGCTCCACTATTATACTATTCTTGATTACGGCGGTGGCCACAGTAACAGTAGGGCAGGCTCTGCCAAGAAACGAACGGCCCCACAAACAAACTAACCCTACAACAACAACATTGGAACATTCCACCACGCTATTCTTCGGTTTCCTCACGATGTTAACCTTCACCGCAGAGCATGAGATAAATTATAAAGACAAATTAAGCTCATGAATCAGCGGTGCTTGCTGGGTTTGAACCCGCAATCATCGATTAAGATGCACGCGTTCTAATTACTGGGCCATCTCGACTCAACTAAACTTAGGTTTAGGTTTATCGTATTAACAAACGATTAGGTTTGATGAACATCTGGTGCAACTGGAAGAGGAACTGAAATATATAAGATAATACCTTTGAGGTATCTGCGAAGTCCGAAGAGAGGGAGAGGACAAAATCACTTAGATTCGGGTCCTCTTATGAACTTCAGGGAGGGAAACCAACAATCTCAAGGCGGGACCGGGTTTCTGGTGCATAAGGACCTCATTAATAACTTCAATACAAATGGGATATTTTCCATATTTTTTATGTTTCATAGATGCAGCTCCATATTTGGACATTATCTACGAATGTCTTGTGCATGAGTCTCATGATAAAAATAGCCATGTTAATTTTAAATCTCATTAATAACGTTGTCGAAATCTCCAGAGAGTTGACAGGGGTTGCGTACTTCTTCAAAGTTGTACAGGTTACGCACCCAACAAGAAACCTTCAGATGATGAAGAGGAAAATATGTACCAAGGCATATCAGGCAAAGCCCCGATGCAATGACCAAAAATTAGATAGATTTCATCATAAAGGACAAGCGACGGATACTAGGAGATGTTCTTCGGTCACCGGGTTTAATACCGGAAGTGATCACCAACTCGTACGAGGCACTCTGGATATTCGTTTCAAGCTCGATCGTGCCTATTTGATGAAGTCTACGTTTAGACCTAACATGCTTCAAGCCGGAGATAGCAACCGATTCGCTGCCTTGGAAGCCACAAACGACGTTGACCAGAAACTTGCACAAGTGGTAGGAATTCTGCGAGATGAAGGCAAGAAATTCCTTCAGCAGAGACTCTGCAGCTCATGCAGGAGTGACGAGGTAACCATCTACTTCATCAGATAGGGCTCAGACAAACTACAAAATCACGAGACTTGTGCAACATGATCTCCACAACTCGAATATCCATTCCAGCGAACGGGCGATCGAGCTACGCAATGCATATTTATGACCAAAAATAAAAATTAAAACAAAAATTGTTGCTGAAGTTTTGACTTTTTTGATCGACATTTTCATAACGATGACGACGATGATGACGATAACGACGAACGCGAAAATGATTAAGATATCTTTGTAGAGCACAAAAAAAGGTACAAAAAAGGTTCTCGTAAAAATTTTCGAATCTCATCGGATTGCCGAGTTATTGCCGGGAACAAATTTTACCATTTTTTCAAGATGGCGGCCTTAGCGCCCCGGAATTCATGGCCTTTCATTGTCATTTATCTGCCTTTTTTTTCGACGAAATGACTGCACTAATAAGCAATGATAAGTAAAACATTAACCGATTAGCAATCATACTTGTTCAGTTCATCTGATTCCTTGAAAAGTTATGATATATCCCAATTTTGTTACTGATATATCACAATCATTAGATACAAGACGTGAAGTAGATGTCATTTATACGGACTTTAGCAGTGCTTTTGATAAAGTAGACCACTTAATTTTAGTTAAAAAGTTAAAGTCAATTGGTTTTGATGGTCCTGTTTTAAATTGGTTTAAGTTATATCTGACCGATCGTCTCCAAATAGTAACTATTAAAGGGTATGAATCAGCCGTATATTATGCTAAATCAGGAGTTCCTCAGGGTTCTCACTTGGGTCCACTGTTGTTTTTAGTATACATCAATGATATCACTCAATACATACGTCATAGCAAATATTCCCCTTTGCTGATGATCTTAAAATATATCAGACAGTTAAATTATGCTGTGACGTACAATTACTCCAAAAAGATTTGAATGGTATTCAGCATTGGTGTGCACTCAATAATATGAAATTAAATCCAAAAAAATGTTACCACATTCGTTTTACAAAAATGAAAATAAACGCTTGTCCAGCTGAATACACAATTAATGGAGAATCGGTTGAACAAGTTGATGACGTTCGTGATCTCGGGGTTATAATCGACAAAAAACTCACATTTGTTACTCATATTGAAACCATAGTCAAGAAGGCATCACAAATGATCGGTTTCATAAAAAGAAACACAAAAGCTTTTAACAGTAATACCAAGATTTCCCTATATAATGCTCTTGTACGAAGTCTTCTTGAATATGCGTCCCAAGTATGGAACCCCACGTATACAGATCATTCACAGAGAATAGAAAACTTACAACGTGCATTTACCAGATCTCTTGCTTTTAATTGCAGTGGATTATCACACAGAACACCATATGACACGCGTTTAAATTTCTTTAAAATGGAAACCTTGTCTAGAAGTCGGCAAATGCATGACCTGATATTTTTATATAAAATTATTAACGGGGTAGTCAAAAGTGAGCACCTTCTGTCGTACATTAACATCTCAGTAACCGTTAGACCTCCTAGAAAGCCTATTTATAAAATATTTCATACAACGGTCTCTCGCACCAATGTCGGCAAACATTGTCCTATGAATAGACTTTGCTCTGAGTACAACCAACTATGTTCCAAGATCCCGCATCTTGACAAATTTTCTGATGCTTTGCCCAGATTTAAGAATAAAATCTATCAATAAAAAATTTCGTCCGTAGTCACATTTTATCACTGTACTGTTCCTAAGATATTTATTTGTTCTATTTTTCATTTGTGGTTTTTTATTTGTGGTTTTACATATTTGTTTTGTTTATTATTATTTAGGTCTTATGATTTTTCTTTAATATATATTTTTAATTATTACTTAAATTCAACAGGTAGACAATATGTTTTATTTTTTTCTTTGTGTGAATGTTGTGTACATCTGTAATTGTCACTCATATCAGGTCCTAATTTTTTTTGTTTTATATGTTATTTATAAGTGCTGAATATTTGTGATGTTGATGTACCTTTTAAATAAATAAATAAATAAAAGTAAAAATTAACAATTGCGTCCCACGACACTCGGGCCCCACCCTTATGTTCGCTTGTCTATGTGTGCGTAGACGTTTCGCCTAATTATAATGTCCGGCTCGAAATAAAATTGACGTGCTCTCACCTTGAGCTCTGGGGAGGGACTGAAGATTTATTGACAGCGATGTCGAATAAAAAATCAAAACCGTCAAATGATTTTCTCCATACTAAAATGTATGGACGACGAATGCAAAAAAGTAAGTAATATTTAAATAAAAAATACTAAAATATTGTGTAATATAATAAAAATTTAATGTGGTACACTTATTATTTGCACTTTTGAGACCCTTTTTAAGCAAAAATACATGAATGAACTAGCAGCTAAATAGCTCAGTAAAGCTAAATAAAAAAGGTCGATTTCAGTGTTTGGAGTCATGTTGGCGATGAATATGCTAGGTTATTAATGCATATTTTAGATATATTAAGATGTAAAACTTGAGACATATCTATTAAGATACTGCATGTAATTTTTTATCCATATTCGATGCTCCAGTTTTCAGATATTTAAAAACTAGTAAGTGCTATTTTAGCGTTCCGTAAGGACGGCCCCCTTAAATAATATTTGATATTATAAAAGTAAAATTTTTCAGTCTCGTGTCAATGAGTCATGTTCAAAGTTAATCAAGATTTTATAACCCCTTTTGACGTCCGGGGAAAAACCCTTTTCCCCAATCATCAAGGAATTGTTTTCAATCTCTATTTTAAGTCACTTTTGTCTGTGTATAATTTATACAATTCACACATAATTCACGAAAAGAATAAAGAGAGTCCCTGACGTAAAGTAGCGTAGAATGTCTTTTTGTTTGTAACACCGCAGATACTGATTAAAATATATAATATGTGATCACTAAATTTTACTATCTTATAGAGGTTTTGATTATGATGATGACAATTTTTTCGGTTCTACTCCGATCGAAAAGCAAATTAATCGTTGTTACTAGAAACAGAAAACTGCTTAACTGTGACAATAACGTTTCGATTCGATTTTGATAAAATGACAATTTGGTTAATAAAATTGGCGCCCAAATTTCGCTACCGATACAGAAACCATATGTAAATTGATTATGGGTGTCTATTTCGAAACGTCATGGCTAGTTATACGACTTGGTCAGAATCAAGTAGTCAAGTAGTCAAGACTATACGCCTGATCAGGATACGTCAAAATGTGGACACTGCCTTACGCGTGCAAGGTCGCAATCTTGTCTCGTTTGTCACAGTGGGCGATGTTAACGTCATACGCGGGGGTTTCAAATGAGCGAGTGGTCATTATAGGAATTGGTTTGTCACATAACACCAGATGTTTCTGTGAGAACATTAGCTATCACATAAATATTTAATTTAATACTTCATGAGACGTTTTGTGCAACTAATTTACGATTTATAATCTTTTACATAAATCACCGTTGCTCGTACCTCTTTAATAAGTTTAATAACTTAATTTATACTATTTACACGATAGGCAGATAGTTCAAATCGTAAATCTAAAAATCCGAAATATGTGGTAAAGTTACTAATTTCGTCATTCATGTCATTCATGTCTCGTGAACAAGAAATTCCTAGACAATGTCGAAATATCGAGCTCCACCGAACAAAAATAAAAAACATGGTAAATATCCCGAAATTAATAAAATTAATAATAAAAATAACCATGTTAATTTAAAATCTTATATATGAAGGTAAATATGCAAAAATAGATACAAATATTATACAAAAATTTTACAATGTATATGTATAATTTTATTTGATATGAAATCGTCTTTAGGCCAATAAAAAAATATTATCAGGAAAAAACGTATTTTTTAAATTTAGAATACGTTGAGCGATGATAAAATAAGGTATAATACGATATAGTCGCATAAACCTTTGAACTATCTCTCAAAAACACTTAACAAGGTGTAATTTACGATCATCAATAAAAATTATCACGACGCTACTTGTAATATAATTCTTGTATTACTTAGTATATTTAAGAATTTGTCTATTCATATACTCCTAACCTTTAAAAGTCTATACCCTTCATAATTTGCACCATTCTAGTTTTGTGCTCTTTAAGTCTATATATTTAAGGACTTCTTTCCGTGCTGTCGTTGGAACTGTCATGCTACAACTCCAAAACCTAGGTCGATTACCTTTGTTCGTCTACGTTTTACAAACAGTACAAATTCGGTCGCGTGGCTAAATAACAAATACAACTCTTTCCTTAGCACGCACAGCGACCTTGAGATTTCTAATAAGGTCAAGGCTAGAGGACTACGTCTCGGATCTGTCATTACTTGTAACACGCAATTGCTCGAGTACTTTCAGGGTCAGATAATGGGCCCTTCACAATTTTGTTGACAAGACGTGAATTAAGCTGCCCAGCTGAGTTGGGTTCTAATGACTTCTTCCTAGTATGAGATATACCCATAAGAATCAGTTGTCTCAAATTCCAAAACATCCGGTACTGATGTGTCGTGGAGAATTCTCAAAATCTATCGATCTTTTCTCGATAATTAACAAAAGTTAATACGTCTAATAGATACGTTTAATAGTGACAAAATATTTTTGAGTATAGATCTTAACTCGTAATACTTTATTAGTAACTAAATATGAATATAGTTAGTCTTGCTTACAACCATAAAATTGTAACAGATTTTATTTTTATTCCATCTCGTATCTCTGATTACATTCGCTCATCCCAGCACACATGACGATACAATACATTGTTTTGTGTAACTGAACGAGCCCTACTCGAGACGAGGTTTGTCCCTAGGCACTCGAACGACTGTATTCCTAGCTTTTTGTAACGTGAACAAATGCTCAGATGAAAACGAATGTATCCAAAAAGATGATAAAAGTGGGACGCAGAAGTTGTATGGAATATTGGTATTGGTTTTATTTAAAACGTAATACATATACTTATGTTTCCCTGTTTTAGTATATTAATACACATACTTTATATAATAGGGAAGATATATTGAATTGTCTTTAATTGATAAAGTATACAACGAAAAAAGCGATTTCAAAACAATCTTGCACCATTAGACATTACTACTCTATACAAATTTAATTTAATTTCCGAAATCATGAGACCGAAATGCAAGCCTGAAGTAAAAGCGCTACCGAGCTGCGTTATCAGCGTACACATATATTATGTCACAAACTGGGTTTTCAAAAATTCCACCAGGGTGAATTTAAAGCTAATTAAAACATTATTAAGAGTAAAATACATCTGAAATGTAGTTAGTACATTTTGAAATTGGATTTGAATATAACGAACGCTGTACTTGACCTAACAACGAAACTCCCTTAGCACGCGTTCGAAGTTCTACACGCGGGCTGTTCTCTGCCGGTCGTTAAATAGGTAAAAAATAAAGAAAGCAGCTTTAAATTATCTTCAAAAAATTAAGGAGATAAAGCTATACCGTTAAATGAATTATAATCGGATTCTATATCATATAACACGATCAATCGTATAAGAAACCCCTCAAATGTATTACTTTATGGAATTATCTGAAATAAACGTTTTACGTAATCATTTTACAAACTTAATATAGTAATATTAAAAATAATTTTATAACACATCTTTATCATCAAGCGATTAAATCAAAACAACTAATCATAAACAATTGTAAAAGGTTGTAAGTGTCTTACTGCTTCGTACGGTCTACCGTACCTTTTTGAAGAAAAGATTTGAAGGCTATTTCAACAAGCTCTTCCAGTTGTTCCATATTCATGTGACATATTTTCAGCACAGAGTTCTAAGCTTTAGACCACATTGGATCCCTTATCATTGTCGTCATTTTCTTGACCTTATAACTCGAATTAGTAAAATGCATGAAGAAATAGTTTGAAAAAAATTGAAACGCACATACAACCGAAATAAACTAAATACGTCATCATATTTTATCCGCTTTCATCCAACAGGAAGGGAGAAGGATCTTTATTACCTCGGTGTGTTTGCGTATGCGTATAATTTTTCAATACTACTGTACCGAACTTTATCATTCTTCCGTTGAAGAATTTATATGGTTATATATGGACTTAGCGATTAACTCATTATGTTATTGTTTTTCACTTAATAAATACTTATTAAACTTTGAAAAAAATACATTAATCATTTATTTATTCCACAACTTTTTATGCGGTAACGTTTTTTATGGCGCGGCTCTATTGAAGAAACTACATAGCATACGTACAATAAGTAAGTTGAGGTAATTACTAAGTTTACAATTGCGCTTGGCTTTGAAATCGTTAAAAAATATTGAGGGATAAAAAAATATTCTTCTATTAAAGCAATTACGCCGCAAAAAAATTTCGAAGGATGTGATTCTTTTCTCGAATACTTGTGCTTTTCTAGTCATAGGTTTGATTATTTTCTCATCTTAGTTATCCGGTTTGAACGAACGAATATAATTACAAACGCAGGTGAATAAACCATCATGGATACCTTGATTGGAGGTGTATTGACGACGTAAAAAGCGATTCGTATTTCTCACAAAAGCCAGCGTCTATGAGCGAACGTGACCACTTATTTCGAAGTGGACTGCAGTTAGGTGTGAAGGTCGTCTGCCTTATCCACAATAATACTAAGATCATGATGTAACGCACCGTGGATATTGATGTCATACAGTTACAACTAGAAATCATCTAATATTTACTGGTTCATAAATATCATAACTAACGGACCGTGAAGCTGTGATGTTTCTTTTTAACTTTTTTTTTTGTTTTTAAAAATTGTCGATATAGACAGAATTTTCAATTTTAGAAAGTTTTATTTATCTGTGGGAATTTTAATAATTATGAATTTTGATTTGCCACACCCTTCACCTGACTTAAAAAAGTCACAATTGATTACATAGCCGCGCAAAAGGCGAGCTCCACTTTTCTGACGGGTATTTTCGTTATTCTTTTCCGAAATTGTTTACAGATATTGATGTGATATTTTTGTATATCTTTATCACGACTAATTGGATCTTTTTGATTACAAGATTATTAGCAGACGTTGTTGTTTCACTTGCTTTATTAATTATTATGATACTTCAGAAATAATATTTACCTGACGCTCGGTATTCGTGTATTCGTCATTATTTATTTTTAACTTGAACTAATAAAAGATTTAAAGCTGAACTTTGATAAATAATATTACTCGATACAAGGTTATAGCATTTATTGATCCTAGGCAGGATATATAAACTTATTGTTCTTTACTGACATACTCTGTAATTAAAATTGTGGATAAGATTAGCTGCTGAGTTTCTTGCTGGTTTTTCTCGAAGAATATACTTTCCGAACTAATGATAACATTATATTTCATTCAATCTTGTAACATGAAGATTGCTTATATAAGCTTACTTAATAAATAATATGTTGATTTTATCGAGTAAAGCTCGATAGTTTGTAAGAACACTATTAATATTTAACAACTTCCAATTAATGGTAATAATTACTAAAAACAGAGCTCCGATCAATGTCTAATGGGAAATGTATGAATGATGTGTGTCCAGGCCGTGGATATTAGAAGCCGGTTGTTTATGGTGTTGCTCTTGTTGTTGTTGACGTCAAAACTCGGGACAAGTAATGTGTGCGTTCACAATACTTATTAGAAATTGCTCACAGATTTTTAAGTGACATTTTTCATATCTACTACAGCATTTTTTGTTTTCAACCTACTATTTTTAATAGGCTATTTGATATGGCGAAAAATAAATTGTGAATTATTGTAATCAGTGTATATTGTGAGTTTAAAAATGGTTATTTACTAACGAAAGTTGAAAATAATACTTATTCAAAAATTTGTCACGTGACACAAAACGCTCCTGATTGGCCGGGCTTATGATGAAGTCACTTTCTTGTAAACTTTGCTGTTCTACTAAATATACCACAGATTAAAATACAGAAAAGTGATGTCACTGACCCCATTGCAGCGCCATATTGTCCAAGTAGCGATTTTGCGCGCTATTTAAATATGGAATTTTTAATATGATATTTTTCGGTAAATATGTACTAGAAATAAAAAATCACAACTTTTACTGGGTTCCTTAACTTCAACTAAATAATATTAAATGGATTTTAAAAACCAGTCAAATAGCCTTTTACGAAGTAATTTAGACATTGAGATTTTTTAAAATAATTTATAACAAACGGGCTAACTTGGTGTGCGTGACATCTACGCTCGACACTCCCCATACTTACTAATACTTTAAATACTTGTATGTTAACTTAGGGACAACTATATTTTTCGAACCTTGCCCACTATTATTTTAGACATATAAATAAATGGTGACTAACAAGCTAAATATTATTAAAAAAAAAAGTCTGATATTTATTTAAAAAATATGTAGAATTCTTAGAATCTAAAACTCAATTAAAAATTTAATACTTTATAATTTATACAAAATGTATCTAGAAATATCTCTAAAAAGTGTTACAAATTAGTTTCAAGTTAGTTCATCTTGGTAGAGTGAAATTGTTAATTTGAAAGTATACTTGTATAAGATAATTTGAATAAAAATAACATTTCATTTAATAAAAATAACTAAGCTACTTTTTTACTGAAGCAATCACCAGGACCTAAAGACATTAGAAATATTAACTATCCCTACTATATTTATAATTCAACACCAAACTTGGTAATTAAGATGATACGTCCCGTCGCCAGTTGGTAAACTGGCTAACGCACTCATCAGGAATACAATGACACTAAGTATGGCTGATCAGTGGTGGAATATATTATGAGTGGGTGATTCTTAGCCAGATATACTTGTCAATTATATAAGACAACATCACATACATTACTTTGATCCCAATGTAAGTAGCTAACGAACTTGTGTTATGGAAATCAGAAGTAACGACGTAACCTCAGAGTGGCGTACCCATGAAAACCAGTGTACACACCACTCGACCATGGAGGTCGTCAAATTCATATAGCTTTTAGTTTTTACCACCAAGTTTAGTGTAAATAAGGTTCTTTATGAATGTGTGCCTTAAAATTTTTTGTCAACTGTTGTGATGTAAACCCTACTTCAAACTTAGCTAAACCATTTCCATTGCTTATTAGTATCTAAGAATTATAACAAATATATTACATTTTAAACAATGTTACATATTTACATATTGAATAGGAAAAGAATATTACCTTTTATGATCTCTGTAGAAGATATGATGACATCATTCTCATCCATTCTCGTCTTGTAACACAAGAGTGCCGCTGATTTCTTTATTTTGATGTATTTCTTGACCACCCAGTGTAAGAGAAAATTCTGATTTATGTGGAAACAAATTCATTGGTATCCATTTTTTGCTTCAAATCTGCCTGAAAAACGCGTCATTCTATGAATGGTGGTTTAAAGAAAAATCTAGAACATTTTTATTGACAAAACCTACAACCTAAACAAATAAAGACAGTTTAATTGTTAAGTATTTTTTGTGACTAAGTATTTCAGAGTCGAAACGCAGCAAGACAGAGATCTTATAAGATAATAATTATAGTAAAAAAAACGCTTGAGAGTTAACTAATGCCAAATTATATTATAATTTAACCACAATAAATTCATAATTTTATGCTCAATTTATGCATCTTAAAATTGTAAGTGGTGAGAGCTATCTAATAAAATAAAACTTTTTTCTATTCTTTTCATCAAACATATTTCAATGTATAGCATCTTTAATTTACCATCAAGCGGCATAAAAACAAATTCTCTGTAAATATAAAATAAAACATTTCATTTTTTTATGTTATAAAATGAAATAACATCACTCGTATATTCTTACAAGAAATACAAATTAATAAATAACTGATAATCATGAATGGTAAACAGTATTATTAATTTCAATAAAATTATTTATATACAACAAGGAGAATTTTTGAATTTTTTTTGTCTAATTTCAAAACCATAAATATATATATTTAAACAAAAAGAAGACTGCAAAAGGACATGAAATTAATCTAAAGTCAATTTAAAATATTGCCTAAAACAGCTTGCTTGAAATTTTATCTTATTTCATTATTACAATATTTTTTATGAGTGTAACAAATGCTTACTAACAGGTGCATATTCCTTTAACAGAAACTAGTTAGAAAGTGGTCACATCTATTAGTCTGTTTACTCAATCGTAGGACGAAATATACAGGTATTTAATTAAAATTTTAGCTAATCAGATTTAAAAAAATGTATATATTATATTATAATTATTCTATTAGATAAGAAAATGGTACCATACCATTTGATTTTTCCGAGTCTTCGGCTTCTTTATAAAGGCTCACTTATGTTTAGCCTTGATTGTTGACAAAATACAACAGATGTAAAAAAAGTTCACACGTTTATCACAAAAGCAATCATTCCAAATCGACGCTTGCACTTATTTTCACTTCAACGTAAATATACGCGTATGAAGATAACTAGCAATTTGTGAGAGTTTGTTTTATGTATAGTTTTATTCTCATTATTGTAGTTTTTTAGTCTGATAGAGACGACGCAGTTCGCATCATTGGCGCCGCGTAGGAGTCTTTATTAGTCGGCGTGGGTCGATTCCTTTACTCAAACGTAAGGTCATATCAAGTCTAACTCAATCCGCAGAGCCTTCATACCATTAAACCCGAAATGTTATATCCTACTTCTTTATTTTAAAGCGATAGAATGCAACCATACCGCTCGACTTCTCGTTTTGCACAGAAATTCACTTTACAATATGTAAACAAGTACCGGGTGTGACAATATAACACAATAATAGCTGTATTAACACAAGGTCGTGGATTTTCGTTCAAGCTGAATGAATTTTTAAATGATCTCCATTTAAAGTGTGACGTATTTTATTTTATTCACCGAAGCCGCTGTCCAACAGCCGTTGAGACGAACGGAACATAAGACATTTTATTTAGCTCTTTTTTTTAGTTGTCAGCCGAAAGCTTAATACGCCATCTATTGTGAGTTACGCAGAAATGTTTTTATTTGAGACTCAAATTTTGTCTATGGTGCATTGTGTTAGTGTTTTAAATTTCTCGAAGATGGCAGTACCTCAGTGGTAATCATACATTGAATGTTTAAATTATGTAGTTACATTTTATTGCCACCATGCTTGCTGTTAGTGTTTGTTTGAACAATCGATATATTTACGAGATTTTTAAGCGAAGTTAAAAAATCTAAAATGTAGATTTTTTTTAATTTTTGTCCAGAACGTTTATTTCTGTAATAACTGTTAATTAAATTTTTTTTTATAATACATATGTGTCTTAAAAAGTATTGACTGACCATTCTGTCATCTATAACATGGTTTTCCTAGTGCTTTATAGTATAGGGTCGATTTTATAAATAAAAAAAAAAAAAACAATATAATTTAAATGCTTTAATATAAAAATAGTTCCGAGACTCTTTATATTTCCATATTATCGAATTACTTATTGATTAAGTTCTTTGTTGACTACTTTGCATCTATTAGTCGCTGCCATTACTGCACCGATGACTGCTGATCTGAATCCTAAAAATCATAAAAATAAAATATTAAATATTTTGTAATAAGTTTTTACCAATACAAACACAAACAACGGTCAGGTAGAACATTAATTGAAGAAATCACTATTTTAGTTATCCTCTGAACGTTCAACCTATATTTTAATAAAAATGATTATTTATCTTTGTTCAAATCAAGTCATAATTTATATTATTTGCTCAGATGATCTGGACGTTTATTTTTCACCAATCTAATTGAAAAATTGATGAACGATAAAATACATTTATTGTTAACGTATGTCGTCTCACAATATAAGACAATATAAGAGTGTAACTTTATTAACTTAATATATATATATATATATATATATATTATATATATACACAAAATATTAAGTAGTAATAAATAACAAAGTGTTAGGTACTTTCAATTATAATAATTGACTTTTTTAAAATGCCTTCAAAGGTAAATCAATTATTTATGTAAGCATGGAAGGGATATGGATCAAGAATAGATCCCTGTTGGACTCCCCATATTTATCTGAAATCCTCATTCTATTTATAGAGCGTTGTGTGAGTTGACGAATTAGTCAATCGAATTCACCGGAAGATTGATTGCGATTTATTTCGTAGTGACCTATCTTTTTTTTTCAATGAGTTATCTTTTTCTTGTTTTCAATCAATGGCTTTTTGTTAGTCATAAAATAGATTTAAAGCATCTGCATCTACATCTGGTGCTTCAAGTACATTTTTGGTTAATTTATTTTCTCATAATTAACTTATTGAATAACAACCGCATACACATTAGATCATCCCTGATGGATCCTGAGTGACCTGTTATTTTTCCATTGAAAGATATTATGTTAACTTAATGATTTAGATTTAAAACAAAAGTCTGCTAAAAATCAGTACCGTTTTGTTCTAAATGATAAGTTCCTTCCGCGGTGGATCCTCCCGGTGACGTCACATTGTCCTTCATAGCTGCGGGGTGACCGCCATTACGCAACATGGCCGCTGAGCCGAGCGTGGTTTGTGTTGCCAGTCGCATGGCTAAGTCGCGTGGTAAACCGCAACGTACTCCACCGTCTGCTAACGATTCAATTAGCATATATACCTGAAAAGAATATAATAAAGTCTTTAATAAAGCAAATTATAGACATTGCAATTAATTATTATCATTATAATAAACTTTAAACAATAAGTTAAATTGAAATCTATTGAGAAAAAAGATTCTTAATTAAATAACGAGAACCATTGAATCTCATCAAAAGTTTTTGACTATCGTCTACGTAACTACAGCTTATTTATCTTTGTCTAACTTAAAATTCGATGAGACAGCTTTTGGACGACACTACAGAGACTAGGATTGCCTAATATAGTTATTGAACTAACGTATCGTTTTCTGAAGAAAGAAAATCTCATTCTTCGGAATATACTACATAAACTGACAACTTCCAATCTTCAGATCACTAAAGTTTTTTTTGGTCTGATAAATATAATGAATTTCTCGACTCGTTGTGGAGTTCGACCAAAATCTTATAAGCCAAAAGTTCATTCTGAATCATTCTTAGATAACTTATTATACTGAGTAGGTACAGATTATAGATTAATATTATCTATGTGTATATAGCTAATATATATTTGTTACTGGAGATTTGTTGATCCTACTTCAGCTTAAAAAAGAGTACCATCTAAAATTTATATTTAACTTACGTAAGCGGGTCCACTTCCACTTAAAGCGGTGACAGCGTCCATCTGATATTCAGGTACTTCATCACAAGTGCCAACTGCTCTGAATAATTCAGCCGCGATCTTTGCATCTTCGGCTGTTGCCTTGGAACCTCTGCTTAAAGCAGCAGCGCCTTCCTTCACAAGTGCTGGAGTGTTGGGCATAACGCGAATCACTCGCGCTTCCACTGGGAGAGCCTGTTATAATTAACTAAGTCATTAAATGTTACATTATTAAAATGCTCACTGTTGAATACTTTGACGTAACAAACTTTAGTTATTAATATATACAATACTAGTATTAGCACTAAATTTGAAACCCCTAATAATTATAGTTACCGAGATAGAGCTACAATCCCGTGGGAATTTTGAAAAATCCCTTCTTAGCGCCCCTCTCGGATACTCAAGGTATACGTGTGCCAAATTTTAAGTCTTTAGGTCCAGTGGTTTAGGCAGTGCGTTGTCTGTCAGTCACTGATTAACGGAAGAGTTTTATATATATTTGTAATGCCTGTCTATAAAACATAAAGTATCATAATATGAAAGTTGTATTTAATTTTAATTACAAAATATTATACAAAGAAAGAATATTCACCTTTTATATAAAAATAAGATAAGATAATCATTATAATTAGAGAAGGATTAAACGTTTCCATTGATATATTTTTGTTTATGTTTTCGTACACTGGTTTCAATTTATATTAAATATTTTTAGCATATTATTTAACGGCTGCAACACCAAAGGCCCTGGATTCGTTCTATAGCACAGCTTTGAAAATCTTGAATATTATGTTATTAGACGGCAGTTTTTTTATGGTATAGGTTGGCGGACGAGCATATACGCCACCTGATGGTAAGTGGTCACCATTACACATAGACAATGAAGCTGTCAGAAATATTAACTATTCCTTAAATCGTCAATGCGCCACTAACCTTGGGAACTAAGATATTATGTCCCTTGTGCCTGTAGTTACACTGGCTCATTCACCCTTCAAACCGGAACACAACAATACTAAGTACTATTGTTTGGCGGTAGAATAACTGATGAGTGGGTGGTACCTACGTAGACGGGCTTGCACAAAGCCCTACCACCAAGTTTCTAACAAATAGGAAAAATATTTACCATTTATTTAAACGAACCTTCTCAATAGTTGCTGTAGACACTCCCATGGCTACTGATATAAACAGCTTATTCTTCGATGCTGGGTGGCCCTTGACGTCTTGCAAGGCCGGCACTACCACATCTGGTTTGACAGATATGATTACAATTTCTGACCTCTCAACCACAGACTTATTCTCGAACAGGGTTGTTGCTCCCAACGTCTGTAAATATATATATGAATATTTAAAATATTCTGATTTGACTAAATTCATGTATAATGATGATGACATACGGACATATTTCAATTTGAATGACAAAAATAAACTTGCAATTAGATTACTAAGGCGCAAGAAGAAAATCAGAAGTCAGATAGATGTAAGGAAAAGGTATAGCACTTTCAAGAAGGGAGTTACATAGGATATCAATAGAGATAGAGATAAATCTGATATATTTTTTAATTTTTCCGGGTAGGCTTATGAGTGTGCCTGACGGTAGATGGTAGTGGAGACCAAAGGAGTCGACGGCCAGTACATTCAGGAGGAATGACCTGCACTAGCCTTTGCTTTGATTAAAGGAACCCAAGTGGGGAACACGTGTGCTGGTAGAGAATTCCAATGTATAAGGGAATGACGACGATTTTCAATTTTTTTGTGTATAGTCTTTGATGATACACATAAAAGGCATTTATGTAGTGAAGTAATAAGTTAAGTCTTTATTATATTATGAATTTATGATTATATGTCATGAATATACACTTTTTTATTTTTTTACCGCTTAACATGTTCTTCAAAGGTAATCTTATGATTCTATTGAATCACATTATATACTTCATATAATTTTCGCACAGAAACCAAATCGATGTACTAATATTATATTTCTATGGAGATATCCATGAAATATTAATTTAAAGAAAAATAGAGGTACCTATCATTATAAATTGAATTAATATATAGGAAATATTAATAGATTATACCATAAAATTATCGGCTAGTATTATGAGGATAAGGGCTCATATCACATTTTATTATACCGTTAGACGGTTTTATGACTTAAATATATTATACCTTTAAAGTATTTCATGCTTCAAAAGCAAACATTTGACATACTACGTAGTAAAACAGCATTATGAGTATGAGAAAACTAGGAACATAATAACTAAACGAAGCCTCAATGCTCAAAAGTATAAGGTCATAAAGTTCGATCAAGATCCCAAGATTGAAGCAGACTATACTCTATTCCAACCATAATGGAGGAAATGTCAATTAAAGAACATTTGACAGGAAATTGACGCGACATCATTGGTCGAGAGCTTAATCTATGATATTCACTATGAATATGCAAAAAAATTGTTCCTTTGAACGTCGGCGAAATTTTTAGCAGTCGGAGAAATTTTTATCTTGGAATTGAAATTAAAGTTGATGTAAGTAGTTAAGTCTTATTAGCAAATCGCATTAAAATACGTAAATCTATGGTTAGTTTATCTTTATTCCTAACTTGATTGGAATAGGCTATAGAATGGAAAATGGGAATATTGGTATAGCACGATACAACTTAGATTTAGCATTGGTAAATTCAAAAAAACTGATTACTGCCGATTTACACAACCAATAGACGTTGAGGTCGCTACAGATTCTCGCGTCAGTTCAACCCGAGAAAGCAAGTGCATGTAAATGGACGTGTCAAATTGACGAATATATTAGGTCATATGATATTACAAGTTATTACGTTTGTGTAAAGATCATATTTACATAAGATATAAATATTGATAATTTAGGATAGCGTACTTAATTCGGATGTGAGTGTTTTTACGAATTTTGCCGATGCTACATCTAAGTTTTTTCGTACTATACCTGATTCCTTCAACTAATTTCCTAATTAATAATTTACGTTATATAATTTCTTTAATCAATATTAAACGCTCGTCTTTCTATAAAAAATAATAATGAACATTGATGAAGATTACGAGCGCGCTCTCTATATTAACGAAGGTGACATCCATCTTAAATTAGAACAATGTTTCTTTATACATAATACTTTATCTATAAACTACTGAGTGACAAGCAAAGTCAAGGTTCTGTGACGTAGAAATATTGTGTATTTGAACTCATGATATACGCAATTTGCAGATCATATTCAAATGTGAATACTGATAAGTCATTTATATTGTACAAATGTAAGGATGACTTGTAAATGTGTGACAAAAAATGATAAATTTTACAAAATATTTCATGAAATTTTTGAGGATATTTCACTCTGCAAAGATATCGAATAAATTACAATCACAAACAATCTGCCCCGGCTTCGCACGGGTGCATTTTATTTATAAAGAAAATAATGAGATATTAATATAATTTATATCCTATAAAACTCAGTAATCATTTAGTTTTATACCATGACAGTGAGAAAGAAAATGGGATCATTAATGCCTGAGATTGGCTGTATATAAACAAAATTTACCCTGTATAATATAGATAATAATATAATATAATATAGATAATTTGACAACACTAAATTTTCTAATCTTTTTCTTTACAAGTGTATTGTAGGTTAAAGTTTAAAACGCGATATCGTCTAAAATAACGTTACCATAATATTTAAGTCAAATCAATTATACAACAAAGTTTATTCGATGAAATGATTTGTCTGGTAATTTATTGTCAAATGAATTGTTTTTAGAATCAATACAGAGTATTGGTACTGTATAAAGGATGAAATTATGGTTCGATTTAATTTTGTTAAAATGTCTTTATGAAATTACAAGACTCTACAATTTTAACTTCATAATTCGTAGTAGAATGATTTGAATATAGATATCATAATGAAACAACGTGATTTTTTTATTAGGTAGTTACATTAATTTGAACATGAAAAAGGACATTTGAAAACTGTACGTAAGTACTCTAAGGTCTAGTTACGAAGACCGTAACGCTTTTCCATACATTTTCCATACGATTTCTTAACAAGTTAATATAGCATTGTGGAACTTTTTAAGGGTATTAAAATTAGTTCCGTAGTAAGATTCAGTAAATGTTTATGAAATACAAATAGCAGATCGGTGAAGAAAAGTGGCATGAAAATATTTTAAATTTAATTACGCTATGCATTAATCCATGTTATTATTATAAACTCAAGTAAAAACTGTCGTGTTTTTAATTGAGTTTTGATCGTTTAATAATGAAAATATCAAAACGATATGAACAATGTATTGTAAAAGGTCATATTACTATTGAATAACCATTTACCTTAAACGCATCGGCGCTAGCTGTATCTGCTGGATGACAGCTAGCTGTGATTTCATCGGGTTTTGCTAATCCTGTTAACAAAATAATAATTTAAAAAAAATAATACTTATGATGTCTAAATTAATTAAGAAACTACTAATATTAATATTTACTCCTCATTTTAAGCTTATCACTTGTGTTAGCCTGAGGGACTGCCGAATCTGACTTTTATATTAGTCTAATCATTTCATCGGTAAAAAGGCAAATAAAAGAAATTAACAAGCTTTTTTTATATGTGTTGGAGGTACCTAGAAAAGCTTAACTTTAGTTTTTCGACCAAGATTTCCGGAGCGCAAAAAGGGGTTAAAATTTGCTTCCGGCAGTAACTTGAAAATTTGGACGAGAATATGTTTTGTAGCTTTTTTGCGCTCTACAATTAAGTCTTACTCATTTTTGGCGTATCATGAATCATTATCAAGATATCGATGGAAGAAATAAAAAATTAGGCCACAATTTTTTTTCAATTTTTATTTTTGGTCATTAAAATCAAAAAAATTGTAAGATGCACCGTGTAGAGCATATTCAGACATAATATTTCCTTTTTGGATTTTATTATTTTTGACTAAAATTGTGATCCCTAGTGCGCCGCAAATTCGGTGAATCCATAATAGCAACTATGTACAAGATATATGTATGTAATGTATGATCACACACCATTTTTTCTCTTTGGTAAGTTAACAAAAATCAAGTAAATAAAGATTTTGGGTCAGGCATTAAATTAATGCAATTGAGTTTTACTACTTATATTTATCCATTAAAAAGTAATCATTATCCTTAGATCGTCTCAGTCTTTGATTAGAACGCGAATTAATACCAATATTAAAAGTATTAAGATATATATGAGAATAAAGACTCACTGTGATAATAATAAATAGAGCTTATTTAATCTGGTTACAGTGATAACTGATACTCAATGACGTTAAATGCCTATTTTTAGGGTTCCGTATCTATAAAGGAAAAATATAATCCTTTTAAGATTGTGACGTGTCTTAGGAATTCACACCTCAACGCGAGATGTATGAATTAAATAAGGAATGGAAATGAGTACCAAACTCTAACTTCTGTGGTATTTTAGAGCTGAGACAAAATTAAACCCCTAGTCTACGCAATAAAAAGTTATGGAGGTATATGCCGTCTTTCGCATTCAATCGCAAGGGCATCAAAACCTATACTTAGATTACTTCCCATTGACTTATAGTTAGTTTTGTTATAAACATGTAAAATAATAAAAAGGAGTATTTTTTTATCATAAGTGATACTAAATTTGTTGTTCATTTGTCCACCAGTGTCTGTTAATCTGTCTGGTGGTACGGAACCCTCAGTATGTGACCGAATAATTTATCCCCGTTTTATTGTTTTTTTATTGTTTTTATTGATTGATTTAATATACATGCTTTGTTTATATAGACAACGATGTAACAAAAACCCCACTGGATTTATCCGTACATCGGTATTCGTTGTCAACACTTATACAATAATAATAAAATAAATACAAAATAAACAAAACGCAGGTACATATCAAAACTTAAAATAAACAAAACAGCGATAAAGGACGAATAACATCGTTTAGTATAGCGTATACCACCTGTATACGCTATACTAAACGATGTTCCATGTATTGTGTTAATTATTTTATATTTGCAAAATATACATCAAGATTTTTTTTTATGTTTTTTACATTAATTTCCTGTTTTAAATTGTATGTAATTTGAAATGAGATGTGATATAAATACACAGACAGACGTAAAAAAACAGTTACCTGCAGATATAAAGCCATTCGCCAAGGCAAACGCCAGTCTACCGCCGCCAATAAAGCCGATCTTCATTGCTTCTTTCAGTGATACTGAAAAGAAAAAATAATATTACATATTTGTGTTAATTTAATCCAAATATTGCCTACCAGACCGAATTATGAATACTAATCTAATCTCCGAGTTGTTAATCCATCATATAATCCATATGTTATTAGCAATAGGCATTTCGTAAAAAACAGTATTATGTCGTAACGTTTTCGGAAAATTTAACAGAAACACAGTTAATTTCACGGAAATTTTTGAGCAATGCCCTCGACATAAGCATGAAATTTCATAAAACCAATTTGTGGCAAATTAGAAACTTAGGAACTAAGATTTTACATCTCTTGTAGTTACACTAGTTCATTCACCCATTTCACCGGGACACAACAATAGTCTCTACTATATTTGTTTTGTGATGAGTGGGTAGTGCCTACCCCGGTACCATCTAGTAAGTGTAAGTAAGTTAAAAGTATTTTCTCATAAAATTATAGATCATATTTTATGTTATGAGATAGGTATTTAAATTATAGGTTTTGCCTGGATACCGCTAAGACAAGTTGATTGTATATACGTAATCATCACAATATCTTAAATTATTAAAGTTTATACTATTATTATCGTCTCAAATAAATGTAATCAATACTGTTACTGTTCTTAATACAATTCAATATGATCGGCAGTCTAACGCTCAAGATCATTGTACTTACATCATAATTACTTATTGTTAGCTGAGAAATTTATCCATAATACATTACGAATTAATAGCAAATTTAATTTACGCAGTTTAATTAACCTATAGAGATAAGATCTAAACACTATGATTAGTAATCCAATCGGCTTAGTATTCAAGAGTGGAAAATTTATATGGTACCTTTTGTACTCAACAAATTATAATAAACTACGGAAATTAAAAGGTTATCGTATGTCAATTCGTTTCGTAAACATAGATTTTATTTTTTTTTAATACAAAAAAATATTAAATTATTAGATGACTTAACATTATGATGCCCAATAAAAATTAAATAAAAACACATCGAGACCTATTCGCCTCGGTTTCCCATGAAAAAGAATAATCCTCATTTTTCGACTATTGTGTAGTTTAAAAGATCTAAGCGCACAGACTACAGACGGGTAAGCGGTTGTTACATATTATGTGGAGTTTATTAGCTTATATTATTTTTAAATTATATCTGTCTAAAAATGTCGGGAGATAACCAATCGGTAACTTATTCGTTAGTATTATTATTAAAGTAAAAAATTAACAGTAGAAGCGAGCGCCACATATTCTGTTACGGAGAAACGGTATTTCACTATCCTAAGCTATTCAATTTTCTTATATTTTATAGTCTATAGATTTAGTTTCAAAAATCGAACATGACAAATTTTTTTGTATTAAAAAATAGGCCTGTATATGTTTATGCAAGCATTTATTTTAATAATTTAATTATTATTTAAATCTTTAATGATGCAGGAATTTGACGACAGTTTTAGTGGGGAAAAATGTAGGAATTCCACAATTAAATATATAATAGTTATATAATATTTTTAATGTTTGTTTGCATGGAAAACCACGTGGTAGAAATAATTTTATTATTATTTTAATTGAACAGAATAACATAGAATGAGATACATGACGAAGTCACGACATTTTAAAATGCAATTCACTTTTGTACATATAATAAAGTTCAAATATTTATTCATGTAACACAGAAAAGATGACTGATGGCATTACGGTGATATATTTTTAGTTACAAAACGGATGTCAAGAATAATAATTGACACTTACTTCGCTTCTAAATAATGTATCTACTTTAAAAAAAAATTAAAATACTTCTTAAGCCACTAACGAAAAAAAAAATTGTTACGCAATATACCAAAAAAATAATTATTATTGAAATGTCATAAGAATTCTTATTTTGAAAAAATCTTGGTCAAATTTCAGAAGAGCTATTTATGTCATGTTAAAAATGAAAGGTTTTATGCATGTGTTGTGTATTAAATATAATTCTAATTAATATGTAATTTTAAAACTTACATTAATCTACGTGGACGTGTTGTCGAAACAATGTCTGATTTTGAACTGAGAGTTCTATGAGGTTATCTCTTATCTGAATGGATCAATATAATGTGAACTTGCGTTATCAATGCTTTTATATTTTTTAGTATGTTTAAGCGCTTTATTGCCTATGAATTAGTGACTTTTGTATATTCGATAATACACGTTAGATTATCGAATATCAATCTTTTTGTTTGTTGTCCCAGATATTTATATTACTTATGTATTTAGATAACAACCTATCAAAATAATGGTTTAATTTTGGTTGATCGTTATTTGAAATAATTATTAAAACTTTTTTTAATAGTGCTTTTAATAAATTCATGGATATAACATGTTTACCATGAAAGTCAACTTAAAATAATAAGAAATACTTACGGGGTTTTAAATTCATGAATATATTTCACAAAAGGTACAAAAAGCTTTTTCAAAAAGCAATACTTTTGTTTAAATTTAATATACTAGCATCTCCCAGACTAACGGAGCTTCTGCCTGAACTCTAACAGTAACGGCCATTCTCCAATTACTCATGATATTCATCAAGTTATTACAGCAATAACGTGTGCATTAACACTAGTGGAGTCGAGATGGCCCAGTGGTTAGAACGCGTGCATCTTAACCGATGGTTGCGGGTTCAAACCCAGGCAAGCACCGCTGTTTCATGTGCTTAATTTGTCTTTATAATTCATCTCGTACTCAGCGGTGAAGGAAAACATCGTGAGAAAACCTGCATGTGACAAAATTGATAGAAATTCTGCCACATGTGCATTCCACCAACCCGCATTGGAACAGCGCGGTGGAATATGTTCCAACCCTTCTTCTCAAAGGGAGAGGAGGCCTTTAGCCCAGCAGTGGGAATTTACAGGCTGTTGTTGTTGTTTGTTGTTGTAACACTAGTGTACTATATCTATTCCATTGACTCCCATAACCCAAAAAATTGACACAATCAAACAAAGATTCAGATTGAAATTTAGATTTTTGTATCCCTAATAATGACAAGTAATCTATATTTTTCTTAATTTACCAAAAGTAATTAATGATTAATATCATTAGCCAATTAAAAATTAATAAATTCTGCCTTTTGTTGTGGGCTAGTTTCTCGATATCTTCATCGATAGTGGACCAATAAAAAGAAGTATTTTTAATGTAATAGTCATACCTGAGAGTTTCTTTTTATATATAGCAAAATGCCAATAGGAAATAGTGGGAGAAGTTTAGAAATATATTGTAACCGTTACATAACAGGTGATAGGAAGTCTGTTTGTTTTCTGACCAAGGGATCGGAATTGCGATTCAACGTGGAGTTGCTGCAAGCTATCTTTCTACCACTCCACGCGGTCAGGATTTGTAAATGTAAAGCATTTTTTTATTGTACATGTATTATAACTTTTATGTGAGTATAATTTATTTCCCATGTAGCTCTCATCTTATAATCTAGATTGAAGTTTTATTGCATCTACTGTTAATAAAATATTCCGTTGATGATTTGTATATAAAAACGCCGTACCCTTGTTTCCAAAAAAAATTGTATATGTCCTATCTCAGGCTCTAGACTATTTGTGTACCAAATTTCATTTAAATCGGTGCAGTAGTCTTTTCGTGAAAGCAAGACAGACGAACAGACAGAGTTACTTTCGCATTTATAATATTAGGTATGGAAGTATGGATTGGAGTACCTTATTGTAAATGTTATATTAACCGCTCTTTACTAAATGCATACACGGTACATATATCAAAATAACACATATCTTTTTAATTTTGTTTGTCTGTTTGTTTGTCAGGCTGTATTCCGGGTTTTGGGCGGGTAATCTCTGGAATGGCTGGACCGATTTTGACGGGACTTTCTTTGGCGGATCGCCGATGTAATAAAGAGTAACTTAGGCTAGAACAATAACTTTAACACAGCTAGTCGATTTATATAATTCATGGTTCTGTATAAGTAATAAAACGTTGGTATATACCAACGTATTATTTAATATAATTGAATAAAGTATGGTATTTATGAGACATAAAGTCTGTACGGTATATGAATGAATGAATACGAATTCTATACTTTTTTATAATCTTTTTAATCATCGTGTATTTGATAATCAGGTCCATCAATTATAATTAATCATTATTAATATTTTGTTAACATGCGATTAAAATGTATTCATGAATAAGGATAATGCTATTTATAAGATTACATAATCAAACGAAAACATGCTTGGAATTTCGGATGGGTTTTAGGAGGCAATTGGGTTATGTAGGCTACTTGTATAAAAGGTCAGAACGACTTTGCGAAAACAGAGAGGACTTTTTTTAGTGCTTTTTATATTTTTTTGTTGAACTATATGCTTATCTGTATGGATGAAACATGAAAAATTCCATTCGAATTTCGAGCGTTAAATAGATAGTAACTCCTAAAAAAATCGTGCTACAAAAATTTTTTGGTTGTAAACTATGGAAATAACGTATCAGATATAATAAAATAAAGTATAAACATCAGAATTAGAAACGGGCATGAAATTGAACAGTCAGCAGACAAAGCGAAATATATAGTTTCAACATTGCACACGTGTGAAGCCGGGGCGGGTCGCTAGTATTTTTTTATTATGCCTATTGAAAACAGAATGCTAAGGTGTACTAAGGGTTCTCTTGACCATGTATCGCAATGAAATAATTGCATATTTAACATATTTTTAAGAGTCCTCCTAGGTAAAATGAAATAAAAATATTAGACAACTTAAAAGTCGATTTACGATTATATAATGTAGTTATAGTTATTGTTATATTTGGAGCCGGATACCATCACCGAAAAAAAATAAAATTTAAATGGGACCCCACGGGAAGCACTACATTTCAAGCAAAAAAAAAATTATCAAAATCGGTGCACCCAGTAAAAAAAAAATACGGACGAATTGATAACCTCCTTATTTTTGAAGTCGGTTGAAAATAAAATTCGATCACATCACATCGAGTTTCTTAAACGTTACGCATAATAAGCCTCGCACCGGTATTATGACAGTTTTCATACGAGCTTTTAAGCGATCCGAACAGCAGGAATGAAAACATTAAAACTTATGCCGCTGCTAACGCGTTAATGTACATTATTTACAATTAAATAGATAAATCTGAGGAATGAATAAAAATATTTAGCTTATGTGCTTGCTCGGAATTTAAACTTACTGTAATATACATACGATTGTAATGTAGAAAGTAATGTTTTAATTTCCATGAAAAGCATAAAATTTTCCCAAATCATCTCCAAGGTTTTTAAGATACGTTATCAAAATATGATTAAATCGTTTTTAAATAAAGTCAACAAATATTTACTTTTGTTTGTTTAACACAAAACTTATAATACTACGAGAGCATTCACCTCAAAAATAAAAATATCATCATCTGACTACTTATATAAACCAACAACATAGTATATATATAAAATGCTTCCATGTATCTTGTATGGGCTTCTTCGCTTATGTTATGAATGCGACAGGATGTCGTTCTGTTCTTTACCTATTCAGAAATAAACTGCTGGTGTTCAGGACTTCAAATTCGATAAGTTCGGAGAATTACTAGACTACTAATAGTTCATCTACAGTAAACCCAATAGAATATTGGCATGTGCCTGGTTTGAACCCACAATCTAGGAATCTATAGTCTTACTAGCTAGTCCATAGACTAATAAAGCGGGAAGCATTAGCAAAAAGATATTACTTTGGAAACTTGAAGGAATTTTCACGAGCACTTAAGACATGAAACTTATTTGGGGACATTGAGCCAAAAGTTTACAGTAAAGTTTTTAGTATTATCGTTCTATATTTAAATTTTTTGGAAAACGTTTTTGAGGCAAAAGTTTAAGCTTAAGATTGAAGTGTAGTAAGTCTTCGCCCTTATCCAAGAAGTACATAACAGAAATTTTCGCACATACCTCTGGTTTAGTCTACTCCGGTCTTATCAGATCGGTTTTAGAGATTGACTTAATTGACTAATTGAGAATAGAAGTGCATCTGTATTTACACATACGCTTGAGAGTCGAGCATTATATAATATGCTGCGCTTTTGACCAAAAACTGTCAGGAAGATATCATATAATTTTTATCAAGTATCAATATTGTTTTTATATACCGCCTTAAAATAAACAAATATTCTATCATCTTTAATACCAAAGTATCAAACAATTTCACTTTTATAAGTCAATTGGTATAAATTAGTCTGGAACTATTCAATTCCCATGTCTGGAAATACTATCTAGATATAATATATAGAGTAGGTGCTGTCTGTTTATTAAAGTCAATTCATTACATTCAGCCTTGTTGTCAATTTACTTTGCAATAAGTACGTACTAATGGTACGCGCAAATGTTTGCATATGCACTGTATGTTACATAACGTGACACGCATATATAATTTTATTAACTTGTTTATTTATTAAATATTATTAAATTGCATTTACAAACCAATCTGTAATGTTTTGTCTAAATAATTTTATTAAAACAAAACAAATGATTTCTTTAATTGATAACAGAAAGTTAATTAATAAGTGGTCAATGATAGTGTCAATATAATTTTAAACTGGTATTTTATCGCATTATTTGGGGTCGGTAGAGTCATCTCAGCGAGAAAAAGGAATTCAAATTTACAGACAGACTTTGCCTTGGCTGATACAAATTCTCCTTGAGAATGTTTACGTAGGTGTATTATTATCACCATTGATTTCTTAGTCCTGTTTAGTAAATATTTATACATCTGATTATTTCTGTAGAGTCTCCCGATGCAAGCCTTATATTGTATAGCCTTCTTGCTTATTATTAAATACAAACAGGGCCTTTTTTATTTTACATGTAGCAAATGAGATATCATCTGATGGTATCACCTCCACCCACGAGCCTTACATGGGCATAATCACATAATATGTAGGTACCAATTTTATTAGAAGTGTGTGCTACTTTCTGACAGCAACACAATACAGAGAAAGTTTTTTTTTTTAGTAACTTTTACATTTCGTCGTTAGGTATATCCTACGGGGTCAGGTGGAGATTCTACTGAGAAAAATTGAAAGTTATCTGAATTTTGTATGGTATTTCTTACTTTTTTTACTTTATAATCTACAATTAACTTTAGTACATTTCGTTTTTCATTCGAAAGCGAGCATAATGATTACCTAATAACATTGTAACATATTTAGGCCTGCTATTTTTTATACGTCGTAACTTAATCACATTGACAGTTTGTATTCGTTGTAAAATTATGTAGATTATTAAAACGCCCCGAATAACCGAATAAGTACTGATCATATTAATAGTATTACTTATAATAAGTACTAAGCAATTTGTTTACTTTTTTGGCATTACAGAGATTCCTTGTTAGATTTCCGCCTGATCGATTCAGTGTAGACTAGTCAAGTGATTCATCAAACTGGTCACTTGGCCTTTATAAAAGAAAAAATGATCCGCTGAGTTTCTTTCGCCGGTTCTTCTGAGGTCTGAGGTATTCTATTCCGAACCGGTGGTAGATTTTCGACTATCAATAAGAAAATGTAAACAGTTCCATTTGGAATAAAGGTTTTTGACTTTGACTTTTACTTTGGCCACATCGTTGTTTGTGCGCTACGTAGAATGGTTACCACGTCGATTAAGCCGCCATTTTTCCTAATTCTCGTCAAATTTGTTAATATTATGACGGCCACGCTCGACGCCTAACATCCACTCTGATTGGTTGTGACGTGGATGCAATATAGTATACTACTACTATTGACTTGTACTCTTGGAATAAATAAGTATTATTTCAAAGAGTAAAGCAAATGACGCAAAAACTCTGAAGGTATATATTACACAAAATTATATTTTCGAACTATTTAATCTAATAATTTAATTAAACATATTATAGATATTAAAAATCAATCAATTATAAATTCTCGATGTAACGCTTTAACACTAAGTGGGAAATTTTAAAGAGTAATATTATTTTAATCGTATCGATGGATTTTGTTTAAGTTTTCAGCACCTGATGTTGTATTGAAATTTGAAAAAGTATTGTATATAAACGTACAAAAAAATAAAGTTAGATATAGAGTATTCTTTTGTGGCATGTGGCATTTATGGATGTCGCATTCGATGCAGTTTTTGAAGCTGAAAACACTTATTTATTACAAAAAAGTCAGACCGAAACTTTTTAAGTGAAAAACGAATAACTTTTGTGCATTTTTTCAATCTTTGCATATTATATATATAATTTTAGATTTAACGAGCCGAACCGCTTAGAAGCTCCTCAATAACAATAATTTATTAACATAAGAATTAACAACATTAAATGCTTAAATATATATGTATATACAAATATGAACTAAAACTAGTTACTGTATACATCTTGATCTGGAATGGTGGTAAGAATGCTAGCAGCATTTCCCCGTTGAATCGCAATTCCGATCCTCTGGGCAAAATAAGAACAAAAAAACAATATATACTTATAATGGGAACAGCTAGACTAATCGACATAATCTATGTTTTGATTAACTCTACTAATCACACACATAACGTCCCATAGGAAGCTATATATGAATATATATATAGGGCATAGTTGAAAAAAAAAAATTATGAAACCAACAATCTAACTCAATTCCGTCACTTCCTATGATATACAATATTATCAATATTAAAAAAGTTTAGTTAAATTAAGGCAAAATTTTGTAAATGATCAAGAATGTATAATTTTTCGCACTTTTTTTTGGAAAATGTTTAGTAAATAAAATAGCTTTATTTACATTAATTTATGAAATGAATCAATATATGTAATTATGTTAATGTTTATGTTATGTTTTTATGCAAATTATTTATTTTATTTGCACCACAAACCTTTCTTTGTTTTCTTTTTATAAGCGTAGATAAATAAATTTATCGAAACTTTTAATTTTCGAACATTTGTTTACATTCATAAAATATTTCAGTGATTTAAATATTCTTATTCCTGAATTTTTCTAGTTATTAGGGCAAAGAATAGTTTGAATAAATAAACACTTAATTTATCTGTTAATATGTAAACTTTATTCTAGATAGCATTATTTACAAGGGCATCGTGTTGATTCAATAACAGCTTATGCGTGTGATGCAAAGTCCAGTTATAATTTGCATGCATACGACCTACTGGGAATTAACAATTGTAAGTTCTAACTTGCAAAGTGTATTACTTAAAAACAATATTTCTAAACGACTAAGCATAAAAACTAACGATTGTTATCAAATTTAATTAATTAGAAGATAAGGAATTTAACAAAAAAAAAACTTTTTTATTTAAATAAAGAATTGTAACACGATCTCTTACCTAGAATATAATAATTACAAATAAATAACTTATATTGTTTCAATTTTATATCTGTGATTAATAAAAAGAAGTTCATATAATGCAATGAAGATTTGACCATTGTCCTGCGGTAAGCCACGTAAAATTAAAAAAAAAAAACATATTAAATTTAGACCAATAGGAACATATGACTATTAAAATGTAATATAAAAAGTAAATAAAAAGTTACTTACATTTAATCATTATGATGCGTGATCTTATTGCACTGGGAATGAATTATTATTGTAATATATTAATTACAAATCAGATCTTCGTTTTCAAAAAAATTCACAAACATAATCCGATGTGTCGAGACTTAAACCTTATTTGTTTAAATTATATTTTATAAAAAATCTATGTCTTTTTATTTTTGATTTGCATTATTATTGTTAGTGTTTATTGGTCAATAGAACATTTTGTACTGGAGTGCGATCGGGCTGAGTGTTCCTTCATTAGGTACAAACGAGGAAAACTGCTCGTGATGTTTATTAATATAATTGATAAGGTAATGTATTATTAAAATTGTCATTTATTAATAACATGCAATATTATTATTTTTTCAATATCCGTTGTCATCGTTCGATTAAATTCGGTTAAATAGTTTGAAGACTCGCAAAAACGTTTTTTTCTTAATATAAATCCTAATATGCATAAGCTGCAGATAAAAAAAAATATATTAAGAGCATAAATATTGCTGTTAAGTGATTAAGTTAGAGTTATAGACGCAATACGTGTTGTACAAATTTCCTGTTGTTATGGATTTTTTATATAATCTTGCTGATCTGAAAATCCTATAAGTAAAGTACATAAAACCTTTTTTTTTTAAATGTTTTCCTTAATGAGTTAACTAGTTAATTATAAAGCAGTTCTTTAGGATTCAAACTTGCTTTTTATCCAATTTATACAAGTTCGCTTCAATGGTATGGCCCATGTGTAACAGACAAAGTTACATTCCCATTTATAATATCAGTATAGTTAAATCTTATAATTGTTGAAACCACTAAGTTATTTACCTTTGGTCTTTTTTACAAGATTTTACCATTTTTAGCCATTGATTTTTGATTAGTCTGATTACATACATGTAATAAAAATATTTTATCATAAATAAAAACGATTGTTTCTTTTATGATTGTTTTCTATGCGTTCCCTATTGTTCTGAAGACTTCTGACACAAAAACGCAAGAACCCTTTTTTGAATACTTGATTTAGTCTACTTTGGTTATAGCTCATGTAAATTGTTTTTTTTTTCTTCATTATACCATTTGATTGATATGACAAATATCTAAAGATTGTCTTATAATATGAAGTAATTATTTTGCTTGTATTTGATTTTATTTTGATTTTATAATACGAGTGAAATTTTCTCTTTGACAGTACTAAACGATTTGTTTGATAATGCTTATCTTTCTATGCGTCATCAGTGTATGTATTTATTATCCGTGAACCAGTTAATGGGCAACATCATAATTGGTTGATGGTAATAAAAGAATATACCTACATTTCATTTCATCTGATAATTGGGGATTTATCAATGAGGTCAATGACTTTTATCAGTTTACGAATTTTGTTTACATAGTTTAATACATCGTCTGTAAGCCCTTTTCATGCAATGCTGATAATTTAATAGAATGCATCAAAATTTTACAAAAGTAGGTACAAAAGTAGTAGTAAGTAAGTATGTACTTATTTTTTTTAGGTTAATATTTTAACAGACATGTCTTCGTACAATATTGCAATTGTAATGTTATTAGAACCACAGTAACCGTTTGCTTCAGCAGTATTACTGTGCTTAATAATTCTAAAATCTATGAAACGACTAAAATGTCCCGAGCGAAACGAGCTAACAAAATATTAGATATAGTAATCACTAAGAAGAAGCATCCTAAAATAGTGAAATGTGCTTCATCAAAGTATTTTAGTGGCCTGTACCTTTTGAAACTACAAGAATTAGATCTTCATTCGACATCCCATTGCTATTAATAAAACTAGTCCTACAAATTGTTGGTAAAGAGAAAGAATACAGTTGCACGTAGGGTTGTCAGGTCCTCAGACGCAAAAGCCGGACAGACCTGTGAGTTTGTCCTGACATTTGGGTAAAAAATCCGGACATCTTGTTTTTTTTTTGTCCATTTTTTATAAAACGTGTAAAACTATTTTTTTTTGTCCTAACATTCGGTAGAAAAATCCGGACGCTTCACATTTTTGAAAAATTTTGGTGTTACTTAAAAAAAATGGAAATTCGGGATTTTCTGATTGCATTATAATAAAACAAAAGCAAAATCAAGCTAATATTTCTTTATTATAAATCAGTCTCTAAATCTCTTAATCATCAGTCGTTATATTATAACAAAACAAAAATTATTTGATGATAAAATTGAAAAATCCTACCTAAATCCTAACAGGCCGGATGCCTCTTATTTTGGCCGGACGAGCAATCAAAAATCCTACGTATGTCCTGCTTTATCCTAACACCTGGCAACCCTAGTTGCACGCTTATTGAGTAAAGTAAAACATTGGAAAATTACTATTCAAAAGTGTCTTATACGAGATTGATATATTTAGAGAAACTATCATTGAACTCGGTACTATTATCAATGTCCATAGATATTGGTTCTTGCCTGAGTTTGAACCCGCAACCATTGGTTAAGATATACGCGCTCTAGCCACTGGGTCATCTGGGCTCATAATACAAAATAATAATTAAGTACTATTTATTCACTGATAGTAAAATATTTCAACTAGAAACAAATTCAGTTACAAATAGGTCTTAACATGAGTACCTATCTTCTGTACAAATATTTATGCGATAAATATACAAACATTCTCACCTATCTCCGAAACATACTAGTGATATCAATGTTGATATAATTATATAAAAGTCTTTGTATATTTACTTTACCAACTGCTTTGTGTTGAGCAATTGAATTTTGAATATTATAATTTTACATATTACCTACATTTTCAAACTATTTAATCACTATACGTTAATTTAAAATCTATACTAAAATTATAAATGCGAAGTTACTTTGTCTCTTGATCTTTTATGGTCAAAACACAACCCCTGAAACGCGAGTGAGACCGAAGACGACACTTTATTTATTTATTTATTTACTAGCTATACCCGCCCGCTTCGCTGGGCATTAGTCGCAGAAAAAAATAAAAAATAATTTTTCATTTTGTAATTAATTACTGACCATCAACAATGTACAAATAATAAAGAAAAAAATAAAGAGAAAAAAACATGCGAGGTCTAATCAAATTATTAAAAAAAAAAATTATTTAATGTTCGTCATCTATTTCATCTTCTTCAATGATGTTCTTTCTCGATAGGCTGCAGATTGGTCATAACTCCTATAAACTTATACGACGTTATATAGGAACGATGAAATTTTTAATTAAATTTCTATAGTCTGTAAAAGTTTGCATCAAACCAACACTTCCTTTTTTGTCCGGTTCTATCGAATATCGATGTTATTACATTTACAACCTTGTCAATACTTGCGAACGTACGTCAAAGCATCCTGAGCATATTCGTGCATATGTCTTGGACTTCCACTGTACGAAGATCTTTGTCCAATATCAGCATCTACTTTATCATAAATAAATGTACTCTTTGGCTCAGAGTTTTGATTGGTTGTATCGAATGTAGTTTAATCGTTCGTTCTCGACCATAGCGTACCTACATGTCAACAATGAATTGTTAAAACAGTTGACGACACTTCAGAATATGGTTAGATTGATTATCACTAATCATTATACGATACGCAAAAAAATCCATACAACTAACTCTTCGATGTCACAGAGCCTGTTGTGAGAATATTATATATATATATATAAGAAGAGGTTCTAGTGGTTCAACCAGTTGTGGTAACTACATTTTGCCAGTGGAGTAGCACTATAGCAGCAGTTTATTTTAAACATCATAGCGTGACAATATGGGTATACTATAATTAATTGAACCAATGCATGATCACATCGGGTTTTATTGAGATTGGTTCTAATTCTTGACTTAGTCTATTTTAATCGTTGATCATCCAGTCGTTGGGCTCGCTCGTCAGCTTCTTCAGTATCTCTTGCTGAAGATGCTTGTTCGAAGATCTGTAGATATATTTATATTGTAGCGCTACCTGGTGGCGAGTTACATCAATGGGGATAGCATAATCTCTTTATTCATTTAATCTTAGTGATCGCTCAAATAGTTTCTGAGTTTATCGATGACACACGTATAAACACATCCACTTTTGTATATAGATAGCCTATCATTTGCGCAAGCACATGTTTTTCTTGTATACCAATTTTTATAAAGTTCGGTTTCATCTGTTCTCGAGTTATAGTAGAACATACAAACGGACAAAAATGTCAAAAATGATAAAAATTATGTCAATCAATTATAAAAAGAATACCTATGACGAATTACGACAAAAATAAGTGTACAGACAGACTCAAGAGATTTATATAGTAGTATAGATTAAGTATTCACGTCCGCTAGCTTTATTATTAGCGTATTTCATGTATAACTTTGGTGTTTCTATACCGATTTCTATGCTTCTTTTTTATTTATGGAATAGTTAATACTGTTAACTTTTTTAATTTGGGATGATTGAGAGTCTTATACACGCAGGAATAGGCAAATATAATCAGAAAGTTTCGATCTACTAAGCTATTGGTAGTGACACTTGTTATTGTGAGTCAACCATAAAAGATAGACAAAGGCTGTCATGGGATATTTTTTGCATAATTTTAAGGAGAACATTTCCGTACTACACAATTTCTATGTAGCTTTAACCATTAAGGTTGTACACGCGACGGAAGCTTAAAATGTGGAGTAACTTCTCCCGTTTTCCCGACATTTCCCTTCACTGCTCTGCTCCTATTGACTGTAGCGTGATGAAAAGTATACTATAACCAGCTCAGGAGAACGAAAAATAATTTTACCAAGTTTCGTTAAAATCCGTAGAGTAGTTTATGTTTCTATAACGGTTATACGGACAGACAGACAAAAATTTTACTGATTGCATTTTTTCCATCAGTATCGACCCCTTTTCAACTTCTGATCGTTATTTTGGAAAAATATTTGATGTACACGATCTAGATAATTTCTAGGCTAACTTATGAAACCGTTACCATCTTTAAAAAACATCAAAATAAATCAAAATGTGTCACTTGATGATATTCTTGGACCCAAACACATGTCCTATTTCATATAAGTGGGAGGAAAATTTTAAGTGTTTCTTGCCTTTCTCTCTTTTGATCATTTCATTTAACTTTAGTGTAACTTCCAACGTTAATTGGTATAAAACCGTATAGCAGAAAGCTATCAAATAGTTACTCATATAACAATCATTAACTTAATCTCAATCAATGTAGGGACTTTTTCTAACACTGGAAACAATATTCATAATGATCTTCTTCGTTGGACAAGATCAATTTAACTAGCCAAATAGCCAACAATCAAAACACTGTAATACTGAAATTGTGTTTGGCATGATCGTAAACATATATTCGTATCGTAATATACACGGAGTAGGCACTTATAAAGTAAGATAGATGAAAATGGTAAGAGCTCTATATTCCTTGCTGAGATAGTCAATAACAGAGCTCGTCGTTTCATGAATATTTATTTTTACGCTGTATACTTATATCAACAACAACAACAACAGCAGCAGCCAATAAAGAACCCACAACTGGGCTAAGGCTTCCTTTTGAGGAGATGGTTCCGATACATATTCCATCACGCTGTTCTAATGCTGGTTGGTGAAATATACACGTGGCAGAATTTCTATGAAATTTGACACAAGCAGTTTCTCGATATTTTTCTTCACCGCCGAGCACGAGATGAATTATAAACACAAATTAAGCGCATGAATATTCAGTCGTGCTTGCCTGGGTTTGAATCCGCAATCATCGGTTAAAATGTACGCATTCTAACCACTGGGCTATCGGCTCTTCCTGTATTTTCCTCTGTATGTATTTGTTTTAAAAAGTCAAAAAGCTAAGGCGAAATTGATCTGCTTTTAGCGAAACACTTTAGCGTCTTTGATTAATTAGGCAACTCATCGATAGATCAAATTTTATGCATTTTCCTTTTCCATATTCTTCTACCTTATTAGTGTTGCCCAAATGCAAGAACAAGACGAGACTTAGCCAGTCTTGGTCTTGGTCTTGCGCCAATACACCTGGTCTTGGTCTTGGTCTTGGTCTTGCACTCCCAGTCTTGGTCTTGGTCTTGGTCTTGCAGCAAGAGTCTTGCAAGTCTTGCAATTACCTATTAGTCTATTACTATTTATTAAAGTTTATTTTAAATCTTAGAAAAACGTATTAGAATTGGAACATCGTGAGCTTGAATTAACATAGCCATAGTAAAGATCAAGCAGATTAATAAATTACTGAAGATTTGATAAGAAATTTTGATAAATCAACTGACCTATATGTCGTTTAAAAACTTAAGAAATATAATGACTGAATGTACAATAATAGTACCTAAGTAATAAGTTTAAAACCATATAATCAATATTATAATATATACTTACTAGAATAAATTATTATGACATCCACTGCCTATACTTACCATTTTATCGTAATCATAATACTACTTGCGTGATCATTATAATATATTCATTTTCATTCTAAGCACTCTGAAACTTATTTATTCTTTGGAATACCTGTAGGTACTCTTAAAATTCGAAATTATTTTGCATGAGTATACCTACGCCCTGTGGCGGCCATAAAATAGTGTCAAATGTTGTGATTTCGGCGCTGCGGCAACGATTGTTGTATATGATTTCAAAAGAATCCGCCGGCACGTCTATCATAACCATGTACTTCGGAAAAATGGCAAATTTCTTTGAGAAGTAAGTACAAAACCTTTGATGCCGCATCATCAAAGTGCCGATGATTAAAACATAACTATGCATGCACTCAGTTTGATTTTAATGGATATTTTTTTATTCGCTATGTAGGTATGTTTATAGTATTAGTCGTAATGCGCATAGGTCCAGTTTTTCATATTCTTTGAAACCGTTTTTTGCGCCTCATACAATTCCTAAGCGTACCTATACACCGAACTGTTACACCTAACTGCTCCGTGAAATAGCGCTAAGTCCTAGATGCAAGACGCAAGAGTCTTGCAGGCTAAGTCTTGTTCTTGCTCAAGTCTTAGACGGTCAGTCTTGGTCTTGGTCTTGCTAAAAATATGCGGTCTTGTTCTTGGTCTTGGTCTTGCAAAAACGCTAGAACAAGACCAAGACTGCAAGACCAAGACTGAATTTGGGCAACACTATACCTTATTTGTTAACTTTGAATATTGTTTGGTATTCAAAATTTTCTTTCTTTTATCTTTTCCTTTATGTGTTTATTTTCTCGTCTCTTTGTTTCGGATCTGGTTTAGCTTTTGTTATATTTTTTGTGATATCGTTACTTGAATTTTCTTAGCTTGTTGTTTTGTGTGATTTTCTTTGTCCCTTTTATTGTCATTATTCTCAAAAACACTCTTCATTATAATATTCATTTTTAATTTTCGTAGCGCATCAATGTTTGATTGAGTTTCCTTTATTTTCCTTATAATTCTCATCATGCTATAGTTATCGAGTGTTTGAGTATATGGGGCAGGACTTTTGCCGTTTCAAGAGTCTTGACCCGTAGCCGTACAAGTACCCGTCAAAGTCGTCGTCTCTTTCCAAGCGTCATACAAACGTTTTTAAAGCTTTTTTTTCTAGATTATATTCTCATGAGATTATCCTTTGCGGATGTAATAAAGAAAAACGTACATATATATTTGTCTACATCGAGTTTGACATGATATGGATAATGTCATCTTATCTAGCGTTTAAATAAAACTAGTTATTACGGATTTTAATCGCGTATATTAATTATTTTGGACATCCCGACGTTTCGAGCACTTTACAGCGTTCGTGGTCACGGGTAGACTAAGGTGACATTTGTCTATTTGTACATTTTTTTATCTAGCGTATTCAACCAGCTAAACTTTAGAAACCATTTTTAGACTCATGATTACAGTAATTCACAATTTATTTTTCGCATTATCAAATAGCCTATTACGATATAAAAGCTTTTTGTAGAATCTTATTCTTCACGTGCGAAGCTAGGAGGTACTCGTTGTAGTAATCAAAATTTGAACAGTTATTGTTTAGCATATATATACACATATATCCGTTAGTTACACTAAACTATTCATGGTGGAGTTCAGTTTCATACATTGTTGTGAACTCTTGATGTCACGTACTACTTGCCTCGACACAGTGACTACCTCAGGATATCGCCGTCAGATTTAATAACTATTTAAAAAGACATCATCACTGCGCCAATTTGTTAAAATTATAGAAACAGTATTTACAGGCTAGCGTTGAGAAGATGCATGGGCAAGGAACAAGGAACTCTATAATCAGACAAATTCGATAGTCCGACACTGCGATGCAAAACGTTTGTCAGATTATCTGGCACCATTGTAGGTACCTACATCAAAGCAAAACAGTAGTCAAGATTCGAAATAAGAAATATAGAAGAATTCAATTGAGAACTGTTAATTGTATTGAATCTAACTTCAAGTGTAGTTTATTTTATTAAATGTTATATCCCTTGAGCATCTAGTTCGCTGGATCACAACAGTACAAATTATTGAAACATAGCAGTAGAATGTATGTATGACTTGCACAAAGCTTTACTAAGCTTACTTAATTAATATTAGGTAGGTATTTGTCTTATAACTTGTGTATAAAATTTTTATTAATTCAATAACAATTTTATTTACCGCGATATCAAATTACAAATTTTCATAAGAGTTTCCACAATCCTCGGTAGTATAGTGGTAAGTATCCCCGCCTGTCACGCGGGAGACCGGGGTTCGATTCCCCGCCGGGGAGATTTTTACTAAACTCAATATTTTTCAAGCAATTTACATCCATTTCTTCATGGAAACATTTTGCATGAAACGATTATATTCAAAAATGATTTTAACGAACAGCGCCATCTCCATGTACAGGTTGTAACTACGAACTATATTGTACTATAAACCAGAGACAAATATTTTTAGGTCTTGAACAAATCCAGTACAAGAATTTGATTAATGATATATCTAGGTAACCGTTATTAAATTATTTTGTTATTGTTGTTATTAATTATTTATGATTTCATTTGAAATTATTCAATGAAATTATTTGCCGTCATCATTTTGAAGTAAATTATATGCAAAATTATTACCATTAATAATCTTGTGTTTTTATTTATAAATATTTATTAAAAAGAGAAAATAATGCTCGTGATATACTCATAACTCTTTGTTGTTAGTATTTAATTGGGTATTACGAAGGATCTGTTTAATGTATGTTTTATCTGTTCTTTATGGCGGTGCTGAGCGGAGCTGACTAGCTGTCAAAACAGTTTTTGTTTCACATTTTACGTTTCATTCGCGCTCGATGCGTCGGCTGCTGCGATGTGTAATGTTGCTGCGACCGTTGCTTGTCTATGGGAGTACTCGCTCGTATTGAATTAGTGGCGTTATATTTTATGATCAGTGAATTAAGAATAATTAATTCAATTCTATGTATGACAGTGAATAAAATAACTATTTAAAAATGGCATTGGAGGGTGTAAAAAGTGAAAAAAGTGAGGAAAACAACGGCAATGTACCAGACGGAAAGGCAAACGGGATCGACAACAAAAGTAAACAGGTAAGAATCGAGCTGGATTTTCTTAGTTTTCCACAGTTTTACTCACATTTCAGCTTAACGTATTAAACGATAAATTAAACTTACTTTATCTAATAATTCTTCTGTTATCTGAGTAGATGGTTGTTGAAATTATATTTTTGAAGTAGCGAAACTGAAACGGCATAATTTTGCGCAGCTCTAGTAGCTGTATTGCGGGTTGCGACCGGGACACTTCGGTATAGGTGTCACTAAGCATACGAATATGACCTATTTCTTATATTTTAAGCTTTCTTAATATAAAATGAAGTCAAATTTTGACTGCTACGAACGTTACGCACACAATTTACGCGCATATATTTTTGCCGAAAGAGCTAGTTTAGTTTACATTGAAATTTCATTGTACACGTTATATAATATTTGAATTGAAACTGTTTTAATAAGACATCAAAGAAATTTAAAAATTGGATGCTTCATCAATTGAAATTGTAATTCAATAGTATGCGTTCTTTAGCAAATAAAATAACCGTTTCTATAAATTAAAAAATTGTATTAAGCCAATTTAAAATACTATGGTATCGATATCGAAGGCGACAAACTTTAATTTAAGCTTTGAATATAGCAATATAGTTATTCAATTTATTAAAACCTAGTTTTCATCCGCGGCCTCATACGTATTTTAGGGGTTGGTACATACTACCACATGTCGGTGGTATGTACTAAGCATAAAGAAGAAAAATTCATCAAATTAATTTCAGTGTCTTGGATGTGGAATCACCATAGACAGACAGACAGACAAAGTTACTTTTGCATGTTTAACATTGTGCAGATAAAATAATTTTTAGTAGGATATTGAGTCGATGTTGTAAAAAAACATTTTTAAACATGACAAATGTGATAAAAAGGGCACAATGATTGACCTGGTCTAGTGGCCCGATTAAGACATTATTGTGTGACTTCATGACATGTCTCACATAATTAAGATCAATCCTAGTCTTCTATAACCATATTAATTGGTACCTTAATATTTATTTCTTTAAAATTCTGCTCAGTGTGCTTATATATCTGTGATAATAATCTTAAGCTATGATATAGGTAATCAATAGACTAAGAATTAGTAGTAATATATTTGATTTAAATAATGCTTATCCAACAACATTTATGACATAACTTCTGTGTTGCCAGCATTGATCAATAATTATGTAGCAATTATTTATAATTTATAAGCAGGATGTGTAAGGTTTATTATTTCATTTATTTATCTTGAATAATTATATTGTTGTATACTTGTATAGTTGTACATGTGTATATCAATCATACATGTCTTCAATGCTTTTTTATAATTGACAACAATGTTATATTTTTTATAATCTTTAATTTTGCTATTTTGACCTATTTTTATGGGACCCAAATATGTTTCCATTAAATTATTAAAAGGATGTCAGCAAGACACTTTACCATAATTAAATGTAAGCATTCAAATGTTGACATTTTTTATAGAAAATAATTTCCTTTATATAAAGAAGAGGCTAGTGAAATGATTTTTCATATGCTCTATTTGTATTCCAAGTAAGTTTTACAATCATGAGGAGACACATTGCAGGGTGTGTATACTATGCGAGTTTCTTGCTGTTTCTTCTTGCTAGAAGCTGCTTTTTGAAATGGTGGTAGTATGTAATTATTGATGGTTCAAAAATGAGAAGTTTACTTAAATAAAATTTACTTCATTTGATTGGATTTATTTATATGGAGTTGTGTTTGAAGTCCAAAATGACACCACTGAGGGGTTGAGGAGGCATTAGCCCAGAAGTTGGTTCTTTATTTGCTGTTATATGATAAGGATATTTATATTATATAAATACAATGTGACTGCATGCTGCCTATTCAAAATTCTCAATTTTGGCATCACACCAATTTATATGCAGCAGTTGTCTGCATTATAGATTAAATCGGGTTTTATTTATATACAGTGTAAACTCCATGTAACGTCACTCGATTTAACGGCAAACTCTCTAAAGCGTCGAAATCAATTGGTTTTAGTTGGTTTAGCTTGTATTCTATACAATGATACACTCTACATAACATCACACCCACTCTCAATAACGACAAAAATTGAGAAATAAAAATTAAGTTTTTTTCCTTTTAAATTGCTAAAATTAGAAAAAACTGCGCATCTGTGTACGTTCTTTTGTCGCTTTATTATTCTAGCCCTCAATAAACTCGAATGTCGGCACCACGCATTAGGAACTTTCTAAGAAATTCGTTAATTTGTTTACAAATTGGGATTGCTTGCATGTGTAGACTGTGACCATGCCTAATAAGTAGGAGTCATGGATTACAAAGTTATCATATGTATTCTACGATTGATGAGGTGGAAACAGAACTTGAGTTTGATAGCGACGACGACCTTCCATTAACTGAGTGGATTCAGCAGGTCAACATGGCAGGAAATACGGTAAATTTTCAAACCTACATCGAAGTAGACAACTGCCTGTTTACAACGGCTTCACTCACAGACATAGAAATTTTGGATTCAGTGAGAAAAAACTGAGGTTCAAGAATAAAGAGATGAAGAAGATGAGACGGATGAGCTTGAGCCTCCGCCAAGCGTTAAAAAAGTTCTGAAAGCAGCTAAATTATTGGAAAATTACTTCCTTTATATAAGATATAAATAAAAAAATTAAAAATATACAACAAAATTGGTCGTGCAGCAAAAGGCGTCAGACAAAAATAACAGAGTATACGCAATAGCGTTCAAATAAGATATATATATTTTTTGTACATAACTACTAACAATAGACTAAAATAAACTTTTTTTTCGAATTCTGATTTTTCTTCTCTTCATTTAACGACCACTCTTTATAACGCCATAAAATGCACAGTCCCTTCAGTGTCGTTATATAGAGTTTACACTGTATATTATAACAGTTTGAAACTGATTACTCAGTTTTATTTTTAAATGCACTATATGTTCTCTTCTTAAGACTAACAGTTTGGTCAAATTCTATTAAGTTATATAAATAAATATATATAAAATTACATAACGTACGTGACGTATATAAAATTACAAACTCATATATTGTGTTTTTTTTTTATTTCAAATTTCGTTAGCAATTAGTTTATTTAATGCACCATTCAAGAGAATAAAGTTTGATTTAAATCGTACCTATATAAGTTATTTAAAATTTGTAGTTTAAAATGTTCGAATAGTGTATGTAGCTGCACACGTGGGCGAAAAAGCGGACGTACAACTTATTTCATAGGTACAATCCATAGGGTCATATTAAAGATCCAAAATTTAAAAATGCAATTGAAATGAAATTCAAGAATTAGCGTTTTATTAAAACCGAAACTGTAAGGGGTTCTTAGTTCTACTATTATATTTCTATCAGAATAAAAACCAAAGTTAATCTTACTGCAGCTATTATCATCGCTTCCGTTCTCAGGCTAGTATATTATTTGGGGTAAACAAACATCTGCTGGATTACGTAAAAGTAGGGCTACCATTTCTAAAGGCCCCGAAACGGGATAAAAACGATTGATAGTACGACCTTTTTAATTCGATAAATTAAATAATCTGGCCGTAGAAAAGATCACTACAATGTTTAACATGTGCTAAATATTTGTGGTAAATATTTAGCTTTGTATACATAACACATATTATGGGTTCGTTGGTTTGGTTGATATTTGACACCAACTACTAGTCTGTACAGTAAGATTTGACAAAAAGCATCAAGAAGATATCATATCTTCAGTGTTCATTCCAAGTTATATAATTTCTTGGAGGAAACCGGTACGACATGGAATAGACCTATAGCAGCTTTGTATAAAAAAAATCCTTCTTTAAAGAAAAATGGTCTTATGCGATAAAGTTCGGAATCAAAACTGATCCGATAGTAATAATATTCATGGCGCTCCCACAGCGTACAAAAGATTCGCTCTAGTCCAGTAATAACACGCCCATAAACGCGTAACACATAACACGCTGCGATGATTAGCCTGGTTTTTAAAACAACTTCGTTCATATCGTAAAATGCTTTCAATCGGAATAAAATGCAACGATAAGGAAACATTTCTGAATCTAATTTAATAATTCATCTAATCTCTATAAATATTTAATCTAGAAAACTCAGATTTGTCATGGTGATATAGTCTAGCTCTGCTATTTATGTATATTATATTCTAAAGCCTCCGAAACGCTCAACATCATATGGTATAAGTTTTATGTTAATTGGCTTTGTAGTATTTTCTCTTGGGCCTTACAAAAGGAAATGTCTTCTGTTTATTATAAGAGATAGATTGATAGCTATCAGTAAACCCACTTAGAAATAGCGTCGTGAATAAGGTAAAACCTTTATCTTAAAAGACGAGGAGGCCTTGGTCTATTAGTTTGTTTCTGTTGCAGGATGTTACTCTGCTTTTACTGTTTTAAATCAGGATGCATTAAAAGCTATTTAAATTGAACTTTCACATCCTACCCTATAATGTACAAAGAGTCCTTAATATTTATATGATATTTTATCAATAGCAAATTGTCCTTAAATAATTAAATACTAACTACCACTTAATAAGTATTATCTCTTAATGAGAATCTTGTTAGCAAGATGCTGCTAAATGCTTTGGTGAACAGTTACTAATGTACATGTGATAATTATATTAAATTTACTGAAGCGTAAATTTTTCTTCTTTAAAATTAAATTTTATCGTCAGGATTTGTTTCATACCTATAACTCATCTAACCAAGGCGAGTGAGTAGTGACCTCTATGCCTTAAACGTATAACATTGTCTAACAAGACGTAAATCTCGCCCAAATTAATAGAACTTGTTAAACTAGTTCATATCCAAATAGACGTAAATCAAATTTATACTTGTAACGTATTGTTTAACAAAATAAAATCGAAAGTATTATAAATTCCATTCCACGATGTTCAAATAAAAAATCAAAAGATATCTTGTTTTCGAGTGTAATTGGGTTACTAATTATCATAATAGCGTGTTACCCTTGTTAAATCTTACTCTGTTAATTGTAATGATGTTAAATAACCCTTTTCTCAATATACGCAAAAAATAGGTTTTCAATGCTTAAACAATATAGTGTAAACAAACTCTACTTTACTAGCTTTAATATTAATATCATCATCATCTTCGCAAGAAATCGCAAGCTACTGCTAACATATGCGTCGGCCTTTTTAAAGCTTTACAGGTATACATAAAAATAAACGATTATCATCGTAATATAGTTTTACATAATACTATTGTTAGGTAAAACAACTATAGGCATAGTGTAAGAATTAGCCTATTGATCAACTCTTCCACCCTAAGAGTGTGTTAATGCAATTTATACTACGCACATTGCGTTTGGCTTCTGTCAACGGCCTCATTTTAAATATAAAAGTTAGGGGAAAGATCTATTTTTTTAATTTCCATGTTGAATATCCGAAGTGGATAGGATCTATCGTAAATAAAAATAATGTGTTCTTGTTTTTAATTTATCTAATTAAATGTTATGTTATTATATTATAAATATTTCACTAGTTACTAAGAAATTTTTTGTTGTTTGTGTAAAAAAAGAATTCTAATAAATAATAATTTTTATTTTAAGGGGAAAAATATTACACGTGTGCCGCTGATAAGTTCTGATCTATTTTTGTAAATTGATGAATGTATTTCTGTGAAGAGACGAAATAATTTGATAGAAAAACAAGGCCTAAATATTTGGGAACATCCCCAAAATTTATAAAATAAAAAAATTACAATTAGAAGATTTTATAAAATAGAAGCGTGTGGAACGCTGTAGTGGTGCAAAAATGGCGAATCCAGTACTTCGAATCATAATCTGAATGGACATGGATCTTACAGTTTACTGTTGGACACTGCCCGTGAAGTTGAAAACATAAAAAGTATTATCGAAATCGGTTCACGTGATAGAGTCAATCGCACTTATGTCGAAGAGATTTGTAAGCTTAAATCTTTTTCATTGGATCTCATTATCAGATTTTAACCAATGAGGTTAATTGTAAGGAAAAACATAACCATTGAGAATGGATCACGTGCTATTATAAAAACGAATTGTTGTAAAATAAATGAAGAATTGAGTAGATTTTCCTTTTTTTTCCTCAAGGAAATAGACGGAAAAAACGTCAGAAAGCACCGCTTTTTTCTTATATGAAACAGAAATTAGTATGTTGTTAAATATGCAGTATAGAAATGCTGTGTATCTTATCTTGTTATCTTTTCTCTTGTATTTTATCTGTTTGTTTGTCTATCGATGCTCTCGTTTGAAAAATGTTGCAGACTCTATTGAATTGTTAGTCTAACTGTTTTCTTTTTGAAACGGGTTTTTGGGTCTGCTTATAAATTATTTTAATTTAGGACATATTTACATAATTATCAAAAATTTTACAGTGGTGTCCTAACGATTTGATGTAACAACAGAAGAGAACACAGGATTATTGTAAGGAAAAAGACCAAAAATCATTGAGAATAAATAAAGACTAACATTTCATTTCGTTAAACATAATGTTTAATTCGAATTCCATTCCAGTTCTTATTATTTATTTCTCTCTCGTCATCTCATCTCACTATAATACTGAAATTAAAATTGTTGTGAATATGTCTGGGTTATAATATAGACCAATATTTATACAATAATTTTGAAGTCCTATTAAAAAAAACCTAAGATCATATGAACATATTTACGGGCTTGGCTCTTTATAAGAAACCTTTTATTTCATTGCAGTATGATGTCAGATTACCGATACATAGTGTTGCTCACCTTGGTGTAACATTGGAGCTTTGAGCTTAATGTTTGCTCGTAAGCCTTGCGGGGCTTCGGTCGTAATACCTTCTGTCCTTTTTACTGGAAGGAATCCTGTCAGTGGATACGACATGGAAATTAATTAATTAGAAAGAGAGGAAATGTATGTTGCGTTAACATATTTAAGATATCGATTGTGAAATATGGATAAAACGCATGCATAGGATTACACATATCCTCATTCAAATCAAATCAAAATAAACTCTATTCAATTAGGCTTTTACAAACACTTTTGAATAGTCATTTTACAATTAAGTGAAGCTACCACCGGTTCGGAAAGTAGATTCTACCGAGAAGAACCGGCATTACATAGTGTAAGCTTAGATCTTTGAAATTAGGCAACGGATTTTGATGCCGTTTTTTTTTTAATATAAATTTTATAATAAAAGTTTACTTGAATAAAATCGATTTGATTTGATTGGTATTTATACGTAAGAATGGTCTCTCATGTGGGATTATTAAAGGTCATTTTTATTACTAGAGAGCGATCAGATTACTAATTATACTAGAGTTATAAAATATTTTATGTTATGTGTGTTTTACGTATATATAGTACTGTTGATTTAACACAAACATGTGCAGATTTAAATGAAATATTTTTTTAATTATTCTCCCTGCATACATCCCTTAATTACCCTCTCCCTTATAAAGTATTAAAGTTTTAGATGAGTCTCTACTTCAAACCGTTTGCTTCAGTTGCGTGTTTTAAAATATTCAGTGCCATTCTGTACGAAGTCACTTCGCATCTCACTTGTCAGCATTGAAACCCTTACGGTGTTACGCTATTCTGTAAAAAAATCTTCTTGGGTATAACGTCATTGTAATAGAATATTTTAGTAAAACCTTCTTTTTATGAACAGGGAAGTATAAGTCTGACAACATCTAATTATATTTTACGCAAAAATAAGAGTTATTTGTGACAATTATTATTAGTTCGGATGGATTGTGACGTCACGTCTACCTATAATATAAATAATATATGATTATGAACATAAAAAAATAAATTAAAAAAAAATACAAAGTATTATCGTTTTCGAAGTATCTGCAAGTATTTACTTGTTTCTTAAACACACGCAACTTAAAAATGTCATAAAAATATTTTTAATGAATCATTAATTTTACATAAAATGTCGACAATGTTAATAGTACCGTTATGCAAAAACCCTGCGATATAATAGCTATAACCATTTTGTGTGTCAGTTAAAACTATAAAGATGCAATCAATTTAACAAACAACATAAGAGATCACATCTATACTAATATTATAAATGTGAAAGTAACTCTGTCTGTCTGTAGCTACGCTTTCACGACTAAACCACTGAACCGAATTTGATGAAATTATGTATGCAGCAAGTTTGAACTCTAAGAAACGACAAAGGTTTATTTTTATACCTAAATACGAGAATCCGCAGACGATAACTAGTATCCTTTAAAAATGGTAATCAATGATATTATATAAGTATATTAAAAGCAGTGTATCTTTTGCCCGACGTATAATTTAAATCCATATACACAACGCAGTAAGGTATGTATTGTTCATACGTTTACGAGGATAAAACTGCGCTCTCCCTCCGCGCTGACGTCATTTACGAGGGTCTCTCAGAGTTACATATACTTGTAGGTCAGAATACAATGCAACGCTTTTACGAGCTTTGTAGCTTACGTGCAAATATTAGCAATGTGCTCTGGCGTAGATATGATTTAGTTGGATCTTAAATTTGAAAAATTGTTTCTTCATCCTGTACATTACTTTTACAGATTGTGTGTGTATGTGTGCTGTAATACAAGAAATTACACTGGGCTACCTTGAATGTTTTTGGATTTTGATTACACATTTTTTTTATTATTCGATCCAATAAATCAGTTTCTTTACAGGATTAAAAATATTCATTTTGTAAACTTACCTACAATATATATTTCGTTGTGCTATTACAAGCCATCTATACTGAAACCACATCCGCTATCAAGTAAACTAATTAGTTGGTTCATCCTCCAGCTGAAACAACCCTTAACTATAGTACAAGAGCTAAATCTTATAGTTAATTTAGATAGGATATTGATATATACATATATATTTAGAACTATATCACAGTGAAGTACTTTAGAGCTTTATTTTGTATATAGGATACAACTCCACAACGGATGGTAAAAATATCCGAGATGCTTGTACATGTGGCACATACGGATGATGCTATAACAAAACTATGATCTTAATAAGGTGAAATAAGATTAATCTTAAAATCTATTCATATTCTGTTTTATATATGTATTAAGCCAATTAATCTGCAGCCTTATGTAAGAAATCTCATATTTGACGAATATTGTCTTTATGCTAAAGTTTCACGTTGAAATAATCTAGAGTAAAATAAAGTAATAGCTCTATTATCTTGTAGTAATGATACGATTCCTTTGAAACAAAACTCAAGCACTAAAAATAAAACATAAGGAGTTGACATTTTCAAATTAGAATTAAGTATAAGCCTGGAAGAAAGTATAACCTTTCGCCATTGGTCATTTAATTTAAATTTCTGGCGTAGAAGATACAAACTCGTATTAAGTTTTCTATAACGCTTGTCACTCGCGTTTTAGAGTTTTGGTATAATGTATGTATGTCTTTCCTGAAAGGTTCAGCTTCCTTTATACCTAATTTCTACGGATTCGGTTTAGAAGTTTATTCATGAAAGAACAACACACAGATATACACTTACTTTTTATATTCACTTATAATTTTAGTATAGATACTATAGATTATAATTATATTTTTCAAATCTGCCACCGTAAAGTCGGTTTTGCGAAATCTCTTCGCTTAGAGGGCTGTTCAACACCCTCTCCCAAGAGTCTGACGTCACTTAGTGGAAAGCTTTGAAAACACGTACCCTGACACAACAAGTTTCCCACTCGCAACCTTGGAAGATATTTATCGAAGTACATTTAAATACATTGATAGTATTCTTTTATAAAAAAAATATTTCGTTGAATTTACTTTTAGTTTATGTTTCATCGCGTTAAAAAAATGAGCGCTTGTATTCTCATTTTTCAAATCTCAAAAAGCAATTAAAATAAATCGTTAGTGATACATATGTACCTACAACAACGTTATTTATAAAAAAATATATTATTTCAAGTGATGCATTTTTTTTTTGGAGTAATCATCGTTGAAATGCCATTGTTGTTTATCCTAACCGGCTCTAGAAGTGCTCGGGCATAGCTGGTCGTAACGATTTTTCCAATGAATAAGTCACAAGGTGTAACAGCCACGCCTTATAATGGTACTCAGTGTAATTCGGTCACGGCACACACAACCATGACCTTGACTGAAACATATAATACGCAAATTATTGAAGGAAATGACCTGTTCGTAAATATAACATACCCACCGGGCCCCTACGATTAGTTAGTGGGGTTATAAATAAAACATTCGCCATCCCAGACAATACATTCGTGTTTCAATACGTTAAGTTTCGAGTAAAATTTTATTTCATATAGATTATAAATGGTACGAGTAAAAACATGTAAAAATATATAAGACAATAGCTTAGACAAAATTATCTTTGGAATAAGGAAGGAATAAGTATATTTTAGTAGATGGCTATACATTGATATATATTTTATTTATATAGCCCAGTCGTATTCGCTAATGCAGTGACTAGTTTTAAAAAATAATTGACTACTAGTTCATTTGTTAGCATACAACACATAACACTAAAAGCCTGCAAATTTCCTACTGCTGCTGAGGTTGGTTGCTTTGGAGTATGTTCTACCACGCTACTCAAATGCGGTTTGATAGATTAAATATTAACATATAGCTATTTTTTTCATTATTACCTGATAAATCTTTTTACCAAGTGTACCAAATATTTCAAAATTGATTTTGGGTATATTTCAAGAAATAAGTCATCGATTTTGTCGTTGCTATTTGCTAAGCATAAAAGGTTAGCGCAAACTGTTGGTCCCGTTTTAAATTATCCAATGTCTGAACAAGGAAGGTTCATAGCGGTAGTGGATTTTATAATTCCGCTTTGCTACGCTGAATCCCCTGTTGCATTGAGACTTAATGCAATCTGCATGGCACAGGCGATGCAAATTGATCTAATAACCTCCAGAGGGTATAAACGCTGTCTGCATTCGCCACGTACATCGACATTTGACTCTTTAAATCAATATATTCCCATATACGTTGACAACTACCCAAACTATTCAAATGAAAGGTATATTACATTTGTTCACTAAATAATATACAATTTATAGTGGGGATACCTGAGTCGAGATGGCCCAGTGCTTAGAACGCGTGCATCTTAACCGATGATTGCGGGTTCAAACCCAGGCAAGCACCGCTGATTCATGTGCTTAATTTGTCTTTATAATTCATCTCGTGCTCAGCGGTGAAGGAAAACATCGTGAGGTAACTTGCATGTGACAAATTTCATAGAAATTCTGCCACATGTGAATTCCACCAAGCCGCATTGGAACAGCGTGGTGGAATATATTCCAAACTTTGTCCTCAAAGAGAGAGGAGGCCTTTGGCCCAGTTGTGGGAATTTACACGCTGTTGTTGTTGTTGTGTGGATAGGCGGCTCGAATACCAATCACATCAGCTGAGCAATCGAATATCCCACTGAGATTTATAACATATAAAAGACAGCTGGCTTAAAACAATACAAAATCAACATATAAAAGAAAACACAGAAGATAATTAAAATTGACTTATCAAAAAATTTCAATATGCAGATACGCTTTGATCATAGAAAAGTATCAACAATAGCTAATCTATTATTGACCGTATTGAAATACTCAACCGACACACGGATCATTTGCTTGAATGAATCAATCTTTTCAATTGATCCATTGGAGTCGGAACGAGATAGTAACCGCAAACTAATCAATAAAGCGACCATTGTTGAGTTGTGACGATTATGCAAACGCATGGACAATTTTTTCTGGTCACTTATCGTAATAAGCTGGATATCTAACTTGTGAAGAGAAAAATTCTAACCTTTTTTTTTGAAATGTGAAAGTCACTGTGCACTTTTGATGTCTTAGCGTCACAACTGTCATCATGAAATTTTGTATATACGTCCTTATGGTTCAGAAAAAGATACCCACCTACACTAATATGCACAAGTTAAACTGCGGGCGGAAATTAGTGAATTATTTTAAAACATCAGTCTTTGAAGATCCTTTATTGTGTGAGGGTTTTCAAGCAAAACGGATTTCCAAATGCATAATTTTACTTTGTCTTTGTTTAATTATATATTAACTGTATATCGCTGAGAACATAGCGAGGTATAATGATGTGGAAGAAATTATATTAAAGAAATTAACACGCATCTCAGGAAACAGGTAAATGCGATTTGTCATTGGTTTTTGTGCTAGTTTTATATTCTCTATTCTCTTCTCTATTATATAAGTTAAGATGGACAGGCAGAGAATGTCCTGTAGTTTGTCTATCTTTGCATAATTTGTTCAACTCTTCCATAATATTATAAAGGCGATAGTAGCTCTTTCCGTTATCTTTTCGCGCTTAAACCGTGCAAGCGATTTAGATTAAATTTTGGTATGGAGAGAATTAGAGTCATAGGGAGAGCATAATGGGGTTGATGTCTTTTGAAAATGACGACGATGATCACTGAACATCCATTTCCCAGTCTCTAACCAAATTAAAAAAAAAAAAAAAGAAAATAAATAGCCGGTAAAAATTAATATCTGTCCGTATTAACGTTCCCTTTGTTCAGCGGTTCACAGTTTATTTGTTTTGTGTTTATTTTCTATTACGGCGTATAAAGCTCGAGTGAAAGTTTGACCTTTGGCCTTTGTGAATCGTGTCTTATTTATAGGTACAATGAAAGCGAATTCATAAGCTTAATAAATTCAATTTGAAAATTACACGACTAATTATATTAATTGACAAAACTATTTCAGTTGAAAACTATCTATTGAATTGAATTTATTTGAAATATAACTTATTTATTTTACTTAGTTGTAGGGTTTTGTTTAAGAATGCCGTCTGGGCATCATACTCTCATTAGGTAATCTACTGTCAAAAAGCAACAGTAACTTAGTATTGTTGTAATGCGGTTTGAAGGGCGTTTCAGCAGGTATAAGTACAGGCATTAGTAGATAAGATTTTAATATCCAGGACTGTTGGCGCATCGGTGATGGAAGGAATGATTAATATTTTGTTACAGCGCTAATGTCTATGGGCAATAGTGGCCACGTAACATCAGGTGATAAAAAAAAAGAATTAGATTAGCTGTCTGAAATTCTTTCTGATTAAACAGCTAGAGAACAAAGTTATTCAATTGTACTTTTGTAACATAAAAGTGTTTAAAATAATCAATAAACTTCTGCAATCATGCAGGTACTAGATAGCCTAATTGGTATTCAACAGTAAATTTTTGACTACATACAAAGGGATAAAACAAAAGTGTTTTAGCTGGAATATCAGTAAACATGATTTACCTTGAGCCTTATAGTAACAATTGCTAAGGAAAATCTGAGAAATCTCTTCAAGCAGACGGAAAATACTTCGTAAATAACGTCATACTTAGCCTATCAAATGATACAATCTGTTAAGTGTCTTCAACTAGCCATTTAAATATCTGAATAATTTTGCGTCATAGGTGTCGCTCCTTTACGAATACTGATCTAAAAGTAGAAGATTTTCGTAATCAGTTCTACTTGATATAGAAAGGTCACTTTGAATAGTAGTAAAACTACATTAATATCCGTCGTAAAAATAACGATAAAACATTTACAACCTTCCTAAAAATTGTGCTGATCTTGAAAAATAACATGTATCCTGTAAATGTCCGCACCGCATTTTATTCTCATATTACATAGAAATATGCACGACATTTAATTTTACTTGGAAAACAATAATTTAATGGTTTTAAAGCGTTAATTACATGATGTCTAATTTATGTAAGGAAATGTCGCGTGTCGTGTGGTGAGCGTGACCGCAACAACGCGAGTTGTAGGTGGAGCATTCACGCGTAGAAAAAAAAAATGTAATACCGATGTACATGTGTGTAGACGCGATCTTTAGCCGCAATTTGTCTATGCTTTGCGTTGACCTAGTTGGCGCGATGCACGAATACTCGAATCCGTTCCCATAGGTTTAAAAATGTATAATGGTTCTGCCAAAAAGTTACAAACAGACAATATTTTCCATTCTTTTACATTCACCTGTAACAACTAAATGTAATGCATAATGCATTACATTTAGTTGTTACAGGTTAATTAATACGTACATATTAATTACGTATGCTACCCTGAAGGGTTCAGTTAATTATGGTTAAATTATTTTACGTAATTGTTGTAATCTTTTAATTGAAGCTCATAAATTACTAAGCATTTAAATACAGAAAATTGAGTGGAGTGTTTACACTATGCCCAGGAAAATAAAATTTAATTTAACTCCTATATCATATTGCATGTATTAATTAAATAATTACTTAAACACATAATTATCATTATATTTAAGAGACCGTTCAGTTACCTAACCTAAGCTATGTCGCCCATATAAAGTAGAATTTAATACTTGTGTACATTTTCAGTGACTATTTCTTTAATACCGATTCGTTTTTGTTTTACGGTATTTTTCACGTTTATGTACTTCACTGTTGTGAAATAATTCTTGCTTACATTGTTTAATGTATTAAATATTGGTATCGTAACCTCATAATCGATTTCATCTATTTAACATTAAATTTCTTTAATATCGTCAGTAGTTTTATTTCTAAGAAATAAAAAATATCTTGCATGTTCTTTTAGTAAGCAATGAATATTTCTGAGTATGTTATAATTATGTTTGTAAACAGTTTTGCATCAAATTATCTTTACGATTACACGAATAATCGTAAAGATAATTTGATTTTAAGCAGAAGTAGTTTAGTCTTCTTAGTTGATTCTCGCTGTAGGAATTTCTCTCCTTTATTTTTATTCCTGGTTATTATCATGTAGATCATAAATGTTTATCTCACATCTGATAAATGGTAACTAGTCTATTTTTTACATATTTGTGAACAAATAAATGTATTGTTGATCCAGATAAATTCAGTGTATATATGATGTTATTTTAAATCAAAGTTCATGGATATCCGAGTATCGAATTCTCCCTCCAATCAAAATTTAATTTCCTCAACACAACTGACCACTCATGGGGCTTCAGTCACCAGCCACATCGGAAGCAGGCGGTGCGTGACGTCATCAGATGGTCAGCCAAGTGGAAACAAAACAATACCCAATGGGTCCAAGACCTCTTGCGGTTTAAAGTGTGCGAGGAAAATTTAATTTGAAGTCTTTTGAGTAACAATGTAGTAAAATAGTATTTACCATTATTGACCCAACAACATGTTCCATGGCGATGTCCCGATTGTCTTTGTATTTATTATTGTCACTATTGTTTTTTAATTTTGAAATTCGAATATTTTCTATTTTTCAAATTGAATCTCGTACTACCGTTGTCATTGTAGTAACCGAGATTTGCGTTACTGTCGGTACTACGTCTGGAACAAGTTCACTTGTGCAGGTTTTCAAGTGTGCAATATCGTGCAGCCTGGTTGCGTCAAGAGACGTTATGACTTCCGGATAACTCTAATAGTGTTTACCGTTATAATGACGTGCCCGGGCTTCTGGGCTTTAGATTCCTATTTTGTTTGACTGAGAAATATTCTAGGATGCATTAAATTATAATTTTTGGTGAAAAAAAAAAATCAAACTGTTTTACAATTAAAGTGACAAGTGATAGGCGGTTCGGTCAGTTTCTTTCTTTTATTGCAACAAATATGTATAATTGGACGGTAAATACTTGTAAAATGAACCTCTACCGTATTTTACAAAAACAATAATTTCCAGCATTGGAGCAATTTGCTTGTTACGCCGTGTAAGTAGAACGGCTGTTCCGGCATAAAACAAACTGTCTCATTTAATTTAATCACACTAATTGCGGAATGATTCGCGCAAAACGCCCTTTGCGTGCCGTCTATTTGCCACTGATTACATTTTATATCATCTCTGCTTTCTTACGTAATTAAATTTTAATAAATTAGCATTCAAAATTTTGGTACAATTTCTTATAAAAAAGGTCACTTCACTAAGCGAAAACGTTTTCAAATAGCATCCTGATGCTCAAATAAATGACATGAACAGATTCGATTGAATGAATAAAGGGCCTGACGTTATTATTCTATGGTGTAAATAGTTACCCATGGCGTACATGAATGAATTGTTTCCATCTCATATCAATTGAATTTATCGTATCTCATCAAACAATGTGTTCTGTTTAGAATTGTTGTCGTGATTTTTATCGAATGTCATTTTAGAGCACATTAAATTACAGAACACATTCGTCGAAACGATGAAAATGGGCTACATGTAAAGCTACACTTTATCTTATATTAGCTGCAGTAAAATAAAAGGAAAGATATCTGAATGGATATTGCTGTTCGTATTTTCGTGAACAAGAAAGTTCTATATTTTTATCTCTTTGCTTGGCTTAAATGATTAATGAATGGAATTATTTAGGCTATCAAAAGTGAGATATAATGTTATACTATAATGACTATCGAAGGGTGAAAGTTTTGCCTCAGTTAGTTCTCATATTCTTGTTTTATCATAATTGTTAATTTGTACTCTCTAAAATAGTATCCTTGAATATGCTTCTTGAATTATTTATTAACTTATGATTTGTGCAAATTATGCATTCAAATTTATTGAAGGGGATCTTTTTAAACACATTGGCATGAAAAGCAAACACGTGCTTTTCTAATCATAACTAATTACGAGAGTTTCATCTGTGACTATTCATACGGAACGTTTAAATTAAAGAGATGTATGAATAGAAATGACAACTAAAACCCGTTTGCGTATGCAAGAGCACATTTCATAATCCACACTTGTCAAGCTAAAAACATCACTGTTATGGAAACAAGTAAAGAATTTCAACGAGGAAAGTCTACGTTTTAATTTTAAGTGCGGCAAATTGACAACAATAGGTGTATTCAGTTGGATAAGCCGTGTGATATGAAACAGCGGTACTGTTCTCAGTTTAGCCGGAAATTGACAAAAAAGGACGTTGACCAAATCAGTGCATTTGTTCGTTGGAGGAATTATGTCATCCTGTCCCCTCATCCACATTTTACAATTTCGCCATTTATATTATTACACCGATCAGTGCTTCATTGCTTAAGTGCTTTGTTGACCATTGGGACTCGGGTTCAAACCTCAATGCTAATGTTCAAATTTCTTCGCCTACGCATTTTATTACGCTTGTATGTGGGTATTATTTGAATATTCAGTCAAGATTAATGTATTTAAAGAATGATTGATATACAAGTAAGGACGTTTTAAGAATATACGTCGAAATTATAAAAGGTGCATCGAAGTAAAATAATCTCTACCTACAAATGAAAAAAATCCTAAATTTAATTATAAACTTTTTCCTAATTAGGTAAGAGCTGTTTTAAAAATTATTCCTCGTCATTACCTTGAGTCGCTCATTCCAGTTTTAGTCTTGTGTTTGTTTATTTCTTCGGACGCTAAAAATTACGTCATACCCGGCGTTCGCTCCGCTATGAGCTATATATCGGTCGTGTCAAGTCCGCAAATAAACCTGTGATGCAACTAACGCACAAAAGTCCATGTCCCATTAGCTTTTTAGTCTTCGGACTTTTCGGGTGATTCGTCAGAATCAGGTCATGCTCCTATTATTATGCCTGTTTGTTGAGATGAATTTCGAATTTTACATCACTTAAAAATGGTTGCAATTTTTAATGTATGTGTTGGTGTTTTATTTATAGTATAGTGTGGTTTTTAGTCAGTGGCCTTGTCAACAGCATTGAAGATTTGAATATATTAAGATAAGTTGCAAGGTCAACTACGCCGTCGACATTTGCTGCACTATCATTATTTGCAATTGTCTTTATCATTTTTTTTTATAAATATTGAACTGACGAAATCGTCTACTTCTAGATAGAGTTATATGCTCTTTTATAATGATGTATAATTATTTACATAACTGGTTTCCACAAGCGGTCACTGCCATATCGCAGTTGGATTAGCGCCACATTTAGCGTGAAAAGTTAACCTATGTCTATGTGTTTAAAGTGTACTATAAAGGTCAAATTAACCTCACCGCTTTATTTTTAAATGTTGGTGATTGAAGATTATCGATTCTTTCCGTGTACTAGGGAAAGGTTTCACTGACATGAGTATTAGGGTGAAGAGATATATGTTAATTCGTTGCTGCCTTTTCTAAGAAATGTGTCATATGTTTTTATACTACCTATAGGAATATGTTTTCTAATACTCACTAGTTTCCTTACAGCTTGCTGATAAAACATAAAAAATATATGTATATTTATAATATATAAACAAATATACTTTTTGAAATTAAAAACCTTTTCCATGTTTCATTGGTATTCCTAGAATTGAAAAAATATATGTAATTCGTCATAGCCTAATTCGCAATGTCAACGTTTAATAATAATTTATCACGACAAATTTATTTGATCATAAAAATGGGGCAATGAATTGTATGGGTGTGTCAAAGATTCCTTTCAGAATTTGTTGAATACGTTCGGCAGCTTTTTCATCGCCATTGTTACGTTACTATTACCAAAATATCTAATCTAGGAATTGATAATAAATCTGAATTGTTATTGATGTTTGGTAATGTATATTTTAGAGCATTTATTTTTTGTTAAACTAAGCGTACGGAATATCTGGTAATCGAATACCGTAGAAATTCCTTGCCGAGTAATGTAAATCGCTTTACGTGAAATCTGATTTCAATAATTTGTTACGAGCATAATATTCAGCCTCCAGGTTATTCTACAGATTCATAATTAAAAGAAAATGAGTATTTTGTATAAATATGTTTCACAAATAGATAAAAGCTTACGATAACGTTGGCAACATTTTAATAAATGATACTTTTATTTATGCCAATTAGTAAAAGTACGAAGTATTTATTTTATTTGGTTTTTTATTGAAAACTAGTATTCGCCCGCGGCTTCGCTTGCGTTTTAGGGTGTAAGTTCTCATGTGTTAGGCAAAAAAAAATAGCCGATGTCCTTTATTGGAGATCAATTTTGCTAAATACCAAATGTCATCTAATTCGGTTTAGCGGTTTGGCCGTGAATGAGCGACAGGAAGACAGACAGAGTTACTATCACATTTATAATATTAATATAAAGTAATCAATCACCTAAGCTCAAAATGAGTTTGTTTTCTTTTAATCCAATTTGTCACCATACGCTTACTCCCCAAGCGTGTGACCGATATGTTCGGCTTGACTCAATTCAAGCGCAGCTTTGTCATACGATGCCATTCTTTTTCTTTTTTTTTTGTTTGTAACTTCAATGAAGTTGCCATAGAAAAATAATTAGTTTGTAAGTAGCATGAATTTGTTGTGAGTACACTGGTAATTAAAAATTTCAAGGACATTATAAACGCTTTATTAACCTTGTTATGGCCTTGTTATTTTTCCAAAACGTTACCAAAAGTTTCTCTATAAGAAATTCGCAATTAGTTTGACCGAGCTATTCTATTTAACACTTAAAGTAGCAAAAAAAGTAATAGCACTCAGATACGTAACGTCAGAATGGTCAACGTCCCCTTGTTTTGTGCGGCGTCAGCTAAACGGAGACCAGATGAACCGTGGGAAGATTCCGGTTATTGTTTACTGAGCATTGAACTATTGTATCTTCATAGCCGTTGATAGAAATCTAACCTATATCAAGAGTGAGACGATCATGATGTTTTATGTGGGTAGAATATTGTGAAGTGATTGTTCGTGTTGGGCAATTGGGTTATCGTATTGTAATGACTTCAATCATTATATCCTTGTATTTTTAAACGTAACATACGTAGAAGTTTGAGGATCGTTGATACTCTGTGATAATAATCAATCACATTCGATAACCCTTTTGCGAAATCTGCTTGTCATCGCTGGAAGCAAACCTCATTCGATAAAGGAGATCGTAATTGAAAATATATATCTTAAACTGGTTTACATCTAAAATTCTATACGTATCGTTTTGACATGCGATAAACAATTTCGTTTCCATATATTCGACCTTGCGATTCTGTATATATTAATCATAAAATGTTATGCGTGTTAGTATGTATTAGGTGGAAGTTAAAATAAATATGAAATCACTGCTATAATTGAAATCATCACTCACATTATTTCAGCTTCTACTAGATATCTTAAGTAGGTAAATCTATAATGATGAATGTATTAAATACTAGCTTACTATCGCCCGCGCTTCCGTTCGCGTTTTAGGGATTTTGTGGTCACGTGTTAGGCAAAACAAGTAGCATATCTTTCCTTGGAGTTTAAGATTGCTTCATACCAAATTTCATCAAATTCGGTTCAGCGGTTTGATAGTTAAAAGGCGACAGACAGACAGAGTTACTTTCTCATTTATAATATTAGTATAGAAATATAGATTGGGAGAAACTAACTGTTCTTATAAAATATGTTAAACAATACTACTATTAAATATTATTTTAACTAACGCTGCATTCACATTCGTATTTCATAATTTTAGATTACTCTCATTGTCATTAGCCGTACAATGACTTGCTGCTTTCTTTTTTTTATTTCTCACACTTGGATGAAACGTCACTTGAAGGGCATCGTATACGTTAAAATTAGATAACTCATTACAACTTTGTCATTTTATTTCATACGAAGGTTCAATAAGAATTTTAATTTCATTGCTTCTGAAAATTAGTACGTCAGGGTTCTAATGTGTAAAGCACAGCATGTTGACTATAAAGTCCATGTGTTATGGTAAAACTAAATAAAACTGCATTCCAAGGATTGAACGCATGTTATGGCTAACAAATTGAGTACGGATTATTTGAATTCGTTCACGGTAAGAACATTACAACGTATGTCTCATGTTACTTATAACATTTTCAAATCTAGATTCTTAAACGTTTTAAGATTCAAATCAAGAACCAGACGGAGAATTTGAAATTCTGATTTAAGGTACGTGAGGTAAATTTCTAACGCGCTATATGGCTTTGCTTTTTTTCAAGACACGGACCAAACATATGTCTCATATATAAACTATTTATCACATAGCTTCCCGTTCCGGCTTCACACGAGTACAATCTAAATACTAATTATAAAGAACGAAGAATAAAAATGAATGATTGCTTGGCTTATTGTTGATACGTACATTAAAATCATTGCGTAGTGTGAAGCCACCATCTCTTATACTACGTACAGATTCCTCGAAAAATCTCTCTTGATAACACACAATTTAATAATAATTATGTCTGACAATTCAAATTATGTTTTCAGCATCGAATCCATCACTTTCAAATAACATATAGGCAATCTCATATTCCTCGTGACCCAAAAGATTCAAAACTTTCTATTCTTATACAAAACCTAATGGATCTGAATGTATTCCCTCGGAGGCTGTACCTGTCGCTGGTGATCGATTGAGTCTCAAAAGATGAAAGTTACTAAAAGCATCACTAGAACGTCTGAGTGTTTTCTGCTAACAATTCCTCTTACATCGAACTGGGTTTTAATGAGCGTCGAAAAACATGATTAATTTTGATCTTGTGGCAAAAATCGTTTATCTAAATAAATATAATGACTCCATTAATGCGTTTTATTGTAATCACTGACAATTCTTCAAACTGTACTTTGAATGGACTTTGAACAATGAACTGTCTGAACTTGGAATAATCGATTATATAATTATGGATGTAGTAATTTTTGGTAGAGTATATGTTGAGTGGGTGGTACGGATACAAGCTTCCACAAAGGCAATACAGATATTGCTTGCTACCATTCAATTAATAAATTTACTTTAGATAATGATATATAACTTTTCGTATCCAGCTGTAATCTCTGGATACTCGATGTTGCTGGTAATATATTTAGTAAACATTTACAGATCCAAATTGGTAGTCAAGAGACTATCCAACTTTCGTGAGAACTAAGTTGTGGACATAATTCTATATATAATAAGAACTTTGTAGTAGGTACATGACTTAATGTTCGACTTTATTGCTATTTCTGCTATTCTTTTATTTAGGTTAACGCGTCTGTAGACCTCGTTACTTGAGAAAATCCTATGTATTTTGTTTTACGACGTCTTTACGTATTCTTTTGTTGGTTTCCTTTTGAGAAAATAATTTATGGAGCAGTTGGGTGTCGGTAGTTTACTTGTTTGGTGTGGTTTATTTCATTACCATGATTAGTTGTAACTCCGGCCTAGAAAAACAAATCTATTTTCATGCTCATTCATCCTATTCCATGCATATATACAATAATAATATTATTTAGTGATGAAAAATAAATGAAATGTTTGGTAGTATCTCGAGTTTTTATTTTATCACCTTTGTCATCACATCAATTGTTTGACAAAGGCGTCCCCAAAAGGTTTTCCACGATGTATGGTTATGTACTGCTCACTATTCCAGATCACCTGCGAGTCTCGCAAGATAAAGATATTATTGACATAATAATATATTATCAGTTAAATATTATATTAAATGAAGAGAAAATGCAGACAGGTGCGATAGGTATGATCACCGTTTTCACTTTGAAACCTTAAACCCTAATGAAATATAAAGGTTTACTAGCAATTATGGTAAGCAAATTTAACTTTCTCCACATTATGTTTATTAAGACAGTAATTACGTTTGCACATCATATACACGTGATAAATCGTTCTTAGGAATCTAAGTCTTGTAGCTTAGTAATTTCTCTTAACGTTGAACTTGATAAAGTTTAAGAGATTAGTTTGCGTTCCTAATGGGATTAATAATATTTACAAAACTTGTGTTCTGTTTATAAATAAAGCGTAGTAAAACAGTAATCATATGATATCTATTAATTGTATGTGTAAACCATCTAGTTGGAAAACCGCGGCTTTGCTCGCGTTTTAGGGGTTGGTCGGTGTAACGGTTAATGTTGAAAAATAAACATACATAGCAAAATACTTCCATGGTATATGTTCAAACAGTTTTGGAGTGTATTATTTTCAAACAGATACACTAACATTATCCTTATCTAGGTATACAGATGTCGTAAAACAATGCCAGCAGCAGCAGAAGATTATTTAGTGAATTAAATCTTTGAGTAGTTAGTGGTCTGTTGTGTAGATTTGACCACTACAAATAGTACTAAGCCAATGTCAAAAATTGTCTAAGATTTATGATCTTTCATCATTTTTCTCGATGTATCAAAGTATGCCGAAGATTTCAAGTTTTTAAATTTTCCTTTCTTGCATTTACATGAAAAACATTTTTATCGTGTAACGTACTTGGGTAAATATTTAAATAATGTATGGCTTATCTGTTTAAAATGTAAATTCGAGTACCTAAGTCCCAACATTTGTTTAACACCAAGAGTGAACATACTTTTGCATGAAATTGTAGGAGTTGATAATGTATGCAGTCAAAGATACAAATGGATGTGTTATGATTGTAATACATGATAATCATGCAAATACATGTAATGGTATGCGCATTTACTTAGTGACGTACTATTGACTAGAACGCTTCCACGAGGACTGTTGTGGAACTTGTTCCTTTAAGTACATAGATAATATAAGCATACGGATTTTAATGGACTATACGTTTTATGGTAAATAGTTAACAGTTGTATTTTAATAGATAAATGACTGTCAAATAGATGGTCTTAGCCTCACAGTGTTCAATATCGAGAGACAGCACAAGTACCTCATCGATGTTTTTACTCTCTTAAGCCAGTTAGAGGGCAACCCGAAAAAGGAAAGAGTTTAACCCCAAGAGCATACAGAATATGTCCATATTGAAATTAAACTTACCTAGGTAAGTTTAATTTCTTATAAGCATTATACAATACTTTCGAGAATGTGAATTATTTATTCAGTGTAGTTTCAGCTACTACTCCAAAATAATTGTCCGCGGAAGTCACTGTAACAACGAACGAGTTGTAGGTTTTTTTTTTATCTGTTACAAAATATTGCACAAGATCTATGCGTCACATACAAGATAAGTCTAATAATACATTCATTGTAAGAGAAACTTGACCTTTATTGTAGTAAATAAGATGTACAAAGTGACCGAAACAAGTAACACTACTTCTGGTGTAGTGCGCTATAGAAGTTATAACTTTCCCTGTCCGAACACTTTCGACTTCGTTTCAGCGGATAATAATAACAGTGATTCGGTTGATTGGATACGCATATAAATTTGCGTTTTATTCTCTGCCTATCACTATGTCTGAGTATGAAATCCAATATAGCAAATCTTCTTTATTGTTATAATGGCTCAGAACGGAAAGTGTTCTGATGCTTATTGCTGAGCTAAAAATTCATACAGACTTCAATGTTTTTCGTTCTTACTCTTTAATGTTATTAACCACATTACTTAAAACCATATGAATAGTGTAGTTATAATTTTCTCTAGTATGAGTTCGATTTTCAAAGTTTAGAAAGTTTGGAATGAAAAGTTGCCGATAGAGACAATATATGGGATATTCCAGATGTAAATTTTTGGTAAAGAAATTGTTGACGTATGTTTTAAAATAGTTCATTTGAAATGTTTATAAGATGCGATATTATTTCACTTAGTTAGTATATTATGCTATAAAAAATTTCAAGCAGTCCAATTCCTGTATGCATTTTTTTCTCTGATAAATTCTTGAAATATTTGTCATAAACCAACCAGCAAAGAAAGTTCAATATATACCAGTGACAGATTTATAGGTATTCCGCGTATTGTCACTTCATAAATAATTCAGTTCAGACTCACAGCACGCATCTTGCTCACGCAGTAACATAGAATTGTCGCTCTCTGTGCAGATTATTCCTTACGCGTGTACAGGCTTTTTATAGTTCATCTATTAAACCTTCGTTTCAAAAGGTGAGCCATTAAGTACAGTTATGCAGTAAAGTGTACAGCGATGACAGAACCGTAGGGTGCCCTGAATTATTACATCAGTTGATACCGGGTCTGACAAGACGTTTCCTGTATGTTTGTTTTAAATCAATATTCTTGTCAGATACTTTCTAACATAACTGTACCTGTGTTTTGTTTTGACACGTCTCAATTAGGCCTACGATTAGATCGTGCTCCGACATCTTTAAAGCAAATCTGGGATTAAAATAATTAAGGTCATAGAGAAAGTGTTGATTGAAGATACGTCTTATAAAGGCTTGCGATCGGCTTTTGTTTGCTCTTTACTTGTCTCTTTTGTTGATCAACATTCTCCGTTTTTATCTTAACTTTCCTATTTTTATTTGGGCATATTCTAATTAGTATAATCAAGTATTTATCTCATCTATGAGATATTGCTTTCGATGTTTATATTGTTGTTACAATAAATTAAAGATATCATTTGAATAAGTAATCGGCATTGTATTCATTCATACGGTTTTAAAGACATGACTTGACTCATCAACGCGTAATATGTGAAGTGCTATTAATGGGTCAAGGTTAATTGAATTATATAATTGCACATTACCATATGACGTGACCAATTTTGAAGTACCGGATGAGGAACTTGCTATAATCTAGTTTTAATTGGTTAATTGAGACTAAGAATTTTGAGAATGTTTTGGTCCTAAAACTACGACACATGACATTTATTTGAAGCCTTTTGAATTGCTGAGGAAAGAAAGAATATACTCTGGAACGTAGGATAGTTTTTCTAAGAAGGTCATCAGAAAATCACATTGGTAATCAATTTGTTTTTGCATCTTAAATCATACAGAAAATCTTCTTGGATGATGGTTCTTACACATTATAAATTAAATGATTTGAATGATACATAACCCAAATTATACGAGTTTTTTTCTTTGTGGGTAGCTCTGTCAGATAATTTAATCATAGATAATCCCTGTACTTCGAAACAATAAACGTGGGCGCAGAATTGTTCAGTCAATGTGATGGTTGTTATTTTTGAGTCACCTAATATTTTCTTATTCATTTCTTTAAAGACCACTTAAAAATTGGGGTGGCTTGAAATACCTGGAAACATATTATCCAATGAAAAAAAAAAGAAATATTACAACGCGCATGTCATTTTCGTAATTTGCAATAAATTTAAAATTAAAATATTCCATAATTATCAATACGTGTTAAAATTGCAAAATATTAATATATTTTTTAATATTAATTATGCAAATGGATATTTTTCTGAGCTTCGATATAATTAATTGAAATGTGACGTTAAGTAATATATATGAGTAAATGGAAAGTGGAAAATAACTTTTTGATGTTAATTTATTAATTTTATGAAGTTAATGAAATTGCCGTGATAGCATTTGCCTTATTTTGCAAAGGAAAACAAAATTTTATTGTAGACGTGTACTCCTTTATTGGAGATACGTTATTAGTTTTTTTTTATTCTTAACATATCGTAGTCTTGAATTCCGATGTGACATATCTTTAATCAGATCTTTAATCTTGCTTCAGAAAGGAATTCGTGAGTATTCCAATCTATATTTTCTTGTTCCTCGTGAATTTTCTATTTTGGCACGGTATTTTTATTGTTATTATAATTACAATCATATTCAATGATTTGAATGAATTGCAAATAACTCGCAAGACTACTGAAATTGACATCCTGTCAACTGGCGACCGACATGACTTGGACAACTCTTAAACATGACAGTTCGATGTTACTTAAAAAGCTAATTAGAATAATGAACGAACTATTGTAACGCCCATACGGAGATATATCATTTATCAATCTACTCCGTAGATTTGAAGAAGCGATTTCTAAACACATAACAATATTCTCCTAGATGTTTTTAGGATAAACGCTGTCTTCTTTAAATTACATTTTATAAGCATATAAAGAAAGCGTAAACAATTTGAAATGGACTTAAGTGATTCGTGACTTTTCCTCTTGTTTACTTACAGTTTAACAAGCATTTGACAAATGCCCAGCAATATTGAGATAACGCCTCCATAAGCACAGGTCTAGCCGAATATGGCGATGAGTCAGCTAAGCGGGTTTACCATGTCTAGCTGTAATGGGTCAATTTATGTCTACCACACTTGGTAATATGATTTGCTTTAATACAGTGTCTGACTCTGTGCTATTTTGAGCCCTATTATATTATTGTCGCTACTTTAGTTTTAATGATTCCAACCTTTTTGATACTATGAAGCTTTTGCGTGTATTTTTTTAATTATAATAATTATTTACTTAGTAACTTTGTAGTTTATACAACTATGTAAATATTATTGTATAAATTGATTGGAACTTGATAATTGTTTACATTTTCATCTTTTAAACATAGATATGCAAAAAAAATATGTTTAAAAGCAACTCTGAATACTTTGTGATGCCTTCAAGGCACGAGACATTCTCCCCATTGTCAATTTAGGATTAAAATAGACGAAATTGTTTCCTTTAAAATTACCAAGAATTTATGAAGTCCAGTTCAGTTTATGGCTATGGCCCTAAAACAGCTGACGTAATTTTTTATACAACTTGTAAATGTACATTCAAAACATATAAACGTATATTCTACTTGCTAGACATTACTTTAAGAATAGTCCGTCCAGATTTCATATTAGTTATGTATCATCTAATATCTGTTAGTAATGTTAGTCCAAAAATAGGAAGACAGCAGGGAGATAACTTAGTATAGTTTTATCCGGGTGCGAATATTAACATGTTGAAGTGTCCAACAACAGTGATATTTTTATCAGTTGAACATGAAACTGAGAAATATCTCCTACTTTGATCATGACAGATGTGTGATTGTAATAATAAAACAGGTTTTACGATAGCGTTTATAACAGCAGTTTTGTTTTCAATAACCATTACTTCACGCGATTTTTGCTTATGTCATCTTGCTTTTAGTTTAGTTGTCATGGCAAATTTAGCATTTAATTCTCGCAGCAAACCGAGATCTTCTAAATGTCATTTCTCGATGAGAAGTATGAGACATTGAAAAAGACTTTAATTGTAAGGCAAAAATGATTTGATTTCTGGTTGGGTTTAGCCTCATTTTGAACCGATACAGCAGCAATCCAAATGTTGACCAAAAAAGTTTTGATATATTTCCTTAAACAACTTGTAACTCAAAATACTAAAGTTGTTTTCTTAATGTAGATCAATTTAACTGTACCAACTGTTAAAAGGTAATATGTAATAAAATTGTTGCATTGATATCCGACCTTTGTTTCTCGTAGTCATGACCCATAACCTTCCTAGCGGAACTTGGATATCAATGTCTCGTCAATAAATCAGTGATAGCGCATCGTCTCGCGTTCGTGATGTAGGTGGACCTGTTGTGGGGAGACGAACCGGTCTTGGGTTGCGGCGTCCGTTCAATGCGAGTCCTGCACATATATAATGGAACAAGTTACGAGACACGAGCGAACAGAAAAGTTTAAATGAAATGGCATTATTTTATTACAAAAGATTTCTATTATTTTATATGGAAATGAAATTAATAAAAATAATCATACCCAAAGACAATGTTTTAAGAATTCTGTCGCTTACTCTAGTTAGATACATAGTTGGAATGAAAAACTATTGTATGAAGAAAACAATGAAAAGTGTCAGTGCAAAAAGGACTCTGACACATATCCCTTTCCTTGCTGTTTGGAATGTGTATAGAGAGTTAGCGGAAATGGTGGAAAAGTAATTCATGTTGAACTATTTATATAAATGTCTTCCAGAATATCGAAAAATAATTTGAAACTGCGTAATAAAACTTTTCCTATTATGAAATGGTCGATGTTCAAGTATTGTTAAGGTAGTAAGCAAAAGCTTGAGTACCTCGTCATAGTCAAAAGTAGAAATATAACTAATAATATTTAATATAAATTATTCTTTATATCTACTTGTTACATATGTTTTTATTTGACGTTTGTTAATCATGTATCTTAAAAGTATTAGTATTTTTGATTGAGATATTTAAAACGTCGCGATGCTTCATCTTATCTCGTATTTCTCGTATGTTTTGAGATTAAGCAAATGCTCGAAGGCACGCGACATTTTTTGTAACAGTTCGTTGCTCTTTTGCAGTACAGTTTGCAATTATTCTTGCTCTTTTAAGGAACGCACATTCACACGACGGCACATTTGTGTACTTTTTTTTTTTACAAAAAAATGCCTTTATAATTTTTTTGTAAGGTACATTTTACATTAATATTTTCTGCGTTCCAATTAAACGAGGCTTAAAGGCCTATTCATATCTCGAAGCGTGGGTTGAAATGGCTTTTAAGCTTAACAAAAGAAAAAGAATGCACCCCAAGGTCTATTAGTAACGTTTACGTCGACCCTTCGAACCAGTTGCCGAAACAATGGTTTTAAAATTCAACGTCAAAAAAATTTAAGCGCTATAACAAGTACTTAAAAAAGTAGTTTAAGACTAACGACAAGTGAGTCCTCTAGGATGTTTTAAGTGTGCCAAGAAGTCGAAGTGTATCCGCAATAGGTCTCTAAAAAGGGGGCCAGGTAGAGGGCAGGCGTAAGTCGTGCGTAAAAACTGATCCCGTTTGATTTATCCAGTTTAAAAGGTAGGCCTCCTTGTTGACCTGAAATCCATCAATAAGACTCCAAACGGTTAACGTTCACATATATTTAACTTTTATTGAAATGTAACATCGCAATATAAGATATTTATTTATATTTGAAATGGTTTCAATTCACCTCACAACCGTAAAATGAACCGAATACGCAAAACAATAGGCATTTCAGAAAAAAGACGTTGAATTTCCCGTTTTATCTGAGCGGTGATTTATAGTAAAAAGTAATTCGGCGGATGCTTGAAAAGTTTTAGTAAAGCATTTTTTCCGATAAGTCGTTGCAACGTAACATTTTGCGTTTATGTAATATTTTGTGAGTGATGTGTTATGGTACTGATGTACAATGAATTATTGTTTCGATACAAATGTAATTGAGTTTTTATTTAATGACGTAAGCATTCTTCGGTATTATTTTTGTTTTCTCATACACATTTTCTAGTATCGTACCAATATTTCTTTTGCTCTATAATAAATATTTATATTATCTGATAGTAGGAAAATGGCACGTTTGGCAACGAAATTGGTGTCTCAATTGTACTTGAGGAATTTGTATTAAAATATGAATTGATTTTGTTCAAGATATCACTGAATTATATTTATTATTATTGTTAAGAATATTTATATGAGAGCTTCTAAGTTATTTCGTATAATTGTATTTAAAATAGGCTAACTCACAATGTATGTAAATGGTCTTGACTTTAGCAAATTATAAAACAAAATTAATCAACGCCCACAAATCATTGTCAAGGTTTGTTTGCGTAACAACGAACAGCCTTGGAGATACACACGTGATATTTAAGTATATGTGATTTGCTACTATGTCATTACCAATTATGTGTTACTTTAATGATTATATTTGCGTCGTGTGGTAGAGATGTATGCACACATGGGTCTCTTCACACACACAGAGTAATTATTTTTATGATATGAGCTTCGCGTTGATTTTATTAATTCTGGAATATTCTTTAAATTAAGAAGCTACTACCAAAAAGGTCTTTGTTAGTAGGTGGTCACCTTTTTTCTTACTTACTAAACCATTGCAGTACAACGTTTGACAAAATGTTTAATGAGTTGTCTCCCGGGTTTTATGGCTATCTACTCTATCGCCGCTATAGTTATCTGGGATACTATCTTGTATCATTTCATACAAATATATCACATGTATAAGAAACTTTTATATTCAGATGGGAATACTGATGATCAGATATTTTCCATATACGTTCGATAAAAATATAAAAATCTTCGAGTTGAAAAAAACTACCAAGTGAAATAGGTTTCGTAAATGTAGACATGCAACCGTTACATTTTATTCCGTTCGGAAATCGTGTTTCTAAATTGAGATGAAGGAAGATATAAAGTAGATCCTTGAATAGATAAAACGTAGATAAAAATGTCAGAAAAATATAGATATTGTAATCTTTCAAATCGTCTGAACTAGAAATTGGAACAGTATATATAACGGTTGGCAAACTATTCTATATTTGAATTTCGAATCCTTAATTCAATTAAATGGGTTCGCTATACTTAAAACACGTATAGCATGGATAGGTATGCGTTATATAATTTCATAAAAACGAGATGGACCACTCGTAATACGAATTAAGTGGTTTAACCACTTCTGCGCTTTACCTTGTTAATATTGACTCATGTATTTACATCGTATTTTTAAAAGCTTCACCTGTTTGGGTGCGTTGGTACAGTTTTGCCTAAATTTAAATCGATTCCAGTAAATCAATGTAGTTCAAATACACACTTTGAAGCTGGTTACAAATTACAAACTATGTACCTACTTACTGTATGTAATTACTACGTGTGACGCATTGTGGTACAGAGATTTATTTACTGTTTGTTTTTTAAAAATCATTTTTAAGTCAGCTTATTGAATATTATGTTGAAAACAGAAATGATTTTGGTATTTAATATCATTACAGCTCTAAAAGTAATATTCGTCAATAATATTTAAAATTTATGTGGTTTCGAGAATCTCAAATGATAGTTTAATTAAATAAATAAACGATTATGATAGTTCCTTCAAAGAGACATATGAAGATTTTAGAGTTAATATATAATATCAGTAAAAGGCCGCGAATGTTCCTTGCGTTAATTTTCTTCATATTAAATAAAGGAGTCTTAGTCTTAATCAACGAGTCTTAATTTTCTAAATTTTAATGTAGCATATTGTATAACCTTATGAATATTTAAATACGATCTTTAAACAATATAATTTTGTAGGAAAAGTTTTTGTTCTCTGAAAGAACAAAATAAATTATATAAAACTTCCGTATGTGTATTGCACGTGTTTTCATTTATAACGAGGAACAATGAAAATACAGAAATGGGGAGAAATATATTAAATTTGAGTTTTTGTTTTATTAAGACTTTTTATAATTAATGAATGAAGCAGCATATTTATTTCATTTTTATTTTCGGTATTATGAATATATTGCATATGTAAGTAATAGTAATGAGAGAACATATTTATTTAATATTTTTTATGGTAGTAACGGCCTATAAATTGTCAAGTTGTTGATGCCGTTGATGAATAGGTTTTGGAACTAATACCACACAGTTGCTCAAATGTCAGATCGACAAATCAAAATCCAATCACTTGAATTGATTAGTAGTCAACTTTGTCACTAATATCAATTACAAATCAATCAATTACCACAAGTTATACTGTTAATAATTATATGGTTTAAATACAAAACAAGAATTAGTATTCAAAGCATCTGGCCATTGCTTTCCATTTAAAAGTATGAAATATACCGCGCGTGCTTTAGTACAGATATTGGGTATCAAGCGATCTATTTCCAGTCGATATTTAATATAATTCATCAGCAGCCGGTCCGTGTTTATAACACTTTTATGAATTAATGCTCCGTGCGGCTTAACCCTTTCAAGAGATTAGGTTTATTTCTGGTATAAAGTACCGATATAAATTATAATTTATTAATCACTTTCTGTTGCGTACGGATTTGTTTGTGTATATTAAATCCGTTATATTTAAAGGAATCTAAATATTAATTTTGATTTAAAGTTTCTTGACATTTCATAACATGCGGTGCGATTAGTAAATGCTAAAAGAACCACAACGCGATGGTATTTGGTCACCAACATCTGTAAATATTGGTCTCCAACTAATATTAACCATTTCTTATATCACCAATGCGTCGCCAACATTGCGAACTATAATATTAAGTCCATTGTGTTTATAGAATGTGGAAGTTCCTTGGGAAACACGCTTAGCCATTGGTGACCTTGAACTCTGCGGTCGTGGCGAATTACCGTGCCATTTAATTATCACAGTGGGAGAATAAATATGTATGTGCACGTGGTTAGTCCAAATTCTAGACGATAATATCTTCGTTTAGAATTGCTGCCGTGTCCAAAGCCAGTTAGGAGGACATCTTCAACAATAACATCAATGTTCATGTGTATAAAGACCATAATTGCGTAATTCCATTTATGACGAACAGTGGAAATGTTGGTGAAATTTCTATCACATCAAAGCGACAATTGGTGACAGCCAATGTTATTCTAATAAACAGATATGTTATATCCATACTAAACAACAGAAAAAAGTGTGCCGCGCTGGGGATCGTTTATTTTAGTTTATTTTTACATTTCTTTAAAAGTAAAAAGGATAGCTTGATAAAAACAATAAGTAAAAGGGATAACTAGATGTTTTAATTACACAAAACATATTCCTACGTAATTATGATGTATTATAACGTATTACTACGTAAAACGACTAAAGGAAAACGTCCCAATTAAGACGTTTTCTAGTCTTCACTTTTTGCGCGTTAATAACATATCTGTTTACTAAAACATCATTGAATTTTATTAATTTAATTTATATCGCGTCATATACAATTCAATGCACAAACGTACGAACTGAAACAGTTATATAATAATATGCATCGGCTTCAAATAACATCATTACTTTAACCAACGCTATGGAAGTAGCATTGCTCTGGAATCTTAAATCTCAAAACTATAATTATAATCTCTGTTTTTTTATTAATTACAATAGTAATAATAAACAGTCTGTGATTAGGCGTTGTTATAGATATAATTTGATTTTTATCTTTCGAGTTAAAATTACCTCTTCTTGATAGTCATTTGTTTTCTTTCTTTTTTTTTTTGGTTAATTAGCTTGTTTGGAAATGTAAAGACAAAACCTTTAGTTCTTGTTTCGTTTGATGTGTAAGAGTTATTGGTATGATGTATGCGAGCCAATATGTTAGAAGTTTGGATCACGTCTTACCCGAAGATTGCAGGTAAAAATCAGGGCGAGAATAACTGAAGTTCGCATGGGATTGATTTTTGTTTATATTGTATCTCATGCTCGACGGGGATGGAAAACATTGTGATGAGGATACGCACCTATCGTATTGAAGTGTGTTACATGTGATCCACCGACTAATTAAAAAAACAAATGCCTGTAACTTATAAGCATCGTATAAATAGGTATGTGTATTATATGAATATTATTATATAGATATTATATATACATTTAGTTACACGCTGCATACAATTTAAACTAAAAGTTTAAAATTATCTAGAGCGTATAAGGTGTAGAAAAGTTGATGTAGAAAAGTACTGTGTTGTTTTAGGAGAACAGACAACACATTTAAATTAATTAACGACAACAGGATCAAGCAAACAGGAACAAATAATAATTTGAAATAGAAAATAGAGGACTTGTATCATTTTTCCATGATCGGGATAATGTAATCGTATGTACAAGATTTATTAGAATACAGTATGTTCACAATGTTAATGGTGCTAGAATTGTAAATGATTGCAGATGTTAACGACGCCACATAAACATGATCGATTTGCGCGCTGCCTGTTTTCCACGACACTTAACGATTACATTAGTTGGGGAGCGAAATTTCTATATGATTCGATCATGTGGCAGGCATTATTGATATCGATAATCATACCTTAAAATATATTAAGGACTGTATTTCTAAACATATAGCTTCTTTCCCGATTATGAACATTTCTACTATAATAACAAGTCATTCAAAAGACGATGTGATTATCTTGTTGACTTTAGCAAATATCAGTACTCGTAGCGCATCCTGTGATGAGGTTGAGCTCTTGATGTCTTTTTTTTATGGTATTGGTTGGCGGACGAGCGTATGGGTCACCTGATGGTAAGTGATCACCATCACCCATAGACAATGAAGCTGTAAGAAATATTAACTATTCCTTACATCGTCAATGTGCCACCAACCTTGGGAACTAAGATATTATGTCCCTTGTGCCTGTAGTTACACTGGCTCACTCACCCTTCAAACCGGAACACAAAAATACTGAGTACTGTTATTTTGCGGTAGAATAACTGATGAGTGGGTGGTAACTACACAAACGGGCTTGCACAAAGCCCTACCACTAAGAAACTTCTTTTGTAACTTTTCTTCGTTTTAAATATTACTTTACATACGTCTGGTAAATATATTAAGACCTTTGTTTATAAACATGTTGGCGCTCTTTCTCTATCTCAATTTGGGATTTTACCATTTTTTATGAAAGAGGTTTTTGTATGGTTTTCCCTGTGGTTCTTTCACGTTCTGAAACCTCAGTATCAATAGTCTGTAGATAGTTACTTACCTAAGAACGATGTTCTTTGTCAAAGTATTGACTAATGAGCGAATATCAGTATTCGGAGCGCTGTAATGAGGTACAGCTTTTGATGTCTACTTTACCTTATTTCTTGTTTTGTACATTATTTTACTCAAACACGGCGAAAGACTTTTTTAATTTTTCCTTGTCGCTTTTACTTTCTAATTAAAATTACACAGTAGAATAGATTCTACAACTCTGGTAAAATACAATTTGAGAGTATATTTATTTCTCTCCCTCGTTTAACGAGCAGAGCAGTTATAAATTTATATTATGGCTTATTCTACAACTAAGTCCACGGTGCTGCCAGGTTACACTGGCGTAAAATCAAAATTATATGATTCTTCATTCAAGTAACTGCTTAAAATCACCTTCGAATCTTGAAGTTAGTGTTGAATTAAATGTAAAGCTACCCCCAGTTCATAAAGCAGTTTCTCTCAAAAAACCGATAAAAAACTAATTAGGTACTATATACCACGATTTTTTATAATTAAAGAGTATGTCAATACGTATCAAAATTTATACAAATCCTGCTCGGAATTTGACAAATAAGTACCTACTAAGTCCACGCTTTTCTTATTATCTTTATTGAGTAGTATACCTGTCAATGTTTTTGATATTAAATTTCAATCGGTTAAAAAAACCATCTGGTACCAATAGTAAAATTTTACACCATATTGCTCCGAGCTCCCTAACTATTTTATTGATTATAACTAAATACATTTATAACGTTCTCTATTGGCTTTTGAGAGTTGATTCAAGTGTCCAATAAATCCACGTTCAGCGTGACCCGCTTGACCCATTTACGTCCAACCATTCGACGCCTGTAGGACTTTAATATTTTTTTTTATAGGATTAATCAGTAGAACACAATGTTTGTCCCCAAATGTGTTGTGTTATAATAAAGAATTGATGAAGATGATAATATGCGAAGACTTTCAATAGGAGAATAAAAGAAATGTATTAACGTGTAGACAGGTAAAGATCACTTGTTTATACAAATACATAATATACATACTGATATGATAAATGCGTAAGTAATCTCTACTAAGTCTCTCTTTCACCACGGCTAAACTACTGAATCGAAATGGATAAAGGTTTAGTATGGGGCAAGTATGATTCTTAATGGACGACAAAGGCTATTTTTGTTCCAACACCAGGCGACCAGCCCCTAACCTAAAACATACCTTAAACTCGAGCAAATGCTCATGCAAATTGTGTTGCATAATACTTTCAATGCTTTACTCTATAAATTAAAACTTAAAAAAGAAACAAAAAATACTATAGAAATATATTGGAACGACATAATCTTGCCACAGAAGTAAATAACACATTTAATATTTTTATAGCTTTTATTTAATGTATTAATTAATTGAGATTTATGTCATGACATGACATTTATGAATAAGTGTTTAATAAATCCGGTGAAAATAACTCGCTGGACCAAACAGGCTTCCATTCAGCTGATCTTAGGGTTCGTATAGGTAGGTACTGATTTTTGAGGGTGAAAGGTAAAAAGTATTTCACGCTTTTTATAATGTACTAACGAAGATTAATTAAATTATAAACAAAAAAATAAAAATAAATGAGTTTACTTTTTATCAGCATAATTACATTTGTAAATTAAATGTAATGGGGTCATAAAAGATAAAAAAATACGAAAAAGTAACTCAAAAGGTACACATGCAAAAGACAAAACGCAAGACAAAAGTATTCTGTAAAATATATAATATATGTATATACTACAGATCATATTAATATGCTATGATATTCCCAGAGAACTGAACTGACAAATGATATATAGATTTGGAAGAAAAATAGTTATTATCAGAAGTTCACTAACAATATTGAAATAGTTTTTCTCTACAATAGTAGAAATTTGTCGTAATAATGCATACTGCAAACTTCATCTTACTCGTTAAAAGTTTTTGATTTAATTGCTTATCTTTCATGTGTAGGGAACTTTATCGCAAGCGCCGCCGCGACGCCACTGCAGTAATGAAACTTTCACGTTGCATCGATCGAAACAGGCTTGTTTGCGGCCCTAATGGCAGAGGAAACATGGACAATTGTAGAGCAAAACGTAGGCTTTTACCTTTTACTAGGTCAGATTTATTTAGTGCTGTAAATCATTGCAGTTTAATAAAATTTATGTTGACTGTCGATTGCTAAGTTCATTATCGATGGCTCGTTGGTCTAGTGGCTACCTTATACTGGATGGCCGGGGTTCAAACTAGAGTTGCGTAATTCACGAACAAATTAGATCCCTGATTTTTCGTATAGTTCGTGAGCTCGTTACTGATCGAGGAAAGGCGACGACAACCAAACTAATGTAGTCAAATATTCATTCATTCATTTCATTTATCTCGGTGAGCTGATAGCTGAAGAGCTAAAAGAACGAACTACTTCGTTTAAGTTCGACGGCCTAAACGATTTCAACTAAACGACTAAGCGATCTCAGTTGTGAAAAATTACGCCCAGCGCTAGTTCAAACCCCTTATTGGGGACAAAAGTTAATGGATTTTTGAGGAAGCCGTTGGTCTCCAACTGAAATATTTCGAGTCGTATTGGATTATAATATAATATGACTCGCGCAAATTATTTTTGCTTCCATTAGGACTATTTTGATTATTTATAATAAATATATTAAAATGAAATGTAAAAGTCGGCAAAAAGTTGCTTTACCGACATAGGAAACTTGAAACAGGTCTTACCCATACCTACCTTAACGTATGTACATACTGGTTCATTGGTCTAGGTTTAATAATGTTTACAATTTATCCAAATCAATTATGTTACATAATAATCAATTATATTACACACAAAACCTTGCGCGTGACACTTGTCTGCGTTATCTATTCAAGTGTTTCCTATCGCCTGATAGCTATCGATAAACTACTATGGGGAAATTGCCTGTCTCTCGGTGTTTACTAGAATATCGACTACTATTTGTTTACGTTAGTTCGAATTCGTCGTTAATTCGATGAATCAATATGACTGACGTTGAACAAGACATTATTTATTCTCATAATGTAAACGTTGTTACTGCTATTGTTTGTTGTCACGCCTGTCAATATTTTGAGAGCAATGACGCTGTTTGTGTATTTAGCTGTTGCACTATTTTAGGCGTCGCTAAATCTTCTTTTGTTTTTATTATATGTTTATTTATAAGTAAATATCTAATATAAAAATTAATGTGAATAAAATGTGTCGCCTTATTTTATGGTGTTATTGTCAAATTTACAAATAAAATTGTCTATGTTATTGGTTTAAGACATAATATTTCTGTATAAAATATTACTGTGTGTAAATTTTTTTCCATCCTCTGTTTGTCATAAGTACTTTTTTGTTTCATAGCTATTAACGATACGAAATATGTATGTTGGCGAAAGCCTACTCTACTCTCGAAAACACAATTTGCAGTTTAATCAACCACGCTGCTAAAATGCTGGTTTGTGGATGCAAATCGCATTCAATCCGTTTATAAAAGATAAAAGAAAAAAATTAACCCATACAGTATTTAATAATATTTTTAACATGGGTTTTATATGTATTTATTGATAAATTTAAAAGTATCATTTTGAAATTCAATGAAGAAAAGAGTTATGTATGTGTGTGTAGCCTGAAGTAAAATGATAAGGAAAGGCTTTCAAAATAAAGTATAGGTATATAATGAAAAGTTTGGTTGTTGCCCGTCGCACCTGATCTTGCAACTAGGGTCACCGGTCCGCTTACGTAACGAAGTCGTAATTTCTATTCTGTTATTGAATACTGTGATCGATACTCATGGGATGTAACAGGACACTGTAACGCAAGTCAGTCATGCCGTCCGTATCTACTACCGTACACCAAATATATCTACAAATAAATTGCGACCTTATTCTTTAACGAATATAATATACAATGGATTGTATCCGAAGTAATTTATTCTAGTCTAATTTATGGCACGTTCAATCGCTGGTCATTGGGGATTTTTTTTCCAGGAATACCAGTATGTCAATCTGAATTATGTCCGTTGTCAATGGTCAGGATTAATGTTATTGCCTTGAAAATAACAAAATCATTACAAGAATGTTTAGTATTTTGCGTGTTGAATTGGTTTAAGTTCATTCATCCTTTGGTGTCACAAAAAAACACATGTTAGTTTAATTAAAAGTAAAGAAAAATCTACGGATGAACAAAAAAAAACAAATCAGTGTAACTACTGGCATACAGTACACAGTTCCTTTGGTTGGAATTATTGATATTTCTTAAAGTGGTAGTATCTATGAGTGATGGGGGGGACCTTACTATCAGATAAGTTCCATCAACGTTGTACGGGAAAGCACTAATTTTCTACTTGTTTTCTCGTTTTCTGTCCAGATTCTAGATTCTATTCTAACAGTCCAATTGTCGCTCAACGTCCAATTGCCTGATTGTTTCCTTGAACTGCGGTCAACGTAGAATCTATTGTCAGGATCTCAGATTGGTTGTGTGGGTGTCGATCTAACATTTAATTATTTGTCTCTTTCTTATCTATATCCTGACAGAACATATAACGTATAGCAAAGAAAAATGTTTATAAAAGCTACTAATAACAAATACAATAGAAGTAATTAATGTTCTTGTTCTATGTTCTATATTCTATATTATGATTACTACCATAATCACGTATCAAATAGATTTTGATTTGAATTTCCTTGTAATTTCTCTTTTATATTAAATCTTAAACGATACCACCTAACTCTCCTATTTTCCTTTTAGAGTAAAGTTTTGGAACTCAATTCACCAAACAGATCTGCGGATAGGAATCTTACCATCACCTTAGTGCGTGGTATCAGTTTCTATTACCACACAGACATACAATAAGTCTGTTCCTATAAGTATTCCATTTATTTATGTAGAAACGGAACAGTGATTTATAAAAGTTAAAACTACAACGAATATCAAAAGTAGGTTAGTAGAGAGTAGAGACCCATTTTACATACTTTCCAGCAATGTTTTTAAACTAGGTCTGTTGTATTCCAGCATGATGTGAGAAACTTTGCTTTTTTAATTTATAATAAGTTGTATCCCTGCAATCCTGACTGTCGTCTAAATAAGAATGTTCTAGATTTCAGTTTTTATTTTAAATATTCCTTGTTTGAATTTTTGTATTCGAACAAATGAATATCGTTATAGATTAAAATGTATGTTAGTAGTTTCGAGTCGAGATGGACCAGTGGTTGGAACGCGTGCATCTTAACCGATGATTGCGGGTTCAAACCCAGGCAAGCACCACTGATTCATGTGCTAATTGTAATTTGTCTTTATAATTCATCTCGTGCTCAGCGGTGAAGGAAAACGTCGTGAGGAAACCTGCATGTGACAAATTTCATAGAAATTCTGCCACATGTGTAATCCACCAACCCGTATTGGAACAGTGTGGTGGAATATGTTCCAAAGCTTCTCCTCAAAGGGAGAGGAGGCCTTTAGCCCAGCAGTGGCAATTTACAGGCTGCTGTTGTTGTATATTTCTTTGAGATTGATAGTCTTCGATACTGTTTCTACGATTACCATTAACGATTGCACGTTAATGGTATGTACGCTATAAAATCATTTAATTTTATAGAGATGGTTTATACTAATGACTTTGTTGTGACTATCAACGAGACGGCGCTGCAGTATATTAAGTTATATCTATTTGGTTAAAACATTAAAACACTTAAAACATATATTCCAAAAGAAGAGAAGAAAAAGAAGATTAATATAAACATTTACTATTAAAAACTATTGTATTTAATGAATTCCAGAATTGCATTCTACATTATTTAAATTAAATTGTGGAGAGCAATAAAGTTTTAAGGCCATAAATTTTTAAAAAAAATAGTAGATTGATTTTTATTTTCTTCTACGTTTTAACCTAAATTTGTTGAGTTACTTATATGTTGTTATAATGATTATTATAATACATTACAATTATAACGATTATTGAATAAAATAATTTCACTTTAATAATAAAAATTTTATACAACCATTTCAAATTGTCGAGTTCGTTATCGATAATCTCTAAAAATGTTTTCCATTTGCAAAACAACGAACAGTCTCCAACAAAACAGTATGAAACGAGATAAGTATAATAGCTCGTTATCGTAAGACGTAAATAGGCTTCGTAAATGCTCTAGTAAGCAAAGATTTTAGTCCAGATATTCTCGGTCCATTTCACTTTCTAACACTTGTAATGGAAACGATTATAAATAATCTCCTCTTTATCTTTGCTGTATAAATTACACGTTAATAACAATTATTTAATATAATTGACTGTATTTATTTCCATACACGTATTTCTAATTGTAGATACTCATGATTGGAACATTTCTTTAGGTAGGGAGTTATGTATTGTAAAGAATAAGTATATGAAGTGTAACCTTGCTAGCTAGACTTTTTCTTGAGATATATATCCGAATTTTATTTTAATTAAAAGTCAATAGCATAAATAATTGATTCACAGGTATGTCAAAAGTAATCCTGAATCAAATCCTGAAACTTTAGGCTCTAGTCGTTCCCATTCTTAGCACAAGCTTTAAGCTTAATTAGAGGGGTAAATAGAAATATAAATATTTTTTGAAAACTACGTATAACTATGCTACAAGGTTTACTCGCTAAGTTTTCCTTCTACGTCAACAAAGTGATAAATTTTATATGGAAACCAAGCGAAGAAAAGTAATTCATGCTCCCGAATGCTGTGATTCATCATTTCCGTTGTTTTTTACTAGGCGTCGTCGTGTCGACCAATATTTTTTTTGCGAAGAAAACTTTTTTAATAGAGTAAGGCACAAGTATCTGTAACAGATCGAATTTGTAAGTTAAATTCCAAATAAAATTGGCTGCAAACTTGAAAGAGTATATAATTATTGTCTTTTTATTTAACAATGCAATTGTATACATAATTAAAAACGCTATGTTATTTTTATTTAAGATGACATGTGAGAGCACTGCATTTGACAAGTATCAATAAATTGAAACCAATAGCAACAAACATGGTCAAGCCAGTACAAATAATAAATAATCAATCAAAAACATATTCAAACTCCAGAAACATAGGAGACGTATAGATCAATAACGTACAAAAAAACGCCCAAGGAAATTTTCTTAGATTTTTATTTATCTAGATAGACTATCAAAGCCGTAATCGCGTCGAAAAAAACGAGTGTTCTCTTGGACGCACACACGCACACACGCAATAAGAAAAAGCACACTAGTTAAATAGAATAAAGTTTAACAATTGTCATGCGTAGCTTTCCCGCACACCTTTATAATAAAGTTGGCCATTTTGTTTTAATTCTTTCGTAGTGTGTGTGTTTTGTTTATTTTTCTCTATCAAGGGAAATAAACATACAATATTTAAGGAGATTTTTAACGCGATTCAACAAGAGGTTATTGGTATTTGAAAGTACGCTTAAATGAAATGTTATATTAAAAACAGCCTATAAATACGTTTAGTAGTAGAATTTAATTATAGTTATCACAGTAATATTTGCATAAAGAGTTTTCTATTCAGATAGACTTATCTATTTGCACGATTTTAATGCTCTGAGGAGCAGAGTTAATGTGAATATAGCTATTTCGTTAGTCAATTTTCCTATGATAATTAAGAGAAACTACAATAAATGAGGCATTCAAACATTACAGCTTCTGGAAAAACACATAAATTTCATAGTAAAGAATAAATTATAAAAAGGAAAATCATAAAAGACAGTTCAGTGTAATGGACACTTCAGTACTTTTATTACACTTTTAATTTACTAAACTATATCTTTGTCGCTTAAGAGTGATTTCTTTGAGACAAAATAAAAACGAAAAATTACAAATTAAATAACAGACAGAAAATAAATAACGTTTGAAATTAGTTAAATGACGCTGACAATTTTTTTTTAATTAAAAACAAGCTGTGCCCGCGACCCTATACGCGATTGGATTTAACAAAAAAATATATATTGTAGTTTAAGTTACTCCCTATTATATCAGTTATCTGCCAGTAAACGCCCGTCAAAATCGGTCCAGCTGTTCCAGAGATTAGCCGGAATAAACAGACAGACAGACAAACAAAAATTGTAAAAAATGTTATTTTGGTATATGTACCGTGTATACATACATATGCATTGAGTAAATAAGGGCTATTTTAATATTAATTACAGACATTTCAATTTTATTATATGTATAGATTGTTTGAATTGACAATAGAAAAAGCAGAACGAGGATGAGGGAAAGATTGCCAGGAACTGACAAGATTTGGCTTGACAATTTCTACCGGTTTACTTTACTGTAAGCCTTATAAAAGAAATTCAATCTAATAATCTTCCCAGATATACAACAACAAAATGAAAAGAAAATTAAAGTTTTTGATTACCAGTGACATACAATTATGTTCAAATTAATGGTATTATAAATAATTGTAATTTAATTGACAATGATGACGAAGCATCCAAGATCCATATCACCGTAAGTGAACTACCAAATGCCTCTACGTCCTACAATAAGGGCCACTTTTTTACTCTAAACTAACGGTCGTCGGCTGTAACTGATTTTGAACTGGTTCAAGCTTCACGGTGTCAAATAAAATGCAATCACGACTTTGTATGGCCGTTACGTCATCTGAATCAGATAATGTGCACAATAGATTGATCATGGTGATCATATTAACCATCTACTTTGTCAATGACTGACATTTTCCATTTTTGTAACCGCAATTGCCTATCCGATGTTAAAGTCAACGTAACAGTCAATCGCAGCCCTGGTTTTTCCATACAGAAATGTATTATTTCATTTCAAATGAAAAGTTAAACTAGCATCCTGGAGTTTATTCCAATTCGAGGCAGTTACCCTCGTTACGTTGATATGAGCACGAGTTAAATGAAAAACACGAATTAAGCACACGAAAATTTTGTTGAGCTTGCCAGGATTTGAGCTCGCAATCTTCGGTGTCAACGAACTCTGTATGGACCAATCGGTTCAATTTCATTTTACATTACTGAATTTGACCAAATACTTATTAATGACATTGCATATATATGCTGTAAAGGTGCATCTGGTAAAGACGCGTTGAAGGTTTATGCTTCTAAATTAAAAAGAGGTCTTTTAAGAGCTGTAGCTGGGACTTGGGAGACAGTTACTAATGCAATTTGTAATAAGCTAACCATCCTTCTTGGTAAATACTTCCCGTTTCAGAAAAGGATATGTCTCTTAATCCGCCGCACTGCATCGCATATGATTGTCGTTTTTATTTCTATATGTCTTAAGATTATTTTTCACCGGCAATCTTCCCTAAAATTTTGCTCCGGTATTCTAAAACATTTAAAATACTTACAAATTCTTTAAGAGCTTAAGCAAATTTAGAGAGCGATAAGCTAAACGATGTCGAGTTTTCTTCTTTCGTATGTCTTATTAATGATACCAAAAAGAGAAAGATCTATGTTTAGGAATACGCTAAATAGTAATCTTGATTTAGTTGTTTATTTATGCGTTAATAACAATGCTGTTTAGTTATCATGCAACTTTTCACAAGTCACTCGTCATTTGCACTTTAGCTTTATTAATGGACTCAACATAGAGAGTACAATTTCTTTATCGATCGTGTTAACTGACTGACTGACTATCAAGATTGAATTAAGAGCTGAGTTTTTATGAGAATGATCTGTAACCTATTTACTGCGTTCGCAATCAGAACCTTATTTCAAGTTGATGAGATGACTCCAATTTGCCGGCCTCACTGCACTTTCTAACGGTGTACACTATTATCTCTATAATGATTTGCGTTCTTTTTGTATACAGCGTTCATTAAATTTCCTATAATAATCTGTGGTACGCCGTTGACATGGATTTGGGTAATGTCTTGTAGCGACAATTTTTTTTTTCTTTCTATTGTCTTATATGTGCCATCGTTATAGTTGTGATAAGTTCAAGCTGATTTGAATTATAAAATAAGAAAAAATTAAATATACTTTTCAAGTAGGCTTTTACAAGCACTATTGAATGTTCATTTTACAATTATATTAAGTGAAGCTATCACCTGTTCGGAATGTAGATTCCACCTTGAAGAACCGGCAGGAAATTCAGAAGTTACTGTTTTACAATAAACAATGATTATGCTCTGGTTACAAAACTTTTACTTAATTGCTAATAATAAAAGTAAATTTATATTATTTGTAGCGCCTACCTACCTAAATATCGTATAGACCGCAGGAGAATTAAGACCTTTTGCGTAGAACAAATCCTAGTTCACGATAGTTATTGTTGTCGTCGTTGTGACCGCTGGGGCGTGACGCTTGCGCCGGCGCAGCCACCAGTGCCGCGATGGCGGTGTGGTGCGGTGCGCGTATCTTACCTCTTGAGAGACGCGTCTATTCCATCACGCTAGTGGTTGGTTCTTGTTTTTATATGTAACGGGATACACTAACGTTAACCCCGTTTTGCGGGAGTGTGTCAATGATGTGTTTGTGTTTGGATTTATTTTGAAATACGCAATGTTTATTTACGATACGTTAATTTTATTTGCAAGAAAATATAAAATATTACTCGATAATATTTCAGTGATTTTTGATATACTGTATAAACAATAACAATGTTACGTTAATACTATATTTAAACTAAATTTTCTACATCAATAATATTTTATTTCCTAAATATAGGTATATCTAAACTTCAAAAAATATTTTCACGTCCAGAATTATAGAGATATTTTTTTACAATAATACTGCGAGATAGTTTTTTTTTTAATTTTTAAATTTATTGTTTTGTATTCACATGACTTTGCGAATTACACATTCGTATTTTATAAGGAAGATGTTTCTGATCGATTATTCTGCGAAGGCTGATGCGGCTGTTTTTAAATAATGTTACCAATACATTACCAAGTAATAAAATGCTTGAATTTTGCCGATAATTTTGAAATTTGTTATGCGTACGAAATAAATCATTTGAATTTATTAACATTAGTAGTAATCGCTTATATCGAGTAATTGTGTTTTTATCTATATTAATATTATAAATGTGAAAGTTACTCTGTCTGTCTGTCTGACTGTCGCTCTTTCACTAGCAAACCAAAACAGATTTCTTGAAATTTGTTATGAAGCAAACTTGAAGTCCAAGTAAGGACATAGGCTACTAGGCTTATCTAATACGTGACAATCAACCCCTATAACGAGAACGAAGCCGTGAGCAACAACTAGTTTTTTATAAATTTGTGAATATAAACGCTACGTTTGTGAATGTTAAATAAGCTCTTAAACTACGCGTAGTAAATGATAGAATATTGAGACGACATAACTTGAAGTATTGAATGAGTGATGCTATTTTTTTTAATATAAACCTTGTAGGCATATAACTCTGCAACCATCTGGTGGTAAGTGGTATTGAAGTCTAAATGCGTAGACGGTCAGTTCAGCCAGGGAGAATGAACTTCACGCCTCGTTTGAAGGAACGTTAGGATCTCAATATAATATAAGCTATTCTTCTCAAAATTGAAATTCCCAGAAATCGTGAGGAAATAAATGGCCTAGCATAATGTTTACGTGGGTTAGTTTTTTTTTTTATTCGTTCGTCAATCACTATGACCAATCGACGCGGAATCGTCCCGATTGATTATAGGAATTTATTTTTTTCCGTTGATCGTTTTTGTAACAGCCAGTCATTTATTGACAAAAAACCTTTTTGGAAAACAATGTTTTTGGTCCTGTTTATTCCTCTTGTATTTAAGTAAGAATGCTATATTACTTCTTTTTTTACATTTGTACTACTGTGTTTGTTTTGATAGCATAGTTCGATATAAATTATAAAGTTAGGTGTCTCTATCTCAAAAAGCCTTCCTTCCTACTACATGTTAGGTTCGATTAAAATATTTTAATATCTGTGATGTTTTAGATACTTAAATATGAAATTAGCATTTTGTCGTACTACCTGCTGAAATATATCCGATTTAGTTAAAAATTCCAAATTCAAATTTACCTATATTGAATTAATTTGACTGGTACATTTGAGTTTTGAAAAAGAGCCATTCATTTGTTTTCTCCTCATTATTTTTGTCTTTGGCGTCGCTTATTACTTCACAATGAAAAATTTGATATATCGGTATATTTACGAGTTCTAGTTCTACTGCTGAAGAAACAGCTCGAAGTTTTAATGATGTGTACGGAGCTAGTGTCTCAGAAAAAATGCACCGTACGTTTTTGGTTTCAACGTTTTCGTTCTGGAAATTTCGACCTTCAGAACCTCCCCTGTGGACCTAATGTAACAAACAAAACTGTTCGAACCAGTTAGGTCGTCTTCTACTTCATAAAAATCTGATGCGCTACTATTCACAACGCGAGAAAATTTTAATATTTTCATGTTTGCTTTGGATTGCAATTCTAAAATGCAGAATATTCCAATGAACATTTGCTCGCAGATAAATGTTGATATAACAGGGGTTTTTAGTTTTTAGAGCCATTTTATGGGCAGAGATACTCGTGGCGATAGGAAGGAATTAGTTTCAATTTCTTCGGTTCTCTCGCAGGAAATCGATTCTATCCAGTTCTGAATCGTTAACTGTTCATATCATTTGTTACTGTACTTTTGCCCTATGGTGTTGCGTTTCTCTTTACTATTACAAAATCAACAATATCTTTGCAGTCATCTTTAAGTCTATACATTAGTAATATAAGGTAAACTTTATTGAGTGATTATTTCTTTGCTACAATTGAGATACTTAAATCATCGATAAACAGTTTAGATATGTTTATTGAATCGTTATTGACAAATGATGTATAGAATTTTTTTAATATATATTTTTAGATTCGAGTGATCAATTCTGTCTTTATCTATCAAATGTCTATTTAATAATGATGGAAAGAGAAGTAAACATAGTTTTACTAAACAACCGTTAATCAAAGTTGATCTGTAAAGCTGGATAGATAATATCTCTATTATATGTTATAATAGGTATTTAGATTTCGGTTATTTTCTGTTCGTATTCATACATTACTTTTCTATTTCAACAAAAATACCGAGTAGCGAAAAGTTATCGTACGTCGTTACTTGTTACACAAAATTATTTATTTGATATGAGCGCTCTGGAGTTTTCTAAGGAATTGTTCGTCTGGCATTTATGAAATACAAACTTTATTTGGTATTTTCTCCCAATTTCACAGTTATTTCATTTCGTTGTGCAAATATTTCTAGAAAGGTCAGGACGACATAGTTTCTGATGTTAGGTTCGGTATGAATTTGTGGTTGGATTTTGACAACTTGTGACTAATGGAATACATTGAATAGTGACTTTAGTCTGTATTATTTTGTAATGTTTCATTGTTACAATATATGTACATTTATTTAGTTCTGATTTTATATCACTAGATGTCGTGGTTCATTTTATTCGTGTTTCCTAATCACGCTATCCGTTATCAAAGAAATTTGACTAGCAATAAAAATGAATACAACTGTCTTGGTCTTAGGAATCAATGGTGGTTTATTCATGGTCCTTCGAGCCGAATTATGTAGTTTCGATGTGGTTTGTGCATGTGCAATGTAGGTTGATCTTCAGGCCTCATAAAAAAAATCTACAAATTTGCTTCAGTGGTTTGAAAGTAACCATTGTGTTAGAAACTTTTCACACAAACATGTTGAACCTAATTCAATTTAATGGCGAATATTCAGCCGAAATACTTTTATTTATAAGATATTTATAAAACTAAGTACCTAAATCAGATTATTTAATATATTTACATAGTTCTGAATATATATTTTTTAATGTATTAGTTATAAATTTGGCTCAGCTAAACATTTAACAGTATTGATAATTATAATATGTTGGAAGTGTAGACTTATATATCAAATAGATAGGTTATTTTTCCGAATCGATGATAGCTTTGAATTCAAATCAACACATAACATTTAATACGTCGATTGAAAAGTGAAGCTTTTATGAACCTACTCGAGTAAAGAACATTTTGCTTTTGTTTTTTTTTTTTAATGAAACATGGTATTTTTGTTTGTGAACGTATTAGTATTGTGTGTCTGTGTGCATTTATGTTTATTAAGAGCTTATCCTTAATTGAAAATACAAAGATTGTATTCAATTGAATGTAACGATATTATACAATATGTATTGATTGAATGGAATCTGAATATTACTACAGAATGTACGCATTCAATGCATCGCTAATCGTACTTATTTACATACACAACCATTCACCGATTGTGACTAATTCCGTCGTTGAATGCGTTCATATCACACACGATAAATTAGTAGAAGATTAAATACTTCAAAGATTTACTAACGAATTTGCGATTAAATTGTACTTAGGGCCCTGTACTTTTTATAGTATTGATTAATTATTATTATAATTAGATATATTACGTAAATAGTAAATTATTATTCAAACTATTCACTAATATTATCTGCTCCATGGTTGTGAGAAGTTTTTTAAAACATCGGGTTATGATATTATATTTCAGCACATAAACAGCAATATTAAATTTGACAAGCTAAATGTAACATATAAATATAATACATATTATAAAGAAAAAAGACTAAACCTATAAACTGTGCAACGTCGAAATTATTAAATACAATCTCTTGCAGACAAAACAAACCTCTGCTAATTAATAACAATATTTTTTGTGATTTTTACTGCAGTTTTTTTTATTACACGTCTACCATTGTTCTGTGGTAGCTACAGATATATGTATGTATGTTCGCTTTATACGTTGTCTCGATTGAAATGATTTATGAATAATAATTATTTTTTAACTTTAACCATAAAGTTTTTTCGGTATGATATTTGATGACGAAAATATTAACACTATAGACATCAATATATATATAACTTAATATTTATATATAGGTTGTTTTAGACCTTAACTTTTAGCAGTCGGTGGTTTGGTGACCAACATATAACATTTGTTTATTAATTTCAGATAGATCCAAACACAGCGTTCTTGAGAGCGGCTCGCGGTGGTCAACTCGACACCGTCGTCGACTTGCTCGACTCCAGCGCAGTCAAAGACATCAATACCTGTAATTCGGTAAGCTTATAATAAATTACGATGATTACAATTAGCAACAAATCTAAACTGCATGTGATGTGTGACATAATCAATATAGATATATACAGGACCGGATTTGGAGGTTAGTAGGCACTGGGGCAAGAGTGAAGAAGATAGTTTTTAAATTTGCCAATAAGGGTCATATATATGACAAGGAGAATATATAAATTTGCTTAGTGGTAGGGCTTTGTCCAACATACTGACGGACACAAGGGACATAACTTTCTGAGGTTGTCGGATATTAGCGATGTCAGGAATTTTTCATATTGCTTACGTCGCAATGTCTCTGGGTGACCATTTTCCATCGGATAGCCCATTAACGCATACCGATTAAAACTTATTAACGACAAAAATACACCACGCCGCCCCAATGTTTGTTGGTGGACATAAACGTCAAAGAGTCAGTCATCAGAGCATCCAGAAATGTTGCAATCAAATCTATTCCTGAAATGTTACCTCATATTTAACTAGCTCCACATCCCGATTTTACATTGGTACAATATCTATTTACAACTTTCAGATCGAAGAAAAAATACAGAAAGAAAAGTTTTTATTTTTTCCGGCTAGGAAAGTTCATATTCTCGTCATTCCTAAAACCATGTATTATACATAGAAATATTCCCCTTGAATCATTTTGCTTATTGATAGAACCTATAAGTGTCATGTTAAAACAACTGTTGGACCAAACTCCGCGCAGAACTACTCGGAGCTTGTGTATGACTTACTTGGTATTAGTGTTTTGTACAAGCTCACCGGGTAGTGTACCACCCACTCAATACTTGGTATTGGTATCCCGATATGAAGTGTGATTGAGCCAGCAACTGCAGGCACAAGGTACACAATGTTTAGGCCCCAAGGTCGGAGGCGCATTGATGATGTAAGGAATGGTTAATATTTCTTAAAGTATAAATGTCTGTGGGCTGTGGTCACCACCAAGTCGCTTATTCACGCGCTTACCAGTCCATTCCATGAAAATATTTTAGATTGTTCCTTGTCGGATTTGTGTATTTAGTTTATAAGTGTTTTTTTTTTCAACATTCAATCTGAATCTGTTTTGCTTTACTGTTCAACAATAGATTGATTATAAACATAAGTTTTGTAATTTTAAAAACTCACTTTTTGCTCGGACTTAAATCTGCGGCCTTCAAGTAAAACACACGTGCTCGAATCGCTGAGTCATTTCGTCTAGTATTTATTGAATACAACAAATAAAAGTAAATTATGATCGATGGTTTTTTACGAACAAATATTATTGAATGTTTTAAAAGCGTTCACAGATATTGACTTCTTTGAGTTAATTAAATTGTAGGAATTGCGTTTGAATAGATAATGTATATTTTTAATGTATTATATGAGATCACGATGAAATTAATATGAATTAAATATCATCACGCACTAATCTGAGCTTACTTAAGTTGACCAAATTTCGCTAAGCAGTGTGGGGTGTACTTATCTTAACAGTTAAATGATTATAAAATAAATCTAGTAGCAGAGTAATTATTTTTTTCTTGTGACTTACTTTAATTTATTTTGTAATCATGTTAAATATTTAAATTTATTGTTATGTTTGTTAATATTAAATATTATGCTTCTGATTATGTTGACTTACTTTCTAGCCCATAGGTCATAGGTCGTGAAGAGATCGATACTTAACTATACGATTACTTTATTTTAGTCGTGTCTTGTGTAATTCTTATTAATTTTCGTGTAAATGTTACTATAAAAATGATGTATTTGTGAAATAAAGAATGTTTTTTTATGTAATACACTTAATACGTTGTATATAAACGGCTAATACCTATCTTATTACGACTCATATCGGTTAATAGCTTTAGGGGATCAATTATCTCGATACGGGTAGCCATAACCACTTACGAAAATAATCGATACGTTGCCAAGACCCGTTGAATTAGGTCACGTCAAAACTAACTTTACTCATATGGTCTGTTTCAATGGCAGAAGGAGTAAAGACGAGCGAACCTAAGTTTACGATAACAGCTCTTCTCTGTTATGCCGTACATGTTTTGATTAATATAGGTACGTTTATTAAAAAGCTGTGCTCGTGTACTCGTACCTTGTACGTGTTTGAATTTAACAAAAAATATATATTATTGTAGCCTAAGTTACTCATTTTTATATCAGTTATCTGCCTGTGAAAGTCCTGTCAAAATCGGTCTAGCCGTTCCATATATTAGCCGAAACAAACAGACAGACAGACAAAAATTGTAAAAAATGTTATTTTGGTATATGTACCGTGTTTACATTTATATGCGTTAAGTAAAAAGGCTATTTTCAAGTAAAAGGGCTATTTTAATATTACAAACAGACACTCCAATTTTATTATATGTATAGATATACTACTATTTTCCGTAAGTACTTACGTATAACCATTTTAATTTTACTTCCAGAGATAACTTAATTGCAAAATAAAAAAAAATGGTAATAAATGCTTGTGAGCGAAAGGTTACTATACAATTAGTGAGTTTATGTTTGATAGCAAACCTTGGGAATGAAACGATCGCCTCCTCCTGTTTCAATTCATATTCAATTATGTATCTTATTAATTTGACAAAAAAAGACCCGCTGAGGTTTCGCCGGTTTTTCGCAGGTCAGGGTGTTCCTTTTTCCGAAGCGGCGCCTTGACAGTGTTTAATTTGACTATCAATAAGTAAGTGTAATGCTTCTATGTTGAATAAAGGAATTGGTGTTTCAGTTTGACTACGTTCGCGTACAAAACTTAACCTCAATGTGGACCATAGACAATTTACGATATCATGTTATTTCAATGTCAGTTGTTTATTTGTCTATTCCTCTTGCCATTGGAATGGACTTTATGTCTATGTGGATGCTCTATTTGTCTTATGACATGACAAAGTTTCCACTTGTTCATATATCACACTGTAACAAAGCCTTTGAAACTTGATAGAACGGGGATGCTTTTATGCTGTTTTGAATTCGTTATTGTGAAAATTGAATGGAATAATTGATTCCCTTTCAAATACCTATTAAGTAAATATATCTCACCTGTGGATACCTGTGTGTCACCGGTGGAGCTATTCTGTACGAAGAAATTCCACATTCAAACGAGAAATGAAATGTCGGAATGTGACATGCGATATCGTATGAAATTATGAAATTTATAGGATAAAGGTATCAAAATGTCATATCATTGGAAGTTGGTTTTCAATACTTCACGAGTGAAAAACGAAGTGAATTCTTACAGAATCACACCACTACGGAAGTTTTATTAGTGCAACTAATTTAAAATTTAGCTCCAAGATTTGACATATGAAGATACCTGTCTTCGGCAACGAATATTTCCCTCTAGTGCAAGTATAGGTACAGTCTCTTTTGACTCACTCTTGTTATCCGATGGAGTCACAATTCGAAAAGTGTTTAACACGTACAATCATTTCTGGGCTATGGGAGTATAATCATTAACGATTTCCAAACATCTTACTGGGATGGAGACTTTTCTTGAAACCATTTTTATAAGCCAGATTCGGACTTTTGAATAACCTAGATTTCGATATTTGCGTTCTTGAGGTGGCATCAAATTAAATCTTTCTAAATTTCGAGAGTTGTAGATTAGATCGATATATTTTTAATTAGTCTCGCTTTAACGCTTTGGCAGCGTCTTGCCACAAGGCCGGATGTGTTAGGGCAAGACGGGGATCGTGCTCTACCGCACTTTACCTTTAGATGCGTTAGGAAGAGATGAAAATCGTGTCGATAGTATTTCTGCCTGATCCTCAGTAGGAGTAGTTTTATTTGCTTGTATTGCCTGAAGAATATAGTAAGGAAGTAATTTTTTTCGTTAGAATTTTACCCTATTATTATCTCAACATAATATATTATTTTTTTAGTTGCATCAACTTTTAGGTCCAGTCGAATCGAAATTCCAGATACGAACGCTGCATATATTTTATAAGCTAATAACAAATGTCATAATTATGAACTCAGTTACATCACAACTTGATATTCTCGTAGCTTGGGTTCCGTAGAGTTAACTTTGATTACTTAATCAAGGTATTCAATCGAACGATGAAACCATTCCAGTAAATACACATGGGTAACAGCTACGTATGCCTTCTTTATTAGTTTGTGTAATATATTAAAAATGTATTTATCAGTTTAGACTAAACACAGATCCGATTAAATGAATATTAAGCGACTAAATTGTAAACTATTTACTGTTAAACATATAACGTGTCTTCATCAGCTATTTATTTAACACGTATAATATTAGATTTTTTCTACGTTATCATATGATATTATGAAGGTGAATTTTTTCACATTATTCGTCGTCACGTAAAGGGTATGCATTAAAGCTTGAAAAAAACGTCGAGAGAAATGTATGCGATAGTCAAAGAGCATGTAAATGACATATTTTCAGTTTGAATTTTCTTTTTATAATTTTAATATAAATTACAGTCACATTAGTTGTATTTTTTCTTTGAAATTCTATTTAAGACGCTACTCATATTGCATGCGGGTTTTCATATAATGAAAAGAGTACAAATATTTTTTATTGTTATTTGGGTCTTTGGGAAAAATAATACAATTTGCAAAGACCTAAATTAAAATTAAATATTGTAATATAATCATTTTTGTTACACAAGTATCTATATTATTTAAGTACATGTTTAATCAAGAAATACACGAATTACACAAAAAATCAAATTAAATGAATAAAGAAAATATTCATTATTCAAATAGACTCATGTAAAATGACGATTTAAATCACTTATGAATCGTCATTTTACAGCGTTGAATTAAATCTAAAGCCACGAATTTCTTGTGCCATTCAACAATTAGTGGAGCTCCAGTAATCGTCCCGTTTTGCATCACTCTTCCACAGTCGCCATAAGTGCACAGTCCATACACACATACCCTATACGAATGCCAAGTCTATAACCGGGTCACCTATTAACTCACTTTGCGGTCTCTCGGGACCAATCATCCTCGTAATTATGCGCAGTTCAGTGTTATTCCATTGTAAATCGACCTCCATGGTGCCGTGTCACGATAATTGTTATTGAATTACATTATATTCACGATAAAAGGTCAAATAAGACATGTATGTTTTTGATAAGAATAGAATCTGATATTCCATAAATGTTACATTGCTGAGCGTACGCCTTTCCCATTAATTACAAGGCTCTGTGCTCATTCCACAACGTTGCTCTAAATCAAATTTGTCTTTATATAAGTCACCGTATGATTACAAAATTCGTCAGATTGTAATCTGTCGAAATATAACATATACATATACTTGACGACCTCCATGGTCGAGTGGTGGGTACACCGGTTTTCATGGGTACGCCACTCTGAGGTTTCGGGTTCGATTCCCGGCCGAGTCGATGTAGATTACCATTAGTTTTCTATGTTGTCTTGGGTCTGGGTGTTTGTGGTACCGTCGTTACTTCTGATTTCCATAACACAAGTGCTTCAGCTACTTACATTGGGATCAGAGTAATGTATGTGATGTTGTCTCATATTTATTTATTATTATTATTTATATGTATAACATAAACATATACATATGTGGTCGAAATCATAATACATTATATGCAGGGTTTTCTCTGATGTTCTTCACTGCCAAAACACGAGATAAATTGTAAACACAAATCTAGAACCGTGATCTTATCAGTATTTAGTATTTATTTTAGTTTAATGTGAAAGTAACTCTGTCTGTGTATCTGTCTGTTTTTCTATCACTACCAAACCACTGAACTGAATCTGATGAAATTAGGTATGAAGCAAATTTGAACTCCATGGAAGGACATAGGCTACTTTTGTTGCCTAACACGTGACAAACGATCCCCTAAAACACGAGCGAAGCCGCGGGCGACACCGAGTATTTAAATATAAATGGGTGATAATAAATTGCTAAAACTACTACTAAGAAAGCGAGTCATGATCACGACGGTTTCGCTAAAACGTCACGACTTGTGCATGAATTATTCTTTGGAGTATTTTATGATAAATGCATGTAATTTAGTTTAAGAGCCGAAGTGGCAAAGCGGATCGAACACGTGGATCTTAAGCGAAGATCGCGGATCAGATCTAGTAAGTACTGCTTGTGTTTTTTGTTTGTTTAATTTTTTTTTTGATCGTGTTGATCGTGATCAGAAATATCACAAACCGCAGGCACCAAAAAAACATTTTGAAATTTACAAAAAATAATATTATTAAATAAATTAAATTGTGAATTGTGGAATGGAGTAAATACTGAGTTTTGTGCGGGTTCGTCTCTGTAGAATCTATTTTCAAAACTTAAATAGTTTTACATTTAATTCTCTAGCATGATCAAAAATTATTTTACTTTATTTGCAAAACGAATATTTTTATTTCGTTTGTGAAAAAATATGTCTAGAAATGCTTTCAAAATGATAAGCAGAATACTATGCAATGTAACATTGTATAGTATTCTGCTTATCTTCTTCAGAATCTTGATTCAATTTTGTGTCTGCGGATTAAAACATTTCAGCTCAACACGGTCCAATTCATACCGTGCTCAGCGGAGAACGAAAACATGGTCGGAGTGATGTAGATATCGGCATGTACCAATTTCGAATATTGCAATAGCTGTATGCTATCGTCCAACAGGAATAATCTATACTGGATCAGCTTAGTTTCACACCACACCAAACCTTAAAATGAGACTCAGGCTATTTAATTAACAAGTATATAAAAAATAGTCAGTATATCTGAAAACCAAATACTAAGCTATAGTATTCTACAAATAATATGAAAAGGACCATATAATATTACACAAAGAATTTAATGAAAACAATTTAAGTATACCTGAAAAATTGCGTTTTTGACTTTAATTTTACATAGTTATTAATGTAATTACATTAATGGACTATATAAATTGTAGTATTAAATGTGTTCCAAATCTCGAAAGTGTGTGAACATTTTTAAAAATATGTTAGTTACTGGTGCAAATTAATTTTCAACTTATCACCCACACATACATAGACGTTATATAGTAACGTGTAAAATACATAATTCAGCATTGATTCATATCAATGTGTGTATTTATACTCCTTTGATTGGCCCGGTTAACTACTGTCTCAGAAGGAAAAGGATGACAATTACGTGCTAACAGACTGATGATCCACATGTTCGTTTCCTGTCATACTTGTCTGTGAAACTGGGGAATGAGGATCTATGCTTACAACCAAGCGTTATATATATCTTTTACTAAGTATATGATGTGTTAGGTATCTTTTTCATAAAACTTTTTACTAGTTATTTATTCTTATTTTTTGTAATAGACTCGTTATGGTCATAGTCGTGAGTTTACCTAAAAATTACAATTAAATGAATAATTTAATATATTATATAACGAAAGTGTAGTTTATAGCTGTACATCATTAATACTCCTCTTACAGTAACAAAGGGAATTCTTTATTCAGCTCAGCTTAATAGAAAAAAATCGAATTAAATTATTTTAAAAATGAGAAATGAAAACTAAAAACGTGCAATGGTGAAAGAGTAATAGTGGAGTTTTGAGAACTTCGTTCATTTGGAATGTTGACACTTTATTCACGGTATAATGTCGCATACCACAATCTAACTTTTCACGTTTAACTCGAAACTCACTTCAGTTTATAAGGTGACTTTCGAGTTATTCCTTACAGAATAGGTTTATACTGGCGAGCATTTCGAAATAGGATATGCTCGTTTTTAATGTACGATACGTTCAAAATCAATAAGTGCCGTTTGTTTCAGCAAATTTTGTTACACGTCGCTGAATAATTGCGTAGCAACGCTTCTAATTGGTAAAAATAACAACTATGACTACTATATCATTAGTTCACGTATGTGTGTTGAGCTAACGATCAGATTTATAGTAAAAACAGAAACATATATTTCGGCTAACAACTAGGGCTCAACTTTATCACGGCGCGGTGTAAATATTATAACACAATACAATAGTAGTAATATAAAGATAGGAAATGTACATACAATTGCTCATTATCATGATATTAATTGATTAATTATTCTTAATGTCGTAAATTAATTCTGAAATGTTCTGAGTTGCTCGCATTTTATCGATAGAATCCTTCATTCATTTTATTAATCGCTTAAAACGATTTTTGATGAGTGCCGAAACCTGCTGTGACGTTGTTATAAATGACAACGTGTAAATATATCCCTCTGATAAGGTTTGGAACTTTTTCAAATATAATGGAAGATATACATGTGGCAGAATGTCGTTGAGATCAAACACACGCATGCTTCCCCGCGGCGTTTTCTTTTACCACCGAGCACGATATGTATTAAAAACACAAATTAAGCGCATGAAAATTCAGTGCTTGTCTGGGTTTGAACCCGTAATCATCGTTCTCGGCTGTCGTGTTTTATCGAGTCGAGATGGCCCAGTGGTTACAGAGTCGAGATGGCCCAGTGGTTAGAACGCGTGCATCTTAACCGATGATTGCGGGTTCAAACCCAGGCAAGCACCGCTGATTCATGTGCTTAATTTGTCTGTATAATTCATCTCGTGCTCAGAAGGAAAATATCGGGAGGAGGAGGAGGAAGAGGAGGCCTTTAGCCCAGCAGTGGGAATTTACAGGCTGTTGTTGTTGTTGTTGTTGTTGTTGTTGTTGTGTTTTATCACATAATTTATAATTGTTATAACTAATTAATTTATTTACAGTGCCTGTAGTAAAATAGACATAAAAATGCCTAGTCTCGTTTTTTTTATTCGTTTAGTTTTACTAATACTCGGTCGGTGCACATAATTTGCTTACGTAACTAGGTTCATTCGATAATAATATACTTCCGTGGGTATTCAGTGTCATGGAGATCGTATCATTTTGCATACACACAAGTATGTCACGGTTATAGTATAAACGAATCAAAATCGCACATGGGATTACAATGCGTATTGTGCTCACCGGAAAGCGGTGGAGAATATTGAATTTATAGGCTTTCATATTGAGTAATAAAATCAACTTTTCTTCTGAAGATTTCGATGTATGACCCTGATGTGGCTTTTACGTATGTCAGTGAGTGTATTATATAATTTTATTCCTTTATTTTTAGGTTAATATTCGTGTTCTACATTTAAAAGGTACATACAATATTTGATCATTTGAAATTTCAGAAAATCTCATTTAATTTGGGGCCCATTGTCGCCAATGCTATTTTTCAGAGCATAGCAGGTATATTAGTTATTTGTATCAAAATAGTTTTTAAATAATTATTAGATAGTGGTATGTGACATTACAGCGTATGCAAAGTGTCAACATTCCAGATTTTAGACACGAAGTTCTCACAGAATTCCACTATTACTCTTTCACCATTGGACATTTTTAATTTTACATATAATAATTAGGCTTAAGAAAAAATAGGTCGATTACCTATAAGACTTTAAGAAGAAATTTTTCTCCGCTCTTAATGGCGCAATGGTTGTCAGAGCGTTCCATTTTTTTATTTGTCATTTTAATAAATTTAAACTATAGAAGCTAAGTTAAATTACATCCGTTCAAGACAGCCAAACAAAAGAAAAATTTTCACAAATAAACCACAGAAGGCAATTTAAATTGTAAATTGAACCTATTCAACTCGATCAATATAATAACAAGATTTGTAAAAGGGACGCACAACATATGTGTAGTTTTGTTTCTTTAAAGAAAAATTAATGCATAATTTACACACAAAAATGAAGTACATTACAATTCAGTGAGGCATACCTTGGCTTGAACCCTCAATCATCGCTACAAATTCACGTATTCTATCCACTGAACAATCGTATAGCTTTTTAATTATTCTGGTTGAACTTAATACTCTACATCACATCTATATTTTTAGCAACCAGAAGTAACTTAACAAAAAAACCAACTGGCCACAGCCTCTCTTAATTATTATTACAAAAAAACTATTTACGAGCAAGTACACATTACGCCATTCGATACATTCAGTTACACACAACAAGAGTAAGACTAAATAACGAACGAAATCTTTATTAATATTATAAATGCGAAAGCAACTCTGTTTGTCTGTCGCTTTTTCACGACCAAACCGGTGTACCGAATTTTGTGATATTTAGTAGGAAGCAAACTTGAACTCTAAGAAAGGACATACTACTACTACTTTTTGCTTAACACATGACAACCAATACACTAAGATGCGAGCGACTACTAGTATCAAAATTAAATGAGTTACGTTCACCAAACAAAAGCGAAGAGGTGAGGTCTGCGCGATGTCGGTATAAGAAAGGCACCCCATCATCGTTAGACATCGACTTTTTTTTTATGGTTGGCGGACGAGCATATGGGCCACCTGATGGTTAGTGGTCACCATCACCCATAGACAATGACGCTGTAAGAAATATTAACTATTCCTTACATCGTCAATGTGCCACCAACATTGGGAACTAAGATGTTATGTCCCTTGTGCCTGTAGTTACACCGGCTCACTCACCCCTCAAACCGGAACATAACAATACTGAGTACTGTTATTTGGCGGTAGAATAACCGATGAGTGGGTGGTACCTACCCAGACGGGCTTGCACAAAGCTCTACCACCAAGTGAAGTTTATATGTTACTTGGCTTAAAATTGTGGTACATCTAATGTTATTATAATTTTCATCAGTTCCAAGATTTTTTTTAGCATACAAAACTCTACCATATAAAATGTCATTAGGATATAGCTGCGACAAATGTGGGCGACCTTCAAAGGAACTAAACGTTTCGCTCCGACGATCATTCGTTACTAGGATAGATTACATTTTTACAGATACCATGACTTGCGTGTGGTTCTGCTATTAATATAACACGTTGTGTGTCATTCTTATCGTATTATTAGTTCGAGTTGAAACTCATTATAAACTTCTTAACTTGATTTGCTTGTATTATAAAACGATTGCGTATATAATTCATCATGTTTACCGGTGATGGAAAACCGGTATATCGGAGGCAAATCTGTCACATGTTTACATGCACTTGTTGGAGGTGGAGTGGTGGAGTATGGTCCAAAACTTCTCCTCACAGTGTGGTGTCATTAGTCCCGTTGTATATACCACAGGCGTAAATATAACCAAAAATCTTTATGCAATGTCGGTGCCGACTGCTTTGTTTGTTTTTACCTTATATAGAACTAGCGAAAGAAAAACAAACTAAAAGTAATAATTACAAAACAATGAAATAAAATAATTTATCGAAAACTATTTAACAAATTTAAACTAAACAAAATGTAAACTAAACAAAATGAAAATAAGTTCAGGAACAAATTATAGAAACAAATTTACTTTGACTAACAATTTGCATAAAAGGCATAACATTTCTTTTTGAAAGTGCTAAGTGTCGAAACCCATATCGATATTTACCCATATCGGTATTGCGTTATATGAGCGTGTCATTCGGGCTAATGGTGAATTTTTCCCAAGATTGGTTCTATTCTTGCTCATTTTGAACAATGGACATGGATTCCGAGGTGGTTATATACGTCATTACATTAGAAACTTCTAAAATTATCAGCGTTTCTTTACTATATTGTCCATGTATTATATACAAAACCTTCATCTCGAATAAATCTATCTATAAAAAAAACCGCATCAAAATCCGTTTTGGTAATTTCAAATATCTAAGCCTACATAGGGACAGACAGCGGAAAGTGACTTTATTTTATAGTATGTAATGATGATATTCGATTTTATATCATATTGATGTTAATTAATAGGTGTTTAGTTCTGTTCTCATATAGTTCATTCGTTGTTTACAGAATGGATTGAACGCATTACACTTAGCCGCTAAGGATGGACACATTGCAGTAGTCGAAGAATTAATAAAACGTGGAGCCACAGTCGACGCAGCCACCAAAAAAGGTAATTTTATTAATTGATCTGTAGACCACTGTTTCGGAAAATTTACATTTTGACAAAATATAATGTTTTATTATAATTACCCGACCCGGATTCCAACGGGCACAATAAGAATTGATATTCAACATTTAGACTGATAAATAATTGATTGATTATAAACGGCGAAAAGCAACTATATTTTATACTAAATAGAGATGTTCGCAATGTTATGTTTTGGATTTACTAATAATCTATATGGTACAAGTCAACATTTATAAAATTTTTGATGATTAAACTTTTAATTCTAACATGTCTTTTTTAGGCAACACAGCCCTACATATAGCATGTCTTGCTGGACAAGAAGCAGTAGCGCGTGCGCTCCTCGGCGCAGGCGCAAAGGCAGATGCACAATCAGCCGCAGGGTTCACACCCCTGTACATGGCAGCACAGGAAAATCATGCGGGCTGTGTCAAAATGCTGCTTGCAGCTGGTGCCAATCAAACTCTAGCAACAGAGGTAAGCTTGGACGTCGTAACAATCCTGCAACAACAACAGCCTGTAAATTCCCACTGCTGGGCTAAAGGTCTCCTCTCCTTTTTGAGGAGAAGGTTTGGAACATATTCCACCACGCTGTTCCAATGCGGGTTGGTAGAATACACATGTGGCAGAATTTCTATGAATTTTTTCACATGCAGGTTTCCCCACGATGTTTCCCTTCACCGCTGAGCGCGAGATGAATTATAAAGACAAATAAAGCACATTAATCAGCGGTGCTTGCCTGCGTTTGAACCCGCGATCATCGGTTAAGATGCACGCGTTCTAACCTCTGGGCCATCCCGACTCAACAATACTGACAAATATGTAAAAGCAAAAATAAATGTATATCTTAACTGTTCAACCGATCGTAATGAAATTTTGTATCAATGTTGTCAAAGGTACAGAAAAGGTCATAGGGTACTTAACAACCGCCCCTTCCCCTTTAACACGCAGGTGGAAACTATTAATAAAATAATTTGAGGTATTTCAAAGTTCATTAAACTTGGGGTCACAATTTATTCTAGAACTTTCGAATTGTAAATTTAACTCATCATCATCCTCCTATCCTTACCCAAATTTACTTGGGGTCAGCGCAGCATGTTCTCTATCTGACGTCATCTCTCAAGGAACATTTTTCCAGCCATATCATCTTTTACACAATCCATCCATCGTTTCATCGCTCGTCCCTTTCCTCTATATAAATGTTCACGTTCAAGACCCTAATTAATTAAATTTAACTGTAATTTAATATATTTCTAGGATGGTTTCACACCTCTAGCGGTTGCAATGCAGCAAGGCCACGACAGAGTCGTAGCGGAATTACTCGAATCGGATACGAGGGGTAAGGTGCGGCTGCCGGCGCTACACATTGCCGCGAAAAAGAACGACGTCAAAGCTGCGACGCTGTTACTCGAAGTAAGTATATCGAAAAACCAAGCCCTGTTTCGCGTCTGTCCCATTTATTCCGGAAGGTTCCATAATTTTAATTGCTCTATTCGATTGAAAATGTCCACAACATCTACCCATTAGTCCAGTATGTTATATAACAATGCTTTGGAATGTTTTGTTTGACTTGTATTTTGTAGTGAAAAAAAAAATATATTGAATGGGTGATAGGGCTTTGTGTTAGTCCGTCTGGGTAGGTACTAGCCACTCATCAGATATTCTGCCGTCAAGCAGCAATACTTATTATTGTTGTGTTCCATTTTGAAGGGTGAGTTTGCGATTATATATATATAGTACATGTACTCGTACAAGGGACATAATATCTTAGTTTCCACGGTTAGAGGCGCTTTGGAGATGCTACCTATGGTTAAAGTTTCTTATGGTGCCAATATATATGGGAGTTGTGACTACTTACTGTTAGGAGGCGCATGTGCCCGCCCCTTCATATTTTATAAAAAATGTCATTTTTAACTTAAATGATTGAACCGTAAGTGTGTTATTATTATTAAATGTTGCGATTTCACTTTGGTTATTTATCGAGGACTGCCCATTATACCTAAAAATAGCGTTTGCCATCATCGTTGACTTAAGTTATTGGAACATTTAATAGTAATAATATTCATTAAGAAAATAAATACTAATAATATTATTTAATAATTTAATGTTTTTCAGAACGAACACAATCCTGACGCTTGTTCCAAATCAGGTTTCACTCCCCTCCACATTGCAGCGCACTATGGTAATGTGGGAGTGGCCAAATGTTTGCTATCGTCCGGTGCGGACCCAGGCAGAGCCGCGAAACACAATATAACTCCCCTTCATGTGGCTAGCAAGTGGGGGCAGTTGGCTATGGTTGATCTGCTCGTGGAAAATGGTTAGTGTAACAAGAAAGCTTCACACATATATTTACCCCATTATTTTTTTTTTGTAGCAGTCACTAAATCGCCTATACTAGTACTGTTTGTGACGTCATCTCAAACCATTAATCCAATCGGAATCAAATATTTTTTGATTGTGGTAACTGTATCCTTACAGTTATATAAACAATGCTGAATAGTTTTAACAAAGCCTAGCTTTAGTATGTATTTTAATATTATAAACTGTAGTGGGTTGGTGTTCCATGCATGTTAATTACAATGTTAACTTGATGTATATTTTATTCCGTAGGTGCAAATATAGCAGCGATGACCCGTGATGGTCTAACGCCATTACACTGTGCGGCGCGTTCGGGTCACAGTAATGTGGTCTCTCGTCTACTGCAACATGGCGCTCCTATCACCAGCAAGACCAAGGTTTGTCTTCTAGATGTACTCGACGGTTATTCCAACATTAGAATTTAAAGAAACAAAATTTGCAGTTGTAGTCCGTAAAAATTTGGTGTACTTTCGTTTTCTTACTTCACGGGGTAGGAAAGTATGCATCCGTTTCGGATATCCGATCTATTGGAATGGTAGATCGGACATATTTTGCGCATTAAACTTAGTACCTTCTGCTCAGTTTCCGTTAAGACTGGAACTCATGGTCAAAATAGCGTGGTCAGTACACATTAAAAATGGTTGAGTGTAGTTTTATTTGATACTATCTAGTAACATTTGTGTTTGTTGGGCCTTATAAAAAGATGTTTTTTATTTCATGTTAGAAAATTCTATATTTAAAAAAAATTAAGCTTTAAATTATGTATGTTTTTTCAGAACGGTCTTACCCCTCTCCACATGTCCGTGCAAGGCGAACACGTGGAGACGGCCAAGGTGCTTCTATCGGAGGGCGCTCCCATCGATGACGTCACAGTAGACTATCTGACCGCGCTACACGTAGCTGCACATTGTGGACACGTTAAGGTAAACACTTATAATAATATGAATAAAACTTTTATTTCGAGACGAGTCTATAGTGTTACAACAACAACAACAACAGCCTGTAAATTCCCACTGCTGTGCTAAAGGCCTCCTCTCCCTTTGAGGAGAAGGTTTGGAACATATTCCACCACGCTGTTCCAATGCGGGTTGGTGTACACATGTGGCAGAATTTCTATGAAATTTGTCACATGCAGGTTTCCTCACGATGTTTTCCTTCACCGCTGAGCACGAGATGAATTATAAAGACAAATTAAGCACATGAATCAGCGGTGCTTGCCTGGGTTTGAACCCGCAATCATCGGTTATGATGCACGCGTTCTAACCACTGGGCTATCTCGACTATAATGTTAATAAGATTTTATTTTCTTGAGAATCTTCCTATAGTTTATTCTTTGGTTCATTGTCATATTATTTATTATTTGCAGGTAGCGAAACTTCTCCTGGACAGAAATGCGGACGCGAACGCACGAGCTCTCAACGGTTTCACGCCCTTACACATCGCTTGTAAAAAGAATAGGCTCAAAGTGGTCGAATTACTACTAAAATATGGTGCAAGTAAGTTAATTCACGGATTTTAATCGCGTATCTTAATTATTTTGGACATCCATAATAACTTCTTACGACCTCCGTGGTCGAGTGGTGTGTACACCGGTTTTCATGGGTACGCCACTCTGAGGTCCCGGGTTCGATTCCCGGCCGAGTCGATGTAGATTATCATTAGTTTTCTATGTTGTCTTGGGTCTGGGTGTTTGTGGTACCGTCGTTACTTCTGATTTCCATAACACAAGTGCTTCAGCTACTTACATTGGGATCAGAGTAATGTATGTGATGTTGTCTCATATTTATTATTTATTTATTTATTATTAACTAGTTTTATTTAAATGTGTAATAATCACAAAAAATTTAAGACAACATTAAGTTAATTCACAGTTAATTTTTCAGGAATTCCTAAAAAAACTATTCGATTGAATTGTACGTATTACAAAAATTACGACGACTTAGGGGACAATGTATTGATCGTGTAGAACTAAGACTTTCGTGTGCTCAATTTGTATTCATAAATTTTCTCTGCAGTACAATGTTGAAAGAAAAGACCGTTACGAAAGAACTTATTTAAACTAACTTAAACGAAATACTTGTAAAAATTTCGTAACGAAAATCGAACTTCACCTAGACGGTCTAATAACTGTCACTTAAACGTGCAAACGTTTTGCGCGTTCGCAGGCAAATCGGCGACGACGGAGTCCGGGCTGACGCCGCTCCACGTGGCGTCTTTCATGGGCTGCATGAACATCGCGCTGGTGCTGGTGGGCGCGGGCGCGGACGCGGACGCCGCCACTGCGCGCGGCGAGACGCCTCTGCACCTGGCTGCGCGCGCGCACCAGACCGACCTCGTGCGCGTGTTACTGCGCAACAACGCAAAGGCTAGTTCTATTTTTAAATTTTCAACTTTTCCGTCTCGTAAATTCAAATCAGTTATACCGCTAACGCCGCTGACATTAATTACAACGTGATAAAGCCATAGTTTCAAAGAGTACTTGAATTGATGTCATTTAATATGCTACTGATAAGTAGTCTGTAGCCATTAGAGTAATGATAACAATTTTTATTTTCGTTAAATTAAATATTGAATCTTGTCGTGTGTTCAGCTTCGTTTTCATACATAAAGAATAATACCTGATATCATATATACACACATGTGAGTGAATTGACAGCCTGTAAATTTCCCACTGCTGGGTTAAGGCCTCCTCTTTCATGAAGGAGAGGGTTTGGAACATATTCCACCACGCTGTTCCAATGCGGGTTGGTGGAATGCACATGTGGGAGAATTTCGATGAAATTAGACACATGCAGGTTTACTCACGATGTTTACACAAATTAAGCACATATATATATTGATGCTTGCCTGGATTTAAACCCGCGATCATCGGTTAAGTTGCACGCGTTCTAACCACTAGGCCATCACAGCTTCCTATGTCAGTTTTAAAATAAGAAAGCACTCACACACACTAACGTGTGAGTACGCACGTGTCATAAACGCATGTCAGTTTTAAAATAAGAAAGCACTCACACACACTAACGTGTGAGTACGCACGTGTCATAAACGCATGTCAGTTTTAAAATAAGCAAGCACTCACACACACTAACGTGTGAGTACGCACGTGGCATAAACGCATGTTAGTTTTAAAATAAGAAAGCACTCACACACACTAACGTGTGAGTACGCACGTTAGTTTTAAAATAAGAAAGCACTCACACACACTAACGTGTGAGTACGCACGTTAGTTTTAAAATAAGAAAGCACTCACACACACTAACGTGTGAGTACGCACGTGGCATAAACGCATGTTAGTTTTAAAATAAGAAAGCACTCACACACACTAACGTGTGAGTACGCACGTTAGTTTTAAAATAAGAAAGCACTCACACACACTAACGTGTGAGTACGCACGTGGAATAAACGCATGTTAGTTTTAAAATAAGAAAGCACTCACACACACTAACGTGTGAGTACGCACGTTAGTTTTAAAATAAGAAAGCACTCACACACACTAACGTGTGAGTACGCACGTGGCATAAACGCATGTTAGTTTTAAAATAAGAAAGCACTCACACACACTAACGTGTGAGTACGCACGTGGAATAAACGCATGTTAGTTTTAAAATAAGAAAGCACTCACACACACTAACGTGTGAGTACGCACGTTAGTTTTAAAATAAGAAAGCACTCACACACACTAACGTGTGAGTACGCACGTGGCATAAACGCATGTTAGTTTTAAAATAAGAAAGCACTCACACACACTAACGTGTGAGTACGCACGTGGAATAAACGCATGTTAGTTTTAAAATAAGAAAGCACTCACACACACTAACGTGTGAGTACGCACGTGGCATAAACGCATGTTAGTTTTAAAATAAGAAAGCACTCACACACACTAACGTGTGAGTACGCACGTTAGTTTTAAAATAAGAAAGCACTCACACACACTAACGTGTGAGTACGCACGTTAGTTTTAAAATTAGAAAGCACTCACACACACTAACGTGTGAGTACGCACGTGGCATAAACGCATGTTAGTTTTAAAATAAGAAAGCACTCACACACACTAACGTGTGAGTACGCACGTGGAATAAACGCATGTTAGTTTTAAAATAAGAAAGCACTCACACACACTAACGTGTGAGTACGCACGTTAGTTTTAAAATAAGAAAGCACTCACACACACTAACGTGTGAGTACGCACGTGGCATAAACGCATGTTAGTATTAAAATAAGAAAGCACTCACACACACTAACGTGTGAGTACGCACGTGGAATAAACGCATGTTAGTTTTAAAATAAGAAAGCACTCACACACACTAACGTGTGAGTACGCACGTGGCATAAACGCATGTTAGTTTTAAAATAAGAAAGCACTCACACACACTAACGTGTGAGTACGCACGTTAGTTTTAAAATAAGAAAGCACTCACACACACTAACGTGTGAGTACGCACGTTAGTTTTAAAATTAGAAAGCACTCACACACACTAACGTGTGAGTGCACGTGTCTAAGCGAGTAGTTTGCAGGTGGAGGCGCGCGCGCGCGAGGATCAGACTGCGCTGCACGTGTCGGCGCGGCTCGGCCACGGCGACGTCGCGGCGCTGCTGCTGCAGCACGGCGCCAGCGTGGCCGCCGCCACAAAGGACCGGTACACGCCGCTGCACATCGCCGCCAAGGAGGGTCGGTGCCGCTTACCTTATCACCTGCTTACCGAAACCATGCCGATATGATTCACACATATCAACTAGCTGTTAATTATCCTCGAGCATAATGAATTCTTAATTGTTTACTTTGAGACAGTACTCCCTTGAATTTTAAGCATGTAATACAATGCTACGGGTCGGTCTCTAGTGTTGGAATAATACAAAAACTCTCCTCACAATCGATACGACTCACACATATCAATTTCGGTCCCGCTCCCACTTACCGAAATCATACCAATACGATTCACACATATCAATTAGCTGTTAATTATCCTCGAGCATAATGATGTTCTTAATTGTTTACTTTGAGATATTACTCCCTTGAATTTTAAGCATATAACAAAATGCTACGGGTCGGTCTCTAGTGTTGGAATAATACAAAAACTCTCCTCACAATCAATACTTTATCTCTCCTGAAGTGGTTCACGATCCTTCCAATTTGACGATTAAAGTAGGAATGACCATTTCCAGGCTTACTCCTAGTATTTAATGTTTACACGCCCTTCCTCCGACTGTAGCAACATCCGGTTTCGATCCATTTTAAAAACAATTTAGTTTAGTCAAAACCGGATGTTGACAATCAACGCAAATTGTAACAACTATTTAAATCGAATTATTTATGCTGATAATACTTTAATACATTAAAACAATAAAATATGATCATATTAAAATAAATATGCTAACACTAGTGAACTAAAATCCTACAGGCTATATTGTACTGCTAATAATCTGCATTCGGAACGCTCGATAGCTTCGACGGATTTAAGTGTAATTTGTGTCAAAAACTAGATTCAAAAGGAGTGCTTTATATAAAATTTAAATGTGTTAACTCAATTGACTTATCATTACGTATTTCAAAACAGGCAAAGAGGAAGTCGCTTCCATCCTGCTAGACCATAACGCTCCAATCGAAGCGGAGACCAGGAAAGGTTTCACTCCGCTCCACTTGGCTGCCAAGTACGGAGACATAGGAGTGGCCCGCCTGCTACTCGCTCGTGGGGCGCAGCCCGACGCTCCCGGGAAGAGCCACATCACGCCGCTACACATGGCCACCTACTACGGACACCCTGACATCGCACTGCTGCTACTGGATAAAGGTATATAGTCTTGTATCTATAATAGTTTGAAATTAATGTAAATATCTAGTTATTGTCTATAGAAAATTAGTTGCTAGTCTCTGGGTGATATATTTGACAATTTTTTTTTAAGGACGTCTGACGATAAGGACTAGTATCGATGTCGATGAGCGTTGTCGTAACGTAAAATATTTTTTGACTATGCGTATATTGCATTAAAGAGTGCTTTAAAATTTTAAAGTTTAATTACGGAGGCAAAATGGTTAAACATATTGGGATTTATAAAATTATTTGCGCGATTATTGAGTAAAAATTTATTCTATAGCGTAAAATTTATATCCGTTTCTTTAATTATAACAGAAAATATATTCTTAATTTAATTCAAAGATCTCACATTTTAGTTATATATACGGCTAAATGATTTCTAACAGTGTTACTTGTAAACGTCGCTTAGTTTAGATGAACATTTCTCTCTTTCTATCGTCATCGACTTTACATTCGAAAGAAGAAGACAGCAATATTAAACTAATCAACATTCGTATGTTGAATTATGAAGTTTTTGTCAATAATTGCCCTTTTTGTGTAACTATTAATGTAATTATATAAACAATCCTTTCAAACATCAATATATAGTACGACACAAATTAGATGTAGCATCGGAAAATGCAATGGAATGAAAATAAAACCGATTACTGCCGATTTACACAACCAATAAAAATAGCTCCCTAACGCGCCATTCGACGCTATTCGTCGCTATAGATTCACGCGTTAGAGAAAGCAAGCGCATATAATTCGACGCGTCAAATTGACAAATATATTAGGTCATACCATATTACAAGTTATTACGTTTGTGAAAAGATCATATTTGCATGAGAAATAAATATTGATAATTTGGGATAGCGTACTCAATTCGGATGTGATCGGTTTTACGAATTTTGCCGATGCGACATCTAAGTTGTGTCGTACTATACGTAGTAATTGCCTCTTATTTTATTCCACCCTGTATAAATTGTAGTAAAGATGAGTACAACTAGTTGAATCATGTCACTACACGCTACACTGTCGGCCACACGTTCTGTAAGCTAGATGCGTTACACAGGGGCGTCGCCGCACTCGCTCGCCAAGAATGGCCACTCGGCGCTGCACATCGCGTGCCGGCACAACCATCCGGACATCGCCTTCGCGCTCCTGGAACACGGTACGTTGAGTATACATGACAAATAGGCTATTTGACAAATCGTGAATTATTGTAATCAGTGAAGTCGAGATGGCCCAAGTGGTTAGAACGCGTGCATCTTAAGCGATGATTGCGGGTTCAAACCAGTGGCGTAGCTATCGTAGGGCCAGGTGGTGCAGTGCACCAGGGCCCCGGAGTTCAGAGGGCCCTCTAAACCAAACCTTAAACTTCTGAAGCTAGAAAATCACGAACCTGTGCACAAGATTTCTTATTTGGTATTTATACTTTTAAAGGGTAATTATTTGTTAAAGAGAGATGGAAAAGAGGGGGTGGGGGCCCGATTCTTTTTCTGTGCACCGGGGCCCTTGCTCATCTAGCTACGCCACTGGTTCAAACCCAGGCAAGCAGCGCTGATTCATGTGCTTAATTTGTCTTTATTATTCATCTCGTGCTAGGCGGTGAAGGAAAACATCGTGAGGATACCTGCATGTGACAAATTTTGTAGAAGTTCTGCCACATGTGTATTCCACCAACCCGCATTGAAACAGCGTGGTGGAATATGTTCCAAACCTTCTCCTCAAGGGGAGAGGAGGCCTTTAGCCCAGCACTGGGAATTTAGGTTGTTGTTGTATTGTAATCAGTGTATATTTTGAGTTTAAAAATTGTTATTTACTAACGAAACTTTAAAATAATACTTAATTTATTCAAAAATCAATAAATAAAAATGCATTCTTTCAAAAGTTTATAACGTGACACAAAACGCTCCTGATTGGCCGGGCTTATGATGAAGTCATTTTCTTGTAAACCTTGCTTTTCTACTATATGTACCACAGATTAAAATACAGCAAAGTGACGTCACCGACCCCATTGCAGCGCCATATTGTCCAAGTATCGTTTTCGCGCGTTATTTAAATATGGAATTTTTAATATGATATTTTTCGGCAAATATGTACTAGAAATAAAATAATCAACTTTTACTGGGTCCCTTAACCTCTACTCAATTATATAAAATGGATTTTAAAAACCAGTCAAATAGCCTATTATACATTAACAATAGGCTGTAGTAGTTTGCACAGGATTTTATTTGTATTTATTTAGTAATTGTTAGTTAAAGTATCTTCTCTTAATAAGAAGATGAGAAGTACACTGCTTCGCTACGTGTTTAAAGGCAATTTTTGTGTCCTTAATCCTCTCTGAGGTGCAGTGTTTCCTCGTCTAAGATGATTTATTGCTATCCCTACATACATACTGTTTGTATGGAACATCGTATTGTATTGTTGCGCGGAGGGCCTAATAACTGCGACACAGTTTAATAACTAATGCAGTTATTATGGTCACATTTGTCCTACTATGTAATTTTTACTTGTTCCTAATAAAATATATATATATTTTTTTTTACACTGTGTTTATTGCTATCCCTACAGGTGACGATTATTTTGATTGGTTGTATTCCTGCTTGAGATATTCACTTTGATTTCACTCAATAATATTTTAAGCAACCTCTTAATGATTTATATTTTTTTATGGTGTTTTATAAAATGAGGTTTATTTGTTTAGTTATAGTATAGTATATATAAGTTTATATGTTTATTAAAAAAAATCTAAAGATAAAAAAAATTGATTTCATTGTCATAGATCGTTTTGATATCATAATATTGTTTCTAACACAGATGCTGACCCAGGTGTGAAATCTAAAGCTGGTTTCACACCACTGCACATGGCGGCCCAGGAAGGTCACGAGGACTGTGTCGAGATGCTCATCGAACGAGGAGCTGACGTCAACGTCCCAGCCAATAATGGTTAGTTTTTTCGTTTCATTAACTGTAACGATCAAAAGTAAAGCTTTGCATCGATGCAGAATTCGTGAATTCGAATTCTAGAACACTAATTGGACGAAGATAAATGTTTTTCAAATCCCTATTCCATTATCAATACGAAAATTTTAATAGAATAAACTTCCAGCCCCGAATGTGACATTCGTCATAATCGTGTCAGGTCTGGGTATTTTCTTTTCCAAACCGGTGGTAGTTTCAATTGACCATCGATAAGAAACTGTAATGCTTTTATATTGAATACAGTTATTTGAGTTTGTGTAATGTCAGAAAGTGTAAGATGAATATGTAATTTTGATGCGGATAATGTTTTTTTTTTTTTGTTTTTATGGAATAGGTTGGCGGACGAGCATATGGGCCACCTGATGGTAAGTGGTCACCATCACCCATAGACAATGACGCTGAAAGAAATATTAACTATTCCTTACATCGTCAATGTGCCACCAACCTTGTGAACTAAGATGTCATGTCCCTTGTGCCTGTAGTTACACTGGCTCACTCGCCCTTCAAACCGGAACACAACAATACTGAGTACTGTTGTTTGGCGGTAGAATAACTGGTGAGTGGGTGGTACCTACCCAGACGGGCTTGCACAGAGCCCTACCACAAAGAATGTGTCTGGGCTACTAACACTGGTGTGGTTAGGGCTGACGCCGGTGCACCTGGCGGCGGCGGAGGGGCGCACGGGCGTGCTGCGCGCGCTGCTGGGCGCGGGCGGGCGCTGCGGCGCGCGCACGCGCGACGGCTACACGCCGCTGCACGCGGCCGCGCACCACGCGCACGTGGCCGCTGCGCGCGCGCTGCTCGACGCCGGCGCCGACGTGTCCGCGCGCGCCGCTCACGGGTACGATTCGTTTCTCCTATATATCCCACAGCAACTCTTTTTTCTCGCTGGAATAACGCATTACGCGCTTCCCCCATATGATGGAAGGGGGGGGGTGTGGGACCGCGCGCTGCTCGACGCCGGCGCCGACGTGTCCGCGCGCGCCGCGCACGGGTACGCCGATTAGTTTCTCCTATATATCCCACAGCGACACATTTTTTTTTCTCGCTGGAAAAACGCATTACAAGCTTCCCCCATGTGATGGAAGGGGGGGGGGGTGTAGGACCGCGCGCTGCTCGACGCCGGCGCCGACGTGTCCGCGCTCGCCGCGCACGGGTACGTTTAGTTTCTCCTATATATCCCACAGCAGCACTTTTTCTCGCTGGAAAAACGCATTACACGCTTCCCCCACGTGATGAAATTGGGGCGTGTGTTGGACTCCCGGGTGCCCTTGACGCCGAGTGCGCCCGAGTACGCCGGTTTTACCCACTAAAAAACCGGGAGCCGGTTTTACCCACTAAAAAACCATGGCTAGTTTTTTGACCTCTCCGTCTTTCGATGGACGCCACGGGATCGCTTACGCATGCTGACGTGATTCCCGGGGCACTGGGACCCCCTAGTCCCTGCGGCGCCTTTTCCTCCTCCCCGGTCGTCTTCTGCGGAGCGAGTCAGCGGCGGCACTCGACCCGCTCCCGCTCCGCGCCTTCCTTCTGCGACATGACACTTTCGCAGAAGGAGCGCATCTCTGACCAGCACATCTCGCTACCGAGCATGGCGTTGGTGATGCTCGGCAGCGAAAGGTCTCCGCCCATAGTCGCCGCAAGGGTGTGCCTCTGGGGCCCCCACGTAGCACACTCGTACAGGGTGTGGTACGCCGTATCCACTGGCGCACTCACTCGTACAGGAGAGTAACTCCTCCCCCCATAGCAACATTTAGTCGTATCGCTGAGTTCGTTTTTGAAGGGCGAGGGAACCAGTGTAACTGCAGGCACAAGACATAACATTGCCCAGGGCAGACTAAGTTGTTGTTAGGAATGATATTTATTACTTCCAGCGTTCATGTCTAACGGTGGTCAACCGGTGACCCATTCGTCAATCCGCCTAACTGTTACGTCTAAAGCCTCCTCGACGTATTTCGAGCTTATTCCAAGAAGCTTCAAGGTGGATAAATGTACTCACATTCAGGTTTCCTCACCATGTATCCGATCATCGCACGATATGTATTTATAGACACTTATGAGGCACATAAAAAATCGGTTAAGCTACTTTATTACATCGATCGAAACTTCTATAAATAAATAGTATGAAATTATTATAATGATTTTAAATTTATTTAAAGAAAAAAATAAACTATTGTATAAAAATAATACCCTTAGCTGTGGTAACATGTGTCACACTTCGAATTATCGTAGCTAATTAATAAAATAAACCTCCGAGGAAGGTGCTAATTGGCTCCCTTCATCCTGACACAAGTTCGCGCTACTCTATCCGAATAAACAATATGTGCTTAATTCGGTCGTCTCATATTCCTACGAACGTGTCGGCTTGCACGAACTATGGCTTCTTATGGTTTTCAAGCATTTGAGGCTTTAACAATAAATAGTGCGCTGTGATTGTAAGAAACACCTCGCACGTTTAGCGCTTTAATCGCTTAATGGATTAATCGATTTTGTTTTTAATTACTTTATCTATAAATAGAGTCGCTATATTGAGGAAAGTCGCTTGTGACGCGCGTCCTGATAATGTCATTATTACGTAGATTATTAGGCAATTTTATCAACATTTAATTCATTTCTTCAATAGTGGTACTATAAATCTTACTAAAAAAAAGTTAATTATTATTATCTTGAAAAACAAAGTGATGAAAATATTCGGAGTCAAATTTCAAGAGAGATTTTGAAAGTAACGTGATTTATTTTCGAAATGAAATGTGTCTGACGCAATTGTTACAAGAGATTGGCGGATGGACAAATGTGTCACCTGATGGTAAGTGGTTAACTACAACATTATATTGGCAATGTAAGAAATATATCAACCATGACATAAATTACCAATGCGCAATCAACCTTGTGAATTTTATGTCCCTTGTGCCTATAGTTACAGTGGCGTACTTACCCTTCAAGCTGGAACACAGCAATACAGAGTACAGTAGGGCTGTTTACCGAGAACATCTGATGAATGTGTGAACAAAGCCCTGCCACTAAGTAAAGACATATGCACGTATGTTCCGTATATTCAAAAGAGTAACTGCTGAGTTAAAGAGTACCTGCTGAGTTTCTAGACGATTCTTCTTGGTAGAATCTAAATTCCGAACCGGTGGTAGCTCCACTTAATATAATTGTTAAATGACGATTCAAATGTGCTTGTAATAGCCTCCTTGATTAAAGTATGTTTTGATTTTGATACACATGCATGTGCTTGTTACATAAGATTTATTATTATTTTAATATACAACAACAACAGCCTGTAAATTCCTACTGCTGGGCTAAAGGCCTCCTCTCCCTTTGAGGAGAAGGTTTGGAACATATTCCACCACGATGCTCCAATGCGGGTTGGTGGAATACACATGTGGCAGAATTTTTATGAAATTTGTCACATGCAGGTTTCCTCACGATGTTTTCCTTCACCGCTGAGCACGAGATGAATTATAAAGACAAATTAAGCACATGAATCAGCGGCAAGCAAGCATGCCTGGGTTTGAACCCGCAATCATCGGTTAAGATGCACGTGTTCTAACCACTGGGCCATCTCGCCTCATTAGTATTTCTCTATTTTATTTTAAGAAAAATACTATAATTTTTTAGTTATTGCGATATCTAACGAATTTATGTTCCAATTAATTTGTGTTCTAAATGAATATTTTAATACATTTAATAGAGGTCCTAAGAGGCTATTTGAATAAAATTTGACACGAATTCGTTCGACAGGTTTACGCCTCTGCACCAAGCCGCTCAACAAGGACACACTCTCATCATACAGCTTCTACTGAAAAGCAACGCCGATCCGAACGCTTTATCTGCGGTAAATATTATACTAACTAAATATTAATTTATTTTCGTTATGAAATGCTTTTTCTTTCTAAGTGTACAATTTTAGTCATATAATTTTAATTGTTTGCTTCAGAGTTAGGATAGCTTTAGAGTACTATACTAATATTATAAATGCGATAGTAACTCTGGTTGTCGGTCTGTCTGTTTGTTACGCTTTCACAGTTAAACCACTGAACCGCATTTGATTAAATTTATTATGATGCTTAGTAACAAATACCCAAGAAAATGCTAATTTTATACCTACAACCCTGTCTCACGCCTGTGAAGCCAAGGGCATGAACTAGTAGTAACATTTATAAAACACTTTCTTTTTGAAGTGTCTCTACATGAAAAAAATTTGAAAGTTCACTTTTGTCGTATTGCATTAAAAATGTCAATAAGTACACCAAATTCGATTATATACGATCTTTCTCGTATGGAGATAAGATCTTTCTATGTCTGGAGAGGTGCCCCTATAACACTCCCCCCCCTCAGAGCGGTGATACTGTAACACTCCCCCCCCCCCCCTCAGAGAGGTGATATTGTAACACTTACCCCCCCCCCCGCAGAGCGGGCAGACGGCGTGCGCGCTGGCGGACCGGCTGGGCTACATCAGCGCCGTGGAGGCGCTGCGCCCGCTCACCGAGAACACGCTCAGCCAGGCCGTCGGCGACGGTGAGTGCTGCACTGACATTCTGATTCTTAATTTAAAACTTTGACAAGTGGTGACACTCGCAAATACAACAGATACAAAAATCATATCATCATTCTCCTGCCCTTATCCCAATTTTATTTGGGGTCGGCACGGCATGTCTTCTCCTTCCATACTTCTCTGTCAGACGTCATCTCACAAGTAACATTCTTTCTAGCCATATCCTCTTTCACACAATCCATCCATCGTTTCCTTGGTCGTCCTCTACCTCTATATCCATCCACATCCATGCTCAAGGCTAATAGTGAATGTGTGGTGTTATCACCACACCAATACCTCGTGGTCGTATTGAAATATGTTAAGACGTATTAATTGACTATGAATAATAGTAATACTAATAATAATAATTTATTTATTCTCTCCCACATTACAGTTTAAACGTATCTTAATAATAAGTACATATACATAGACAGGAGCCCAAACTAGGTTGCCCTGTACTAAGGGTCTAATATATTTAATTGCTTTATTAATAAATAAAATAAAATAATTTTTATAATTAAATAATTAATACGTACTATTTGAGCCGAGATGGTCCAGTGATGGCACGCACCACTGAATTTTCATGTGCTTCTGGTCATTATTCATCTCGTGCTCGCCGGTAAAAAAATATCATGAGGAAACCTAAAGTACTAAATTAATGTTAATAAGAGTGTTTGTTAATTATAATTATTTTACTTTATTAACATACTCTGAAATTAAAATTAACTACTAAGTTTTTTGCCGGTTATTCTAGAATCTACTTTTCGAAACGGTGAAAACTTCACATTTAATACAACACTATAACATTACTATAAAAGAGTGCCGTTATGAGCCTTCTTGAATAAAAAAATATTTTAATTTCTCTAGTCACGTGACCTGTGTTTCGTGATAGACTGTAAAAATAAGGTCGTGTGTCGTTTTGTCGAGTTAGTTCAGACAGACACGTGTTCATAGCACAGACAAAATGATGTGCAATAAAGTATATCTATGTATTCATTCGATGTCATAACAAATAGTAAAAATAATACGGACGTTTTATGTTTCCCGAGCCGATTACGCACGACTTGCCTTCTAATAGGATGAGTGTTAGTCGAGCGGATAGACAAGCTCGCGGTCGTTGCAATCGAAACATTTTTCATGAGATTAGCTGCTATGAAACCCTATGACATCACAAGGAGTTCTTATTATTGAGGTGAGGGGCAGACATCAGCTACCTCTACGTCTTAAGATTAATACTTAGTATTGTTTTGTTCGGGTTTGAAGGTTGAGCCAGTGTAACTACAGGCACAGGGGACATAAGTAACAGGCTCATGGGATTTAACATCTTAGTTCTGAAGGTTTGTGATAATATCTGTGCCTGAAGAAATGATTTATAATATTGATTAATTATTATAGACTGACCGAAATCAGAATCACAAAGTTCTGGTGATTCCGGCTATTTCCTTTATATAATATTTTTGAAATTGTAGAATTGTAAGTAATCGTGAGACAAATCACACGTATTTACTTTATAAAATATTTTTACAATTTTTTTTTTTTTTTATAAACAGTGCATCGCGCATGGAAGTATTTTTTCCTCGGAAAAATCCTTGATGTAATCATTTTAAAACAAGTCTTTATTTAACATATTTACTAAAACAAATTGTATATTAAGTATATTATTGTCCAGCACCAAAACTGTATGCAAAATTTCAGCGTACCTAGTTGGGCGGAACCGGTTTAAATTGTTGTTTGACCCATACTTTATTTACTTCACTGTGATTTAAAACAAAAAGTTTGTCAAAGTATTTTTCAAAGGTACTAGCTATAGTTTCGATGAAATTGTATATTCCGACGAATAAAAAACAAGTACGTCTAAAGGTTGCGCACGCGCACGCAAACTTTGATCTAAATCTGCTCACAGCGCTACTAAATTTAATGATATCCGCCAACCGTGCATAAATTGGAAACTGGACAATTGCCAACAAGCAAAATGCGGACCACAAAGCATTCTCTTTAAAGATGCAGTAATATCAAACAATTGTACTCATTACGGTTTTGATATAAAGTTCAAACTCCCCTGAACGAAATCTACCTAAACAGTATCATAGCACCGTCGCTATGAATTTACTATACTATCATATTCGTGAGCCTATTATTGAAGATTTTCGTTATTTAATCCTCGTTAACGGTTCTTGACGTTTTACTGATTCATGTTTACTTTTGACTACTCGTATATGAGTGGATTTGAAATAAAACAAATCTTAGAAATAAAGTATATTCGTGTATTCATAAATCGAATACAAGTCCACAACTCAAACACATTAACACTAAAACACACACATACATATACATAATACACGCTTAGATATTTGTTAAGTATTACCTATACTAATATTTAGTTGGTGATGAGCTTTGTGTAAGAACGTCTTAGCAAGTATATACCGCTCATCATACAACAACAACATCAGCCTGTAAATTTCCCACTGCTGGGTCAAAGCCTCCTCTACCTTTCAGGAGAGGGTTCGAAACATATCCATATTATACACATGTGGCAGAATTTCTATGAAATTAGACATATGCAGGTTTCCTCACGATGTTTTCCTTCACCGCCGAGCACGAGATGAATTATAAAAACAAATTAAGCACATGAATATTCAGCGATGCTTGCCTGGGTTTCAACCCGCAATCATCGGTTAAGATGCACGCGTTCAAACCGCTGGCCATCTCGGTTCTCATATATTCAACCACTAACCAAGCACTTAATGTTGCTGTTCCGTTTTGAAGGGAGAATGAATTTGTATGTGTGGATGAACAAGGAATGATTAAAATTACTTCCGGCTTCTATGTATATTTGCTGATATGGGCTATATGATGGTGACCACTTATCATACATATATTGTAAAAGAAATATTACTTTAATAGGGTATTTGCATTATCCTCATCGCTACAAGAAACCCCTAGTACGAGACTACAATGCCCTTTTGTACATCGTTCTAAACCGAATGTGTTACGAATGCTTAACAACTTACACTTTCTGTTACTCGTTAAAGCATTCTTAGTAATCTTAAGGGTCTTTTTTGTTTTCAATTATCGTGCACCAATGAGATTTCCGAGAGCTCCTGAAACTACAGAAAAAATGTCCTTATAAAAAAGTAATTTGTAAGGAAATCAGGATATGTATTAAAGTAATTTTGTCGGATTTAAATTACTGAAACCTTACTGTGCATACATTTGTGGGCTTTTGTCCATCATTTCAAGAACTACTTGACGTATAAGATTCCTTCTGTTAGGTGTAGGACGTTTAAAAGCTGTTCGCCAACTGTTTTGGGTTTAATTCTTAGCGAATATGTATGAAATAATTCTTATAACGATCTTTTGTCTAACGGCTAGTCGAGCCGTACAGCTATGAGCCGAGATGGCCCAGGGGTTTGAACGCGTGCATCTTAACCGATGATTACGGGTTCAAACGCAGGCAAGCACCACTGAATATTCGTACGCTTAATTTGTCTTTACAATTCATCTCATGCTCGGCGGTGAAGGAAAACAGCTTGACGAAACCTGCATGTGTCTAATTTCATAGAATTTCTACCAAGTGTGTATTCCATCAAACCGCATTGGAATAGCGTGGTGGTAAAATATAAGTAGAAAGCGTTTCTGTATCTATGAAACATAATCATAGATAATTCATTGGCTTCATATATATTTGTTTTTTATGTTATTATTCATGTATTTCGCAAGATTAAATCGACCTCTCAGTACAACTTGTTCGCCATTTGTAATTCTAATACATACGACTCGTTCTATAAATCACTCGAAAAACATTTTATATAATAATAACGTTGCAGATATCTGACTTACGAAATTAAGGTTTTATTATAAAACAAATTATAATTTTAAATAAATAAATGTAAGCTTAAAATTGGTGATCTATTTTAAAAGTTATGATTAATTAATTGATTATGTCAAAAGGTTTGTTATGTAACATTACGAAAACGCACTCACCAAAAAAAATCTTACAAAAAATATTATAAATGCGACAGTAAGTTTGTCTGTTTGTCGCTCTTACACGGCCTAACCACTGACCTTTAAATTGGTATGAAGGATAATAAATTCTAAGAGTCATTTTGTAGCTAGTTTTTGTTCTAGCAACCCCCTAAAACGTTAATGAAATCTAGCTAAAAAACAAAAACATAAAAAAGATACAGACAACATTTCTGTATAGACAAATATAACAAGAAAAAATACCATATACAATTATCAAACTATCCATTGGGGCTAACCCAAAAAATATAAGAACCACGTAACGTAACGAAGTTTATACTGCATATACACAAGGTTTAACCATACCATGGTTTAATTTGACCATCAATAAGAAAGTGTACGTACATTGAATAAAGTTGTTGTTGAGTTTTCAAGTATTACTTATCCATAAGTAAGTCTTGATATTTGCCTTCAAAGTAAATTAAAAAAGTATCAAATAGTGTCTAGCTAGTAAAGTAAATAGTTGCAATGATTATTCATTAAAAGTAATTCATTCAACTTTGACCCACTTAGACTATAGAAAGCCTTATACACTATAAAAATACAAACGCAAATAGCATTCTATGTCCATATTGTACGCAAATCAATTGAATGGCCCACCGACCGTAATGGAGTGATGAATTATTCATTCTTTACCTATTGTAAACACCATATGTAACTTCGATACGCAGATATTGCAGCTGACTACGATTTTTAATCATGTCAATTACTTACGAATACGATGTCACTGAAACGCTGTTTGTTTTTTTATTGTCTCTACGAAAATCGTGTCGTGATGTTTAAATTTTAACGTAGATACTTACAATGTCAGATTTTGAATTTGAATCTTCTATTATTTAGACGACATCCGTGGTCGGGTGGTGTTTACACCGGTTTTCATTGGTACACCACTCCGAGGTCCCGAGTTCGTGTTTGCTGCATACCAAATTTTATAAAATTCAGTTCGTTGGTTCGGTAGTTAAAGAGCGACAGACACAGACAGACAGAAAGAGATGCGTTCACATTTATAATATTAAAACAGATAGTATAGATTATCACGAAATTATGTTATAAGATTAATCATGAGAGATAAATGAGTAATCGAAATATATTCTTCATTTGAAATATAATTTTAATAGAAGCTTGGAGGAATTCTAAAAGTCTTAAGGTCGTAATGTCTATGGCTGCGTCAGAACACCAGCGTGAAGCATCCTAAACATTGAGCTGAGTCATAGGTCTATTAATTGCGTCACACTGCTGTGCAACTTTAATAGTAATATATATGATCTAAGTAGGTTCATGGGTCACCTGTTGGTATGTGGTAGATATCGCTATAGATATTAGCTCTTTAAGAAATATTAACAATTCCTTACATTACCAATGCGCCACTAACCTTGGGAACTATCATCACGTTATAAATCATCACGTTTGGACGTAGAATTGATTGAGACGAGATGGCCCAGTGGTTAGAACGCGTGCATCTTAACCGATGATTGCGGGTTCAAACCCAGGCAAGCACCGCTGTTTCATGTGCTTAATTTGTCTTTATAATTCATCTCGTCTTCAGCGGTGAAGGAAAACATCGTGAGGAAACCTGCATGTGACAAATTTTATTGAAATTCTGCCATGCCTGTGCATTCCACCAACCCGCATTGGAACAGCGTGGTAAAATATGTTCCAAACCTTCTTCTCAAAGGGAGAGGAGGCTTTTAGCAGTGGGAATTTACAGGCAGTTGTTGTAGTTGGACGTAGAATATTGCATGAGTCTACGTCTTTATCAAATAATATCAAAATATACTTATGTATGAACTTGCGTTGTTGTAGTAATTTTGAATCGTCATTATAGTTTAAACCGGTTGGGATGTAAATACTATACAGTAGAACTTGCGAGTCACCCAGTTGTTGCTCTTTTCCGACAATTATGTTACATGTGTCATTAAATACAATTAGATTATTTATCCTGTATGCAAATCAAAGAATAATAATCTTGTTTGTATGTAGTTATCTTCTTGACGTTCGATTTTTTTTATGGTATAGTTTGACGGACGAGCATATAGGCCACCTGATGGTAAGTGGTCACTATCACCCATAGACAATGACGCTGTAAGAAATATTAACTATTCCTTACATCGTCAATGTGCCACCAACCTTGGGAACTAAGATGTTATGTCCCGTGTGCCTGTAGTTACACTGGCTCACTCGCCCTTCAAACCGGAACACAACAATACTAAGTACTGTTATTTGGCGGTAGAATATATAAAAAAAAAAAAATTAACGCTAAGATCCTGAACATAAACGTTTAGATAAGTTAAGTTATTGTGAATAATAAACTATTTATAGAAACCTGCATACTACAATGCATTTCCGCTGTATCTTGACATAGTTTTCAAATACAGTTAAAATTATAATTTAAATGGAAAAAGTATTGAGTGTACCATTGATCTTTGAGTCTTGTCTATTCCGATGGGTATAAAGATATCAAGCCTTAGATTTGTTAATTCCATACGATTTGCTAAATGTTTTTCTATCCTATCTAATATTTTTTATGATTTATTAATTTATGATGTGCGATTATTTAATTTAGTTATATCCAAGAGCTGAAATGCCCCAGTGGTTAGAACGCGTGCATCTTAATCGATGATTTCGTGTACAAACCCAGGCAAGCACCACTATGTATATGTGCTTAATTTGTGTTTAAAATTCATCTCGTGCTAGGCGGTGAAGGAAAACATCGTGAAGAAACCTGCATCTGTCAAATTTCATTGACATTCTGCCACATGTGCCATCCACCAACCCGCATTGTAACACCGTAGTAGAATATGTTCCAAACCCTCTCCCTTAATGAGAGGCCTCTCCCATTTAGCCCAGCAGTGGGAAATTTACGGGCTGTTACTTTACTTAAGTATATCCAATTTTAGTTCCCATACCCTTATCGCTATTTTTTCATAAATCCATAATGAATACCAAAAGGTATAAAATTCAAGGTCAAAGATGTTATTTGTTAATAAAAAATATTTTGTTCTTGACATTACTAACACACTTTTCAAGCATTTTCCTTGTAATTTAAACCGTGTTCTGATCCAATATTTATCATCCGTTAAAACATACAAGTTCAACAATTTGACCATATTTTCCTTGTTTACTAAGCACAAGGTTATTTGTTAACTAAAATGAAGCATATGAAAATTTAATAGTTCCTGTTTTGAACCTACAATCTTCGACTCAGATCGATGTCTTGTAACCCCTGTGCCATCTCGGTTCTTGCAGTTGATTTTAAAACATATTCATTCAATCGATTTTAATGCATTTTTTCGCACACTTTTGGTGTTACTAATACAACACGAAATAAAACTTTTCCATATTATGTTGGACAAGAATCTATTTACTGTACATGCTCATCATTTACACGAAAACGACGAGCAATTTGAATAATTTGTAGTTCATTGTATTGAAGTGAGGTCCTCAGGTGATGTTATATCTCCTTCTTAATCGTATGTATGAGGCGCCTTATTTTAGACAATCAAAAAACGCTTTTTTGATTTTATTCGCGTTTTATTTATTTCTAAGTTGGAAAGTAAATCACTAAGGCGTATTAAGAACAAACGCGCGAAACAGTTTGGAGATTCTCTTCAATATACGGTTATGAAAATTTCTTCGTTTTGTATGAAAAACTTCGGAAATCGATAACGACAGCGAGCGCGTATACTTAGTTCTAATTAACACTTCATTCGTCTTATTCTTGCGTGCCAGATTCGGTCTCATATAAAATTGTACACAATCACGAGGTTTTCATGTAATGACTTCAAAAACATTGTCTACATTCGTTCGTTCGTTCGTATGAATGACAATTGCACATAAAAGACTAGTCATTCATAAAAGATATGTTTCGAAACATGTGGTCACTCTAATTGTAGACCAGCATCTGTCGCATTTCCATGCATCTCCGATCCAAGTCATTATCTAATCTATACACAATAGATGTCATAGACTAGCACAGTTCGAAGCAGACGTATTCGTGGAGCCGATCTGTAAACATCTACAACGATATTTATCCCGTATAACTTTAGTGTAATTACGTTCGGGTGTACTGGACCCTGGATGTAACCGTTTTTCCGTTCGGGTGAGTCTTAATCATACGGTACTATGACCACGTATATAAATCCTAAACGTTCTTATTTTGAATTTTTGACGTTCGTTTTTCAAATTAACTCTTTTATTCTGTTTTGCTATATCTTGTGTTACAAAACGTTTTTCATTCGAATGACTAGCAGTGATAACCTAAATACTAGCTCACGACCTCAACCTACGATCTTATTTGCCGATTTGTCTTAGCCAAGAATATATTTATCATCGTATATATAAAACCTCAAACTGATTTCATAACTGCTATTTCCAATGAGACCAAGGATTACTTTTTAGGCGACGAGTAAGTAAGCACCACTGCCATAGACAATGTCGCTATAAAAAATATTAATCATTCTTGAAATCGTCAATGCGCCATCAACCTTGGGTACTAAGATATTATGTCCCATGTGTGTTGTTACACTGGCTCACTCGCACTTCAAACAGGTACGAGAGAATATTGAGAACTGCTGTTTGGAGGGTATCTGATGACTAAATGGATATAGGCAAAATATGTCTTTATCAATTCATAATAAAAAATATTGTAATATGAAATAAAATATTTTCTAGTCATAGTTCACTACATGTGTACATATGTCATAAATACCCGTCTTGGTTTCACACAGGTATATAAAATATCTATAAAAGTTTGAGTTGAAGGACAAACATGAAAAGAAAAAAATATTGTTTGTTTACTGGCCAGGGAGAAATAAAAACCTCGATTTTTTTTCTATAATAATTTGCATGTATTACACATATAAACCTTCCTCTTGAATCAATGTTTTAATTTTAACCACTTTAAAATTCGTATCGAAAAGATCTAAGCAGACTGCGGCAAATATTGCTTTTTGTTATTCACTAGCTATTGTACCCGTACGAAGCCTGGGCAGGTCCCAGGCTTCGTACGGGTACAATGATACGAAATATACTACAGATATTTTTCTTGTTTTTTTTTTTACTATATTATAGATGTGTTATGTACAAAAACCTTCTTCTCGAATCAACCTATTTATTTAAAAAAAATGCAACAAAATCCTTTCCGTAATTTTAAAGATCTAAGCATACATAGAGACACGCAGCGGTAAGCGACTTTGTTTCATACTATATAATGATGATACTGAGACAAGGACGCGTCATATATATGTGTAGGTATATAACAGAGATAGTCATAGGTATTCATATATCCCAATTAATAAGAAATACTTCGGCTTTAATCAATCGATACGCTGATATGTTCAAAGGTTGATTAGTTGCAATTGATTGAATGAGTAACGTGTTCTTATTAATTGATAATTAATAATGAATGTTTATTTACTATAATTGCTATTTGTTACTTATGAGACAAATTGTTAATATAATTATATTGTTAATTAAAATTCCGTTGATCGAAAAGGTCGTTATAGCGTGTTTTATAGTTCTAGGTTCAAATTCCAGGCTGAAAAGATATTGAGTTTCGTCTGCCCAAAAGTCATCCTACGCTGATTTAGGCAGTGGGTGTTTTTACTCGCATTTGCGGGGTAGCAAAAAGCAAGACAGTTGATCCTGTGTCTGATCGTATATTCTAGTTATTCTGGATTGTCATCCAATCATTATAATTTCCATAATTAATCAAATCTATACTATTATTATTAATGCGAAATTAACTCTAATCAAGATGAACCGATTTAGATGAAATTTAGTGCGCTTATGGTTTGAAACCGGAGTAAATTAGGTGGTTATAAGTTTCAAAGCTCCACTGCGTAGGTACTGATTTGATTTTAAAATGTTGTCCATTATTCCTAAAATGAAAGAAGCACTTACAAGTTGTCACTGTTGGTTGTCACGTGTTAGACAAAAAAGTAGCCTATGTCCTACCTTACAGTTCAAGTTTGCTTCATACCAAATTTCATCAAATTCGGTTCAGCGGTTTGGTCGTGAAAGAGGGACAGACAGGGTTACTTGCACATTTATACTATTATTATAGATTGTAAGGTTCATTCGGTAAAACGGGTAATAAGATTATACAACAGTAGACTTGCATTATCCTCGTTTTATACCGCAGTCGGTTAAAAATCACACGCATAACAACTAATTCGTGACAATATTAGCCATGGCTTGCGCTCGACTATTGTGCCATTGTTTTATGGGAATAAACGGTGAGAAAATCATTCTCTGGAAAGTGAAACGAACATATGTTAATATTAATGGAATATACAAAGAGCGATATATATATTTACTCGTCGCTAGATACTTCCTATGTGTCAGAAACGTGTTCTGAAATGTCATGGTTTTGTTTACGAATATCGTAACGAAAATCATCTGTTTTACACTTGGAAATGATAAAAAAAACGCTTGTGAATCTTAATGCTTTTATGAAGCAATACTTTAATTTTATACCCACGCTAATTGGAATTTCTGTTCGGCAAAGGTATTTCATTCAACGTATTGTTTTATATGATATATGTACTAGCTAACTATCCCGACTTTAAAAGGGTACTAGTAATAATAAAAGTCTACTTTGAGTAAAGCGTTTAAATGTAAGGACAAGCAAATAAAGAAAACGTTTTAATTAACTTGCTAATTGGATATTGAAATTTTGCAGCGCCCTCAGCGCTGAAGGTCTCTAAATTTCAAGTCTCTATATAGTTTAAGTTATGCGTTGTTATAATCTTATGTGACGTATAATGATCATGTAATATACATAGATTATATTTTTTCCGCCATGTCAGCAAACGCCATACATTATAAAGCAATTATTATTTAATAGATAACGTTTAAACGTTTATCTTGATTCTTGATCTCTTAATAATAACGTTGCAGTGGGAAGGGGAGAGGCAGTGACGGGGAGGTTTTGATATATTTATAAGAACTATAGAAATTGTGAGTATTATTTCGTATACCATAGGAATACGTACGTTCTTTAAGAAACATCTCGAATGTGCACGACCATTTTGATAGAGCATATTCAAGGTCATGTTCAAACGCCATATTCCCATGATCCAGCAGTTGGGCTTTTTGTATTTTTTTTATAAAATAAGTAAAAAGTAAAGTAACAGCCCGTAAATTTCCCCCACTGCTGAGATAAGGCCTCCTCTTCCATTAAGAAGAGGGTTTGGAACGTATTAAGCACATATATGTATATAGTGGTGCTTGCCTGGGTTTGAACCCGAAATCATCGGTAACGATGCACGCGTTTTAATCACTGGGCCATCTCAGCTCTTATTTTTTTGATATTCAAATGTATAAATAAATAAATTTATAATAAATATTGGACAACATCATGCACATTGCCCTGATCCTAATGTAAGTAGGTAAAACACTTCTGTTTTGGAAAATCGGAAGTAACGATGTTACCACAAACACTTTTTCTACATCGACTCGGCCGGGAATCGGACCAGTGACCTCGACCAAAAAATTGTATAATAAATAAAAAGGAGTAAACATTTCTTTGCTTTATGTCTATGAGTAGAGGTGATCACTACCATTTATATGTATAATTCTAATCTAAATAAAATAAAAGAGCTTGTGCATGAGTCACAATTAAGAAAAAACTCTTCCTTTTAAATTGAGGCTTCAGTATAATTTCTCCAAGCTGCAAACACTTATACATTTTGCAAATTTTCTTCCGACGCACAAAGATTTCCTCATGATCTTCAGCTACGAGCAAGATGAATTGTAATAGGAATCTTAGGTTTAAGTTAAGGTGGTCAAATCGATGTCTTTCAGCTTCGAAAGACCAATGGAACCAGTATTCTTGGGTTCAAGTGGTCAACGTGATCTAATGATGAGTCATATCGCCTTATACCACGTACATACTCTTCATACGTTTTTACATTCCTACTTAAATATATAGTCTTTCGTTCCCCTCTTCGACTCATTTCTGCTCTCATTGACTTATGTCTTATTACATTGGTCTTGGGTGTCATAACAGAAGTAATAGAAGTTAGAAATTAAGACCTAGTAGCTCGCGATTTTAATAATTAGAAAACTAGTATTTCAAAATGTTTAAAAATTGTATAATAAATATGAGGCAACATCACATACATTACTCTGATCACAATGTAAGTAGCTAAAGCACTTGTGTTATGGAAAATTAGAAGTAACGACCGTACCACAAACACCCAGACCCAAGACAACATAGAAAACTCGTGATAATCTACATTGACTCGGCCTCGAACCGCGGACCTCGGAGTGGCGTACCCATGAAAACCGGTGTACACACCACTCGACCGCGGAGGTCGTCATAAATAGTTTAATTTCTAGATTAAAGCATTTATTAACTACCCAAGTGGTCCAACCGGAACATGTAGGTCTTATGATCGTGGATTTTACTCGGGGCTTAGTTTTCACATGCTTAATGTTGTATGTATGTTTCTATTTCACCTCGTACTCAGTTCTTAAGGTGAAGATCGTGTTTACGTCGGATGTAATTCTACTAGACCAGCTTAGTATTTTATTAGCAGACAGATTTCATTTCTTACCGTTAATCGCCTTACAAATTTATTCGTTTAATTGCTTGTTTATTAGTTCATGTATATAAATAATATATTTTACTACAGACCTTTACAACTAAGTTCCGGTTAAGACGTGTCAAATGAATTGTGTTATGTAGAAAAATATTACGATTCACTCGTGTATAAATAATAGCATACGAGAAATCCCGAGTATAGGTATGAATGACGTCATCGAAGCTGAATTTAGCGGATCAACTCGTAATTTCGTTGTTTTATATTTATTCCCTGGAATGCACAGATATATGAAGCGATAGAAGTGGCGTTTAGAAAAAGAGCGTAAAAAAAGAGTCAAAATGACTTAATTCATTGGAAATCAGAAAATAATTAGTTAGTTCCAGAATTTATGATGATTTTTTAAATAAATTTCTTATCTGAATACTTCAGAAATTATGCAGTAATATATTTCATGTAAAATCAAAATATACTTTATTAAAAAGTAGACTCATGAAACACCTTTGAATCGTCATAATGTTACATATTTAATTAAATTGAATAAAAAAATGGATTTTGAAAGTAGGTTCGACTGATAAAAGTAGCAAAAAAAAAGCAGTAGTTAATAATCTATTACATCAATTACAAAGTTAATGTCAATTAAGTTTATATAAATATCCTAAAATTAAACAGTCTACGCATTTTAACTTTAATATAGTCTTTGAATTTGATAGTGGTGTCCTATGGTTGAAATTCTCTCTAATATATTTTATCTGTTGTGTCACCTAGACTACGTATATTACTTAATACTTTATCGTACATTATAACTAGATAAGCCGTTATCTTCCTTTTCACAACAGCGTGTAGTGTATTCTTTCATAAATTGTTTTTTATTATTGTATATAAATATATATTAATTTAAAACTTGCAACTGATCAAAAACTTGATACGTTCGTTTACTTTACGATTGAGAAAGTTGCAAACAGGTTTGATATATCCAATCGTTTATAAGAACATATACACAAGCGCGTGTAATTCAGTAGATATGTTAGTTTATATGACAAACAAAAGTGAAGCAGTTCTCTTCAATTCTTAAACTGAAAATGGAATTAATTGTGTACTTTGAATAAATGACAAAAACACATGTTCTAGTTTTTACTTTTTGTCAACACCATGTGCGAGTTGCGATCGCAACGCACGTGTTTTTATTTTGAAAATGTGACTCCCATATTTGACCGTATTATTATTCTGTTAGAGTCTGAACTCTATGTAAAAAGTTTTTTGCATGCGAATGTTGAACGCACGTGAGACGGCGCGTCAATGATACAGCGCGGGCAGTTGCGTCGCGACCTCTTACCGTTTATCACGACCACGCCATTCAATTAAACAAACGATTTATAATACACATACAAACTTAAGAAAATAAATAAAAGTGCTATCGTATCGTTCGCGTGTTACCAAGTGTCAATTTTAACACGCTCGCTAATTGCTCCAGCGCTGTTAACTTGTTAATTTCTGCGAATACTCGGTGATGTAACTGTGATTCTGTTGATTGTTCCTTTGTTCGGCCAGTGATACAAACAGTGTTTTATGAAGAAAGCCGGTATACTGACATACTGAACTTCAAACTAATAAATAATCGGGTATGTTCCATAAATGAATGTTATTTTTTTTTTTCGAAATTGTGGATTTAAGACGTCTCGGCATTACGCCAAAACGTATTATTGGCAGGAATTTAAGTTTTGCTCAGTATACACGTAAATGCAGGTTATTTTCGTAATCGGTACGTCCAGAGTTTCAATTATAACGGTTTTCAAATCAATCAGATTTCATCAATAGAAGTTTAAATTGTTTTATAAATAAAGAACAAGACAGTGTTTAACCATAGATAACATATAACTTTTTATTAATTTATAATATTTGACACTTCAGTGACTTAATTATTTTGCGATAACATTGAATTTTTATTTACATTTATGATACGTCCTTTTTATTCAGGTCATTGCCACAAAATATTTTTTATAGTTTGTATATAGAAAAAATATATATACATAAATAACGGTCATGACCGTGAGATTCATCTAGAATACTGAATAATATGCTGTATGTGATAAGCGAAGTGATCTACAATAGTCACGACAGATTAAAAATTATATTTTAAATAGGAATCTATGTTATTTCCATCGGAGTACATAGTAAATAATAATTCAATAAGTCATCACACGTCCGACGCATGACACTTGTCGAAATACCAAACGGTATGACAATGGAAACCACAAATGTTTATGTATGATTCAACATCGAAAATATTTTATGACCTTTGTATTAATATATTCGATGGCGATGATTTCAACTGCGTAGTGATGTAAGAGGTCCGACCTCAGTCCCTAACGTCATTGTTCCGTCACGAACTGTCAAAATCGTACAAGCGATTATGTATCGTTTTACCTAAATCACAAATGACATATTACCGTGATGGTATAGTTTAGATCGATGCGATCGCTGTACCGCCTTATCTTTACGCTGGAACCTGTTTCACTGGATGTAGGTTGCAAGTTTCCATCAGATAGTTACGCTAGAGCTGTTCGTGTTACAAGTTTTATAAATAAAACAGCCTAATCTTTTGACGTTAATGTAATTAATATTCGCACTCCATGCTGTATTAATAGCTAGCTATAGCGTATTTGCGTCGCGTTAGTGTAACGAAATTTGATTCGATTCAGTAGAATATCGAATCGAAAATTTCAATAAAAAATAGTCTTAGTTGGTTCGTTCTTAGTTTTCGTCGATACTCATCACTTGTAGCTCGTTATTTATTCAACATTAATTTAACAAGACATACGCTAACACAAGCAAAAACAAATTTACCTACTGTTATAAAAATGTTGCTTCAATTACAGGCGTTGACATACATTGCAAACTGAACAATAAAAACACAATGCAAATACAATAATCTCAAGTAGTGTTACTAAAAATCAATAAATTGTTATTATTAAATTAAATAATATTGATAATGAATCAACAATCAATTATAATCATTCAAATTAATAAAACGTATGTTTCACCTTTTATTACTTATCCTATGTTTCAAGGAATATTTCGCGAAAAATAATGCTTTTCATCGTAACAGTCAGACGCATCTAAATTAGGCAAAAGTAGTTTAATTAATTTAAAATTAATGAATGTGACTGTGAGTTTACAAGTACTTTAATTACTTTAAAATATTAATGAATGTGACTGTGACTTTATAGGACAACTGCTTTTAACGTCATACTTAATTTAGTCTTAGTCAAGCTTTTAAATAACAGCTGGACTAGCGTTAATGTGTTAACAACATCAATATTGTATAAAAATAATTCACATATGATTAATATAAATTAATCTTATTGCGTGGTCACGAGCTATATCTAAATAACATTGGGAATTATGGAATATAAAGCTTTAATATAATGGTGTTAATATAATGTAATGTTGATATTTGTTTGTACAAAAAAAAAAAACACTATCACTATGGTTTCAATATTCATATTATATTTAAAAATAGAACAAGCGTATGTCATTAGAAATAGACAATTTCAATTTCAATTACAAGGAGGTTTTATTGTAAAATTTAAGTAAACATACCGAAGTAATAAATGTCTCGGAAGATATTCTCAAACATCAACAATGAAGCAGCCATAATGAACCATCTCATCCGTGTAATTCGTCTAGACGTGTACACGGATTGAGGCTCTACTTGCGCAATTCCTTCCCCGGTAAAGTAACTTCATAAACGTAAATACTATATTATATACGAAAATAACTCTGTTTGTTTGTTTGTTGCTCCTTCACGGCATAACCAATTTGAGTGAACTGAATTTGATAAAATTTGGCATAAAGCAAGCTCCAACTTTAAGGATGAATATATACTTTTTTTTTTAAACGCGAGCGCAGCCACAAGCGACATGAAACAAATATGGAATATGTTCCAAACCTTCTTCTCAAAGGGAGAGGAGACCTTAGCCCGCCAGTGGGAAATTAACAGACTGTTTTTGTAGAGACTAATAACTCGTCAATAATTTATCCATTAATCTTTAATCTTTGGAAATCTTAACGCCGAACACGATTGTAAAATATGAAAAGGTTGTATGCGCCATGTTTATATAAATAAATCTCCGTAAGTGTTTATGTTACTGAACTCCTACTTGACGCGTGTTAGTATAGACAAGACTGAGTGAGTGGTGTTGATATTTAAATGTAAATAAGACTCGGGACAAAATCGGGACGCATCGCTCGTAATCTTTTTTGTTTTCAAAATGTTGAACGAAAATGATTTACCGAGCAACATTTCTGGATATATCATTACTGTTATACTAGTACAATTTAATTGTTGAACCGGAATTCCGATTGCATGGACGACAAACGAACCAGATCTCCTGTCAGGAGTAGGAAATAAATTTTTATATCCCGTACATTTTATTAAGGTCTCTCATTTTACTCAGGTCATGCTTAATATATTGCGTGAGAGATACTGGATCATACGAGGCAGAGATCAAGTAAAGAAGTGCTATAGAGAATGCGTTACGTGCTTGAGATATTCGAAAATAAATAAAACACCTTTAATGGGACAGTTACCTGAGGTAAGACTTAAACCAAGTAAAGCCTTTAAATCTACAGGTGTTGATTATGCAGGTCCAATTAATGTAAGAGTGTCACCTGGTAGAGGAACAAGGTCTTATAAAGGGTACATCGCACTATTCATCTGCATGGTAACTCGTGCGATACATCTAGAAGTAGTATCTGAATTGTCAGCTAAAGGTTTTATAGCTGCCTTTAGAAGATTTGTGTCCAGACGCGGCAGGTGCCAGGATTTATTCAGTGATAATGGCACCAATTTCGTCGGCGCTGATAAAATCCTAAGTGAGATGTTTAATGCAGCTAAATCTGAGTTGCCTAATGAAATAGCTACAATACTTAATAACGAAGGAACCAAATGGCACTTTAATCCTCCACACTCTCCCAATTTCGGTGGTATTTGGGAAGCTGGGGTGCGTTCTGTAAAGACGCATTTGAGAAAAGTCGTTGGTGACAGCACTTTGACTTATGAGGAATTATCCACGGTACTAGCGCAGATTGAAGCATGCTTAAATTCGCGTCCAATTTCTCAACTCAGTGATAATCCTGATGATCTTCTACCATTAACTCCAGGGCATTTTCTTGTGGGCGAGCCACTTATCACAATACCAGATAGAGACCACACAGATGATCACATTACTGGCATTGAAAGATGGCGGCTGATACAAAAGATGGTGAATGACTTTTGGAAAAGATGGTCTAGAGAATATTTAGTACTTCTTAACCAAAGATACAAATGGACCACAAATAGAACCGAACCAGAAATAAATGATATTGTCATTGTTAAGGAAGACAATGTTCCTCCAGCTAAGTGGATATTAGGGAAAATTATACAGAAGCATACTGGCAAGGATAACATTACAAGAGTTGTAACTATCAAATGTAAAAATAATTTTCTAAAAAGACCTGTTAGCAAACTTTGTTTTTTACCTAAATCTTGTTCGCTTGTTAAATGATGATTTTGTTAAATGAGAAAAAATAATTTAGAGGGTGGGCGGTTGCCCCTATATTTCTTAATGTTACAACATGTTATTGTTACCTAATATGAACTTAAGTTTTTTTTTGTTACTTAGCCAAATCTGTTTGTTATTGTTTCTACTAGTGAAGAACTGTATTTTTTTTTTATTGTCTATTATATTGCTTACGTTTGTATTTTGGTATAAGTTTTAATATATTTCTTGTTAATTTTGTTATTTATTGTTTATTGGAAGGACAAGTCCTTGATGGGCGGAATGTCGAAATTCTAGGTGTTTTCATTTAAATTCGTTATGTTATTTGTAGTTTATATAATCATCAATAGATGGCGCTGAACGTACTTAAATCGCGCTATCTTTTTGTTTCTTACAAATGATAAGGTATTTAGTTTTCTTTATTTAATGATTATTGAGTCTTGTGTTGAGTAATAAAGTATATGTGCAGTGCAAAGTGTTTTGAATTAGGAGCCCTACGTATCAGGTAATAGTGTATAGTGTCGAACAGTTTGTATTATGCCTTTGCAAATGTTTACCTTACTTTTAAAAGAAGGTAAATTTAAACAGTTATGTATCATTAGTCAATACTGTTCGTGATGTTGTTGTGTGTGTGTTGATGATTCAAAATACCTATGTTCTTTTTTGTTTGGTGGCTATTGACGATTCTAATGTTATTTACATATATGTTCGTTTTGATTTTTAATTAAAATAACTTAGACTTTACTTTATTAGAAAGTACATACATATATCGGCTAGTAATGTTCACAGAGTATATAGAGTCATAAGAAAAATAAACTTGACAGCACAGACAACGAATTTCAAATGGAACAAAAGGTTCGAAATTTAAATATTACATCCGTTCGGTATGAAAATACACAATTTTTTTTAAATTAAAAACGTGCAATGTTGTACCTATATCTGGCTCTATTAGTAGGTATGGATGTAAAGTTGCGTTCAACACCTAGGCTTATAATAAACTGAAATACAATACAAGTACTTAAAATATCAGACGACGTATCGGTTTCAAATCCTGTGTCAGTTTCACCACATTTCCCTTTAGCGCCCGCAACTTTGCGTATATAGTATCGGATACCTCGCGAACCGCATCTGGTCAGTGCCTTACCGTCTCGTGGAAACTTCGTATGCATGTGTGGGTTAAGAAAGTAAGCCCAATGCAGTCTCTACCTATAAACACCTCTATGTAGCTATGTATAAAGCGTACAGCGTGAATTTAAGCATTTAACGGTTCAATTTGAAAAAGGTTTTGCTTTAATAGCCCATTTTTTAAGCTGCATATCAATATCGTCAGATCAGAGAATGTTAACTAGGAAATAGTGTCATTACTTAAAGAATTTATCGAAAAAAATAGCTAATTTCAATAGATTTTATGTAGTCATTCGAGGGTGATTGCTTACTAACATCTCTAGATGCAAATTGTCTTAATTTTAATATACATAATATAAGGATTTAGGTCGTTATTAGGGAATGCAATGCAAACGGGATTAACGAAAATGATAAACAATAATGCTGTTTTCTTAGTAAATTTTTATGTTTAAGATAATTTCAAGTCATAGTCATTTTGGTTAATGTTTTAGAAGACTATTTTGTTTTTTGTTTGTACACATTGAAGTGTTAATTATTGTGTTTTATTACGTGGTAACCTAAAGTTTCTAATTGTTTCCTAAGAAGAATTTTCTGTTTAATTTGTTAGTTTTAAAGGTGATTTAATGTTGAAGTTGTTTAAATTAAAAAGTTAATGTTTTCGAAGTTTCTTTTCTTTTTGTTTTTGTTCACATTGACACGGAAGTTGACGAAAGACTGCTGAGTTTAAATAAAAATGATAACCGATGATTTTTTTGTCTTAGGTTTTAATACAAATTTTCAATCCCGGTGCTATATCGATATCTCGGGATTGTCTTTGTTCAATCCCGTAATCCCGGGATTGAAAATAGGGGCTGGGATTGCATTCCTTAGCCGTTATGAACATTTACTATCAAGTGCCCTTTTCGCTCGTTTGCCTTTAATTACAAGATTACATATTTACCTATAACATGGGTGGCTAAGAACATAACGTCGTATGTCACTAATATATTCAATATTAAATTCGTCATAACGTTTTCATTATAGGTTGTCAATATGAATAACAATATAGGTTTGATTCTGTTTTGAAAACTTAAAACTGATAAACCACGTACAGAGTTGAGCTATACCTATCTTGCCAATGACGAAGCGTGTTACTTCTGTTTGAGAGTCATTCTGACGATATTAATGTTTGTTTTCACATATTCTACCTTTGCAATTGCAACGTAGTGTACATTCAGAAGTTAAATAAAAGAATATACTGCCAACTAATAGAATAAAATGACCATCACCAAGTCGCCCTCCCTCCATCATCCCCTTAGGGCTGTAATGTCTAACAAAGATTCATTAATTTATTTTTGTTATACGATGTAACTTCAGTTTCTTAGATGCAGTTTTGTTGTTGATGAATCACTAAGAACACGTCATCACACCGTCATTGGAAACAAAGAAGACCATAAGCGCCAAAATTTGCTTTTGTGAAATGAGGTTTAAAGTTTTCACTTTAAATTTCGTTTTCTAAAGTTCATTTGGCGCTTATGGTTTTCTTATTTTTGACTGACGATAAAAATGATATTTATGTATGTTTATTCTCGTAGATATCATAAATGACTGTTACGAGTTTTATATTATAAGTTGTTTGTTAATTGGGCGTGATTTTTTTTAAATGTTCCAAATTTAAATATGTCGATGACATACATGAATTAACTCAATTAGATAGATATTAAGGTTATAATTATGGAATGATAATGGTTGAAGGTTGCGGTAAGAGATAATTGTAATAACAAAACGCTCTGATTGGTCAATTATTTTGATGATGTAATCATATTGCTCGGACGAGGAAGTACGATTTTTTGTTTAAATGACTCATGTATCAAATTAGTTTTTTTTTTATGTAAAGCAGTGTTAACATTAAAAAGCACAGATCATTATTAAAATTCGTCATAAGTAACAATATATTTGACATAGCTTTTTTGTAGTAGTTGTAGTTTCTATAATCACCAGTGATTTAAGATTAATCTTCTCTTTTTTACGTTATTAACAATTTATTTTGTTTTATTAACTTGCCGTTTTCATATCTAGACTATGGGTCTACATAAAAGGTTTGTTTACAAATTCTGCGTGTACTTTTTCCGATCGGCGCAAAATTTCAGACAATTCACACAACTTATATACTAGCGACCCGCCCCGGGTTCGCACGGGTGCACCTAATTCTTATTCTAAATATAGTACAGATTTTATTTATTTACGATCACATTAGAAACTTCTAAAATTATTAGTGTTTCTTAACTATATTGTTTATCTATTATATACAAAAACCTTCCTCTCGAATCACTCTTATCTATTAAAAAAAACGCATCAAAATCCGTAGCTTAGTTTTAAAGATTTAAGAATAAAGGGATATAGGGACAGAGGAAGTGACTTTATTTAATACTATGTAGTGATTATAAAACTTAATCTTTCTTAAGAATTAATACGATCATTGATGTACAATCGAAAATATGTTTGGTAGTTTTTAGATTTATCGCTTTCTGATGATGCACTTTATTTTTATGAAATGACTGAACTTATGAAAAGACTCGAGAAAATTATATTATTTGATAAATGAGAATAATAAATGCGAGTCACCAATACTGATGGTAGTTAACCAATGCGGCCAAATCTAAGGCAACGTTAATCATAATTACTAAATTCCAACGAAATCGACTAATGATAAAAATTGTGACATTCATTTTGATTTTTCGATATCGATATATATTATCTAGAATATATATCATCAACAATTTGTCTGAAGTTAAAACTACCTCAGACTAACGAATAGCCCGGTTAACTAGTTAGTTACGCTCTTATGGTATTAGGACGCAGAGAAAGCACTTCTGAGAAGGTGTTATAGCCATTCATGAGCTATTCTACTTTATAATGTCATGTTTTGCTCTTTTATGGTATTTAGGATGAGTCAACAAGAACTGTGTAATAGGATATATTCTTTTGGTATTTAAAAGGGCTTTCTTTTAACTACGCTCTCACAAACATTTCTGAATAGTCATTTAAAAAGATTTATAAAATATCCTTAATAACATAAGCAATTAAATTTCATTAATTAAAGTAGAAACATTAAAACGGTAAAATTTATTCAAATTGATTGATTAAAATCTACGAATACATAGGTTCAAGATTTTCTTTCGTCTAAGTGTATAGAATAATGTCTTAATTCAAAAATCGAACGTATAATAACGTAGAGCTCTATTATTGCCAGGAAAAAAAAAACATTATTTACTCAGCTTTGTTTGTTAATGTTATTTCAAATGAATTTATATTTTCAATTTGTAAATTATTTATTCAAATGATCATGTTTTTTAGTAAATTGAAATAGATAAGTAATTTATCGAAATAAAAACATAAATCAATAATTTCTTTGGGTACGGAAGCATTAGAAATATCGGTAAAATAAACATAATGCTAATAATGTTAATTGCATCTTTAATTGGCCGCGTCCCATCGGATGTTTCCGCTAATGGAGTTAATTAAGCCAAATCGCTCTTCGGCTATAGGCGATGTATGATGTCGTTTCTGTTTACTTTATTAAGAACCTTTACAACGACAGCCTGTAACTTCCCTTTTTGGACCAAAGCTTCTTCTCCCTTTGAAGAAACGGTTAGGAGCATATTCGACGCGCTGCTCCAATGTGGGTTAGCGGATAAGATTAAGAACCTTACTATAATAAATTAAATAAAATGGTGTACTGATAAAGCTCAATAACATATGTGACACTTATAACAGAGGATGCAGCGTGTTTCGGAGAAATTATTTTTGTTAAATATTACTAGTGACCCAACTCTGCTTCGAGTCCAATGATGCTGATACTAAATATAGTACAGAATGTTTAAATCACCAGTGTTTCTTTACTATATTAGCCACGTGTTATATGCAAAACTTTCCTCTCGAATTGCTCTATATATTAAAAGAAACCGTATCAAAATCCGTTGGGTAGTTATAAAGATTTAAGCATACATAGGGACAGACAGCGGTAAGCTACTCTGTTTTCTACTATGTAGTGATTATCTATTTCGCTACGCCTCGCAGTTTCGCTCGCATATTAATTTAACAATATTGACAACCGTGTATTTCATGTTCTTATCAATATGATTAATGCAAAAGTGACTCGGTCTGCAACCTCTTCACGAATAAACCGCTGAACCGATTAAGATGGAATTTTGTATCGAGATAGTTTGAGTTTCGGGGGCTAAATTCACAGGGTAAACAGAGGATAACGGTTTATATATTGTAGATAAAATTTTATAAATTTTGCGCGAATAAAGCCATATGTTCAGCTAGATGGGCATATAATACAGTAGCTAATATTATTATTAAAAATATATTTTTATTATAAATATATGTAAAATAACTAATACGGTATTTAAATGCTTCAACCTTGTTATGTAAAACATCATAAACAAGGTATATTGTTGTTTGACGATGGAATATTTTATGAGATGCATTGATAGATCTTCATATAAACTTTGCCATTATACAACCACAAGGTCTCAACAGACAGAGGCATTTTAGAAACAAAATGTCACATGTTAAATGCGCATATTTTTCGAAACTGAAACATAAACTCTCATTTCTATTAATTATATTCCGAATATAAATTTGTTAGTAGTATTAAACTCCTGTTAAAGACGAGATTCGTTGTCAAATAGTGAATACATCGGTTTTCATGGGTACGCCACGCCAATGTCCCGGGTTCGGTTCCCAGCCGAATCGATGTAGAAAAAGTTCATTAGTTTTTTGTGCTGTCTTCGGTCTGGGTGTGTATGGTACTGTCGTTACTTCTGAAATTCCATAACAGAAATGCTTCAGCTACTTATATTGGGATCAAAGTAATGTTTGTAATGCTGTTGTTCAGTGTTAACAGTTGAATAGTTAATTCGACTTATTAATTTTGTCGCTTAAAATCGCCGTGAGTTATTTTAAGTTTATAAAATATTGATTGAATCTTACCCCTTCAAAGCGTCGTTCGCCAGTACAAGGTTTAATACTAGAAGGTATTGATGTAAGTTGATATTTATTTATAGTGCAAAACGTAGAGCCGGTGCTAGATATTCGCAAAGTAGGACATCAATCGGGGACAATTACTAGGGTTGTTCTACCTGTATAAACAAGGTTCTATTTATGAGTAACTTGCATCTAGTTTTTAGTACGTTGAATTATTTTTAATTTATTTGTTAAGTCTTTATTTTGAGTAAAATGTAATTTTATTACATTATTATACTCTTGTTTCTTATACATATATAAACTCCTTGGTTGAGGATGGTAAAAAATCCAGCGGACGAAAGCGATCCCACAGCCTCTTCGTTTCTGTGCTATTGGCGGCCATCGCAGGGTTTTTAGTGAGTACAATCTCACATAACCCGACATCCCCCCAGGAGTCGAGTATCCATGAAGATTTTCACTGCGTAATAAAAAAAGACGTTATAACATTATAATAAATTCAAGTTTATCTACGGAACTCTACTAGCCAGAATATTATAAGTTAAAATTTATAAAAATAAAAGAATATAAAATTGATTGTTCCGAATAGTCAGTCGGCAAAAGTTGATAAAAAATTATTTCAATTATCCACATGCAAATCAAAGCTATCGTATGTCGTGGGCGTTGCAGGCTTTGACCTGTATGCGTAGCGTGGTTGGATGTCACACTTGTTTAGGAAAACACTACACCAAATGATTGACTGAAAGAGTGCTTTCATTATTTCACAGTTCATATCAACTGTATTGGTCACTAAAATATTTAAATATACCAATTATTGCCAAGTCAAAAAACAACTGAATGTTGTTGTAAATTAAATAACATTTAAATTTGTCTTGAATAAAAATACATAGAATTTAGGTATGGCTGGGGTAAATAAAATACGAATGGGTCTTAAAACTAGTTCTTTTCAGTTGTAAGCAGAAATACAGCTATAAATGTATACAAAAGATTAGCCGTAATCATAATTTTATTTTCAAATTGTATATCATCTCTTTTGGTCTTTTTTATTAGTATTTTATCTGTATGATGATACTTATTCTCGTTTTTACTTGACATGATCTTTGATAAGTACTAAGCACTAATTGAAAGCCTTGTTTAGGATTTGATTGAGAGGGCGGAACAGCATCAAGTCCCCTCGTTAGTCCTCTTATCTTGAATATGAAAGAATCAGCGAAATCAATTCATAAACAAAAAATACAGATTACACACATAAATCCTATTCTGCTAATAAAGGCGAAAGTTGTTGTGACGATGAATGTACATATTATGTATGATTGTTACTCTTTCACGAAAAATTACTGAACAGATATGGATGATAATTGTACAGTAATGTAGGTTATACAAGAGAGTAACACATGGTCATAATATAACGATATATATCAAGTACCCTTGCGAAGCCGGGAAGGGTCACTAGTATCTGTATGAAGAAGAATTAAGACTCTCCTACTTTTTCAAAATCGGATATAACTCGTTTATGCCAAGGTAATTCATGCTGCAGTTTATATGAACACCTCGAATACTCTTCTTAGTGTTCTTGTTGTTGGATAGAGCAGTATATTCGTCATAAAGAGAATTTTACAGCATCAATTTTGACTTTTATTACAGTCTTCCGTTTCTATTCTTGGACCTACGCCAGCAAAATGTGACGTCGGCCTTAAATCAATAAACCTCCTCTAATTTTCTTTATGGTAATACCTTTTAAAAGCTTGCAAAAAATCAAATTTATTGCCTACATCCGTCCGATTTGAAACTACTTCTAGGTATAAAGTTATGTGTTTATTATGTATAATATTTACGCTTAGTGCATTATAATAAAAATCTAAATAATTGTATTATTTAGATTTTATAAATCTAATAGAATTATTATACATAAAAGCATTTTTTATTATTATTTTTAAATAAAAAAATACTTATAAATGACGGTAGTACAGCGCCATCTTTCGGCCCAGTATCGAATTACATTGGATTCGACGTTTACGCAAACATTCGCTAGATGGCGTTAGTAACAAGCTAAATGATAAAGGCGTAAATTTTAAGTAGCTTTAAAAAAATATATTCAATTCAACTTTATTTCGTAATTATGTTTTATTGTGTGTATTTTTTGGCTAATTTTAAGTAATTATTATGGGTAATTTATATTATTTGACGCTATATTTTGAAATTCTTTAAATTGTTCCATCTTGTAACAGGACAATTTGTATGAACGATAAATCGGACCCTGACATTGGATAGGCACGGAAGCAAATCGTAGCAATGTTAAATGAAGCGTAACTAATACGCCATCGTGTAGGTCGACTAATGTAGGTTAGGGAATGTATAAATCTGAAATGTACGAGTTTACATCCTCGTCAAGACTTGCATATTAATATTTTTTATTGCAAAAACATAATGTATGACTGATCGTAAATATGATTTGGAGAATATCCAAATGATACTTTTAGATTCAAGGTGCCTTCGAATAAGTTATTTATTTGAATATGGAATTGATACTTAATACAAATATAACATGAATAATTATATTGATTTTAATATTTAAAATTAGATAAAATACATTGATATCATTACCGTGATCGAGATTTTACTTGGTTTTGTTTTTGATTTAAAAATTATAAAAATTCTAATAATGAAAAAACAATAATAAGTACAAATAATTTCTGTTAATTATTGATAGTGTCCACATTTTGTGATCAAATAAAGACTAAGTTATATAAATATAATAATAATATGTTTTTTTATTTTTTATTTTAAAGTCACTTCAATATTATTTGTAAAGTGTATTTGAGGTTGTATAAGGTTAACCTAATTTATATTATTATAACTTTTTTATTTTTAATTCGCAATAAAATGCCCTAGTTATCTGAAGACAAATAATCCTAGTTCTAGAGTTTACGTCAATGAACTCTATAAAGACGATTGTCTTGCCAGATCAAACAGGTGTTATTCACAAACTATAACCTCTTTTCGAATTTATACTTTTTTAGTGACTAGATAACTGGACCATAAGAATCTTGATGGCTCAGTGGATGATGCGTGGATCTTAACTTAGATTGCGAGTCCAAATACGTACAAGAAATACATTTGGGTTCACATGACATGCTTTCTCATCAAGTCTATCAGATTGGCAATTTGTTTACAAACAATATTTTTTTTTATAAAGCACGCTTCACACACATGCATATGATGCGCTATTTATAACAGATATTTATGGCAGGGAAACCTCACAACGTTGGCACAGATTCCTATTCGGCTTAATGCATAAAAATACAAGTTAATATGTTTTACGCAACAAGTCATCTTGGTATATATTCCTTTAGTATTTTAATTATATTATGTTCCTGTATAAACATTAAATAGCTGTTTCCCAACACGACCTAAAAGATTTTGGACAATTTTAGTTCAATAATACGTGAAAAACTTTTTTGAAATTCAGTTGTAGGAATTATAGATTTTGGTAGTGTTGTGTTCCCGTTTGAAGGGTGAGTGAGCCAGTGTAACTACAGGCACAAGGGATATACCATCTTAGTTCCCAAGATTGGCGATGTAATGAATGACTAATATTTCTAACAGTTCCAATGCCTTTGGCTGATGGTGACCACATACCCTCAGGTGGCCTTTTGCTCGTTCGCAAACCTATAGAATAAAAAATAAATAAAAATATATATGTGTCATAGAGGCATTCTCTCACAAAGGCGGCCCCTGTATGCAAAATTATAATTTACGATAATTATCGTCGCTTAAAACAACAAGTATAATTTAATTTTTATTCTTTGCAGTCTTTGTTCTAAGTCGTCTCACGCAATTAAGAAATCTTATAATCACCAACGTTACTCACGCATACTAATGAGATCCCTTAATATATTTTTTCTTGTTAGAAAAGCACGTGCATTTCCCTCACTTGACATGCTTCAAGTGGAAAATGAGTATGTGGAACTCGCCGGCCACGAAACCTTCCGCACCTAACCCACTAAAACATCAGCGATTATTGTCGGCGAGCGCCACGAAATATTTTTCACAGGATACCGTGAATCCCTGACGTTTGGGAAAATGAGTATATGGAACTCGCCGGCCACGAAACCTACCGCACCTGAGTACACCGGAAAACTCACTTAAACATCAGTGATTCTCGTCGGCGGGCGCCTCGAAATCTTTTTCGCAAGATACCGTGAATCCCTGACGATCCGGCCGATGCGGCCTTCAATTCCTAGTGATCCCTAGTCCCTGCGGCGCCTATTAAGGCGGAGGGAGATGATGCGCATAGCGCTTTTTCCTCCTCCCCGGTCTTCTAGCGAAGCGGTCTGCATCACCGTGAGGAGTGGGGACGTATCTTCGTATATAGCTTTTATTATTAAAATCAATATATAGTTTTTATATATTCAATCATTTGCTTATTATAAACACAACTTTTAAAAAGGATAGGATATAATGTACCTATATCTATACGTGTTCTTAAATGCTAATGAAATCTTAAAGGGCAGATGGAAAGTCGTTATGTTTTAAGTGGCAAATATTAATTAATAATGACGAAGTGCTAGTAACTTTGTGTACGAAGTGTTATATTGTATACAAGTAAATACTTTCTGTTTACTGTGATGGTCTAGTGGCTATTTAATAAGGTAGCAGATCCCGAGGTCTACGGTTCAAATCATTGTCAGTAACCATCGAGTTAGACATTCTGTTGGCTGAAATGACTAAATAAGTCGTCCTGAGACGTTGACTTAGATAAATATTTATTTATGTATGCTAGATATAAAATATTTGTAAAGCATCTTGCAAACACAGACAGTAGAATGGTTTCGTTACAATAACAAAGGAATGATAACACATTAAAGAAACAATACTATAAAATCGATATCTCAGTCGTATTGCCAAAGAAGTTTTAACAATGTAAAAGTTTTTCAACTTCGCAAATATCATATAGGACATCCCTACCCTCACAAAGGTTATCCATACTGTTCTATTAAGGGGAGGAATCGCTACCAGTCACGATTTTCCACGACTTTTATATAAATTGTACAACACTAACTTTGAGTTGACACGCCCTTGAGAAAGCAGGGTGTGTTTTACTCACAACATTTATATATAAATATATAAGTCAATGTGGAAATCGATACTGGATATCGATAATAGTGATGTATTCCGTAAAGGTGATATTAATTGTCTTTAATTATATATTTGATCGTTGATACAAAAAATTCTATAACAAAAATGTTTAGTATAGCATTTTTATTCAAAGAATGCTGGAAGAATTCTGTAGACCAGATGGAGATGTTGATTTAAATAAAACAGGTATTATTTGTATACATAAAAATAAAAACGAAACGTTTTATTTAGAATCGCGTTAACGTTATAAGTATACAATACGTTTTATAAATATTTACGTGTATTCGCACGTTCTGTTACGCTTAACATTCGAAACGCGTGACCTGCCGCTACTAATGGTTGTGATTGTATCGCAATTTCCTTCCGACTTTATTTTCAACCACCATGACATTTAACTTGAATAAAATTCATAACAACACGAATCAATAAGAAAACAGTCCACCCACGTTAAAAAATCAACAATGTTGCGACTCTATTTTGTAAGAGTCACGCAGACTATCGATGCATTCGTATAACTGTGTACGTAATTTCACATTAGAGTACCTTCCCGAAATAATAATTAGGAGAAGTTACCATTATATTTAGGAAGTAGCCGCAGACGGAATATTAATCCATGTATTGGCCTTGATTCCCAAACGGGCGCCCGATTTGGCGGGCGAGTGAGCTCACGCCGCGCCTCACAGACGATAGACGAGTGCTCATTAGCGGACCTCATTGTTGCCTGCCAGTGCTTCCTTTGATCGCACGCGAATGCAGTTAGCGTTGCTAGTCCGGCACTAGTTTCCGAACGCACATCTGCAGCGCGCGCCGTCGCCCGCGAACGTTTAAAAAAAAAACAATATTAATTTATTTACGCGCGCTTTTCGTGTTATGAAAAAATGGGTGTGGTGAAAAATCCGAATAAGAAGAATAAAACGAAAAACGATGATGTGAAAACGGATTTTGTTAACGGGAAAAACAAAAAGGATGATGGGAAAGTGAAAAAGAAGAAAAAAGTGTCGTGTTTACAATGCTTCAAGTCACCTGACGATGGTATAAATATTATGATTGTCGTTTCGTATTTGTAACGCGAACATGTCATGTCGGAAATAGTATGTTACCAATTATACGAACATGAAATTTGTCAGCGAGGCCAATGTCTTTCAGTTTCATTAACAAAAACAATCACGAACGTAACACAAAAACAACATTAAGAAAGTGACATGTGCATGTTCTTGTAAATTAAAATCGTCAAACGAATTAATACAATCTTCGTAATATTTATGATGTTCTATATAGTATCGAAGGGCTTACTATATGTCATGAGAGAGGTGTCGGTTCTGATATTACGTGGCTATTGGACATCAGTCATAGAAATGAATAATATCGTTCAAATTTATTTATTTAAAGCCTGTTTAGGGAGCTGGCATGATTGACTTTACTTACAGTAGAAATAATTTCCCGGTGACCCATTAATACCAAATAATTACGACATCAGGTATCGAATAGGGTTAGTGTTAAAATGAAGCAGAATACAAGTAAACACGCTGCGCCATGACATTTAATTTGTTTTAGATACGTCTTACTCGATATGTGATCGTGTATTTGTTTGATTTCGTTCTCGACATTACTTCCTCGTACTTGAACTCTTAAAAAAACGTGTCGTTTAAAAGTTTTATATTTATAATTTATCATCGGTTAAAAAGCTTAAACAGTTCTTTTAAAAATAAATTTAAGATGTACTAAAATAAAGATAATGAGAATTAAAAAAATAAGTTCAAGTTTAAATTTCGAATTAAATGGTCAATTAAATATATTGAAATAAAACCTCCTTAAACACAAAAAAGTAATGAAAAGGTCAAGTTTAATTGGTCTTACTAATGTAACTTATGTTATTCCACGTTTCGAAGGGAATCTGCGAAACGAATCGACGAATTGCTCTTAGCAACGACGACCTACATCCCATGTTTATGTCCTAAATAAAACTGCTCTCGGTTTCGTAATGACCAGTCCAGGAATATATAACATCGATATCTTTCAAAGATAAACATTTAATATATAAAACCTTCAGCAATTTGTAAGCTATACCTACTATACTATATTAGAAATTACACGTAACTCGTAATGTTATGAAATTAAATGTGTTCTATTTTCATTCGTTTAATTAATTTATTGATTGCATCACGCTAATACTACACCGATTTCAATGAAACCTTTTTTTTTCATAAGCTTAGATAGACTTCGTTAGGATGAAAATGAAAAATAAGCACCTTAATGAGGTATGAAATTAGGCTTCAGATGTAAAATAATTACTATTATATAAGCAATCGTAAATAAACTTTATACATTATAATTATACAGATGTTTTAACAGTTGTAACAAAAGTAATTACAATGATTTGATTGGACTATTCTTGACTAAAACAGCTGTGAACCAGAAATGTTATGAATATATAATTTCGGATCAATATGAATACGGATATACGGATAAATATTTTACCGGTTTTAGATATACTTACGGATATAATATTATTTAGATATTGTAAAATAAAAAAATACAAGATATGTATTTGTCTTTATTTGTTGTTTGTATTGTGTATATTTACAGACAATAAATTGCTTTAAAATACAATTTACCATCTTTAAGTACAACACTGCAAAAACAAAATTATAATAAACATTTACGGATATAATTTTATTTCGGATACACAAGGTTTCAGTTACGATTACGGAACTCTATAACAGCCCTGCTGTAAAACTTATTCTGTGACAAAAAAAAACGGGAAATGTGAAAAATCTACATCACTTTATAAGGCGATGACTCATTTGATTGCATTTACATAATTTTCTGTGCTTAACATCGCATGTCGAGAGTTCGTGTTTATAAATCACAAATATTAACGTGTTGTTTCGAATTAAGTTCGTCAGAATAGCCTTTCTGTATTATGTTTGTAATCAACGCGTCCTTTATGTAACAACAACAAGAGTGGCGATGTTCGCTTGCTTGAAGATATATCTAAGATTAGCATTTAGGGGAATATAGCAATATGCGTAATAAAAATAAATTAATAATTGTCGTAAGTCATTTTTATTGAATACAAACAAATTCATAAATTGTGTCATAAAAATGTCACGGTGGTGTATAGATTCGATTAGAGGTTAGATTTAGAGGTCTGGAGGCTCGAGGGCTATTATGGAGACAGGCCTTAGATGTTATGTCACAAATGTATTTATGCCAGTCAGTTTTGTCAATAATTTGTTAACAGATGTATTTTTTTTTCGGATTTATATTTTTTGGTAGGTCCCTAATCAAGTGCCCTTGGTAGTGGATAATGTAAGGTTGCCTTCCTCGAAAGTAATTTCTGTGATGTTTATAAATAGAAAAAGAAAAAAATATGTTACATTAATCTTGACCTCATTTTTCTTTTTCTTAAAACTGTTAACTTAATACTAAATATTAAATAACATGTAGTGATTGTTAGAGTATAAAGTTCAGTAGAAAGATACTATATGATAACAATTAGGAAATATTAATGTATTATTTCGAGAAATACTTAAGTCTAATATATAAACTTTCTATTTTATTCCCGTGCTTTCACCCGCCCGTTATAGGGGATGGACGTTGTTTCTAGCCTTATGTATGTTATATATCCCTCCGAAGGTTAAAGCTTGTTCCACACTAAATATCATTCACATTCCGTTCAATGGTTAATCGTAAGATACGGACAGAAAGACCAACATTCATATACATAGTACAGTTTTGTGTGTATTATATAAATAGAATATTAGTAGTAATAGCAATAATTAAGGCGTTATTTATAAGATAGGATTATTTGATTCGTCCAGCTTGCTCCTTAGGCAAGATAGGCTAGCCTCTATAGCTGTCTGATCTTTAATGGTCTCAATTCGAGTGAATTCGAAGCGTGGGATATGTAAATTGTCGTCTAACAAAGCGTAATCCAGCAGCCGAGTCAAGGTCAATAGCGTTTCGTTCAACATAATCATTACTTCATAGACACACATGAGCGACCGCGAACGTGTAAACAACTATAGTATATTGTTTTGCTCGATTTTGCGCAAAACTTAGGAAATATGTACTTTGAGGAGAAGGTTTGGAACCTTTTCCACCACGATGTTCCAATGCGGGTTGGTGGAATACACATGTGGCAAATTTTCTATGCAATTACAAACAAAGCACATGAATATTCATTGGTGCTTACCTGGGTTTGAATTCGCAATCATCGGTTAAGATGATCGCGTTCTAACCACTGAGCCATCTCGGCTCGATACATTACAACTCCCTAAAAGGCGAGCGTACCCGCGGGCGAAAACTGGCCATACATAAATCGAACGTTTCTTTTCATACGTCGTACAAAATCAGGATGTTCAGTTAAAGTCAATTTGCATTCATGTTACAACCGAGATGAGATCACGCAGGTATCGCACAATGAAATTATTGTATCAATAAACACGACCATTAACGTAGCTGTGCTAACGTTAGGAAATCCTTAAAACTTTGTTTTATCGATAAACAGATAAAACCTTGTATGATGTAATATCGTTTTAATAATTCTGTTATGATTTACTTCGTAAATTTGGTACAGTTCTTACTTTGACAAGGAATCAACTTATATAGATTTTTGTGTTGAGGTAAATTAGTATAGAACGCATGTATATTTACTACTGATTCAAATCAGAAAACTATATGTTAGATTAACTTATAATAGTTCCACTATACTAAAGCAACGATTAGCTCCAAACATTCTATATAATTAGAACGAAAGGCGCGCCCTTCTACATATAAAGCGGACTGCATTAGTATGAGTATTGGTCGTGATTAAAATATATTTTAGTGTGAGACGACTAACACATAAATTAAAATACCATCAAGAAAAAAAAATAGATTATATTTTTAACTAGCAACCCTAAATTTCTAAAATTATTAGTTAGTGTTATATACAAACACCTTCATCTCGAATTATTCTATCTATTTAAAAAAAACCGCATCAAAATTCGTTGGATAATTTTTAAGATCTAAACATACAGGGATACAGCGATACGCGACTTTGTTTTATACTATGTAATGATCTCGTAAATAGATATATAGTATCGTTTTGATGACATCGCCATAATTCATTTCTTTTGAATTCACTATCATATTTTACAATTTATAGAGTGCATTAAAATTTATTTATTTATTTGACGACACCAACAAGTAGTACAACAAAAATAAACAGTAAATCAAAATTCATAATTAGTAAAAGGGTAATTGCCTACTTTTTTACATGTGTTCTAAGATAACTAAAATCATAACCCATTTATTTATACATACAGTCATTTAATTTTGGGAAGCTAATTTTAGCATGAAATTGTTAGTAAGAAATACCTTGACAAAACATTGAAACCTCCGTACCTTATTTACTGAACTCGTTTTAACGTTCCCTAAAATTATCTGTTAACAGATTTCCGAGGACACAATCTTAAGCACACATAACAAAGTGTTTTTTTTTTTTAAGAAAACAATCTTTACGCACGATAAGTAAAATCAAGGTCGAATTTGAATACGTTTCGATGTGATACGTTTTAAGTAAAAACTTTTTCGTCAAATTTAGGACGGTGTAAGTTATACTCAAGTTTATCTTACTGAGTTGTGTGTGTTTTTATGATCTAGTTTGACGGACGTGCATATGGGCCACCTAATGGTAAGTGATCACCATCAACCATAGACAATGACGCTGTAAGGAATATTACAATTCCTTACATCGTCAATGTGCCACCAACCTTGGGAAATAAGCTGTCTTGTCCCTTGTGCCTGTAGTTACACTGGCTCACTCACCCTTCAAACCGGAACACAACAATACTGAGTACTGTTATTTGGCGGTAGAATAACTGATGAGTGGGTGGTACCTACCCAGACGGGCTTGCAAAAAGTCCTACCACCAAGTAAAGTGTAGTATTAATTCAATCAATAATTCTAATAGACTTTATTTAAGTATATTTTTGAAGCAGGTTGTAATTCACATTTCAATTTTAATTATTAAACTTGATAATATTACCGGTAGAATTATGGATTTTTATCGAAAAATCAAACAAACGCATTTAACCACAAAGATGTTTCTTAGTAACTTTGTATTAGAATAGGCCCCGTTATGTAAAGAATACAAAAGTACGTTATCTCGAAAACACGCTATAATAAATCGCACATATATGCTAGCGATATATTATACAACACAAGTCCAAGGTATTGTGTTAATGCATGAATAATAAACACATATTATTATTACATTTCATTCAGCAAGTCATAAATAAACATCGACGATTTGTATCTTATTGATAATAAATCATACATGTTTTAATTAATATTAATATTTAATGCAAAGGCGAAATAACTAACGAGGGCATCATCAACATCTTCAATATTTTCCCTTTTATTAGAAAGATTTTATTAATATAAGACTCTTTCTACGAGTTAAAAAAAATTACCCAAAATAAATAAGCATGTTAGTTATGATTTGCACTTAACGCAAATATTTTATTGTAAATATTACTCATTGTGTATGACATTAAATCTGTCAGACTCGCTAAGGCCGCCTTCAGTCATCTCAACGCCCGTGTGTAATATTATCTGTTACAACACGTGAGATACTCCGCAAACGGACGTCCGGAAATTTTAAGATTAACGCGAGGAAGGTTACCTTAGTCTGTGTGAAGTGCAGTGTAATCTCAACAAAAAACAACAGAATTATAAAGACAAATTAAGCACATGAAACAGCGATGCTTGCCTGGATTTGAACCCGCAATCATCGGTTAAGATGCACGCGTTCTAACCACTGGGCCATCTCGACTCTTGAGTGTAATCTCGCAAAAAAACGTGGACGAACTACTGCGCGTTAATATTTATTGATTAGTAGTTGACGTCCGCTACTTCGCTTGCGTTTTAGGGGTTGGTTCTCGTGTGTTAGGCATAAAAAGTAGCCTATGTCCTATCTTGAAGTTCAAGTTTACAGCATACCAAATTTTATCAAATTCGGTTTGCTGGTTTAGTAGTGCAAGAGCGACAGATAGACAGACAAGAGTTACTTTCACATTTATAATATTAGTATAGATAGTATGGATAATATAAATCTCAGTATATTTTAATGACGGTTTTGTAAAAATCGGTAAAACTTTATACTGAGGAAAACGCGCATGTTTATAAAGTTATGTTAAAAGAAACCAAGAAGTTTTCATTGTAACGATTCGGTATTGCATTCGTACTTTTTAAACGAATTGATTTTCAATCATTGTGTCAATAGCCTTTAAATACTTAACCGTTTGTAGCGAGCCTAATTGTCAAGGGCGTGATGTGATACAACGTAGATAGGATCCGATGTGGCGGAATGGTTTGTGACAATGGCAATCATTGCGCATGTCCATCACCTGCCAGGTGAGTTTTATGATGTAAACAGTTTGTGTACATTATTGTAAAACATTGTGACGTATAAATATACAAACCAACCGTGTATTTACATAACGAGACGGTATTATTCCAGCCAATTAAATTGACGTCGTCTTCTATGTTAATTGGTAACGATAATGGTTATACTTAAATTAACAAAACTATAAATTGCTTGGTGTAAAACGTTTGCACTAAAAAAGCTTTAAAATAAATCGTCTTTTAATCGTTGGTTTTGTTTTAGTCAAAAATGTATTTTATGCATATTATGTTTAAACATTATTCTAGTTTATTACATAATAAGGTTTATTACATAATAAGTTCATACATATATAAGGTCTTAAATAGACAGAAATAAAAATAAGTTGTTACGTCATTTTCGTATTGTAAAACCTAAATATAGATATTACAATATCGGTTTGTTATTCAATTTATAGACGAAATAATAAATGAAACACGAAAAAAAAAGCTTTAATTGCATATACATTTATATGTTTATAATTTAAACTCGTACAATAGCACTTGTAGGTATATATTTATTACGCAAATGACAGCAAATGACACAACACGAGGGTCAAAACCAAGGATTTTTATAGAGTTTAGGATATTTCTTAAGACTAATGCATTAGACGAAGGTTTAAAAAAAACTCGGAACTAAGTCGAAAATCCGTGTCTTGTTGACTTTGAATGATGAATAATCAAGTAATATTGCAATTAGAATCGAATGAGTTTTCGTATAATTTTTCACGTGCTCCGTTATGAAAAACGTCGTGAGGAAAACTTCATACAAATGGAATTATACTACACGTGTACTCCAAACATCATTAAAGCAGCGTTGTGGAATAAGCTCTAAGCTTTCTTAAGAAGGCAAAAGGAATTTCTCCGTACAGTTGGATATGTAGGATCTAATTCTGCTTACAAATTGACAGACAACGTAATCGTTGCCCTGCAGCCGTTTTTCTATTATACCAATGCAACAATCCAGTTGCAGTTCGGTCAAACCTGGATCGGTATCGTATTGTAGCTGATTGTATAAGTAGAATTGATCCACAGTTACGATTAACCTGGGTTTAATATTTGTGAAAATATCAGTTGGCTTGGAAAAGGTATAATTACCTTTTTTAGATTTTTCAGTAGAATTTTCCTCGTGTCTGCTTTCTATTGCGTATGAAATTTTTTAAGTATCTGAATACATTTAAGACGATTTAAAATACAATTCATTCATGTATTAAAGAGATTGCGTCCTCAAAGATATTTAAGAATAATAATTAATCGCCCGTATAATTGATTCCAATGCCGAGTAAAGGCTACTTAAACTGTTAACGCAAAAGAAAATGAAAAATATGTTACACGATGCTTCACTGCAATTTGTCATATTAATTGGTTAGATTTAATTGCAGGTTTCATTATCTAGTAAAAAATTGTACTCGAAAATACTCAATGGGTTTGAATTCACGACTTACTATTAAAATTATTCCCCACCATCCGAATAACATGCGGGACTATATTCGCTGAAACAAAACCAAGGAGACAAACATTATAGAGCTATTTAGGTTAAAGGATACATTCATTAAGCAATTTTATTACTGTACAGTGACGCTAAAACAGAGTTCTGATAGACACGTTTAACACATGAAAGATAACTACTAGTATAATACGACACAACTTAGATGTAGCATCGGCAGAATTCGTAAAACGGATAACATCCGAATTAAGTACGCTATCCCAAAATGATCAATATTTATTTCTTATGTGAAGATGGTCTTTACACAAACGTAATAACTTGTAATATTAATATTTAAATACACTTGCTTTCTCGGGTTGAACTGATGCGAGAATCTACAGCGACGAATAGCGTCGATTGGCGCGATAAGGAGATATTTCTATTGATTGTATAAATCGGCAGTTATCGGTTTTATTGAATTTGCCGATGCTACATCTAAGCTGTGTCTGTACTATACTGTTAACATCGTTAACACAACTACAAAATCGTTAAATAAAGAATATAGTTCTACTATTTACGTAATCTATCTGACCTAGTTTGATTGAAGATGAATTACTGGAATTTTGATATTAAAAATATATATTTACACTGCTGTAAACTTCAATGTTAGATTGGTGAACATCCCATATTGAAATCGGTTCAAGGATTTATTTAACATTATACATTAACATTAAGATAATACTCCTTTTTCAGTCTTGTAAAAAGATGAAGTCTACTGATTGCAAATGCTACCTTGGTCCTTGACAGTGTTATTTAAATAAATGTTATAAATTTATTCATATCAAAAATATAAATTAAAACGTTGTTGTATTTTTAATTCATGTTACGATTTATATTCTTTAATTATATTCATGTTAATCACATTTTTGAAAATTTTGTAGGTTGTGGATGCTCATCCAATGTTTTATTTATTTCATATCGCTATGATAATGAAATATATGTATATAAATCCCGTGTAACGGCTATGCAGTATCAACCTTACTTCAATTCAATTTAAATTGACGCCAATTTAAAAGAATATTATTTTAAAACAATTTTAGTAATATATGTCTTATGTTATGTAAAACGAATATATAAGATACTTGTTTATTAAGTTTTTTATTGTATGATTTATAATATAGAAAAACATTTCATACTGAAATTAATCACTAGCTGTTCCACGCGGTTTCACTCGCGTCAAACATGGCTGCCTCGCCCCTGTAGGTCATAGCGTGACGTTATATAATCGATAACCTTTCTTAATAAATGCGCTATCTAATGCAAAAAGATTATTTCGATTATGACAGGTAGATCTAGAGATTAACACGTTCAAACCATTTATTTAGCTATATAATATTAATATACATTAATGGTTACTAGGAACGCTTGGATTTTAACTGTTGTTTGCGGGATCAAACCCAGGCAAGCGGCACTTAATTTCCGTTTGCTTAATTTGTATTGTAAGTCAGCGGTGAAGAAAAACATCGTAAGGTAACCTGCATGTGTTTTATACATTAAATCTCTGCACTATGTTTACTAACATACATAAGAGTAGCTTAGTAAAATAAGCACCAAACCGTTACCTTATGGTGAGCAGTAGCACATTTACAGATATTATTTTTTACTTTAATTTTTATATAGAGTATCAAATTATTGGTTTCGATTGTGAGGAAGCCACAGTCTATCTAAAAGGAAAAGATAATATGAAGAATGATATTTCTTGCTATATCTATTGGCAGACGTGACCACTTAACAGACCAGTTGCCAATGCACCTATAAAATACAAAAACTATACATAAGTGAATACAATTACGACGATTTAAAAATAATATCAATGAATAAAACGTATATAACGATTATCTTATAAATTTTTAACATCTTATATTGCTGGTGACGTCATAAAATATAGCATATACGACATTTCATAGTCTCTTTAGTGTGTTGTAAGTAACTCGAAAATATTTGCAACGAACAGTAGCTTTATTAAATAAACCAATTTATTGTATTACACACATCTGCCTAACAGACTTACGAAGGGTTTCTTCTTTCTAAGATTTGTATTTAATATAATAAGCTGAGGTTGTTTGTAATTTATATCCATTTGACATGAAAATGTTCTACTTTGTATATATACACAATGAAACGAGATGACACAGTGGTCGGAACGCGTGCATCTTAACCGATGATTGCAGATTCATACCCAGGCGAACACCAAAATTTTCGTGTGCCTAATTTGTATTTATAATTAATTTAATGCTCGGCGGTAAACGAAACATCTTGAAAAAAGGTTTGCTGGTGTCTGATGATTTCTAATGTCAATAAAATTTGGCTGCATGTGTATCCACCAACCCGTATTAAATCAGCGTAGTGGAAACTGCGCCAAACCTTTCCTCATACGGAGACCAAAGCCAAGCGGTGGGAAACTTGTCGCAGAGAATATAGTCTGAACATACGGGCGAAGCCGCGGCTTAAAAGTAGTAGCACATATTTCCCTGACTTCGGTCTCATACAATTATTGTTCCCTGTGAATAAAGAGAAAAGAGGATGATATCTCAAAGGTCGTGCCTCAAACAAATTAAAAATATTTTCCTTATTGCATTTCGGCCTTCAGCTAACTGTTCAGGGGGATTTGACTTTGACTCCTTGTCTTCTGGTTATTGAGAATTTCTCGCCAGAAATAAACTACTCTTAACTTTTTAACATGCTTTTTTATTATATCGCCTCAAGACTTAGTGGTTGTCCTTAACGCGGCACTGAAAAAGTGGCATAAACATTAGTATGAAAAACTTCTCCAGTTCTCCCTTCTTTCTCCAATATGGGATAGGGGATACACACGTGACAGTATTTCGTTGCATATCATATGAAGGTTTATTGTCGATGTTTTCCTTCACCGGCGATCATGAGATCAATTATAAACACAAATTAAATACCTGAAAATTCAGTGGTGCTTGGTCAAGATGCACGAAAATACAGTCATAACGACGTTCAATTATACGAAGTAATGTTGCGGAAAAATCACATCAAAGTTATCTTTATTGGCTAAAATAAACGCTAAAAAGGCGCCTGAGGTCATCTCTATTAAGGGTAAATGGATACCGGGTAGCGATGTGGGTAGTATTTACACGCTAGGAGCGGCTGTTGACATCATCCGAGTTTAAATGGCAGTTAATGCATGCATATTTGTTATCCTGAGCTGCATTTCAATGAGCCTCGTAATAAATTTGTTTTTTTTTAATTACAGATAATAAAATTAATGTTGCAATTGTCTTGTTAGTACGTTAAACACGTATGGAAACTTTTTGCTTTAGCGATCTTTGAGTATTTATAAACAAGAAATATGTTATATTGTTATTGCATATTTGATGTCAAACTTTAAACTTACGACAGTAATAATAATAAGTACATATATATTATAAGTGCATAGAAATATAATAACGATAAGAAACGTACTATTAAAATAAAAAAGTCAAAAAATTCTTTATTCGAGTAGGCTTTTACAAGCACTCTTGAGTCGCTTAAAAAAAAATTTATATGAAAAAAAAGTGGCTTAATAGTTTGATCGTAAACGATCATTTTTGCTCACAAAGTTGCACTCAACTAGTCCTTAGATCAACCTCCAAGATGTTACGTTTCCTGATGACCTGATTGATCTTTCACTGACCATCATAGAATAGCTGTGCAGATCATATTAGGCAAAAAAAGTATGCGAGAACACTCTCGTAACTCATTGCATTCAGCACTGAATTGTTCTTTGAGTAACTGGAGTGCATAGACACAATTACTTTTTATTCGCCTGTCTGAAGCTTCGAACTCAGGACGTTAGCCACTAAACCAACTGAATACACTATGTCTATTATTAAACCATTTGTTTGCTTACCCTTCAAACCAAAACACAGCTCGTTTTATAAATGCGATCGTAACCTATTTCGACAAGGTCATTGACAATAACACACTACATTAGCAAACGAAAAAAAAAAGTTATTACGCACTACCTGATGAAGCGAACGCTACATCCATACAAACATACATACATACATACATACATAGAAGGTTTTTATTCGTACAAGTATCTACGTATTTACGACGCAATTACATCTAAGTGCTGCCGTGAATGTTTTTATGAATCAGACTCCGAGAATAGATCGCTCTTTAAATATTATTCTACGATATCTTTTAATGTAGATATTTAAATATAAATAAAATCTAAAAGGCTGTTAAACTTTTAAATATATTTATCCACATTTAAATCGCTCTCCTTAGATGTATTAAAGAAGTCATAAATATATAATCTGGTAATAAATATTTAGTGCTAAATGTTACAGCAGTGTTGCCAATAATTTTCATCTCCGAAACGAATATGTATTCGTACGAATTTACTGAAGCAGTCATAAATTATTATTTCAAATGCTTATTAATCTTTCGTACGTTCAAAGGTCTATTTTTTAAAATCATTTTATTCTTTCATATGAATCATATACATATATGAATTTAATTTTATTTATTTACGAGCAACTCCAGATGTTAGTGTGTGCTTGCGTATCCAAAGGATTGATCTGAAATTTTGCACAAACTTTTGGTACTTATTACCTTACATACATACATACATACATACATACAACATACGTTATTTAATTCAGATTAATACTCTGTTTATAATATCTAGTTCTAATTAATAATATTTTTTTATATCTAATTCATTTCCCTCATTATATGGACAAGCAAATATATTTGATTAAAAAAATAAATATAGAACCTACATGGATAAAAAGTTAGTTCTATTTTTAAAATTAAACCTTTTTGCATTACGGATGTAAATAGTAAATTGGAATCAATTCCAATAATGATAATAATTATTATCGGACACGACCTAAGGACATGGTATTCCAAAGATTTCAACACGACACAATTGGATGAAGTCAGATGTCATCGTGTCAGGTGATGGTGGAGTCAATTGAACACCCACTCGATGACCTCATAGGATTACTTATGTAATGCATGGAGTTTTTTTTTTTTTATTTCTGACGTTCGTTGAAACGTCAAGTGAATGGTGGGAAACAAAGGTTGCACTTACGATGATTACGTAATGTTTTTGTTTTAAAACGTAGTTATGATTTCTTGCAAATTGTTTTAACAAAATATTGATTGATATTGACTTAAAATATTTATAGAACCATTTTTTAATTTTTTTTTTTTAATCTCTGTTATTTTAATTAATATAAATATAATACCAACGCATAAGTACCGACGTATTTTGTTTAATAGTGGTGAATTAATTTTACAATTTTTGTATAAAAAAAATCTTTCTTCAAAGTAATATATGAAATTAATACGATTTTGAATCAAATTAGCTAAGAAATTAGTTATTAAATAATATTACGAACAGCTCTATATGTTTATCAATGAGTGCAATTCAGGCGTTGTTCCAAGTTTCTTATAACTCGTTCAGGAAACACGTGTCGTATTAATGCATTACATTTAGTTACACAATCAATACAGTCAATGTACTTAACTGTTGTATTAATTCTACCGAAAAATGTTGAAGAGAGACAGCTGTATCGTTGTGTGCTTCTCTCATATTTATAATTGAATATCAATTTCGTTTCTATTTGTGAATGCGCGGGAGCAGAGACAACGTTCCTTATTTAAACTGTTAGGGACTTCCTTACGGCGTGTTCCTATCATGGACGCTTTCTAACCACTGTCTCAATCAAATACAAATTTAATTATACATATGCAAATGTATGTTATGTTTATATGAATCAAAACTTCTTGAAAATATTATTTGTGTACTGTCTACTGAGGGTATTTTAATAGATCCAATTTAGGTTAATTATAATTATTCGTTATTACACAACACAATCGAAACATTTTGTATACTCACTTAACTACTGGTACGGATGAAAATTATTCTCCTTTTCTCCATTAATAACAAAGGAAGAATTGAAATCTATTAAGATAATAATAATAGGTATACTTATATGTAAAAGACTGTTTTAGGAATTTAACCAATTTTATGATCTTGAGTAAAAAATCTTTTGTTTAGTGTTTTCGTTGAATTTTTATGTCGTAATAACTAATTGTATGTAATTTGTTCCAGGTGGTTTGGAAGGCAAATACCGGGTCGCAGCACCTGAACTCATGCAGGACACATTCATGAGCGACTCCGAAGACGAAGGCGGTAAGATCTCGTGCTTTCTCATTATTAACATACACATATGGTGCATGAGTGAAAGAGTTAGATTGAAAATGCCATGTTTCTATTGGATTCTAAGTGCTGATTAATGTAAACGTTATAGGAGAGGTCGAGTGTCCAATTCAACAACAGCAGCAGTACCGCTACATGAACAGCGAGGCAGGCACCTTGAACAGGGCTAGGCCGCTGGAGGACAGTGTCACCGATGGACACCTCTGGCCGAGCAACAATGACAGCCGAGTGGCGACCATCGAGCGACAGCCGCTTGACATCGGGTGAGCATTACATTGTATCCATTCCCTTACAACAACAACAGCCTGTAAATTTCCCACCGCTGAGCTAAAGCCTCCCCTCTCTTTGAGAGAATGCGGGTTGGTGAAATACATGTGACATAATTTCTATAAAATTAAACACATGCAGGTTTCCTTACGATGTTTTCCTTCACTTGTTTACAAATAATTACTTGGTATTACTGCTTCGTATAAGTCAACCTATGTAAGTACCATCCAATGATCATATGTTCCACCGCCAAGCAGCAATACGTAGTATTGTTATGTTTTAGTGTGAGTGATCCATTGTAATTGGTGGGTGTTTGCTCCCAAGGTTGATAGCACAACGGGAATGCAAGGAATACTTAATTTTCTTACAGCGTCAATCTATGGACAGAGACTTTATTATCTTGGTGTGCGTAACTGTAATAAAACTGTAGTACCAGTTCTACACATACAAATGAATATATGTAGGTTAAAATGAAAACCTAGCGAAAACCTACTGATTGCTAGCTATCACTTCTATAGAGAGGGTTATTTAAGATTATGTAGTGGCCTTGAGTTTGTAAGTAAAGTCCATTCCAATGGCAGGAAGATTAAAGATAAATAAAAATTTGACCTTGAAGCAACAAAACAAAGTGACATCATTGCTAAATAAAAAAAATACGCATTGAATGTCGGCGTAATTGTTACCGGTACTTTGGTAGTAAAATTGAAGTAGGTAGAAGTAGTTAAGGGGAATAGTGTTCCATTGTAAATAATGATATATTTATTGAATTGTTTGTTGTGTACTATTCAGTTCAGCTATTACATCGTATGATATTTGTTAATCTAAGGTTCGTTCATTTTTACTCCTCCTACGATTAAAATAGACTTTCAGTTCAAGTTTGTATCATAATTAATTTCATCAAATTGGGTTCATTAAGATCCGAGATGGCCCATTGGTTAGAACGCGTGCATCTTAACCGATGATTGCGGGTTCAAACCCGGGCAAGCACCGCTGATTCATGTGCTTAATTTGTCTTTATAATTCATCTCGTGCTCAGCGGTGAAAGAAAACATCGTGCATGTGACTAATTTCATAGAAATTCTGCCACGTGTGTATTCCACCAACCCGCATTGGAACAGCGTGGTGAAATATGTTCTAAACCTTCTCCTCAAAGGGAGAGGAGGCCTTTAGCCCAGCTGTGGGAATTTACAGGCTGCTGTTGTTACTGTTGGATTCATTGGTTTGGTAGTGAAAGATCGGCAGACAGAGTTAGTTTCACATTTATAATATTAGTATAGAAGTAGAAATTAACTAATAGCTGAATGTTTATCTTTAAGATTTCTGGTGTCGTTCGTGGTCGACGCCCGTGGTGGTGCCATGAAGGCGAAGAGACGAGGAGGAGTGCGTATCATCGTCCCCCCGGCAGCCTGCGCCGCACCCACCAGGGTTACATGTCGGTAAGTGGCACTCAGCTCCAAAAACCTGTTGTCTTTAAACTTTTTTAAGGTTGATATTAGATCATTGTTCATACAGATTACATACATGATAACAGTCCACTTATTCCAATGATTGAGTTTGTTATAAACCTGCGTAATAGCTACTCGTCCTTTCAATTAAGAAATCATCGGTCTATCAAAAATAAACCCTATTTCATAAACAGTTAGTAATGACTAATGACTATCTGTCCAATGGGACATCTTAATAATATATGGAAACAGTAAGAAATACTCGCTTATTATGTATTAATTCTATTATAAGCTTAATCAGGGCTGGATTAGGGCTCAAGGCGGTAAATTCTCAGGGGTAACACAATTAGGAGAATGTGAAAAATATACTTTTGTATTATCGAAAATACTTTTTTCAACTTGCTAACGAATACTACGACTGAGTAAGTTTATTTATTAAATAGTTGTGTATTCACTTTCGATATCACGCTAAATGTCGAAAATGGGACGGTATTTTTATAGGGGCAACGATGAAGTCGGTATTGATGTCATTAATAATTTACAGCTGATACAATTAATATCTCCCAAAGCACGCTTTAGTAACATTTGAAAAGAAACATGAAATGAAAATCTGGTAGAAAGTTTTCTTGATAAATGTTATTCATCTGCTTACAACATCGCCTTGAAATAGAATCACCAAAATCATATATAACAAGGCAATAACCCAACAATAGTGTAAGGTCGATACAGACTGACTCATAAACAGAAATGTCCTCGGAGATTTGGGCCGTTGCCACAACGATAATGATCATGACATTATATCTGCTTGTATTCTTCTAAAATACTCGGATACATACATTAACACGAATAATTAAATTCAGCATTTGTACCACAATAAAAGTTTTTTTTTTTTTTTTTTTTTTTTTTCATTATTATATGCGCAAAAAATAACTTTGTAACAGAAAATCTTTTAATTTATTTAATAAGCCAACCGTACCTATAGAATAATTCCATAGTAAAATATAGTAACTCAAATAGCTGAATGAATTAATGACTAGATCGCATGACATAACTACATTAGTGCTGGAAAATAATGTTGACAAATTTGGCCTATTTATTTAAACCCAATAAACAATTCCAAATCAAAACTTTTATGTAAGCTATAATCGATAATCCGAAATAATTACATCATTTCTTATTTAATCGAATAAAAATCGATTTTCGATCGTATTAAAACGTAAATCCTTCAGTACACTTCAGTAGGCCGTGCGATACGGTCGCATCTGGTTGCGTCGAGTGATTTGTCGTACAGCGATAACGAAACCGGCTTGGCGGCTAGGTGCAAAGTGCAATTCGCACAAGCGGGCGTTCTAGCAGCCGTATTAAGTGATTAAAATATGAATTATATTGAAGATGGCTAGCGCAGAAAAACATACAGGTGGTGAAGTTGGAATTAATGAGGAGTTTGAAAATTTTAATGAGAATTTATCTGAGATGGACGGTTGGGAAGATTACACGAGTTACGAGCAGAACAACGCACGTCGAAAGAGACAACGAGAAGATGAAGAAGATTCGTGGACAGTTTACTCAAGAAATAAAAAACAAAATCGTAGAAAAGTATCAAAAAACTACCTAGAAGAAGAAGAAGATAAAATTGAAGTGTGTATAACAAGTAAAGATAAAATTCCTAAAAAAATAGAATTAGCAAGATGTCTCAAGAATGAAAATATTGTCAGTATATATAAAGTGAAATATGCTACGCCGTATAAAATTTTCGTTTTATTTGATGATGAAATTAATGCGGAAAAGTTAGTTACATCGAAAGCATTCCAAGAAAAGGGTTGGAAATGTTATAAATCACAGGAAGTTTCCTTGTCATATGGCACAATAAAAGACATTGAACTAGATGTTGATGTTAAGGATATACATGGAAGCATTTCATCTGATATAGATATAATATCAATTAAAAGACTATTACGAAGAGACAGTCAAACATCTAAGTGGACGGAGAGTGAGACTATACGTCTTGGTTTTAAAGGTTCCTCCTTACCGCCATATATTTATATACATGGTATGAAAGTGAAGGTGGAACGCTACGTATTCCAAGTTACTCAATGTAGCAAGTGTTGGAGATATGGACATACTCAAAAATTCTGCTCTTCCAAGAAAATTATCTGTCCTAAATGTGCCGGTAATCATAGTAATTGTGAGACTACATACTATAAATGTATTAACTGTTCGGGGCGACATACGGCATTTTTACGTACTTGCCCTGTATATCGTAAAGAAAAACGTATAAGAGAGCTGATGGCTGAGTTCAATTGTACTTATAAACGTGCTACTACTATATATGTGCCACCATCTGCACCACCTTCTAAAGTTACTTTAGATGAGGACAATTTCCCAGTGTTTACGACTCAAAGGGATCCGATCGAACAGCGAGACATAGACCAACCGAACGAAAGCTCTAAAACATATGCAGAGGTTACGAAGAGCGCGTCGGAACATCGTGGGTACTCGAAACACACTCGTAAGTGTGATAATACGAAAAAAAACACCGAATCACCTCAAAAGAAGAGATCTCGTCCACGCAACACCATGGACTGGGATATGTCTTCTGATTCAGAGACAAATACCCAGGAGATGCCCAATTTTAAAAGTGCTCAAAAAGAAGATAGTTACTCTAGCAACAGAAGAAACGACGAATCGCTATCTTTTAAGTTGCTACTAGAAAAATTAAGACGCATCATATTTAGCCGTAGATCGCCATTGAACGACAAAATTATGCAAGCTTGTGAACTAATGTGGAATTGGGCGATTACGTGGTGCATAAATAAGATTTCGGAATTCCCAGTACTCAAGAACATCATGGTTTATGGCTAGTTTTATTGATCCAAAAGTACGCAAACTCAACATAATGCAGTGGAATTGTCGTAGTTTGAAACCAAAAATAATTGAATTTGAACAACTATTATTGCAAGAAAAGATCCACATTGCTGTCCTTAGTGAAACATGGCTGATGACAAATATTGAGATTAGGATGGCGGGCTACAATATTTATAGAAGAGACAGGAGTGACGGTTATGGAGGAGTCGCAATATTTGCACATAACTCGATTAGTTCGCAGCAGGTACATCAGTCTAGCTTACATAATACGGGAATCGAGTTTCTTCATGTTAAGATTAATAATTGTGAAAAAATTGAAAATATTTGTGCCATATATTGCGCACCATCAATACGAACATCAATAGCGGATTGGGATGAACTATTCTCATTATATAATCACAAAACTTTAATATTGGGTGATTTCAACGGACACCATTCGAACTGGTCCAACACGACAGATAGTAGGGGTGTTCAAATCTTTGATTCCCTTGTTGAAAGTTCTTTTATAACACTTAACAATAGCAGTAAGCCAACTAGAATGAGACTTGTAAATGGAAACCTACAACAATCCTCCCCTGATCTGTCTTTGATATCATCAGATATTGCTTTAAGCTTCGATTGGAAAATCACTAATGAATCACTGGGAAGTGATCATGTGGCTATTAAGTTATCTTTAGATTATTGTCCACTAACATATAATTTTATTAAAAAAAGAAATTTTAAACGAGCAAACTGGGAATTATATAGTTCCGAACTAGAGTCTTTAATAGGTAATTTCGTCTTTTCTTCTGATTTACAAGGTGCTTATAATTTTTTTTTGGATTGTATAAATAAGGCAGCAGACAAACATATACCATTTATTAAAATTAATTTAAATCCAAACAATAACTTCATATCCAAACAATATTGGAATATAATGGTTTCAAAATCTGTCGCTGAGCGTAGACTAGCTCTTGTTGAATTTAGAGAGAATCCTACACCAAATAATTTAGATTTATTACAAAGCAAAATTTCAGCAGCTCAAAAAATAATACGTAACTCTAAGTCCAAATCATGGCAAAATTTTTGTAGTTCCATCAGTGAAGTTTCGTCTATAAATGAGATGTGGTTCCGCATGAAATGGTTAAAAGGGCGATACTCAAAGAAACATGTTGTTGACAAAGACAGTGCCCATAATCTTCTTAAAAGCCTTACACCCGATTATGTTGTTAATGATCATCCAAAGTTTCACTCTAGCAACTTACAATTAGAAATCCCAATCTCTAGTCAGGAATTGGAGGTTGCCATTAAGTCTAAAGATACTGCTCCGGGATCTGACATGATTTCATACTCGATGATTAAAAACTTGCCACAATGTGGTAAAGAATGGTTGCTATGCTTTTATAATATGTGTCTGAAATCTGGATTTGTCCCCCAACAATGGCAACAAATTAGCGTCCAGCCAATTCCCAAACCTAGTCAAAATCAACAATCAGAAGCATTGAGACCTATTTCTTTGATATCTTGTGTGTGCAAAGTATTTCATTCCATTTTAAATAAAAGGTTCGAATGGTATTTTGAAAAAAATAACATTTTTTCTTCATATACAACAGGATTTAGAAAATCACACTCATGCTTAGATAATTTAAGCCAACTTGTTATAGATATTGAAACTAAGTTAAGCATACGTACTCCTACGGTTTGTTGTTTTATTGATATAGTAAGTGCGTACAATAATGTTGATGTTGTCAGTCTACTGCGTTTACTTGACGATTATAAGATTGGATCAAAATTATGTAATTATTTATGGAATTTTTTGAACTATCGAGTTTTGAATATAGCGGGCGTTAACAAATTTCATATAAGACGATATTGTAGTCAAGGTTTAGCTCAAGGTGACCCACTGTCTCCTTTATTATTTAATGTAGTCACAGCTCATATTTTAAAAGCGATTCAGAATGTCTCTATTTCTCAATATGCTGATGATTTTGTCTTATATGTGGCAGATAAAGATTTAGCTACGGCAAAGACTAAGTTACAAATCGCGATAAATTCTTTTGAGACACTTCTTCTAAACTTAGGGTTGAACGTTTCGCCCCATAAGACTAAAATATGTATTTTTAATAGAAGTCATATTGGAAAATCGATTTATCTTAGCATAAGAAATCATCCTGTGGAAGTGGTCGATAATGTCAAATATCTAGGACTGTGGCTGGATCGAAAATTGAAATGGGGTAAACACATAAACGAAATTAAACAAAAAGTTTCAAAATTTTTAAATTTATTCAAAGTGTTGGTAGGGCCTGGTTGGGGTATTCATCCTAAATATTTGCGACGGCTATATATTTCATTGATAAGAAGTAGACTTGACTTTGCTAGCTTTTTATTTGATAATAGCAGCCAATCACAATTGCATAAATTTGATGTAATTCAAAACCAGGCTATGAGAGTTATTGGAGGTTTTGTGAGAACGACCCCTATTCACGTCATGGAAAGTGAACTATGCTTACCTCCGTTGAATATACGTAGACAATATCTAGGTGGTAAATTTTGGTTTAAAGCAAAATCTGTTAAATATAACAACGTGATTTCATTACTTGATAGATGTGTCACTAATCACGAAGCTAGATATTATAGTAAAAGGAAAATACCTTTATTGATTTCATTACATTTTGAATTTAAAGACACTCCCATTCATTCGAGTTCACAATTAGAAATGTTTTCCTTAAATACATGGATGGCTCAATTGAATGTCTCTCAGAACATTATGTCAGTATTGCCAGATATTTATAAAGCTAAACGTTCATATAATACTATTGATCTAAAGTTGAAATGCGTTAAACATCTAAATTCCAAATACTCAGATTTTTATAAAATATTTACCGATGCTTCCCTGGGCAGCCATGGTATCGGTGTTGCCTTTTATGACCCGCAAAATGATTCTAATTTACGGATAAAGATAGACTCAAAGATATCTATAATGCACGCAGAACTTCTTGGTATATCTGAAGCTATAGCATACATCCAATCAGTAAATTATGATAAGTTTATAATACTTTCGGATTCAAGAAGTGCATTGCAGCATTTGGTTCGATGTACCTCGTCTTTACGAGGAACACCGATAGCCTATATTATATTAGATCTCCTGCAAAAATTCAAAGAAAACCGTAAAACTGTAATATTACAATGGATTCCGTCACACGTTGGTATTTCTGGTAATGAACGTGTAGACGTCTATGCGAAACAAGCTTGTAGCGATGGAATCGAAACACTCATTTTACCTTTATACACGGACTGTATACATTTAATTAAAAAACGATGCAAAGACATGTGGGATGAATACTTCGACGAAAGGTCAAAACAAAAAGGTATCTGGTATAAAACTATTCAGCCACAGCCCTGCGATGTTTCTTGGATAGACGTTATTAGTAGATTATCCCGACAAGATATCATTACAGCATATCGACTCCGCTCTGGACACATACCGTTGAATAATTTTGCATTTTTACTTAAAAAAGTACCTTCCCCCAATTGCCCTGATTGCCCGGGTTTGAAAGAAGATTTGTATCACATATTAACGGAGTGTGTTCGAAGTGAGGTGCCAGAGAGGACTTTGGGATTCGAAAACATTATTTTAACGAATCCAACATCCGCAGCAGCAAAAAAGATGTATAAGATGGTGCGCAATAACTTGGATCGTAGAATTAATTAGTTTTAAGTTAGTCATAGCTTAGTTTTGTAATGTATAAGGTAGCCCTACGAGAACTACATAGTCATCTTATTGACTCAGTTCTTAAAATGAGATCAAAAAAAAAAAAAAAAAAAAAAAAAAACGTAAATCCTTGAGCAGAATGCGATGTTATTTAAAAGTGTTGATGACCGCAAACAAATAGGTCGAGAATATTTATATCGTATGTAGGTAACACGGCTTTGTGCGTCATCCTATTAAGATTTCCTTATAAGTAAGATTAAATTTAAAAATGACAGAGATATCTCGTCCTACGAAATATTTTAATTTTCTTTGTAATATTGTAGCTTCATCGTTATTTATATCTGATTGCGTGTTACAAATGCATATCTAAAATTACACTTTTGTCACCACAAATGAATCGTGGCTATGTGTGTGTGATTGTGGAATACACGAATGAAATTAGTAGATGACTCTTTAAAACATTTTCAGTTGAATGACAGAGCTTACATGAGTTTTTTAATAAACATTTTGATGACTGATTGCCTCTGTGATCATCACAACTGGCTTATTCTCTAATGGTTGATTGTCAGTCGTAGGCTATCTAGGTTTCGATATAGGTGCTACGTGCGCTTGTGAGATTATCTTGAATATTCTAAGATAATCTGTGCGGCTTTTGCTTTTTGTTAAAAATAATACTTTTACTGGTGGTAGGGCTTTGTGCAAGCCCGTCTGGGTAGGTACCACCCACTCATCAGTTATTCTACCGCCAAATAACAGTACTCAGTATTGTTGTGTTCCGGTTTGAAGGGTGAGTGAGCCATTGTAACTACAGGCACAAGGGACATGACATCTTAGTTCCCAAGGTTGGTGGCACATTGACGATGTAAGGATAGTTAATATTTCTTACAGCGTCATTGTCTATGGGTGATGTGTGACCACTTACCATCAGGTGGCCCATATGCTCGTTCGCCAACCTATAAAAAAAAATAAAAAAAAAATTAAATCGTCGACTGTAAAAATATTTTTTTTCAATCAGAGCGGCAACGAGACGCGCTGCCGCCGCAGCTGCTCCCCCACCACTTATGGAAGGAGAGGCGTTGGCTTCAAGGTTGCTTGAGCTGCAACCACAAGGAGCCAAGTTCTTAGCGTGAGTACATTTAACCTTAAAACTTTTGGAATCCATAAAGTTGAAGAAGAAAATTGAAGATAGGGATGGGGATTCATTTTATTAATTTTATCTTTTGCTTCTAACCACGTATTTGTCTATGCTTGCAACTGCTATAAAAAATCTTTCCCAATTTATATTTTAGGCCAGTAATCATCGAGGTTCCCATCTTCACGGCGTCATGCCCAGAGCGTGAGATCGTCATACTGAGATCAGATACAGGCGAGACCTGGCAAGACCACTACCTACACAACAATGACAACCCTATGATACAGGTCAGTAAGGTTTATAATCAATCGGCATTAGAATTATTAAATAAGAAATACATGTGTTTGCTTTGTTAGCAAACATTCAGACGACATGTACAGTCAGAGTAAGAAAACCTTCGTCAGTTTTTAAATTTATTCCTTTATCTTAAACTCTTAGTATTTGAATCTGAACATGAAGTAATTGCGAGGCAATATGTCATTCTCGATCGGTAAGGCAGATTATCGGTCATATTGAGCACGCGAAAATAGATCTTAATGTGACGAACCTTTTCTTTCTTACATTGCATAAATTAGCACTACTGCGTAATTTATTTGTTTTCAATAAATAATAAAAATAATAATGGATTACTTAGATATTTATAAATGCTATAGAACTTATCAAATAGAGATTCGCTGAATAATAAATTACTGAATTAAAACTTCTCAGCAATCTTCAGTCGTGTATCTATCTACATATGTGTATTGCACGGCACAGGACACGCTGGCCCGCGAGAGGGAGGAGCACGGCAACAGCGGCGAGAGCCTCGGCGAGAACGGCGAGCGCGTGACGCGCATCATCACGTGCGACTTCCCGCACTACCTGGCCGTGGTGTCGCGCGTGCGCCAGGAGGTGCACATCATCGGGCCCGAGGGCGGGACCATCTCGTCGGCGCACATCCCTCAGGTGCAGGCGCTGTTCCCGGCGCAGGCGCTCACCAAGCGCATCCGCGTGGGCGTGCAGGCGCACGGCGCGGACGCGGCGCTGCGCACGCGCATGCTGCCGCGCCTCGCCGCCGTGTCGCCCGTCATCACGGTGGAGCCGCGCCGCCGCAAGTTCCACCGCAGCATCACGCTGACGGCGCCGCTGCCGCAGCACAGGGACCCCAAGCTCGGCCACGACAAGCAGGGCACGGCCAACCTGCGCCTCCTGTGCTCGATCATGGGCGGCCAGGCGCGCGCCGTGTGGGAGGACGTCACGGGCTCCACTCCGCTCACCATCACAGACGATTGCGCTTCCTTCACCACCACCGTTTCTGCCAGGTGACGTACTCTTTTATAATGCTAAACCATTTATTAAAATTTTAGTTCATGTAATAACTTGAGATCATGACATCAATCACGTTGTCGTTTATAATAGAATGCTAATGGCAATACTTATTTTCATTAGAAAAGGTATTACTAGTTAATTACAAGGTTTTTCCCAGGCGGCTTCTCAATGATAAAACAAAATAATCCAAACGAACTATCTTATTTCAGGTTTTGGCTGATGAACTGCCAAAATGTTAGTGATGCGACTAAACTGGCGACGGAATTGTACAGGTGAGTCTTTTTAAATTGTATTATTAAATATTTTCTTACTTTTTAATTTATTATATAAGAAAATGCATGTAATAATTATTAATAAATTTAATATTTTTATTATCCAATATGACTATAGTTTCAAGCTATTATACATTGATAATGTTCAAAGTTTATATTCGTTACGTTCTAATAACAGGCTTTGTGTCAAAAAAGTTGCCTTGAATTATTTATTTTTATAATAATTAACAGGACTACTTTCTAATAAAATAATTGTGTGAAATGTGAACTATATTAACTGACGCGTGAACTTTACAGTTGTATACGTTATCGTAATACTATAACATTCCTTAGCCGTGATATAACATTACACGAAGCTAATACAATCAGTGACGCTTATACGATCCTATATATGTTAGTACACATGCGTAATACTGATTTATTGATATATAAATCATAATATACACGTATACAATAAATTTGATTTTTTATTGATATAAACAAAGACTTATGACTTAACTGGTCAATTTAAGCACCTGTGAAAATAAGTTATAACATTATTTAAATCAATATTGATATGTTACGCAATTAAATAATTACAAGTGAGCTTTTCACTCTTAAAAGGGCTACTGCACGCTAAATTAATTAGTTTCAAATAGAATAAACTTAAGGAATGTAATCTATTTTTTTTTTTTGACATCTTTACATTTAATTGTCTCACGTACACTAAGCCATCTTGTGATGACGTGGGTAACTCATACAAATGCACCCCGATAGTAATTTAACGTGGAGTAGCGCCTTCGTAAGTAAATATAAAAGTGTGCCACTTGTTCTCTGGAGATATATCCTCGAATAATCTTCGAAACTTTCTTCTTAAAGCAAAAAAAATATTCGTTAATTATCGTAAGAAAGGATTACTTATGCTTCGTAAAACAGTGGTAGACACTGAAATGAAAATAAGTCATTTATCTACCCTATGGTAGAAACCTTCGATATATATGTATATATTTCCTTTCCAAACTTAAATAAAATGTTATTAATTAATAATTGTAATTGTTACAGAGAAATGTTACTGGTACCGTTTGAGGTGCGTATCGTAGTGCTCGGCAAGCGCCTGGACGCGCTCGAGGGGCGTCTACTCGTGCTCTACATCACCGACAGATACGCGTACGACACGCTGCTTCATCAGGTGCGAACCACACCATACAATGGAAACAGACCATATTCATTGACGAAATCGTTTGTAGAAACCCTAAATGACATTAGGAGGCCACTGAAAATCAGTGGTTTTTTTTTTGTTATAGGTTGGCGGACGAGCATATGGGCCACCTGATGGAAAGTGGTCACCATCACCCATAGACAATGACACTGTAAGATATATTACCTTACATCGTCAATGGGCCACCAACCTTGGGAACTAAGATGTTATGTCCCTTGTGCTGTAGTTACACTGGCTCACTCACCCTTCAAACCGGAACACAACAATACTGAGTACTGTTATTTGGCGGTAGAATAACTGATGAGTGGGTGGTACCTACCCAGACGGGCTCGCACAAAGCCCACCAAGAAAAAAGCTAACATGTTTCTACGTATACTGAGTGGTCTCCTTTTGGTTGAATTGCACTGCTGCACACTTATACATACCTACTACCATTTCTTTTCTAAGTTTCTCTTTTGTATTTTTTATTTTTGTTTTTATGTTTTTAATTTTGGTATTACATAGAATAAGTGTCGTTTTGTTCTGTTTTAATTACTATACATTTTGTGTCTGTAGTAGTGTAATTTATTCAGCCAATAAATATTATTATTATTTATTATTAAAATGTTGATTCATGTATCACATGATCCAAGAATCAATCTTGGATGATAAATAGCTTCGATTGGAATCGACAGCGTGATGCTAACGGTACATACCACCTTAGTTTCCATGTTTGGGTTATTATTATAGACATTGGCGGCACATATGGGCAGTGGGGTACCATTTACAGTCCCCGGTGGCACCACCGCCGCCTCCAGGCACATTTGCTCGTCAATCTATTTTATTTCAAATGGAAACCAAGTTCATCTACTCACTCAAGCAAATTAATTGTAATCAAAATCAAAATCAAAGTATACTTTATTCAAGTGGGCTTTTACAAGCACTTTTGAATCGTCATTTAACAATTAAGTGAAGCTACCACCGGTTCGGAAATTAGATTCTACCGAGAAGAACCGGCAAGAAACTCAGTAGTTACTCTTTTTCAACATTTAAATAAAATACAGTCATGTTAGTTAATTTTTAAGTTAATACAATTATTAAATTAATATATCCTGCCTGGAAGTCAACAGGTATTAATTCCAAGCTTTTTTATCATCACTTTGTTTTACAATAGGAGCACTATACTGAGGTGGCTCACTCAACGGCAGTGCGGTTCCTGGACGGCAAGCCCATATACCTGGAGTTCTCCGGCAACCTCGTTCCCGTCACGAAGTCTGGCACTCAGCCCACATTCACATTCGAGGTACGGTATCCAACACAGTATTGAGAAATTTTAAATAATGGCCCAGTGGTTAGAACGCGTGCATCTTAACCGATGATTGCGGTTTCAAACCCAGGCAAGCACCGCTGATTCATGTGCTTAATTTGTCTTTATAATTCATTTCGTGCTCAGCGGTGAAGGAAAACATCGTGAGGAAACCTGCATGTGACAAATTTCATATAAATTCTGCCACATGTGTATTCCAGCAACCCGCATTGGAACAGCGTGGTGGAATATGTTCCAAACCTTCTCCTTAAAGGCAGAGGAGGCCTTTAGCCCAGCAGTGGGAATTTACAGGCTGCTGTTGTAAACTTGAACGGCCCTAAGTTCGTAAGGCCGTAGTTAACCCGCTAACCAACGCCTATAAGGGAGGCTGTTTTTATTTAGTATAAATTTATTAACAACTTAACTTCAAACTTTATGAAAATAATTAAGAAAATTGATACTCTTACAGGCTTTCAAAGATAACCGGGTCGAGTTCACCGTCCGCGTGAAACACAATGAGGAAAATCCGTCGGGCAGGATCTATTTCATGAACGAACCCAAGGTAAACGAGTTTTACAAATTATTAAGGAATAATATCTCTTTTAAGAGTCGATATAGCCCAGAGGTCAGAACGAATGCATCTTAATCGATGATTGTGGGTTCAAGCCCAGGCAAGCACTGCTGAATATTCATGTGCTTAATTTGTATTTATTATTCATCTCGTGCTCGGCGGTGAAGTAAAACATCGTGGAGGAACCTGCATCTGTAAAATTTCATATCGACATTCTTCTACGTTTCTATTCCATCAAACTGCATAGGAACAGCGTGATGGAATATGTTCCAAAAGCTCCTTAAAGGAAGAAGGGGCGTTAGCCCAGCAGTGGGAAATTTACAGGCTGTTAATGTTGGTGATCTCTTTTGGGCAATTGGGAAATATAAACGAAAATACAGAGCCTACAAAAGTAATTATTTCAGCATAAAAAAGATCACTTGTTAAACAATCGATATACAGGCGTTCATCTAATTAACCGAGCTTTCTCGATCGATGTGTCCTAACCGACTGTGTTACTGTTCGCGTCAGGCGGCCAAGGGCGAGCAGGCGGCGAGCCCGGCGTGCGTGCTCGACGTGGCGCTGCCCGAGCGCATCGCGCCGCGCGCCGCCAAGAGCCACCTCGACTGCCTCAACCTCGACCAGTCCGGTGAGACGCGCACGCACACACACACACACACACGCGCACACACACGCGCACACACACACACACACGCGCACACACACACACACGCGCACACACACACACACACGCGCACACACACATACACACGCGCGCGCACACACGCACACGTGCGCACGCACACACACGCGCGCACAGACACACACACACACGCACACGTGCGCACGCACACACACGCGCGCACACACACACACACACGCACACGTGCGCACTCACACACACACGCGCGCACACGCGCACACACACGCACACATGTGCACGGACGCACGCACACTCTTACGCACGCACACGTCATATTGAGTGATTGAAAATATTAAGAATGCAAATAAATAATTTCTTAAATAATAAATCTTTAAATATAAAGTCTTCTTATAAACTAATCCATTTCAGGATTCGACGCGCTCAAGGATGAGCTGAGCTTCCACTGGGGTGACCATAACCACAGCATCGGTCCGCCGCCCATTCCGCAAGAGCCCGGCCTGCAACTGAACGGACACGTTAGTATACAAACTGTTCAACGACTATATTTCACCATTATATGATGCTCTATTTGTTAAGTACGAATGAAATGATTGTATTTTTATGTAGTACGTATAACATTCAGGTTACATTTATAAGTTTTCTTGTATTTTGATTTGATATTAAGAACTCATTACGGATGCATTAAATGCTCATTAATTATCATTGCTATATTTCCATCACATCTCATGTAAGCTATCCGTTTGCCAGGATAAGACTATTGCTAATGGTGACGTCAAATATCCAACGAAAGAGACTGAAGAAGATAAGGACGGAAAACCCACCGGTGAGTATATACTCAAACATTTAGTTAAAACTCAAATACAACGTATGTATTACAGTTACCAGAGAAAAAGAAACCTTATTTTGTAAGAATTGCGGTTCTATTTTAATAAAAATCGATAAAATATCTAAGGTAACTAAATTAAAGGCGAAGATGGTCTTAAGATACAAGTTATTAGTTTTCAATTTATTTTAGAAGGGGTTATTGAACGAATACCCCATAAATATTAAGACTGTATCATAAATATTGTGCATATAAGGTAACTACCATGATTACACAATTGACTAACTTCTACCCACAGCTTAATGCACATTCTTAAGTGACTGACGACCGCATTACCTCTTAGTTTGAATTACTGAACTCAAACATCCATTACAAATCTCATGCTCAATTCACATCTTCATGTAGACACGTAGATGACGCTTTGCTGTATACAAAAGTATATGAGGATATGGTTAGAAGTATAATAATTATACGATAAGTTAAAGTCCAATACAAACTATACACAGTTTTTCCTGTAATACAGTTTCTACAACGACTTTAGTGTAAGTACATAGATTCGTAGAGTAATTAATAACTTATTTCAGTAAACGGTGGCACTCTCCACGTTGATTCGAATAAAACAAAAGCCACCTTTGATTCCGATGAAGATAAAACACCAATGAATACGCTCGAAAAGGGTAAAAAGAAACCCGAGGGAGGTTCCTTCTTAGGCGGTCTAGCTGACAAAGTTAAAAACGTATTCGGTCATAGCGAGGACAAAGACGACAGTAAGGAATCTTCCCCGAAACCACAACCCAAGCCGCGAGAATCTAAAGAGAAAACTCCACCTAAACCAGCGCCAAGACTCATTACGGAGGACCTATTGGAGAAAGTTGAAGACATGTTTAAAGATGTGCGTCAAAAACCACACATCAAAGACGACGATGACATAAATAGTCAAGTATATGCAACTAAACTTATCGTTGATGAAGAAGACTGTCCTGACGTGCGCAGTAAAACAGAAGAAGTCTATCATCAGTATGAACACATGCAACCAGTAGACACCCCATTACATTGTAAAGTTAGCGATCCATTCCAATTTTACACAGGCTGTTGTGAAGGCAAATACAAGAAAGGCGAAAAACATCGCCACGACGAAACTTCTAATTTGGCCGATAGAATCGAACAAGTTAAATTTGCCGCACATGAGAAACTTCAAGAAGTCAATGATAGCGCCGAAAATGATCTCAAAGAAGCCGCAGATAAGATAAAAAAAGAAAAGAATAATATTTTACAGCAAGCTGGTGAAATACAAGAAGATGTTATTGTTAAATCTGAAAATATTAAAAATGATTTAATTAACAGGAAAGAGGACCTTCAGGCAAATATTCAAGATAATTTACAAAAAGCTAATAATACCGTCAATGACAAGCTTAACGATTTGACAGAAACGGCTGAGACGCTACAAAATGATGCGAATAAATTACACTCTGAAGTTAATTCTGACGTAGAAAACATAAAGTCTTCTGCAAATAATACAGTTACTAATTTGGTTAAAATTGCTGATGATACCGAAGAAAATATAAAAAACAAAGTTCATGAACTGGACTTTGCTGCAATGGAAAGGGCTGAAGAAATGAAACTAAGGGGACATGAAAAATTATCAATGCTAGGAAAAACATTTGAAGATAGAGGAGATGAAATTAAAAATGGCTTAGATAAAACTTCTGATAACATTAACCACAAAGCCAACAACATCAAAAAGGGAGTTGAAGATGCAATGGAAGAAATATTTGAAGCTTCCGAAGAAAAAGTAAACCAACTAAATGATTCAATTGATGTTGTTAAAAATAAAGGTCAAAAAGTAGCAGCGGATGTTAAATCAAAGACTAAGGATAAGAAAGATAATGCTAAATCAGAAGCTAAGAAGAAAGCTAAAGAAGGAAAGAATTTCTTCACTGGGCTTGTTCAAAATATATTCGGAGAAAAAGAGAAATTGGAAGAAGAAATTAAAGATAAAATTGCTGAAGGTAAAGATTCCGCAAATAAATTAACGAAAGAAGCAGCTGCAGCCAAGAATAATTTAGAAAATAACATTGCTAAGGAAGAAGAAAAATTAAAAATAAATGCAGAAAATGCTTTACAAAGTACACAAGACAAAACTAACGAATTATTACAAAATGCTAAAGATACGAAAAATGAAATTGTCAGCAACATGCAAGATAAAACCGAACAATTTGTAGATAATGTACATAACAAAACAGAAGATGCTATCAAGAGTACTGAAAACAGAACCAATGAATTGGTAGAAAGTTTGCATGACAAAAAAGACAATTGGGTGCATAACGCAGAGGAAATCCGTGACGATTTTATACAAAATGCTCATGATCAGAAAGAAAAAATTGTCAAAAATATTGAAAATAAAAAAGATGACACAATACAATTTGCGCAAGACGCAAAAGATAAGGTAAGCCACACTTTGAGCGAAACGAAAGAGGAAATATTACAAAATGGTCAGGAAAAGAAAGATGAAATAATAGGAAGCTTACAGAAAACAAGCAATGAAATTGTGGAAAATTTACAAGATGGGAAAAATACCATAGAGAATGCTGTAATCAACAAAAAAGATGAAATTAAGAAGTCCCTTAACGACAAGGCCGAACTTGTTAAAAATGAGCTGGATCAATCTAAAATAGCTATAGACACTGCTATAAATGAAAAGAAAAATGAAGCACTCGATGCCAAAAATAGTCTTCAAGATTCCGCAGAAGATAGATTAAATAGGATAAGGCAAGAGGCAGAACAAACGACAGAAGAAATTAAAAGATCTGCTGAGGAAATGTTAAATGCCGCGTCTGAACATAAATCGAATGCAGAAAGTAATATCACGAATAAATTCAATGAAATTAAAGAACATGGGAAAGATGAGTTAGGAAGACTTGACCAAGTTGCTAAAACAAAAGGAAAACAAATACAGAAGTCAGCAAAAGTAACATTTGGTCATGTTCAGGATTCTGCCTCCAGTGCTTTCGACCAGCTCGAATGTGCCGCGAAGGATAAAATGAACGATACTCATGAAACGTATGAAGATCTACAGAGTTCGGCCCGGGACACCTTTGCAGATTTACGGGACGATGTCCACGGTCTAGAGAGCTCAGCACAGGACACACTACACAGTTTTCAGAGTTCCGCAGGCAACACTTTCGACAGTCTTGACGATTCTGTTAAGGAATATGTCGGAGGCGCACAGACAACTATTTCGAATGCAGAAAACAGTTCAAAGGAACTTTTTGGAAATGTCAAAGATAGTTTTGAAGGTTTCCAAGTAGCAGCTGGTGACAAACTTGAAGATATTAAGGGATCTACGAAGGATAGGTTAGAGGACGCAGACGAAAGGTTGGAAAAGGCGAAGGAGGGAATTAAAGATGGTGTAAAAGAGACGGAAGAATTGGTGGCTGAAACAGTATCAAATGAAGCTGATAAATTTACTAGCAGTCTCAATGACTTGGGCAACTCTGTCTTCGGAATATCCGGCAAAGGTTAGTTACTTTCAGTTTTGTTAAAAAAAGCTACTCTCATTGAATACAGTGATAATATTTCTCCATTTCTATTCGCTAATACAGCCAGTTATATTTCATTGCTGCACTCATACTAAATACGGAACATAACAATAAACATACATCGTTAATTCCAGGATTCATGAAGGATTCGAGTTCGAAACTGCTTGAATCTGAAAAATCCCAATCGTCGCCCCACAAGAAGAGTTCAGGGTAAGTAACATCATTCCCTCCTTAATTGAAAATTTTCCACCCCCTATCGGTCAAAATGTATATAACACGTCACGCCATTGAGCACTTAACTAATTCACTGATAATTTTCACATCGACCACGTTTTCAGACGGCCCACTTTCATGGGATTTAGCATGTAAGTGGCCTTGGTGTAACAGAAGTGATTGGGAAGTAATGTAGCGCGAGGGACAATGGAAGTGGGCTGAACGTAAACTTGGTAGATGAACTATACACCCAATGTACCTCCCTTTAATAAACTGTGAAACATTTTAGATGATTCCTTAAGTGAAACAAAACATTTGTGCAATTAAACTTACGCGTTACGGGTTATCCTAATCGTTACTTAGAGAGCTACTGTACCGATTTATTCTATCATATGCACTTTGTAAAATAAAATTACAAAGTATAAAGTATTATTCAAAAAGTCTACAAACTTTGTAACTCGTACACTAAGCACAGCACGACATAACGTTTCAGTAAAGTGTTTCACAGACTCACAATACTTGTATAACACAATGCCTGCATCTAACTCCACTGGCACCGCATTACAGAATACCGAAGCTTAAACGGAAGAATAAGAAATAAACGCGAACGAGCTACGAACGGCGAACGAATGTACGGTATAGACTAGCTTAGATGTACTATTTATTGTTAATATATTTTCCGACAGAACTATTGTTTCACGGGTGCTGAAATTTAAACTCTATGCCTTTAAAAATAAGGATTGCTTTTAAGTATCTCTGGATATAATGATGGTGCTCTGTGAAACAATTGTCTTGTAATGTAGAAAGCAATGTGTAAGTTTACTCTCTGATTTGTAAGTGTCGATGATTTAGACGTAACTCCTATTCTGTCGAATATGGGTATTGTTGAAAATTGACATGCCAGTGCTTGGTACAAAAGAATTTTAATAATAAAATATAAATGTATGTTGTAATATTTTACGGGACGTTTTGAAACAAATATTAATTAATCTTAATTGATTTACAACATCGACGCTAATAATTCCAATCATTATAAAATAAATCAAGATATATTTTTTTTCTTTATTTTCAAGTACAAATGAGTACAGTCATTTAACTGCAATTTTTATTATTTTATTGCGATTTCAAAGAAATCAAGTCTTTTTAGTGTTAGGGAGTTTTAAATCGTGTTTAAATTCATATTAATTTAATGTTTTTAATAATTTATACAGATTTATTTAGACGTTAGAATCGTGTCTATATTCTTGCCTATAATTCTTGATATAATCCCTTTATTGGTTTTATTATAATTATATTTCAAATTTATACTTTGATATAGATCATTTTAGTGTATTGAAAAGTAAACTCGTTGCAATGTTAGATAAAACTTACGTCAAAATTTGTGCGCTTTGTGCGACTTTAGTGCGACGCTTCTAGCGAGGCATAACAAGGTCACTGATAAAGAAATAAAAAATATAAAGTTTAAAGAGAAGCGCACATGTGTTGACGTATGTAAATTGATGTAACGTCAGTAAAACAATTCGCATTTTTGTATTTAATTTTAAGTATTTATATAATAGACGCAATTATCAATGTTTTGTGTTGCATAATTTATTGTATTTTAAACGTGTTTTCTTTATAAAGTTTACACTGCTTTTGTACAGTATTTAATCGATGTTCGTTGTAACGTAACGATAGTATACAGCATCCGATTATTTTTTCCTTTTATAAATCCATGGTTTTATTATAGATCTGCTAGGTATTTATATTTATATACGATTTAATATATTCGATAAATATAATAATTTTTAATATAATTCAAGTCAAGATTATGCAAGTTGCTTGTTACTTGTCAACTTTGTCGTCGAAATGTTTTATATGTAAGAACTATGCACAAGTGAAAAATCTGTCTTAGTGATTGATGTTTAACGAAATAATGCATCGTCGAGAGTTGAGCTTGCTTTGCTTGTGATGTCTCTCTGTTAGTTGTTAATATAAGATGATATTATACGAAAATGTTCTCGATCAAACGGCTTTTTATTTCTCTTGTCTATACTTTAGTTTAGCTTAGCCTGCGCTTTAAAGTTGAATCAGCCATGAATCACATAAATCGCAGTTGATTCATTTTCAGCTTTTTTGTATACACAAATATTTTTAAATTTAAATATATTTGACTGTTCGCTTTAATGCTTTAATTGTTTAAGATAGCACAGATTATTTCGCACATTTTAATATAATATAAAGCAAAAATGATTGTGTAGGCACTTTGTTCTGGTATTGTTTTTGGAATATATTACGATATTATTTTGGTAAAATGTGTAAACAATGTATAACTGTATAGTCTACAATGGTAAAGGTACACTTTGCACGCAGTTGCGTCACTGCATCTTGAGCACGACAGCTTTTGGTAAGTTATTTTGCGCCATTCATTTTTTTGTTATCCAATTGTAACGTCTTTCATGCCCGGTTTCTATATTTAACGAAACGGGTTTTGCGAATGATGACTAGTCAAAAAAGCGTGTTTTTTATAACATGTCTCAAAGACAATTATATCGAAAGCCAAACGAATTTCTTAAATATTTAAACCGAGCATCAATGGTCGATTTTACATTACACGACAATATCAATACAAAAACATAAAAAGCATTTTTCAAATATCGTCATTCTTCTTTTTCATGTCGATAGCATTTCGAATTCATGATTACTTCCCACAGTTGTATTATCGTTCGTTTGAATACAACGTTTAAACTACATGAAAGTATCTTTTTTAATGTTTACCAGACAATAAAGATAAAGTGATATTTTTAATCCTGTTAAATTCGTTTTTAGAAGATTTGTGTGAAACAGATAAATAATAGCGAGTGCTTCAATTGAGATCGAAAACAGAATGAGCATTCAGCTGAAAAAAAGGGACTAAAACCTGATTTTCACAAATATATGAATATCTATAAAATGAAAAGTGTTTATATTAATACAGATGATTGTACATATATTTGGATTTGCTGTATAAAAATATAATATACTGGGATACCGCACAATGTTGCACTTTGCACAAATATAAAACTTTTATGCTGATTATTATGTATAATATTTTGAACTTTAACTAACAAAGCTATAAGTTGAGCTAATGCTATTTATTATAGATAATCATATGTAATATTCAATTTATTTTACAGTTTTTTCTCCAAACTACGCCGCAGCCCTTGAAGATTGAAGAATACACAACAGGTTTAAACGAAACCGTTATTTTGACGTATGTGACGCAACTTTCATAACATAACGTTATTAGTAATTTTAGAGTCAACGTTATTTAAATATTACACGTATGTATTGTTGGTTGATGAATTGAAAGTAAATGAGTAGGTAACTGTCGAGTAAGTTACAAACTGAATAAATTAAATTAGAGCGAGTGATTTATAAATATAGTACCTGAGTATTGGGTTCCGAAAAGTTGGTTTCGAATGTTGTGACGAGTTAATTTGTGTCTTCTGATTACATAATTTTTTACAAATTTCCTTTTAAATTTTGACTATTTATAGGATAAGTTATATATTTAGAAATACGGTTTATATATATGCATCAAACCGTTTCCAATATGTAAGTTATAACAATAATAATAATTTTGCCCACCTAGTGGTGTCTGAAGCCATTTTTACTATTTTTGTATAGTTTATATTTAATATTTATAATCTGTTCATTAAAACGGTGCTTAAAATGTGGCATTGAGGAATGGGATCTAAAATCTAAATATAATTTGTGTCAAAATAATTAATGATCTTATTGTAACACTTGATAAAAATCTTGATATCCAAATATGCAGAGAACGTACCTAAATGAATTGTAGCGCTATTACGGTTATAGCATAGCGACTGGTGCTAAGAAATATTTGTTGTGGATTGATATAAAATAAAATGAAATATATAAATCAGTATTATGGATGTATGCAATACCATAATTCACTATAATACTGATTTGTCGACTGCAACATTTATCAATCCACTTTAAATATTTGTTAGCAACAGTTTCTATACTGTCACCTTAAAAGCACCACAGATACTACAATGTCTGCTATAATACGTTCTAAAATGTTTTTAATGTTATTAACATTAATATATTGTCACGATTTATATATTTTTGCACTAAAGTATTTAATTTATGTAATTGTATATCTCTGTCATTTTGTATGCTATGCAAAATGTATAAGAGTAACAGTAAAGATAAATTAATAAACTCGTTTCTATCAGTAATCTTATGGTGCAAGCAATAAAGGTGTTTTTCGCGTGTCAGACAGATACACAACAAAACATCAGCTGTAAGCATTTGGATGCACAGATACTGGTGCAAATAACACAACAAAATCTTTAAATAAATTCTTTAAAAGGTTCATCAATATTTTTTAATGTATGTGACATTATTAATAAATAATAAGTGCTGTCCTTTTAAAATTATTGCTGTTTTCTAAAATGTAATTTTCTTTAAAAGATTTTTGCTAAGATTTGAGAAATCTTTTATGTAATAAAGTATAAATGTTACTGATGTTTAGCACTTATTAAAAACAGATATTAACATAATACAAGAGATTGCATAAATAACAAAATTGAATAGCTTTTTAAAAAATATGTGGAAAGGATATCAGTTAAACTCAATAACCTATCCCAGACATTCATAAAATGAGATGTATTTTAAAAATATTGTTGCAAAAATGTACTACAGATTATAAAGTACAATAAACTTCAAATACATATTAAAATTGTCTTGAATTATTCGCTAAAACATTATGTCTCTTAATAATTCACTACCTTTACGTGTAGTATAGAGGGCTTTTAGCGGATTTGTAAATTACTAAGTCCTATATTTAATTTACACTAATATTTTAAATATATATTGTGTTTAAATTAACATTATAAATCCCAAACAAAGCCCACTAAAATTCTGAATGTACTGTGATGCCAAAATGAAATGAAGATTATGTAAAAAGTTAAACTTTTGTTAATTTATTAATAGAGTCTATTATCACCATATTTATTGCTTTTAGTAATAAATTTATTGCAATATACACCTTGTTTTCCTTTAAACATTCTGCCTATTACATTACATATACATTCTGCCATTTTTTACTGAAGTAAGTTTTTGTAGATTATTATTATCACTAATATTCAACTTCGGCCTTGAAAATGTTATGATATCCTTGGTTGAGCTATTAACCTGTGGCGACGCTGTGAACACCGGCACACTTCTTGACAGAAGTTTAGAAGTAAATTAAAATGGAAATAAATAGGAAACTTTACCTGCGATGTATTAAATCGTATAAAGTTGCAAATATATCTGAATTGCTTTCTCATATCGATGAGAATTGAAACCAGTTATTCAGATCTAAAATAATAGTATATATTAATTTTGTATGAAAATTATTTGAACCTTTTTGAAATTGATTATTATTTAATATATAAAATATATTATTAAATTAAATATTTAATTAATTACTTATTACTAACTATATGCTTTGGTGTGCTGATTTTATTAAATATCACAAGACATTGATCTTGATAAGTTTATTTTTCAATTTTCACATAATATAATACAATAAATTCAAATTACACACATATCAAAGCGAAAACTTCTTTGATTAATACAAATTTAATTTATTCAATATGTAAAAATCTGTGTACAAATAAAACACATTGATAATTATAAATACTTCATTTATTCCAATATATTTACTATCAAATAGTATTAATATCGACAAATTGACTTGGAGATGCACATTTGTAAAAATATCATTGAATCAAATAAATTAAATCTCTGAATAATCTTTCAAAACGTAACAATTAATTTGTAGTTAATACTGTTACAATAAATAAGTGCAAAATCATTGATATTTTCTAAGACATAATTTGAGAGTAATATTCATAATAAGTACAAATTATGATAAGAGTTATAATAAAGAGGAAATATAATTAAAATTGAAAACGTAAGGCACATCGTTGGCCGGTTTCGAGCTGTATACATCGCTTAAAGTAAAATACAGCCTACATATTGTAGTAAAATATCACTAATAATATATACTATATTTATACAATTTTGTACTAAAATCCCTAGAGTAGTCATAGTTTGATTTTTATTATATGGAGATTACTGTGCAAGTGTGCGTGGTTAGAAATTGATTTGTTTAAAACTAAACAACACTAATTACACAACCGTATTTCATGCTCAAATCAACACTTATAATCAATGAAGGCATAAGAAAAATATGATTTCGAAATCCACGTCTTGATATAGAAAAACTTATATAATTTAGTTTTTTCAAATTTAACACAACATTTAAATTGCTAGTTGAAAAATCAATAAAGAATATAGATTTTATATTGAGGAATCATTTTAATTGATTATCACAATATGCTTCCTATAGTTTGAACATTTTTCTACTTAAAACTAATATTAAGAATACAAAGCGAGGACAACACAGACAACAAAAGTATAAAAAAATAATGTAAGAAAACATTTCACAAAATTGTTTGATTTAAATAATGTTTTACAATAAATTCATTCATAAATGAAAGCACAATCACTAAAATATAACTTTAGTGAAGTCACTAATATATCAACAATTTCATACTAAAAATTATTTTAAAAGAATGAGGTAAAGAATGGAATGATGATCTATGAACCGTTATTAGGCAATCCGCTTTATATAAGCTATTGATATAGTATTTACTATTTTGTGCCATTTGTTAGTACCTTCATAGCTGAAATGAAATATACCTAAAGTATTTGGTAATTTTTTTATATCACATATAACATATGTTTTACTTTTGAATTGTATAATATAAATAAATATATCTCATATGGAGATCAAAATTGTAATATAAAAATCCGTATATGGCAGTTTATTGGTTTAAAAATATCAAATGAAAATTGATAAAAAAATATTTTGAACGGTAAACATATTTAATATTTTTATTTCAAAATAAGAAATGCATTGCAAATGATATAAAGATTTTAATAAAGGTCTTGTATCAGCATTTTTATTGCGAAACGGAATCAAAGACGGAACCGTTTGTTTCCTTATCGTATTTAATAACACTATCACAGCTCAAATAATCCATATCCGTCAACTGGCGCTTGATCATCAGATGCGGCGTCTTCCTCACGTGCCTCTCTTTCAGGAAGTTCGGTATCATTTGTTTCCTTTCCATCAAATATTCGATAACGACTCTCTCGAAGAACAGAGCCAGGACGAAATTAAACGATGCCAAAGCTATTACTATATAGGATAGGAGAGAATCTTTAGGCATCCTCAGTTCGAGGAACTTCGATAGCCACTGCGCCGGCGACACCGTTATGTAAACGCAAATGGCGGTCATCAGTAACACGCTCACCATCAGCCGCTTGTTCGTGACCACCGAGCGCCTGTAGGGCGAGCCATGGCTGAAGACTATCGCCATGGTCACATACTGGAACATCGAGATCGTGAAGATGGCGTAGTTCTCCCAGCACTCGTTGGCCTCGTCGCCCTCGTACGTGTGTCGCACGTACCACGGGAAGGTGGTCAGAGCCACGTAGCTCAGGTACTGCGCGACGATTATCAACAGCATCTGGCCGACCAGCGACGCAATCGGCACGAGACCCAGCAGCGACGTCAGCGGCGGCACCCTGCACAGCCGGCCCGAGTGCGCCTCCGTCAGGCCGAAGAAGAAAGCGAAGTTCACGATGAGCGCCACGTCCACGAACAGGAACTGGAAGTCGGTGAGGTTCGAGTCGAAGTAGTAGAGGAAGGCGACTGACAGGAACTCAGTGAGCGAGTACGCGATCATGAACTTGAAGACTCCGAAGCTGGTAGCGAGCGCGGCGCGGCCCTCGCGCAGCACGCGCGTCACGCACGTCACGTCCGCCTGCGCCGCCGTGAAGGGCGCCGCCACCGAACTCTCCAGTTCCGACAGCGAGATGCCCGCGTGCGCCGCCCGCAGCGCGCCGCAGTCGTTGGCGCCGTCGCCGCACATGCCTGCGGGGGGGGGGGCACGGTTACTCCAAGGCTCCCTGAAGTGTGTGTGTGTGAAGTGTGTGAAGGCGGGGGGGCGAGGGGGGGGGGGGTCACGGTTACTCCAACGCTCCCTGAAGTGTGCAGGCGCACAGTCTCCGCACTCACCCACGTAGTAGCCGAGCGCCTGGTAGTCGAGCACGAGCTGCTGCTTCTGGTCGGGCGACATGCGCGCGAACACGGCCCCGCGCGCGATCATGCGGCCCACCAGCGACGTGTGGTGCGTCCGCAGCACCTGCGACCGGATATCGTATTCAATTCCCTTCGCTTACAATGTTTTCATTGTCAATTAGAGGCAAACACCTCATCAATAAGTTTATAGACATTTTACTGCCAATATCAGAATAATTAATTATAAGTGGGCGTATATTCAAAGTATTGTTCACAAATTCAGTAAAGTTTTAATTAAGCAAATCAATCACAGATAATTTCACAGTAGTTATAAATATCGTTACGTTAAAATATCACATACACAAACACACTTAGAACACTGAGTTTATTACAAAATAATACAGAAACTATTGGAAATTAGCGATTCGTCGCATACGTGGTGCGCGGGAAATCTTAAATGTAACTGCATTCAAGATGGCTGCCTCGCTACCCTCGCCGCGACGCTTCACTAGAGCGCCATTCGACTTCCATTGACACTCTTTTCCAGCCAGTACGAAAAACAAGATGGCGCACCATGCGCCTTCAAGTTTTTTTTATTTAATTGAAGGCTTATATAGGCAGTTAAATAAATGATTCGTCTATTACCTGCCACGTGTCGCCGGTCATGACGATCTTATACTGCGGATCACCGTCGCCCGCCTCCGCGTCCTGCGAGCCGCTGGCGGAGCGCCACGAGCCTCGCCCGCTGTCCGCCGCCCCCGTCTCGCCGGACTCCAGCTCCAGCGACACGCAGCCCCCCACATTCACCTGAAACATCATTAGTTCATCCTTAGTGTATGCAATATAATCGATTACCAATCACCATTTACCATCTTTGTCAGCTACTACTACAGGCCACCATATTTAATACTCTACTGTTATAAATTAAAAAAAAAAAATTATATAATAGATTAAAAATGTAATATGCTAATGTATCACTTTGTCTCGTGGTAATCTAGTCAAAAGTGCTACTACTTATAGCTAGTCTTGTGAGACTACCTATAAGTAGTAGCACTTTTGATAAGATAATTTTGGAATATAATACTTATTTTTGATGTGATATTGCATTTAGTGCTGGTGGCTCTAATAAAAATAAATTAATAATACACATTATTAATATACATAATAATGTTTAGCGCGCACCCCGTGTCGCTCGCTCTGGCAGTAGAGGCGCGTGCCGCGCGCCCACACGCGCACGACGCGCTCGGCGGCGCGCAGCACGCCGCACTCGCGCGCCACGCTCAGCGCCGTGTGCAGGTTGTCGCCTGCGCACACACACACACATCGTTGAAGTCCATTCCAATAACAAAAGGAAACATTCAAAACATACCGTACTTTTCAATATCACAAGTGTTTTGTTGATAATTCCACTATAAGATTAACTACAAACAGTTCTTGATTAATATATCTTCATTTGTAATACAACAATATTTCACTAAACTACATAGATCCACTTTAATTTCACTTCCAAAGTAACGAAAACAGTTTTGTCGACATTCAAGACGCCATTTCTCGATGACGAACATTAAAAATAGAGGCCTCAATTAGGCATGTTCGCTAAATGAATGTAGACGAATGAATTTATACAGATAAAAAATATATTATTTTAGTTTTAAAATATATTATATATATTTTTTTAAATATATTTATTTAATTGGTTGTAATATATAATATGAATTATTTATTAGAAACGTAAAAAGTTACCTAACGATAGATAAAAAAGTTATTTTTATACAGGTTTTTACATAAAAATAATATTTTTACCAAAAATGTTAAAAGAATTATTTTACTTAAAAATAATCTCTTATCTCGAAATATAGATCAGTTTTGTGCATAGCAATTTCATAGTTTTGAAAATAATACAATGTTAAGAAAGACATTCGTCTCTCATCTTTCGTATCATGTGCACGGATGCATATTCGGAATTCTCTGAAGTTTTTTATTACGACCTGACTTTGTTTAAACGGAAAATTACTTTTAAAATCAAAAAAAAAAATATCGTTCTTTAGCATTAATTACCCATTTATTCAATTATTTTCACCTCACTAGTCGAACGTAAATGACATATCAATTCAAGGTCAAAGTTGTTTATTTACCTTTTCTCCTCTTCCCATTGGAATAGACTATACATATCTACATCATTTTATTCAGATTTTCAATTTGGAAACACGCCTTATTTGAGAGATTTGACTCGCTCAGGTGAGGTTACAAAAAATATATATATTGTTGCAATGCTGGTTGCAATGCTCATTCATTCATGTTTCAGTCATTTTCTACTATATTATGCGTGTATTATACATGTAAACCTTTCCCTTGAATCAATCTATTAAAAAAAACCGCATCAAAATCCGTTGTATAATTTTAAATATCTAAGCATACAACAGACAGCGGTAAATGACTTTGTCTTATACTGTGTAGTGGTGAGAAAAAGTGAGAAGAAAAGTTTGACGTTTCGCAAATTGAAGATAACACTACTCTACTCATTCGATTATATTCACGACCCCCTCCCCCCAACTCTGAAACTAAACTAAAAACGACCATATCATTTCTAATTTGACAGTCTTTATAAACTTTTTTAACAACAACTTCACATATCAGACAAACAAAAGTACAGTTCATTATATATACGGATAAGCATACCGGTTATCATAACGACGTGTATGTTGGCCTCCTTCAGCTCCCTGATGATGCTAGTGGTGGCGGGCTTCAGGCGATTCTCCAATATTATGAGGCCGAGAAATTCTAAATCCACTTCCACCTACAAATATATCAAAACATACATTAAAAAAAAAATTACAAAGATTATGGAATATTTGCCGATCCATACTGGAAAAATCTGAGGTTTCAATTCAAAGTCGAGATGGCCCAGTGGTTAGAACGCGTGCATCTTAACCGATGATTGCGGGTTCAACCCAGGCAAGCACCGCTGATTCATTTGCTTAATTTGTCTTTATAATACATCTCGTGCTCAGCGGTGAAGGAAAACATGGTGAGGAAACCTGCATGTGACAAATTTCATAGAAATTCTGCCACATGTGTATTCCACCAACACGCATTGGAACAGCGTGGTAATATATTCCAAACATTCTCCTAAAAGGGAGAGGAGGCCTTTAGCCCAGCAGTGGGAATCTATCGGCTGTAGTTGTTGTTGTTGAGGTTTTAATTTGTTGAATCTTGTAAAATTATGTTTCAAAATTATTTCAAATTGACAAAAAGTTTAAAAGATAATTTCATTTCATTTGAAAAACAAGTGCCCTACTCACTTCCTCTCTCTTCATCTTCTGCAATTGTTTGAACGTGGCTTCCAGAATCCGCGTCGACATTGCGATAACCCTGTAGCCCTTCTCCGCATACGAGTTTAACACTTCGTCCAAATTTGCGGGCACTAGAATATACAATATAAAACCACCCATTAACGTCCATTTCTAGACAAATATTTCTCATGTTAAGGATTACTTAATAGGCTATTTTATTGGTTAAGGAACCCATTAAAAGCCATTGATTTTTTTTATTTCTAGTACATATTTGCCGAAAAATATCATATTAAAAATTCCATATTTAAATAACGAGCGAAAACGATACTTGACTGGGTCGGTGACGTCACTTTCCTGTATTTTAATCTGTGGAACATATAGTGAAAGTGACTTATCATAAGCCCGGCCAATCAGGAGCGTTTTGTGTCACGTGACAAACCTTTGAAAAAAATGCATTTTTATTTATTGATTTTTGAATAAATTAAGTATTATTTTCAAGTTACGTTAGTAAATAACCATTTTTAAACTCATAATATACACTGATTACAATAATTCACAATTTATTTTTCGCATTGTCTAATAGCCTATTGTGCAAAACACTTGTGTACCGGTGTGCGGTTTGCACAGAGTGCGCAGAGTCTCCGGGGCCCCCTTGCAGTACACTCGCAGCACGTCTTCTCCCAGCAGTCGCACGGCCACGGAGGCGCGCTGCAGCTGAGATACGAACTGGTATTGCTGGACGATTCCTACCTCTAAGGGAACCTGGAAACAATATATATTAAGTTTGAATTCTTGTTTAGTTCGCAATTTTACATTATTTCCAGTACCTTTTCCATGAAAAGATAATTAATTTATAATAATTTATAGTAAATATTAAACAGATGTTGTTTATACATTACTCTGATCCCAATTAAATAGCTTGCTTTTATTGAAAATCAGAAGTAACGACGGTACCATAAAAACCCGTACCCAAGACTACATAGAAAATGAATGAACTTTTTCTACATCGACTCGGTCGGGAATCGAACCCGAGACCTCGGAGTGCACCACAGAGTCATCGAGAATTAAACGAAGAACATTCTAATAGTTTCAAAATATGATAAGATTTGCCTTTATTTACGTTAGACTATTTGTCGGATGACGAATAAATATCCCGCAGAAGAAAAATCCTAATTTTTGTCATCAAAACTGATTTATATCATCGGTACATCTATAAAATACTCAATCAACCAAAATTCCGAAAACAGTTTCGTCAACGTTAAAGTCAAAGTGTCATTTTTTAACGCAATTAGTTTTACATCTTCTAGAAGATCTAGAAGTATGCAGAAATATGATGGAGCGTACATGTAAGTCGTCGACGTTGATGTTGGCAGCGCCGCGGGGCTTCACGACGGTCGGCGTGAGCATGTCGTAGTTGGCTTGCTCGGGCACGTCGGGCTCCTCTAGGAGCCAGCTCGTCGACTCGAACATCTAATAAAAAATAAAAAATATATACATATATCGGCGGCAGCGATGACTGGGCGGTAGAATGGTCCTTTTCGGTGTTCGTTGGTACGGGGTCCATCACGATGAATTAAAATAACACGTGGTATAGCGATAGAAGTTTAATTACGGATTTACAACTTGGTTCTTAAGTAGGTAAACCGACAGTTTCGCCTTGGAGGTGTGGGCTGATCAATTACTCAAACGCAAGTGTCGTTATCCAGTCCCCATATTCTCCAACACGACTCTGTCCACGTGACTTTAACATTACATGACGTCACCGCGTTTACCCACTACTATAATAATCAAATAAGCTTCTTTTAATCAAAATGATTGACTTTCCACGACATATATTTATTCATTCAGCTTATTTCGTCTAAACAGTAAAGGTTGGAGCCTTCTTTTAAGTGCGGCAGGGCACCTGTGCCAGAAGACGCCGCACTCCCATATCAATATCTTACATAAGCATATATTGTAAGCGCGCGCGTTTTTGTGTGTTTGTGTGTGTGTGTGTGTGTGTGTGTGTGTGTGTGTGTGTGTGTGTGTGTGTGTGTATGTGTGTGTGTATGTGTCTTTTGTACCTACATAACATATATTACATATATAAGTTATAATATGCGTTTTAGCCATCTGCCAAAAATATACGTTAATTATTATAATAATAACATTAAATCGACTTAAACATTTTGCTATCTAAATGTCTTTCAAAGTCTTAAACTTGTAGTCAAGTTTAGTAAATAATCTTGAAATTTCTTAATAGTCAACAAGCCTTAGTTTTATTAGTTCCAGACAAAATAAAGAACAATTGAGCATACATAGTGAAAATACCTTTCTACTTTACTTACTTTATACTTTATTGTACACCACACAGAAAATATAAATAAATAAAACAACGACCCAGCTTAAATAAAAGAGGTGTACATTTAAACATCTTATACATTTATACAATCATACTACTATATTAGAAAAATATAAACAATTCGCTAAAAATAATCTTATTAACATACTACGGTCCGCAAAACAGTAAAAAAAAATATAAAAAAAAATCACCGATAAAGTTTTCAAATTTCCTATTAGAACTAAAAAGAAAAAAAAAGAGCGCCAAAGTTATAAGTATGTCTTACCTTTAAGTCAAGTGGATCGCCAGCCAATTCCCCGTCTAACAATGTCAAACTGTGACAGGAAGCCATTCCTATCTTTAATTCGTGTAAGTCATTTAACTGTCTCGGATCTCTTTGAGGTCTTCCTAAAAGTGGAGGGGATGACGCCGTACTGACGGTTACCACCCCCCACATGTCAAGGCCGTCTTCTGTTAACGTTCCAGTCTGTAAGAATATGTTTACATTATACATATACATTTTAAGATATATTACATATTTTAAAGATAATATAGAAAAAATACAAAATATTCGATCCTCCCTAATATGAAAATGATATATATTTCCTTTGTATGCTTTTCAAGAAAATTTGTTTAATGATATTTAATTTCCAAATAACAAATAAATAATTATGGAAAAAATCAATCAAGCTACCACAGACAATTAATGTTAATCGAATTATTGATTACTAACAGTCGCCCGCGGTTTCACTTGCGTTTTAGAGTATTGCTTGTCATGTGTCCGGCAAAAAAGTAGCCTATGTCCTTTCTTTGACTCCAAATTTGCCTCATACCAAATTTAATCAAATCAAAATCGGTTCAGCGGTTTGGTTGTGAAAGAGCGACAGAGAAAGAAACTCTGTCTGTCTTCTTTCACATTTATAATATTAATATAGATTGTAACCTTATCAAAACAAATGCAGTCCAACGATCCGCTAACATTAACCGCCCTGGTGTTCAGGCAGGTAATCCTGGCACGCTTGAGTCTTCCCACCGCGTACAGACGACCTACCGTCATAGCGGCAGGTAGCGCGGGTGGTACCACTATTGTTATTATATCTAGTGCCTTTATAATTATGTCACCCACTGTCATAGCTCTGTATGTCTGGAAAAATGTAATAAAATTTCACTTTTTAATTTATAATATATAAGTAAAATAGAACACTTGATGGTTAGTGGTGGTGGTCACTATAGTCCATAGATATTGGCTCCGTCAGATATAACAATCTTATAGAGTTAAGGAGCCACAGACTTTGGAAACCAATGTCATATATTCGCACATTCTCCAACATTCAAACTTCTGGTTTGACTAACCCAACAGAAATTCCAAATTATTAAAAACCATTTGAATCCTGAGCTAAGGTACATTAACGAGAAAATGTTTTTGCCCATAATATAGCAGACATGGTAGTAAATCACGTTGAATATATAAACACAATGTTCGTTAATCTTAAAGTCTGTCAGTGGAAACTAGATCAAATTACTCACTCTAAAAATACTAAAAGTAATCCCTACAAAAAAAATTACAATGCCGTAAAACTTAATTGAGTGAGAGCTGAGATGGCCCAGTGGTTAGAACGTGTGCATTTCAACCGATGATTGCGGGTTCAAACCCAGGCAAGCACCACTTTATATATGTGCTTAATTTGTGGTATAATTCATCTCGTGCTCGGCGGTGAAGGAAAACATCGTGAGGAAACCTGCATGTGTCTAATTTCATCGTAATTCTGCCACATGTGCATTTCACCACCTCGCATTGGAACAGCGTGGTTGAATATGTTACAAGCCCTCTCCTTAATGGAATAGGAGGCCTTATCTCAGCAGTGGGAAATTTACAGGCTGCTACTTTACTTTCTTTTTTCTTTTTCAATTTTAAACTTACCTTTAAAGCAACGGTATACCCCAAGCCCACAAGGGCAATGCAGGCCAGAATGATTATGAACTTATACGAGTCTCTGTCAAACTTGAAGTCAGCGGGCACGGGGTACAGGATGCTTCTAACCAGTTCGCCCTTGCTCGTGTTGTATCCTGTGCGCAGGACCAGTGCCCTGTGTCAGAAAACATGCAATTTTATGTGAGTCGAGATGGCCCAGTGGTTAGAACGCGTGCATCTTAACCGATGATTGCGGGTTCAAACCCAGGCGAGCACCGCTGATTCATGTGCTTAATTTGTCTTTATAATTCATCTCGTGCTCAGCGGTGAAGGAAAACATCGTGAGGAAACCTGCATGTGACAACTTTTCATAGAAATTCTGCCACATGTGTATTCCACCAACCCGCATTGGAACAGCGTGGTGGAATATGTTCCAAAAACTTCTCTTCAAAGGGAGAGGAGGCCTTTAGCCCAGCAGTGGGATATCACATAAACATATAGCCGCCTAGATATCACATAAACAACAACAACAGGCTGTTGTTGTTGTTGTTTATGTGATATCTAGGCGGACTGACGAGCCACCTACTGTTATATAGTCACTACCACCAGTAGACATTGGTGCTGTTAGAAACATTAACCATCCCTATAAATCCCATCAACTTTAGGAACTAAGATGTTATATCCCAAGTGTCTGTTCTCTAACTTACTCTTCAAACCGGAACACAACTATGCCAAGTTGTTATTTGGCGGCAAAATATCTAATGAAGTGGATGGTACCTACATAGACGGACTTGCATCCACCACACCACAAGTCCTACCACCAATAAAAGTATGTTCACCACCAATTACAGTAATGTTTATTAAGTAGCTAGCAATTAAAATTAGCTTGAGGGAAATCTCAATCAAAGAAGGATTTACCTTAAAATCAGGGAAAATAAATATATTCTTCTGATTTTAGATCGTTCAGTAATTTGAATCAAACACTTGGTGTCACACTGACAACCTGAGTCATTAAATATTCTCTTGACATTTATGATGAACTTATGGCAATATCAAATGAGTTTTTGAATCTTTAATATAGAATGCTATGAATATGAAATGCTTTACCGACTGCAATAATATTATTCCTCATATGAATGAACATAATAGATAAAATAGCATAAATGATTTTATTAAATAAATTGGCTTACTTAACGGGCTCGTTGCTGTAATATCGGGTCTGAATAACCTTCGTGCCGCAGAACAGTACGCTGGAGTTGTGTTCCTTCAAATCAAACTCTTTGTCGATTCTTTGTAGAGCCGTTTTTGTTACTGGCACTGATTCACCTGTAAGAAATAATAGAATTTTAAATAACTAGAATAACATGTCAAAGGAATAAATGCTTTACGGTAGAGTAATTACGGTTTCTTTTTAAATAAGACACAACAGCTAGAGCACCAATTTTTGTTTATAAGCGTCAGGAATTTTGATAATATAATTTAAAATAAATTGTCTGTTTTAAGTTCCTTATCAAAGATGGATACCAGTATCACAGTTTGAGATTAGTAGACTTCAACATTTTTGGACTTATTAACAAAAATTGGCATATAATGCATTTTTCCATGGACATGGTTTTTATAATTTCACAACTTTAGGCAGTTACACAAAGACACTATCAGGGTGTCATTGTAGCATGCGAAAGCGATCTCGTGACGCCCACTAAAGAGATGGTAGGATATCATTGGTTATTTACCACTCTGTTATATTATGGTGCCCACATACCCCCACTTATCTTGGGGGGAAATTTAAAACCCGTCAGCGTGTCATGGTAGCATGCGAAAGCGATCTCGTGACACCCACTAAAGATATGGTAGGATATCATTGGTTATTTACCACTCTGTTATATTATGGTGCCCACATACCCCCAATTATCTTGGGGGAAATTTAAAACGTGTTTTCATAGCGCCATAAAAAAAACATTTAAATGTTTAAGTGTTCGTGGTCACGGGTAGACACTGCAAAGTGCTCGAAACGTCGGGATATTTAAAAATAATCAATATACGCGATTCATCCGTTATAATTAGTTTTATTTAAATGTGTAATAATCGCGAAAATTTAAGACAACATTATATAAAAAAGACAGTCAGGTGTGCACAACAACAACAGCCTGTAAATTACCCACTGCTAGGCTAAAGGCCTCCTCTCCCTTTGAGGAGAAGGTTTGGAACATATTCCACCACGCTGTTCCAATGCGGGTTGGTGGAATACACATGTGGCAGAATTTCTATGAAATTTGTCACATGCAGGTTCCCTCACGATGTTTTCCTTCACCGCTGAGCACGAGATGAATTATAAAGACATATTAAGCACATGAAACAGCGGTGCTCGCCTGGGTTTGAACCCGCAATCATCGGTTAAGATGCGCGCGTTCTAACCACTGGGCCATGGAGTATATTATAAAGGCAGCTAGCGAGGCCGACCGGTGAGCATGCTCTCGTTGACGACGGCGGCGCCGGTCAGCAGCGCGGCGTCGCACAGCATGGTGGCGCCGCGCGGCGGCAGCGCCAGCACGTCGCCCGGGCACAGCGCGCGGCTGGCCACGCGCCGCCCGCCCCACAGCTCCACGGTGTCGTGGGCCTCCACCGTCGCGCGCAGACTCTCCTGGTTCTGCGGGCACGGGGACCGGTCTCTATACACTGACCATAGATATGGACGAGAAGTTATACCCCTTGTACTGAAGTCACCTATACACGAGGACGGACAAATGCCAATAGAAATGGTTCTGCGGGCACGGGGACCGGTTTCTATACACGAGGACGGACAAATGCCCATAGAAATGGTTCTGCGGGCACGGGGACCGGTCTCTATACACGAGGACGGACAAATGCCAATAGAAATGGACGACAAGTTATATCCCTTGTACTGAAGTCACCTATACACGAGGACGGACAAATGCCAATAGAAATGGTTCTGCGGGCACGGGGACCGGTCTCTATACACGAAACGGACAAATGCCCATAGAAATGGTTCTGCGGGCACGGGGACCGGTCTCTATACACGAGGACGGACAAATGCCCATAGATATGGACGAGAAGTTATATCCCTTGTACTGAAGATACCGGCTCACTCACGCTACAGACCCGAACACTAGATCACAACAATACTAAATAATAATAATAATAATAAATATGAGACAACATCACATACATTACTCTGATCCCGATGTAAGTAGCTGAAGCGCTTGTGTTATGGACAATCAGAAGTAACGACGGTACCACAAACACCCAGACCCAAGACAAAATAGAAAACTAATGGTAATCTACATCGACTCGGCCGGGAATCGAACCCGGGACCTCAGAGTGGCGTACCCATGAAAACCGGTGTACACACCACTCGACCATAGAGGTCGTCAAAAGTCGTCAACTAAGTATTGCTGTTTGGCGGTTGAATATTTGTGGAGTGTGTTAGCTCATCCTAGGCCTAGGTCAAGCTGGGTACGCGTTGAGGCGTGCATGGGCATGTCCTCAACGGTAACACGTAGCTACCGTGTCATTGGTGGTGTGTTTTGATGATTCGTAACCCTACCACCGATTACAGGCTAACCTAAAACTTGCCACATACCTTTTTCGTCTGTATAACCGACGTGGCAACACCGAACGTGGACATGAGCACGATGGCAATACAGTAGTAGTAGTACGGCTCGGCCAGCCAGACGGCTATCGTAAACAGTTGGAACACGTAGAACGGGTTGAACACCTCCAATATAATCAGCGTCATTATCGATTGCACTGGCACTTTGATTTCGTTGAGACCGTAGATGTTTAATCTAAAAATATATAGTACATTAGATAAAGATTAAAACGTTGCAAGCAAAATAGTTAGGATGGTAAGTGGTCACAGCCGCCCATAGACAGACAATGGCGCGCGCGCCCACACATAGACAATGGCGCAATATTAAACATTTCTTACTAAACTGGTGGTGTGTGGGAACTAAGATGTTAAGTTCCTTGTGCCTGTAGATACATTGGCTCATTCACCCTTCAAACCAGAGTACAAAAATACTACGTACTGTTGTTTGGAGGTAGAATATTTTGGAGATAAATTAGATTTTTCCTTTAAGACAAACATCTATAATATTGACAATGACTTAGAGTTTCCTTATTGTCGAGGTCACCCAACCATTAATTACTACGACACTGTACTGCAATTTGAGTCACTGAGACTTGCCAATATAATTACAGTTGCAAAGAATAAATTTAATGACAAATATTTTGAGGGTGAAAATAAAAATAAAATTCTGGAATAATGCTATCTACTATATGTTAGTAACGCCTTTTTTCTCTTGAAAGAGGCAAAGTTTTGACCCTGACAGCCTAAAATAAGTGTAATAAATATGTACGAACATTCTCAGTCGCCGCTCCGTGCAGGGCGGCCTGGCGGCGGCAGCGTGCAGTTGTGCACACGTGGTACCACGCTCCACTCCTGCCAGACGCACCCACTGCGCCCGACACGCGTCCCATATCAGGTACTGTTTCTTGTGACGGAAATATCGATACTGTTGGACATCTGAGCAGAAAACAGATAGCCATTTAGCTTTGGAAGTTAAACTTCTTTAAACGCCAAAGAAGTAAAACTTCAAGGACAAATTTACGTCCAACATATCTGATGATTTACTCAGTTGTATGTTCTATTATTTGTTGAAATGTTACTGTTATTACAGCACATCATTATATATTTATTTTTATAGACACGTAAATGTATACTTAGGAGATATGGCAACATTTATTGTTTTCATTTTGAACTTATTAGTGTCTGATCACGATGTCTATTTTTTCATTACATGGCATATTGTTGAAGAAAACGATTGGATTGAAATTTCAGAAATAATATTTTAAAAAACCTGTTTTTTATAAAAAAAACTTTGTTTTAAAAGTATTACCTTTAGGCTTAAAGCCTAGGTCATTTCAGATTTAATTAATCTATCTCGTTGGCCTTGTATGTTACCAGGTCGCAGATCTACTTTCTTACTAACAAATTTAATTTTCCAGACAGAGTTACACGCAGGAGCAACGGTAAGACCGTGCTTTTCGAACGGGAGTATAAATACTGTCAACGTAATCAAGCTTGTAATTTCTGAACTAAAACCTAGAGTCCTAATTAGATCATTAGTCCCTTCGGATTGTCGTCGTCGACTCGGAAAAGCAATAGAGAGTATGTATGTTACCTCACCCACACTTATGCACTATGTATAAAACACTAATTCTGACTACACAGACTTAGACAGCGGGAAGATATAACCTACAATCGTATTTTACTAACAAAAATATTCTTTTTGTTATCAATATGAGGTATTATATATACATAAATAAATACGTACTGTATTCATATATTGCGTATGAAAATATATTATCAAAAACGGAAACTACAAAGTATAAATCATTTTATTCCCACTAAACGATAAGTTTAATAAAAAAACATCGTTATTAAAATTATATTAAAGCAACAATGGTTGAAAACATCTCTCTTGTTAGCTCTACAATACTCTGTGGTTACTAGATTGTTTTATTGTTCTATTTATAATTTTATTGTACTTTTATTTTATGCCGATTGTTAATATTTCAAACTCAAATAAAAACATTGATAAATAAATATTACTCAATACAAGATTATGTTAAAGATATAAAATCGTGGAGTTAGTGTTCATTGACTTCTATAATATTAGGTTGGGGAAAAAGTCTCTTCGCATATAGTATGTATGAACTTGTAATAAAATCTCTTTGGCTATACCATTTGTATCTGGCTGGTTTTGGTATCATTAAAAAGTTTCAATTTTAAAGAAGGCACTTCCAAATTCAAATTAGGAATTTGTGTGATTTTCATTTGTTTTTGTTGTTGTTAAAATGAGTGAATCTAAAGAAGAAATTCGATACATTTTAAAATTTTGCTATAAAAAAGGTAAAAATGCAACTCAAGCCGCGAAAAAAATTTGTGAAAAAAATGTTTATGGACCTAATGCAGTATCTGTGAGAGTAGCGCAAGTTTGGTTTAAGCGTTTTCAAGCCGGAAATTTTGATATCAAAGATGCATCTCGCTCTGGTCGCCCTGTTACGGACAAAATTGATGCCATTTTTGAAAAAGTGGAGCAAGATCGGCATATTAGTAGTTACGATGAAGCTGAAGAACTGGCAATTGACCACAAAACGGTTTTGACTCATTTGAATAAAGCTGGGTACACAAAAAAGCTCGATATATGGGTGCCTCATGAACTCACTGAAAGAAACCTAATGAACCGTGTACTCATTTGTGATTCTTTATTACGACGTAATTCATTACGTCGTCGGTTACAACCGAACCATTTTTGAAGAAGCTGATAACTGGTGATGAAAAGTGGATCACGTACGACAAGAACGTGCGAAAAAGATCGTGGTCAAAGGCCGGTCAAGCTTCACAGACTGTGGCAAAACCCGGATTAACTCGCAACAAGGTAATGCTGTGTGTATGGTGGGATTGGAAGGGCATCATTAATTATGAGCTGTTACCGCCCGGCAGGACCATCGATTCAGAACTGTATTGCGAACAATTGATGAGATTGAAGCAAGAAATTGAGAGAAAGCGTCCAGAATTGATCAACAGAAGGGGTGTGGTTTTTCACCATGGCAACGCTAGACCTCACACATCTTTAGCCACTCAACAAAAATTACGAGAGTTTGGCTGGGAGGTATTAATGCATCCGCCGTATAGTCCTGACCTTGCACCTTCAGATTTTCATCTGTTTCGGTCTCTGCAGAATTCCTTAGGCAGTGTCAGGTTAACATCACGAGAGGACTGCCAAAACCACTTGTCGCAGTTTTTCGATCAGAAGCCCCAAAATTTTTACAGCAATGGGATCATGTCACTACCAACAAGATGGCAAAAAGTTATGGAACAAAATGGCACCTACATACTTTAGTCAAATGTAAATAAACTATAAAAAAAACTTTTTGAATTTTCATATAAAATACGAAGAAACTTTTTCCCCAACCTATTATATAAAAATAAATTGTTCTGTAATGATATAATCTGTGATTAAAATGGTGGAAAGTGACTACTGACGGTTTTTCCCGGTATAATCTAATTACAGAACCGGTGGTAGATTTCAATTGAATGACGATTCAAAAGCCCTTTTATGAAATTACTTGAATAAGAATGTAAAGATTTTTGTTTTAATTTTTTTATCGCGCACTTTTTTCCTTCTTTCTTTTCATGTCTAACGCACTTATTTCCAAAGTGATAATAGATTTTTTACAATCAATAAATATAACACTTCTATTCTATAAATAAATCATACTTTACTGTATTAAAAGAAGATTAATGCTAAAGCTATCAGTTAAATTACCCTTTGGCCTTCAGAACATTTTTCTGACTAATATAAATAAGTCTATGGTACAAGGGTCGCTTAGTTATTTGATATCGAATCGACCGTGACTCTCCCTTTAAGGCAGTAGTCGTATCTATTTTTAGCGTAAGATTAGCGCTTAGTAAGCTGTCATAGATTATATTACATATTACATTATTCATTTCATTACAGTTTAAAACATAATAAAAATAATATAACTGAAATTATTTTTTAGTAGAAAATATCTATATTATACTGAGAAAATATATGATTTTGAATTTATTTTTTTTTGTATTGCCTGTATTGTATTTGGTATGAAATCTATATTTGTTCTAGCTTAAGTTTTTAATATTATTTAAGAGTGTATTACTTTTTATTTAATTCAACAGTGCTGTAAATGCCTGTAGTGGTGTAGCACACTGCATTGGTACGTGTACTTTTATTGCATAAGTGTTTTTGTGAATATGCCGATGATGTTTCAAATAAATAAATAAATATAGATACTTCCTTTGAACATTAGTTCAACTATTTCCACAGATATTCAGGACGTAATATGTAGGCGTATTATTTTAATAACTAACTAATGGCTAGAGAGAAAATTACTAATAATATAACTTCCTAACAATTTAATTGTTATATAATTATAGCTAGTATTTATTTTACTTAAGCCTTGTTTACGTAGAAGCAGATTGATTATTATGACCTTATATGGAATGTTATTTTTCTATAAGGGATGATAATTATCGCTAAGGAGATAATTAGTAGTTAAGATACGTAATTAATAAATGAAATGATTCATTAATTAATTATCATTAATAATGATATATGAGCTTAATGATTAAGTTAATTGTATTACTTACTTAATTTAGTTCCGTCGTCCAAGTGTAAGGGAGTGTACAGATCATCTGCGCTATCTAACGGACCTTTCTCACCGCCGAATTCATCTTCAAAACCTTCGTTTAATAATCCACTGTAATAAAATAACATTTTAGGAATACTATAATATATAACTTCATCTATAATATATAATTCTTTTTTTTATAAATAATAAATAAATAAATAAATATGGAATAACATCACATAAATTACTCTGATCCAAATGTAAGTAGCTAAAGCCCTTGTGCTATGGAAGATCAGAAGTAACGACGGTACCACAAACACCTAAGACAACGTAGAAAACTAATGAATTTTCTACGTCGACTTGGCTGGGAATCGAACCCGGGACCTCGGAATTGTGTAATCATGAAAACGTTGGTTTATAGGCTATATAGAAGGCTTAAAATCTCGAGGTCTTGGGCTCAAATCTCAAATAGGTAGCGATAAATATTTTGCTTTTTATGTCAATAAATGCTCAGTACCATCTCGGAGTCTAAAAGATGCGTGTGTGTACAGTCAGAGTAAGAAAACCTTCATCGTCAAATTAATTCCTTTATCAAGTCTTAAACTCATAGTACCTTTTGAATCTGAACATCAAATCATTGCGATGCAATATGTCATTCTCGATCGGTAAAGCAGATTATCGCTCATACTGAGCACGCGAAAATAGATCTTATGGTGACGAACCCTTTCTTACCCCGACTGTACAGTAATTAACAAACTTAACTCTTTACGATTGGGTACTGTCATCGGTCAGTAATATATCTTTAGAAGACTTCGATCGTCTTTTTATACGGCTTGTTTTTTTTCTTTAATTAATAAATCTCGACAGACGTGATATTTGCGACTTTAGTCTATGATATATTAACTTGACAGAGCTTATTTCTTATGTGTCTGCATGTATTTATTTACGCTGCGCCATTAAAACGATAATTACCTTCCATAGTTATATTTTTTACGACTTTAGAACAAAGGTCTACAGTTTTATTTTGTGATTAAATGCTAAACAATACGTTATATAACCACAACCAGGGAACTGAATAGTGATAAATACATAGAGCTAGTTTTGTAATAAATATTTTTTTTACGGAGGGATTTCCATGTATCATACAATCTGTTAAGCTGTATTTATCCCATATAGAAAGTCTATTTTTCGATCAAGTTAACTTTTAATATTTTATTTTATATATTTAAATACTTTATTGACCAACAACAAAAGTTGAGACAAAAGGCGGACTCAATGTCTGAAGGCATTCTCTACCAGTCAACCTTTAGGCCAAACAGAAAGTCATGAAGGCGGTAACAATAAATTTTACAATAAATACGATAATAATAATAATGAAACAAAAACATAGATTAAATTAAAAAACAAAAACGCATTTATAATTATCTATACATATATGATATAAAAAAAAACAGAGACGTAATAGAAATTATAAAAACACAGCGTAGTGAGAGAATTTTTTTGTAAAGATTAAATGTGCAATATATATTATAAACAGAATTATAGATCTTAGTATTAATAATCTAAGATAAACCCATAGACAATTCTACTAGACAATGCCCTCTTATTTTATTACCAATCGATACATTATATACGCTTATTTTATTATATTAGTAACCGTCATGTGTGTAACAACAACTACACCAAATTCTGTCAAACCATGATGCATGAAAATAAAAGATATTCTACAATTAGAACAAGTATTACGATAATTTCTAGAATATTTGTTTTATATTGAAAATAAATCTATCACCTGGTTTAAAAGGAGCAAACATTTCAGTAACATTAAGCTAATCTTTACATAGTATAAAACAAAGTCGCTTTTTCTGTCCCTATATCCCTTTGTACGCTTAAATCTTTAAAACTACGCAACGGATTCTGATGCGTTTTTTTTTAATAGATAGTGTTTCGAGAGGAAGGTTTTTGTATATAATACATAGACAGCATAGTTAAGTAACTTAATAAACAAATTCTGTAGTATATTTAGTATCAGTATTGCACCCGTGCGAAGCCGGGGCGGGTCGCTAGTATATCTATAACACAGAAAAAAAATATTCTTTTTTATTCATAATTTGTCAAATAACAAATTTGGAATACTTTTAAAAGTCAAAGAAATAATATGTTTCATCAGAGTTACATAAGTCTTATTCAAGGTGTTTCGAATTACGTCAACTAACTATCCTTCGAATATAAATCCGTAAATTGTTTCAATTTACGGCATAGGGGAGTACTTTTGTCGAGTTGTTAAGATAAACGACAGTTACAAACGGATACGAATATGTGAGTCCCGTATTAAAAATTATTATCGTCGAAACTTTGTTTAATAATTATCATATTTGTAATACGAGTTCAGTTTGATTAATATATATTTGATTCGATGATCTAAAAACTCACTTCAAACAATGATATTCTAATAAACTGATATGTTATATCCATTCTAAACAACAGAAAAAAGTGTGCCGCGCCGGGGACTGTTTATTTTACATTTCGTTACAAGTAAAAAGGATAGCTTGATAAAAACAAAAACAAAAAGTAAAAGGGATAACTAGATGTTTTAATTATGAAAAACGTATTATGTATTATAACATATTACTACGCAAAACGACTAGAGGCAAACGTCCCAATTGGGACGTTTTCTAGTCATCACTTTTTGCGCGTTAATAACATATCTGTTTACTAGAACATGCTCCTAAAGGGATCTTTACTATTAATAAGTATTACATTAAAATAAGTCTTACCTCGCGTCGGCTATATTTTTATCAATTATCTTATGAATGAAATAACTTTTGCACTTCTTCTGAAATGTTTCCTGCGAAATAAAAAAATATTATAACAAATTTATCTAGATTAATTTATTGTCTAACAATTATCTTTACAATACTTACAATAACTAAAACTTTATCAGCACTTTGAAAACAACATCTGACGGAGGTTACATAGAGCAGCCATGTGGGACACCAGTGGAAAAATAGATAAGGAATACCACAAGTTAGTGTCGATAGAATGTGCATTAAAATTGTCCGCCATCTACATTTACGGTAACCGTGTACGACCTGCAACAATTATTATAGTCATAATATAATTTATTGAGTATTAAAATAAAGTATCTAGTATTAATGTTATTTCCTCGATAGAAATTAGTGTTGTTCTATAAATTTTTTTTATAGCCAACAGAATGATGGGCAGTCACACTGTATGAAATTTTAACTAATCTTTAAATCACCAATGAGCTACCAAACTATGTCAAAATGTCCCTTGTAACGACACTGACTGAATTCTCGGAAATCTTCTCGGAAGACAATACATTATATATTAAACACATTCATTTAAAATAAAAATTCAAAAAAGCGTCTATGGAAAGAATACTAATGTTTATTTTCGATTTACACAAAAATGTGTTCATATTAAATAAATTAACCATTTGCATATATTGTAATATATTTTTCGATATTTAAATTATTAAATAAATGTCATCAACTATAAAAAAACAAGATTCTTTCTGAATACTTATGCATGTTTTTTATCAATAAGACTTCCTCGTAAAGATAAAAATAAAAGTAAGTTATATTACATTGATTATAATTATATTTTCTGTTTACTATTTATAGTACAACCCAACCTCTTTTACTAAAGGCAGATAAACTTTACAGATTATGAATGACTTTTTAAAGCAAAAATAACTTGAATGTCTTAATGGCATTATTTTTAATTGCTTTCTGGAAACCGATCTGTATAGGTACCATCTAGATATCCAATATTCCATTGCCTAACTGCAATGCTTGCTAATGTTGTTTTCAGGTTTAATGTAACAGTAAGTCAAGGAACATTACATCATAGTCCGCAAGGTTGGTGGCACTTAAGCAATAAATGGTTAATATTCCTTACAGCACCAATATCTATGGACTGTAGTGGGCATAGGTATCCATTGTTACACTAATATAAATACTGATGTGGATATGACATATATTACAAAATTAAATTATTTAATGATTCAAGAAATATAATACACAGTTTCCCAAACTCTTAATAGCTACTACACGTAGCTATTAAGAGTTTGAGAAACTAGATGTTACTATTTTATAAACATGAGTATCAAAATTTAGATAATCCAAGTGTATAATAACTTTACCTGGTCAAATTCTGGATCTGTGTTTATGTTTTGAAAAGTGAAGTTATCTAGTGATTCCCTACTTTGTAAAGAGCTGTATACAATTAATGGTTGGATTTCTTCCTCGTAACTCATGTTTGGTTTTATTTTTTTATTGAGGTAGAAATAAATAAATGCTCAATATAAATGCACTTGTCACTTGTGAGGTATTTAATTCATCGTATATTTACTATCTATATTTCGTTTCGCTTTTCATTTTTTTTGTTTATAACTATAAACAAATAGTTTTACTATAAAATTATAGGTAAAATACATACTCGTATACTCAATTATTCATTTATCAATTAGAAACTAGGACAAAAATAACATGACATATTTTGCTATTTAATTTTGGCCTTTGGCCTTGAAGATAGTTCTTGTTTTAAAAATAAATAGTGATTTTTTTTTAAATTAAAAGCAGTTTACGTCACTAAATAATCGTACAAGAACAAATTCCTTTCAGCTACAGAACAAAAGTCACACATTTACCACCTTATGGTTATGATATGCTAGCAACAAAGCAAATCAAAACAACTTATTAGAATAATAAAACTTTAAGAAATTGCTTTCTAATAATAAAAGAAACACAAGTGCACTGTAAATTCTACTGTTATATTAATAATTTTACACAAAGAGATCAATTTACTAATAAAACGTAAATAATTAATACAAAATACTAGCACCACTTACACCCACAAAAGCTACAATATTGATACTAAAGAAAGATTGACACTTGACAGACTTGACACTTGACAGTAAACAGTAACCCGATGTCAGCTTACATTTGTTTTTTTTTGCTTTTTTCTTTCCTTATAGGGAAAAGGCAAATATATTACACCGTACAGCCAAGTCTTTTGTAATTAATGTCAGCTTACAGTTATTACTTTTTTTAGTTGCGCCCAGAAGGTACAGATTATTTTTGTCTAATTTGATATTTCATAATTAATGGAATCAGCTAACAAAAAACTAATCTATCTATTGCTCTATCAAAATATATTCCAAGTTGAAATTACAAGTCACGAAAGTCCAATGTTACAAAATCTGAAATCGAATTGGCGCGATTTTAACATATCATTGGTCGAGCATAAAAATTTAATGGAAAATAGAAATAAATGATGGTAGCAGTAGCTAGAAATTATTTACAATTTGTTGCAAAGTATATCTTACCAATTGACTGTCATCTAACGTTAATTGCTGTTCGACGCTAAGTGTCATAGCTTTTGTTGTTGAAATCTGAAACAAAATATATAATAATATTAACATCATTTTATAAGGTATATTTTCTTAGGTATCAGTATCGAAAACAATTCCCTCTTTGTTCAATTTTAAAGTTACTTTTTTACAAAAACGTCCTTTTTTATTTGTACAACAACAACAAGTACATATTTTATTTAAAAATAAATGTAATAACCGTACGTGACTATTGTAGTCTATGAAAGATGCAATTAAATTAGTATCTGTGATATACACATAATCTGTGACACTGACAATTTGATTCCTATCTGTCGGTGCCAATTTGACAGTTGACATTAGTCACAACAAAGTTTCGATTCGAGTGCGCGTTGTTTCGTGATTGTGCTTTTTCTACTTTATTTTTGTTTAAGATATCTTACCTAGAATATAGCTGACTAATATATAAGTCAGTAGATTCGTGCTAGCAGTTTAATAATTGAAGTAAGTCCACAAGACGTCATTACAAAGTTAATTTGATATAACCTCAAAAGTGGTATAATTATGAGCTTATATTTAAAACACACTTATCCGTAGTACAATTTTCCAAGCAAAAGACAAGTTTTATTATATAAAACGTATTCACACGGATGATGATGATTATGCTTTATTATAAAGTATTTATCAACAGATAGTCCGTTGTTAAACATTTGTGATCAAATCGTGAGAAAAATTATGTATATTTTGTTTCAGAGTGTTTAACAAACATGATAATACCGGTGCGCTGTTTCACTTGCGGAAAAGTAATAGGTAACAAATGGGAGGCGTACCTTGGTCTCTTGCAAGCTGAATATACAGAGGGGTAAGATTTTACCTTAAACAGACACATAACTTACATGCTTAGTTATGTAAACAATGATTAGTGGCTCTTAAGCATGTTTATTTCTTTCCATCATCAATTATTTCATGTCAAATTATAAAACAAAAGGCTGTAGTCAAAGGTAAATAATTTCCTGGTAACATGAGTAGTAATTAACTAACTTTTTTATATTTATTTGCTTTCATTGTTTGACTATAATTTTCCATGTGCTTGCTGTGCTAATTTCAGCTTTTTATTGTTATATAATCCGAAGATTTCACTTAAAAAAAATAGTGTATATAAATAGTATAGCCTATAATAAACAAATAATATACTTGTTGAAAATTGTTAACAGTTAATAATACTTATAAAAAAATCATTATGCATTGGTAACAACATGTATTCGCAGTATTTCACTATCAAATCTCATGCAACAGTCCAAATCTCCTTCCCTCAATATACTTATTACGAAATTGTAAAATTTCTTAAATGTATTTCTAACATATTCTGTTTAAAATAAATTAGAATATTGCTATGTTCTATATACATACTGTAATAAATTCTATGTAATACAGCTAAGATGGAGATATGCTATTTGCTTAAAGTACAGTGTAATCATCATATATCTTTGTCTATAAATATTTTTATGCATGATACCGGTACTGTACGTATGATACCTGACTGTTATAAAATTTATAAAAAAAAATTAAATATTTGATTAATTAAATATTTCATTTTGAACTATGCTGTTTCAAAACATATTGTATTTAAATGCAAATAGTTAACATGAAATCCTTAAATATGTACAAATATGAACTAAAAATAGTTACTGAATAAATTTAGACCATGTGGAATGGTGACAAGAATGTTCACAGCATTTCAGTGTTGAATCACAATTCCGATTATCTGGGAAAAAAACAAACCCTACTATCACATGTGGAGGCAATTTAGACTTTGGACTGCATTTCGCAGTCTAAATGTTTCAACAACAAATGCAACAAAATCATAATTTGACAAAGGAATTTATTGTTTAAATAGTATGATATCGTCAATCTATTGAAACAATAAAGTTTATAATATAGGTGTGATGTACTGAAGATTCTGTGATATTTTTAAGCAACTTCAAAAAAAAGGAATGTTCTCAATTCGACTGGTATTTTTTTTTCCATATACAGTCTAAACTCTTTGTAATGAAACTCAAGGGACTGAGTATTTTTTGTCGTTATAGAGAGGTATTGTTATATGCAGTGAACAAAAAAAACAACCAAAATAACAAGAATTTTTAATGTCTTAGATAAAATTTGCTTATAAGTTATTATTTACACATATAGTCTGATAACTTTGTCTGACGTTTTTTGCTATACCTACTGGTATAGCAAAAAACCTGTTTTGTATTATTTTTTGTATTCTATTCATATCTAGATATGTATACATTACATGTATTAATATGTGGGTTTTAATGCAAACCAACCAAGTTGTGCTCACTTCTACTTTATAGAGAGTTTATTGTTATAAAGGAAAACATTATAAAGAGTTTACACTGTATATCTATATATACATATATTTCAGAATAAATCGTAAATTGTACCCTATTGTATTGCATTGTATATTATAATTGTATTATAGTCAAGGCCTATCTACCTGATGATAGTTGAAATAAACTTATCATTAACTTCAATCATCATTACCAATGCATCAAATGATCAAACAGCAATCATGTTAGTTACCGAGCAAAGCTTACCTCCAAGGTGATGTGTGTGGTGATTCCAATCATATTATGTATAAGTATCATGATCTTTGAGTTAAAATGCTAGGAACATAATTATATTCCATCTACTTAAAGGCAATATCAAATATAAAAATATTTTACAGCCCATGGACAGCTTGTCAAATACTTTTTTATATCTGTTCCTTTAGTCTAACCCATTGTTTTGTGTTCGGTTGTTAATGGGTATTTTATTATCAACATTTTTGGATGCATTTTGAATGAAATATACTAATAGTTTTATTTATTGCATTATACAATAAATTAAAATGAAAAACATACACAATTTCACAATATATATTATGGTGGTGTTTTTTTTATTATGATACAAGTGTTGGTCTGATAATTTTTTAACGAGATGGCAGCTTTTGAATTTCTTGCTTACAATCCCCTGTCTGTAAATACTGCACTTTCTGTTGTAAAATTTCAGTTTAAATTTTTATATGTTTTATATTTTTTCTACTTACTATTTTTTAAAGTATAAACATTATACACCCTTAGAAATATATTTCAAATTGTATAAAATAAAAGTTGTATAATTTGGAACGGCATTAGCTCCGTTCCATCATTCGTATCATTATCTATAGAATATTAAATTAAATGAAAGTTTATAAATTGGGATATGGAATAATTTAAAAATCACTTCTTTTGAACGGTAATCTAACTGAATCTGTACCAACTTCAATTTCAGCAGTGCCATAAAAATCTCAAATGTTTTTATACATAACAGTTACCATAAAGTTTTTTTTTGTTACAGTGATGCTCTCGATGCTCTTGGCTTGAAGAGATACTGCTGCCGTCGCATGCTACTCGGTCACGTAGATTTAATTGAAAAACTACTCAATTATGCGCCATTGGAAAAATAATTTTCATTCCAGAATCTATAATTAATATTGTAAATTTTTAATTTTAAGGCAAATAAATTTTAAGACATAATCACTGTTGTTTTTTTTTAATATTTTCATCGTAACACAACAGAACGATTAACGTTTAATTTAAACCGTCATTTAGTCGTTGATGATGTAAGACATGAGTAGTATTTGTTAATCTGTGCCTAGACATCTATCTACGTTAAACCATAATTATTATTGTAGCGGAAATAGCAACTAAGAGGTTTTATTCAAAAATAAGTTACTAAAAAACTATCCTTTTCTCGTCAAAAAAGTTTACTATGATAAGCTCCGTTTTTATTAATGTAACAAAGTTATATAAAAAGTAAAATAAAGTAACAGCCTGTGAATTTCCCGCTGCCGGGTTAAGGCCTCCTATTCCATTGAGAAAAGGGTTTGGAACATATTCCACCACGCTGTTCTAATGCGGGTTTGTGGAATTCACATGTGGCAGAATTTTGATGAAATTAGACATGCAGGTTTCCTCACGATGTTTTCTTTCACCGCCGAGCACGAGATGAATAAACACAAATTAAGCACCGAAATCATCGCTTAAGATGCACGCATTCTAACCACTGGACCATCTCGGTTCTCTTACAAAATTATATATCTTTATCTAACAAAGTTATATAAAGTGAGTTAACCGAAGAGTAGGGCTGGAAATTAATTAATAATAACAATAAACTTGACAGTTTAATTATTTTATGACATTGAAATAACGTGTCGGTTTCAAACAATACCGCTCACCACTCAAACCTTAATCGGTGTTTCTTATAATTTCAGATTCTTTCAAGCCTCACTTAAGCCCGGGAAAGTATTTCAATGGCATGTTTAAATTGTAATAAAGATAACCTCTATCTAATCTAGTTTCTCTTATTTGTCAACGTTTATTAATACAAATACACTTCACGTTGTGTTCATTGCTAACTTTTTTAATAAGGCATATTAATGGCACAATAATGGCCAACGTACGTACTTAAAGCATAGCCTATCACTGCATTATTTTAGAAGTTTTTAGAAGTTGTTAAAAATTCATCTGAAGAATCATAAACATCTGAGACAATATTTAACCGATTATTCTGTCGCATGTAACTTGCTGATTGTGGCAAGACTCAAATGACTAACAAATTAGATTTGTGTCAGGACACAAGAAGCCATCGTGTTGGGTATGTCGGCGGATGCAAATGGCCAACTTTTTAGATATGTATCAGAACGCAAGGAAACGCCAACGTGTTGGGTAGGTATATGAAAGGACGAGGAGAAGAATTATGTTGATAAATCTTTGTAAGAATGAGGTCTAGGGAATTTGGTTTAAATCAAATATTTTTTCATCAAATCATGGTTTCATCATAATTTGATGATTAAATAACCTTTTGGTAACAAGGGTTAATTGGGAACAACGAAAATCTTTTTTTAAATATATTTTCATTAAATCATCACAAACAAAGCGTCAGTGCCCTTGAGAACTACAGTTACAAGCCTGGTTGAAAACCGATGCAAACAAAGTGTGCTAATATAATATAGTATTGGATGAACGATGATAAGTTAACGGATTACCTTGTGACATTTTACCTGTTACACGATATGGCCGTCACTTCATTCTCACCTTGTGTTGATCTTTAGAATTTTAAATAAATAAAAACAATGGAATAATCCTCTGATCATTTAAAATTGCATATGTTAATATTTTTCAATATTTTACTTTGAAGACGCTGACGATCACTCAATTCATATTTTTATAAGTTTATTTTTTCACTTTTTCCGATGAAATCTTTGACATGAGGTCTTGGCCCAAAAGCTACATTTCCTTTTGTTATTATAAATATACTTCTATACATATACATACATTCATATAAAGTTTGAGCTTGTGCTTTTGTAACTATGTATGTTCACAACCAAAATACCGTTAAAATTTTATGATGCCGTTTAACGAAGACCTATTGACCCCATGTTGCGCTAGACAGACGGTGAACTAAATGTATCGAATAAAATCGTTGACTACAATAATAGAACTCTAAGAATTAAGAATTTGATGAATATTTTATTCAGTAACTTACCGTCCTCGTTTTTTTAAATTTATTATTGTTCTGACATTGTGCTACACAAACTTGTTTGAAACTGCTATGTTAATGGTTATTCTGTACATAAGACAATTGTACGTAAAATGAAGCACTATTTGATTGAAAATTTTAAGGACCCGCAGGGTTTTCGTTGTTATTAATTAATTGAATGTTGTTTTTCCTTTATTATATCTTGATAGCATTTTCAAAAATCTGCTCGGCTTATTAACACAGAACTGCAATACTACATTGAAATCTATACTTCTATAGTAATATTATAAATGTAAAAGTAACTCTGTCTGTCTGTCTTTTTCAATACCAAACCAATGAACCGAATTTGATAAAAATCGTTATGAACAAACTTGAACTCCAGGGAAGGACATATACTACTTTTTTGCCTAAAACTTGGCAAAGAACCTTTAAAACGTGAGAGAAGCCGCGGACAAAAACTAGTTCGTAAATATGTATGTTTTTATAAGTCAAATTAAAAATGAATAGCATCATAGAACAAGTTATGTTTCAAAAATCATAAATATCCGCATATAGCAAAACGTAAACATTACAAAACAAAATATTGAATGTCTATGTTAAGTATCGATAATACTATAAGTTAATACAAATTTAAAATTATATAAAACTAGGTGCTGTATTTCAGGTGTTGTTAGTCTTGCAACCTTCTTGGTAGTTCAAACTTGCTTCATAATAATTTTCATAAAATTTCCTTGTGTGGTTTGGCCAGAAAAGAACAACAAACAGACATTTACCATCGCATTTATGTATTAGTATAAATAATCGCGAGATTAATTATGTATACAGAACTTCATATTATTTAAAGTAAAAAACTTGTATTCGTAATTCAATCCATTGATACTTAATAAGTCAATACCTTTATGATGCTTCCGGTATATTAAGGACAAATTCTTATAAACAAAACATAGTTTACTAACAGTAATTGATTAGGTTTAATTGTATCTTATGACCCTAATGCTTGAGGTATCCTTGATTCGGATAGGTTAGCCTGCTAACGTGATATTTGATGCTAGAACGAGGCGTTCTTCATAAAATTGATATGACTAAGGCTTGGGACTAGTCTTAAATGTAGGTAAATAAAAGTCGTTATATTCAGAATTTAACATATGATTTTAGGGGACTGTACAAACAAAAATATAGATATAATCTAAATCCAATACTATCATGCTACTGCTGCTAAGTTTATACTAACCATCTGCTGTGTGTTCCTGTTTAAAGGGTGAGTTAGCAAGTATCAAACAAAAAACAGTAACGGATGATGCAGATGATGACCACTTGCTACCAGGTGGCTTATTTGTCAGTACACCTACCCATTCTCCAACAAGAACGTCAACAAAAAAAAACAGCCTGTAAATTCCCACTGCTGGGCTAAAGGCCTCCTCTCCCTTTGAGGAGAAGGTTTGGAACATAGTCCACCACGCTGTTCCAATGCGGGTTGTTGGAATACACATGTGGCAGAATTTCTTTGAATGTGATTTGTCACATGCAGGTTTCCTCAAGATGTTTTTCTTCACCGCTGAGTACGAGATGAATTATAAAGACAAATTAAGCACATGAATCAGGGGTGCTTGCCTGGGTTTGAACCCGCAATCATCGGTTAAGATGCACGCGTTCTAACCACTGGGCCATCTTGACTCTACAATAACGTATCTTGTATAATACGTTTCGTCATTATAGTAACTATTTGTTAGTACGTAATTTTCATTGAATTTTTTCAATGGTTATCGATCGATCGATCGTTCGATAAGACGATTCAACCACTCGTACACCGGATACGTCTGCTTAGCTCGCGTACAACCTTTTGGTAAATTTTCAAACACATTAATCAGTATATACTTGAGTCGTAATGTTTACAATTATTCGTTCGTCTTTACTAAACTTTAAAAACAAAGCAAAATATTAACATTAAATGAATGAGATCTTCTTACTGATAAATATTAATTAGTTATAAACAGTTTCAAGGAGATATCTAAGTCTTAAATTGCGATAAGATACATATTGGTGTTTTACTCGAAGATCCCAAGCATTCACAACAAACAATATCGGTAACCAAAACGAAGTAAGAGACAAAATATTGGCGACGTAATTTAGTCCTTATTTACTTGACAGGATATAGACAAAATGCAATGTAGCTGAGATATTCCAAAACATGTTAATTTACATCGAAAATTGCGGACTCTGCCCGGGACCTCTAAATATTCATGTGGTTATATTTTCTCTTACTTGTGTTGAATGACTATATTTCCGCCATGTTTATCCACTAACCTATATCATAGCAGTTTGCTTTAATAAGTTGTAACTGTACTGTAAACTTAAGTTTATAAAAAAACAGCCTAAAAAAAAAAGTAACTGCCTGTAAATTTCCCACTGCTGGTATAAGACCTCCTCTTCCATTAAGGAGAGGGTTTGGAACATATTCCACCACCCTATTCCAATGCGGGTTGGTGGAATTCACATGTGGCAGTATAACGTAGAAATTACGCACATGCAGATTTCTTCACGATGTTTTCCTTCACCGCCAAGCACGAGATTAATTATAAACACAAATTAAGCACATATATATAGTGGTGCTTGCCGGGATTTGAACCCGCAATCATTGGTTAAGATGCACGTGTTCTAACCAATAGTCCATCTCAGTTCTTAAATTAACAGCTTCAGTACTTCGTAATGCTTAAACATAGGTACTACAGTTTAGTATGATCATTGTTAAAGCTAAACCACAAATTACATCGCAGTTTAATTCCACAGTTAACAACAACAGTTACCACGCCTCAGCGGCCAACAAAACATACAGATTATAAAAGTTTGAAGGACGTTTACAATGAATAGGAGTAGTCACCGGAACGAACCCTTGAGCCGTATTTCGGAGACACTATTTGGAAATAAAAATACTAACAATGCGCGTATGTAACCATTTGGACAAATGTTCCCAATGACATTTTTATTTCCCTTTGTAATAATTATAATATTTAATACTAAGATATGACTAAGGGCATAGCAAAATATCTTTTTCTGTAATAAGGTTTACCTACCCTCGACCTAGTTGATGTAATTTTAATAGGACTTGTTTTTAAATCGTTCGTAGCGCTTAAAATTTGAATTAAAACAAAATAGCTTAATTGAAAATAATACCGATAGATTTTATGTTGGATATAGACAAAAATACTTGTGTATGCAGTCATAATTTCGAAACGAAAAACATTTGCCTATAAAAGCAGGTTTTCGAATGTATATTTGGATTTAACTGCATATTAAACTTTATACTATAAAGGTTATTAAATTTTATAACACTATAAATATTTTATTATCCATTGAAAATGTTTAAGTTCTTGCGTTAACTGGAATCTGCAATTATATGATGTTGAATTATTATGCAAATGTTTTGTTAGAAAATTGGCAAAATTGCAAATTATTACTACAGATTAAAGTTATACACAGATAATAGGAAAAATACGTGTGTCAGAACCTGTCTTATATTACCTATACTAGGGGTAGTGAATATTAAGCTATAAAAATTTATTTGGGGTCAAAGGGTCAAAGGTACGAATGTGACGAATGAATGCTTACTAGAAGTCGTTTTACTTTTCAAAATTTGAAAACCTAATACTTATTAAGAATATTTTCAATAAAGCAGTTTCAGCTCATTGTCTATACATATCATAAAATTAGAGTGTCTGTTCATAATATTATAATAAGCGCTATATTTAATGCATATGAACGGCTGGACCGATTTTGATGGGATTTTCATTGGCAGATAGCTCGTGTAATACGGAGTAACTTAGGCTAAAAATAATAAAGTCACGCTGCATTGTCCAAATACTGTCCAGTAAATACTAACTACGAGTTTGTCGTTAACTCATAGGGTCAATCGAGTCAATTATTACCTACCAATGGTAAGTATATTTTTTGCTCCAGTAATTAATTTTAAAAACATTTTTTGATTTTTCCGAGTAACGGAATGACATCATCGTCGGTTATAAATATAATTACAGCGTTGCCAATTTATTAATCAATATAAATAGTTATTTCTTTTTTTTTTTAATTTAAAAAAAAGGAAAAGCTCCAATATTTTAGTCCCGAACGAATTCCGGTCAAGACTTGTATAAAGTGGGCAGGATTATACCGATGATATTTAGTAACGTCATATCATTGATTGAAATCTTGAATGGCATTTTCACATCGCATTTATTTTACATGTAAGAGTAAATTATATGTGGATATTGATATTTAATTGGAATGCTGTTGCGTTATAAATTAATCAAGAATCAGTTTAGAGTACAGAGGTAATTTAATTTTCATTTGCTTATCCAATGACACATAATGTCAACTGTCAGTTTGACAGCTCCAAATGTAAAACCTGGAGTTCCTAATATTCAGTTTAAACGAATAAAATGTATCAATCAATAGACATTACGCAATTAATAGGCAATGGTGATGCGTATCAACTTCATTATAATGAGTTCATTACATAAATAGGCATGACTACTATTTGTAATTATACGGTTAGATAACGTCTAACTATAGAATATTTTAATCAGAAAAAATTGAATATTTAAATTTCGTACTTTCTAATCGGTTCTGTAATTTATTCTTTACAATCTGTGACAGAAAAATTATAAATAATATTTGAAACTGCCAGGAATTTCTAGTTAAAATGTGTATGGAAAACATACGTTCATATTTTGAAATGTCTTTCGAATGGAAAAAAAAAAAACATGATTAACTCGTCTATTTTTACTTTAAAATAAAAACTAGATAATGCGAACTCACATAACGCACACCGTGACAGGTTTATTAATAACATTGATCCCTAATTTTTCCAAACAGTAGGCTTATTTATATTTTTTTTATTTGATAAGAGATCACTATTTATAGACCGGTGCTGGTCAGAAATATTGATCATTTCTTGCATTCAGCCAGCTCCAGTAACGCAAGTTATCCCTTGTCTGTACGCTGGCTGACTAATCCTTAGCCGCAGAATATTCTCTGGGCGGTATGATCCAGGCATCTACTCAAGCCCTACCAAGTAATAACGATCGGTTCTGTTAATTTTTGACAACTGACAAGCAGATAACATAATAAATATCGTTAGATTCATTCGTCGGCCATTTTTAGAAGTTTAGTAA